>NC_084715.1:13421401-15950042 GCF_033807575.1 Cydia pomonella | reverse complement strand
CCCCAGTCGGGCTCTGCTCTAGATCTGGAATGACATCCGCTGTGCTGTGCCCTACCACACAGAGCCAGATGACATTTACAATGCCCATACCTCTCTTATAATGCCTGTGCTAAAATAGTACATTACGATACAAGTGCGAAAAATAGGAAATTCGAAACGAGTGGCGATAAATTAAAACACGACCGAAGGGAGTGTTTTAAATCGACACGAGTTGCGAATTACCTATTCGCACATGTATCGTACAACGTTTTACAGTACATATGGCCCTTTAAATGTTCGACACAGTAACATAATATGCTACTTCTCGCACTAGTGCTATAAAGTAGCCCCATATGTACTGTAAATGTGATTGCGAACTACCTGCAATAACTATACAGTACCTGGGCGACCGAGCTTTGCTCGGTTATAACTAACTATTTATTGTAATATGGTGGTGTATAAGTGATAATCTTAACTACATTCTTTTACTAAATTAAACTTGTCTAAAACAATAAAAATTAAAAAACTATATATAAAATTGAACATATAAAAAAAACAAAAGTTAGTCACCAGGCGAGATTCGAACCCGTAACACTCGTTTAGCAGTCCGCGTCTTAACCCGCTGGACCAGACGGACAGTGGCAACACGAAATTAGCGACCATATTCTACATCGAAAGAAAAACGCATGAAAACTCGAAAACACGCGTTTTCCCAAACATAAGACTAATCTAGATCGATTGTTTACCCCCAAAAACCCCCATATACCAAATTTCAGCAAAATCGTTAGAGCCGTTTCCGAGATCCCGGAAATATATATATACAAGAATTGCTCGTTTAAAGGTATAAGATAATTAGGCATTAAAACACTCGTGTGATCTTTTTAAGAAACTCACTTCGTTCGTTTCCTAAGCCCACACTCGTGTATTTTAATGCCTTTTATTATGTAGCAGTAACATAAACTACTAATATATGTTGAAAGTAAGTACAGGCGGCTAACACAATGGTAACAAAAGACAAAAGTTTTGAAAATGTAATTTTCATCATCGTCACTTGGCTGTACATTTGAGGGCCTATCGCGAACCACGTTCGACGTGTTACCTCTCTGTCGCACTTGTAAATTCGTACGTAAGTATGACAGGGAGGCAACACGTCGAACGTGGTTCGCGGTAAGCCCTCTGATGCCACCTCCATTAGTCTTTTGTACGCCGGTATAGCCTTCGACTCAATGTATAATCTACAGTTTTTATGGAAACGTAGTTCCTCCTTCCCGTAGAAATATTTAACTTTCCCATCACCAAGAAAGATTATTTGCTCGAGGTTATTAGCTGCTCAATTCCTCGTTTTTTCTCTGTTACTAAGTCAGTACAGTACACATATCAAACATTTTTCACTCATTTTGAAGTCATAATAACTTTTATTCTATAATTAAATTCATGTAATGTCCGCATCTAATTTATGTGCACGATAAACAAACAAATGAATGATTTAAAAGAAAAGACAAACAGCGCTTGCGAAGCTGAGCGGGGGGCGCGGGCGGGGCGAGGTATCTATCGCTCACTAGGTCGGCTACGATAGGCTCCCGCGCGCCGAGCCGACATGTTGACGGACCAGCGCGGCGTGGTTATGAATTTCGCGCCTTTTTAAGTTGATTTTACTATTACAATGCAAGCTACACACAGATATTTCTTACTTTCCATAAAATGGCTACATATATTATTTTATAGTAATAGACTTATCTCTACGGACTTTAATTCAATATTAGATCTTACAGGACAAAAAACGCATATTAATTGTAAAGCACATATCCTATTCTTCTAATATTTGCCTTGCCTATTAACTTAAGAATTTAGATATGATATTGTGGATTTTTCAAACTTTAATTCAATATTGACAAAATAATAAGCTAATTTGAGTTTGACAAAGTAGCACGTTGATTTTTTTTCTAAAAATTTGATAGCATAAAGCCTCATATATATTATAAAAGACGATGCTTAAATTTTGTACTTTAATTCAATATTCAAAATTCATCAATAAAAATACATAAATACCTTATTTATATCTAACGCTCGTTCTAAATTTTCTTCATATATTACAAATATGCTTAAAAATATGTCCCATACCAGATAAACATCACTTTTCACTCTTTAGAATTATCGAAACTTATAGGGCAAAAATCCGGTCCCACTATTGGTCTAAAGTGTAAAAAGCCAATTTATACAATTCATCATAAGTTTTTCTTCAATAGGGTTGTTTCCATCTACAAATTTTAGGGCAGAATAGTATGCCAATAAATTCTTATGGATTATAAGAACATGTTAAACTACCTTTAGTGGACCTCTAATGAGCATATTTTTGTAAATATTGAATTTAAAATATTTTTTAACACACGTCACGTGACCCAAGTCGAAACGACATTGAAGATTCTGATGACGTCACAACTCACGGTTTGACACTGGGCTATAACCGCGAAAATCGAAGTTCGTCATTGCGGGAATTTTTCTCTGTCACTCTAATTACGTCTTAGTGAGAGTAAAAGACAAAGATCCCCGTAATTTGCGAATTTCGGTTTTCGCGGTAGGTGCGAAAAATAAAAAAAATCGGAATGAGTGGCGATACGATTTTAAGTCGACACGAGTTGCGAATTACCTATTCGCAAATGTATAGTACAACGTTTTACAATACATATGGCCCTTTAAATTTTCGACATAGTTACGTAATGTGCTAATTATCGCACTATCAGTATTGGTATTTACTATGCGTCTGTTGTAAAAGAATATTAAAGGTACTATAGGCGCTAACAGGGTCTAATAGTATTCATAATACTCATACCTATAACATTATTTATAAAAACAAACACATTTGAAAAAGTAGTCGATAAAGCAGTTAAACATCGATAGATTATTAATATGTTGTAACATGACATCACTATTTTTGTTCGCACATAGACAATTTACGCACACGCTTGCATTTTTTTTTTGGTCACACTTTTGAAGTTTGACAGTCGTTCTACATATACTATCCTATTTCTATGTTGAGGATAGAGATGCAAATAGCGCAACCCGATGACAAAACGCGAAGTGAATTATTATTTAAAAAGTTGACTTGTAATGAGAAAAATAGTGACTTTCCATAGAAAACACCAATTACTTGGGACCAAATATCTGTGCTCATCACACAAATAAATGTTCTTACCAAGATTCGAACCCAGAACCATCGGTTTCATAGGCAGGGTCACTACTTGGTCACTACCTACTAGGCCAGACCAGTCGTCTTATTGGTTCCCTAAATCCTTTAGGGCTCCTCTACACGATGGCCCAGCGTAGGCCAGTCTAAGGGACGCAGCTATGCGGTGGAATGAGATAGCAATATCACTTACTCCCTCTAACGCATAAATGCGTCCCTTGGACTGGCCCGCGCTGGGCCATCGTGTAGAGGAGCCATCATATTCCATGTTGATTCCATGACATGCATGACTCTTCTCTTTCCGAACAGAATTTTACTTTTATGCAATGACAGTATCAATCAATCACTTCATGTTTTAGTTTTGATACGCCTGAATTTTGAATGTTGTGAAATCGTACTAATTAATCCATTAATGTAGCTTAACAAAACCTCTAAATTAAATAAATCTTCTTAGTTACAACTTAAATTCAAAATTTCTCATAATGGGTTGTATGTGTTGTTCATTTAGTTCGTTTGTATCTGTTTGTCTAAATGCATTTGAGAGGTAACTATTTATTTTACATTACGAAATACTACGAATAAAAGTAGCGATAACGCATTTAACTCCTTAAGTCGCTTATAAAGCTCTTTGCTTCTTTTGTCGCATGTGATAATAATTAATCTAGCAAGAGTGGTTAAATCCTTTCACTTATTATATTTTGTAAGGGCACAGGGTTATATGTAATGTTCTGAGTAGATATCTACTAATTTACTATTTTTTCGGCAGAGCTACAGTGTGCACAGTGTGTGCAGTATTAACATTTTTTTTGCTATTCACAATATTAGCCGTGTTGGCCATCGGAGTCGGTATTGGATTTCACTATTGTTTTGTGACACAGACTGTGGAAGAAATGTGTAAGTTGTCTTCGTTTTTTTCTAGTTTTTAAACAAGTTTCTTATGATTTTTAGTAGGTTATATGATGATTAATAGAGCCGCTTTTCCATATGGGTACAGGGGATCTTTCTCTTTTACTCTTACTAAGACGTAATTAGAATGACAGAGAAAAATGCTCGCAATTGACGAACTTCGATTTTCGCGGTTATAGCGCCCCCTTTACTCAAGGCCTGTCCGGCGAGGTCAATTTGCCTGCCAAGTCCCCTTTTCAATTTTGGTCTTCAAAATTTCATTATACCCTGAGGCCGCGACATCAGGGGCTCATTTCTCGAACGGAACGGTATTAGTCTAATATTACTAGTAACACGCCATGGTAACCCATACGACTTGACCGTTCGTGGACTTACTTGATATTAGTCTAATATCCTTCGACAAATGGGTCCCAGTTAAGACGACCCAGTCAACGGATGAATTCGTTCTCCAGCAATAGACACTGACCATGCATCTGATAAGCATTAAATTATTAAACCTCCAAACTACACGAGTGGTGACCTGGTATCGATCACTATTACCTACCGTAAAAAAGTAATTTTAACCTTTTGAACGCCAAGAACACCTAAAGTCGTCGTTACGCCGTGATAGCGTATTTTGTTGTAGCGTGTAATATCGGTGGTATATTTTGTTACTCGCATATATTTTTACAACAGTAGCAAATTTTGATGTAATGTAGCATGTATTATCAATAGCCTATTTAGTTAGCCGCAAATATTTTTATTCGCATTTTACCTGGATCGCATATCGTTGTAGTGTATTGTATTAATCGTAAAAAAATTGGCTATATCACTGGGATATAATAAAAAGACGGTCGCGTATTGACCTCATTGATAAAGTCATAGATTAATTTGATTTGGAAAATTTATTGTTTAGGAAATCTACCTCTAATGTGAACACGATGATTTCGGAAAGAAGTTGTCGTAAACAATTGACATATATCAACATTTGCACTTGATTTTATTTTATTAGTCATATAAGTGATATGCACAACGAGGTTACACATATATCACACTCATAACCAGGAGATAAACTACAAGTGCGATATGCATTTACAAAACTATAGAGGTATAGTGTTTAAAGGAAATATCGCGATATGTAATAACTCATTACTAAAAAGCGGCCAAGTGCGAGTCGGACTCGCCCATGAAGGGTTCCGTACCATTTATGACGTATTAAAAAAACTACTTACTAGATCTGGTTCAAACCAATTTTCGTTGGAAGTTTGCATGGTTATGTATATCATATATTTTTTTTAGATTTTTCATTCTGTTATTTTAGAAGTTACAGGGGGGGGGGGGGACACACTTTTTTTCATTTTGGAAGTGTCTCTCGCGCAAACTATTCAGTTTAGAAAAAAATGATATTAGAAACCTCAATATCATTTTTGAAGACCTATCCATAGATACCCCACACGTATGGGTCTGATGAAAAAAAATTTTTTTTTTTAATTTTATGACGTATTAAAAAAAAACTACTTACTAGATCTCGCTCAAACCAATTTTCGGTGGAAGTTTGCATGGCAATGTATATCATATATTTTTTTTAGATTTTTCATTCTGTTATTTTAGAAGTTACGGGGGGGGGGGGGGGGACACACACATTTTTCCACTTTGGAAGTGTCTCTCGCGCAAACTACTCAGTTTAGAAAAAAATGATATTAGAAACCTCAATATCATTTTTAAAGACCTATCCATACACGTATGAGTTTGATGAAAAAAGATTTTTTGAGTTTCAGTTCTAAGTATGGGGAACCCCCAAAATTTAATGTTTTTTTTCTATTTTTGTGTAAACATCTTAATGCGGTTCATAGAATACATCTACTTACCAAGTTTGAACAGTATAGCTCTTATGGTTTCGGAAAAAAGTGGCTGTGACATAATCGGACAGACAGACGGACATGACGAATCTATAAGGGTTCCTTTTTTTGCCATTTGGCTACGGAACCCTAAAAACATGGTGAAAAGCGACTACAGTGAGGAAAGGCAGAAAAGTAATGGGGTTGTTTCCATCTACAAATCTTAGGGCAGAATTGTATCCCAATAAATTCTTTTGGATTATAAGAACATGTTAAACTACTTTTATGGGACCTGTAATGACCATATTTTTGTAAATACTGAATTTAAAATATCTTTTGTGCACTCGTCACGTGACCAAACTCGAAACGTCATTGAAGATTTTGATAACGTCACAACTCTCGGATTGACACTGTTGACAGTTAGGCGATAAACAACAAATGACAAATGTCAGTTGACAGTTCGTATCTTCTACGTGCGTATGTAGTTATGTGTCAAACCGTAAACTGTGACGTCACACAATTTTCAAAGAGCGTTTTGGGCGCGAAAGCATCTGTCAAAATATATTTTGTTAATTTAACATATTTAAAGCCGTTTTTAGTATAAAAGTTGAATTTTAGGGCAACTTTTAGTTAATATAGAACGTAATACGAGCGTTTCAAAAAATTGGAAACAACCCTATTATACTATAAATTTTATACACCATTGTAATTGGCGACCAGAAATCATACTACAAGAAAAACAATCTGTTCAGAAATTTTGAGATCGCGGCGAAACGCGAATAGGTGAAAAGCTACAAGGAATTTTTGATTTCGAAGTTTACGACTAACAAACGAACTACTTATAGGTGTTATTACGGAAGGTGGAGATAGGTGTTATGGCGGACGCTGTCAAAGCGACATTCACACTTTCGAGTAAGGTTTACATTAGCTCCCTTGCGCCCGGGAGCTTGGCGTTTGACTGATGTTTGCGTTTATGACATAAAGCGTTCAAAGGGTTAATTAATTATTAATTACAGCCAAAGCCGCAAAACTAACTGCTGGTTCTCAAGAAGGTAGGAGAGCAGGTAGTGAACTGAACGGGTTGAGGCGCGCGAACGTGGTGCGAGCAGTGGAGCAGGGTGCCCAGCGAGCAGCGGCCCTGAGGCGCCACCTGCAACGCCGGGAAATTGCGGACTTGCCACCATTTAGCAACAACCAAACGGCTAATTTATCTGCCTTATCGTTGAAAGAGGATTTAGTTAAGCAAAATGTGTCAAAATGTATCAATTGTTAAAGTGTGAACACGGTTTGAGAATTTTTGTTACAAGGAATATATTTTTAACGGCAAGATATTTAGAAACGCCAAATCATAGCATATTTATAAATACGCTTTGGCTTTTTCAAACTTATGACTGTAAACAAAGAAATAAAGCGAATTCAACCATAAAAATAGTTTTATTGTGAAACTCATCAAACGACATTTTTATAAAAAATTCAACTCAAAGTAGTTAAGGGCACCAGGTAAAAAAAATAGTTCAGTATCCGATCATGTATCAACGCCATCGGAATGTAAAAATTTTAAATTTTTAAGTAGTGGCGGGTATTTGGCGCCTGGCCGTAACATCTCTTATTCATTTGGAACCAACCAAATGCTTAACCTTTTCGTCGCCACGTCAATGAAGTAATAAAGTGTCATCAGTGCCACGTCAAAAATTGCACGTATACAAACCTTACTAAAACCAGTACTTGATATGAAGTCGTGGCGTGTGGGGCACGAATATTACTGACTTACCACGTCAATGGCGGCGAAAAGGTTAAAACGAGGATATATCCTTGGAAAAAGCTCTGGTATCGGGGGCCCAGGTGTTCCGCGTAGTCGGATAGGAGATAATATCTAGGTGATCTTGACGATCTGGTTCCCCGAATAAAGGGAAACTCCTATTTCCGGCTTTACTTAGCTAACGAATAATGGTTGTTTCAGGGCTCGTTACAGTCCCGCGAGAGTTTTAGTTAAGTATGATGAAGGGCTAACGTTCTTCTGATCGGTAGCAGCGTCATCGGTTTTAATAGACTGATCTGAATGAATAGTTGCTTTAAATGGTCTTAAAAATGGAATATCCGTAGTAGTCATTGTATTGTTCTTCGACCGTCTGAAGCGGCCGATGAGTCTTTTAGCTATGTCTCTCTCGTGTGGCAGCAATTCTGGTTCCGGTGGCGGACTGCACAAAAGAGAAATGTTACTACAGTATAACATAATATCATCAGGCTATTGAGGTCATAACGCTAAAGGTTGCCACCTAAGCTGTGCGAGGTAGCTGAGCGGTGTAAGGATGTGTAGCGCGGAAATGGAAAAACGTGAAAGTTTCCACCAGAGATATGTATGCGACATAGCTGTGCGGTGTGAGGATGCGTAGCGAGGCTATGTAATGGGCTCTTTTCAAATAAGCGAGCAGCGTGCAGTGAGGCGGAAGCGGAGCTTTTTAAGGTGACGTTCGGATTCCGACCGCAGCTGCACTACTGCCCCAGTTACTGCCAAATGCATTACTGCCGCAAATGTCAAAAATAATGTTGCTGCCCGGATTTTTGACATTTGCGTCGCTGCATTACTGTAGAAAATATCAATATATCGAGAAATTTATATGGCATTTGAAATATTGTCGCGCTGCAATACTACTCTACTAGTCGACGGCATCAGTAGTATTGCAAGAAGCGTCAAATATCATACACCATACATTAATGTCACGCTGCAGTATTATTGCAGTGGTGCAGCTGCGCTGCGGTCGGTTTTCGAACGACACATTTATATTTTTCGCTAACATCCCTACCTCGCAACACATTCCTCGCTCACATACTTCACTTGTTTTGTATGTGTAAAAATCTCACTCCGCTGAACTGTTTCCACTAGAGCTGCGCTGAGCGAGGATAGGTAAATGAAGCGTTTCTATTGGTTCATGAGAAACACATCCCTTGCTACGCATCCTCGCACAGCTTTGGTGGAAACGCAGCCTTACACTTTCCAAGATTTTGCTGGGGTATCAGTGTTTGTTATGAATGGTCAAACAAATGCCTGCCTCATTTACGGCATTGAAATCATTGAAATAGAGTTATTTAAGAGATTTGCAATATTCATGACAACCTACTTATTGACTAAATTTATTATACTATACCTTTCCGTTTCCAATAGAACAATAGGCGTTGCTGGTTTTTCCAACACAATTTTTTCAGGAGGTGGCCTGTTCTGATATACCTCTGAAAAATAAAATAGATTTAGTTTTATCAGTCTCCAAGTTTTGAGGTGTATGTTGATTGTTCGTTATTTCTATAGAACATACCAAGCATCGGCCGCGGTGCGTTGTCAATCGAGGATCTGTTCACAGCGACTAGTCGGACGACTGGCCTGGATTCGTCGCCTGACCGTCCCATTCTCATAGGGTCAGGTGTTGTTGTTCTCGATGTCACTGGTGGCAAAGAGTTTGTGTTATTATAATGACACTTACCTAAATATTTAATGAAAATTGGTAAGTATCTCAGTAGACAAAAATGTAGTACTAAAGACATAAATAAACTCGCGAAGTCCACCGCGCGCCCGTCCCCAGTTTAGTCTTTTCTATGGGAGCGCAGCGGCACGTGATTGGTCTTTTATAGTTGACTACAGACTACAGTGTATCGAAATGAATATTATAGTTGAGTTGGAAACCCATACATGTAAGTCGACGAGTAAGTAGAAAAAAATAATTACAAGGAACAACCACAATTTGTAATAAGATATACAAAGCCGAACAAACCGATTACAGGTATAACATGGATGGATGGTTACACTAAAAATATACATGAGTTGATGATACGTCGCGTGGCCGTGCGCCGCAGTGGGGTGCAGTTATTATATATTTATTTTTTCTTTCATATATGATCAAAACCGGACAAGTGCGAGTCGGACTCGCCCACCGAGGGTTTCGTACTTTTTAGTATTTGTTGTTATAGCGGCTGTAGCGGCGGATTTGAGCGTTTACACTTACGTGATCCAGCAGCTCCTGTTGGTGATGGCCACGTGATGATTTTGGCTAATTTGGATAATCCTGTGCTCTTTCGACAGCTACATACATTCCATAGACGCACTGGGTAGAAAGTCACTTTCTTGTCTGGTTTGCACTTAACTCTGCAGCGAGGAACTCGAAATTTTGATTTATTTTAACGGAATGCAACGACGGCGTGCACTAGCGTAAATCGTAGGCGAAGTTGTGTCTTTTTACTTCACTAGGTGGCGTGACAGGGCTTTGAGATCTTGTTAGTTGTTATCTCAAAAGATGCCGCCACATAACACGAGAAATGTATTCTTTCTTAATTGTGTTGCTTTGTACGTACAAAAAATACCTATTCAAATATATATAGAAATTAATTAATACTAATCTGTTCCTCTACGGAACATGCCGCTCACCTTAAAAGCACGTAGTGACTTTTAAAGGAACGTGCGAAAGTTTAACAAGATATGAAACTTATGCCTAACTTAAATGCTAACATTAAGAATCGTAACGATTGTAGGAATTATTCTAAAGGTAAGGGACAGACCTTAACTACGGGTCGCTTGAACAATGTATTCCCACTTTTTAAAGTTACAACACGAATAACTTGATCAGTGCCCGGATGGACAGCATGAACGCGCGCGAGCCTCCACTGTAACGGTGGCAAGTGGTCTTCGCATACCACAACAACAGTGCCTTCACGGATGGCGGGACCGCGATCTTGAAGCCACTTGGTACTCTGTTGCAGTTGATGGAGATACTCACGACTCCATCGACGCCAGAAATGCTGTATAGCCTGCTGTACCCAACGCCAACGCGTAAGACGACTAGGGTTTTCATCGATCAAAGAAACGTCCGGTAGGGCCGTTAAGGGCTCTCCGATTAAAAAGTGAGCTGGCGTAAGGGGCAAGGGGTCAGAAGAGTCTGAACTTAGCACGCAGAGTGGACGACTGTTAAGTACCGCTTCAATTTGACAGGTCAGCGTATGCATAGAATCATATGTTTGCGTCTGTGTACCTATTACGCGGTGTAAATGGGTTTTAAAACTCTTAACAGCCGCTTCGAATAGCCCACCGAAATGGCTAGCATACGGTGGCTGAAAATGCCAAGTTAATCCTTGTTTTAAGGTTTGTTGATTGAGAGCGCTCATGACGGAATCGTTACGCAAGAACGCATATAATTCTTTAAGGTAATTATTACAACCAACAAAGTTACGTCCGCAATCGGTAGGTATATATATCTGTACAATATCCTCGGCGGGACGTGAAACGACGCAACGCGGCTAAAAAACCTTCTGTGGAAAGTTCTGAAACTAACTCGAGATGTACAGCCTTAACGCTCATACATACGAAAACGGCAACATAACATTTTATTATTTTTGCATTACGAACTTTATTAGCGCGAACGTAGAATGGTCCGCAAAAATCGCATGCAGTTTTACTAAATACGCGCGCGGGGCGTAAGCGAACCGCGGGAAGCATACCCATGCGAGGTTGGCCGTGACTCGGCCGAGCCCTGAAACATGGGATACAACGATGTACGCGTAGACGCACAATATCGCGACCTGAAATAATCCAATATCGCTGTAAAAGCGAGGTTTGGACGCACTGCGGACCGGCATGCAATTCATTTTTATGAGCATCGTCAATAATAAGATTTGTAAGATGATGTCGTTTAGGTAAAATCAATTGATGTTTGGACTCATAAGGTAAAAATGATTTGTGAATACGTCCGCCGACTCGTAATAATCCCTCACTATCTAGAATAGGCGCGAGACGCCGCAAACGTAAGGAAGGGGATTTATTTGACGAAATATTTTTAATATCGTCTTCGAACATTTTTTGTTGCGTAATCAATATAAGTCGCTTTAATGCAAACTGGTACTCTGGTACGGTGATGTATTCAGGGAACGTTTGTTTATGTTTTCTACATCTATTATAGAAACGAAATATTAATGCCGTGACGCGAACTAATTTACCTAGCGATGAAAATCGCGTAATAAGGGTGTCATCGTCCAGGGAGGTAGGCAATGTGGAAACACATGCACAATTAACATTGGATGATTTAGTTTTATTACGTTTTTCCTCCGTTGTATTGACTACCGGTTTTTGTATAGGCCAGGAGTCGTGGCCTTGTTGAAGCCATATAGGACCATGGAGCCATAAGTCACTTTGCACGAGTGCGGCGGGCAGTAAACCGCGGGACGCCGGATCAGCGCTGTTGTCGGCTGACGGGACGTGACGCCAACAGCTCGCCGGGACACGGGACAAGATCTCACTGGTGCGATTAGAAACAAACGTTTTCCATTCGTGTGGGGGTGACTTAAGCCACGCGAGCGCGACGGAACTATCTGACCACGCGTATACTTGATTGGGGCGAATACGATCACCGTAAATATGCATTACTCGTTCTATCAATTTTGACAGAATCACACATCCCATTAATTCCATCTTCGGGATAGTGAGGCAAAGCCGAAGTGGAGCTACGCGGGTTCGAGCTATGACTAAATAAGTTTGAACCCTACCGGTATTGTCCGTAAGACGTATATAAACACATGCGGCATACGCAATTTGACTTGCATCTGCAAATCCGTGAATTTCGATTGAATCGAAGTCGTCAGTATTAAAAATATGACGAGAAAATGAAATTTGCGATAAGAGTGGTAGCTCGTTAACAAAACTCGTCCATGAGTTAACTATATCGATAGGTGGTTCCGAGTCCCAAGGAACTTTTGCCAACCATAGCAATTGAATTAAATGTTTGGCAAACAATGTCACCGGAGATAATAACCCGAGTGGGTCGTAAATTTTTGCAATTTCCGAGAGAATTGCCCGCTTTGTACAGGCTTTAGAAGTACTTTGTACCTTGAAGCTAAATGAGTCGGGTCCCGGATTCCATTGAAGTCCAAGGACTTTGACCCCTTTGTCATTTTCCATTTCGGCAAAATGAACATTTTCGCGCCGCTCACCGTGAAAATCTGGCGGTCGCATAGTAGCGAGAATCGCTGGCGAGTTACTTTGCCATTTACGTAATTCGAACCCGGCCGTGGCACAAATACCTATCAGCTCCTGCTGCAGAGCGAGGGCCTCAACTGTGGTATCAGCACCGGTTACCACGTCGTCGACGAAAACGTCATTTAGTAGGACTGGTGAGGCGAGCGGGAAATGCTTAGCCTCGTCGTACGCCAACTGTTTGATCGTGCGTAAGGCGAGATAAGGGGAACTGCTTACACCGAATGTAACGGTACGAAGTCTATAATCGCGTAAAGGCTCCTCGGGCGATTGGCGCCAAAGGATGCGCTGAAAGTCCCTATCAATTTCACGCACCAGAATATTGCGATACATCTGTTTGATGTCGGAACAAAATGCAATGTTATGCACTCGGAATTTTAGAAGAACGTCAACAATGTCTAAATGTAACTTAGGACCCGTTAAGAGCCCTTAATCCTTGGAGCGTTCTCCGATTTCACGAAATAACGCTCGATAGATGGCGTTGGCGCTCGGTACGCGAGCGCCGGCAACGCGACGCGCGTTTCAATGCAGACTAGAATAATCTTGATAGTTTTCAATATAATTTCAAGCAACATTAATTTTAGTGTCATATGATATCATATGGGCACTCTTTATTTTATTGTATATGCACAGTAGTTTTTTTTTTATGTACAGTCAAGGTATTAAATATCGATACGGACAAAGTGCCAAAAATATGTATACACTACTTTAATGTATGGACAATAAAGGCGTGTATACATATTTTTGGCAATTTGTCCGTGTCGATATTTAATACCTTGACTGTACACTACTACTAAGTGTACAGACTACAGAGTGTATTATTCTGTCTCTTTCACACCAATGGAAAATGAAGAAGTTACTAAATGACTGCAGGTATAAATAAAGTATATTAGTGCGATAGAGAGACAGATAGTGTTTCGTTGTCGTATCGTAAACGATTGGCATGTTGGCCACACACTTGCTTAGTGCCTAGCCAAAATACCAATCGTTTGCGTATATTAGTGCGATAGAGAGAGAGTAGTGTTTCGTTGTCGTATCGTAAACGATTGGCATGTTGGCTACGCACCCATGATACCTAGCCAAGAAGCCAATCGATTGCGCATATTAGTGCGATAGAGAGACAGATAGTGTTTCCTTGTCGTATCGTAAACGTTTGGCATGTTGGCTACGCACCCATGCTGCCCAGCCAAGATGCCAATCGTTTGTGCATATTAGTACGAGAGAGAGACAGATAGTGTTTCGTTGTCGTATCGATTGGCATGGTGGCTACGCACCCATGCTGCGTAGTCAAGATGCCAATCGTTTGCGCACATTAGTGCTATAGAGTTTCAGTGTTATTTGAAATCACGTTAGGGTTTGTATTATTATTTTTGACCCGAATGAAGTCCATCCAGGTTCTTATGATGGAGTCAGGAGTTGGTCACCAGAAATCCTAATCTACTCATTATAATTCCATCGTGCTTGGGCTCAAAAGATTTGCCCTGACGAACACCATCGATCTAGATGAGGTCCAGGGTCTCATGACGGAATCAGGAGTTGGTCACCAGAACTCCCCAGAACTCCTAATCCACTCATCCTAACTCCATCGAGTTTGGGCTCAATAGATTTACCCTGATGAGCACCATCAATCTAGATGAAGTCCAGGGTCTCATGATGGAGTCAGGAGTAGGTCACTAGAACTCCTAATCTACTCATTATAATTCCATCGTATTCGAGCTCAATAGATTTGCCCTGACGAGTACCATCGATCTAAATGAAGTCCAGGGTCTCATGATGGAGTCAGGAGTTGGTCACCAGAACTCCTAATCTACTCATTATAATTCCATCGTGTTTGGGCTCAAAAGATTTGCCCTGACGAGTACCATCGATCTAGATGAAGTCCAGGGTCTCATGATGGAGTCAGGAGTTGGTCACCATAATTCCTAATCTACTCCTCATAACTCCATCGTGTTTGGGCTCAATAGATTTGCCCTCACGAGCACCATCAATCTAGATGATGTTCAGGGTCTCATGATGGAGTCAGGAGTTGGTCACTAGAACTCCTAATCTACTCATTATAATTCCATCGTGTTTGGGCTCAAAAGATTTGCCCTGACGAGTACCATCGATCTAGATGAAGTCCAGGGTCTCATGATGGAGTCAGGAGTTGGTCACCAGAACTCCTAATCTACTCATTATAATTCCATCGTGTTTGGGGTCAAAAGATTTGCCCTGACGAGTACCATCGATCTAGATGAAGTCCAGGGTCTCATGATGGAGTCAGGAGTTGGTCACCATAATTCCTAATCTACTCATCATAACTCCATCGTGTTTGGGCTCAATAGATTTGCCCTCACGAGCACCATCAATCTAGATGATGTTCAGGGTCTCATGATGGAGTCAGGAGTTGGTCACTAGAACTCCTAATCTACTCATTATAATTCCATCGTGTTTGGGCTCAAAAGATTTGCCCTGACGAGTGCCATCGATCTAGATGAAGTCCAGGGTCTCATGATGGAGTCAGGAGTTGGTCACTAGAACTCCTAATCTACTCATTATAATTCCAACGTGTTTGGGCTCAAAAGATTTGCCCTCACGACCCTGGACTTTATCTAGATTGATGATGCTCGTCAGGGCAAATCTATTGAGCCCGAACACGATGAGGTTATGATGAGTAGATTAGGAGTTCTGGTGACCAACTCCTGACTCCATCATGAGACCCTGGGCCTCATCTAGATCGATGGTGTTCATCAGGGCAAATCTATTGAGCCCAAACACGATGGAGTTATGATGAGTAGATTAGGAGTTCTGGTAACCAGCTCCTGACTCCATCATGAGACCCTGGACCTCATCTAGATTGATGGTGCTCTTCAGGGCAACTCTATTGAACCCAAACACGATGGAGTTATGATGAGTAGATTAGGAGTTCTGGTGACCAGCTCCTGACTCCATCATGAGACCCTGGACCTCATCTAGATTGAAGGTGCTCGTCAGAGCAACTCTATTGAGCCCAAACACGATGGAGTTATGATGAGTAGAGTAGGAGTTCTGGTGACCAACTCCTGACTCCATCATGAGACCCTGGACTTTATCTAGATTGATGATGCTCGTCAGGGCAAATCTATTGAGCCCGAACACGATGAGGTTATGATGAGTAGTTTAGGAGTTCTGGTGACCAACTCCTGACTCCATCATGAGACCCTGGGCCTCATCTAGATCGATGGTGTTCATCAGGGCAAATCTATTGAGCCCAAACACGATGGAGTTATGATGAGTAGATTAGGAGTTCTGGTGACCAGCTCCTGACTCCATCATGAGACCCTGTACCTCATCTAGATTGATGGTGCTCGTCAGGGCAACTCTATTGAACCCAAACACGATGGAGTTATGATGAGTAGATTAGGAGTTCTGGTGACCAGCTCCTGACTCCATCATGAGACCCTGGACCTCATCTAGATTGAAGGTGCTCATCAGGGCAACTCTGTTGAGCCCAAACACGATGGAATTATAATGAGTAGATTAGGAGTTCTAGTGACCAACTCCTGACTCCATCATGAGACCCTGGACCTCATCTAGATCGATGGTGTTCGTCAGGGCAAATCTTTTGAGCCCAAACACGATGGGATTATAATTAGTAGATTAGGAGTTCTGGTGACCAACTCCTGACTCCATCATGAGAACTTGGACTTCATCCGGGTCAAAAATAATAATGCAAACCCTAACGTAATTTCAAGTGAAAATGCGTTTTTCAGAAAATCGCAGCCAAATAACACTAGACCTTACTCATAGTGTTGTGTTCCTGCCGGTGAGTAAGGTTGCCAGAGCTCAACGAGGGGCGGGAGGGGGTTAGGGTCGGCAACGCGCATGTAACTCCTCTGGAGTTGCAGGCGTACATATGCGGGCCGTATGCTTGTTTGCCACCGACTTAGTATTAAAAAAAAAGTAACACTGAAAATCCATCAATAAACGAGTCTGTTAGGCATACTGTAAAAAATGAACTTTTATTAAGATTTTCTAATCGCAGTATATAGCACTTCTCGGAACTTCGTAGCTGATTACGATCGCAACGAATGCCTGACAATCGAGCACAGGTCCGTCCTCTAAGCGCGCTCCGCGCGGACTGAGAGCGGGGCGTCGCTGCTGCGTGATTTATACGTGTTTTAAAAAAATATAAATTTACGGCAATGTAGGTCCCATAGTTACGATTTTTTTTTTTATAGGTTAACATAAAGTTACAGTTTGCTATAATATTATTTTTAAAGCAAAATATGCGTACAATTTGCGGAAATAAAATATAATAAAACCCTGTTTTCGCCAAAAAAATGAAGAAAACTCGGAAGGTATTTTATCAGTTTTTTCAAATGAATCTTCAATTGTTAATCATTCCAGCCCCTCGTACGAGATATGTTGAATCAAATTGTAGTCATTCATGTACCAAATAATTCTTGTTTATAGCAAAATTGAGAACCGAAACGCCACATCTCACTGCAAAATTTGGAAAAGACTCCCAAAAAACCTCATTAAAAAAGAGGTTTAAAAGAGAAAATGAAAATTTGAACTGTTGGAGCCCCTAGTTTAGGAAACGATTATTTAAGTACGTTATCAGTTTTTGAATAAATACTAATAGTTACGTCGTAATCTTGAATGAAAAAGGAAGCATTTTACAAAATACGCTCGTCTGTAGGAATAAGGACTCTTAACAAGGCGTCATTCAACGAGTGACCACTCGTTGTGCGACAACCAGCGTCGTACACTACGCGTGTGCGTGTGGTTTCGGAAATTTTTGACACACAATGGTGGGGTAGGTAGTAACTCGCACTAGCAGGGGGTTCATCGTCCGCGAGCTCCATGTGGTTGAGATCCACGTACTCCTGGAGGCAAGCATGATAATCCGCCTTCAACTGGGGGTTACGTTCTAGACGATATTCTAATTTATGAAATCGTGCTAGGGCAATTTGCCGAGACTCACCGAGCGGCGGTGCATCGGGCTTGAATGGCAGAGCGACCACGTATCGCCCTGTTTCATCGCGCGTATGCGTCTTTTGAAAAAAGGATTCGCATAGCTTTTCTTCGGGAGTGTAACTCCGCATCTCTGGTACTGACTCCAGCTCCCAAAACTTCTGCAGATTGTCGTTGTCGAACGACGTAAAACAAGTATGGCGTGGAGTCGAAACATTAGGAGTAAAATTTACTTTACCTCCTAGCAAATAACCAAATACACTGTTAATTGCGGTGGGCGTGCCAGGTTTGCCCCTGACAATGCCATCGCGAATAATATCCATAAGGATGTCCTCGCCGAGTATCATATCCACTGGCTGAGGTTTATGAAATTCAGGGTCGGCCAGAGCGAGTCCCTGTAAATGAGGCCATTCAGCGAGAGGTGCTAGTAGTACACTAGGCATTGGACGGGTTAACTTCGCTAAAATAGTAGCCTCTAACGGAATCTTTGGACTTTGTTTGCCCTTAGGCGAAATTGAGCACACGAATGTACCTCTAGGCTCGAGCTGTATGTCGCCTACACCTACTAACGGCTCCCTTACGTGTTGTCGCGGTAAATGAAGCCGTTGCATACACGCTTCCGTTATAAGAGTCGCCTGAGAACCCCCGTCTAACATACAGCGAATTGTAGCAATCTTATTCCCTTCGTAATGAAGGTCAACCAACGCTGTTGAGAGTAAAACCGTGTTAGGTCGTTTTCCTAAGCTACCTACACTTTGTTCGTTCACGCCGTGAACTGCAGACGGGTTATGAGTCGTACTAGTGCTAGTGCCGGGCTGTTCTGTAAGAGCGAGCGAGACAGCAGCAGATTCCGCAGCTTCGCTTATAACCGATCGCGGAATGTATGATTCTAAATGAATTAACGTATGGTGCCTTTTATTGCATTTACGGCACTTAAAACTCGATTTACAATTCCTTAAGTCGTGCCCGGGGCATAAACAATTGTAACACATGTTATTTGTTTGAACAAATGCAAATCTCTCTTTCGCTGATAAGTCTAAAAATTCAACACATTTATTAATTGAGTGAAGTCCTTTACACTTCAAGCAAGATCGAACCTTATTCGCCTCGTCATAAGGTCGGGTTGGCGCCGCATTTGCCAACAAAACTCGTTTGTGCGATTGAGCAGAATTTATGTTTATCTTGCTTTTGATGCCCAATGATGAACAGTTTTTAGTGGACTGTGGATTTGAAACTGAAATCATCTGTTCCGCCGAAAGTTCGCGTTCTAAAAACATAATTAAGCTTTGTACTTTAGGTATTTCGCCCGGGTTGGTTAAGCAACGTTCATAATCTTTTCGCGTATTTACGGGAATTTTACGTAATAATAAATTTAACAGAACGAAATCCCATTCTTTAACCGGAAACTCCATGACTTCAAGCGCCTTAATGTTTTCATGATAAACATTAAGAGGAATTCCTAGTTGCGATTTTTCCATACAAACGCTCTCGACTGATTCCTCCCTGGATTTTCAAGCTAGAGCAGTGATTTTTTCAAATAAGATTAATATCATCAATATCTGTGCCGCTATGTTTTGCTTTTTTGGATTATTTTATTTTGAAGAAAGATACAGCGCCTCGAAAATCGCAAAAACGGCTCAATTGACTTGGCTGTAAAAAAAGGCACAGTATACAAATATGACAAAAAATATCCAAAAAATCAAAACATAGCGGCATAGATTATTTCTTCCTCTTGCAGTTTCCAAAATTTCATAAAGATTGATTGCGTTTTGGAGGAGGAAACAGTCGAGAGCGAAACCTCGATTTTTGAGTTTTTTGCGTGTGAATTTTAGTCCGAGCTGCAGTTGTCCTTATCGCACGAATTAGAGGCGGAGACAGTTTCTAAATATAAGTACACAGAAGGAATAGTGATGGGCATAACATGTTAATTGTTAAAATGAGAAAAAATACACCAACAACCAACAGTCGATCGCCGTAATATAACCAAAATACCACGTAGTTCTAAGAAAAGGGTGCCATGTGTTTCCACACTCTTTAATGTAACAACTATTATGTACCATGGTTTCGTAATAAAGATTAAATTTATATTCTATTCTATTCTAAAATGTACCCGTAATGGCCTGTCACTTCAAACCGTTTTTTTGTATTTTTTTACATTGCAGGTCATGTAGTGCTTATGTTTAGTTATGTTTACTATTAAAGGCCTGTAAACAAAGCTAAGTAGGATAATAGGTACAACCTGCTTATTTTGATTAAAACATCATAAATACCCATTAACAATTTGTTTGTCTTGCATTGCTCACACTTGTGCGTCACAAGTAAACCACTAGATAGCAAATTTACATTAGGGCTAGCCGATATCAAAATAAGGGCCATTTTGAAATGCGGCAGTGCAACGATTAAGGTATGTTGGGTTAATACCGGATGTGGGTGAAGAACGTAGCAAATTCATTTCTCCCTAATTTGGCTTTCTTTTTTAATGTTGGCAACATTGTGTAAGATGCCATTTCATTGCCTCGACTGCCAGTGTCCCAGCGCCACTCAGGGATATCGGGCTTGTGCTATGCGCAATCACATAGAGCAAGGTAAATTTCGTGTATCCGATCTTCGCCCCTTTTTTTATACTACGTCGGTGGCAAACAAGCATACGGCCTGCCTGATGGTAAGCAGTATCCGTAGCCTATGTACGCCTGCAACTCCAGAGAAGTTACATGCGCGTTGCCGACCCTAACCCCCCGCCCCTCGTTGAGCTCTGGCAACCTTACTCACCGGCAGGAACACAACACTATGAGTAGGGTCTAGTGTTATTTGACTGCGGTTTTCTGTAAGGTGGAGGTACTTCCCCAGTTGGGCTCTGCTCTAGATCTGGAATGACATCCGCTGTGCTGTGCCCTACCACACAAGGCGAGATGACATTCACAGTGCCCATACCTCTCTTTTTGACGTAGTTTAAGGACATAGGACCCGGGGGTACAGGCCCTGTAATTTATTTTGTGTATTGTGATGAAAATGTGTTTGTTTTTGTAATTGTGTTAATGTATAATTTCGTTTTAGATGTTTATTTATAAAACAATCCAATCAAAAACACACCTAGGATTGCTGTAGACCAATATCCAATTGACCCTTCCAGGTAAAGATCGGAAAGAAACAATACGATCTTTACCCATTTAAAACCAGCAGTGTAGGTCAAATTTTAAATTTTCTTCAATTTACCTACTTAATTATCACATTTATTGTTTTCTTGATCACACTTTCGTACCCTTATTATTATCCAGTACCAACGCGACGGTAAATCAAAAGGAAAAGATTTAGCTAGTCTATTTTGTATGTATGTGATTGTACACCTACTTACTGACAATGTCATTTTTTTAATTTCCGCTGCCCAAAGGTTGCCTAGAGATTGCGTTTTAGCGATTAGACCGCATGTTGTTTACCTGTGCTTATGTTTCTGTTTTCTTTTGTATTGTTTTCTTTATTCCATTTTTTATTCCATTCTTTTTAAAACCTTTCTACATAACATTAGGTCTACTTGGGTGGCTTACAAGTTAGTATTTTGTTTAATATCTTGTAAACAGAAAAACTATGAAAGTTACAAGACATCAAACAAAAAACTAACATGTATACCGCCGAAGTAGACCTAATATTATGTAGTACGAAAGTACCTACACATACGGATGCATATGTAGATGTGAACGCACACATATATAGTTAGTTTCGGATACAAAATAGAGATAGCACTTTGAAATTAGTTTCCTTAAAATGCTTCAAGAGGGCTCTCTTTTCCTATATATTTTATTCTATTACTTTACTCTTTGCATACGATCCTTACATTTTATCCAAAAAAAATATTGTATATCAACTATACATATAATTGCAATATTTTACCGTCAAAATCGCAATTGTTAGTACATTGTTTACTTATCAAATTGCCTTATGACATAACTATAAAAGTTTGAGAGCCACAATTTTACCAAATGTTTGTATCAGGGTTAAGATCGGATACAATAATACGAAAGATAGAACATTCGCTGACAACTTTTAAATTTGTATTGTTGGCTGCAATTTATATACGTAGGAGAAGGCTAAACTCCGGACCTATTTCTTTGTGATACCTTATTCTCTTTCCATTTAAACCAACTTTTATTCACCATCCGATGTTATCCCTTGATGGCAAAACACACACATTATACAGCAGTTCCGTGCTACTTGGGTCGTTACCCTAAAAAAAGTATGTTTCATCTTTACACGTGTACAAAACTAAAACCTTTATATATTGAAGATTACCAAAATTCAGGCTGAATCTACGGTTATTATTTAACGATTTGCTTCGTACTTCAAGAAACTGACACGATCTAGAAAAAAAAAATCGCGAGTTCTCTCAATTGGTCCCAAAATTGTCCGGCATTACCCAACATACCTTACCCAGATTGTCATTGCGATACGTTCTTCAATAAGACGGCACAAGTTTAGCCCCATCGTACTACTACTACTATTTAGATTGTAGGTTAACCATACCACACCATATCTACTTACAAAATTTCACAACACACCATGATCACACCCAACTTATTGTCACGGATAGGTACGACGACCGAAGCAAGGACCTCATTCTTATTTGTAGTCTTTATCTGAATTAATTACTAGATACAGTATAATATAATAAATAAATAATCAATATAAATAAATATTATAGGACATTATTACTCAAATTGACAAGTACCACAGTAAGCTCAATAAGGCTTGTGTTGAGGGTACTTAGACAACGATATATATAATATATAAATATTTATAAATACTTAAATACACAGAAAACACCCATGACTCGGAAACAAATATCCATGCTCATCACACGAATATATGCCCTTACCAGGATTTGAACCCGGGACCATCAGCTTCGTAGGCAGGGTGACTACCCACTAGGCCAAACTGGTCGTTAAAATAATAATTAAAATAGTACATTACGATACAAGTGCGAAAAATAGGAAATTCGAAACGAGTGGCGATAAATTAAAACACGACCGTAGGGAGTGTTTTAAGTCGACACGAGTTGCGAATTACCTATTCGCACATGTATCGTACAACGTTTTACAGTACATATGGCCCTTTAAATGTTCGACACAGTAACGGAATATGCTCATTTTCGCACTAGTGCGGTAAAGTAGCACCATATGTACTGTAAACAATATTATGTGATAACATCAAAAACAACTTGTGTCGGGCAGCGCAGGATGAATTCCGGCCGGCTCGCCGGCAATTAGGGGTCACAAAACCGGTTTCACCGAAACCGAAAAAACCGGAAAAACCGGGTTTTTTGTGCATTGAGAAAACCGGCTTTCAAATTTGAAAAAACCGGTTTTTCGAGTTTTTCGGTTTTACACTTAAATACTTGATAGTTGTATTGTATTACTTTGATTATCAGTTTATTACTACTTATAACTTCTTCTATTTGTAATTTCTACTTTTTAGTTTATCAGTAAATATAGAATAGAACATATAATTGAATTAATAAAAATTAGCTAATTGCCCTACCCTACGTATAGTTTGTTTTTCAATACAACATCTCTGGTCTTTCGTTGGATAAGCACATCGCTGAGTGAGGATACATTAGACATTCTCTCTATCCTAAGATCCCATTATCAATTCGTAAAGAAAAACCAAAAATAATCGCTTGCCTTGATAGTTGATTTAGCCTACCAATTAGTAAAGTTACTAGCAATAGTCTAATATTAGCAGTCGAACTTTTTATTGTACGAACCACAAGGTAAATGCAAACTATGAAAAATTGAAAACTATATGTGTGCAAACAAATGTGAACTTATCCCTGCAACGAATATCTCTGTATGTGGGTTATTATAATGATTTATTCTTAATTGCCTGGCTGAAAGAAGGCGAGAAGAGGGATTATAATTACATTATTTTTTTCACTGATCTCCAATTTAGTAACTTAACCTATGAAAGAAATTAATTTTGATCTCAAATGTTAAGTGTATTTAATAAGTATTTACTTTCATAAAAGGAATATACGATGTTTTGTGTTTTGTGTTATAATGATAACTATTTGTAGTTAATTTTGCGTTCCAGAAGTGCATGGAGGTTATTATTTTAGATATTTTGTTTTTAATTTTCGTTCCTAATAATTATAAGATATAAAAAAGTTTTATAATATCCATTGTTAAATGACTGAATATTAAAGTTTAAATTCATAAAATGGAGTTTTTTTCACTTTTTATATGTAAAACCGAAAAATCACCGAAAAACCGGAAAACCCGGTTTTGTAATGTACAAAAACCGAAAAACCGGTTTTCAAAAATACTAGCGGTTTTGTGACCCCTACCGGCAATGTCAACGGAACGGCGCGCAATGAGCGGGCGCTCGCGTCTCGCATCTGTGTGCGCGCACTCACACTTAGATAGCTCCCGCTCCCGCCCACCGCAGCGCGACAGAAACATAGCTTCAAAAATTCGAGATTTGAAAAGTTGCTCAGCTAGGAATTGCTCTTAAGTAAATTTCGCATGGTAGCAGCTGACCGTTCGGAACACGATTCAAGGTTAAACAGCCTGTCCAGATGCTGTGTTGCAATAATACGTTTATTGTCATAACGAGATTTTAGAATATCGAGCGCAATTGAATAATTACTTTCCGTTATGGGAATTGATTTAATTAAATTATGTGGTTCGTTTTTGACTGAAAGGAGCAAGTACCTAAACTTTTCCGCATCCGAGTAGGCATTGTTATTATGTACTAGCGATTGAAATAAATCAAAAAAGGCAGGCCAACCAGTCGGTTCGCCGTGATATTCTGGAAGTGATAGTTTAGGTAAATTTCGACGATCACTTATCAAAGTGTCGTTGGGGGTAAAAGCGCGGCTCGCGCGACGTTTTTCCACGTCTACCTCCTTTAGGTTATGTAAATGCGTAACTATCGCGTAATACAAGTCATTAAAATCGTTACGAATCTTAATATTTGCTTCTTTATTGAAGTTTTGCGATTTAATTAACGCTTTTTCGATTTTAGTTTGAATCTTTGTAAACTTTCGCTGATGCACTGTTAAATCTGTAGTTCTTGAACGAAATTGATCTGTATTTGTCGCTGCGAACTGTAATGTTCTCTTTAATTCGTCGAGAATTAAATCTCGCTCGAATATGTCTTGTGTAATACACGATATGTCGGCTTCAGCATTGCCGTCTGTAGGGTTTGGGGCCATTTTGCGAAGCAAAGATGGCGGAAATGGCAATACTAACTTGAACTATACACGTGTCTAAATGAAAAATTGGGTACGTAATACCGCAAATTACAAGAGCAACACAACCAGAGAAAGAAAGATCCGGATCGAACGGATCAAAATAATATATGTAGCGGCGGATTTGAGCGTTTACACTTACGTGATCCAGCAGCTCCTGTTGGTGATGGCCACGTGATGATTTTGGCTAATTTGGATAATCCTGTGCTCTTTCGACAGCTACATACATTCCATAGACGCACTGGGTAGAAAGTCACTTTCTTGTCTGGTTTGCACTTAACTCTGCAGCGAGGAACTCGAAATTTTGATTTATTTTAACGGAATGCAACGACGGCGTGCACTAGCGTAAATCGTAGGCGAAGTTGTGTCTTTTTACTTCACTAGGTGGCGTGACAGGGCTTTGAGATCTTGTTAGTTGTTATCTCAAAAGATGCCGCCACATAACACGAGAAATGTATTCTTTCTTAATTGTGTTGCTTTGTACGTACAAAAAATACCTATTCAAATATATATAGAAATTAATTAATACTAATCTGTTCCTCTACGGAACAGCGGCAACAGAAATACATCATCATCGTCTGGAAGAGATCGCTTTTTAGCGATAAGTCCGCCTTTTGTTACCTACTCACTTGTCCTTTCTTTGTTTGTAACATGTATTTTCTTTGTAGTGTACAATAAAGTATTTTATTATTATTATCATCTGTGAAAATTTCAACTGTCTAGCTATCACGTTTCATGAGATACAGCCTAGTGACAGACGAACGGACGGACGGACAGCGGAGTCTTAGTAATAGGGTCCCGTTTTATCCTTTGGGTACGGAACCCTAAAAACTAAGATATAAAATACTGAATGTTAGTGGTTTAAGTTCGAGTACTTACTAGCAAATGCTGCAAGTTCTTTCTGTGCGTAGTGATAGCCGACTGAAATGCCGTAAACCATCAATACAAGCATCATACCCATTAGAAATATTAGCACGAACGCAAAGCACATCCACGTCAAAACCCTGAAATTATAATCGAAATTTATAAATGGATTGAACTCTAAATCCATGTAATTTGTGTCACAGCGTAAGGGCTTATTAGATTTATACGATCACAGGACTTTCTGCTAAGAGGGACGAAATGGTATATGTTATTTCCCTATTGCTCTTATAGACCGCGGGCCAGTCGCAAATTTCGCCAGTCATCGCCTCCCGGTTGATTCTTCGTCACATAATAGTTTAGATCATATCATGAATTAAAAAAATAGTCAGCCAGTTGTATCGCGGTGGCAAGTCTAGTGATGTTTACATATGCAAAAAAAATATTTTTCAGTCATCGCTTCCCAATTGATACTTTGTCAGATGACAGTTTAGATTGCTATTATGAATAAAAAAACAGTCAGCCGGTCGTATCGCGGTGGACAGACCGTCAGCTGGTTGCATTAAGATGTAAAAATACGCGTCTGGCCATTTTATGTCCGCAAACTATGCGTCTTCCGTAAGGCGTTTATTGAAAGGCTACCTCGCCAACAAACTGCAATCGCAGTTTGGCGAGGAATTAAGTTGTGTCACAATGTATCGTCTTTCAAAATACTACATGCAAAGATGTACGATTTTGATATCACTATTATAAAAAGTTATTGCGCGTATTATTAACTTGTTCATGAATGCAACCAGCTGACGATTTTTCCACCGCGATACAACCGGCTGACGATTTTTTAAACTCATAGTAACATCACAACAGTCTTTTGACAAAGTTACAATCGGAAGGCGATGACTAATTTTTTTTTCGTGTTTCGGAGGCTGCCATTCCTCAACCCACCAATGGAGCGGCAGCTGACGTCCACGCGAATTCATTACACATCACCCTTAACCAATTTACACGTTTTCGCCCGGGAGGCTATTTGTCATGGAAATCTGTTCCTGGCTCGCGGTCTATTTACTTGAAGATAGTTATTTTGAACCATAACAGTCCCCTTACCTTTCGAGGCAAAACATAATAGAGCAAATGAGCGATTGTATCAACCCCATGGTCGTGTTTTGATGTCACCAGTTATTCTGTAAAAATACGCCATGTTTACCAATAGGTATTTATACTCTGGAAAACCCACTTTGTCAGTAGAAAAAGGCGCGAAATTTAAATTTTCTATTTACGTCAATTTTTTCTTTAATTTGCCGCCTATTTCTACTGACAGAAATGGCTTGCCAACTATATGTCGCTAAAAACATAGAGGTACAATAATATAGAGATTAAATGGGGGAGGGGTCATATGACCGAACGAGATGCACTTATGGAACTTTCAGTAGGACTAGAAGAGAAAGCGCTATTATTATTTGTCCTTGTCACAGTTTTACATTTTTTTTATTCCCTACCGTAAATTTAGTATGGTTTATGGTAGGTAACAATAACCCGACCAAATTGCGTAAGTTCAATGTGGTCAATTCCGTCTACTACCGTTTTTCTCGGACAATGAACGAAATTTCATCGACAAAGCAGTGATTGATCTTTGTCTCGCATTTTTTTTTCTTACGATTGAAAATCAAAGAAATATACGTTCGTGGACAGAATCATCCTTATGACGGAATTAGACACATTGACCTTAGGATGTTTTTGGTATATATATTGTCAGGAATGTTAAAACGTGTTTTTGAACTTTTTAATTTTGTCGCATTGCGTATGTTCTGTCCCTTACGGGCGCACGCGTATAGCTCATATATGGCGCTGCAAGTGACTTATAATAGTTATAATAACTTACTTATAAAAGTTATTTTATTACAAACTACTTAGTCTATGATCTATGTAAAAGAAGTCGGAGGGCCTACCGCCAACATCTAAGAACGTTATATGCCTCCACTATCGCTCTCGCATATTCGATCGATAGAGGCTTAGAGGCAGATAAAGAAATTTCGTATTTCGCGGTAGGCCCTCTGAAAAAAGAATAGTATTGTAACTAGTAGGTACTTACCTGTGAATTATTTAAAGGAGAATAAAAACAGTTAAATAAAAATAAATAACAATGTCTTGGCACAGCAATATGCACCATTGACAAATAAAATTGTTGACAGTTCACCATTGACAGACAGTTTTTTGTAGAGTAATATGAGAGTGATTGAAGGTCGAGGTCAGACTGTATAAAAGAAAATTACATAGGGAGCGTGCATAAACTGTAGGGGCAGCACAGGAGACGTCAGATTTTTGGCGCGAGGTGTAAGTGAAGAAATGTGAATTTTATGCTTCCAATGTAGCCCACAAGACGGCAGAACCTGCTATGCACAAGAAAACGTACGAGAACGGTAGATCGTGAAGTGTCCATGTAAATTTTTATGGTTGCACTTCAGGCCACAAGATGGCAGACCCACCAACGCGCACGGTCCTTATAGGCTGTAGCCAGATAATTAATGATCATTGGAAGATTTGGGTACGTGCCTACTGCCTAATTAACCCAGAAATTTATTGAAGCATTAAACGGCTAGCGGCAGCGGCTTTATCAAAAGTAGTTATTTTTTTTACAAGGGGACAAATTTGTTAAACCACTCGTGCTAATATTGATCCCACCAAAACATTTTTATGTAAAATGTTGCCAAGACGAAACCATAAGGCTCACTGTCAAATAGTTATCAGCGTTATAACCGCGAAAATCGAAGTTCACAAGTTGGGAGCCTCTTTCTCTGTCACTCTAATTACGCCTTCTTTGGAGTAAAAGCGAAAGATCCGCGCAATTTGCGAATTTCGGTTTTCGTGGTAGGCCCTCTGATCTCATGTAGAGCCAAGCTTTTAACTCTACAAGCCTTAACTTCACATAATCTACACGTTATTCAAAATATGTGGTTTAGCCGTTTCGTTGCATGAAGTAGGAACACTAGGAACCTAATACTTATAACAAAAAAGTAATGAATAGTGAATAAATTTTTCACCTTAGGCCATTGACATATATATCTAAGAACGGGCCTTACGGACAATAGGAATGGGGCCAGAACAGCGGTGTCACGCACATGAATTCGAGCCAATCGTGCAGTCTAACGCCGCAACGCGATTGGTTGATGAGTTCGCACCACGCGCGCGATTGGTCGCAACTAGTTGCGTTAGACTGCACGATTGGCTCGAATTCGAAAGAGAGACACCACTGAACTAGCGCCATTTTTAGTGCCCTTAAGGCCCGTCGTTAGATATATATGTCAATGCCTTAGGTCCATGTGACGGTAGCGAAAGCCATGCTGCACACAGACGAGCTCGCACCATTTTTAGTGCCCGTAAGGCCCGTCCTTAGATATATGTTAATGGGTAGTGCCATTGTACTTCGCTTGGCCCGTCTTAGCGATAGCCGAGCAAGTTAAAGATACCTAAATTAAACCACGTGCGCAGCGAGTGGTTCCTAAAGTGAAATCTTGCGTTGTGAAGGTTTCAAGACAGTTTGGCACAGAAAAATTGTCACCACACAAACAAATCCAATTCTAAAATTACAAAGTAAAATCAAATGAACGCAATTCAATATTTATCATTAAAAATCGTCACTTTGCCATACTTGTAGATAAAATGCAACTTTCTCATCAGTCTTTGAATAATAAAGAGAGCTAAGTACTTGCTGGTTTGGTGAAAAATAGAAAAAGATTATTTTGTTTGCGCTGAAGTAGTTAATCAAATGTAATAAAAACATTTGTTAATCTCAGATCATTGATTGCAATGTACTTTTGAGAATAAAAAGCATACTTGTGATGTACTTATTTATTATTCAACAATGTGTACAACATAATAAAAAACGCTACTCTTTCTGGAGCAGTCGGGTAAATACAACAGTCTTCAAATAGTTACAAGGCACTCACAACCTATGCTAAATACCAAATATTCACTTTCATTTATTAAACATTATTTATTTTAATTATTGCTGATTTCATGACAGTAAAAAATAATAATTTAAAAAGCAGCATTGTTGCATGGCGATTTAGAAATGGTCTAAATTGTAATATGTACATAATATCATTCCACAAAATCAATTGGTTACTACGTTACGGTCAATGAAATACATTGTAAAAATAACTTTAAAATTTAATTACTTATAATCACTATAAATAAAAATTGAGCTTAGCAGCAACGAGACAGTCATGTACAAAAGTGTAAAAATCCAAGTGCTGTAGGTATTACTTGATTTAAGTGTAAAGTGACGAAGTTAGCAGTCAACTTTTCAGTCTAGTCGTAAATAAATAATTTAAACACAATTTACCTCTTACGTAGTGTGGTACTAATAAAATATTGAAATAAATCAAAACAAAACCAACAAGAACAAATATTTAGATATATAGAAAATATAATAGGAAGGTAAAAATTGGTAAAACTAGAAGTCCAGAATACAAGGCTACAAAAGATATCAAAAATAACTATGATAAGGGTTTATATTGTTAAATATACATGACGTACAACAGGACGGAAGTATAATTTATGAAATGAAAGTCATAAATAAAATGTCGAGTATAGGTACGTATAAAACACAGTAATAACACAACTTATTATGTGATTTTACAGAAACCTACCTACCTAACCTGATAACAAATGTTACAAGTCTTTTCAAGATATAGTTTACCTACAGCGGGGTAGGTTATTTTTTTTTATCCAATTGATTCATAAACATTTTTTAGCAGCGAAACTACTTTAAATCTTAAGGTGCGTTCAGGTTTGGCGAAAAGACTAAATGCTGGCGCGAATTTTAATCAGTCATCGCCTCCCGGCTGATACTTTGTCAGATGATAGTTTAGATGCTATTTTAAACTAATAAAACCATCAGCCGGTTTTATCGTGGTGGAATGACCGTCAGCTGTAAAATGAACATGTAAAAAATATGCGCCTTATCACTTTATGTGCGGCAAAGTATGCGTAGTGTGTAAATTGCGTAATCCGTTGATGGCTTTTCACGCGTTTACGCCTGATGAAATGCTATATGCAAAGTTTCATGATTTATTATGGCTATCATAAAAGGTATAGCGCTTATTTTTTGCATGTTCATGCGACCAGCTGATGTTCTTACCACCGCGATATAACCGGCTGACGATTTTTAAATTAACAACAGCATCTGAACTATCATTTAACAAAGTATCAAACGGGAGGCGATGAAGTTTTTTTTGTTTTATATATCCGCATTGTTTTACGTGTTTCGGTGGCTGCCATTCGTCAACCCACCAACGGAGCGGCAGCTGACGTCCACGAGGGTTCATCATATCTAGCCGTTAACCACTACACGTGTTCTCAGCCGGGATTGGTCATGGAAACTGTTCCTGGCTCGCGGTCTATACGCACTTACAGTAGTTGCAGTTACAATCGTGGCAGCGCGCGGCGAAATAGACCGAAATTCTATGTTTAATGTGCAACAGCGCTCGGTTGTCCGTACTGAATTATAAGGTGGTTCTGGTTTTATGCGATCAACGCAGCGTTAAACGGAATGCGTTTGCCACATACCTAATTTTCAAAAAAAATCGAATGAAACTATAATATTGTTTTACGCGATAAACGCAGCGGGAAGCGCATCTTATTTTTTTCTAAATTGACGCATGCGATTAACGGTGCGTTTACCGCAAAAAACAACCCCTCGCTTTAAAAAACGTCAAGTACGGCGGTCAGGAAGGAGCTCACGGCCGGCTCATGGGGTCACACGCAATGATGGTCGCAAGCGTGGCGCTTGCCCGGGCCTAATGGTCGTGCAGCAGGTCCCACAGCGGCAGCTCGGCGAGCGCGGTGTGCAGCTCGTGCTGCAGCTGCGCCTGCAGCGCGGGCGCCGCGTGCGCCGCCGCCGCGCCGCGCGCCCACGCGCCCAGCGGCGCCGTGCCCGACAGCGGGCCCAGGCCTGTCGCGTGCAGGTCCATGCCGCTTGAGGGAAGACATATCTAATATTAATCTGGCGAGACGATTTCTTAGAAAAAAAAATCAGTATGCTGTATCAGGGACACAGCCGCAATGCTTTACGTGAAACGTAGCATCCGAAGGCCGATCAGCATGAAGTTAGTGCTCAAACAGAGTAAAAGTGCTTAAATGTGAAAGTCAAACTCCACGTAAGACCGAAAGCCCGGAGTGTCCGGCAGGTGCACGCTTCCCGCAACTTCTCCAAGTATTTTCATTGCGAAGGTTCCGGAGCGTCCGATCACGGCACGCTTGCATGCAAGGCGTAACGGCTAACTAAGTACTGCGGAGCGGAGCTTAGAATAGGAACCATTGTGATGTCGGCTCGCCTGTTGCTCGTCTTTTAGCCTCGCTCGCAAGCGTAACTTGCTGGACTGGGATGTCTCATGTCTTAATTTACAACTCACTCCATGTGCAGCACGCGCAGGTCGTGTAGCTGCGCGTAGGGCTCCCACCGCGCGAGCCCCACGCTCAGCTCTAGCCGCAGCGTGTTGTCGCCGAACGCCGCCGCCATTCGGCCTGAACAAGACGCGCCTAGAGCCTTTATTCGGTATTCGTCGTAGCGAATCTGAAAATAAGCAAATGTTATGACTATATAATTTAGAAAATAATGATAGTTCATGTAATTTAAACTTTTCCCTAGGTAAGACATAATTCTTATATATTGGTATATTATAATAATTTACTTGTATGTACGGTCAACCAATTTGATTCCTAGGCCACTATAGAACCATGTCATAATGACTTCTACGACAATGCTTATTGAGTGATGCATGTCATGTATAGAGTAGTTAAAGCGACAAGGTTCTATAGTGGCCTAGGATTCAAATTGGTTGACTGTACAAATGCTATAACTTTGAATGTACAAGTTATGGCAATGTGTTTTCCATCGTATTTTCTCGGAAACATTCCTATTTGTCAAGCTAATTCAATCAAATTGAGTATTTTTTGTACCGAGGTTGACTGAAATAGCAAGACTTCTTCGTAAGTTTCCGTGAAAATACGATGGGAAATACTTATTCACTACATCTGTATGTCCCTCAATCGGTTCGCGTAAAGGGTTAAAATTAGCCTACTAATTAAGTTAATTTTCAAGGCTTTTGACTAAAGATAACAGTTAAGAATTGGGAATCAAGTAAACTCGGAATAACCTGCAAATCCTTGATCCGTAACGTGACGCTGAAGCAGGTCTTCATGGGATCGGGCCGCGACACGCTGACGTCGTTGACGCGGTTCACTGTGGCCAGGTTCTTCACCCAGCCCGCGTCCGTCTCGAACTTGCCGATGAACGATATTGACCCGATCTGACAAATTATACTGGGAAATTATGTTTTATACTGATTTGACGATTTTTCCACATTATTATTCATTAAAACTAAACAAAACGTCTTTCTCCAGAATCAAAATACAATGGCGTCTTTAAAACGTCGAAAGTAATTGCGTTACTTACTAATACGCGATTGAGTCCCGTTTTAGCAGATAATAATTGTTTTAGTTCGGTATATCACTAAATAAGAGTTGCTCACTTTCAGACTGTCATGAATATTATAATTTATAATAATGTTTTCACATCCATCCTTATTAACAAATCAAGTGTGCCTCGAAAATAAGTTGACCAATAATGTTTAGGGACAGTTTACTTACTTTCTATTACAAAATGTTATTATACAGCTACTTTGATGTTACTATCTATTTAATTCAATTATGTATTTATTTCGAATCTAGATCCATATAGTGTTAGTAGTAGTACAACAAATCTTAAAATAAATAAGGTTAGTGACCTACAATTTACTAATCATTTCATTTCATTTTTGCGCACATTAAGTGCACTACTGAATACCGAAATGTAGAGTTCTCACAGTCGCAGTAGAGTACAGTCGGTAATGATTGTAACAACCGGTAATTTTTTGCCTTTAGCAGTCACTCTCGGGAAAGGGCAGTCACATGGCGCTCGCATCATTGGAGAGACACGATGGTCATCTCAGTCATGAGGCAACGAGGCAGACCTGAAGGCGACGAGAAAGGCATACCTTGTGCATAAAGGTGGCGTGTAAGGGCGGCAGCTCCAGCACTTCCGTCCGCGTCTGAAGTAAAGTGCGCCGCATGTTGATTAGCACCATGTCGATCACCTTGTTGCCTTTCGCGGCCAGGTTGCTCACCATCTCGCTGCGAACATGAAATATAGAGATAGACCGTGCGCACTGGAAGAACTGACAGGTAGCCTGCATCGAAAACATAAGCTTGATATTGACATTTCACATCAATAAACAGGGAGCTTCCCGCAGCCGCATACTTTTTTAAATTTTAAATCATTAGTCGGCAAGCTCTTATCAGATTTTTAATACCACTTGTCGGTAGTATACTGTCCAGTCACATCGAATTGTGTTTGAGGCCCTCTGGCCGCTCTACTACGTGCTAGAATGTAGATTACGTGTAAATCAAAACAGTTGCCCGCAAGAAAAAACTCCCTTATCGCCTAAACGGGAATGCGTATTACTTACCCGTGATTAATTAAAGAATACTAGTTGCAGGGATCAGTGTATAATAGCGTATTTAGCGAGAAATCGTATTCAATGTGTTCGTATTAAGCGGGTTCTACTAATTCCCGATACGTAGTTTCGTAACTATTAACTTAATTAATTTGATATGTACTAATGACATCAATTTGTAATTTAACTACATGATACTTATTAACCTCCTGTCTGTGTATAATAAGGATCCGTGCGTGGGAATTTATAAATAATAAATTTATTGTTTTGAATGTCAAGGTCACTTTTTCAATGATCATATTTGACTGGCCGCATACGACGGGTTAATCCCATATCGGTAATTATATAATTTAAACTTAAACAAATTATCAATAATAATAGAGCTCGCAAAATATGTAAGTTAGTGGTAAGTTGCGTACTTAATTGTATTAATTTTCAGAGTTTAATTTAATATAACTAATAGCATTAGGGGTAACTTCGATAATTATAGGCACGAGAGTAAGTTTCACAGTGTCGCTCTTTTAGAAATTGAAACGGCGCAAAGCAGTAAAGGTAAGGGGGAAGTATTGTAATAGTTCTGCCAGCCACAACTATCGGTCTGACTCTAGTATGAATTTTATGAAATGATTTTTACGTCTCAGACCCTAATCAGTTAAACAAATGCCTTTTTTCTTCTATGGAGCGGCGTCTTAGACGCGTGTCAAAGCAACCATGGCGTTAAAAAGCAACTATCGTGATAATATTAAGGTTCAAATTTATGTAACAGCTCATTCTGAGAGTTTTAGTAATGTAGGACGATCGGTTGCCTGTGAGATAACTAAATGAGCTGTTATATGAATTTGAACCACTTAAATAGGACGGTAAAAATTCTTCTTCAACGAGTTTGTTCCCGTTCAGTCAGTAGCGGTAGCATTGGTAACCGCTGCACAAAATAAACAAAGGCTTTCGTTTAACAGATAAGGGCCCTAGCCGAAGAAATAATTTCATAAAATTCATCCTTTACCTTTTACCCGTGATTTCACCTAGATGCTGCTGTCACACAGGGGCTGTAAGCGCGTTGTCTTCCAGCCGCAAGCGCGATGTCAACCAGGCGAAGCCATGCTAGGCGTTGAGTTGCGTCCCCTACGTGTTTACGTGTGGTTGACGACTAGTTGGCGGCCAGCGGATGAGTTGGGTTGGCGCAGGGGACCTACCGCGTAAACCGAAATTCGACAATTGCGGGGATCTTTCTCTTTTACTCTCTCTAAGACGTAATTAGAGTGACAGAGAAAAATGCCCGCAATTGACGAACTTCGATTTTCGCGGTAGGCCCCCAGGTGTGGTGCCGAGCTTGAGCGAGCTCCAACCCTAATATCGCTGTAATTTCAATCATCACACCGTGCTTCAATCCTAAATTACTGCAATTTCTGTCACCAGAACGTGTCCAGCGACAAGTGTACTGTTAGGCAGTAGATATTGCTCACACACCTGTAGGCCTCATGCAGGCTGGGGTCGCAACACATAACCTCGGACACGCTGGTGCTCTGCCGTAGCACTCGCGCTAGATGTCTCTGCAGTTTTTGTCGCAATAGCGCGAACAGCGGTAGCGACACCGCCGCCGAGAGCGGCAGGTCATCTGCAACAGAAGTTTATCATAATAACATTAAGGGATTTAAGGCGCGAGGTCATTTATGTTAATCAATGAATAGTGTTTTTTTTTATTACGTAACATCAGTTTTTTAGAGGAGTTATAATATTTTTCAAACTCGATGGGTACGATGACAGGTGTCATCTCCATACAATTTATAACCTAAAAGAGATGACGTCTGTCAGCGTACCCTTCCTGTTTGAAAAATGCAATTTATAATTATTATCAATGAACTTGGCAAAAAAGGCCATGGCAGACAACTGATGCGATGGGACGAAGACGTAAAAAGAACAGCCGGTACAGACTGGATGACAGTAGCACAGGACAGCGACAAATGGAATTCTTACAAATGGATAGCACTGGAGGAGGCCTTTACCCACCCTAGAGATTTTAGAACAAAATATTAATTAGATATAAGTTTTAATTTCATACCTGTAACCATTATCAAAGAATAAAAGGCTTTTTTTTATTTATTTTTTTATCAATGATTCACAGGCTTTTCAATCTCCTATGGGCGGACTTTTGACAGACATCCAAGTTTCTGAACATGATCTCGTCTCGAGATATGTCTGCTTGCTGTATGTGCCCAACTAACTTAATATAACTGTCGCTTAACTGAAAAAAAAACTTTAGAAATTGTAATTGGATAGGTAAGATTGTATTTTATAAGTACATTACCGGGTTCTAGTTAAACAGCCGTTTAGTTACGGTAGCTGACTTAATTTTTATATAATTATTTTAAATTAAATAGAAGAACTATATAAATCGCTGTAAAAGACTAGAGGCATCTTGGTTCGTTGCTTGGTTAAGTTAACTGTGAAAACTAGGTATTCTTTTTATCGGCTGAGTTAAAAAATAAAAAGTTCGGGCTCTCTGTGCTCTGTCGTAAAAAAACACACCGTTACTTACCTAAGTAGGTCGGGTGTAAGCGATTCTAAGATAGGTTTTAGTATGTATAATATTACTACTCACCAAATTAGGTAACATTGAAACGTTTCCTTATTAGCTTTATCTGACGCCTTTTTGTTTATAAAGTAATGTAAAGTAAATTAGTTTGGCAACTTACATATTCAGTCACAAGACTAGGCTTTCCCGCATAGACGCCTTGTTACCGATTCTGAACGTTGCTATACAAATTTTGCCGTCATTACGGTATTCGAGAAAATCCCGTATACGGTATACGGGAAAAATTAACGCCGTGTGAACCTATACTAACACTAATGTTTGACTTAGACACGTTTGAAAAAACAACAAATTAAAAAGTGCTATTGTTTTGACGCCAAAGTGTGACGGGAAATGGGCACGAACTTTGAAAACGCCTAAATAATAGGTAATAAAGATCTTACTACCTATCCTACATATTTAAGTTTCCGTATTTTGCCTCGACGCATGATCAGTTTTGTGAAATTATTGGGTAGAAGGTAGAAAACATTTAAAAATAAACTGATAAATACTCTCAAAGACAAGCCTTAAGAACAACAAAGCAGCAATTACCAACATCAACATTCTTATCGCTGGAAAGGAAGGAACACCGGTACACCTGTTATCTGCTCTACTTATTTAAATACATCGTCACTATCGCCGGTTGCTACACCGAATTGCTTAATAACAAATATTATTTACATAAGTTGAGGTTAGGTACCTATATCATATCCACTTCTATTCCTTTCTTATTTGTCGGTCTTTTGTAGAAGTTGTTAACTTTTACACTATAATATTTGATTGATTTTTGATATGCATTGCAGCATTTGATCCATCGATTGAAGTCGTTACACAGCCTGAAATGTATCGCAAAAAGCATGCAATGCAATGTAATGCGGTAACGTTTGTAGAGGCCATTACGTATACTATCAATCAATCAACACTTTTATTTCAGACAAACATTCCATATACACATAAAACAAAATACAAATAAAAACAAATATATAATGATAAAATTATAGCAAGTCATGTAAATTATAATAACATTTAAATAACAATAAAATAAAAGTACTATGCAGCGAACTTTAATATACAAACAACAACACACTTCTCTGTCCACCAGTAGGTAGACCTTATCTCCTTGCACTAAAGTTCCCTCTGGGTCAGTGAACCGTGTCAACCGTACTCACCGATATGTTTGGCCAGTTGCTCGGTGGTGACAAACTCGTAGCCGCCATTCCGCTGCGGCGAAGGCCACGACAGCTGCAAAAAACGACACTTTCTATTATCATTCACTACTTTAGTTAAATAGGGCGTTAATGGTGTCTTACTTAATCGAATGATTCGTGTATTAAAGGCATTGATGTTTTATCAGTAAGGTATGGGGTAAGAAAAACACCGGGACAAGAGAAACACACTTGAGTCTTGCCCCGAGCAAAATAAACTCTCTTACCCCAATATACCTTATAGTTATTTATTTAGGTATCGTAATTTTCAAGAACTCTTTAAGTCAAGAAAGCAAGTATACCTACTCTGTTGATTTTTAGAAAATTTCTGAAAAATGGTCTAAATTTGAACGTGCAAGTAATTCTGAAGGAAGGTCAAGGCCAAGGTCATTTGTGAGAAGACGGGATATTTTGTAAAAAGGGTCTGCGATAGCGTGGCGAAAGCTACATTAAAAGGACTTTTTGGGAAATAGTGGGACGGTGCGAACAGGCCGTTTTGCGATTGGTTTTGTATTATATGTCCTTACGTTTCTAACATTACCTTGACAAGAACTTCATCGTGCGAGAACTCGATGCCGGGGTTGATGAAGGAGAAGGCGTCGTCGTCCACGATCAGCCCCACGTTGACGTCCGCCGTCACGTTCGATAGCGATATGCTGGAAATATGTCGCTTTTACTATATCTAATACGGCGATAAGGCGGCAAATCTGGCAAATGAGCCGCTTGCGCGCTATTGTCCACGAGCGCTCGATAACGTACAGTCTGCAATAGTAGTGTATGAAACAACGCACTAAAAGTATCTGACACCCTCGAATTCTTTTCAAAATATAAATATATCTGGACAGTTTGTGTTGAAACGTATTTGAAATAGCTTGATTGTTGTAGTTGATATTTCTTTTTGTTAAGCCACCAGAGAACGGTAGATGCTTTTGATGCATGACTATGTCTAATATGCTATTTTTCTCTGTCTATCTGACTGCACAACGTAATGTAAACGAATCTGTGTAGCCTTTCAGTAACATGAACATTCGTTGAGCGTTCGCCAGATCTAGATGCATTACGAACAAGGTCTATTCTGTAACAGGAACATGTTTATTTTTTGCTTTTAATCTTGGTTGGGTAACATTACCTCAATCCATTAGGAAGGTACAGACCTGAAGTATGATAAAACTGGTTTATTGGCAGTTGAAAACTTGAGAATATATTATAGTGCCATGCATGAATCCTTTTAGAATAATGATATTTCTAAGCTGCCAAAGTGTATTGAGCTGAAGTAATTTAATTGTCTAAATAATGAACAAAAAAGTTGAATGGATGAAAAAATAAATAAAAACTTTATCATCAGTTTCACTGGGTTTTTATGTCCTTATCCAAAGTCCTCTTATTATACAAAGAACTTTTGGGTTATAGTCCCCATCTAATGCTAGCTCAATATGGGTTGAGACCTTTGAAATACTATGGATTTTTTGCAGATGAATGCAGATTTCCTCACAATACTTTCCTTAACCTTTCATATGCGCTTGTCAAAAATTTGCCATTTATTTAGCAACCATGACATCTTCATGTTTAAGTTGAATTTGGTTGAATACATATATATGGAGCAGATCTGCTCCTAAGCATACCAAAGGTTAATGATTTTTTATGAGTCAAAAGGTCCAAAAGTTATTCAAGACTAAGTTTAATCCCTTGCTCTATTATTTTCAATATATTAATTAAAAGTAATGTTATATATACCCACATATCGCTACATTCATTATTACTCTCATGGCAACCAGCTCAGTAAGTTATTAAAGCATAATGAATATCAATGTATTACTTTAATTACCATATTGTTTTACTGCATATGAGATAGCCCATATGTGATTTATAGCATATTCATCCAAGATTTCCGATGATTCATTGTAATATCAAAATTGTCAGTAGTTAGTAAAATCAGACAATATTGTTAAACAAGTGAAATTAAGAAATAAATGTTTATTACTGTTAACCCATTCAAGTCTAATGACAGCTCAAGGTGTTAAGGTTATGTGTTTTCACACATATGTTACAAATATTGCTCTTTACTTCTTCAGCAGTGGAGCAAAATTTATTAAGTACTATCATATGTTTAAGACACAAGACTATTATAAATAAAAAAGAGAAACAAATAAAAACTCACACAACATGTCCCTCAGACAACACAGGAATGAGGTTATAAAGGTTCTCATTATAGGCACTGTACTGGCCCTTAACATTGACCTCGCCGAGGGAGCAGCGCAAACTCAGGAGCATAGACTTGAGGTCCAATGATACACCTTGCATGTGGAACGTTGGAGATTTTACCAGCTCTAGAGCTGTTAAATTGCTGCAAAAAAATTTGACACTAAATGTTTCATTAAGTTTCCTTTAATACAATAAATTTAGTCTTTGAATAATAGGCTAGTTTCATAACTAAACATACTCTTAATGAAACATACAAACAACACAGAAAGAAGCTACTAGAAACTAGTTTTCAACAATCCCAAAAAAAAACTAAATTTATTTTTATTTACCATATATATACTCACACTTGGGTGTTCTTTGCAAAGTAAGAAGTATCTTCCAGCGTGTCTCGAATAAGTTTTTCTCCATTTTTTGCCAGTTGAAGCGCTACGTTTGTAAAACTCTGCAATTATGTACATACTTTATGACTATATTCTAATTACATTAAAACAATGTTTAAGAACGATTAAGTGAGAAATATGATTTGATATATAACATTTATAAAAGCTAGAGTCGTTTCTGATAATTAGAAAATAGGCATTAAAAACAATATTTACTCTTTTGATAACATCTTGCAAGTCTGGTTGTACTTTCGTCAGTAAATCGTCAAGTTCTTTCGCAATATCCACTGTTTCTTCTTCTGACATTTTGATTTTAACATACCCAAATATACTATTATTATCTTACAAGGATTTATAAAATAAATAAATAATATAGTCACCGCGAGTTCGGAAACATATTGCTACTACAAGTACACTACACGATTGCCTGACATAAACTGTTGTGTTGTCAGTGTCACTGTCAGCTGGCTGTCAACGTCTGTTGCGTTTTGTTTTCATATAGCTAATTGTGAAATAATTTAATTTAGGTTTATAGCGCATATCTATTACATAAACATAATTTTTCCATCTTTCCTTTATATAAAGTTTCGGCATGTTTAATATGGCAAAACAAATTTATCAGTAAAAAAAACTAAATTCAAAATTACTGTGGTGTGATCGATCGATAGAAATCAAAACACGCTCCTATATAGTTATCATATTTGCGTTTTAATAATGCGTTTTGGCCTTAATAGTATCTACAGACGGCCGCACCAAACCGCGATCTTAGTGCGGTCCGGCGCACGTTCGATAGTGTGTAAAGGCCAATCCTGACGGGTTGATCAAATCGGCCAATCGAATCGGAAAATAAATTGGCGACAATCTCCAATTTGATCAACAATTTTAGATTTATGGTGATATTTGAACGCCCTAAATAAAATAAAAAATGTCCCCAAACGCGAATACTAGTGTCACAATTTGGTGTTAATTTGTCCGCACCTCAATTTTAAAATATCTACAGATTACCGCACTGGACCTCGCCCTTGGTGCGGTGCTGTGCGGGCCAGGAGCATATATCGTTAGTCATCGCCTACCGGCTGATACTTTATCAGATGACAGTTTAGTTGCTATCATGAATTAAAAAAAATCAGTTAGCCGGTTGTATCGCGGAATCGTTATAATGGAACAGGCACCAGTAATGGAATGGTATAGACAAATGCTGTAAAACAAGTACTTATTTACCGTTAGTTTTTAATAGCTGGCAACATTTTACCATAAACAAGAGCCAAAGTTCTGCTTAAGTTTAATTTTTCATTGATATTTGTTATTTTGAAAATGAATGGCGCCATACATTCCATGACTGGAGCAAAAAACAGTTTTAATTAGTTGATATTATTGAAACCAATCAATAATATTAACAATTAACAACATAACAACAATTAACAATTCAATTATTAACAATTTTTAGCTTTCATTAAATACATAGAAAACATAAAGGACGAATTGTACATTTAACTTTTAAAGCGTAAAGCGGTATACATTTTACAGGTGTCGGTGAAATATTAAAAACACTTCAAATTTTCTTTTAAATGTTCCATGATTGGTACCGTTAACAATATGTCTTTTATGTTTCGTATAATTCTTCCTATGCATTATCTGCTTAGTGTTGGTTAATAAAAAGTGAACTTGTGGTTTTTTTCTTAAACATTCTTGTTAGTTATGCTTTATCAGGCAGGTAGTCCCCTCCGGTCTCCTCAAGGACAGATTTCGGCCGGGTCATTCGAGCAATAGGGCATAGGGCCATTTACTAACATTCTATTTGTTTCTGTTTCATCCTTAGATTACCTTTGGCACATTTCTGGCAGGCAAAAATTTGCTTTGGCATTTGGTTTCAGTGTCAGGATTATAATAGGGTTGTTTCAATTTTTTTGGAACGCTTGGGTCGTTCTATATTAATCAAACGTTGCCCTATAATTTAACTTTTACCCTAAAAACGGCTTTAAATATGTTAACTTAACAAAATATATTTTACACATGCTTTCGCACCCAAAACGCTCTTTGAAAGTTGTGTGACGTCACAGTTTACAGTTTGACACAACTTTTTACATACACATGTAACACCAAGGCCCCCCGTTGTCTGTTCTCAGTACAAAATTTGATACTCAAGCCGTATCCATTTAAGTGGTGGGCAAGCTGTGTATGCGTGCGTGTGGGTTTTTAACCAACTAATAAAATATATTTTAACACACGTCACGTGACCCAAGTCTAAACGACATTGATGATACTGATGACGTCATAAGTCACGATTTGACACTGGGCTATAACTCCGAAATTCGGAGTTCGTCATTGCGGGCATTTTTCTCTGTCATTCGAATTACGTCTTAGTAAGAGTAAAAGAGAAAGATCCCCACAATATGCGATTTTCGGTTTTAGCGGTAGGACTCCGTTGTCTGTTCTCAGTACAAAATTTAATACTCAAGTCGTAGCCATTTTCGTGGTGGGTAATTAATTGAAGCTTCCATATCTGCACTAAAAATTAACATCATAGAAATGCTAATGGATAATGAATACTTTATAATAGAATTAAATAACTCAATAGGGTTGTTTCAAATTTTTTGAAACGCTTGTAATACATTCTATATTAACCAAACGTTGCCCTAAAATTTAACTTTTACCCAAAAAACGTTTTAAACGTTTTACAGTACATACTTATGGTCCTACTTTCCCGCACGCGTGCGGCAATGAGCACTTCCCGTGCATATGTCGAAACTTTAAAGAGCCATATGTACTGTAAAACGTTGCACGTTACACGTACGAATAGGTAATTTGCAACTCGTGTCGATTTAAAACACTCCCTTCGGTCGTGTTTTAATTTATCACCACTCGTTGCGAATTTTCTATTTTCTGCACGTGTATCGTAAATACTGTTATCTGTCATTTATACGTCAATGAACACAATAACATACATATATTATTTTACATACCTAATCAATTTATATAATATGAAATCTTTGTATGTCTTATCTATTCTTAACATTATAAACACTTTATTAAATGAAGTATTAGAAAATGGAGGCATGTAGGTATCTAAAAAAAGGGCCAAATAAATCGTAAATGCTATTTTATGTTGAAAAAAGATTACACATTTAGTACAAATATACTAGTTACATTAAGTTTCGGAATATTGTGCTAGATCAGTTTGAATCGCCGTCGCTCGCCATAAGCTTTACTACCTTACCGCGATAGTCGTTTTTTGGTTTTTCAACATTATCAGCAGCCAGTACTTCTCTATCACCTTCATTAGCATGATTTAATTTTGTTAGACTGAATGTTTCATTATGATCGATTTTATATGACTCTCCTTTTTCTGCACCATCTTTTGGCGGTATTTCTAATTCTACGCTTTCTTTTCTAACAAATGCATACTCTGGTTTTTTGCTGTCGTCATCTGTAGGATACGCCGGTTCAATAGTGCTATCGTCTTCAGAATATTGTGGTTCTTCAGTTGGTTCATCATTATCTGGTTGTTCAGTAGGTTCAAAATCACTATCATTCTCTGTCGGTTCAGATGGTTCATTATCATCGTTATCATCTGGAGTGGGTTCATCAACATCGTTATTATCTGGCAGTTCAGTAGGACTATTCTCATCATCGTTATTATCTGGCATTTCAGTAGCCTCGTCATCATCAGATTTCATTGGTGTAGTTATATCGTAGTCTCCATAATCTTCAGTTATTATTTTTTCAGTTTGTGTATCAATTTTTTCTCTACCATCTTCATAGTCTTTGACAGGAAGTTTAGGATCTATAATATGTAAAATAGATTTATTTAAAAGATGAAATAATATGTTGACTTGGTACCTAAGTACGCTACTCAGCAAATATAAAGGCTTAATATTGAAATAATGCTTACCACACTTTGTCAAAGCGCTCAAAGAACGTATGTGGTGTATCAGCGTGCTGCTCATAATTGAAATGATGTGATGTTCTAACAGGTGTTTGAAGTTAGCGATTATTCTGCTGGCGGGTCCCTCAACCGTCAGCGATTCTGGTCTGGGAAAAGGGGCTTACATTATTGATCAGCAAAATAATGATTAATGTAAATGGCAAGAACCGGGAACGAAGATAATTTAAATAAATCTTACAAAATATTTAGCTTATAAAGTAATCAGACTTTTTTGAACTGAGCACTCGTCAACTTAGTTTGTCATTCTAATTCCAGTATTTTATACAACGACAAAGCACGACAGGCAACGTACGTGTACTCTAAAACAACTTACTTCCCATGTCTCAAGAAGGTGATAAGCAGGTCAGGGACAGAAGGCTTATATCCCACGATCTGGAGAGCCATATGCGCGCTGATGTCTTCGGAGTTGAGCACGAACACCCCGGACACCGGCGGCATGCCGGTCTTCACGTACGTATCGTATCTGTACTCCGTCTGAAAATGGAACAGATCTCGAAACTAAGGGTCGTTTCCATTAAAACCATCCACTGTGGTTGGTGTAATTGGTTCTTAGAAAGAAAATTAAATAGACGATGAATCGAGTTGGTACTGCGACAAAAAATCCAATTTTAAATTGCTCGAAGCCCCCATTTCTGGTCTGTTTATTAATGGTATTTTTGACATATCAAAATATGCGCTAGCGTAGTATAGTTTGGATCACAAAGTATTTAACTAATCGCCTAACCTACCTTTAGTCCGCCGAAACCGATGTCGGTGTTGACGTAGCGCACCTCGCCGACATGTTTCCCGGTGGTGACGGATCGCCGGTACATGGTGTCTAGACCGCGAACAGAACCATCGTACAGCCTTATTTGCTGAAAGAAATTTTTTTTTTAAATTATCGGTTAATAGAGTTTGTATGATAGCTACGTTTTTTCCGTATAAAATCCTTATTTCGTTATCTACCTCTATTTCGTATCGCTCTTGCCTATTTGACTGGTAGAGAGGCAGATAAAGACATTTCGATTGGACAGCTGGCACTGTCTGGGCTACCAAAATAGCTGCCAACTTATCTTGGTTTGACTCTAGGACGGTACGATTACTGTTATTATGATAAAGTGAAAACACGGCCTAAGAATTCGTATGGGAGTTAGAAAGGGATATAATAAAGTTCCCTCCTCAATAGTGCGCTTTTAAGCTATATATAAAACCTATAACATCAAATTAGTACTTGCACCCTGTGTGAAAATAATAAGTTGCGTATCGTACCATCCCATTGGCAGCGTTCAGTGTAAAGTCTGGCATCATGAGACTTGGTCCTTTTTCTCGCATACGTCCATTCAGCATCCCCGTAACATGGTCCGCGAATCCATTTAGTAGGATCGTCCTCTCATTTTCATATGCCCTAGTAAAAAATATCAGTGTCATTTTTATTCATACAAATACGCATACCTATGCGAAGCCCTAAGAAACAAACCAAATGAAGCCAGCGTCCAAACAAGAGGGTGGTTTCGAACCTCGTCTCGTAAGTTAAATAATTACTCGGAGTCAGGACTTACGTTCGAAGAAAATATTCGATATTTACTAGTCGCTTTTTGTCGTTGGAATGTTTCTGGGTTGAGATCCTCTTCAAAACTTTAAAATGTTCATGGATGTAAAGTCAAAGAGATAATACATCAATAAATAGGTATCCCTTAAATCCCAAAAAGTCGTCGCCATTTTACATCGATTCAGTATGGTATGCATTCCCACTAGTTTCGTGGGACAACGTGGGTTGGACCTAACTCAAGTGGGGTACCTTAGTAAAATGAATGTAACCTACTGTATTTCCTTATTTTTCCCAAGCTCTTCAACGCCGTAAAGCATAAGAAAGTCGTTAAAGTAGTCCTTTATCCAATGGTCGAGGTCCGTCTGCATTCTGTTCAGGTAATCCTCTAGAAGCAATTAAGGATATAATTTTCATTACTGTTCCAAAATGGCACCGTATTATATTTGACTTCGGAAAACATACTTAAGCTATTCGGATCCAACGGAACGCTCTTCCCTTCAGTGTCTGTTGTATACTAAAAACAAATATAATAAAAACAGGGTTTACTATACCATATGATTTTATGCAGTTTGATAGCTGAAGTAGATGGTCATTATGACTCTCTGAAATGTATGAAACAGCTAATTTGTCACGTTTAGGTTGTCTATATATATTTCTATTTGACGAAGCGCTGGTGGCTTCGCGGTAAGGGCGTCTGACTTTCATTCCGCAGGTCGCGGGTTCAAACCCCGGCTCATACCAATGAGTTTTTCGTAAGTTATGTACCAGATATATATTTACCAGTTGCTTTTCGGTGAAGGAAAACATCGCGAGGAAACGGGGCTAATCCCATTAAGACCTAGTTAACTTTTTGGGTTGGAAGGGCAGATGGCAGCTGTCACTTTCGTAAAAAATAGTGCCTACGCCAATTTTTGGGATTAGTTGTCAAGCAGACCCCAGGCTGTCCGGGACAACGCGAGGAAGAAGAATAAGGTTGATTATATACGAAAAGATGTTAGGTTCCACGTTGATTAATATTAACCAATGGGTCGGTTTTTTCATTTTAATGGTGTTTTTTTGACCCATCAGATTTTAATGAATTTAGGGGATAGAAAGAGTTTCTTATTATGTACAATACACTCGTAAGCGTAATTAATAATAACTGTATCGTATTTTCGTAGCCCAATGGAAGAGTAACGTAAGATTTCGTATTTATTCCGCCCGAAACGAAAAACAAAACGACAAAAAAATTGTCCCTAATAGTTTATTTGGTTCTTTGTACAAACAATTTTTTGCATTCTGTTAAGTATATAAGTAAGTTGTGAACTTACTCGCATAAGTATCTGCATAGGCGGTATCTCCGATATAATGTGCTCGATGTGAAGCCTGCCATCGAGAAGCCGGTACCGTCCCTCCACCTTGTAGTTCACATTTTTCAGTAAGAACCTGCAAGCGTCATATATTTTTATAATGTAGCAATGAAAATGTGCAAAATAAGTATTGTTTGTATAATACTATCATTATATTAAATTTTTCAATTTAAAAGTCAAAAGTAATAGTGACAAAACGAAAAGGTTTGTAGGTGTTATGTCAATCGATTATATTATATCTCTGCGATAGTAGTTATATGAACTATGCGTGCTGCATTATAATTATTATTTATTATAATAAACATAACTACTAGCGGTGTAGGTAGAGGACAGAAAGCTATTACTTGAAAATGCATATTTCGTTGGCATACTTGATGACTTTGTGGTCTAAAAGCTGGCCCAGATATAAAAAAAAATTAAAGCAACTAAACTATTCTAGTTACCATATTAATATTATTTTTATTATTGGATCCGGGTTCCTGGTAGCTGCTCCTTAATGGTCAGTTCACAGGTCTGTAACGCTTTCAGTTGGAAAGATGGAGGGCTAACAGTGAACGGAAAAGGGCTAAAGAATGTAAAAATGAAGTTGTCTTATCTATGTATCTATCTAGGGCAGAGAGCCTACGTTTATTTACTTTGTGTATGGCGCTTGGGTTGAGACATTGAGCAATCAAAACCCAAACTGATGTCTACTCACTCAACTTCTCCTTTATTCGGCCTGTAGTATAATTTGGACGGGTCTTCTTTAGATGTGAGCGCGCGCTCATATTGACCGAGCAGGTGTAGATCGTTAAGGGACAGCCGCATCGTCAACGTAAGTTGTTTGACGTCGTTGTGAATGAAGTTCACTGTGAACCGCGTGTTGTTCCGGAGCTTCAGGCGGTAGAAGAAACTACAACATATCGATAAAATTGTGATATAGAGTAAAATAGATATTAAGGGACTGAGGAACCAATCCAGCTACGAGTAGTTTAACCTTATTGCCGCCACTTCAATGAAGTAATACTGTGTCATCAATGCCATGACAAAAATTGCACGTAGACAACATGTGGGGCACGAAATGTACTGACTTATCAAGTCAATGGCGGCGAAAACGTTAAGCCCCGTTGTACTGAAATTGTCTAAATAATATTGATCAGGCAAAAAATAGGGTTAATCGTTCGTAATAAAAAGTTCGTTTGTTCCTGACTTACATTGCGTAAATAAAAGGTTTTAAACAAATATACCTAATATGAACACACTATTAATTTTGTGTTTACTGGGATAAAGGTTTACTCACTATATTTGCACTCAGGTCCTTAAATTAGGGTCTAGCCGAGAAAAAAATATCTTTACCAAAAGTAGGTCTACATACCTTTACGTCATGTGTAACTTTGACACTATTTGTTTTTCTAGATCGTTAATTTATAACTTTCCGGTTGTAGTTACCACTACAAAATTACCTATATGAACTAAAGTAACTAAATAAACCGTGTAATAGTTCATCTAGCGCATATATAAGCTACCTGTAGTAGGTACTGTAGCTAACAGTCATTCTTATTAAAATAAAGTTCAACCTACTATACTTCCTTATTTTTTAGTACCGCAATTTAGTTTACGCAAATGGGTTCCTCATAGCCTGGTCGGAATTAGGCAGCCGAGGAATTTAAACGACGAGCAATAAAAGGGCAGCCATCACATTTCGCTGCCGAATGACCTATTACTTCAATTACTTAGAGATCGTTGACATACAAAAGTTGAGCAAGGATAAACATTTAAAGCATTTTAATTTTCCTTATGGCAATGATAGGTGAACTGAGGTATATATTCATAGTTGCTTTATTTAATAAAATACCATAAGACATACAATTATTACAGCTCAATCAGTTGAAAAAAGTCTTCAAGTTTTTGATTCGAAAGAATTACTCCTCAATAAAAGATTTTTTACATAAGGACTTGTAAATATATAAGTACCTATTATATTTAGACATGCATGCTTTCAAAATTAGTATGCCGTAAGGCGCCGCATAGTGAAACTGACTAAACTGCAACACCCTATAACCTATGCTGGACAAATAAATAATTTAGTGCACCAATCAGCGAAAACGGGAGAATTTATTAATGTCAAACTCCCATTATCCAAGCTCGCGAGACTGTTTTTATTGTTATATCTTGAAAACTAAGGGAGTTTAAAAAAAAAAAAAATAAGTATAACATAAGTCCTAAAACAAATAACAAAAGGAAGCCTTAAGCTACTCAATTGAATATCTTAAGGCAGCATACATTTCCCGCGTACGCTTAAGTAAATATGACTTGAAATAATGTTGCCTTTATCTTTCAGAACTACACAAATATAACCTTATTTTGACATTTAAACTCGACCCTTTTAAATTATGTTTTCAGAGGAAGGCAACCCTCGCTAGAGTATTAATGACCACGTAGATATTATTTCGATATCTTTCGCTGTAACGTTTGTGAGGGAATTTGTATAAAGATATTATCTGGCTCGAGGTCATTTTTTTCTCGGAGTCAAAAGTATACTTATTCTTAAAATCGTGACCTTATATCAAATTCTTAACGCTGTCGTATTTTTTTTGTTCGATTTGTGGGTTTTGACAAGGCACTTCTGGTGGTTCTTCGAATACAATTACGCTGAATTTCTATTCGCAGACAACGATACGTAGATGAAACCTTCAGCAGAGTAACTTTTGTCAAAAAATCATTAAGCATAGTCAGTTTATACGCAGTTTTAGTCGAACAAATTTAGGTAGAGTCATAATTCTTCTTCAGTATCTTGGAATCGATATTTTCATATTCTGCTGAAATTTAGTCGCTGAATAATTGGGTACTCTATATTTTTACTCCTTTTTTTAGCAAATATCAAGGTCTATAAACCAGAATATACTTAATATAGGTATGTACAGGTTGTTTTTAACCCTTAGTTACATTTTGTAAGGTGAATATGTAGTTCATACTGAAAAACTTTTACTATGGGACCAACACAGAAATATCCAAAAAAATATTGGCTTTTTCATACATTTAGGCCGATCAGATGTCTACGTTTTCTATGGGAAATATATTTTTGGGGTTCCGTACCTCGAAAGGAAAAAACGGAACCCTAATAGGATCACTTCGTTGTCCGTCCGTCCGTCTGTCTGTCAAGACCCTTTTTCTCAGGAACGCGTGGAGGTATCAAGCCGGAATTTATATCAAATACTCAAGTCTACTGCCTCTTGAAGCTGTGAAAAAATAAAACTTCTAAGCCAACGCAATCAAAAGATACAGCCGTTTATGCCGCAAAGTTTCCGACACTCGCAAGGGAATCATAACCTACAGGGTACTTCCCGTGAACTTAGAATCTTGAAATTTGGTACGAAGCAACGTCTAATAACCGTAAATTTTTAGTTACATCATATAATATTATATAACTACAGGTTTGTACGGAACCCTCGGTCGTGTCGGTGCGCCAGTCCGACTCGCACTTGGCCGGGTTTTTTTTTGGCTGGTGTCATAATAAAAGGTAATTAGTAGGTATGATCTATGCATGATACTTATATGTTACATTCAGTGGCGGATTTACCAGCAGGCTGAGTAGGCTCGAGCCTATCGGATCAAAGGAAAATAAAGCACGAAACTACGGAATCACGAGTTTTACCCTTACAAAAAATACTGTGTCGTGATTCAAGCGACTTATTTGGGTGTGTGCTGTTATTTTTCGAAGTGTTTCCTGAATTTTATGAATATTTTCACAGCACCGGTAAGTAAAAACTTTTTATAATCATAATAAATTATAATAAATCATTTGTAACGAATCAATTTATTGAAAGAGCCCTGCAAAAATATTTTTATTCCGAAACTTGGAATATGGTCATGTTAAATTTTTGAACATTTTCATATTAACTATAAATAGTATTTTAAAAGATTGCTCATGGCTATATTGTGATTTTGTCTTTTTCAATTAAGCAAACGTTAAAAAATATAAATAATAATTAAGAATAAACAATTCATCGGAAACTGTGGAAAGGTCTGATTTTTTCGTGATAGCATGGAAAAAAAATACGTTTTTACGTTAAGGAGGTTGGCTACATACGATAAAAATTTAATAAAATTTGGTGATCGTGATAATATTCTTTAGCATCAAATACGATGACAGAATTTATTCGGGCGGGCGGCAAAAACTATTCAGCCTATACCTTGAAAATTTGTAAATCCGCCACTGGTTGGAAGACCTGGATGCCAAGCGCCATCTCCGTAAGACGCGACCGAGGCCCTCGTATACCTATACCTACAACCCAGCTGGTCAGCTTCATTGCGCACCATGCGATCGCATTTTCAAAACCAAATTTGGCTTTGCAAGCCATATTAGAGCTTTCCATGTTTCCGAATAAAAACAGTTGAAGGAGTCGCCGTCGTCGGATACGGCGAGGAGGACTATATATACATTCACAAAAAATACATTTATATTTTAATATTTTAAGCAGTCAACAGAGAAGAATGGTGGAGTATTGTGAAGCTTGTCACGGCGGAAGTGAAACGGCAAAGAAGAAGAAGATATTTGGGGAGTATACTTGTATCTTACAGCATAGAGCCGGGCATCCTCATCATGCAGTAGCTGCCGAGGTTGAGGCCAGCGGGGATCAGGTTGGGGTTCCCCTCGAACTTCTGCAGGGCTCGCTCAGCTATGCCTCTCCTTTGCGCCAATGCCTAAACCAGCACAGGATGCGCTAACAAACTGACCTGTTCATAACTGAGGTCGATTCAGTCCTCATAACTGCCTTTTAAAAGGACAAAATCAAATTGAATTATGAACTATAATAGAATAAAAAAAGGTTTCAAACTGATAACTGCAAATATCACTCTGGGACTTAGGAGGAGATAATTAGAAATTATAATAAGTACCACGAAATCGATCATCCTTGCCTTTCAGTGTTAAGGGACTATTAAAAAAATTACAATGAACCATAAAGGACTTAGTGGCGCGCCTTATAGACGCCACAGGTGACCAGAAGGCTGGATAGTATTTTGCTCAACGCACTAGAATTGCCATTCAACGTGGCAATGCGGCCAGCCTTCTGAGCACACTGCCCATCGGCAGGAACATTAAGTTTATTTAAAGTCTCTATTATTATTTTTAAGCTATGTATAATTTATTGTTCTATGTTTATTTAATAAATTGACTATATCAGAACCGTAAAATAGCCCTGACAATCATACAGCCAGCTATCAACAAAGGCTTTCTCTGTTTATAAATTTGCGGTCATTTTAGGTGTTTTCAGGGACCACCAGTGGTCCGCGGGCCACCGGTTAAGAACGACTGATTTGCCGTCTTTGTCGTCATTCATTATTTTTGCGTCCGCATTATTACGGCCGTTATATGATGACACCGTTATCCTAGGTAACCAAAGCTTAATTACCTCCAGCATTCTCTCATTGAATCGCTGCGAGTCTACCTGCTTTGCGTATGCTTCCCTGACGTCCTTGTACTTTTCTGTCAACATAAAACAACAAGTTTCATTAGTATTATGACAACATCACATGTTGTCATAATACTAATAAGTAGTTATAGGTAACCAATAACGCTAGATTAGGAGTTTGATGAATAGAATACGGTTGTACGAAAAGTACAGAATTGCGGCGGGGAAAAGTGATCATTTCGCTCAACGTGGCAATAATGTTACTAGGGTGGGTTCAAATTTTAATGCTGACACATGTGATGTGTGACCCCTGTTAATTGTCAAATAACGAATGTATAGCTCGTAGCTGGTGCTATTTTCACGCGCACTACCAAATAGGGCATATGGCGCAGGAACTGTGCTACGAAGTATACCGCCCGTAGCCCGTAGCGAATTCCGTTTGTAGCAGAAAAATAAATTGCGCCCACAAGCGTTGAGCGTAGCGTTTATATGTGCCTTTAAAAAAATAATTACAAAATGAAAAACGTTACTTACTCTCCAGTTGACCCATCTTCGCAAAATGACTTTGTTCATTTAATGATATCCAACATCCATTGGGATTGTCTAGGTCTGCAACAAACAAAAAAAGGTTAACTTTATCGGTTTTTGTGTTGTATCTCAAATTCGATGTTGGCCGTGTAGCTCTAGAAGAGCAAATTTCAAAACAGAGGCACTAGGCACTAGGTGTAACTAGGTATTGAGTTTCTTTGAAATTTTGTACGAAATAACATTTGATATTTCTCTGACGCTATCTGAATTAATCCCAATTCTTATGTCATATGGAATACGACCAGTTTGGCCTAGTGGATAGTGACCCTGCCTTCGAAGCCGATGGTCCCGGGTTCAAATGCTGGTAAGGGCATTTATTCGTGTGATGACCATGGATATTGTTCCTGAGTCATGGGTGTTTTCTATGTATTTAAGTATTTATATATTATATATATCGTTGTCTAAGTACCCTCAACACAAGCCTTATTGAGCTTACTGTGGGACTTAGTCAATTTGTGTAATAATGTCCTATAATATTTATTTATTTATATTTATTCTTCTAGGTTGCAAGGTTAGATTGCATGGCATTATTGGCTGTCGCTTTCGTAATACGAGTAACTAGTTGCGCTAATTGGCATTAGTACGGCTACCTACCATGAGTTGACACTTAACGTTTATGCTAGCGACTACGTGAACTCGACCGCAGTCCATCTCGCTTGCACTTTTGTATAGTGCGATCGAGATCATGCGATCGAGTTGACCCAGCCGCTAGCGGAAATGTCAAATGTCAAGTCATGGTAGCCATGTAGGTTGCTAAAACGGACCCAGAGACTTTTAGAATTCAACCGGAAGAGCGTTAAAATTGATAGCGTAGCCCAGGACTGACGTTTAACTTTTAAAATCCACGAGGTTTCTTTTTTTTCTAATAATAATCTTGATTATTTATTTATTTTTTATTTCCATTTAGGGGCAGTTTATGCTTCTGTCCAGCAAATGTACCTGAGTAGGAAGCAAACCAAATTAACAACCATCATAGATTCTATAATAATACATGAAAATCATACCAAAAGAGGATTAGATGATGAAATGAGGTATGTAAGTAGTTTTTTTTATATATATATTGGTAGTAGTAGTAGTATACTAAATAAAAATAATAAAATAGATTTATTTAATTCCACACACAACAATATACAGTTAAAAAAATAAAAATTAGGGTTTAGGGTCGGCAACGCGCATGTAACTCCCCTGGAGTTGCAGGCGTACATAGGCTACGGAGACTGCTTACCATCAGGCGGGCCGTATGCTTGTTTGCCACTGACGTAGTATAAAAATAAATAAATAAATAACCTATGTAGTAAGTACCTCATACATGTAGAACAATCATGATTGTAATTTTTACCATCTGCTCCGATTGAGTTTGGTTGGTCTTCTTTGGTATCTATGAAAAAATAATCAAAATTAATTAAATAAAAATTCACAACTCGCGTATCTCCAATATTTCACCACTATACCATTTTAGATATTTTTGTGCTTATCTTTAAAAAACGGCCCAATTTGAACAACGCTTATGAGATGTCACAGCGATACGATAACGACGTGACTTTTTGGTTCAAGAAATGTCACTTTTGCCACTGAAAGATCGGTATCGTATCGCTGTAATATCTTATAAGCATGGTTCGAATTGGGCCGAAAGTACTCATATATTGACAGACAACGCACAACTGAAGGTTGATCCTTCGTATTTTCAACATATACTTTTGAAGGATTATCGATTCAACCCCTTTCATAAATTCAACCCATAAAGCGCCAATTACATCCACACTTCCCGATATTGGGCCCGAAGCCAGTTCCGATGTCGGGCTTGTTAATCGTTTTCCGTTTCACGGAGTCTCAGCACATCGTTAACAATATTTGAAATGTAAGAAATACTTTGTCTGCGATTGCCAAAACCGTTCGATGTTTGATATTTTTGCAAACGCACCATTCTTTTTTACATTTTAAATATTGTTAACGATGTGCTGATATTTCGTGAAATGGAAAAATACTCTTGCACGGGCCCGACGTTTGACAGTGTGGATGTAATTGGCACTTAAGGGAGTGAAAATGGGATGATTTTTTTTAAGACATTGTACGTGTAATGCATTTTATAACTACAGTAGGCACTATACGAAATTAATGTTATTTTACCATCAGATTCGTTTATTGGTTGATCTCCTTCGGGACCTAAACAATAATAACAATAGTAGATTTTGTGATTGCTGCATAATGAAAGGCACTAAAAATCGAGTGTGGCATAATATTTAAGATCACACGAGTGGTTTAATGCCTACACTAGCCTACACAACTAACACTGATTTATTTTATCTGCAGGCATATTATTTATGTGCCTGGCTCCTGTTAAACACTAGAATATTTAATTTAATTTTAAATAATAAAATAATAATATTTTTTTGGGCGCTTAAGAAATTAAGTTAAAACTAATATTGTATGGACCAAGGTCTGAAATAAATGATTCTAATTTTATTTTTATTTTATTATAAGCTTTCTATGATGTGTACAGGAACTATCAGATTATTGGAGTTTTAGTTATTAAATCTCATTCCAATATGATACTGTACCCCTAGTGTAAATTTTATCGACATCATAACGTGACGAACGCGTTTGCGTTAAGTCTCATTAGGATTTTGAGTTTCCAAAACGTCCCGCTTGGCGCGCTCTTTCTAAATCCAATACAAAATGAGACTATACGCAAACGCGTACGTCACGTTTCAAAATCGAATTTATTTATACTAGGGGTACTGATCTAATAATCACTCAGTGTCTAAAGTGACGTTTTTGGTTGAAGGACCACATACTTAAAATTGTGTTATAATTATAAGTTATAACAAGACTTCAAGATTAACAATCATCTTAATAATTAACTGAAGACGGAAGATCATCCATCGCCTCCATTGACATAATTATACCCAAGGACGGGCAATAAGAATAGAGCCGGTACAGCAGTGTCACGCACACGAATTCGAGCCAATCGTGCAGTTTAACGCCATTGACTCGAATTCGTCAGTGACACCAGTGAACTAGCACCATTTTTAGTACCCGTAAGGCCCGTCCTTAGATATATGTCAATGCTTACATCCACGTACATATGCTCGTATAATACTCGTCATTTGTATATGTGATTTATTTACATAACAATATTAATAATGTTGTTGACATTTTTGTAATAGCCTTCAAATAATTTCAATTCTTTATTAAATTTATCTGTGTTATTTCATGTTAGTTATGTTAGTTTTAAGACTTTTATTGTATACTATGTAAGCGTGTTGGTTGGTGAAATACTGTTAGCTCATATGTGGGAAATAAATGAAATGAAATGCAAAATATCTCACATCCAACCATAACAACAAAATACTTGTATTTTACCTTCAGCATTGTTTATTGGATGACCTCCTTCGGGACCTAAACAATATTAAGAAATAGTTAAAGAATGAAACGGGACAAGGTTTTATGAACGATCCTCAAATCGTGATGCTTTTTCCCGATTATTTAGACGTTAAACTAATTTAACGGTTTAAACTCACGTGTCTTTAGTCACTCGCGCGACACGTGAGTTTAAACCGTGAAATTAGTTTAATGTAAGTATGTCTCACGACAGTTTAAATTCGATTGTTTATTATTTGCTATCATTGTTATATAAAATAGTCTCATTATTTACAAGATGTCATGATTCCTAGATACGAATACTTTGAAAGGAGAGCATTACAAAAAAAAGGTTGATTACTTAACCATTAGGCTGCATTTCCGCTGAGGCGGAGATGAGAGGAGACGTGCGGGAACGAACCATTAGCATTTGGTTGTAATCCTCATCTCTTCTCCGCTCCGCTAGATTACAATATTAAATTAATTTTACCATCGGCTTCGATTGAGTTTGGCTGGTCTCCTTTGGGTTCTAAAATTAATAGATAGTAGTTAAATGTTAATACCTCAGTATTTAAAGCATGGTTTATAATAAAACATTACAAATTGTACCGTAATTATATTATATATATACTTTGAGAGACGTCCGTCATTTTAAGGCAGAGTTATGTTAAGAATATGTAAAGATAAGATAAAATTTGTTCATTTAAACTTGCTAGCTTGAGTTAATAATGCTGCCTACTTATTACATAATTTTTAATATTCATAATGTCATTAATTAACTACATGTTTGAGGATGAAGTCGCGGACGGAGCCGAGCATATTAAACAGTACGATATATAAAATTAAATTATCTTACCGTCAGCTTCAATTGAGTTTGGTTGCTCTTTTTTAGTGCCTAAGAATAATTAAACATAATTAAATAAAGGAACGTGGTTTTACTGTCTTATAATAGTCTTTATTATAACGCGACTTATTTACAAATTGACTGTACAGTTGAGTTCACAAATATCTTTACTTGCGTTAGCATGTTCTAAATATATATTTCATCATCATCATATATTTAAGAGTTAGATTCTTGTCGGTGGAGCGTTTTCCATGTGTGTCGGTCCTCTGTCTTCTCCGTGATAGCCTGATACGTCACGACGGACGTTGAGTTTATCCTTTACTTGATCTATGTTCTCCTTGGTCTCCCCCTCCGTCTCCTTGCCTCAACTCTCCATTCAATTATGTTCTTGATAAATTCTTTGTGTCGTAGCAGGTGTCCAAGCATTTTTCCTCTTCTATTTTCTATGGTTCTCAGCAAATTCCTATTTTCTCATACCATGCGTAAAACCTCTTCATTTGTTTTCCTCTCCGTCCAATTAACCACCATCCATCCATTCCCCATTCCCATCATCCATTCGCCGCCAGCCACCTCAACCACCACGTCTCAAAAGTCTCAAAAAAATTTATAAAGGAATATATATTTACACGCCTCTAAAACACTAATAATAAGATCATATAAATATATTTTCTCTAACTTGCGATGCAATTTTTAAATGACTTACTTAAAATTAGGCTGTAGGAATTACATACAGCCTTACTCACCTAGGCCTGTAAGGTCTTGGCATTCAACCATCAAATCGTAGTAGATTCGTAATTTGTTTTTAGCTGTGTACTAATGCTTATGTACTAAAGATGGTTGTGAACTCGACCGTACAAAACTGTTGTTAGTCGTTTTGAAGCATCCTTATAATAGTATCTACTTTATTTGTATCAAAATGTTGTAACTTTACCATCAGCTATCATTAAGTTTGGCAGCTCTGTGTTTGTTCCTGAATTAAAAAAAATACAACTGGTTAATTCTTGTTAAGTGCGATTCGGAATGGCGCTCAGAGGGATCCGTACCTTTCATAAACAAATCATCAAAATTCGTGGGTTCCAACCTCGATAGTGTATGGAGTAGAAAAATCGTTCTTGATAAAATAAAAAAAGTGGGGCAAAAAATCGATGAGGATCCTAGCACACACAGACAAGAGGTTAAAACAGACTCATGCATGGGCAGTCCTTATTAATTGTTATTACACTTTTATATATTTTGTGTAAATGTTACCATCTAGCTATTAGGGATCATGATTGTTCGATTTCTTCATAACGTTTCTTGAGATATAGGCTTCCGAAGGACGAATAGACAATGGAGAAATAGGGTTCCGTTTACCACACTTCTGGTACGGAACCCTACTAAAAACAATAGAATATCATTAAGTGATTGTGATATTTAAAAAAATATATATGCCATAAAGTGACTTACCCACATCATCATTTCGCCTCTGAGCGACCTTACATTGAGATAATTGTGCAAGGTATAAAATACAAAATAAAATGAAAATTTTTGGTTTATTGTTTTTCATCACTTGTTTGAGCATAACGTTTCTTTGGTTAAATCGGAAATCTTATATTGGTTATTTTGTTCTTATCGAATATTTGGTCGTAAAGATTTTCAAGTCAATTTAATTTAAAATTGCGTTCATACGAATATTTAGATTGATACTGATTTTCAGGATATTTTAAGTTATGCCGGTATAGTACTTTTTTGAAAGATGATCAAATTTCTATGTTTGCTTTCAGTAACAGCATTTTATATAATAAAAGATATTGAATGTTCAAATATATATGATGCACTACGAAATTACTACGATAGTGGTAAGTTTATTAGAAAATATCCAATTACAGTGATTCATGTCGGATTTTAATTAAAATAAGAATAATTTTCCAGACATACATCAGCAGTTTGAAAAAGAATGGAAGAAATACAGGCGTGCTTTCGAAAACGAAATCGCATCGGTAACTATACTCGGTATTATGGGCACTACCCGTTCAATGTTGTAAATAGGTTCTCGGTCGTCTGGAAGAGATCGCTTTTAGTATTAGTAGTATACTCTTTACTGTCCAAAAAAAGTATCACAGAATTAAAAATAAGTTTGTCCATGTATTTAACACAAGAAAATTCAAGTTTTGGGCCTTTTTTTTCTACAGATAAGTTGTGTGTTGGGTGTGTTTCAGTATGATGAGGATGAATCTTAATATGTCTGAATTCGAACTAAAAATCTTCTCATGATAATCCTTTATGGATTTAGGGACATCATTTACATTATTTTAGGAAAGCACAATTACTATTTTTTTAATAATTTCAGAATCTGCAGGAAAACTTCGGTACCAAAGCTCTCAATATCTACGAGCCAGATAGACGCGATGCACATTTCCTTGCAGGAGGCTTCCATCTTACAGACGGCGTGGTGATGGTGTCAGTATTCCCTTTTCTATCTGGCGGCGGCCAACCGTTAGAGCAGGCAGATCGTAATGTTCCTGTGTAATGTTTTGAAGGTAGTCACATAAAATATTTAAAAAAATAGGTTTGTTAGGTTGCTTTGCTTCAAATGCCCTAAGGGCAAACTGTCCTGAAATAGAAGGCCCGCGTACTCCGCGGGTTCTCCGTCGACGGAACGAGACAAAGATTTTCACGTTTCACGATATGCATAGAAATTTTACGATCGGCCTGATTTTAATATGGACCGCCGAAATATCTAATACAATAGTGTATTATTAGATTACTACTGTAAACTATTGAAAACGATTAAAGTTATACAATCACTAGCGCTTGGGAGAGAGCCATCTTCTTGCCGGTTGGATCGATAGCGTCGTTTAGGTGTGTTTACACAGTTTTAAAACAGGATGCCATCGGTAGGGAGCTCAATGTTTGTTGTAAGCTACATAGGCCGGGAACTAGGGATTGCTGTCCAAGCAATTATAGACCGACTAACCGACCGTCGCACGTGATGACGTCACGACTTGGACAAAATCCATTGCCACTCGAGCGCCCATATTTTGCGGTCTAGTTTGCATGCTTTACAGAACAGAATTCTATGTATAGCTGTAGTAGGTAGACACTAAGGTATGCAATGCATGACGTCGTTCTTTAAAAATAATTAAAAACATTAACCCTTTGACCGTCGAAGACGTCTAATGACGCGCGCGGTTACAGCCTAATATTAACTTTCCTCGAGCATCCCAACAAGGATCACGATGACGCGCTGCACACGATAGGCGTGGCGTTTAAGGGTGCCTTTCGACCAGAGATGTGCTATGCTATGTTTTCAAACATTTGTAACAACGTAGCTGGAGCTGCGATTCAAATGTATGAAAACATAGCATAGCAAGCATAGCACATCTCTGGTCGAAAGGCACCCTAAAGGGTTAAAGTCTTTACGGCGCATGATACGGAACGGCTTCATGCACATAAGTACTTGGATGCTTCAAAAACTTTTTACTAAATTTGCAATAAGGACAGTCTCGCAAAGTTACAAGTTATGCGTAATTTTTACTGTAAATAGTGCATTCTTATATCCGGCTTACGCAACGTTTCAACTAAATAAATGTTATCGATAGAAATTGCAAATTCTGCGCCAGTTGGATCGCTGAACCGTGTTCAATTCGAACGCTGTGTATTTATATACATACCTACCGCTTTGTTGCACAATGAAATATAATATGCAAATGGTGAACATAAAGCTAAATGGCATTCTCTACGAATTAAGTGGGTGCAAACGAATTAGGGATGCGTCGAGTATGAATATTCGGAATGGCAAACAGGAATTTAATGGAGTTTAAAGCTTTCATAAAAGGTAAAATATATTATGTTCAAATATAGACGAATAAACAAGACCGAAAACGTCTATACAAAGTCGCGTTCCTCTAAAATTTAGCTTATTTATTACTAGATTACAGGTGTCACTAATGCAACAGTTTCAACCATTTTATTCGGCACTTACCACTGCTTTCGGGGTCGGGTGCCGCAGCGCCATCTAGTGAACGAAAGTTGAGTTATTAAGGAGGAAGGTCTCAGTTCTATCTATTTTGTTCAACTCTTAGACCGCTTGTCAAAATAACTTCCGTTCAACCGACGACGCTTAGTATTGGTAGAATGCGAATTTGTATTGATGCTGTCAGTCTTCTTGTTTTATTCGTCAATGGTTCAATTTACTAAAAAAATAAAACAAAATTTACTGACCAAAGTTTTTTTTATATATTTTGCGTCTTGTAAGAGTAATATTCTTGTAACTTTCAGATATTTCTTTGAAATGGTATTAAGAGAACTGCCAGCTTTGATAGGAACGAAGTTGAATATAGACCTATCCTCTAACCACGTGAAGTTGGAGTCAAAAGTCGATCGTATGTTTATTGACACGTCATACTACGTAGCGAGGAACTCCTCCTCAGTGATATACGCCAGTCCAGATGATCAGAAAGAGCTCTCACCCTTCAGCTTACAGCAGGTTGATAATTTAGGAAAAGTGGTGTAAGTATTTATAAATTTTGGATAAATGATGTTAAAAAATACTCACACACACACCTTCCATAAGCTATGTTTGAACTGACCACAGACCTATTAAACGCTTAACTGACCATGATGCTGTGATGAAGTTGTCAAGTGCCAAAATTCGGCAATCTTCTTTTTAAAAATTATTTAATTCTCCATTCACTGCACACTACCACATTACTTTACTGTATAATAAGCTATCGATATTACACTTTAAACAATATTAATGAGCAAAAAAACCAAGCAATTAATCACGAGGCGAGATTATCAATATGGCGCTCGAACCGGAAGTCTTTGGCAATCTAGTTACCACAAAACATATGACACTTTACAACGCACTATAACACTGCTGTCCGAGGTTAAAATCGCTATTTTTTACGCGTTTATTTGTCACATTCATTTGTCTAGGTTTTGAATGAATGTTTCATCTGTTATTTTACAGAATAGTTGTGGAAGACTGCTCGTTATCCGGTATTTCGATAGCAACCCTGAGTGGAGACTCCGTAAACATTGGACACTGCACGTTCATGCTCAGTAATTGCAAGTTTACGGTTGAGGTGGGTATATACAGAAACGGGAATTCATTAAATTCGCTAAATATAAGTATGATATGTTCAATTATAGAGGCAACCTAGTTTCATCATATAGCGTATTAAGCAACAGAGCTTTGGATTTGAATTCAATAATATGTAAAAAATAAATATTTACATTGAAATCCAAACACACTAATAAAAGTTGTATTAATTAGCGACCTGTATCAAATTATTGTTACAGATATCAACACCTAATTCTGGGGCACCACCAGTGATTGCGCCATATTTCCCTAAGGGGCCAAGTGAGTGTTCTGTGTTCTAAGCAGGTTCTAAGACTTTTCAAGCTCAATTCAGTCCTGTAATAATAGCACTTTTCTCTCTTTTATCGTACCTACATTAACTTAAAAGTTAAAAATGGGTATACTTATTAATAAGACCAACGTCAACAATAAAATTATTTTATTGGTATGGGCTACTAAGTTTTAGGCAAAATAAATTTTAATTATTCTTGCTTTGCCAAATTAGACTAGCTTATTCTTAACTTTTCGAAACAGAACGGAAAACTCATTTTTCTGCGAGAAACTAGTTACTTATTTTAGTACTAAGAAAATAAATTTTAATAGTATATTACGATACAAGTGCGAAAAATAGGAAATTCGAAAGGAGTGGCGATAAATTAAAACACGACCGAAGGGAGTGTTTTAAATCGACACGAGTTGCGAATTATCTATTCGCACATGTATCATACAAGGTTTTACAGTACATATGGCCGTTTAAATGTTCGACACAGTAACGCAATATGCAAATTTTCGCACTAGTGCGGTAAAGTAGCACCATATGTACTGTAAAATATTTTAACAACTTTTATTGTTAACTGGACACATACAGTATGTAAATAATTAACATATTATTTTGCATGGCAGAGGAAAAGCTTGAAATTGTAATTTCGAAGCCCATTCGCGAGGAATTGCATACAAAGCTGCAGGGAGCTATGTATAGCTACATCAACACTAGTGTCGTGCTCGGGAGCCACGCGTCCAATTTCAGGTACCTATCTAGCTTGCACAGAAATATCACAGTGGTCTAGGGTAAATACATAGTAATAGGTATATTAAGGTGAATCCGCATAATAAGAGTAGATTTTTCGAGATTTTCTTCAGCCTTCTCAAGTTAGTGAATAAAACTTATATTCATTGCCAGCGACCAATAGGCGGGTTCCCTGGGTGCTTTCTGCTATAACTATATGGTTTTTCTCGTGTACACGGTTTCTCTCGATATACGCTCTTAGCGTGTAACTCACGTTGGCACGAATGTGCTGAACCGTTTGTAAACAAGTGAATATTTCAAATGAAGAACTATAAAATAATATATAAATTGTTATTATCTTTGTAGAAATAGTCAACACCAACTGTTTAAAAGCTACGCTGAGTTTATGACGGACTATGTTGCAAAAGTAAATCAGAAGACATTGAAAGCGAACAAAGGACATGTCAACCTGGCGAATTACGAAATTCTCATGAACACAGAAGTACAAATTCATTTAAAAAATTTATTTTGCAATATTCCAATATTTATGAACTAAATGTTCGAATATTTCAAAAAAACTAAATTGTATATATATATATATATATATATATTCTAACCTAAAATATTTTTTTATGATTTTGTTTTTCACTTAATTTTATTATTTACTGCGCTTCACCTACTGGCTGCCCAGTAATTAATGGATAACCTTCTAACTACCGACAGGGCACCTAAAGCTGGTCCAGAAAATTCGCTTATAGATCTAGTCCTATAGTCCGTTATTAAAGTTAAATAAACTACCATTAAAAATTCTTTTGTTTTAATCGCTTGCGGGAAATAAACTTTTTAAAAAACGTTTATGTAATATTAATTCAAAAAAGTTGGTCACATGCTATATGCTATTTACATATTTACAAACAAAGATATGGCCTATATGGTGATTGAAGATAAGTAAGGTGCTAGATATTACAAAAGAGACGATTATCTTGAAAATCAAGAAACTTTTACTAGACCTATATGCATTTTTTTAGACCAGCCTAAGGCCCTGTCAGTGAGGGCACCCAGTATAATAGCTGTTTTGACTAGATATTCCCACTGCCAAAATTAACATTACAATAAAATAGCGTCGACTGTATTCAAATGATGCCTATTCGAGGAGCACACCTAAAATCTTGGCATCGTGTCGCGAAACATTTGTCCTCTATATAGTGTATCCATGGGTTTACAGACGCTTGATGCTCACGAGTTAGAATACCCACCGTTTGACGTTCGATTTTTCTTTGTAATATGTCTTAAAGCAATAGGTCCGACCATAATAAATGTCCTTATTTAATGACATGTTGTAGACAGACAAGAGAAGGTGGCAGTGCCACATGACTCTGAGGGACGTGACGTTGTACGGACTTGACACAGCCTATGTGGCGCGCTCCGGGGGGCCTTATAATGACGGCTCGGGGACTAATACCGCGGCTGATGCAATCACCTTTAGTTCCATACAGGTATGCAACAGAAAAGAGTTATAAATGTATTTTACTATAGGGACCGTGCGCGTTGGGGGGTCTGCCATCTTGTGGCCTGAATCGGAAACATAAACATGTACATTGACACTTCACGCCAAAGCAAGTGCTGCAATCTACGGTTCTTGCACGTTTTCTTGTGCATGGTAGATTCTTGTGGGCTACATTGAAAGTATGAACTTCACATTTACACCTCGTGCTAAAAATCTGATGTCTCCTGTGCTGCCCCCTACAGTCTATGCACGCTCCCTATTGTAGAAAATACGTGAAGTCTGAGAAAAAATTGTGCCCATGTGTTTAGCACAGCGCCTTTTCTTTCTGAATCGGTTTAATTATATTGTTGAGTATTTTAATGTAATGTGATGCTTTTAGATACGTGGTAAAGTTACCCATGACGATGGCAAAGGGAGTATAACGTATGATTTTGCTGCCGAACTTACGGACATCACAGTGAATATTATTATTGACATACAGGAGGGACAGCCCAAGTTACGAGATATTCTTCTGACGGGTTGGAGGTACAGCAACTATTTAAGTTTAGTTAGTTCAGAAGAAAAAATATAACATTTGTAATGATAAGTAACTTCAATATCGATTTCAACCTACAAGCATAACACTGAAAGTTTTTAGAACATCTGGATTTTGCTTATTAGACAATTTTTTTTTCTTATCATGATGAACTTTGAAAACGCGTACTTACGCATTTTTTCTATATAGTGGAAGCATTTCAAAAAGCACATGGCTCTTATTTTATAATTATGGCAGCGGGTCTATGATCCCAGCTACATTACAATCATGGCAACATCAAAGCAAGCAATTTTCCAAGTGTCAACATTAATAAAAATAACAATGAAAATCGCACAATCATCCAAAAAAATCTTCCTTCTCTTTCTTTTTTATAAGTGATATATTTCAGAAACATTCAGTGTTACCGATGTAATGTCTTTAATAACAAACATCATCATCATTATTTATCAATTACAATATTACATTGTGTTTGAAAAATCTTAAATCTAGGCAAATGCATACAAAAAAATGTATCAAAAATAAACATCATTACATAAAAATAAATATTAAAATTAAGTCAAATAAATCGCACCGCCGCATATATAGATAGTGGCTACTTATGTTATTTCTAATGTTTTCCTTTTTGGTTGCTCTTCAAGGTCTTTGGAGTTCTCAATTATCCCATGGGAAACACAATATAAAGAAAGGCACGGATATCAATCGTTGGTGTATGGTCATATATTGAACGAGATACCAGTACAAATTATAGATCATTTGACAACTATATTAGGTGCACCCATCGATGGAACTACGCAAGACGGTGATGGCGATGGCAGTGATGAAAATAACGGTGGTGATGTTTCTGATAATGACGAAGAGGGAAGGAGTGAAAATGGAGGTGTAGATGATAATGACTATAATTTGGATAACACTGCCAAAGACAAGCAATTGAAAAATAAAAATGAAAAGGACTTTTTCTCTGATGGTCTTGACGAAAATTTCTTCTCTGATAATGAATTCTTTTCTGACGATGCTATTGATGAAAAGTTCTTCAGTGACGATAATGTACAAAAAGATTTTTTGTCGGAATTTGAAACTGATAGCAAAAAAGATAATGTTGAAGGAAAAGACGTAAGTGAAGATGATGAAGTGTTACGCGGTGAAGAGCCGAGCGTAAATGGTGACGTTGAATTGGAGGTAGTTGATAATGAAGGAGTGGATGACGATGACGGAGAACTTATGGCTGTCAGTGATGCAGAACAAGCGGAAGTTTTGAAAAAAACAGGAGATAATGGTGGTGTAAACGACGATGACGAAGGTGATGTAGATACACCCGCAGAAGCCGATGTTGGTGCAGATGACGACGCAGTAGCGGACAGCGAAGTCGATGTAGGTGTAGACGATGAGGCAGTAGCGGACACCAAAAGTAACATTGCAACATTTAAGAGTGCTGATAATGACGGACATGTCGGCAACAAAGGTAAATTAAAGAGTGTCAATGCTGATGGTGGATGGCATATATCTACCGTTAGTGATAAAGAAGATATGGCTGACGATGATGGACAGAGTGATGGAGTAAATGCGGACGCTTCTGAGGAAACAAATGTGGGCGTCGACGATGAAGCAATTGGGGGCCATGATCTTCAGAGTGTCAACGGAGATGGAGCATGGTCGGTATCAGATGATGCTATTGATGAAGAAGATTCAGTAATTCCACACGATGGATTCAATAAACAAGTTTTGGATGGTAGTCAACTCAAAAGTGTCAAAGGAAATGGCTTCTTATCTGACGACTTTATTGATAAAGATTTTTTCAGTGATGACAATATAAAGGAAGATTTTATCTCCGACATGACAGCAGAAAACAATAAAGCTCCACTAAATGAAGCAGTTGAAAATGGCGCCGAAAGTGCAGTTGAAAATGAGGGCAAAGGTGCAGTGGAAGACAAGGACGAAGGTGCAGTGGAAGATGAAGACGAAGTTGCAATTGAAGATGTGGAAGGTAGATATGAAGAAGCAGTTGAGGACGATGATGAAAAACAAATAAACGATGATGATAATATGAAGAAGGATTTCTTGTCTGACGACCATATTCAAAAAGATTTCTTGTCTGATGACCATATAGAGAAAGATTTCTTTTCTGATGACCATATAGAGAAAGATTTCTTTTCTGATGACCATATAGAGAAAGATTTCTTTTCTGATGACCATATAGAGAAAGATTTCTTTTCTGATGACCATATAGAGGACAACTTTTTTTCTGATGATAATTTAGAAAACGATTTCTTTTCTGACGATAATACAAATTCCCAGGGTGATGTTGCTACTAATGGCCTTCAGAGTGTCAATGGCGACGGAGGATGGGAAGTATCTGATGATGCTATAAATGAAGAAGATGATGATAATAATTTGGGCGGGAAAGAAAAGGACGGGGCTGATATTAAAGCTAGTTCTGTTGAAGATAATAATGGAGAAATTGCAGACAACGATAGTGAAATTAGCAACGATAAAAAGAACGCTGGCGACACAGGTGCAAAAAAAATGTGGGTGTTCGCTTCTGAGGAGGATAAGCCCTTTTTAGATGAACATTTCTTTAGTGATGATAGCATTGAGAGACGTTCCATGGCAAATAAATCACAAAGACATGATGCAAATGATCATACCGACGATATAAACTCATCGGAGGATAAAAAGGTTGTTCTGCCATCCAACGTACATAACACTCGTCGACAGCAAAATCGGCATATGTCAGAAAATGAGATTCGTTGAAATGCTTACAATACAATTATGTTTTTTGTTTTGTCTTATTTTGTCAAATTCCATAAATACAATTCAAAAGTTTGAATAAATTCCTGTACTGCATGCAACAAACCGACAGAGTTTTGCGAGCCGCGCGTCATTGCCGTAGCAGCGGGCCTAATATACTTTACTTATTAACTCATCAATAAAATTGTACCGTGGCACGCATAAAGGTACCTTCTGGCTTATGGCGATTGGCGCTTATGTCGCAACACATTAGTATTGGAGCATCGTTAATAATAATATAAAATATTTTTTTTTAATACAGTTGATCAAAAAGTGCTACTTTACGTAGCTGTTTAGCGTGCGGAAAGTTGGATTTCGCGAACTAGTGCTTTTTACTTTTCCACTTGTTCCAATTCATGACTACTTATTGATGAGTGTTAATGTTAGTTTCCTTTAAAAGTCGTAATCAACATAAAGACCTACTGTTAATTTAAAAATAATAAATGTAAGCATATTTCATATTTTATTACTTACCTCTTCATCATTATAACACGTTTATTTTTTATAATGAAAAACCGTTCTTAATAAGTTGTCTGAATGGAACGGAATAGCTGCCGAAACGCCTGTTAAAGCAGAGGCGTTTTTTCTCACCGCAAGAATGTTTTAAGTTTCCAAAGGCAACATTTGATATTGTTTTCATACAATTTAAATATACGATACACAAATAATCGTAAATAACGATACTTAGGTAATAAATTACAATTGTTTCTGTCTTATAGAACATGCATAAAAAAATTTCTTGTTGTTTTTCTTATTTTTTCGCAACTGTATTAAAAAACGTCGTTCGCTACACGTGCGGAAATATCATTCTTCACTCGTCCCGAGTCTTGTCACTCGCCTACGGCTCGTGGCAAGATATCTCGGTACTCGTGAAGTAATGACATACTTTCCGCACTAGCAACGAAATGTACTATAATTGAGCATTATATACTCCGCTTGACGTTTCATTCTATTTGGCATGCTGTTAATTCAAATAAAAAAATGTGAACAGTGTTGGTACAAGAAAGAAGGCAGAGCTTTAACGAATTCTATATCTAAACGTAAACATATTATATAGCAAAGTCGCCCCGCCGCGTCTATCTGTTTCTTCGCTAAAAACTCGAAAAACAAGAAAATTTTAAAGTAATATAGGGAGCGTGCATGAACTGTAGGAGGCAGCACACGAGCCGTCAGATTTTTGGCGCGAGGCGTAAATTTGATGTTTATTGTTCCGATGTAGCCCACAAGATAGCAGAACCTACTATACATAAGAAAACACGTGACGTGTAAATATGCATGTTTATGGTTCCGATTCAGGCCACAAGATGGCAGACCCTCCAACGCACACGGTCCCTATAAGCGAAATTTACCATTTGACACTTACAGAAACAAAATGACACACTGACGTACTCCACACGAAAGGCGTGGCGTTCAAAGGGTTAGGGTGCCTTTCGACCAGAGATGTGCTATGCTTGCTATGCTATTTTCATACATTTTAAACGCAGCTACAGCTACGCACGTTTCAAATGTATGAAAACATAGCACAGCATAGCACATCTCTGGTCGAAAGGCACCCTTAAAGCTTTTACGGCGCATGATGCGGAACTGCATAAGTGCTTCGAAAAGTTTTTACCAAATTTGCAATAAGGAATATATCTCAAAGATACAAGTCATACGCAAGGTAGGATATTTTTACAAGCTTTTATTTCATTTGCATTGAGATGAAATTTTGCAAACATATCATAATCATAAATCATTTATTTCGTGGTAAAGCTTAAATTACACACAGAAGTATATATATATTTTATTACAAAAAAATAAGACTGAAATATATTCATATTGTTTACCATGAAATGGGCTCCCCTCAGCATAATGCTGACCTGAAGGTCAGCTCTGATCTTCCGGGCGGCGAGACCATTTGTGGGCCACGATTGCAACTGTACGACACGGCTTCGTAAAACTGAACGCATCCACTTGCGACAGCTACTAGCGCCATCTAGGCATCGGAGTTTTTATCGCATGGTAAGACTAATAGCGAGCTATGGAGTCCACATTAGCAATAAATAGTGTGGCTTTCTAAAATTGTCTTGAATACCTATTAGTTGCGTGTGGAATAAAATAATATATACAGTCAGCGATAAAAGCTTGTAACAAAAATGATTTTTTTGCCAAAAACTTATTTACTGTATAATGGTCTTTACGGTCACGTCTGAAAATATCGATACGAAAAAAGTTCCAAAAACATGTATAAGTACACGACTTTATTGCCCTTATATTAAGGTAGTGTATATATATTTTTGGCACATTTTTCGTACCGATATTTTCAGACGTGACTGTTATAATGTTATCGATCGAAATTGCATATTCTGCGCCAGTTTGAGCGCTGGGCGTGTAGCCAACGTGCCAATCGTTAACGCTCTGTGAGCGTTGTCATCTCTCTCTATCACTCTCTCATATTAGTGTGACAGTTGCGTTTCGTTCGCTACTGAACGTTAACGATAGGCACGTTGGCTACGTGCCCCGCGCCTGAACCGTGTTCAATCCGAACGCTGTATATTTATTATACAAATCGCTTTGTTGCAAAATGAAATCATATGCAAATGGTGAACATGAAGCCAAATGGCATTCCCTACGAATTAGGTGGGTGCAAACATATTAGCGATGTGTCGAGTACGGATTATCGGAATGGCAAACAGGATATTAATGGAGCTAAAAGCTTTCATTTAACATAAAATAAATTATTTTCAAATATGGACGAATAAATAAGACCGATAACGTCGATACAAATTTGCGTTCTTTTAATATTCAGCTTATTGCCAGATGGTGTCACTAATGCAGCAATGCAGCAGGTCACAGTTCCAACCATTCTATTCAGCGCTTACCACTGCTTTCGGGTTTATGTACCGCAGCGCCATCCAGTGAACGGAAGCTGAATTATTTTGAAGTAGATCTCAGTTCTATCATTTTTTTGACACTAAGCGCCACTTGCACCATTTCACTAACCCAGGGTTAACTGGTTAAACCTGGAGTTACCATGGTTACAAGTACAATTTGACACTGTCACCCCTCTTGTTTTTTTCGTCCATGGTTTAATTTGATGTCTTTAATAAAGAAATTTTCATTTAATTTTTCCTAGGGCCACTTGCACCACCCCACCCGGTGTTAACAGGGTTAAACCTGGAGTTACAATTTGACACTGGGTTAACGGCTTAACCAGTTAACCACGGGTTAAAGGGATGGTGCAAGTGGCCCTAAAAAAATCAAAATGAACTGAGCAAAGCTTTATTTTATTTTGCGTCTTATATAATATTCTCGTAACTTTCAGATATTTCTTAGAAATGGTATTAAGAGAACTGCCAGCTTTGATAGGACCGAAGTTGAATATAGACCTGCCCTCTAACCACGTGAAGTTGGAGTCCAAAGTCGATCGTATGTTTATTGACACGTCATACTACGTAGCGAAGAACTCCTCCTCTGTGTTATACGCCAGTCCAGATGACCAGAAAGAGCTCTCACCCTTCAGTTTACAGCAGGTTAACAATTTTGGAAAAGTGGTGTAAATATTTACAGATTCGGGCTAAAGAATGTTACAAAACACATACACACACCTTCCAGCTGAATTATCCATGTTCGAACTAACAATTATGCTGTGTAGAATTTGTTAAGTACTAAAGTTTTTCCAAACTTTAGTACTTAACAAATTCTACACAGCGTAATTGTTAAGTTAGTTCGTCTAGTTACCAAAAAACATAAGGCACTTTACAACGCACTATAACACAGTTTTGTGAGAGGTTTTATTACAAGCTTTTATTTAACTTGCCCTGTTACTATGTATGTTAGTTGGTTTGGTAGTTAGTGTAGGTCAAATCATGAAAGCTAAATTTGACCCACTACTCGATTTCCGATTGAGCAGAAAATTTCTATACATATGTAAGTCGGGTGACAATGCGTTATTAAGGGACCATCGAGATGATCTGATGATGGAGAGAGGAGGTGGCCATGAGAACTACATGATAAAACAACGCAAAGTAATTGTATTTTTTGGGTTTTTAGAATTGTCTGGATGACTATTAATTGCCCGTGGAAAGAAAAGTACAGTCAGCGATAAAAGCTTCTATCAAAAATGTTTTTTGCCAAAACCTTATTTTACACTTTTTACGCGTTCATTGGTCTAGGTCTCGAATGATTTTTTGTTCTATTATTTCACAGAATAGTTGTGGAAGATTGCTCGTTATCCGGTATTTCGATAGCAACCCTGAGTGGAGACTCCGTAAACATTGGACACTGCACGTTCATGCTCAGTAATTGCAAGTTTACGGTTGAGGTGGGTATATACAGAAACAGGAATTCACTAAAATTCGCGTAACGTATGTATTATGATCAGTCGACGTGAATGATATATTCACACTTTTGCATCTTTATCCCTTTGTAATAAGGCGAAAAATGTAAACATACCAGTTGACACTGATCATTCCAGTTATGGAGTCAACTCAGCTTTATCCTATGGCTTAAAATTATTAAGCCATAGAGCTTTGCATTGGAAAATTAAAATCTACTGGCAGTTTATTTTTCTGAACTTTCTGCAAATAACAATCCTAAATTAAAAGAGTATTAGGGTGTGTTGTTTAATAGCTAAAGTAGAACGTATAAGATTACCTGACCTTATATAGTAATAGTTAAAGCCTCTAATACAAATTTATTAGAGACGAAAAAATACTTCGAAAAAATATTGTTATAGATATCGACACCTAATTCAGGAACACCGCCAGTGATAGCGCAATATTTCCCTAAGGGACCAATTCAGTCCTGGGGGACCAGTCAATAACCATTTGCACAAAACGAATCTACTCGTAAACGCTATTGTCTCTCTATCACTCTTCCATATGTGATAGAGACAGATAGAGTTTCGTTTCGTTTCTCTGCGAACGATTATCATCTTAGCTGGGCCTCCTGTAATGAATAGCACTTCTCTCTCTTCTTCTTTTCTTCTTTCATCGTCAATTAACTTTCTACAAATAAGGTTCCTTAAAAACAACTTGTATTGGGCCATACACAGATATAGATTCCAATTTTACTTTTCTTAATGCTAATTTAATGTTTTTTTCTTTTCTTGATGATGATGATTTTTTCTTGATGATTATTTTACGTTATAAGAAATATATACCCTCATCTGTTAGTTATTTTGTTGTTACATGGGTATAATCAGGGTATAATACCTGAAATAAGTAATTCAATTCAATTAAATTCAATTTATGATAAGAAATAAATTATAGATAATGTTCACATTGACACATTGCAAATAGGTTCGTATTTCCTATTAACTATAACTAAAAAGTATATTAATAAAATGACAAAACGAACGTCCACAATTCGGTACAGTTCAATACTAAGTTTTAGGTGAAATAAGTTACAACAATTTGTATTTTTAGTTATTTTAGTATCGTGAAATGAAGTTTTAATAATACCTATTTTAACCGCTTTGATTGTCAATTGGATACGTACGGTATGAAAATATTAAATAATTAACATGTTATTTTGCATGGCAGAGGAAAAGCTTGAAATTGTAATTTCGAAGCCCATTCGTGAGGAATTGCGTACAAAGCTGCAGGGCGCTATGTATAGCTACATCAACACTAGTGTTGTGCTCGGGAGCCAAGCGTCCAATTTCAGGTACCTACGTGTTACCGTTACCTTCTTTATTATATAATTTAGTGGTTAAGACTTAAGAGTCAAATACTCGTAAAAGTAGGTATATTAAAGTGAATCAGCCTACTCAATTCAGTGATAAAAATCATAACACATTAATTGACAGCGACCGATAGGCGGGTTTTTTGTTCGTAGGCGCTTTTCGCAACATATGATTTGTCTCGTGTTGTTGACTTCTGCTCGTAGCGCGTATCTCGCGGTGCCACGAATGTGTTGACCAGTTTTAAACAGGTGGAAACAGTTTTACAAGCAGGAACTATAAAATAATATATAAATTGTTATTCTCTTGTAGAAATAGTCAACATCAACTGTTTAAAAGCTACGCTGAGTTTATGACGGATTATGTTGCAAAAGTAAATCAGAAGACATTGAAAGCGAATAAAGGATACGTCAACCTGGCAAATTACGAGCTTCTCATTATCAAAGAAGTAATAATTAATTTTACATTTTTATTATTATGTATCCTAACTTAAAATATTTTTATGATTAGATTTTTCATTTAATTTTATTATTTATTGTGGTATATAATAGCTTTTGACTAGGCATAACCCACTGCGAATAGTCGACTGTATTCAAATGATGCCTATTCGAGGAGCATACAAAAAATCTTGGCATCGCCGCCCCAACTCATTCGTTAGCCGTTATCGCAAACGCTTACTACGGTTACTACGTTGTCAACGCACCACTTAGCTTGTGGCGAGGCGAGGCGATGTCGATAAGTGTGCGTTACAGTATGAAGTTTCTTAAAAGAATACTGAGCGGGTCGGGTTGAGGCGCCGCTGATCTGGCGCCGAATTTTTTGATGTGCTCTTAACCTCTCTGCGTAGCTCATCGCTACTTGTAAAAATCTTTTACAGACACTTGATGCCCATTTGCGTCATGGGCTCGACATGGGTTAAAATAATATCTACCCACTTGTCTGTAGTTAGAGTTTTCCTTTGTATATCTTAAAGCAATAGGCCTGACCACACTAAATTATATGTTGTAGACAGACAAGAGAAGGTGGCAGTGCCACATGGCTCTGAGGGACGTGACGTTGTACGGACTTGACACAGCCAAATCAGCGCTCGGCGCCTAATACCGCGGCTGATGCAGTTATCTTCAGTTTCATACAGGTGTGCAAGACAAAAGAGTTATTAATAGGGTTGTTTCCGATTATTTGAAACCCTTGTATTACGTTCTATATTAACTAAAAACTTATTGCCCTAAAATTCAACTTTTATACTAAAAACGGCTTTAAATATGTTAAATTAACAAAATATATTTTGACAGCTGCTTTCGCGCCAAAACGCTCTATGAAAATTGTGTGACGTCACAGTTTACGGTTTGGCACATAACTACATACACACGTAGAAGATACGAACTGTCAACTGACATTTGTCATTTGTTGTTTATTGCCTAACTGTCAACAGTGTCAATCCGAGAGTTGTGTCATCATCAGAATCTTCAATGACGTTTCGATTTGGTCACGTGACGTGTGCCAAAAGATATTTTTAAATTCAATATTTACAAAAATATGGTCATCACAGGTCCCCTAAAAGTAGTTTAACATGTTCTTATAATCCAAAAGAATTTATTGGGATACAATTCTGCCCTAAGATTTGTAGATGGAAACAACCCTATTGTTGAAGATATGTGAACTCCAAGAAAAATCGTGCCTCCGAAATTGAATATACCTTTGTTAAGACGATCCTTACGGGTGAAACGAAGTGGGCCAGTACTTGGTGACAAATCGCGTTGTGCGCAACCAATGCGAGCCAGTCGTAAAGTCTAACGTAACTAGTAGCAGAATTATTGTATATATACACTCCATATGCGTGATTTTTTTTATAAGTTGCGTTATATTGCGCGACTTGATTTGTCTTCAATTTACTGGCCCCCTTCATTTCGCCCGTAAGGCCCGTCTTTACGAAGCAATAGCCCCCGAGTTTAGCACAGTGCCTTTTCTTTCTGAATCGGATTCATTATTTCATTGAGTATTTGAGTATAATAGTGTTTTTAGATACGTGGTAAAATTAACCATGACGATGGCAAAGGAACTACGACGTATGATTTTGCTGCTAAACTTACGGACATCACAGTGAACATTATTATTGACATACAAGAAGGACAGACCAAGTTACAAGATATTCTTCTGACGGGTTGGAGGTACAGCTATTATTTAAGTTTTGTTAGTTCTGAAGTAAAAAAATATAATATAATGAGTAACTTCAGTATCAATTTTAACCTACAAAGATAATACTGAAAGTTTTAAAAATATCTAAAACCGTATTATTTATGCATTTTTGTTGCTTATCTTTGAAAACGTGTACTTACGGATTTTTTTCATACAGTGGAAACATTTTAAAAAGCACATGACACTTATTTTATAATTATGACAGTGCGCCTATGCATACAGTTACATTACAACTATGGCAACGCCAGAGTATGCAATTTTACAAGTGTCAACATTAATAAAAACAACAAATGACAATCACATGATCATTTAAAAAATCTTCCTTCTCATTCTACTTCATAAGTGATACATTTCAGAAACTTTTAGTATTACCAATGTCATGTCCTTAAAAATGGACTGAAGTACCTATATGAGATTTGAGACATGTTAGAGATAAGTAAGTAAGCATTCGAGCACCAGCGATATATGAACTGGTTTTGATAGTGGCTAATTTAGTTATTTCTTATGCTTCCTTTTTTGGTTCCTATTCAAGGGCTTTGGAGTTTTCAATTATCCCATGGGAAACACAATATGAAGAAAGGCAAGGATATCAATCGTTGGTGTATGGCTATATGCTGAACGAGATACCAGTACGAATTATAGATCATTTGACAAGTATATTAGGTGCGCCCATCGATGAAAATACGCAAGGCGGTGATGGTGATGGTTGTAATGATGGTGGTGATTTTACTTTTAGTGATAAAGACAGAGGGAATAAATAGAAGTGTAGATGATAGTGACGAAAATGCAGATAACACAGCTAAAGACAAGCAATAGAATAATAAAAAAGAAAAGGATTTTTTCTCTGATGGTCTTGATGAAAATTTCTTCTCTGATAATGAATTCTTTTGACGATGCTATTGATAAAGATTTCTTCAGTGATGATAATGTGCAAATGATTTTTTATCGGAATTCGAAACTGATGGCGAAGAAGATTATTTATTTATTTATTTATTGAAATACAATTTTACAGCATTACAGCTAAGGGGCGCCAATGCGCTGTAAAATTAAGAGTTATAAGCTAGGTAATAAAAATACATATATGATAAATATGACAATAATTAAAAAGCTGATTCACAATAACGTAAAAAATCTTTAACAAGTTTATGATTTTTGTCAGCAAACAAGTCGCAGTCAGGTGCAAAAAATAAAAAAAAATTAAGGAGTGTCCGGGAGCGGACGATTGGAGATTACTGGTGTTGAAGCAAAAGACGTAGGTGAAGGTGTTGAAGTATTGGGTGTTGGAGAGCCGATTGGAAATGGTCATGTTGAATCGGAGATAGTTAATAATGAAGGAGTGGATGACTACGACGATGATGATGGATGGCATATATCTGATACCTAACGGTTACCTAAAAGTTATGAATTTCAATATGACAAAATGATTACCTCTAAAAACACCTTTTTTGTATGTTTCCTCGCAACCGAAGTCAAAGCTGATTGTTTTCTAGAGTTACGAGTAATTATGTCAACCTTCTTTTAACTCAAATTAGGTAATGATTCGGCTCGTATTTATGAAAAACTTATAAAATACACTTACGAGAATTAATATATGTACAAAAAAATAGACAAATAAAATAATATTTATTAAAAAAAAACTGCGTCAAAAATCTGACTAAAATAATACATATCAGAAAAACTGTTTTCTAAATATGGAAATATAACGGTGACTTTATATAGTTAATTGTAACATTTAAACAGGTAAATTGACATTTGTATTAGCTGCCAATATGTTTAACAGACGTCAGTTACTGTAAAATAAAGCTGATGAAAACGTAAAGAATAAAACTAACGCACTTATCACATGGAGCTGCCTAGCTAACATTAAACATAACACACACTCTAATAGGGACCATGTGCATTGGAGGGTCTGCCACCTTGTGCCCAAATTTAAAAACGTTAACTTGACATTGTCACTTCACGATAATACTCGTATTCAAGTGGTGCCACCTACAGTTTATGCATGCTCCCTAGCGCGTTGTAGGATCTGCCAACTTGTGGCCTAAATCGAAAACTTAAACTTGACACTCCCACTTCCAGCCAATAAATAGGGGCTTTCTATGTCCGACTGGTATTGATTGGGTGAAGTTAATACTTGTAGTAACTAACCTACGACATTTCTTTTCTGCTGCTCCGCTCTCCAGTTCAATTCACAAATGGTAAACATCAACGTACGTTACCTTACAAGTAATGTACTAATTCGTATTTGTCTTCAAAAATATAAAATGTTTCTGTAATAATTCTCGTCGTGGGTTGTATCGGGTTCTGTGGCCTTGGTTGGCACATGCCAATGTCGCATCGGCAGCCCCTTGTGCCTGTAGTGGTGTAGAATTTAAATTAAATATTATAAACTTAAATTTATCTAATAATGGTATTTCAGATCTTTCAACCTTTAAAAAAACATACAATGACAATAAAATAGAGGTTCATTCAAACAAACTCTCAAGAGGTTCAAAAGCACTTATACATTTCGTATATGGTTCATAAAGCAAATCAGATTTAGTGTCTGTTTCACAATGTCCAAGTAAAGTCCTGAATAAGCTACTCGCCTCTTATCTGATGAATAGAGTCACAATAAGCTTAACTGGTAGATAAAGTGCTATGTTTTGCTTGGCAGTTAATTTATTTGTTAATTAGCTTTCCAATACTTTAGTTGGACTCTATGAAACACAGCATCCAGGTCCTAACAGCATTATCTGGCGAGCTAAAATGTATTGAGGAACCAACTCATCAGAAAAGAAAAAAATGATTAAATAGAAACCGCACACAAACTCGTTTATTGGTTGTGCAGCTACGATGCCAGAGATGGACACACACGGCCCGATTCGAAGAATGATTAAGACACGTTTAAGATCTTGGAAAGATCTTTAAAAGATTGATAACTAAACGACATGTCAAAATTGACGTTTATTTCGATTCCACTGTGATCCCAATAAGATCTATCTACGATATTTCTAACGTCTAAGTGACATTGGTTGCCCGAATCGAGCTGTTTCTGTCAATTATACGACATATAAATGAGAAGTTATCTAAACCAGAACTTATCGTTATCGTATGTCATTCTTCGAATCGAGCCGACAGATACATATGTTAAACTTATAACAACCCTCTTTTACATCGGCGGTTACGACCCAACGACAAAAAACATAGGAAACTTACCTCCCGTACGATGGTATCCGTATCTCCATTTCGGGATGGTACGAATTTTCCTTCATTTTCCTCCTGCGGTAATTCGTAGCAGGAGTCTTGTAAAAGAATCTTTCTGGCTTCGTAGGACGCCACTTGAGAAGGGTTGATTTAGGCACGAAAATCCTCATAACACTTGGAGGCAAGGGACTCGTTTGGTGATTTATTGATTTTGTCTCAGTTGTCTTTGCTTCGGGGGATTTTGACTCTACTTTTGGACTAGTCGTTACTGAAGTTGAGACAGTCTAAAAATAAGAAACTCATGTAGTTATTTGGATAAACGAGCTAATCAGCTAAATACGCGACCAGGCTGAGCTGACCTAAGTTTGATTACTGTAAATTTTTCTCTAAGTATTTCTCATCTTATAGGTTTTTACCTTAAGCTTAAACATGTAAGATCAGATGATACCAAATCAATATGCTTACATTGCTTACTGTACTCGTACTGTGTTTACAGCGTTCAATTGCAATCACACTTTTCCCAATATCAATATCCGTTGGTTTCTACAACATACTTAGATTTGATAAATGTTTACTTCGTACCGTCTTTCACACTGCCCTTTATTCGCTCGCGCACATTCTCTTTGACAATTGAAACCACATTGAATCGTCCCTATCTACATTCATCATCTAGCAGTCAATTACGGGTACATACTCCCAATCTTACATATTATAGGCACATAAACAGATGCATACCACACGGAAAAAAATCTTACGATTGATTCCCAAAAGTTCGTCATAAAATTTGAAAATTGGTTCGTTTTGTCTTTCTTGGTAGTATCTGGTTGTATATTCTCACTAGCTTTTGCCAACTTTCTGAGTTTTCTGGTAGTACTTGGTTGTACATCCTCACTAGCTGTTGACACTGTGCTCAATTTTCTGGTAATACTTCGTTGTACATTCTTGCTGGCTTTTGACACTTTGTGCGATTTTGTTTTAGTACTAAGTAGCACCATTTTAGGTGCCTTTGACACTTTGAACGCTTTCTTTCTCTTGGCAGTGCGAGTACGAGTAAGTGACGTCGATCTTTGAGTGGTATGTGTAGGTACAGAGTATTCGATATATTTTGTAGTGCTTTTGTATAGCCAAGACGGTAACATTTCCACAAGATTAATGAGTGAATCAGAGTTGTCCGCTCCTTTAAATTCTGGAATAAATGAGCGTTTTTATTGTAGCTGTAGTGTATAGTCTAAACTTGTTGTTCTTCGTAACCATGATACCTACTTTTTACTCTTGAATAAGAAAAATATGCATTTTTGCCCTCACTGTTCCATTGTTTTCAATTAATTATTCTTATCTTAAGTACATGTAAATATCAGTGTCCCAAAGTAAGCGAAGCTTGCACTATGGGTACTAGGCGACGATCGATATACATACGTATATAGATAAACAAGCTGTTGCCCTCGACTTCGTAGGCGTGGATTTGTATGTTAGTGGTTATATATTCTACATGAGCATAAAACATTATGCAGCAAAAGACTCGGGAACAAATACCTGTGTTCATCATACAAATAAATCCCCATACCGGGATTCGAACCCGGGGCCATCGGCTTCATAGGCAGGGTCACTACCCATTAGGGTAGACCGGTCGTCAATATTAATTTTGATAGTAATATTTGGTCGTTGCATTTGTAAAGCGTTTTAAACCGTTCGGGACAAAATTCTAGTGTCCCTAGTAGTGTATTAATTTACAAAACCAGTACTGGGTGCATCCCAACCAGAACAGAACAGAACAGTTTAAAAGAAAGGTGATGAAATATGTTGGCTCACTGGATATCACAAATAATTCGCCACAGATTCACAGATGACTTAAAAATACTTAATAAAATATTTATATAAAATATTTGTATATAAGTAGTTAATAATTGTTATCAACTATTTACCATCATCCTAGTTGTACGAATAGCATTAGTTAATGTAATGTACTGGTACTAATTAATTTAACCGTAAGATTACTGCATGTTCACTGGTAGAAGACACTTATATAAGATGTGGTTACCTATAATTAGATAAGCATCAGTCCTGATTGTTATATAGATTTAAGAGCATGTAAGATGTATTATCTGTTGGTAATCCTAAATAAATAAAATAAATAATAAATAAATAAATCCCTAGTATTAATTTACTATAAATACTATAATAAATCCGTTTTTTTTTAGTTTCTTAATTTTAAATAATTACATGGTTTATTCGTGATCTAGTGAAGGAGATATTCGTAAGGTGGGGGAAGCCGACAGACAGGTACGGAAGGGTGTGCGTCACCTTCTATAAAAATGTGGCAGTCTTTCCATGCGGGATTATCGCGTCCATTCTTTCGGTTGATACTTTCGGCTAAGAATTAAAAGACCAAGAAAATACACTTCTCTCTGTTTCTCTCAGTAAAATCCATTCTGAAAAACGATAGATCGAATAACCCCTAATAGATTTCAACTGGAGACCGAGGCCTAAAAGGAACGAAAATGAGGAATTCGTACGGTAAGTGAATTTTGACCAGATATAAGTGCAAATTATACGTATTTGGTAAAATATACAATGGATGTCTTACCGTCGCCGGACACGTCACCGCTCCGACGGTACAAAATTTCTGGAGTGTACTCTCTGGGCTTCAATCCAACCCTCACATCAGATCCTAGATCAGAGAAGAAATATCAGTAAGCTTAAGAAATTGAAATAAGTTTTGTACGGATATTTCTCAGCAGTCAGGTGCGGATACTATCTCACGCCCATCCGATAGTTGTCATTTATGGAAGGTCTCCCAAAAATGATTTTGTATGTCCGTATGTTTTCCTCTACAGGTCCAATTTCTCGACTGATTTTATGAGCAGGTTCGATAATTATATGTACAGCACTTTTTATCGATTCTGTTTTTGATTTTTTTTCTAAATGGCAAAGCCATGGGGGTTCGCTATGTCTACAGCTCACTGTGCCACTAATATTAATCAGACTACAAACGTAAAAACAAATACCTACAATGGAATTGAGGATATTATTATAAAGTAAATTTAAAAGAAGGTATAGATCGTATACTGACTGGCCAGGACGGTGTATTCTGCCAAGCAGTAGTCGTACCCGAACGCGACTCCAGCGCCGATGGCAAGCGCGATCGCGTACAGCACCATCAACACCACCCAGAAGCCCAGGACAAAGGTTAACGATCTGCAGGAATAAGTACGAGTATTTATCAGCGATGGAATATATCGTCTGAGCCCTTAGTGTAAATTTATTCGATAGCGAGACGTGACGTACGCGTTTGCGTTAAGTCTCATTTTATATGAGATTTAGAATCAGCGCGTCAAGTGGGACGTTTTGGAAACTCAAAATGCCATACAAAATGAGACTTAACGCAAACGCGTACGTCACGTCTCGCTATCGAATAAATTTACACTAAGGGCTCAGACGATATATTCCATATTGATACTAAAATAAGGTTGATTTTTGTTTAGTTACATTTTAGTAATTAGTGAGTTTTGCTTGTCACCTGACGAATATATACATTAATATAGCAGAAGCTCTCAGTACAAATTTGACTTCGAAAAACGGACATATGAACTGACACTTGTCTAACATAATACCTATCACTGAAAGTTATCCCTATTCTATACATTTAACCCTCTCAACTTATTATATAAATATTACCCAATACACCAATTTCCGCTATTAAAAAAATTGTGTATGTTAAAGTTATGTTTAGTGGAAAAAGTATTAATTATTATTAACTACAGCTATCAAAATCTTAAACTATACTCTGTATCTTTAGGTATTTAAATAAAAGTAAACAAACAATTTGTACATTTCCGGGTAGTTATAACATTTATTAGTTAACTAACCAAATACAAAACCGCCGCCTGGATCTGTGACTGAACGACCTGACTAAACCTACATTATTTGATCATGTAATGTTTTCATCTACTCTCAACTGGCTTAAGGAGCCATTTGAGGGTAGATCTTGTTTATATCTATTTATATACCTAAATTTATAGGATCAATTCGGCTGTAAAATTGACTGTAAATAATATTTGTATCGGTACAACCGCAGAGTTTTTTAATCACGACTCTCAGAGGGTTTTAATAACCCCGGCCAGCCGCGGCATTGAGACTATTCGAGCCGTCTGATACGCGCCGGTTTTATGTTTCCTTTTAATGCAACCTAAATTAAAATCCCTTACCCATTTACATAGGTAGAATAAAATAAACGCAACAACTTTTTATAATGAAGCTGGGTATCTATTAGAACACTGCATTTATAAAACCTGATCGATATTCGAAACCAGTATGAAGACCAGAGCAAACATGGTGTCAATATTTATCGCTTTGATGCTGATTATTATTTTCTAAATTATCTGATTTTCTATAATTTTCAGAATTATTTAGAAAAATATTGAATCGGAAATCGATTCTGTTTTAACGAACCCGATACGAATTTGGGTATTTATAAGAACACTGCATTTATAAAACCTGATAGATATTCGAAACCAGTATGAAGATCAGAGCAAACATGGTGTCAATATTTATCGCTTTGATGCTGATTATTATTTTCTAAATTATCTGATTTTCTATAATTTTCTGCATTATTTAGAAAAATATTGAATCGGAAGTCGATTCTGTTTTAACGATTTCATACGGTTTTCATCTCATTTGGACACGACCTTAAGTCATGTTATCATATCAACCTAATAAGTGCGAACGTGACTATGATATGACTCCTGGTTGCATTTTATCATTATCAGCATTGTTATCAGCACCAATTGCACCGATTGCTATTAACGGGTAAGGTCGTCTCAAAACACTATATACAGTCAAAAGATTTAATTTGTGACCCATTTCGTACCTTGTCTCGATGACAATAGTATGAGGTATAATAGGCTATAGGCTATTATACCTCATATATTATACCTCAGGAATGGGCTACCTACTTTCATGTTGTTTGTCACTGTGACAATGAACGAAATGGGTCACAAATTAAATCTTGTGACTGTACCTATATAACGAGTACAAATTATTATAAAAACAAAAAACTCGCCTGATTAAAAACTATATCAAAATGATGAAGCAGAATCGGCCTCCTACAGTTGTCAAAACAATTGAGTAAATAATATTGTATATATATATAATTTGGAAAATAATAATCAGCATCGAAGCGATAAATTTTGATACAAACTTTACTAAGTTTGCCTTTTCAATTCTTAATCATGCCTTATGTTACTTTTGATCACTAGAACCTTCTCACGTGTACCTTAAGGGGGGATGACGCAAAAATATAGTTGTTATATTTAATTTATACACGTTTTAATCAAGGTCAAATGTCATACAAAAATTAACTCTGAAACTAGACTATATTTGCGAGGGTAGACCCTAAGCCACCCTAAGCAAAACCTTAAAGGTTAAAGTTGGCTCGTTAGGAAAAAAACCGGCGAGTTCGTTTTTCTCTCGCACCAAGGATTCCATACAAACTTTGCATTATCTCGTGTAACTATAAAGGCGAAAGACTTTTGAACAGAAGTACCTATACCAAGTATAATTGTGTACAGCGCCATCTATCGGCAAATTTTCTAACTAATTTGCGCGATGTAATGCACGTTTATTGGTTTTTCGAGGATAATTCTTTATCATGTGAACCGATTTCAAAAATTGATATTTTATTTGAAAAAGGTGTATTTAACAATCTCATACAAAATTTCAAGTGTAATAAATACACGTAAAGTTAGTTAAATTGCAAACTGAATTCGAAAAGGTTTTTTGTTCATTAAAAAAAAGTTAAGTTAACTATACATAATTTTTCGTCGATAAACTTCGGAGATAAGAGGTTTCTTAGCACATTTTCTTGTATAATTTCTTTATGACTAAATAATAAAAAATCTTTTGGAATGTACCTTTTGAGCTCCTTCATATGACCTAGACTCTAGATTTAAATTTTGCCCTCTTTTCATATTGGGCATGTTCCATAGTTAAGTGGTTCTCAAGATATTTAGCGATGTGACAGCCAGACAGACAGACGGAAGGACGGACACAGTCGCACCATAAGGGTTCCTTTTGTACCTTTTTGGTACGGAACCCTAAAAATCACGATAACACGTCTAATTTTCGTTTATTTTCAATTGTATATCGTTATTTTGCATACCATAGCAGTATAAATTTTAATATAATAGCTAATGATATAGCCGAGGGAATTCAGTAGCAAAATTTTAAACAGAAGTATACTTTCCGAAATATTGAGGTAAAACCTTAACAACCGCGTGATCGCAAAATCTGCCGTCGTATGTTTCGTGCGGCGCGCCATATCTTTTGTTCCTTTTTAGGGTTCCGTAGCCAAATGGCAAAAAACGGAACCCTTATAGATTCGTCATGTCCGTCTGTCTGTCCGATTATGTCACAGCCACTTTTTTCCGAAACTATAAGAGCTATACTGTTCAAACTTGGTAAGTAGATGTATTCTATGAACCGCATTAAGATGTTTACACAAAAATAGAAAAAAAAAACAGTAAATTTTGGGGGTTCCACATACTTAGAACTGAAACTCAAAAAATATTTTTTCATCAAACCCATACGTGTGGGGTATCTAATCTATGGATAGGTCTTTAAAAATGATATTGAGGTTTCTAATATCATTTTTTTCTAAACTGAATAGTTTGCGCGAGAGACACTTCCAAAGTGGAAAAATGTGTGTCCCCCCCCCCCCCCCCGTAACTTTTAAAATAACAGACTGAAAAATCTATAAAAAATATATGATATACATTGCCAAGCAAACTTCCACCGAAAATTGGTTTGAACGAGATCTAGTAAGTAGTTTTTTTTAATACGTCATAAAATAAAATAATTTTTTTTTTTTCATCAGACATCACACGTATGGGTGTGGTCTATCTAGGGATAGGTCTTCAAAAATTATATTTAGGTTTCTAATATCATTTTTTTCTAAACTGAATAGTTTGCACGAGAGACACTTCCAAAGTGAAAAAAAGTGTCCCCCCCCCGTAACTTCTAAAATAACAGAATAAAAAATCTAAAAAAATATATGATATACATTAGCATGCAAACTTCCACCGAAAATTGGTTTAAACGAGATCTAGTAAGTAGTTTTTTTTAATACGTCATAAAATTAAAAAAAAAAAAAAAATTTCATCAAACTCATACATCTACGGATAGGTCATCAAAAATGATATTTAGGTTTCTAATATATTTTTTTTCTAAACTGAACAGTTTGCGCGAGAGACACTTCCAAAATGAAAAAAGTGTTTCCCCCCCCCCCCGTAACTTCTAAAATAACAAAATGAAAAATCAAAAAAGAATATATGATATAACTTCAAACTTAATTATAATTTATAACTTCCATGCAAACTTCCACCGAAAATTGGTTTGAACCAGATCTAGTTTTATTAACAAATAGAAGTGTATTTTTCTGCTGAAAATACGCCAACCTATTTGAGGCAGCTAAATAAATAGTCGCGGTACCAACATTATAATATAGTCTGTCAAACAACTTAGTAGAAAAAGGCGCGAAATGTAATAAATTTTCTATAGGACGATAACCCTTCTTGCTTACATTTTTTAATTTTGTCGCTTTTTACTTTTTAAAAAGGTCGGATCTCGACAAATAATGGAATCTGTATGCAGTATTGCTGTCGCGAAATCGACCATAAACTATGCAATCCGTGACCTATTTTTCAATAGGAAAAGTCAAGTTTACCGTAAATTTTTGAGAAAAGATTAGATTATTTTTGTTTCTATTTCCTATAGACTCCTGAGACCCAGAAGCAATTGTTTTGTTTTTGAATTTGGAACCCTTAGTTACATAATAAAAGTTCAAAATAGAGTTTGGAATATGTACAAAAATTCAGGGTCTTAGGAGGATAGACTTATCGTCTCCTTAACTAAAAATAAAAATTAACAATTTTCGTATCTATATTTTCGAAACGACTTCGCAAACTCAATTTATTCGTAATGTGGTAAGTCGTAGAACACGTCGCCTACTAATTAAACCATTGAGGTATAGTATTAGAATCGGCATCTCCAACAAAATGATTCCACACCTCATTGAAGTGCCGGCACTTCATTGCGTTTAGTACGTCTCCGACTACTGGCGAGATGCCACACATGTAACGAAAACTTTAAAAAATTATAAAAATTGATAATGCCTTTATGCGTTATGAAAATATATTTTAATAATATCTAGAAACATAATAAAAGCAATATAATAACAATCCACTGCGAAAAATGTTTTGTTTTAAGCTTATTTAGATTATTTTGAAACGTCACTTTAAACACTCACCATTTTCTTTGGCGTATAGATTACATTAAGCAATTAAGCAGATGTAACACGGAGGTACTAATAATAATCTACCTTATTGTTTGTAGAATATATAAACCAAAACGATATATTAATTGTTATCTTGTAATTTTTTTAAGTGTTTCTATTATGTTAATGTATAATTGTTGGTGCAATAAAGAATATTTACTTACTTACTTACTTATATTTAAAGAATATATTATGTTAAAAGCGCGATTTGGTCAAAATTGCTACGAGTACGAGAGTCAAACACAAAAGGCTTTAGGACGATTTTTATAAATTTTAATATCGGCAGTGTCACAAAAAAAAAAAAATATTACACTTTAATGGAAATAAATATATTTAATCTAGATTCTTGACAGTACGTATTTAGGCAGAAAATCACCTTTCACCTCTGATTAGCTATTATTTTCAAGCTTAGTGACAGACGTCAAAGGCCAAAATGGCAGACACAAGTAGTCCTCGATAGCGTGTCTAGTATTAAACCTTGAGTCTAATTGCTCGGTTAAGCAAACTAAGTCATTTGTACTTTCTTATTGTCTGTATACTTTGGATTTATTTTTATGTAATAGGCAGCGAACAAGCAGACGTGCCGCCTGATGGGAAGCAGTTATCGCCGCCCATGGACATAACTAAGCAACATCGGAGGAGTCACTTAAGCGTTGCCAACCTTTGAGAACCTTAAATACCTGTTTCTTGAAGAACCCCATGTCATAGCGCAAGGAAACACCCTCAGAAGGTAGCTCATTCCACAACTTGCAGGTTCTAGGCAAAAACGAGCGAGATGCCCGCTTGTTGTTGGAATTTCTCATTTACGAAATTAAAATCTCTTCTTCAATCGATCTTTGGCTTGTACATTAAATATATAAGTACTAAATAATAAATGAATTATATTGATTTATGTTATAACATTGATTAAATTATACCATTGTACTTATTCGAAATTCGCACAATGAGCCCTTTCACTTGATAAATAGGAATAAATACGTTATCAGTACCCCTAGTGTAAATTTTATCGACATCATAACGTGACGAACGCGTTTGCGTTAAGTCTCATTTTGTATAGGATTTTGAGTTTCCAAAACGTCCCGCTTGGCGCGCTCTTTCTAAATCCAATACAAAATGAGACTAAACGCAAACGCGTACGTCACGTTTCAAAATCGAATTTATTTACACTAGGGGTACTGATGGACAGATAGACGCACGAGTGATCCTACAATGATTCCGTTATTTTTCTTTTGAGGTAGGGAAACCCAAAAATATTAAAGCAACTGCATACTTGTTTAGATGACAATTCTATTACTCCACCTTCTCCTGTAATACCACGCCAATACCCGTATTAGTAGAGACGGTCGTTTACATGCATAATACTGAATGTATTTGGGCTCAGACATTCAGAAAAATTGAATACAAATGTGTTTAGATCCCTAGCCTCGGATAAAAGGGGCTTAGCATATTCGCGGTTGAATTGCCATTTTATGGCAGTCTTTTTACTCGCGTAGACAAAGAGGCCGATTTTCTTTTAAGTTTGATATGGTTGTCATCTTATTTGGATACGACCTTGACCGTGGGCACCAATTAGCGTTAGCGGCTCACACTAATTATTGCTGCTGACGAAATGAAATCAGACTAATCAGAGAGCCTACCGGCAACATATTGCATGTTCGGGCGACAGAGAGGCAGATAACGTTTTTTCGATGATGGATGGAGGTAAGCCCTCTGGTCTGGAATAGTTTCAGAGGCTAAGTCGCTCGCATTTATTGGTTCTGAGATGCCCGATGATATGTCACACGACTCAAGCATGGTCGTATCAAAATGAGATGAAAAATATATCAAATTGTTTTATCAAAATTAGCTTTAAAGTTAGTTTCATCACGTTATAGATTATATTATGATACGAAATTAATTTTGCGATTCTGTGGGTATTTTGGATATTTGTATTTCATAATTTCATCGATAGTAATAAGTTGCGCAGATGATGAAGGCATAAGGTAGGTATGTAATTTGATATATAGCATATATTGTAGAAAAGTCGAAAGTTAAATCTTGAGGGACTTTCAACATTTGAAGATTCCTGCCGATTATTGAAAAGGTAACACAGAAGAGCTGTTATTAAGAAAGTTTTTCCCTAAAAGAAATTTGAATACATAAATCAATGTAATGTATTCACAGTATTTACATAAAGATGTGTCTATGAATTAGTATACCATGAATATGTTTTCGTTCAGGAAATGAATGTCGAGCCAATGTTTTTTTTAACTGGGATTTTGGTCTAATTTTTCTATCTATTTGGGCAACTAATCCCAAGTTCCTACTAGTATTTATGAAAGTGACTGCCATCTATAACGGGAAGGGCTTGACGACCGGTTTGGCCTAGTGGGTAGTGACCCTGCCTACGAAGCTGATGGTCCCGGGTTCAAATCCTGGTTCGTGTGATGAGCATGGATATTTGTTCCTGAGTCATGGGTGTTTTCTATGTATTTAAGTATTTATAAATATTTATATATTATATATATCGTTGTCTAAGTACCCTCAACACAAGCCTTATTCAGCTTACTGTGGGGCTTAGTCAATTTGTGTAATAATGTCCTATAAATATTTATTTATTTATCTATTTATATATAAATTTTTTGTTTAGTAGGATCATCAACAGAAGATGCAATTGACGTGCAACCAGACCAGTGCACGTAGACCAGGATCTCTAGAACTGTGTCGTGACTGTATCGAATGCATAGTTATTAGACCACAGTTTGACCTCTGATCCCTGTAGTGGTGCTCCTAGGTTTCTTGAAATCCAATGTTGCCAGGCTGAAAAGTGATGCCCCACCAGCCCTTTGAATTCTCCCTTTAAAATTCACATACATTCGCCATCGTAAAAATCACACTTTTTTCACAAATCTGACTTATTTGAGCTAACTATAACTCTTAGTGTACAATTTACGAACAAGTGTTAATTTTAAGCCCGAAGCTGAAGGCAAGGGTTTAATTAACACGAGTTCGTAATTCTTGTACCGCCCGTGTAGAATGTAGAATGTTTTTCATCACACTTGTGAGGAACAAACTAAATTTTAAGCGAAACAATTCAAATGTTCGTCCGCCGTATTGTAATTTTTGACGGATTAGGCGTCGAAGGCACAGACGTATCCGGCATTTAGCCACGATTGAAAAATGTGTAAAAATATTTGAAACCGCTATTAAATTAATCAATTTAAATATGATTAAACATAAACAAAAGTCAGTATTTTAAAAGTTATACTCAATGGGCGTAATGAATTAAAAATATCTATTACGCCCGTGGGCATTATACAGCTCATTCCATCTCAGTATGCTGGCATACAATAACACCGTTTACGAGCAAGTATCATGAACTAGTACACTGCGATACAAGTGTGAAAAATAGGAAATTTTGCGAATTACCTATATGCACATGCATCGTACAACGTCTAACAGTACATGTGGCCCTTTAAATTTTCGACATAAATCTGTAATGTGCTAATTATCGCACTAGTGCGGTAAATTAGCACCATATGTACTGTAAAGAATATTTGTATTGTATTGTATGGCCCAGTTGAAATGAGATTTACTACGAAAAAAACCGAACTAATTTTTAAGTCAGTTGGGTATAAGTGCAATTAATCATCTCACCACCATCATAATAGTGCGAATACTATGATTATTTGATCATGCAAATTCTTAGTTTCACTAGTTTTAGGATATTTATTTATTTATTTAAACTTTATTGCATGAAAAAAAACTTAATATACAAAATTAATTTATTTAATTTATAAAGACGATTAAATAAATATTGCCATACCTTTGTAAACAACTGAGAGACCACTTAATAAAACCGAATATGCAGCACATTTCAAGAACAGCTGGTCTTCAACAACGGCGCGTCCGGCTACACTTCGCCGTTTCTAAATATCCCATTGCAAACATTCGCAGGAACTCTGAAATAAAGCGAAAATGTATTATAAGCATTCGCCTAGACCAGGAGGCCTAGCGGAAGGGCTAGAGGAAGAAAGAAAAAGGAAGGACTATCATCTTGTCCTTCCTTCTTCTTTCTTCCTCGCGTTGTCCCGACATTTTGCCACGGCTCATGGGAGCCTGGGATCCGCTTGGCAACTAATCGCGAGAATTGGTGTAGGCACTGGTTTTTAAGAAAGCGACTGCCATCTGACCTTCCAACTCAGAGGGTAAACTAGGCCTTATTGGGATTAGTCCCGATGTTTTCCTTCATTGAAAAGCGATTGGTAAGTAAATATCAAATGATATTTCGTACATAAGTTCCGAAAAGCTCATTGGTACGAGCCAGGGTTTGAACCCGCGACCTCCAGATTGCAAGTCGCACGCTGTTACCGCTAGGCCACCAGTTCTTTCCAAGATGATAGTCGTAGATAGAAAACGCATCGGAACTTAAATAATGTATGAAAATAGTCAAGTGACTTTTTGTATCATCTGTCATGCCGATACAAATTTTTCTTATTTTAGTTTGGCGTTTGTCGAGGTACGATTGTCATCTTGGCTAGGCCCCCAGGCCCAAAAAGAAACCTTGACAAAACTCCTAGTTTGTAGGAGTCCCTAGGACATTTTGACCTTATTTATTTATTCGATTTATTTAAACTTTATTGTACAATACATGAAGAGTACAAATCGCGGACTTAATGCCTGAAGGCATTCTCCAGCCAACCATGGGCTAAACCGAAAGATCTACTCGTAGTTGGTGCAGGGTCAGAATAGTTACAGTAAAGTGGAACAAAAAATTATATAATAATATACATATATAAATAATACTACACATCAGTAAATAAATATACTCATTGTGAAACATCATGAGGACGACATTAGAACCTTGTCAACCAGATGTTTGCGCAACATGCGCTTGAAAGAGAATTTGTTCTGGGCCTGGGTAGTCTAATATGAGAGAGTAATATTATTTCACAGACAGATTGTCTGGACGGTAAGGAATTCGACATGAAACCTGTACGATGTGGCGGCACAATAGGTTGAGGACCTTACTATTTTATGACCAACTGATATAATAGCAAGCCCAATGATGATTCGTAAAACAAGCCAATAAGTTAATAACTATAAATGGCTTAAGTAGTTAGAGCATTTAACCAACCGGAGTCACCTTTAAGAGCTTACCCTTCTGTCGAAAACCTCGTGCAATGGTTATACTCACGTCATACTTATTGCATGGACATGGACGGACGTTTATCTGACTTAAGCAAAAATCGGCAGACTGTTTTGTACAGAAAATTACCGACAAGGCGTCTCCAGTTGGTTAAATGCTCTAAGATAAATGGCGATAGTCCACCGTTTTTCGAAAAATTCCAAATTTAAGAGATTGTAGGTAGATGGGGAGAGTGACTAATTAAACCGTACCGTACGTATCTATATATATATATGTCGGCGGCCGATCATAAAATCAGGCCGAACGTAAAGCTCCTGTGTTATGTTTTGACGGTAGTCACATATTAAATGAAGAGATAGGTAGGATAGGTTCGTTGTGTTGCTTCAGATGCCCGAAGGGCAAACTGTCTAGAAATAGGAGCTCCGCCGTCGACTCATGGAACGAGACAATGATTTTCATGATTCACTCACTTGCCTGATTTTACGATCGGGCGCTGACATATAGGAATCATTCATATTATCGCTCTTTTATCTCATGAAATTAAAAAAAGCGCCATCTACAATTAACTTTCATCGGCCTTCCCCTTCCACTCAGTGTTAGTGTTACCAGCGGGACACGAGTCGTGCACATGGCCAGTAGGCAGGGTTACCGTTCATATGAGACGAAATTCGTAGAATAAATATATGTAAATATTATGAATATTCTTTGTGTATGCTAACTTGAATTATCCACATATAATAAATAATAATATAGGTATATAAATTATTATCTGTGATTATTTAATGACGTGAAATAAAGATTATACAGCATATTTTATACAGCTCATTACTATAATATTATTACTTATGATGGATTTCATAAATACCTACTATAACCCAAAATGATTTTTAGTTTTTTAAGATTATAATTAGTGTAGGCATGTATGTTAGTCTGTAAGGTGTGTATCTATTGACCTTTGTTGCCTAACAATGGTTTTTTATTTTAATTTTGATTAAATAAATTTCAGTATTAATTTTGAATGCTCAAACGTATGTATAATTATGTCTAACACAAAGAATTGGTAAAAAAATTAAGAGAAACATTATGATATTTGATGAAAATATTATACAGATAGACCAAGCTACGTTGGCAGCGACTTTGATAGCCCAGACTGTGCAAGTGTTTTTTAAACGCCAAACTTCTATGAAAGTATGACGTTTAAATAACACTAACAAGGTTTTTTTCTTGCTTCTGCCCGTTAGTGGACTTTATATATCTGTAATTTGGGTTAAGAATCTTAAGAAATAAATGCGTGATGAAATTTAATAATATGCACGTGTAATAATGTGACCATGCTATGGTAGGTACTGAAATTCTAAAACATGCTAAAAATTCTAGCCCTAGGCAACCCTAGCCTCTTTGAAACGGGCAAAAATTGAAATGAATCATTCATGAGTCGGCCATTGTGGTGACAGCCAAGCTCATTCTGTATGCACTCGGTTTGGTGACAAACGGTCGAAACATAAAACTGCGGCTTTGTTAATTGTTCAAGTGGAGCCTAGTCGGGCGATTCTCCTTTCCTGTTGTCTATTTCTACCCTGGGGTCTTCTAAACGGTGAATAATTACAAATAAATGTACGGGATGATAGATGTCATGAAAAGCCGTATAAATATTTTCATACATTACATTGTCTTGGTTAGACACACTGGGGCTGTAGCCGTTATAATTATTGTCGTTTATTGACTAACCCCAGATGAAAAGTAAAAGTAGAAATGTATAGGGATGGAGGTTTTTATAAATAAATAATTGCCAATTGGCAAGGGATTGATATCCTTTAATTAGAACCTTATAGGAAGTTTGAATCACGAATTAGAAAAACTGAGAATTAAATAAAACAATGCAATGTATCAGGTAGGACATTTTAAGCTGATAAGCACTGGTGATAGACACTTCCTTCTTAATTCTGAATTAATCTCTTCTTCTTCCTCGCATTAACCCGGCATTTTTGCCAACTGATCCCCAGAATTGGTGTAGGCACTAGTTTGTACGAAAGCGACCAGCGAAATAAAAGCCTGTGTATAATAATGAAATTTAAGTTAAACGATAGCCCAACGAGAGTGCGGAGTGTGCGGGTCGGCAACGCGCATATAACACTTATGGAGATGCAGGCGTCCATAACCTACGGAGACTGCTTACCATCAGGCGAGCCGTATCATTGTTTGCCACTGAAGTAGTATGAAAAAAGCGGCCAAGTGCGAGTCGTACTCGCGCATGAAGGGTTCCGTACAATTTAAGACGTATTAAAAAAAATCTTCTTACTAGATCTTGTTCAACATTTTACCACTTTGGACACACATTTTACCACTTTGGAAGTGTCTCTCGCGCAAACTATTCAGTTTAGAAAAGAATGATATTAGGAACCTAAATATCATTTTTAAAGACCTATCCATAGATACCCCACACGTATATGTTTGATGAAAAAATTTTTTTTTAATTTTATGAAGTATAAAAAAAAAACTACTCACTAGATCTCGTTCAAACCAATTTTCAGTGGAATTTTGCATGGTAATGTATATCATATATTTTTTTTTGATTTTTCATTCTGTTATTTTAAAAGTTACAGGGGGGGGGGGGGGACACACTTTTTTTCACTTTGGAAGTGTCTCTCGCGCAAACTATTCATTTTAGAAAAAAATGAATTTAGAAACCTCAATATCATTTTTGAAGACCTATCCATAGATACCCCACACGTATGGGTTTGATGAAAAAATATTTTTTGAGTTTCAGTTCTAAGTATGGGGAACCCCCAAAATTTATTGTTTTTTTTTCTATTTTTGTGTGAAAATCTTAATGCGGTTCATAGAATACATCCACTTACTAAGTTTGAACAGTACAGCTCTTATAGTTTCGGAAAAAAGTGGCTGTGACAGAATCGGACAGACAGACGGACATGACGAATCTATAAGGGTTCCGTTTTTTGCCATTTGGCTACGGAACCCTAAAAAAGTATTATGTTTTAAGCAAGTTCTAAAGTTATTAGCAATACGTTTTACCATACCTCCCATACAACTTAATATGATTATGTATGGATTGAGCACACAAATATTCTATACATACTTGTATATTATTTTATTTATTTATTATAATTTTTTAATACATGTTTAATCGACAAAAAAGTTCAGTCAAAACGTCAGTCTTCAAATACTTTTTACTATTTACTAAATAGTAAAAAGTATTTGAAGTACTAGTACTAAAAGGATTCTTTTTAGAATGCTCCACCGTGTAACACACCTTGTCGGAACTAAACATTACAATTTCGTATTGAATTCAGGTTTAGACGAATTGCGGAGTACATGTTATTGGCCGTTTGACGTGGAACTGTTTATTTGTGTACTAAGATGACTTTCTTTGCTGCACGTCGGTTGTTGGTGACAGCGTGTTTTTTAACTCCATTAATTTCAATGGTGCTTTCCTGAGCTTATGTTAAATTAATTTCTAATGCACGGTAAGGGCAATTATTGGTGTGACGAATACAGATATTTGTTACTGAGTCATGGTTGTTTTCTATGTATTTAAGTATTTATGTACATAAAACGTTGTCTGAGTACCCATAACAAAAGCCTTCTTGAGCTTACTGTGGGGCTTATTCAATTTGTGTAATAATGAAAAGAAACACCGGTATTATTAGTTAACGGAATTCAATAAAAACGCCGTGTAGATAATACTCGTAGTACCATGTAGTCAGCAAATAGATAGTGACAGATAAAGTACCTGTCAAACAGAACCGATGTTAGACAGTTTAAAGCCACGAACCCCATTTAGGTACTTGCAACGATACCCCTTTTTGTCACTTACAGCTGCTGACTCTGCGCGGTGTATTTGTAAGCTGAGCGTATGGGATCAAATCGTGAAAAAAAATTGGCTGTTTCATACATTTTCGCTGTCTGGCCTTGACATTTTCTATGAGCGGGTAAAATTTTTTTTCGCGAATTCGGTGTTGGTGCCTTAGTAAAAGTTGCTCAGTATGATGACCTACATATTACTATAGTGCGTGTTCTAATTTCATAGTACGAGTATGTAGGGCTTGCCTGTGGGGGAAATTGCATTCTATATATGGACACACCGTTTCAGTTCAGTTAAAGGTGTTCTTGCAGGTATTCCCTCGAGCAAAAGTGTCTCCTGGAGCCCGATTCAGATTTAGCAACGTGATACTGTTATGATCTCATTTTAATACGACCTTGAAGTTCGCTGATTGGTGCGTGCGAAATGGAGTGAGAGTCGTGTGGGAGGTGCACTCCAATCACCAAGACGATCGCTAAGGTCGTATATAACCAGTTCAAAACCGTAACAAGAATCGGGCTCCTAGAAAGTGGTACCTAAATATGTACTTAAGGAGGAAGAATAGCTTTGCGATTATAACGAAATAACGGTACTTTTTCTATGAATTTAACTTTTCCTAACTGTTCACGGCCGTAGACATTTTCAATACAAGCAGAGTAAGTTTCCAAAAACAAATCATTGTAATTCTAGCTGAGACAACTTAATATCTTTGTGTAATTTGATTTAAAGTGTGTGGTGTGGTGTTTCGGCGGTTCCGGGGCAACCTGCCGAATCTTACGCCAAGTCAGACGCCGCTACGGAGCCACGCTGTGACGTCGTCCCCCAAATCCAATGTTTAAATTGTATTTGTAATTATTTGTTTTATCTCGTTTCTCTGTATTTTTTGCCTTAGTAGTAATACTGTAATGCTGTGTAACTAATTTGAATAATAAAATAAAATAAATAAATAATTTATTTCCATCTAATACTAGTACTCCATCTTGATTCACTCGAAATCGTAAAAAATGCTTAAGGCAGGCTTCATATTCAGGAACAGAAAAGGCCAAATAGAACCTAGATTTCTATATATCCCTAAAATGACACCCTAGCTTCAGGATCTTGCTTTATTCCACGCAAAATGTAAGTGATTTTACTGTACCTCCAGTGTACTTCAGTGTACCTTTAATAAAAATAGCAGTACCTCTCCCAAAACTAAGTTACGTCTATTAATAAGTCCGCCTTAGTGGACCATATTTTTGAAAATATCTCGTTTTAGGGAGAGGTACACTGGTTTATATTGAAAATACACTGAGGTACAGTCAGCATCAAAAGTAGCGGATCAAACAAGGTTTCAAAAGTATCTACATTCTGTAACAGCTTAACAAAAGTTGATGGTTCTATATGTAGACAATTTGGGCTGTAAGAGATATACTTTTCAAGGTTATTCTTAGATAATTATCTTTTTTTTTTCTCTAGTTATATCTGCGATCAGTCAGACTATAAGTAGATTGGTTGAATGCTTAATAACGTGACGAGCGAGTCCTCCAGTGAGGGCTTCTACTTTTTTTTTCCCTATCTATGAGTATGAGGGAAGATGTCTTTTCTTTTTAAGCTTTTTTCATATCCCTTGTTATCTATATTTGGAAAAGTTATCCGGAATATCAGATACTTTTGGCACGTTATTTCATCCGCTACTATTGATGCTGACTGTACACTGAAGGTACAATATATCTACATGTATTTTGCGTGAAATAATGCAAGATTTCATAGGTCCAGCCGCCTACCTGACGTCAGGTTGGCGGGTGGGCCTTGTTTTGAACCTAGCTCGTTTTAGGGATAGATATACTGATTTCTATTAAAAGTTTACAGCGGTATACTGACCGGTACAATCCAATAACTGCATACTTTTAGTGCAGTATAATCGGATTCCTTTGTTTCACATAATTATTGAAAGTCGTAATGTACTCGTAATGATAGTCATATTATCATTAGTCATAACTCTGAAACCGTTAACTTTTCAGGAATTTCCTTAGATCATCATATAGATAGGTTAGGTTAGGGTAGGTTTGTTTTATGACAATCCTGAAAAGTTACGCGTTTCTGCAAAAAAAACAAATTATGGCTAACGGAAATGCGGACAAACAATACATTATGACTTAAAACTTTATGGGAAACAATAGAGACAAATCAAAAAATCAAAAATAGAGTCAAATGTGCAGTCCCAGTATAATGCAAGATTTCATAGATCCACCCGCCATCCTGGCGTCAGAAGGGCGGGTGGACCTTTTTTGTTAAATATATCGTTTTAGGGAGAGGTACACTGGATTCTATTAAAGGTACACCGAACTACACCGAAGGTACAAATATGTCGTTCAAATTTGCTGAGGTCTACTGCCCCTTTCTAATGCTAAAAAAACAAGCTGTAAGACATGATATTAATTCACAGATTTAAAGTTTCTCGATTTTTACAATTTTTGATTTACGAAAACGGAATTGAATCGCGTATGATCGTTTAGCGTTTTTATTTGTGTATATGTAGTTTATTATGTTTTTCAGTTGTTTGTTATTACAAATTAAATTCTCTTACTTTTCTTCTTGCACCATTTTTATTACATCTCTGCTTATAGTTTAGTTTAGAATAAGAGAATGTCTATGGGTATTAAGTCCACCATGTGTTTTTTTTTGCAATAAAGTGTAAATAAATAAATATATTAAAGTTTTAACATTACCTTCGTTGTTTCGAGGACGCTATTGTCTCCATAATCTCTAAGAAAGTCTCCCAGAATGCTAATGAGAGTCGGAGGTAATTTTAAAACCTAATTATACGCGATTAAGTCCCGTTAATAATAAACTGAAACCCTTTAAATTATGTAACCCTAAAGTTATTTGGATTTGGTAAATGGTAGTTGTGTCGTGTTTTATGTTGTATCCGTGCCAAATTGCAGTTTTCTAGCACTAACGATCACGGTGCAAAGAACGAGGCCGAGGACGGACAGACAGAGATGGCGAAACCATTAGGGTTTCTGGGTGACTACGAAACCCTAAAAAGGTCGACGACTCGCTCGAAACACCTTTAGAATTGTAGGCTCTCCAGGCTATAGTGTCCGCTTACACACAGGTAGACTGTACGCTTATAAGCAACCATCGTGTCATAAAAATATAAAAACATAGTGCAGTATATTCTGAATTGCAGCCCACTGCAATTCTCACTAATTTAATAGAACTGCTACCACTGCTCTTAGCGTTTTCTTAATCATGTTCCAGCTGGCGTATACAAACACTACTGGAAATGCAGTCTGCTAATTGAATTTAAGGGAAAATTTGTAAGTTTCTCCTTAATAAAGTTAGGTATTTACAAAGTAAACATGTAACTGCAGACTATTATGGTTTATATAATAATTGTTGTTTTGAAACGTGACACAGTGCCCATTAGCGACATTCACACTATAGGTTATTACCTGTATTAGCTTGTGTATTAATATAAATAATATACAACATATTGACAAAAACTAAAAAGCTTTTATCGCTGACTGTACTTTTCTTTCAACAGGCAACTAATACTCATCGGTTGCGTTGTTTTAACACAGAGTTCCTATAGCCACCTCCTGTGTCCCCCATCAGATTGTCACCCCATTGTCACCAAACTTACATATGTCTGTAAAGTTTAAGCTCACCGAATAATGAGAAGTAAGAATTTGCTTGAAATATTTGACTCGAACAAACATAATTATTAAATAAAGGAAGTATTCCGATTTATGCGTGTATGGACTCTAACGAAATATAGCGATGTATAAAAATGTCTACCTGTACAACATAAATTTGTCTGAGTATTAGAAAGCCAATACTTCAGAACGTTTAAGTATTGTCAAGTCGAAATATAAAAATGACTATTATCAAAGTATAAAAATGTCTGCAATAAAAATACTAATTTTTTTAAAAGACAACGGATAAAAATTTCTTACTTCTTAATTTCTTTAAATTTCTTTACTTACCAGGATCATAATAATATACAGCCTTGGCACTCATGCGTTTGAGCACTCATGCGTTTTTCATATAAAAGTCATAATTTACATTTATATTTTCTACTATAGAAAGTTGCATATCTTTCGGAATAATTAGTGATATTTATTGATGTTAAAGGAAATTAAGCAGAAAAAATACTATTACAGCGGTTTTGCATTACGTCCGATCCGAACCCGTGAAAATATAAAAATATATGATGCTGACTGTACTCGTAACTGGTCGTCAACTATATTTCTTTTCATTCGAGTAGTAATTTTTATACTTAATCCGATATTTTTATATTCCATCTAACATACTCGTACATGTGGACATTTTTATACTCTGTCAAAAATTTACAGAGACGAAAATATTGAAGTGGACATTTGTATACATCGTCATATTTTCTTTTAGTCTATTGTCGCAACATCTTTATATTTCGTCTAATATACATCTGGAAATGTTTATACTTTGTCAAAATTATACAGGCACGAAATTATTCAAGTGGACATTTGTATACATCGCCATATTTCCTTATAGTCCATACACGCATAAATCAGTATTCCCCAATCATATATGTATATGGAACACGGCTGACAGCAGTGTAAATACTTTTTACAATTTTTGAATTAGGATTTACCAGTCTTAGGGTAAAATTTTCAACTAGCTAGTTTAATTCACAGTCAAAGAAATTGTCTAAGTTATCCTTATATCCTCAGTGACGGTAATTTTAAATTTATATTCATTTGATATCCCTGGTAATTTAAAATATCGGCTCCAGAGAGTCGCACCACGTGAGAGTCATCTCAATTCAATATGAAATGTTTAAATTTGGTGTGGCGTTTTAATATTCAGGGCGTCCGCTAGTTGGCGCGGTTGCGTATGAGCAACGCTAATGGCACGGACGCGTGCGACGGATTTTACCTAAAGCCCGACCAGAAATATATGATCATTGTCAAGAGGGCGCTTATTCTCATGTATAGAGTGACAGTTCAGTTTAGTATGAATAATTTAGTTCCAATGATATTCCGCAATATGGCGCGTGATCATTTATTACTGGTCAGCCTTTACAATGGCATCAGCGTGCGTGCACCCGCGCCACCTAGCGGACGCCCTTACCAATAAGTTGTAGGTTTCATTCGCAAGATTTCTTATGAATTTACCTAATATCTCCAGATATAGCATTTCCTAGAATTGTTTACCAGGTTGTTTTTCGCCGAAGAAATAACAAAAAAAGTCTGTTCGTTTTCATGCCTACACATAATTATTATTGTGTTAGTTGATTGTGAGAAAATATAATATTATTTAACGTTAACACGTTAACAGTCCCCATACGACACTTATGTAACGTATTTTACTTTGACATGCATAAACTGTGTCAATACAAATAATTTTCACATGCCCTAGGGCCGAGCATATCAAGGGTCAACAATGTTAATGATATCTAATGTACCATATGTTCTTGTGAATAAAACTTTCATTCATTCATTTATTCAAAACTTTCATTCATTCATACTACATGTTTGCCCATACTACATATGGGCCACTAAGAAAAAAATAAGCACTCGAATTAGAACAATAACTCTGTGTGAAGTTGTCTAACTAGCCAAAAATATTATTATATAAGAATTATCCTTATATTATCATACAGTTTGAAGTTATACCAATCTAAGTGCGTAGAGTCAGACCAAGATGAGTCTGCAATGATTTTGGTCGCACACGCAGTGCAAGTGCTATTTTAAACGTCAAACTTTTATGAAATTATATCGTATAAATGACACTTGAACTGCGTGTGCTATCAAAGTCGTTGCAGACTTATCTTGGTATAACACTACCTGGTCGTATATTCGTGACCCATATGTGGGGCACGGACGTGTGAACTGTGGAGATAGTTCGGCGTGACCCATATATGGGCCACTGGCCTGTGAACGTGTTAAATAATGCCGCATAATTGATCGACATACTCTGTCTAGACATACCTAATAATTATAGAGACTGGTTTAGATAAATAGATAGTCTGATCAAAACTTATGTATTTTGCTAGGTAATTATTATTTAGTATAAAATGTATGGTGTAAATATGTTGACTATTGTTCATAGAAATTAAGAGGCTATATTATTATTATCCACGTAAAATTACGAAAGAAGCCTAATGAAGCTTAGCATATCTTGTTACGTGAAGGGATTTAAACGTAATTGTTTATGATGTACCTTACGACGCTCTTTGAGGCGTGAAAAACAAGATTATACGGATTGAGGCCTGTTCTTGAATGTAAAATATTAATAACAATAAGATTTTAAGATCACCCGAAAACGTTCACGTTTCACTCAAAAGTAAACTTGTATGAAAGGGTTATAATTGTATAACAATTTCAAATCTTTTGACTATGCCTACGGTGCGCTTGTGTAACACTATGACTTGATCCTTAATGAAAATTATCACTTAGAAGAACGCCGTGTCGGGCCATACTTATTGTTGGGTCCCGTGGTGATCTACCCTTGACCGAGGGATATTTTAGTGGATAAAAGGGAATACGAGTATCTTCGCAGCACTTGTAGGTACGTCGTTGAACTAAGAAGAAAAGAGTTTTTATTCAAGATTCAAGATGAAATAGTTATTTGTTTTACAAGGGGGCAAAGTTGTTGATTAACCGCTCGAGCTGATACTGATATCGAGTGATTCGAGAATTGGATCTTGTGCGTTGCGAGGGTTTCAAGGCACGAGGGTTAAATAAGCTTTACCTCCGAGTGAAATACTAAAATTTTCACCACACTAACGCGAGGAAACTACTAACTTTGAAATATAAAAAAAAAAACAAATTAACGGCCCGATTCACAGAATGACTAAGAAAGAACGTTTAAGATCTTGGAAAGATCTTTAAAAGATCGATAACTAAAGCTTATGTCATAATTGACGTTTATTTCGATTCCGCTGTGATCCCAATAAGATCTATCTACGATATTTCTAACGTCAAAAGTGAAATTGGTTGCCCGGATCGAGCTGCTTCTGTCAATTATACGACATACAAACAATATCTCAATGAGAACTTATCGTTATCGTATCTCGTTCTTCGAATGGGGCCGTAAATTAAAGCCAAATGAACGTAATAAAAAAAATATCATTATTAAAATCATTATTTAAAAGTCAATTCTCCTAGCTAACATAAGGAAACAACTCAAAATTTGCATATATATTCTTGAAGAGCCCTAAAGATTTATTCCTTCTTTAAGCCTTCTTTTCATTTTGAAAGGCCTATGAAACGATACGCCACGCGGGTACGCCATAGGGTCAAAGTGAAAAAACTCACTTTGTGTGTAGGTAGGTACAGTCAGCATCTAAAGTAACGGAACAACCAACGCTTTAAAAATATATCACAGCTTAACAAAAAGTGATGGTTCTATATGTAGAACATTAAATTTAAGACTGTAAACTATATACTTTTGAATGTACATTTTAGAGATTTATGTTGGTATATTTGGAAAATGTTATCCGGAATATCGGATACTTTTGGTGCGTTGTTTCATCGGCGCGATTCCTTTGACCCATGCCAAATTACAGCTTTCTATCACTATCGGCCAGTGAGCTAAGCCACGGAAGGACAGACAGGCAGACATGGCGAAATTATACGGGTTCCTAGTTAACTACATAACCCTTAAAAGGAATGGGGAATTGTTTTTTTTACTATCCGCGGGGGATTATACGTGTATTTTGTTTAAAAATACTTACTTGGCTAACGCGATGACCCAAAATGAGTCTTAGCCTCCAACATACGAGCACGCCACTTTCCTTGGTCCACGGTTTGCGGATTCACGCCGAGCTCTCGGAGATCTGCCTCCACTGTTTCCGCCCAACGATAGTTGGGATGACAAACAGGACGGCGTCCAGTAGGTAGATCCATGTAAGCCCTCGCCCTTTCGTTTATACCCAAGCCCTTTTGTTTGTAGTAAACCAAATTACATACCAATGCAGGTAAAAATCCAATCGATGCAAAACGGATCTGTAATAGACGTAGCTACTTGGTAAAGATTAAATTTGACTCACCGTAATCTAATTAGTTTAATTCCATTCAAGCTGTATAAACGCTTTACCTAACAAAATAAATAAAGCGAAAGGTTTATTTACATGATTAACATGATATTTCATTACATTTGATGTCAAAGGACTACTGACTATAGAGTAACTTATATCTTCTGACATTCTCAGTCATAGACTTAATAAAGAGTCATTTAATCATCAAACCTATAGTCTGTCAAGCAACTTCTGTCAGTCGAAGAAAGTGGCAAAAATGTAGGCGCGAAACGTCCAATAGAAAATTTGAACTACACACATTTTTCTACTGAAAAAGTTCTTTGACAGACAATATTTAAGTATAGGGGGTTACATGAAGAGTTTTATAATATAATATACTGAAAAACACTAAGCTTGAAATTATATTCCCTGGGAAGTCAACTCTTCGCGCCTACTTTTTTTTAAATTTGCTGCGTTTTTCTTAGTGAGTATTATATTCTTTCCTTTTTCTACTGACAAGGTCACTGTGCCAGAGTATGGATACGGAACATAAAAATAAACAAGTCACTAACGCGACATATGGTGGCAACACCAGTTGTATTCAAACATATGTTAGAACGTAGTGATTATATGCTCTATGACATATGTTAGTTGTCAGATGTCAAAGTTATTTTGTAAAGTTATTGTAAACGCAAATTAAATTTGAAAACATTTTTGTGTGAAATTAGTTTCATTCGAAGTCAAAAATCAAAGCGCCAAAATAAATAAAGAAACACGAAGTGAAGCCCGGAGGGTAATATAAGCCGTAATTTTAAAACTTATGTAAAAGTGGTTGTTCACAATTTCAAGTTAGCATGATTTTATAGTTTTAGGTGTTCACGAGTGAACAGCTGAAATTGACAATTAGTTAGATAGTTAGTTAGTGCTTCTGGGCATTTTCCACAAATCGACAACCATTGTGCCTATTTTGCGTTAAGCGAGGTATCGCTACTCTAAACACCCAGTTCCTCCACAAAGCCTAGCAATGTTTTCAGGTTGCTAACTGTCTCCTTTAGAGTGCACGGAGTTCCTAGGTATTTGCTCCTGTATACTTCTAGCTGAAATGGGTATGGCTTTCATGAAACTGAAACATAACTTTATAGATACCGAACACAATATATTGCATTTGTACCTCAAACCTTTGTCATTTCGAAGGGTTTTGTTTTGTTTTATGTAGGTACTTCCCGATTGATTCCTTTTTTTTTAAATCTTCGCAGTTTTAAGCAAAACTCCCATGAGCATGTCCCAAACTCCTCATAAAGCATTTTTTGCATGTTCATCTACAAATAAAGCATGAGTTTCAAAAGTGCTATTTGTTGAAGTGGAACTGCTGATGATCCCAACGGAACTTCTCAATGGAAGTATTTTCCGTTTGGAAATTCATATAAGTAATTTAAGGTCATGACAGACCACGACACGACAGACAGACAAAATGATCAACAGAATGACGTATCTTAGCCCTCAGCCTAATTGTGATCGTTATGAGGATTCTCTACAGTAATACCTATATTCTATTCATGGCATTTTAAACTGTTTTTTTTATTGAATTTATTGAAATTGAATTTAGTATTTTCTATTAAACATTATTTGACAAATGTTCGAAGTAAGTTTCTACTTCAGCAGAGACGATCTTACACGTCCCAAGTCAAGTCATTAAAACGTGTAAGTAGTTCATTTACATGAGGGTGGAATTGTTATGAACAACATCAAAGAAGGAATCGTGGAATAGAAAACACTATTTAAATGAGCAAATATACATGAAGTCACGTAGTTTATTACGTATATTAAAGCAATATGTCGCGGAGTCAATATTGAACGTTCTGCGACGCACCCATCTATTGCTCGTCAACATGAAATATACACGCACTATAATTAAAACACATGCATATATATGTTGGCTGTCAATAGACTGAGATCCTATAACTAATAAAGTTCATAAAAGTGTCTGCGAACGCCAAATATCTCAAAAAGATTATACATGTACTTATTGATATTGATATCGACACAACTATGTAATTCCACGTGATGTTGAACACCTATTAAATGAGTGGCTCAGTGAGCTGTAGTAGACCTCACAAACCCCATATGTTCCGCGATTTTGTAAAAAAAAAAAACTGGATCGACAGAAAAATTCCATATAATTATCGAGCCTGTTTACAAAATTTCACGAAAGCCGGTTGAAATGTGTGACCTGTAGAGTAGAAGAGAACAGCAGCATAGACATACGAATGGTACGAAAGCATTTTTGCCCAAGCTGAAACAGGCCGCTTTCGCTCGGTCAATAAAATAGGATTTATTAAATTAGTTAATTGATGACCGATTGAGACGAGGACGAGTAATTGTGCTTGCACGCTTTAACTTGCCCCAGCGCTGCAAATCGCGTTGGAACAGTCAGCAACTGAAGCAGCTAATAGTGGGTGATGTTGTCAGAATGATCGCTCTTGCTCCCTTAACCATAACGATGTGCAACCCATTGAACGTCACGCAGCCATTGTGCGCGGCGCGTCATCTTGAATCTTATCGCAATGTACGAAGACTGATATTGGTCTGTAGCCGCGCGTCAGTTGACGTCTTTGGCGGTTATATTATTTTTAGGACCACCAACATTTGCTCCTGACTTCATACTCAAATAAATATATCCACTCATTTTTTTATACGTTTTAACCGATGCATATAATATGACCTGTGTGGTGGCTCAACATGCGCAAGCTAACTAGGTTAAATAAACAGCCCGCGTAGCCAACATACCAATCGTTAACGCTCCGTAGCGTAGCGTAGTCATCTCTATCAGTCTTCCAAATTAGTGCGACAGTGACAGTTGCGTTTCGTTCGCTACGGAGCGTTAACAGCACGTTGGCTACGTGGGCTGTTTATTTAACTCTAACGTATCCACTGCCAGCGCGAGCTACACTTTAGCCAATAGGGTTGTTTCCATCTACAAATCTTAGGGCAGAATTGTATCCCAATAAATTCTTTTGGATTGTAAGAACATGTTAAACTACTTTTAGGGGACCTGTAATGACCATATTTTTGTAAATATTGAATTTAAAATATCTTTTGGCACACGTCACGTGACCAAACTCGAAACGTCTTTGAAGATTCTGATGACGTCACAGCTCTCGGATTGACACTGTTGACAGTTAGGCGATAAACAACAAATGACAAATGTCAGTTGACAGTTTGTATCTTCTACGTGTGTATGTAGTTATGTGTCAAACCGTAAACTGTGACGTCACACAATTTTCAAAGAGCGTTTTGGGCGCGAAAGCATCTGTCAAAATATATTTTGTTAATTTAACATATTTAAAGCCGTTTTTAGTATAAAAGTTGAATTTTAGGGCAACTTTTAGTTAATATAGAACGTAATACAAGCGTTTCAAAAAATTGGAAACAACCCTATTAGCCACAGTATATTTTATAACCCACGTTGGGTTTTCGGTTTTGCGATGTCCTGTCCTGCCCTGGTTCTGCGAAGCGCTGGTGGCCTAGCGGTAAGAGCGTGCAACTTACAAACCGGTGGTCGCGGGTTCAAACCCCGGCTCGTACCAACGAGTTTTTCGGAAGTTATGTACGAAATATCATTTGATATTTACCAGTCGCTTTTCGGTGAAGGAAATCATCATGAGGAAACCGGAATAATCCCCACAAGGCCTAGTTTTAGCCTCTGGGTTGGAAGGTCAGATGGCAGTCGCTTTCGTAAAAACTAGTGCCTACGCCAAATCTTGGGATTCGTTGTCAAGTAGACCCTAGGCTCCCAAAGAGCTTTGGTAATATGCCGGGACAACGCGAGGAAGAAGAAGAGAGAGTTGGGTTTTCGGTTTTAAAACTAAAAAGCGCCTACGAAAAGGGAACCCGCCTCGCAGGTCGCTGGCAGTCAATGTGTTAAGAACCTCCTTCTTGATATTAAAACGCAGTGATGAAAATGACTCTGCAAGGTATTAAAATTAATGAAGTAAATATTTGCATCCCTACTAAAGGTTGAAACGTAATTAAAACATGTGTTAACGAATTAACCTAAAACAAAATAACTATATTATTTTGGTAGTAATAAATTCCTTTGGGATTTATTAAAATTACTGTTATTAATGCATCCTTAAAAATAGTATGGTTTACGAAACAACGCATGCTAAGAGACTGATCACTAAAAACATCGCTTGTCAAAATTCATTTCACATTTTATGAAAACTGAAAACAAAAAATGTCCGCGCTATGTAATAACTTTATTTATTTACGAATTCACAGGAATCACGTGCGCTAGAACATTAAAATGCCAGTCCACAGGTAAAAATGTTAATTGACAATACTGAAATGTATACCGACGGTGTTCAGGCTCAGTCCAACTCGCGTCGCTTGGCTGGCCGGTCGTCCCGCCCGCCCTACGTTCCGATTCGTATTTCGAATTTTCGTAACCGCGAACATGTGAATTCAAATTGAAAACTTTTAAAAGTTAATAGACTTCTTTGGAGTGACTTTTGGAGGATTTGGTGTTATTCAAGTGTATATAAGCAATTAAGGCCTGACTCGGATTTTCTTCTTAAGGTAGGTAATTTGAATTTCTTGGGTTCATTAAGCGGTTTAAAGTATGCGGTATTTTGCCTAACAGCTGCTGGGTGTAGATTATTTTTATAATTGGTCTTCTTCTTTTCTAATTAAAAAATATTATGAACTAAGTACTATTACTTTCTTTACTTGTCTTTTTTTATAAAATGTTTAATTTGCCTATTAAGTGCACTTCATTTGGGAAAAACGGATTTAACTGAATATCAAATTATTTAAATAAATATTTGGGGACAATCTTACACAGATCGTCCAGATCGACCGGTCGATCTAGCCCCAAACTAAGCAAAACTTGTACTATGGGTACTAGGCGACGATATACATATATATATATATACATAGAAAACACCCATGACCCAGGAACAAATACCCTCTGTTTCCCGTTGTTGTTCTTTAAGTAAAAAAAAAGAAAGTTGACAATAGAAACTTTAGAGAAAAAAAACTGTTATCGTTTCATAATGTTTGTGTACAAGGAGATTCCTCAGGTGAGACACTCATTACTTACAAGGCAGGCCACCGGTTAGTGATTTTATTAATTTGGTGTTAAATACCCATTACCCAATACATATATATCTAACGAAATCAATCGATTCGCTTAATTACAAATGGTTTAAAGTGAGTAAATAATTTATTTGGTGGATGCTAATTATCCGGTGGGAAATGGGTTGCCGGGCCGCAGTCGTTGGTTTACGTATTAGCGTTCGTCGGCTCTCATAATATTGAACTACAGTGCTTGTGATTACCTCAAAAGCTACCAAAAAGCGGTGCATTATTTTAATACATACCTATATTTAGGGCTTAAAGTGTCTTAGGTACGTGTGTATTGAAATATACTTTACTCGTATAGTACATATGGTGCTACTTTACCGCACTAGTGCGAAAATTTGCGTATTACGTTACTATGTCGACCATTTAAAGGGCCATATGTACTGTAAAACGTTGTACGATACATGTGCGAATAGATAATTCGCAACTCGTGTCGATTTAAAACACTCCCTTCGGTCGTGTTTTAATTTATCGCCACTTCGTTACGAATTTCCTTATTTCGCACTTGTATCGTAAATAACTATTTCCTCATCACCCGAAAAAGGGCTTTTTCTTCCCTGCTAGGAGAGATCAAAGTGACAATTTTCTAGTCTAGGACACTATTTTATATTATTTATTCCATAAATGCTTCACTTAAGCCAAAAAAAAAACTCTCAACCCTTTTCTGGCGAGGAATGTTTCATTCATTCACAAATTTAGGTGTCCCTAATGTTTTCCTCCCATGGATTGTTGAATTAAAAATGGCTAGTTACTTATAGCTGTATCACAAATTCAAACTACTTAATATCACTAAGAAGAATCAGTGTGTCGGACTTAAACAAAACTTTAGTTGCCGCAGTGACGGTTATACTCGTACTAGCAACATTCATGGCCGTATTTGTTCAATATTCATACAGTATCTCTTTTAAACAAAAGTGACGCAGCCACACAACGCTACCAAACCACGAAGGTGATTTTTGACATTGAAGCTACAAAGTCCCCACTCGACGACAAGCTTCCATCATCAAATCACAAGTTTTTTATACACTTACCTTTTAGATACGAGTGTAAATTTAATATTATGCGCTCGAAAAGCGAGGTCCATGAAAATGTACCCGCATTGATAAAATCGCAAAGGGATCGCTTTTATAATACATCAAAGGTTCTAAAATTCATAATCGTTCGCTTCCTACCTGGTTTGATTCGAAAAGGGCCAGAAAAACCGTTTACTTCAACGTTCATACGTCTCTCTCAGTTGGATAGGTCACGTTTTATATGCGATTCTGAATAAAGTATGACGTTACAAGTGCCGCAAATGAATCCATGCTTTTTATGTTAATTTAGCACAATGACGAATATACGTTTTTAAGGATGTCATTAACATGATGTGTAAAATAATTACAATCCGCGAACTAAATATACACACGCAAGTTTTGTCGAAAGTGTACAACTAACTTACCTACTTAACCTTAGATAGACAGAGCTATGGATGTGCCGTGAAACGATGACATTTTAACCCGACTGCCGATATAATAAATTCAATGAACTTAATAACATAATAACATGTTTTAAAAAACATGCCTAACTCTAAAACTAACACGTCATGTACAATCAAGGTCTAAAATATTAAAACTACATGATAAAGTACCAAAGTATTTATTTATATACCTAATACCAGGTAGTGACTGCCTGAATATTTTAAGTTTATGAATGCGCTCCCATATTAATTGAAAAGTCGTTTCGGTTCACTGGGAATCTCATCATGACTGTCGTCAACATATCAAGGCCGGGGATTGTTATGATAAACAGCTCGCTGTATAAAAACACCGTATACTGTTATGATAATATGTCGAAGGTACAATCTACAATAGATTTTGATGGTAAAAGGCTATCGTTCTCGGCTCTTGCCTCTATTAGTATTACTGGCAGGGTCTATTTTATGTCTTCTTCATTTTCAATGCTTCAAAACGATATTTTCGTCAATATATAAACTAAAACATGCAAATCTATTCCAATTTTATGACAAATACGGAAAATGGCTGCCGCGTTATTTTTTTTTACGCACGATTCCAATACGCGCGCAAGGCTAAGGCGCGAACGAATTCGGAAACAGGCAATTTAAAAAAAGTAAAAAAGCTAATATTTTCATATTTATATTCGACGGATGGAGATCAAATCGATACAATGTTATGTTTATTCATTAATGTAATTTATGAGATAATTTAATCTATAAATTATGTTTAAAAACTTTTTGAACTAACATTTGAAACCTAATAGTTGGTTAAAAAAAATGTATTACTCGACCATATTAAGAAGGCTCCGTTTCCATGCATATTACTAGCAATCAGTTACCTTCTTAACTCAGTCGGATAATATAATGAAAAAGCAAGAGTGTTATAATATACTGAAAAAGCACGCGTGTTTAATATCTAGGATTAAGAGCGTTTTGAGCAAGTGTGTTGAAATAATATCTTACATAACGGAACGTGCAATAATATATAATGGGCAGATTTATATTTTGTTTCCTATTTTTTTCCCTGATTTTGTTAAAATTTAATGGATAGTTGCAGTCAAAATATTTAATTTGTGACCCATTCGTACCTTATTACAGTGACAAACAACATGAAAGTCGCTAGATAGTTCATACGTGGTTCATACTAATTTCAATGTGACAAGGTACGGTAGGTGACGTAGTATAAAAGGTACGTATAAGTTCGCATTCTGTACAATATAAGCACAATTTCACCCTATGTCCAAAAAAATACTTCCTCTCAGTTACGAAAACATATGTATGGTATTTTCGTTACTCTATGGAAAATTACATACATTTATTCTGGATAAAGGATGACTCACGCTAAATAGATCTGGCCGGGGCCGGGCCGGAGCGGTGTCCGTCATTTTTTGTAACGGCTGATCGAGTGATCGGTGATTACGTGCTGATTTCCATGGAAAACGAAGCGCCAAAAGTTCCGTCCCCGCCCTGGCCCGCTCTAGTGTGAATCCGCCTAGAATGAGGGGTTCTTCTAGCCCAGGGTTGGCAAACTTTTGAGAAGGAGAGCTAATTGCAATAGAAATCACCAGTTTAAGGAAACAGACGCAAATGTTGTTTTCACTAGTTTTAGAACTTAAAAGGATTACTTTTATGGGACGTAAAAATCCGCATGCGGCTTGCGAGCCGCGTTTTGCCGACCCCTGTTCTAGCCAGTCAACTTTCGTTTAAATCTAACGAAAGACGAAAAATACAAGCGAATTTAAAATCGACCCTGATACGCTCTTATGGCTCGTTATAAAATTGTGTTAGATACTTTTATGTGATTCGTAGTGCAAGATATTATAGCAGGTGGGTTAGGAGGCCAACTTGTATAGAGAGTTGCGATTTTTCGATTTAATGAATTTATTTACTACTAGACCACAGTTTTTGTACATGTTAATTAAGAAAGAAAAACTCCGTATGAGGTCCATGTAAAATTCCCATCTTTTGCTGTCAATCAAAATTATATTTTGCATGTATTATACAAAGTCAATATTTTTTCGCATTAATTTAAAACTATGACATAAAAGCATGTTTTTACAGACTTTTTGTTTAGCTTTCTATAGTTACTTAACATTTATGCAATCCAGTAAATTGTCGCTAATTGAAAAATAAAGCTTTCGTATACAAAATTAATTGGAAGCAGTGATTGAAACGAATCACACTAAAAAATATTGGTTTTTCTAGAGGTTAGCAATATTGCCAATTTAAAACAAGCCGCCCAATTAAAATTCGTTAGAAGCTTATAAACTGATGTCGAAACGAATCATAAAGCACAACACTATGGTTTCGTAACGGATAAGATAAAATTAGGTGTCCTATTTGTTATCTTTAGAATCTATTAATAATAAATGCGATAAAAGATATAAACTAGCGATATTTGCGAAACTCACAGATACGCGTGATGATATTGCAATTCCTCATTTTTAGGGTTCCGTAGCCAATATGGCAAAAACGGAACCCTTATAAACTATAATTCATGTACGTTCGTCCGTCCCTCTGTCTATCCTAATGTCACAGCCATTTTATTCTGTAAATATAAGATGTATTTTAATGAAATTTTGAACGTTATTTAGGTAAGAATCACTACTTCTTATAAAACAAAGTCCCCCGCCGCGTTTCTGTTTCTATGTATATTCGCGGTAAACTCCAAAACTGTTGAACGGATTTTCATGCGGTTTTCAGCTATCAGTAGTGATTCTTGAGGAAGGTTTAAAGTTATGGTCATTTGTTTAAATTTTAATGTTCTAGAAGCCAGAAAAGAAAAAAGTCTTCAGTCTAATAGGAAAGTCAGAATTCTGGTTTAAAAACTAAGAAAATTAGCCTATTTATACTTATCTACTGTGTCTCAGTACCCAAGTGTGAAGCGTATTGATTAGATATGATTAGTTGTTATGGAAACAGTGATTAATAAGCAACAGTAAAAAATAAACATCATTTTCAGAAAAAGCTACTAATCAGAGTTTGAACCTAGATTAGGGGAGTAAGAAAATGACACCATTTAAAAGTTTCAATCAGTGCTGATCGAAAACAAAGTATTAAACAAAAGCGGCCAAGTGCAAGTCGGACTCGCCCATGAAGGGTTCCGTACCATTTATGACGTATTAAAAAAAACTACTTACTAGATCTCGTTCAAACCAATTTTCGGTGGAAGTTTGCATGGTAATGTACATCATATATTTTTTTAGTTTTGTTATTTTAGAAGTTACAGAAGGGGGGGGGGGGGGGGGGGCACATTTTACCAGTTTGGAAGTGTCACTCGCGCAAACTATTCAGTGATATCTATATCTATGATATTACAGACCTCAATATCACTTTTGAAGACCTATCCATAGATACCCCACACGTATGGGTTTGATGAAAAAAAATAATTGAGTTTCACTTCTAATAATGGAGAACCCCTAATTTTTTTTTTTGTGTGCAAATCTTAATGCGGTTCACAGAATACATCTACTTACCAAGTTTCAACAGTATAGTTCTTATAGTTTCGGAAAAAAGTGGCTGTGATATACGGACGGACAGACAGACATGACGAATCCATAAGGGTTCCGTTTCTTGCCATTTGGCTACGGAACCCTAAAAATCTCCATAGGCTTAGTGATTTCATACCCCTGACACACACTCTTCACACTCCTGATTTTTTTCAACAAAATCTCAAATCGTTCAGCACACACCGGCAGACGTTTTCATATGGAATGACTCTAATGTATTAAGGTTTTGTGTAAAGGCCGCTCTACATTCTCGGCAAAACTACATAAGTCCGATTTTGCCGGGACATTTGCCCAGACCGTGGCAAGTAGAGAGCGTCCCTCCACATTCCCACCTTGTGCAGTTATTTTTTGACTTTCATACAAGTTGGAGCCTCTGTCGCCGCAGTATTATGCGCTTGCTGGCGGCCGACTGACGGGAGCGCGCAAAGAGTGTAGAGGAATAGTTTAGTGCAAACCACCTCTTTGATGTTTGGCCATTTTACCGACACGAAACGGAGACAACAGGAATATATGCAGACAATACGAACATAGACGAAGGCGCACTCTACACTCTCGTATTCGGCAAGTCTTTTGTTGTTTTGCCGAGAATGTGGAGCCTGATGCTTAACCTGTGCGAAGCCGGGGCGGGGCGCTAGTTTACAATAATATATTTGGGGAGGGCTCTTCATATTATGTAGGTAAGTAACTAAAAATTTAAAAAGCTTGTGCAAACAATACGATTCACATTGATAACCAACAATTAAGTTGTCTGCCTGCGTTAAAGTATTATTAAATAAAACAACGGTTTTAAATAGCGGAGAGCTATCAACGACCACATTTATTCCAGTAACGGTTAGACGGAAGTGTACATGTCAAAGACAATTAACCATATGTATACCAACATAAACAGTTTATTTGATGTTAACTACAATTCTTAAAATATACACATCTTAACATAAACAAACTAAAAAAAACGGACAAGTGCGAGTCGGACTCGCCCACCGAGGGTTCCGTACTTTTTAGTATTTGTTGTTATTGGGACCGTGCGAAGTGCAAGGTGGGGGTAAGTAATACGATCTCAGAGCATAAGGTGGTAAAAATGAGAACTAACTGCAGATAGCGTCTTTAACATTTCGTACAAGTTATATGGCTCGAAATGAATCTTTAATTTACGTTTTTCCTGAAATATTCATTTAAATTGTATGGTGTAAGGGACCATTGTAATCTGTATGAAATGCTTAATATAACTAATGCATTTAATATTTAATTTGATAATTGTTAATAATGTATCCATATTAATAGCTTTGCAAATGCCACATATTACGTGATCTTTTTCTAGAAGTTAAGAATGGGTATAGTCAGTTATCCTTAAAAGATAGACATTTAACATTGCGGACTTTTTTGTAGACCTATGAATGAGAAACAACCCTACCATACATTGTGTTGTTATAGCTCACACGGATTAGGCAGCGTTTTCGATTAAAGCTCCTAGCCAGCGTGATTTTTTATTTTTTCCGACAACATCGTAATATTTCAACCAATTTACACAAAACCTTAACAAGTTATATACCTAAACTTTCCTCAAGAATCACTCTATTGATAGATGAAAGTCGTATGAAAATCTGTTCAATTGTTTTTAGTTTTGGAGTAGTTTTATAAGATGTAGTGAATTGCCGTTTTCCCCTAGACTTACGGACGCTAGGTTGCGTGACAGTCGTGCACAGCGAATAGCGGCAACAGAAATACATCATCTGTGAAAATTTCAACTGTCTAGCTATCACGGTTCATGAGATACAGCCTGGTGACAGACGGACGGACGGACAGCGGAGTCTCAGTAAAAGGGTCCCGTTTTACCCTTTGGGTACGGAACCCTAAATAGATGATATCTTCTTAATTTGATTTTGAGGAATTTGACGAGAACAGCATGACTCCGCTGCGTCATCACAAATAGCAAAGGCCTGACAAGATAATCAGAAGGTTAACTACATAAAGGGGACGATGTCACGTAACCACATCTCCATACAAACTTATTATAAAATATGTTTACTTAATTTGATGTATATTAACCGCAGCGGTGCCCCTTCGTTTAATTTTATGATTTTCTTTTAATAATTGATATGGAATTTGTTTTTATCACATAACTCATTCTTGTAAGAGTTCGGATTAAAAAAATCGAAACAAGCTACACGAATGGTTCAAACGACCGACTAAATGCAATGACTTGTGTAATAGTACATTTCAATGCAAGTGTGCAAAATGTGTCATGTACAGGTCCCGAGATGTCTTTTATTAACCGTAGGCGAATAAACGATACGGGACAAGTAAATAATGACACTTGCACTCGTACATAGAACGACGTTTTTTAATATATTTGCGAAAAAGTCACAATAAATAAAATATTGGTTAAAGTAAACACCCCTATAATGGAACAGGCACTGTTAAGGGTGTATATGTAAATAGGTTTTGATACGTTTACACTATTATCTATGTCTAGTCTTAAGTTCTTTTTTAATTCCATATTTAAATTCTAATGTTATTTTGACTGTTTATATTTTTGTACGTCAGTTCGCAAAATAAATCCATCGAAACTAGTCGACTGCCTGGTTTATTGATTATTTTCCACTTTTAGCTATCGTAATTCCCTCTTCTTTAGGCACCAGTAATGGGATGGTATAGACAGATCCTGTGAAACAAATATTTACATAACGTGAATATCCAGGGAGGAAAATAGAGGCTATACGTTTGTATGAAGAAGCGGTCGTCCATTATCCTCTTAACGCATTCACTGCCATCGACGCATATATGCGTTCACCGTCATACAAGTTTGTTCCTAGGCCACGCCCCCTGGCAGTGAATGCGTTAAGAGAGTGAAGAGCAAATGGAAATTGGCCGTAAACCTTTAGTTCTTTTAACTACAGATTCCAAATAATTTATTTATGGAAATTCTTAGAAATACCTTAAAGGTTATTGCAGACATATTTTGAGGATTATTCTATTATGAGTTTTTCTGAGATAAAGACTTTATCATAAACGACAAATAAAAAATATTTTGGCATCGTAAGCCGGAATGGAATTCAAGGGAATAATTTGATCCTGATTATTTAGGATTAATCTCGGAATGTTGGATAATATCACATGCCCAATTTTATTCCAATCAAAATCTTATTTAAATACCTTTGTAGCAAATTTATCAACAGTAGATCGCACTTTGTTTTAAGAACATCCAAGTTTTTATTTTTGAATAGACCTCCTGTTATTTTAACAATACATGTTATTTCTCGAAGACTTTGTGAATTCTACTTGTAGGGGTAACATTTTATACTTTGTTATTTTCCAAGTTTACACAAAGGATAGTTTTATGTAGCCAAGGATCTATTGTGTATTTTGAGCTAGGGTAGTAGAATAAACAATATTCTATTCACGAAGTTCGGCGGTGGTAAGCTGAACAGGTAAGGTTCTTAGCACAGCTGAGCTCAATGCTCAAGGCAGTTTTACGAAATTTAACAAAAATAACAATATTAAGAAAAAATGCGTGAGTGTCGCGGAACACTCAGCTTAAAGTATATTATTATCTTATTATTATTGATAAATGTTTAATATCATTGACTAACAAATTCAAACACAACAAAAATGTTAACCAACAAAATAATAATTAGCGAATCTGCTTACAACAATTCACAAATTATTAGTTCTGAAATTCGACTTACAGGCAGGGACATCAACCAAACATAAGAAAACATTTTTGTACAAACTGAAACTTATACGTTTTGTTCGTGCTTCACACTCACTTAGTTAATCAAAATTATGAAATTCATATGCAAAAAATACAAAAAGTTATTTGTGCATACACGTCCGGGGTTCGATGTCGGATCGTCGCTGTTGTAAATAAAAGCGGCGGTTTGTTAAGTGCACCACTGTAGGACTTACGTAAGTGGCTGATACTAGGCTACTTATTCTCGAGAAAGAATTTAAATAAGAAAGGGTCGTGACGAAAAAATCTTAAACTTTTTTTTTCGCCTAGCCCCCGTATCCACTACGGCAAAGATAAAACATAAGTTTTATGGTATTGGCAGTTACGAAGTACATAGATATTCTTATTATAATGTTAGTTATGCACGGTGGACATACGAGTTTATTCGACATGCAAAACGTAGATGGATACATTTTTATATTTTCCTTTATTAGTCTTTAACCACGAGCGTTTATTAAATTCCATTTACCTGCCGTGGTACAGTCGACATTTACTCTTTCCACCTCACTCTTTTGTAATGTGGCGTTTGGTTCAGCGTTGATGTTTTAGTATAACCACCAAATTATACGAGTATTAGTAGCAGTAGCATTACTCTATTTGTGTCATATGAATCTTGATACATTTAAGAATTATAACAATATAGGGCAGTTTGTGGCGAGCTTGTTGGGGAGTAACGACCCCACGGACCCGAGTATTCCCAAGAGTCGGTCAGGGTCTCCGTCTCCGGCGTGTCTTCGTCGGTCAGAGTGGACCCCAAGGGGACCCGCAGGACTCTCAGCTCTGGCTTGCTTTCATTGGCCTACCAGAGAGGAGTCGTTAGAGCTAAATGCTCCAGGGCTGGATGTGAAAAATTGCATAAGATTCGAGTTGGCACAGTGGCTCAGTCGTACCGTACCGTTGTACTGTTCACTTTTTCTACAACATTCCCCATGGCTGCTGCGACCGGTTCATGGGTGTTTATTGTTCCGCCTGTGAACGGATTCCAGCAAGCGTTCTACATGACATTAAAACTCTCCCCTCTACGTGTTGGATCTATATCTAGAATAGATGTTCGATGATCGTTTGATGTATGTTCGTGATAAACTCAAAACCTATTGAAAGGATTTTCAAGCGGTTATCAATAGAGCGATTCTCGAGGAAGGTTTAGGTGTATAATTTATTAAGGTTTTGTGTAACCCATGCCAAGCCCCCGGGTCGCTAGTTAAATACAAGCATTCTTGTAAGGAGATTCCTTTAAAATATTAAATAAAAACAGATTACTTACTTTTCAATTAAGTTGATGTAATTCTAAAAAAAAAGTCATATTTTTCGATCCACTTCCTTCATGTCAGAGCTGAAGCACCGAAGTTTTGTTTAAGCTTCTTCGAAACAATGACGCTCATCCCCAGGAGGCTGTTTCGAACAAGGATTATGCTTCACCACAATATTTATCTTGGGAAAAGTACAAGCATCTCTTAGGAGTAAGAAATGCACATTTTAGACTAGGGGTTTTCCTTTTTTGCGTCAATGGTTTTGTTGGTAACAAAAAATAGCTTCCCCCTTTTTCAATTGTTTTTATTGGTAATGGCGTCCTAGCGTTTTTGTTATCAAAGCGTGACCGGGTCGTTCTAAAATTATATGACTGCGTTCAGCCGCAACTCCGTCAAACATTTCATATATTTAGTATGATTTAATGGAGTTAAAACTCAGGCACAAATCTGGAGAATGACCCACCAACAACTATATTAACAAAGCTGTTTTATCACAAGTTAATTAAAGTACATTTGTGTAAACATATCAGATTGTGTAGGTGTACAGTTAGCATCAATAGTAGCGGATGAAAAACGCACTAAAGTATCTGCCACTCTCTAAAACTTTACCAAATAAAGACAAATCTAACAGTTATCGTTTAAAATAATTTTACAGTTACATTCTAATTGTTCTACATATAGAGGCAAGTTTATTTTTGTTAAGCTATGGGAGAATGGTGAAGTATACTTTTGGCGCATAATCTGATCCGTTACTTTTGATGTTGACCGTACAGTTAATCAAAAAATTGGAGCAATCAGCTTTCTCTCGTTTGTCCTGGCTTTCTGCCACGGCTAATGGGACTCTGGGGTTCACTTGGCAACTAATCCCAAGAATTGGCGTGGGAACTAATTTTTATGAAAGAGACTGCTATCTGATCTTCCTACCCAAAGGAAAAACTGAATGTTACTGAGATTAGTCAGTTTTCTCACAATGTTCTCCTTCGCCGAAAAGCAACTGATAAATAACAAGTGTTATATCGTTCATAAGTTTCGGAAAACGAGCCGGGATTTGAACCCGCGATCTCTGGATTGGAAGCCGCGCACGCTCTTACCGCTAGGCTACCAGCACTTACTAAGAAAGAGTTTAAAGTATGAACATAAATAAATCCACTTACTAGGTGCAAAACAAACACAGACAGCTAGACGCTACACGTAAATTTGTATTCATTTGTATGAATAAACCATGAAAACTCGGTAAAATATGAGTCTCACACCTACGATGGAGCTGCAAGTCTGGTAAATAAATAAATTACAATCTCTATACTTGTTTCTTATTTTTCTACACTTGGTAACTTACTCTAAGAACAAATTACTTTCTCTCTTATGAAAATATTTTAATTTGTGTTTTTATCGTTTACAAACTTGGTAAGTTAGTAAATATTAAACTTATCATATCTTAATTTGTACGAAATGTTTATAATTTCTTTGAGTAAGTATTTAAACAAAGTCGTGAGGTAAAGGTAAAAGTATTAAGTTATTCATAAGTCATAAATACTTTAAATATTTATGTACCTACAAATCAGATATTTAATAAACTTACTTTGACTTTATAAAACGTGAAATATACGTATTCAACTATAAAACAGTTAATTTATTTGACATGGCCAATATAAGAACTGTAAACCAATAATTTAACTTTTTCATTCGAAGTAGAAATTCTAGATTCCTAACTGATAACCGTGATGTCATCGATACAGTTTATTTAGGTATAGTTCAAACTTTGATAATCTATTATAGACTCCGCATCGTTTATGTAGAATTTTAAAAATACTTTACACTACCACAGCCCAACCTCTAAGTCAATTATTTGATGCTATTTGTAACTTACATGAGTAAATAGAAGGTCAGACTCGAGAAAATCACTAACAAAAGATGCAAATTTATGAAAAATGTCACTGTTGACAGCTTACTCATCAAATACATAATAGTTTCAGAATAAGAAATTAAAATCAGAGTCGGGCTCTTGCGGTACTATGTGAAAAAACTTTGGTTCGATACACCTCAATAGCATATACACGTAGCTTTGCTGGCCAGCGATCCATTATCATTAATTAATCCGAAACACTCACTAGACTAAAAAATCCCCTCCGGGTGTCCCTCGCACTATGCGTTAGAAAATAATTGAATTTGAAATCGGAAATCTGTCACGGGACACGTACGGCCCGATTCGAAGAATGATTAAGACACGGTTAAGATCTTTAAAAGATCGATAACTAAACGACATGCTAAAATTGACGTTTATTTCGATTCCGCTGTGATCCCAATAAGATCTATCTACGATATTAACGTCAAAGTGACATTGGTTGCCCGAATCAAGCTGCTTCTGTCAATTATACGACATACAAACGATATCGAAATGAGAACTTATCGTTATAGTATTTCATTCTTCAGATCGGGCCGTCTGTGCTTTCTTGTCTTAATCAAATTCGCTCGGGTTTACGGTTTACGGTGCTCCATCTCCATCGGTGTTAGTAAGTGATCTGTGATCGACCTTCAGCCGAGTATAATGAGGGAAATGTATTGATTGATTTATTATTTCCTGCCGTACTTTATAGGTGCGTCTTTCATAAATTTAAAGGTAAGCTGTGTCGATAAAACTGGCACGTGTTGATTATCTTTACTTATACTGTGTTTACAGCTTATGACATACAATATTATATATATTGGAGGCTACTGTGTACTAAATTCAGGTAATAAACCTTCGAGCTTCGTAATAAAGTTATAATTATGTAACAGTTGGTGTGATATTTGCGCTGGCTGTATGTCGTAGTTTAACTGGCTTAGGTAATAGTATTTTATACAATTGTGATATAATAGAGAGCTTTTCAGTCGAGTACTGTGTTTAGGCAACGAAGCTTGCTGAGTTGCCTAAGTGACGTAAGAGATTGAAAAGCTCGATTATACCACTATTCTTCTTTTTCTCGTGTCGATGGTTTCGGACTTTCAAACTGTGCGGGACCAAAAGGTAGCGACATTTATCGCCCTGTCCGTCGCATGAGTCGCATCACGGAGGTCCTGCTCAGAGCAGGCATGCGGGCACTAATGAATATCACTATTGAATACAATACTTTTTCTACCAGTCATCAAAAACAATATTTTTTTTTTATTATAAAACCTAAATAAGTAATGAAAATTGGTAAGTATCTAAGTTGTCAAAAATGTAGTACAAATAAGCGCGAGCCCGCCCGTCCCCCGTTCAATGAGAGCGCGTCAGCACGTGATTGGTTAATTTTTTTATAGTTGACTACAGCGTATCGAAAGAAATTTTATAGTTGAGCTGGGAGCCCATACATGATAAAAGTACGCAATTATAGTTTGGTATACGAAATCTTAATTCAACCATTACAGTCGACGAGTAGAAAAATATATTATGGTGACTCCTAAGACGTACTTAATTCAAGACAATTTGATTCTGGCGTAGTTAATAACTTAGATTGCTTAATGTATATTGGATGGTTTTACGAGTAAGTAATTACGAGTGACGTTCTAGGTATATGTTTAAATTATGCAGAACTAATTTTCATTAAGAAAATGGCAGCCGAAAGCTAAGATTTGTATTTTAGCAATGTGTTTTTCAGAGCTTATGCGGTTATGTGCGATGTTTATCTGTTGCTTTTCGGTACATTGGGGTAAAGTGAGGAATGTAGCCCAAAATTTTTTGGAGAAGACCTATGCTTATCAATAAGACGCAGGATGAGGAATTTACGTTAAAATACGCGGTAACTTTTTTACCTACGAGATGAGTTATCCGTATATTGATGTGGTGCTGGTAACATAAAAACCGGCCAAGCGCATGTCGGGTCATGCTCAGTGTAGGGTTCCGTAGGTACCCACCTGTCACAATAGGCTTCTTGAACGGGGTCTATTAGGTGCTATCTTGTGTATAACAAGTAAGAGTACTTTTTCAGCACTTTAAATAAAAAGGGAAGACTTTTTTGCAAAAACTCACAAACGGCTCAATCGGTCATGTCCGCTATAGTATTCATTAAAAGTATTTACTTCAAATGCTAGACACTATTTTTTTTCGAATTCGAAATTTCCGAAAATATTCTCTTTATCAAAAAATCAAATTTTATCATTGTGTTGCCATGATTGATTATACCCCATAATAACTACCCCATAAGGGTTCCTAGTTGACTACGGAATCCTAAAAAGTTGATCTTTAGAGCTTAGTTGCGTCTTCTCCCTCAAATAGATCGTCAGACGATCTGTTTATACATTAGGAGAGAGCTCGACACAACCCTTCACGACATCTATTATCATTTAGGTTAAGATATATAGGAATGAAGTAATACAGAATTCTAACTAAATACTTAGGTACTCGTTTTTTGAAAGACAAAGGGGCCTTTACCCCTTCACCCACAATTCTACCTTAGATTACGGTCTGTGAAAAATTTCCTCCGCAAAGTGGAAAAATGCTGTATACATTTATCTCGAAGAGTTAAAAGAAAGTTTCTCGAATGTTACCTATACCGGAACGGGTATTTGTTGTATTGATCTGAATCGTATTATAAGCCGGTGACTCTCGGTTAGGGTTACCTATCCAAATATAATCCCGGTTGTGTGTCTATTTTAAATATCTAATTCAATTGATATCATATAACTAATTTAAATAGGTGAGTATGCCCATAAAATATCAAAAATAACATATAAAATATATAGTACCTGGGCGACCCAGCGTTGCTCGGTTATAGCTATTTATTGTAATATGGTGGTGTATAGGTGATAATCGTAACTACATTTTTTTACTAAATTAAACTTGTATAAAACAATAAAAATTTAAAAAATATATATAAACTTGAACATATAAAAAAAAATGTCACCGGGCGAGATTCGAACCCGTAACACTCGTTTCTAGCCGTCCGCGTCTTAACCCGCTGGGCCAGACGGACAATGGCCGGCAACACGAAATTAGCGACCATATTCTGCGTCGAAAGAAAAACGCATGAAAACTCTAAAACACGCGTTTTCCCAAACATAAGACTAATCTAGATCGATTGTATACCCCCAAAAACCCCCATATACCAAATTTCAGCGAAATCGTTAAAGCCGTTTTCGAGATCACAGAAATATATACATATATATACAAGAATTGCTCGTTTAAAGGTATAAGATATATATCAGACAATAATTTAATTGCAAGATTGATTACTTTATTCTATAATACACAATATGATTGTCAATTTATAGGTATGTTGTAATTTACTATGCAATATAGTAAAATAAGCCATACTTCTATAGTGACTTGATGAACTTCTGCACGATAAATTATCTGTATCACCCCCGATCGGTATTCATTACCAATATATCAGCCTACATGTCAACCTGCCAACTTGAACTGATTTAATAATTCAGACTTTATTTCCAGCGCTCAATGTCATGGCTTTTATTAGAATAAGGTATCCATTGCACGAACGAGTAACGTCGCCTTACCAAAATTGAAATCACCTTTTTAGGGTTCCGTGGCCAAATGGCAAAAACGGAACCCTTATAGATTCGTCATGTCCGTCTGTCTGTCCGATTCTGTCACAGCCACTTTTTTCCGAAACTATAAGAGCTGTACTGTTCAAACTTAGTAAGTGGATGTATTCTATGATCCGCATTAAGATTTTCACACAAAAATAGAAAAAAAACAATAAATTTTGGGGGTTCCCCATACTTAGAACTGAAACTCAAAAAATCTTTTTTCATCAAACCCATACGTGTGGGGTATCTATGGATAGGTCTTCAAAAATGATATTGAGGTTTCTAATATCATTTTTTTCTAAAATGAATAGTTTGCGCGAGAGACACTTCCAAAGTGGTAAAATGTGTGCCCCCCCCCCCGTAACTTCTAAAATAACAGAATGAAAAATCTAAAAAAAATATATGATATACATTGCCATGTAAACTTCCACCGAAAATTGGTTTGAACGAGATCTAGTAAGTAGTTTTTTTTTAATACGGGTTGAAATTTAAAAAAAAAAAAATTATTCATCATACCCATACATGTGGGGTATCTATGGATAGGTCTTCAAAAATGATATTAAGGTTTTCATTTTTTTCTAAACTTAATAGTTTGCGCGAGAGAACCTTCCAAAGTGAAAAAAAGTGTGTCCCCCCCCCCCCCCTGTAACTTCTAAAATAACAGAATAAAAATCTAAAAAAATATATGATATACATTACGATGGAAACTTCCACTGAAAATTGGTTTGAACGAGATCTAGTGAATAGTTTTTTTAATACGTCACAAAATTAAAAAAAAAATTTTTTTTCGTCAAACCCATACGTGTGGGGTATCTATGGATAGGTCTTCAAAAATGATATTTAGGTTCCTAATATAATTTTTTTCTAAAGTGAATAGTTTGCGCGAGAGACACTTCCAAAGTGAAAAAATGTGTGTCCCCCCCCCTGTAACTTCTAAAATAACAATGAAAAATCTAAAAAAAATATATAATTTACATAAAAACGTTTGGCGTTGAAACTCTAGGTCCATGGGGTCCCAGCGCGCACAAGTTTTTTGGAGAAATCGCGAAACGTCTGGTTGACGTAACTGGTGACCGAAGAGCTGGCGGCTTCCTCGCACAACGTATCAGTATTGCGATACAACGAGGAAATGCCGCCAGCATCCTTGGTACAATGCCTCAAGGGCCTATTTTAGATATAAGCTAGTTATAGTATTCATCTGTATATATCCATTATGTATATTGTTATTGTCAATAAATAGATTTTTTTTTTCAAAAAAAAAAAAAAAAATTTACATTACGATGCAAACTTCCACCGAAAATTGGTTTGAACGAGATTTAGTAAGTAGTTTTTTTAATAAGTCATAAAATAAATATATATATTTTTTTCATCAAACCCATACGTGTGGGGTATCTATAGGTCTTCAAAAATGATATTTAGGTTTCTAATATCATTTTTTTCTAAACTGAATAGTTTGCGCGAGAGACACTACCAAAGTGGTAAAATGTGTGTCCAAAGTGGTAAAATGTTGAACGAGATTTAGTAAGTAGTTTTTTTTAATACGTCATAAAGGAACCCTTCATGGGCGAGTCCGACTCGCACTTGGCCGCTTTTTTATTTTTGATAACACTTGGTCGTAAAAGGTGTTATTACACGTAGACGATGCGATCCGTTAAAACCTAAATTTTTATCTAGGGCTGTAAGGTATCTTTTCATTACACTTGCTAGGCGATGCGGTCTGTAAATCCTGAATTTCGACCTAGGAATCTAATGTACGTACGAAATTAGGCAGACGTTTTCTTTATTTCCCTTTTTTTCCTCACAAGTATGATGAAAAACATTGTGTGTGCCTCGGGCGGTACAGGAATTACGAACTCGTGTTAATTAAGCCCTCGCCTTCGGCTTCGGGCTTCAATTCACACTCGTTAATAAATTCTTTTTTAGCGCTCATAATACACAATGTACTATTGACGCACAGTTCTGACGCAGTCATATAAGGCTGTCAATAAGGTAGACCCAGCTGAACCTGATATAATGTGCATATATATTTTGATAAGCGTCATACTACTGATAATTTTAATTAACAATAAAAAAAATTACAAATAATATTTTCCAAAATTGATGTTTGATTGATGTAGCAGGTACAGCACATAATACTCGACAGGAAAGCTAAAGTAAGGGACTATTTTATACTTTTATTAGTGTTTAGTGTGGAAGTTCATATAATTGCTACCTGCATTTAGAAACAAATGTAGGTACGAATATAAATGTTAAAGACTAATCAATGTGTAGGCAGGGCCTAATGCATTAATATTAGTCCATAAAGTTAAGTCGATCAGGACAGAGAATAGGCAAAACCAACACATTCATTATGTATGTATGTATGTCACTTTATTGCACATAAACAGGTTAACATAAAACAGACAAAACAAAACAAAAAAAAAAATTATGTACAAGGGCGAACTTATCCCTAAAAGGGATCTCTTCCAGCTAACCTTTGAGAAAATGCGAAAGGATCAAACACTAACAGGTGAAAGACAAATCAAAATTAATAGTAGCAATATGAAAAAAATTGAAATTGAAAAAAAAATTGAAATTGAAATGAGAATTTTGGATACACATAAAAGTAGGACGAGATGATAATAAAATAAAATAAAAAGTAGACAACCCGAAGTATGAATACGCAAACTATAACCTATACATAAATCTATATACTACTTATACTTATATTCTTATAAGTCAATATAAATAATGATCTAACATTATGACGTACGTTATTATGCACTAGAAGCTCAAAATGGCGTTGGAAATTACAATTTGTATAAAAATTTCGGTTCAAATATAGAACAACACAAAAACGGTATTCTGTTCCCATTGAACTTGATTTTAATTTCATTAGAGTATAGGAGGCATATTAAAAATCTTTGTTTAGCCGAAATTTAACGAGGTTATATCAATTTGGCAAACACTAATACCCTGCTTGCATTAATAATGTATAAGCCGCGGTTGGCGGTTCGAGCCAGCGTAGCCTCTGCATATGTTAGAGGTAAGAGGTCACACACACATCAATATGTCACAGTCGATTTTTCAGGCAGCGAGAATTGGGAACCACTCGCATACGTCAGTGACACGCTACTTGCAGGTCGATTCTAAATTGACTATTTACGCACTTTATATTTACGCATTTGAACTGGTTTTGACCATAGAAATAGGATAGTATAGAACGACTGTCAAACTTGGAAAGTGTGACCAAAAATGAAATGCAAGTGTATGCGTAAATTGTCTATGTGCGAACAAAAATAGTGATGTCATGTTACAACATATTAATAATCTATCGATGTTTAACTGCTTTATCGACTACTTTTTCAAATGTGTTTGAAAAAGTTGAAAATGATAAAGTTGAAGTTGTTTGAAAATGTGTTCGCAAAGAGTTGACTTACCAAAGAAAATTTGAATTTCGCGCCTTTTCCTGCTGACAACTTGGGTTGGATACAGCGTATACACACGCTGTGTACAAGTATACGCTGTCTTGTGTTTCCTTGTGTTGGCGGCAAAGCCGTGGAAAAGTGGTTAAAATGTAAGTACTGTGTTGGAAAGTGAAGTTTAAATTTATCGCTAAACATGTACACGTTCAAAAAAGGTATTATAACAATCGTTATTATTTTAAGTCGGTTATAAAGGTAATATCTTAATGATGTCTTGTGAACAACTAATTCCATACCGACAAGTTATCGATACAGTCATATGAACATTTTGTCATGCCCTAGCGTAAAGTAACAGTTTAGGTTTTTACACAAAATATTCTAAATTATTGACTAATATGATGAAATATTAACACACAATTGAAGAAAAACTTATAGTGAACTGTTATAATTGGTTTTTTAAACTTTTTATGCTGTTAATTTGATAAAATATCGTTACGAAAATTTCGCTAGGAATATCATAATTACCTGTGAAATGAGTATTTTCCTGGGTTTTTTGGCCCTGAAATACTACAACCCGGCACACAACATGACACCATCGTCACTGAATTACTTAATGTATAATTTTCTTTTTGATTCGCTTATATTTTTCACGTTAAAAAATACGGCAATATGATTTTGGCCGCCTCGGCCGCCTTCGAACTCAAAATTGGTTACGTTTTCTCATATGTAGTCTGCCTCTTTTGCACTTATGGCTTGTTCATATACGTCATGGCTTCCCTTTCGCACACTTCATCTGTCTGTCAAGCGAAGCGACTGACATGTCTCTGGTTTTGACACGACCTGGATGATCGTAAAAATATACTTAGTTGGAAGTTTCTGTTTTAGTAATAATAATAATGTTTAACTAACGGCCCGATTACCACATGGATCTGTGTTGTCACTTTGACGTTAAAAATATCGTAGATAGATCTCATTGGGATCATAGCGGAATCGAAATAAACGTCAATTTTGACATGTCGTTTAGTTATAGATCTTTTAAAGATCTTTCCAAGATCTTAAACGTGTCATAATCATTCTTCGAATTGGGCCGTGAATTACGAGGGCGGTTTGAGAAGTCAGTGACTTTATGTAAAACAAAAATCATTTTAATTACAATTCTGAACTCCTTGGTAGCTGGCAGTTTTTTTTAAAAGGTGGGGTGACAAAAACGTTTTTGAGGCATATGTCAAATACGATCGGAAAATTGTTGAAAATTTGAGAAAAGCGAATTTCGTGTGTTAATTAAACATTACTTTTTACGTGGAAAAACTATTAAAGAGACTGAAAACTGTTTAAAAAAATATTATGGGGAATCTGCTCCTTCTCATGGAATGGTACATAAGTGGTTTACAGAATTTCGTCCTGGACGTACCACTACCAATGACGCAGAACGCTCTGGAAGGCCGATTGAAGTGCCCACTGATGATGTCGTGAATAAAGTTCACGATATTGTTTTGGATGACCGTCGAGTGAAGATTCGTGAGATAGCTGAGACTGTACACATTTCATCTGAACGAGTTTTTCATATCTTGCATAATATTTTGAATATGAAAAAGCTTTCCGCAAGATGGGTGCCGCGTTTGCTGACAGCCGATCAAAAACTTCGTGAAACAACTTCCGAGCAATGCTTAAATCCAAATTCAAGCGTAATCCTAATGAATTTTTACGTCGATTTGTGACGGTAGATGAATCGTGGATCCACCATTATACGCCAGAGACGAAAAATCAGTCAAAACAGTGGACTTCTGCTAACGAACGGGCCCCAAAGAAAGCGAAAACCGTCAATTCGGCAGGAAAGGTAATGGCCACTGTTTTTTGGGACAGCCAACAGGTTATTTATATAAATTATTTAGAGAAAGGTAAAACAATAAATGAGCCTTATTATGCTACTTTGTTGGAAAAATTTTACGCAGAAGTTGTGAAAAAACGGCCACATCTGGCAAAGAAGAAAATCCTTTTTCACCACGACAATGCCCCTGCACACTCGTCAGCAGTCGCAACAGCCAAATTAGTAGAATTGCGTTGCGGAATACTGCCCCCCCCCACCTTATTCTGGAAAAACTGGAACATCGTTGGATGAAGTGTATGGAGATAAAAGGAGATTATGTAGAGAAATAAAACTAAAAAAGGTGAAAAAGTTTTTTTTTTTAAAACGTCACTGACTTATCAAACCACCCTCGTAAATGTTATAACTGTTATGAGATCTGTGGCTGGGCTCGCTAACCTTGGTGCGGTTACATCGATTGCCTGCTCCAAGAGGGTGAACGTCGAAACCCCCATAATGACTCGTATTGCTTGGTTTTTCCGTTCATGCCCATACAAACTTTGTAGGGCTTGAAATAGCCAAGTTATCGACTCGGCTTTGACATGAAACCTTATGACGTGATGTTTTGTTGTTTACTTCTGAAGTGGGTTTGGAGTGGGCTTGTTTTTAACTTAATATACTCGCAATGTTGACGTTAATTCAGAACTACTGACACCGTCGTCTTTGTTATTAAGTTGAAAGTGCTACTTAGTGTCATATTACTTTGCATACTTTGTTTCTCATGAATGTTTCGGCTTTTTATTTTTGTTATGGAGCTTATTTTATTTATTTCGTGCACAATAATATAATTTCAATTCGTAATCGTCCCAATAACCAAATTATTTATTTGTAAGTTTCTCTAACAGTACAAGTTGCAGTTCTGAATGGTTCACGGTTAGTTTCATTAGACTTAAATCGAACGGGATATGGAATATCGAGAGCTCTAAAACAATATAAAAAGTAATCACGGTCCATATCCCAGTCAATTTAAGTCTAAAACAAGTTGAGAAAAAGCCGGCCAAGAATACGTCGGACTATGCTCAATATAAAGTGTAGTAGCATCTTCCACATACCAAACTCTAAAACAACAAAGTTCATATTTACACATTTTTAAATACGTATATTAGTACGTCAAAATAAATTACATACCTACTCGTATTATTCCTATACGTTCGTGTGTATGACAGCAAAGTCAAAATACACATCCAGACAATGAAATTGGATCACTTTATTCGAAAAAATATGGCCTGTTTTTATTGAAGTTCAGCTTAAATTATTGAGCGCGCGACTCGGGCGCACGGCGTCCGTGAACGATTTCAGCCATAAAATATGTATGACGCGGCCTTGGCTATGGACTGCTCACCAGCTAGGGTTGGGTAGGGTATGGTTGTTGTTTATTGTAATATTGTATCACTTCCAACAAAATAAAAGATGAAGGTTCATTTTGTCAAGAACAACTGACGTATTTCACACAGATAATTGCTTTTTTTGCTATCTTACTTTCACTAAAAAAATTATGGTAATTCCACACACAAGAAAATTAAAAATGTAACCAAAATACATAATAATACTATAATTTTATCCTTATATGAAAGTAGCAGCCCTAGTAGCGACAACTTCCTTATTGTACAGCTTATCGACTGTCAATTGGGGAGGTATCGCAACAAACGCTGGCGCAGACTACATAACACTAGAGTAGGTATGCCATTAAAAAGCCAAGGACCAAGTTAACCCGTTTCGAACTTTACTTACGTGACATAACAACAAAAACAAAGTTATTTATAACGCTTCTGAAATGAGGTTTAGAAATGGTCTATGTTCTGCAGTCTCAAGTCCGGTGCAACCCAGCATCTTGATTCTGGTTATCAGAAATAGGAGGCCCGTGTTAAGTTGTGAAGGAAATGTTTTTGAAAAGAAACAGTGCGGTAGGACCACGGTTAAAATAAACTACCCGTAGACCTCTGTTTAGAACGGTGGAACAACGGGTAAAAAAATACTCGTGGACCCACTGTGGTACAAAGCAGTTGGGACCACGATTAATTTAATAAGCGGCTATGGTAATGTTGCTGTTACGTAATCTGGTTCAAATGGTGTATCTGCTATGGAATAGTATTATGTAATCGGTGAAATCGTCAACTTTCCCACCAAAAACGCGTGTTCACTGCCATTCCTGGCCATGACTTGCATTGTTTTTCTTTATAAAAACTGCCTAAATAGCCTTTCATTTTTTATTCCTTGTAATTAGCAGCAATATAAGGGCTTCCCTCTTCGTGGCCTAGACTATCGTAAACCATTATTATTGAAAGAAGCCATTATTCATCCATTGGAGCTGTCGTAAGGGGTCATCCATTAATTACGTCACACATTTAGGAACGGTGGAGGGGGGTCAAGAGAATGTGACACATTTATTGTTTTATCATTTTTATTACGAATTTTATATTTCTAATCGGTTTCATATTACAAAATTTGTAATATTGCTTTTATCAAAATTATTTCTTATTAAAATGATAATACCTAATTCAATTTGGCAATTTCGTTGAAAACAAAATCGTCAAATATGTCACATTATGGTTATTATGGTTTAGCCAAATATGATAAGTAGTGACGAGGAGAGGGGGAGGGGTAAAAATCTTGAAATTCATGTGATGTAATTTATGGATGACCCCGTAACCCAGTACTCACGATTAAGTCACTTACACTTACAGCTAGCTAAGTGGTGAAGTGATGAAGTAAGATAGGTAGGTATTACTATCTCTCTCTAACAGATAGCTGCTTCATTTCGATGAACGTACTTAGTCATGGGAGCAACATAGGTAATAAGTTCTAAATATGTATTAGGTAATCAGTCTGGTTTGCGTTTTTAGAAATCGTATACTCGTAATTATCTAATTATATATATTTTTTGTATCATTTTGGATTAATTAGTTAGCATCTACCTACATAGATAAAACCAACATAGTTGCGGAGTATCTACCAGATTTTTTTGCTGCATGCATAATATTCGATCACAAAATGCCACCAGTTCTTTGCGTATTGAACACAATAGACTAGAGCAACTGGCTTTGTCAAACGGTGTAGCGATAATTTGTCAATTACTTATTCATGACAGTTTATGTATGTAGGAAGTCATTATACGCAATTATGTACCAGTAAATGTATTAGTAATGTTCCTACTATATCTAGTCAGGAGGTAGCTCACATTGTTTTATATATCGAGAGTAACAGGTAGAACAACTAGACAAAAGTATATGTCACCCTCTAGTTATTTCATAAGTAGGGATATACTTAAATGTTTGTTGTACAGTCGACGTTAAATGTTTACATTTTCACCTTATTACAAAGAAGTAAGGTGTAAAACTCTAAACATAATATTTAACATAAACATAATATTATTTGACAAACACTTTAATTGTTTTACGTGATTGAGACATCTCTTTTTCTAAAACTATACAATGGATACTTTTCACACTTACGGCCCGATTCGAATTTTAAGATAAGAAAAAACTTCACTTTTGACTTGAAATGAAAGGAATGAAAGGCACTCATTTCAGTCGAGATATAATAGTTTGGTGCTCGAACGCAGTGAGATTACCAATAGTCGGAGACTGAAATGGTGCCTTACACCCCCGTTAAATACCTATTCTACTTTTCATTTCGAATACGAGGAAAGTAAAATGGGTGATTCCACGTGACCGTAACGTCAGTTACCAATTCTTTCGTGTGTTGAACATTACTTAAGCAAATTTAAGTATCCAGATATCTACCTGTAGGGCTACGCCAGACATACAGACGCTTAAATTTGCTTAATTAATGTAAGGACACACGAAAGAATTGGTAACTGACGTTACAGTCTCGTGGAATTACCCAAATACGTGTGTTTAAAAAAAACATGACAAAGCATATTTTTTTTAAATATTTTAACAATTGTTTAGGTAAACGTATTGTATATCATATATTTATGGAATAGATGGGGAGTTTAATATCAAAATGGAAACTGTACGACAAATACATTTCAAACCAAATTTTAACTACCTTTTCGTAAAAAAAGTGGACGAGAGCGAAAAACGTACTTGCAAAGTAAACGCCCTAGAGCAGAAACCTATCACTTACAACAAACGTAATACTTCATAGATAAACAATGACCCCACTTTCAGAGCATGAAATGAGAAACAAGTCTCAGTCAATTTTATTCATGGAAACATTCGTCAACATACTTACTAATCTACTATGACACTGACATGTGTGGCACATAACATTCTACGCTTATGAGTCCAAGCACCATTACGATATTAAAATGCTATAGAAAACAGATATTCCTATATTTATCGAATAAACTTGGACTTTTTTGGACTTTTGCTTATTTTAAATTAACTTTCACGTTGTAATTCTTTGAGAAGTCAGAAAAACAAAATTAAAAGCAATGTATTGTGCACAAATACGGTCGAGTGAATTGGTCGCCTAAGTTTGTAAACATATGGCTTGCCAAAAAGTTACTGTCCGGGCTCTTGAATCACAATACGTATGAAAATCAAACCTTAGGGAGCCATAGACTCAAGAGCTTACTTGGGATGAATATAAATCGAGTGTCCAAGGACAGCATTAGGTTAGTTGCCATTAGGTAAGGATTGTAGACGATTCTTGGACTTTTACGTACGTAAGGGCAATTTCGTCTTTCAATATGTTTTCTTTCAATCTGTATTAACTGTAAGCATATTATCTCTAAATTTTTGTCGATCTTAGGAAAGAAGATCGTACTTACTTTTAAGTTTGGGATTTGTATGTAGTGTTTTCTTTTGTTCGGTCGGATTCGAACGTTAAGATACGTTAAATATTTGATGTTATTCATGTTATGCAATTTTAATTTATCATACCAAAAACTCGCTCTAGGCTATGTGGATTATTTAGAGGCAGATTTTTCTATTGTGTTTGTGAGTTCGGAATCTTGACAATTACGAATCCTAAATTTATGAATACAGCCTGATGGCTACTGTACTGATGTACAGTATAGCTAAGCGGGCGTGTAGTTCAAAATTACAATTACCACATGCTCTTATTCTCTCAATAAAGTTGTGTTTACTTCATTTGTAACAATCGTAACCGGGCCGCTTTATAGTTTCTGCTGTTGACTTTAATAAATTTTCCTCCTGTGGACGCTTCGGCTGTGGAATGAGCTCCTTGCCGAGGTTTTTCCGAGGGGTTACAGTAAGGGGTTCTTAAAAAAAGGAGTGTACAGGTTTTAAAGGGTCGGCAACGCGTATGTAATATCTCTGGTGTTGCAGGTGTCCATAGGCTACGGTAACTGCTTACTGATCGTATGCTTGTTTGCCACCGACGTTGTATAAAAATAACCACCCCGCTTTGTAGCTTGTCCTGCTGACTGTACTAGTAGACGAGTAAACTTAAACTTACAAAGCATGGTCACGTCGGCATGCATGTGGTCAGGCGGTGTTGTTTTGTTTATCGCCCGACGGATCGCTCCAATTTTCGTACTGCCAAGGTCGTGGTCACGCTTCTGCATCAAAATATTATCGAGTGTATTTGCTCAGAGGTCGATTCTAAGTTTCACATTTAAAATTTATGTTTTTGTTAGAATCTGTGCGGAAAGAGAAATCGTACAATGTATTCCCTTACATTCCACGACTCTTCTCTCTCCGCACACACTCTATGCAACAGTTCATATCGTGTACGAGCGAGCGAGATGCGTAAAACCAGGGCTCGCAATGCATTTCGCACGCACCAATAAACATGAGTGATCGTATCATATCAATATGAAAACTAACTGTTTTAAAATTATGAATACTCTCGGAGTAAGGGGTACGTTATTTTTTATTTCAATTAAGTGCCTAGGAATGTTCGGAATAAGTGGATTAGAAGTAGTTTGATAACACGCTACTAAAACATTAAGGAACGGTATAAATGAGTTTGTAAATACCTATGTAGGCACTAAAATAAAATATGGCTATTTCTGGCTAACTACAGACGCATTAAAATTTAGAGAGCGTTGCAGGAATTAATCAGAAAAAAATATGTAGATATTGTAAATCTCATAACATTAATTCTGTGAGTTCTGACAACTATACTACTATTACGATGTTTTTATTATTATTATGAACTACTTATATTCTCTTAACGACGGTTTCTTTTTTCGGTCTAGTTAATTGTAGTGCGCTTTCAATGAAAGTCCCATGACTTCCGAAATTACGAAACCCCGATTTACCTTCTTGTGGGACTCCCCTGAACCTAATGGGACTCAACTGTAACTCGCTTGTTTTTTGTATATACTAGTGTATACCTATCTAACGATTGTCGAAGTCTGAGAAAGTCTACAAGTGTACAAGTATCTTTTCACTTCACTTTCCATGCCAAAGGGCGTTTCCTATTAAGAATTTATCGGTCCCATATGCCCTCTAACTCATCTTTCCGATCCTATTTTCTTCATTTTTATCTTATTTTTCTTAGGTATACATTATTGAATATATCGGATAACAGTAATTGGATTCAAGATTATTATTATCAAGATTTGTATTTGAAATAATAATTTAGTTCTATGTTAACGAAAACAGAGATAATATCAGGAATATCAGATAATAACATATCCCTAATAAATTATCAATGATCAATTGATCATTCACCATGTGCATAAAATATGAATGTTTTCGTGAATAAAATAATAAGTCAGTAATGAGCTATTTCTAAAGATATACTGCGGAATAACAGAAATCTACGAATGCTACTTACTTAGGTACATATAAATGCATGACAACCGACTTTCATAACATGGCTTGGAACCTATCTGGATCTGCAGTGGCAGCATGGTTCCATTTTTATCACTTGTCACTATGCCCGTCACTTTCGCACTTACATACTTGTCAGAACGTGACAGACATGGTGACAAATGATATTAAAGAGCCGACCATCTTAGCCCTACTGTAGGGCTAATATGGTCGGTGTTTTATCATCTGTCATCATGCCTGTCATGTTCTAGCAAGTATGTAAGTGCGAAAGTGACGCATGACATGACAAGTGATAAAAATGCGACCATGATACCGCCGCTGGACTTAATTGCTTGTGTGACTTTTCCCGTCATTATTTATAACTTATAAGTAATGCTGTTTGGAATAGCCCAAAGCATTTTTGCGTGTTTATTAGTAGGTATCTTACTGTCGTTTTAGATTATCAATAGTTGGATTTAATGGAATTCTGGGTTGTTATTCTAAAAACCTACTTAATTGAACCAGTATAAGTTTAACGCATACTTATGAGAGCCGTTCCAAAATAAAGTTTCCTCTGCGCAGGTTTCAGCATATACCTCGTAAGCTCGTAACTCTCAAGTGGTCATATCTTCCTTCCTACATCTCAATCCCCAGCAACGCATTAATCATGGTGGACTTGTTATAATTGGACGCGCGGGCCCACATACGAAATGAGCAGACAAAATGCTGGTGTAAAAGCGCTCTTACGGATCTCTAGGTCACACTTGCTCGATGGGAGTTCAGTGGCAGTGCCAAGCCCGCGTCATAAATCTGCAGTAAAAATAATGGTGTATTTCGCAACTCCATTATTTTTATGGAATCAGTGATTAAGACATATTTCGGCGCCCAGACGGGCAATATAGGTGAACTTATGAAAATGCTATTTTTGCCAACGTGGCCTAATTGCTGCTGAGAGTTTAACTGCTGTTGAGCTTAATTTAATTAAAATAAAAACCGGCCAAGAGCATGTCGGGCCACGCTCAGTGTAGGGTTCCGTAGTTACTCTTCCGCCACAATAAGCTAAACTGGAGCTTAAAGTATAGTAAATTGTTAACCAAGGGATGAAACGGTACCTTTCACCCGAGTTAAACAAATAGGCAAATTTGCATAATCAGTACCTAATTAAAGTAAGTCTTTTTACTATGAAGGGAAAACTTTTTGCGTTAACTCAAAAACAGCTAAACGGATCATATCCGTTTTCATTTAATGTCTTTCTTAAGCTCTACTTCCAAGATTTTTTTCATATTTTTTGGACCTATGGTTCAAAAGTTAGAGGGGGGGGACACATTTTTTTTTCTTTCGGAGCAATTATCTCCGAATATATTCACTTTATCAAGAAATGTTTGTTGAAGACCCGTATTAGTTTTGAAAGACCTTTCCAACGATATCCCACACTGTAGGGTTGAAGCAAAAAAAAAGTTCACCCCCACTTTACATGTAGGGGAGGTACCCTAAAAAAAAATGTTTTTTAGATTTTATTGTACGACTTTGTCGGCTTTATTGATTTATATATCCATGCCAAATTTCAGCTTTCTAGCACTAACGACCACGGAGCAAACCCTCGGACAGACAGACAGACGGACATGGCGAAACTATAAGGGTTCCTAGTTGACTACGGAACCCTAAAAAGGAAGCTTATTTAACACTGTCACCAGTATCAAAACCGAAATTAAATGTAAAGAACTCTGTAATAAACTCATTATGAGGATCGTGCCCACTTGGTTTTGCAGTTCCTGAGATTTGTCCCCATCGGTCTCGATCTCCCGTAATAAACACGAAAGTCAATTACGTAATTGGTTTCTTTTGGCAATAGACTACTAATAATCGGACAAATGCACTCATTGTCCAAATTGAACTCTGTAATCCTACATATTAGACAGATGGCTTCAATATAAATATAATTGAGTCGTACAGAAGCAAAGTTAGCAAAATTAACTTTTTTTACCGCGGATGTTGCTTCCATGTGAAACAATTATCATATGAACTATTTACACTCTAATGTATCTAAAAATAAGGGTGCTATGTTTATTTCTGTTGTTCCACGGGTAAATGTACCTTATAGCGGTTAGTTCTTACGTCGCGGAGCACCAATTAGTATTAGAGCGTCGTATAGATTGTCTATATGGAGCGTCACATTTGTAATGTAAGTTTATGAAGCAATTTTAGGCGTTTTTTTGGTCAGGGCCGCAGAGAGGAACCGCCGGACTCCATGCGCGCCTTGTCCAAGATCACCGCCTTCTGCATCTGACCATTGATCCAACAACCTAGTAAGAGTCTCTCAAAATGTTGGTCGAGACTCTTCGCTATGAGACCGTTATCTAAAACGACAATCGGGACAATGATCGTCGAATCAACATCCCACATGGTGGTTATCTCGTCGTGGTGGTCGTGGTCGTCGTGGTCAGTACTTACTGGACTTGTCCTTCTCGGCTTTCACGATTCTCATCATGGGGGATGGTGATGTCGACGAGCACGGCCCGACGTTGCGATCGATCTATTATAACGATGTCAGTCTTATATTTTTATTATAGTGATTTTGGGGTCGTGATCCCGAATGTCAAAAATATATTATGATGGTCATATTGAACAAGGTTTCCCATGGGACCAACATAAATATAATGAAAAGATATACCCCTGGGCCCATGCGTTTCGTCTACTTAACTTTACTAAGGTGACCATTCGATTTTTTGCGCGTTTTTGTTTGTTGAATATGACCATCTGAACATATTTTTGACATTTAGGATCACCCAATATAATTATTCTGTCAAAGTAAAACTTCTATGGCATAATTCTAATATATTCATATTGTTATCAAAGTGACGGCTATTGCTGTAGTTTTGTAACTTGCATGGTTCCCGCGTGCTGGCAATAGAAAAAAGACCTTCACTTTCGAATACTAGCTAGATGAACGATTACAGAATAATAATTTATCTAACATTTGTCATTTGAATAAATTGTTTAGGCATATTTCCTCGTAACTACAAAAGTGTTACAATAAAAATGATAAATGCATTATTTTTGGCGAAAAATACCAGTTCCTTTAAAATGGGCACATTTGTCGCATGATCCCTGGCTTACGCGAGCGAGCACTCGGAACGCTCGGGACAGGCTAAAAGGACACAACTTTCCACTGAGAAATACCCAGGTTTTTTACTGTGTGATGTACAAGTTTTTCCTTTATAATATTTGTTGGTATACTCTGAGAACTTGTGGCATGCGAGCAGTGTTCACTAAAAGGTTTGATACTGAAGTTTTTATTGGGTTTAGTGCAGGCGCATCATTCAAAAGTATCTGAATCTTTAACGCGCTCATATCGTAAGTTAAAATGTGATTTTTATGTGTAAACTGGCAAACTCAATTGGCAAGAAAAACGTATCCCTTAAGCCTCCCAAAATGTATGCACACCTCCTGGGATTGCGCAAACTCGTATTACACGCATTTAGGACCAAATGGAGGTATTAAAACAATTTCCATGCTGGGAATTAATTCCTCAAAACGCTTTTTATAGATCTAATTTAATGAATACGGTTAATTTTTTTTTTGGGTTCTCAGCACATCTAATATTGGTCACAAAAAAAAACTTTTTTATTTGAAAGTATTTTTCTTTTTATCACTTTTTTTTCATTCTAGTATAATCTAAGGTGTTTCTTTTTCTTCTGTTATTTAGGAGAAACACGTGCCGACGATCTCAATAGGTAGTGTTTTCTATCCCTTTTCTGAAAGTTGTTATTTGTTTCAATTAGAATATCAGATGTTTAAGAAAAATAAATACTTTTAGTTAGTCAATCGAATGGAAAGCTAAATAAAAGTTGCCTTTCAATCTAGTTAGGTATACAGAGGAACTGTAAGAATGTACTAAGGCCTTTTCTGGCCAGCTGATTTACGCAACCCTCGTGTAACTGCTAATGATAACTTACGGTCCAGAGATCATAAACAACGACTTAGGCCCATGCGGGGAATGAGGCCGAAGGTGGAGATACGGTCGGCCTCTTTATGTTGTATGGGAAAAAAGGCTTGCAGGACTTTATGATACACTGCCATGTAGCTCGGTATTTGTCCAATTTGTCAGGACTCAGTCGCACTATCGTGAGTCTAGATTTTATTAGCATTCGATTTTTTTTATTAAATACTGTACAATATAACATTTCATATTTACTAGTCGCTTTTTTGGGTTGAAAGGTCGAATGACAGTCGTTTTCGTAAACAATAATGCCTATGCCAATTCCCGGGATTAGTTGCCTAGCGGACCCCAGGCTCCCATAAGCCGTGGCATTAAGCCGGGACAAACGCCCCAGCAAAAGAAGAAGAGTATTTTCTGTTAAATAAGTAATAATTAATTCTTTACTTCAATATTTCGTTTAACTTTCATGGTTTTCTACCAAATATATTAAAGGGTTTGATTTGACGTGTTATACTAAAGTTTAACGCCACTATACATAAACAAGACGCAGTCAAACTGGTTGCTTCTTTTAATATAAGATATCTTTATTTTTTAAAACGTTGTCGTACCTATTTAGGTTATGATTGTTATTTGGCTTTCAAAAATATTCGACAAAAATGATTATGAACGAAAATCCATCGCCTAAAATCAGCATATCTATATTTTGTTTTACTTTTAACGTCAAAGATTCACGACACAATGCAATCGCATTGCATACTCCATAAACGTAACAATACATTTTTCAACTGGCGTCCTTGGGGGCAGCCGCGCCTCAGAGGCATCATTCCAAGTAGTTGCCAAGCACAGGCGATATAAAGGCTAGCGAACTAGCCAAATGATTTCTTTGATTACGTATACTTCTTGTGGGTTTCAATATCCAGTAACGCTGGTTCGTTGGTGAACACAACTTGCAAGCGCTCGCGTCGCGTGACAATGTGGAACAACTCAACTCTAAAGGCATTGCGATACTTTACTTACATTGATTTAGAATCCAACGTTTAATGGATTAATCTGAGATTACGCACGTTAGACGTTAGTCGCGTATTAACAAAACGTATTTATCGACGGTTTATCGTTTAATCACTTAACAGCGCACGTAACTGAGCGTTGACATAAAGCCATTTAGCTGTAAAGCTTAAAAGTGGGGTGAAGGGGGGGGGGGGGCAGCGCGAGACTTGCGACGGAAGAAGTGGCTGTCGCGCGGGTTTTTACCTTTTATCTTAATTACCTATTTTGAAAATAATTTCTGTTTAAAATTCTGCTTCTCATATCCCCTGGCTACATCATTAGCTATGTTATATAAAAATTATACTGCCATGCTAGGCATACATACAAACATATAATCACGCCTATATTTCCCGGAGTGGTATAGGCAGAGCACACGGATTTCCACTTGCTGCGAACCTGACATACCTCTTTCGCTTCCTTCACTTTCGTAGTGATGGGCCTCGTTAGGGTACATCCCCATCTGACCACCGCCATACAAGAGGCGCGCACAGATGGGAATGATTTGTATGTAGCGCCTATTCCTATCTGTGCCCGGCGGTGACAGATGGGAATATGCTAGCATTATGCTGAAGAAAAACTCCAAAATATAGCCCGGGAAATGGGCCTCGTTAACTTTGTGCTGCAACCCGCATAGGAGAAGAAAATCTCCAAAATATAGCCCGGGGAGATGGGCCTCGTTAGCTTTTTGCTGCAATCCGCATAGGAGAAGAAAAACTCCAAAATATAGCCCGGGGAGATGGGCCTCGTTAGTTTTTTGCTGTAACCTGCATAGCAGAAGAAAAACTCCAAAATATAACCCGGGGAGATGGGCCTCGTTAGCTTTGTGCTATGTAGAATAAAACTCCAATATAAAACCCTCAAATCGAACGGGTTAGCCAACCCGTGCCGAGGGATGCATAGACAGAGGGTAGTTCTCGCGTTGAATGGAGTGTCTGTGTTGGCGGTCATAGGACACAGTGGTGAGCCGCCTTGCTTCAATACATGGCTCTGCTGGGGACATTTCAATCCCATACTATGCAGGGTAACAATATACAAATATATAACTGAAAAAAAACAGGAAAATTAGACATGTTTTCGTATTTAATGCTATCGGTCCAACTTTAAACTTTTAAGGTTTTGGATAAAGTATATGCCCTTGCAAAAATAGTCTATTTTCAGTGAGAATTTTCCATATAATTTGATTAAAATGTGTAATAATTTAATATAAAAACCAGAATTTTGCGTTCCCCCTATTAAACGCCATTGCCTATGTGCGAAGTGCACAGTGAGAGCTTAAGGCGATTATCGTTGACGTGATAAACAATTTAAAAAAACTAACATTTTTCGACTGCCTATCTAATACGTTTTTACTTATCTATCGGCGTTTGCCGAAAAAACGATTGAGATTTTGGCCGAGGCTTCTAATATATTTTAGCCACCGTCACTGTCTTAAAGGATGGATGCACGTTGCATTCACTCAAAGCAGAGACCCTATTTCAATGACGTCAGATTATCATATGAATTCTGTAAATAACTTGTCGCGTCAGACAGTGGAGTGACTCCTTTATGGGGGTCATTTCTGTGTTACGGGAGCATTTAACCTTAGTTACCTTGGATGGTATTCTCAATGCTTACTGACCACGGGTGAGTATAACCTTCTAACACCTACACACTATTGATACAAAGCTATGAAAAACTATTTGAATTTTCGGTACCATCATACCGTAAGATGTGCCTGCTTTGCTCCCCTGGGTAATTGTTACCTGAGTTTTTATACATGAAATCTATATCACAGCCTCATTTAAGTATTACAACATGATAGTAGTAATATGCTACTTTAAATCGTCATATTATTACAAGCTTTTATTTAACTTGCCCTCTTAGGTCATACGACCTATGTTATTTTGGAAGCTAAATTTGATCCATTTCCCGATTTCCGATTGAGCTGAAAATTTGCATACATATGTAAGTCGGATTACAATATAATTTGGTGGCCATAAAACTCTGTGATGAAACAACGCAACCTAATTGTATTTGGGGTGTTTACAATTTTCTCTATGAGTATTAGTTGCGCGTGGTATAGTTTCTATTTTTCTCCGTGAGCTTCTACGGATTATCGTCTTATCTATTCTTTAAAAACCGCAAAGGCGCGTGCCACTATGAAAATGGGCAGGCCGCATAGGTAGCGTTTATTGAATTACTACTCTATTGAGCACAGAATAAGATTCATTATGAACTAATACAGAATTCTAACAGAATAGCTGTCTGATCTCTATTGGTGCGTCTAAGGTAGGCGACTAAACGCGCTCAAACCAGCTTAACTTGTGACACTGCGATCCGAAACAAAGATACGTATTCGAAGACCTCGCTTGCACTGGTAATGCGAGCGCACGGCTAGCTAGCGCCAAGGAAGCAATGTTATGTTTTTCGAAGAGCAGGTAAAAAACAGGGCCGGATTTTCACACAAATATATTTGGGTGGTTTTACGTTCTTTAATTTAAAGAGATAAAACATAACACTATTTAAATAGTAGGTACACATCTAACAGAATGGGTTTGTGTAATTACAATAATAACGAGATATACTCATTTTTATAAAATGAAAAATAGAAACTTTTTATAATAAAAGTACCGTCAGAGACAAAAGCTTGTAGCGTAAATGAATTTTTTACCAAAAACTTATATATCAACATACCTAGTCTAATATAAATTAAAACTTAAATTAAATTTCGAATTTTGGAGCAAAGACTTATTTTACGGTAGCATTTTCCTTCAGTTCTATGAAACATTTTTCATATTTTTTACCTGCTGTGTTTTCCTTCATACTTTGTCAATTTACATCTATTACCTTTTATAGCTAATAATTGTAGAGTAGCTCTTGAAACTCTAGATCGCTAATTGGATCGGATTAAGTTTGAGTCAAGAGCCCTTCTGAGAACATTTTGAATATAGATTACTTAGATTAGACAAGTATGAACAAAAGCTCCTAATGGGTAATAATAGAAAAACGATTCCACTCAAAAATGTAATGAATGCGCAGCTCCTCAGATATGTTTCTTGAAAGATCACGCATGGTGCCAAGTGTGTGCCAATTATTGCTTATCGCAGAACAAGTTTCATGTGGTGCATCTGTCTTTTGCGCTCCTCTTATTAAGAGCCCATCAACGTGCTCACTAGCGCCACTGGAAAATAATCGTGATTGTTTAAATTTAACGATAGATATTTAAAAAAGGGCGCCGCTACGTACTGTATTTTGTATTTAAGTACCTCTTGAATACGATTCGTCGATCTATGAACTCAAAACAAAAACGGCCGTTTTAACTTTGGACTCCTAGATTGACGAATCCAGCAGCGTAAAAACTATTATGATGTATTCAAAAGGTACTTAAATACAAAATACAGTACGTAGCGGCCTCTTTTTTTTAAATATTTATCGTTAAATTTAATTAGTCACAGTTATTTAGCAGTGGCGCTAGTGAGCACGTTGATGGGCTCTGAAATACTCGTTCTCAAACTAGTGTCCACCAATTTATTATAAGTTTTATGTGTACAAAAAATATGAAAGAAAGCCAGAGTATAATTCTAAGAGAAATTTAAATACGGTAATAAAAAAGGATCCGACGAATTGAGAACCTCCACTTTTTTTTAAGTCGGTTGAACATAAAACTATTAACTACGTTTTTGCATGGAAGTCTTTAAAATATGATTTTATTGTGACATTTATCTAAGTAATACGAAGTATTCTAAAACATACTTAAAGATAACGAAACGGAAAATGCGTCGCAGTATAATTGTCAGTGATAAGGAAATATAGGGATGAAATGGGGGAGGGGCCAGATGACCCATGAGATGCACTTATGGATCTTTCAGTAGGAGTAGCAGAAAAAGCGCTATTATTGCTGTAATAGTTTGTCACAGTCTTATTTTTTTAATTTCTTACCGTACATTTTAGTATGGTTTATGGTAGGCAACAAATAATCCAACTAAATTGCGTAGGTTGTTTTTGGTATGTTGTCAGGAATGTTAAAAAGTGTTTCTAATTTTGTCGCACATCTATAGGATCTTACCATCTATCCTTATCACTGAAATATCGTCTATTTAGTATATAACGCGTCATTGATAAAATGACACGTTTAGATTTGAATTTTCTACGTGCGCAATCTTCTTTTAGAAATAGGTATATGTCTGTGCGCATCGCCATGATATAAACGGCTTTGTAAGGCGATTTTCTTTGTGGATGCTTTAATGAAATTTAACAAAATTGATTTTCGCTAACAAAAGAAGCAGTCTTGTTCATTATGCCGAAACGCGCTTGCTGACGTATTTATTGGTGTCGATTTTTATTTAGTTGGCGATTATCTTCCCCTTTCCTCTTAACCTTGAATTAAGATTGACGGCACTGGAATTTTTACATTACGTTAATAAATAACTATCATATAGACCGCGGGCCAGGAGCATATATTGTCAGTCATCGCCTCCCGACTGATACCTTGTCAGATGATAGTTTAGATACTATTTAAAAAAACTGTCAGCTGGTAGAAAGACCGTCAGCTGGTTACATGAACATGTAAAAATAGGCGATGGCAATTTTTTTACGTGTTTTGGTGGCTGCTATTCTTCAACCAACGGAGCGGCAGCTGACGTCCACGAGGGTTCATCATACATAGCCGTTAGCCACTATACGAGTTATCGTCCGGGAGGCGAATGGTCATGGAAATCTGTTTCTGGCTCGCGGTCTAATAGGACAACCTTACACAAATCGACCGGGTCCGTAAGCGCAGTAGTTGTGGGCTGAATACGACAATAATTATACGTCCATAATAGGTAGGAATAGAAAACGAATATAACAGTAGTATTATCTGTAAACCAGTAATAGTTGTATGAGTTTACAAAATAATAGTAAGTAGTTACCCTTTACTTAGTACAAATATGCTTCCATAAACAGTGTAAACTGTGGCAATAGTTTGATAGCATGGCGATGTAGTTACGTAAAGTTGTCGTCAAAAATATGTTTACTCTTTTGCACTTTAACCCAATGCAATAAGGCGAGACTTGTATACTTATTTTTGACGTTCATCGTACAAATACAAATAAACACGGCTTGCACTGGAAAACAAAAGAACGCGAGAGTTGCGCAGCGAATGTATTGAATTAGGTCCACATTTCGCGCTTCGTGTTTGCTGAGTGACATTGTTGGTTTATCGTTTTTTTTCATGTGTTGTCATACCAGTGGGGGGAAACTGCAGCGTTCGGGCGTTCTCAGCTTCGTTCGCCTCAGCGTTGCTACAAGAAATTGTTAGGGTTGGCAAAACGTGACGTTCCTTTGCGTGCGCATTCACGGATATGATATAATAATGTCTTGAATTTTGACAACACTTAATAGCCAAAAGGGATAGTTTCATGCATTAAAAAGAAACAACATGATTCGTCCCTGAATCGCTGTCAAACTTCGGTTTTGCAGGAGGATTCCTTTCCGTACGGCAGTACTATTATTTATTCTGGGGGCATACCCTGATTTGACGGGTGCAATTTGGTTTGAGGTTAAAAAATTGCGATGAGATGTGAAACTTACTATAAGTCGATGTCGATAAAATTATGACATAAGATGTTAGATATTTACAGTTGCAATATGAATAAATCAAATAGGTTTGCATATAGATAATAAAGGAACTCTTAAATCATTTTTGTTTACTTCAAGGATAAGTCACAGTCAGTAACTACGCCTTTTTGCTTGTATGGCATTTTCATAACGGATGAAGGTACAGGAACCTACCGCGAAAACCGAAATTCGCAAATTGCGAGGATCTTTCTCTTTTACTCTCACTAGGACCAAATTAGAGTGATAAAGAAAAATGCCCGCAATTGACGAACTTCGATTTTCGCGGTAGGCCCCCTGAAGACACGCACTTGTATGAAAGCGTCTGCGATCCTGACTTTTCAACCGAGAAGAGAAACTAACAAGACCTAGTAACGATACCTACATTCGGTTTAACCATGACATTTTTCCCCAAGAGCTATACGTATCAGCCGGGATCCAAAGCTCCGGCCTTTACAAAAATCTATCGTGGTGGCACGACTGACTGACAGGGGTAAACATGGCCCGCGTTTTCAAATTCTGTGCCCGCGTCTAATGACAGTCAGGCAACAGTTAATAATAAAACAAAGAGTCCGATAAAATACTAATTTCTAGCGAATAAGTAATTATATGTATATAATTTGCGGATGTTATCAAATTATCAAATTCAACCTCTTACTTGCAAATATTCTGTATGTATATGCACACCTACCTATGTGTGTATTATAGATAAAATATAGAAACTTTATATTTCATTCCATACGTTATATTTTAGAACAATAATTGACTCGTTTCTTTTCATCAAACCAACCATGTATTCAGCATTTATTTAGAATTTCTTTCTTTTCAAGTGGAACTTCAAGATATTCAAGTGAAAAACATCTTAACTACGCTTATATTCTACGATAGCTGCGTCTCTTAGGAACTCGTATAATCAGTGCGCGGAATTAGCCCAATCTCGGAGCTTGGCCGACGTCCAGACGAGATTACAAGACCGCAATAGCCTGTCATTGCTCTAATTTCTACAATTTACTTTCACTACTTTCCCTACATACTTGATAAATGACAGTTCGATAAAAGTTATGGCGAAATTTCATTCATTCCCAAGACACTTATTCAAATTTGCGAATTCCAATGCTCGCCTTAGAACAGCCTTTTAAAAATTTCGTTAGTTTATAAAATGATCTGTACCCCTAGTGTAAATATTTTCGACAGCGAAACGTGACGTACGCGTTTGCGTTAAGTGTCATTTTGTATGAGATTTTTGACTTTCCAAAACGTCCCGCTTGGCGCGCTGTTCAAAAACCCATACAAAATGAGACTTAACGCAAACGCGTACGTCACGTTTCGCTATCGACTAAATTTACACTAGGGGTACAGATGAGTTTACTTATGCCTAACCAAGTGTAGGTATATTTATGAAAGAGAAATTCAGTATTTATTGCCATAAATCTCTGAAGTACTAATAGCTTTATAAAGGCATTTTTCAATTAGCTCTTATTAGTACACGAGTCCTGCAAACAAGATAATCCTTTAAAACTGGATTACAAAAATAAAACGTAATGGAATAATAAATGATCTAGGTATATGTGAGAACTCGAGTCGCTTTTGAACAACGAATTTTCGCTTTTCGCAAACTGGGAGTTGCAACAATGGATTAGTGAAAATGTATTTTCAATTGAATTTAAAATTTAACCGCCGGGCGAATATTGCATATGATAAGGCAATGTTGATTTCGTGCATTAAATTAATTGGAACGATATGTTGTCGCCAAAATGGTAGGTAATTTAATTGGGATTATAATGCTTACTTTAAACAGAGAGTTTTATGTCAGATTTAATGATAATTATGTGATTTATTTTATTATCTTTAACTGAGTTGATATCTTTGTCAGTAATTCACAAATTTAAGATATGACAGATCTTTCCTGTAGACATATTAAGGCCGCACTTATCCCACACGCTATGATTATGAATTTATGATAGATTAGCGCTCAACGTAGAAATATATAGCTATTGATTTTTGAAGCTATATATATATATATATATATATATATATATGTATATATATATATATACATAGCTTCAAAAATCTGTTTTATTTGTTTTATTTACCTCATATTATTATTTTTAGTTCTTATCACTTGTTGAGAAAGATAATGTTAACCATGGATATATTAGTAAGCAATTAACCACGCATGTTTATCTATCTGTGAAGCAATAATCTTTCGTTATTTCGAACAAGTCATTGTATTGATTTATATATTTAGGTAATAAATATCGCGAAGCAACCTGAATTAACCTAAGCAGAGAGAGATTCCGCTATCTCAAAGAGAAAAATGATTCCATGCCCTACTATTTTCAGTTGCTGGTCGTTACTCAAAATATAGATCGTGTCATTCATGACGACGCGGGCCTTGACTCGTATTGTCATGTTAATAAAGGTTAGATTTGACAAATCTGCGCGTCATCGTGGATGACACGAACGATAGCAATCGTTCGACATCAATAATTCGATTGCCACTAGTGATTTTACGTAGCTTCGTTTTAGTGTGTTAGCGCCTCCCGTGGGAGCCAATTTGTTGCCTCGTCTTCTCGTCGATAATGTAGGCTGGCGGGAGATATTCATAAATGGAAGTCTTAGACTCTCAGCACACGGTGTCGTAACGTTGGAGACGTGTAAGCGTATTGTAATACGTGCGTAGAACCAGAGCGCCACGAGCACGAACAGTTCAAACAAAGCGTCGTCGTAGCGTATAAGATTTCTGTCGTCATTACGACAGTCGTAGCGTAATACTGGCGTAAAAAACAAAGCGTAAACGAATGAGATATCACTTATAATATAAAACGATTACGCTTACCTGACGCTTCGTGTGCAGAACACTACGCGTCTCATACTTGTTTTTACGATACGCTTACGAGACACTGTCTTACGCTCCATGTGATGAGGGCCTAAGATTGTGTAGTACTTAACTTGTTCAATAAAATTTAGAACGGCTGGATGAAAAAATACTAAATAAATAAATATTAAATTAATAAATTGCATGACGAAGAGCGGAGAGAAAGTTGGTCGATTCAGTGCATTTTATCCGACCAAACCGACCAAGACTAAGACCGAAAAAAAAAAACAGTAGCATGACTTAAGGTAAAACGTCCGAGTTCTCGTCTCTGTGCAATTTTAGCGGAGAGTATGTGTCACATATTGGTGGGGACTTGAATAATGTTTGATTTAAAAAAAAATTAAAGCTAGTATAACTAAAGATATTTTAGCGAAAATGCAATTCCGAAGTATACGTTCCTAAGACTAATAACACTTTTAGCTTGTAATATAGTTACTGAGCTGAGGTTAATTTAAGTTTACTGCAATTTGTATCACTTTGTATCTATGTACAGTCAGCATCAAAAGTAGCGGATGAAATAACGTTTCATAAGAAACTACCATTCTGTAACAGCTTAACAAAAAGTGATTTCTTTAATATAGAACAACTAAGACTGTAAAAGATATACTTTGGAACGGGAATTTTAGAAATTTATCTATATTTGGAAAAGTTATCCGGAATATCAAATACTTTTGGCGCGTTGTTTCATCCGCTACTTTTGATGCTGACTGTACTAAGATATTGACCAACATTTTTATTGATTTGTCTAATCCTTTCCGTTATACTTATGTGTAAAAATAATTAAGAACCTCTGTACCTCTAAAGGAACCGCAAAATACAGGAAATCCATGATAACATAGTGTGATGAATAGTCTCGATAGTCAGATAGTAATTAACTTTGCCGGAAATTGGTCTCAGCTGCGGTGTTGCGGTGCGGTGGTTCCGAGATATAAGTATAGGTACCCTACCTATGTATATGGTTCCTTATATGTAAAAGCCACATACTTTAATAAATGATACTTGTACATCTTATTTTATTTTACATTTTTTTGGAATTAGATTATACATACAGTTTATGGTATAACAAAAGCATTTGTTACCAACAAAAATCACATATGTATAATTCTTATTCATTTAACTGTTGATTTTTATGGTTGAGTTCTCATAATAAAACAGAAAAATGTTTAAGCTACGATACAGTAGGTACAGTTTGTGTATAGCGATATACCAACCAATGTAGGTGCTTAAAAAAATATTTTTGCATATGTATTAAGCACATTTTTCTAAACTTGTTTTTTTTTTTAAATAATAATAATATTTCAATGAAACACCTCTCCTTTACGTTGTCCCGAACGAACTATATAAAGGTTCGACCACAACACACCACTGCTTAAAAACGGTGACGAAATGGAATCGCAGTACCCTCTGGATATAAGTATAGGGAGCGTGCATGAAGTGTAGGAGGCAGCACAGGAGCTGTCAGATTTTTGGCGCGAAGCGTAAATGTGAGGTTTATTGTTCCGATGTAGCCCACAAGATGGCAGAACCTACTATACACAAGAAAACACTTGACGAGTAAATGTGCATGTTTATGGTTCCGATTGTATAAAAAAAATGTATAAAAAATACTAGTCTAGATTGTTTCTAGAATAAATTCTAAATGTCAAACAAATATAATAAAAACAACAAAGGAAATACATGCATTGGAATATCCATTTCATCATCATTATTCAAATATAATAAATAATTAATCATTTCGAATCACAATTAATCCCACGTTGTTTTATCATTCATGTAGTCTTGTGTGGTATAATAAGCTTTAGAAATAAGTTTACGCTTTACATGATTCTTTTTATTAATTGATAACTCAGTAATATGGTTCGGAAGTTTATTATAAAATCTCACACAATTACCCATGAATGATTTAATTTTAAGGAGCCGAGTGAAGGGCACGGCGAGCTTATGTTTATTTCTAGTATTAATATTATGAATGTCACAATTTTTCTTAAAATCGGCAATATTTTTATGCACATACAGAATATTCTCATAAATGTATTGACAGTGCACTGTCATGATGTCAAGATGTGTACAGCCATATTTTTACACTTGACTGTACAGAGCAGTGATATTTCTTGTTTTAAAATCTGTGTAGCAATTCTGCTCAGTCAAATTGACACAAAAAACGCATAAAGTTTGCGGCATACGCATCACAAAATAACAAAAACTGTGTTGTATATCGTAGCGAGTGAGTAGTGACAGTATATTTTCGTTAAGAGATAGTAGCACGTATACTACCACTTTATATCAAACATGTTTAGATTCCTTATCTCTGAGATATACCGTCTTCTTTCGCTTAATCTGTATCAAAACAGAGTGTTGTACGTAGAAATAGAGCTAGGTAAGTATCGACACCAGCTGGCAGCTGAACGCGATAAAATTAGACTTTAATAGCGTTTTTACACAAAATCTGTCGTTTCTCGTCGATGTCGCAGCCCGGTCACTGTAATATTAAATAAAGAAGTCGAGGTCACAGAATTGGGTACTCACAGTAAAATTCCCCTTCTAAATATTGACAATAGCGTTGTTTGTATATTATGTACCTACCTATTCATTCATTTAATTTGTCATTTATCGCCGACTGCATGTTTCTACAAACAGTTATAGCTCCAAAATAATGAAGTTGTGTTGTTTTCTATTTATTGTTGTTAGAGTTTCTTTGGTCAACTTCTGACTCCATTCCTTTACTTAGGTATCATTAAGTAATATATCATATCAGACTAACATAAGTACGAAGCTTAATCAGATACCTATCACACCTACGTAGAAGTTAGAACCTAGTCGAAAAATAGTTTGCATGAAGAAAAGTTACATGGTACATACCTACTTAGGTAGTGACAACCACTTGTACAATGGTTTGTGCTCGGAAGAATGGTTTGACGTGATGCCACGGCCACTTTCTATCACCGCACCGCTCGTTGTCAGCAGGGTGTTCATCCTCACACCCTTCAACCTAAATGGTCGCGTACTGTGCGGTTTAAGAGGACATTCCTCCCGCGGACGCTCCGGCTGTGGAATGGGCTCCCTTCCGAGGTTTTCCTAAGGGTCTACATTATAGGGTTCTTTGAAAAAGGAGTGTACAGGTTTAAAAAGGGTCGGCAAGGCACATGGAACACCTCTGGAGTTGCAGGCGTCCATAAGCTGCGGTGACTGCTCCATCAGGCAGGCCGTATGCTCGTTTGCCACCATCGTGGTTAAAAAAAAAATTACAAAAGTTAATTGATTATACAGGCTGCTTCATGAGACGTGAGCAGGACCAACCCTACACACTCAGTAAACGTAAAGTAAAAGTTTAATCAATACTCTACAATGTTGGACATAACATAACAACCAATTAATGTAGAAACAAATATTTTAAACTGAAAAGCTGGTATTGATAATGAAAAAAAAAAACAAAAATTCACATTAGAGTGAGATACAAATGTTGTTTCAAAAGCTGAACTCTTATGACATTCAATTTGACGGTTTGTTTCCTATTCGCCGGATTCTTGTTGCTTCAAATTCTCGTATATTTGGATTGTGACGTACTAAAATAAATCCGGCGAAACAGGAATCCAGCAAAAAAGAATCCGGCGGATCGGAAACTAACTAATTTCACACTTATCAGTTATCACGGATAAGGTAAAGAGTATCAGTGTTTGACAGAAGTACTCTATTTAGAGCAAAGAATATAATACTCACTAGGAGAAGAACGCTAACTCCATACAAAAAAATGTCCCTTTCAAAAGTTCGTTTATACTAGTGGCGCTCTCTTTGTATCTCAGTACTAAAATTGACAACCGGTTTAGCCTGGCGGGTTTTGGTAGGTAGTGATCCAGTTCTAGCTAGTGGTTCTGGGTTCAAATCCCGGCGACAGAATTTCTTTTTGTATTTTTTCATTTTTTGTTTTTTTGGGGTGAGGTTTTTTAAATTACTATTTACCAAATAAAAAAATATTATGTTACATATTAATCAAAATCACAGGCATCTTTTGTCCTAAGAGATAATGATATCTATATTTTGAAGTTTTTTCAATATAAAAGGTAAAAATACAGTTTATTATCAAGTTATAAATATTTTTATTCCTATATATTAGGAGGAAAAGAGCTTAATTCGTTCGAAAAACATACAATAGGCAAGAAAAAAGTCATTTTCTATACAAATTTATGTATCGGACGGGGCTTATTGAACTAACTGTGACACTTCCATATAATATCTACATACCTATATGAATTTTATTCAATGAGACCACAGGTCGGTAATTTCGGTTCATTATTGATGTGGGTACCAAATAGTTAACCTATCATGTGCGTGTGATTATAATCTTTTGATTTTTTTAAGGCGTTATTTATGTTTAGGTCGCCTATTTTTAGCGCATGTTTTAATTCCCAGATCACCTTCATAACAATAAATAGAAGTCATTAAAATCTTCATGATAATAACAATTTTATATATATATACATATACTATTTATTGCATTTAATATAGCTTTTTATATATCTAAAACATGATCTTTGGCACATCTGATTTTACTCCACAATTGCAATTAGTGTAACTTGTAATCATATCACATATATCAGCCCAAAAAACAAAAAATACATGAATATATGACAGACAAAGTTGTTATTACATCTATCCGATTGTCGGACACTTTCTGCTCCACAGCTCAGTGCAGCGGTCTTGTTGATGGTCACCGGGAAACTACAACTAGTCGGAATTATGTGGCGGATCCGTGCCTTTTGATTTTGAGCCTTTCCAAGGAAATGATATGACGCCCAAGGATTTTTTGCTCACGTTCACCCTCTAAAACAAAACAGTCACATTTTAAACAATACTATAACCTATGTCCCTAATTACCTTGCTAATAGCTACCAGAGTTCTAAATTGCCAGCTAAAACAATGTTAGAATTTACATCTATGATGAATTTCGATTGTAATTTTGGACGCGATAACGCGGCCGTGCGACTTAAGAGGGTGGTAAGATTAAATTTATGTATTTGAATTTGGCAATAGTACACTTATTTTATTTATAGATTAAAATATTTCTTACCTTGAAATAATTGTTGTTGCTTAGTTTAGTACAATGGATTAAACTTTAACCGAGTCTGAGCGGAGATACTGTGCAGTGGATTTTTAATTTTAAAAATTAATCAATAAATCTATTTCAAGATTACTTAGATCAATGTTTCAAGAACATAAATCGTTATTTAATCATTTTATATGAAAACTATTTCCAGGATGTCAGACCACACATGCGCAATTATGAAGCGTCATGTCTTTCTAAGGAAGTCGACAGGCCTTGATTTAGAGTGACAATGTACGAAGCTGTACAGCTCTGGTTGTAAAAAGTTGACGTTTGACAGAACAGTCACTATAAAATATAATATGGCGTCCCATAGCGCCCTCTAGATCGGCTGTCAAACACATGATCACGATTTATACGTAGACAACACGTCTTCCATATACAATTACTCTTTGCTTACAACAGTTACAATAATATAGAAATTTGTGACATTATATGTTATGTAATAATATAAACTACCAAATATACATAATATAACAATAAAGAGTACCTATTTGTATTGTATCGTATAACAATGAGTATGATTGGACGTTTGTTCGGTGTAATGAAAACACTTTAGTAAAAGCCTTTAATTGGTCAAACATCGAGTAGTATACAATAAATATCCTAATCGACCGTTTTTAGGGTTCCGTAGTCAACTAGGAACCCTTATAGTTTCGCCATGTCCGTCTGTCTGTCTGTCTGTCTGTCCGAGGCTTTGCTCCGTGGGGATATATAAATCAATAAAGCCGACAAAGTCGTATAATAAAATCTAAAAATTTAATTTTTTTTAGGGTACCTCCCCTATACGTAAAGTCGGGGTGAATTTTTTTTTTCGCTTCAACCCTAGAGTGTGGGATATCGTTGGAAAGGTCTTTCAAAACTAATAGGGGTTTACAAGAAACATTTTTTGATAAAGTGAATACATTCGGAGATAATTGCTCCGAATGTATTCACTTTATCAAAATATGAAAAAAATCGTGGAAGTAGAGCTTAAGAAAGACATTAAATGAAAACTATAGCGGACATTATCAGTTTAGCCGTTTTTGAGTTGTCGCAAAAAGTTTTCCCTTCATAGTAAAAAGACTTACTTTAATTAGGTACTGATTATGCAAATTTGCCTATTTGTTTAACTCGGGTGAAAGGTACCGTTTCATCCCATGGTTAACAATTTACTATATTTTAAGCTCCAGTTTAGCTTATTGTGACGGAAGAGTAACTACGGAACCCTACACTGAGCGTGGCCCGACATGCTCTTGGCCGGTTATTGTCTATGCTACCGACAAATCAAACCCATTAGGCCATTAATTCCTGACCGCTGCAGTCATTAGGTCACCTATAATTATCTAGTTCAGAAACTATTCTATCCTCATTGTTAACTCTAGTTAGAGCTTGAGCTCTAGGTTCGTAAAAAAATATAGAAAGTCAGGTCAGTTCACCCTTGTCCCTGGTTTAACTGAGTAAATGCTTTGCCAAGCGTGGTGGATAACGTAACTGGTTCTAAATCAATATTAATTTAGTTTCACTAAAGTAAAAATATACAAAGTTTTGTAATTAAATAATTTTACATCGAACACACGTGTGCCTGCCTGTCTGGTTTTGGTCCGTCCAAGTTCAAAATCAAAGTTTCACTCGGCCGAATGTACATATTTGTTCTAAATTTACATTGACATCGTGGAACCTATTTTTATATCGCCAAATCCCCTTTGTTAATAGGTATAGCCAGTCTTTTCATTAAGTATTTTACTAAGCAGTGTTGGGACACAATATAACAGTACTATCGACATCGTTATATTATAACATAAAAAAAAATATATAAATAATATATGGCTATACGACTAAGGTCTGATTTATCAAACAACAGATAAAATTATCTGTCAGATAAAGATAACACTTGTTTTCTTCTTGCTTTTGAAATAAAGATATAAAAAAATATATAATTTATTTATTAATAATTTATCATCAATTACATGATGCCATCGAATAATTACCACAAAACTTATTTCTATCTCTTTTATTTCTATCTAGTAAGCTTAAACGATGGTTGGCATCAAAACACGGCTGTCCACATACCATATATAGCACCGGTTGCTTTTTTACTATAGCTTGCTTGCTTTTGGAAAAGTTCCCCCCCAACTAGATGGCCCGACCAACTTAAAAAGGTCACCTCGGGCAAACTCCATCAAGCGGTGAGGGCTACGGGAGGTCGGGATTGATGGAAACAAATGACAGCAGCTGCTAAACCAAGTGGTCCGATCCTCAGTAATGAGGGACCGACAAAGAAGAAGAATACAATAATGTTTCTACTCCGTTGATGATTATTTTGATTGTTGTAAATCGTAATTTTATAATCTAAGTCAAGCATTTAATCCGGTTTCTATGACATTTTATAAACATTTTATAATTGACGTTGTAAATATCTAAATAGTTTTATTCTTTATTGTAATTTTTTTTATTGTTTGTTTTATTTTGCATGACAATTACTGGTAAAATGTGTGTTCCATGTGTTTTATATGACCCACTTATGTAAGTACCACATTTATATTCTGCTAAAAACGCAAACATTATTCACTCACTAATTATATTCTAAAATTCATTTAATAAATAGTAAATCGAAAGATTTCATATATCGACCTTACCTTTATTATTTCTGTAAAAAACCTACCCCGAAGCAACACTAAATCTTTAATGAACAACTTCCAGGAATTAAATAGGCGCTTACTATTAAGCACTTTAATGGCTTCTTTTCAATTATTAAAGATTATCAAAGCTCTGCCGTTTGAACTCGTAATTTATTGATTTATTGTTGTCAAGTCAAGAAAACCTTTTTGAGGCAATGGTCGCTTCTTGTTGAAAAGATTTTGGCTTCTTCCGCGTTCTGGCTGTATTCATATTCCTTTATTAAAATTTTACATGTCAAAAGGATAATACATATAATTAGGTCGATGTCCATTGAAGTACAATTAAGATAATAATTATCAAATTCAAGTACAATAAAATAAAACAATATAATAATAATCAAAAGAATTCAAATATCCAATAAATTAAATTAAATCATTATTATAATATTCTGACATGTCATAAAAGTCATAATTATCAAATTAAAGCAATAAAATATAATAGTATAAAAATAATGAACACAATCCAGATATCCAATAAATTAAAGGCATTTTCAACACACTTGCTCAAAACGACGTTTTTATTCCACCGATTTTTGGCTCATAATCCTAGATATTGACATAATGACAGTGCACTGTCAATACATTTATGAGAATATTCTGTATGTGCATAAAAATATTGCCGATTTTAAGAAAAAATGTGACATTCATAATATTAATACTAGAAATAAACATAAGCTCGCAGTGCCCTTCACTCGGCTCCATAAAATTAAAAAATCATTCATGGGTAATTGTGTATGATTTTATAATAAACTTCCAAACCATATTACAATACAGTACAATACAAATCCTGTTTATTGCACAACCTCTGAAAAAATGTGCATGGAAACACATAAAATACATGAAGATAGAGGTAAACAACAGGCGGCCTTATCGCTACAGAGCGATCTCTTCCAGACAACCTTTAGGTAGTGGAGAAATGAAACTTAATATTACTGAGTTATCAATTAATAAATTTAAGAATCATGTAAAGCGTAAACTTATTTCTAAAGCTTATTATACCACACAAGACTACATGAATGATAAAACAACGTGGGGTTAATTGTGATTCGAAATGATTAATTATTTATTATATTTGAATAATGATGATGAAATGGATATTCCAATGCATGTACTTCCTTTGTTGTTTTTTTTATTTTATTTGTTTGACATTTAGGATTTATTCTAGAAACATTCTAGACTAGTATTTTTAATACAATTGTTTTTTTTTGTATGACGATATTTTGTGAAATTCTTAGTATTCAATTTGATCTATGAATTATATTCATTAGTATTATATGGAATAATATTTACAACATCAATAAATTGCTCTGATAATTAGCTTAAGATAATTATATGTAATACGGTGCTTGTTGCTAGGCCTACATGAATAAAGTATATTTGAACTGAACTGAGCACGCGTGCTTTTTCAGTATATTATAACACTCGTGCTTTTTTATTATATTATCCGACTGAGTTAAGAAGGTAACTGATTGCTAATAATATGCACAGAAATGGAACCTTCTTAATTTGGTCGAGTAATAAATTTTTTTTAACCAACTATTAGGTTTTAAATGTTATTTCAAAGAGGTTTCATGACACCAAACATCATTTATAGATTAAATTAACCCGTAAATTACATTAATGAATAAACATAACAATTTATCGATTTGATCTCCATCCGTCGAAAAGAAATACGAAAATATTAGCTTTTTTACATTTTTTTAATTGGCTGATTGTCGAATTCGTACGCGCCTTTGCCTTGGGCGTGCATTGGAATCGTGCGTAAAAAAAAAAAATAACGCGCCAGCCATTTTCCGTATTTGTCATAAAATTTGAATAGTTTTGCATGTTTTTAGTTTATATATTGACGAAAATGTTCTAGTATTGTAAAAGAAGAATACATAAAATTGACGCTGCCAGTAATACTAATAGAGACAAGAGCCGAGAACGATAGCCTTTTACCATCAAAATCGGGTGAAAAATAATTGGCGGCATATGAATCTTTTATTCAATGGAAAATCAGCAAAAACGCCCAGTCTTTCTTGGAAAACGTGGGAACTTAAAACTAGCATACATATTTACGAAAATATTAGCTTTTTTACATTTTTTTTAATTGGCTGTTTGTCGATTTCGTTCGCGCCTTTACCTTGCGCGCGCATTGGAATCGTGCGTAAAAAAACGCGCCAGCCATTTTCCGTATTTGTCGTAAAATTGGAATAGCAGGGTTTTAGTTTATATATTGACGAAAATATCATTTTTAAGCATTGAAAACGAAGCACACAAAAAATTTATGTTGCCAGTAACACTAATAGAGGCAAGAGCCGAGAACGATAGCCTTTTACCATCAAAATCGGGTGAAAAATAACTGAGGGCATATTAAACTTTTATTCAATGGAAAATCAGCAAAAAGACCCTTCTTGGAAAACGTGTTGGTAGCTTACTTCAATGAACTGGTGAAGTGCCTACAAGCCCAGCACGCTTTGTTGCAATTATTCGATGTTAAAACTGTAAGCCACCATTACTTTTACTGTTTTATAAGCTTTGTTTTTTCCTCCTGTAAATCTAATTTATACGTTTAGTTTTTTCCTCGCAAGTGTGTTGAAAAACGTCGTATGAAACGCGTGTGCATTGGTCATTACAAAGTTTTGTACGGAACACTAAAAACATACCTAATTATTTGGTCATAGGAAATCCATCTATACCTTTTCTATACATTTCTGTCTATCAGTATAGACAGAAATGTAATGGCTCCTCTTCACGATGGCCCAGCGCTGGCCCAGCGAGCGGGCCATGCGATGGCTGACACGCCACTACACGATGGCGACATTCAGTTGCGATCTATTCGTTTTCCAAGATGGACGTGGACGCATTAGCCGCTGCAGCAATTTATTTATACGCAACGTACCGACCTTTTCTTAATCTGCACAATAATAAAGTAATTAAAAAGAAATGACGTAGAAGATTATGGTGGATGTTATCTATCCATCGCAATAAATAAATAAATAAAGTACTTATTATAGAACAGTATTACACAAATTGACTAAGTCCCACGGAAAGCCCATTAAGGCTTGGGTTGTGGGTACTTAGACAACGATATACATATAATATACATATGTATAAATACTTAAATACATAGAAGACAACCATGACTCCGGAACGAATATCCATGCTCATCACACGAATAAATGCCCTTACCAGGATTTGAACCCGGGACCATCGGCTTCATAGGCAGGGTCACTACCCACTAGGCCAGACAGGTTGTCAACTAAGTCAATTTATTTGGGCAATAAACTCTTCAAAGCTTTGAAACCCTACTAAAAATCATTACTTGTCTCTTCCTTCATGTGCCGCTGTGTAGGTATATATTGTGCATATATATAATTTATGTATTTATGTACATATATTTAGATATGTAGGTATCTAATATTTATTTCTTTTATTATTGGTATATTTATTTATTTAAATTGTGAATGTACTCTATATACAGATGTCTGCGTAATGTATAAATAATTTTCCTAATCCTCTAATTAATTTGTGCACTATTTGTTATAAAAACTTTTTTTTTAAATATCTTGCTACCTTATTTCTATAGTTTTGGTCTTTATGTTTGGGGTTCCATGTTACGCTTTCTCCCCGATATAACTCTAAAAACTTTATTCTTTCGTGATGCGGCAACATACTCGTCATTTTTAATCAAAATAATACACAGCACGAACGTACTCACTCGACCGCGTTCGACCACGCACTGTGGGATGGGCCACGTGTAGATGCGGACAGCCATCGCTGGCCCACTGCCTTTGATGTGCGGACGAAAAACCGACACCGCGGCCATTCCATCGCCATCCCGCGCGCCATAAGCCATCCGACACCACTACCCTCTCTACACGCTGGCCCAGCTTAGTGGGCCACTATGATGGTCCATCGTGTAGAGGAGCCATAAGAAATTTACTGTAGATGCGGCTGTATCTGCTGAAACAAGAGTTCGAGATGCGTCCATCATTATGATTAAGTAACTGTTCTATGCCTTAAATATATAGGAGTATATGGATTATACATTTTCAGATGTTTCTGTTTGGCCCGATGGTTGACTGGTCGAGAATGCCATTAGGTATTAAGTCCGCCATTTGTAAATTATTTTTGTGATTTGTGCAATAAAGTTTAAGCGTGCGATTTGACTCAAGACAGTAGATGACTTACTAGCTATGTTGCTACATATTAACCCTTTTCTGGACTAATCTACAAGGTTATTCCAATAAATCCAAATGTATTCCAATTAATTCAGCTTTAATGATTGATTTGAAGGCAAACTCTAATCTAATTTGAACCTTAAATCGTATTGCTAAGGTTGAAATTCTATTGGCGCGGATGTGTTCGGTAAATCGAGCTATGCCTAGAAAAAGGTTCCAAATGTCTCCAGAGTAGCTATGAACCTAGGCGTTATTGACGGAGTGAAGTGCGCTGTCTATGATTTCAGTTTTTTTTTTTTCAAATTTTCTAGGTATTGTAGTGCCACATATTTAAGGTTTTTCGACGGACACTTTTTGGTACATGGAGATTGTATTCCTTACCTCCACTTTCCATAATCGCCATCTTTCTCAAAATTAGTTATAAATATGGCCCGTGTGGCCCGTAATGGCGCTCCTAATAAAGCTAATCGTTACCAAACATAGATTTCATATTTGTCCAAGCTATAGCATTAACAGCCGCATACTTTCTGCGTCGGAATATTTCTACTCAGACGGAATTTACATCGAAGTGCCATCAGGGAATTTTATTACTCCGCTCGGCGTAACTGGCCGGAATTGGCCGCGTTTATTAGACAGTTAGTGAAATTCAATAGAAATGTTTGCGTTAAAGCTTTTCATTTAATTTGCAATAGTTGTCAGTTTGTTTATTTTTCAACCGACTCAAAAAATGGATGGTTTTTAATTCGTTAGAATCTTTTTTAGCTTTTTAAATACATATACTTATGTATGTTGGTCGATTTCTCGACAACAGAGTCCGATTTCTGATCGACAGTCTGAACATCCTCATTGTTGCCCTCAAGCAACTATTTATATGTATAAAACTAATGCAGTATCTAAACGCGGCTCGGCTAGTATTTTTCTAACCCTTAATTTGGCACAAAAAAATTAAGGTTGTAAGTTCAAGCCTCCTTGACGCTTAATAGTTGTAATAATTCTGATTAGGAAAAAATACATAAACGTAGTCAAACGGTATGTATGTCAAATACATCATAACATAACGTGCGTTCGTGGAGCGCTGCCATTGGTGCTACCCTAAATTTGGCAGTTTGGTTGGGAGCTTAACGAGGCTGCGGAATGTTAGGGTCGGCAGCGCGCATGTAACGCCTCTGGAGTTGCAGGCGTCCATATGCTACGGAGACTGCTTACCATCAGGCGGGCTGTATGCTTGTTTGCCACCGACGTAGTATAAAAAATTACCTATATTTAGTCCCTGATGTTGACACATAATTATAAGTATAATAAGCTATCTCAAATGCCCATCCTTGACGTCACGTTGACATAGTTTCGTGATGGGCTAGGGTGCCATCTTGCTGAGTTTACTCACTATAAGTAACACTGTTCAAAACAAGCCCTGTACCCCTAGTGTAAGTTTATTTCATTGCGTGACGTGACGTTTGCGTTAAGTCTCATTTTGAATGAGATTTTGTTTGTTTCTAAATCCCACACAAAATGAGACTTAACGCAAACGCGAACGTTACGTTTCGCTATCGAATAAATTCACACTATCGAATCGACTTAGTTTCCGTGTACATCCGCCCAAGCGAAGTAGATAGGGTTTATTTAGTAAACAAGTAAGTATATTATTTATTTTGTATTTAGCTACAGGTAAAATTACAGTGGCGGTAAAAACATTGAACATGATACTAAAAACTTAACTGTCATGCTCAGCGAGTACGTGTAACAAAGTATTATTGGGACCATTTTCATTTTTAGGGTTCCGTTTTGTCAAACGGAAACCCTATTACTGAGACTTCGCTTCGCTTCCGTCCGTCCGTCCGTCCGTCTGTCACCAGGCTGTATCTCATGAACCGTGATAGCTAGACAGTTAAAATTTTCACAGATGATGTATTTCTGTTGCCGCTATAACAACAAATACTAAAAACAGAATAAAATAAATATTTAAGGGGGGTTCCCATACAAAAACATATTTTTTTTGCCGTTTTTATAAATAATGGTACGGAACCCTTCGTGCGCGAGTTCTATTCGCACTTGCCCGGTTTTCTTATATTTTGATAAATATTGGTAGGTCTGAACAGCTCCTCATTCTGTTCGAAATAAATACGAAATCCAAATTTGGGACAAAAAATGTAAATTCCTATTGAGTTACGAAAATTCCATACGTTTTCTTAATTTAGTGGAAGATTTTGTAGGACAAATGGTAAGATCCGGTTACGTTGTACAGAATAGGGAACATCTGCCAACCAAATCGTATCAAATTGTGAAACTAAAAAATAGCCCTTTAATATGTAAATTACAATTCTACAGCTTTAGGACAAAAATGAATATTAGGTGCATAGTTCACAGTCGATGTCAAAATATACAATATAGAAATACCTATGTATATATAATCACTTATTAGTAGATATATTCCAGAAATTAGATACGTATTAAAAAATGATCGTCATAACATAATAAGATAAAACAAGTTGTCATATACTATTATACTACACGTATAGTATACTAAATTATCATTAAAATAAACGCACAAAAGTGTAAAAAGTAAAATAACTGTAAAACAATAATATTTTTAATTACAATTCAAAATAAAATAAAATAACTAATTCCGGTTCCCATCTTGATACAGATACAGCCAAAACCTACAGATTGGACTGTGCAATATAAGTACGATTTTTATTTTAAGAACTATACCTACCGTGAATCCAAAGCAAACTCTAAATCAAATATGTACAGCAAGCTGCAGAGTTAAGTAACCCCCCTGCATATATATTTGTTTGCAGGGGGGGGGGGGGGGTCACTTAACTCTCTTACTGTACACAAAATGGTGCACTAATGGCCAATATGCAGTCGAGAAGGGCACGTTCTCATTTTATTTTGATAGCATTAGGAATATTTAAAATCTAGTTCATCGTGATATATTCGGATGACCTGAATGCATGTATAAGAATTTCAATAGGTTTAAACTATTTAAACCGAAATGTCGAAGTTTTATTTTTATGAAGGTAGTAGGTATTGTAGATACAGTAAAATGGTTCAGCTTCAGTTTCAGCTTCCTACCTCTGTTATTTTCTGAGATATGATTTTTTTTAAACTTTATATATATATATAATCTCACACTGGCTTATACGATTTACGTAGACTTTTGGGACGGTAGTCTCTATATAAATAAGTACTCATATATTATTTAAATACATTTTATTTAAATCTTGGATAAATGTAGGAATAAACACTTCAGTACTTTTTTTCTTGCTTTCTAGAAGAGCGACACCAACAGTTCTTCTTTACGTTATTGCTTACATAAAGGTCTACAATATATTATATATTTTTTTCAAAATAATCCAGCTGGTACTTCATACTAGAAAATAGTTTAGTCGCAAAAGAGATTATGCACATTGCAACCTCTTTATAATTAATGATATACTACAGGTTCGGATAATTGTTTTGGAATGATCAATTTGAGTTCTTTCAAATTGATCATTCAACCCACTTGACCTAGTCACTAGACTGAAAATTTGGCCCCTCTTCATATTGGGCATTTCCCCTAGTTATTAAAAAAAATCAATGTGTCTGGGTTAGCGTTGTTCATAACTATTCCAAATTTCAAATCGATAGCTTGAATGGTTCTCAAGATATTTAGCGATGAGACAGACAGACGGACGGACGGACGTACAGAGCCGCACCATAAGGGTTCCTTTTGTACCTTTTTGGTACGGAACCCTAAAAACCCGAGTTCCATGTTATTTAACACTGACAGATAGTTTCTAGCGAAAAAGCTGTAGAATAAATTGGACTAGCCTATTTCCGCCAAGTCAACACGCCCTAAAGAGCAGACTGAAGTCTTGTTTACACAATAATTTGGAATAACGCGCATTTGGTTGTTTCCTGAAATTTCCGTATTCTTGAGGCCCTTAGCTCAGTTTTAAACCAGGTTAAGATTATTTTGAATTCCACTCCGTTTGAAGTTCTCATTAGTGAAAGAGCTATTCGCTTGTATTATTTTTGTGATAACCGAACCCACATACAATTAGAAGGGGAATAAGAACACAGAATGTTTTTTCCATGTCCTTCTTAGCAGCAAGTAAGCAGTACATATCCGGTGGCACTAAGGAAAAATACTACATAGATATGCCTTCACCTATCGCTTAGTAGCATTTATTTTCAACGAGTTGGAAATAATATCCAAGTAACCTTGACATAAGATACGCACTCCTGTGAGACCAAACGTTTATTGATGTCAAAATAGTTTCAATTGACAATTTATATGGATTACAATCCTATTTTTATAATGCATTGAGTAGGATTTGATATAAATTTATCTACTAAGGCTAGTATCTGTAAGTGTGAAGTATTCTGTTTTTATATTTTGTCGTATTTTCCGCATCAAATCAGTAACGCAACATTAAAATTGAATTTTTGGCAGCAAAATCCTTTGGCTCCCTGCCCCGCAGTACATTTACTCGTCCAAAATGCCATTCAAATCAAGCCTTTTTGTTTTCGGCTGCAGCCTCTGCCAAGCGGCAAAGGGGCGCCAGCAAAATGCCAAACTAGACGAAGTAATGCTTTGATAATAAGTTCCCGTTTTCAAAGTACATTCTTAACTGACTTCAGAAAGTAGGCCAAGCCATAAACAAGTCGATCAAAAGTAATACTGCCGATTGTACTCGCGCTTTAAATAAATATTTTTAACCCCACAGACGAGGAAGAGTATTTGTTAAATTTATACTTAATTTTTTAATGTAATTGATTATTATATTTTGTGACGTTATCTTTTATTTAGATTGCATGAACTTTGTATTGTTATGTCTGGCTAACTGTAAATAAAAAGAAAATGATAGTTTTGTATTACAACTAGTTTAACTTGCGTTACGTTAAGCCCCTTGACAGCCTAAGTGCCTAACGTAGGATACCTACTTATAACTCTAAGCTCTCTGGCGATGCATCCAGTTACAGAGCCGGTGTGAAGATCGGCTAACCATGACGAGATCCCTCAAAGGGATAAGTCGGCCTTTAACTTACTTTTTCTTAATTATAAGTTTCTTTTATTATATGTTTTTGTACAATGAAGCGTTTAGTACTACCAAGTACTATATGTAAGGTTCGAGGCTTTTTCCTTGTCCAATAATATACTTTATTCAGGCATGAATTTATTTAATATTATGTTTACGTAAATTAATACTTAGGTATATTTTTATTATAACACACATCAAGGCTATACTATGGGACATCAAGGGAAAGTACTTTAAATATAAGACATAGGGTGTTTTGCTAAAAGGAGACTTTATCTTATTTTCAAAACTGAATAACATTCAAAGATTTAAAAAAACACAAGTTACGAGTACTTTGTCTGGAAATCGAACAGACTCAAATGTGGAAAAAAAACATCCTGTATTTTTATGATGCCAATCGAAAGAATGCATAAAAAATAAGTCATCTCAGAAATATGACATCGCAAAAGAAATGAATAGAGTAAAATTTTTGATTAAAATTTCAAGATTCGGTTTAATTCCCCTTTAGCAATTTTCAAATTTGTTTTTGAAATTCTTTGAATGCAATATTACTTACTTTTTAAAATAAAGTAAAGTCTTCATTCAGCAAAATAACCTATCTACGATATTTAAGGTACTTTCCCTTGATGTCCCATAGTCTTGGGACGCCCTGTATAGAAGAATCTGAACTTTTACCTTTTTCGGAGATTTATTTTAACGAGTACTTGCGAAGCCAAAACACGACACTCGACACGTGACTTTCCCATTCGTATTCAGATTGTTTTTCTGCAAATAGAAAATCATTTCCCAATATGTTCAACAACGTAAAGATTTTATTTTCATAAACGTGCGTTTGGTTGACATAACACAAATTGTTTTAGATTGTAGAGTAGCACAGAGTGAAGATTCTTATTGTAGATCTAAGTATCTAGAGTAAGAAAATTTTTAACATGTACGTTTACGAGTATGCACAGATTGTTAAAGTAAATGACAACATGTAGCTCGTATAAATAATATTGCCACTTTAACCCGTACCACGTACACTGACAGTGTTAAAACTAACATATATGCTAACGTCTACGTAAATTTCTATGCATCTCGCTCGTACTAATATACATATTCGTGCTCGAGGTAAAAGGGTAGGTAATTGTGACTTTTCTTCGACCTGTGTTGTTAATTGACCTGGCTTACCTGAGTTTTACCTAGTACCTATACTCTACTGAGTACTCTTAGTGAAAATGCGGTATATTTATTTAAATACCGTAAAATGGGGTGAGTAGGGATTGCGGGGGGAGTAGGGATGCGAATCCAGAATTTCTTTTTTAGTAGCTACTTAGATTTTTGGGCTCAGGTTGCTCTTAAAGTAATTTGATTATATTTCTAGACATATATTTTCTTCTTTTGGCAACACTAAGTTGCCAAATCATATAGTTTTAAAACACAAATTTACTGTCAGTGTCAAAGTTGATGCTCGAATGCGGCGGATTTTTGTTTGAATTTCAGTAAGTAAATATTCTACAACGAACCAACGATTATACATTTTACTTCCTTACATGTAAAACTACAAATGAATTTTAAAGGAAAATAGAACCAGGAATTGAATTTAACTTCGTTTTTATGTTAAATTTGCCAAAGTAAGTTTCATCAACCTTTCGGATATCATTTATATACTTACGAGGTTTATTGAAAACAGAAATATTATAACTAACTAAAAACTAACTAACTCCGTTGGCTCAGCGACCCAAAATGAGACCTGGCCTCCGACACAAGACAGCGCCACTTTTCTCGGTCCTGTACGACCTCTCGCCAATTGTCGACTCGAAGCTCGCGCAGATCCGCCTCCACCATGTCGCTCCAGCGATACCTAGGGCGTCCGATAGGACGTCTTCCTGCTAGGCGACCCAGGTACGCTCTTTTCACGTTCCGATCTTCGTCCATTCTCTCAAGGTGGCCTAACCAACGGAGTCTGTGGGCTTTACTTTCTCCCATGATGTTAGGTTCAGCCACTAGGTCTTCAATCTCACGGTTCTTAAGGACTGTCCAACTTCCATCCGGTCTTTGCTTGGGGCCCAATATTTTGCGGAGGATTTTCCTCTCGGCAACTAGCAGCATGTTTTCTTCCTTGAGTGTTAGTGTCCATGCTTCGCATCCGTAGGTTAGGATTGGGCGAATCACGGTCTTATAGATTCGGATCTTGGTGCGTCTGCTTAGAAGCTTGGACACTAACACCTTGTGAAGAGCTGCACTGCATCGCAATGTATTCTGGATCCTAATCTTTATGTCCTCGTCACGATTGTTGGTATCAGTAACGGTGCAGCCTAATCGCCGATAAGGAAATATTATAAGTTATATTTTCCTTATTTATAATGGTTGTAACATAGAAAACGATTCAACCGCATTTCAGAAATTTTATACGGTGAGTAGGTATGTATTGAGGGGTGAGTTGGGATGACAACGGGGACAGTTGGGTCATGAATGGGGAGAGTTGGCGTTACGAACGGGGTGTACCGGGATGATAGAGGGGGGAGTTGGTGTTTGTAGTTCAGGGTTGTCAATTTACATGAGTTGTCAAAAGTGTCTTACATTATGATTAAATAGTAAATATTATTCAAAAAATATTGAAGTCTCGGAGGAGTTGAAGAAATTGCAAATTAAATAAACATGTTATATTAAAATGTGCTTTTATTTATTTCATACGTTAATACAGGTCATTACTAAGTGTTTAACCGGCTAAAGTACATTCTGTTTGTAATATTTGGCTAATTTCAAACATTTACGCACGAAAACCCCGGGGTTTGATCATGTCCCAAATGAAACAAACGAACTGCTTATGTAATTGTCTATTAACATTTAAAATTATTTTGTGTGGCATGATCCTATAACTAAAATTTAGGACTTTTTACACAGAACTCGGCACCCATTATATGTAGATACGAGTATCAATACTCTTATCGGCGAAGTCGATAAAGTTGCTTATTGCTAATATTTGAACTTGGCTGTCATTCGTTTCACATTTATGTTTTTAATAGGATTCACCTTGCTAATTCTATATGGACCAAAGTAATTAAAAAGAATATATCTAAAAAACATAATAATAAAGGTCACAACGTACCGAAAACATTACATCATTTTATGTAGGAGCATAAATAAAACATAATTTTGCTACATAAATAAAATATTATCTTGACAAGTCAAGCTATTGTCATAATCCGAAAGTGTCAACCCTAGCAATTTTCCCATCCACCCCATTGCTATCCATTCTAACCCCAACTACGGGATGAGCTGGGATTGCCTACTATTATGTATTTATCGTGTTAAGATAAGATAAGATCATTGACAAACTAAAATTCATACATCCGGAATACTTTTTTGTACCTATATAAATCAATATACCAAATATAAAAATAAACATTTCCAGGTTTGAACTTCGATTTCGTCCCTACTCACCCCATTTTACGGTACTTAAATGAATGAATGAATGAATTTTATTTCATAAACATCAATTTACATAGATTTCCTTAAATTAGAAACTCTGCTTCCTAAATAGGTATAACCTGTACTTTAGGGTAAACTACTTATTTGTTTGTTTCAGGTAATCTTTGCATGAGCAGAATAATGGAATCTAAACCTCGTTGAGTTCTTACTTCACCTATTTAACCTTTTAGACGCCAACGACGGATATATCCGAATCGCAGGTCCAACGCCAATGACGGATTAACCCGTCACAGACGACAGAGCTACATAGACCTATGTGCATTCGCATGAAGTTAAATTTCAGGTTTGACATTTCGGTGACGTGGCGTCTGAGTGACAGCTTTTGTGTTTGACACGGCGTTGAAAAGGTAAAGAATAGTTTTAAAAGAATCCGAAACATTTCTACGATATTAAGTAGGTAAAACTAATCTTCTACGATTAAAGGTAAAAATTTAATAAAATCATGGACATAACGTCCCAATTCGAAACATGCTTACAAGATGTGACAGCGATATGATACCGATCTGTCAGTCTCAAAAATACGTTGTTGGTTGAAGATATGTCACTTTTGACAGTGAGAGATCGGTGTCGTATCGCTGTGACATCTTATAAGCCTTGTTCGAATTGAGACGTAATCCGTATCTATAAGTTTGCAAATTTTGCTTAAAAATTAATAATACGATGGTTCTCCAAGTTCATAGCCGTTCATTCTTATTATTTTATTTATTTATTTTTCAACACACTTGCTCGAAAAAGATCTTATTTCATGCAGGAAGGACAAACGTCTATATTATTCCCGGGGGAGTTATGGATTGTGAAAAATTCCTTTAATCATGTCACTTATTCATACAAACCAAGAAGCATAAATGAGTTTTACTTCTAAATGACTGAAGTGTATAATTTAATATTGTTGTTTATGTTTAAAATTATTTAATTTGATTAATTTAACAGCCGTTTAAAATATTTTTTTAATCGTGGCTAAATGCCGACTAGGTCTGTGCCCTCGATGCCTCACCTGCCAAGAAATTACAAAATGGCGGACGAAAGTTTGATATGTCACCGTATTTAAAAATTATTTTGCTTAAAATTTAGTTTTTTCTTCGCAAGTGTGATGAAAAAGTGCTGCTAAGACCTTCTTACTTAAAACTGCTGCTAAGGTAACTTCCTTTTGCTTATTATGAACAGGATACCCACAAATATCACCTGTTTTTGACAGTCTATTATGACGGACGAGAAACTACGGCACCCTACATAGAGCATGGCTCGACATATACTTGGATATGTTATTTATAGCATTATACGTGCTATCAAAAATATTAAATTTTGTTATGTCTACTTATATCTTTTGATAAATCAAAGTGATATGGAATTGAGGTAACTTTTTCCTTTTTATTATTTTTATGGGCTTTCATCATCCATTCAATGAATCTTCGGTCGTCTCTAATTACGTACCTTCCACCATTGTTTTCATTAATTAATTTTAATACAGGCTGATATAATTTCAGAGAATGATGACGTGTTATTCTTATGTCTCTCATGTTTAATATGTTTAAACAGAAAAAAACGTAGTTAAAATGCTTAGTTAATTAATTTTTGTTCATTCTGGTCTTGGCCAACAGGTAGCAAAAGTTTTACTGAGTAATTTCGTTAAATTAAGTTGTAGTAAGGTAGGTAGTTTTAAGTGCATCGCGTGATTGAAAGAAGTGAAATAACTTGGCCGCGATGCAGTCCCAAAGTCTCTACGGCGTACTTTATTGTTGTCTGAGTGACACAGACCTACCTAGCAAATAGAATTTGACAAAACGCTGAAGATGCCATACCCTGGTTTGACAGGTGCAATTTAATTTGACGTTTAAAATGCACAAGTGAAATTTATGTATTTTTTTTTCAATTCAATTCAAGACTTTATATCCAAGAATATGGTACATACACTATTGGTTAGTAGAAGGTATTAGGTCAGCATATTCTGCCGGCATGCATCGGCGTAGAAATATTTACATAATTATTTACATGAGGAGTTAAATTAAACATTAAAATTCAAAGTCAGTATAAGATTAGCAAAATTAATTAACAATTCATAATAAATATAATTTTAAAAATTCATCTACAGAGTAATAACATTTACCAAGCAACCACTGTAACATTTTTTTTTCAAATTGACATACCGGTAAAGTTTTGAGGTCATCTGGGACTCTATTAAATATTTTAACAGCCATATTGCAAGCATTTGACTTGGACACTTTTAGCTTTTAAATATTATAATAGCTTTTACAATAATATAAACTGAATTATTTTTTAATGTTATTTTAATTATTGTCACTGACTTGAGTCAACGTCAGACGTCAGATATAAACAGTTGGAATAAGAATAAATCAAAGAGCTTTGCAAGTAGATAATAAAGGATGACCCGCGTTAGACCGGCCCTGGGCCGGGCCGGAGCGTCCGACACTGCGTTTTCTATGACGGCTGTACGGTGATGCTTTCTTTAGAAAACGAATTATCAGACGCCCTGGCCCGGCCCCGGACTGGTCTAACGTGAGTCATCCTTAATTGAACTAATACTCTTAATTAAATAATGTTACTTCAAGGATGAGTCACATATATATATTATCTCTCTTCTTCCTAGCGTTGTCCCGGCATATTGCCACGGCTCATGGGAGCCTGGGGTCCGCTTGACAACTAATCCCAAGATTTAGCGTAGGCACTAGTTTTTACGAAAGCGACTGCCATCTGACCTTCCAACCCAGAGGGTATATCATGATTTAGAAATTACTTGCTAACATTTGAGTCTAGCACTGGTACGGGTTTGCCCCCAAAAAACCGGGCTTTTAACATGTCAATGGCACTTATATATACAAAATCTAGGAGGTATTCTACAGTAAAACTGCATTTATTTATTTATGCAAAAATAAACTTCTAATGAAATATGAGCATTTGTTTCTATAAAACGAATAAATATTGGAATGATAGTGAAACAGGTCAAGGTAGTCAATGCCCAATTAATTTACTTGATCATACTATACTGATTTACTTGATATACTTATCTATGTTTAGTCAAAAGACAAACATTGTGATACGAAACTACCCTTAGTATAGCTACATATTTTTGCTATACAGTTTATATCAGTTTCATTATAAAGCATACGAAATACTGTAAAATGTGCCTACGTTGCTACAAAACATGCTCCGAAGTTCGAAATTTAATCTAAAATTTAAAATTATTATATGGTGGTAGCTATGTTGACACCACTACGTTAATTATACTTAGATCAATGACTACTATCATGTTGTAACACTTACACAAATGGGGTTATGATATAGTGTTTTTATATTTAAAAAAAACTGTTGAGCACAATCAGCCAGTTGGGAGCCAAATAGGCACATTTTTACGGGGAATATTTTCCTACGAAAGGCCTGCTATAAATACTTAGACTATACATGATTATGGTATGAATCCAAAGTTTGCTTCTTTATTTATGAAGAGAAAGTAATATAAATTTAATGACTGATTTGGAACCGAGTAATTATATTTAGGAACGTACTCGTACCTATATAAATTGCAATTATTTGTCTTATATAAAGTGGTTTCCACTTCATACTTAAGACTTTTGTAAGACAAGTCAGAAACAAAATGATCGATGGTTATGTAGCTCACTTAGTAAACGTCAACTTTTTGGCAACAGAAATTGCTTTTAAGAATGTACATTTATCATTAAATTTGCATTTTCTAAGCGTGCTTTATCTTAAAACTGTCTCAGAACATACAAACCAAATTTATTAGAGTTCGCAGATCCAAGTTTCCGCTCCGAATAGTTTCCAAGTTATGTCGCTTACACGTCCTATGCAAACAACGAATCAACTACGAAAAGCTTTACGTTGTAAACCAATGTAAACCTTGGCAACATTTCTCACATCGAGTACACAAATTGAATAGCGGGTGAAGTTTGATTTTGTTGGTAATTTTAAGAGGATATCCGCCTCGAAACCGTCTTTTCATACAAACGTCGTCGTCATTTTCTCTCTGGATATTAACATTGTTAAAATATGCTGATACAATTTGTTGTATATCAACCAAAACTATGTCAACGTAAGGGACGTTTGATTTTTTTTCGAATGTTTAATTCTTTTTAAAATAAGCTGATTTAAAAAATTGTATGAAATTAGTTTACGCTCCTAATTTTTACAATAATCAAAAAAACTAATAAAGTCAAACGTAGGGTCATAGCTATGGTTAATATACATCTAAGTATGCAAAAATATTTTCTGTAATACCAATATCTAGAAAGGAAAATGAGGACTAATGTTTGTGTGAAAAAGTGGTCGTCTTTCCTCTTCAAAGCAGTAAGGTAAATGTACTAGAGCTCGACATACCGATGCCCATTTGCCCAATAGATGACACCCTGCTGTCACCTCTGACCACAATTACTCAAGTTAACGAAACATGTTGAATGAAAACGTTACACATGTCTCGTGATAGACTAAAACGTCTTTTATCAGACACGTACAAGTATTTTTTTATCGTAATCGATATATTTACTAGCTGAAAATAATATTTGTAAGCTGTAATTTAAAAAGCGTTCCCAATTCGATGGAGTACCTACATTCTTCGTAGTATCATTCATTTCGTAAACGAAATAACGGTACTTTTTCTATGAAATTCATTTCGGGCGAAAACGTTTTTCACTAACTAAATCTTAACAAATCACTTTGATTTTGATGTCGACCGCTTCTTAATTATATTCTAGGTTTATAGGTTTCGCTTTATATATCGCTAAAAAAACGTAATTTCTTTTTTATTGTACACATAAAAAAAGGAAAACTTATAAACCTAGTGTTTCATTGTGTCAATAACACACTAAAGAATCATGGAGAATGGAAATATTTATCTATTAAAACTTTATTGCACGATATAAAATTATACAAATGGCGGACTTAAGGCATTCTCTACCAGTCAACCATTGGGTCAAACAGAAACTTGTAGTTAGTGCAGGATTGTACACAACGAGAGGGAATATGAAACACAAATCAAGTTACTCTAAACAATATAACAATATTCTGTTTATACACTTACGCATATAAGAAGAAAAGCAATATATACTGACATATATACATAACATAAATATATTATGTACCCAAATACACATTCGGATCATTTATTAACTTTGAGCCAGTTAGAGGGGTGCTTACGTATTTAGAAGTGGAAAAACATTTTCTCTTTTTGTATGGGCGAGTACTTCGTGGTATACTTCCCTCTTAATATAGTATGTAAAAGAGGTTTTTTTTTATGATTTAGGAGCAAACGAGCAGACGAATTGCTTACCATCGTAGGCAATTACTGTCGCCCATGGGCAGCTGCAATACTTGAGGGGTTACACACTTGTACACGTGACCAGCCTAATATGGGAGTACGCTCTTTAATTAAAGGTTTTTGACATTAAACGTTTCTTCCATGTAAAGAAGGTACATTGACTGAAAATAATAGTAAATTCGTGTAAATTTAAAACGCCTTTTAGCCTTGAAAGCTTTTATCGCGTTTAAATGGTTTGACGAAACGTTTTCAGACTGAAAAATCAGATCTTATAGGTAGTTACAGACGTGAACAGAATCTCAATTAGGTATGGGAAAAGGCTCAAGTGAAACGTGACGCTTAAGTGATAGAATATTTGAGATTCTGTTTACCTACGTGAATCATAATAATGATGTTACATATTATATGTTTATTTGACAAACAATTTGATGAAGGTAATACACAATCGGTAGGGCTTACGTGTAAAAAAATTAAAATATATGAGTATATAGGGTGAGCGACTCAAAATTTTGTTTTTTTGTTATGATGAGGCCGACTTTCGAACTATGAACAAATAATAAATGTATCATGTAGAACTTCGTGATGTAACGTACACCTACACAATAGACACAACTCAATAAACATACCTTTGGCACCCCACCAATAATTGGCCAGTTCAGCATTATTTCATGCCAATAGTGGACTTATTGATTTCAGAACTGTTGGCCAATGACTGTTTTTAGGGTTCCGTAGCCAAATGGCATAAAACGGAACCCTTATAGTTTCGCCATGTCCGTCTGTCTGTCTGTCTGTCTGTCTGTCTGTCTGTCTGTCTGTCTGTCCGCGGCTTTGCTCCGTGGTCGTTAGTGCTAGAAAGCTGAACTTTGACATGGATATATAAATCAATAAAGCCGACAAAGTCGTACAATAAAATCTAAAAATTTAATTTTTTTTAAGGTACCTCCCCTACACGTAAAGTGGGGGTGAATTTTTTTTTTTGCTTCAACCCTAGAGTGTGGGGTATCGTTGGAAAGGTCTTTCAAAACTAATAGGGGTTATCAAGAAACATTTTTTGATAAAGTGAATATATTCGGAGATAATCGCTCCGAAAGAAAAAAAAAATGTGTCCCCCCCCCTCTAACTTTTGAACCATAGGTCCAAAAAATATGAAAAAAATCGTGGAAGTAGAGCTTAAGAAAGACATTAAATGAAAACTATAGCGGACATGATCAGTTGAGCTTTTTTTGAGTTATCGCAAAAAGTTTTCCCTTCATAGTAAAAAGACTTACTTTAATTAGGTACTGATTATGCAAATTTGCCTATTTGTTTAACTCGGGTGAAAGGTACCGTTTTATCCGTTGGTTAACAATTTACTATATTTTAAGCTCCAGTTTAGCTTATTGTGACGGAAGAGTAACTACGGAACCCTACACTGAGCGTGGCCCGACATGCTCTTGGCCGGTTTTTTTAATACTATTTTGGGTTGTGTATGCTAGGGAACGTAGGTGAGATATTAAATATATTAAAACGGGTCATTCAAGTATTTCAAGTCTCAAGCTGTTCAACATGTTTTGCTCCATAACAAGAAGCTTCACCCAGAGCCCCACGCGTTTTCGGTCTGACCGACACAGACTGCAAGCCAGGTAGGTGTTGGGTGTAAGCGGTGTAGGTGTGATGATCACAATGAACTAAAGCAGTTATGTATTTACTTTAAAAGCAGAGTACCTATACTATAAAGGTTACAGATATCTTCTTCTTGTCTGTATTTACCAATACCAACAAAGAACCTAGAAATTGAAAACTAAAACAGATAAACGCCCACTTAGCCGTTTTCTTCGAGCGAGATGGTAAAAATCAAAGGCCCATTTGTGTCACCGGAGCAAATCGTCGGCAAAGGGCACTGCGCTGCGGTGTTCTGTTGCTCAAAAGGGGACCCTCTCGCAGTCTTTTACGCTGTCACTGCTAACGTAATTCGATCAATTTGTAAAGGATGATTTTTAATTCAAGACTGTTTTAAAATTACTTTTAGTATTTATATACATTTCAATTGCAACGTTATATAGAATTGTATATAAAAAATACTTAATTTAATAGGTACCAAACTGAGAGGGGTTTCTGTAGGGAGCGTGCATGAACTATAGGAGGCAGCACAGGAGCCGTCAGATTTTTGGCGCGAGGTGTATATGTGATGTTTATTGTTCCGATATAGCCCAAAAGATGGCAGAACCTACTATGCACAAGAAAACACGTGACGTGTAAATGTACATGTTTATGGTTCCGATTCAGGCCACAAGATGGCAGACCCTCCAACGCGCACGGTCCCTATTGTTTCCCATAAAGTTATAAGTCATAATGTATTGTTTGTACGCATTTTCGTTAGTCATAATTTGATTATCAGAAACGCGTAACTTTTCAGGATTGACATGAAACAAACCAAACCTAATCTAACCTATCTATAGGATAACCTTACGAAAATCCTGAAAAATTAACGGTTTCAGAATTATGACTAATGATAATCTGACTATCATAACATTATGACTTTCAATAATTATGTCAAACAAATGGATCCGACCTGAGAGCCATAACAAACATATTTGTTAGAAAGATACTATTGTTACAGTACTTTAGTGTTGTTGTAGTACTGTTAAAGGGTTTTTGTTTTCCACTGATAGTCCGGCATTTCCTAATATATTTCAAAAGTATAGTTTATAACGTGCATAACGTTAGTTAGGCGCTTTATGTAGGTAAAAAAAAATGCAAGGAAGCAACCTGTCAATTGGATGCTTTCTTCCGGTTGGAACTATAGTTAGTATACTTCGAGCTTGCGAGTTGGATACTATGGATGTTGGCAATGTAACAAATCAACGCTAGAAGCGTAGTTTTCAACGATTTTTTCTTGAAAATATTGTTGCTTCGTTAGTTGCAACTATGCATTTCTTATACATAAAATTTGTTATACGGCTTTTATGTTTCACCACTGCGATGAAATTTAAATTTTAAAGACATTTTCAGACGTCTGCTAAATTTAGATGCTCTGGTACAAATTAAAAATGCATATTCAGACGAATAACGTGATGCCCGCCGCGGCGCTAAATTAAGCTAAGCAAAGACTTTATGCATAGTTTGTTTTGCATTTTAAACTAACTGGGTGCATGGGTTATATTCAATTTACAAGTATTCTTTAAAAAAAAGGTGTTACCTTTATGTAACAACATGGTAATGGAATACACAATAAACAATAAGTACCCTCAACACAACCTTATTGAGCTTACTGTGGGACTTAGTCAATTTGTGTAATAATTTCATATAATATTTATTTATTTACTATTTATATTTCTTATACTATTTATTTTGTGAATCGCATCCAGTGTGATACTGATAACCGCCGTAAAAAGTTATATTATTAAGTAGGCTAGTTTCAATTTTAAACATGTTTTTTGTGTGAATAACAAGTCAAATGGCAATGACCAAGTGGGTTGCCATCCAGAAAAAATGTGGAGACAAGAAAAAAATAGGAATTAGAGTCAAATTTGAAGGTTAAGTGACGTGAGAAGAGAACAACACAATAAAAATTAACTTTATTGCACAACAAAACGATTGAAACAGTAAAAATCTTAAAAAGGCAATATTACCGCTAAAAAACTTTAGAACTCATTAATCTCATAGTTAACTTGTTACCTAAACATTTCTCAATCAACTCAACACGAACAAAAATAATAGCGCGTTGACCCAAATTGCATTCCCGAAACATAATACCATTTTGCCAATTGTTGCAAATGCACTCGAAATGCAACACCGCCCGTTAACTCAGTTAACCAACTTCGCTAACAATGCACACAGTAATTGACAGTTCTCGTGTCTCGGGTGACTGCTGGCCACACTATTCGCTCGCTAGGGCTGTACACGTTTCTAATTTATTGAGATTTTGTTTAGATACATAGTAATTATTCTTATTGAGGTTACGTTTTCAATTCAAGTAGGTAGGTCCTCGGTGAGGGCTACATATTTGTGCCGTTTGGCGTAGAAACTTTAGGACCGTGGCCCAGCGCGAAAACAATATTTGAAGAGATTTCCTAGCGCCTTATAGACTTCTCAGGTGACTGGCAGCTACCTCGGCCAGAGGATAAGCCTGGCCATCCAAAAAGGTAACGCTGCCAGCCTTCTGGGCACCATAACACGTGACCTGGGGAGCATTTTTTATTTATAAGTTTATTTTAAGATTTATCATAGTTTAGTTTTAGTTTTAATGATTAGTTTATTTATTGTGTTTGTAACGTAAGTTGTTTAATGTTACTTTTAAAACCTAGTACTTTAGTTCAAAACTAAAATAAATGGAGTACCTACTCGTATCACTAAAAAGTAGGTAAGTACCTAATTAATAATAAACAAGTTTTGCAAGTTTGAAAACTTTAGGTTAAGGTTAGGTTATTTTTTTTAGATTTTGTCAAATTAGGGTTAGGGTTAATTAGGATTATATTTTTTAAACTGTTACGTACTAACAAAATATATGTAACAGTTACATGAAATAAATGAATTGAAACAGTTAGAAATTGAATTATTACAATATTGAAAAAAAAAAAGTATTATACTGATTAAAAAAGATTACCGCAAAGTAACGCCTGTTTTTATGTAAATTAATGTACCATGATTTAAATATCCATTTTTTTTAATTTAAATTGAAAATACAACTTTGGGAACAAATCAAATTATTTTATATTTTGATTTGCATTTTTAACTACCTAGTCACACACTATGTATATATAAATTATAAACTGAAACAGATGTCATATACTTAAAGAGGTCGCGGGTTCAAACCCCGGCTTTTACCAATGAGTTTTTTGGATGACGCGCAAATTGACAAATCTAACCTTTAATAACATAACAAGGCACGCGTCTTCGTGAATGACACGATCTATGTATACTCGTATATCATTTGATATTTATCAGTCACTTTTCGGTGAAGGAAAACATCCTGAAGAAACTGGACTAATCCCGATAAGGCATAGCTTCCCTTCTGGGTTGGAAGATCAGATGGCGGTCGCTTTCGTAAAAACTGTCTACGCCAATACTTGGGATTAGTTGCCAAGCGAACCCCAGGCTCCCATGATGGCTATAAGCCGGGACAAATGCTAGAAAGAATATATATGTCATATACTGGTGAAATAATTACCAAACCCTTCAGTTCAGCCTCTGCTACTGGCGTGGTCACTTTTTCTTGAATAAGTACAGTAGAATTCTCATACTCGTATGATAACATCGAAGGGAAGTGACGAAGTGACACATACGTCATACTAAGCAGACGTCATATAAAACATATTTGATCAACAATTATGTCAAGTTTTCCAAATTAATATCAAATTATTCTGTGAAAAATGAGTTTTATTAACTTTGTATCAGCTATCAACTTGTCACTGAGAATCAAAACTAAATCAACCTACACGACACGCAAGCATTAAACGTCCACGCAGAGAAAGACGGGGACGGCCACGGAAACACAGCGAATGTATCAGTGCAATAATTTCATGAAAATAGGATTTAGTATGCGATTTGTCTCTATAAGCGAAGTCATTTTATCCGACATTGTTATAAAGAATTTTATATGAAAACTAAACATCGCACAGCAATTACGTCACAGTAAGCGGTTGGTCAATATAAGCAGAGATATAATGGACGGATGCCACTGTATATGAGTTATATTTTAATTAGATATTGAAATTCTACATCAACGTGCAAGTGTGCTTCAGTCGTTAGGAACAGTTAGGAAGCCAATAACTCTACGACGCCTAACTGCAGTAAATTGGTTTCACGTGAAGGGCGTTTCTTTTTTGCCTCTATGTTTTATGAGATCTTTTTTCCCTTTTCTATGTTTCCAACTTTTATTCAAAATTCAAAATTCAAAAATTTATTCTGCAAGTAGGCCTCAAGGGCTCTTTTACAAGTCAATACAACATTTATAGTAACATCATATAGTGACATGAAAAATACATAACAACATTTATAAATACAACAGCCAATACCTGGGTAAACATTACATTATAATAATCTTAAAATAAATAATTAATACAATACAATAGAGATGTATAGTCTCTATGGTTAAAAACACATTAAATCTGGAGATGTAAAAGGTCCCCAATGTCAGAGTACTAATACTAATAAAATTTGGAGGTGTAAAGTCTCTCCAAGTGTCAAAATAAAATTTATACTAAATAAATAAACCGCGTCTGGACTGTTAAACTAGCAGTCTCATAAACTAATGCTACATTCTGTACATAACTAGTATGTACCAAGTCAAGTATATTATACAATATGACAGAGACGTATAGTCTCCACGGTTAATACATTAAGTTTGGAGATGTATAAGGTCCCCACGGTCTGAGAAAAATAATAATACACAATAATAAGATACACTACACTTTGCTTATTTTACCGCCATACAAAGTAGTTATATGGTAAATGGTTACACAATATACTTAGGAAAAAGCCCTGGGACATTTTTTATCCCATTAGGATAGAAAGAACTCGTGAGTAGAAATCTGCTCGTGAAAATATAGTAGAAAAAATACAAAATTTATAAGGGTTTTTTTTTTTAAGAAACGCTCTGGTAGATGACGTATTGTGTGCCTAAGAGCATTCTATGGGATATTTTTACGACGTTTGTAATAACATAGCAGGCGTATATCCGCGCCGCGCGGTTTGCACCAGATCTGGTGTCCCATAGAAATATGTCTAAAGCAAGTAAACAGTGCGTCTCAGATAGTTGTAGAAACAAAAAAATGCTGACAATCCAATGATGATGATATATCCAATCTGCATTACGGCCCAAAGAATCTGGAATTTCCTGGATTCAACGGGCATCAGTAATGAATTTTAAAGGGCTGTCACAATAGATCACTACCTGGTCGACGTGGCACTCAAAGGCCCAAAAAACCCCAATAATAATAATAATATCCAATCTGCAACGTTAGGGCACGTTCAGTATAGAACCGTCTGTACGTAGGTAGTACTACTTATTATTTATTCTGTGTCATCGGCTAATGGCAGATGGATCAGAATAAAAAAAAGGCTATTAACACCAAAATTGATCTTGATACATCGCAGAATACACTATGAATAAAATAGAATGTATTATGAAATTTATGAACATCTTGAGATCCTCATTTTAATAGTTTATTGTATATTTTAGAGTCAAATTATCATATGTTATCATAAGTTCTCCGATTACAGAAAAGAGAAATATTTATCTTTACTTAAATTGACCAAAATAAATCACAGACTTTGTACAAAAAAAGTACCTACGACAAGCAGACAAATAAAAACTGGCACCATACAATAAAAGTCCTGTTACATAATATTAAAAATAATCTACAAAACACTCAAATGCACAACCTTAAAAAAATCATATGTATGTTTTTGTTAGAATAAAATTGCATGTTAGAACTGATGGACAGATAATTTTGAATTGAACTTTCGGAAGGCTTTAGACTGGCTACGTGGTCTTCGTGCTACGGTGCTGCCGTGGCAGCTACAAACGTGTCAAACCTGTCAAAGTGAGGCTCACCAGAATGCCACACGTTTTGAGCGATATCGCTCAAAGCATAACTGCCAGCGTTATATGCAAGCGATAACACTCGGAGCTATTTTAGTGCCGTGGCTTTAAAGGAAACGGGTGGGTAGACAAAAATAACGAGGAAGGGATTTGTTCATTTTTTGCAAAGAAAAAATAATAATTTCCTTGAAAGTTAATCCTTCCTTACTCAATCAGTACCCCTAGTGTAACTTTGATCGACATCATAACGTGACGAACGCGTTTGCGTTAAGTCTCATTTTGTATAGGATTTTGAGTTTCCAAAACGTCCCGCTTGACGCGCTCTTTCGAAATCCAATACAAAATGAGACTAAACGCAAACGCGTACGTCACGTTTGGAAATCGAATTTAGTTACACTAGGGGTACAGTTCATGCCGAAACAAAAGACGCTCAGTTTTCTATTTAACATGATGAAATCACGAATTAAATTTAGAAACGTAAAATAAAAAATTACATCAATGTAGAATACCTATCAAACTCACGCTCTTTAGAGTAGAAACTGATACAATAACAAATAGTTATCACATTTAGTGTTTATGAATATGCTCTTCGGAACATCAATCACTGAAGATTTTATATGTATAAGAGGTAGAATCTTGAAATAAGTCTTTCCGCTTTCTACTTTCCTTAGTCAAGATTCTACTTTCACTATGTCCATCTGTCTGTCTGTGCCAATACCTAAGCTGTAACATTAATCGATATCCATAATTTCAGAAAACGAAAATTTGAAATATATGTGAAAAAAAAGCATTTAATCTTAATGAACACGGGTAATAAACAACAAAAACGTTGTTTTTAAGTCTCAAAAATTAAAAGCCGTATGTAATTGCGGCCGCATGCAACAATGCCTAATATGTTTGTTGTAAGATATTTAAAACAGTACCTATAGTGCGTATTGAGATTCTGTAAGAGGCCCGATTCCGAAATCTAATGAAGCCCACTTCTCGTGCGATTATTAGAAAAGTATAGTTTTTATAATTTTAGGTGCCTTCATATCTATATCACGGAGGATAATCGAGAAGGACGTCTTTTAACAGCGACGCTCTAAACTAAAGTCGGCTATTGTGTGCTCAATGATAAAGTTTCAAAAATCGTATATCAACAGATTCAGACAACCTTAGGTATCCAATATAAATAAGTCAAATAAAAAAAAACCTTCATGTACCTACACGTATACGTCAGAAAACATGAATCTTAATAGATACCTTACAACCGCCATATAAAAACCACTTTGGACCTAGATTTTAAGACCCAGCAATTACAAAACAAAATGTCGTATATCTACTATAGATCTTAAGATTATAGGAACTTTCAATATTACCTGTGTATGTTCTGTAGAACTCTTTCGGTTACGAGTATATAAATTTCACTAGATAGTATACACATATTAAATAACATCTTAATACAATACCTATGTGATATATTTTATAATGTTGACATACTAAACTTACTTTTTACTGTTGGCCCGATTCGGACTTTTTTTTTCAAACAAAAAGGTCACTTTTGACACTGACATATCCGATCCAGACCTAATATTTGATGTACCTTAAAGTTCGAATTGGGTCGTTTATGTAAGTGCGAGAAATGTTTCGTTCTCGATTACGATATTTATTTCAGCTGCTTATTCTGAGAGATTTTTGTGTATTAAAATTAAGGTTATTTGAAAAAAGGAAAACACACAACTCGAATACATACCTCTGTACATTTAACGACTTGCTCGGAAAGTAGCACATATTCATTTGTTTGTGGCAAAACTAGTTTACAGTTAACTGAAACTTTTGACTGAGATATCACATTCAATACTAGTTTTCCCCAAGGCGCTTTGTGATAACTATAGTTAACTACGAAAACGCGTTTTCAACAAATTGTGTCAGTAATCTAGTCTTCACTATGGAAAACGCTTATTTACTTAAAGGGGTTTAGGCTGCCTAAAAGGTAAATACCTACATAGTATTCATATATCTCATCCTATCAGATTAATCTATATGAGATCTTTTAGGGTATAAATCCCAAAAGATTTAAATATATCTGGAACGACGGAAACTCAATATCCGGCGAATTTTGATCCGTTTACAGAAACGAACAGATTTTGCTCACGGCTGAAAAATAACTGCGGATATTGCATTTATTTTTAATTAACTATGAATTTTAATATTTTTGTTGACAAAGTCTTAATGTTTGTTTATTACTTTCGCAAAAAAAAAATCTCACTTTGATTGTGAAATAAAACTAAAGTTAAGTTGTACGGGAAGATTTATTCAGATGACGTAAGACACAATACAATGTAAGAGAACGAAAGGCAAAGAAAGAGACCCATTAATGTTTAGGTCATACTGACCAACTTTTACTATGGGACCAACCCTGAATGTGTTTTTTTTCGTTGCCTTTCGTTCTCTTTACATACTGTATAAATAAACATGGAGACAGTAAAATTATATAAAAAAATACTCCTGCCAGTAGAGTGATGTGAAGAGGTAGATGATGGGGTCTTGGGGGATTTCCAGTATATGATTCCTACTCCATCTTCGCATTTAAACGCTTTGATGTGTCGTTTTGTGCCTCTGACTCTTACGGAGACAGCTCTAATTACGGAAATTTGGACTCTGACTTTAGTTAAAGTTAATATTAAGATGTTACCGAAAACGAACGGTCTGGCTAGTGGGTAGTGACCCTGCCTATGAAGTCGGTGGTCCTGGGTTCGAACCCCGACAAGGGCTTTTATTTGTGTGATGAACACAGATTTGTTCCTGAGTTATGGGTGTTATCTATGTATATAAGTATGTATTTATCTATACATATACGTATGTAGGTATGTCGTCGTCTAGTGCCCATAGTATAAGTTTTGCTTAATTTGGGGCTAAGTCGATCTGTATAAAATTGTCCCCAAAATAAAAAAAAATCGGGTTGCACTCCGGGAGTGCCGGCAGAAGTGAAAACTTGAATTTTAACGTTGTGTATTTTTGATATTTTGGAGAAATTGACTAGCAGTTTTATAAAAAGAGATAATTTTCTATTATTCCTACGCGCTATGTAAATAAATTTGAGCTTGGAAGATATTTTGAAATGCGAATTTTAGTGTTAATATATAACATATACACTTATACAGTGCAATTAATGAGACGTGAGCAGGACTACAGCCAACACAATCAGTAAATGTTAATGAATCGTTCACCATCATACCTATTAAGTAAAACAATCACGCTTCTTTTCTGTTATTTAACTTTGTGGTAAGGAAAAATTTGAGTGTCTCCCATCATGGAAACCCAACAACACAAAGATAGAATACAACTCAATTAACAAGGGTTAACCTGTTCGCCCTCGGAATACCCAACTGGCGTGAAGTGGCGCAGGTTAGGGCAGAGTGGCGCTCTCTTGTGTCAGAGGCCAAGATCCTGTTTGGGTCACTGAGCCAGTGAGGAAGAAGAAGAAGAAGAACCTGTTTAACCGTTATGACAGCACTTTGATTATGAAGAAAATAAAATGTCACTTGAATGAGATACGATTTTTCGAAAGTAACCAGGTTTCGTTGACATTCAATTTGCACGTCACTATGATGTCACGTGTCCGTCTTACGAATTTTCTATCTGACGGTCACGTGACCTGACGCGAGTTTAACATTTTTTCCCCATCACAAAAACTGTACAGGCCCTGTACAGTTTTTGTGATGGTAAAGAAATTTTCACTTCAAAAAGTGATCGGAGGTTAGTATATAATGCAATTTATTAATATAAACAACTATTTTTTCCTTTCCAATTTAGAGTTATTATTTCATGTGTCTTCTAATCGGCATCATATGAACTATACATTTATAAACAGTAACCTAAACCTTATTGCACCATGAGAGAAGACATGTAGTAACTGCTCACTTATTATTTTGGGATGATAATGGTAACGACTGATACATGATTTAGTAAGGTATATACGTAGGTATATTGAAGAAAATGGATCTGACTTGTTGACATTTTTTGTTATATAATTGCTATAAAGCTTTTCATAGGTGGTAATCAAATAAAAATAAAACTTAAGTTGTGAATCTGGTTAGTATTCCAAAAAATGAAACCGTATTTACAATAACAGAGCCACTAGTTCGTACCTGGATCAAATTCAAGCCCCGTATCGAATTCGCAGCAAGTCGAGGTCGTCGCTGACTGGCTTATAAAGTATTCACCCTATCTTTTCAAGACCTTCTCCAAAAGGTTTGGAAGCGAGGCGGTGAAAAACATCCACTATTGGGTCTATTTATTGAGTGTTGTTTGAAAAAAAATATTGCCTACATATCTATTCCAAATGTCGTATAACTTTTGCACTCCTGGCACCATTTTGGACACGATATTTATGTATAGCGTTATTCATAAACATTCATGGGCGTCGCCAAGTGGGGGTGAGGGGCAGCTGCCCCCCTAGAGAATAAAATTTGTAACTAAATGTATACCCCTCTTCATCTCCTTGGCCATCGGCCATATAAAGTGCCCCCCGACCTAGTTCTTCGATTCAGCTGGCAATGCCTTTGGTTAATCAAATCTAAAAAAAAATTATAGATAAAAGTCCTATCATAAATTTACACAGAGAAGTAAAAAACTTTATTAGAAAGATCATTTATTCAGATATATGTAGGTACGTCTTATTGAGTTACTTTATAGTAAATATTTTAGTAAGTCCGCCTGTTGTTACCTACCAATGTGTATATGTTATCAATTTCTGTATCTGTTTTTTATGTAGTGTGCAATAAAGAATTTTATTATTATTATTATTATTATTATTTTATGGTAACAATACTTTATTGTACATTTGCGTAGAAAATTAAAAATCTAAGGACATATTTAATTAAAAATCATACTCAGAACAAGTCTCAGTGACCATAAACAGGAAACCAATTAAGAAACTTCCTAGATAATTTATACTTAAATTTCATCATCTCAGGGGAAATCACGATTTTCAATTCAAACTCCGGAAGAAGAAAGCCATAACTTAATTATAAAACAATCCATAGTAATGAAATCATAACAGCGGTAGGGCACCGCCGACCTCATAAAAAGTCAACCTTACCTCAAAAAGCCTTTATAATTTAAGTAAATTAAATTAAAATGTAATGACTTTTTTGACCGCCTCAATGCCTTCTCAAACTTTCTGATTTGGTAAAGTTTTCATAAAATTATTGAAAATAAGAACTCATAGCTTTGGGTAGCAGGAAATAATAACTATTATATTTGTATTTTAACAGCTTTTGAAAAATCAAAAGTCAAAAATTTACAATAGTTACAAACAAAAAGCGGCCAAGTGCGAGTCGGACTCGCCCATGAAGGGTTCCGTACCATTTAAGACGTATTAAAAAAAACTACTTACTAGATCTCGTTCAAACCAATTTTCGGTGGAAGTTTGCATGGTAATGTACATCATATTTTTTTTTAGGTTTATCATTCTCTTATTTTACAAGTTAAAAAAGGGGGGGGGGGGCACACATTTTACCACTTTGGAAGTGTCTCTCGCGCAAACTATTCAATTTAGAAAAAAATGATATTAAAAACCTCAATATCATTTTTGAAGACCTATCCATAGATACCCCACACGTATGGGTATGACGAAAAAAAAATATTTTTTTAAATCTTACGACGTATTAAAAAAAACTACTTGCTAGATCTCGTTCAAACCATTTTTCGGTGGAAGTTTGCATGGTAATGAACATCATATTTTTTTAAGTTTATCATTCTCTTATTTTAGAAGTTACAGGGGGGGGGGGGGGACACGACATTTTACCACTTTGGAAGTGTCTCTCGCGCAAACTATTCTGTTTAGAAATAAATGATATGAGGAACCTCAATATCATTTTTAAAGACCTATCAATAGATACCCCACACGTATGGGTTTGATGAAAAAAAAATTTTTGAGTTTCAGTTCTAAGTATAGTAACCCCCAAAATTTATTGTTTTTTTTTTTTTCTATTTTTGTATGAAAATAATTTGCGGTGGTAGTATGCGGTTCATAGAATACATCTACTTACCAAATTTGAACAGTATAGTTCTTATAGTTTCGGAAAAAAGTGGCTGTGATATAACCGGACAGACAGACGGACATGACAAATCTATAAGGGTTCCGTTTTTTGCCATTTGGCTACGGAACTTTAAAACATGGGTCCACTTTTATCTGTATACCTACCTGCCTATTACACAAAATGTTCTCAAGTATTTTCCCTCAAATGTATAAAAGTTATTTATAGATCTTATTTACTTTTTTTAATACCACGTCGGTGACAAACGAGCATACGGCCCGCCTGATGGTAAGCAGTCACCGTAGCCTATGGACGCCTGAAATACCAGAGATATTACATGCGCGTTGCCGACCCTAATTTACTTACTTTACTGTATGAGTAAGTAAATTATAGCGAAGCAGTCTAAAAGGATAAAAATCACATTATATTTAAATTTAAATATAAATTTAAATTATATTTAAATAAATATAATTTATATTGATATATAAAAATTTACCCAACTGTAGTCCGATACTAAAAAATCGTTAAGTAGATTGTGGATTTGGTCATTTTAGTCCAAATTTATGCTATAATAGTGCCATCACTAAATCTGGCAATTATTTGTACGCATTTTCTTAATCTGCCGGGCTAGCACATGATTGGTGCGACAGTATCTCGCCCGCGATATATATTATCCGCCTCTTTTTAATTAGTACAGTTATAAAAATACGAGTAGTCTAGTTCGCAGGCGAAATACTGTTGGACCAATCATGTGCTAGGCCTACTGATGGTTACAATGTGAAAATTAGGCGTAGAATTTGTAATCGTCAGATTAAGGCGTGTCAGTTATGCGTAAAAATAATTGTCAGATTTAATTATAGAAAAATTGTAGCATTAACTTGAAAATGACCTAATCCACAATCTACTTAACGACTTTTTAACCCTCCACCAACCCCCCTAAATTTAAAAAATCTGTAGGCACTTTCGTGCTCCCCGGAAAAGAAAACTTTATATAACCTTTTTTTCTTCTTATCTAATCTTTCGATTACAATAGGTCTCTATGACACTCGAGTAACTACACATTTAGCATCGCCGGCTCCCCAGCTATTACCTCTCTAAGGGTTTTACACGTTACCAAAAAGGTTCATTTACTAGCTCAACGTTGTGACCATTCGGAACCCCCGCATTAAAATGTGTCCTCATACTTTTATATCGCATATAAAATAGCGATTGAATTTTCTCAAGTTATTTTATGATAAACAGGGTTAAAAGCGGTCCTGTATGTTACCCTCCATTTACTGTTTCACAAATAAAATAGTTTATAGCTATTTTACAACAAAATCGATCACTATCAAGGGTCTATTTCAACTACCTATATGAATACTGTCAGATACATTTTGGGTGCGCGGTTAGGAGACATATTCAGAGTTTGAATATATGATACAGATTCGATCGAATTCTGAATTTAATCAGTGCAACTCGCACGCACTCTTATATTGATGCGGGACATACGCAGGGAGATTGATATCAAATCAATGTTATAATTTAAAAAATCTGAATGTGCTTCCAGGGCGGCTGGGCGCAATTTTATGGTTGATTTACTTTTGCTGTCGAGAGCGATCTTGGAAATAATGGAAATATACTGTTTGATAAATAGTTGATGACGAGACCTGTTGCTGGGCATTCGTTGTATTTTCGATTTTTCTTAAAATTCAAAAGTATTTTGGAATACAAATTTATTTATTGGCAATAAGTTATTGCACAAAACGGAAATCGTGCTAATAGTGGACTTTGCCATTATCTGCTATTCTAAGGGCTTGTTTACAAATTGATTAGTTAAGTGTGAGTTCATACATTTGCTACTTGCGTTTAATAGTACATGCATGTACAGTCAAAATTTTTTATTTGTGACCCATTTGTCACAGTGACAATAGTATGAGGTCTCTAGCGACTTATGTTTGTCACTGTGAGAAAGTGCGAAATGGGGTCACAAATTAAATATTTTTACTGTACTCGCACTTAAAACTAAACAGTCTAAAAATACGCCATAAGTGCCTTAAGAGAGAGTGCAAAATTTTTACTGTTTAATAAAAAAATAAAAAGAATCTATCATAAAACTAACTTGTGATACCTAGTTATATTATATGGCATGATAAAAAGCGGCCAAGTGCGAGTCGGACTCGCCCATGAAGGTTTCCGTACCATTTATGATGTATTAAAAAAAAACTATTTACTAGATCTCGTTCAAACCAATTTTTGGTGGAAGATTGCATGGTAATGTACATCATATATTTTTTTTTAGTTTTATATCATTCTGTTGTTTTAGAAGTTACAGGGGGGGGGGGGGGGGACATTTTACCACTTTGGAAGTATCTCTCGCGCAAACTATTCAGTTTAGAAATAAATGATATTAGAAACCTTAATATCATTTTTGAAGACCTATCCATAGATACCCCCCCCCCCCACACGTATTTGATACGGGTTTGATAAAAAAAAAAACAATGAGTTTCAGTTCTAAGTATGGGGAACCCCCAAAAGGGTATTGTTTTTTTTTCTATTTTTGTGTGAAATTCTTAATGCGGTTCACTGAATACATCTACTTACCAAGTTTCAACAGTATAGTTCTTATAGTTTCGGAAAAAAGTGGCTATGACATGCGGACGGACAGACAGACAGACATGACGAATCCATAAGGGTTCCGTTTTTTGCCATTTGGCTACGGAACCCTAAAAAGTACCCTAAAAATGGGTTTATTTCGTTATATAACAAAACTTTTTAACCCCGGTGCTGGATTGTCATTGCAAAATTCCGTGTTTATGTACGATACATGCAATGGAAATATGTGTCATCAATATTTTATCCAACAATACGTGTTTATGGGCTATATTCCTAAGATCTCCCCTTCCATATTTATGAATGGGATTTTTTTTTTTGTACGATTCACTAACATGCTTTAAACTTTTTTTTAGTTTTTTAAAGCGAACAGGTACAGCTCCATGGGTTTAGTTTTTTTTTATCTCAGTAGGGAAAATTCAATTTTCAGTGTGTTTACACAACTGAAAGAAATTCAAACTATAGTATTTTCAAACTCGATTTGTAGGATGACAGGTGTCACTCCCATATAATTTATAACCTAAAAATGCCAAAATTGTTTTGAGATGACACCTGTCAGCGTACCCATCGAGTTTGAAAAACGTAGGAATCCAGTAAGGTCGGGGGCATTTGCCGTTGTTTATATCGATGGTGCTTTAAAAATTCTAAATTATTAAAACCCAAAAAAATATTTACCATGAAAAATCATCGCTCAGATGCGGAATCTGCGGAGGTCATACTAAATACTGGTTTTACTGAGGCGAGTGCAATCGATGAGATTGACAGCCCTGCAGTGGAAGCCATGACACGCGACCCGCTGCATGTCATTTTCAATCTAACGGCCTTACGACACGAGACGTCACTTGTATCACAGACATTTGAGGTACCTATAGGACACGTACAGTCACTTCTGAAAATATCGATACAAAAAATGGGCCAAAAATATGTATACACTACCTTAATATATGGGCAATAAAGTTGTGTATACATATTTTTGGTACTTTTTCGTATCGATATTTTCAGACGTGACCGTACGAAATCAAAATCCATACTATAAGTTTTCGATGTACATCATAATATATTAAGTGGTTAAGCCGACGTTTTTGGCACTTCTTGTCGGATCTAAGACAGGTACGAGTATAATCTTGGAATTATAAGACACTTGTGATTGTTTCGGATTTTTTGATGAGTTCTATCGATAGAAAAACATTTAGAACATAGGTCTAAAGTGAACTTTAAAATTTGTAACAAATTATGCACAAAAGCCAAAAATATGAAAATTGCTTCTAAAAATCGGCAACCGTATTAATTACTTTTTATTTAAAAAATGAAATTAAAAAAAAACAAGATATCCGTGCTCCCGGGCACGCTTACGTTCAGTGACAGTGAGAGACGAACACGAACTTAGGTACTGGGGCCTACCGCGAAAACCGAAAATCGCATATTGCGGGGATCTTTCTCTTTTACTCTTACTAGGACGTAATTAGAGTGACAGAGAAAAATGCCCGTAATTGACGAACTTCAATTTTCGTGGTTATAGCCCTGGGCCTTATTGGTACGAGTTACGATCGAATAAACCCAGGACTGCCAGTGTGAACGTTCTACGCCTGTTATGTAATAGTCGACTACCGCATCTTTGGGATTAATTTGCTTAATTTAATAAGCTAGCTAAAACACCCACCGCTGTTTACTTAATTAATACATTTCAAAGTGAACTTAAGTAATTCAAAAGGCATTTTCCGCCGTTTCGGCTCCTAAATAGCTGTTGGTCGGGACTTGTGGCGTGAGATAAGATGGAGCTACGAGGACGTAATTGCCTATAAACAGAATTTCTTTTGTTTGAAAATGTTTAGTTGACATTGCAATTCCGAACCGTTTCAGACTAATCTTAGTATTTATTTTCTGTTACTTTTATGTTAAGTACATTACATTCCGCGCATTCGTGCTTAATAAGAGTGTGTGTGTATATTGTGTCGTGTGCCGTCAAAACTCTAGTTTGATAAATGATAACCTTCTAAGCTGTACCCGGTGCTCTAGAACTTAGGTAAGCGCCAAATGCGAGGAATGGTGTCTATATCATGGTGACAAAACAGCACAAAGGATAGTATCACCTTTATAATGCTATCCGTCGCATTTCGACGTTTGTCGCTCTGTTACCCACCCTTTGCCCTAACTTCAAATCACCTTCTGAAATAGATGATACCTATTGTTAAATTGTAAAGTTAGCTTAATAAAAAATCTAATTTAGTATTTCGTGGGTCCGCCTGGATGTCACTCCAAGCAGCCATAGATAAAAACAGAATATATAGTTATCGCGCGTGCGGTCCGTTTCGCTAGATATGAATTTAGGCCATAAGCCATCTTTGGCTTTTTGGCGTGACTGGCGTGAGTGCAAAAATATTTGATCCTCCCTAATGCACGTCCACGTTGGAAGCCTTGTTATTGTGATGGATTACGTGAAAGAAACTCTAGCCTCTGCGCGTAAACAATTTTACTCCAAGACGGTCCCTTGTTAGAAAATAATAAGCTCACGATTGTACATAATAACGGACGAAAAATGGCCAATTCTTTAACAACTCCCGGGAAATTGCGTCATTCTGGTCTTTGTCAATAATATAGAAGCTACATACCGTTGAGCGTGTTTTCTTTTCAAAGATACTGTATAAAGAGGGCTCGACCCTCATTGCTTCATAAATACTGAATAATAACCAAGGTTTTAACATGGGAATTTTAATGGCTAGATCCAAGAATTCTCCATTTTTCTTCTTCCTTGCATTATCCCGGCATTTTTGGCACGGCTCATCACGGCAACTAATCCTAAGAACTAAGTATTGGCGTAGGCACTAGTTTTTATGAAAGCGACTGCCATCTGACCTTCAAACCCAGAGGGTGGACTAGGCCTTATTGGGATTAGTCCGGTTTCCTCACGATGTTTTCCTTCACCGAAAGCGACTGGTAAATATTAAATGATATTTCCTTAATAAGTTCCGAAGAACTCATTGGGTCTGAGCCGGGGTTTGAACCCGCGACCTCTGGATTGAAATTCCATCCATCCTCCATTACACAGCCATTATCTTGCAAATTTAATATTAAAAGCGGAAGGTGTAGTAAGTATACATCCCAACAACCCTGAATATTTTTCATAATTTATCATTTACTGACGAGGCAGTATTGTGTAGATAAAATTGAGGTAGACTCCATTCTCTATTATAAACGGTGGCTATTTACGACGAAGTCGATATTGTCCGAAGGTCAATGGAAACGGATAAATAGGTGAAACATGGTCATGTTTAAGTGATGGCTACGGTTGCTAGCAACAAATTGATCGATAGTTTTATTTATTGCCTTGGGAAAAAAACGATACTTTGGCTTGGAACTTTTACGAACAGTTGATAAGTAGGTAAGTATTGTATTTATATATATGAGAAATAAAAGGTTTATCTCACGTGTTCTGTCACATATACATGCATTTTTTTATGTAAATGAGCCAAAAATTTTAGTAAAATAAAATTAAAAAGCAAAATTTACATTATGATGTGGTTTGTCTAAGTGATATCATTCAGTTATAGTACGTTTAAAACTCGTACTTGTCTGTACATCTGTAGGCGCGGGCGAGACGCTCGATAACTAAATAACATGATTCAAATATAATTCTGATGCCAGTGTATGTTTGGCCTGTAACTATGTACCTCCCTGGAGGGCAGGTATGTATTATATAGTATAGTCATGAACATTTTGCATTTCTTCCGAGCCGTGCGTTGTCGTCACTTTAAATTTTAGGGGTAACCCACCAGCGCTTGTCAATCAAATTACCGTATAATGTTCGCAGCCATACATTATCTACCTCAACTGTTCAATAATATTTTGAAGTATATATAATTACAATACGTAATAGTTTACTATCCCTACTAACTTCAGAAAACCTTTTTAATTTCAGACGCACAGAGGATGCCATGGTGCGCAGCAGCGTGTGTAAGGTGACGGGGCTGGACGCGGGGTGAGGATGAACGAGACGGAGACGCGCGGGGAGGCGGGGGCGCTGGCGCTCAACGTGGCGGTCACCGTCATCTCTGCCGTCGGCCTGCTGCTCAACGCGTACATACTCACACTCATCGTCATCACTAAACAGGTACGTAAGGTGGCGGGGAAGTTACGAGACGCAGGCATGGGGAGGGGGCGCAGACGCTCGAAGTTACCGTCATCTCCGCCGTTGGCCTGCTGTTAGCAGTATAAAATAAATGCGTACATACTCACACTTATCGTTAGCACTAGGTATAATAAGTTGGCGGGGGAGTTAGGGCCACGCCACACTAGCGTCTTTTGAGCGTATAGTCAGCGCTGTGTAAAATGACTTCGCTGCGCAGTTGCGCCAACGTTGCGTCGAGCAGTAGTTTATAGGGACTCGGGACGTAGGAGCGGGGAGGGGGCGCTGGCGCTCAATGTGGAGGTCTACGTCACCTCCGCAGTCGGCCGGTTGCTCAATGCGTAAATACTCGTTATCACTGGTAAGAGGGAGTGGGAAACGAGATACGGAGGCGTGCCGGGAGGGAAGAGCGCTCAGGGTGGCGGCCACCGTCATCCCATCTCCGCTGTCGGCCTGCTGCTCAGATAAGATAAAAGCTAGGATGAAAAAAAAGGGTAACAAATTAATAAAAGTTAGGTATGGGAAAAAGATCAAGCCCCGATATCATGCACATGCAGTGCGTGGCACCCTTGTTTGCATGCGCTGTACTTGAGTAAACCTTAATTATTTGGTAAAAAATAATTATGAAACTGGATGAACTACCTCATTTAGATATAAACGATTTTTGAGTCACATACACTAGGTATATGACTCAAAAATTCTACAAAAATATTTGTAATATCACTCCTATATATGAACTTGATTTATTATTTCTTTCGATTCAGACTAATGGAAACTACGGTACCAGAAAGGTTTTCCCATATGTATTCAATGTTTCACGTATTCCTACGAACGTGCGGGCGGCGATTACCCCCGAGGTACCCTTTGTTCGCTAGTTAAACATGAAGTCCCACACTGTGCCACTGCTGTTCTTGTAACTCGTAAGTGCGACCAAGCATTAATAATTTCAAAGCAAACCCGGAACAATACTATTTATATCTCGGTACCGTACTGTTTAGCGCAGGTCAAGCCACCGGGGGCCCATTTCCCGAATGCATGGCTTAATAATATGGTCTTATAAAAAGTAAAAGGGTTTCCATGACAACACTAACAACAAACACTATTTAATAATTGGCCATTAATTAGTCTACACTAATAATTATAATCAAACCTGTGATAACTCGGGGCACATTCTAGGGATTTGATATCGATAAAAAAGATGTCGAAAATTCTCGAAATAGTTTTGATAAAGAACGCTTTTCAGGCATATTTTACAAAATAAATAAGGTTTGTATCGAAATAGTTTATGTAAATTTCACTTTTTGTGTAGGTACTTTTAGCAATAAACGAAGATGGATCGAGTAATGTTAAAAAAATAATAAATAACGATATAAAATGATTAGAATAAAACATTTAGTGCCAATGTGGAAATACTGACCTGCCCGCGTAGCCAACGTGCATATCGTTCACGTTCCGTGGCGAACGAAACGCAACTGTCACAGTCGCACTAATATGGAAGAGTGATAGAGAGAGATGACTACGCTACGCTACGGAGCCTTAACGATTGTAGCGTTGGCTACGCGGCCAGGTTTAAAAAAAATATATTCCAAAAAACATATATTAGAGTTAAGGAAGCAGTACCTATACAAAGCGATTTTGTATAAATATATTTATTTTGTACAACATTTAGATGTTGACAGTAACATCGATATATTTAATTGTCGATAAAATATTTTGCTACGTCACTTTACTAAAAGTGCCCAGAGTTATCTTAGGTTTGATTATAATACCTACTAAATTAAAATATTTTGCTCAAATTTAATTTGTGAAGTTGTAAATAAATAACTCTCTCCATAAAACATTCCGTCAATTGTAATATCGTTCGATAAATGGCCCCTTATTTCTCAATCTATAATAAAGTGAATTGGCCCTTTGGGAGCTAATGGTACCTACCTATTGCGCTTTAGGACTTTAGTATAACTTTACATCACATAATATCTGCATTGATAATATGTAACCTCCTGTAGCAAAACGAGCGCCCATCGATCTGCGACCGTGAAAAAACAATTTATGAAGCTGGTTCTCAATAAAGAATGGATGTATGTCATGATCAGGGGTCGGACAAAAAGTGCGGATGACGTAAAAATGACGTAATCTTGCACACAGGATGATGTTTGAGTTTGTATTTAAACTTCCGTGTGACATGTAGTAACAAAGTAGTATTAATGAAGTAACAAAATAAACGTAAATAAATCCATGGAATTAATAATACAGGTGGTAGGGTGATGTAGTGAATAAAATAAATTTCACGAAACTTGTTACCATAAGGTATAATTATTTGAAATTAGTTAGAACAAGTCTGTGGGATCCTCAGATAAATAGGTTTAATAGTCAAAAGTGGGAACAGTAGGTAAGATTAGCAGTATACGTGTTTGTCACGTACCTCCAAAAACGGAAAATTGCCACAATATTCGAGTAAAGATGCATGACATGACATTTTAGATCGTTTTCTTATACATTAGTAAGTATAAATTTTAGCTAAATATAATCGTGAAGATACAATAGCTAAACAGTAACGAAGTCAATTTATTGTTCATCTGATTGACAATGTGTCAGTCAAAAACGTACTTACTCATTTCAAGTGGCGATATCGTTTAATAAAGAGGTTGATAAATGATAAGTGATAATTGTTTATGAAAATCAAAAATACTATGTATTTGAAATCATCCTATAAGTGGTTTGACGTCATGCGCACTTTTTGTCCGACCCCTGGTCATGATATATGTTAGTTTATCAGAATTATAAGATTTTCAGTTGTTTACAATAGCTCTAATTAATACCTTTATACTTTTTTCCTTACACCATTTTTACATGTCTCTGTTTGGCCCGATGGTTCTTCTTCTTATCGTGTAAAGGTGATCCAATTTCCTAAATTATGTTCGTCCAATGTTTAGCCACTTGTATTCCTCGGGGAGTTGTTTTAAGGAGATCATCGGTAGTGCAGGTGACAGGGCATAGAGGGCACATTGTCATGTGCTGTATCGTCTGATATGATCCGCAAGAACATTCGGCGCTTGAATTCTCGGGTAAGATTCCCCATTTTATGAGATTTTCCTTTGATCGACCGACTCCCACCCGTAGACGGTTCAAGGCCCGCCAAACTTTCCACGTTTCAGTTCCTCCAGGGGGTAAGCGTTCCTTTGGGGTCATAAAAGCTGGCGAGCAACCGTGCCACTGGTTCCAGGCGGTGATTCTGGCTTCTTTTGGAGTTTGATTGTCGAGTGGCAGGTTGGTAACAAAGCTTTTCCTAGATTTGAGACGTCTCCGAGCTGGACTGTGGGTATACAGCAAATGCCGTGCATCGTGGAGCTGTTTTTTTCGTTCCAATGCAGTTGCCACTTCTCTCCTCACTGCCGGTGGAGCTATTCCTGCAAGGCAGTAAAGTTTCTTGATTGGGGTAGGTTTTAAACACCCAGTCACTAGACGACAGGTTTCATTTAAAGCAGTATCTACCTGGTGGGCGTGAGAAGAGTTCTTCCAGGCAGGGCACGCATATTCTGCCGCCGAGTAACAGAGCGCAAGGCCAGTTGTGCGTAGTGTGTGCGGGTGAGCACCCCATGTGCTATGGCCGATGGTTGACTGGTAGAGAATATCATTAGTCATTTTGTCCGTCATTTGTACATTATTTTTGTGTTTTGTGCAATAAAGTTTAAATAAATAAGGCTGCACTATGTAAGCACCTAAAATTAAAGCAAAACCGTTATAAGCTTTAAAAATAGCTTGCCTCACCCATATAATTAAATGCTGCGAACTCTAAAGAGAATCCTGTGCCGCGGGATGACACGAGGAAATTAAATTTCGTGGAATATTTCCACTTGGAGGCCATGTGGCTTGCTGCTTTGTAATGCCACGACTATGCAAAGCAAATATTTGATAAAATGCAGAAAACTGCAAAATTATGCCAAGAAACAATTGTGTATGGATTCTATGGATGTTGGGTGAGATGGAATACACTTACATGTTTTTTAAATTAAAAAGAAACTTAAATATTTGTGATGGTATGAATATTCTCACTAAGACGCCGTTATCGATTTTAGTCGCAAAAATGTCAAATTGAAAGATTTAGTCGTTGAAATTGTACACCTTTTGTTACATAATATCTAAATAACAAGTATTGGTTTCCATTAGCACGATTTCTCATCTTGTCTTTTAATAATGAGGTCGCAAGCGTGCGTCCCTTGTAATATGTAATATCTTTTTAAAAATTTCAATTCAATTTATCATTTTTTTTTTTATGTTAGCATAGTCAGCAAACGAGCAGACGAGCCGCCTGATGGGAAGCGGTCATCGTCGCCTATGGACATAAGCAACACCATAGGAGCCACTTAAGCGTTGCCGACCCTTGAGAACTCTAAATACCCGCTTCTTGAAGAATCCCATGTCGTAGCGCAAAGGAAATACCTCAGGAGGCAAGTGATTCCAAATTCCGCACGTTCTAGGAAGAAACAAGCGAGATGCCCGCTTATTCTTGGTGTGCCATGTATCTAAGAAGTGAGGATGAGCTTTGCTCCTTTGGCGGGAGGTGCGATGATAAAAACCTGACGATGGCACCAATTCAAAAAGTTCTTCGGAGCATTCCCCATTGTACAGACGGTAGAACATGCAAAGAGAGCCAACGTCTCTCCGAAGACTAAGAGGTTCTAAGCCGTCAGTTCTAAGTTCGGGATCGCCGACAATTCGAACTGCCCGCCATTGGATGGAGTCTAGAGGAAGGAGCTGGTATTGTGGAGCGCCAGACTAGAAATGAGAGCAGTACTCCATATGAGGTCGAACCTGCACATTTTTGCTCTAAAATCGTTCCCGGGCTCTTAAGAAGGTATCAATTGTGACGATGCTGATGATTACCTAATTGCTCTAAATAACAATTCAACTACAGCTAATTGATTGAGATTTAATTCGAATTTCTGGAACACGAGTAGAGAAACATAAATTGCATATAGTACGAAGTCTGTTGATGACGATAACTGTGTAATTACCTGTAGGTAGAGACGCCCGGCCCGGCTCGCGGCCTGACGATCACTTGCCGTGTTCCTTCGAAAACTTTAATACTTGAATTTCAAAGTTCAAATATTCTTTTTAGGGTTCCGTAGCCAAATGGCATAAAACGGAACCCTTATAGTTTCGCCATGTCCGTCTGTCTGTCTGTCTGTCTGTCTGTCTGTCTGTCTGTCTGTCTGTCTGTCTGTCCGAGGCTTTGCTCCGTGGTCGTTAGTGCTAGAAAGCTGAAATTTGGCATGGATATATAAATCAATAAAGCCGACAAAGTCGTCCAATAAAATCTAAAAATTTAATTTTTTTTAGGGTACCTCCCCTACACGTAAAGTGGGGGTGAATTTTTTTTTTCGCTTCAACCCTAGAGTGTGGGGTATCGTTGGAAAGGTCTTTCAAAACTAATAGGGGTTTTCAAGAAACATTTTTTGATAAAGTGAATATTTTCGGAGATAATCACTCCGAAAGAAAAAAAAATGTGTCCCCCCCCCTCTAACTTTTGAACCATAGGTCCAAAAAATATAAAAAAAATCGTGGAAGTAGAGCTTAAGAAAGACATTAAATGAAAACTATAGCAGACATGATCAGTTTAGCTGTTTTTGAGTTATCGCAAAAAGTTTTCCCTTCATAGTAAAAAGACTTACTTTAATTAGGTACTGATTATGCAAATTTGCCTATTTGTTTAACTCTGGTGAAAGGTACCGTTTCATCCCTTGGTTAACAATTTACTATACTTTAAGCTCCAGTTTAGCTTATTGTGACAGAAGAGTAACTACGGAACCCTACAATGAGCATGGCCCGACATGCTCTTGGCCGGTTTTTTTCATGTAGGCCTAGCTACAAACACGTATGAATAGTTGAAACTAATAAGTATATCATTTTAAGCTTATTATCAGAGCAATTTATTGATGTTATTATAATTACGCTTTAAAATATTGAATAGTAATATAGATCAGATTTAATAATAAAAAAAATCACAGAATAATTGTCAACATAAAAAAATATATATATACTCCTCTAAATTAAAATCTAAAAGTATAAAAAAAAAACCACAAAAAAGAAGTACATATGTATACCTACATTGGAATATCAATCTTATCATCAAGCGTAATAAAAGATTGTGTCACAAGTCGCGAGGGAGCAAAATAACGCCTAAGGTGGAAATAAAGCTACCATGTGACACATACTGCTTTTCACATCACATATTATTATGAGAAAATTAATGTGATTGAAATTATTATTTTAGGTAAATAAAATAGTATGCACGTAATCGATTATAAATAAATTTTATGTGCATACCCACACCAACTGGTAAAGGCCCTCTTGATTGTTCAAAAACGAATGAAAAAGTTTCATTTTATCCACATGTGGGGAAAAGTAAACATATGCAAATTTTGAGTTGTTTCCTTTTGTTAGCTGCTAGAATTGACTTTAGAATGATGATTTTGAATGATACATTTTTAGGGTTCCATAGTCAACTAAGAACCCTTATAGTTTCGCCATGTCCGTCTGTCTGTCTGTTTGTCTGTCTGTCTGTCCGAGGCTTTGCTCCGTGGTCGTTAGTGCTAGAAACCTGAAATTTGGCATGGATATATAAATCAATAAAGCCGACAAAGTCGTACAATAAAATATTTTTTTTTATGGTACCTCTCCTACACGTAAACTAGGGGTGAATTTTTTTTTCTTCAACCCTACATTGTGGGATATCGTTGGAAAGGTCTTTCAAAAACTAATAGGGGTCTTTAACAAACATTTCTTGATAAAGTGAATATATTCGGAGATAATTGCTCCGAAAGAAAAAAAAATGTGTCCCCCCCCTTTAACTTTTGAACCATAGGTCCACAAAATATGAAAAAAAATCTTGGAAGGAGAGCTTAAGAAAGACATTAAATGAAAACTATAGCGAATATGATCAGTTTAGCTGTTTTTCAGTTATCGCAAAAAGTTTCCCCTTCATAGTAAAAAGACGTACACCCACAGTTCATCCCTTGGTTAACAATCTACCATACTTTAAGCTCCAGTTTAGCTTATTGTGACGGAAGAGTAACTACGGAACCCTACTCTGAGCATGGCCCGACATGCTCTTGGCCGGTTTTTTTTATTACGTTCATTTGGATTTGATTTAGTCTGATTTATTTGGTATTGCAATTTGTATTTTCCTCGCGTTGGTGTGGTGAAAAATTTTGTGTTTCACGCGGAGGCAAAGTTTGTTTAAACCTCGTGCCTTGAAGCCCTCGCAACGCTCAAGATTCCGATTCAATTCTCGAACCGCTCGCTACGATCGTGGTTCAATTTTGGGATCTTTCGCTTGCTCGGGTATCAATTAAACAACAACTTTGCCCCCTTGAAAAACAAATAACTATATACTGGAAATAAAAAGTCCTAGAACAGAAAAATGCCACTTTGAACCCTCCTGTCACTTTGATTTAATGAAAATTAATTGTATAAACAGTATTAGATAAGTTTAAAACGTTGAAGTAATTGTATTCCCTCTAACATGCCTGGCATTAGTGTCCCGAGATATTTCCACAGATAATGAAATGTCCAGATTCTTGTAACGTCTCGCCGTCCCGGCTTCCAATGGCGGTCTTTGGGCAATTAAGCGCATTGCTAGGACCTAGGACGCTAACACTAGGTAGTTACTACCAGATAAACTTCAGGGCGCGTTTTATTTTCCCCATTTCAAGGTCGTTGGTCAGTCAGTGTTAAACGCGTCCTTTATTTTACACTATTGAGTTCAGCTCTACTTCTACGTCGTATCCTCATTATAGTCATGATTGAGGGTGGTGACCATCATAAGTCGCTCGATAAAATAGTACTTTCCATCCTGGTAGATTTTTTGCTATCTCAAGCCTTGGGTACCTAGCCAAGATGACAATCGTTGATAGCAAAGGCCAATCGAAACTTAAATAATGTATGGAAATGTCACGTAACATTTCCTAGCATTTGTCATCCCGATAGATTTATTATTTTCGTTTGGCGTTTGTTGATCTCCGATTGTCAACTTGTAACATCCGAACCATACTGTTCTACCTAACGAATGACCAGAGGGCGTCGTAAGCCTTCAGTAAGAAATGCATATACTTGGAAAAATTCGACCTATGTCGCCGTGACCCCAGTGGCCGAGTGGCTCAGGCACCTGCCGCGATAGCAGAGGACGCTGGTTTGATTCCAGCCTGAGCACTGGAGGCCTTCGTCAGTTTTTATTAATATATGACAGTTATTTAAGTTTTATAATTTATATTGTAGTGTGTATACTTTAAATAAAAACAATTAATTTATTTTCTGAAATTAATTTAATTTGTTCTAAATAATACTTCTAACAGCGTGTATCATCCTCAATTCCAATGAATATAATTGCGGTTATCCCTAATACCTACAATAAAGGAACTAATACGAGCAAATATTTCGTTCCCCTAAACGGCAAATAAAAAACAATTGCAGAACAAAAGATACATCTGCAATAAACGCCGATATTACTTAAATAAATATTACGGGACAATATTACTACCTATGGAGATACACAGTAAGCTCAATAAAACATACGTTTACTGTGCTAGATGACTATAATAAGCATATATTTAATGTATAGATAGATTTTGCCACGGCTCATGGGAGCCTGGGGTCCGCTTGACAACTAATCCCCAGATTGACGTAGACACTAGTTAATGTATAGATTAGATAAATTATAATGCATAACTCAAGAACAAATCTGTCCATGCTCATCACACAAACAAGCTAATAGCTAAAGAGGCAGTCAAAAATTTGGCATTGTATTTGTCTACACTTAAATGCACACCTGTCTACTTTTGCTAAAAACAATAAGCTCTTCATAATGAAACAGCAAAAACTGTTCGTAAAGTTAAATTACAGTCAGGTGCTGTGCTTCTATTTTCGTTCACGAGTTTTGTGTCATCACAATACATTTTGTATAAAAAGTTATATCTGTCGAGAAAAACATTTAAGTTGTGGCAAAAAAGTACACAACATACACTCGAGACCTTTGTGAGTGCCTTTTTAGAGTGGGATGGCAAAATTTCATTAAGATAAACCGCAAAAGACAAAGGTAACATTATAAGGTAACAAATGAAAGAAAAAAACAACATTCTGCATTTTGACTTTTGATAAACATTGAATTGAAACAAAATTCATTATTAAGTTACGTAGTTTTCAAGCAAAACAGTACTTATTGTTGTCTGTGAAAAGGCGTTTTTGCTATGATTGTAAGTCAGATTTTTTGAAACCGAAACTGTGACCTGCATTTTACCTGAAAACTTCTTATTTTATGAAAATAAGAGGATTGAACACGTTGTGCTCCATCGGTTTTCAGTATCGGAATGAATTATACAACTAAAATTTAAGTTTATTTAGCAAAAGGTATAATAAAAATTTAAAAATATTAATATAATAATCCTGCCAAGTCTTGGTCGCACTTACATAAATATTATCTTTGTGGAAAAGGCAGGCCAAACTTTACCAAAAATATTTCGACCAGTGCGGCATTAATAATAATGAGTGGCTCCGTGGCTGGCACAGAATACTAAGTAATACCTTTAAAAGTTTTTAAGGAAATTGAAGTACCTCTTGTTATAAAGAAAACTTGTTAAAAGAACAGCAAGAAAAGGACAGGCACCGAACATAAAGAACCCTGTCTAGGCCTAACAAACTTACTTTTGGTATTAAACCTAAAAACTTTGAACATTACTTCCATACAGGGTCGCCTCATTCATTAACTTCTGTCCCATGCCTGTCACTTTCTAACAAGTATGTAAGTGTGAAAGTGACGCATGACACGACAGGCGATAAAAACGCGACCGTAAGCGGCTGGTACTTTAAGCTTATCAGCTCCTATATTCCCAATGCTTACGTAGTTTAGATGGGCGTTCGGTTGAAGTGTACCTACCAAAGGGTACGCAATAAAATAAAAACCGGTCAAGTGCGAGTTCGTTTTACTCGCGCACTTTTTAAGGTTCCGTACGAACTTTGAATTATCTCTTGTAACTATAAAGGCTGGACATTATCCTCCATAAATCATTTTTTTCCACTATTAAAAAATAATAAAAAATTGTTTTGGAATGTACAATTTGAGCTCTTTCAAATGATACCCCACTTGACCTAGTCACTAGACTTTGAAATTTTGCCCCCTCTTCATATTGGACATTTCCCATAATTATTAAAAATAAAATAACAAAATAATACTTTCAATGTGTCTGGGTTAGCATTGTTCATAACTATTCCAAATTTCAAATCGATAAAGGTAGGTAGGTCCCTCTTTTAGTAGAAAAAAAGCAAATCAGAAAAGGGATAGAGCACTATGGTACTATGGTACGTTGAGAACAGATGCAGCCCCTTGAAAATAGCACTTGTAACATTGTGACTTTCGGACTTATGTCTTTAAAGAACTCCGTACCAAGCAGCGCCTTTCGACTCTCGTAAAGACTCGCATACTTAGTTTTTTTCGAATTAGATCGAAATAAAAAAGTGTTTTGAGGAATTCATTTCCAGCAAGCCGGAAATTGTTTTAATACCTTCATTTGGCCCTAAATGCGTTTAATCTGAGCTTGTAATTCCAGGAGGTGTACATACATTTTGGGAGCCTTGAGTGATACATTTTTCCTTGGATTTCCAAACCCCTCGGGGCAGAAGTAACCCACCATCAATTATTAAACACGTTTACAAATTTGGACTTACAAGTAATTTGCGTAAGTGTCGCAATCTTATGGACACTGTTTAATTCTATCATACTATTGATGTTAAAGGCCAAGGATTGATTACAAGTAACATAATCTCAAATTAAAAGGCGTTTGCGGATTTAAACATGATCATACCAAAAGTGAATAAATTTAAAAAAAGCGGCAATTTTTTACAACTTTGACTAGGCTATCAATTTTCATCATGATAAGAGCAAATTTTACACAGGCAAAAAAACTGAAAAACTGCAGAAATGTTTGCACACCTCTTGGGATTGCAGAAACTCGGATTACACGCATTTAGCACCGAATGAAGGTATTACTATAAAACGATTTCCAGCTTGCTGAGAATTAACTCTTCGGAAATATCTAATTTAATTGGCCTAAATTTTATTGACCTTACTGGTTCCGTTTAGCCGAACACTCGCCAGCTGCTAACTATATAATTAACAGTCCTGTCCAAAGGCAAGAGATATCCGACCGGGTTCACGTCTGTTTCTGTTCTATTCACTGAACTTTGCTTTCACCGACTGAAACTTCCGCAAAGGGTTCATTCAGAGGCGTTCAGTTTGATAGCGCCTTTGTTTTTGCTTGCCAAAGGAAAGGTTATGTTAATTTGTATTCATTGCATTCGGGGAGCTAATTTTAATGTTTTACCCTTGAGGTAGTTTGTTAAATTTACTTTCTATGAGTTGATAATTGTACAAAACAAATCGTATCTGGCTGCACGGTACGCGGTTGGCGGGGGCACCGCCAAGATGAGCCAAGCGAAGAGCAAGGGCACTACCTACCTTTTCTCGAAGCGCTTCGACGTTTTTTTGGAAACCCTCATAGCTTGGGTTTGAATTATCCCAGATAAACATAATTTTCGGGATATGAAGTGGACCTATTAATAATAATAATAATAAGCCCGCAGGGCAGCTTGTGGCGAGCTGTTGGGGAGTAACGACCCCACGGACCCGAGTGTTCCCGAGAGTCGGTCAGGGTCTCCGTCTCCGGCGTGTCTTTGTCGGTCGGAGTGGACCCCAAGGGGACCCGCAGGACTCTCAGCTCTGGCTTGCCTTCATTGGCTGTCCAGAGGGGAATCGTTAGAGCTATATGCTCCGGGGGTGGAAGTGAAAGATGCATAAGACGCAAGTTGGCACAGTGGCTGTTATCAGCCACTGGGTAGAAAGCGGCGTACACCTCTCGACACCCCTGAGCCGCTCACACCGGTGTTGCTCCTGGTCGTCTTTACGACGGCAGTTTCAGGGGCCCATCTAGTCAGCGGCAAGTCACCGCCTGCCTCGATAACGTGTTTAAGCATTGTTATGGCAGGTGTCCGGAACTCTTTACAATAGCCCAATCTTTTGACCAGCCAAAGTTCAACACCATAACTGGCCCTCTTATCCACTTTATTTACAATAGCCCCTACACCAGCTGGGACCGATTTACGGGTATCTATTTGTACCCGTGAATGGGTTCTAGCTGGTGTATTACATAACATCAAATTTGTCTAAAAGGGCCTCTGCGCTGTTGGCTTCGGCCCCACGCATGCCTCCCAAAGGTCCGGGACCCCATGGTCCCGAGATATGGAAAGACATACAAATAATAATAATAATATATTATAGGTCATTATTACACAAATTGACTAAGTCCCACAGTAAGCTCAATAAGGCTTGTGTTGAGGGTACTTAGACAACGATATAATTATATAATATATAAATATTTATAAATACTTACATACAAAAATTAAACTAAAAAAAAGCTACTAATATTAAAATAACTAATTAAAATTAATTAAAAATAAAACAATTCAGTTGCCTCTTATACTTTAGATTTTATTGATATCTTAGAAACCCCGATTTCGTCACTGATTCACTCATTCACTGATGATAATCAAAACTCGTTGGGTAGTTGCTGAAGTCCTAGAAAGCTGACATTTGGTATGTAAGCTAGTATCAGTACACAAATATATAAAATGAAAATTGATGCGAGAGGTTTTGAAAATTAATATATAGACTCTTTGTTATAAATAATAAAATACGTATTCAGGATTTATAGTAAATCAACCCCCACCCTTTAAATTCCCTCATTATCTTCCATCCTCTGACGATGATTGTCATAAGCAACTTACAAAAAGAAGTGAAATCCCACCAAAAACATTTTCATGTAAAATGTTGTTAAGTCGAAACCATAAGGCTCGCACTGTCAAAAAGTTACCAGAGGGCCTACCGCGAACCACGTTCGACGTGTTGCCACACTTACGTACGAATTTACAAGTGCGATAGAGAGGCAACACGTCGAACGTGGTTCGCGGTAGGCCCTCAGATCTCATGTAGAGCCAAGGTTCTAACTCTACAAGCCCTAACTTCACAAACTCTACACCTTAATCAAAATATGTAGATACTAGTGCGGGAAAGTAGAACCATATGTATAGGTATGTACTGTAAAATACTGTAAATAAATTATTACCACTTTGTAGTGGTTATGAAACTCCACCTTCAGTTAATTTCCAAGTGAGACCGTAAATGGTTCTATTTTAAGCATAGTGTTTGTCAAATAAACGTCATGCTCGGTCGATGTTAGGCAACAATTTGTAAGCAGAGAAAGGTGGAACTAGCTATTAACTATTACGTATATAAACAAAAATAAAACGGTATCGATTCACGTGTTTGGCTTCTCCATTCTATAACATTTCTAATTTTCTTTGTTCACGACACGAGTATAGATTCAGACCAAGCTTAATCGGCAGCGATTCTGATGGCCCAGCCATCATTGAAGATTGGCCCTCAGTACACGTTGCGTAAGCGTAAGAGACGCCTAAACGTATCGTAATACGCGCGTAGAACGGGAGCACTAGAAGCACTTACAACTTCAAACAAATCCGCACGCGAAGCGTCGTCGTAGAGATTTCTGTCGTCATTACGATAGGCGTAGCGTAATTCACGCGTAGAAAACAAAATTTTTGAAAGTAAGATCGTAGATACATCCGCCGAAGACATCTGTCGCCAGCGACTACATGATTTCAATTAATGAGATTTCACTTATAAACCGATTACGCTTACGCGACACTTACGCGACGCTTGGTGCCCAGAACTCTACGTGTCTCGTATGCGTCATGTTTTTACGAAACGCTTACGCTTACGTTCCATGTGCCGAGGGCCTTTGACGTTTCAAATAGCACTGGCTTGGCTGGGCTATCAAAATCGCTGCCAATTAAGCTTGGTCTGACTCTATTTTATAATAAGAATAAATAGGTCAAATGAGCAACTTTTACTTTGGGACCGTCACCGATAAAATTTGCGATAAAAATGTTAGATTTCGATGTTTTCTGTGGCAGAGTTAAACTTTTTGGGGTTGGTTCCATAGTAAAAGTTATTCAGTAACCCGTTTATTCATCTCGCATAATTTTATTTATCTGCGGGTTGACAAAACATTTCGTATGCAATTAAGGTTCTGCCCCTAAATATGACTGAATTAACCTTTACTTTAGCTTTATTACATCCTACGTCTGTTGATTTATATGGTGTGTCTGTTTGTTAATAATAATAAATAATTAAATATTTTATAAATAAAAGGGCTCCTTACAAAAAAAGTTTTTATCTTCATTCATTTTCTTTAAATATTACCACATTTAGTGCCAGCGCGAGCTACGCACTACGATCGTGACCGGTATCGCGAGAAAAACCGTATACACGGTGTAACATGAGGAACCCGAAAGATTTTAACCACGTATTTCTGAGGCCAATAGAAAGAACAAATGTTATATGAGTTATTGTAAGTTTCCCAAAAAAAAAATTTAATGTATTTGTACATAAAAAGTTAATGTAATGGCAAAACTGGCACTGAAAATGAACTTCATAGATTTTTTAAATAAATAAAACCTAGTTTTTGCAAACGTTACTTGTCACTTTTTGACATCTATCAATAAGGATATTTAGACTACGCCCCGTAAGGGCATCATCGCCATCAAAAAGTGTTTTGCACTAAGTTACAATAAGATGTTTTTTTTTTATTGGTATTAACTCTGAAACTAGGGGAAAACCAGAAAAGTTTATATGACATTTTAGTCTCTAAATGTGATCAGGAATACACTGTTAAAATCTTTTGGTTTCCTCATGTCCTCATGTTACACCGTGTATAGCGAAAATGCCTACGAACAGAGAACCCGAGTAGCGAGTAGTAAGTATGGTCGTTCGTTTACATAATGAACGATATTTTGTATCATTTTGACGGAACTGCGCAGGCGCAGGCACACTACGAGTGCTACGCCGTAGCACTATGCTATTAAGTATGTTTGCTATATTATGCTGCTCAAAACGCTTGTAGAGGTTGTACGGTAAATTCTTTCATATGGGTGTCGATATTGATTTAATAATGACATTCAAACGAACATCTCCGAGAAACAAAGAAATCAAATTAGATTTGAAATCATTTCTAAGTCGGGATGCCGTTTTATTCGAAATGCAATGTCAATGCAGTGTGATCAAATGCCACACTGGCGGCTTTTATGAAACTCGCTTTCAGCTCATTTCGTAACCTGCCGTATTTTAATGCTTTTAATTATGTAACAGTCACATAAACTAGGTACTACAAATAAACTAAAACGAATAGTGACAAGTACCTTACATATTTCTTTCTAATGTTCTCTCACACTGACAGGCTAATGGAACGTGCACTGACATCAAATCGATATTAGAATGATATTGAAATCGTTTCATTTAGCTGACGTCTCGCTCGCACAAAAACTTGTGCTGACAAATCTAAGCGATATAACCGCCTGAATGGCAGCTAACGGATATGCTTCCAATATAAGTCTAATCAAATTCTAATATCGTTTTGATGACAGTGCATATTCGAATTGGCCTGTAAAGCCGACCACTGACTAACAGGCTACTGGACGATATCAGCCTGTCTGTATCTTTTCAAAAAAAGTCGTAACTTTTTGCTAAATGACATTAAAGTTCCATGAAAATATTACCTGCGGGGTCTGATTCTAAGGAAATGAATTGACGCTAAATTACAACGGTAGCATTTATTTGCATGAATGTCGCAGCAACAATCATCTGTCAAGTTACTGTCGCGCTAATATGGAAGAGTGATTGAGAGAGATGACTACGCTACGCTACGGAGCGGTAACGATTGGCACTTTGGCTAAGTACCGTGTTGTCAGCTTGGAGATCGCGCAAGTCCGCTACAACAGCATTTATTGCAGACGCATAATTACTTATATTGCTGTTCTGTTCTCACAGTGCTATTGACCGTCAGCGTCATCATAAATTACGCGTGTACGATTGACATAGGAACAGTTGGGTCGATGTACGAAATCCCTCGTGCTAAGCGTCCGCTTTAGCAACAGTAAGCAAGTTACCATGATAAACGTGGCAGTGGCGTAAGTGTTGCTAAAGTATGAAAGGCTTCTGGTTTACCCCACTTTCGATGTTACCTCAATGCACTTTATACACAAAGGTTGTTATTGCCAACTGAGCTAAAGCACTTCTAGTAGAGTTGTTGTTGTTGTTGGTCCTAGGGCACCCCGGAGGTGCATAGGGCTCCATAAGATCCTTCCACGCCTTTTTATCTTAAGCAACCATCTTGGCCTCGTTCCAGCTCAGTCCTACGGCTCGCAGCTCGTTCTCTATGCTCCACTTTCCGCCTTGAGGCCGCCACTGAAACGCGATAATGGCACTGTTCGCAGCTCCTTTCCGAAGGTTATGTCCGATTCATCTACATTTCCATAGCGTTACTTCTTGGGTGATCAGAGGCACATACTCCATAAATCCTCATTTTTTGATGTCTCCGGCCAGAAAATGCGGAGGATCGACCGGAGGGACTTATTGACAAACATTGGTAGCTTGTGTCAGCCACTTTGTCACTTGTAGTAGAGTAAGTAAGGTAGAAGAACTAGTGTTCGACGCTGCACTAGTCACCGACATGGGCACTTTATTTCATGGAAATATAGGTTAAATTTGAACAACGAAGATTTTTCTGTATTCGAACTTAATCCTTGTCACTTTGACATAAAGTGCCCATGTCGAGTACTAGTGCAGCGTCGAGCACTAGTACTTCTACCTTACACAATATTAAATTCCTATTAACATCGCCATGTCGAAACTCGAAACTACATTTAAAGCAATATTAGTTAGTATGGCACGCTCGTGGTACGCGTTGTTTGACAATAACATCCATTAGAGAACGGTAATGAAACTAATGAAGTATAATGTACTTCGTCAGTGCGTTTATGTGTATACAGAGTGACAGTCGCAATGTGAACAAAAATGATACGCGATGATATGCATTGTTTGACAATATAGTTCATTATAGTCTTTTTCTATTCGTCGACTGTAATGGTTGCATTAAGTATTCGTATAAAGTACGCAATTATAGTTTAAAATTGCGTAGTTTTATGTAGGGGCTCCCAACTCAACTAAAAGATTCATTTCGTTGCGCTGTAATAGTCATCTCTAAAAAAAATTACCAATCACGTGCTTCCGTGCTCCCATAGAAAAGTCAAAAAGGGTGAGGGGCGCGGGGCGGGAGTTGGGCGCTTAAGTTTAATAGTAAAAAAAGTATTATTTTAGATGTCTCGTAGATAAAGTATTGTATACAATAGTGATATAATCAAGCTTTTCTATCTCGTACCTCACTTAGGCAACTCAGCAAGCTTCCTTGCCTAAACATATCACTCGACGAAAAAGCTTTCTATTATATCACGATTGTATAAAATACTATTTTCAAATTCAAAGGGTAGGGTGACATTTCATTATTTTTTTCATTCCATGCCATTGCTGAAAATAGCTTGAATCCGGTCAATTTGAACGTACACTGATATCTTTCACCGTATATGAACTGGCGCGAGCGAGACGCACGGTAGCTAAATGACAATATTTAGATATTATGCTGATGTCAGTGCACGTTCCAATTGCCCTGTCTTCGTAATAAAGATATGTCAATTAACAGCGGAGCGATAGTATTAAAATTTTATTGCAATGTTCGCTTGACGGAAAATCAGACCGTATGCCACGATCATAACATAATCAAATAACGTAATTAAATCCCACTTTCATGCAAATAAATGCCACCGTTGTAATTTAGCGTCAATTCATTTCGTTGAAATCAGATCCCGCAAGTAATAATTTAATGGTACTTTAATCTCATTTAGCAGAAAATTACGACTGTTTTCGAAAATCTAGGTGAACAGATAATAGTTATTTGTTTTACAAGGGGGCAAAGATGTTGTTTAACCGCTCGTGCTAATATTGATACCCGAGCAAGCGAAAGATTCCAAAATTGAACCACGAGCTTAGCGAGTGGTTCAAGAAGTGGAATCTTGAGCGTTGCGAGCGTTTCAAGGCACGAGGGTTAAACAAACTTTGCCTCCGAGTGAAACACAAAAATTTTCACCACACCAAAACGAGTAAAATACTAACTATGAAATACCAAATAAATCAAACCAAATCAAATCCAAATGAACGTAGTAAGAAATGTGTATCATTAAAAATCATCATTTAAAAGTCAATTCCACCAGCTAACATAAATAAACAACTCAAAATGTTCATCTAATTTATTTGCCCCACATGTGGATAAAATGCAACTTTCTCATTCGTTTTTGAACAATCAAGAGGGCCTTTACCAGTTGGTGTGGCGAAAAGTTTATTTATAAGTTGTCCGTGCAAAGGATTAAAACTTACACTCTAAGAACACTTCAAACTTGGTTATTTAAATAAGTAAATGTATCTCTCTAATATTTATAACGTCGTCTAGTACAGTCACGGTCTTTAATTTTTGAGGGTTTACTTTACATTGTTAATTTAATTCCATTAGTATTGACAATCAAATTAATTTGAACCCTAAATGGACCAACAATTAAAGTCTGTGACCTATAAAACAAACTTTACTTGATATATCATTTATCAAATGAAACTGCTGATTAATATTTCCATTCAGCCATTTAGTTGGCTCTGACTATTTATTGATCACAATTATTTAATGTAATTCATGGGATTCGTAATGCATTGCACCTTTTAGTATAAGGCCTTAGTGGACGCTCGAGTTGGGCGTGCAGCAGGCCGGGGCGTGCGGCGTGCATGTTAAAGAAATGCAAGCGTATAGGAGCGGCCTTAGTGCACGCTTCACAAATCCCTTGTGAGCCCGACGCCACGCTGCACGCCCCGCCGAACGCTCCGCTTCGAGCGTCCACTCAGGCCTTACACTTAATTGTGATTATTATGAACCAAATTTTACTTTTGATTTTAGCCTAAGTACGATAAACGTTGATGTTTGTTTACCGTTAGATAAATCTAAAATTATAATCGAAAATGATACATAATCCAATCTGATTGAAGTCGACTGGTTAATTAAAATTCGAAGTAAACCAAGATTTTATGTACAATGTTCCAGTCTCTGATTATCGTAATTCAGCATTAATTTATGTAAGATGGATTTGAATACAGCTTATATAGAGGACCAGTCGTAGACTAGTATTTTTGTCAAATCCAGATAACATCTCTTAATTTGAATATTGAAACCAACGAAGAAATTATAACCACACTACGAGTATCTATACTGCCTAATATAAATAAAATACTACTGGGTATATCACAAATCCTTTTCCGAAAACCGCATCCGAATCGTTGCATTTGATTGTGAGCTAAATATGGCGCGACATACAAAATGACCAAAAATATTTTGTACATTTTTTTGTAAATTGTTATGTATCCCGTAAGGTAAAAAAGATCCTTGAAAATATGAAAAGTGATACTAAATTGAAAATCATCAGTATTTCCATTTCCCCCGCGGACTATTTCCTATTACATTATACCTACGGTTTCGGCTAAAAAGGAACGGGAAGGTTATTGTTTTCTTCCAAATTTAGTAGGATAACGTTAACTTAAAATTATTATTTTGTCAAAATTAGATAGACAGATAACCAAACTAACGGTTAGCAATAAAAAAATCCTGTTTTTGACATTTTTATATGTTTTTTAGAGCATTAAAGTTAAGCGTTCCCAATTCCCCTATCTAAAGTTATTAGTCAACTTTTTTGGGCAACTCTGCTGTGAACGGTTTATTTTGGGTTTGCGCTTAAAACCTGTTTTACCTGAGTTCAACACGAAACGTCCAATTATAGGTATTAAATACAATTGGACGTTTTTAATTAAAATCCGATGGTTATTGATAAATAGTTTATACAATCAGGCGTTACTTTGCGGCAATCCATATTAATTAATACAAAAAATATTTGCTTATCCGCGAAAAAATAACTCTCTTATCTCTTATCTTATCTTATCTTATCTTATCTTTTATCTCTTATGAGTTATCTTATCGCGGATAAGCAAAGTAATATTAAGTTTTTGTTTTAGTTTTAGTAATTGATAAAAGCAAGAATTTCGACATTCTGCGATATTCATCGGTTTTATCAATAGTAATCCTTAGTGAACATAGGGTAAGCGGCAAAGATCCCCTTGCTGGATTTAACGGCTATCTACTCTGTATTCTATGACTGCCTTCGGGATGTAGGTATAGGCTATTTGAAACAAAATACACTTTATTTGGGTTTGCTCTTAATATTGGAAGGAAAGTGATTGGACTGTCCATTTACAATGAATTTTTCAACCTAGATGAGTAAGATAATATTTTTTTGATAACTTTGCAAAAAAATTTAGACAATGAATTCTACTGTTGTTCCTTTTTCTAAATTGTATGCTGTTTTACTTTGTTATAACATAACCTCATTATCTTTGATCATGAATCTCTTACCTTGTTATTGTAATTAATAATTATATTTAAGGGGAGGGGCACTGTTTATCCTAAATCACAGGTTCGCCTACTTAGGAAACAGACCTTCTGGTTTACTTTTAAGAATCCTTTTGTACAAGTTTTTGCTTATGAAATTAGTTTTTTAAGAATTCTTTTGTACAAGTTTGTTTATGAATTAAATTGTTTAATTGTTTAAAAAAAAAATTGTTTAATTGTTTTACTAACTAGAGATCAATAATTTTCAAAACGTGCTGCCAAATAGAGGGCCTATGCTAACTTTCATATAAAGTAATTTTACAGGAATATTGACTAAAACCAAAGAGAATTTGAAATAGAGGTGGATTATTAAAGAAAACTTTGTAGCCGCGGTAAATTTACTGTCATCTTTCGACACATGATTAAAACTTTAAGAACGCCATTTCACATTGATTTTTATCCTTTCACTGATATGTGTTCAATTTGTTAAATATAAAAAAGTGGCGCCAATTAATAGATCAAAGGCCAAAGGTATGGCGGCGTCGTTTCGAGTGACGACGCCAAACAAATTTAACACATCAAAGTTAAATGGCGTTCTAAAAGTTTATATCAGTTTCTAAAGATTGCAGTAAATTTACTGTGGCTACAAAGTTTTCTTTGACAATCCACCTCTATTTCAAATTCTCTTTGCTAAAACACAGTCCGTACTTTTGCCGCTCTTTTGTATGAAGATTATTTGGATGAAACATTATTTATCTTTACTTCATTTTAATTCATCATTAAATCTTACTAATTTTAACTTTTCAAGACAAGAGTGAAATACGTGGCATACATTATTTTAGTTTTTTGAATTATAACTACATATCCATCATTTAAATTGACATACTGCAAGAATTTACCACGTAGAAGCTTAATACACTTATTTATTATTAAAATTTAAAAGAATCACAAATTTAGCACAAAGCTGTAGTACTATGTATAGTTGTATACATATATGAGTCTATGTTAAGAAATGAATGCCTTCTTTTTGACTTTTTGCATTGTGAACAGCCGATTATGAAACTTAGTAAATGTATGTTTTATTTCCCTTCCGTGAAAGATTACGCCGGGCAAATCCTACCAGAGGTTAAAGGTCCTTTTTTTTTAGTTTTTCGTGAATAACTCGTAAACAGTGGCCCATAATAAAAAATATTCTTATATGCAAATGATATACTCGTATGTATATAAAATAGCCTACAAGAAAGATTTCGGACACTTTTTCGCTAGGATCAATATTTAAAAGCTATTATAGCGGGAAAATTAATTAAAATCAATTCTATGTTTTTTTTTATTTATTTTCGTAGTAAATGATTTTTTTAGGCGGTGTGTTTTTCGAGAGTAGCATATCTCCTGTATAGTTAACCTGCGGACAACTGTTCTTGAGCTTAAAGCTCGTTCGGCCTCGGACCAGAATTTAGTCTTTTCGCTTTATTTATTCATATATTCCATGTAGCTTAATATAATCCCGCTGATTAAAAGTAATTGCACCGTGATATTGTTAGTACTGGCACTGAACAATAATGACCATAATAGTAACCCATAATAGTGCAGGAACAAGTTAGTGATTACGCAAAACGTAACTCCATACTTAAAATAAGTTTTCGGTTAAAATTTAATTAATTTCATTTACTTTCTTTCCACAGTACTCATGGAGGCAATTCTAAAAACTCCAAACAAAATTAGGATCGTTATGTTTATCACAGAGTTCCTATGGCCACCTCCTTTACCATAATATTGCGTTGTCACCCGACTTACGCAAATTTTCAGCTCAATCAGAAATCGCAAAATGGCTCAAATTTAGCATCCAATAGTTGACCCACACTAACAAACTTACATACTAACAGGGCCAGTTAAATAATGCTTGTAAAAAAAGTCCATGTCATGGTGGTAAATATTGCCTAATTAAGGTATAAAATTGTTCATTTATTGGTAAAATATATTCAAGATGTTTTGTTAAGGGACTATAAAAAAATAGCAAAAGTATTGCAACTCTGCATCATTGATTCCACTTTTATGACCAAATTTAGAGCGAAATACCACAGAATCTCAAATCAAGTAGTAGTTTCGATAACGAAGCATACCTTCAAAAAATCATCTCTATTATCTATCCAGAATTATCTATACCTGCTAGATTAGACTACCTAGAGCAGTCAAGTTATATCATTATATTAATTGTGACTAGGTGGCATGGATGTAAGTCAAGACACATTATTAATTTACCCAGTAACGCGACACTAAGTCATGTAAATAATTGCTAGGATCTACGACAACATGCATGTAATGTACTCTCACACACGGCACACACCTGTAACACAACGTTATATCACTGCCAGTGTAGAAGAAAGAGCACCATAAGGGCGGTTTCAGATTAGCTCGTTTTTAGAAGCGCGCGTAGGAGCATATGCGCTCGCATACCATTCGTACGAGCGTTGTCGCGCTAATAAGCTCGTATAAGCTCGTGCCGTGCGAGCTGATACGCACCGGTTCGAACGCACACGCCGGTGTACCCTATGCTCGTATACGAGCGTCCGGAGTTTAGAAGAGCGCGTATACGGTCAGTTGCCGTATACGCGCGTAAAAATACGCCAGTCTAAAACCGCTCTAACGATATCTGTATATTAAGATAAGGCTTGATTCAGATCATGAATAACGACCTAATTCAAATAGCTTAGTTGATAGTAACTCTGCCTATGAAGCCGATGTTATTATGTGTATATACATATATATACCGCTGATGGTCCTGGGATCGAATCCCGGTCATGGGTGTTTTCTATGTATTTAAGTATTTATATATTATATATGTTGTTGTTTGAGTAACAACACCATCCTTCTTGAGCTTACTGTGGGGCTTAGTCTATTTGTACAATAATAATAATAATTTATTTATTAAATAGATGGTGATGGTCAAAAGTGACCAAATATATCGTAACATACCTTTGCTGCCCTGGTTGGCCACTTTGGCCAATACTATTTGATGCTGACTGCACAAGGAACGTGCAAGAAAGCATGACATTTTAAACATCTTTAAATAGCGAGATCATCATTAAGTCCCGGTAAGAATTAACGAACATAGAATTTATATTTTCCTATTCTCTTGGAAATATTAGAACGTTGGAAGAAAATCGCTATAAGCGCGTCTAATCCCCGGTAAGAGCGTCGAGGCGCGACATTGCAGTTTACCGCTAGAGTGAGTGCCAAAATTCATTTAAAACTAACCCTTGTATCAAACATGTAAGGCTTAAATTCCCGAATCTCAGTAAGTAAATCGACACCAACGTTTAACGAAAGATTTAAGTTTGCGATATGACTTAGCGGCTTATGAACAACTGAATAAGGTTTAAATTCCAGTATTTTCCTGAGTTTGTTCTAGTGTCGACACTTAACGCGAGATTGCTGTAGATTCGCGCAGGTAGAAAAGAGATACTACTCTTGCAGATGGTCGAGATAGCGTGCGCGTGATCATCTTCGTGAGGGTCCTCTTGAGGCTATGAGCTAAGGGTTTCATCGACGCTTAAAACAAGATACCTATTTTCTGCTCAGTACTCGAATCTTTTGGAGCTGCCTTACTACGGTACATAAATATACAGGGTGAACTTGTTATGATATTAACCATACGCTGAGGGGTGAATGTGGGTCATACCGAACAACTTTTTTTTTGTAATTCGGGGTTGACTCCATTGTAAGTTTTTCAGTATATGAAGGGTTGATATGTGGGTCATATCAACCCCTCAGCGTATGGTCAAACATAACAATTTGCCGCTGTATTATTAAAGAATTCGTACGCGCTGGGCTCGCTTCTTCTCCCAGCAGTTTCTAAAGCACAGTCTAGTGAGCGAAAAAGAAAGCTGTAATTCTTTAAGCAGGGATTTTCGGACTGACGAAAAAAAAATTTTTTTGTTGGATGAAGATTTTTTGAAAATGGTGTAGTTTATGTAGCACCGATGATAAATAAAAATCAGTTTTTTTTTTGTATCCAGCGAGTGTTTGCCTTTATAAATTCTATCTGGAATTCGAATTTCTAATTAAATTTATATAATAAATAGACAAGTAATAACTTTGCTCTAATTTTATCAAGCGCGAATCTCGATAATGATAATATTGTGATCAAAATCGTCATTCGTGTTTCCGTGCCTCAGATTTTACAGATTGTCTTAAAGACGCTGCCTTCAAATATTCGTCAGACTAATTAAACTTCGTAAAGACCTATTTGCTTTAATTAAACAAGTTTCGCGATGCCAGGCAGCTTGAACTCATCTCGAACGAAGTTAGTTCCAGGTGAAGAAAAACAATCAAAGTTAAATGAATGAATGACAATATTTCTCATAAATAACATTATATGTAACGTTTTTGACAACAAACATATTTTAATAGAACCTTCGTATTTGTTGATTAATTACTTTAAAATGTTTTTTTTTCTTTATAGGAGAAACAACAGAAGCAAGTACAATAATAGTATTAATGATAAGTTATACAGTGCAATAGACGTGCACCTACCTCCTAAAACGCTCTCACTAAGAACTATACATAATATAATATAGATAAGGTAATGCTACAGTAAATTAAACTACACCTAACGCTCTCCAGCGACTAGATGACAATGAAACAAATTGCACAAAGATATTAAGTTTTCTCAGCTAACATTTCAAGGATATGTTTTTGGAAACTTACTCTGCTTGTATTGAAAATGTCTGCTGTTAATGAGATAATGATAAAGATGATGAATATTTGCATGTTAGACGTTAGAAGCTGTTAAAATATGTGAAACCATGCAAAATTGTAACATCTTTTTGTGCTTACCATATTTGATGCAAATAAATCATTCTAATTAGATATCATAGATAACAGACGTATCAGGTCGTGCGCACTTGCTTAATTAGGGCTAGTGCAATATATGTATAGGTACTTGTAAATTTGTGGCGGTTCTAGCCTTCATATATACTTTTTCTAGTATTTCTAGTATATAATGTATAATATATAATTGCCATCTAGCTTTGTATTTCGTAAAGGCTAAAATATAATTAATTGAATATTGTTGATATCTAGTGTTTTCAAAGTAATTTAGAGTCTCCGCACATTAGTAAACTAGATTTAAATGTGCTACAAATATTGCAGTTTCATGTTTATTGATCTAGGTGATCTCACTGGCATTGACTTTTCAGTGTTATATTTAGTCATATGGCTTAGGTAAAAACAAAAAAATGCGTAATTCAATTGTAAATACATGTCATCGAAAAATAAACATATATGGAACAATATTAAAACAGTATTTTAAAACTCAGTAGGTATTCTGGGTATTTAGGTAAATGCGAAAAAGCTAAATCTACTGTCTTAGCTTGACACGTCAATTTAGTTCATTTAATTATATAATAGAGGACTTTTCAGGTACCATGCTTCATTTTTGAGTTGTCGGAACTATTAAGATTTATTTTCGTTACTAAATTAAACTTAAAATATTGACGATGAAGAACATATTCAATCCTTACCACTACAAGGGTTTAAAAAATTGTCATTTAAATTCATTAGTTCATTACTGTCACATTGGTTCAAGGGTTTCAAAATACAAACTAAATATTTTTTCTGCATCACAAATTTTAACACTTGATAGTTGAAGCTTTATACTCGTATTAATCCAGCTAACAAGCTTACAAAACAAACACAGATTGGCTGTGTCAGGTTAAACAGGCTATTCGGCAAAGTCGGCAGCCTGCGAATATTGTGATAACAAGACTATGGGCTCAGAGCTACCATTAACCCTGCCGAAATAAGACCCGGCTTGATTCAGGGAAAATGAGAGCTGTGTGCTGCTCTGCACAAACGTTGAAAATTTAGGGGTATGCGATTAACAAGGAGTATTAACACTAAATGCACAGATGCGTGGATAAGGAGAAACTTTTGGTCCACTTATTAGTTGATTCTAGGACTTGGGTTTTTTGCTTACTAAAAAATGACGCTAATTTAAAAATGTCGCTGTCATTACGTGACATGTTGTTACCCAGTCAAACCTAAAGTTGAAAAAACGAAAAGTTGCCGTTTTTGGTTCCTACCACGAATTGTCACATTAACGTGACACCAACATAACTATTATATTATAACCATCAATAACCACAACTATAGACAGTACCTACGAAACAAAGAGCAACCGGTCGCCCGTAATTCTAGCAAGGACCGATTGACTCAACAAAGACTATACAAATAAATAAAAAATAAAACATCAACGTATTCGCTAACGTCTGCGTAACTTACTTTCTTAACATCTCGCTTGCACTAATATGCGAGTACGACGAGTGAGATGCATATGTCAGTGTCACGTCAGTGTAAGCACGTGGTAAGGCTACAGAGTCAGAATAATTTACGTGTGGTCTCTAGAATAATTTTAAATATTTATCAGATATACTAGTTAAATAAATGCTTATTATCCTTTAATTAGTTAAAGAATAATAAACATATATGTGACTATTTAACAAGAATGACAGATTTTACAATTCTTTTCTGCATCGACACAAAGTTAATTGAGGTGGGCACCCAACTTCGCAATGGAGAAGTAATGTTTCTCGGGTGGCTAAACTGTCTGCAGCCGGAAAGTTAAAGATGTATGTCCTCAGACACTGGCGGCCATTACTGGAGTTCTGCCGTCTTATTAGTTTCACACAAGTTAAATTACGACAAATGGTCCTTTCAGTTGACTTTCTGTATCTACCAGTTATTTGTTGAACTCACTTTAATTGTCTGGGTATGACGGTAATCATTGTCATCGAATGGTAAATCAATCATTGTCATCAAATGTGGGTAAAACTCAACGGGAAGTGTATACAATATTTCTAATATAATAATTCAGCGTACAACATTTGGTAAGTGGAAAAAAAGATCATATTGAAGACAAATAGGTCTCGACATTTGCAGAGAGGAAAAAAGTTAAAATTGAAAATGAAGGTGGCAATTTTTATCAGTCGTTGTTGTGTGCGTCTCCCTAACGTACCATATCTACATTATCTATATAGGTAAACAACTTTGAAAGTGCAATAGTACAAAATGGTGACTAAATTCACAGAACGAAAACGATATTACCGTAATTAAACATAAACCATGAAAGTAAATAGTAGGTAAATAAATAGTTTCCCCGACGTACAAACATCAACTTAATTAGCAAACAGGCAATGCAAGTTTGCAGAACTGTGTTATCTCTGAAAATGAACATCGGACACAACAACCTTGCCATTTTCACTTGCTTATTTACTAGAGATACAGTTATTTTATTTGTATGAATTCAGAATGAATTCTGTTGATTTTTTTAAAAGCTGAAAACTGGACACAGAGTAAGTAATTTTCAACATGTGACTATGAATATCGTAAATCACAATGCATGGTTCTGTTACTTAATATGCTTGTCGGTGAAATAACAATGATGTTGATCCAAGCTAGTCAGGGCGTAAAAGTAAACAAGTTTTTTGTCAATGATTTCATTTTTGATACAAGCTTTTATCGCTGACTGTACTTTTCTTTCAACAGCCAATTAATAATTTTCAAGACAATTCTAAGAAACTCTTTTAACATTTAATAAGTTTCCGTCGTTTCAACACATAGTTCCTATGACTACCTCCTGTGGCTACTGTCTATCGTCGGATCAGCTCGATGATACCATAATATTGCATTGTTACCCAACTTACTTATATGCATGAGAAGTACTAATTTAGCTTTCAGGATTTAAATAACGGGACAGGTGAAACTAAATAAAAGCTTTAAAAAATGTGTAATAATAAGCCCTATAAGGTAAATATGGGCAAGTGTGGCTGCGGGATAAGTATGACTGGCCTTTATAGTGGGGCCTGTTTATTAGTGTCAATTGCGAGTTCATGCATTTGCTACTAAACGCAAACACTGGATCTTTCGGGCGCTCTCGGTTCCGTTCGGCTCGGCGTTGGCAAAACTTAATTAGTATGTAGTCTGTGGCGTTACTTGACGTTGGCAGCGCGCAAACTTGACAACCCTAAATAGAACATTAGAAAAGGACAACATGATTCGTTCCTGAATAAATAAATAAATATTATAGGACATTATTACACAAATTGACCTAGTCCCACAGTAAGCTCAATAAGGCTTGTATTGAGGGTATTTAGACAACGATATATATAATATATAAATATTTATAAATACTTAAATACATAGAAAACACCCATGACTTAGGAACAAATATCCATGCTCATCACATGAATAAATGCCCTTATCAGGATTTGAACCCGGGACCATCGGCTTCATAGGCAGGGTTACTACCCACTAGGCCAGACAGGTCGTCTGAATTGCTGTCAAACTTCGGTTTTGTAGGAAGTGTCATTTCTGTCCGGTAGTACTATTATTTATCCCGTTATGTGCCCTAAGTTGTTTAACAAGTGGCCAGTGTCAATCACCTTGGCTCCTTCACTAGCTTTTCCCGAGGGTCTACAGTATGAGGTTCTTCAAAAAAGGAGTGTTCAGATTTTTAAAGGGTCGGCAACGCGCATGTAACACCTCTGGAGTTGCAGGCGTCCATAGGCTACGGTGACTGCTTACCATAAGGCGAGCCGTATGCTTGCTTGCCATCGTCGTGGTATAAAAAAAAATTTGGCTTATCGAGCACACATTTTATAGCATTGACGAATTTATGAAAGCTTAAATTATGAGTTACTAGTTAGTTAGTTAGTTAGTTATGAGTATCTATATTATAATTGATTAATATATTATTCATTTTTATTTTTTTCATAATTAATTGTTATTCAATACTTTTTGTAAATAATCGACATCTAATATTAATATTATACTATAAATGATTATGATCATTCTCTGCCATACGTAGCAAATATATGAACTCGCAATAAGCACTTATCAACTTGTAAACAGGTTCCAATGTGTAGACCAGCCACACTTATCCCGCAGCTACACTTATCCGTATTGACCTTATGACAATCTTATCAATGTATTTTTTTGGACTGAAATAGTAACCTACTTAATTTGGATGAATTTACTTGCAACACGTTCGATCAGCAAGAAAATACTAAAATTAGTCTGCTTGCATAAGTAATAAATTATTTTATTAACGTAGTAACTTTTGCGATCGTATTAATTTTCTACACAATCGTAAACCGGCAATAAAACAAGTTGGTTGTTACTTCGCGTACACCGATACCTTTATTATCATCACAAAACAAATAAACGATACATAGACAACACGGTAAAACTAGTATCGGTTTATTTTTATAATAACTCGAAATATCTAGTCAAATATCAAGATTTGTTCTCGTATTAGTTTCAGTTATATGAAATTGATTCCTTTCTACTGGTTTCTTGGTCGATATGGCAACCAACTTGTTAATAATGGTACTTTTCTTGCTATCGAAACTATTCGAATCGTTATTATCTGATGTCTTCGGATTCCGAAAATGATCCAATATTGGAGAATTTCTTTTATGAAGATACAAAATTATTCTATTCCATTGCTCAGAGACGCCGTCAGAAAATCTCCACCAAAAAGATTCCGTTTGTTTATTTCCGAGGATTTTATATGCGTAGCCTTCTAATTTTTTCTTCCGCTTCGTAGGCTTGGAATTTACGTATTTCGTTTTCCAGGTAGAGGTTAAATGTTCCAAGCTATTTATTTTTGAAAGTTTAACGAAAACATCGCTGTCATGATCAGCTTCTACAATCATCGCTTGAGAGTTATGACTAGAGTTAGTACTTTTCAAATTATTTAGTTTAGTTTTTGTGGATTCTGCTGATGATTTTTGTATAAAGTCATTTAGTAACGTATCTTCAGTAATCGTAGATATCTCCAACTCCTCTTCTATGGCCTTGGTATGCAGGTAAGTGTCATGAGTCGTTTTAGTTATTAAGGATGAAATAAAACCTGATTCTTTCACATTAACTTTCCTACCGCTTCTTTTCCTTCGAATAGGTAATCCATGAGAGTCATCGTAGTCACTGTACATCTTTCCTCGTTTGGGCACCATATCTTTCAATTTAATAGAACTGAAAAGTTAAACGCGTTAAATTTTAAAAGCTCTCAATTCTATTAACTAAAGTAAGTTTTGTAAGAAATAAGTATTGCAACTCATGAAGTTTAAGTACAAGTAGTTGTTTATTTTCTTCGTGTATATATTTCTTCATTACTTTTAGTGGTTAGCGTCAGACAGGTGATCATACGCGACGAGTCGTAAATTTACAAACTCTTGCTACACACTTAATATCATTCTTAGAGGAATAAATATCCAAACCAAAGATACATTATATTATATAAGATCTGGAATGTCTAAAAAAATTCGTGCCTCCAAATTTACAGGTCATATAGATGGGAAGATGGTGCTGTAGTGTATGACTCCATGCATTCCATATATTATGCGGTAGCTCTGGTGTCAAAAGTTGATGTTTGACAATTCAGATCACAAAACATATGGCGCAGTACATCGCCAATTCGCCAATCTGGTGCGGCTGTCGAATTAGGGGGCAGGTTTTTATCTTAGACTTTACCCCTCCATTATAATCAATAACTTTCTGATCCAACAAACCTACATAACAAACTGATTCTATAGTTCGTGTCATCCAGGATGATGCGTAGATTTTGTCAAATCCAACCTTTAATAACATGACGTTACGAGTCAAGGCACGCGCCGTCGTGAATGGCACGATCTATAGTAGAATAACTTAAAATATTTGTTGCTTACTTATCATTCCCGAAATCCTTGAAATCAGTTTGGGTTATTTTAATCGGACTTTCTACTTTCGGCTTCATGTCCCACATAATCTGCTGCATTTTATTTTCTAACGGACGAACGAGTAAAGGCCTTATGGTTGGCGGTGTTAGTACTGGAGACTTGTAGCTAACTTCGTAGTCGAAGAAATTTTCGGAAGACGATCTAGAAGGTTCTGTAAATTGAAATTATAATGAAAACTCTGTAAAGATAAACATAAAAGGCGATCGTGACGATCAGAAAATTAAACATGTATGAACATGTATAGGTAAAAAAAGCAGAGAAATAGGATATTAGGCGCGCATCACGAAATGGACCTAACTCAGCATAATGCTCAGCTAAAAGCCAGCGTTGTTCTTGTGTCATAAATATTTATGCAGATTTGTCTTGCTATAGCCTGCTAAGTTAGAGCATAGTCTAGATAGGTACCTACAATTGAGAAATTATGAATTTAATCATTGATAAATTTGCCATGCACTTTTACGGCTGATGGTACATAAAGCAGCACCAAAGAGAAATAAGTAAGCATAGAGTGCTCACTCCATATATCAGTTTTCTTAACAAAACGTATCGACGACAATAGATATCGTGACGATCGAGAAGTCTATATCTATTGTCAAGTAGCAGTACTGATAAATCCGCTACTTGGCGCTAGATGTCGGCTATACGAAAATAATAAGCGTTTTGGTAAGAAAACTGATGTATGGAGTGACCACTTTATGCTTAGCTTGTTTACAACCTAGAAATCTACTTACCCGCTGAAGGCCAGTCTGAAAGTTTCTCCTGGAACACAGCGTTTCTTAAACGATTAGCCGGGTTTGTCTACATTATGCCATGACTGCTACTCTCTGTAAACATCCTAGAACCTAAAGTAGAACCTAGGAACCTACGTACCCGCTGTAGGCCAGCCTGAAAGATCCCCTTGGAACACAGCGTCTCTAAAACGATTAGGCGGGATTGTCTCCTTGATATCCTTATCTCGACTCTCCATAAACTTCCTGGCGCTTAAACCGGAGCCTGGGAAACCGGGGTGCATCGCTAACTGACCGAAATATTTGGCGTACTTATCCGTCGTTGTGGTCTAAAAAATAAAAACAACAAAAAACATTTAAGCTTCTTAATATGGTCAAAATTTATTTTGAATCCAACCAAAATATATGTACATCTGTGCATAGGCGTAGCCAAGATGGCAATCATTTATCGACAAATGGATATCGAAAATTAAAATATAATCCAAAAAGCCTCCTCGTAATTTCTATGCATTATTAAAGTTTTAATGAGGCGTTTTCTACCTATACACGGTGCTAACGAGGAATCCGAAAGATTAAACAGTGTATTCAGTATTCCTGATCATATCCTATACATAACTAAAATGTCCTGTGAACTATTCTGGAAGTAGCCTATTTTCAGATTTAATACCAAAAATATAAACACACACTTATTGTTACATAGTGCAAAACGCCTTTTTGATGGCGATGTTGCCTCTATGGGACCTAACCAAGTTACAGAATAAGTAATAGACCGAAGACCGTAACGAAAAGAAACTTCCTACGAAACCGAAGTTTGACAGCGCTTTTGGGACGAATCATGGGACGGCATTCCTAATGTATAGCTCTATCCCTTACGGCTATTTAGGGTTGTCAAAATTCAACTCCATCCATTCCATTATCCATTATCTTATTTGTGGTTGTGCACGCAAAGTGACGTCAACTTGTGCCAACCCCAATAATTGCTCGTAGCAATGTTGAACCGAACGGAGCCGAGAATGCCCGAAAGGATTAGTTTCGCCCACTGAACTAGTCTAAATATTCTTATTGATAAATGTCAAAAAGTGGCAAGTAACACTTTGCAAAAACTAGGTTTAGCGAAAAAGAAGGTAAAAATTTATTTTTAGCGACAGTTTTACCAATATAATAATAAAAAATCGAAAATATAAAACAAAAATTAACTGTTTTTGGCGAAATAGACCTAAACTCATTACCTAAACTTATTTTGGCGTCAAAAATGCGTGGTTTCGGGTACCTCGTGAGCACCCTGTATAAGCGATTGCCAATGTGCTCTAGGATGTGTGATTAGGCTCAAATATATTAAACTTCGCTAATCTAAACAAACAGTTGGAAGATATTTCATGTATTTATGATCAGACCAGGATTTGAACAGTAGTTGTTGTTACAACCCAAGCAAATTTTGAAATACCAGAAAATATTTAAATACGTCTGTGGATGATACGTCTGTGGTGCCTGATGGAAGTTGTCTTTGCGTCGTTTTTAAAACATACCGGGTCGCTCCTCCTGGCATTATGTATTTGAGCATTAGCTTCTATAGCCTTTACTCGATCTAACGGATCCTCGGGAATCTTAGCGGTAGCCTTGAAATAAAAATGAGTATTGGGTAAAAATAGCTTACTAATTTATCTTGAATATATCTATTCATTCGTCTGTGGAGCGTCATCTTACCAATTCAATTTTTCGAGCTTCATGATGCCTTGCAGCCGCTTGTATAGCTTTCAATCGTTCCACCGAACCGCCTGGCAAGCTGTCGGCAACCTAGTAAGAAGAAAAATGTAAAAAGTATCTTGAAAAATAGAAATAAAAATAAGTAAAAGTGTCCTTTGAACTTATATCATGTTAATTTATGAAAACCAAAATCAACTATGCTGGCCAATATTAATTACTCTATCTTATTTTGTTCTACTAAATAAGCTCCCTTGAAAGTATTTTTATAGCAATATTAAACATTTAAACAAGTATTTAGTTGCACTGCCGAAAGACTTTTGCTTGTACCCCTTTAGTACCACTTACTTGCAGCAATGCATCGACTTTATTCAGAGTCGTTGAGGGACTGGTGGTATATGGTGGCGCTGGAGGTTCAAATCTTCGTACAGCGTCTCCAGCCGGTGGAGACGTGAGCCGCATGAGGCTGCCTTCGTATTTGTTTTGTGCTTCCGACTCAAATATGGAGTTGTCCGATCGGCGACGACCGGCCGCTAGTGGCTGCTCGTCTTGTTGAACTCCGGGTGATATTCTCTCTGTCAAGATTTTGTAAAGCAATGTACAATATTATTTGAGTATTCCAGAAGAAGAAAAAAATATTACAATATCTCATGTAGGTAGTTGTCCTTGTCGTTCTTTTGCACTGTGTGATGTTATGAATACTGAGTCGTTGCTTTGCCATTGTGTTTATCCGGGGCTTCAGCAAAATTATGTATTCAAAATTGTTATATTGAATTGACACAGAATTTGTCGTGATCGGGTAACGTAAACATAAATATTTTCTGTTTAGAAATAATATGTGTATGGAGTCATGAATATTTACCTGTAGTAAAAATACTTAATCATATACTCGTAATTAAAATATCAACGTACGGCCACCGGCGTCCTTGAGAGCAATACTTGGTTCTGCACCGCCCGATCGTCTCCAGTCGAAGTCATCAGCTATCTCGTCATCGTAAACACCTCGCTTGATGTACACGGAGATGTTAGTCTCTGAAAAAAAAAGTAATTAAGTTAATAAATATTTCACTTTATCTAAGTTCACAGTTCGCTCAGCTACCAACAACATAATTTTGTGTGAATGCCATCCGGCATACAAAACCCAAAAATAAACGACACTTTTTTAAATTTATAGTCTGCTGCGACCATATTAGTGATTGGAACTCAGCATAGTTCGGATCATCTCAATATCAATCGTTCTGCTCCAATCATTTTTATTTCTCTAACTAATGAAACGCATACCTACCGCAAATCATTAGGGTCTATATTCCGGCATGAAACGTACAATTGCCGGAGCATAATTGAGCAATTCCATGGATTGCTTATACTAACAGCACATTTTTGACATATTTGGGTATCTATAAATGTGGGTTTGAATCGCGCAGGCACAAACAGACAGGATCTAGATCTAGGAGGAAGATACTGATCAACTGAATATATTGTTAGCAAGTTTATTTATTGATGCACAATGATATCGTGAAATTTCTCAGATAAGTTCTTTTTATACAAACTATTTACTATCTTACCTTTGAGGTCGATGTACTCAGCTAATGAGTAATTATAACCCATGGCAACGCCTGCTAGTGAAGCTGTGAGTAGCAAGCAACAGACAGACGAGCTGATGAGGCACGCCATGATGAAAACCACGACCCTGAACAAGATTTTTTCTTAAGAATTTTACTCGAGTGCCACGAAACGCGCACTCAGAGCATCAGGAGCGTGCACGTTGATGCCACAAATGTATGGCAGTCGGCGAGCGTGCACACTCGTGACGCTCGAATTGTGCATTCCGTGACCAAAGCATTAAAAAAACTGCATGCTATGATTTTGGACTTAAAACTTGGCTTTTAAAATGGCTGAACATAGAACAAATATTTTAAAGGATTATTGAAGTGAATAATTCAGTATCGTATTCAAGAAGTTTCTATATTCAATACAATTTACCTGTGTGATGCATCGAAGCACCAGGCCATCCACGTAAATATGCAGCACATTGTGAGAGCATTTCATTGATGCCAATAAATCTGCAATCAAATATTTAAAAAAAGTAACACTTGTGTTGAGATTTTTTGCTGATAACACGACTTTTCCTGATTAAACTGAAGCCAGATTTATACACTCTAGTTTTGTAGCTATTTGGCGAGTAGACTTTGTGGCAATTATATGAACTGAACTGAATAAACAATGTAGTGCAAGTGCAGGGTCGTAACTTATCCCTTAGATACGTGGGTCAAAATTGTTTTCGTTGTCTTGTTTCTGACCACTCTGTCACGCTTGTATTGGTGGTGTCTTCTATCGAATAAATAAATAAAATCGAGTGCTATGGATGTCTTTATGGCCGGAGATTGTTTTACTTGGGAAAAAATCGAAACTAAAAATCACCTATACAAAAATCTACACTACGTCACTTTTTTGAGGACAAAAAACAAGACAACGTAAAAAACGAAGAAGAAGAATTCACGTCGGTGAATGTACGTGAATAAACGTACAATCAAAAACGACAGAATAGTGGATTTGAGAACTTTAATGTGAATATACCTTGTAAATCCTCAAGCCTTGTAAAAAGACGGCAAGAGTTATTTCGTCAAAGGGTCCTTGTCCGAACTACGCGCATAGCATCCGCTTTGAGAAGACGTGCGTTAACGGTAGCGCGTAACAAGCACTCATCGTTATCTACCTTCTGGTTGTTGCCATGGCGCGGCTGTTTCAAAAAGCCCTGAAATTTGATTACTTATTGGTGGATTATTTAGGATCTTTACATGTCATCAGCAGTCAACAAAGTAATGACACTGTCATGTACCATAATCTAAATTAAGTTTTTAAAAAGACATCAATGAAGGTCGTTATCAAAATAAATGAAATGAAATGAAGACAACGCCAGTGAGTCTAATTTAGAATATTTATATATTTATTTAAACTTTATCGCAAGAATCGAATTTAAACTGTCGTGAGACATACTAACATTAAAATAATTCTACGGATTACACTCACGTCTTTTTAGTCACTCGCGCGACATGTTATTTTAATGTCATCCATTGGGTCAAGTCAAACATAAACTTTGTGCGTAGCGAGGGACCATACTTAACACTCGAAACAAAGACTAACTATTGCTCTCTTATTGCACAAATAACTATTTTACTAGCACCTCAGACGAATAATGAGACAACTATGAACTACACCAAATATCACTTATCTTCATTATTACAAACTCACCCAAAGCTACCGCCAAAAGATAAGGAAGCAGGGCAGGATATTGAACGTAACAAGTTGAGCCCTAGAACCGTGCAAGTTGCCACATTAGGAGCGCTTGTTGACACACATCTGTTCCGCAAACTTTTACTAATAGTGCCGACCCACTTTGCTCACAGGTATAGACATCTTGACATCTACTACATTGTGTTCTACGTTAATATTTGGTCCATAACACTTAATAAGACTTGAAAGTCAAATCTAATTACTGAGTTTGTATCATGTTTGTATACGGTTATTAGCCCTACAAATGATATCAATTTTTATTGACAAAACTAATCATGTAAGCGTTACTTTGGCGATTTTTTGCTATATTTCGAATTTAGTAAACTAGCATTAAAGTACCTATTACCAACTTTACCTTTGCTTAGATGAGAAAACAAAGTTATAAAATATATGAATACTAGCAAGCAAATACATTGTTTGTTTCACCTGCAATAATTTACGGTATGAATTTTACTATGGAACTAACCCCGAAATCGTGAAAAATATTGGCAGTTTGATACATTTTGGTTGGCCTGATGTTGATATTTTGCATGGGAGAGCCATTTTTTTTTTCGTGATTGCGGGGTTCGTCCCATAGTAAAAGTTGGTCAGTATGACCTTAATTTACCATTATTGGTGGTTGTACCTTTCGATGAGAAGTGTAGGAAAATTAAAAATGCATCGTTCATGCAGATAGGTAGTGTAAGACAATTTATTGAAGTAAACAACTATGCTTAAGGTGGTTCGATTTTCATACAAAAAACAATCGCTATTAATTAATTAATTACACAATATTATTACATAAATAGTTGCGCATCTATCTACTTTCCAATATTCATTTGCGCTAAATTAATAGAAAAACTTTGTTTCATACAGAAATCATGCAATAATGAACGTTATATTTTTATAAATTTTACTTATGTGTGTGTGACAAATGTCGTGTACAAATACATTGCGGCGTTGCCACTCCATGCTTCGGACTGCCATCGGCGCGACGTTGCGATGTTTGACGCGTTTTTAGCTGACTCTGTCGACACTGACACTCAGTGTGACCAGGCGTACGATAATTGTCGTACATGTACGATAATTTGGGCCGCGGTATGATATAATGTTCCAAAGAGCATTATCGTACACTAAAGTACTATAATTTCAGCCCTTGGATGATGCCACCTTAAAAGTCTAGTAATTTGAAGCAAAATATGACACTTTCTCTCAGAAATAGGCTAAAATTAGTATCTTTTGGGTGTTCGGCTCCTTGGTGTAAGTTTAAAGTTTAAAATGTCTCAATTTCCTGTATACCGTTTGAGTCTATCCCAAAAATACACAAACAAACAGATTTTTTGCGCAATTTAGACGAAAATTGTCTTTTTTTATTATTAATTGGAAATTTAAGCTTATTTTGCTAGACATTTTTAGGGGCTGCCTTTTTGATTGGCGTACGATATTTTTTTCAACGGTACAATAATATTGACACTCAAGTACGATAATTCTCTTCCGCTCGCCTGGCAACTCTGCTGAAACTTGACAGGACCTGGGGGCCTACCGCGAAAACCTAAATTCGCAAATTGCGGGGATCTTTCTCTTTTACTCTCACTAAGACGTAATTAGAGTGACAGAGAAAAATGCCCGAAATTGACGAATTTCGATTTTCCCGGTAGCCGCCCTGGTGCTTGAGGTACTTGATAGAAAACAACGCTGCCGCATGTTCTGAATTGTGATTTTATGTGTTTTTGGATTGAAAATGATAGCAACGTCTAAATCAAGTTACAAAAATCATCGATATTCTGGTCCGCGAAAAACCAGGAAAAGTGTAACTGTAATTGGAGTCTACAAAAATGACCAATTCATAGAAAATAATATGACCTAGAAACTAGTTCATTTTTATAAAACTCAATTTTGCCCGAGATTGTACTTAGGCGAATACCTAAGGGAGCTAAGTGTATTGATCTTGAATAATTAGTTGGCTAATATATGACTCCAACATGATATGGACATTTACATCATAACTATTATACCTAGTTGGTTACTAAGTTCTGTTACTCGATTTCTTTCTTTCTTCCTAGCGTTGTCCCAGCATATTGAGCATATTGCCACGGCTCAATGGAGCCTGGGGTCCGCTTTGACAACTAATCCCAAGATTTGGCGTAGGCACTAGTTTTTACGAAAGCCACTGCCATCTGACCTTCCAACCCAGAGGGTAAAACTAAGCCTTGTTGGGATTAGTCCAGTTTCCTCACGATGTTTTCCTTCACCGAAAAGCGACTGGTAAATATCAAATGATATCTGTTCTGAAGTTCTGTTACTCGATTTGCAACCTCTTTATTCCCGTTAAAATAAATGCTACCGAAAAAATAAAAAATGACATAATGTGGTGGATTTGTGAGCTATAATTATATACCACACATAACGCTTATCTCGTCGTATCTATAATGAATTGGGGCCTAAAAGAGAATCGTATTCCAATTTTTTGAAACGCTTGTATTACTTTCTATATTAACTAAAAGTTGCCTTAAAATTCAGCTTTTATACTAAAAACGGCTTTAAATATGTTAAATTAACAAAATATATTTTGACAGATGCTTTCGCGCCCAAAACGCTCTTTGAAAATTGTGTGACGTCACAGTTTATGGTTTGACACATAACTACATACACACGTAGAAGATACGAACTGTCAACTAATATTTGTCATTTGTTGTTAATCGCCTAACTGTCAACAGTGTCAATCCGAGAGTTGTGACGTCATCAGAATCTTCAATGACGTTTCAAGTTTGGTCACGTGACGTGTGCCAAAAGATATTTTAAATTCAATATTTACAAAAATATGGTCATTACAGGTCCCCTAAAAGTAGTTTAACGTGTTCTTATAATCCAAAAGAATTTATTGGGATACAATTATGCCCTAAGATTTGTAGATGGAAACAACCCTATTGCGTTGCACAAATGTGGGCACCCGCCAAACATGATTTTGGGTGTGTCATACTCAGGGCTAACACAGATTCATTTCTGTGAAAAAGGTGTGAAAACCGGAAACTGGAAACCGTTCTCGAACCAATAGTGAAGCCCTTAAGCCACACCCTATTTCAACACCAGCCATGGATCTTTGAACAAGACTCAGCTCCTGCACATAAGGCAAAAACAACTCAAGCCTGGTTTCGAAGGAACAAAATTGGCTTTATTGCCCACGAAGACTGGCCGTCCTCCAGCCCGGACCTTAACCCCCTGGATTATGCCATATAGCAGGTTATTGAGGAGAAAGCCTGTGTTTACCCCCACACAAATATTAACTCCCTCAAGCGGGCCATAGTTAAGACAGTGACGGAATTAGACATGACAATCGTGCGTGCCGCTATTGATGACTGGCCTCGTCGTTTCAGGGCCTGTGTCAAAGCCAGAGGAGGCGATTTTGAATGATATTGTCATATGTGATTCCTGATTTTGTGTACTTCATTTTACTTATTATTTTATAATATATACTTTATTAAACTTTCGTTGGTATATTTTATGTAGATAAAGATTATTGCAGTAACAGAATTTAATAACCAACTAGGTAGAAAACAATGCAATACATAAACACATAAATTGGATATGATGTGATCCGTTGAATGAAATTGACAATAAATAAAATAAATAAATAATTTTCTATCCCTAGGCATTGTGTGAAACTTCTAGTTGTGTCAAAATATCGGGAAATCAATAATATAAACAAAGATGGTAAATATCTCATTTCTTTTTATAATGGTTATAAATAGAAGGCCATGCAATTTTGTAACTCACTGTAATTTAATTAAATGTATCGTAAAAAAAAGTTTTAATTCTACTGTAAAATAGTACCTACTTTTTTAAAGGCTGGGCAGTAAGGGAAAACAGCGTTTTTTTTTTTTAAAATACCGGAAAATCTGCCTTACAAATTTGGACTTTCTTAGGTTCATTCTACTTAGAATCTTCTCCACCCTAGCATTAAAAAAAGATATCCTAAAATATCCATACCATTACGTCACATTTTAGTGTGAAAGAAATTTCAGTGTAAAACTAAAATTTCAATACAAATTTTCGGGTTTTTATAGCACGAGGATTGATTATGCTAGTGATTCTGAGTTGGAAGAACCCAAAAATATCATGATGTGTGAGAATCAGATTTTTAATATTTTTATGGAAAAACGCTCATATTTCTCATAAAATAATTTATTAATAATAGGTACTTGATAATACTGATAACAAAAAAAAATTAATGAGTCTCGAACCCACATCCTCTTGCATGTATTTCCACGTACATACCGCAACGCTATTGAAGCCTACTCACGCTGTGCCAAATTGTCTACTACAAGGATCCCAGTAAGACTGTTTGAATGTGTGAGTGATAGTTAGAAATAGAGTCAAGAAACATTCTGTCGACATTAAGGGGTAGTTTTTGTGCAATGAAGTGTTCAATGTTTGTTTTAATAGTTCAATATTTATTTAAAGAGTGCGCTAAACATAATTTACAGTATAGAAATACCAAAGACTACTCCACAAAAAAATTAAAACTCAAAATTTGCAATTGTGGCGCCATCTAGTGAGGTTTAAGCTTTGGGTAACCTAGTCGAACCACCTTAATGATTTTTAGAACCCGTAACGCCATCTATTCGCGGTAATGCGTTTCAATACATAAGATAGACAGGTTCATATGCAAAATTAGGACTTTATAATCATTCTGAATACATAGTAGATGGTGTAAAATACTATAATTCACTTGAATACAGGTGATTAAAATCACCCTGTATAGTAAGAACTTGAAGGACAAAGTAAATAGGATAATGTCATGACCAGCTCAGTTTTATGAAGATCCGACGAAGCGTAAAACCCATCTAAGTAAATCTTGAACCTGTTATGGAAAATAAAGTAGTTTTAAGGTACAATGACTAATATTTACTTACTAGACTTCGATACATCGGGGTTTTCGGTGCGGGAATGTTTGACATTAGCCAAAGGTACTGACTTAAAAACAGAATGTACTCAAGCGGGTTTCTAACTAATAAATAATTAATTAAACAAAAGATTAAATTAAAAAATATAATATATATTTAAACAAACTTTTTTCATCACAACAACGCTAGGAAAATACTAACTAAAACATAACGAATCAAATCCAAATGAATATTGTTTTATCTATTATTGAAAATCATCATTTTAAAAGACAATTCTACTCGCCAACATTAGAAATAAACCAAAAATGTGCATCAAATTACTTTGCCACTATTGTGGATTACGTGCAACTTTCTTTTCCGTTTTTGAAAGATAAGGTTTTTACAAGCTTGTGTGGTGAAAATAAAATTGTATAATAGTGTGTATAAAACTCACAGAGACGTCGTTATTCATTTTAAGAATAATGTGATGTTTTCTCAGGCTAACATATCTGTTTATTATTTGTTTATTATTCATATCTGTTTATTGTTTATTATTAAATATTATGGAAAGTTGTAAGACGCACTTCATTTACCTAGTTTTTAACATCAATTTATATTTTGGAAACAGGCAAGTTTGTAAAGAAATACCCTCAATTTTATACTAAACGTTCAGATATACCCCGACGTTACGCCAGCAGGTTTCAAAATAAGCTGGTGCAGGTTATCCCCTCAAAACTAAAACTACATTCAAAAAGTCCTAACTCTATGGCAATAAAAATATTCAAATAAATCAGTAACGAAATAAATAACACGAAGTCCGACAATAAATTCTTTAAAAAACTAAAAGATCACTTCATCAAAAAAGGTTATTATACAATAAATGTTTTTTTAACGACCAATAATTGCAATTAACAAAATACCTATACAATAAATAATAATTATATAATATCTTGTACAAAAAACTCGATCTCCTCCCTACCGGTTATCATGTTGTATACAATTCTATGTAATGTGATATGCAATGAAGATTATAAGTATGAGTATTATATTAATTTATTTACTAAAGTTTTGCCAATATGTGTAATACAAATACAAATGGACTTAAATAATAACGTCAAAAATCATACCGGAGTATTCACCCAAATATAGACAAACAAAACTTACTCATACTACGCGCTTACAAAATCTTAACCTTAACCAAAACAAAACAACAAAAAAAGCTACATTAAGATGAAAAATAAAACAGATGTAACAACAAACAAATAGATTTATTTCTAAGTACTCTTACTCAAATAATTCCCGCACCGAAAACCCCGATGTATGAATTCATAACTCAGTTACTGCTAAGCTACGGCCGTAGCACTACATCGTAACCTGTAGCGTTTTCTGATATGATGTAACAAGAATGTTAAGAAACGTTACTTTGCCCGAAAAAGTCCGAAAAGGGAATTTTAAGCACACATAAAACTGTTTCTTTACTGTGACGTAGAGATAACCATTATATAATAAGAAGACTATTTTTAAACCTCTCACGACGCAACGCAAACAAACAAAACTCGCTACTACTGCCATATTTGTGTACATTGTGCTTATTAGATAACTTATATGCTTTAGCTCTATGGCAACTTTAAAACAGGTAGGTTTTCTCTGTTTATCTGCAGAAGATCGACCAGCCCGCGCAGCCAACATGGCAATCGTTAACGCTCCGTAGCGTAGCGTACAGATGTAGTGCATGATTGTTTTCCATCGTATTTTCTCGGAAATGTTCGTATTTGTCACGCTAGTTCTTTAAATTACTTTAATAATAATAATAATAAATCCGTTTATTTAAGACAACATAGGTCCAATCGCATTACAATGTTAAAAACAAAGTTAAGAATAAATTAAAACACCCCACATGTGGATAAAATGCAACTTTCTCATTCGTTTTTGAACAATCAAGAGGGCCTTTACCAGTTGGTGTGGTGAAGAGTATTGTATACTTTTTTTTTATACTACGTCGGTGGCAAACAAGCATACAGCCCGCCTGATGGTAAGCAGTCTCCGTAGCCTACGTACGCCTGCAACTCCAGAGGAGTTACATGCGCGTTGCCGACCCTAAACCCCCCTCCCCCTCGTTGAGCTCTGGCAACCTTACACGCCGGCAGGAACACAACACTATGAGTAGGGTCTAGTGTTATTTGGCTGCGGTTTTCTGTAAGGTGTATACAATAGTGATATAATCAAACTTTTCAATCTCATACCTTACTTAAAACTCAGCAAGCTTCTATGCCTAAACACGGTACTTGACTGAAAAGCTCTCTATATATCAAAATTGTCAAAAATACTATTCTCGCATTCACCTTCGATTGGTAAACCGTAAAGGTTAATCAGAAAAACCGGGCATTACCACCAACACTGCCAAGACATACTGTTCTGAACGTTACCATGATAATAATAAGGTTAAAAATAAACTGGCATCTCGTATATAGCGCGACACAGCTGAGTGCGGTCATTATGAAATATTCAGGGAAGTGCCCTTGTGTTGTAATGTTCTAATGTCGGTCTTTGGATAACTACTAACCAAATGTGGCCAGACCGTTGGGTATAACGGTGTTTGGTACAATGGAAAACTTTTAGAACCCGTTGGTTTTTTGTTATTAATGCACAATCAGCTACAGAGATCAATGGCATCTTGCATACAAACGTACGCATACGTATGAATAGAAATTCATCAGGGGATGGAGGGTCAATAGTTGACTTCATTGGTAAGGTAGGTATGATTTTTCGTAATAGGTACCCTAAATTTGGTTGACTGTACATGTTCTTTTTAGAGTTACTAGCTCTAACACATATATAATTCGAAGAATATTCTTCTTCGAGTTTGGGCTTATTAATATCACTGACACCTCCATCATGATCATCATTTTAGCCTTTATGGTCACATTTTTAGGACAATACTTCTCACATTCTTGAGATAATCTCATACAAAAGTGACTCTTAATCTTTCTAATGTCGTTTACCAAGCTAACGGATGCCAGGCAGTAATCGTTATAATAATAATAATAATAATAAACTTAAGTATAGTCCGCCACAAAAAAGTATTGTATAACCTTTTGCGTTTACATCATCCTATTTTAACAGCATATATAAATCTTTCTCGACTCGATATATCCCAATAAGGAACGCGCAAGTTTTTCCGTCGATGTTTACCTGCCATGGCACTCAGGCTCCCCCATCTCGTCATTCATTTAGCCATCGCCTTTACTTTGTACCACATAAGCATATTAAGGTCGTGTGCTACGATTTTCCCTCGTACGAGTACATATAGCTCGTGGTTAATAAATTAGGTAGCCGAGCTACCTTTTATTAAGGTCAGAGAAAATAATGTCATTAAGTATGTTTTCTTAAGTACTCCTAATGGAAGGGTGCATACGTAAAAATAAGAATTATACAAGTTTATAATGTATTTGAATTAAGTCAAATTGAGCTAAGAGATAAGTAGTTTTAAATGTACGTAATTAAAGATACAAAAATTTTTTTGGAGCAGCAAATATAATTTATTTTCAGGAAATTAAGGCAAATAATAAAAACCTAACTAACATACATCATACAACATTTTCTGTTGCGCCACCTGTTTCAGTGCGGGATTCGACAGATTCCCAAGAAACCGCCGAAATATCACACCCTTCGGCCAGAACTCCGCACTCGCGATGTTCTCCAGCCGTGGCCGCGACCCACGCAACACGAACGAGCTGAAGTGCACGTTATACCGCGATCGCAGCTGGAATACTTTCAGCTAGTAACGGTTCTTCTTGCGGACGTATTCCACCACATCTCCTGCCGTGGTGGAAACAATCATCAAGCAATATATGCATCCTATACAAAATATCGTTAGATGCTAATTTTAAATACCGGCGATTGGGTACAAGATTAAAAAAATCATGTAGGTTATCACGCTAAAAAGTGATATCTTCCAGTCAACCTCCTCCTAAAAAAATAAAAAATAATAATGATAAAGAATTACTTAAGAAAAATTAGACCAAACAGAATTAAAATTTTAAACAGAGGCTTTATACTCGTATTTGCGGCTATAAACAGCAGCAGCACTTTCTTGTAATTGTTATTCAATCATGCATTAAGAAAATAAGACAAAAACATTAATTATTAATCCACCTGTATGTTTCCATACGTATGCATATTCCATCAAACCTTTAAGTACTGAGACACTCTGATCCAGAAACCGTTTGACATAGGATAACAAGCGACCTTATACTATCATTAACCTGCTTTGTCCCATCCGTACACGCAGGTAAGCTGTCCTTGTTTTGCTTCCATTCGGTCTCGGCCCAAATCCTACTAAGAACTATCTTCATTTGAAATACACGATCTTCGTAGTATATACTTTTTACACACTTTTATATACACACCGTATATACAGAATGTAAATTTAGTCACCTGCAATAATTTACGATATAAATAATAATATCACTGGCAGTACAGCGCGGTAACGCAGCCAGTATTTTTGGAACTTTTGCGCGTGTCATCTTGAGGATTAACGGGGAGGCGTAGGTAGTGTTAGGTTTTGGACAAAGCTTGTTGCGGATTTTATGTTGTACCTACATTTATGACGAAGCCTGTGGCGGATAATCACTTATTAGACTAAGTTTGTTGCGGATTCTGTTTAGTACCTATGCTTTTGACGAAGGCTACGCTGTGGATTTATATGATGGTTATGGTTTCAATTTAGTTTTATTTAATAAAGGTATACCAAATTTAAACTAAATTGGTTCAGCAGATAAAGCGTGAAGAGATATTAAAAAACGGGCTTTATATTTATTTTAATGTTTTTACTTCGGAATGGTATCAATGTGATACCATAAATGAATTCGGCATCCCCGATTTATACGAAAACGATACCTATTAACTTGGTCTAGTAGGCTAAATGATGTGAATATATCAAGATAAAGTTGAGAGCCCCCTAAAAATTTACATCAAAAATCTTAGTGGCTCCACTTCTTATACTAATCCTTGAGTCCTAAGGACCACTCCTGCCAAAGGAAATCTTCGGTTCACGAAACGCTGTATTTTATGGGCTGCAACGACCACTAATACCTGTCTCTGTGCAAATCCTTTCCATGCATCTTTAAGTAATGAAAGCAATGAACTTCTTAAAATAAGCCAGAAACTAAAACATCAATAGATCAGATATTTTTCTTATTTTTCCAGCAATCAGCTCTATTTCTTTAAATTCAATTCAATCTGAATATAATCGGCTTTTTATACGAGCATGTCTCAAATTGGGGCAAGAAATTCGAAGCTCAGATCGGAAATACAAAAGAAAATGACAAATGCCCATCGTTATAGAAAATGCGAAGAAAATTAAAAACGCACAATTAATGTTCCTTAAGGCCACTTGCACCATCCCACTAACCCGGGCTTAACCGGTTGAATCATTGACCCAGTGTCAAATTGTACTGGTAACCATGGTAACTTCAGGTTTAACCGGTTAATCCAGGGTTAGTGATTGGTGCAAGTGGCCCTTAGGGATACTCATCCCACTAACCCGGGGTTAACCGGTTAACAGGGTTAAAATTAGGCTGATATTTCATATAATGTGTAAGTCATTTATTATAAATTCGAACACCGTGTGTATACTACCTATTTATAAATAATAATAAAAGAACCGGCCGAGAGCATGTCGGGCCATGCTCAGAGTAGGGTTCCGTAGTTACTCCTCCGTCAAATAAGCTAAACTGGACCTTAGAGTATAGTAGATTGAACAACCAAGGGATGAACTGTGGATGTACGTCTTTTTACTATGAAGGGGAAACTTTTTGCGATAACTGAAAAACAGCTAAACTGATCATATCCACTATAGTTTTCGTTTAATGTTTTTTAAGCTCTACTTCCAAGATTTTTTTCATATTTTTTGGACCTATGGTTCAAAAGTTAGAGGGGGGGACACATTTTTTTTTCTTTCGGAGCGTTTATCTCCGAATATATTCACTTTATCAAAAAATGTTTGTTGAAGACCCCTATTAGTTTTGAGAGACCTTTTCTTTTCAACGATATCCCATACAGTAGGGTTGAAGCAACAAAAAAATTTCACCCCCACTTTACGTGTAGTCCCCTACTGTAGAAAAACGGAATGAGAGTTAATAAGCAGGTAACCTCATACACCTTCATTATGAAGTTTTAAATTAGTTTTAAATTCACAGAAAATCTTGTCTCTGGGCCAAAATTTATTCGACGTGAAAGTGACAAAAATCGATTTAAAAAGTACATACAACTTTTGTACAGAGGTGTAAAAGAAATAAGCTTTTTTCCTTCTAGCGCGGAAAGTCACTAAACTTGTTGCAAGCCGGAAGCAGCGCCGCGGAGTGCAGGAACGCCTACGACTACAATATCCGGTGGGGTGACATTGTCTTATAAAATTTTAATAGTTTGTTTTTTAATTATTTTATTTATATTTATATGCATTAGAGTTTCTTTTAAATGAAATAACGTCTTTTCTTTCTACGTTGATACCTTTGTTTTTTTGTTTTTTAGGAGAGAAAGGAAAGTGAGCACTCCATTGAGCTCGCGCACCTGGTATGGGGTCATAAGGCGAAGTTGATGGATATGGATATAGAGAAATCTAAATTAGGCACGTTTCTGTGGGCTACAATATGTAGTGTTGGCAAAGGTCATAGTGAAATTATTTCTAATTCCTGTATTTTTACTTCCAGCCAGCAACGGCATCATCAGTGCTGCTACTCCACCTCGGGGCGGTGGGCGCGATGGCGAGCGGCGCGGCGCTCTGCGCGGGCGGCGGTGCGTGCGCGTGCGGCGCGCTGCTGCACGCGCTGCACCCGCTGCAGCTGTGGACCGTGTGCGGGCTGCACGCCGACCGCGCCGCAGCCATCGCGGCACCGCTGCACTATGCGGCCATCGTTTCCGCCAAGAAGGTAAATGAATGCCTTTCAGGCCACGAGAATATCAGTTACGTCACGCCTTTCTTAGTACTTCTGATAATGCTGAAAAATCATTATATATGAAATATCGCGTCTGGTAATATTTCATGACTTGGCTAACAAATTGGCAGTACCTATGTATATTCTCGAGCTTTACTGATTTGATTGAGGTAATTGCCATAAGAACCAAAAGCGTTATGTAAGCAACATTTCTCGTGTCCTATTTGGTTAGGGTGGTGCAAACAAAACAAAATTAAATAAACAACGGGTTGCACCCCCGGAGTGCCAGCAGAAGTGAAAACTTGAATATTAACGTTGTGAATTTTTAATATTTTGGAATGGTTAGGGAATAATTTTGCACGAATTTCTTTAATTATCAGTATAAAAGTACTATCATTTATGTGGTAAAATACAATATTCATTTATTGCGCTATCGTACACAAACATGACAATTTATATTACATTAAAAATTTAACTACTGGCTTCAATGACATTGTAACAGTTTTTCGATCAAGTCCGTCTTACGAATTTTCAATCTGCCGAATCTGTCGGTTACGTGACAGCTTTTATGGGAAATATTTTAACTCTTTTGACGTTGTTCAAAACTCACAATTTTTTTGGGTTCTTTATTGTTGGTAAAACAGGAAACAAGATATTGAATTCCGCGCCGTCAAAGCATAGACTCGGAACCGGCCAATATGAATAGGCGGGAATCGTTAACTGGTTACTGTCATAACTTAAAACTGGGTCACCGCGCTGCCTTTGTCCAAAGCGATCCAATTTAAATTGCTTGAGCATTCACAGGTCGCTTGACTATTATCAATAATTCACCTTTTAAATTAAAAATATATCGGGTTAGCGTTCAAGTTTGCAGTAAGCGAGTCTAGATTGCAAGTTGGCGGCAGATGTAAATAATATATTCATTTTTTTTTGTTTCAGGTGCTTATAAGCGTCGCAGGTGGCTGGGTGGCTATGGCGGCACTCCTCGCGCCCATGGCCGTAGCAAAGCCGCCGCTGGTGTACAACACCGGCATCGGCAGCTGCGCGCCCGACTGCGGCGCCGGCCCCGCCGCGCTGGGCTTCTGCCTCGTATACGCTTTACTAACATTAATATTACCGGTTCTTCTAGTCGTCTTCTGCAGTCTGAAAATCCTTCGTATAGCGCGGTACCATCGACACAGAATTGCGGCCGCTATTTACGAAGTTACACTCTCTGCACAGGTTACCGTCACACACCAACGAAACCCATTTTCACCACCACCGCCGCCCCGACGTCGAGCTCTATCCGCAGTGCTCCAACCTCTCGGCTCTTTAGCTATACTCTATTTTCCGTACTACTGCGTATTGATATGGCCGGCTGTTGCCATTCCACCGCAGCCCGTGGCAGCCATTTCGGCGGCCCTGCTCGCAGCCGCTCCGCCTATCAACAGTATTTTATACGGCATCCGAAGTCGACCGCTTCGTGATTCTTTGCGAAACTATCGACGGAAAAGAATGACGAAAAGCGAGGTGACACAGGAGATTCAAGCGAGGACTCCGAGTGCTTGCGGTTCTCGGCGGCCGTCGTTGTCAGCGGGCTCGGGCTCTATTCGTCCGCCGACGACGAGACGGCTTTCGGATGCGGCAGCGATGGGCTCGCGTGGATCGGAGAGGCCTGCACAGCGAGCCGCGTCGTGCAACATGTTGCAGGATCAGGCACACGAAGAATTGGCGCGGCCACGGGTGTCGGCTATTCCCATAATCCGCGCACCACCGCACGTGGTGCTCGGCCGAGCTCTGGGATTGGAGGAAAATGCGGCTCGGGATCGCCGTCGACGTAGGTCTCCACGCATCACCGTCACTCGAGCGATGTCGGACGAGAGCGAGTCGCCGACGCGACGGCCTCTCTGCAGGCAACAGTCGCGTTCCAGCGGGGCGCTCTTAGGCCAGGTGTACTCGCCCGCCATGTCAGAGAACATGAGCCTGGATCAGCCGGCCGACGAGCAGCTCCTCCTCTCGTGGCCCCAACACCAACCTCACGTAAACACACACGACGCTTTATAAATGGGTATGAAATTAGGATAGATAGATGTGCGTATAAAGACAATAACTGTGTGTGCGGTTCGAAAATGAGTCGGCTTCGGTGTTTAAAGATATTATTTTTAGTCGCTTTGTACCGGACTCTTCTCGACCCTCCTGACCAAACTGTGACCAAATATAAAGTTTCCTATGACTATTTATTAGGAGTATTGTAGTCGTAATAATTTCTTCTACAGGGTTCCTCCATATCGTTAGCTTTACTACTGAAGTATTACTTTAGTGTGTATGTCTAAAGATTTTATTTTTGAAATATTCCATAGGTTTAGAAAGAGTTTAATGAGATGGTTAAATTTATTTTTTTGTCTATTTTGTAACGATGTCGATGATAATTTTAAGACAAAGTTAGGTACTTACACAGGTGTTCGTGTAGTACCTATAGTGTGTAGGCGGCCCCAGCTGCTTGCGCCGTCCAGTTAGCTAGTTCTGAGTATCGATTGATATGATGTGTATTCGAGTTTCAAAGGAACATGCATTGAAATGAAACCTTATAGAATTTAACAATAGTGATGCATCTCGATCGAACTGGGAATTGCGCCTCAGCCCTCGCGACGTATACCTAAGTTGATTTAGTGTTAGATACTCGCTTTACCTCACGTAAGGGTACTCTGTCACTTCGCCCATGGCTTTAAATAGATTCTGTCTCGCAATCTTGTCGGAAACTATGTATTTTAAAGTATATTAAAAATTTCAACCGACTTGAAAGACTTTATTTTGTAAAACATTTTCACAAGGAGGATGGTGATAAAATCTCAGTCTCAATATTGTTATTTTGCGATAGAAAATGTTCATTATCTGTGAAGTAGAAATGTATGTCAGTGAAAGATTTAAATATCGTTATGTAATGATAAATGTTTGGTAGATATAAAATATCATTTGTTATTCTAGTCAGAAAGCTGTTGTTTTACGATATCTGTGTTAATTTAAAAAGTAAGTTAAGACTATAAGTGAAGAATTAAATGCAAAATAATATGATTTTTCTTGCCCATTATTTATGATACTATCTGATCCTGTAATTTCCCTAATCTAGTCACTGCCGCAAATCCTTCAAAATGTAGCAGTGCAGTAGTCCCACGCTACGACTCTTTTCCACATTATGTAGCCGTTCCTCTAATAGAATTGAAAACGACTGGTCAATACCACACTGGATTCCCAATATCTACCGCTTGTATCTCAAAAATAGCATTTACGCCGTTTTCCACACATTTACAAAAAGTACTCTAAATTCATAACTCGCCCCCCTGGTACGCATCACGGATATTACTAAGATACTTCATGTATCTATACCTACGAAGCCTATTTAATGTTACAAAATATCATAATAGATTAACAGCACATACTATAGCGTTATCTAGGGAGCCAAGCTTCAGTTTACGGCACTTGTCGTCTAAATTCAACATCAGCTATAAACTGGCATAATAAACGGGCATTAAACGGACGGCACCTTAGCATAATATACCTATTGCAACCAGTACAGTGCTTTAAAATCAGGCCGATAAGATTTAATGCTCATTAAATTGTTGAAGCAATAATGCACTACACTGAAAAAAAAACCTGGTACTGGTAACCAGAATCTGGTTAGCTGTACTATACTGTCTTGTTGTATATGTGACGACAGGACACTTTGTAAACATAACCAGACCATTCTGGTTAAATTAAGTTTGTTAACTCTATGAAGCGTATAGTAATTCATAAAGTGCAGAAATGTAATGTATACCCATGCACCCTAGTAGTGGGTATAAGACTTTTAGTAAACCCAATTAGCCGGTCTGTTAATGGTTACTAAATAATACAGTAACATATACGTTCCTATCCTGTTGTTATAACAAGGTATTTGGTATGTGTAACTGAACGATTTGTGCGGTGTACTGGTTTTATATTGTTCACGTTACCAGAACGCACTGTGCTAATGGGACTTCTAAACGGGCGATATGTTCACTGCAATATGTGGCCAGCAACTATTGGTGTCCTCTTACTCACATGTTAGAAAGGGACACTAATAGTTGCCGGCCACATATTGCAGTCAAAATATGGCCCGTTTAGAAGTCCCTTCAGCACAGTGGGTTCTGGTTACGTGAACAATATATAACCAGTACACCGCACAAATCGTAGACAATTTAAAAGTAAAATAATACGAGAAATAAAATCAAACGCTTTATTATTGGTTTTCTAAATAATGATAATTATAAAGCATCTTCAAATTATTTAAAGTATATCAAGAACAGTATAAATTAAAGGGTCTAGCAGGTTAGGTTAACAAGACTGCCCCCCACGAGGGATTTGGTTATACTTTTAGAGTAGTGGCTGCACCTGAGAACAAATAAATAATTAATTTAAAACATAGTTTTTGTATTTGACTTAATAAATACGTATATATGCGTCAACCCTAATGTGCAACAACCTAGTTAGAAAAGGCAAAAGAACTGCTCAAGCTACTTGTTTTATGAATACATGAATTATAATATCACTCTCGTCGATAAATGACATGGATAAAATGCATAGCCATCAAATGACGCCATTTTGTTACAATAAATACGTCGTCACGCGAAATATTTATGTAGGTATCAAACACAAACTAGGTAAGTACAACCACACACCACACCTCGAGTATATGGCTAAAACTATTTTACAGCGGAATTGAATACAAAGCATTCATAATTATTTATTAATAATGAATACAGGCGAGTGATGACAAACATTAATTTCGACCATAACATCAGCTTTTACTTACTTTCGAAAATTTCCGTATATTCCTCCAGGTTCCACGTTATTAGATGGTTTCTTAGGTCTTCGTCCATGTTCACAAAACAGACAAGTTTTTAAGCACACTTATACTATACACTTGTACTAGTTTACAGTTAAATTATGGACAGGATCTAAGTAAATAAAAACACCGACCGTCGCAACGAAAGACGCTGGGGCAATGGCTGTTCCGTGACTTGCGCAATTCCTTTCTCCCTCCCCCGCCACCGGCGCATACACCATGGTGTTGGCACAACTGTTTGATTCGTTCAGAATACAATGCATTATAGTAGCCATAACATAATAACTTGTAACGTGTACACTCGTATCTTTATTTTTACATATCAATAGTTAGTGTTACGATGCATATATTAAACGAGACAAACGTTTAATATTTACAACACTTGCATCTTTAAATATACAACGAAATTGTAAGCAGTACTAAATTGCATTTAACTAGAATTAAACAGTGATGTTTAAAAAACAAGTTTTACACGATACAACATTTTTTGTTATTACTACCGGATTTTAGTAGGTATAACTATATTTTTAACTACTATACGTTCTGGTAGTATTGTAGAAAAATATTTTTTTCGGTGTATCGTCATAATACAAATACTATATAAAATAACTACTTATCTACTTATCCAGTCTTTTACAACAATATTTCATACGTCGACGTACCGGACAGGTCAAGAATGGACATTTTAAAGAATCTGTGGTCCTTATTTTGATTATTTCTCCTTAGTTCACTGGCCGCATGGCAAGGAAGCGTTGGGTGGACAGAATAAAGTCAAAGACAAAAGCTACATTACATGCTAGCAAACCCCGGCCCAAGATAGAGCGGCTTGGATAGCACTGGTGAAGTGTATCCACAGTTATCACATCCCTCAGTCATAAGGAAACGACAAAGAAGAAGAAGGGGCATGTAAGTACTTATTGTATTTTGAATTACACAAGCAATTTCTACATAAGGTGATGAGTGTAGGCAATACAAAAGTAATGGTACTGTCTGTCAACCGGCAGTGCAGCAGGTGTCGTAATCTATACTTGTACGGTCGAGGAAATTGATTCTTTAGCAGTTTATGGTTCACTTTACATTGGATAGCTCTTAGTATAAGTATATGTACCAAACCAAACCAAATTTACTTAAACCGCGAATTGCTAAAGAAACAAAACAAACTCAACTTATTATTATCATTTAAATACATTTAACATTGATTTTAATGCTAACCAAGTTCCTTACATTACCATACATTTCTTATGAGACTGTCTATGAATGAAATGAAATGTAAGTGAATAATTCGAGGAAAATCGCACCCTCGGTACCCATAACTACCTACATCTCACGAGAACTGGGCAGGATGACGTTAGTAATTCGCCGAGTGAATTAATCGTAAACAGCACATGAAATAAACCCGTAGGCAGTTAGTGGCGCCCGAACTGACCGCGTTTCGGCTAAATGCTCGTAAAATCTACTAAGAATATTCGGAAATTGCTAATGGTATCAAATTTTCACTTCTGTATTAGTCCAAAGAATCCAAAGATTATTGTTACAATACTAGTCTTTAAGTAATACGTGTATACCTACTTATATATGTCATACCTATTTATGTAAAGGGGTTTTATTGGCATTACATTTGATTTCTTACAAAACTTACCAAATTTTCATAAAATAGTTATTTTTTTGTTACGTATTCTACAGTTATTCTACGACAATTTGTAGTTATTCAAAGGGAATAACGTGCATCGATCGTCTCAGAAAGGCATCAATTTGGAAACGGTCTCCACTTAGTAGTTGTAACATAATAGATTGTTAACCAAGGGATGAAAGGCACTCATTTCTGCCGAGGTAATTTGGCGCTCGAATGCAGTGAGAGCGCCAATAGTCCTAGGCTAAAATGATGCCTTTCACCTGAGTTAAACACTCTATTTTCATTTCGAATACGAGGAAAGTAAAATGCATAAGTATGTTTTTTTTTAAACATGACCAAGTATGATTTTATATAACATTCCTTGAGGGTAATTTCAATTAACCATTTAGGTAAATATTGTTATTTATGGAATGGGGAGTTAAATATTATAATTGAGATTGTATAACAAATCCAAGTAACCAAATTTCAATTGCTTGTCGAAAAAAAAAGAAAAAAAAATACTACCTAACTACTTGGAAAGTCAAATGCTCGAGTGCAGAAACGTATCACTTTCTGCCCACTTTTTGAACAACAATGACTCACTTTCAGAGCATGACCAATGAAAAAAACATTTGAATTTAACATCACCTGTATATCATTTCCTTCCCTTTGTATAATGACCCTTGCAAGTGTAATGAAAAGATACCCCCTAGGAGATCAAACAAAGCTTACCTATTTCACCCAAGTCAACTCCATCAATGAGTGAGGTAAAATGCCTCAGCTTCGAATTATTAGTGCTCTGCAATTCCTAACTCTTATGAAGCGCAATCGGGACGCCCAGTGTAGGTGCGACCTCCAGATCCCTCTGTTTCACCATTGAGACAATGTCATCTGACAGTGACATAAGCCGTACATTGTTGGACCAACCAGTAAATAAATATATATTGACGGTATGTACTGTTCTTACAGTGCTGTACATTGCATTGGATTAAGGTGAATAAATGTATACATATTTATGAACTCGACTGCGCTGGTGGCCTAGCGGTAAGAGCGTGCGACTTGCAATCCGGAGGTCGCGGGTTCAAACCCCGGCTCGTACCAATGAGTTTTTCGGAACTTATGTACGAAATATCATTTGATATTTACCAGTCGCTTTTCGGTGAAGGAAAACATCGTGAGGAAACCGGACTAATCCCAACAAGGCCTAGTTTATCCTCTGGGTTGGAAGGTCTGATGGCAGTCGCTTTCGTAAAAACTAGTGCCTACGCCAAATCTTGGGATTAGTTGTCAAGCGGACCCCAGGCTCCCATGAGCCGTGGCAAATGCCGGGACAACGCGAGGAAGAAGAAGAAGATATTTATGAACTCGACTGTACATTTTTTTTTTCAATTTTCAGTATAGTGTAATAGTCGCCAGCGGCGGTAACATGGTCGCCTGTTACCGTGCCTGTCACGTTCTAACAAGTATGTAACGCAGCGGCTTACGTGAGCGAATAACTCGCGAATGCGACGCGGCGCGCCAGCCCAACGGCATCCGCGTTCACAACGAGATCGCCCACGTAGGACACTTCCATAGGTATCAAAGGATTGATTTCATCCGCGCCGCTTCGCTTTCGCGAGTTATTCGCTCACGTAAGCCGCTGCGTTAAGTGTGAAAGTAGCGCGTGACGCGACAGGTGATAAAACCCTTACCATACGACAGCCGCAGGACCCCAAATTATAAAGCTACAAGTTTGGTGTAAATCGGCGATTGATAAGCGATGTCGTGTTGACGCTTTAGACTTGTGAAATGTAAACGTGTAAATGTAAGTGTGGCAACGTCATCATGTATGTCAAATTTCTATGTTAATATGACGTTTATTGTAACACTCCCCTACTTTGTTTTGTTTAATTCAGTGAAAAGTTAGCTTAGACGGACTCTACCTTTAAAAACGCGCTCAGGAGGCCGATTTCGGCCCTTCGATACTAATATAATTGAAAACTAGCGATCAATTCCATAATACAAAGAGTGGGGAAGTAGGTTATCTTCATACAAACGCACCGCGCGCGGGTTGTATGTGTGCGCACGTACACTCAAACAAAAGCTCCGACTGGCACACTGAGATATGGGTCAAGATTTTGTTTGAGTGTGCGTGCGGCGACGTATAGATTACTATAGCGCCCACATACAACCCGCGCGCGGTGCGTTTGTATGAAGATAACCTACTTCCACACTCTTTGTACTATGTCAATTCCACTAGATTCCTAATTTCTATCACTCATATACCAAAAAATAAGCATTTAGCCGTTTTCTACAGAGTTTCAAGTGACGAAGCTTGACTTCAGCTCGAAATTTAAAAATCGCCACCCCTGATCGATAATAACTACGAGTATTTTAATCGGAGGCCACACTACATTGGACCTTAGGCTAACACCCGTCAGCAATGAGAATAAGGGGTCCGAGTGGTTGCTGAGTCCACAAATGGGGCCCAGATGAAATCTCACACTAATAGAGGCTGCTATTAAGGAAATTGTGGGAATTACCTACGGGAAATTTCATTATAATGAACCCTTTGTATTTATCCATAAACAAATGAAAAGTTGTAAGGTACCTACATATAATTTGAAATTATAAGTATTTAGGTATTCAATTTTAAAGCAAAGAACCAGCATCTAGATTTAATTATATTTACGTATGATGTTCTAATGCCATTCATACGTATAGTTTATTATATTAGTTTGCTGTCATTGAAGATCTCAGAAGTCACGATTTGCAAAATCACGTGCAATAGTTGAACGTAGTTTTCATTATAAAAACGACAAGGTATATTGTAATGAACAATAGGGCATAGAGGAGTACACAATTGAACCTACTACTGTATGCCGAAGAAAAATGGGCCCAGTCAGTTTCCATTCGTATCCTTTTCGTCTTTATGTGAATTTTCAAATTACTTTTAAATTTTTAAATGAAAATTGTAAGAAACAGGTTAGCAGGTACCTCAAACTAAAACTAAGCAAGGTTTTTTATATTAGTAAAGACGGATAAAGTTGTAATGAAACTTTTTTTTAAGTCTAAAAGAAAAATATACTTACCTAAAAATATACAGTACCTACCTAAACTTCGGAAGTATACGTTGCCTAATTTTCTTTTTAAACAGAGACTCTAGCGCCACAGATGACCACCTAAAACGTACAAGTGACAGTCATTACGTTTTTGCCCATTAAAATTTGCCCATCCCACTAAGTAAGATCATAGAAGATGATGTACTATTCTCACCGACCAGCTGGAGTCGGGCCTGCCGAGCCGGAGCACATTTTCACACCTATACATTATATATGGCAGAAGCGATGAAATCCGTCCGGAGCCGACCGCGTCCGCGAGGAGCCGAGCCGATCGGCTTGGGGCCGTACAAATAGAAAATGCGCTCCGACTCCAGCGCTTCGGTGGAAATCGTACTTAAAGAAATCTTTCCGAAGAGATAATCAAACTTAAGAACTGTGCCTTGCTTAATCAGTCCGATTGTCACGTTGCCTTAGTAAGTAGTTTGTTATACTGTTCGTACTGCACTAACTGGCGAAGCCAAGGTCAGGTGGGAATAGTGGACTGCAGATACAATGAAAGATGAAAAAGCATAGAAAAAATAGGAAATGCATTGCAGCACGACACGTTTCATACAATGTAACGTGACAAATATCAGTAATGTCACAGATTTTGAATTAAAAAAAAACATCGACCTAGTCCCAAACTAAGCAAAGTTAGTACTATGGGTACTAACTCCTAGGCGACGATATACATAAACAAATATCTGTGTTCATCACACAAATAAATGCCTTTACCGGGATTTAAAGACTTCATTCGGACCATCGGCTTCATAGGCAGGGTCACTCACTAGGTCAGAACAATTATCGAATAAAGAACTAAAGTTCAAAAAAAAGTTAAATTTATTTTTAATGTTGCTAAAACTAACCTTAACAAAAACACGTCTCCAAAAGCCGCAGTACGCATAGGCTCATTCAGCATATAAATATCTACATTTCGTGACTTTACAAGCTATCGGTATCTCTCGACATATTTGTTCATTAGAGCTGTATTTTTATTGTCTTATAAAGGTATTTTATATCTTCGCACAACATTACTTAAAGTTACTTTTATGGAAGTACTAAATAACATTTATAAAGCATGACAAATATCGCCATATCTTATTTAACAAGTAATATTTCTTACGATACTGAGGTGACGCACGACGCCACGACGCACAGCAGTGTTGGCCGAACGGTAATTGCAATTAACCATTTTGAACCGTAAACCGTAACGGGTGGTTACAGTTTACGGTTCAATTTATAATGGTTAATGGCCAATAATGATTAATTTCATTAACGTTTCGGCCAACACTGCGCGCATGTCTTGTGTTGTGTACTATTCCTAAATGAAAAGCAATAGGGAGTAATGTTCTGTCGCCAGAAGCAGCACTAGCAAAAACCATAGAGTAACTTATTTATGAGTATACTATGCCTTAAATAGTTTTTTTTTACAAGATTTCACAGATTATTTGTTACGAATAAATAAGACGTTTGCTTTTAGTTTATGCTAGTGGCGCCGCCTACGCAGAGTTCTACGTAATATTCCCTATTACTTACGCAATAGTACATTATGATACAAGTGTGCTAAGTTGGTCATTACACACGAAGCGATATTGTGCGCGCGAGCTGTAAGCGAGCGCGCAATAAGAAAGCCGATGTGTGTAATGACCATAGCACACGCGTTTCATACGACGTTTTTCAACACACTTGCGAGGAAAAAACAAAACTTATATATTGTTTTTTTTTGTAAAAACAGTAAAAGTACAATTTTCAAAATGTTGGCTTACCTACAGTTTTAACATCGAATAATTGCACCAAAGCGTGCTGGGCTTGTAGGCACTTATTCGCCAGTTCATTGAAATATTTATTTATATGGGAAAAAAACTAGCAAAACTTATTCAGTAATTTCAAAAATAACCGAACTTAAGTAAGAAAAAAAATTTTTGTTCAATATCTTACAACCAATTCTAACAGGTAACATTTAACTATGAACTCGCTAGTCCCAATTTTATTGCTGTATGCAAATATTTTTTTAGTGTATCGTCTTCAAATAGGTTTATTGTGACTGAACTTGACAAAGGAGGAGTTTTGGCCGAAGGGTGTCAAGTTTCGGCGGCTCCGCGGCCGGCTCCCTGACATAGCCGGGTTGCGAAATGCATCGCAGCCATAGTGTGTTTTAGTTTTTAAGATATATCTTATGATAAATATGTATGCTAGTTTTAAGTTCACACGTTTTCCAAGAAAGACTGGGCGTTTTTGCTGATTTTCCATTGAATAAAAGATTCATATGCCGCCAATTATTTTTCACCCGATTTTGATGGTAAAAGGCTATCGTCCTCGGCTCTTGTCTCTATTAGTATTACTGGCAGCGTCAATTTTATGTGTTCTTCTTTTACAATGCTAGAACATTTTCCTCAATATATAAACTAAAAACATGCAAAACTATTCAAATTTTATGACAAATACGGAAAAAGGCTGGCGCGTTATTTTTTTTTACGCACTATTCCAATGCACGCGCAAGGCAAAGGCGCGCACGAATTCGACAATCAGCCAATTAAAAATATTTTAAAAAGCTAATATTTTCGTATTTCTTTTCGACGGATGGAGATCAAATCGATAAATTGTTATGTTTATTCATTAATGTAATTTACGAGATAATTTAATCTATAAATTATGTTTGGTGTGATAAAACCTCTTTGAACTAACATTTGAAACCTAATAGTTGGTTAGAAAAAAATGTATTACTCGACCAAATTAAGAAGGCTCCGCTTCCATGCATTTTTTTTGCATTCAGTTACCTTCTTAACTCAGTCGAATAATATAATGAAAAAGCCCACGGGTTATAATATACTGAAAAAGCACACGTATTTAATATCTAGGATTATGAGCCAAAAATCGGTAGAATAAAAACGTCGTTTTGAGTAAGTGTGTTGAAAATATTATTAATCTCGGAATGCAACTGTTGATACCACGACTTAGTGCGCGATAAGTAGACCTAGAACGATCCTTACAAAAACCAGTGCTTCAAAAATTTTTACATAAACCGGTTATCGACAAGAATCTAAAATCCAAAGATACATTAATAAAATAAATTCAGGATGAGCTGTAACTCACTGAAAAGTTACAAGAATATAAATCAAATGTAAATCGACATATGCCTTTCCTCACTACATTTAGTCCTTATCAACTTAAATATAAAAAGAAAACTATTCTATAGAAAATAGCGAAGAACCAATTATCCGATATCTATATTCGGGGAAGCCATTTGAATAATGCTATAAATTGAAAATTTTGGAGAGTTACACGTGTTTTCACTATTTGTACAGTCCACAAGTCACATCAAAGAATTGTATTTAGCTAATATTAAACTTAATAAAGCATTAACCGTGAAATCCATAGCTGTATTATCTTATCAGAATGCTTATTTGGCAACAATTGTGTGCTGAGAATTTAAAATAAGTCCCTATTTGTACAAGTGTAAAACAGTTACGTAGGCATAGCATAATAGAATCTTATAAACTCAATTGTATTTAGTTTTAGTAACCAAAGACGCGGACAAGGAGTAGGACATCACAAAAAAAGAAGGTAACTTTTCGGATAATTTTTTCACGTCTTTCTGGCTGAAAATGAGTTTTATTAAACTGTATCTAGTTCAAACACCGATTTCATATTAAAATAATATATCTAATATTAACTGTTTTTTAGTTTATCCAGTAAAGGGTGTGTATAGATAGTATCGATACCTCCTTATCCTTTTCCGAATCCCACGCCCGCGTACAGCCAGCCTGCTACGTACAGTTCAAAAATTGGTAAAATTGTTTTTTAAAAAACACGACGGCAATTAACGTATTTTCTGCAGGTTACCTATTATAATAACACAATCGAACCGAACGTACATTTTGGTACAGTTAGTATGTACCATGTTCGTCTGTTCGATAGTATGAAAGCCAATCTACCGTACATATAACCGCATCCTTATCGAATCGCACCAAAATCATGGTACGCTTTAAAATATTGCGTGGCCTTTAAACATATCAGTTGATATAGTTTAAGTATATGCCTTAAACGGAATAATATTTAGTATTATAGGTATTGAAAGCGATTTTTTTTGTAATGAATTTTTATATAGTATCGTATTAAAAACTACGCCATTTTTACAAAATATAATATTAAATTTTCCCCTGAAATCTTAGGGGTCCGATATATTACGGCATTAAAACTTTAAAATATCTTAAATAGTTATTTGTTTTACAAGGGGGCAAAGTTGTTGTTTAACCGCTCGTGCTAATATTGAGACCCGAGCAAGCGAAAGACTCCAAAATTGAACCACGAGCGTAGCGAGTGGTTCGAGAAGTAGAATCTTGAGCCTTGCGAGGGTTTCAAGGCACGAGGGATAAACAACCTTTGCCTCCGAGAGAAACACAATTTTTTTCCTCACACCAACGCGAGGAAAATACTAACTATGAAATACTTACCAAAAAAATCAAACCAAAACAAATATAAATGAACGTAATATAAAATGTATCATTCAAAATCATAATTTAAAAGTCAATTCTACCAGCTAACATAAGAAAACAATTCAAAATTTGCATCTGATTACTTTGCCCCACATGTGGATAAAATGCAACTTTCTTTTTCTTTTTTGAACAATCAAGAGGGCCTTTACCAATTGGTGTGGTGAAAAGTACTTTTCAAACCGATGTTTAAAAAACAAACAAACAATTACTACATTATGTATCTTAGCAGCTCGTCAAAGTTAAGATAAAAGGTTAAATAGCTGATAAGTGATAACCGTTAAGTCTATAATTGGGTACTGTGTAAATTGTGGACGATACACAATTTTTTTTTTTTTTTTTCAAAAATCTATGTATTTTGGAGGTGTTTAAATTAGCTTAACTGCATAAAAAGTTACCTAAATAATAAAAACTACTAAGGGCATGTCCGGCAATGCTTAGCGTAGGGCTGTACTTACCCGTCCTGTACAATAAGCGAACATTAAAGGGGTTTCATTGCACATATTACATCAAAACAGGAAAACTTTTTCAAAAAGTTTTTTTTATAGCTAAACACGTATTTTTTCATACACATTATGTTTTTGAAGAGTGACGTGAGCTTACCATTGGCTGAGACGCCGAGGATACGGTATTAGGTTAGGTATTATACTTGAAAAATAATTTATAAAGCATGTGTCGTTGAAATCCATTGTTCTATCTTATCTACATACATATAATATAATAGTTACCTGTTCGGCACCTGTTGTGTACTTAGAATTTGCATTTAAATATTTTAAATAATTGTACAAATGTACTGAAGCGGGCATGAGCATGTCGGACCATGCTCAGTGTATGGTAAGGCTCCGTAGTAAAATATTCATTTTAGGCGGAATTAGAAGGGGATCTTTTGGAGATATTATGGTCAAAACGTGAATACCGTACCTAGCAGCACTTACGCTCTACGACTTATGGATGAATTCTGCGAAAATTCAAATACAACGAAAACGATCATGTTCAAAATAGTTTTTATTGAAAGGTGATTTTTTTCTATAAAAGTTAGAAGGAAGTGAAAAATCATTCCCATCTTACGAGTATAATACAGGCCAACCAAATTAGATCCAAAAAGTGTTTTGAGGAGTTAATTTTCAGCAAGCTTCATTTTGTCCTAAATGCGTGTAATCCGAGTTTGCACAATCCCAGGAGGTGTGCATAATTCAAAATCCAATCATTTAATCTACAAGGAGGCCTCAAGGGCTCTTTTGCAAGTTAATATAACATTTACGTTAACGTTAAAATGTATATCAACGTTAATAAATACAAAATCTACCTAAATACCTGAGTTAACATTACATTACAATAATCTTAAAATAAATATTTACTACCATGTAACAGAGATGTATAGTGTCTATATATTAAATTTGGAGTTGTAAATAAATTTTGGGAGATCGTTTTTTTTTCTTGGATTTCTAAACCACTCGGATGTAGAAGGAAACTACACTACCAGCAAGGTTCTGTGGATCAGACACTGGTTGAAAAGGATTTTAACATTTTTAACATGTTCGACCCAAATTCTAAATGGCAGCCATTTTTTACAACCACGACTACGAACTAATATTAAGTTATCATTCGGATTCTCAAATATCAATTTTCATCATGATTAGAGCAAATTTTCCGTCGGACGTATCGTGTTTGAGCTACAAGTAAAAAACTGAAAAAGGGCGTCTCTTGGGATTGCGCAAACTCGGATTACACGGATTTAGCACCAAATGAAGGTATTCAAATTCTTCGAATAAATCTAATTTGATTGGCTTAATACCTACGGGAGTAATCGAAGGCACGCCAACGTTAAAATTTTACCAATTTGCCGGCGTGAGTGATTTATTTATTCAACGTGTCTCTACTCTCTGGACATTGACAGAGATCCCGAGAGGAGTTCCTTCTCAGGAATGTTCTAATATAGTAAATTATGGCGTAGAGACCTATGCGTGGGAGTGAAGAAGCACGACGACGTGTGGCTGGAAAACTTGAGGCATAAAAGGAACGGGCGTCGCGCTCGTGGAGTGGTTTAATATCCAGAGGCACAACATACACATGCGACTTATGCGGCAAGAAGTGCCGTGCAGCGATAGGCTTGTATAGTCATAAGCGGAAATGCATTGGCCGTCTCAACCGCTCTTGACAGAGCGTTGCAACAATCATCCGTCAGGGATGTAGTGGCCATTGATGATGATGAGTGTTATTTGGACGCGGTTTCCTGTAAGGTGGATGTAATTTCCCGTTGGGCTCTGCTCTAGATCTGGAATAATATCCGCTGTGCCCTACCATACAAAGCGAGATGACAATCACAATGCCCATACCTCTCTTTTGGACGTAGTTTAAGGACACACCCGCGTCAAAAGTTAAATTAATTCAAATAAATCATCAATAAATAGCAGCATACTGTATTAGTCGTTCACAATGATACAGTGACATGACATATTAATTACCGTGTATCTACATACAGGCTGTTCCGATGTATTAAATCGAAAATCATTAATTTCTCCGTTAATACTGTGGCGTTTGGAATGAGACTTTGTACATAGGTTAGAAATACCCTAATCGACACGTTTTATTCATCTATGTCCAGAGGGTAGAGACAGTCCGTTGTATGTCAAATTGAAGCTTTCTTCCTAGTACTAACAATCACAGAGTAAAGCCACAGACGGACAGACGGACATGGCGAAACTATACGGTTTCCTATTCCTACTTGACTACAGAACCTTAAAACGAAAGTTATTATAATAAAAACTTATTAACTTAATTATAGTAAGCAAAGACTTGACTAAAGAGTACGATCTCACAGAGAAAAGTTAACGTTTTTTACAAAGCGTCATTAGAGCCATATTTTCAGTCGAGCCATATTCTCAGTTCATCCTAGAGATTCATGCCGTCCATATTTTATAAAACATAGCATTCTTACTTTTCCCAGTCTCTATATTTAAAAAAAATTATGTTTTCGTTCACAAATATAAATACCTATTCACGGATAATAACCCATTGGATTGCCGCGTAACTAGACCTAAATACAGACACAGATTACCTAAGCCATATGTAAACTTGTCACTCACTGCAAAAAATGCCTATATTATGTGTATCACAATTTATAACAAGTTACCTGATCGTTTTAAGGATATGGATCTCAAACTGTTCAAGTCAAACACAAAAATGTGGCTTATAGAAAAATGTTTTTATTGTGTTAATGATTATTTAAGTGACTCATAAGTATTGTTATTCTTTAGATAAATATGTAAATACCTATATATGATGCAAATGTATGTACACCTGAAAAGGTAAAGTCTCAGTGTAACGGAATGTGTAATTGTATATTCGACCTGCATTAATGTAACCTGATTCTTATATACAATAAATAACTTTGAACTTTGAACTTTTCTCTGAGATACGTCTCTTTTCATACATTTTGTATGGGTCGTGGCAATCGCAAAATTAAAATTGGTCTAATAAGACCGCAGACATAATTTTGAGACTGACCGCGAAAATTTAAGGAGAATATAACGTTGGTAAATATGCGAAAAGCTTGACACTGCCTCAATTGTTACCGCAACGCTAATTAGCGCAACGCTTACAAGGCTTGCATAAAACGCGCGATCTACAGCAAATTAGCATGAGTCCTCGCGACATATTCGTTAGACTTAAACACACCTATAGATTTTGTTGTTATTATTTACAGATGTCTATATTAAGCCTATTTATATCGTCGTTGGAGGTGTCACTTATTCCCCAAGTGGTCAAATTGATACAGCTTGCGCTGGCTGCTCTCACGGTTCTGCATCTCGGCGCCGACAACTACCCGCCACAGGCAACTGTGTCCAGTAAGTAACTAAGTATCGTGAATGCCCTAGTCCTATTTTGAGAGCTCTAGTTGCAGACGTACAATACAAAAAAACGAAGAATACGGCTTTTGCTGAACCAAAGATTTCCTTTGGCAGGATTGATCTTTGGATCACTAAGATGGGTTTACGAAGTGGAGCCACCTGAATTTTTCATGCAGGTGGGGGGAGGGGGGGATTTAGCCTTAACAAAGGCTGAGGTTAATAACTGCGTAGGGTTTAGGTATATAATCGAGTTAGGTATCATTTTTGATTCAATCGAATGTCTTATTGTCAGTTCTGGAATAATATTTAGGTCAATATATAGTAAAAATGGATTTCATTAAAAAAAATTAATATGAATTTCAAATAATACGTAATTCTATTTAGGTATGTAGGTATATACCAAATTGCCTCGCACTCGCACTGATTGGGCTTTGCAGTGCCGCCCGCGCAGCCATCTCTCCCCCCTCACTCGCCTCATACCTCACCCCACGGCCCGCGTTTGCTCGCTTGCTAGTCGCGCGGAGCGCGGAGCAGGTTGCTGCGTGAGCTCGCGTTCGTTTGCCCTCAATCGGTTGACGCGGGTCGCGACTCTCGCGCACAACTATTTAACTTGATTTTTTTTCAAAATGGCAAAACGAGAAAAATTGCTAGTGGTTGCTGACCCACAGTCCCTAACCGGAGAGTCCAGCAGTATAGATTGATCGTGTTGTATTTGTCAAAGCTATATAGCTGCGCATGATTTGGCACATCATCTGGATGAAGAGAAAGCAGAAGCCACGAGAGGCTATCATGCAATCACAGGTTGTGCCACCGTTTCTGCGTTCTACTCAAAAGGGAAAACACTAACCTGGAACGCATGACAGCAGTGGCACATCAACTTTTAAAGCTCTTTCTAATCCTTTAAATGAACTGACAGATGATATAGTGATTAGCTTGCAAAAGTATGTCATCAAGCTTTACTGTGGTGACAGAGAATTAGTTTCGGTGAATGAAGCTCGCAAGTTTTTGTTCACAAAGAATAAGGCTTTACAGAATATCCCCCCCCCCCTCAAGAGATGCTCTTAAAATGCATACACTTAGGGCAGCCTACCAAGCAGTTTATATATGGGGACAAGCTTTTGACTCCTCACCCGAATCCCCTCCCCCATCGAACTGGGGATGGACTGAAAAAGAAGGACAATGGCAGCCAATATGGACAAACCAGCACAGTATCTGGGATGCGGCGCGAGACCTGGTAAAATGTGGATGTAAGAACAGCTGTAGAGGCCGTTGTTTTTGTGGGCGAGAAGGAATGCCATGCACACTCCTATACAAGACCTGTAATGGCAACTGCGATAATTCCAGGTACATTTATGTATGAATAACTTTCGGTTTTAGTTTTCTTTCTTGTTTGTTCCGGCTTTTTTGGGTAATCATTGTTTTACATTTTGTTACAGTGTAATGGAGCGAAGCACTCATCGAAGATGATATAGAATTGGATCCAGAGGTATTGGAGGACGTGGGCTAGGAATAATCGTGACAACTTTGATTTTTTTGCGTTCGATTTTTTTAAAATAAATACTGTAATGTTTACTTATTTTTTATTTATTTTACGTAGTTTAACATCTTTATCGTGCAAATATGAGTCCTAAAATGAATTTGGCATCATTAAGTCATACGAATATGGTACCAAACATGGAATAGTAGCACAATTAATGCCTCTATACAGATTGAGACTCTATTTTCCTCCAGAGCAGAAGCTGCCAAAACCTCAAAAAACTAACATCAAAAATCGTGGTGGCTCCACTTCTTAAATCCATCCTTGGGCCTTAAGGACCAATCGTACCAAAGGAAATCTTTGGTTCAGCAATAGCCGTATAATTTACCGTACAGATGCAACTACTCGAGCAAAATGTCGGAAAAACGAATTTTATTATATAACCTGCCTAACCATATTGTAAGTTATGTGGAAATCGTTAGTACTGTTTTCGAAAACTGATAGTGATAGCAACACACAAATACAAATGCCTATTATTTGTTAAGATATTTACATCAAAATATACGTATGTATTTCGTTTGGCACATTACTTAAACTAAGAAAAAAATTAAAAATGAAAAAATATTTATTTGGTAAATATTTCGTTTTGACGATAAAGTTAATGGAGTCGCCTAGTAAGTATATTATACCTGTGACAGGAGACCCCGCTCGCTCGCTCTTCCCAGACAACATTTTGTATAAGCAATTAATTTAATATAATATAATATAATTTTATACAAACTAATGTAACTATGAAACTATTTAGTTGACACTTTGAATCTATATTATACTTGAAAGATATCCGTCATTTAGATACTGTACTGACAGAGAATACACACCTAAGCTATTAAAGTTTGGGGCTGAATTTGGATACTTTGTATTCTTTAAATGCTGTAGAGCACCATTGACATTCAACCCCTAGGAAAAAAGCCTCTAATGACAATGAAGTAAAAAAAAATTAACAATTTTTAGGCGAGTCACTGACTTTTATATCATATATTATAATATAAGCAAACATATATGCTACAATAATCTTATGATTATACTCAGATGGAGATCAGTTTGACTTCATCGTGGTGGGCGCTGGTTCTTCTGGCGCGGTGGTCGCCGCCCGCCTTTCAGAGATTGCTGACTGGAAGGTGCTCCTCATCGAAGCCGGAGACAACCCACCTATCGACTCTGTGGTAGGATACACTGATAATATCTACAGAGAATAACCCGATCAAGCTTAACTAAAGATTTCTGTGCCTAATTAGAACATAAAAATTATATAACGAATGCGAGAGTTTATGATATATTCGGTTTATTACAGCAAGATATTAGGAATGTTTGGGTAATTCCGATTTACTACTGACTGTAAAGTAGTTCCTAAAATGGATTCTGACATGATAAAGTTACAGGGGATTTTAAGTCACTGTCAATAAAACTTTCTTTATTTTCTAAAATTAGTACGTAAGTAAAATTATAACATTATTTACTCGTTATAATTACGTCAGCAATACGCGGTCGACGTCTTTCGGGTTATTAGCATCCACCCTATAATAATTATATTTGAAACTTCAAACGACAGTGCTTGCTTAGTTGCCTACTAGTACTAATATTTTTAGACTTTCAACTTTTACGGAGGTCGTAGTTTTGAAATCTGGGCAGTTTTTGTTTGGTTGCAATCTCCTTTTTTTTCAGATTCCTGGCTTGTTTCCCTTTGTGGACTACTCTATGGCTGACTGGAATTACTACAGCGAAGATGACGGGTACTCCGTCCAGGCTCATAAGACGAAAACCATCCATTTAACTAGAGGCAAGATGCTTGGGGGTTGCAGTGGCGCCAATTATATGTACTACGTTCGAGGCAATAAGGCCGACTACGAGCAATGGGTCGACCTGGGAGGCGATGGATGGGATTGGGGCAATGTCACTTACTACTTTAAAAAGAGCGAAGGTCTTAAAAGCTCGGAGGTCTTGAACTCAGATTCAGCTGATTTGCACAATACGGATGGCCCCTTGGGAATTACACGACCGACATGGGATGAAGACACTGAACAATATCTCGAGGCTTTCGGTGAGAAACATAAAATCCTCGTCGATACAAATGGCTACGAGCAGATTGGTTATTCACTACCTCAGTATACGATTGATGATAAAAAACGACAAAGCACTGCAGTGTCATTCCTCAGACCAATCAAAGATCGAGAAAATCTATTTGTCCTCAAAAACACCTTATGCACGAAAATACTTTTTGATGAAACTAAGAGAGCTACCGGAGTAGAAGTGAAGCTACCAAACAAAGAAACAATTAGTCTTTATGCTACCAAAGAAGTAATCTTATCAGCTGGTGCTATAAATACACCCCAGCTATTAATGTTATCGGGAATCGGACCTAAAGACCATTTGGTTGAAAAGGGTATTGATGTATTGTTAGACGCGCCATTAGTCGGTAAAAACTTACAAGACCATGGATATGCAACAGTAATACTAACAGCTAAAAAAGGACTCCAATCAGTACCTCAGAACCTTGAAGTTTTCACAAATCTAGACCAATTTCCGACACCTACCATATATGGGTTTGCTGCACTATCAAATGCCAGCACTGTTCCAGAATACCAAGCGCAGGTGTTTCCACTTCCAGCCGGCACAATTATCTCGACGTTGATCTGTTCTTACGTATTTGGTCTGGATGACAAGATCTGCACAGCTGTTGCACAGGCGGGCCAGAAGCAGGAAACTCTTTTTACGACAATAACACTTCTGCACCCAAATTCTAGAGGATACGTCGAATTGAGCGAAAACGATCCGGAAGTCGCTCCGAAAATATTCCTCAATTACTATGCAAATGACACAGATTTGGAGAATCATGCAAAATATTTAGAAGACTACTTGGACGTTTTAAATAGCACGTATATGAAGAGCTTGAATTCTGAGGTTGTAAATCTGCAGGTACCTCAGTGTGTTGACATAGAATTTAATACTCATGATTACTGGAAATGCCACATTTTGAATTCTGCCTCAACTCAGTGGCATCCAGCGGGAACTTGTCCAATGGGTGTTGAAGGAGAGAGCGTCGTAGATGCTGAATTGAGGGTATGGGGTATTACAGGGCTAAGGATTGCCGACGCGAGCATCATGCCAACTATTCCTAGTGGCAACACTAATGCTCCCTGTATAATGATCGGAGAAAAAGTGGCTGATATGATTAAAGAAACATATGGTCAATAAAATTAAAAAAAATGCACCCTACAAAAACTACAAGCTTAACCCAACCGTTGACATGTGGAGAAATACCTATCTAGGGTATGGAATACTGTTTTTGCAAGACAAATAAATTAAAATATAAATAAATTTTGCCTTTTATTCTAACTCTCAAAACCACTTGCAAAAATAAAGGATTATTTATACGAGTAAAACGCTAACGCTGTCCACATAAGCAAAAACATTAGTGGAGTTTTTAGTTAGTATTACCTATGAAATTAAACTCAAAAAATAATTTTAAACGTGAACATATAGAAAACAACTGTTTTGTTATGATTTATAACATTTATATATAAGTATATTCAAAATTGTATAGGTATTTGAAATAGTAAGATACAGTTAAGGTCGGAGTGAGGTTTCTTTCTAAGTCCACAAATAGGGCCCATATAAAGGTTTACTCTAATAAAAGCGTCCCCATAAATAAATTAAAGAAAACCACCCAAGGGAAATTATATTTCTAAAAAAACAATTGTGTTTAGGTATGGAAAAACGATTGAAAAGCTTTGTCTGTAGACCAATTGGGTATAATCTGAGTTTTTAATTGTATTACGAAACGTCTACATATTTCGTTTTATTAAACGTTTGATGTTCAAAATAAATATAAAGCACTTTGACAGAAATATTAAGGATGGTTTACGAAGGGTTTTTAACAAGCTTTTATTTAACTTGCAACCTATGTAAATTTGACCCACTTCCCAGTTTCCAATTGTGAAGTCGTCGTAATCGTCACAGCAATAAAGCTGAAAATTTATATATATATGTAAGTTGGATGGCAACAGTGGTGGCAAACAAATAGAAACGACTCTGGGGGCACGGTAGTGCCCCCGCCAAGCCGAGCAAAGCGAGGGCGCAAGGGACACTATCAGGTTATTGGATTATTAATGATATTTTTAAAGACCTGTCGAATGATATGCCACATGTTTATTTTACAAGGCTTTTTTACACTTTAAGACATGTGACTAAATGGAATGAAAAACTTTTTTTTTACTTGTAAGTAGCGGCTCACAAAATACATGTTCTAAATTATATTAAAATACCTCTTATTGTTTCCGAGTAAAATAGGGTACAGACGGACGGACGGACATGACGAAATTATAAGGTTTCCGTTTTTGGCATTTTGGCAGCGGAACTTTAAAAATGGTACAGCTTTTTTCTGAACTCCTATACCTATTGTAAAAATCCATCCAATCCATCGGAACAGTAAGTACGCACTGCAAGCAGCTAGCGATTGCCCTAGGCTCTAGGATGGGTTAATTTACATAGCTATTGGATTCGTTGACCATGCTAAAGGCTCGATAGAGGCACAAAGGTACATGCTGAATCTATGAATCTTGATTAACACGGTTAACATGACGTATTCTAGATCGTGTCACTTACGAAGACGCGTGCCTTGACTCTTTTGTCATTTTATTAAAGGTTAGACTTGACAAATCTGCGCGTCATCGTGGATGACAGCAACTGATGGCAGTAAATTTACTGTGGCTACAAAAAAAATCTTTTATAATCCACCTCTATTTCAAATTATCTTTGTTAAAGATACACCGGCTCTAACCCTACAACTCTGCCCGAGAAGATAAGTCCCTTCTCAATTGGAGGGGGGTATCCCAATATGGGACCGGCAAGAAACTCGGCAAGACACAGTCATATTTTCAAACAACATCTTAAAATTAACATGCATTAATTTAAAAAATACAATTAACGTGATTTTCCTGAACTGTGTACTGACATGAATGACTAACAAATACTTTCCACGTATTTTCACGATCGATCAGAAAGGGAGGCACGAGTACCTGCTGTTATATTTCCTAGCTTCATTCTTAGCGATTTGTTTACATATTGTAGTTGAGCTCCACATCACAGCCTTGCACGGACATTTAAAGTAAGGAGATTTTGAAATCCCTTACTGGCAACACTCAACAACTCCCTGCACCGTTCCCTTGGTTCGATCTTCATTCTGTGCTTCCGTGCTCATAGCCTTCGCACGTCACACGATTTTAAATAAATTATTTCAAACAGCTCTGTTATCAGCCATGTCGAAACGAAAAAGTTGTGAAAGCAATGACAGTATCAAAAGGAAGATTGCATTACTGGAATTACAATTAATGCGAAATTCCAAGCGACGAAGAATAGTTTTTTCTGATAATGAAAATGAAGGTGAGTTTATTTCTTTCAATGTTCTTTATTTGATAAAACGCCAGACATTTTAAGCATTATCAAAAAGAAATCGCTTCAAAATGCAACGTAATCTTGTGTCAACCTACCCTCAAAAAATATTTTTTTCTTTTTATCCGTGGTAATACCCTCATAATGGTGACATTTTATTTTCGTTATTATACATTTCGTATAATATTATTTCTAACGACCTTGTGATGCGAGACGCCAAATGGGCTATCTCTTTCACGTATTTTAGTAGCTAGCGAGCTACAAATGTCAACACTAGTAATATTATTTTGTGATGCGAGACGCCAACTGGGCTATCTCTTTCACGCAATGTAGACAGGTCTACCAACATGAGATTTTAATTAATTATGATGCGAGACGCCATCAGGGCTATCTCTGTCATATATTTTAATCGATTATAAATTATAACGTACTTTTAAAACACTTTGTATGTGTGATGCAAGACGTCAACAGGGCTATCTCTTACACAAAATACATACAAAAAATAAAATATATATTTACACGCGTATTAAGTAAACTAAATTGTTTTAGGATCAGATACCGATACGTCGTCAGAACACCTCGATCGAGATGATTTATGTGAATTAGCATCACCGTCACGCGTCGCACAGGCCCGAGCGCCAGCACCGGCACCGACACCGGCACCCGCACCGGCAATTGTTACTAATGCGCCCTCGACTTCAGATCCTACGATAGCGTCTCTGATAACACAAGACATCATTTCTGCAGAACTTGATGATGAGATTCTAGAAGTATTAGGTGACGCACCGAAATCAGAAATCAAGATGGGAAAACCTACACATAAAGATTTAGCATCCAGATGGCAAGAACTCCTAGATAAAGGGTTAGTCAAAGAGACGAAAGATAAATTAACAGAAACCTACCTTATTCCTGAAAACTGTGAATTATTAGTAGCACCATTACTGAACCCTGAGGTAAAGGCAGCGTTGGCGGATAATTTGGTAAAACGAGACAACGCTATTATGACAAAACAAAATCAGATTGCCATAGCAATTGCTGCTCTTAATCAAGCAGTAGAGTTGATAATTGCTAAAGAACATCACACCAAGATATTGAAACCAATTAGCGACGCGTGCAGGCTTTTATGTGACAGCCATTGTTCGGATACAAAAACAAGACGTGGATTCGTCATTTCAGCGATTAATCCTGATATGAAGGATGTGCTTAACGAAACCAAACGCAGCAAGTTTTTGTTTGGAGACAATGTATCCGAAAAATTAAAATCTGCAAAAACAATAAAACTGTCTGGAGCCGACCTTAAACAAGCAAAAAATTATCGTTCAAACAAATTTCATATAAACAATTTCGTAAAAACGGATCGTAACAACGGAAACAATCGTTTAAACTGGAAGACGATGCCTCGGAAGATAACACCGAAAGCAGATTACCACGGGAGGAGTCGCCAGTCGCAACGCAGCGAACCACGTCACGGCTCTCAACGAAGGGGGACAGCGGAGCGACCGGCGGAGCGACCAGCGGCCTGGAGGAGCAGGAGACGATAGATGTAGAGGTAGCCTATGCCGGCCGTCTTAAATATTTTTTGTCACAGTGGGAACAAATTACTGATGATGAGACTATTTTGTCGTGGTCGCAAGGATATAAGATTCCATTTACTGGTACACCTTCTCGTCCTGATGCTCCAAGCGTGTACCCGAAATCAGAGATTGAGCATACTGAATTTTCAAATGCAATAACTTCGTTGTTAAATATACAAGCTATCTCAGAATGTAATCACGTAGATAACGAATTTTTATCAAGCATATTTCTCGTGCCTAAACCAAATGGCGACAAAAGGTTTATTTTAAATTTAAAAATGTTTTAATAAATTTATAGAACCTCCGCATTTTAAGATGGAGGATTATAGGACAGCCTCAAAAATAATAACAAAAAATTGTTTCATGGCATCAATTGATTTGAAAGACGCCTATTTTTTAATCCCTGTCCATGAAGATCATCAACGGTTTCTTCGGTTTGAATATAATAACATTTTATATAAATTTAATGTATTGCCTTTTGGTTTATGCACAGCACCATATGTTTTCACCAAACTGCTTAAACCGGTAATAGAAAACTTGAGATCGAATGGTTATATGTCAGTAATTTACCTGGACGATATACTTTGCTTTGGTAGAACTTATTTAGAATGTCAGCAAAATATCACTTTTACTAAAAACATGCTTCAAAAACTTGGGTTCATAATTAATGTAGATAAAAGCTGTTAAATACCGAAACAGCAATGCAAATTCTTAGGTTTTGTATTTGATTCAGTCAATATGACACTTAGTCTCCCTGAGAAGAAAAAATCTAAAATATTGGATAAATTAATTAAATTTAAATCACTTATGAAATGTAAATTACGCGACTTTGCCGCGTTTATCGGACTTTTGATATCTGCCTGTCCAGCCGTTCAATATGGATGGCTGTACACTAAACAATTTGAACTTTTAGATAACCCTAATTATGACCAAATAATCTCATTGCCTAATAAATTTAAGAATGATTTTAATTGGTGGATTGACAACATTGACTCCAGCAATCCTTTGAAATGTAATAAGTTTAAATTGGAGATATTTTCAGACGCTTCTTCGAGCGGATTTGGAGCATTTTGTAATGGTCAGGAAGTTCACGGTTTTTGGAAAGAAAATGAAAAAGATATAAATAGCTTAGAATTAATAGCTGCCTTTTTAGGATTGAAAACATTTGCTAAACATGTGTCAAATTGTGAATTGACTAAGGATTGATAATGTTACTGCTATTTCTTGTATCAATCGTATGGGGAGCATTCAATATCCACATTTAAATCGCATATCTCGCGACATATGGCAATGGTGCGAAGACCGAAAAATAATACTATTTGCGTCATATATAAATACTCATGAAAATATAGAGGCAGACCATCTTTCGCGTAAAAAATTTACTGATACCGAATGGGAGTTATGCGATGAAGCTTTTCAATTGATTGTAAATACTTATGGCAATCCTGCAATAGATTTGTTTGCAAGTCGAAGTAACGCGAAGTGCCCCAGGTACGTGTCATGGAAGAACGACCCGGAAGCCTGGGCAGTAGACGCATTTACAATCACATGGAAAAATACGTTTTTTTACGCATTTCCACCTTTTTCGATCATTTTGAAAACTTTACAGAAAATTATATTCGAAAAAGCCGTAGGAATTTTAGTTGAGCCATATTGGCCTACTCAGCCGTGGTTCCCAGTTTTGCCAAAAATTGCCATTTCAAATTTTATTTATTTTGAACCAAATTCTAATTTGTTAACATCTCCTTTCAGATGGTCCCACATCTTGAACAAGACGCTTACATTGGTTGCCGTGAAATTGTCCGGAAATCTTTATCACAAAAATCATTAAAAGACAAATCTATAGATATTATAATGTCATCACTTTCAGAAAAAACTTACAAGCAATATGATAGTTGCTTAAGAAATTGGTACAATTACTCTAAAAATTATGGTATAGATTATCTGAAACCAACTGTTTCCGATATAATAAATTTTTTGGCATCTATTTATGAAAATGGCGCTCAATATGGCACAATAAATTCGCATAAGTCCGCGGTTTCTTTATACCTACCTACGTACCTAGGTACGTCATATCTTAGAGACGAGCGAATTAATAGATTTATGAAAGGAGTATTTCGTCTTAGACCAACGGCACCGAAATATGATTTAACGTGGGACCCTGGTATTGTTCTACGTTATTTGTCTAAAAAATGGCCTAATGATTCCCTTGATTTAGAAAGTTTATCGAAAAAGTTATCAACATTATTGGCACTCGTAACTGCACATAGAGTGCAAACTTTAACATTGATTAAATTAAATAATATTAATATTATAGAGAATGCAGAGGTTTTAATTAAGATACCCGATCCAATAAAAACATTACGCTTAAATTCAACACAACCTTTATTAAAATTGCCATTTTTTGACCAAAATCCGAATATATGTCCCGCTAGATGTTTGATTTCTTATATAAATAAAACCAGGTCTTTGCGGTCAGGCGATCATAACAACTTGTTCATAAGTTACAGAAGACCTCACTCAAAATTATCGTCCCAGCGTCTAAGCCATTGGATTAAAGATACACTAAAACAGAGTGGTTTAGATACTACCATGTTTAGTACACATAGTACCAGGCATGCGGCTACATCCAAAGCCAGTTCTCTCGGTATAAGCTTAGATATCATTCGAAAAACCGCGGGTTGGAGTACGTTATCCTCTGTGTTTGCGAGATTCTATAATCGGGAAATTGTAATCGATCACAAAAATCAATTTGCTCAAGCAATTCTTTCGTGCACATCCAATACCACTTTAGATTGATTAATAAATTCAATAATGTTAAATGTGATTAAGTTGGACCTTTTTCGTTTCGTAATAAAATCTAATAACATTTTTTTCTTTTTGTCTTATATTTTGCTCTCAACATCCTACAATATGTAAACAAATCGCTAAGAATGAAGCTAGGAAATATAATTAATGATCAAACGAACTTACCTGTACGTGAAGTTCGATCATAATTATATGAGTAGCTTCATTCGACGCGATTATTAATAACCCTCCCAACTACGAGGGTCATGCCAAAAGAAGTTAGATACTCTATGGTCATTTGATCGATACTGGCCAGTTATACACCATTGTAAAGGTAGGTTATTTGCTAATAAATTCAAATATGGAACACTCGGAAAATGTTAGATTCCTTTTTTAATTATTTTTTTTCTGGGTAATTTTGGAGGGAAATTTTCGCAACAATGGAGCTCACTCGACGTGATTTTCGTGTTATGATTTATTATGATTTTAAAAAAGGTTTAAAACCTCAAGAGTGTTTTGAACTTTTAGTTTCAACTTTTGGCGAGTCTGCTTGTTCACGTGCAACTGTTTTTAATTGGTTTGCTGAATTTAAAAGGGGACGAGAGACCTTTGAAGATGAGGCGAAGACCGGACGGCCGCCAACCGCAGTCACTCAAGAAAACGTACAGGCTGTGGAAAAAAATGTTCGTGCGAACCGACGAATTACATATGCAGAGCTCGAGCGTGAGCTGGGTATTGGATCAGCAGCATTGCAAACTATAATTCATTATCATCTGGCCCTTCATAAGCGTTGTTCAAGATGGGTGCCGCACAAACTCACCGATTTGCAAAAAGACCGCCGCGTAGATTGGTGCAAATTTATGATAGATAAATTCGACGCTGGCGAGAAAAAAAATGTATATGATATACTTACAGGTGACGAAACATGGCTATATAACTACGACCCCGAAACAAAGCGGCAGTCCACAGTATGGTGTTTTGAAGATGAGCCGACGCCAACAAAATGTCGCCGAACCCGAAGTACACAAAAACAAATGATTGCCTCATTTTTCTGCAAGACGGGACATATTGCTACGATAGTGCTAGAAGATCAAAGGACAGTCAACTCTGAATGGTATGTGACAGTTTGTGCCCCCAGAGTACTGTCAGCTTGGTGTGACAAGCGGCCGAAATCGGGAACTCAGCACCTGCTCTGGCACCATGACAACGCTGCCCCTCACACTTCTGCTAGAACACTTGACTATTTCAGCTCAAAAAACGTGACTATCTTGCCCCACCCGCCATATTCCCCCGACCTAGCCCCTTGCGATTTTTACTTATTTCCCAAAATTAAAGAAAAATTAAAAGGAAGGCGATTTGAGAACAAAGAAGATGCCCTGGCTGCGTATAATTATGAAATTTCTGAGGTATCTAAAGAAGAGTGGTCATCGGTATTTTCTAAGTGGTTTAGACGGATGGAAAAGTGTATACGTGTTCACGGTGACTACTTCGAAAAAATAGATAGCTGTAATAAAGAATAAAGTCGGTAACTTTTGAGTATCTAATTTCTTTTGGCATGACCCTCGTATCCCTTCCCAATACAAAAAAAAAAAAAAAAAAAAGCTTTAAACGAATATGAAGATCGAACCAAGGGAACGGTGCAGGGAGTTGTTGAGTGTTGCCAGTAAGGGATTTCAAAATCTCCTTACTTTAAATGTCCGTGCAAGGCTGTGATGTGGAGCTCAACTACAATATGTAAACAAATCGCGTCGAATGAAGCTACTCATATAATTATGATCGAACTTCACGTACAGGTAAGTTCGTTTGATCATTAATTATTGAGGCTACCTTTAAGGACAGGTACCTACCGAATGGAATTAGATATTTTATAGGTTCATAACCGTATATATTTATGCGAGTATGGCGAGCCGTAAACCCATGGCTGTAATAGGTCAGGTGCATTCCATCACAATAACGGCATTCTACTTTTATAAGGCGTATACACGCGTAGATGACAACAAATGATATTATTTTATATTTTAAGAATTAAAAAAATCTTGAATTAGGTGCAGTGGCAAATATCTACGAAACTAGAGGCACTTTCCATTGTAGCAACAATAAGCTATATGTGTGTATTAGAGGTGTGTTGAAGCGCTGGTGGCCTAGCGGTAAGAGCGTGCGACTTGCGGAGGTCGCGGGTTCAAACCCCGGCTCATTCCAATGAGTTTTTCGGAACTTACGTACGAAATATCATTCGATATTCACCAGTCGCTTTTCGATGAAGGAAAACATCGTGAGGAAACCGGACTAATCCCAATAAGGCCTAGTTTACCCTCTGGGTTGAAAGGTCAGATGGCAGTCGCCTTCGTAAAAACTAGTGCCTATGCCAATTCTCGGGATTAGCCAAGCGAACCCCAGGCGCCCTGAGCCGTGGCAAAATGCTGAGACAACGCGAGGAAGAAAGAAAGAAGGTGTGTTTTCATCATCAACACGGGGTTGATGATGAAAATTAATACTTGTACCAATATTTTTACTTTATTTGTTTGTTCCAGACACATTAACAACCAATTTACAAGACATCTCTGTATACAATGAACATGATTACAATAAACAAATTGATGTGAATTGAATTGAATTGAAGAGGTCTTCACTATAACATGTCCGTACTCGAACTGGGCGCTTGTGACTGCTTACCTACCTTTGTATAACAATTATAACAAGGTGGGAACCAGTAACAAGTAAGTAAGCTGTTTTATAAGCTTGTCATAAATAGAAATATAAATATATAAGAGCTAGATCAGGCAAAAGAAAAAAAAATCAAGGAAAGGAAATAATCATTACAATTGTTTTTTCCTGTTCTTCAAAGTGCGAATTTCACTGGTAAATCGATAAACGAGTACTTGTGCATCAGTCGAACATCGAAACGACGCCGACAATAAACATTCAATGCAAATCCATTCTGGATACTCGTACAACCAATAAAGCGTTATAATTAGGGATGGGACATTGGCCATCAAAATCAGTAAACATTATTGTTTCTGTAGAACAACTGGTTAGGCACACTAAAATCGATTGTATAATTTATTGTATTTAATGATAATAAATGTAGCCAATAAGCCTGACATTGTGGTAATAGATCGATCGTAACGCCGGGCGTGCTCGTCGAAATCACCATCCCCCATGATGAGAATCTCGTGAAAGCCGAGAACGACAAGTCCAGTAAGAACTTGGCTTGTCTCACGAGATAACCGCCATGTGGGATGTTGATTATCGAATCAAGCATCGGATCATTGTCCCGATAGTCGTTCACACGATAGTCGTAGACGGTCTCATAGCGAAGAGTCTCGACCAGCACCTCGAGAGACTCTTGCTAGGTGGTTGGATCAAGGGTCAGATGCAGAAGGCGGTGATCTTGGACACGGTGCGGATAGTCAGGAACCGCCGGGTTCCTCTCTCTGCGGCCCTGACCACCGGCAGCTTGGGCTCTGCCCCGCTGCTGGCGGCAGCCTGGGTTGGGTTTTTATAATGTGTTTATATCTTTTGTATTGTTTTGGAAGCGTTTTTATATTTTACTTTTATATAAATATTGTAAAAAGCCTAGCCTAAGGAAAAAGAAAAATAAAGATAATAGAAAAAGAAAATTATAATAATAATTCAGCATATATACGTCCCACTGCTGGGCACAGGCCTCCTCTCATGCGCGAGAGGGCTCGGGCTATAGTCCCCACGCTTGCCCAATGCGGATTGGGGACTTCACATAGACCTTTGAATTTCTTCGCAGATGTATGCAGGTTTCTTCTCGATGTTTTCCTTCACCGAAAAGCCCTTGGTAAATATCAAATGATTTTTCGTACATAAGTTCCGAAAAACTCATTGGTACGAGCCAGCATTTTAACACACGACCTCCGGATTGAAAGTCGGACGATAATTTTCTTCGGACGAAATACGTAACTTAGTGAACAGGCTTATATAAGGAAAGTATCCCCCCCCCCCCCCCCCCCCCCCTTTATCATTATGTGGGCATGTAAAAATATTTGTTTCAAGATGTGAACTAATTTAAATCGTTTATTAAAAACCTAACTTCCCCATTCCCAAGTTATTAGTTAGTCTCGCCGCGACTTCAGCCTGACCAGGATCCACTGACGTTTTCACACCACTGCACCCAGACGCATTCGCTCGTACACACAACTATTCATTTGACCGTACCTCTAGTGTTGTATCGGTGAAATCTGATTGTGATATTTCCTATCAAAGGCCTAATCCACTTTTTGTACATCCCGGACTTTTGACAGGCTTGCATAGGGATAGGGACATAGATCCAACATGTAGAGTCCCTTATTATTATTTATTTATTCATACAACAATTTTCTATTGTGTTTGAATTATATTATAAATTATTTGAAACTACATGAACAGCAAGTAGAACTAAACCTGGAACTACAACATAAAAACACGAAAATTAATAAAATAGGTTTTAATTAAGGATTGAATTATAAATATAAATGTAGGATGTCAAATTGTAAATTTGGAAATAACACTGAATTATAATTGTATATACTCGTAATTCACAAATTCTTCTACCGAATAGTAGCACTTCTCTAGCAAGAAAGACTAACTTATTTCTGAAAATGAAGCTATTGGTTGACTTTAACTCAACAGGTAACTTATAGACTGACTCCAGCTTCGATAGCAGTATATATATATATATATTATGGTTGACCATATCAACGTATAGTATAGTTGAAGGTTTCTACTCAACTATGTCCTCCCCGGCATTGCAAGTAATTTTCCAATATCCCTAGCTACAGCAGCGGCACGTCACTCGTCCTCGCCACAATAGCTCCGGGGGACAAACTTTTCGATTCAATTTTCATCGGTTCATTTGTGCTTCATCCGCGCAATTGAATGGGTAGTGCGATCCTTTTCATATTGCAAACTATTCAAGAGCACATTATTCGCGATCTAAATCGCGTTTTCGCTACGAGTATAAGTATAATAAACCGAAATAAATGTCATATACCTACGAAGACAAAATTACCAAGGCCTCCAGCGGCCAGCGGCGGTATCATGGTTCCATTTTTATCACTTGTCACTATGCCTGTCACTTTCGCGCTTACATACTTGTTAGAACGTGACAGGCATGGTGACAAATGATAAAGAGCCGACCATCTTAGCCCTACAGGGCTAATTAATATAGTAATTTATATAGTAGCGTTTCTACTTGAAATAACACAAATTAAAATATTTTCAAAATAATTTAATTTGTTTATAATAGTTAGCATAAGTATGTTGCAAAATATGAACAACTTACATAACACCTTCGCTATATTCACCCTTCCACTCACTATGGTTTACCAATTACATCTGTGTACGTAAAGGAACGTACCAATGGAATACAGTGAACAAACACAAACACAATGTTTCCGCCAGAAATAAAAAGCAAGGTTTGCAAGTCGAGTCGATGGTGACCCACTTTAAAAAATATATACCTCATACTAAAAGTTCCTGGCTTCTTAAAAACGGTAATAGACGTGCAACTTTTTTTATTTTAGTTTTACTAAACTCTGAGAACACGTCCATTATTTTACGTTGGAATCAACCCAAAAGCACGCGCTTAATTCTCATGTACTTTTTATCCTCGTATGTAAATTTTGGGTTTACAGTGATATTGGATTGTATCGTGGTAGTGATATATCTACTTAAATTTATGTTTAATTTTTTTTATACTACGTCGGTGGCAAACAAGCATACGGCCCGCCTGATGGTAAGCAGTCTCCGTAGCCTATGTACGCCTGCAACTCCAGAGGAGTTACATGCGCGTTGCCGACCCTAAACCCGCCCCCCCTCGTTGAGCTCTGGCAACCTTACTCACCGGCAGGAACACAACACTATGAGTGGGGTCTAGTGTTATTTGGCTGCTGTTTTCTATAAGGTGGAGGTACTTCCCCAGTTGGGCTCTGCTCTAGATCTGGAATGACATCCACTGGCTGTGCCCTACCACACAAAGCGAGATGACATTCACAATGCCCATACCTCTCTTATGGACGTACTTTAAGGACGTACCCGGGTCTAAAATGTTTAATGACGTATAAGGTTTCATACAGGATTTTTTACGTGATAACGTCTTATAAATCCATGAACAACGGTAGCATGCACGAAAAAGTGTCACGTTGTGGACAGATCTCCATGGTAGCGTGAAAAAATTCTTATCTGTATATAAAATAAATGTAAAAAGTACAAAGATCAATAACAAGTATCAAGCAGTGACAAAATTGAAAAGGTTAAAAAGGTACAAAAGGTTCAAAAGTTAAAAAGGTTAAAATAGAATAACGCACATTGGAAGATCTTAAATATCACAAATGTATATAAGTTGTAAATTAATTGTTAATAGCACATTGTTACTTGTATAATTTATGTAAAAAAGCAAATAAATGTTAATTGATTGAAAAAATTGTATTTTTCAATTAACTCCTTCTTTGTACCTATTATACAAAATAACGTTAATTAACTGATAAATAATAATTCAAATCATAAATAAAAGTATGCAGTTTTTTATGAATGTTTTCTTATAACGTTATCACGCAAAATTATCGTCCGTAAACCAACTTTACAGACAACCATTTTTTTTTCACTTGATTCATTTGAATACCTCATACCCAAGTTGATATGCGATTCTTTAATAATTTTATAACATTTACCTACTACAAATGTAAACGTCACTTTGCTGGTAAAATATATACTTCTTAACCAAGTCGAACGAGAAGTCGGCTTCTTTATATAATAATATTTGAAGTATGTTATGACTTTTTTGTAGAGTGAGGACACATCATATAAAATCATAATACGAAAGTTTCCTCGAAAAAAATGTAGAATTTCCCTGACATATAATTTTCATACAGCATTCCTAAAATACAAATAATCATCGAATAAATTGTATCTAAAAATAGACAATAAGTTTATATTTTCAACAAATAAACATTATCATTGGGTGACTTCTAAGTGGCTCATTCCAGAAACATACAGTATTGCCCACGTAGACTATACGCTAACATAGGAAACCACTTTTATGAGTGCATACTATCTGCCTTATCTACAGCAAACTTTCCTATAATCACGACCTAACAATTCCAATGGGGATAAATTAAAACAACAAGTACTAATCAATAGCTGGGCCATAGTTGCGAAAATCGAAGTTAGCACATTGGGGGCATCTTTCTCTATCACTCTAATTACGCCTTCATTGGAGTAAAAGAGAAAGATTCCCGCGACTTGCGAATTTCGGGTTTTGCGGTAAACGCCTTGACACAAATGAAATTTCACGTTCCATTTACTCTATAGGTAATGCATTGCAAACTATCGACCAATGTGCTAAAAGGTTTTATTTCTAGAAAATATTACATTTATTATGTACTATACCTACAAGATTTATATTTCACTTCGTGTGGTGCTCAGCACTAGTATTGTGGTATTGTATTCGAAAAGAAAGCAAAGACAAACTTGCAATCAAGCAAGAGACATCGTGAGTTCTGTTAACAGTAAAGACTTATACATACTAGAGGTTCACGAACAAGAAGGTAGGGCGGAGTGGACGCGTTCGCAAGTCAGACTAGACCCTGAGACGACATCGCTATTGCCGATTATTAACACAACATCACACATTACCTTACTAAGCTCGATGACATCATAAAGCACGTAAAAGTAAAGTCAGGATTCGTCCTGAGGGTCGCGAAGTTGGAATGTGGAATACCTCTGGAATTGCAATAGTCCATAAAACAGTGTTCGCTTACAATAAGGCAAGTCACATGCTTTTTTACCCACGTTGTAGCGTACCGTCAACTGATTCAACATTGCCTAACAATGCTAAACATTGCCTGGCTTAAAAAACAGTTGTACGCTACCAAATCTCTATCTTTATTTAATTTTTAATAATGGGAAGAGGGTGACTCACTGAAGCATCACTGATTTTTCAAGCCAGGCAATGCTAGGCATGGGTAGACAATGTGAAAGAATTTGACGGTACAAAAAGATTTATCACGAATTTATTTTTTTATACTACGTCGGCGGCCAACAAGCACACGGCCCACCTGATGGTAAGCAGTCCCCGTAGCCTATGACGCCTGCAACTCCAAAGGTATCACATGCGCGTTGCCGACCCCAACGCTCCGCACCCTCGTGGAGCTCTGGCAACCCCACTCAACCTCGCGGGCGGGCGTGTATTTTACCTACGATGATAAAAAATAAATAAAAAAAAAGCATTTATTTCGGACAAGATCCATAATACAAAAACACAAAACAACAAACAATCAAAATATTTACATATAAATTACAAAAAATAAAATTAAAATATGAATTAAATGAAATTAAAAATACGGATAAATTAAATTAACATTATTCATTACATTAAATCAAAATTATCAATTTAATTACATTAAAATTATCAAATAAATTAAATTAAAATTATCAAATAAATTAAATTAAAATTATCAATTACATTATATTAAACTAATTACTTGTCGTAGTTGGCATGTGGCGCGTGAGATTTCGCCCAGTGGCCAAAAATCGGGCTGTCATGGGCCCCTGCGACCGCGCTCAAGAGCCTGTTGGGGCTACTACGAACACGACGCATCAGGGACGCGACGCGTTTGCGCATAATGGCATGAAAATCGTCCGTGTATACCTCCGCGAACATCCCCGACGCACTGCAGTACCGTGGCAGCCCCATCAGCATCCTGAACGCGTTATTGTAGAGGACGCGCAGCGCACTATAGGCTTTTTTCGTGCAGTTGATCCACAGGCTGCAAGTGTAAAAAGTTTGGCAATACGATCTGAACAAGGTTATTTTAACACTTGTTGTGCACTTGATAAGCGCGACGTCTACCCGCTCCGTGCACTCGCTCAAGTCGGCGAAGAGCCTTATGTTCTAGTATAATGTTGAACGACATTCTTTCTCTTTATCTTTCACCCCCTCTCCCCGCGCTCAGAAGGGAAATTCCCTCCACATCGAAAAACATATTTGTCCTGAAACACTCAACCTAAAATAATTCACAACTTTAACACAAATTGCACAACTAAGTTCTGTCTCAAAACAGACTAGAGGCACCGAAATCTAAATCTTTGACGACGTCGTACGTCTACCAACCTAGATAGGAGGAGGAGGAAATCTGCATATAAAAAATGACACTGTAAGATAAATTAACGGTCAAGTAGGCATTTTCCTCCTGCTACTGCCATGTAAGTATGAATCAAAAGTTGAATAACTCCGGTCGGCAGTTTGATTGTACCTGAGTATATTGTGTATGCGCCCTAAAGAAACCTCTCTGACCCCGTAAAAGGGAAATAATGAAAATGTTGTCAGGGTAATGCGCCGTGTCTCTCCATTAGATGGTGGGTTCCACGTGTAAGCGACGGCCTTTGGTGATCTGTTTCTTTTAATGATATTGTACGGTCGCCATTGCCATTAAATGGAAATATAGACGTCGTGTCGTGCCATAGCAGGAAAAAAAATTCTAACAACACTATTGTGAAATTCATCGATAAAGTAGCAATTACTTTTAGCGCAGCGGTCAAAAACTGACGGTATTTTGTCGTTGACGGTTGAAAAAAATAGTACACGACACGGTTCAGGAATTTCCTCAAACGGATTTGGCCGCATAGACTTGGAGCTGCTTATTCATATTCTCTACCACTCAACCATCAAGCCAAACAGAGTAGCAGGAATTGTTGCTGATATTTAGAAAAGTATTGTTTAAAACTAACAATGCACTAATGATTCCTCTAAGAAGAACCAACTGTAGAAATCTCAATACTGCAGTCACGACATCGGAATAGAAAATAGTAGGTAATGGAACAAGCGATACGTACCGTACCTATCGACATACGGCAAATCAACGATACGTGACTGCCTAATGCATGAAAATAAATCGTTTGAATGATTTATAAGCTTAGGAATTTTAAAGAACTTTAAGAATAATCTAATTATATATTAGGTCGTATTAGTGACGTGCAAGTATGCTGTGTTTGCAAAACATGCTAAGCTTGTACGTGTTTGGATTGGAATATCGTTAACATATAAAAGAAACGGAAAAGGGAGGAGAATCGATCCTTGAGGTGCACCAGCTGGAACTTGGTGTAGTTGTACATCTTGACTCTCCTATGTGGACAGGAAACCATTTCTCTCTCAAATGAGACTTACATTTTAACTACACGTAACGCTATATCAAACGTAATTAGCTTATGGATCGGACCATCGAATGCTTGCTTCTGAATCGAATGCTATTTCTACATGTAATAAAAGCATGCCAGTGTTTGGTAAGTCTAAGTATTAAACTGAAAACTTGTTGAGTGTTGTGAGCGAAATCCATTTTGTTTGTTTATAATTATGCCATTAGATGAGAAATGCAGACGAGAAGCTAGAATCCACTCAAATAATTTTCTAAGTGCAGATAGCAGGCTAATCGGTCGATTAATAACAGGTACAGCTGCATCTTTGCCAGGTATTTTGAAAGCTTGGCAGTTTTCCAGGCCCTAGGAAAATATTAAATAGAAAGACAACCGGTGAATAGTTTGATGATAGTAGTTTTTTGAGAAAGGTATGTCAGGAAAAGTTTTAGTAGATGATTATCATCTAGGGCCTTTCGGGGCTTACATTTTGTGCTAGACCTTACATACTTTGTGTGGTCACACAGATTAAAAATATTTTGGAATTTTGTATTTATTTAATTCCAGTACAGGTTTACTTCCAAGGGCGGATTCTTATAATGTAAGGCTCACGTTTTTCTCAAAGATTTTTGCCAATGCCTCACGTTATTAGTTAAAGTACCATTGGCTTGTTTTGATTAAGGAATATTAAAATTTGTTTGTTTTAGGGATGTTTACTACGCAACGAATAGAATCAGGCGTTACTTTGCGGAAATCCATATTAATTAAAACACAAAATATTACTTTGCTAATTCGCGAAAAGATAACGTGCTAGTCTATCAGCGCTAACCCGTTATACTTACTTGCGTATTTTTACATGCAATTAATGTTCCCACCCTCCCACCGCAAAAATAAATACGCAAATAAATATAATAATCCACCACCGAAAGTATAAAACTCGACACGTGTTTCGCCTCTCTACGAGGCGTCCTCAGGAGATGTAGACGGTTCGAAGGCTCAAAAATATCTAAACACGCACTATAACGTCTTAAAAAGAGAGGTGTGATCAGATATTTTTGATCACTTCGGTAGCTCCGATGTAAATATCTCATGGCGACTGTACAACATTACCCTCAATCATAATATAACTCTGAATTTTAAAAGTGAATGCAGTGAGGATAGTGCTGGTAGTGCCTAAAGGTTGTTCAAACCTGGGATGTTATTACAGATGATTTTATGGAAATACATTTTATAGTTTCCGGGTAAAATGGCTGTAACATACGGACAAGCGGATAGTCAAATATGGCATTTTATTTAACTTAATAAGCTAATTAAAGCTAAACTCTTGTGGTTTTTGGCGCGCGGTCGTGTAAGCAAGATATAACTTGGTATAACCAGTACACAATTACGGAGGTGAAGTACTGAAGGGCTCTTAAATTAGTGGTTTGACGGTAACGCACTGATTGCATTGGTTCGCAGTTCTGCAATGTGCTGAAAGGCTTAGTTCTAATTTCTAATGCTTTAAAGTTGTTCTAATTTCTTATTACTTACGAGTATGAAATCATAATCACTCAACTCTAGCTACCATGTAAGACACATTCAACAAAATCGTTACATTAACATGTGTATACATATACACGGCTATATTTGAATGGAATTTTAAAACTAAGTACTTGAATATAGGGGGCCATAATGAGGGTTAAGTAAGGTTTTACTTCCATTATTGATATTTTTTAGCGTTAACTAAGGCGATAACTTTTCGGTGACATACAATATAATTATGCTCGTATAATATAACTCACAGTCGCTCTATCTCTTATAAAACTCTGTTTGTCACCTCTTCACGCTTAGACCGCGAACTGGAAGCACGCGACGCGGTACGGCGGGCCGCCGCTGTCGTCCAAAACAGATTCATTTAAGTCTACTTATACATTTTGATCGGAACCTCGCGCCAGTCGCGCCGCATGCGTCCAGTCCGCGGCCTTAAACAGATGACCCAGTTTAAATGCAATTTGGTATGGAAATATGTAGTTCGAAGCCCAGGAAAAAACAATGATATAATTTAATCAATCAACATCATTCCACGCAAACGATGTTGCGGGCAGAAGCAAATAAACTCCTAAGTCATAAGCCCATTTTAAAAATCCATGTTTTTATATCAAGCACAAAACGTCTGCTACGAAAGTATAGATTTTAATAAAGTAAAAAAAAACTATAAGTCGGTGTCAGTGTAAACCCGCAACTTTGTTTAACTGGTAATGCTCCGTAGCATTGTTGGTTCGAATCCCGCTCAATTTTACAACTTAATTAAAAACTGGGCTGGAGACTCACCTATCATAATCGTTTTTAGAAATTATTTTATTTTTTTCCAGTATCTATTTTTACTCCTTGATAATGATCATACCTATTCCTGAAAACATAAAATGAAAACTTATTACGTTGGTAGTGCTAAAAAATGTAAGACGTTTAGGAAATTAAATTAGATTTGATTCTCGCTAGCCGTCTCAGCGGTACATTTGTTCTTTAATATTTAATATATCGTAGGCGTCGTCGGTTGCAATCGGGAGCTCTGAGGACCTCCATACAATTATACACCTTTTTGTCAGAAAATAAGGCAAGTTTTTGATTGAGTTATTATAGTTACCGCAGATATGTTAACACTACTCTCTCAAGAGAAATTATTACTACAAGAAATAAGCCGAGTTTTCATGTATGTAGACTATACGAGTGTTATTTTGTACAAGATTTAGTCAATGTTCTAGTTAATAATTAACAAACATTTGCTAAAAATACGATCCCATCAAAAACAATACTTGTCAAAAAATCGCCTGAAAACACGTGTAAATTCAATCGCCTGAAAACACATGTAAATTCAATTATTTAGTGCGATGGCCAAGTCTCAATATATTTATATAAAACATTAAAGAATTTTAATATTGATATGCGTCACTATAAGATGCTGTGAATTATTACGTAACAACTTAATGCTTCGAGTACGGAGATTCCAGACACAATTGATTTTCAATTGTTATGGACCACGATCGTGGTCTTAGAGACTGGACGTATTAAGACAGAAAGTCGCTTAAGTAGAGACTGAATAAATTAATAACCGACTTGGTATTACATGGATCTCACAACTTTTTACCGCAGAACAACTGAGTTGCGAGACTTGGTTTTTTTGACAAGTATTGTTTTTGATGGGATCTCATTTCTTTTTGTATTTTGTAGACAGTTCTACTTTTTTCCTTTTCGGTACCTTCTACTTATTGTATATATGTATAAATAAAAAAACATAAAACATCGTTACGAATAAAGCCAATATTGAAAAATTTAACTGAAGACTTGGCTGTATGGGCTTAATTTTCTTTGCGGTCTTTTCTAGATTTTTTAGTTTTTCCTTGATTCATACACCAAACACTACTTATATTCCAAATTTGAAGCTTCTAGGTCTGCTAGAAGTGCCTTAGAATTTTGATGATCGGTGAGTCAGTGAGTGACAAAATTAAGAAATTTGACCCGTTATAATTCTTAAAATACTGGTTCAAATTGAATGAAATTTGAAATATACCGTGTCTTTACAATGCCTGCATGGTTACTGAAAATTCAGTCTTCTAGTTTTATCCACAACGAAGTTACAGGGGGTCGAAAATGGTCTGAATTGCTTCGAGAAAAGGATGGTACGGCCGTGCTTTTTTGCTCGGCTTGGTGGGGGCACTGCCGTGCCCCCAGATATGGATTAGACATGTTAGTGTTAAAAGTGACATTTCAACAAACAAATACGTGTCTCGGGGATTAACGGAGAGCGTAGGTAGTGTTAGGTTCATGGACAAAGCTTGTTGCTGATTTTATGTTGTACCTACATTTATGACGAAGCCTGTGGCGGATAATCACTTATTTAGATTAGACGAAGTTTGTTGCGGATTTTGTTTAGTACCTATGCTTTTGACGAAGCTTGCGCTGTGGATTTAGATGATGGTTGTGGTTTCAATTTAGTTTTATTTGGTAAAGGGATTTTAATCCATATCGTATCGTTAGGAAATTGGTGACGTATCTTTTAGTTATAATCGGGCCGTATATCAACTTTAGTTGAGTTTTCGCGGCCACTAGTATGACGCTCCCGCTTTGTACTTTGTGTAAAGGCTCTCAGCAGACGTACGGGTCATTAAGTCCGTCAATTGGCCTCTACGCGGCACTACGGTGTACAAACATTATATTTATACTGGCAGCTTTATTCATTTATTTCATCTTTATTGCATGTTATAAAATTGTACAAATGGCGGACTTAATACCTAAAGGTAATCTCTACCAGTCAACCATAAGGTAAAACAGAAACTTGGTCAGGATTTTAGACTAGGGTGAAGCGAAAAACAGGTATTTTTATTCATTTTGTTTACTTCTGAATAAACTACTTTCAGAACTATACTTTTTGATGTGAATTTTCAACATTCTCAATATCATCTGGTGGCGCATCGAGTTGAATTTATACCTGTTCATGTTGTTTGGTATATTATGCTTAATGTAGCAAAGTTCTCATACTTGGGTGAAATATACAATTATTCAAATAACTTACCCTATAAAAATCTTGAGGAACAATTAATATCTCCATTTAAAGCGTTAGTAGAAATGTTGAACTTAAAGTTAACCTCCTGAGACATCCCGGTACATTTTTTGTAAATTTTCCACAATCTATTCTGAACTTTCATCTATTAACAAAAGGATCCAAATCCAACAACAAAACAACTGCGTCTAGGTCTCAGGAGGTTAAAAAGATCGAAGGGTATCGATATACCCAACAACCTCTCGTTATAGTAAATTTAGTTAGATAGGTACTCAAATAAAAAGCTCACTAAGGAACTAAGAGAATCGAAACAAGTTTCAATTTACCTTTCAGACCACAAATTAAATTAAGATAGCTTTTAGCTTTACTTAGACATCTTTCAGAGAAATACACGTCTATTAACTTTGAATACTTAAGTATATTTAAAGGTTCAAAAACCATCGGATTATGAAAATTATTTTAGTTAAAAACATTGAGGATTAATTTAACATTTCATGGTTATGTAATATTCCCGCGAGTCCTGTGAAAATTATGTATTTGCATGAAGGTAATTTACATATACTTACACATATAGTAACTTATGGACATCGCAAGTAGAAAAACCGGCCAAGAGCATGTCATCCGTCCATCAAAATAGACTTTTTGCAAAAACTAAAAAACGGGTTAACCAATCAGGTTCGCTATAGTTTTCTTTGAAAGTATTTACTAAGCTTTACTTTCACAATATTTTTTTTTCAGAGTGATTATTTCCGAAAATATGTTAAAATACACTAATTATGTTTATCAAAAAATGGTTCTTAAAGATCCATATTCGTTTCGAAAGACCAATCCAACAACTTCCCATACTACATACTTAGTTAAAGAAAAAAAATCATCCCCAGCTAGGGTCACACAAAAAAAATATTTTTTCTAGTTTTTATTTTACGACATTACCGGCGTAACTGGTTTATTTATCCAAGCCAAATTTCGTTTACGGAGTAAATCCGCGTACGGTCTGACAGACAGACAGATAGACGGACATGGCGAAACTATAAGGGTTCCTTGTTGAGGGTCTCTTGATTAAGGGTTAAATAAAAAATACATTTTAACTTATAAACGATTTTTTTTGATGACCGTTGCTTCTGGAATTTTATTCTAATTAGATTACAGAAATTCCTTTCACCGTTATTCAAATAAAATTCTGCCTCAAATTACCCATTTTCCCAAACACGAGTCCTCTATTTAAATGCTAATCCTTTAGCATACCCGATGAGTTTACAAAATTTTATTCACACATGCTTTCGAATTTACGACACCTTTTTGAAATTAAAAAATCTGTTAAAAACCTCAAAGTGTGGTTAAAACAAAAATTGGGATCAATTAGGATAGGATTTAACCTCCTGAGGCCCAGTGACGTCATCTTTTGTAAACTTTTTGTAACTTTAGCACTACCATATGTATAGAGTCCAAACTCTTTGTAATATATTTATGACACTGGGCCTCACGTGGTTAAATAAAATGGTATAATTAAGTCTTATTACTAAAAATATTGCCTGATGTATTTCAAACTTGTCCTATATGAAAGAAAAGATTCAACTTGATAACTATTGACTTATTTATAAGATTTATTCATAATTTTTAAAACTAATACGGGACTTATTAATCGCGTAAACTTACGTTTATTATATGACCTGACGTTTCGAACGTGGCGTTACGTTCGTGGTCACAAGCAGACTGGCGAGGAAATGTATCAACATCTTGATGACTCGTAAGTTCTTACGCCTTGAGCTTTTAACACTTTCAGTGCCAAGGGCTCCACTTCCAATACCAAATGAACACACCTAATAGCGAGTTTTTGGCAGGAGCTCTAAACCTCAAGACTAACGTACCTAATGTCGTAAATGATGTTTTTTTTTTAATTTAACTACCTATAAAACTCACTTAATGCATAATTTAAAAATATCCTTTCAATGAAAGAAAACTGGTTTTACAGAAAACCGTATAATGATATATCAATAAACAATGACAATAATAAAACTAAGTAAAAACATTTATAATATTGCTCTAAGTCTACTGACCTGAAGTCTGTAAATAAATTGTGTCGTAAAGTTGTTAGCCAAATTTGTCTTTCGTTCATAATGCTGGATATTTTTGCATCATTTATTTTATGAAATTCCATTCTGAAACAAGATTATATAAATTGATTTTATATAGTACAGATGCAACGGATAGTTGTTTGGCGGGATACCGGATATTCGGCTTGACCATCGGCCCTATATTTGGTAGCCGAATATCCGGCCGGCTGAAATATACCTACCTTTTGGGTGTTTTTTATTTAATATTAAACTCAATAATATCGATTTTGATAATCGAATTATAGTTATTCAATCTGTTTCCGATATGATACTGAACTGTCAGTGTCAAAAGTGACATATCTTCAACCAAATACGTCTAGATTCAGAACAGTATCATATCGGAAACAGATTGAATAACTAAAATTAGAAAACGCCTGATAATAATATGTTCAAATTGTTTTAAATTATTAAACGAGTATGATTATGACCGTAACTGTTTTTAGATTCAATTCGTTTTCCCCAAAATCACGCAAATTTACTATACGGTATCCAGCCGGATAGTACGTCGATATCCTGTATGCGGTAAGGTCCAAGCTTTCATACAATGCAACGTCGACGCAATCTTATGTTGTTCAAGCAGTTTATTTGTGATAACTTTTTAAAGGCGCACTTTGGCAGACTTCGTTTATACACGGTGTTTTTTTAAACTCCTTTAATTTCAAGGGTGCATTCCTGAACTTAAATTAAGTTACTTCCTCAAAGACTCCGGTATTCTAATTAACTCCATTTCGGAGGTAATCAAAAAAATCTTATAAGGGCCCAATGACCGTGTACACTTGGCTTAGGGCTTGCTTACATATTGATTTGTGTTTAGTATAAGTTTATGCATGTACTATAGGCTTGAGTCGGTCAGGACCGAAGAACTAAAAGGAATGAAATCCCACCACAGACCGAAAAGAACTAGTTCATCTTAAGCGCTCTTAATCGGTCTCGGTCCTTTAGTTCACTAGTCGGTATGTCAGCGGGCCTACCGCGAACCACGTTCGACGGGTTGCCTCCCTGTCACACTTACGTACGAATCTACAAGTGCGACAGAGAGGCAACACGTCGAACGTGGTTCGCCCTCAGTACCAAGTAACAAATCGGTCGGGAGCGAATGATCGGAATGAGTCAAGGTCAAGAAATTCGCTCTCTCACGCTCTCGCTCTGTTTATTTGCGAGCGAGAGCAAGATATAACCTAGTCATACTCATTCAGATCTCGAGATTTGCTCCTGAACTAAAGGAACTAAAGGACCTAAAAGAGCGAACTAGTTCGTTTGACCGATTGACCGAGATCGGAGCGCTCTTTTTAAAGACCGAGCGGGCACAACTCTAATGTACTACTAAACGCAAGTACTATCTCGGACGATCGATATTCGAAATGATATTGATATCTCAGTTTTAAAATTTTTGATTAAGTTAAATAGCATGCCCAATTGCCCAAAATGCTATATATATTATTAATTAATCATGCCATTCAGTTATGTTAAATATACTTAGCTATACCCCGAAGTTAACGGAGTTCAAAAAAATACCGTGTAGAGCCTTCATTTGAACAGAACAGTACAGTGTGTTAAGTACATAATTATAGTAATTGTTTACCACAAACATTAACCCCCGTATTCATAAAAACCATATTTTATCCTATTGTGTCCCTTTCTAATAAACACAAACGTCAAAAAGATGAATAATGGCAAACAATTATTAACCTTTTGAACGCTTTACATCATAAACAAAAACGTCACTGACGCGCCAAGATCCCAGGCGCAAGCGAGCTAATGTAAACCCTACTCGTCCGCCATTACACCTGCAGTTGTCCCTGGCGCTGTGGCGCTGTGGGCACGACTAGGTAAGACGCGACGCCTTTAGGTGTTCTTGGCGTTCAAAAGGTTAAGGGCTTGTTAGATTTAGCAGGCATTTATGAATAACACCAAAAGACTATAATTATTAGACAGTTTACTGGGGCACATACCTGTCTTAAAAATCAATAGGTTAACATTCAGCTGTAACGAAGTAGTATATCCACAGGCCACAGAAGTACATCGCTATCATGAACGGTATCACGCATAATATGACTACAAAACAGCATACGCATTGACTTAGACAGCAAAGCGTTGGACAAAGACTGAAATAAACATACGAAGATAAGTTTAAGAAAAATACTGTATAATATAAGGAAACTATTGTACCCTCTAGAATTGGCAACGGATCATGTCAAAATTGCCCAGTAAAAATTACATAGAAATAGCTTGCATGCTATAACACATCTTGACTTGAAGTATGAAGTCGCACAAAGCAGCAAGATGTGCTAAACGAGCTCTGCGTTACTAATAAAGTCCAGGCATGCGGAGCTAGAAAACCAATTTTTAAGAACAGGCATTATCATTTTCATGAACCATTATGCATGTTCAAGCTCATATTAGTTTACATTATTGACTATCTTCATTGCAACATGCATTTCGTCTGAATATAATGACATCTTATCGGACTTTGTAGCTTACTGCTATGCTGCCCCTTCAGTTCCGTTCGTTTAACTATCTCGCACAACCCATATCTATCATAGATACCTTTAAATCATGAATTAATAAATATTTGTGGACAATCTTAAACAGATCGACCTAGCCCCTAACTAAGCAAAGCTTGTACTATGGGTAATAGGCGACGATACTTAAATAGATAAACACGTACTTACACACATAGAAAATACCCATGACTCAAAAACAAATATATGTGCTCATCACATAAATAAATTCCCTTAATGGGATTCGAACCCGGGACCATCGGCTTCATAGGCAGGGTCACTACTCACTAGGCCAAACCGGTCGGTCGTCTGATATGATCCCGCTAATGCATCGTGTCTTAAGATTGGTGCAACCCAGGTAGAACAACTTACGACAAATATTAAGCATTACAAACATGTATTAATAGGTACTTACCACATAATTTAAGCCTCTAGAACCGATAGAGAGCATATTTAAACTGTGGTAAACATTGTTTTGTGATTAATATATTCGAATTCATGTAGAAGAATTATTAAATCAAGCAGACATTGACAGTTTATGGTATATATGTCAGTTGCTAAAAGAGTATAGTAACTATTTTGATCAAGGAGAAGTAAAAAAGAAAAGTCAAGAGTATCGTCTAGACTGACTTAGTATATATGGGCCATACGTGCGCCCATTAGGGGCAGAACATATGCAATGCGACGAAATCAAAAACACGTTGTTACATTCCTGACAGCATACCAAAAACAACTTACGTAATTTGGTCAGTTTGATTGTTCCCCGCCATAAAAATGGTGGGCAACATAAAACGTCTACGTCACTTAAGACGTTTTAGAAGTAGGCAGAAGGGCGAAAACCATGACAAGAACAAGTAATAACAGCGCTTTCTCTGCTACTCCTACTGAAAGGTCCATAAAACCATCCCGTTCTGTAATTTCTCCCCTTCATATCCGATCCAGAGTTATATTTTATAACTTATAACTTCTTTGAACTATGAAAAGGCGCTAATAAATGAATTCCAGACCTAAAATTCTCTTATTGCATATCCACAGGAGATACCATCATCAGCGCCAATCAAGAATTTTAATTGTATCGTACGCCCAGGCCATAGAATAACACGTTGCAATGTTAATTATTAAAAAATAGGAAATTTAAAATTAATTTTATTGAATCGGGTGTAGCTTGTGTCAGGCAGGTCACGGCTACTTACACTTTGATGCGGTGTCCTACATACATCACTTACAATGGAGCTCTTGATTGTACAAAGGTTAGCGAATTAGTCTTAATATTATACGCGCCTTGCAGATCAGCTGAACAACTCGAGTTCACTCAATCTTCAAGGAGTTCTTCGCCATAAGATACGTTTAGGTATATCTATATTAGGTATACCTATATATTTTGATTTCTACCTAATTGAAGATTCTTGTTCATGAAACGTGTATTGTGTAAATAGGCTTTTCACCGCCGCCGCTTATAAAGATTCTTTTTATTCTTAAAAAACGGGTGAGAAAGTTGCATTTTATCCATAAGGTGACAAAGTAATTTGATGCTAATTTCTTAGTTGTTTCCTCGTGTTGGCTGGTGGTATTAGCTTTTTAGAGATAATTTTGAATGATACATGTTTATAGTTCGTGTCATCCACGATGACGCGCAGATTTGTTAAATCTAACATTTAATTACATGACAATAAGAGTCAAGGCACGCATCGTCGTAAATGACACGATCTATAATAGCGTTCATTTAAATTTGATTTATAATATTTTAGACAGCATTTTCCTCGCGGTGGTGTGATGAAAAATCTTGCTCCATTCGTTGACAAAGTTTGTTTAACCCTCGTGCCTTGAAATCCTAGTAACGCTCAAGACTTACCTTATGAGAAATTTTAATTGTGAGAATTTCCAAGTGAGTCAACATTTTCATTTCATGTCCTAGTAGTTAGGCATAAACGAGAGATCAGATATTAGGAAATCAGGTTTTATGACTAAGTAAATCAAAGGCGAAAACTCAATCTAGGTAGCTTGATTCAATTCTTGGCATATAATAATAATTGCACGAGTAATATTTGTAAATGTATCATAAGTCATAACCCAGCGACGAGCTAAAGTCAGTTTATTTGGATTATTTAGCCTACACCTTGGTTTAACGGCCTCAGAAGCAGTTTGAATCCCGGTGTATTTAATAACAAATAATTGTTTGTTCAAGGGTTATTGTTTATGGATGTGTATTTATACATAACGATATATTGTAGATATCGTCATGTAGCACCCACAATACAAGCCTTATTGAGTTTTCTGTGGGACTAGGTCGATCTGTGTAAATATCTATTTATTTACAATTTACCAAGGTACAATTTAAATTGTACAATTAAGGGGTTATTTATAGTAGGTACATATTAAAGGCGGTAAATAAGAACTTACGAATGAGTGTGTATTGAAGCCCGAAGCTTAATAAACATAAGTCCTGTGCCGTTCGTGGCACACAATGTTTTCATCACACATGTGACAAAAAAGGGGGGGGGGGGGGGGGGGGGGGTTAAAACTTCTGCCTAATTTCGGACGTACATTACAGCCCTATCGAAATTTAGGATTAACGGACCGGACCTAAGTATAATAAAACCTTTTGTGATGAAAAAATTGATTCACAATCTTAGTCAATAGTCGACGTGATAATTATATAAGTAGTGTTTGCGTTAGAAGCTGAGATATTTTAGTGGCTGACTGTGCTCAGCCAGTTCTCTTCTCGTCATTTAAAAAAAACCTCATCACCATCCTTCCAGCCGACCCTTTATAAATCTGTACACTCCTTTTTTGAAGAACCTCAATATTTCCTCACCTTATATTTCAATGTAAGGATAAAAAGTAGATCCAACACATGATTTAATTACGTAAACAAAGATACAAACGGTAGTTCAAACATACATTGTATGTTTTATCATTTAATAATACTTGGTGATAGCGCAAAATGTATAGGTACGGAATTCCATAAAATGCTGGTCATAAATTTTAGCACTTTACGAGCTATTACTTAAGAGATCAGGATCAAAACGTAATATAAGCATAAGATGATAAGTTTCAATATTGGCATAACTCGTACAGTCGCGGACTTTAATTGTTGAACCATTTGGCGTTTTTTGCATTTTTCATACCGTTAGTATTGCCAACCAAATTAGCTTGAACCCTAAATAGCTCATTAATTAAAGTCCGTGATTGTACAAACATAATAATTGAGGCATTCAGATGTAATTACGCATAGTGAAGGGTTACGTACCTGTGAAGTAGAGTATTCCATATAACAATATATGAAAACTTGTTTGTCAGGGCTGTTTTAGTTACGGCAATTGCCGCAATATTTGCAGTATATAAATAGTTTAGTTTAAATTTAATTTTTTAGGCATATCTATAGCTCTAATTTTAAGTATTTTAGTTAATTAAAGCATAGCCGCCCCGTCGTCGAGCGGCGTACGCCTGGGTCACAAGCTGAGTTGCGACCCATTTATGGCATTTTTAACCGACTTCAAAATCCGTGTTTGTTTTGTCATAAATAAATTAATTTTCTTTCTTTCATTCTTTCAAAAAATCGTAATGTATGTCTATTTTCACGTTAAAAGTACTTACTTAGGTATTTAATTACTTAAACACCTGATTGATTGATTGGTATGTATTCATCTTCCTCGCGTTGTCCCGGCATTTGGCCACAGCTCATGGGAGCCTGGAGTCCGCTTGGCAACTAATCCCACGAATTGGCGTGGGCACTAGTTTTTACGAAAGCGACTTCCATCTGACCTTCCAACCCAGAGAGTAAACTAGGCCTTATTGGGATTATTCCGGTTTCCTCGCGATTTTTCCAGTACTTTTCCTTCTCCGAAAAGCGACTGGTAAATATAAAATAATATTTGCTACATAAGTTCCGAAAAACTCATCGCCGGGGTTTGAACATCTGCCGGGGTTTGAACCAACGACCTCCGGATTGCAAGTCGCACACTCTTACCGCTAGGCCACCAGCGTTGCAGTGAATTAGGTATGTAAGACTATGAACCATATTTATTGTAAAATGGCTTAGATTTGTAACTTTGCTATTGGAACCATTCAGGCACTCATTGATATGTACGTAGAGGTAATAACTTAATAAGACGTTTTAGTCTCCATAATAACTTAAATGACTAATAAAAAAAATGATGACGACTAAACAAACATTTAAAGTGTATACGATTTCTGCTCAATAATTTATGTCTCTATGGAGAAATAAAAACCTGTGATAATCAGGAGCAAAAAGGAAAATTTAAGTATGTAAGTATATCTTATCTTATACCTTTAAACGAGCAATTCTTGTATATATATATATATATATATCTATATCTATATTTCCGGGATCTCGGAAACGGCTCTAACGATTTTTACTGAAATTTGGTATATGGGGGTTTTTGGGGGTAAACAATCGATCTAGATTAGTCTTATGTTTGGGAAAACGCGTGTTTTCGAATTTTCATGCGTTTTTCTTTCGTCGCAGAATATGGTCGCTAATTTCGTATTGCCAGCCACTGACCGTCTGGTCCAGCAGGTTAAGACGCGGACTGCTAAACGAGTGTTACGGGTTCGAATCTCGCCCGGTGACTAACTTTTGTTTTTTTTTATATGTTCAAGTTTATATATATTTTTTTTAAATTTTATTGTTTTAGACAAGTTTAATTTAGTAAAAAAATGTAGTTAAGATTATCACCTATACACCACCATGTTACAATAAATAGTTATAACCGAGCTAAGCTCGGTCGCCCAGGTACTTATAAATTATTTGTATTATAATTTATAATAAAAAATCAGAAAAAATAAGTGTGGCTTTATAAGCGTTGCTCCTGAGTTACTATCTTAAGATTTATGACCCAAAGGAAAGCTTAATTTCTTATTACGCTTATATTTAAGTCAAATTAGATTAACGAGGAATATGTCATTGCCGTGTTTAAAACATAACACACTAAAGCTGTACTGTACAAGTATTTATACATACAAATATAATAAAACTGATAGACCGTGACTGTCACAGAATAAAATTAAAATATAGCACGTCCAAAACAACATCTACAAAAACACGACTGGTTGAATGTTTATAGGACGTCTTTCCCAACTTTCTCTCCCTTGGCTATCACGTTGCTATAATCTCCAAGGTAACGTTTTTCCCTTGTTTCTTTACTTTCCTTAGTAGCTGTAGAATATTTTTCTTCGATCGGAGAGGGATTACCATGGTGGGAGACAAGGGATAATCTTCCGTGGTGGCGTTAGAACTTGTGTTCTGACTTCGTTTCATCCGTATTTCGTCATAGTCGTACATAGGTATTTCCACAGGTATTACAGTCCTCGTTTCTATTGCATCAGCATCACTTTCATTATTTTCTGTCAAAAAATATTTTTTAGATTAATGGTTTAAATTTTCCATAGGTTAGATAAAGATTTTTTTTTCCAAGTAAGCATGTTACAATGCGTTTATGAACGTCAAATAAAGCTACGCTAGCTCTAACCCACCTCTGACCCGAGAAGATTTAAATATCTTAACTCTAATAGGTATACATTTGTATAAATTGTAATAGGTATACATTTTTTCACCTTATTTCAATGGATTGAGGTGAAGCATAACCATGAGCCAGGAACAATTTCTATGACCAATCACCTCCCGGCTGAAAACTCGTGTAGTGGTTAACGGCTAGATATGATGAACCCTCGTGGACGTCAGCTGCCGCTCCGTTGGTGGGTTGAGGAATGGCAGCCACCGAAACACGTAAAACAAAAAAAAAAGTCATAGCCTCCCGTTTACCCTCAGTTACATCGCGGTGGTAAGAACATCAGCTGATCGCATGAACATGTAAAAAATAAGCGCTATACCTTTTATGATAGCAAAAACAAATCATGAAACGTTGCATGTAGCATTTCATCAGACGTAATCGCCTAAAAAACCATCAACGGATTACGCAATTTACACATTACGCATACTTTGCCGCACATAAAGTGGTAGGCGCATATTTTTTACATGTTCATTTTACAGCTGACGGTCATTCCACCACGATAGAACCAGCTGACGGTTTTTTAAGTTTAAAACAGCATCTAAACTATCATCTGACAAAGTATCAGCTGGGAGGCGATGACTGACGAAATATGCTCCTGATGACCCGCGGTCTAATTGTAGGTATTGTGCACAAGTTCATGATAATATTCCAGTGGAAATTTCGAAATTTTCAATCAATGGTTTAACTATATGTTTCGATAGAATTGTATGTCACATCAGTTGATTATCGATAAATTATCGCATCCAAGCTTAGAGCATTTAACTAATCTGGGGCGCCTTTAAGAGCTTACCCCTCAGTCGAAAACCTCGGCCAATGATCATACTCACGTCATACTTGACGTATCTGACATGGCTATTTGTACATACATTTGATGTGCCCCTCCGCCGCAAATATCGGCAGACTGTTATGTAACTTATACTGTACAGGAAATTACAGACAAGGCGTCTCCGGTTGGTAAAATGCTCTAAATATCCGAGGAAAAACACGCTCCAGTAAAGCTCTTAAAAAAAGGTTACCACTTCTCAACAACTTCGGCCTCCTCGTTCCAGTGATCTCGACGTAGGCGTGGTTGTAGCCGAGCCCCACGCCAAGCATCAGGATCACCGTGAATGAGAACATCAGACACGTGAACACCGACCCGATTGCTAAGCACTGGATTAATCTGCAATATACAACATCAAATATAGTAATCCTGGGCATTTTTTATGATATAGGTAGCTAACGAGCAGAAGAATCACCTTATGATAAGCAATTAACGTCACCCATGGACGCCACCAAAGGGGTTGCAAGGCGTTAAGAGTACGCTCTATTCTTGAAGGTTTGAAGGTCGTATAGATCCGCAAAGTTAAGGACTGCCAACCATCTAAGTGGTGAAGATGGAAATGTTGTCTCGTAGAGTGATTTTGTAAAAGTTGACTGTCATTGTGCCTATTTGACGTAGTTACTCGTATACCCTAATGTAACCACACCAGCTGCAGCTCTTCCACGAATCCCAGTAATGTTTTGAAATAGCTTACCGCTTTGTGTAGTGTTCAGAATACCTAAACAGGTGCACTTGGCCTGAAATCTTATCCCTGGGTAACAGCTTATTTAAATAGGCATCGGCCAATTTAAATAGGCTAGCATTAGTCTTTGACACCGCTCTCTCGGTCTTTTATTATTAATTACACCGAAAACTTTTTAGTACTACCCAAGTGTGGTGGATATTACCGCAAAGAAACACTGACTTATAAGTAATAATATTTCAATGCAAAGGAAACGTCTGTACAATACTTTTGAAAATATCATTGTCTGTAAAATGTGTTAAAGTATGGTAAAGTTATAATAATGAAAAATACGAAACTGATGGATTTAAAGACTAAACATTTTCTAAGAAATCAAAATACCTACTAAAAGTTAGGTTGATCGATCAGGTACTTACTTCTGCGCAGCGTATAATATTTCACCAAGAAAAAGTCCTAGAATACTACAATAATGGCATATGCACATGATTAATAAACACGTTCATTTAAAAAATGTCTGCGAAATACGAGTAGGTATTAAACCAGCTTGATTCAGTAATTTGAAGAAATTGATCAATACAATCGAAATAACAAACAAAAGTGACATTTAGCAACAGTCAGCCCAAACACAGAGAGAATTAAAAGAGTTTTTTACAACTTCTTATCTTTGCCCAAAGACAAAAGAATCATTGCCTAAGAAAAAGGTAGACTTTACAGCAATTATACAGTTACACCCAATACCCCTACTACCCCCTTCTACTTTTATTCCCTACTGAGAAATAAAATAGTATTTTTACGTTTGCATTTTTTTTAGATTTTTTGACTATCGTAAAAATTAGGACCGAAAAACAGTTTTCATACAAATTTTTAAATGCTAATTAATTTAAATGATAATTAATTTTTAAAATAAATAAATCTTATAATAACTAAGAATTCTAAAAAAATCAAACGTAGCGGCATAGCTATAGTCGATGTACAATAAATTGTGTCATAATGTTTTCAATAATGTTAATATCCAGAGAAAAAAATAAGGACTGTGTTTGTATGAAAAGCAAATGAAAAGGCGATGTCTCGCTTAACTCTTCACCGACTTTAAGAGGGAAGTATACCACGTGATAGTCCATACAAAAAAGATGATTGTTTAGTATGTTATTGACATACCTACATCCTCTTTCTTGCGAGAACTGTAAATAAGGAATCGTGGTAAAAATAGCAATTTATACCTAATATACTTATATATTGAACATTTTATTAAAAAAAAACCTCTCTAAATGTCAGGTACAAAGTAACAAAGAGATTAAATTTTTGCACTCTTTTTGCTTGGAGATATTTTCACTTACTTTACTCTTTGGATATTTTGCAATGTTTTCTCTTCACAAAACATATTAGAGCTGCTTTTTCGAGCACGTATATATTCTCTTTGGTTTTCCTTTGAAGTTTAAACGAGGTATAAAATAAACACTGCCCGCAAAATAGTGCAAAATATAAAATCTACAAAAAAAGACTCATTTGTCACTTTTCCAAGTTTTTATACATTTTTATAGTGTTTTGAAGCAGCAATTCTTAATATGGACGTATTGGGATACACTGTTTTACAAGAGGAGTCATTACCTGGCTTCCTAAAAGGGTAAGTGCAAATTACAGAATCCATTTACGGTAGGTAATATACCATTGCAGGTTTCATAGTATTACAGTGATTACATAACATTACCAAGTACGATCGACATCAAAGATGTAGGTAGGTACATTATTCTCCGTATTAAAATGATTAAATAAATAAAATAAAAACAAATTAGTGCGAGTCAGACTCGCCCACCAAGAGTTCCGTAAAATATTTTTCTTAATTTTTATTTTCTGATTTTTCCCTGTACTTGTAGTGTAAGACGATATTACTTGCGAAATTTCATAGTTCCAGGTCAACGAAAACTGCCCTATAAATTTTGATTCCCTTGAGAGTATCGAAATATAAGTTTTTTCGGCATAAACGGCCGTATCTTTCTTGATTTTTTCACAGCTTCAAAGGACTGTAGCCGCTCAGGTCAGGTATACTCATATAATGGTTTTAATTTCAGCTCGATACCTCCACGCTTTCCCGAGATAAAGGGTCTTGACAGACAATCAGACGGGCGGACGCACGGACGGACGGACTGACGGACTGACGGCCTGATGGACTGACGGACTGACAGGCTGACGGACGGACGGACGCACAGCAAAATGATCCTATAATGGTCCCGCTTTCCTTTTGACCTCAAAACGTAACCCTAAAAACTAAATTTGAACCATATTTGGGCAAAATAACGGTTAAGATAGGTATACATATTTATATTGATTTTCATCTTCCTGTACCTAAACTAGTACGTACTTAATAATAATTTCAATTTCCGCTCGGGGTCCCTTAATCAAGATTTGGCGTCGAACCGAATTTCTTATTATAGGACTGAATTTTTAACTTCTAACTCAAAGGGCAACCCAGATCTTACTCAGATCAGGCTTTTCAAACATGGCCATTTCATAAACTTGACATATTTATGGACCTATTTAATTTAGCGAATTTCCTTTTTACGAACAAACGATAATATTTTTCTCATTAAAAAATGTGAATTGTGAGTATGAGGAATTCCCAACGAAGGATATTCCCAAGAAGTTTTAATGGCCACTCAGTCATTTTTCTTACTCGGTGAACTAGGTAGCTAAACTTGCTTGGAATTCGTAAAACTTCGAAAACTTTTTTGAATGGTTCAAAGATTTTCTATTTTTTATTGATGGACAAATGTCGCAAGTCGCCCTTATTTACAGCGTATGACACACATTTTAGGTGTCTACATCGTAGTAAATACAAATTTGGGAACTGCTTTGCATACTTATTAATTGTTATGTACAAGTACTTCTGATGCAAAGTAGTCGGCTGCATCCACGCAGTGTTGCGCTTTTGCAACATTTCGAGGAGTAACCATAAAATGTATTGATAATCATAACGTCGTAATTTCATTACATAGACCACTCCCTGACACGTCAGTCTCCGTAGTTTTCTGTATACTTATAGTCCGTTCTTATTTCAAATTTAAAAATATTATAACCTAGTGCTAACTCTTTTCCTCCAAAATTAAATCCGAGTAACTATGTACTGAATTATAGTGTAATTTACATATTATTTTACCGCAATATTAGATATCATAGGTGTCGTTCTCAAATTAAAACATTGTCGCTTGTCATAAGGACGCTCTGACAGGTTATTTATACATATAAAGATACGAGCAAATTATTTCGTCCTTATCATATGCTACAATGTGGTACCTTTTGCTTGAGAACGCCACTACCTACTTTTGAATTTAGAAAAATTCTAATCTTAAAAAAGGAGGATGCCAACTATGTATTTACTTACCGGTTCGACAGACCATGTTGACCTCACATAACACCCGTTGGCAGGAGGCCGCAGATGGCCATGTTCCTGGCGTGTGCCGGGGCGCTGCTCTTGATCACCGCTTTGTCGATAACCATCGGCATTTTCATCGGATACACGTACTGCTACATTGAACATAAGTCTGGAGTTATAAACGGTAAATATTGAAAAAAAAAAGTTATAATATAATTAAAACGTTTAGTTTGCATTGAGATTGCCTGTTGATAATCATAATTTCTTTGGTTAACGTGGTACAAAATATTTTGGTGCTTTAGTTTCCTTCATCAAAAAATAAATATTATTTATTGTACCAATAAATACAATGTTTAATACAAAGAAAATAAAAAGAAAAATATAACTAAGTAATAACAGGCGATCTTATCGCTTAGTTTTTTTTTAACTTGTTTTATTATAAAATAAGTATCCAGTCTTTGTGTACCCAGGCAAAATTTATTGTGCAAACAAAATGTAAATACTTAGGAAATAACTAAACCCACTTACATAAATATACATAGAGATAATTACCCCAGTAATTTCTGGATGCTCAGCTAGCTAAGTTCAAGTTCGAGTTGTTTATTTGCATTCACGTTTGTAAAACACATGTCGAGTAACAAATAATATGTTTCAAAGATGAGCTTATAAAAATATACTTAGGAACTTATACAAATTTAATTAATAATTATAATAAGCCTATATATGTCCCACTGCTGGACACAGGCCTCCTATCATGCGCGAGAGGGCTTGGGCTATAGTCCCCACGCTGGCCGAAAGCGGGTTGGGAACTTCACATACACCTTTGATTATATATGCGGATATTGCGGATATATGCAGGTTTCCTCACGATGTTTTGCTTCACCGAAAATAATTGTATATTGTTGTTTAATATTCACCACAATATTAATTAATTGACGAAATTCCTTTTTCAGCCAATGTCACACGCACCAACATAAAAATCATCCCAATGCACTCATTCGAGTATCCCGACAACAAAACCAGGACCATCAATGATGCTATCATGAACAACTACTTCATCTCCAAACTCCTGAGGGTGAGTGGTCTTCGAGAGGCACCAGCTCTATCCTGGTCAGAACAGACAGAAAAAAAGCTTATTGAGACCACTGCCTGAACGACATGTAAAATTTCAAAAGCAACCAAAGTTTGTGATCGGTTGTCTTGGTTGTTATATTTGTGGACTTGGATTGTTTAAGTAGCTGCGCTACGGGGTATGTAATGAACGTGCTATTTATATAAAAAAATGCCTAGATAATCGTTAGTTTTATTAAATACCTATTTTACAGTACATATGGTGCTACTTTACCGCACTAGTGCGACAATTAGCATATTACGTTACTGTGTCGAACATTTAAAGGGCCATATGTACCTACTGTAAAATGTTGTACGATACATGTGCGAATAGGTAATTCGCAACTCGTGTCGATTTAAAACACTCCCTTCGGTCGTGTTTTAATTTATCGCCACTCGTTTTGAATTTCCTATTTTTCGCACTTATATCGTAATGTACTATTAAGCGGGTTTTTTATTCTAAGCGGTGGTGGCCGAGTGCGTTTAAGCTGCAACTCTGCTATTATTCTTAGCGTTAAACGACTCAAGCGTAGAACAGAATCCGGTAAATGGGAGAATAGTGAAGCAATAAGGATTTGTTTTGAAGGGGCGTCAGTACCACCGCATGTTTATTTATTTGATGCAAAAGTGAAAATTGAGTCTTATAGATACCCAGTAACACAGTGTTCCCGCTGCTGGAGATTTGGTCATTATGGTGCGCCTGTGCCCGGCCAATCGACCAATTTGTCCAAAATGTGGGAAAAATCATGAAAACTGCGAAAAGATCGATTTTACGTGCAGCAATTGCGGCGGTAGACACATGGCACTGTCCAAAAATTGTCCAATATATATAAGAGAACGAAAAATTCGTGATCTGATGTCCGAGTTTAATTGCTCATACAAAAGAGCACTGACCTTATACGTTCCTCCCTCGCCTCCTCCTTCAAGAAGCGTTGAAAGTAACTTCCCGATTCCTGAATCTGAAAAAGAAGCAGATGATACGGTGGCGCCGTCATCTTCAACCAGCAGTTCTACGAACACTTCAGATACAGCATCAAAAACGCCCCAATCGTATGCTCAGACAGCGAAAGAAAGGAAGGAAAAAAAGCAAAAAGGTAAGAAGACAGGAAACCGCGAATTAGATTGTAATGCTTATATTCTCGAAGCGACTGATAGAAGTTCATCAATAGAAGGTGTTTCCCATACAGAAAGAGAACAGGAACCAGCGGGAGCTCGAAATAGGCCGGAAAAAAAGCGTACGTTTTCGTGGATAGTGCTTTGGGATAAACTTAAAACACAATTGTTAAATGAAGCGGCACCCTTGGAGGACAGGATAAAGAAATGTATTGACATAATTTGGAAAGCGGCTATATCCTTTGCAGTACAGTACCTATCGGAAATTCCTTGTCTTAGTTTTTTGAACAGTTATGGATAGTAAAGACAGAACCTCCTCAGTAAACGTACTTCAATGGAATGCGCAAAGCCTTAGGCCAAAGAAAACAGAGTTCGAGGCACTTTTATATCAGGAAAAAATTCATGTAGCACTAGTAAGCGAGACCTGGCTGGAGTCGGACAGTTCATTTAGAATCAAAGGTTACAACATATTTCGAAATGATCGTCAGGACGGATACGGGGGTGTAGCTATAATAACTCATTGGTCATTAAAGGCTCAAAGAGCTGAATCCAGAACACGTAACGAACAAATTGAACTAGTGAGCGTCAAGTTAGAGAACTGTGAACACCTCAAAAATATTATATCAGTGTATTGTCCTCCTAATGTAAATACTTCAATGGAAGATTGGAACTATATTTTTTCACAGTCCAATCAACAATCTCTGATAGTCGGGGATTTTAATGCACACCATACTAATTGGTCATCAAAAACAGATACGAGAGGGAACCGTGTATTTGACTCTGCTATAGATAATGACTATGTGTCACTCAACAATGGCAATCCAACTCGTATAAAGCTCATGAACGTAGTACAGAAATCAGCGCCCGATATCTCATTTTGCTCTGCAGATATTGCGCTCAGGTTCGAATGGAAAGTTATGAACGAAAACCTAGGCAGCGATCATATGATGATTAAAATTACTATCGGAGGCATGGCTTACAAACATTCTAAACGGCGCAGGATCTTCGGTCAAGCTGATTGGGCTGGATATAGTAATAAAATTGATGAGAAATTATCGGGGTTTCTCTTACCTTTGGATCACCAAACTGCGTATGACAAATTTATAGAGGTCATAGACGAAGTGGCGGACGAATTCATACCTGTAACTAGAATACCCAGAACTCCATTAAACCCAGCAAAATTTTCGCCCAAGCCTTACTGGACGCAAGATCTATCAAAATTGGTGGCAGAAAGACGCTTAGCTCTAGCTCAGTTCAGGAAAAATCCTACACCCGACAAACTCCACGTCTTACAGATTAAAGTGAATAATGCTCGGGCAGCGATTAAACGACAAAAACAGAAGTCTTGGCAAAAGTTTTGCGACGATATTGACAATGTTACCTCTTCCAGAGAAATGTGGTCAAAAATGAGATGGATCAAAGGCTATAAATCTTCAAGACCTAGTGTAAACAAAGATAAGTTAGAGGTTTTACTCAATGAATTAGCACCAGACTTTGTATCACCCGAGAAGCCTATATTTTACTCAAGTAACATATTGTTGAATTCACCGGTTACGATACAGGAACTAAACAATTATGTTAAACGCTCAGACACAGCTCCTGGACCCGACAATGCTTCATATTCTATGATTTACAACCTACCGGAAGTTGGGAAGAAGACTCTGGTTGCATTGTATAATCGATTTTTAGAATCCAGTTTTGTGCCCAAACAGTGGAGGTTAGTAAAAATTATTCCTGTACCGAAGCCGGGAAATGGGAATCAGAGTTCAGCAGGTATTCGACCAATAGCCTTGTTATCATGTTATTGTAAAGTTTTCCATACAATTATTACTCGCCGACTTGAATCGTACATCGAAAAAAATGAATGTTTGTCTGGGGAAACTATAGGTTTTAGAAGATCTAGATCGTGTCTGGACAACTTAGTGAGGATAGTAACTCGAATACAAATAGGTCTTACCACAGGAACCCCCACCGTTGGCTGCTTTATAGACATAAATAGCGCTTATAACAAAATTAACGTAGCTAGCCTTCTATCTATCCTAGATAGTATAGGAGTCGGAGGCAGCTTGTGTAACTACTTGTGGGATTTTTTGAATCAAAGAAATCTAATAATAGAAACCGGGCAGGAAACTCTTATACGCACCACAGGAATGGGCATAGCACAGGGTGACCCGTTATCGCCGACCCTGTTTAATGCTGCCACAAGCAAAATATGTCATAACATAAAACAGGTGTTCATTTCACAGTACGCTGATGACTTTGTCCTTTACAGCTCGAACAAAAACTTATCACGAGCCATCGCTGACGTACAATGTGCATTGCGCGTATTTTCCAAGTTAATAGAGGATCTGGGGTTAGATATATCTCATAGAAAGACAAAAGTATGTCTTTTTAGCAGGGGAAAAAGAAAGACTGATGTAAAACTATATTTGAATAATGCTAACATCATTCAACAGGTGGACAGCGTCAGATACTTGGGCATGTGGCTAGACAGAAGTTTAAAGTGGGGTAGACATATTAACGAGACTAGAGACAAACTATTTACATATATCAATGTATTTAAGGTACTCGCTGGGGGTAACTGGGGCATTCATCCTACACATTTGAGGCGCCTATACATAACGATTATTCGCAGTAGGATCGATTATTGCAGTTTCTTATATGATATGATACTAGCATCAATAACCATTTAAAAAAACTTAACACGGTGCAAAACCTAGCAATGCGCGTAATTGGGGGTTTTATCAGAACAACTCCCATACAAGCGATGGAGAGTGAGCTGTGTCTCCCTCCTTTACACATGCGTAGAAGGTATTTGGCGGTTAAATTTTGGCTGAGATCTCAAGCGTTTAAAAACAACATAACAAGTGAGGTTGTTAAACAGTTAGACAGTTCGTGTAACCATAGATACTGGGTTAGAAAAAAAATACCTCTTTTGGTTAGTACACTTAGAGCCTATAAACAGTACCCAATTCAATCGGCGAGTAAATTACCTATGTATTCTTTGAGTAAATGGATTACTTCTTTTGATTTATCGCAAATATTAGGTTGAATATTGAAGGGGTTAACGTTGCTAAAAAACAGTTATGCGCAGTCACTTTAAAAAACAAATGCAGTATGTTACTGGGTAGGGAGTATGCTACATATTACAAGATTTTTACCGATGGTTCCAGGGAGGAAACCGGTTCTGGCGCGGCTTTCTTCGACCCGCAATTAGACCTACGTGCTAAATTTAAAATAAGTGCAAACATATCAATAATGCATACTGAATTAATTGCTGTTTCAGAATCTTTAGCGTATATATTATCGGTGGACTATAATCAATTTGTCATCTTATCTGACTCTAAAAGTGCTTTATTTCATTTGGCTCGGTTAACCTCGAGAAGTCGAGGTCTACCGATAGCCTATCATATCTTGGAAACCATCGGTAAAATCCAAGCTGCGAATAAAAAAGTTGTGATGCAGTGGGTACCCTCACATATAGGCCTAATAGGTAACGAGGAAGCAGACCTCGCCGCCAAACTAGCCATCAGTGAAGGAAATGATTATGAATGTTTACCAATGCACAATGAGATCTTGAGAGCAGCAAAAGAAAAGTGCCGTCTACAATGGAAGGAATATTACGATGAGCGGTCATTAACTAAAGGAATTTGGTATAAAACCATTCAACACGATCTTCCTCGTTACCCATGGTTTGAAAAAATAAAAATTAAACGCAAGTACATTGTATCACTGCTTCGACTGCGTACTGGACACATACCTTCTAATAAATTCAAATATCTTATGAAGTTATCAGATTCATCTAATTGCCTAGATTGCAATATGGTTGAGGATGTTGTACACGTACTGACGGAATGTGTCCGGAGCGCTGCCCAGCGACGCGATCGTGTCAGTGGTAATGGTAGTAACGTAGGATGGTGTAACAGTGCCTTGGCCTCACCATCATCAGATGATGCTAAGGAACTGCTTAAAATTTATTTTTCCTCATTGTTAAATGTTACCTAGAGTCATACATGTAATTTTTTGGATTACGGGGGTGGCTTAGCGTAAAGCTAAAACTCCCAGGTAAAATAAATGAAAAAAAAAAAAAATATATTGTTCTAGAGATGAACACCGGCTATTATAGTATATAATACTACTATAGTATTACTACTCAACTTTACTGTTCCCAGCGTAACATTTAATAAATAAAATTTCTACACATAATAAAAAAGTAGGGTTCCGTTTAAGGTCATATTAAACGGTCCGGCACTATTTTTGTTACATCATGTAGGTATGTTTGGTGACATAGTGACAAGCCATAGACATATGTATCTGAACGTAAAGCAATAACTCAAACCGGTTAATATTTAGGTCATACTGAGCAACTTTTACTATGAGACCAACCCCGAAATCGCGAAAAAAAATATACTGCCCCATAGGAAATTTCAACATCAGACCAGCAAAATGTATGAAACTGAATACAGTTAACATCAAATAGATAGTGACGGCCTAAGTTGGTATAAATATTGACACACATCCTATTTCTATGGTAATATTGGTGTTATGGTCTTACGCTATATTTTTAGGTTTGTCACTTTGGTTGTCGCTATCTGTTTGATAATTAATGATTCTTATGCAACACAGTCCCAACGCCAGCCACTCATACAAGTTCAAGGATGATTAGATTGATTAGTGAGCTGCTGCATCATTGCCGAAAAGGAAACATCGCTCGGTTAAGAATAATGATGCGTAATGCTATGTAGGTGGTCTAATAATCAATTATAACTTGTGACTAATATTATTATTTGTTACTACTCCAATGGACAAAAGAATACTAAAGTTAGTGCAAAATATTTTAGCCGCAAACCACAATGACAAATTTCTATGACAATGTATTTTTAAGCAAAACCTTACTAATCCGTTAGTCGTGATGACAACACTCGGAAACAGCATGATGTGATGTGGTCTGGCGGCCCAGGCTATGACTCCTAGGGTTTAGGACAACATAAGTGTTAATATTTCATTTGCGAAAAAATAACTGGAATTTGTCCATGCGTCCCCCTCACTATAAAGCTGGCTTTAGCCTTGGATATAGTCAACAATAGACAACATGTCATTAGATGCTTCTTTAAATAAAGTCGAGTCTTCTATATTTGATTGAACAAGTCACGGCAGGCAATTCAAATGAATCAAGCAGTTTACTATTGATTAAGCGCGGCTTGTGTCTAGCACGTTAACGAAGTAATTAACCAAAAATTGGAGTTGACAGCTGTCATCGCATTTAATAAAGAATGTCAGTGGAGGTCCCGTCATCCGCTTTATATTATAAATTTAATATTATAAAAGCGACAGTAACTTTGTCTGTCTATTATTACCTCATGGAGATAGTTTGAGTCCCGAGGAAGGACATCGGGAGTTTTTATCACTTATCACGAAAATCAACATTCTATGCAGCGCGGATGAAGTCGCGAGCAGAACATTTATCTACCTCATATTTTAATATCTCCATGGTGACACAAGAAACTGTATCGATTATTATATTGTGTAAGGAATCAGCAGATTTTATTTTTGTGGGTTTTCCCTCTGGCCCGATTCAGAATCATTTATTTTTTTGCTAGAACATTACACAGATATTACAATTTGTCATGTCAGTAGATAGGTTACATGAATGCATGTTCTGCCACACTTGGCATGCAAAACTTACACTAGGTAATACATTTAGCCTAAGTTTACGATGACATTAAATTTCTATAGCTAATAGTTCGGTAATTCTGAAGCTAAGAAAATTATTACGAGTATTATACAAATTTAAATAAAATATTATTACTATTCATACAGTTTCTGGAAATATTCCTGCAAGGAGTAATAAGGTCTGTTTATTAAATAACATTTTAGCCTTTTTGTGAATTCATTTAAATTAGTGCACTCTTTTATGTCATTACTTAAAAAATTAAAAATTTTGATTCCATTGTACTCAATACTTCTTTTAAAATGAATATAATTATTTGATTTTGGTAAAATAATATCATTGTTATTTCTTAAGGCATGCAATCTGTTATTGGATTTACACTGGTAATTAGATTTGTTTTTGTAAATAAATATGCTAATTGAGAAGATGTATAATGAAATGACGGTCATTATCTTATGTTTAACAAAAAGTGGGCGACAGTGTTCCAGGGGCTTAGCTTTATCAATACATCTTACAGCTTTCTTTTGTAATATTAAGATGGTATTTATTAGAACACTGTTACCCCATACCTCCAGACCATATCTTAGAATGCTCTCAAAATGTGCAAAATAAACAGCCCTCAGGTCTGTTGGATTCAAAATCTTGGATAGGTTTCTTAACGCATAACCAGCACTAGCTAGTTTTTAGCCAACTACTAGAAGAGTCATACTTTTAGCAGTCTATTTATGTTTGTGGGTATATTTCTGCGTGTTCCACAACAGCGTCAAATTTTGTGCTTGGATTTTGGCAAATGAGGTATCAATCAATTCGTTTTTATCCAACTTTAAGAAAGGAGGAAATATGTTTACCTGTAAAATAAAAACCACGCGTGATACGCGTGAGCTTCAAAAGAATAATTATATATTTTGTTAAGTTATCAATATTTACGTTGCAAAGACTCCGTAATTACCGAGTCAAAAGGCTTAATATACCATGGCAAAAGGATTAAACACATGATACCTGATAACAATGTACTTGATACCGGCTTTGAACAATGGGAGTCGTGGAAACGATCTAACATCTGAGCTCCGAATAAAGAACAAATTTCGGTTACATACTACGGTTCCTTCAATTGAGGACCATATCTTAATATTTTCATTTCATATTTGTTAATGTGAGTATAAAGTTGTTGAAAACAAATACCTACTAATTATAATGTTTTTATACAAGTTATATTATTTATTATTATTTTAATAATCGAACGATTCAATCGGAGTCGAACAGTCACGATGTGCGCAGTCATCCAGTAATCAATGAATTTGCTTGAGTAATGTCATTATTTGAACTACCTACCCACACAGGTACATATAATGACGAATAGGGATCACCCACGATGTGTATGCAGTCACATAACATACTTATGTATTGTGTATTTGCTATTTGGAGTGTAACAAGAACTGCTTGCTTTTATATAGTTACCTAAGTATAAAAGCAAAAGATAACTCGCTACGATTGAAATACAGTCAAGAAAAAAGCATTGTTTCTCGTCAAATCGTGTATGTACGCCAAAGAGGAATAAACTCCATCTAGATATCAATATCACTTTAATTGAAAGTAACAACAAATTCATAAGCAGTAAAACCACACTAAAACCAAACAATTTGTTTACAGAAAGCATTATAATTACCATCTTATCCATAAATTAAACCAGAAGCTATAACAACCACGAGCACAACAGTCTATAAACGGGAGGATGGAACGCGTTCCAAGTTTTTGCTGGTCCCGCTGATCCCTAAAAGGATGCGTATAAAAAGTTCTACTAGTTACTGGGCCGGTCCCGCGCCGTCACGACTGATCGCGCGCACCGCGCAGACACCGACGCGTGCGCGCACTCCCTACGCTCACTAATTTACAAATTAAATCCCTTTATCGATTAACGATTCTTCTATATTAAAATTTAAAACAAATATTGAGTTACATATCTTTGATAATGTGTTACGAAATTTGAAACCAAAGTGTTTTCTTTAAAGGGTTGTGTGAGTCTTTTCCAAAAGTGTTTTGACCGTGGATTGGTCTTCGTGCTGGTTTAATTTGATGTGGTTCGTGTTGCACACGTGAATGGTTTTGCTGATAAGAACGCAGGTAATGCCTAGGTTTTATATTCATACCGAAGTCATGTTTGTCGTACTCAATATATTATGAATACTCGTATACATGGTTAATGATGATTAAATCGATGTCAAGCAAGTCTTTCTTTGCTTACTCTTAAATAGGTAATGTGATGAAATTATATGTTTGATATTATTGCAAAATTATTTGCTGATTAAACTTGTTAAATAGTAAGTAAACACGTTCAAGAGTTACTTAACAATGCACAAAATGCAGTTTTAGTTACCAAACAACCTTCGTAAGCATTATTATACATAAGTAGGTATAATATACCTAAACTCGCACGGCTACTTATTATTAGTGTAATATAATTTCTATAAATTGTATAATCTTTGATCTTATTTTTAACTCTTATCTCTACTAGCTAATGTGACAGAAAATGAGAAAGACAAAATACATAAATACATAACTGTCCCTAAACCAATCAGTCCGTCTCTTGTAAAATTATATGAAATAGACGATCTAAATTTTAAATTAAATCTGTGCCAAGCCACTTTCTTTTAAAAAGCCATTACGGACGCAGAGTTATGTTTTGTCCGAGATGCTTTCTTAATATTCGATATTTTGCAAACATAACGCACGTACTTACATGATATCCATCAATCTTGCATTTCTCTGGTTTCATTTCAAATGAAGTTAGCGTACCTACCGTTAATAACTAATTACGACTGCAATCAATTTGGAACCGTATAAATAATTAATGAAAAAACCTACACCTAAGATATATTTTTCATTCATTATTTATAATTAAAACGTACCTATGTAATGAGAACATTTATTTAGGCTTTCTGTGTATGTAAGCTATTTACTGGTAAGGAGGAATGCATTTACTATGTAGTGTTAGCATGGAAAGTTATGACTTCTATTCATAGAAAATTTTAAAAACCACGATAAGTTCCCGTAAAAGAAAAAGTGTCTGGGAAGTTTTTAAAATATGTAACAATAAATCCACAGCAGCCTCTTAAGCGCTTCTTCAGAGAGGGTGTAGTCAGGAAGAAAATTTAAAAGGAACAAAAAAAGGGCAATCCTGCGCGAAACTTTCAATGAAAGATTTGGCGATCGCGCGGATTCTAACATTTTACCTCTATAAGTTTGAAAGTACTTATATTATCTGGTTAAAATGTTGCTAGTCAAATCAAAAAGTCAAAATTTATACTACTATAGTATGCAGGGTAACGATAAACAATTGAAAATAAATTAAAATCAGTACCTAGGTGGTGTAAATTTATTCGATAGCGAAACGTGACGTACGCGTTTGCGTTAAGTCTCATTTAGTATGGGATTTAGAAAAAGCGCGCCAAGTGGAACGTTTTGGAAACTCAAAATCCCATACAAAATGAAACTTAACGCAAACGCGTACGTCACGTTTCGCTATCGAATAAATGTACACTAGGGGTACAGACTTTTTTCGTAATTTTCTATTGTGCCAACTTAAATCTTTTCCGTGTGAACTGATTGATTAAAACGTGTAAAAGTTTAATATAAAAACTGAATTTCTGCGTTTACTCCCCCAGAAGTAGAGGTATGGGGCCCACACCCCTACTTCAGGCATAGGCCTCTCCACGATGTAGATGGCAATGGACAGGCCATTGCAATATACATCTTTTCTCGCCGATTTATTCTCGTCCTTCCACTTCCTTCATGAGTGAAAATAATAGTGTCGTTAGGGATTTCTCATCTCATTTCAATTCTACTTACACGTAAAACAGTGTACCTATCCAATAAATAAGCGAAGAGTTCCAATAAATTTGTCATTAATTTGTGTGACTCAAGTCTCATGAATGGCCCCTTAGAAATGAGCAGAAAAACGTTATAAGGAAGTTATTTACCGCCTTAATTGTTAGTTGTTTGTTCTAATCCACCGAATAAACATCATCTTAATAAGGTTAGGCAAAAATAACATCTACTTAATGGAAATATAGTGTGTGTATAGCTGTGTGTTTTCCATTACTTGACAACAAAAAAAAAAAGATATTTTTGCCTTTGGTCAAAATAATTGGTAAGTTGACTCATAACATAATGTACAATTTCTGGAAATACTTTTCGTTGTTAAAAGGTCAAGGAAGTATTAAAGCGAATCGCGATTTCATTGCGTTTTTTAAAATAATGATGCAAAGTTAAGTGCCAACATCTATGGGATAAAAAGTACTGCTTGTCTCAAGACGGATAAATCGCCTATTACCAACCTGTTGACTAAATTAACACATTATTTTGCATTATGAATGGAAGGACATGTTACAATAACATAGTGACTCGCGTTAGAGACCTACTCTTGCCTTGAAGTAACGCTATTAAAATTAAAATTGTTGTTGTTAAAATTGCAGCTAAGCTTATCTATGTATAAATAGAGAATAATAATTTTAGGTGATTACTAAGAAATACTACGTTCCATCATTTACATACACTCTTACAAGATGAAAATAGATTTATGTTTTATTTTCATTTACTTATTGTTATTATCATTCCATGTTTATTTTATTGATGATAACTAAATTCTCTTACAACTATAGGACGATATTAAGGGGCCTCTCAGACCTCAGTTACGGGACGGTTCCTGTTTGGGACGATTAATTAATCAAATAGATAGAATCTTGCCATAGTGTGTCGCCTCATCTAATAATAAGAGTAAACTTCCGTCAGTTTATAAGGATTAGACATGAACTTAATTGAACATGAAGATTTATGTATATTTTTTTAAATAGGTATTACACGTCAAATTATGAAACATTCAAATTAGTTATTACGTATACCTTCACTTATTCTTATTAAATTGGATGCAATAAAGTCTTAAATATATTCAATTATGGATTGTTTGATAAGTCAAAAATCTTTTTTATACTTTAGCACTTTTATTTGCCAATTAAATAACTGCCAGTGATATTTAAATCAACTTCATTAGAAGAGCGGAGCGTGGGGCGAGCCGGCGCTTGTCTATAGGATTATAACAGAACTGCTTAGCAATCTAATGAATTTTTATACAATGAGCTTGCATTTTTTTATGCTAACTTCTAGGCAAAGATCTACAAATCAAAATTATTTACTCTTTTATAGGTATTTTCTTCGATTTTATGTATTATTGTAGGCTGTCTGCTGTCTTAGAAAAAATATCGTGTGCAGCGGTAAATAATGAGGTCTTAAAATTCTCGGGCCGAAGTTACGAAACGAGACGAAGTCGAGTTTTATAAAGACAGTCCCTTGAATTTTAAGAACCCTTCTTATGTACCTGTTGCACAAACTACTATTATGTCATGGAAAGAGTAGTCCAAAGAGCAAACGCCATTTCCTCCAAAGAACCTCACCAAATATCACGAAGAGGGAGGAGGGGCCAAAAAGTAGCCGAAAAAACCTCGCGTGATTTGTACCTACACAAGCCCTAAGTAGCCACATCAATTGGAGGGGCCCAGCCATCCCCCAGACCCACATAAAATTTATTTTTGTCTGTGTGAAACTTTATGTGGGTCTGGGGATGGTTGGGCCCCTCCAATTGGTCTGGCTACTTACAAAATAGTTTGTAATAGTTCCCTAAATATCATATATAAAAATCAAGAGTGAAAATATAAGTAAAGTTACAATATCTTTTTGACAGCTTTAAAACGTCTGGTAAACGTCACCGCCGGCGGAAATGGTCTGGCAATATTAATTATCAATTTTCAACAATATTTTCTAAAACATACATAAAAGTCAGCCATGAGAATATTAAGAAAAGTTAATATTATTTTTGCCAACCTTTAGTACCTTGTACCGGACAAATGGCCGTCGGGCGAATATATATAAGCGAATATGCAGAGATTAAAAGTACATACTAACACAATATTATCCCATGCATTTTATTCGTGGGAAAATAAATAAGTTCTGGCGGTTTTTGGATCTTAGACCAATAAGTAGCCTTCAATCTTCAATTTTATACTCAACCACCTGAGGCGCTGCAGTCGGTAATATCTGTTTGGTAATGTGTTATGTAAGAAAAGCTAGAATATTATACTACCTATGTATATATTATGCTGTTTTCACGGCGTTTGTTGATAGCGTCACCTTGACGTATCTGGCTCAGTCACTGCACTCGGGCGCAACAAGGAATATATTGAGCATCCTAGGCTGCTTTTATACAGGGCGTTTATTTAGTCACCTGCAATAATTTACGGGCTGCATATATAGGTCATACTGAGCAACTTTTACTATGGGACCAACCCCGAAATCGTGAAATAAAATTGACACTCCCATAGAAAATGTCAAGATCAAACAGCCATAATGTATGAAACAGAAAAAAAACTCGACCTCAGTTGTTGCTCAGTATGACCTATATATTCACTCCTTAAATTATTACAGGTGACTAAATAAACAGCCTGTATACTGAATAACTACAAAATATACCACTAGTACTCGTACCTACGTGACATTTTCCCGTATTCGTAATATAGTATGAACATACATATGTGAATCTGTATATTATAAAACAAAGTCCCCCGCCGCGTCTGTTTGTATGTATGCTCGCGGACGGTATAACGGATTTTTATGCAGTTTTCACCTATCAATAGAGTGATTCTTGAGGCAGGTAAAGGTGTATAATTTCTTAATGTTTTATGTAACCCGTGCGAAGCCGGGGCGGGACGATAGTATTAAATAAAAATGAACCCTAACATCAGTAAGGCTATGCACAATAGGCGGCATTTTCAATGTGGTGCATTTTCTCCTGTCACTAATTCGGTAAAAACATGGGGGGGCCCTCCCACCCTCTACCAGCTTACCTACCTATGAAATGTATGTTTTAGTATTGGCCTCTTGGCTAAGCTTGTCGTAGCGTATCGTACCCTTGACTTCTACGATGGATGGTTACTTGATAGTCCCAAACCGGTTCTGTTTTATGTTATAGATACAATAACTTATTGTGTTTGGCTTTGTACAATACCAGCATACTTTTATGTAGTTGCTATTTATAACTAGATCGATATTGACGTTAATATATTGCTTAGTGTTTCAAAATATTTAGCAGTTACAAATTACAAACAAGCGGTAGGTGGGTACTATTCTACTATTGGCGTATTCACTTTATACAATGAATTTACTTGGAGATAAAAGGAGCAATAAAAGCAATACTAGTGTTTACTCCATTTTATTTTTTGTAACTGTCACATATAAAACAACACTGTAAGAATAAGCCCAAGGAAAATGGTACGTATTTGTTTGAAATATAATCAATGCATTATCTAGTACACACACATTTAACAGTAAAAGTCACATTTTGACGGATGGTTAAATTCTGGTAAACAAATTAAAAGTGCTTACTTAGGCTGAGTCAGTATCGATCTTCGCCTTTAAAAAGGGTTTTTTTTTATTTCTCACGCTCTGAAAGAGGGTCATTGTTGTTCTAAAAAGCGTGGAGAAAGTGATATGTTTCTGCACTAGAACATTTTTTCCAAGTACTATTTTTATTTTTTGTAATGATAAGCAATTGAAATTTGGTTTTATGGCGCAGGGTAGGGTAGGGCAAGGCATTCTCCATACAAACCTTGTGCAAGTTGTATTCGTTAGTTTTGGCACTATAGCATTTAATTTCATTTTTTGCTTGTATATATTGAATATACGCAGAACTTGAAGTAGAAATTTCTCTTTTTTTTAATTAATAAAAATACAAAAAAAATAAAAATATATATATATATATCAAGGCCAGCTAACAGAAAAATAAGAATATTTACCAAAAATAATAACTGTAGCGCAAACACAAACGAAGAAAAACGCGCACAAAGTTTGTACCAAACTAAAGAGCTTGCCCTACCCTTCGCCTTAAATGAATTCGTTATTCTATTTCCATTCTGATATTTAATTCCCCATTCTATAAATAACGATACTGTTACTTAAATGGTTCATTAAAAGTACTTTTAAGAAATATTAAAAAAATATATAACTAGACATGTTTAAAAAAACATGTATTTTACTTTCCTCGTATTCGAAATGAAAAATAAAGTCTTTATTTAACGCGGGTGAAAGGCGTCATTTCATCCCCTGGTTAACAATCTACTATTGTAACACCTTGTACGCCTACAAACCTTCTTTATATGTTGTACCCACTGGTTGACTGGTAGAGAATGCCTTAAGGCATTAAGTCCGCCATTTGTACCTTCATGTATTGTGCAATAAAGATTAAATAAATAATATATGGGACTGCTGGGAATAGTTCAACCCATATCGTATTGTCTTTAATCAGCCATAAAAGAAAGTACTTAATACCCATTACCCCAGAGAAGAGGTCAATTATCTGGCCCCAAATCAACGTTGCTGGTATGTTCCACTCTGCTACCAAATGAGGAAAGGTGGATTGGGGCACTTTTTATCTCCCAGTATCAATAGTACGTGTTCATGATTCTGGTTAAGATACTTATACTTCGAATAAAGAATAATTTTGTACTCTTAAAAATTGCTGAAAACTCGCGAATACAAAGAATAAATAATAGAAAAATAGGAGGCATAAATGGGAGCCTTTTTTTATACTACGTCGGTAGCAAACAAGCATACAGCCCTCCTGATAGTAAGCAGTCTCCATAGTCTATGAACGCTTGCAACTCCAGAGGTGTAACATGCGCGATGTTGACCCTATCACTCCGCTCTTTCTACACGAAAAAAAACAGGATCAAGGCGTAACGAGGGGAGGCCATTACCCAGGAGTGGTACGAGTATACTAAATTGGGATAATACATAATATAAAACTTTTTAACAAAAAATAAAACCGATTTGAAATAAAAATTACCAAAAGCGCCATACATGTACCTATAACATTTGAAGAGTTCCCTCGATTTCTCCAAGATCCCATCATCAGACCCCGACTTGGTGCCAACGGGACCATCTCGGGGTTATACCCGTTCGATTAAAAAAAAAATTAAAATCGGTTCACGATTCTCGGAGATATCGAGTAACATACATACAAAAAAAAACAGTCGAATTGAGAACCTCCTCCTCCTTTTTGAAGTCGGTTAAAAATCAACGTAGCTTATTAGCTAAACTAAAATTGCCTTACCTAAATCTACTGATTTATTTCTAATTATTTATTCATAAAATTGTTTAATGCATTAAAAGTATTAAAACTATTAGAAGTCACTGTGATTGCTAATAATAATTACTATTATTGATTAGTTAAGCATACAATTTAGGAGCATGATAAAGTCACGCGCCTATTTAAAGATTATGATAGTAATAAGTCAATAAAGGCAAAATTGAGTAAATAGCCCAAACAGGCTACCTTTACGTGATATAGAAATGCATACTGCTACTTACTATTTAAGTTCTGAAAATCTCATACAGTTTTTAGAATTCCGTCGCTCAAAAGGGAAATACAGAACCCTTATACGATCACTCGTGCTTCTGATGTCTGTCTGTCCGTCTGTCACATCTTATTTGCTCCGAAACTACTGGACCAATTAATTTCATATTTGATACAGATATGTAATGTAAGTCTGTGTCCCAAACACGAACGTGTAGATAACTTTTTGGGGGGATAAATAAGAAAATTGGTTTTGCAAACTTTTTCGTGTATTAAATATACAGGTAAATCCCAACCAGAAATATATGGTCATTGTCAAGAAGGCGCTGTTATTCTCATTATATCAAAACAGTTGGAATTATCTGGAATAAGAGGATCAAACAATCGCAGTTGGCCGAAACGTTCATGCAATTGACCTTTAACCATTACAAATTGAACCGTAAACTATAATCGTCCGCTACGGTTTACGGTTCAATTTGTAATGGTTAATAGTCAATTGCAATTAACGTTCGGCCAACACTACAAACAATTGTTTCATTTGTTACGTTGCCAAGTAACTAATGTCACATTTAGATGAAGGTACGATACCACCGCAATTTACCCAACGAATAAGTGAACTGAAATTATTCCTCATTCCAGTAATAACAAGAGATAATTAAATCATAATACCATTGCGACGGAGCCTGAGGTCCTTGTACAATCGCGGAAAAACCTTTTTCTACAAAGAAACTCGAATGCACTAAGAAAATTAAATCCAGAAAAACTAGGTCTATGCATAATCACACTGGAATAGTACTTAACATTGTTTAATTTAGATCTATATTTCTTAGGCATTTAAAATCCTGTACATTAGATGGGATTAGATACTCGTAGAGAATTCGATGAATATGCCTGATATGCCTAAGCATTACTATTATTTATTAGTCATTAGCATGACTTGCGTTATCGCGCTTGACATATAGAGTCGCGCGCGACAACCCAAGTCATGCTGAGCGGTTAGATTCATATTTATTTATAATGTGAAATACCAAATTGCACCTTATACCTATGCTTTATGCCTTACATTCCACCCAATGCCAAAGCGGCACAAATTGGAGCACATTAAACTTTTCGCCGCCATTGACTTGATATAAAGTCAGTACATTTCGTGCCCCACACGCCACGACCTCACATCAAGTCATAGTTTTGGTCAGGCATACGCATACGTGCCATTTTTGAAGTAGCGTTGATGACACTTTATTACTTCATTGACGTGGCGGCGAAAAGGTTAACAACATAAAGCATTAACATTATAAAGTAATAATATATTAACAGCTAAGACACAGGTATTCATATTGGTATAGTACTCTCAGGCATCTCTCTTTCTAATATCCTCTTGCATTCCATTATCACTCGCCCATCGCACTCACAAACAAATTGCACTGTGGCTACGCCTCGAGCAGGGAGTTGAGCAGCGCGTGCGCGCGCGCAACCGGCGCCTATACAATACAATGTGTTTGTCCACGTATAGTGGAGCCGTTAACCACGTATAGTAAGTACGCTGAATTTTATCGACTAATCACCCCCCATACCTATGTTTCTACAACAATATTTATAACAAAAGGTCTTGTTTGGACTCGTGTAACTTGTGAAATGTTTTAACTAGGGCTATCATTTTGATGTCAACTTTTAAGCTAGCCATACACACTAGGGTATGCCTGCGCAGTTTTATCAACTGCACAGGTAAAACGGAGCGTGTGTGGCATTCGACTGTGCGGTTTCCTATACTGCTTTACCTGTGCAGTTGAACTGTACAGGCAAAACTGCGCAGGCATACCCTAGTGTGTATGGCCAGCTTTAGTTGATATCTTGTACTATCATTTAACAATAAATTAAAGTACAGGCCAACGACCTCGTTTTCGAAAAAAAAAAAACATATAATGTAAAAAAAAAGTAAATTTTTGATGACAATTTTTATCTTTCTTACTAATTCTCGAGTAATTGTGGAAAATCTCTGTAACATTTATGTTTGAAAATTATGCCCTAATTCATAACATAAGCTACCGATTTTTTTTTTATGTGCGATAGGTAAATGGACAGCGTACACATGCATTTTATACTTATGTCAACGAAATCTATATTCATATTTTTATATTTTATCGACGTTTATGTAATATAAAACGTTTATAAAATAAATAAAATAATGATGGTTATAATTAAATGTCAAGATAAATCGGCCCTTATTCGACATGCTAAAAGTGACGTTTCGTGTTGATTTCCATTTGATGTGAGAAATATTGTGACTTGTCGAATTGCTATTATCACCACCTGTCAGTGAACAATATCAGTCGTGTCCAATGCGCGCATCGACAAAGACGCATTGATGATCAATTAATTTAATTAATTGCGAAATTAGCGCGGCTCGGCCGCAGCTAGCGAAGTGACGCGATGAGTGCCTTCGAGCTGAGTGCACCTATCGTGAACGAGCTCCTCGCCTTTCTGCAACGGAAGCTGCTGCTGGAAGGAGTGATGGACACGGTGTCTGCTGTCCAGATCTGTTCGTCGAGTTTTTCCGTCGAGGACATCTGTGCAGCAAAGAAGGTGCTGCACCAGTCCCTTGGGATCGCCGGCACGTTTGTACCTCACCGGAGAGGAGATGAAATTGGGAAGAAGACCCTTGAGGACATCATAAAAGTTCTAAGGGAGAATGAAGACCGGATTCCGGAGTTTATGACGACGGGTGCCTCCAGCCTGCCATCCTATATTCCGGATCATGTTGACGCTAGCTGCTTGTTGAAGGAAATCGTGGCCGTAAAAACAAGATTAGCGGATGTCATTTCGAAGTTTGAAGCGGCCCAGGTCACTATAACCGAGTTACGCAACGAAGTCATCAGTTTGCGAAACAGTGCCCTTACTCGGTCGGCGGCGTCGAATTTCAAGTGCGATGACCGGCATGCCACGAGCGCTGAGTCGGTCAGTTTGCGAGTTGCTGACACTGTCAAATGTGTCGCATCAGCCGTGTTGCCGCCCGCGAGCCTCCCGCGCGCGCGCCCTCCCCTCGCCTCCTCCAAATCACGTCATCGTGTTTACGCGGATGTCGTCGCCGGTCCGAAAGTTGCATCGAACCGGTTTAGTGTACTTGTAAAGGGTACTGAAGAGCGAGCGACTCCAAAGGAGAAGCTCCCTGTTGCTAGTGTGGATGAGGAGGAGTTCACACTGGTATCAAGAAAGAAGAAGGCGCGCACGGCGCCTCGTAAGACTCAGTGTGGTACCGCCGAACCGGCTAATTCTGGCTTGCGGATTGCTACACCGAGTAAGGCGCTGTACGTATCGCGCTTGCATTACACCGCCACGGCTGCTGAAGTGGTGGAGTATGTACACCAGAAGACCGGATACACGCTGAGGGTGTTCCAGCTTCGATCGCGCCACTACGTGCATTTCAACTCTTTTGTTGTGCGCGTGCCGCGACCGCTGCAGGGGACCATCGAATGCGCCGACTTCTGGCCGAAGGGTGTCGTGTTTCGGAGGTTCCGGGGCAAACTGCCGAATCCGACACAAGAGCAGCCGATTCAACGGAGCCACGCCGTTTTGTCGCCTAAATAGTGTTTAGTTGTAATTTTATAAAATGTATATGTATGTTAGTCTGTAAGGTATTTGTAATATGGGCCTTGTTGCCTGAATCAAATTTTAAATAAATAAATAAAAAAATAAATATCCACACTAGAGGCGGGGCGTTGTACCGGAATAGTTTTTGGAACAGGTTATTTGTAATAGACTACTTTTAGCTTATCGAGTATTTAAAAGTACGGACTTTGATTTCTGAAATAAAACAAATATGAAACTTTTATCACCTCGTACCTCCATTCTTACCGTTACTTTAGGTAAAATAAAATTTTGGTAACAGATGGTCGTCTGGGTGTCTGTTGTATCTAAAAATAATGTAATAATATATAACAAAAATATGACAATAGATTCATAGCCTTCACTCAAAACGTCACCATATTTCCGACCCTTACCGAAATAATAAGTCGATATTTGTATAAATAATCCTTATTTGTAAGACGCCTAAGCACGGCAAATACGTAAACTGCCTATTGGGGGTCATACTCGTAAAACTGGTATTTTAGACGTACTTTTGGTACGAGTAACAGAGACGTACTTTTGGTACGCAGTCCCAGCTCTAGTCAGGATTCTAGTTGTCAAATATAAGCGTGTCGAATACGTATTAGTTAACTGTCAAATGAAATTAGATCAACGGTAGACTTTTTTGTCGATGGGTATGGCTGCCATGTTTGGATTTATGACATTTAAAAGGGGATCCTAAGGCAGAGAGTAGTTTTACCTGTACGATTTTGATTCTTCTACTGGACGCAAGATGGAGTTAGCTGCCAAATTCCGATCAGGCTGACGCAACTAGGAAGAAAAAAGTTTTGTATGGAATTTGTTTCTCAAATCATTGCCAACGAAGAAAAAGAAAACGTCAGTGCTATTTATTCTGTCAAGTTTACATCAAGTCTACTGTCAGCCTAATTGCTTTGTTTGTTTTGAAGGCTTCTATGTTATGTTCGGGTATTTCGTGTAATTTCTTTATTATTTAGTGCAAAATTCGAAAATAGTCAACCGTGATCAGAGTAAAGAGCGAGTTTGTTACAATGCCAGCGAGAAAACGGTTTACTAAGTGTGAAATATGTGGCAAGCGAGCCACTCGAGAAAATCACGAAAAAAGGGATTTTATGGCGAAATTTCCCTTGGATGAAGACTGGTAAGTATTGCTTTAGATACTTTTGACCTTATTTTGGGTCAGCAGGCTATAAACACATCGAAAATTAGATATTTTACATTATTTTTCGTTGTGAACTAGGGATGTACTATAAGTATCGATAACTGTAGTTTTATTTGTATATCAGTGTAAATAATTAAATTAAATATGTGAAATTTCCTTAGAACTAGCATGCAATATGACCATAATTAATTCGTCGAAGATTAATAATGCATAAATTATCTATTACTTATGCATTAATGGTCATTAGTTAACATATTTTTTTTATCTTTATTCTAAAATGTAAGAAAATTAATCTCTGTTTTTATGATAAATAAAGAAATATTATAGCACATTATTACACAAACTGACTTAGTACTAAAGTATGAATGGCATGTGTTGTGGGTACTTAGACAACAATATATATATATATATATATATACCCACAACACATGCCATTCATACTTTAGTACTAAGTCAGTTTGTGTAATAATGTATATATATATATATATGTACATAGTCCTAATTTATAAGTATTTATAAATACATAGGAAATACCCATGTCTCAGGAACAAATATTCATGCTCATCACACTAATAAATGCCCGTTCCAGGATTTGAACCTGGGACCATCGGCTTCATAGGCAGGGTCGCTGCCAACAAGGCCAGACCCGTTCTCATGATTAACAGACATATAAATACATAAAAAGTTAAAACATTGATAAAGGGTTGTTGATAACTGGATGCCGAAAAACATGATTTATAGATGCATATTAGCGCGAAATAATCAGTTGATCATCTCATTAGCAAACACATGGAATATAAACTGTAGATAAAGTCATGTTTTTCCAAGGCTGTATGTTTTCAGATGCAGGCAGTGGGCCAAATTTGTTGGGAACGAAGACCTGATACATCTTCCCATAGAAAAGTTACATTTATTCAAACATGTATGTGCACATAATTATGAAAATCAAGCATTTAATAAAATAAAAAAACACGACTTAAAAACTGTATTAAAATAATTCGGGTCCACATTAAGCCCGACCAGATAGTAGTCCAATTAAGAACTATCCACTATATAACATACAACTTAAATGTGGACTCGATGCTAACCTGATTTCGAGTACATGTAGACAGGAGCCTATGTTTCAACCCTCCCCATTTTATCGATATCGATAAGAATCGTAAGCGTGTAGCGTACTACATTATTTAAATCGCTTATGTTGGTACTATGGTTCTTTGACAGTTCTTTGTCGTACATTTTGGTAATGATTTGCGAAACAAACTGATTCCACTCGCTAGTATGGAAGTCCCGTCTCTTAAAACGTAGTGATTATATGCTCTTTGACAATGACATGCAGTTGCGTCGATGTAGATCTATCATAAAACGTACATGTGACGCATGTGACAATTGTCCAGGATGAAAGAACTATCTTGACAATTAACATAAAGCAATACAATACCACAAAATGTCAACAAGAAAACAGATTTATTATAAAAATACAAATTATATACAAAGCTTCATTTTAAAACCAATGGTCGTGGGTTCTAACCCCGGCTCTTAACAATGTGCATCTTGTAACATGTACCGATTGCTTTTCAGTAAAGTAAAATATATTATCATGAGGAAGATGGAGTAGCCCCAATAAGGTATATTTTCCCCTCTGGGTTAGAAGGTCAGATAGTAGTGAGACAGGGAGATATAGTGAAGAATGCGGAAAAACAAGCATTTATTGTGTTGTTAGGCTAGTTCTTTTTTTCAAAATTTGAAAACGAACGCAACAGCATGCTCAAAGCCCCCTGTGAGTCAGAATCTGTTAAATTCAGGCTTAAGACGAAACAGGAGCTGAGCCCGTACACAAGTTCGAGATTTTTAGGTAAAAGGTAAAAAATATCGCCGTCGCGCTGACGAGTGTGGCACCCCGTACCTAGCTAGAGACTATCCCTTGTGTGTGTACCAACAAACCAAATTTTAGATAAATATGATACGTCTTCTTCTTCTTTGTCGTTGTACTCTTTGCAGAGCGTCGTGATCAACTGCTGATATCAGGCGCAGATGTTGCTTGCCGTACGATTTCTCGCCATTTTTCGCGGTTGGGGGCCATTCTGGCAAATGCGTTCAGGGGACCCTTCATGGCAGATTTGATTTGGTCAGTCCATCGCATAGGTGGCCTTTTGCGCGGTCTTTTTCCGTTTGCTCTACCCTGCACCACTAGACGCTCTATGGAGTCGTTGTTCCTCCTCGAGACGTGACCGAAAAAACTGAGTATGCGGGTCTTTACGAGAGTCGAAAGGCGCTGCTTGATACGGAGTTCTTTAAGGATGGAGACATTAGTCCGAAACTCGGTCCAGGATATCCCCAGCATTTTCCTCCAGCACCATATTTCTAGGGCGTCTATCGTCTTCTCCTCTGTCTTTCGGATAGTCCAGGTCTCCGCAGCGTATAAGAATATAGAAAATACGAGGGCCCGTACAAGCCGAACCTTCGTGGTGTTTGTGACGTTTCGGTGATACGTAGCCTATACGTAAAAACTAGCCAAGACAAATCCTTTATAATTTCAGGATTTTCTACACAGCACAGAACATGGCACCCATATAGATGTCAATTCCGTTGTCGGCGAGTCAACAACGACACATATTCTTAATATTGAACTTAATTGGCTCTCATTTCACATTTATGTTTTAAATTAATTATATGCATAGACATACCATATCCTATTGTAAGTACAAAGTTTCAGAGCAATCTAGCAAGTCATTTTAAAATGAGAGCGTAACTACATTTGTATGGAGAACCGAATTTGCTGCGGACGCACAATGTAGCATAATCGGATTAGGACCAACCTCGAAATCTCTGTAACAGTCATGAAATTTATTATGTATATAAATTAAAGGCCCCTTTTTCATGCCCAAACCATTTAACATTTGGGGACCTCGAGGAATCCGAGCCATCTTGGAAAATGTGTACCATCAACACAACAGTCAACATTAAAACTTATTAAATTCTACAAAAAAAGTCCTCGATATCTTTGCAGAACAATACATCTTGTTATAGAGAATACTTGCTGAATCTAAGTTTAACGCTTAAAGTCAAAGTCAAAGTCAAAATATTCTTTATTCAAATAGGCCTAGCAACAAGCACTTTTAAATCGTCAAATTTTACAAATATCATCTTAATCTAAATATCAGAGCAATTTATTGATGTAGTTATTATTGTTCTAAAAAAAACATTGTACTATTATAGATATGGTAAACTTAATAATAAGAATTTCACAAAAGGATCGTCAAACATCAAAATTGTATAAAAATACTAGTCTAGAACCTTTCTAGAATAAAATCTAAATGTCAAATAATACGGTATATATATACATTGAATTATCAATTTCATCATTAATAACATAACAATAAATAATTCATTCTTTACAATCACACTTAATCCCACGGTGTTTCATCATTCATGTAGTCTTGTGTGCTATAATAGGCTTTAGAGATAAGCTTACGTTTTACATAATTTTTAAATTTACTAACAGACAATTCAGTTATAATATTAGGAAGTTTATTGTAAAATCTTACACAATTACCCATGAATGATTTCTTAATTTTATGGAGCCTAGTGAAGGGCACTGCGAGCTTATGCTTATTTCTAGTATTAATATTATGTATTTCACAGTTTTTCTTAAAAATGTCAATGTTTTTATGTACATACAGAATATTCCCATAAATATATTGACAGTGCACTGTCATTATGTTAATGTCCTTAAACTTATCTCTAAGTGTGTCTCTATGGTACATTTTATATATTGCACGAATAGGGGACTTATACACTTCCAGGGGACATTCTCTTAAAAGGAAACTCGGAGGAATATGAATTCTATTTTTAACCATACATTTGTACGTGGTCTACCCCAATATTAACATTTTACTCTACTGTGACTAAACCAGAAAGAAGGGTTATGGGTGTAAGTACTGATGATTCAGTACACCCAGTAGCTAGGTATTAGGATACTGGACGGATTTTTTTAAATGACGTATCGTTAGATTCTTCTTGCCATTCACAACCTACTTTTACTTGTTCTATTAAAGAAAAATCGATACAGCCGCCTTGAGAGGACTCCGAATATTAAATCGTATTTTTTCTTCTAGCGCCTAAACTATTGAGCGGAGTACAGTAAAACAGACATCAGTAGATCCACAGTTAGTATACAAGTGCTATGCAATACAAAGTTACTAAAATTAACGGAAGAAAAAGGTTTAGGGCTAAATAATACGTCATTTAAAAAATCCGTCCAGTATCCTAAGCTACAGGGTGTCCTGAATCCTCAGTACTTATACCCATAACCCTACTTTCTGGTTAAGTTGCAGTCAAGTAAAATATTGATATTGGGGTAGATTATGTACAAATGTATAGTTAAAAGTGGAATTTTTATTCTTCCAAGTTTCCTATTAAGAGAATATCCCATGAAAGGGTATAAGGGCTAAATCTGGGTTTAGCAAGTATTTTTTAAAGCAAGATCATTTTTTTTCGCAAAGATGTCTAAAACTATTTTATGTAGAGTTTTATAAGCTTGAATGTTGCCTTACACGATTATTGAATAAAGAACGTAGATTTAGAATAAAACGCGAATTTCTCCTGGATGGTCCACATTTTCCAAGATGGCTGCGGTTCCTCGAGGTCCCCAAATGTCAAATGGTGTGGGCATGAAAAAGGGGCCTTTAACGTATATACATACCAAATTTCATGACTGTTCAGACATTTCGAGTTTGGTCCTAATCCGACTGTGCTAATGCCACTATGTACGTAAACTGTAACTGTACTGCGGACTCAACCTTCACGTTATAATTTTTTAAGTATTAACGTTGACATAGTAACGAAAATAATAAACACGTCAATTGAAGTAAACAATATTATTATATGCAAGAAAATTTTGCAAAATAGGTACATTAATGATTAATATGTAAAACACCATTAATTATTGAATTAAAATTATGATTTTGTGTTAATATGAGACCAATGATACAGCCCGATTACACGGGCTACATATTAAAAATGATTATCATGGAAACAGTAAATATACACAGGTGAACAAAGTTATAGTAAAATAGGTGCATAATTTCAGAGCTTGCCTGGCCCACCTGTACCACCTACCATGACCACGGCCGTGTCCTACTATTTTTTTTTTCTAATACCTATGGCCTTACTAGCGAACAGTATTCCATGTTCTTGATCCAGAATTTAAACCCTTTACTACATATTTGTGGCACTTGGGGTTGAATTTGAAACTCTAGGGCACTAGTGTGGCTCTATGAGAGCGCCTTATATAGGCTTCTGGTGACCAGAGGATCAGCATTGTTAACCAGCGCGGAAATGCACCCAGCCTTCTGAGCACCCTACCGAGCGACCAGAATATAGGGCAAATATATTATGTATACGTTTTTGACTTAAGTGTTTTTATCATGTTTTATATTTAAACTTACAGATGTCGAACTACCAGCAAAGTTTTTGAAGAGGTGTAGTTTTTATATTTCCTGGTACCAAACTGATACAGGAAATTGGAACATCAGTAAATAATCTACACCGAAGACAATGAAATATAGTCACATAATACTTTAATGTTTTATTTTATTAAAGAAATCGGTAAAAAAATGTGTTAACTGAAAAAGATAAATTTTATTTTATTTGTAGTTGAATAACAAAATATGTATTTAATCTCCTTTTAACATAGGAATTCTCTTTGTATAGGTACATATAAATAATAGGTACTTAGGTCTTGGTAAGTAATATATCTGATGGCGACTGTACATACAATGGGGTCGCGTATACGAGTACAAAGAGCATTAAAATAGTTGTTGATAGACCAAGTGAGCGAGCTACTATGGTACCTATCTTTATATCAATTTTATGCATTATGTAATAGCGCAATACAGAAAAATTTTTTGACAAATGTAGTATTATTTTTATAGTAATAAAGGTTATTCATGAACCATCTCGTAATTTAAAAAAAACGGACTTTATCTCCAAATCATATGCCTTATATTTACAGATGTGTTAGGTTATAACTTGGTTCGTGAACGTGGTTTAGAAGCAACTTGAGACTGGGTGCGGAGTAAATTGCATCATTTTTTTTTACAATTTTGAGCGTTTATAGGAGAATATGTGGAGCGAGCATTATTCGACGTGTAGGTGTGGGTTCAACAAAAAGATCGCATGTCAATAGTTCTTTATTGTCGTTAAAATTCAATTAATAATCGCCTTTATCGACCATCAACTGTGTGGTCACTTTTTATTGATTGACGTTGTCAGGTACAGTTTCACTACTCGCCGCCGCATTGTTCATAGCGCATTACTTATCCTATCGAATACAAGATGTCGCTGATTCCAGTAAACTTATGTTTTAAAAAAAAAGACGCTTTACTCTATGCCATATATTGTAGGAAAGGAAGGGTATTCCCTGTCGTACGTCAAAAAATCCAAGATGGTGCCCAAGCCCATGGACAATAAAGTCTAGCAATAAAATCAACACTTGTCAAAATTTGACATTAGCAATCCACAGTCAGGTGACAATCAAATCAAACCGAACCACTTCGAGTTCAGAGCCATTTCAAACTATATAGTAGTAATAAACAAAGTTGATTTTTGTTTGATTATTTTTTCTATGAATGAGTTTTGATTGTTCCAAATGATAATATCCACAGTTGATAGAATCAACACTTGATACAATCAACATGCGATAGAATCAAGTGTTGATTTGATGTGGACGCGAAATTTGACAGTTGTGCATCTCGAATAAGGCCCTATGTAACACATGCATTTTTGTTTTGTAAGTATTTTATTATCGCAATATTCATAAAAAAGCATTTATCTAAGAAAATATAAAAAAATAATAAAAGATAGACGTAATAATAAGATCACTCTATCAATTTTGTCAATATTGCACGAATAAGTCGTTTTGACAAAATTAAACCATAATAATAACGGATAATAATTTTGGAAAAATATGTAGTTCCTAGACAATATTCGGCTGAATTTCACATCCGATTGCTTCAGTTTGCAAACGTTCTTTTATGAGGATCGTGGCCGCTTTGTACGCAGTCTAATATTAGGACGGACCCTCGCAATATTCTTCGTATCAACGCGAATTGAATGCTTCCTGCAAAGACGCCGATCATCAGACGGTGAATGGAGCCGTGCGGATACAGACTGCTAACCGAGACAAAGTTTAACAAAGACTGTCTATGTCCTATAATATAGGGACGGACCCTTGCAATACTCGTATTCTTCGTATAAACGCGGATTGAATGTTTCCTGCAAAGACTCCGATCATCAGATGGTGAAGTGAGCCGTGTGGATACAGACTGCTAATCGAGATAAAGTTTAACAAAGACTGTCAATGTCCCTTAGTATCAACGCTAATTGAATGCTTAAAAAGATTATCAATATTCTATCTATAATAAAGTGTGTTTTTTGAACTATAAAGTAACTATTGCGCTATACATTTTCCATGCAAGAAACAAATTAGCGTTCCACACTATTTTTTAGTACTTACTGCATAGTTGATAAAAAACAGACCACAAAGTCGGACCAAGCTAACTCTGCGCAGGCTTTAATTGTTAAGTTTTTTTTATTTTTTTCAATCTTATTTATTTTATAAGCCATACATCTTAAAGTCGGCTTAAAAATAGTAACATTGATACTTAAACTTTAGGTGTTATTTAAAACATTAGGGTTACTACTTAAGGAGTAAATAATTGTTAAGTTTCATTCACGAAGAAATTAATGTACTCGACATTTCTCCGATTTTACGCAAAAATTTATATAATAAACGCCTAAATATTTACATTAGCAATATCTTGGATTCATTCGCGTTACGGTGCTAGTTTATCTCGCATAAATTACGCTACCCTACAACATTGACGTGGAAAGCCATTATATATAGAGTGTCTGTCCTTATTTTTACTCGTCTCTGCTGCTAAAAATACGGCGCTTACTCATCATTGATATATAATGATAAATCTAACGTTTTGTGCGAAAACTAAGAAGTTTTTCGCAATCGATTGCTGTAAATACATGTGGCATCAAAAACTGACAGTTTCCAATTTTCACCCCGGGTACAGTCAGCAACAAAAGTAGAAAAGTTGCCGAAGTGTTCAAAATCATCTTTGCATGTCTTTATTTTCTTCTGCCCATTACTGTATATATATATATAAAATTCTTTTTAAATAACGTGCAATATTTTACTATGTGAACTAAAAGTTCAGTAGAACCTAGAAGGTCATAGTTACTGAGCAACTCTTACAATGGGACCAACCTCGAAATCGCAAAAAATAATTGACTCTACCATAGAAAATATCATCATCGGACTAGCCCAAATGTATGAAACAGCAATTTTATCGTGGTGTCGTGGTTGGTTCCATAGTAAAAGGTGCTCAGTATGACCTGTACAGGATGTTTATTTAGTCAGCGGCAATAATTTACGGGCTGAATATATAGTTCATTACGCAACTTTTATTATGTGACCAACCCCGAAATCGCAATAAAAGAAATTGGCTGTTGCATACATTTTGCTATGGGAGAGTAATTTTTTTTTCGCGATTTCGGGGTTGGTCCTATAGTAAAAGTTGCTCAGTGTGACCTATATATTCAGCCTGTAAATTATTGCCGCTGACTAAATAAACACCCTGTACATTCACACCGTAAAATATTGCAATTTATAAAAAAACATTATGTGTATGACTAATATAACTTACGAGTAAATTAAGTAAAGTATAATAGTTACCTATTTATTGATTATTGCTTAGTGAATGCAATTGCATTAATGAATGGTTCGTAATATGTACATACAATGTACATAGTTATCGACATGGGAAATCTATGCGCTTAGTTCAACCGAGGACATGTACTTATTGTATAAATTATTGGCTAGGTCAGTAGTGTCAGTAACCGGTAAGGTAGCTATTTAATACTACCTAGCTAAGCTAAGCCGAGAAGTTGTACTTACATCCATGGGTTATCCATAGATTACGTCACACGAATTCATGATATTTTGAGTCGCCCCGTCGTCACACCAAGCCACATTTGGCAATCCCCAACCCTGGTGTAACGTCACATATTTGGCAATTTTAGAACGAAATCAGCAATTATTTAAATTAAAAAATAATACTATAACGAAGATCGTTAAAGGAATAAAAAGAGACACGAAGAACTCGTGACTACAGGAAAATCTATAAGAAGTCTGCAGCCGAGCGTGAGTTGGACTAAGAATAAAACATTGTTAAAAAGTGTGCTAAGTATGATGAATTAAGAATCACTGCTCTAGTGGTTTTATTTCCTCTACGTTTTCATGTGGTTTTAACACGTAATAGTCGTTTGTCCTTATTGGCGGGCAAAACGATCGCAGCGCTTGAGTGGCCGAAAATAGCGAAATCCTTTACTGTGTTTCTATCAATTGTGATACTTCTCAGTTATTTTGTTCACGCTTTTTGTTTTAAAATTATACTTACGATAAAAATGGGTCACGATAAACTGCAATTATAGTGGACGAAATAGTAATACGTAAGTAAATTTCATATATTTTCGACACCGAGTTGGAAATTAAGACCTAATTTATACTTAACAACGTAACGTATTGAAATGATTTTCAACGGGTTACTCACAGATTACTTACACATACACACTTGTTAATAAATAATAAAATTAGTGATTATAACAATAGTTAAAATTACAGTTATTGAAAGCCCGTTAAAAACATATTTTTGGCGCGTAGCTCGTAGGGCTGATATGAATTAGTAAATTTTGTAACCACAGTAAATTTACTGCCATCATTCGGTACATCATTAAAACTATTAGAACGCCATTTGACTTTGATTCTTATTCTTTCACTGATATGTATTATATTTGTTGCCATTTAGACGTTTGTGTTTTTACCTATAGAAAGGGGCGAATTTTAACAAAGATTTTCTAAGATTTATGAATAAGGGGGTTAGATCGCAACCTGGGAATACTGGCATCGGCACTGGCAATATTAAGTAAATCCGATACTTATTGGAATTTGGGGCCCTTTGAGGTCCTATGCCAATCACCGTTTAAAGCAGGGGTCACTAAATAGCGGACAGCAGTCTGTATCCGGACCGCCAACCTATTTTTTTATTTACTAAACTCATGGAAATACGGACCGCGATGGTAATTTTATTTGAAGAACTGGAGCCTCTGAAGAAACTTATTGGTGACCCTGGTTTAAAGATTCACCCGTATTGAATTTACGCACTGTATTGTAATCCCTTAAAGGTTTCGTATAGGAGGCGCAAGCACGTACTGCCCGCCCTTAGAGTTGGTGAAAGACGCCTACGCCTATTAGTCTTTCTAAGATAAAAGATTGCATATTCTCGAGTAATTGTGACGGGTACAGACGTGACGAGCCTAGAGGTCCAGAGAATTAGCCACGTAAGCTGAAGACGCCGGTTCTAATCCGAGGTCCTACCGCGAGCCACGTTAGGCGTGTTACCTCCCTGTCCCTGTTACGTACGAATTCACAAGTGCAATAAAGAGGCAACACGTCGAACGTGGTTCGCGGTAGGCCCTCCGGTCTCCGCCACTGGAGGGCTTTCTCACTTTTTCTTAGTACATGACAGCTATTTCGGTTTATTATTCATATATGTTTAGTAGTGTAACTACTAAAAACACACAAAACATAATATTTAATAAAATTGGAACTCTAGATCCATGGGGTCCAAGCGCACAAGTTTTTTACAGAAATCGAAAAGCGTCTGGTTGACGTAACTGGTGAACAAAGAGCTGGCGGCTTCCTCGCACAACGTATCAGCATTGCGATCAGGGAAGTCACGAATGTCGCATTCTTCACATAACAAGTGTGAATGTGAAACCAAATGTCCAGGATGTAAATGTCCGAAAGTGAATACGAATGTTAAGGAATATGTAGTTGTTATTGTCATTCCTAATTAGAAAAAATCCGTTAGTACATAAAACATAGAAAGAGATGTCGTAAAGTGTTGAGAAATGCTGTCTACTGGTCAAAGTGCATTACTTGAAAAAAGTTTGCGCGCACTGCCCATACGACCTGCGCACATTCGCACTTACAAACCATTCGTTTCATTTGATGCGAATGAGAATGTCGATGCGAATTTTTAAAATGATGCGAATATTAGTAGGTATATACGAATACGAGTGCGAATAATATATCCGTGACATCCCTAATTGCGATGCAACGAGGAAATGCCGCCAGCATCCTTGGTAATTCTACCAAGGATGCTGGCGGCATTCGCCTCAAGGGCCTATTTTAGTTTTAAGCTAGGTAGTTATTAATAGTAATACCTCTGACCTAGTCTGTATATGTTTATAATGTAAAAAGAGGTTATTTATAAAATTATAATGAATTTCATAACCGCATTGTTCCAGTGAGCCGGCGTGAAGATGACTATCCGCAGCATGACCGTGACCGACACTCGCGACGCCACCACCAAAATATTGTGCTGTAGGAGGTAAGCGTTCATCATTTTTGGATATGATGAAGAGGACACTGGAGGTCCACTATCCTCTTCATACAAACGTATTCTCTATGTTCCTCTCTGGAAATTATTTTTACGCAATTCGATGTAGATTAACTATAGCTATGACGCTTAGTTTGTTTTTTTAATAATATAGGATTTATAAGCTTTTATGATTTGTTTTTTGCTGTCTAATAATAATCGAAAAATTCAAACGAATGGTATGCCCTATGGTTAATATACATACATTGAAATGTATAAAAATATTTTCCATAATTGCAATATCAAGAGAGAAAAATATGGAGTGGGGACTACATTATGGATATAAGCGGTCGTCCCCTTTCCTCTCCATACAAATATAACTACTACGCTCTCATTTTAAAACGACTACCCGACTAGATTACTCTGAAACTTTGTACTTGCAATAGCATAAGGTATATCTAGGACTATAATTAGTTTATGTAGCCTAAAAGTTAACATAGTTAAAAATACAGCAAATTTAAGATTTTCATACAAAACTAATTTTTGCTCTATTTCGTTTGTTTTATACCATGGAGCAATATAAATAAATTTCAGCCTAGATATAGCTCATGTCATTGTATGTGAAAAGTTTCATTACAATCCAACACGTAGTTTTAAAATGAGAACGAGACTCAGGAAGGTGAAATTCGGCCGAGCTTGCCGGGGACTCTTAATGTGAGCCACAGGCAGAGGCAGAATTGATAATAAATAGTATTGCGTACAGAATTCTTACTGTCTAACAAAATCGATATTTGACAGAGAATCACTTTATCCCTCTTCAACGAATGAGTTGTATGGTACGATACCTAACTCATAAGACAGTGCATTTATAACTGCTCGGAGCAGTCGTTAGCCAAAGGCGCCTGAACAATTTTGTGGAATAGGCACAACTAACTGCCGAGGCCGATATGTCAAAAGCAGTAACATCGCTTACATGAGACGTAGGTACTTCGAAGTATATGTATGGGGAAAATACCCTTAGCAATATTGTATGTTTTATACAGAGTGTTTATTTAGTCACCTGACCTGCAATAATTTACGGGCGGGATATACAGGGTGATTCATGAGACGTGAGCAGGACTAAGCATACACAATCAGTAAATGATAATGAACCGTTAATCATCGTATTTAAGTAAAACAATCTCGCTTTATTTCTGTTATTTAACTTTTTGGGAAGGACAAATTTGATAATCTACAATCATGGACACCCTACAACACTTAATTAAGAAAGATAAAACCTCTTTAACCGTTATGACAGCAGTTTGATTATGAAGAAAACAAAATGTCACACTTGAGAGAGATACGATTTTTCAAAAGTAACCAGACTCCGATGACATTCAATTTGTCACTTGTTATGGATAAAACAAAGAGGGTGACCATACATGGCGTAAATAAATTAAAACATTTTTTTTGAACAGTAAAAAATAAAAGAACGTTAATCTCACAAATACTGGTACGAAACAGTTGCTTATAACTTACTGAATGCTCAAGCTTGATCCTGCTCACGTCTCCTGAATCACCCTGTATAGGTCATACTGCGCAACTTTTTCTATGGGACCATACTACGGGATGCGACCCCGAAATCATTTCATTTCCCCGAATCACATTTTTACTCTTCCATAGAAAATGTGAAGGTCAGACAACCTAATTGTATGGACCCGCCAATTTTTTTTTTCGCGATGTCGGGGTTGGTCCCAAAGTAAAAGTGCCTAAGTATGGCCTATATATTCACACCGTATATTATCGCAGGTGACTAAATAAACACGCTGTATACTTACTATATAAAACAAATAATCAAGAGACAAACCCAATTTTACAATTAAAAAAATCTTCTGCCAAATTGCAGAGCAGTTTGTTGGCAGAAGGACTCCCTTAAAACATAGATGGGTATCAGACTTAGCTAAATGGTTAGTTATTTGTTAAGTACATCTTATTGTTTATGGTACCTATATGAAATATCTAAACAAATATTTCTTCAGTCAGTTAGTTAATAGTTTTCGAAAAAAGACATGAAATAACATCACCTGATTTCTTGTAATTTGGAAATAACATCACAAACATAATTTGCAGCTAGTTATGGCGAAAAGTAACGCTCACGCACGTTTTCATCATTTAGAGTACGTGTTCGACAATAACGCCTTTGATGAAAACTTATCGCGTGAGCGTAACAAAATGATATTTAAATCAAACTGATATCATACTTAATGTTATTGAATATGTCTGCTAATGAATAACAAGTATTGTGGTGAAAGATAAGCCGAGCAAATTAAGCGCAGATGGAGGTAATTAGGCTGGCTACAGCTGACACATACAAAAAGGTACTTTGAAATTCATCTCGTGTCTAGTTCATTAATTTCAATTCCCAAACGTCCAAATGCCTTTGACTTTATGATTTATTTTTTGCACTTTCAGTCCCGTTTTTCATGTAAGTTTTGTCTGAAATTAAATATAATTGCTGACAATACAGAAAAAAGATGATTAATTTCTAACGACTCTTTCTTCAACACTCTCGATTAAGCGACCAATAAAATATAGCACCGAACTGTACTGCCTACTGTAGTGTAAATACCATACATATATGTACTATACTATGATTCATGAGACGTAAGCAGGACTAAGCCTACACAATAAGTAAATGTTAATGAATCGTTCACCATCATATTTAAGTAAAACAATCACGCTGTTTTTCTGTTATTTAACTTTTTGCTAAGGACAAATTTGATTATCTACAATCATGGACACCCTACAACGCTTAATTAACAAAGATAAAACCTCTTTCACCGTCATGACAGCACTTTGATTATAAAGAAAACAAAATATCACACTTGAGTGAGATACGATTTTTCAAAAGTAACCAGACTCCGATGACATTAATTTTGTCACTTGTTATGGATAAACCAAAAAGGGTGACCACAAGTGTCGTAAATATATGAAAACTTTTTTTTAAACAGTAAAAATTAAATTAACGTTAATCTCATAAATACTAGTACGAAACAGTTGCTTATAACTTACTGAATATGCAGGCTTGATCCTGCTCACGTCTCCTGAATCATTCTGTATACACTGAGATAGAAATTTAACCAGCGATCAGGAACCAACTTTCCTAATTCAGTAATCGATAATATGTAGCACTAACACAATTCTAAGTTATTTTTAATCATACCAAATTTTTAAGTTGAAATTAATTTTTTATTGAAATTTATTGTCACCCTACCAATGGTTTAGTCTAAAGAGTTTAAAAACCTCTTACCAAAGTAACTGCCATAAAAAATAGTCTTCAGCTGTCAATTTGTTAAATTCCCGGTCAAAGCTATGGAAGGTGGAGGTAAGGAATACAACCTCCATAGGCAGAACTGTTGCAAAAGTGTCCAGCTGTCAGCTATAAATAATAGTTCCAAATCTCTCCAGAGTAGCGCTAGAGTAGCTAAGAACCTAGGCGTTACTGACGGAGTGCAGTGCATTTTCTATACTTAATTCGATTTTATTTTTTCAAATATTCTACGTGTTGTAGCGCCACCTATTTAAGGTTTGGTTAAAGGTACATGGAGATTGTATTCCACACCTCTACCTTCTATAGCCAAAGCGATGGCACTTGATGTACACAAATAGGGTGTTCATGTATCCAGTAGAGCTAAGATGGTCGGCTCTTTATCATTTATCAAAGTATCATCATTCATACCTGTCACGTTCTAACAAGTACGTAAGCGCGAAAGTGACGGGCATAGTGACAAGTGATAAAAATGGAACCATGATACCGCCGCAGTGGTTATTAATTTTGACGATATCATTAACTGTAATTAATTAGACGGCGAATTAAATTGCTTAGATTTCGCATATTGAATTTTAATTAGGTGGGTAATTAATATTTTGAACTCCTGATCGCCGATTGACTTTCATCGTGTTTAATCTAGGTCACCTAGAGAGCTTTGTGAACTGTATTTTAATTCAGCATGCCATGTCATTTTTGGGAAAGTGGTTTTTTAGATTTATTACACCACTCCGTGACCACACTAATCACATATTTATCGTACTGTCTGCATAAGTTATGTCTCAACATTTTTGCGTATCGCTAGTTTTTGTCTCATCATTTATTAAGTTTTTTTTTAATAGCCAAATACGTCATTTAGTAAATGGCTCAACAATTAAAATTAAAGATCGTACGGCTACGGTCTTTAATTGTTGAGCCATTTAGGGCTCAAGCTAATTTGGTTGTTTAATAGTTTCGGGATTATGGTTTTATTTATTTTAATACTTACGGTATTAAACAACCAAATTAGCTTGAACTCGGCATCTTGAGTCGGCATCTGTAACAAAATGTTTCCGCACCTTCAATGAAGTGCCGGCACTTCATTGCGTTTAGTACGTCTCCGACTACTGGCGAGGTGTCACAATGTAATAAAATTTTAAAAAATAATAAAAAATTTAAATGCCTCTAAATCTAATAATAACAAGAAACATAATAAAAGCAACATAATAACAATCCACTGCGAAAAAACTCTTGTTTAAAGCTCATTTACATTATTTTGAAACGTCACTTTATCTTTATACACTCGCGGTTGTAGGTACGCCATTTTCTTTGGAGCATAGAATACGAGTACATTTCGCAGATGTAACACGTAGGTACTAATGATTACCTACCTTGTTGTTTGCAGAATATATACACAATATGTATATTAATCTTTATCTCGTAATTTTTTGTAACGTTTTTCTTATATTCAAAAAGTATGTTATGCTACAAGCCCGCTTTGATAAAAATTGCTACGAGTACAAGAGTCAAATTGACTATTTTAAATTTTTTTAATGTTGTCAGTGTCACAAATGTAAAACAATTTGAATACACTTGTAAGGAAACAAATATCTTTTATCTAGATTATTTACAGTGCGTATGTAGGCAGAAAATGAACTGTTGTCATAACAGTTTCGCCTCTGGCCCCTATGCTTATTGTTTAGCTTAGTGACAGACGTCAAACGGCGAAAATGGCGGACACAATTTGCTCTCGATAGCCTGTCTAGTACGTAGTACATTTATGTCAGTGGCCCTGGCTCAACAATTAAAAACCGTGACTGTGCTACGTTTTATATTATTTGTATTATGTTTAAAAACATAACACAAATAAAATTGCATTAAAAGGAAATATTACATCATTCCCAAATTTAATTAGTACCTATTTAAATATAAACATGAGATCGAGTATTTCTTTAGATGAAAAACCTAACGCGTATATGCACAATTTGATACAAGCAGAATTATTTTAAGTACTTATATGAAATTTTGAATTAAGAGGCATGGATAAAAGAAATAAATTAGTAATTATTGATCTTCATAATTAATAAAACGCATAGCGTTAAAGCAAACCCATTAAATACACTCGCACAACTTGTTCGCCTCGGAAAAGGAAAGTAATCTAACAGTTGTAACGTTGTTGTTTTGACGACCGGTTTGGCCTAGTGGGTAGTGACCCTGCCTACGAAGCTGATGGTCCCGGGTTCAAATCCTGGTAAGGGCATTTATTCGTGTGATGAGCATGGATATTTGTTCCTGAGTCATGGGTGTTTTCTATGTATTTAAGTATTTATAAATATTCATATATTATATATATCGTTGTCTAAGTACCCTCAACACAAGCCTTATTGAGCTTACTGTGGGACTTAGTCAATTTGTGTAATAATGTCCTATTTATTTATTATTATTTTATTTTATGTTGTAACGATGACTTGCCAACAACTTGCCAATAATATCAGTTAAGAGGAATGGGGACGGCCGCTTCTCCATAAAAACTTAGTCCCCATTTTCCTCTCTGGATATATAGAAAATATTTTTAATAATTTGGTGAAATATAACCATAACTATGCCTCTACGTTTGACTTTTTAGATTTTTTGATTCCTGTGGAAATTAGGAGCGAATACCTCGGCTCAGTTGTGACGGCTAACGCAAACGTAGACAATGATGTCACCCATAGAGTGAATTCAGCATGGCTAAAGTGGAGATCTTTGTCCGGCATTCTGTGCGACCGCAAAATTCCAATAAAGACAAAAGGAAAAATATATAAGACCGCCGTTAGACCTGCAATGATGTATGGAGCAGAATGCTGGACCGCTAAGAAATGAAAAGCTTGGGTAGGCTGGCGGTGTCACGCGACTCGATAAGGTTCGCAATGAATATGTACGCGGCTCGTTCAAGGTAGCGCCTATTACCGAAAAACTCAAAGAGAGTAGAATGAGGTGGTATGGTGACGTTATGCGAAGGGACGAAAACTACACAGTGAGGAAGGCTATGAACATCCCAAGCAAACCCAAAGGAAGAGGCAAAAGACCAGCAACCTGGTGGTCCTATGTCGAAAGAGAGATGAGGACACAAAACTTGACCACGCGGACAACCCAGGAAAGACTGTCCTGGCGCCGACGTACGAGGAGGCTCGACCCCAGCTGAACTGGAAAATGGGTTGGACAAAGAAGAGAGGAAATTAGGAGCGAAAAACAGATTACATACAAATTTTTAAATGCTTCTTTATCTTATTATTAATTAAAAAGTCGAAAAAAAAAAACAAACGAAGGGGCATAGCTGTGGTTCATACACAACAAATTGTGTTAAAATATTTTCAATAATGTTAATATCAAGTGAGGAAAATGAGGACTACGTTTGTATAAAAAAGCGAATTCCTCCACTTTCATCTTAAAGGTGAATTGCGTGAAAAAATTAAGTACGTAGTTAAGGACCTGGGTGCGTAGCCGACGTTCCATTCGTTAACGTTCCGTAGCGAACGCAACGCAGCTGTCACTGTTGCACTAATGAAGAGTGATAAAGAGAGATGACTACGCTATGCTACGGAGCGTTAACGATTGGCATGTTCGATAAGCTGTAATTAGTCTTAAGATAATTGATTTCATTGTGTTACGAAAATGGAAAATGTTTTAAGACGTTTTCCATAGACCTGTTATGTAGTTGCCATATCTACTATATATACTACCCATAATTTTAAAACTGCACGAGGCCATGCGCTTGGCGAGGAAAGGAAGCCTATGGAGGAATCTGGTCTTCAACAGAAGGACATGATGTCACGATCCTCAGCATTGAGGGACCGACTGAAGAACAAGAAGAAGTTTATAGCAAAAAGGTGATAGTCATCATTTGTGCTAACGAAAATAAATATATCTGGGTCATTCTCAAATTATATGACTGCGGTCAGACACAACTCCGTCAAACTTTTCATACATTTAGTATGGTTTAACAGTAGGTAAATTACTTAGAGATACGGAGGTGGTAAAAAAATACGATTATTAGTTATAAAGGTAAACGTTCATTTTTTGAGTTAAAAAGATAAACACTGCACTGGATAGTCGTGTAGGGAATCGTTGATTACTTCATCTTAATAAGGTAAAATTTTTCGTCTTATAGAGGTCTTGGGCTTTGAAGGGAAGGGCATGGCATTTTATTTCGTGTTAACGAGGATTTCGTCTTAGCGAGGTTCGAACTATCGAGGTTCCACTGTATATTGAAATATCTAATTAGGGAACATTTAATTTGTCATTAAAGGGTCATCTTTTTTCCATTTGCCAATCTTTGTTAAGCGCAAATTTTCCATACAAGTTTTGTTTTTATTGCTCATAAAGTGTCCGCCTCATATCATATTTTTGACATTTATAAATTTATCGAGCATTAGCGTCGTAACGAAGACGTTTTATGTAGTACAACATTTATTACGAAAATTTACGATGGCAGTCTTTAAGGTGCCGTAGGTTCCGAGAGTAAAGTTTTTGGAAAACCGCTTTTTTAGATCACAGCACAGTTTCCAAACATTTAATTAGCAATCTTGAGGATTTTATCTAGAGCTTTTTCGATTCGAACCCTGATTTTTACACTTTCGTTCGATAGGAAAAATCACGATAACATAGGTCTAAAACTCACTTTAATGTAACAATTTATTCGCAAAAGCTAAAAATATGAAAATTGTGTCTAAAAATGCGCAATTTTATCTTTGAGGATCTCATCGATTTTTTTTTATACTACGTCGGTGGCAAACACGCATACGACACGCCTGATGGTAAGTAGTTTCTGTATCCTATGTACGCCTGCAACTCCAGAGGAGTTACGTGCGCGTTGCCGACTCTAACACTCCGCACCCTCATTGAGCTCTGGCAACCTTTGGCAATTACTTGTTTTGTAAAAACTTACAACAAATTATAATTAAAAAAAAGATGATATCTGCGGTCTCGAGCACGCACATGTATCCATGCCGCTACGCTTACGCCCAATTGGAGTGAGAGAAGAACATGAACCTACGCGGCCTTAAGCGGTTTAGTTAGATAGCGTAATTCGTATTTACACGGTCTTTAGATAAGTCTTTTTTGCGGGACTCCCTCTGGTCGTATAACAACTTTTGTCATATTTCTAATTGTCATAACATTTTATAAGTCAACAACATTCGACATTGTAAGTCATAAAAATCTTTAGTCAGAATTATTCCTGAGCATAACTGGGTTTTTGTCATAAATGAGTTTATGTCATAATTTTTATAGTCATAAATTTAATTCCCATAAATTTTTGGTAAGGTTCGTTAGGTATACACAGAAAAATAAACTGCTATAATAATAATAAAAATGTATGATACAATATAATATGATTTTTCATTTGTATGTGCAATGATGATTATGAGATTATGACATAAGTTGTTATGCGTATCAAAGATATGATTTACAACCCGATATGGACCCCTTTTTTGCACCTCACTTCTTAAGTAATTGATGGCATTAAGTTACATTGTTTTCTTGTACAGGGTAAAGAAGAAGTAGATTTTTTCCCTAACCATTTTCCGGAATATGTGAATCACATTAGGTTACGGTGCAGAATCTTGTATTACATTACTTACGGGAAGTTATAATAAAATTATTTTATGAGGGAAGTGGTGTGTTATTCATAAAAATTATCTGCTTGGTCCTGATGAAGTTATGGCAGATGTAACTTACAGTAATAACATATAATAATCTATGGATGAAACATAAATCCAATTACATCTTATCTATAGGTTAAGCATATAATTTAAAAATATGGTAGGTATATAAGTCATGATATCATGAAAGGTTAACTGTGGTTAGAAATATTTAATATGCCTACAGTAGGTATGAGTATATCTATAATAATAAGTAACTTATTATTATAGACTTTAGTCGAAATTAGAGATAAGATACTTTGCAATACCATTCTAGGCTCTAGTGTGCCATGTGTTCCTATTATTGAATTGTAACATCTATGTACCATAGTTCGCAACAGACGATTTCTGATTCTAAAATATCCTATAAAGAGCTGTGACACCTTTCTTGAGAACCTACTGTCACTAGTCGAATAAACCGAAGATTTAAAAACCATAACCTGACTTACTATCAGGGCTGGATATCCGCCCACAAGGCACAGGCCCAGAACAGGGCCTCCTAAATTTTAAGTGCTATACAAAGAACCTAGGGGCCCTAGGTCTCTATATCCGGGCCTGCCTATTATTAGGTATATGGAAATCGCTCAAGCTATACGAGTAGTGAGGACAGTTTACTAAATGTTTTGCCAGTCATATGTAGTTACGTCACAATGACTGGGTGTGTTGCTATCGAGAGCAAAAAATGCTAAGCGTGTGCGTGAGAAATTTTGTTTTTTGGCCTTGGTGCTTGCCACTTTGATCCTGATAACTGTGATCACCATACAGTTCTTGTTTAGATATTTTTTACTGATGCCTGCGTTAACTTGGAAATTAATAAACTCTCTTTACCGTCAATCTATAAGTAATTTTAATATTTAGGAAGTGTTTATTAAGTAACAATTTATAATATAATATTTTTTTAGGGAATATTATTATCATATTTTTTAAGAACCTGGCTCTTGTCGGTGGAGTAATCCCCATTTTGATTTTCTCTCTGCCACTGTGTGGAGCTCCCGATACGTCACTAGGTCACTACGTTGATTTTCTCATTAATAATAATAATAAATTTTACAATATTTTTTTTTTCTTTAGCTAGGTCCAAAAATTCACGTCTCGGTCTTTCTCTGCCTCTCCATTTTTCTATTCTCTCTTCAATAGTCTTTATGTAAGGTTCGTGCCGTATCAGGTGCCCCAACATATTTCCCCTTCTGTTTTCAATCGTTCTTAGCAGCGTCCTCTTCTCAAAAGCTATCAAATCTAATACTTCCGTGTTTATTTCTCTTTCCAGCTTATACCTTCTATTCTTCTCCGTCTTAGATATAACTATTGGGTGGCATGTTTCAATACAGTAAAAACATTCCATGTTGCCTTATCTCTTGAAACTACCTTTTTGGTTTATTTTGAGCTTAGGTATTTTCTTAATCGCATGCAGCTCCTCAGTCAAAATCTTAAAATACAGAATATCTTTGTTATGTTTAAGAAAGTGATTGAAAGTTTGAAGTCAATTCGAATTTGGGTCTTAAACGTTCGGAAAAAATGGCGTCTTTCGTGTTGACAATACACAAGTTAACGTTTTGGGTACATTTTCCTGAGGCTTTAATTATGCATGCTTCATAAGCGCACGTACTTGTAAGATTGAAACCGCAAGAAATTAATCGCAGTGCGACTTAAACGTTATATAATCGAATTTTCAGCTCTGTTTTAATGAGGTTCTATTTAAACCTTAATGAGATATTATTTCATCCATGATTCTAAATTTCAACATATTCCTCGCGTAGTCCCGGCATTTTGCCACGACTCATGGGAGCCTGGGGTCCGCTTGGCACTAGTTTTTACGAAAGCGTCTGCCATCTGACCTTCCAGCCCAGAGGGTAAACTAGGCCTTATTGGGGTTACTTCGGTTCCTTCACCGAAAAGCGACTAGTAAATATCAAATAATATTTCGTACATAAGTTCCGAAAAACTCATTGGTACGAGCCGGGGTTTGAACCCGCGACCTCCGGATAACAAGTCGTACGCTCTTACCGCTAGTCCACCAACCCTTCCTAGGCCATGAGGGTCTAAATTTAAACCTAAATAATCCGAATCGTGCACGGCATAAGTCTCTTGGGTCTGGGCGCTAATTTTTATGAGACACGCGACAGTGTGCACTGTGCGTGCTACTTATAATAATGGACACTATGCATATTTCAAAGCAGGATTAGACAATGCAGCTCATAAATAAATTCAAGAACTCTGTCTAGTAGTCAAGTGACGAAGGTTTCATAATATTTTTTTAATATGTAAACATTTTTTTTTTGGATTCCTTTTTAGGTCTGTTTTTTCTGTTTCGTTGGCGTATGTGTCGCCACTATCATAGTTCAGTCAGTCAGGTCCCCACTAAAAACCAGCGCCACGGATTGCCGCGGCATCCTATTTTAGCGTCTACGTTTTTTTCTCTGTTTCTTCTTTTTCCAAATGTAATGTGTTGTAGCGTTAGATAAATGTATTTTCTTTCTTTCTTTCTATAATACGTGCGTAATTCACCTATACAGCATTTATTTCTGATGGCACTACATAATCTGAGAGTAGTTAGTATAGATATTTTCATCATACTTGCTCATAAACGGTGTTATTGTGCATACTGAGATGGAATGAGCTGTATTATGCCCACGGCCGTAATAAACTTTTGTTTAATTTCATTACGCCCATGGGGATAATGGGCATAATGTTTTAAAGTAGGTAGATATAAATAAGTTTTACTTTGTAAAATACTAACACTTCTTCGTAAATTATTGCTTAACTCTCTTAATACAGAGTCTGCTATTATTTTTCCATATAAAATAATTCAGCACGTAACGTATCATTACATTAATTACTCTATCTTTACTAAAAAACGTTGCACTTACTAACGCGACGTCACAACTACAACAGTGGTGACTATGTATACAATACATTGCCGCTCGATAAAAAATAATAATAATTACACTCTGTTAGTTAAGGTGCAATTAAACATTTCTGTTAAAAAAATACTTTATTTCTGTTAAACTCGTTTCACGGCACTGAAACCTACAACTGAATTGAATTTGCGGTTGTATAAATTGAGGCGCGAATTTAATTTGCGGCTGTAAAAATACACGCTGTATTAATTGACAACCTGTCTGGCCTAGTGGGTAGTGACCCTGCCTATGAAGCTGATGGTCCCGGGATAAATTTAAATCCTGGTAAGGGTGTTTATTTGTGTGATGAACACGGATATTTGTTCTAGAGTCATGAAAGCTATCTATGTAATTATATACATGTATTAATCGTCGTGTTAGCGCCACTTGCACCATCTCACTAACCCAAGGTTAACCGGTTAAGCCTGGGGTTACCAAGGTTACCAGTACGATTTGAGACTGGGTTAGCGGTTTAACCGGTTAACCCTAGGCTAGTGGGATGGTGCAAGTGGCTCTAAGAACCCACAACACAAGCCTTATTGAGCTTACTGTGGGACTTAGTCAATTTGTGTAATAATGTCCTATAATATTTATTTAGATATTTATTTATTATACGCTCCCAGGCACTGGCTTCCTCTCATGCAAGAGAGGAATTGGGCTATATTAGGCATAGCTCCCATGCACAAAGCTGGTTGAGGACTTAACATACACCTTTGAATTTACCTGCAATTGCAGGTTATGGTGTTTTTCTTCACCGAATAGCGATTGGTAAATATCAAATGATATCATGTACGAAAGTACATAAGTTCCAAGAAACTTGTTGGTACTAGCCGGAGTTCGAACCTGCGACCTCCGAATAAAGAGTCACACATCTTACTGCTAGGCCACCAAAGTTTATTTCTAAAAATATACATGTATGTAATTCCATTTTCACGCGTTACTCACAGAAGTTCTATGAATATATGTGGCTTTCTTTAGAAAAGGGTCCTCATGTCTGTGCAGGACGACCTTTCCATGAGAAAATCCTTATGCTCCATATATTCTTAAAAGGGAAAGAATAGCTATGCGATACTAGCGAAATAGCAGTTATTTTTCTATTTTCTTTTTATTATGCAAATTTTAGAACAAAGGAAAACCTATAAATCTAGTTTTTCATTGTCTCAATTACATACTTAAAGTTTTTGGCAAAAATATCATTTTTGGTACAAGCTTTTATCGCTGACTGTACTTTCCTCCACAGGCAACTAATACTCATCGAGCCAATTCTAAAAACTCCAAACACAATTAGGTTGCGATGTTTTATCATAGACTTCATATGGCCACCTCCTGTCTTCATCATCAGATCAGCTCGATAGTACCATAATATTGCATTGTCACCCAACTTACATATATATGCAAATTTTCACCTTCATTGGAAGTCGGGAAGTGGGTCAAATTTTATTTAACTTGCAAGTTTGACCCGTACATACATAGGTACATTGCAAGATAATATAAAGATTATAAAGCTTGTAAAAATCATGGAAAATGGAAAATATTTAGAAGTGGAAAAACGTTTTCTCTTTTTGTATGGCCGATCGCATGGTAAGATGCTTTATTAGGAGGCCAAATCAAACTCACAAATTGATGCATTAACTGATGCTCCCGTATACTTACATCTCGCTCGTACTCTCGCTTTCGCACAAGCTTCGGGAAATGCACGGCCTACCTACTCTTAATTATTATCTATACCTGGATTTGTAGTAGGTAGTATAGTAGGTGCATTCTTGAAGAGGGAGTATAACCATGTGGTCGTCCATACAAGAGAAAACCTTTTTCCACTTCAAAATATTTTCCATTCTCCATGATTTCTAGTATGTTATTGACACAATGAAAAACTAGGTTTATAGACTTTCCATTTTTAAAAATTTGTAAAACATTTTTTTTAAAGTGAAATCTAGATACAAGCCTAGAATATATTATGCGAAAGCGATCGATATCAAAATCAAAGTGATTTGTTAAAATTTAGTTAGTAGAAAACGTTTTCTCCCGAAATGGAATTTCATAGAAAAAATACCGTTATTTCGCCAGGATCGCCAACCTATTCTTCCCTCTTAAGAAGGGTATAGTATAGGTATTGTGTTCCTCTCCTTCGCTCTCTGCCTGTGGCGTGTGGGGTTCTAAGTTTATACAAAATGACAAAATCTGAGAAAATCATGCGATATGTATGGCCACCAGAGCTTGTCACTGACTGTTGTATATCTCGCTCGCACTAATCTGACAGTACGAGCGAGATGCATAGTAAGTTACGCACACGCTAGAGAATATGTCAGTGCCATGTCAGTAACAAGCTCGTGATAAGGCCACATTGTGCGACTTAGCTGGCCAAAGCTAGTATTCAAACCATATAAATTAATTAATTAATATTTTAGGACATTATTACACAAATTGACTCAGTCCCACGATAAGCTCAATAACGCTTATCTTGTGGGTACTTAGACAACAATATACATATATAATATACACCGCACCGTGGGTCCATATAACCCAACAGTTTTTACCACACATTCCTGAGGTCATAAGGAGCAAAAAAATTTACATGTCTTTTAGTCAAATTCAGCGAAAATATTTTTTTATGTATGTGTGTGTGTGTTTTCTGCACACGACACGTTATTTTTTTACATCTTGGTGAAATACAACGAATAAGTGAAGTTTTTTTACTTAATTAAACTTTAATGTCTGTCAGTAGGTATGTCTAAACCAAGTTACATAATGGCAGCGACGCAGTCAAAAAGGCGTTTTTCACCGAGTATTACAGAAATAAATTTACACAAGAATTGTCTATCTTTTAAGACCGATTTCAGAAAACGTTGTATGACATTTTAGTCTCTTAATGTGGTCAAGAGTACACCTTTAAAATCTGTCGGGTCATATGGGCCCACGGTGTACAAATACTTAAATACATAGAAAACAGAAAACACCCATGACTCAAGAACAAATACCAATATTAATATAACGTACGAAATAACAAATACTTAATTATTTCTCAATTTCTTTTGTAAACATAACTTCCAATCCAGTCCAAGGTTTCACAAAAACTCGGAACAGGAAAACTGGAAGTTGAAAAGTTCACGTGATGCGAACCGATGAAAATATAGCGGTAGGCGCGCGCGCAGCCAGTAGCAACCGCGGCGCCGTGACATCGTCACGGTGCGGAACGTAAACGTGAATACGTGAAGTGACCGATATGATAACGTTGTGCTATTGTTGAAACCAGTTTTGTGAAATAAATGCGAATGAGCGTTCATTAATAATTTGAATAAATGTTTAACGTATGTTATTTTAACCGGTATTACAAGGTATAAAATACCGGGGAAAAATGTTGAAAATAATTATTGAAGACTTCCGTGTGTCATAACAACTACGTCCTGATACTCCTGATTACTCGTAGATTACATAAGTTTATTAAGTAGGCAATTTAATTTGTAATCGAAGTGGTCATATGCCATAGACATCGCAATTTAGATATTCAGCGGCTTACGGCTAGTCGCAAAAAACGTGCAGGTATCTACGGCTCAAAAAATACAAAGTGCTTGCTTCAAACTTAACTCAAAATTCCTAATAAAATTGTTTAAGTATAATATACGTATTATTAATTTATTACAATTTATGTTTTACAGAAAACATGCTAAGCTATTCCGAATAAAGGTCGTTAACCAGTAAACACCTACTAAAGTTGCAGGCGCCCATGGACTACTGTGGCCCCTTACTACCAACGTGGTATAAGAAACAATACAAGAATATTTAATAGACTCAATGATTTTTCAACAGACGTGAAGAGAAATATTTATATTTATACACAGATAAGACACACAGTAGATGGATCGGAACGCCAAAAGTTATACGTAAGGTAACGAGCCACAAATGCGAAAAGTTCTTATTGGAAAATTCTAGTCTTTTGTTTTCGTACGCTAAAACTTTTGATAGCCAAACCCATACACCATGGCACTTCCATTCCAGATCCCTCGTCTCCTCTTTACTTTCTTTAGATAATTTAAGTTACCAGCTTCTTTAGCGGTTTTAGTAATTCCTAACGAAATACATAGGGCTAACTGAAAGTTCTTAGAATATATCAAATAACAAAAAGAGGCATAATAGTTATGAAGACATAATACTTTAATTATTTTTTTGAGGTATAAGTAACTCAGTTGTCATAAGTGTTTCAGGATTGCTGGCTCATTCCGGAACGACAAAGCAACGATAAGGAATGAAATAACATCTAAACAAAAACACGATTTTTTAATGTACAATCCGAATTTTGTGCTTCTTTATATGTTTCGTTATAATTAAAAGAAAAGATAATAATAATTACTAATATCACTAATATGTAACATAATCGCACATACTCGTGATCTCTCGTGCGGCAAGGTAAACCACTGAACGATGATATAACTCAGTATCTTATTCTCAGTCCTTATTTAAACCTTATTCATTTCAATGGGCAGTAATTGGGTCAAAATTGTTTTGGTTATTTTGTTTCTGACCAGTCTAGAGACCAGTCAGTGCTATTGCCTGTTGTATGTATCTAGCTGATAATATTTCACATAAGAAAGATTAAAAAAATAATTTTCATCTCATACAAAAACCTCCGCTTTGTCACATTTTTGGGGACAAAAAAACATTACATCGATTTTTTTTTTTGCTCCAATTAAATGAGCAGTTGTACTAAGACACGTTTGTACGTATATTCCTAGATTTTTTTTGTAATAAAAGCTACTCTGATATATAAGCTATTTTGATAGTGTTCTGTTACTCCGCATTTATGTTGTTACGAAATATGTGTTAATTGTTTATATCTATACACAAATAACAAGTGGTAATTGACCGACCACGGATAAAGCTTACCCCATGATTGTGATTAGTCTACAACAGCTACAAGTATACTAACCTTTACTAATAGATTGTTGTTTAGAAGTGGTCATTTCTCCATACAAACGTACTCGACTGTTTCCTCCGTGGTTTTTGAAGCTAGAGCAATGGTTTTTTCAACACAGTTTATTATTATTAATATTTGTGTCGGACTGTTTTGCTTTTTTTGATATTTTTGTTTCTTAAGGCGCTAGGACACTTCAAATATTCGCAAAACGGCCTAATTTGTTAGGCCGCAAAGAGAAGCATGGTATTCAAAACTGACATCAATTAGCTTGAAAAGCAAAACAATCAGACACAGATAATTTCATTATCATTTAGATCTCAAAATTTCGTTCCATTTGGTTAAATTTTAGAGGAGGAAACAGTCGAATACGAAACATCGTTTTTTGAGATTTGTACGCAGGATATTTTGCCTATGCTATATATAGGTATATCTTTTGCAAACCAAATTTAATTTACAAAAAATACTAAGACTATCATATTCTTGAGATCAAACAAAATGACTAAAGTTCGGAACAGAAACCATAAAAATTACATAGTACCTACCAGGCTTAGCACAGGAGCGCCGCGACAGTATCTCGCCCACGAGATAGACTGTTCGTTCCTCTCTGATTAATATAGCTAGAAAAAGACGGGTACGGGTATCTCGCGGGTGAACTAGGTACTGTCGCGGCGCTCCTGTGCTAAACCAGCTAAAATACGATAAAATAGTACTCCAGTAGGGCTAAGATGGCCGGCTCTTTATCATTTGTCACCATGTCTGTCACATTCTAACAACTATGTAAGTGCGAAAGTGAGGGGTATAGTGACAGGTGATAAAAATTGAACCATGCTGCCACCGCAGCTATGATTAGAGTGAAAACTCTAAATTGGATTTTATCATTTATTGCACTGCATACTTATCAATATAGCAAATCCATCGAATGCTGTAATTCCAAGGTATTGCCATAATTACCTAGGTATGCTACTAAGGCGATAATAAAAAAAAACACTCGCGAATGACCTCGAATAAAATTTCCTATGCGTATTATGATTGTGACTATTATCGAACATATGCTTCAAAATATCGACATAACTTATTATTTTATTACCACGTTAGTGTATAAATTGGCAAACGAATTTAAACCCTATTAGAACTGTAGAAGACTGCAGAAGACATGACGTTTTAAGAGACACAATAGACATATTAGGCGTTGTTTACATTCTCAGCAACCTGCCAAATGGCGGTACATAGAAACCTGTTTGATCTACTAGTCGTTAATTGAATTATTGGTAATCATATAAACACACCATGAGCAGGAACTTCGGTAAATGATCAATATACATCTCCACGCTAGTAGTTGCATATGTATATATCTAAGTACATAATGTATTTTAAGTAGGTGACTAATAGTTTTTAAGGAATAAATTATAAGAAATCCTTAAGATTTAACTCCATAGACAAGAATTTTTATTATAGATTTTCCAGAAACAAAAGATTCTTTGTTCTTGAGCAATAATAATAAATCCAATTCATATTTCATACCAATTTTATTTAAGAAAATTTACAGGACGAATACAATTCAAATTAGAATATAATATAATAGATTATAATATAAAGAAAACCGGCCGTACATTACAGAATACGATTTATTCTAACAAACAATATAACACAGTTCAAGGTTTCAGGAATTCGTATTTGCTAGCAATATTTATTTTTAGTTGGGACTGAAATTCCGACACACTGGCTATGTGTTTCACACGTTTATGTAACTTTTCATAAAGGGGTGGTCCCATTACTCTGGGATCCTTTGTACACAGGGCCAGCCTTTTACGAATGTTCATGAGACGATGAGCATTTCAAGTGTTATAATTGTGGACTGCAACAGTTCGTTTATAGTATTTTATACAATGATATAATAGAGAGCTTTAATATGTTTTGACGACCAGTTTGGCCTAGTGGGTAGTGACCCTGCCTACGAAGTCGATGGTCCCGGGTTCAAATCCTGGTAAGGGCATTTATTCGTGTGATGAGCATGGATATTTGTTCCTGAGTCATGGGTGTTTTCTATGTATTTAGGTATTTATAAATATTTATATATTATATATATCGTTGTCTAAGTACCCTCAATACAAGCTTTATTGAGCTTACTGTGGGACTTAGTCAATTTGTGTAATAATGTCCTATAATATATTTTATTTATTATTATTATATTTATTTATTATGTAAGGTACGAGATTGAAAAGCTTGATCATATCACTATTGTATAAAATGCTTTTTCTACGGGTCATCTAAAATAATACTTTTTTTAATCATCATCATTATCCTTGCCCTATCCCATTTACTTGGGGTCGGCACATCTAACATTCTGGCGCCATTTTTGGCGGTCTTTGGTATACCAAAACCAAACCTAACCAAACCTAACTATCCGGCGTCAAGCCTTGGACCTCCCCCGGACCAGCGCAAATCTTCATCTCCGTTACGTGCATTCTTTATTCATCCTTTTTTAAATATAAAACCAAAATACTTAATGAAAATGGATAAGTATCTCAGTAGACATAAACGCGCGACTAACACCGTAGGATATGATGAACCATTGGGGCACTCCTACGGTAATACGAGCGGGTGAAGACCTAAGTTTTTCACCTGGACTTTGTACCTCTACGACTTGTGACCTACCCTCTAAAAATGTAGAATGGCAAGTTTGTCTAGCTTAATTTTACGTAGGTTGTGGTTCACTTAATCAAAAGCTTTTGATAGAACGCACAATAATCCGGCCACTTTTAATCCTTCATTGATAGACGCCACCACCTTATTAATTAGCTGCGGGGAGGCTGAGGTTATAGAGTGCAGCCTCCTGTAGGCGTATTGTTGGGGCGAAATAATGATTCCATTATTTTCTAGGTAGTTTTAGAAACTGTCGGCACTTTTTTATATAGTTGACCACAAAACCCTAAAAAGTGACCAAGGCCTCCAGTGCCCAAGGCTGGGATCGAATCTACGTCTTCTGCAGTCCCCAGAGGGCTGACGCCATAACTATTAGGCGACCCGACTTGACCCGAGTCACGACAGTAGGTACTGGTCCAAATTTCTGGAGTAAGTATATTTTTTAAAGACAGATAGCCCTTCCTTACTGTAGACGATTGGGATTTGTAGAGGTTTACGTATTGTTTTCTGTGGTAATTTCAATTACTTAGTATGAATTTTAAATTTTTTTTTTCGTCATCTCCTTAGCTGTTTCTTAGACATTCAAGTCATTCAACTTGCATAATACACGTCGCCTGGAATGAAATGTTAGACCAGTATAGGCCAATTCACAATAAATATGTTAATAAATAACTAAGTCTAAATAAATAAGAGTCTTATCCTCCTAAGGCCCAAGGTCTATAGTACTTCTTCAGTTCGAGGAAATTTCAATCATACTCAATTGGAATAGAGTCGCTTCTGCATTGTTTCGTTTAGTTTTCAAACAACGCAAAATCAACTCTATGTCCTACATATTAGGTTCAAATTCAGTCGGTCAGTGGCAAATTTTGAATTTTTCCTTTGTATGATGGAAGGATTTTTGAAAATTCACCCCTTAGGAGTGAAAATGGGGTTGAAAATTTTAACGCTGCCACCGCGAACCGCGCGCATATTTGGCAGCTGAATTAGATGCCGCTGTACAAACAGCAACACTCTTAACTGTCCATCGGTGGACCTTATTCATTTTATAATAAGGTCCACCGATGGACAGTTAATAGTGTGAGCGATGGTACTGCGCCATGTTTTGTGGTCACTGACATACTGAATAGTCTAACGCAAGTAACGGATAATGTACTAAGCCCCGTAATGTTGAGCCATCTACATAAGGTATTGAACACATTGAAGACGGTCGAAGACTTTCCAAAATTGTGAAATTTTCACATGGTGAAATATCGAAAATATAAGGTGAACGTACAAGTGCTCGACATGCTAATGCGCAATAGACGACACCCTGCTGTCACCCTGTTGACAATGACCTAAGTTTAAAAATGACATGTACTGGGATCGTGACGAGCATTAGTACGTTTACTTTATCATATATTCATACTTTTGTATTGGCAATCAAAATTTTCAATTTCCGAAATTATTATTTTCGGAACCTTCGACAACTTGCGCATCTGTAACATCAGCTGTCAAATTCGACACACGAATTTGTCTGAGCCTTGCAGTGTGCCATGCACCATACGATTCGCACGTCGCTCCGAATTTTGATGCACATATTATAACGACATCCCGCCACGTACGAATCGGATGCAGTGTGTCATGCGCCTTATTCATAAAAATTACAAACCTCTGTTAAATTTTGTCGCTTTCTAACTAACAGAAGTGTCAAAATTACAGATAGGCACGAACTATTATCAACGGTTTGTTAGATTTGTCAAACGTTTAACGCCATTAGGCTTACACATCTTATACAATCAATGAATGTTTGCCTAGACGAATCCCGATTTCACAGTATTCAGACTCGCCGTTGATAAGAGCCCTATAGTAGTAGATGCAACCACCAGACCAGATAAGATGTGACCAGATAAGGTTGCCACATAAAAATATTGAACATCCAGACAAAAGTCCAGACATCACCGTAAAAATCCTGACAAATCCTGGACTGTCGTTTCTCCAAACCCCAGTGGAGTTTCTTTAATATGGCCTCCGTAGGTACCTTGAAGTACTTAGGGTTCTGTTCCAAAAAGGGTCCTAAAGGAACCCTTATGGTCTGTCACATTACTAAATATGTCGAGACCTGACTCGCGAAGATCCCCAGCAACCCTGACAAAAGACGAGTTGAGGTTTCTATAATCCCTGACACTCGCAAAGTTCCGCCACAACCCTGACAAAGGACGAGTTGAGGTTTCTAAAATCCCTTGTTCTCGCGAAGTTCTCCCGCCACTAACCCCGACAAAGGGCGTGTTGAGGTTTCTAAAATCCCTGACACTCGCAAAGTTCCCCCGCTACCCTGACAAAGGACGAGTTGAGGTTTCTATAATCCCTGACACCCGCAAAGTTCCCCCGCTACCCTAACAAAGGACGAAAAGTCCTGATATATCACGGAAAATCCTGACTCATAACCCTAACATCAGCCGATTCGATCCACAGCTAATGTCACAAAAGCAATTTCACGGTACTCTCTTTGAAGATATCCAAACGTTTTCACAGCGGCTAATTATACAATGGCTAAAAGGACTTTTGACGGTACATTTCTAAAAGAGTTTCCACAAAACGGTATAATTCAAATATTTTTCATTTCTCATGCTCTGAAAGTGGGTACCTAGTTGTTGTTTTAAAAAGTATGCAGAAAATGATACGTGTCTGCTCTAGAGCACAGTACTTTGGAAGTACGTTTTTTTTACGATAAGCAATTAAAATGTTGGTTTTAAATGGATTTTTTGTACAATTTCTATCTAGGTTTGTACCTAGTCATTTCATTGAAAAAAACTCACGGGATTATTTAAATTAGGTTTCTATAGACTTAATTACAATACTGTGTTTTTTTACCAACTGAGTAATATGTCTCACACATATATAGGTATATAATGTATTATGTAACGAGCAAGTACTCAAGGTAAGGATGTTCCCTTGACTCTCGCGGAATCTACCCTCAGGCCTCACGGCAGAACAACTTCTGATAAACCCGAGCAAGGTTTTAATAAGTTCATTGCCGTAATAAAACTTATTTTACTTATTAACGATATTTAAGGTAATTAAGGTCATAATCGGGTGTATAATACTTAATATAATAAAACTATCATACATTTGTTTTAATGCCACTTGATTTATTATTATATGTTACAATGTAATTTTTATTATACGTTTCTTTTGTTATATTGTGATTTCATCTAAACTGTCAATGATATAATGCCTATTCTAATATATTTTTTAAGTAGTACATAGACATGTTTTATAATGACTTTTGTTATATTATATTTTTGTATAACGTAGTACTTTATACAATTTTATAAAGTATAAATACATATATTGTATAACATTTTCTGTCATATTTAATTAAATGATAACGTAAAGTTTGACATAATTATTATAACAAGTAGTACGCAGGCCGTATAATTAAGTACAGATTATCATCCCACATAACCAAACCTATTTTTTCAAGGTTTTTGGTTCTGCGGAAGCCGCAGTTTAAACCTAACTTAAGACACATTTTGTGAGGTAGTTTGAGTAAAATTACGAATTACGGGCGGTCGAACTTGTAACCTAACCTAACCCTCCTATTTCGAGGTAGTTGGGTCCCAATTCTTTTCGATGTCTTGTTTCTGACCACTCTATCACTTCTTCGTATCGACTTCTATTTTTAATAATTTAATTATAATGATGATGATTTCTATTTGACTAATTTAATTTATTTAATAATCCTATATTTAATATTTCTGCAAATAATGAACTGTGTTTTAATGTATATAATGTAATTTGTATTGTATATCCTACTGTAATCTAGTTTGTAAGCGATTTGGTGTACCTGTTAGCTTATAAATGTCTAATAAATAAACAAATAAAAAAACAAAATAAAAACGTAATAAATGGCAATGTATATTAGATGAAGTATAAATATACCATATGACCATTATACCAATTATTAAGTATGCCGTTAATTAGGTATTACGGTAGTGTGCTATTTATTACGTTATTCAACATAACGATATATCAAACTATAATATATGAAAAGTAATTATAACAAAAACCGGCCAAGAGCATGTCGGGCCATGCTCAGAGTAAGGTTCCGTAGTTACTCTTCCGTCACAATAAGCTAAACTGGAGCTTAAAGTATAGTAGATTGTTAACCAAGGGATGAACTGTGGATGTACGTCTTTTTACTATGAAGGGGAAACTTTTTGGGATAACTCAAAAATAGCTAAACTGATCATGTCCGCTATAGTTTTCATTTAATGTCTTTCTTAAGCTCTACTTCCACGATTTTTTTCATATTTTTTGACCTATGGTTCAAAAGTTGGAGGGGGGTGGGGGGGGGGGGCACATTTTTTTTCATTCGGTGCGATTATCTCCGAATATATTCACTTTATCAAAAAATGTTTGTTGAAGACCCCTATTAGTTTTGAAAGACCTTTCCAACGATATCCCACACTGTAGGGTTGAAGCAAAAAAAAATCACCCCCGCTTTACGTGTAGGGGAAGTAACCTAAAAAAAAATAATTTAGATTTTATTGTACGACTTTGTCGGCTTTATTGATTTATATATCCATGCCAAATTTCAGCTTTCAAGCACTAACGACCACGGAGCAATGCCTCGGACAGACAGACAGACAGACAGACATGGCGAAACTATAAGTTGACTACGGAACCCTAAAAAGTGTAATGCACCCGTCATAATCATTTCACAGTTCTCAAAGTTAATAATAACATGTCTGAACATTAAAATCTTGAGCGCCATTATTCGCAATAACATCGTTGTTTGTTGTTAACTTACGCAGGTGTAGCATTTTTATAATAAATCCTTATAGTCGCCACATAGAAATAGGATAGTATAGAACGACTGTCAAACTTCGAAAGTGTGACCAAAAATAAAATGCAAGTGTGTGCGTAACTTGTCTATGTGCGAACAAAAATAGTGATGTCATGTTACAACATATTAATAATCTATCGATGTTTAACTGCTTTATCGACTACTTTGTAATGTGTTTGAAAAAGTTGAAAATATAAAAGTTGAAGTTGTTTGAAAATGTGTTCGCAAAAAGTTTCAATCCAAAGAAAATTTGAATTTCGCGCCTTTTTCTACTGACAAGTTGGGTTGGATGTGTATACGCTGTGTACAAGTATACGCTGTCTTGTGTTTCCTTGTGTTGGCGGCAAAGCCGTGGAACTTTTGGAGCTGGTTAAAATGTGTTGGAAAGTGAAGTTTAAATTTATCGCTAAACATTATTTATAACAATCGTTATTATTTTAAGTCGGTTATAAAGGTAATATCTTAATGATGTCTTGTGAACAACTAATTCCATACCTACTAATATACCGACAAGTTATCAATACAGTCATATGAAATTTTTGTCACGTCCTAGCGTAAAGTAACAGTTTAGGTTTATACACAAAATATTCTAAATTATTGACTAATGTGATGAAATATTAACACACAATTGAAGAAAAACTTATAATGAACTGTATAAATTAGTTTTTTACACTTTTTTGCTGTTAATTTGATAAAATATCGTTACGAAAATTTCGCTAGGAATATCATAATTACTTACCTGTGAAATGAGTATTTTCCTGGGTTTTTTGGCCCTTGAACACTACAACCAGGCACACCACATGACACCATTTTCACTAAATTACTTAATATTGATTCTCTTATATTTTTCACGTATAAAATACGGCAATATTATCTTGGCCGCCTCGGCCGCCTTCGAACTCAAAAAATGCTTACGTTTTCTCATAAGTATGTAGTCTGCCTCTTTCGCACTCATGGCTTGTTCATATACGTGATGGCTTCCCTTTCGCACACTTCATCTGTCAGTCAAGCGAAGCGTTTGACATATCACTGATTTCAAATGGCTGGACGCAGCACGGCCAAAAGTATGGACAGAGAAGTGGTCAACATTTATGACGGGCATAAAAGCCATGAACACATTGAAAAACTAAATTCGCTTCTGTTCCTGTTTAAGGGTAAGAACTAAAGCCTAGATAAATTGGTTATGTAAATTTTATGAGCCTAAATCGCCTCCGATGTAATTTTAGCTAATCCAAGCCCATATTGTGGGCAATTCGTTTTACACCAAATGTTCTTTTTTACAACCTACCCAATTTGTGTATGGCTTATAAGCATGTATTTCTACTTAATCAAGCACAGATATTTCCGATTCGTTGGTTTCATTATTTATATTAATTGCATTTACTCAAATACCTACATAATGATGACAATTAATTAGCACATGATTTCTATCCGTGACAATGCGTGGTTTCCACGTATATTGCTGACTTTATTTCTTACGCATTTTTTTTTGTAGACACAATGTTATTTAAAAAACATAGCGTGACATAGCCAACATAGGTAAAAAAATAAAATAAAGCTTTTATTCGAGTCCTTATACATTATATTGACGTTAATAAGTTAGTTTTATTGAGTTACTAACTTAGGACTGTTATTTTTACACTGAGTGGGCCTTGTAGCACGTGCTAGTAATTAAAACATATATAAGTACTAGTCAAACGATAAAACTTATGTTTAACAACTTTAAAAAAATATGAAGTATTTATTCACACATATTAATTATTATCTTCAATGTACTCTATCATCATTGTATTTGACGTTGCTTGTCACGCTTTAAACATAACAAAATTCGCAATACATTGCGTCAAAGAATAAACTTTAAAGTGTACTAAAATCAAAACACAAGTTATTTTTATATTAAATTCGCTGAACAAATGTTGATCAGGTTAAGCAGTACTGCGGCAGAAGTCAATGTAGGTAGCCTACAGTTTAATTAATTGCTCCTGTTACAGGGTATGTCAAGTAGATAATGTAGATATATAGACATTGGCACACCTCAGTAAAAGATACAGCATACAGAATACAATTGATTAAAAATAGAGGAAGACAACAGGCATATATATGTTAGTTACTTAAATTAATCAAACACAGGCATATATATATATGCTACTAACTTGAATAAATAAAAAAAGGAACCAAAATAATATTGTACAAAACGTCCTCATACCCACAATTTTATCTGTACCACTATTTTATATCATTATTTATTTGATGATGCGTTACCTCACTGGATATTAACAAGACTAATTGTCAGGGTAAGGAACTCTTCACTTACGTAGGTATTTATATTTTGACCAGAAAGGTTTCCCTAAATTATTATTATTACAGGGTAAATCTTAGAAACACTACAATGCATAATCGCTATTGAAAGGAAAATAGTATTTTGTATTTCATTGCTCGTTGTTTCTTGCAGGCGTAGCGTAGCTGAAAGAGATATTTTCCTTTTTGTTTAAGTATTTTTCATGTCACGAGGTTAAGCACGAGATGAACTAACTCTGCATGACATTTACATAAGTTATTATAATATAAATTCTCCAAAGTTATGATATGACACACTGAAGTGCTTCAATTAATAGATTATTTAATAAGAAGCATAGATTAAACGATAGAATCTTTTAAAATCTTTTACACCAATGAAGTATTTTTGTTTGGAATGTTTCATTCATATTAAATTTATTTAGCTCAAACTGTTACGTAGACCTCGATGTTAAAATAGTTTTCCTTCACCTTGAAAAATCGCACTAAGGGAAACGCATTAAATATTATTGTTAAATAATCTACAAACAATGTCAACATTTTAGTGATTATTTAAAGAAAGTGTTTTATAAAGAACGCTACGATTAAATTAATGATGTGTGATGAAAAATTGTTACGTCGAGAAAGTTCATTAAAAAGGCCGGGCACTGGACGTCGGACAAACAGGCATGTTCTCATAAAACTACCGGATTCCAGTAGCAGGTAAGTAAATAAAATTAATCTTCTGAACATTGTTTTCGGTTACCACGATAGTTACCGATGATATAAAACTATTTAAAATACATCCCGACATTCCCAACCCAATTTATGTACAGCGTTCGTTGTCGACATAATGACAATGTGCATACCTCTTCATCGGAGTCGCCTTTGCCAAGAGCTTGCCCCTCCCCCGCAAAAATCGGCAGACTGTATTGTACATAAAATTACAGACAAGGCGTCTCCAGTTGGATGCTCTAAGGCATAACGTTTATCCACATATTAAAATAATGAAACAATAACTAGAAATTAATCAGTTTCCATAGTTTTATTTTAATCTTCTAAAATGTATCATTTTATTTAAATGCTTATATATTTTTTATGATATTTCTACTGAGAATCACAAGTTCTTATTTTTTATGATATAGGAGGCAAACGAGCAGACGAACCGGCTGATGGTAAGCTATCACCATCGTCCATGAGGGTGTCCACTGTAACTAGGGAATGCTACCGGTACTGAGTTTGTATGGTGAGAACCGGGAATTCCCGGTTCTGGTACTCTATTTGGGGGGTGTGCGCTGCTGGCCTTGAAGATGGGAGTACGCTCTTTTCCTGAAGCTTTGAAGGTCGTAGATATCGGTCCGGAAATACACCGCTGACGACAGTTCATTCCACAGTTTAGCTGTGCGATGCAGGAAGTCTTTTCCCCCCGTTCCAAGATTAATTTCTATTCCGTTACCATTTCTCAGAGACTTTGTATGACGGTAATGTATTGGAAATAACGAAAAATGTAGGTATGGAAATATCCGGGTCTTATTATGGGGGATATCTGAAACTTGAGTAAATGAGTATGTATCTTATACCTTTAAACGAGCAATTATTGTATATATATATGTATATATATTTCTGTGATCTCGAAAACGGCTCTAATGATTTCGCTGAAATTTGGTATATGGGGGTTTTTGGGGATATACAATCGATCTAGATTAGTCTTATGTTTGGGAAAACGCGTGTTTTCGAGTTTTTATGCGTTTTTCTTTCGACGCAGAATATGGTCGCTAATTTCGTGTTGCCGGCCGCTGTCCGTCTGGCCCAGCGGGTTAAGACGCAGACGGCTAGAAACGAGTGTTACGGGGTCGAATCTCGCCCGGTGACTAACTTTTTTTTTTTTATATATATATGTTCAAGTTTAAGTATATTTTTAATTTTTATTGTTTTAGACAAGTTTAATTTAGTAAGATTATCACCTATACACCACCATATTACAATACTTAAATAGTTATATTATAACCGAGCAACGCTCGGTCGCCCAGGTACTAATTGTATAAATGTGAGTGGGGGTAGATATAGGTACCTTAACTTTGAAATGAATCAAAGGAAGATTAAAATAATAGTTTGCCTCAGTAAAAGTAATAATAAACTTCCCTCAGTAATATCAAGATTATCCACAAATTCTATATTTTTAATACAGTACCTGGGCGACCGAGCTTTGCTCGGTTATAACTATTTATTGTAATATGGTGATGTATAGGTGATAATCTTAACTACATTTTTTTTACTAAATTAAACTTGTCTAAAACAATAAAAATTAAAAAATTATCTATAAACTTGAACATATAAAAAAAAAAAAACAAAACTTAGTCACCGAGTGAGATTCGAACCCGTAACACTCGTTTAGCAGTCCACGTCTTAACCCGCTGGACCAGACGGACAGTGGCCGGCAACACGAAATTAGCGACCATATTCTGCGTCGAAAGAAAAACGCATGAAAACTCGAAAACACGCGTTTTCCCAAACATAAGACTAATCTAGATCGATTGTATACCCCCATAAACCCCCATATACCAAATTTCAGCGAAATCGTTAGAGCCGTTTCCGAGATCACAGAAATATTATACATATATATATACAAGAATTGCTCGTTTAAAGGTATAAGATTAAGTAAACAAAAAAATACATGTTATTGTTTCATTTCATCGTAACTTCTTTCCTACTCGTATTTCCCTACATAATAAATGCATCGCATTGAAATAAAACTTGTTCGCACCAAATCCCTAAAGGAAAACGGCTTAGACTGCGTTTCACTAAGCTTAGTTTCAACTTTACACTGCAAGATTCATGGAAGGAAAATGCTAGCTTAGCACGAACGTACTGAGAAATGTGCCACTTAACTATGATTTACCTTGTGCCGAATTGGTTCTACCACTTCTACCTATTTCTATACATACATATTATACACTGATCATCGCATCTTCCAGTATCGTGTCGTAGTGTATCTTTTAGAAAGACGCCTGTTAAATTCAACAAAGCAAAGTCACAATAATGTTTTAATGTAATGAACTATATTTATAGGAACACAAATTTTATTAAGAATAGGTAAATTACCTTATTTTACGTACACAATTACAGCATCCATAAATTGAAAATAAAAATCATGAATTAAACGCCATCTCTTGTCGAACAACAGAACTTTATAGGTCACTAAATGGCTAAAGCACGACTGCACAACGAACAGCGTTCAAGAAACTTCTGCTCCAGTCCGAAGTGTTCCAGATACGTGGTCCTACCAGCTGTTCGTATCGATTTCCACAGTACCCGCAGACAAATTCACTGCAACCACCACGGCCGCGGCCCACGGCTTTAAAACAATATGAAATAATACACAGAAACCTTAATCAAACCAAAAATGTTTAGTTTAGTTTACGTAACAAAAAACCAAGAAATAAACCGAGTTTAAGCTATCGACCGGTGTTTAGTTTTAGGTTATGTTATGATGTGTATTTAAATACAAGTGTACCATGTAAACAAAAATAATGGAGAAATTGGGAAGTGGATTGCACCGGAGGAATTTTATAAGCACGCACGCTGACGATATCCCCATGGACACTATCCGATTGGTGTCACCTATTAATAGGCTTGCGTTATTTCAAGGGAACTTTATCAATGACGATGAGGATGACTTTCCTGAGAAGTAAGTTGTAGGATCATTATAATTAAGATAATTCGTAAAAGAGTACCATTTTGATATCACCTAAAAGGTAGATATGTTAGTAATTTCTAATTATTCGTAAAATAAGTCGCATTAGCAATTATGCAAACATGTTTAAAATTGGACGTAATTTAGGAAAAAGGATCCATTACACAAAATTTTGTCAATAAAATTTGAGCTTTCTGCCGAAAGGAAAAGTCATTTATTTAAATGACAAATTTTAGAAGATGGATCTCATGGATCCTTTGCGCTATACTACGTCCTTTTTTTAAGATCCACTTTTAGTAGTTTAGTCTACCTTTAAAGGTTAAACGAGTATGTACATACATAAGTATTTAATTATTATGGATTATACATATACACTTGATCCTTAATTACTTAAGCATTGTTGATCTGCTGTAGTTACAAAATTCCTCTAAAATTACTAAAAGTAGGGTACTTCATGAGATATTGTACTTATAAGTCTTTACATATATTACTTACCTTAAATATGCCTATTACCGCACGTAATATAAAAAGAGATAGATTGATTTAGTATTAGTCAATGTTCTTAATTTTATTGAAAACACTTACTTAAATAAAAACATTTTTATTATTATTAAGTACGTTACGTCCTATGTAATATAGAGGCTGTAGGTACCTACAAAAAACACAACAAATATAATTTGTTTTCCATAAAGAAACTCTAAATTACTTTTCGATATAACTGGTTTACTTATCAGCTAGTTATATGTTGATTAACATAATGCTATGTACCTACACAGTGATTTAATAACTCCGTTAATTGTAAGGGCTTCCCAAGCGTAAATTAAGTTAATTTCTCAAAGCACCGGAAGTTTAACTAAAATAATTCAAAGAAATTTGTTTGTTCATTGTTAAATAAAACATTGAGATTTATGTTTAAAGATGTGCCTAACTTAAATATTAATATGATAATTTGAGTTTGTTGTTTTCCCGGTTTCAGATCGCTCATAATGAAGTAACAATTAATTATAATAGTGTTCCTACTATACGATTTTTTTTTGCAATCCATCTGTTGCAATGCAATGTATTGACATGTCATAATTTTCTATTGTTTGATTAATTTAATTGCAAAGCCTGTTCTACAATAGCGGAAAATGGAACATCTAATTATTTTGTATGAAAAAAAAAACAGAAATTACAAAAAACCGGACAAGTGCAAGTCGGACTCGCCCACCAAGGGCTCCGTACTTTTTAAACGTACTCCGTATTTGTTGTTATACTCGTAGCTGCAACATAGCTGAGAAAATTTCAATCAGGGTTCAAGAGATACAGCCTGGTGATAGACGGACAGACGGCCGGATAGCGGAGTCTTAGTAATAGGGTCCCGTTTTACCCTTTGGGTATGGAACCGTAAAAATAATTATGCCTTTTAGTTTCCTTAAATGTACTTAGAACGCCTTAGAAGTTAACGGAAAACACAAAACCTATATTATAAACACCCAGTTTCATTCATTCTACAAAAAAAGTTCAAGGCAAACTGCCTTATCTTCATTAGTTCTACTACTTAACAACAGATGGCGCTACAAGTCTCACCTTGTCCACAGGCCGAGTAAATTCAAGACCAAGGTGATCATAGGCTCGCTAGCGCTCCTCCTGGTTATCGCGGCGTTCTGTGGCTTCATCATCAGCAACTCTAACGTCAAGAAACAGAGCTCCGAGCCCCCGGACCCGGTGGAGCCGTTGAAACCTTCGGCTTCTTGGCTACATGTGTTCAAGAAAGCAGCAGTGTGTACTGACGCGCCTCCTTGTTCGGAAATAGGAAGGTAAGTTTGAAATGGAATAATTTTATGTAGGTATATGGGGTCGAAAATGGCCAATTGCTTTTGCAACATAACTTCGGCTTATTTTCTTTGCAAACTTGGATGACACATTCGTGTATGCCTATATACTCGAGATTCCGAGGGAAAAGACAAGCGAATTAAGTAGCAGGTTGAACTTCATTGTAATTTAAAGCTATATTTGGAAACTGCGTCGGTTAATCGTGATATTTAATTATTGATGAATAGGGGCTGATTTTTTATTTTCTATCGCTCGATTTCTTCCTCGATAAAAGGGAATTATACTACGTGGACTACGTGCTCGTCCATACAATACGAGAAAATGTTTTCCCACTTCTAAATATTTTCCATTCTCCATGATGTTTTAGTATGTTATTGACACAATGTGTATAGGCTTTCCATTTTTAGGGTTCCGTAGCCAAATGGCAAAAAACGGAACCCTTATAGATTCGTCATGTCCGTCTGTCTGTCCGATTCTGTCACAGCCACTTTTTTCCGAAACTATAAAAGCTATACTGTTCAAACTTGGTAAGTAGATGTATTCTATGAACCGCATTATGATGTTCACACAAAAATAGAAAAAAAACAATAAATTTTGGGGGTTCCCCATACTTAGAACTGAAACTCAAAAAAACTTTTTTCATCAAACTCATACGTGTGGGGTATCTATGGATAGGTATTTAAAAATGATATTGAGGTTTCTAATATCATTTTTTTCTAAACTGAAAAGTTTGCGCGAGAGACACTTCCAAAGTGGTAAAAAGTGTGTCCCCCCCCCCCCGTAACTTCTAAAATAACAGAATGAAAAATCTAAAAAAAATATATGATATACATTGCCATGCAAACTTCCACCGAAAATTGGTTCGAACGAGATCTAGTAAGTAGTTTTTTTTTAATACGTCATAAAAATTTAAAAAAAAAAATTTTTTCATCAAACCCATACGTGTGGGGTATCTATGGATAGGTCTTCAAAAATGATATTTAGGTTTCTAATATCATTTTTTTCTAAACTGAATAGTTTGCGCGAGAGACACTTCCAAAGTGAAAAAATGTGTGTCCCCCCCCCTGTAACTTCTAAAATAACAGAATGAAAAATCTAAAAAAAATATATGATATACATTGCCATGCAAACTTCCACCGAAAATTGGTTCGAACGAGATCTAGTAAGTAGTTTTTTTTTAATACGTCATAAAAATTAAAAAAAAAATTTTTTTTCATCAAACCCATACGTGTGGGGTATCTATGGATAGGTCTTCAAAAATGATATTTAGGTTTCTAATATAATTTTTTTCTAAACTGAATAGTTTGCGCGAGAGACACTTCCAAAGTGAAAAAATGTGTGTCCCCCCCCCCTGTAACTTCTAAAATAACAGAATGAAAAATCTAAAAAAAATATATGATATACATTACCATGCAAACTTCCACCGAAAATTGGTTTGAACGAGATCTAGTGAATAGTTTTTTTTTAATACGTCAATAAATTAAAAAAAAATTTTTTTCATCAAACCCATACGTGTGGGGTATCTATGGATAGGTCTTCAAAAATGATATTTAGGTTCCTAACATCATTTTTTTCTAAACTGAATAGTTTGCGCGAGAGACAGTTCCAAAGTGGTAAAATGTGTGTCCAAAGTGGTAAAATGTTGAACAAGATCTAGCAAGTAGATTTTTTTTTAATACGTCTTAAATGGTACGGAACCCTTCATGCGCGAGTCCGACTCGCACTTGGCCGCTTTTTTCTTTTTCAAAATTTGAGAAACAAAAAAAATCTAATAATAGAATTTTAAAACGAGTGGTCAATACCAGTAGATTCCTAATTTCTATCGCTCGTATTTCAAAAGTTTTCCACAGATTTTGGAGTGACGAAATTGAGTGAGACTGCAAAACTATCTACTCAAGGTGCAGTAAGTTCAGAAAACGGATTCAAAAAAGTCTTACCGCTTTTTTGGATCATAATAAGGCTATCATAAATTGAATTAGCAGTGAAGTAGCAGGGTTTGTATCAATTCTAGGGGCCTACCGCTAAAACCGAAATTCGCAAATTGCGGGGATCTTTCTCTTTTACTCTTACTTTTACTCTTTTACTCTTTCTTAAGACGTAATTAGAGTGACAGAGAAAAATGCCCGCAATTGACGAACTTCGATTTTCGCAGCTATAGCCCTACTCCGTGTGTTTGACATTCGCTCGATAGAAAAAAAATTACAAAGATCTAAAATGCACTTAAACAAAATTGTAGGTAACGAATTATGCACAAAAGCTAAAAATATGACAATTGCTTCTAAAAATCGGCAATATCATGTTTGAGGGAACGTATTGATTACTTATTTATTTATTTCAACGTACAAAAAATTTATTTAAAAACATTGTATCCGCTCCCGGGCACGCAATTCCATCCCGCTCACGCTTACGCTCAGTGAGAGTGAGAGAAGAACACGAACTTACTACCTAACCTAATATAGTTCGTGTCGTCCACGATGACGCGCGGATTTGTCAAATCTAACCTTTAATAGCATGACAATACGAGTTAAAACACACGTCGTCGTAAATAACACGATCTATAACAACCATACGGGGTAATTCGTTAGCGAGATCAAGTGTATCATACTCAATAACATAGGTACAGTCCAGATCCCTTTCTTTCGCATAATTATTGAAAGTCATCATGTAATAATAGTCATATTAACATTAGTCATAACTCTGAAACCGTTAACTTTTCAGGAATTTCCTTAGGTTATCCTATAGATAGGTTAGGTTAGGTTAGGTTTGTTTTATGGCAATCCTGAAAAGTTACGCGTTTCTGAGAAAAACCAAATTATGACTAACGAAAATGCGGACAAACAATACATTATGACTTAAAACTTTATGGGAAACAATAGAGAACCACATAGGTACAGTCACGTCTGAAAATATCGGTACGAAAAATGTGACAAAATATGTATACACTACCTTAATATATGGGCAATAAAGTCGTGTATACATATTTTTGGCACTTTTTTCGTATCGATATTTTAGACCTGACCGTACCTCTACCTATCTACGTAAGATGTATGACAAATAATTTATTTTACATACCATATAAATATGTTAATCTATACTCGTATTATACTGCTTTAACCTCATTACTATTTTTGTTTATTCGGGTTATTTTTTTATCAATGACATTATTTACCTATACCTAGTACTTATACCTACCGTTCAGATTCTACCAGAGTCTGCACTTGATTATTGCTTAACCTACATTCATTGAAATGTAATTTCTGTTTATTTAATAACAGAAGACATAATTTTGTTAACATTGATTATGTTTGTTTTTAACTATTAAGTACTACGTCATTCATTTTCTATGAAAGAAACAAATGAACAGTCATCGGTCATACTATTTTCTATGGGCAGTACTTCATAGTTTAAAAAAAAAACAGACGAAAACCTCCACCCTCGTCTTCAAATTCAAACATCTTTATTGCCATTATACCACATTTACATGGAACATAGACCCTGTAAGGGCACTGCAATTTATTTTTATATACATTAGGTTAACCTTATAAACTACATTGCACAGACATTATAGTACATTGTGCAACGAGGGAGGTAAGTGAAATTTTGGATACGAGTTTGCAATATTCTTACCCCCGGAGTTACACACAATGTTTTCCATCACACTTTCGAAGAAAAAAGTAAATTTTAAGCGAAATAATTCTCAAATACAGATTAGGCATCGAAGGCACACAACACACCTATTCGGCAGTCAGCCGAAATATATTTTTAATGGCTGAAAAATTAATCAAATTAAATAATTTTAAACATTAACAAAAATATTACATTATAAACGTCAAGTATTCTAAAAGTAAAACTCATTTATGCTACTCGGCTTGTATGGATAAGTGACATAAATAGCTTTTTTTCACAATCCATAACTCCCGTGGGAACAACTGCACGAAATATAATATTTTTCATCACCCTTGATGAAAAATAAATTATTAATTATGAAGAGTATTACTTAAAATATATTGCAGTTTTAAGTTCTTCATCAGCGTATAACATGCGAGAAAATGAAAATAAATCTTTCTAACTTACGGTTTAGGCTATGCGTTATCAATGTCGTATAAATAATGACACTGTTTTACATACAAGGTGTCGTTTTCAGTAGGGATCAAACAGAGGTCAATGATAGGATGGGATCTTCAGATAGGGTTGCCATCCGTCCGGGTTTCCCCAGATTTGTCCTAGTTTAGAGGGCAACCGGGGAGCGTCCAGGGGAGGCTTCATTTGTAGTCCGGGTTTAAAAATTTAAAGTCTTAGGCCGCCCGCGACACACGCACAACCTGTTTAAAAAACCCTGTTGATATGTCCGGGTTCTGGACTCTAAAATCCGGGGTTTTCACGCGCCTGGTTTCCAAATTTTAGAGATGGCAACCCTATCTTCAGAGCTACCGATATGGTTTTGTGTATTTAGTGAACATGTAAGGGTTTGGAAAAATCTTATGTTTTTCTTTACTTTTTTATTTGAACACAGTTTCCTGATAATAGAGAAGTATTTAAAGATATTGACAACCTTATGATACATATACGAGTTATTATTATAAAATAAGATTAACCGCACCGATCCATTGATCTTGTTAAGGAGATTTAGTATGTGTGTGTGGCGTGTCGGTTTACATTAGCATACTGATACATATGTAATACTAATGTATATGCTAACAGGCTCACATGTTGATGTTTTGTAGTAATTTCTATGCATATAGCATTCACTTTGCTAAACTTCTTTTTTGTTTACCAAAGCACGAAATAATAACCCTCGATATAGTATTTTTTGAATAGATACTTAACTACTTACATTAAAATAGATCTATTTGAGAGCTACTTACAAACATACTTGAGAGCTACTTACAACATGTTTCTAAACCTAAGAAACGATTAATTAATTTTACATTTCAAGCAATCGGAATAAAAAATATAGTCAAATCATGAAACGTTAAGAAGGAAGAATATCTTTTTGAATCTAACGAAATAACGGTAATTTTTCTATGAAATTCCATTTCAGGAGAAAACTGTTTCCACTGACAAAATCTTAACAAATCACTTCGATTTTGATGTCGATCGCTTCAGTATAATATATTCGAGGTATACAGGTTTTGCTTTTTTGAAATAAAAAGAATTTTTTTTTTCTTTTTGTTTGGTTAATTTTGAAAGATGGAAAACCTATAAACCTAGTTTTTCATTGATATCTCAGTGATATACTAAAATATCATGGAGAATGGAAAACGTTTAGAAGTGGAAAAACGTTTTCTCTTTTTATATAGCCGATCACGTGGTATACTTCCCTCTTAAGAAAATTTATTCGATTCAACTAGTTCGCGAGAAAGATTAATTCGGTCAAAATCATGTAACACATTCCTGCCAACGTTTTCGTAGCGCTACGCTCGTAGCCGCTCTCAGCGTTTTCCCGCATTGTAGACGAAAGCGACTACGAACATAGTTCCCGGCACTCACAATGTTAAAGCCGATCTATGAAAACTTAGGAAAATTATTAATTTTAGTCGATAGCGCAAAAAGACTACCGCATAAACGTCATCTACATCGCGTTGTCTCGCCTTTATGCCACGGCTCATTAGCCTGGGGTCCGCTTGGCTACTAATCCCAAGAATTGGCGTAAGCACTCTGCCATCTGACCTCCCAACCCAGAGGCTTATTGGTTAACCTACAGCAAAATAGCAAAATTCATCTTCTATGAATAAAATAATCAGTGACAAACAAAGTTTATGGAAAGACAGGAAAATGCACTATAAAAGTCTAAGAAAATAGTTTTTCATTCGTACAGTAGCATTTTAAATTCAATCCGTAAAAATCTAGGAAAATGTGTTGTAACATTTATATGTAAAACATTCCCTCAACTTATTTTAAGAATCATTCTTTTCAGAATAAATAAATACGTACCGCACTTACCGACATAATGTATAACTCAGGTTACACTTAAGTAAGTATATATTATACTCAAGTTTTAATACTATTCATTACTATACCATACTACTTAGATAACAAAGCGAATATTCAAGCCGATATCCTTATGCATTACCTACTGGCTTGCATTGCATTACAGTAAGTAACATATCGTCCATGTGGATTGCTCACCCTGTATACAAAACTTTTGTTTTTAAAACAATCTAGGCCAATGATTGAATAACCGCCAACCAAACAATATATTTTTTTAATAAATAAATACCCGACGTAAAATCTTAATCTAAAATAATTATGCTAAATGATGTGAACGTGACTTCGGAAATAATATTGAGGTGTTTATAATTCTTAATGTGGTGTGACACACCGGCGCACACAGGTACATAACGTGACTACATACTCACATGCGCATTTATAAACAAACTCTTTCATAACCGGGTCGCCGGCTGCATCGACCAATCGCGAAGCTTCATCGTTATCGACGCGCATGCGGTCAGTGACGTGTCTCGCGACGGTATATAAGCGCCCACCTCCGCCCGCACCGAACATTCAAGCCAGAATATCCAACCAAGTAACGTTGCACGCGCAACCAGTGTATTACCTAATTAAAAACGAAAGAAAAATCCACATCGCAACCATGTCTGAAGCCTTCTTCGACGAGTACGACCACTACAACTTCGAGCAAGACAAACACATCTTCTCTGGACACAGCGGCAAGCAGCGATCGAAGCGCGAGGTGAGCGAGCATCAGAACCACTTCGACCCGTCCGGTCATTCTAGAAAGATCGTTACAAAGCTAGCGAACACAGAGAAAAACAAGAAGGCCGGCAAGCACTGAAAATTCCGGATCAAAAAACGACTTTTGGCTTGGAATTGGGACGTCGATATGCAGAACGAATGGAGAACGTTAAGGCGGATACCCGAGGAGAGTTCGGGTAGGCCTCGTCGAGATCAGTGGAGCATCCTTGGCGCTTCCTGCTCATGCAGGGGTGCTACTTCGCCAGCAGCAGCGAGCGAAGTCATCGGACGTGCCGGGCCCAGGGCCCAAGGCCACCGGTAAATCTATTTTGGACACACCACCGTTTCCAGATCTGATCTCAAACTAAAACCGAGCTTGTTATAGAGCTCATCTTGCTGTGTTATTAATTCCTAGTTAGTTTATTACTTTTAATTTTGTGTTTTCTCCCTGTATATGTTTGGGGTAGGATGCTCAAAGGACTGTAATAATAATTTAAGGTTTAATAAAGAGTTAATTTACGATTATTCTGTTGTTTTTTTGCCGGAAAATGTGCGAGGTCGTTGCCTTTGTTATGTTTTATCCGCCTACGCCTAGCTGTTTATACACAAAAACAACCTTGAAGCACAAGCCGAGGCGGCGCGCGCTTCTGGCCTTGCCGCTATTATCAGTAAATATTTTATTATTTTGCGCCGTAGCTACATTATCACGTGATGATAACATAACAAAGAGTAGCGTATATAACCTACAGGTCAGTTTATTGTCTAGGTTATAAGTGGTTGCATGGACGATCAATAACGCGCCCGGAAGTGTATAATCAATAGTGCAGCGATGCATATTACCCTACTGAATTAAGTAGGGGCCTTGCTGCCAACTTACGGCGTATCTTGAAATTTAAATAGGGCGGTTAGATTTTGCTTAGCGTCGCTATAATTATAATACCATTACTTAGCCCATATACCTACGCCCAGAATTATTATTTGGTCTTAACTCCTTGAAGTTACGAGCTCGTTCTTCTGAATAGGAGTGAGTTTTTGCCAGCGGGTATGGGTTAAATATTCTTATTCTGCTGCATAATATGTTAATGTTACCTACTAAATTTTAGACAAATTGGTATAGAAAATACGGCTTTGCAGATAGGCGTTAATGATGATTATAATTAATATAATTATAATGGTGTAAATAGTATAGGTAGTTATTATACTAACACGACTTATACGTAGGTCACTATATAAGTTTTGCAATAGACAAACATGAAACAATGAGGTAGTCTATCACATATATTTTTTAATACTATAATTACATCCTTTTACTTTTTTTTAATTTATTTATTAAAAATAGATTTAAACTTTGAAAACGTCGGCGTGGGCTAAGGGCGATTTAAGCATATTTTATACATTTTCATTTCATACAAAGTTAAGATTTTAAGACTAGACTTTTTAGGTTAAGACTTATCAGTTGGCAGCTATTTTGACAGCATAGAAACAGTGTAAGTGTTATTTTAAACGTCAAGGTCAAACTTCTATTAAATTATGACATTTACTTAACACTTGCGCAGGCTGGGTCTGGTTGGCTGGTCTGACTCTACAGAGGTAATATAAACGAAAAAATCGTAATAGACAGATAATTAATTAATTATACACACGCACGGTCTTATTATTTTCTTCGAGTAACAGAGGTTTGTTGATAATTAATATCGAGGTATAGAGGTAAACTAAGAATACGTCCATTTTTTCGAATTGCGGAGGTCTAAGTTCAGTTTTCGAATTGTGGAGGTTAAATTTGTACTGAATAGCCGTGAAGAGAATCGCAATCGTTGGTTACTTCGTCTTAATGAGGTTAAATATATCGAGTTGGAGAGGTTTTAGGTTTTGAAGGGAAGGGAATAGCACTTTATTTTGGAGGATTTCATCTCACCGAGGTTCTAGTTAGCGAGGTTCCACTGTATTGGTAGGGATTTAAAACCGAGACACGGTGTTGCATAGGCCACATACAGATATTTAATATATACATGAATAACATTAATAATTTGTGCTTCGTAAAGTATAGATCGTGCCATTCACGAAAACGCGTGGCTTGACTCGTATTGTCATGTTATTCAATATTAGATTGGACAAATCTGCGCTTCATCATGGATGACATGAATAGGTATTTAAACAAAAAATACGACGTTTTAAGTTTATAAATTGTACGTGGCACAAAACGTGACATTTAGTCATAATAACTTTTCAATTCCAAAACTATAAAATATAAATATCTAACCATGCTTCATCGTAAATCAATTTCCTGTTAGTGTTAAGCTAGCCATGTAAAATATAAGAAAACAAAGGACTGGACTGTAAAAAAAAACCTTCAAAACGACGAAATTTGCCAATTTTTAAAGACAGAGCATTTTTCAACAAACAATACACCGTCACTAGTACCTACTTTTTTAGGGATTTAATTGTCACCTAGAAACCCTTATAGTTTCGCCATGTCTGAGGCTTTGCTCCGTGATCGTAGTGCTTAGCTGCAGTTTGGCATGGATACCGAATTACATAAATCATACATTGCAACAAAACGGTAAAATGAAAACTATAAAAAAATGGTGTACTTCCAAAATACATTTTTTTTATATAGCCCACTAGTGTGGGGTATTGTTTGATAGGTCTTTCAAAACGAATATGGGTTTAAAAAACTAATTTTTGATAAAGTTAATATTTTCGGAAATAATTGCACCCAAAGAAAAAAAATATGTCACCCCCATACTTTAAAAAATACTTTTAATACTTTTAATGAAAACTTTAGCGAACATATTATAATTGGTCCAATATTCTCTTCTTAGTAAAACACGTACACTACTCCCTTGTGCTTGTAATGTACATGATACTAACAACCAGCGATTGATAATAATAACAACCGCTTGGCTTATTCTTATTCTGACAGAATGTTAACTACGAAACCCTACACTAAGCATGGCCCGTCATGCTCTTTGCCGATCTTTATTTATTTTAGAAAAAAACAGTTATTTTATATGTCAATCTATATTAAAACAGTAGGGCTAAGATGGTCGGCTCTTTATCATTTGTCACCATACCTGTCACGTTCTAACAAATATGTAAGCGCGAAAGTGACGGACATAGTGACAGGTGATAAAAATGGAACCATGCTGCCCCTACTGACTGTTGAGACCGTCCGTTCTTCGTGTGGGGCTGTCACTAAAAAAATCTTACAGGATCATCAGTAGAGACATCAATCATCATTAGAAGATACTTAATCGTGGTTTTAAATAAAGTTGACGTGGTTATTTAAGTATTTTAACGGTCTCCTAGCATATACTCTGGATCTTTAAGTATTTAAAAAAGTAAATAAACAATTTGTAAATTTTCGGGTAGTTATAACATTTATGGGTACCAAATACAAACCGCTATTTAAGTATTTTAACGGTCTCCTAGCATATACTCTGGATCTTTAAGTATTTAAAAAAGTAAATAAACAATTTGTAAATTTTCGGGTAGTTATAACATTTATGGGTACCAAATACAAACCGCTATTTAAGTATTTTAACGGTCTCCTAGCATATACTCTGGATCTTTAAGTATTTAAAAAAGTAAATAAACAATTTGTAAATTTTCGGGTAGTTATAACATTTATGGGTACCAAATACAAACCGCCCAGATCTGTCACTGAACGACCTAAGTTTAACTTACATTATTTAAACATGTAATGTTTTCATCTATCCTCAACTGGCTTAATGGAGCCATTTGAGGGTAGATTTTGTTTACTTTTATTTAAATACGAGGCAGTGACCCGCTTGATACAGGCCTGTATCTGAAGCAGGAGGTTCCGGGCTCGAATCCTGGTACGGGCATTTATTCCTGAGTTATAAATTTTTCTACTTATTTGTCTATTTGTCGTATCGTAAAATCAGGCCGATCGTAAATTTCCTGTGCTGAATAATGTTTTGACGGTATTTACATTAAACCTGTAGATAGGTAAGATAGGGTAGGGTCGTTAGTTGTTTGTTGCTTCAAATGACCGAACGGAAAACTGTCCAAAAATTGGAGCCCCGCATAGATGTCCGCCGGCTCAGGGAACGAGACAATTACTTTCATGATTCACTATATGCCTAGGAATTTCATGATCTGCCTGATTTTACGATCGGCCGGCAATATATATCTATATATGTATTATACTTATCGTCATCTATTACAGTATACCTACCCACAGCACAAGCCTTACTGAGCTTACTGTGAGACTAAGTCCATTTGTGCAAAATTTACCCATAATGTTTATTTTTATGCGTGGGGAATTAATTCCCATTTATTATATTATAATTATCTCCCACCTTAGCATTTATCCCGGCAAGGATATTACCGATAGCAATCACTAAATGCACTAATTACGTACAATAAATTAATAGAGGTATAATTTTATATACAGGGAAACTAATTAGAATTAAATTAATTATTAAAATTGTGCCACGTCGCCGCTTTACTCGTTTTATTAACTATCAATCCTCCTTACTTTTTTTAATATTACCTAAGTATAGACTCATGCATGGTTAATCTTGTATTTCTCGTTTAAATAAATGCCAAATACGTTACAATTAGTTACACACATATAAGTACACACTAATTACACTGCGGAACAATGAAAACGAACTGTAAAAAAACTGAACAGTAATTACCGTACAGTGATTCGTTTTTGATTATCTCGAGTATAAAAAACACATATATACGGATTCATTATTTTCATTACTAATAATTACGAACAAAATATCATTCGGTTGGTTGAAAAATGCGACCTGTACCGGACATACAAAAGCATTTTCGTCCAAGCTGAAACAGAGACTCTTCCCTCGGGCTTAGCGCTCGATCGCTCAATAAGTGGAATAGATATACAATAACCAAACCCGGTTTCGTATTCTATTATTAGGTACTCTTCACTTATGTTGCCAGCTAGCAACTAAAAGCGTTTTCTACAAAAAAACCTGTCTGTATTAAAACTAGTTGCCATACACTGATCGCACTTAAGATATTAAAACGATAACGGGCCACATTATTTTACGGCAATTTTTTTACGCATCGCCTAGAGTGCCCACGACTTGTGGTCAACGTACTTTTCGTAATTAAACATCCACCTGTGACTTGTAAAGAATAGGTACCTTACTTATTTTATAATTATCTAACGTATCTACAACGTAGTACATATACTCTGTTTTTTTTTTCAGTTTAAGGATTTTATAACCTAATGTAGGGCTAACTTTTTTTCCTACAAAATTAAATCTGAGTAACTATGTACTGAATTATAGTGTCGTTTACATATTATTGTACCACAATATTAGATATCATACCATTTCGGAAGAAAAAGTTAAATTACCATTACTTTTGAGATTTGAAACTTAAAAGATTTACCATCTGTCTTTATTAAAAATCGATACTTGATTTAATCTCCGTATATCTTAATCGATTATCATAGAACCATACTTAAAAAATAGCGCCAGAGGTAAAACATTATTTCAGCCCAAACCATACCCAATCTCAATAGAGATCTCCATCATCGGCCTATATAACTCATCCCAACGTCCCCACAACTGCTGGGCACATGCGTCCTCTCACAAGGGGGTTGAGATAGGAATAGTCCCCACGCTAAGTAGCTTAGAAGTTCTCACAAAGTTTCCTCCACGGAAGAGTCTAAACCTAGCAAACTGGATTCTAACATATTTACAATATTGATTCTTATTCACAGACAAATCCTCGGCCAAAATGGATCAGCGGTGGACGCAGCGATCGCCGCCATGTTTTGCAACGGGTTCCTCAATCAGCAGAGCATGGGTCTCGGCGGCGGGTTCTTCATGACAGTCTACATCAGAGATGAAGAGAAGGCGTACACCGTCAACGCGAGAGAAACAGCGCCTTTGGCCGCTACAAGAGATATGTTCAAAGGAGACGCTTCTAAAGCCTCTAAAGGTAATTTTGTATTGGTGTAAAGGTTGTATTAAGAGATTGTTCATTGGCAAAAAGACTACCTGGTGTTTACATATCTGCCAATGTGTATAATTTTTAGGGTTCCGTAGTCAACTAGGAACCCTTATAGTTTCGCCATGTCCGTGTGTCTGTCTGTCTGTCTGTCTGTCTGTCTGTCTGTCTGTCTGTCTGTCTGTCTGTCTGTCTGTCTGTCTGTCTGTCTGTCTGTCTGTCTGTCCGAGGCTTTGCTCCGTAGTCGTTAGTGCTAGAAAGCTGAAATTTGGCATGGATATAACAATCAATAAAGCCGAAAAAGTCGTACAATAAAATCTAAAAATTTAATTTTTTTTAGGGTACCTCCCGTACACGTAAAGTGGGGGTGAATTTCGCTTCAACCCTAGAGTGTGGGGTATCGCTGGAAAGGTCTTTCAAAACTAATAGGGGTTTTCAAGAAACATTTTTTGATATAGTGAATATATTCGGAGATAATCGCTCCGAAAGAAAAAAAAAATGTGTCCCCCCCCCCCCCTCTAACTTTTGAACCATAGGTCCAAAAACTATGAAAAAAATCGTGAAAGTAGAGCTTAAGAAAGACATTAAATGAAAACTATAGCGGACATGATCAGTTTAGCTGTTTTTGAGTTATCGCAAAAAGTTATCCCTTCATAGTAAAAAGACTTACTTTAATTAGGTACTGATTATGCAAATTTGCCTATTTGTTTAACTCGGGTGAAAGGTACCGTTTCATCCCTTGGTTAACAATTTACTATACTTTAAGCTCCAGTTTAGCTTATTGTGACGGAAGAGTAACTACGGAACCCTACACTGAGCGTGGCCCGACATGCTCTTGGCCCGTTTTGTGTATATGTAACATACGTTTACATTACAAGTTCAGACTTCAGAGCAATTATAATGTAGATACTCGGAAAGTGTTTCTTTAAGATAAGTGATTAATGTGATTATTTACAAGTCCTACATAAAAAAATGTTTATACAGAGTGTTTATTAAGTCACCTGCAATGATTTACGGGGTGAATATATATATTCACCCCGTAAATCATTAAAAAAAAAGCTCTATAGGCCATACTGAGCAACTTTTACTATGGGACCAACCCCGAAATCGCGAAAAAAAATTGGCTGTTTGGCTGCCTGACCTTGACACTCTATGGGAGAGTCAATTTAACAGTCTGTATAATGAAACACACATAAAGGCGCGAAGTTCAAATTTTCTGTGGGAAGTCAACTCTACGCACCTACATTTTTTAAATTTGCTGCCTTTTTCTACTGACAAGGTCGCTGTGCCAGACTATGTTTAATATCGCTACCCGTTAGGAACTTATTTACTTTCTATACTTTACACCACTCTTTTATTGTGACCTTGTGTCCTAAACTGGCTCCCATATTAACACGAATACGTTCTTCAGCTCAGACACATAAAATAATGTCGTGTAGGTCAGTTAGAGGAGACGATAATAAAATACGCGGGAGCGTGACGGGGGCGACGATACAATTGATTTTTAAATTATGTTGTTGAATATAAACAACGTAAGTAGTGCGGATATCTCAGATCGTTTGCCTTGGCCGATAATAATGAAGGATAAAGCTATAAGGTAGTACTAAGTAGTTACATAGTATAGTTCGTGTCAATCACTATGACGCGCAGATTTGTCAAATTTTACCTTTGATAACATGACAATAGGAGTCAAGCGACGCCTATAGGTACCAATATAAAGGAAAACAGAAAACTGTAGGCTAAAAAAAATTTATGGTATGTAATACCCAGGCTAGTATATCGACAGATTAAAACGCTTCGTGACATTTTGTCATTTTAAATACGACACTCACAGGCTGTATAAAAATAAAAACTTAATAACAATGAAACCTGATTTATTTATTTCTATTTTTTATTTAAAAAAGTCCTCTATCTACGTTCAAAACTAAAACAATTTCTGACATATTAAAAATAGTCATATCTAAAATGCGCAATAATTTAGGTATGAATATGCGTCATATACACCCTATGGATTGTAATATTTGGAATAAATTTCATTTATCATTAAAACTGTTATTCTCTGTTCTACAATTGTTTAAACATTGCATACTTATGTGCGGCGTAGCAATGTAAGTATCTAAATGAGAACATTAATGTATTTTTGTAGGTATTTTGCTGCTCAGTCGTTCAGTGCTAAATAACAAAAACAAATGAATGCGGTTATTTAACATTTATCTGTATTTATTATCGTGTTCCGTAATTCTATACGTTAAACTGTTAATTTATCAAATGAATAAGGTTGTAGTTAAATTAACGGATAGAGTCTGTTCGGAAAGAGAAGAGTCGTGGAATGTATCGGGCCCCATACATTCCACTCTAAATTTGGGTTACCTATTCCATTAGTACACATACATTTATTGGCTAGATGAACTTTCATGCAGGGGAATTACTTCAAAACCACCTCTGTCATGTCGGTTAGGCAATTAAACATTAATTCTCCAAACAGTAAAGCAACAGATGTAAAAGTGAATTGTTATTAATAGGCATTTTGCAGTCGTTTGGTGCCGGTAAGGTTTCTAAAGCTTTCTCTTCGACCATCCGGTCTCGGCGCCGTTTCACTAAGGTATTGTCGATATATGGAGCGCATGGCTTACTGAATGACCGAAAGGTCAACTGGATTAAGATCACGATCAGACTGGCATCGTGTGACTTTAAGGGCCTGTTTTACAAACTACAATTGACGGATAAATCAACGCCACTCCGCGGTGAACTAAGAAACTTCCCATATAATAAAAATTTTGCAAACAGATCCGTGAGGGATGGTTTGGCGCAGTCATCTTGTCATCCTATCGGCGAATATTCGCGATGGCGTCTCTTTTCCATTGGATAGCGAGAGACGCCATCACGAATATTCGCCGAATCCCGATATGTGTGGGCCGCACCCTTATACTCAATTGACATCGCGATCTGCCGCATTGAGCAGGGATGACAAACTTAACGACAACAATGTGTGCAAGTACACTATTTTGATTAATGCACATAGTAAGTAAATCCTTCAGTTTGCAGTGTAATCCCAGCTGAAAAACTGCATAGCCACTTTAGGAATGAATTCCATTCATGTGTTTCCATGCAATTTTGCAACTCCTGCGTGCAACATATTGATAACGATTGATATGTCACCCCGGTCACTGCGGCTGATCGCAGTATCACGATGTCAAGGTCTGATCGAATAAATGCAATATAGTTAAACACAAATATAAACAGTAACTAGATAAAAATAGCATTAAATACCTCGGTCATAAATGTTTATTCATTTGCAAACGATGAACGAAATAATAGGCCTCAAGGTTGATTTATATCGTGACATGATATTGAAATAGAATTAGGGTACATAAATCATCTACTACTGACCATCTTCCAATTACTGAACACCTTATACTAAAAATATTCGGTTTAATATTCACACAATATAAGTAAATTTTCATAACTCAAGTTATATGGTTTACTTGAATTATGTTAATAAATCAAAAGAATTCTTATTTTAGCCATTTCAGTATAAGATGTCCAGTTATTGGAAGATGGCCAGTAATAGAAGATTTACCCTAAACAAGAGCATGTCGAACCATGCTCAGTATAGGGTATAGAGTTCCGTAATTACTTTTTCATCACAAAAGGGTTTTCCCAAAATATTATTAATTTTATTTGGTAGTGCTAACAAGCAAATGTCATATTGTTCTTCTCCAGCATCCTCGGGAGACGCTAAAGTTGCTTATAAAGACAGACGCAGGCAACGCATCCATGGCAACGTGCTAAAAATCACCCAAACATTTCTTGTCCTTAGGACCTCTAGCAATAGGAGTACCAGGAGAGCTCCGAGGAATGTGGGCAGCACACAAACGGTGGGGCAAGCTGCCGTGGGCCGAGCTGATCGCGCCCACCATGGGATTCTGCAGCTATGGCTTCCAGGTATCCAAGGTCATGTTCGACGGACTGCTGGCCGCGCCGTATATAAAGAGTGACCCAATATTAAGGTACTTTAATTTTACATAGGTTAACACCCGTAACTAAACTTTTGTCATTAAACCAAAGGGGCAGGTACAAAAGGAGACCTCACGTGTATTTTTCTATAGTGAACGAAACTTATACTTTTTCTCGATTTCGTTAAACACTTCACTTTCTTTCAGTTGGCACTTCTAAATAGTGAGTCTAAACAAGATTTACTCTATACAATACTATTTATCATGAAATTAAGTCGAATAAAAAAAATACACGCGAGGTTATGCTTTCTTAGTAGGTTTGTTTTAAAAATTCGAAAATACACTTGAAATAAAAACGGCTGTAAACTCAAAAAATGCCGATTAGTCGATTGTACCAAGAAACGATTGGCTTTGCCGACGAGTTGGCCCAAAATTCGGCGATTTGACCGCCATTTAGTCCAGTAGTAGCTCCACACACATAGTCGAGACATCACTAGTTACGAAAAACATACGGAATTACTTTCAGAAAAATGTATGTGGACCCGTCAACCAACAACTTCTACAACCCAGGAACGATAGTGAAGCCGAGCGAAGCCTTCTGCAAGACTCTTCGCCTCATTGCCGAGAGGGGAGGCGACGAGCTCTACAACGGTAGCCTGGCTAAGGACTTCCTGGACGACCTGAAGAGAGTCGGCAGCATCATCTCCGCTGAGGATCTGAGGAATTATGAGTGAGTATTTTAACGTTCCGTAACAGGAAACGTTCTTAAAGAGCCTTGAGGCTATGAGCATAGGATGTCGCGCTAAAATATCTACCCATGATACGCTTATGATGTGGCCAAAAATCCTTCTAACATCTCGTCGTTATAGACTCCGCTGAAGATCTGAAGAATTTTATGGGAGTATTTTACGGGAAAACGTAAAGTTGTGTCGCGCTAAAATACAGACAGTAAAATACGAGGTTCGAAGAAATCCAAGTCCGTCTTTATCACTCTTTCATTATTCGAAAATTAAATTAAATATAGAGATTTTGATCCTTGCGAACTTCCTTAGAATAGCATTTGTTTGTTATCGTCAAGGTTCACATTTAAAGTAAACATGAGGTCACCTTTCGTTTCACCAAAGAGGATTGAGTATAGAGGCGTATTTTTATTTATTATATTATTTATTTATTAAATATCAAACATTGTCGCCATCTACTCGAGTATAGGCCAAAGGTATATCGTCATCTATTCGAGCATAATTTTTTCTTGATTTGTCGAGGCACGTTTTTTCGTAGACTTTATTTATATCATCATCATTCATCATCATCTCCTTCCTTGCCGTATCCGGCAATGGCGACTCCATGAACAATTCTTATCCGGATTATGAAATGCCCCTATGTGGCTCGCAAAACCAAACTTTGTTTTGAAGATGCGGTCACACGATGCGCAATGGAGTTGTCCAGTCGACTTGCTCACATGAGAGTTAAATGTTCAAACATTATCTAAATAAATGAAATAAATTTTTAATCATCACAACATAAATTCCTAATTAAAAAAATGCTAGTAGGTAAATAATAAAATTATAATGAACTGGAGCTAAAACCACGTAGTAAGGAAATCGATTAAAATACGGTAAGTTAATTGTTGTTATTGAATAGGTATTTTCCTCATTTACAGCACATTGTTATTGTTGGTAAAATTAACAGTATTGTTCTGTATTTGGGACAGCAGTGTGTGTGTTCACACGAATGGGACACACCCAAACAATGATATCACATTTATCACTTTGCACTTGAAGGAAAAATATTTTAACAGTATTCGTGGGAAAAATACAATTAAATTTCTCAAGCTTTCATGTAGTTTCACCTATCCCTTATAAATTAAGTACATCACAAAAATTTCACTTTAAGCAAGTCTTTTAATTACAGAAGATACCTATACTTCAATTTTCTTAATAGGTATCCATCGCATCGGCAATCTTCAGCATTATCGTCAATCTTTGTTTTAGTATACTACACGAACGATAAGTACGTGAGTATCATGATTTAGCGATAAATTACCAATAGTCATAATTACTTAGGTAATTACCAAATCTTACAATAGTGTTAGTAAAATTCATACGTGAACATTAAGATTGTAGAAATTGTAGGAAACAGAAAAAAAATAAAAAAATAAATCAAAAGAATTCATTCATTGGAATTCTAAGTCATATTTTACAGCGCAGTTTTGTTATCATGAAATAGCTATACGGTTGCAGTTGTAATGCTATAATCACTTATTGTACCAGCAAAGTTGTAAGATTATCGATCCGCCAGTGTAATACCTGCGGTAATATGACTCACATATTTCATCATTCCATAGCTTGTTCAAGTGTTCATTTATTTACACATTTTTAATAACTTTTCGAGTATATTCCACTTTTTAAAGCACTTGTTATTATTACAGCAATGACTCAGTTCTAGAAAGTATTGGAACGTTATCGCGATATTGTTAATCGTGCGAGGTAAAAATAATGATTCGCCTTGGCTGACTCGTATGCATAACCCGAACTGTGCGTGTAAGTTATCTCATACTAATTCTTGTTTTATTACCTAATTTTGTATGATTTATCACAAATGATTCATTGTCAGAATTTTATCATACACAAATTCTGTTTCCTAATCAACCTTATTCCTTTAACCTGCCAACTAGAGTTGAGAGATGGAAACTAGGAACATTTTATTTAGTAGGTACAGGCGAAATTCAAACTAACCCCCTTATTTTACGATTTTCGGAAATAATAACGCATAACCCCCTAAACCGGTTTATTTTATACCAAAACACTCAAAATAAATAAATAAACGGCTCATTCCTATAACTGTAACTTTCATGCGTGACTGACCACAAAATGTTCAAATTTTTTTTTTTACTTTTTTTTTTCATATCAACCTTGTTAAAAGACTTTAAATAAACATTATTTAAAGTATCGTACCTACACACCTACACGTATATAGGTATAGTAGTATTTGCTTGGTATCAGACGATTACGATATAGGTATGTTTTTGTTATAATCAGATAGATATATTTGTTTGGATTTCCATTTCGTATCTGATACAACAAAACCTCCGATTGGATTTAAACAGTTCTGGGCCAAATAACGCTGCTGGTTGTTTACATTTTTAAGCCACTGATAATAACTGAATACAAATAGATAATAAAATTAACAATATTAGGTAAGAATATATTATCTTAGGCTACATCTACTTAGTAGTAGTGATAACACTATGTACTTATAGGTAGTCCCTAGTCAACAGCACGTAGACGCTTTCAGTATTAGTCACGAATGTCATATGAATCACAAACGAATGCAAAGTATGATTACAATTTTTTTACGGTTTTACGCATTTTAATTACTAATCCAGGTCAGAGATTATGATTAAAGTAACTTTAGTGAAAACAAGAGACCTAGCGAAACAAGTTTTGGTTCTCCTTAGATACGAAACATCGAACTAACAAGTAGCCTACTACTTTTATTAAATCAAAAACTGCGTTCTGCTTCGTCAAAAACCGCTGGAAATCGCACCCGAAAAAACCGGTAAAAATTATACTTTTCTTAAATGGTATTATTTAATTGTACCTAATTAAAATACTAATTTAACTGATTAGTCAGCTAAAGTAATTATTAACTACATGCTGAAAGTAAAACTGTGTAAAAATACCAAATCTGTGCTTAGCGGAACATTGGCATATTAGAAAGTTTATTCAAAACATTTCTAATTAACTTCCATCCTAGTTATTACGATCTTTTCGATAAAATATCGTATTTGCAACAATGTCTATTTAAATACTTACTTGCTGTGGAAATGTACACAAACCTTCAGTTACTGTTTAACGTTAAGTACGTTTAAATAGCTACAAACGTTGGTTTATTATGTGAATTATTTAGCTAACTTTATTTATTGCTCGTATAACATCGCAGTATCGTTCATGTATTTATGTGCCTATAAATTTACATGTTTAATGAATTTCTTAAGATGCGTAGGTACGCAAAGTATATACTTTTTGTTTGGTTGAAAAAATTATAATTATTGCTATAGTTATAAAATAAATATACGACTGCAGATTGCTTATTTCCGCTAAATTGAGATTTCTGCAATTGCTTAGGTACGCAAACGCAACACAATAGTTATAACCTGTTTAGTTGGTAAAGGAAATAAGTGATTACCCTTTACTACGTAGGTAAGTGGGCAGTTCATTTGCACACAAAACTTACCTAATTTAACTACGATACGAAACCTTCAATTTACGACTCGTATATCACCAACTGGAACACCATACATACAAGATGTGTATTTAGTCACCTAGAATTATTGACGGGGTCATACTGAGCAAATTTTACTTTGGGACCAACCCCGAAATCACGAAAAAAAAATGGCCGTTTCATACATTTTGGCTGTCTGACCTTGAAATTTTCTATGGGGGAGTCATTTTTTTCGCGATTTCGGGCTTGGTCCCATATTAAAAGTTGCTCAGTATGACCTACATATTCAGCCCGTGAATTATTGCAGGTGACTAAATAAACACTCTGTAGGTATACACCGTGTTTTTTTTTGATTTGCGTTAATTTCGAGGGTGCATTCCTGAGCTGAAATTAAGTAACTTTCTCAAAGATACCGATATTCTAATTAACTCCATTTCTGAGTTAATCAATCATTAATTTTTAACTTATAAGGCCCTTACGAGCGTGTATACTTGCCTTAGGGCCTGTTTTCTTATTGATTAGTGTTTAGTGCGAGTTCATACATTTGCTACTAAACGTAAGTACTATCTCGGACGATCGACGTTCGAAATGACATTGATATGTCACAGTTTTCAATTGTTTGGTTGAGTTAAATGTAATGCCCGTGTTACAACAACGCTATATGCAACATTTAGTTACTTTTTATAAAAAAATATTTTTTTTTTATTAATAATTTGCAAGAAGAATTTTTTAAATTAATAATTGACATGCCATTTAGTTTCCTTAAACGTACTTACCGATACCCCAAAGTTAACGAAATTCAATAAAAACACGGTGTATATTATAGCCGCCCCTCACCGCCGCGTTTATTTTATTAGCCGTGGATACTCATCCAGATGCCATACGCATATAATATAAAGCATATTTGATTTGACAAGTAGTTAGAGGTATTGTTGTTTGGGAAATTATTCAGTATTAGAGAACCCAAAAAAAATCTAGATGTTGTTGAATTGATATTGATAATTTCTATGCTAACTAACAAGTGAAGATATAGTCGCTATGTATGTACGTCCAGTAATAATATATACTAATTGATGTGTACGTCTCGACGCTGCTTGTCATCCCATAAGTGTAGGCACACAAAAATCTGAGCAACAATAGGAGCGGAAGAAACGACGCGCCAAAAGCATCTGATATTCCAGATAAGTATTCCAAATATAGACAAATCTCTAAAATTAATTTAAAAGCTATATCTTTTGCAGTTTTTATTGTTCAACATATAGAACCATCACTGTTTGTTAAGCTATTACAACATGGTAGATGGTGGTGGTGGTGTGTTGTTTGATCCGATACTTTTGATGCTGAATGCAGATGAGAATTAGGTACGAAGTCGGTGAAATGCAGCCGGTTCTTTTAATCAAATGTTTATAAACACAATCAAATTATAATAATTGCCTTTACGTAATAGAAAACGTCGCATTTAAAATGTATGTTCCTATTAATAATAATGTTTGCGTAAATAGTCACCCCCTCTGACCTAAGGAGATAGCTGCTTGCGTCAAAACAATATACTTATCACCTACATTCACCCATAATATTCCATCAGGTTTACTATTATTGGAATTGGAATTAAAACAAAAATATGAAAGCGTTTATATCAATAATAACAAGGCGTCATCTAAGATACCAAAAGCGTAGATACTTACTATAAATATACCTAATCGTTTAAATTTTAGGTAATTCGTACCTGTGTTCAATTACCTGCTTCAAGAAAGGGTTTTATTAACGAGTATACTTTAAATTAATTAGAATGCATCCCTTTATACGGATATTTTATGCAAAGTGACCAGCTTAAATAATACATTGCAACATTGTCGCTTCAGTAAGCGACAATGGTGCAATGTGTTAATTATATTTCATTTAAGTAACCGTCTTTTTCTTCCTTTCAGGGCAAAAGTATCAGAGACCATCGACGTACGATTAGAAAACGGGGAAAGACTACACGTGCCCCCACCGCCCAGCAGTGGGCTCATCCTAGCCAACATCCTGAACGTGCTGTCGGGGTACAACTTCGGGCCGCACAGCATCAACACGACAGAGGACAAAATCCTCACATACCATAGGATTATAGAGGCATTTAAGTTCGCCTACGCGACGAGAACTAAGTTGGGAGATGCTGCGTTTTTGCAGTTAGATGAGGTACGCACCACATCTTAACGCAAAAAATAGTTTTTAATTAAAAAATCAGAATTTGCCTTGTCTAGGTACAAGTGAATTAATTAAATCTCAATATACTTATAAAATAAATTTTATTTCAATCAATAAATCCATGTAAATATGAAAATCTTAAAAAAAACTACCTACCTATGTGACAAACGAACAAATTCAAAATAAAACTAATTAATATTCAATATAAAACTAAGAGTAAGGCAGAGGAGGCCACTACGAGTATGAAGAGCGCACGTTGCATGCTCTACTTAGCTCTCCCAACAGCCACCTCGATCCAACACATAGTGACCGGTAAAAAAGTTTTTAGGCTTTTCAAAACCAGTTTTTTTTTCAGTTAATAAAAAACGTGACACAGCCCGAATACGGGGCAGAAATCCGCAGCAGAATCAACGACTCAATGACAAGCAATGACTCCTCGATATACGGTGCGGAGGTGTACCAGCAACCTGATGCTGGCACAGCTCACATCTCTGTTATAGCCAGTAATGGAGACGCTGTGTCCGTCACCAGCTCTATCAACTACTAGTAAGTGTTGTCAAAAGGTACCTATGACTAAAAACGTCCGGCGCGGAGGTGCACCAAAAACCCGATGCTGGCACAGCTCACATGTCTATTATAGCTAGTAATGGAAACGCTGTGTCCGTCACTAGCTCTATCAACTACTAGTAAGTGTTGTCCAAAGGTACCTATGACTAAAAATGTCCGGCGAGGTTTACCATCAACCTGATACGGTCACGGCGCACATCTCTGTCATAGCTAGCAATGGGGACGCTGTGTCCGTCACCAGCTATATCAACTACTCGTAAGTGTTGTTCATAGGTCATTCACCAATGACTAAAAACGTCCGGCGCGGAGGTGTACCAACAACCTGAATGCGGGCACAGCTCACATCTCTGTGATAGCTAGCAATAGAGGCGCCGTATCCGCCACCACCTCTGTCAAGTACCAGTCAGTGTTGTCCATAGATCAATTATCACCAATGACTAAAAACGTCCGGTGCGGAAGTGTACCAATAACCTGATGCGGGCACAGCGCTAGCAATGCAGACGCTCAGAATATCTTATATGTTAGTAGTAGTACCTAGTCTCATCCGGTAGACCTCCATTTTGTAGAGTATGCCCATCTCACGACGTTTGCACTCTCAGCGTCGCTGCGCCGCACTGCTGCGTCGGTCTTGGGGTGGGCACGTGAGGGCGGCTGTGGTGACGTCTGTGTCTGCCTGCTTTTACTGCCGGCCGTTATCCAACCACCTGATATGTAACTGGCTGCTATGTAGGAACGCACCCGGCTAGAGCCTAGTCTTCACCAGAATTTATAGTGTCGCAGCCGCAGGGCCTACTTTAGTTGAACAAGCGTAGCTTTATCTCAACATCGGGCTTTGTCCAATTTATAATTATGCTCCGCAGAAGTTCCCCAGTAGCCGATCGGCTGAATGGACAGCGCCGCCGGAGATTTATATATTTTATACTTCCATAAACCACCCCATCTTTTATACCTACTGATTAGGTGCACGATCAAAGTCCCAGTATAAACATATATTAATTCGCATTACAGTTACGGCTCCGGCTTCACGACCTTGAACACGGGCATCGTAATGAACAACGTGATGGACGACTTCTCCTCTCCAGGCATCACTAACTACTTCGGCCTGGAGCCTTCCCCGGCCAACTTCATCGCGCCAGGAAAGAGACCTTTATCTTCCATGAGTCCTAGCATTATTTCTGATACAGTAGGCAATGCCAAAATGGTGCTTGGAGCTTCTGGAGGCACTAAGATAACCACAGCCGTTGCCTTGGTAAGTTTAAAACCCCTATTTTTACTTCCGTTGGAAGAATAGTCCACACTCTTAGCAAAATTTTGTTCACAAGTCTACATTTGGAGGCGCTTGGAGACCATCCATCATTAGTAGGAGGATTTCAATCATACAAAGTGCAAAGCTCCCTATTACGAAGTGTACATTTCCTGTAACATCAAACGGATATTAGAAGCATATTGAAATCATTTTAGTTAGCTGCCATTTGTGCATCGGTTTGCTGACAGGCGAATTGGCCTGTTATCTTACTGATCCCGAAAATATATTTGCCTTTGACCATTTCAGGTGGCCATTCGCAAGCTATGGTTCCAGCAGACGATCAAAGAGGCAGTGGATGAAGCGCGGATACATCATCAATTGCTGCCCATGCAAGTGGAATACGAGTTTGGAGTTACCGAGGTACCTACCTATTTATTATTCTTTTATAAACAGCGGATAGTCATCAAATTTAATTTGCGTGAAAATAAAGAAATACTAAAGTACGTAATTCATTTTTTTCTTACAGGGAATCGTGAATGGCCTAAAAGCGAAAGGCCACGTCATGACCCGCTACCGCGGCCGCGGCTCAATCGTGTGCGCCCTCTACAGGAACAAAACGGCAATATACGCCAACGCCGACTTCAGGAAAGGAGGCGATGTTTCTGGTGACTAGATCACACTTTTAAGTCCACAGTCGTACTGAATCTCATGCACCTACGAGTTAAATTACTTAAATAAGACTTGAAATGAATTATTAGGCGTAAATCAGTAAAAAAACATGTCACTGTAAAATATAATATATCCATCTCTAAAGACCTGGGTCCTTGTTTCGCTAGTTTAACAACTACTTTGGGCCATGTTCCTAAATATTTAAATCATTTTGTAATTGTGTTATCATTATTAAGCTACATTCAATACCTCACTCGTGAGCCTCATAGGAGTTGTTAAGTGCGTGAAATAGGTTCCAGTCTTTTCACTTAGATAGGAAAGTAGCTTCCGTGCTCTGTGATTAGGTACATGCGAATGATGCGAAAACTTTTATGACGAGCACTTGGTGTCGCATTTATTAGTTTTAGTAAGTTCGAAGTGGTACAGTCAGCATCAAAAGTAGCGGATGAAACAACGCGCCAAAAGTATCTGATATTCTGAATAACTTTTCCAAATATAGATACATTTTTAAAATTCGCGCTCAAAAGTATATATTTTACAGTCTTTGTTGTTCTATATTAAAGACATCACTTTTTGTTAAGCTGTTACAGAATGGTAGATACTTATGAAACGTTATTTGATCCGCTACTTTTGATGCTGACTGTACCTACTAGAAATAAGAGAGTGTTTACATCTAACTTAAAGATGCGTCCAGATTGTTTCGTCCTTGACACAGTGAACAGTGAACTCATGATACGTTTCATAGCGTTATAAGGGTTAAAATCCTTCAGTTATGAACACCTAACAATTTAGTGAATGCTGTTAGATATATAACATTATCTCTTAATAGGTAACCGACAAGTTGTCGGCAGTGGAACCAACATTGAGGCATGTTAACTTAATGAAATATATATACACTATCGCATCCGATATAAAGACAAAAATCGATATGTCCCCAACCGTGACAGAGCTCAGACAATAATGTTTGCGGGCTCTAAACTAAACGATTGTTAGAGGGCTCAAATATCACCTTAAGTCTAAAATTGGTGATTCAATTTGCGATTGACGCCAATTTCTTTTCGGTTCAAATCGGTCGTCTGGACTGGCCTTTACGTCACAAACCTAATCGGGATTATCTAGATACGAGTATATACTAGAAAACGGATGAAAATAGTTAAAAATAAGAGAAATGTACAGTGTTTACCGATAGTTCTCATATTTTAATAGTATTAATTAGTAATTACTATTTTTCTGGCTCAAATTTATCTATATCTCTATCACAATGCTTAAAGCATAGTACAACACAAACAGCAAGCTCGGTTCTCCATACAAACGTAGTTGTGAGCTCTGATTCTACAAGTTCTACAACGACAAGCTAGATTGGTCTGAAACTTACTTACATAGGATAAGATATACGAGTAGATATACATAGATATGTGTAATTAGTTGTTGTAGCTTCAGATACCATAGTTAAAAAAATATAAGTAGCGAATTTAATTTTTTAACACACAACCTGTTTTTGCTCTATTTCGTTGGTTTTATAAGCTGGAGCTAAGGTACGAGTAGAAGAACTAGTGCTCGACGCTGCACTAGTCACCGACATGGGCACTGCAGCGTCGAGCACTAGTACCTCTACCTTATATAAACTCATGTCATGTCACTGTATGTGCAAAGTTTCGTTATAACCCAACACGTAGTTTTAAAATGAGAACGAAACTCCGTTTGTATGGAAGGTGAGATTCGGCCGAGCTTGCTGCGGACTCTTAAATAAATTCCCTTGTTCTAAACGCATCTGAGAAGACAACTGCTCCTGACGTTGCATATCCATTCGTAAACCTTATTGTAACGTTATAAGGTCTAACAATGGTAATTTATCTTACGTAACTCCTTGAGTCCCAGGCAACATGCTAAAAGTATCTCGAACCCGCCGCCAAAATTGATACATAACGAAAATATAACGAGTAAAAGTTGTATGTAACTTATACTCGCTCTAATTTCTTTGCATTGGGTACAATTTCTAGCAACAAAAACTCGTACCAGACATATATATACAAGGTGCCCACGAGGTAACCACTCATTACTGAGGCCAAAGGAAGGAATAAATTTTATATGAGTTTAGGTCAAGTTCGCAGTTTTTTTTTGTTTTTTCTATTTTTTGTATGTATATGTGCATAAAATGTAAACGGTATTTGTAAAACTGTAACTCAAAAAGAATTTAAACTTTTTTTAAACCTATTTTTTGCAAAGTGTTACTTGTCACGTTTTGACTATCAATAAGGATATTCGGACTAGGTGTCATAGTGGCAACATCGCCATCAAAAAGGCGTTTTGCACTTAGTAACAATAAAAAAATGATTTTTTTGTAAGTGGTTTTAACTCTGAAAATAGGCAAAATCCAAAAAAGTTTATAGCACATTTTAGTCTTTAAATATGATCAGGAATATACTTACTGTTAAAATCTCTCGCAATGCTCACGGCCACCGTGTATATATGCCAAATATGTGTTATTTGAATGTTCATGACAAATTTCATGTTATTTGTATTTTATTGTCATTTTAAAATGAAATCTTAACTTCGATTGTATGGTAGCGGCCAAGTGCGTGTGACTCCTAAGAGGGAAGAATAGCTTTGCGATCCTAGCAAATTAACGGTATTTTTCTATGAAATTCTTTAATAAAAAATCGCATATAACCGATTTGCAAAACCAAAGTGATTTCATAAGTGTTCCGTGAACAAAGTTTTGTACAGAACACTAAAAATAAAAAAAATATGGAGAATGGAAAATATTTAAAGAGGAAAAACGTTTTTTCTTTTTGTACGGACGATCACGTGCTCTTTTCTCTTACGTCCCAAGGGTTATAGTTATGACATCTCGTACATTTTGTATGAAATAGCGCGTCAGTGGAACTCAGAGGGAACTACTCTGCCGACGCGATATCGCGTCCGCGGAACTCCAGGTATTTACGCTGCGTTTCCAGGGATGTGCTAGGATGCGTAGCGTAGCGAGGGATGTGTTTGTTGGACCAATAGAATATTGTCAACTAGATCTGCGCCGAGCGAGGAAGGGTAATTAAGTGATTTTATTGGTTCCTAACAAAGTCAACCCTCGCTACGAATCCTCGCTTGTCTCTGGTGGAAACGCAGCCTAAAAATTGATTTTCTTAGTTATAATACTTGTATTGATTTATTGCTGTCGTGTCGTTATTTAACGTTGTTGTATTACCTAAGTATTACAGTTTTCAAACGCCTGCTTAGTGACTTAGAGAAATAAGTAAGCCGAGTGCTCATTCCGTATATCAGGTTTCTTGCCAAAACGCTTATTATATTCGTAGTCGACATCTAGCGTCAAGTAGCGGATTTATCAGTACCGCTACTTGACATTAGATGTCACCAGTGTCGCGACAAAAAGTGTATTGCTCAGCAATTTACAACTAATATAACAAACAGGTGTTGAAAATAGAGTTTCGGTTATAATATTAGCTGAAAATTATTCGTAATGTTGTTCGTCGCGACATCCATTGTTGAGTTGCGTTGCTACTAATAAATTATTTTCGTAGTAGACATCTAGCGTCAAAACGTTTTGGTAGGAAAATTTAAGTATTGAATGAGCATCCTATACCTACTGACTTATTTCTCTATGTTAATGATGAATAGTGTTTTAAAATCATAGAAACTAAAGAAAAAAAAATTAAAACTTTATTTTTAAAAAGCTACCCTAGTAGTTGTATAAATATGTTCTGTTGATGAAAGTGAGTTTGTTTCTAGACAAAATGAATTTGTATGAATTATGCGCCTTATTTCTTTCAATGACAACTTTGTCACAACCCTATAATGACAAATTGTGATATTATTGTATGAAAAATCTATATTTAAAATAGGTATACTTAGGCACACCCATTTTGTCAGCAGAAAAAGGCGGCAAATGAAAAAAAAATTAGGCGCGAAGACTTAAATTCAATTTTGCGTGTTATGACACTTATTATGACTCCATCAAGCTTTTGACGATTCTGCTAATGTCGAGAATATTTGAATTTCGTGCCTTTTTCTACTGACAAAGTGAGTGTGACTGAGTATAGCTACACCGCAAAGAAAAAAAACCTCTAAGGAAGATTTTTCTGAAATGAATGATTATACTCTTTGGTATACTTGTATAATTCGATAGGTACTAATGACAAAAATATCTAAATTATAAATGTTATTACATGATGTCCAATTTGAAAAGTATTAATAAAACCTCTTTTTACGTCATAATGATTTTTATTTCACAATTTCTTTAGTAATTTGTAAGTGTGTAGCCCTTTGACCACCAAATACCAACTTCAACTGAAGCGCGCGATTACAGCCTAATATCAACCTTCGTGCCTTCCGACAAGGTTCACATTGACGCGCCGCGCACGATAGGCAAAGCTAAATGCTATAGTACTCATTGATCAGTCCAGAAATTATCGACGGGTTTTTAGCTCCATCTCTAGGTACATGTGACGTTTTTATACATAGGCACCAGCAGTAGAAGTAGTAAGCAGGCTGTCTTCAATAATAATCTTAACAATAAAATTGTCGTGTTCTGGCTAATACCATTAGCAATCAACAACACTGCCATTAGGCAAATAAATTACTTATGACTAGGTATAATGTATATACTTACCTAAATTTTATTACAACGCCATCTAGCGAGGAGTAGTAGCGAAACGTCTTATTTTCCTTTAAACGGTCATCAACGTCCGATTATATGAACTAGATTTTGCAGACCACACGTATAGGGAGCATGCATGAACTGCAGACGGCAGCACAGAAGCCCCCTAGCATTATTTCAAATTTTCATTTTTAGATTTAAGCCACTAGATGGAAGACCTTACTATGCGAAATAGAGCCAGCGTGAAGTGAGGGGGCAGCACCTACTTAGAAGCGTTAATTGTTTTCGATTCAGGTCACTACATGTATGTGCTAGATGGCAGACCCAACACGCACGGTCGCACGCATTTTGCACGGCTATATAGACCGCGCGCGTTAGAGGATCAGCCAGGTTGCTTCAGTCACTCAAACTCTTGCGACTATATGCTGTTGTTAGTGCATAATACACATTATAAGTCGTTGCAAATAAAGCGGTTCGATTTATAGAGGCGTTAAGGATACATGTTAGATATTATTGAGCACCCTGTACTTTTGATGGCGACTGCGCGAGGGGATTTTCGTCTTTATCTATTTAACATCTAAAAGAATTATTTAATAAAATACTCTTACACGTTTAAACTACCTTTATTTCCATGTCTTAACAGATCAAGTCAAATAAACTTTTTAACAGTTCATACCTGCATTGTAATTGCATTGCACTTACAATTAATTAAACTATTTAAAATGTATTATAAATATTTTAAGTATTACATAAATTAACATTGTATAACGTTACTTTTGAAGTAACCAAATACATCAAGCTAACACCAACACACAACAACAACCAAAACAACAACAACAGCCAAAATATACAGTATATAGCAAACAGCAGAGGACTCAAGCCTACGGCAATGACATACAACCAGTAAGTATCATAAAAGCTTAGTTAGGTAAAGTCAACCAGGATAAATGCGTCTATTAAAGATATCTTCGAAACGCAACATATTATAACACGTAGCCGTCTTCATTGAAAGATCGGTGAACATACTTCGAACATAGTTTTAAAACGTTCCGTTTAGAAGAAATCTTTAAAAGACACATTTACCTCAAGTGACCTTACTCAGTTATACATTAAAACTATCTCTTTTTCTCTATTACTCACTTTACTACCTGCCTTTCAGTTCATTTTATAACTCTATTCTCATAAGGAAAGTTCTAGAAGGAATTGGTTTGCTAACTTATTGACTCCCACGGACGCGATATCGGGTCAGCAATGACATTCAAAATTCAATTCTAAGGACTATGCGTCAAAATGGTTCAAAAACCAACAACGTTCTCAGGTCATTAGATAGATATTTCTATGAACTTCATTTCGTTTTTTTGGCACCAGGCGGAATTCCATTAAGATATTTGTATTTAGTCAAAATGTCATCACCCTTATTACCTAAGCAATAGAGCTCACCGCTGAGCGAGCGCGGCGAATAGTTTGCCGCGCTCGCAGCGGTGCACGAATAACGAATACCCACTGCAGCAATTTATTTACTTACTTGGACTCTATTGCCTAGGTAATAAGGGGATTTTGACTAAAATACAAATATCTCAGTTCTGCAATGGAATTCCGCTTGGTGCCCACAAAACGAAATGAAGTACATCGACATACCTATATAATGACCTAATTCTCATTTCAAATTTTTAGACCAGACTCCATACAAAGTTGCCCTTTAAATACACAAAAGGTTGTCATTGGCTGATAAATCCCTGGAACATAAGAGGTTCAGATAGTTATAAATGGGTATGTGTATTTGACTTTTCTAAGAGTATATAATACAGGGGACATCACCATTACAACTAGATTAGTTGTTTTAAGAGTTTATTATCCTAATTAAAATACTACATGTCATTTAAATTTGAAGCCGCTTCGTAAAAGTGTAATAAATTACATATGCGAATCAGTAACTACGGGACTGTTTCACAATGTCCAAGTATTGGATAGCTTATTAGCAAATAAATTAACTGTCAGATAAAACTTCTTGCAAAACTAACATCTTTCTCTACCAGTTAAGCTTATTTGAAGATTGTGAAACGCCAAAGACGCCTTTGTTCGTCAGATGAGTGGCAAATAGCTTATTCAGGACTTTACTTGGACATTGTGAAACAGGCCCTAAGTCTAATTTACCTAAAAAAAGCAAGAATTAATATAATATCTGTTGATAAGTTTCTTGGTCAGCACTGCTTGTGCGTTTCTTGTGCGCGATAATAGCCCTATATTCGACGACGAAATAACTAGATTAGTAGTTACAAAACTTAACACACCATCCTTGGGCAAGTGTCGTTAACGGCGCTGGTGGTTCTCTTCAGCGCCATCAAAGGCGAGTAGTGCTATAAGGCGAGGGCGTCCCTCATGGCTTCCACTGGTGAGACGAATTTTGTGGAGCCGATGAACACGGCCGTGTCCACGCCGCTCGTGATCACGGTCCTGCGGATGAAATAGGGTGTGTTGTTGCAGTGTTCTGCGCCAGAGTGCAGCACTAGCACCTTTAGTAAGCCATAGAGTAACTTATATATACCGTTAAAACTGTTTTTTGATAAGTTTTCATATATAATAAAATATGACATTGATGCATCAAGGCGGTTGGTTTACAAAGGGGCCTACCGGGAAACGCGAAAATCGAAATTTAGTTATCTGCCTCTTCATCGCTCGATAACGCAAGAGTGATAGATAACGAAATTTAGATTTTCTTGTTTCTCGGTAGACCCTCAGATTGTGGTTGTGGCGCCTCCTATGCAGAGTTTCGCATAATATTCCCTGTTGACGAAGAGAGCCGTACGGCATACATTATGCGGTCACTATCGCGGTAAAAACTTGACGTTTGACAATTCAAATCCCACAAAACATGGCGCCATATAGAACAGCGCCATCTTCAGCGGTCAAACTCGAAAGCACGATATTGTCTAAGACTCTAGACATCGCACACAGTCAATGAATTCAAAAAAATCAAACCCCTCGTTATAATACGAGTATACATCAAATCATGTAAAAATATTTTCATTTTATAATTTTAATTACCAAAGCCGAAATTGTTACTAAAATTTTAACCTATAGTGCAGGGAATAGAGTCGATTTGTTTTGTTTAAAGACTAAACGATAGTACTTAAATTACATCGAAATTAATAAGGCCATTGGGCCTTAAAAAGACAGAGAAACGTGACCTCGACTACTTTCATCTTATTTAATTAGAACACCTACCTGTGGATATGCTTGCACTCCTCGGCCGTGATGCCACCAACGACGAAGATGATCACGGTGGGGCTGTCGAGCGGGTGCTTGGTGCTGCGAGTTTTCTTGCTCGTTAAGATGCTATAAATTAAACACAATTTCATTAATATCATTAATTTCTGATTATTGTATCTTATTCTATTCGGGCGGTATTCCGCAACTCGACGACTGGCACCTATTTTGCGTAAAAATTCTTTTGACATATTTTTTTGTTTATCGGAAGACGAATTAAAAATACTCGTGCCCCGCGCCTATTTAACACAGCTTTAGTACCGAGTACCTTAGCTTCCAGTATGTATTTTTAAAGAACCAGTCCAGTACTCACTCGCAACAAATCCTGAAGCCCCTCGTTCGTGTGTCGCAGATCAGTTAGTTCTAGTCGCTCCGTGTCTACCAGGTCTTCTAACAGCTGTTGTAGTACGCCACGGTACTCGTGCCCCATGCCTGTTCATACAGCTTTAGGGCCGAGTACCTTGCCTTACAGTATTTATCTATATTTTACAGTCAATTCCCTAAAGACCAAACGCTACTTACTTGAGTCCGCTTCTTAGCAATCCCTCGTCCCTGTGTTGCAGATCAGTTAGTTCTGGTCGCTCCGTGTCTACCAGGTCTTCTACCAACTGTTATAATACGCAGCGGTACTCGTGCCCCTGCCTGTTCATACAGTTTTAGGACCGAGTACCTTGCCTTACAGTACTGCCTAAAGAACCAGACGCTACTCACTTGAGTTCGCTTCGCAGCAAATCCCTAAGTCCCTCGTTCCCGTGTCGCAGATCAGTTAGTTCTGGTCGCTCCGTGTCTACCAGGCCTTCTACCAACTGTTATAATACGCAGCGGTACTCGTGCCCTTGCCTGTTCATACAGTTTTAGGACCGAGTACCTTGCCTTACAGTACTGCCTAAAGAACCAGACGCTACTCACTTGAGTCCGCTTCGCAGCAAATCCTTAAGTCCCTCGTTCCTGTGTCGCAGATCAGAGTTCTGGTCGCTCCGTGTCTACCAGGTCTTCTACCAACTGTTATAATACGCAGCGGTACTCGTGCCCCTGCCTGTTCATAGAGTTTTAGGACCGAGTACCTTGCCTTACAGTACTGCCTAAAGAACCAGACGCTACTCACTTGAGTCCGCTTCGCAGCAAATCCTTAAGTCCCTCGTTCCTGTGTCGCAGATCAGAGTTCTGGTCGCTCCGTGTCTACCAGGTCTTCTACCAACTGTTATAATACGCAGCGGTACTCGTGCCCCTGCCTGTTCATACAGTTTTAGGACCGAGTACCTTGCCTTACAGTACTGCCTAAAGAACCAGACGCTACTCACTTGAGTCCGCTTCGCAGCAAATCCTTAAGTCCCTCGTTCCTGTGTCGCAGATCAGTTAGTTCTGGTCGCTCCGTGTCTACCAGGTCTTCTACCAACTGTTACAATACGCAGCGGTACTCGTGCCCCTGCCTGTTCATAGTTTTAGGACCGAGTACCTTGCCTTACAGTACTGCCTAAAGAACCAGACGCTACTCACTTGAGTCCGCTTCGCAGCAAATCCTTAAGTCCCTCGTTCCTGTGTCGCAGATCAGAGTTCTGGTCGCTCCGTGTCTACCAGGTCTTCTACCAACTGTTATAATACGCAGCGGTACTCGTGCCCCTGCCTGTTCATACAGTTTTAGGACCGAGTACCTTGCCTTACAGTACTGCCTAAAGAACCAGACGCTACTCACTTGAGTCCGCTTCGCAGCAAATCCTTAAGACCCTCGTTCCTGTGTCGCAGATCAGTTAGTTCTGGTCGCTCTGTGTCTACCAGGTCTTCTACCAACTGTTGTAATACGCCACGATACTCGTGTCCCCCGCCTGTTTCACAAGGCTTTAGGACTGAGTTGTACCTATTAACCAAAATATATCACCACGTTTTTTTATATTGCAGGCAAAGTAACAGTAAAATTAGATAATAAAAAGAAAAATACCTACTATATTACCCACTTGGTAGATACGAGTATTTTATATTTTAGGATATAGAACCTTTACACAGTTTATAGTGATTTAAATTCATTAAACGAATATAGCACAACTAGTAATCCCAAATGCTATCGTTACCGTCTCTCTCTCATGATAATAAGTAATGATGTACCGAATTTCAGACACTTATGCTTTTTTTTTTGCGTACGTGCACAATACTACTTTTGTATTGAAAGGCGGCTGTCCCCTTTCCTCTTAAGAAATATTGGTAGTATTGTTTTTTTTTTTTTGAAGTTTTACATTTGGTAAGTGTGTAAGCGTCTCCTTGTGTCTTGTTCTTCAAATCTACTCACTTCTGCAAATTCTTCCTCATCATCGCAATGTCCTTCAGCCTCCCCATGATGGATTGGGAAATTTCATCGCAGTGCTCCGGGCTGCCCCTCAGCCCATGGTCAGCGAACAGGGTCTTATGGTCCTCGAAGATGGCCACGCTCAACGTCTCCGTCAGACTGTCTTCGTGCTGTTTGGAGAAGGAAACTTCGGTGCCGGTGAGGGAATACACGTGGACTATGAGGGCTAGGAGGCTTTCTAGGGGGAGCTTGCGGTCTTTCCTGGTCTTTATTAGGTGGCTGATCTGAAAAGAATGTTAAACAAACATATTTCAGAACAAAACATATTAAGTAATATGTGACCGCGACGGACAAAACGTCCCACTTTTTCGCTTGCCATAAGGACGAGATTTTCTTGTATCTTTATACGAATAACCTCACAAGGCGTCCTTATGGCAAGTGACACGTTTTGCCGGCCGCGGTCAAATATATTAAAATACAAACGAACAAGAAGACTTTTTTAAGATGCTTTTTTAATTTTCACAAAAGATCCTTTTAGAAAACTCGTGTTCCTGGTTTTATGCATGTTTATGTCTAACGACCTTTCACTATAGGAAGTAATCATATTTATTAGAGCTTCTAGGGCTCTAGCCATGATGACAATGGTGTATGGCCATACAGAGTATCCTAATAATTCGACTTATAATTATAATAGTATGTTTTTAAGTCCATATTCAGAATACGAAATAATGAATATCATTACTTCATTAAATAATTCGCATGCAGTAGGATTTGACGGTATTTGCACATACATCATTAAGCAATGTAAATCTCAACTTAGTGCAATTATAACACATTTATTTAATTTTTCATTCGAAAGCGGCCCATTTCCAGAACTACTCAAAATGTCTATAGTAAAGCCACTGTTTAAAAAAAATGATAAGAAGGATATGGGAAACTATCGGCCCATTACTCTGATTCCAATATTAGCAAAAATTTTTGAAAAGTGCATGCACAAAAGACTTACCAGTTTCTTAAATAAATTTAACATAATAAAATTAGAACAAAATGGCTTTCAAAAACATAAATCGACGACACTTGCTGGTTTTAACCTAATTCACCACATCGTTAAATGCATAGACGAAAAAAAACATACTACAGCTATTTTTCTAGATATGTCCAAAGCTTTTGACTTTGTAGACCATTCGTTACTTTTAGTCAAACTAGAAAATTATGGTATAAGAGGTCTTGCACTTAAATGGTTAAAAACCTACTTAAAAAATCGGAAACAGTGTGTAGAAATTGTTAAACTCAACGACTTTAAAGAAGAAACCGGCTATAGATCGGAGCTAAAATGTAACGACTTTGGTGTACCGCAAGGTAGTGTACTTGGGCCTTTATTATTTATTGCTTATATAAATGAATTACCCGATATAATTCAATATAAATCTGTTATGTTTGCTGATGACATATCCTTTATTGTTACATCAAGAAAGAATGAAAATATTGAGGAACATGAACGTAAAGTTAATGAGACTTTAAGAAATGTTATAGAATGGTTAGAAAGACATAATTTACGAATTAATATGAGTAAAACTAATTACATACAATTTAACTCCAAACTTGGCGAAAATGTTAAGATTAATGTAAACTACGGAGATGAGTCAATTCAAGAAGTGCAAAATGTAAGTTTCTTAGGGATAGTTTTAGATAAACACTTGGATTGGCAAGCACAAATAGAAAAGATTCGTTGTAAACTAAATAGATTTGTTTATGTACTACGCAAGTTAAGACGCTCATCGGGTTTACATACGGCGTTAACCGCGTATCATGGGTATATTAGTTCAGTGTTAAGATATGGGCTTATTTTGTGGGGAAACTGTACGAATTTTAACATTGCATTCGTAGCACAGAAAAAATGTATACGTGCTATTTGTAATCTAGCCCCATACAAGACATGCAAACCATCTTTCAAAAGACTTAGGATCTTACCGCTGCCATGTTTATACATCTTAGAAATCTGCATGTTTGTAAAGAGGCATATGGTTTTATTTACAACAGCTGAAAGCGCCTCTACCAGAAATCAACGGGATCCTGGAAGGTTGGTTCATAATTGTGTTCCCAGGACAGCATTATATTCGAATCATTGTTTCGTTATGTGCATGAAACTTTTTAACAAGTTACCAAAATCTATAAGAGAACTGCCTGTACATAGATTTAGAAACAAATTAATGAAGCTATTATCTGATAAAAGCTATTATAGTGTAAATGATTTCCTCTCTGAAGATATACAGCCAGAGTTGTAGTAGTTTTAAGATTTTTGCATGCTAGTACAACCTGTTTAGTACAAATAGCAGAATAAGCAACCAATTGTCACTTACCACCTAAGACACTTTTGTACCTACTTATTCTTTGCAAATAAATAAATACAATACAATACAAAACGTCAATTGAAAAGTAAAAATGTATCGGAATGCGCCGAAAAGTCAACTCATCAATTCCATACATTAAAGTTTCAATTGGCGTTTTCTATAAATGATTATAACTATACTCTGTATCTTTAGGTATTTAAATAAAAGTAAACAAAATCTACCCTCAAATAGAGATGAAGACATGATGATCAAATAATGTAGGTTAAGTCAGGTCGTTCAGTGACAGATCCAGGCGGTTTTGTATTTGGTTGGTTACCCAATAAATGTTATTACTACCCAAACGATTTGTTCGTTTACTTTTATTTAAATACCTAAAGATACTGTAGGATATAGTACGTGTCATCCACGACGCGCAGATTTGTCATATCTAACCTTTAATAAGATGACAATACTAGTCAAGGCTCGCGTTTTTGTAAATGACACGATCTATAGACCCCCTAAGTTGCCTCCTATCCTGAGCATGGTGCCTATCTTACCTGGTGGAGTACGCTGGTGGAGTCGCGACTAGCAGCCAAGCTCTGCAGCACTTGCCGTTCTAAATTCTGCAGAAGTTCCACCTGCGAACGCTTGGGGGACTTCAGCGTCTGGACCACGCCTAACGCTTGTTGTAGGACGCCGATGTGCTTTTCTATTATGTCGTAGTTTCCTGAAAATTCAGTAAAATAAGACGTCTTAACCGTTTGAACGCCACGCATATCGTGCGCGGCGCTTAATTGATTGCAATATAATGTGTAAAGTCTAAGAGAAATCATGCTTCGAATACGACAGCTGATGTATATGGTGCTAAACTGCGGCGGCGCATTATGTGGTGACCTTGCTTGTCAAATGACTGAATGTGTTGTGCATTAATGAATTTGACAATTCGTTAACCACAGAAAATATCGAGAAGTACAGTGTCAGCTCAGCTGCCAAACTAGAGGGCATGATTTTGTTTACTTTACATCTCTTCGACTATCATTGACTCTGCTAAGCACTGGTAGATAAATAAGCAAACCCCATTAATAATGTTGCAATTATTTGAAAATAAGGGTTGACATAACTATGCCATAGGATACCTTAACTTCAACGATGGTGCTCAACTTTGCCCAAGTATATTAAAGTACTTACTTACTTACTTGGCTGGCGCGATGACCCAAAATGAGTCTTGGCCTCCAACACAAGAGCACGCCACTTTTCTCGGTCCAGAGCGGACTCGCGCCAAGGGAACTTAATACACGTAGACGTGGGGATGTAGTATAAAAAAAATCTTATATTAATGTAAAACTTATATGAAATATTAAAGTAATAATGTTAAACAGAGCTGCATATGCGTAGGAACAGTTAAAAAAAAACAAAGATTATGAGATAACCTAACGTGGCCTAATATCTAATACAAGAGTAACTATAGGCCTGACAATTGTATGCTTGCAAGTTGTTTTACCCTTAGCGGCCGCCACGATCTTCTCAATGCTCTGCGGCGTGACCTTCATCAGCGTCTTGGGACTGGGCGACCTAGAATTCGAAATTCAAAAATTTATACTGGCAACATTTACAGTATCAGTTTATATAGTGTAAAAATAAATTGTCACAGGGATTATCATTCGAAGCGAGAGGTGATGATTATTATGATGATGATGATGTAATCCTGTTATCCGTCATTAGGGACATAGGGCTCGCAGAAGAATTTTCCATTTGGCGCGATCCTGGGTGGCTACTTCCAGCTCTTCCCAGCCGAGTCCAGTTGAACCAGCCTCCTTCTCAACTGATGGCCTCCATATGGTACGAGGCCGCCCTGACCGTCTACTGCCAGTCGATTGCGAACGGAGACACTGCTTGGACAAGTGGTTGTCCGGTCTACGGAGCATGTGTCCGATCCATCGCCATTTCCTTAGAAGGATTTCCTGGCCTATAGGTTTCTGGTCAGTCATCTGCCACAATCTGACGTTCGAGATAGTTCGTGGCCAGTAAACCCCTAGGATGCGCTGCAGGCACATGATTATAAACACCTGCAGCCGATTGGTGATGTCCTTCCTCACAAGCCAGGTTTCGCAACCATACAGCAGGACCAACTTGACGGTGGAGTTGAACAATTTGACTTTCGTACGCCGAGTTATCACGGTATAATTTTTATGATCTTGTCTGGTATACCTCTTTTCTTAAGTATGCGCCATATACTTGTCCACTTAACCCTGTCGAACGCCTTCTCGAAGTCCACAAACAGAGTGAATAGTTCGCTACGAATTTCGTTCACAATTTGTATCAAAGAAATACCTCTGCACATCTATCTTGGACAGCTTGTTGTAGAGGTCGAACATGACCTCCTTCTGGCTCTTGTTGATCATGTGGTCGAAGGTGGAAGTGCAGGAGTCGTCGTTGGCGTGGTATAGGCAGCCGGGGGCGAGTTGCAGGTCTTCTGGATGCGAGATTCTGGAAGAAGAATTTCAGGTAAGGTCGAAAATATATTGTACTTTTAGTTGATTATAGCGACTTACAACATAGTCTTTATCATATTAACCCTTTCTTAGGGCTTGTGCATAAATCACGCGAGGTTTTTTCGGCTACTTTTTTGACCCCCCTCACCCTTGGTGATATTTGGTGAGGTTCTTGGCTAAACCCCCCTCCCCCACATAACCTCACGTGTATTTTTATTATAATTTTTCATTTTAAGATAAATAGTATTGTATAGAGTAAATCTTGTTTATACTCGCTGTTTTGAAGTGCCAAGCGAAGATTTATGTTTAACGAAACCGAGAAAAAGTACGTAGTAGATATGTTGTTCTCAGTTTCGTTCACTATAGAAAAAAAAAATACACGTGAGGCCTCCTTATACCCCCCCTTCCCCCAATGTGATCTGTCGTGATTTTTTCGTATAGAACCTCGCGTGATTTGTACACAAGCCCTTAACAGTAGTATCTACATATTAATGTAGATATAACCACTAAATTACTCACACATCAGCTCCACATAACAGCGACATATTGACCGCGACATCGTTGCTGTGCCCCGGGAACCTCGGAAGAACTGTCATAATCTTGTCAAGGACAGATTCCATTGAATGGCTGGTCACTCCGCAAACATCTAGAGTGCGATCTATTACGATTAGGGACGCGGGACTTGTGCAATTCTAAAATGAAACAAGGCAAACACGACATAATCACAAGTCAATTTAAAAAGATTAAAACACAACATAAGAAAACATTCCATACTTGAAGTCACCTTTATGGGTCTTACTAGGTGTGAAGTATTTCTTTTTGGATCAAACATGAACCCTGTTAGGGCATAACAAATCTTAAAACTAATATCTTATATCTAATGGTTTATATAATACAATTCTTTAATAAAAATTTAATATAAAAATTTTTTTTACAAATAGTATTTTAAAATTAATTTTCAATACCTATGAATTTTAATTGAAACATTGAAGTTAATTACAATTATACATTCAAGTTATCACTTATTTTACACGCACACACAAAACAATAGTTCTCTGTTCCCGAAAATGAAAGATACGGAAGCCTTATAGATCGTGTCATTCACGAAGTCGACGATTGATTCATTGCCATGTTATTAAAGGTTAGATTTGACAAATCTGGGCGTCAACGTAGACGACACGAACTATATTTTCGGTGTGACCTAACCTATACCAAATGGTCAACATTAGTTTCACCAATGTTCTTAACTTTTAGGAACAGCCGTTAGATCCTAAATCTGTCTATGACCCATAAACAATGTCTGATCAAACTAAATTAGGATTTACCTTTCTCCGAGCCAAACAAACAGGCGAATTTTCCAGCACCCCAGCTATCAACGAGCCGAAAGTCCCCATGTAATACACATCCTCCTTCAAATTCATAGACTCCATAATACTGTTCAAACCACTAGCCAGCCTCCGCACTTGAGCCCTCTCCTCTTTGCTCAATGTGTACAGGTCTATGGCTGTTGACTCCGTTGTGAGTTTACCATCATATGCTGGATACACTTTGTGGTATGGGGGTGTGAGGAACACTACATTTGTTGGTGAAATTGTGAATAGTGGGAGATGGACCACTTCAACTGCACATTGCTGAAAAATTAAAGTTATTTTTTTTTTATGAATAAATCATTTTTCATTTTTTTCATTTTCATTATGAGATATGCTATAAATAAAACTGAAACTGAAAAACGTAAACAATTACCACATTAGTCTGTTAGATTTTCACTGCTAAAGTATAGCCATGTGGAAATCTTGAGCTCTGAGGACTCCCAGACCAAATCGTGTGTGGGCAGTCTTGCAGAGTGTGTACAGCTCCTTGGTGCATTCACAATTTCGTAAAAAAAATTGTTTAGTCAGAACATCAAAGGTGCAAATTGAATAGTAAGATATGAGTCTTTTTAATAGACAGTATTTTTCTATTGGTGCCCTTTTCAATTAAATATTTTGCAGCATAGATCACACAAGCTATAATAAATAATATACATCCTCTTAAATGTTACTTCAAGTGAAATAAACATAAAAACACTGATTTTAGGTGCATACTTTTTTACCAATCCATTCCAACAGCATCCCCTCCAACTGCTTAGTAGCCTCCGTGGGAGCCTTCCCTGCCGCCACCACATCACTCACATCCTTCCCCTCATTCAGCTCCAGATAAATCACGTCCAGGCTGACGGTGCATATCAGCATGCAGTGAGCAAAGTCACTGTGCTTGATGATCTCTCGGACTGTGCGAAGTTGTGTGCTGGCAGATTGGGTGATGAAGACAGCTTTCTTTTGGTCTTTTGTAGCAAACTAAAAGGAAATATGATATAAAGAATAATATTTTCGACAATGGAATCAAAATTAATGTGTGTCTCGTGTGGATTGTCCGGGAAAACAACTGCGTAACACAGGTCGTCTCAGAACAGTTCCTCGTCGCTTGGTGCTTTTAAAAAGGAACCCACGAATAATCGGACCTACTTATTTCGAGCACCTACCTGCCGAGATAAGAAACGAGCAATGCGACGAAATATTCAGACGTAAATTGAGAAACCTTTTGTTGGAAAACCCTCTGTACTCAGTAAATGAGTTCATGGAATTGACATTTTGATTCAGAAATTGTTTTTATTCTTATTGGTTTTATTTATTGACATTGTTTTCTTTATCATACAGATGATCCTTATTGGGAGATATTATTACATTGTTTTTATATTGTTGTGTGTTGACGATTCTTATTGGGAGATATTATTTGTGTTATTTTATTAATTTATCGTTTTTATTTTTATTATTCTCGTATTTTCGTAAGTTTTGACATTGTACAATTTATATTTTGGATTTTTGTAAGTATTTACCTACTTACTGTTTCTCTTATTTATTCTAATTGTATTGACAATCCTTATGGGAGCTATAATTTTATTTCATTAGTATTGTTATTATTTTCATTTTTATTTTATTTTGACGATCATGATAGAAATTCGTATATTTTTGACATCAATGCAAATTTATTATGTAATTGTCTTTCATGAAATAAATCATCTAATCTAATCTAATCTAATCTAATCTAATAAAAAGTGCCATTTTGAAATATACAATAAAGTGATAAAGCTGGCACTTTTATATGTATTTTTTTAACATGTCCAAATTGTAAACAGAACTCTAATATTTATATTGAGACACCTTAAAAACTCTTATATACAAATTGTACACCTTATTATAATGACTTAGGGACTGGAGTTGGCCATGTAACTGTACTGTGCTATATCTACTTGCTAAGTTAATTAATAACTATATCTATAGACTTAATTCTCTTAGTTGGCCATTGGATTGCCATTCAGAAAGTAACTAGGACCTCCCTGATATTGCTATAAGATTAGGTTCTTGTATATGATAATAAATTTAATGTTCAAATTCATATTTCTATGGTTGAAACCTTGAATGGAAAACGCTCAGGTGAGGAAAACACGCGCGCGCCGCCTCAGCCCAGGCACGTCTACATTGGCCAGTTTGTACGCGAGGATATTGCCTCGCGCGTATGCTCGCTCTATGTATACCCGCCTATATAATGAACGAAAGGGTCATAGTTTCTAAACATTTCAAAACCATACCTCAAAAGGCGATAAGCTCTTCACAGAGACAGCTCCCCCGTATATCAGATTCATCAATCCTCCGTCCCAATGTAAACATTCTGAACTGTAGTCGTCCAGGAACACGGCCGCTCCTATTATTCGATTGTATACCTCAGACCACCAAGCTTTTCCAAAATCTTTAACTGAGTTTATAGCCATTTTAAGTATAGATTAAATACAATTAATAATTATTATTAAATACACTGCCTTTCAACCCAGTCTCATCTTTTATTGATATTGTTTCATTTAAAAATTTCAATATTTTTAATATAGTTTTGACAGTTGACGTCGACGGTGTGTGTTGTCAGATTTGACGTTCCTTTGTACCACAGATTCTTAACCGAAAGAAGTGATAATATTAGGTTTGTTTTTTTGTATATAAATCATGTTCGCCAACTTAAGAGCCCTTAATCCTTGGAGCGTTCTCCGATTTCACGAAATAACGCTCGATAGATGGCGTTGGCGCTCGGTACGCGAGCGCCGGCAACGCGACGCGCGTTTCAATGCAGACTAGAATAATCTTGATAGTTTTCAATATAATTTCAAGCAACATTAATTTTAGTGTCATATGATATCATATGGGCACTCTTTATTTTATTGCATATGCACAGTAGTTTTTTTTTATGTACACTACTACTAAGTGTACAGACTACAGAGTGTACTATAACCCTTGCTCTTTATTCTGTCTCTTTCACACCAATGGAAAATGAAGAAGTTACTAAATGACTGCAGGTATAAATAAAGTATATTAGTGCGATAGAGAGACAGATAGTGTTTCGTTGTCGTATCGTAAACGATTGGCATGTTGGCCACACACTTGCTTAGTGCCTAGCCAAAATACCAATCGTTTGCGTATATTAGTGCGATAGAGAGAGAGTAGTGTTTCGTTGTCGTATCGTAAACGATTGGCATGTTGGCTACGCACCCATGATACCTAGCCAAGAAGCCAATCGATTGCGCATATTAGTGCGATAGAGAGACAGATAGTGTTTCCTTGTCGTATCGTAAACGTTTGGCATGTTGGCTACGCACCTATGCTGCCCAGCCAAGATGCCAATCGTTTGTGCATATTAGTACGAGAGAGAGACAGATAGTGTTTCGTTGTCGTATCGATTGGCATGGTGGCTACGCACCCATGCTGCGTAGTCAAGATGCCAATCGTTTGCGCACATTAGTGCTATAGAGTTTCAGTGTTATTTGAAATCACGTTAGGGTTTGTATTATTATTTTTGACCCGAATGAAGTCCATCCAGGTTCTTATGATGGAGTCAGGAGTTGGTCACCAGAACTCCTAATCTACTCATTATAATTCCATCGTGCTTGGGCTCAAAAGATTTGCCCTGACGAACACCATCGATCTAGATGAGGTCCAGGGTCTCATGACGGAGTAAGGAGTTGGTCACCAGAACTCCTAATCTACTCATTATAATTCCATCGTGTTTGGGCTCAAAAGATTTGCCCTGACGAGTACCATCGATCTAGATGAAGTCCAGGGTCTCATGATGGAGTCAGGAGTTGGTCACCAGAACTCCTAATCTACTCATTATAATTCCATCGTGTTTGGGCTCAAAAGATTTTCCCTGACGAGTACCATCGATCTAGATGAAGTCCAGGGTCTCATGATGGAGTCAGAAGTTGGTCACCATAATTCCTAATCTACTCATCATAAATCCATCGTGTTTGGGCTCAATAGATTTGCCCTCACGAGCACCATCAATCTAGATGATGTTCAGGGTCTCATGATGGAGTCAGGAGTTGGTCACTAGAACTCCTAATCTACTTACTCATTATAATTCCATCGTGTTTGGGCTCAAAAGATTTGCCCTGACGAGTACCATCGATCTAGAAGAAGTCCAGGGTCGCATGATGGAGTCAGGAGTTGGTCACCATAATTCCTAATCTACTCATCATAACTCCATCGTGTTTGGGCTCAATAGATTTGCCCTCACGAGCACCATCAATCTAGATGATGTTCAGGGTCTCCTGATCGAGTCAGGAGTTGGTCACTAGAACTCCTGATCTACTCATTATAATTCCATCTTGTTAAGGCTCAAAAGATTTGCCCTGACGAGTACCATCGATCTAGATGAAGTCCAGGGTCTCATGATGGAGTCAGGAGTTGGTCACCAGAACTCGTAATCTATTTATCATAACTCCATCGTGTTTGGGCTCAATAGATTTACTCCGACAAGCACCATCAAATTACCATTATGATGAATAGATTAGGAGTTCTGGTGACCAACTACTGAGTCCATCATGAGACCCTCGACTTAATCTAGATCGATGGTACTCGTCAGGGCAAATCTTTTGAGCCCAAACACGATGGAGTTATGATGAATAGACTAGGAGTTCTGGTGATCAACTCCTGAGTCCATCATGAGACCCTGGACCTGATCTAGATTGATGGTGCTCGTCAGGGCAACTCTATTGAGCTCATACACGATGGAGTTATGATGAGTAGATTAGGAGTTCTGGTGACCAACTCCTGACTCCATCATGAGACCCTGGACCTCATCTAGATCGATGGTGCTCGTCAGGGCAAATCTTTTGAGCCCAAACACGTTGGAATTATAATGAGTAGATTAGGAGTTCTAGTGACCAACTCCTGACTCCATCATGAGACCCTGGACTTTATCTAGATTGATGATGCTCGTCAGGGCAAATCTATTGAGCCCAAACACGATGAGGTTATGATGAGTAGTTTAGGAGTTCTGGTGACCAACTCCTGACTCCATCATGAGACCCTGGACCTCATCTAGATCGATGGTGTTCATCAGGGCAAATCTTTTGAGCCCAAACACGTTGGAGTTATGATGAGTAGATTAGGAGTTCTGGTAACCAGCTCCTGACTCCATCATGAGACCCTGGACCTCATCTAGATTGATGGTGCTCGTCAGGGCAACTCTATTGAACCCAAACACGATGGAGTTATGATGAGTAGATTAGGAGTTCTGGTGACCAGCTCCTGACTCCATCATGAGACCCTGGACCTCATCTAGATTGAAGGTGCTCGTCAGGGCAACTCTATTGAGCCCAAACACGATGGAGTTATGATGAGTAGATCAGGAGTTCTAGTGACCAACTCCTGACTCCATCATGAGACCCTGGACTTTATCTAGATTGATGATGCTCGTCAGGGCAAATCTATTGAGCCCGAACACGATGAGGTTATGATGAGTAGTTTAGGAGTTCTGGTGACCAACTCCTGACTCCATCATGAGACCCTGGGCCTCATCTAGATCGATGGTGTTCATCAGGGCAAATCTATTGAGCCCAAACACGATGGAGTTATGATGAGTAGATTAGGAGTTCTGGTGACCAGCTCCTGACTCCATCATGAGACCCTGGACCTCATCTAGATCGATGGTGCTCGTCAGGGCGACTCTATTGAACCCAAACACGATGGAGTTATGATGAGTAGATTAGGAGTTCTGGTGACCAGCTCCTGACTCCATCATGAGACCCTGGACCTCATCTAGATTGAAGGTGCTCATCAGGGCAACTCTGTTGAGCCCAAACACGATGGAATTATAATGAGTAGATTAGGAGTTCTAGTGACCAACTCCTGACTCCATCATGAGACCCTGGACCCTGGACCTCATCTAGATCGATGGTGCTCATCAGGGCAAATCTTTTGAGCCCAAACACGTTGGAATTATAATGAGTAGATTAGGAGTTCTAGTGACCAACTCCTGACTCCATCATGAGACCCTGGACTTTATCTAGATTGATGATGCTCGTCAGGGCAAATCTATTGAGCCCGAACACGATGAGGTTATGATGAGTAGTTTAGGAGTTCTGGTGACCAACTCCTGACTTCATCATGAGACCCTGGGCCTCATCTAGATCGATGGTGTTCATCAGGGCAAATCTATTGAGCCCAAACACGATGGAGTTATGATGAGTAGATTAGGAGTTCTGGTGACCAGCTCCTGACTCCATCATGAGACCCTGGACCTCATCTAGATTGAAGGTGCTCATCAGGGCAACTCTGTTGAGCCCAAACACGATGGAATTATAATGAGTAGATTAGGAGTTCTAGTGACCAACTCCTGACTCCATCATGAGACCCTGGACCTCATCTAGATCGATGGTGTTCGTCAGGGCAAATCTTTTGAGCCCAAACACGATGGGATTATAATTAGTAGATTAGGAGTTCTGGTGACCAACTCCTGACTCCATCATGAGAACTTGGACTTCATCCGAGTCAAAAATAATAATGCAAACCTTAACGTAATTTCAAGTGAAAATGCGTTTTTCAGAAAATCGCAGCCAAATAACACTAGACCTTACTCATAGTGTTGTGTTCCTGCCGGTAAGTAAGGTTGCCAGAGCTCAACGAGGGGTGGGAGGGGGTTAGGGTCGGCAACGCGCATGTAACTCCTCTGGAGTTGCAGGCGTACATATGCGGGCCGTATGCTTGTTTGCCACCGACTTAGTATTAAAAAAAAAGTAACACTGAAAATCCATCAATAAGCGAGTTAGGTATACTGTAAAAAATGAACTTTTATTAAGATTTTCTAATCGCAGTATATAGCACTTCTCGGAACTCCGTAGCTGATTACGATCGCAACGAATGCCTGACAATTGAGCACAGGTCCATCCTCTAAGCGCGCTCCGCGCGGACTGAGAGTGGGGCGTCGCTGCTGCGTGATTTATACGTGTTTTAAAAAAATATAAATTTACGGCAATGTAGGTCCCATAGTTACGATTTTTTTTTAATAGGTTAACATAAAGTTACAGTTTGCTATAATATTATTTTTAAAGCAAAATATGCGTACAATTTGCGGAAATAAAATATAATAAAACCCTGTTTTCGCCAAAAAAATGAAGAAAACTCGGAAGGTATTTTATCAGTTTTTTCAAATGAATCTTCGATTGTTAATCATTCCAGCCCCTCGTACGAGATATGTTGAATCAAATTGTAGTCATTCATGTACCAAATGATTCTTGTTTATAGCAAAATTGAGAACCGAAACGCCACATCTCACTGCAAAATTTGGAAAAGACTCCCAAAAAACCTCATTAAAAAAGAGGTTTAAAAGAGAAAATGAAAATTTGAACTGTTGGAGCCCCTAGTTTAGGAAACGATTATTTAAGTACGTTATCAGTTTTTGAATAAATACTAATAGTTACGTCGTAATCTTGAATGAAAAAGGAAGCATTTTACAAAATACGCTCGTCTGTAGGAATAAGGACTCTTAACAGTAATAAACAATTGTAGAGATTCTCACATGATTTTATACTGTAGTCAATTATGGATTATGGAAGATTATTCGAAAGGAAATATGTAGACCAAGGATCTGAAATTCAAGTTGAATATTCCATCAAGACTATTTTGCTGCGGCGAAATAATGCGACCTTGAATGAAGTCACTGTCTACTAGTAAAAGAGACAAATGAAAAACTATAAGCACGATTAATGTTTTATGAAAAACCATAAGCTCTGAAGCAGGTACAGTCAGCATCAAATACATAGAGACGGCCAGTGGTATTTATTATTTCTATGGTAATAAAGGTGTGTTACAATATATTTGGCCATTTTGGCAGTCACTGTTAGACCAAGATAAGTTGGCTGCGATATTGACAGCCCAGACAGTGCAAGGGTTATTTTAAACATCAATGTTCTATGAAATTATGACTTGCACAGGCTGGGCTATCAAAATCACTGCCATTCAGTCAGATCAAGATAGGTTATCTTGGTCTGACTCTAATCTATTTGATGTTAACTGTATGTCACAAAATAAACAGATGATAAACTGTGAATTGATGCAAACAATAAAACAAATCATGACTTTTTATTATTTTTACTTTAATGACTTATCACAATTAATTTTCTAATAATGTGCTCATGCACAGTTTCAGTTACATTATAGAATGTTTAGTGCTCATAGCCGGTGGGCAGGGCGTTGACATGGGGGTTGTGGAAGAGGGTCTTCTGGCCATCACCCCATGGGAACCTCTGTAATAACAGAAAACAGTAGCATAGAAAATATGTTGTTTAGGACAAAACGAAATAAATGCTAAGGTATGGTTATAATAAGCTAGCAACTTGCTGTGGTTTTGCACAGGTAAACCTCAACAAATTATAAACCAAAACCTTCCTCAAGACTCACTCTATTGATAGGTGAAAATGAAAAGAGCATGAAGATCTGTTCAATAGTATTTGAGTTTATAGTAAACACACAGACAGTAAGACACGGTGGGGGACCTTGCAATGGTGACAGACAGGTAGATAGGGAAATGTTCATTTACGCAGTAAGCCCTCTGTAAGCTCTGTAAGTTAGATGTAAATTTTGAATTTGAATTTGACAAACATGTAGTTTTTGCTTTTTGTCTTTATTTCTCTCATGTCGACTTGATTTTTTCAATCAATCATAACTAAGTTCCTTGTAAGGTGAATTCATAATTTGAACCATTTTTAAATCAATATTAATTACAGAAGAGCAAAGATAGTAACACTACCTTATTTGCAAGAACTTTTGTTGCCGTTGTATGATTGCATACACCTCGTTTGTGATAACTATGGCTTAATGAACTGTTATTGGCGATTAAAACGAAAAAAATGTGCAACTGCGATTACCTTTGTGCGGACGCGAAGGTATTCATAGGGTACGAATGGCGGGGGCTCGTGATGCTCTTCCTGATGAGCCAAGTAAGCGTTCAGCATACCCAGGCCCACGGCAGGGAAACCCACGAAGAACGACATCTTCTTCCACAGGGCATGGCCACCTATCACGAAAAACCACCTTACAAAAGTGCACAAACAGGTCAGAGATAAAGCCCTAAGATAGGTTAGACATGATTACATAATTCAAAACACTTATAAATATTGTTTACCTCCATGACCACCAGCAGTGGCAGAGTGCGAGGAGGCGCGAGCCTGGTTCCTCAGGTAGTTCAGGGCGGCCCTTTGCAGAATCGCAGCCATTTTCACGGGAATCTCGTTCAACAAAGTTCTATAATCGAAATTTACTTCTGTCAAATTGACAGATGAGAATCCATACTACAGATAGTAGTAGGACGTAACATGGTGTTTTGTTATTGCTCAAAATAAAAGTCATAAAAATAAAAATGCCATTTTAACCAATATTACGAATTTATTTTGTTCAGATTTAATTATCATATAATATATGTATTATTCTTGTCATATATTAAAATATATAAAAATTACCTTTATAGTCTGGACGAACATTGTGTCTCAAAATAGGTGGAAAATAAAAGTGGATATAGTCTGATACACAGGCTGTCAATAACAGTAGAAAAACTATACTAGACTGAAATACACCCTACTTGTCAGTAGAAAAAGGCGCGAAATTTAAATTTTCTATTTTTTTCTATTTCATTTTTTTTTCTTCGCGCCTACATTTTTTTTAATTTGTCGCCTTTTTATACTGACAGTGTCTGTGCTAAAGTATGTAAGCGATTACCGCCGCCCATGGACACCTGCAACACCAGAGAGGTTGTAAGTGCGTTGCCGGCCTTTAAGATGGGAGTACGCTCTTTTCTTGAAAGTTTGAAGGCCGTATCGGTCCGAAAATACCGCAGGCGACAGTTCATTCCACAGTTTAGCAGTGCGAGGCAGAAAGTTCCTGTAAAAACGCACAGTTGAGGACTGCCAACCATCTAAGTGGTGAGGATGGAAATGTTGTCGCGTAGGGCGATGGCGAAAAAAAGCGGCAGGGATTAATCCGAACAATTCCTCGGAGCACTCCCCGTTGTACATGCGATAGAAAATGCAGAGCGAGGCCACATCTCTACGCAGCGCCAAGGAGTCAAGCCGATCCGAAATACACTGGCAGTCGACAATTCGAGTCGCTCTTCGTTGGATGCGGTCCAGAGGGAGAAGCTGGTACTGGGGTGCCCCTGCCCATAGATGAGAACAGTATTCCATGTGAGGGCGCACCTGCGCCTTATAAAGCTGTAGGCGTTGGGCCGGTGTGAAATACTGTCTCGATCTGTTGAGCACACCGAGCTTTTTTGAGGCTAATTTAGCCTTACCCTCTAGATGGTCGCGGAACTGGACTTCACTGGAGATGTCGACGCCAAGGATTCCGATACCGGTTGTGGCAGTCAGGGGAGTGCTCTCAAAACGAGGTGATACGACAAACTCTAACTTATAAACTAATTAATTTATAAACTAAGAAATATCAATGAAAAATCAAACTTAAACAGCTCTTTGGCTCTTGTTTATGGTAAAATGTTGACAGCGATTAAAAACTGATGGTAAGTAAATACTTGTTTTACAGGATTTGTCTATACCATCCCATTAGGTGCCTGGGGGCCTGAGTGACAGAGAAAAATGCCCGCAATTGACGAATTTCGATTTTCCCGGTAGCCGCCCAGTTCCATTATAGGGGTGTTTACTATATAATATACTCATAATTTTTTTTGGTAACACTAGCGTGACTAGTGTCTAGCATAATAATAATAAGATAATATTAAGGAAAAGACGATATGATTATCTCTGCTTCCTATGCTCCACTGACAAGCGACTCTTGGACTTGGACTTTGACTATACATGTGTGCGATAAAGAAATATAACCGTGATTTTTGCTGCATTTTTTTAACAATATGATAAAAAAATGCACTATATAAAATTGAGATTCGTATTTCTAATAACAAAAATTAATATTAGAGTGCAAGGGTGAAATGTATGAATGAAATACAAATAAATCTACATCTACAGTTGCTGTATACTTCTTATTAAAAGGCTAGCTGCTAATGGCCCAATGTGACCGATTACAACTTAAGGACCCAGTTACTTAGGTACCAGGAAACAGGACACAACGAGGTGCTAACCACAGTTTTACTAATGGCATAATCATTTTTATATAAACGCGCTCTCCAATCCTCAATTAGCTATTAATCGTTTGTTTTAATCCTTCATTTTGATCTACGTATCAGTAAGAAAGGGATAATAGTTAATAATTACATAAATTTACTAATTCAGGCTTTTTTTATATTTATTTGCTTGTTAAGTTTTATTAATAAGAGGATAAGAAGATACCTAATAACTATTTTGGAAGGATTATAGACCTAAATGTACACTATTCTGATTAATTTATAATTATATAAATTTTACATATGGCACCATTGTATTATTTCAATACTATTCTTCATTTGGAATCACACTGAGGTATCGAAGCACTAATTAATGGAATGATTAAGAAATTAACATTAACTTTCTGGAAAATTAAGGCGATTCAAAGTTTTCGAAGTGCAGATTGCCGTCTTTTCTTTTTTCAGTGCCATCAGGAGGTCCGTCCGGAAAATAACGTTCGAGAATGGATCTTGGAGTCACCTGAAAAATATATAACATATGAAATTTATATTTAGGTCAAAACGCGGAATATTTACGTGGTAGGCAGGTAAGTACAGTGAGGATCTAAAGTAGGGGATCAAACAAGGTGTCCAAAGTATCTACTACTTACTGCAACAAGTGATGGTTGTATATCTATAACAATTAAGACTGTAAGAGATATACATTTAAATGTAAATTTTAGAGATTTATGGCTATATTTATATATGGATATATTTGACGACCGGTTTGGCCTAGTGGGTAGTGACCCTGCCTACGAAGCTGATGGTCTCCGGTTCAAATCCTGGTAAGGGCATTTATTCGTGTGATGAGCATGGATATTTGTTCCTGAGTCATGGGTATTTTCTATGTATTTAAGTATTTATAAATATTTATATATTATATATATCGTTGTCTAAGTACCCTCAACACAAGCCTTATTGAGCTTACTGTGGGACTTAGTCAATTTGTGTAATAATGTCCTATAATATTTATTTATTTATTTATTTATGTATATTTGATAAATTTATGCGAAAAATCAGATTCTTTAGGCGCGTTGTTTCATCCGCTGCTATTGATGCTGACTACATACATACATCCCGAAGGCCTACCAACAACATCGAAAAATCGAAAATCGTTATCTGCTTCTCTAACGCTCTTGCCTTGCATATTCGAGCGACGGACAGGCAAGTAACTTTTTTTTAAATTTAAAGTTGCCAATCAGTCGTGGTAATGTTTAAGAGGAATTCCTAGTTGCGATTTTTACATACAAACGCTCTCGACTGATTCCTCCCTGGATTTTTAACCTAGAGCAGTGATTTTTTCAAATAAGATCAATATCATCAATATCTGTGCCGCTATGTTTTGCTTTTTTGGATTATTTTATTTTGAAGAAAGATACAGCGCCTCGAAAATCGCAAAAACGGCTCAATTGAATTGGCTGTAAAAAAAGGCTCAGTATACAAATATGACAAAAAATATCCAAAAAATCAAAACATAGCGGCATAGATTATTTCTTCCTCTTGCAATTTCCAAAATTTCATAAAGATTGATTGCGTTTTGGAGGAGGAAACAGTCGAGAGCGAAACCTCGATTTTTGAGTTTTTTGCGTGTGAATTTCAGTCCGAGCTGCAGTTGTCCTTATCGCACGAATTGGAGGCGGAGACAGTTTCTAAATATACGTACACAGAAGGAATAGTGATGGGCATAACATGTTAATGGTTAAAATGAGAAAAAATACACCAACAACCAACAGTCGATCGCCGTAATATAACCAAAATACCACGTAGTTCTAAGAAAAGGGTGCCATGTGTTTTCACACTTTTTAATGTAACAACTATTATGTACCATGGTTTCGCAATAAAAATTTATATTCTATTCTATTCTAAAATGTACCCGTAATGGCCTGTCACTTCAAACCGTTTTTTTTTGTATTTTTTTACATTGTAGGTCACGTAGTGCTTATGTTTAGTAATGTTTACTATTAAAGGCCTGTAAATAAAGCTAAGTAGGATAATAGGTACAACCTGCTTATTTTGATTAAAACATCATAAATACCCATTTACAATTTTATTGTCTTGCATTGCTCACACTTGTGCGTCACGAGTAAACCACTAGATAGCAAATTTACATTACGGCTAGCATAAGGGCCATTTTGAAATGCGGCGGTTCAACCATTACGGTATGTTGGGATAATACCGGATGTGGGTGAAGAACGTAGCAAATTCATTTCTCCCTAATTTGGCTTTATTTTTAATGTTGGCAACATTGTGTAAGGCGGCATTTCATTGCCTCGACTGCCAGTGTCCCCGCGCCGCTCAGGGATGTCGGGCTTGTGCTATGCGCAATCACATAGAGCAAGGTAAATTTCGTGTATCCGATCTTCGCCCTGTAATTTATTTTGTGTATTATGATGAAAATGTGTTTGTTTTTGTAATTGTGTTAATGTATAATTTCGTTTTAGATGTTTATTTATAAAACAATCCAATCAAAAACAGACCTAGGATTGCTGTAGACCGATATTTGATTTTGACCCTTCCAGGTAAAGATCGGAAAGAAATAAATACGATCTTAACCCATTTAAAAAAACAGCAGTGATTGTCAAACTTTCAATTTTATGTTTTATGTTTCTGTTTTCTTTGTATTGTTTTCTTTCATTGAGGTGTATTATTTGTATTGTATAGGGATGATTAGACATGTTGAATTTTATAACAAAATCTAGTAAAATAGATAGCAAATAAGCAATTTTTCGCAATAAAATGAATATTTAAATACTATATGGAAATGATTAAAAATACAGGACCTAAATTCAGTAATTCAGTTTCAATAGTTTACATTTTTTTTCAACGTTCAAAAAGGAATTAAGTAATAGTTACATACGATCAGGGGGGCGACACTTAGAAATGTAGTTAACATTAGTAAAGATGGCGGCGACTTCTATTAATGGGATCCGATAGCATACTTTTGCGTAAAGCTGACTTCCGATTATGCAAACTACATCACCAGATATCACTATAAGATTGATAAAATATAAAGGCATGAATACAACATTAAGAAGGTTACATATACCTCGTATGTCAAGAGCAAGACTTATCTTTATTCATAATGTTGTTACCTAGCAACTGTTGTTTACTGTTAAAAAAAATTTTAACAGATATGATTGATATGCACTTATTATTCCTCTATTAATTTTAAATTGCAGAGCATAGTAAAGTCGGAGCAAGCATTAAACACGAGTCATATTTAAATAGAGAAATTATAAACCCAATAGTTCCAACGTTACAAAACCTGGAGGTTTAACAATTTTACAGTGTCCAAGACAATGCAGAGAGGTTTAGATATTTTCGAAGATAAGAAGAAAATACCATCATCATCATCAGATGAAAACAAGCGGTGATTATTTTAATTTTGTTTACGACAAGCATGTCCGATGAAACTCTGATAGGTTTGTGCAATCTGATTCTCGAAGTAAGACGAGATAGAGTGCATCTATGGAAGAACTTGTGTAGACAAGACATACACCCTATGCCTGAAATTCATTAGTACAAGAAGAAACCGAATAACGACATCATTACTCATGTGTTTATTTTAAAGAATATCTGGAGCAAATTGTTTACGGAGCTAGAGAGCGAGACGAAATTACCAGGAATTATCCTAACATACACTATACCTGTCCTTACTTTACCTCCGGAATATCTTGAATTCACGTCCAGTTGGATATTAAAGTCAAAGAAGAAACGCTCAGTTGAGAACTAGGCAAGTCAGTTATGAGCACATGAAAGAGTTCTAGGTCAGACTGAGACACAAGTCACAGAAGACGAAGCTAATGCAGCTTTGTACACAAAGATGAACATAGGTAAAAAAAAAAGATCAATTCCAAACAAAATCAGAAGCTGAAGTACTTACAACACCTAGTCTATTACTATCTTGTATACAAAATTGAAAGCAATAAACATATTCTTGCATTACTATAAAGTATGTTTTTTTTTTTATTCCATTCTTTTTAAAACTTTTCTACATAATATTAGATCTACTTGGGCGGCTTACAAGTTAGTATTTTGTTTAATATCTTGTAAACAGAACAACTATGAATGTTACAAGAAATCAAACAAAAAATAACATGTACACCGCCGAAGTAGACCTAATATTATGTAGTACGAAAGTACCTACACATACGGATGCATATGTAGATGTGAACGCACGCATATAGTTAGTTTCGGATACAAAATAGAGATAGCTTTTCGAAATTAGTTTCCTTAAAATGCTTCAAGAGGGCTCTCTTTTCCTATATATTGACTTTGCTTTTTGCATATGATCCTTACATTTTATCCAAAAAAAGATTGTATATCAACTATATATATAATTGCAATATTTTACCGTCAAAATCGCAATTGTTAGCACATTGTTTACTTATCAAATTGCCTTATGACAAAAGTATCAAAGTTTGAGAGCCCCAATTTTACCCAATTTTTGTATCAGGGTTAAGATCGGATACAAAAAAACGAAAAATAGAACCTTCGATGACAACTTTTAAGTTTGTATTGTTGGCTGCAATGTATATACGTAGGAGAAGGCTAAACACCGGACCTATTTCTTTGTGATACCTTATTCTCTTTCCATTAAAAGCAACTTTTATTCACCATCCGATGTTATCCCTTGATGGCAAAACACTCGTTACCCTAAAAAAAGTATGTCTCATCTTTACACATGTACAAAACTAAAACCCTTATATATTGAAGATTACCAAAATTCAGGCCGAATCTACGGTTATTATTTAACGATTTGCTCCGTACTTCAAGAATCTGACACGATCTAGAAAATAAAATTTGCGAGTTCTCTTTTGGTCCCAAAATTGTCCGGCATTAACCCAACATACCTTACCCAGATTGTCATTGCGATACGTTCTTCAATAAGACGGCACAAGTTTAGCCCCATCGTACTACTACTACTATTTAGATTGTAGGTTAACCATACCTACTTACAAAATTTCACAACACACCATGATCACACCCAACTTATTGTCACGGATAGGTACGACGACCGAAGCAAGGACATCATTCTTTTTTGCAGTTTTTATCTAAATAGTAATTAATAGATACAGTATAATATAATAATTAAAAACAATATTATGTGCTAACATCAAAAACAACTTGCATCGGGCAGCGCAGGATGAATTCCAGCCGGCTCGCCGGCAATGTCAACGGAACGGCGCGCAATGAGTGAGCGCTCACGTCTCGCATCTGTGTGCGCGCACTCACACTTAGATAGCTCCCGCTCCCGCCCACCGCAGCGCGACAGAAACATAGCTTCAAAAATTCGAGATTTGAAAAGTTGCTCAGCTAGGAATTGCTCTTAAGGCGCCGTGAGGTCAGGTCCTTCTCCGAATGTATAGCATATTTTTTGGCAACAGTAATAATGTGATCTAAAAATGCGCACTTTTTCAAAAACTCTGCTGGCTGAACCAACTGCATCTTAAGAACACGAAAAAATCTCAAATACCTTCTCAAATTCTAGCGCAACAGTTTCAATACTTATGTATTGGGAAATTGGGATACATAAACATAAGTATTGAAACTATTGCCTTTACCTTCATAGCCTTCACGTGGTCGAACTTGTACCCCATGAAGAATGCGGACTGCTCCAGCTGTCTCAAGCTCTTCATGCGAACTCGAGGGTCACGATCGAGGAGACGCACCAGCAAGCCGCGGGCGGGTTTTGACAATTCGGCGTTTGGTGGTAACGTGCCCGGTACAGGCTGCTCTCGATTTCTGAAAACATGAGGACGAACAGTACAATAATAATGGATTACTTACTCACATAAGTAAGAAGGCCCCACGAAACTACGGGAAAATTTTAATTGGTGAAAAATGAAGGGATTTTTTTGCCTTACGTGACGTCGTTTTCATCGTCAGTGTCACCCGCATGGGTCGTTGCTCTGCGCGCGGCCGCAGGCACTGGAAACTGTAAACAATGGAAAACTTACATTAGGTATAGGTAGGTAGGCCTTTTATTTCAAATTTTACACTATACTTTTTTATTTTATCTCTTTTCTCAGAATCACGAGGTCTTTCATCCTGACAGTAGAAAAAGAACCGGCTATGAGCGAGTCGGACTCGAGCACGAAAGGTTCCCTACCGTTATCTATAAAAACGGCATAAAAATCACGTTTGTTGTATGGGAGCCCCCTTAAATATTTAATTTATTCTATTTCAAACAGAAGAAACAGAAATACATCATCTATGACAATTTCAACTGTCTTACTATCACGGTTCATGAGATACAGCCTGGTGACAGACGGACAGACAGACAGACGGACGGACAGAGAAGTCTTAGTAATAGGGTCCCGTTTTACCCTTTGGGTACGGAGCCCTAAAAAGAGTCCCAAAGTTTTTATTTCCATTCCGCTACCATTTTTCATAGACTTTGTATGATGATAACGAAATGGAAGTAACGAAAACTGTATGGGAATTTTGGGACACTTTATTTTATAACTCTTAAAGCTCTCGCGTTTTATATTATATACATATTTAATGTCACTAACGGGTCTAAGATCTAACGTGATTAAATTTCATTATTTTACCTTTTATCCGACGTTTCAGCCAGGTTACACTAGCTGTGGTCACGGATTATATAAATGTGAAAGCTCGTTAATACCATGTGTAATAAAAAAATATACTGCTTTCCTATTTGTGTGTAAGTAATTTTAATATTTCAATCGCCTTTTTACGTGAAACTTTAAACAGACACATGTAAAGGTAAAAACATGTCTTGTTTTCTCCATTCGTCAGATAATTTATTTATTCCACGTTGTTGTAAATCGTGTTTGATGCTGCTATAAACATTTACTCGTCGCTTGTCTAGTCTATTAAGTTTTATAAGCCTTAACTTAGTTGCATTCTTTCGTGACTGTCTTGCAAAAAAACTGAGCAAGTGCTGTTCTGTGCTGAGGACGTGGGTTCTATGTTAAATTATTATTTGGTAGGTTTAGGGGGATTATATTGAAAAGGAAAAATAGTAAAGTCTTTATATGTATTTCATTCATTCCGCGAACTTTCGTACCTATCCCGTCGTAACTACTTTATGAAGTCCCTACTTACTTCCATTCAAGGCATTCAACATTTGGGCAACCGGGTTTAAACATTGACATATACATCCAAGACCGGGCCTTACGGACAGTCAAGTGCAAAAATATGTATCGATAGAATCGTCTCATACATATCGAGGGCTTCAGGCCAAAGGGGCGTATACGCAAAAATGCCATTTTTCGTTTTTAACGGCATCGTATTCGTCTTGTAACAATACGTAAGCACAATTTTTTTCATAATTTTATCATAACAATTAGTTAATTAAATAATTAAAAAATCATTTGGCGTATAACAGACAGTCATAATTTTATGTCGTTCCAAAAAGCCGTACTGAAGGCGTATAAGTGATATTTTCATTCCGTCCCCGATATTCATCGGAGTATAAAGGCGTACATACATACTTCTCTCACGTGACAGTGCGAACCACCAAATAGTGTCACGCTATATAGGCGTACATACATACGACCATAAATTTTTACCAACTATCCTCAAAGTGCGTCGCGGCAAAGAGGCGTATGAACATACGACCGTACAAAAATTACGTTGGCCTTCAAATAATGCCGGGCCAAAGGGGCGCGGAGACAGCGTCCTTGATTGCCGCATATTGCTAACCCTTACTGTCAAGCGGGTAAGCGCACTAGGGCCGCCTGTCTCTCAGTCAGTGTCTATATAGTGCGTTACAGTATGGTGTGCATCTCGTGCGAATAATAACAATGAAGTGGAGCACTCTGATGCTGATGGCTCTGCCCTGGGCATTCAAGAATGACGTGGGCGGCTGTCTCCTCTACCTCCAAGAACGCTCTGCAGAGGGGGCTATCTGTAACACGTAGGGTTAGTAGGTGTTTGTTTAGTGGGGCGTGGCCGGTTATGGACCCAGTCAAAAGCCGGACCTGTGGCCTCTTCAGCTGTCTCAGCCTCCTCGACAAACCGGGGTCGATTGTCGGGAGGGCTTCCTTCGCCTGCCTGTACGTGCCTAGGTTAGACCAGTACGGTTGGTGTTTTACCTTGGTGTTGTGTGGCAGCATGTTCCGGAGCCAGGCATAAGGCAGAGGTATAATTGGCTCCGGTCCTGCCACCCTCAGTTCCGAACATCCTCTCCCCAATATGTCGGCCGCATCGTTCCCTCGCGAGTTGCTGTGTCCCTTGATCCACTGCAGAGTTAAGCTGGTGGTGGTGCTTACCTCTGACAGAGCTTTGTGGCATTTGTAGATTAGCCCTGAGGTCAAAGTATAACTTTGCAGAGCTTGTAGTACTGGCCAACTATCAGAGAGTATGCGGATGGAGTAGTCCAATATTTTCCTTGAGGCGATTGCGTGTGCTGCCATTATGATGCCAATTCTGCCTGGAAGACTGTGTTGTGGGCACCTAGTCAAGTCCTAGTGGTGTTGAGATATGTATGTTTAGGTCCTCTGAGAATACTCCAGCGCCAGTGCCTGACCTTGTCTTTGATCCATCCGTGAAGATTCTCAGCTCTCATGGGTTGAGTCCTTCACGAGGTTCTTCGTGTAACTGTATCTTATATTTCTTGTCGAAGACGAATTGTCTGGGTATCCTGTCAGTCACTGCTTCTATTAGTGGTTCCTTACCTATCTCCTCGTAGAGGATCTCGGTGTGTCCTAGGTGGTCTCCAGAGATTAGATTTTTTGAGACGTACCGCAGTAGCTAGCGCTTCCTGTTGTATAAAGAGGTGCAGCGGCGGCAGGCTCAGTAAGGCTTCCAGGGCCGCGGTTGGTACTGTCCTCATGCAGCCCGTGGTCACCATACAGGCCAACCTCTGGATTCGTTGTAGTTCAGCTTCAACTACGGATTTTTTGGTGCGTGGCCACCAAACTATCGCACTGTAGCTTATTATTGGTCGCATGGCTGCCTGGTAAAGCCATAGAGTTATCTTTGGGGTTAGCCCCCAGGTTCTACTCACTATCCTACGACATTGCCAGATTACGACTGTGGCTTTGTCAATTTTGCCGTTTAGGTGATTGCTCTAATTCAATTTGCTGTCAAGTATTACCCCTAAATACTTTACTTCCGCAGATAGTTGGAGTTCAGTGTCGAACAGGCGGAAGTGTTTGTTGGTGAACATAACTGCTTACCATCAGGCGGGCCGTATGGTTGTTTGCCACCGACGTAGTATAAAAAAAAATAACCAGCTCAGTTTTGTTGGGATTGTCTGAGAGTTCATTGTTAAAACACCAGCGTTCCACGATGGCTAGTGCAGAGCGGGTAACATCGCATACCGTACCTGCATGATTGCCGCTCGTCAGTATCACTATGTCGTCAGCATAGCCGATTGTGTAATAGTGATTATTGTTTAGTGTGGTGATCAGGTCATTCACCACAAGGTTCCATAGTAGTGGCGATAGGACTCCTCCTTGGGGGCATCCTTTTGCCATTAATGCCTGCTGTGTTTCGCCCGTCCCGAGTTTGATGGTTCGTTGGCTCAACATGTTGTTTATCCATTCTGTCATAACTGCATTCGCGCCATGTCTTACCAGTGCTGCTGTAATGCTACTAAACCTGGTCCTGTCGAAAGCCCTTTCTATATCTATGAAGGTTCCTAAGCACATGGATCTGTTTTTGACCACCACCTCAATTTTACTTACTACTGCGTGAAGTGCCGATTCTGTAGATTTGCCAGGGCTGTAGGCATATTGGTTTGGATGCAAGGGCACATGAATTTGCACCCTCTCTCTAAGGTACCTGTCACACAACCTCTCTAATGTTTTCAACATGAAAGAGGTCAGGCTGATGGGCCTGAAGAATTTGGGGTCCGAGTAGTCGTTTTTACCTGGTTTCGGTATGAAGATAACCTTGACCTCCCTCCATTGCTTCGGCACGTACCTGTGAGCCAGACAGGCGCGCAGAACGATGGTCAGCTTCAGAGTGAGATGCTTCCCGCCCCATTTAAGAAGCGCAGGGAAGATCCCATCTATTCCTGGAGATTTGAAGGAGTCAAAGCTGTTTAAGGCCCACTGCGTGCGCTGCGGGCTGATTACCTCATATGTCTGTAGCCACTCGTCCTCCGTCGGGGTGGTAGTAATTCTTAAGTGTAACATTCCTCTGTTATAATTTGATGGAGACGTAAATGAGAAGTTGTTAGCTAAACTACTTTTAGGTTTATTAGTACAGAAGATTTAATATTGTTTCTTTTTATGAAATGATGATAAATGATGTCGTATTTATTTGTTTAGAAGTTTTGATTAATATTTTATTGTTTAAGATAGTTATAATTTTGTTACCAGGAGTAATGTTTATTGTCTGAATACAAGTTTTGATACGTTTTAACTTTAACCTTTTGTTTTAGTTAATGCACTCTAAATTTAATCGTTTGATTGTTTCTTGACTGCTTTTTTAGTAAAGCTGTCATTGTGTTGTCTTAGCAATTTCCATGCATCCTTTACTACCAATTTCAATTCTTTTCTATAAAATCGTTTTGTACTACTCAACTTTTGAGCGACTACCATTTACCTACTATCACAAATAGTAAAAATGATCTTATTGGAATTCAGTTAAGTCAGTTTTCTTAAGTAAGCCCACACGTCTTAACTCTAACTCCCACCGAAGGGCTAAACGACTGCTATTATAGGCAAAAATCAGAATAAGCGGCGTGATTGTCTTTTGAAACACTTCTTCTTATCGTGTGGGTTGTAAGATTGATGTACCTTAAAAACCCTGGTGTTAGAGTTATTGAGTCGCCAAAGGCCTCTGACATGGCTCTTATGCCGAGCACCACCGGATAGATAGCAGCCGGGACCAACGACTTTACACCGTGCCTTCCGAAGCACAGAATCATCTTACTTTTCGGACAATCAGGTGATTCAGCCTGCAATGTCCTAGCCAAACCGGGAATAGTCTCACAAAGTCACAAAGCGACTTTTGCTTGACAGTGTCCCCACCGGGATTCGAACCCGGAACCTCCGAATCGAGAGACAACCGCTCTAACCATTAGACCACGGAGGCTATTGAAACACTGAAATGCTCAAAGTGGCAATTCAAAATAGTTACTTACCCAATCGGTAACCAGCTCGAGTCGACATTGCTTAATCTCGTGGACAGTTGTGACACTATCAAAACCATCAGGAATCATTTTAATGGTAAAATCTAGATGAACTTATGAATATTTAGTCAAAATATAATTTGGCGCCCTATTATACGGCCACAAATAAAGGATACTTACAGGATAGATTCGTCAGCCCAGACGGGCGTATAAAAATCAGAAAAAATAGAAGAAAATACACAATGATGACTAAATTACTGTAAAATTAAAGTATTTCGCATTATTAATAGTATTTCCACCTTTCATGATTAAATTATCGAATAGAAAAAAAAATGAATTATACGACCGTAAATCTCAAGTATTTTTCAAAAAATTTCAACCTATATGTCGGAAATTACTGTCGTGGTAAAGAGGCGTAACTACATAATTACTGCTTTTTAGAATACGTAGAACGAAACTAGGCATGCCACATGAAACAGACAGTAATTTAAATACTCTATGCAAAATTGTAGAACAATCGGTACATTGTAACAAAAGTTATTCAGTTTTTTGTCTCTCCTGAAAAGTAGGGTTCTTGCTTATACGCCCCTTTAGCATGAAGCCCTCGATATGGTACTACGCTCTTATTACACTGGAATAACATGCTATGGGACATATTTTTGAGTAAGATGTGTACAACCATATTTTTGCACTTGACTGGACAATAAGAATGGGGTCAGTACAGCGGTGTCACGCACACGAATTCGAGCCAATCGTGCAGTCTAACGCCATAACGCGATTAGTTGATGAGTTCGCATCACGCGCGCGATTGGTCGCAACTAGTTGCTTTAGACTGCACGATTGACTCGAATTCGAGAGTGACACCACTGAACTAGCGCCATTCTTTGTGCGCGTAAGGCTCGTCCTTAGATATATATGTCAATGGGTTTAAAACATTGACATATACTAAGGACAGGCCTTAGGGGCACTTAATAATGGTACTAGTTCAGTGGTGTCACTCATGAATTCGAGCCAATTGTGCAGTCTAACGCAACTAGTTGCGATCGCGCGCGTGATGCGATCTCATCAACCAATCGCGTTGTGGCGTTAGACTGCACGATTGGCTTCACACCGGCACCGCTGTACTGGCCCCATTCGTATTGCCCGTAAGGCCCGTTCTTAGATATATGTCAGTGGTTTGAAATAGGTTTGAATAACCCACAAATAACAATATAGGTACAGGAAAAAAATATAGTATAGCTGAAATATTGCTGTGGATGATGAGAAACGTTATTAGAGGCCACATCTTAAATTAGATACGAGGGTCATGCCAAAAGAAGTTAGATACTCTATGGTCATTTGATCGATACTGGCCAGTTATACACCATTGTAAAGGTAGGTTATTTGCTAATAAATTCAAATATGGAACACTCGGAAAATGTTAGGATTCCTTTTTTAATTATTTTTTTTCTGGGTAATTTTGGAGGGAAATTTTCGCAACAATGGAGCTCACTCGACGTGATTTTCGTGTTATGATTTATTATGATTTTAAAAAAGGTTTAAAACCTCAAGAGTGTTTTGAACTTTTAGTTTCAACTTTTGGCGAGTCTGCTTGTTCACGTGCAACTGTTTTTAATTGGTTTGCTGAATTTAAAAGGGGACGAGAGACCTTTGAAGATGAGGCGAAGACCGGACGGCCGCCAACCGCAGTCACTCAAGAAAACGTACAGGCTGTGGAAAAAAATGTTCGTGCGAACCGACGAATTACATATGCAGAGCTCGAGCGTGAGCTGGGTATTGGATCAGCAGCATTGCAAACTATAATTCATTATCATCTGGCCCTTCATAAGCGTTGTTCAAGATGGGTGCCGCACAAACTCACCGATTTGCAAAAAGACCGCCGCGTAGATTGGTGCAAATTTATGATAGATAAATTCGACGCTGGCGAGAAAAAAAATGTATATGATATACTTACAGGTGACGAAACATGGCTATATAACTACGACCCCGAAACAAAGCGGCAGTCCACAGTATGGTGTTTTGAAGATGAGCCGACGCCAACAAAATGTCGCCGAACCCGAAGTACACAAAAACAAATGATTGCCTCATTTTTCTGCAAGACGGGACATATTGCTACGATAGTGCTAGAAGATCAAAGGACAGTCAACTCTGAATGGTATGTGACAGTTTGTGCCCCCAGAGTACTGTCAGCTTGGTGTGACAAGCGGCCGAAATCGGGAACTCAGCACCTGCTCTGGCACCATGACAACGCTGCCCCTCACACTTCTGCTAGAACACTTGACTATTTCAGCTCAAAAAACGTGACTATCTTGCCCCACCCGCCATATTCCCCCGACCTAGCCCCTTGCGATTTTTACTTATTTCCCAAAATTAAAGAAAAATTAAAAGGAAGGCGATTTGAGAACAAAGAAGATGCCCTGGCTGCGTATAATTATGAAATTTCTGAGGTATCTAAAGAAGAGTGGTCATCGGTATTTTCTAAGTGGTTTAGACGGATGGAAAAGTGTATACGTGTTCACGGTGACTACTTCGAAAAAATAGATAGCTGTAATAAAGAATAAAGTCGGTAACTTTTGAGTATCTAATTTCTTTTGGCATGACCCTCGTATTTAGTAATATTTCTAGTTTTTTCGAAATGTTATCAAGCTTTTAACGCTAAACAATTTTTTTACGCCGCGTCCTAGTGTTAACACACATAATAAGTTGCCCCCTTATTCATTGGAATTAGTTGGATTGCCCCCCGATCCTGAGTTAGGATTATCTATCTGGGAGTGGAGTGATGTACAGTCAGCAAAGCTATTAGCTGAGCACTGATACTGATGCAAGGATGCTAGCTGACGTCCGTACTAGTACCAAGCCGAATGATTTAGACCCATTAGGTCAAGCGGGTAACTGACAGCACCATATGATAGTGACGAAATATGATAACTAAGATTTAAATTTCAAACTGTAGAAAAAACCTCAAGGCTTTGCCACAAGGAACCCAAAGACTCCCAGACCCATCGCAACTAAAAATAGCATATGTACCTTAATTACACTGTTGGGATTTACTGCCTATATTAACGATTGGCGCCCGTAATGGCCGCGAAGATTAGCTTGATAGACTTACTTATTCAACGTAGGATAAATTTAAATAGCTTTAAGGGGTTGGTTTAACCTTAAGCAAACTGCTGTGGTGTGGATTAATCCTTTAATTACCACGATATAATTACACTGGTCTAGCTAGTAGTTAGACATTAAATACAGTATCTAATGTTGGCAAAGAAAGCAATAAAACTAAGATATACAAATAGAAAATAAAGCTTGCCATACACAGTCCACTAGGGTATGCCTGCGCAGTTTTGCCAACAGCACAGGTAAAATGTACCTTATGTGGCATTAAACTGCGTAGTTTTCTAACCAGCTTAACCTGTACATATGCAGTTGAACTATACAGGTAAAACTGTGCAGGCGTACCCTAGTGTGTATGTATGGCCAGCATAGACATCTTATTTAGCGTATACCTTACCTTGGTACGAAATCACAACTTTTAAGAGTAAGTAAAATCGCTTAAGAACCTAGGCAGTAATATACTCGTAATCTATAGGTATTCATATTAATGTATAAAAGTTACTGCCGTGTTTACTTTTCTTATTTAATTACTTATGAAGATTGCTCGACACATACAAATTAAAAAAAAATGCTTTTTGTTAAGGAACTAATAAGTACCTACTTATCTCGTTAATTAAAATACTTTTACTGAGAGATACATTAATTTGAAAGAAATAAGAAATAACATTCGGCACAAGACTTATGAGGAATAGGCAGCCAATAGTTAGCTAATCATGAAAAACAAATGTTGAAAAAGAAAACACAACTCTGCCAGAATTTCGACCAGCATACCTGATGTAGGTATGTTCCTTCTGATGCGACAAATTAATTTGTCAGTTCTTTCAAAACTATACACAGTTTAAGTATGGCGTCGCGCGCGAACATCGCAAATCAAGCGGTGCCTTAGGTCAGATATCCTAGTGTAAATTTATTCGATTTCGAAACGTGACGTACGCGTTTACGTTAATTCTCATTTAGTATCGGATTTAGACACAGCGCGCCAAGCGGAACGTTTTGGAAATTCAACATCCCATACAAAATGAAACTTAACGCAAACGCGTACGTCACGTTACGCCATCGAATAAATTTACACTAGGGTTACCGATCTGTGATCGTAATAAATTCGCTCTGAAATATCCGAATTACGTGACGTAATTTACGTCACATCTCTGGTGCACCTTAAACCGCTCCCAGTATAGTTTATGTTTTACCAACTTTTGCGGGAACAGAGAACACACCTCCATCTTTGTAGGACCGAGCAAACTACGAATAAAATAAAACTTAGGTATCACGATAATCCAGCATACTTACTAAGTTATTATGGTCAGCTAGTCCACTAAAGCTTGGTTGCATAAAGTTGATTTGGATTTAAAAAAATTAAGTAGTTAAGTAAACTATACAAACATGTTTTAAGTCCAAAAGTCAGTCTTCTAATAGAAAATCACCGCGCAATTTCTTTACCAACCGCCTGAAATATGTAGCAGGTCTATTAGGTAGTTACAGTCAGCAAAACCATGCTTAGCACCCTTGCATACATTTGAATTTTTGTATGCAGAGGTGATAAGCTAATAGTTATGCTGACTGTACATTGTTTGTTTGTTGTGATTGTTTTGTGTTGTCTTCCTCCCACATGCAGTGTAATCTAACCATTACATCTCTGACCGCATACGATTTTGACTGGTCATTCATTTTAAGTACCTATTGACCCATTATCCGCACGCTTCGATTGTACAAATAACCGTTAGAATAAGTCTTATCTTCAGTATCAACATAGCGGCAAAGATTAATTAAGCGTTAGAGAAGGCTCTGCGAGAGCTTCAGTTGCCTATTCTCTTCTTATCGGGGCTATAACCGCGAAAATCGTCAATTGCGGGCATTTTTCTCTGTCGCTCTAATTACGTCTTAGTGAGAGTAAAAGAGAAGGATCCCCGCAATTTCGGTTTTCGCGGTAGGCCCCCAGTTTCTCTCTAGTTTCGCCTTAGGTATTTATACAAAAGACAATTCTCTCGTTCCGTCATTTTAGATAGGTATCTGTATGTTTTCTGATAAATGACGAGTTATAAAGAAGAGCATGGTAGCGAAATTACATTTGGTCCTATTTATTTTAATCTTTAACTAGGTATACACAACATTAGACGCCTTCAAACCACAGTAGGTATACCCGGGATTCAGTTATAATATTTTTGGCTTCGGTCTGAATTCAAGAAGTGTTGTTCAAGGGATGGGTTGGGCAACAGTCGAACAAAATGTTCCTTGCTTGGTTGTAAAAATACGATCTACATTATTCCGGTGCATCATCGAGCCGCGCTTCGTATGGTGATATGCAGGAGCAAACTTTTTTTTTGCAAGTATAGTTACAAATACGGCGTTAAGCCCTCTACTTTCAACACTTCCAAACCTTCTAAACGTGGGAGTTGAGGGGTTAAAATGAAATGAACTACCGCTCCAGACTTGTACAAATAACGGTGTTGTCTAATTTATCGTCCCGATGTGACCGGTCTATAGACATTTCGGTCTGTGGAAGCAGTGTTTACACTCGTACATTCTGATCCAGTCACGACTCGACCGCATTAGTGAATAGAAATGGCCACTGGTTTCCAAGCGGGTGTGTTTTACAGCAATTTTCTAGAGACATACCAATTAGCACCTGTGCCTTTTAAGGTTGCCGTAAATATGCTTAGGAGTTATGTCCTTTACAAATGTAAAGCAGGTTCATATTGAATACTAAAAATATCAGGCCGCGTAGCCAACATGCAAATCGCATACGCTCCGTAGCGATCGAAACGCAGTTGTCAAAGTCGCACTAATATGGAAGAGTAATAGAGAGACACAGTGTTTCGTTGTCGTAGCGATAGCGATTGTCACCTTGGCTAGGCCGACAGGAGTCATCTATGAGGACGGGTCAGAACCAGCGGCTGTAGCACGGTCGCATTTTTAGTACTTGTCACTATGCTTGTCACTTTCGCACTTACTTACGTGTTAGAACGTGTCAGGCATAGTGACAAGTAATAAAAAGCGGCCAAGTGCGAGTCGGACTCGCCCACGAAGGGTTCCGTACCATTTATGACGTATTCAAAAAACTACTTACTAGATCTGGTTCAAACCAATTTTCGGTGGAAGTTTGCATGGTAATGTATATCATATATTTTTTTTAGATTTTTCATTCTGTTAATTTAGAAGTTACAGGGGGGGGGGGGGGACACACATTTTTTCACTTTGGAAGTGTCTCTCGCGCAAACTATTCAGTTTAGAAAAAAATGATATTAGAAACCTAAATATCATTTTTGAAGACCTATCCCTAGATACCCCACACGTATGGGTTTGATGAAAAAAATTTTTTTTTTACATTTTTATGACGTATTAAAAAAAACTACTTACTAGATCTCGTTCGAACCAATTTTCGGTGGAAGTTTGCATGGCAATGTATATCATACATTTTTTTTAGATTTTTCATTCTGTTATTCTAGAAGTTACGGGGGGGGGGGGGACACACTTTTTACCACGTTGGAAGTGTCTCTCGCGCAAACTATTCAGTTTAGAAAAAAATGATATTAGAAACCTCAATATCATTTTTAAAGACCTATCCATAGATACCCCACACATATGGGTTTGATGAAAAAAGATTTTTTGAGTTTCAGTTCTAAGTATGGGGAACCCCCAAAATTTATTGTTTTTTTTTTTTTCTATTTTTGTGTAAACATCATAATGCGGTTCATAGAATACATCTACTTACCAAGTTTGAACAGTATAGCTTTTATAGTTTCGGAAAAAAGTGGCTGTGACAGAATCGGACAGACAGACGGACATGACCAATCTATAAGGGTTCCGTTTTTTGCCATTTGGCTACGGAACCCTAAAAAAGGCAACCGTGCTACAGCCGCAGGACTAGGTACTTTATTTATACCGTCGTACTTTTGTCAGTATATCTCAGTGTATTTGTGGGGGAGAAGAAAGGTAGACGAATTTGAACCGAATCTCACAAAATTTCGATATTGAAAAATTGCCAAACCACGAGTCGTATTCCAGACAACTTCTTACTTACTGTTCGGCTTGTATACCATTTAGTACTATATTTACGTCGGTTTTTTTCCTTTTATTAAATATGTAATACGTTGCAGCAAAATTAAAATAAGTAGCTATACATAAAATGGATAAACCTATACCTAACTAGACTATAAAAGGTACCTATTATAACTGATTTCTCGGAATATAATGGCAGTCCTAATAGGAATTTAGATTGTGCTCAGTTCTCCTTGAGTTGAACCTTTGAAGATCAAAGTAATTGTTGTTAATGCAAGCTCTGTTACCGCTGCACCGTTAGAATAATATTACAACATTAAAACTTCCCGACTTAGTAGATTCTACTTGTTTTAGTTTCAGCTCGAAGTAGATCAAAAGTATGTCCTACAGTCAGCATCAAAAGTAGCGGATCAAACAAGGTGTCAAAAGTATCTACCATTCTTGAACAGCTTAACAAAATGTTATGGTTCTATATGTATGACAAATTAAGACGGTAAAAGATATACTTGTGAACATACATTTTAGAGATTTATCCATATTTGGAAAAGTTATCCGGCATATCAGGTATTTTTGGTGCGTTGTTTCATCCGCTACTATTGATGCTGACTGTACGTATAATATAGCGTCAACGTTGTGGACGGCACTGAGAGCGCCTTTCTGTTCGCGCTAAAAACCGACAGCCGAGCCGATGGATCCGGCACAAGCGTTACGTTACATGTTATGCTCGGAGTGCCGTCCACACGCAGAATTCCTGTTATATTACACGATGGAGTACATTACACGTTACACCCGTCTGGATCCAGATTTAAGCTAAGAAATTTGCACCCTCATCTGTTTTTTTTTTATGGTAGAGGAGGCAAACGAGCAGATGGATCACCTGATGGTAAGCGATTACCGCCACCCATGGACACCTGCAACACCAGAGGGGTTGTAAGTGCGTTGCCGGCCTTTAAGATGGGAGTACGCTCTTTTCTTGCTCTTTTTTTTTCTTTTTTTTTTATTGATATTTATATCAATTTGACTACCTACTAACGTAATTTTTATTTTTATTGTGGTAAACATCACTATTTCTCCGTAATGAATGCAAGTTTTAGCCTTCTTTTAAAGTAGTGACCCCAGTTTTACCCCGGAGATCATTGGGTTAAAATGTGACAGTGGTTTTTTTGTATTTTATATGACAAAGTTTGTAAACAGATGGCTAAAGTAATAATTATCATTCGCAATTTCAGGAGTTAAAAGATTATGTTCTCAATTACCCTAATTTTCCCCGTTATCCCATCTATCATTGTTTGGACCATTGCACAAACAGTTAAAAAGTAGAGCAACATTGTCGTCAAACTAGACCCTAACCAACGGAAGTCTCACAGTTAACGGTGCTGCGACTGGGACCCTGGCGCGGACCTCCTCTAATTTGTCAACTGTCCGAGTTGACCTAGTGCCGTGAAACTTGACCTCAGTGGTTTCGGAAGGATTATTTATCGTCAAGTTTGACTGGTAAGTCTGGTAACCGTGCAAGGACTACAGTCGGCAGTTGCTAAGGGAGCGAGGTGTTTATAATGAGCTAAGCACAACTTTATTGTTAGGGAAATAAGATCGTGTGCAGATCATTTTGGATATCTCACCCGCGTAGCTACTTCTGCTGCGGATTGTACAAGTAGGTAATTCTGCTGATGGACTGAATTTAACGGGGGAAGGTGACAAAGGTATAGCTAGTATAGCCTCCTACGTCCAGGCGTCCAATCATGGGACATTTAAGAGAAAATTTAGAGTATTTTTGATATTTCACCGACACCTGTAAAATGTCTACCGCTTTACGCTTTAAAAATTGAATGTCCAATTCGTCCTTTATGTTTTCTATGTACCTATTTAATGAAAGCTACTGCAATTAGTTTCAATATTATTAACTAATTTAAAACTCTAGGTTTTTATTCCAGTCATGGACTGTATGGCGCCATTCATTTTCAAAGTAACAAGTATCAATAAAAAATTCAACTGAAGCAGCTCTTTGGATCTTGTTTATGGTCAAATGTTGCCAGCGATGAAAAACTGATGGTAAATACTTGTTTTACAGGATCTATCTAGACCATCCTATTACTGTTATAAAAATAAAAGAAAGTCCATCCTAATTCATTATTGTCATTCATTTGACAGGCTTTAGATAAAATTTCTCGTTATATTAAACGAAATGTGACGTTTGAACGCCAACTAAAACATTACTGTTTTGATGGCGTCGTTGTTGCCGCCCCTGTATCTGTCGAATGCGACGTTCGCCGCCGCATTACCTTGCCGCGATTATGCCGTTCATTCGGATACCGTGATCGTAAAAAAATCGCTCTGAAATCTCTGAATTGCGACACACCTCCGATGCACCTTAAACCGCTCCCAGTATAGTTTTGTTTTACCAACTTTTGCGGGAACAGAGAACACACCTCCATCTTTGTAGGATCGAGCAAACTCTACGAATAAAATCATCCACTCATTTACATACAACAGTAATGCAGCTTTAGTTAATAATACATGGAAATCGTGCCAAAAAAGAGGTAGGTAGTTCTGTTTTTTATATATGTTATTAGTGATGAAATATTATAATGACAAATCCAAGTTTTCCACCTCGAAAGCCCTTCGGATCATTGTGTGTATAACATATAGTACAGTGAGGGAACTTGTTATAACTCGCATCTCTTGTATATCTTTTATGGACCACACTTGTCGTCTGAATCCACAGCACTTCTTTTGCACCCAGCGTATGTGGTTGCATTTCTTCGTCAACCTGATCAGGCAGGTCGAAATCGTCATCTGATGGTGGATCATCAATGAATGGTTATTACATATATATCTCCGGTCTGGCATATTCTCGCAGGATTGACCATTGCTGTAGTTGCAAACAGCTGAGCATTTGAGTCCTGCTTCCCTGCAACCACAACTGCTGGTCAACCTTTTTTGCAGTTACAGTTAGTTCAAAATTTTGTAAACCTTTGAGAAGCCGTAGAAACTATTTGGCTCACTAAGACTATTAAGACTATATTCCCATTAATTGCAAATTTCATCTTCTTGAAAGTGTGCTTAGTGACTTTTGACGTAACTCCGGGTCTTAATGGTTTTTTTTTTAATAAAAATGAAAAAGTCCTAAAATTGAATGGATTTTCATGTACTTTACAATGATCCCAAGGGCTTTCGAGGTCGAAAACTTGGACTTGTTATTACCATTTCATCACTACCAACATATTAAATAAAACAGAACTACTTCATTTGATGTTAGGTAAAATGTACCAATTCCATGGACTATAACGTCCAAACGTCACCTTTCGTTGTTTCATATAACGAGCTTTCGTTTAGGTAATACGTACCTACGTTTAGAGCTCACTTTATACTAGACACTTCATAGCTTTGCTATTAAAATATCAAAATTAATTTGACACCTAAATGGCTCAGCAATTAAAGTCCGTCAGTACATACCGAGGCAATTCTATTTACCATTTCTTGATTCAAACTATTAAAATAAATGGAAAAACGGGTAATAAAATAAAAGTCTACTTATATATAAATAAATTAAATTGTCTGACATAACCGGAATCAAAGTAATTTTATATACCTACCTATTCAAACTTAAATATTATCATATCACGCGATCCTATATATCGTTTCTGGTTTACACTTCTGTACCCCTAGTGTAAATAAATTCGATTTCGAAACGTGACGTACGTGTTTGCGTTTAGTCTCATTTTGTATTGGATTTAGAAAGAGCGCGCCAAGCGGGACGATTTGGAAACTCAAAATCCTATACAAAATTAGACTTAACGCAAACGCGTTCGTCACGTTATGATGTCCATTAAATTTACACTAGGGGTACAGGTTTAATACCTTGTAAATCGATTTAATTAACTATAAAGTATAAGGCACAGAGTTTTAACGAACCTAATGATACCAAGACCGATGGGATAGGAATGGGATAGAGATGGGAATAGGGAATGGGAATCTGCATTACCAACTTTCAATATTAATATTTGTATGTCACTCCCCAAGGCCTTGGCAGAATAACAGCGTTGCAATTTGCCTCGTCTGCGAATAGCAACAATATGCTGAGACAGGGTCTTTTCCCTACTGCAAACACATTGCTGGACCCAAGTGTGTAATTTTCGGATTCTAATGTGTACATAATTCTATCTGTTGTTTTTGTTTTGTAGTTCCTATCATTATCTTTCTATCTTATTTCTTTCATATTCTTGTCCTGTGTATGTGTGCTTTATGGAATAAGTGTCATTTCTTTCTTTCTTTCTTTCTTAAAGAGGGAGCGAGCACAAAATTGCAGTTTCTATATTGAACTTTTGCACGTAGAGTTATTGATATAAAAGGTAAAAAAACTCGCGCGTAATTCATTTTTGTTTCTTTCTTTGCATCTTAAAAAGATTCTGAAGATGAAGGGACAACGCTAAAAATACATCTCAAGCGGGAAAGCGTGTTAAGGTTGAAAGGACCAGTGTAATATGGCGTATTATTACGCGGAAAATCGTATTAGAGCCCGACCAAGCTAAGTTGGCAGCGATTTTGATAGCACAGGCTGTGCAAGTGTTAAGTAATCGTCATAATTTCATAGATGTTTGGGCTATCAAAATTGCTGCTTGGTTGGTCTGACTCTAAAAATAATCTTATTATGCGAGTTCTATGTGTATGTTAAATTTTCCTTAAGTATATAAGAAAAAGTCAATATACGAATCATGCAACCGACTGTACCTATATGTATTAGCACGGCCGCCCATATCGGCGAGGGTCCCTAGCCGCTCGCAAGCCAACGGCGGTCATTGACACCATTGCATATAGGCACATGTTCAGGGGCGCCATTCCAGACTGCTTTACAACAGCTCGTGACATTGCGAATTTTGCGCGGCTCCCTTAAATATAATGAAATTGGCAATGTTTCTATTTAAAATAGCAGCGTTTGTGACTAACACCGCAATTAGGCTATCGTAGAAAGATTTAGAAGTCATTTAAATATGAAGAACGATAGTCCATATAGTAACACCTATTTCAACAAGTTTGTAGGTATGTGATCATTGTCAAATGGCATCCCTTAAATATGATCATTTGTATGATAGTCTAATTGCGGCCTTAAAGTAAATTCTAGTTAGAAAAGAGGGAAGGTTTATAATGTTATAATTGTTGAGTGTATGTGAGTTGGTATTTGGTATTATTCGCTTTGGCTCCCGATGCAGCATATGTGTTGGAATGTTTGTAATGAAGACAAAAAAGACAAGAAGGTAAGAAAAAGACAAGAAGCGTATATCATATCAGGTAAAATTAATTTTCACGATTTTTTAAAATGAAATATAGGTAAGCATATAATAAGACCACTCGTATACATGGTGATGACGTGGTTAAAGATCATGTAGGTATGCTTACCTAAACAGTTTCGACTTTAAACGTTCAATATTCCATATTTTAGCTGGGATATAAGTATCACTGGAGTATGCCAGTTGCAATACTAGCTATATTATAGTAGTTTTCACATAGCTTTGGTGCGGAGACCGCTGTCGCCGCACCCGTACCCAAGCTATGTGAAAATGCTATATTGGCTATGTCATGGCCTGTAAATAATGAAATCCTAATTGGGTTCAAGAGTCCCTACTTAATGTGTTTTTTTTTGTCGGCTGTAATATCGTGCGGAAATGTGATAAACCATTCGGCCTGGCATTCGTGAAGTTTGTTGATGTAAGAAAGGATCGAAATAGACACCTTGGGGATAATTATGACCTTCCCGGAATTCTAAAGTTAGCTTGCCTTTCTATATGCTATATTGGCTATGTCATGGCCTGTAAATAATGAAGTCCTAATTGGGTTCAAGAGTCCTTACTTAATGTGTTTTTTTTTTGTCGGCTGTAACATCGTGCGGAAATGTGATAAACCATTCGGCCTGGCATTCGTGAAGTTTGTTGATGTAAGAAAGGATCGAAATAGACACCTTGGGGATAATTATGACCTTCTCGGAATTCTGGCTATGTCATGGCCTGTAAATAATGAAGTCCTAATTGGGTTCAGGAGTCCCTACTTAATGTGTTTTTTTTTTGTCGGCTGTAACGACAACGTGCGGAAATGTGATAAACCATTCGGCCTGGCATTCGTGAAGTTTGTTGATGTAAGAAAGGATCGAAATAGACACCTTGGGGATAATTATGACCTTCCCGGAATTCTAAAGTTAGCTTGCCTTTCTATATGCTATATTGGCTATGTCATGGCCTGTAAATAATGAAGTCCTAATTGGGTTGAAGAGTCCCTACTTAATGTGTTTTTTTTTGTCGGCTGTAACATCGTGCGGAAATGTGATAAACCATTCGGCCTGGCATTCGTGAAGTTTGTTGATGTAAGAAAGGATCGAAATAGACACCTTGGGGATAATTATGACCTTCCCGGAATTCTAAAGTTAGCTTGCCTTTCTATATGCTATATTGGCTATGTCATGGCCTGTAAATAATGAAGTCCTAATTGGGTTCAGGAGTCCCTACTTAATGTGTTTTTTTTTGTCGGCTGTAACGACATCGTGCGGAAATGTGCCAAACCATTCGGCCTGGCATTCGTGAAGTTTGTTGATGTAAGAAAGGATCGAAATAGACACCTTGGGGATAATTATGACCTGCCTGGAATTCTAAAGTTAGCTTGCCTTTCTATATGCTATATTGGCTATGTCATGGCCTGTAAATAATGAAGTCCTAATTGGGTTCAGGAGTCCCTACTTAATGTGTTTTTTTTTTGTCGGCTGTAACGACATCGTGCGGAAATGTGCCAAACCATTCGGCCTGGCATTCGTGAAGTTTGTTGATGTAAGAAAGGATCGAAATAGACACCTTGGGGATAATTATGACCTGCCTGGAATTCTAAAGTTAGCTTGCCTTTCTATATGCTATATTGGCTATGTCATGGCCTGTAAATAATGAAGTCCTATTTGGGTTCAGTTCAGGAGTCCCTACTTAATGTGTTTTTTTTTGTCGGCTGTAATGACATCATGGGGAAATGTGCCAGGCCGTTCGGCCTGGCATTAGTGAAGTTTGTTGATGTAAGAAAGGACCGAAATAGACATCTGGGGTCGTCCTATATAATGGATAATTATGACCTGCCTGGAATTCTAAATTTAGCTTGCCTTTCTATATTATGTTACTTGTAATAACCTGGGTATGTCCTTTAACTATATCCAAAAGAGAGGTATGGGCACTGCGAATGTCATCTCGCTTTGTGTGGTAGGACACAGTACAGTGGAGCGGATGTCATTTCAGATCTAGAGTAGAGCCTAACTGGGGAACTACCTCGACCTTACAGAAGACCGCAGCCAAATAACACTACACCCTACTCAATTACTCATAGTGTTGTGTTCCTGCCGGTGAGTAAGGTTGCCAGAGCTCAACGAGGGTGCGGAGTGTTATGGTCGGCAACGCGCATGTAACGCCTCTGGAGTTGCAGGCGTCCATAGGCTACGGAGACTGCTCACCATCAGGCGGGCCGTATGCTTGTTTTCCATCGACATCGTAAAAAAAAAGTATGTTGACAAATAATACATATATCTAGTCTAATATTTATCTTTGAAGTCGCTTTTATATTTATTATCTATTAATGTTTTGCTCTCAAATTTTGACGTACTTAGGAAAATCTACATGTTCAACCGAATTCCAATGGAGGAGGCATAAATTAATACGATAAATAAATCCATAATATGTCCTTAAATTTAATCTTTCTTATGTACTTTACCTAGTATTACAACAACTAAATCAGAATGATAATTTGTCACAAACCAAGATAATATATCACACTAAATATATACCCAATTATCTGCAAATTCATCCAAGGCCATGCTTCGCAAGAGACCTTGACAGACAGATTTGATGATATCCACAATAATGTATCCACCTAGTCAATGACCTTTGCATTTATTCAATAAACGTTCGATTTATTGCAACAGATATAATGCAATGAACTAGATACGACTTGAAACATTAGTTTTATTAGCATGCCATGTTTATGCGCTTGGTTCCCCTTCAGTGGCCTGACAAAGCATTTAATTTTTTTTTAGTTCAGATAATGAAATCTTATTGAAAAAGTAAACTGCACGCGGCAAGAATGTTAGAAACAAACCTTAGGTATGGACTAGCCTATATAATTCCCACCCATAATATTCTGTATCATTGCCCTCTTCCCAAGTATTCGAAGGACCAGGCCAAATTGCTTAATAGGAATAAAAAATTGAGCTTAATAGGACTCGGCCTAATGAAATAAAAAGTTCTGCATTCTGTACGATTATTTCGACATAAAAAAATTAAGTTTGTTTTAGGGGAGTTAATCATTAAGGTAAGTCATTTATTTCAGTAAAATCATTTTAGTCAGTTTAGTAAAATAAACCCACTAAAAACATTTTCATGTCAGAGGCAGAGAACTCAAGCTTCTAACTCTACAAGCCCTAACTTCACAAACTATACAGTCTCTACACCTCAGTCAAAATATGCGGCTCGGCCGTATCGTTACATGAACTATTTGTAGGAAATGTAATGAATAGTGAATTTTTCACCTTACGTCCATGTGATGGTAGCGAAACGTCCAAGTTACATATTTTGACTAACGTGTAGAGTTTGTGAAGGTAAGGCTTGTAGAGCTTGTAGAAGCTTGGCTCTACATGAGATCTAATAATTTGTTGACAGCGCGAGCCTTATGGTTTCGTTTTAGCAACATTTTACATGAAAATGTTATTGGTGGAATTTCGTCACTTCTTTTTGTAACTTGCTTATAACAATCTTCCATCCCCTAATTTAAAGGGTGTGAGGTGATTTACTAGTGGACTCCTGAAATACATATTTTATAATTTATAGCCTTGCTATGTTGGGGTGTAAAAGTTCCGATTTTTAGAATTGTTTAGTTGTTTGTGTACTATTATTAGCTTATATACCAAATTTCAGCTCTCTAGGACTTCAGGAAAACCCTAAGAGTTTTGATGGCCATGAGATTCATGAGTGAGGGCGTCAGTGACGAAATCGGTTTTTTTAGATATCAATAAAATGTAAAGTATAAGAGCTATGTGATTGAAACTTTCTATGTTTAATAATAAGTCCACTATTGACATCACTCATATCATAAGCTATGGGGGTTAAAAAAAAACGACGAAGCGCTTCGAGAAAAGGTAGGTAAGTAGTGCCCTTGCGCTTCGCTTGGCTTGTCCTGGTGGGGGCACTACCGCGCCCCCAGACAGATGTCAATATTAAAACCAATTGTCATGGCCGTTTAGACTAAGTTTAGCTCTAACTTACAAATCTTACAATATTTTACTATTGCTAATAAAATAACAAAACTTTTAATTAACGTCATACGCCGACATATCGTTTCATGTTGATGACGGTGGAAGAAATTTTCGATGATTATTTTAATACAGTACCTATTAGGTACCTACTTGAATTGTCAAATGCACAGAAAACATCATAGTGTAATAGTTTGACTATACATATTCGAGTTATGACGTTGGTATGTGAACTGCAGCTGAATTACTATTGTGACAATTTCCTTGATAAAATGAATGACAAAATGAACGTCATAATCGCGGCAGTACTTAATATAATGCGGCGGCGAACATCATACGGCTCAGCATTCCCACAAAACGTGTAAGATCTAAGGACCTACCGCGAAACACGCAGATCAAAATTGCGTTATACCTCTTTGTCACTCTTGCTAATTCGAGCAATAGAGAGGCAGATAACGAAATTTAGATTTTCGTGTTTTGCGGTAGGACCTCTCGAGCATTAGATGAGAAAATGATGAGCGTTATTGTACTGAGATAATGGAATTATGAGTGAATTCCCCATCATCACACGGGCAACCACACAACCACAGCCTAAGCAGATAAACTTCTGTACAGTTATCTCCGCTGTGCGTCCAGCGAAAGTGTCGCAATCCGTCAAAATCTCACAATGACAGTTAATTAAAAAAGCTAAGTGCGATTGCGTGCATTGTCCGTCTCACCCGCGGTCTCATCTTGACACAACCTTGACTCCGACTACAAGACGAAACATACGTGGCGATATGGCAACGAGGTCCGTGACGTACGGTCACGGCCTTTAATTGTGGAGCCATTTACGGTTCGAGTAATTTAGGGTCCAAGCCATTTAGGATTCAAGCAATTTGCTTATTCAATACTTACGCTGTAATTGTCCAGTATAAAGTAAACTCTTTTTGGGTCAGCAATGTAGTTCGTGACTGCGCGGAGAGTACGGTCGCCAATATATTAATAGTGAGTATAACCCTAGAACCCTGCAACTACCAGTCTTACGCTGCCTTTAGGTAGGTATGTAAGTACGTGTTTTTGTACAAATTCATTGAAATTCAGTCACAGAACGCTTTATCACACAAAGCTACGGATCTCGACGTAGCACCATGTCGTGTGTTTTGCACCATACAACTCTTCAATCAACCGATTATACACCTTATTGCAATACTAATACAGGCTTGACGCCACGTTTAAGCTGGATCGTATAATGATACGCATTGTGCAATTTATGTACGTTATTCAAGAAAAAAAACATCAACGACAATGTAACTTTAATGGTTGGGGCTCGTAATAAAATAATGGTGGGTCCCAAAATAAACCTGGAAAATGCGCATCGCAGGCAATAGTTGTTTTTCAAATACAATACCTACGCGTATTAGGAATAATCTTTACTTATCTAGGTAGTTTTTTTGTTACAGTATGCATTGTTAAACAAATATCTACAAGGTGTAACAAAAATAATGGGGATCCGTCTAAGGGCATATTTGGTATCGTGTATTGATTAGGAAAAAGTATGAGAATTTTTTTTACGACAATTTTTTTTGTCCTTTTTATGGAGGGTTGGACGTTGGCCGACCTACCCCATAGAAATAAAATCTCGCGTCAAATAAGTTTTTCTTCTACTTATTCCTAATCAGAAGATCAGAACACGTCAACTTAATGCCGACTTCATACAATAAAAAGTTTTATTACGTATATTAAAAATTTTTTGTAAGAGTACGTTCTATTGTATGAATGAATGTATATTCGAGTCAAACAAACGTATATACATGGGGGTTACATTTTTGGTTTTGACCGATCCTTGTTTTGCCAAGACTAGCGTACAAATATTGTTATTACTTTTCATCAGAGTATATTTCTGTTTGAAGGATATATTTTTAGAGCCAGACCAAGATAAGTTGGCAGCGATTTCGATAGCCCAGCCTGTACAAGTGTTAAGTAACGTCATAATTTCACAGAAGTTTGACGTTTAAAATAACACTTACGCTGTCTGGGCTGCCAAAATCGCTACCAACTTATCTTGGTCTCTAGTATGATTATTAAAGTTTATTAACTTACAGTAAATAATTTTCAACAAGTTAAACGTTTTGGTTTTTGCTGACGGTAATAAATTCTGAAGTAATAACCCCTCGTTGGATTTTTGATTATCGGTCGAATTAGGTCTGTGGTTCTGTATGTACATATGTTTTAGATTTCTTTCGAACTGCTTTTAAGATAATGCTGTTTACATAACGACCTAATTAACTTCTCCAGATTTTTTAATGCTTAATAAATAAGTATAATTAAGTACCTTTAACTTTGTATTCGACGGTTTTATTTAGTTTAATAAATAAAAGTTCCGCTTCTAACCAATGTCTACAATTTACAAGATACACCTTACACGCATGATTCTAATAACGTTAATAACCAACAAATGTATAAATGTTGGCATTTGTATGTCGGAATGTTTATTCATTAATCACGGAGTCTACTAACAAGAAAGACTGAAGACTGAGTTTACTATAAAATGAGAGAAACGAGCTTTACGTGAACAAACCCGGAGGCAAAAGCTAAAAGATTATTACATCGATTCTCACAGACACTAGAAATAGCAAAGGAAGTGGAAGATTTAAATCACGGCTACTTATAAACCTAGGCAGGTCTGTCAGAAGTCAATGACACAAAACGGCACGGCCATTATAAGACGGGTTTTACTTTTAATGTGCAGCAGTTTAAACATATCCTTATCGTATTAATCTTTTTATTTAATGAATAGAGAAATGTTGATTATCAGATAACACCATATGAATTTGGTTTAGGAATGTAACTGTGTTTTGAGACACGAATTTTAAGTAACTACCTACAGAACTTATTTAAATGTCCCGTTTTGCAAGTTTGGAAGTAAAACACAAGAAATACTCGTAAGTATGTCATACTAATATGTAATAAGATTAAACTAAGTATTTAAATTGAATTTATACATTATAGGAAGTTAAAATATGTTATCATGTAATTTATATTGATAAATATGTAGTTTTATATCGATTATGCTTTGCCTGTTTTGGACCATTAAATAAATGTTCATTGAGAAACGTCAAGCCAATATTTTTATTGTTATTGACTGTTTTACTTCCTATTTTAATAACCATTTTAATAATTCAGGTATACCTATAATAAAACCTTCACTTGCTCTGAGGCAAGATATACAACTCAAATGCGTTTATTATACTGGAAGCTTACATTAAGTCCTATATTTTCCTGTTGGTTCAAGTGTTCCTCTAAATGAGTCTAGCTTAGCCTAACAGATCCAAAAAGATGTAAATTCGTCTGATTTCCGTAGAGGATACATCATAGTAACTTTAGTTAGATTGTCGAGAGCATAATGATACGGTTGGTGTTTCCTCGAACGTTTCTCGAGGGTAGATGCTTAATGGGATCGATCTTGGCCAGAGGTTGATATACAAGGTTTATTTTTATACCACGCCTGACGGTAAGCACGTAGTCCATAGGAACTTACAACCGAGGCGTCTTGCACGGCTATTATTAAAATAAGTATGTGGAGATACACTTCTAGATCTGGCTAAAGTCTTTGATACTGTTTAGATACCATTTTACTTCGCAAACTTCAAAACCTGGCATTCATGGAATCCCGCTGGCGTGGATCGCGAGCTACCTGTCAGGGAGAAGGTAATTTGTCAGAGTAAATTCCTTTAAAGGTTCTACGGAACTGATTAAATTTGGCATTTCCCAAGGAAGTATTCTTGGGCCCACTCTTCTCACAATATACATGAATGACATTCTTCATCTCAAAATTCCTGATTCTGGAATTATTGCTATTATTACGTAATCCCCACAACTATAATTTTTATATTATCTTCGAGGCTCTGACTATTTATTAGGCCAAGTACATATAAGCTTTTGTCCAATTGGGTTGCGAGGAGAAGATTAGGGGCCAGTTACACCAACCACACGCGACTCACGGATTAACGTCCCTCTGCAGAGACCTACTTCGCATACAATAAAATTTTTAAAATGTGTAAACAGGATGTAGTAAAAACTATTTACTAAGGAGCCTTCAAGTCCAGAACAAGGTGGTCGAAGACCGGTCATGTACTTATAAACATCATTATTGAAACCACGAACACTAACCAAGAAATAACACCTATAAGTCTAAATAATCAGTTACTTTTGGTCATATTGAACGTACAAGGTTTCCATAAAATGCTTTAAATATGGGTGATTTGAAGAACATTTACGACGTTTCGTTTTCTATACTTGGATTGGTTCTTAATCCAGGTCATTTACGTAGGTATACTCATAGCCTTAAGGAAATGAACGAATTAGGTTTTAACACCAAAAAAGGGGTCAATAGCTATAAGGTTGGTAAAATACTTTAAAAGTTCTGGAGGAGCTTATATACATATTACATACAATGTTGCAACAAGACAAACATAATAAAAAATATTTGCCGAATGTTTGGCACTTTAACTGAATAATTCTGCCGAATACGAGTATTGCAAAACTTGTCGAATACGCAGAATACCGAATAAAGAGACAGATTTTTAAAGTAATTTATAATGCGTCCGTACGTACGAAAAACTTCGAAGAGGTTAGCGAGACCAGCGAGATGAGAAGCGGTCGGACACAGAAAACAAAACGGCGTAGCTGCCATTATATCCATATCTGTCTTAGATTACGTTCACTATGTGAGATCAGTGAAACATCACGTTCACGTTGTTCGCGATTGTCAGCTTTTGCGAATAACTGACAGGCCGATATCGTCCCGCGAACTGGAACTGGAAAAGGAATACAAACATCATACGTAAGATTTATCTTCTTTGTCGTAGCTGTACTAGTATTGCGTGCGAATTGGTGCGAGTAACCAATTGTAAGATATCCTTTGTTTGTATATTGATTGGTGTAGGCAGTATTTTTTTTACATAATACCATAGTGAACTCGCGGGTTTACTCTGTGGCACGTCCGCGGAGGAAACCGCAGGCCCTGTGAGTTGCGGTCAACAGCCTTGACATTGTACCCGTTTATAATGTTTGTTATTTTTAACCTGCACCGCCGCATGATTTGGCCAGGCGTTAGTGGAACTCGTTGGTATACTTTCTCATTAGCCGATATCTGGTTTTTAAAACATTTCGTTTGGAATGCCGATTTGTCTCAACTCGAGTAGATCAGAACCTCTAGTGTAAATTTATTCGATAGCGTGACCTGACGTACGTGTTTGCGTTTAGGCGCGGTGTATAGTAAAATGCGTTATTTCAAATCGATATTTACAGGCTTGTACAAGGATTTCAATTATTATTTTCTACTATGTATAATTTCAGTCCCTGAAGTAGGCTTCTGTTTGTCAGACACACGATGGCTCTTCTTCTTCTCGATAGATTATTGCTTTGAATATATGCTACAAATTGTGTTTCTTTCGATATTTTAGAAGTACTATGACGAATAACAGTATGAAATTTACTTCATTCGATAGCTTTTAAGTAACTCTAAGATTTTGTTTGTCCTTTTATCGATGCGTTAAATTTTTCATTAATTATTATGAATTCAACATTTTGCCTACTAAACGTTACCCTGCGCGGCGATACCGTCAGTACGCCAGTACGCCCGTGACCACTGTCCGCGTCGGACCTGTGCTAGTTTAACGGACGTTACATAAGTTTTTGGCAAAAATTCCATTTTTGGTACAAGCTTTTATCGCTGACTGTACTTTTATTTCCACAGGCAACTAATACTCATCGAGAAAATTTAAAAAACCCCAAAAACCTTTAGGTTGCGTTGTTTTACACAGAGTTCCTATGGCCACCTCCAGGTCAGCTCAGCTCGATGGTACCATAATATTTGCATTGTCACCCGTCTTACATGTGTATGCAAATTTTCAGCTTCATCGGAAATCGGGAAGTGGGTCAAATTTAACTTGCAAGATTTGTCCCATACATACTAACAGGGCAAGTTAGATAAAAGCTTGTAAAAACACGACTAAATATAAACTTCAGTAGTATTTCGTGAGGTGTACTTTTAATCAACAATTTAGGTCAACTATAATTATTTATGGAATGGGGAGTTAATTATCCGAATGGAAATTGTACATCAAATCCATTTAAAACCAAAATTTGAAATGCTTATCGTAAAAAAAAGAAACAAACGTATTAAGAAAGTACATTGCATGAGCATGAGAAATGAGAAAATATTTTAAAGGGCTATTACAGTAATAATCAAATTGAATACCTATTTTTAAACGTAAACAAATCATATTAATCCGCTTGTTTAATTTATATAAGTCATTATATTGAAATACCTTCAATTTTAACACGTACAGGATGTAGGAGATATACTGGATTTAAATATGTGGGAGTGCTTAGTGAAAGGTTTCATTTCATTTCGCGACTTTTAGTTTCCGAGTTACATGCGTTTTTTAATATTGAATATTGAAAAAAATAAGTTGTCTGAATGGAACGGAATAGCTGCGTTTTTTCTTACTGCAAGCATGTTTTAAGCTTCCAAAGGCAAGATTCGATATTGTTTTTATACAATTTAAATATGCGATACACAAATAATTGTAAATAACGATACTGAGAAGTAAGGATAATAGTATGTATAATGTTAATGTTTTATATTTACAATTGTTTCTGTCTTACAGAACAAGCATAAAAAAACTTGTTGTTAGGGTTTCGTACCCAAAGGGTCAAACGGGACCCTATTACTGAGACTCCGCTGTCCGTCCGTCTGTCACCAGGCTGTATCTCATGAACTGTGATAGTTAGCCAGTTGAAATTTCTACAGGTTATGTATTTCTGTTGCCGCTATCACAACAAATACTAAAAACAGAATAAAATAAATATTTCTTTCCAATCTCGAGGTTCTCATCCAATCACCGAAGTTAAGCAACGTCAGGCGGGGTCAGTACTTGGATGGGTGACCGTTTTTATAGATAACGGTATGGAACCCTTCCTGTGCGAGTCCGACTCGCACTTGGCCGATTTTTTTCTTATATTTTCGCAACTGTATTAAAAAAACATCGATCGATACACGTGCGGAAATGTCATTCTTGACTCGTCCCGAGTCTTGCCACGAGCCTACGTGATGACATATTTTCCGCACTAGCATCGAAATAATTCGAAATGTATTATTTTGTACTGTAATGGTTGAATTAAGATTTCGTTTACCAAAATACATAAAATTGTGTACTTTTCATGTATGGGGTCCCAACTCAACTATAATATTCATTTCGATACGCTATAGTCAACTATAATAAATTTGACCAATCACGTGCCGCCGCGCTCCATTTGAAAATACTAAACGGGCGCGGAGTGGGACTAAATAGCCGCGCGTTTATGTATTTTGTCTACTGAGATACTTATCAATTTAGGTTAATTATATTTAGGTTTTATAGTATAAAAGTATTATTTTAGATGACTCGTAGCAAAAGTATTGTATACAATAATTATATCCTCAAGCTTTTCAATATCGTATCTTACTTAGGCAACTTAGCAAGCTTCGTTGCCTAAACACTGTTCTCAACTGAATAGCTCTCTATTATATCACGACTGTATAAAATAATATCTGTTAGTATATAAAAAGGCTTAGTCGTGTCATCATTCGAAGTCCATAATAATAATAATAGGTCCATAATAGGTTGCTAAAGGTACTTGTTTATCTATTTATTTGGATGCTTCGAAGTGGTTAGCATAGTGCTGCTATTCGCATTGATCAACAACTTAAGTTGCAGTGGATTCAGCCAGCAGAGTTTATTAAAATCGTGGCGCTTTTTTTATCATGATACGGTTGCCAAAAATATGAATAGCAATCTTAGGGCGATATCAATCAATTCTCTAGTAACTTCGTCGATTCGAAACCTTGACTTTCGCTCGAGAGGAAAAAATTACGAACATAAGTCGAAAACGCTTTTTTTGCACAAAAGCTAAAAATACGAAAATTATTTCTAAGAATTCGCAATTTCATTTTTGTCGAACTCATTGATTACTTTTTTCTATTCAAACTTACAAAAAATAATTCGAATACATAAAATCCGTGAGAAGCATGCTCGTGGGCACGCATAACCGTTTCGCTCACGCTCAGTGCGAGTGAGAGAAGTAATGCTGAATAGCTTACTGCTAAAATAACCAGCATAAGTAGGATCTCCGACTAGTCATAGTTTTTGCGAACCGCAATAAAGTTATTCTGAACAATAGCTCTTACCGAGACAAAAGGCTTTTGTGAATTACAGGGCTGATGTGGGTTTTTTCCAACTCACAAGGTATCTGGCCTCACCATAACTATTGTTTAACACACTTTGCGGCCATGTGATAAATAGTGTCATTAATTTAAGTTGCTTACATACTATATGCTTATGTACTTACATACATTAAAAAAACTTGAGAATTCTGGAGAATTTGTAACAAGAGCAGTTTCAATAAACGATGACATAATCGTGAATTGATGTTAAAAGATAAAATATAAATGGCGCTTTTGATGATGATAACTTTTGAAGGGAATGAAATAATATTAGGTATTGTCTAATTGCAAGCAATACCGTAGACAAACAATGAAAATTAAGCCGTAAAGTCAAAGTTACTTGACCACGGTACTTTTCCATACAAACCAGGGATCGGAACCGGTTTTTTGCAAAAACTTTGAAATAAACATATATTTCGGTTTATTTTATACTCTAAATATAGGACTCGGTTGTGTTTTTAGATAACGACTTCGTATTATTAGATTGCCCAATTAGAAATGAAATAATTAACAAAGAACGAAAAAATACCGTTTTCGTTCCCATAGAAAAAATACCGGTTTCCGTAATCCCCATTTTCCTATCTGAAATTCTGGATATTATTCCCCATTCAATAGTCCCCATTTTCCTTTTGGAGAAGCGGTCGTCCACTATCCTCTAAATGGGATCACTACAAACATAGGTAATGGTCTATTTTTATACTCGCAATTACTACGGTTCTAGCTAATTTGGTTGGATATACCAACGCTATGACATCTCCAATGTAAGGTGAACCCTTGATGGCTCAATATTTAAAGACCGTGACTGTACGAGTATCTTAAGGATAACAACCCGCCCCTAGCCAAGCCTAACAAACAACAACAATGTATAGTATGTTTGTGCCCCTGACTTAGGGGACACCCACAATATGACAGTATGTATTTCCTTAATTTGTCCTTATTAGAGACAATCTTGACGTTTTCCCCGTTCATAAATTCGCCAACGTCCATCACAAAAGACATTCGTCATTTGATTTGTTGTCTCCAACCAACCAACCAACGCCATCGCCAAAGAAATACACCGTGCTATTTACAACACATAGTTTTTTTAAATGTAAATTTACAGTAGAACGACGATACCCCAACCCCGAACTTCGATTATCCAAACCATCAATCATACGAAAATTATTGAAGGGTCTTATATTTTAGCGTTAATTTGTACTTATGTCAAATTTTATTATACCGAGTACAGTATAGTTTTTATGTAAAAAAGGTATAGGTATTTTTGTTTGATTTCGTCTCAAAAGCAACACATTCCGATTATCAGAACTTTTGATTATCCGAAATAGTCTCGGCCCCAATTAGTTCAAATTTCTTCAAATAATCGAAGTTCCACTGTACCTATATGAATACGAGTATTAGTATAAGTTTCATATTTATTTTTAAAAACAAATATGAAATTTATAAAATATAAAATTTATTTAGAGGATTGGCAGAGAATGAATTGAGAATGATGTTCTATTTTTAAGATACTTAAAACAGAAAACACTTTGTTAAGTATTGTTTAGGAAATATCATGTTCAATCATATCATGACTGAAAAAGAATTTAGAGCTATTTTATTGATCGTATGATCGTATTACCTCTTTACCTTTATAAAAAAAAATATTTGAGAAACACAGGCTTCGTGACATATAGGATTTAATGCAAATGGTGACCCATCGGTATCAAAATGGTAAACACGATGGTGTTATTCATAAATTAACAAAGGTTTGTTAAGTTTATAAATAATGGGGCAAAAAATAAAATTTGTCTCTCCAGATACATACCTGGTTGTGAGTGTGACTTAGGGCCACTTGCGCCATCCAGGATTAGCCACTAACTCGGGGTTAACCGGTTAAACCCGGAGTTACAATACCATTTATCCCTGTGTTAACGGTTAACTTCGAGTTAGTGGCTAACCCTAGATGGCGCAAGTGGCCCTTATAACGGCACAACCCTCATTTTATCAAGGAAATTTAAGCGGCGGCAACAAAGACGCACGCAACAGTAATGCAACTGTAGTTATAAATAATAAATTAATAAATACATATTATAGGGACATTCTTACACAATTTGGCAAAGTATAAGAATTTAAGATTGGGTATAGATTAGCAATTAGCAAAAATAACATGTATTTTTTTTTATAACTAATTGATCTATCTATCTATAAGTCCCACGGTAAGCCAAGTATGCTTGTGTTGTGGGTACTCAGACAACGATATAATATACAAATACCTAAATACATAGAAAACATCCATGACTCAGGAATAAATATCCGTGCTCATCATACAAATGAATGCCCTTACCGGGATTTGAACCCTCGACCATCGGCTTTCATAGGCAGGGTCACTCGCTACCCACTAGGACAGACCGGTCGTCAGGTAGTTGACTTCCGAACGTCACCTTATTTCAGTTTTCGAGAGAAATATGTATGTCAAGATATTGTCAGAAAAAAAGAAGAATGATGGGCATTTATTAAATTTCGTTTCTTATTGTTAAGCTGTCCTCGCTAACCTTTACTGGTCAGACAAATAACCAGTAATTTGAAAAGATACTTGAGGGTCAATGAAATAAACCCATGGAATTTTTTCAACGAATATGACATTATCACACCGTTTTTGTACTGTAAAAACTAAAAAGCATATAGCACTAAGGTTAGTTAGAACAAGTGCGTCCATGGGATCGGGGATGTCCACCTATTCAAAGAGAATTAAGAAGACCAAGAGTCCTCACTCCATACAACGGTTTTGTTACCAAAAATACTATTATTTTCGTAGTCTACATCTAGCGTCAAGTAGCGGAACTCTCAGTACTGCTACTCGGCAATAGATATCGCGGCAAACAAAAAGTCTAATGCTCAACGATTTTCAGCTAATATTATAACCAGAGTAATCGTAGGAGTTGAAAATAGAGTTCCAGTTACTCTGGTTATAGTATTAGCAGAAAATCGTTGAGCATTAGACTTTTTGTTTGCCGCCTTATCTATTGTCGAGTCTAGATGTAGACTACGAAAATAATAAGCGTTTTGGTACCAAAACTGATGTATGGAGACTATGGAGTGAGCACTCTATGTACAGTAAAGTGTAAAAATGTGTATCGAAATAATCGTCTCATAAATATGGTACTACGCTCTTATTACACTGGAATAAGATGTTATGGGACATATTTTTGAGTAAGATGTGTACACCCATATTTTTACACTTGACTGCACTTCTTATTTCTCTATGACCTATTACAAGTACCTAGTACCTATGCCGTAGGTAAGGGTTAAGATGTTAGATTCCTTCCATCTTGACCGCACTTTGCCCTTTGTTATTGAGCACCCGATATTCTAAATAAATATCAGGAGACATCTTACACAGAACAACCTAGCCCCGAACTAAGCAAAGCTTGTACTATGGATACTAGGCGACGATGAACACATACTTGACCTTTCTATATTTCATTTCATTTCAAAAGTTGACTGACATAGATACATCTGACTTCAGAGACACATTTCATTATCATTACCTATTGGGTCTATCATTAAAATCTAGTCCCTGGTCAATTATTTCTCATAATCTGTCACATTATATTCTTTATACGACGTAATCTGTAAAAAATATCTCACAGGCTTCCATAACCATAGACATATAATCTGAATTTATCAGCGTTAATCGATAATCCCGTTCCAAATGTCCAGATGTGTCTGTGGTGGCCCTTACTTTGTCTCCGAACTGACAGTACCGCTGTGTGGTAGCAGCACTTGTTAGCCACAAATATGCTAACGACGCGGAAACAACCTTCCTGTGATTATGTAGCGTTAACGTTAACTCGGCGATTAGCGGTAATAACCAGGATTCAACCACAACTTAGAAACGGTTTTTGTTTTGGAGAACTTATTTATTCAGACACGTCACATTGCAGAAGATTTTACCTTCGACACGAGAAATCACCATCCTATACTATAGGTATATGTAGGTACAGTCAGCTGCAGAGAAAAGTCACCCCCTACCCCTCTGCATAAAAGTATGTATACAAAGGATCTAACTGACTGTACATTTTGGATTCAGCAAATCGTCTGCAAACAAAATATTTTGAAATAAAAAGAAAAATGGATAATATATGGGACGGGTCTAGAATTAGCGGCTCTGAATAGCACTGTGCACATGCTCTGCCAACTGAGAAGGCGAAGGCAGGACAGTGTACAGGTACCTCATCACAATTACGTTAGTCAAACGTAATTCAGCAAAGAAATATGAAATTTCTACTATAATCAAATTTTATGAACGTATTTACGCTTACAGACGGGATTGTATAACCGACCCTTAATCGTCTGCTGTGAATATTTCTATCTTTATAAACTATTCGAATAGGAGCTATGTGGCGCCATCACCTAGCACTGATGAGTCCGACGATGATACTAATCGCAGCCGCCGGCGCACCATTTGCGGTTTATGATTTATATGTCAGTCTTAATAGCACAGAATACTCTGTATTTAAGTATAGCTTGTCGGTAAACAACCACTACTTAAGAGTCCGCAGTAAGCTCGGTTCTCCATACAAACTTAGTTACGCTCTCATTTTAAAACGACTAGCTAGATTGCTCTGAAACTTTGAACATACTATAGGATAAGGTATATCTATGCCTGTAATTAGTTTATGTAGTTTCAGATAGTTGAAAAATACAGAGAATTTAAGTTTTATATACAAAATTTGTTTTTGCTATATTTCGTTCGTTTGATAAGCTGGAGCTATATAAACTAATTACGGGCATAGATATACCTCTTGTCATTGTATGTGCAAAATTTCATTATAATCCAACACGTAGTTTTAAAATGAGAACGAAACTCCGTTTATATGGGAAGGTGAAATCCGGCCGAGCTTGCTGCAGACCCTTAAATAGAAGAAAAGAGTAGGATATAAAAATATTGATGTCGTGGTCAGATCTTAGAATTGGTCATTACATGATGTGGCACTGATTTCATGAAATGATCGGTTGGACACATCATGACAAAATCAAACTTAACCTAACCATATGAAGATATATTTCTCAGAAATATGGTTTGACGTAACAATTTCATCCTGTATACAATAGATGGCGTATAGAGGTTTGTAGAAAAGCACCCTCATAGACATTTTCCAAGCAATTAAGGTGTTTCCAGTTTATAAATAACTTTAACAGCGCTTGGCGCCATAATATGCGATATTTACTACCCCGTTAAAATTACCTGATGCACCTCGCTTTGGTTCAATCCCGTTGTTGGTTAAACGTATTAAGAATAACTTAATTTAAGGGCTGACTAGACTAGCATGATCTTGAGGTCTGTGATATCTATACGGGATCGGAGAGCTCACATACAATGGATTTGTTGAACTCGTTCGTATTTAGTGAGCGAATGGAATTGCATTCCCATCGTTTGCGTGTGTTTAAGCACCACGTTATTCCTAGTTTTCGACGAAGCTAACGTATCTTAAGTATGGAGGATGTAATATAAGTTATCTTTAGATTTTATAATGCTTTGCGTCGATAAATTACTCCTGTCAATGAAGATAACGGCAAAAAATACGTGACGTCGTAGACATAAATAAGAGTGAATTAATACAAAATCATCTTGGGTATGGCGTTTGTTATAGTATAGTGGATTGAAACATTACCAATGCAAATTTGGTATGACATAGACCTATGATATCGACTGCCGCATTTGACAGTCAACAGTGCAGCAGCATTTTTCAGCAGCTGCTCGGTTTTATCAGGCGCTGTGAGCCAATTAAAACAGGGGCAACACCATTTTTCTGTGCAAGCGCGAACATCACTACGGTGACGATCCAGCCATATCAGTTTTGAGCGCGACTCGCTTCACGTAATATCTAGGACTTATTTTTTAATTCCCTAATTAAACATTGTATTTAAATAGCGTCTGGTATTTTTACTCTAATACGATGGAACAGTTCTGGTTGTTATTGACTAAAACGTTTAACTGAAGTAGGTTTGTAATCTTAATATGTATACAGTGTGTCCCTAGCCATTGGAGAATTGTAAATATGCATTAGGGTATTTAGAATCAGTGTAACGAAGTATCATAACAACCGGTGTAGCGGTTACGAAGAAATTAACAAATTACGATGTTTTACTTTGGAGCAGCCTGTATGTGTTAGTAGCTCCTGAGGTAATTACATCGTCATAAAATAGTATGGGACCTTCTTGGACCTTTTTCATTATCTTTTTTATTCATGACACTAATAAAGATTCTGACTTTTGACAAATATCATCATTGCCGAACATTTACGAATAAATTTCCCTTCGGCCGCGTACGCAACCAGAGCTTCGTAACCAGATGCGATCGAAAACTATTTCTGCCTTGTACGAAACCGGTTGCGATCAAAAACTAATTCCGTCTTACTAGTTATCAGTTACGATCGAACACTTTTCTTTGTTGTACGAAACCTTTCGACCGTTGATAAAGTCAGCTAAGATTATATTTATACACCTTGTTATACAGTATAAGTACTGTACACGTTATATATCTAGTCAAAAATCAGAACACAAAAATTGTACCAGTTGATAATATTCAAATACTTTGTTGGCAAATACAATGTAACCTTGTTCCTTAAAAGACACTGGCTTAAGAGACATGGAGCACTGACATTCAGGATAAGAAATTATCATGAGTATGATGAGTATCATGACAAAAAATTTGAAAAAAAAACCTATAGCTAGATGGCCCAGACATTGGTTTCGTATAAGAACGAGAAGTGTTCGATCGTAACTGGTTACGGGTAAGACGAAATTAGTTTTTGATCGCAACCGGTTTCGTACAAGGCAGAAATAGTTTTCGATCGCATCTGGTTACGAAGCTCTGGTTGCGTACGCGGCCGAAGGGATAAATTTAAGGTCCGACCGAGATCTCGGTCTCGGTCTCGGCATTCTCGGCCAAAAATCGGGCCGAGATCTCGGTCTCGGCAAGAATCTCGGCCCATTTTGGCCGAGAGCCGAGTACTAGGCAGTATGTTATCATTGGTGGATTTTTAATTTACCGCGCACGAGCGCCCGTTTCAAAGCCACCCGTTGGTTGCTTCGCCCGCTTGGTGTGACGTTTTTGTGATTTTGATTGGTTTCGTACCCACATTTTAAGCCAATTACTTATCAAATACGGCGTTGGGATCGGATAGGCTCGGTTGCCAGTAATGACTTGTTCTTTCGTTCTTTTCGTTTTGTGGTCGTTGTAATTGCGGAAGAGTTAATAAATGAGTGTATATTGTTATTGACATGTAACTTAAATTAACTTGATGTGGGTGTAAGATGACACTGGATATTTTGATACTGAATATATTTTTGTTTACGGGAAAAGGTAAAGCAGTAGGTAAGTACAAAACAATACCTGTGGCGGATTACTGTTGTGGAATATTGGACATAATTTCATGCTAACTTTGCGGATGCTTCTATGCAATTTTGACGAAACTCGCGGTGTGGTTTTTCAGACATAAGTTGATTTTCATTTAATATGGCTTAGCTTAGTAGCAGGTCCCTAACTGACCAGTTAAACGACGAGCATTGTCACAATTTAACGGACCATAACGCTGAAAAATTACGTTTTTTGGGTAACAATATATAACTTTTTTAATTCTGATTATTGTTACTGTACCTCTTTTTGTGCACATCCGTAGTAGAAAAACCGGCCAAGTGTCGGGCAACGCATAATGGAGGGTTCCGTACCTTCATACAATACAAAAAGCCAGACAAGCAAAAGAGCGAATGTTCGTGGCACTTCCTTCATTTTAATAAGAAGATATTCAAAATCATTTTCCTGAAAAAGTATTTATTACAGCTTAATCATTTACCTTACTAAGATGCGACTTACATTACATAATACACCTTCATTCCATATATCGTTATAAAATATATCGTTTAGTTTTCGAGTAAAATGGTTGTGACATACGGACAGACACAGACAGACGGCAATGGCGAAACTATAAGGGTTTTTGCCATTTTGGCTACGGAACCCTAAAAATACTATTTATTTAATAGCGCTACGAAGTGGCCATGAAACCTTTTTCTGATAAATCATCGAATTTCGACTATTAAAACATTTTGATTGCAAAAATCGTGTTTTTTTCTTCTATTTTATAAATTCTCGGTCTCGGTCTCGGTCTCGGCCGAGAATACCATTGAATCTCGGTCTCGGTCTCGTTCTCGGCCGAGACAGAAAAAGCGTTCTCGGTCGGACCTTAAATAAATTGTTCAAAACACTGCCAATGATTAATACAGTATGTTTCTTTCTGTTGACGATTATTTAAAATAACTTTTGTTTGTACATTATGTTCTTGTCTTTTGTTCTAATTAAAAAATATTACCATTAGAGTATTCCTGAGAAGTAACTCTACGTGGGATTTCAGAGTTTGTGCAATGGCTAAGGACATACTGTATAAGTACTGCATGTCATATCACATATCAGAGTGCTCGTGGTAGATGAGTATATAAATGGTTAAGTTGTTTCTTGAAATTAACCTGTTTGAACTAACAACGATATTATCTCTATTATCCCCCACATTGATGATTACAGCTTAGACAATAATTCTAGCCATAACTTAGCATGGTGTTTATTGTGTTATGGTAACATTTGCGTTAGCCATAAATTAGTGGTCGTGTGAAGCCTTGATGAATTAAGTATTGTAATTAGTAATATTGTTATGGACCTATATGTTTTGTTGCCATGACCCAATAATACCTAGATATAATCTTGGCAAAATTAGAGATCTGTAGATTCATGTATAGATCGGTATTTTTTCCCACTAAATACTATGTAGTAGGATTTTGTGTGATAAGAGGAAAGAGGACGGCCGCTTCTCCATGCAAACGTAGTCCCCATTTTCCTCTCTGGATAATGACATTATGGAAAATACTTTTACATAATTTGATGTACATTAACCATAGCTACCGCTACCGCTACCGCTAGCGGTATAGGTACCGCTGGTGTGATGTCGTGGAGGCGGACCTGCGTCGGCTGAATGCCAATTCATGGCAGGAAACCGCGCTGGATCGGGACAGGTGGCGTTCTCTCGTTTCGGAGGCCAAGATTCTTTTTGGATCGCTGAGCCAAAGCAGTTACTTAGTTAGTTAACCATAGCTATATTGGCTAAAATCAAACGTAAGGGCATAGTTGTGGTTGACATACAACCAATTGTGTCAAAATATTTGCAATAAAATTAATATTTAAAATATTTTGACAGAATTGATTCTAAATATATAAGTTGTTTATGGCGATTTCGCACGGAATCTCCACTTTCTTCTTAATGTACACTAAGTACCTAAATATTACTCATAATTATTTTTAAGGAAAAAATTATAAGCCCTTTACCACAATCTCACTCAAATCTTACTAGATTTCCTTAATACACCCACGCGTGTTATATGCACATATTGACAATATCTTATGATTAATCCCAAAAAAAAAACGATATTAAAGAAGAGAAGCTATTCGTTCTTCATTAGATGGTTCAAATATGTAAATGACTAAGGGAACAAGGCCCATGCGTTTGTACAAAACAAATTACCATAACGCGCATCTGTACCATATTAAACAAATAGCGCTTATAATGACAGATCTACGGTAATGATTACTTCCGAGACTTCCTCTCCTTGGTCATTATTACAATCGTAAGCGAGTCGCCCGCGCAGGAAAACCAATGTACTTACATAATAAAGTTGGCACCTATTCCTATAAGAACTCTAGATTTATGAGTTAGGTAAACACAGGCTTTCGGGCAGATTGGAGTCTTTTGAGCCGTGAGTCGAGTGCTTATTGAAGTCTTTTTGGAGTGCTTCTCATAGGATTTTTGTTTATTTACACTATATTATGTATACTCCGCTGCAAACGTACAAGGCCACTTTATAAATGAATTCCAGATATTTAGCAGCTAGCTGTAAGTATCTACTTGAACACAACGTGTCTTGATATTCGTTGCAAAAAAATATCTCTAGAAGATTCCAGTTTTAACAGACTCGTAACGGCTATAACAATTTTAAATGAACTCAAGTTTCAACAAAATGTTTCACTTGCACCAATCCTGGTTTAGCAACTAACTCAGAGTTAACCATTAACCCACGGTTAATTTGTACTGGTAACTCCGGGTTTAACCGGTTAACCCCGATTTAGTGGCTAATGCTGGATGGCGCAAGTGGCCCTAATAAAGTCTAAAAAACATAATCCCGTCCGAATGTTAATGATAACTTAAGAGACATGAGTATTTATTTAATTAATTTTATAGTAAACAGAAACCTCTTGAAAAATATTTATCTCTAGAAGATTCCAGTTTTAACAGACTCGTAACGGCGATAACAATTTTAAATTAACTCAAGTTTCAACAAAATTACTAATAAGGGCCACTTGCACTAATCCTAGTTTAGCAACTAACTCAGAGTTAACCATTAACCCACGGTTAAATTTTACTGGCAACTCCGGGTTTAACCGGTTAACCCCGACTTAGTGGCTAACCCTGGATGGCGCAAGTGGCCCAAATAAAGTCTAAAAAACATAATCCCGTCCGAATGTTAATGATAACTTAAGGGACATGAGTATTTATTTAATTAATTTTATAGTAAACAGAAACCTCTAAAAACGATACCACAGTTAAATTAACTCAAGTTTCAACAAAATTACTAATAAGGGCCACTTGCACTAATCCTAGTTTAGCAACTAACTCAGAGTTAACCATTAACCCACGGTTAAATTTTACTGGCAACTCCGGGTTTAACCGGTTAACCCCGACTTAGTGGCTAACCCTGGATGGCGCAAGTGGCCCAAATAAAGTCTAAAAAACATAATCCCGTCCGAATGTTAATGATAACTTAAGGGACATGAGTATTTATTTAATTAATTTTATAGTAAACAGAAACCTCTAAAAACGATACCACAGAGCTAATTTTTCATTTATTTCAAAGCTTTATTTGTTTCATTATAGTAAGCTTTGCAAAACTCGTATTTATTAAGAATCTTGATTTAACAATTACTTGCTAAGTACACATGTCTGTCGACTCACCCGTTAAGCATTCGCGTACGTTCGGAATACTCGTCCTTGCTAAAGTCGTTCTAAAATAATCTTGATAATGAGCTTACGTGAGGTTCAACAAAATGGCCGGTCCGTAAAACAATTAGTTAACATTGGCATTATTAAATAATTACCTGTGTATTTTTGAATCTTCACGTTGGTTCGTGGAATCAAAAGTCTAGGACATTCAAATAATTGTACCTACATCAAATTATATTTTAGGTATATTTTTAAAATAAACACAGCGGGTATCCATTTTTTACCTATGTATTAGAATGTTCAATCATTTTACCTACGTCTTAGCAGTTGGTTCATATTAATACTAGCACCGGCAATATCAATATTATATTTAGTTCAGGATATCGCCCAACGAGTAACGACTTTGACTCTAATCGCAATGAAAAACTTAATAATAATAACATGTAGTATGTATTTGCTTAATCAAAATCTATAACATTACCTAAAGCCCGACCAGAAATATATGATCATTGTCAAGAGGGCGCTGTTATTCTCATGTATAGGGTGACAGTTCAGTTTAGTATGAAAAATTTAGTTCCAATGAAATTTCGCAATATGGCGCGTGATATATTACTGGTCAGGCTATATATCTGCAGCAACTCCATTCCTTTCCTGTCAGTCTCTATAATTCCTTTAACTGGTGTACCACAAAATGTTAAGTCATACGTTATATAACGGTTCCCGAGTAAACTGTTAACTGGCAAACCGGAACGCGGTAAATAATTACTTTCCGACTTAATGTCGCCTCTGTACTTAGTGCGCTTAATTCATAGAGTTTACAGCTGCAGGGGCGGACTTTCAATTTAAAAAATATTTTCTGTCTCTTTAATATAGATATAAAATGTAACTTATAATGCCGAAAATTAAAATGTACTTACATTCATGTATATTGTAATAAATACTTAGTTTAAGAAATACATCTAATATTTGTACAACAACTGTAATCTGATCCTATTCACGCAATAAATAATTTATGATTTATGATTATATGACCTGATTTTTAAAATCATATCAATGAATGTGATCTTCAAATTTCAATCATCTGATTATTTTACTTTTTATGTTAAATAATTTTTGTGCCTAAATATAGTACATGTGCTCAAAAACTTACATTTCAGGTGTATGTATTAAGATCGTATCGTATTATAACTATTATAAGCAGCAGATCTATCATCATTTTAGTTCAGTTCTATTATAACATTTAACTACTGCCAAAAGCTGTATTGAGAAACAAATATTACAATATCAATTTGATATTTAGCAATTAAATAAATATTAAAACCTTTAACTCAGTTTAGTTTTTTGTCAACTATTAGTATACTACCTTACCTTAATGGTTTTTTTTTAAATAAATACAGGCTGTTTTTAGTCACCTGCAATTATTAATTACAGGTCATACTGAACAACTTATACTATGGTTACCTCATGGCTGTTTTAGTCACCAGCTAGGGACCAGCCCCGAAATCGCGAAAAAAAAAATTGACTCTCCCATACAAAATATCAACATCAGACCAGCCAAAATGTATGAAACAGCCAATTATTATTTTGCGATTTCGGGGTTGGTCCCTAGGTGACTAAAAGCAGCCTGTATAATACCTATAAGTAGCTTTGTTCTCTAATTTATTTAACTTATGGGACAAGCCACCTACTTATATTGATGATACATGACAGATACCCCTACTACATGAATGATGAAACACCGTGGGATTAAGTGTGATTGTAAAGAATGAATTATTTATTGTTATGTTATTAATGATGAAATTGATAATTCAATGTATATACAGGGTGATTCAGGAGACGTGAGCAGGATCAAGCTTGAGCATTCAGTAAGTTATAAGCAACTGTTTCGTACCAGTATTTGTGAGATTAACGTTCTTTTATTTTTTACTGTTCAAAAAAAATGTTTTAATTTATTTACGCCATGTATGGTCACCCTCTTTGTTTTATCCATAACAAGTGACAAATTAAATGTCATCGGAGTCTGGTTACTTTTGAAAAATCGTATCTCACTCAAGTGTGACATTTTGTTTTCTTCATAATCAAACTGCTGTCATAACGGTTAAAGAGGTTTTATCTTTCTTAATTAAGTGTTGTAGGGTGTCGATGATTGTAGATTATCAAATTTGTCCTTCCCAAAAAGTTAAATAACAGAAATAAAGCGAGATTGTTTTACTTAAATATAATGATGAACGGTTCATTAACATTTACTGATTGTGTAGGCTTAGTCCTGCTCACGTCTCATGAATCACCCTGTATATACCGTATTTTTTGACATTTAGATTTTATTCTAGAAAGGTTCTAGACTAGTATTTTTATACAATTTTGATGTTTGACGATCTTTTTGTGAAATTCTTATTATTAAGTTTACCATATCTATAATAGTTCAATGTATTTTTTAGAACAATAATAACTGCATCAATAAATTGCTCTGATATTTAGATTAAGATGATATTTGTAAAATTTGACGATTTAAAAGTGCTTGTTGCTAGGCCTATTTGAATAAAGAATATTTTGACTTGACTTTGACTTTGACTATTATTACATGTAAATAAAAATTGACATCTTTTCTTATTACGTATACTAGTAACTTAGCGACTAAACTTGATCAAAGGTGAAATATTACCGAAACAAAACTAACACCAAATGCGGCCCTGGCTCAGCGACGGCTGTACGGTAAAATAATGACAGTTCAACACCTAAAGATTGATTTACTCTGACCGGGTCCAAATTTTAAGCCTTGGCTTATCGTTAGGTTTAACTTTAATTGGACGCCAGTGAACGTTAAACCACGCACTTAATCCAAACTATACCTTCCTTATTAACGTTATATTGATATACGTGTTAATAAAAATTGGCGTCTGATTCAGTGATGCGTTCGACTTTCAAAGTTGAGGTTATGGGTTCATAACTGTATTATACGCTGTTAAGTGTTCCTTACATCCTGGCTCGCTAATATACACAGCCGCGTCCACCCTTATGTTTACTCCTCCCGCGAGTTGCTCTACCCGAACGGTCACCATAGACCCTCTCGTTACGCGCGCTATATATACCCGAGACAGGTATAGGACCTCTATGATGTGTGTATGACATGCTGTTTGAGACAAGTACTCTCCCGTCTAAACTTGTACATACACTACAATAACCTTTTCTTGTGGCCGGTGCAATGAATTATTCGGAACTTATTGTACGAAATTGATGTGTGTTGAGTGAGGAAAACATTGTGAAAAGAATTTGGATAGGGCGACTCTATGACCGAAACTTTTGTACAGTGCCTAAAAGAAGGTTTTGTGGACAATATATAATATAAAAGTGGTAATTGTTGAAACTTGCTTTGTAAAATTTGTCATGGTTATAAAACTCAAAAACACACGTTAATCGTTATACACACAAATACATAAAAAGTATGCCGTAATAAATATAAAGTACATATAATATTCTTCTTTAGAGCAAGTGCAATGCAGAACATATATGTATATCTCTAAATTAAACGGGCCATAAAAGGCGATATCATTCAAATCGAAATGTTTTCTAATAAACCAGTTTTTCGAGTGCAGTCCTGTTACTGTAGCCGTACCATGAGTTGACATTTGCCGTTTATATTAGCGACTGCGTAAACTCGATCGCAGTCCACTTCGCTCGCATTGAAGTATAGGTGCGATAGAGAGGGAATGCAAACGCGCAAATGTCAAACGACAAATCGTGGTAGACGTGCAGATCAGTATCAACAAGGTATCAGATGAACATCTTTAGGCATGTCCGATGAATGACTTAACTGAAATCAATATGACTATTTATGAATTAAACTATCTGCACGTATGTAACCTATTTGTATATAATTACAAAACAATCACGTCCAGCACGTAAAAATATGCCTTTATAACCAACCTACTATTAATCTATATGTAAGTGAGGTCAGTTTCTCGTGTGTCTCGCTCGCGCCTATCCATATATAGGAATGTACAAGCGAAATGAACGCGCGAATTTTTATCATTGGTGTCAAAATATAAGTTTGAATTAGCTGCTTGAAAAGGGCAACGAATTCCGAAATTAACCCTATACTTATGTATAGTAAATAGTAACCACGCGTTTTTATTATTTTAGCGTTAGGTATGACGAATATGACTTTTTTTTTATTAATTACAAATGGTGGTACTAGAACGCGGGTAGATAGTTTTCTTTAATACCATGTTGGTGGCAAACAAGCATACGGCCCGCCTGATGGTATCTATCAGTCACCGTAGCCTAAGGACGCCTGCAACTTCAAAGTTGTTGCATGCGCGTTACCGACCCTTTAAAATCCTGTACACTCCTTTTTTGAAACCCCATACTGTAGGCCCTCGGGAAAACCTTGACATGCTCGTTTCACAGCCGGAGCGTCCGCGGGAGTAAATATCTCTTAAACCGCACACTGCACGTATTATCATTTAGGTTCTAAGGTATGAGAATGAACACCCTGTAGACCAGCGGTTGAACAAAAATGGGTTTCGATAATATTAAAGTTTTTTCTTTTTTGATATGTCATTGGGAGTAAGTTAAATAATACTTTGGTAAAAAGTTAGAAATTTTAAGGTTGAGCTTTCGGTTATATTTAAATATTTTAATTTTTGCTAATAACTAAGTAAATATAGAATTAAAGTTACAGAAAACTTTAGCATATCGAATAACACTTCAATTTATGTACAATTTTCAGTTTTTAGAAATCTGGAACAGCTGCTTTCTGGTAAACGTAAAAACACGAGTTATTTTGTAAATATAGAATTAGAGTTGCTGATATTGCAAAATTACGATATTATCGATCAACTTAGTATTCTAGTAAAAAGTTAGACATGTAGACAATGTGCTTGTCTAGATATTGATTTCAGGTTAAGCAGTATAGCTGATATTGAATTAAAGTTTGTAGAGTTAATAATAATCGATCATCAACAATGATCTCAGTTACTAAACAAAAATTTAGAAATATAAAATCACGGCGACACTCATTACTGATATGTATGCATTCCTTGCTTATATAAATACGTTACGTTTCAAACGCGCGGCAAGTTTGCGCGCGCCGCGCGCTGTGGCAGGAGGCAGCGAACAACGGTAGTGGGGAGCGGGGTGCCCTTGACTGCGTCTACGGTCCATCAAAAAAATTCCTAAAGCGTGTTTTAAATTAATAGCAATATAAAATTGTTATTTTGTTGTTACTATAATAGGTATTGCCCGCGGTTTCGTTCCGGTAGAATTCGTTATCGCGTTACATGAATATTATTTATTTATTTAAACTTTATTGCACAAACAAAAAAAACACAAATGGCGGACTTAATGCCAAAAGGCATTCTCTACCAGTCAACCATTGGGTCAAATAGAGACAAAAAAAACACATTCTCATACAGATGACCACCCTTCCTTGTACCATTTTAAAAGCCAGTTGCAGCTTTTCTTTCCCGATTTTTTTCAGATGTTTGGACTTGGTATTTTCCTCGCGATAGTTATTTGTTTTAAGGGGAATGTTGTTGTTAACCGCTAATGCTAATATTGATAACCGATAGTTATATAGAGATACGTTATAAGGTATATGCACCCTCATGTTATTTATTTCTGATAAGAAATAAATGTAAGACAAAATTCACAGTGATACATTTCAAGTAGGTTGCCTTGTAAGATTGCGTACGGATAGTTTTTTTGTTTGTTATTTCATCGTATGATATATCAAATGAAAGCTTATTTGAAAGTTGCCGTATTAAAAAAGTTGGTCCAGTTAATGGTCGCCTAGATTAACCGATTTTTATATAAAATGTAGGGAACCTTGGACTGGACCAACTTGTTAAAAAGGCAACCTAGTACAGTTAGTAATATAGTACCTGGGCGACCGAGCAAAGCTCGGTTATAACTATTTATTGTAATATGGTGGTGATAATCTACATAAACTTAAAAAGTAAAATGTGAACTGACAATTATTATTATTTACAATCGATTTTAACCTTACAGCACTTGTCACAGAGTAACGCCATCTATTGTCGATTTCTCTTATTACATAGGTCATTTTTTTTTACTAAATTAAACTTGTGTAAAACAATAAAAATTAAAAAATTATATATAAACTTGAACATACAAAAAAAAAACAAAAGTTAGTCACCGGGCGAGATTCGAACCCGTAACACTCGTTTAGCAGTCCGCGTCTTAACCCACTGGACCAGACGGACAGTGGCCGGCAACACGAAATTAGTCACCATATTCTGCGTCGAAAGAAAAACGCTTGAAAACTCGAAAACACGCGTTTTCCCAAACATAAGACTACCAAAACCCCAAAAACCCCTATATACCAAATTTCAGCGAAATCGTTGGAGCCGTTTCCGAAATCACAGAAATATATATATATACAAGAATTGCTCGTTTAAAGGTATAAGATAAAATAACTTTTCTTTTGATATATCATGTGACGTTTTCGTTTACACAGTAAAAGCACAGTGTAAAAAGTAACAGTGGGCCGACGCCTTTGATGTTTGCGTAAATGCCGACACCGCTCAAGGTCTCCGTACCTACCTAGGGTTATCACAGACTTACACGACTGCCCAAAAGAGGATGGAAATGTTTTTAGTTTTCATGTTGTATGATGTATGTGTACTAATTTTACAAATGACGTCCATTTTGGAAATAAAGATGGCGGACGTCACTTTTTTGAAAAAGTCGTCATGGGTGTTGTTTTCTGGGTTTTTAGGGGTGTGGATTTCAAAAATGGCATCTATTTTGAAAATAAATATGGCGGACGCTACTTTTTGAAATGGGTGTCGATGTGTGTAGCCGTGATATCAACCACCTTTAATTCTAAAATGGTCTCTATTTTTGAAATCTGCACCAACAAGAACCGCCAAAATTGACGTCATTTTTGTAATTGGAACCCCGAGGAACCTCGGAGATGACACCCATATCGATTTTTAAGAAAAAATAATGTCCGCCATCTTGGATTTCAAAATAGACGTCATTTTCGTAATCGGAATCCCGAGGAACCTCGGATATGACACCCATATCGACTTTTAAGAAAAAATAATTTCCGCCATCTTGGATTTCAAAATGAACGTCATTTTCGTAATCGGATCCCCGAGGAACCTCGGAGATGACACCCATATCGATTTTTAAGAAAAATTAATGTCCGCCATCTTGGATTTCAAAATGAACGTCATTTTCGTAATCGGAACCCCGAGGAACCTCGGAGATGACACCCATATCGATTTTTAAGAAAATTAATGTCCGCCATCTTGGATTTCAAAATAGACGTCATTTTCGTAATCGGAATCCCGAGGAACCTCGGATATGACACCCATATCGACTTAAGAAAAAATAATTTCCGCCATCTTGGATTTCAAAATGAACGTCATTTTCATAATCGGATCCCCGAGGAACCTCGGAGATGACACCCATATCGATTTTTAAGAAAAAATAATGTTCGCCATCTTGGATTGCAAAATGGACGTCATTTTCGTAATCGGAACCTCGAAGAACCTCGGAGATGACACCCATACCGATTTTTAAGAAAAATGAATGTCCGCCATCTTGGATTCCATAATGGATGTCATTTTCGTAATCGGCACCCTGAGGACTTTCAAAAATAATGAAAACATCAAATACTACATGATACATATACAAACAGAAGCAAGAAACAATTTCTTGCTTTTTAAAGTCTTAAACTACTCATAATTTCTTAAAATAAGTTATAAAACATGTCCGCCATTTTGAATTTGAAAATTGATATCATAATTATGATATATTTTTGTTTACACTGAGACAAATAATTAGCACATGTCGTATGAAATATTTTAATTGTGTTTTTTTTATTTTATTTTATACTACGTCGGTGGCAAACAAGCATACGGCCTGCCTGATGGTAAGCAGTATCCGTAGCCTATGTACGCCTGCAACTCCAGAGGAGTTACATGCGCGTTGCCGACCCTAACACCCTCCCACCCCTCGTTGAGCTCTGGCAACCTTACTCACCGGCAGGAACACAACACTATGAGTAGGGTCTAGTGTTATTTGGCTGCGATTTTCTATAAGGTGGAGGTACTTCCCCAGTTGGGTTCTGCTCTAGATCTGGAATGACATCCGCTGTGCTGTGCCCTACCACACAGAGCCAGATGACATTTACAATGCCCATACCTCTCTTATTATGCCTGTGCTAAAAATGTGATTGCGAACTACCTGCAATAACTATACAGTACCTGGGCGACCGAGCTTTGCTCGGTTATAACTAACTATTTATTGTAATATGGTGGTGTATAGGTGATAATCTTAACTACATTCTTTTACTAAATTAAACTTGTCTAAAACAATAAAAATTATAAAATTATATATAAAATTGAACACATAAAAAAAAAACAAAAGTTAGTCACCAGGCGAGATTCGAACCCGTAACACTCGTTTAGCAGTCCGCGTCTTAACCCGCTGGACCAGACGGACAGTGGCCGGCAAAACGAAATTAGCGACCATATTCTGCGTCGAAAGAAAAACGCATGAAAACTCGAAAACACGCGTTTTCCCAAACATAAGACTAATCGATCGATAAGAGATCGATTGTTTACCCCCAAAAACCCCCATATACCAAATTTCAGCAAAATCGTTAGAGCCGTTTCCGAGATCCCGGAAATACATATATACAAGAATTGCTCGTTTAAAGGTATAAGATAATTAGGCATTAAAACACTCGTGTGATCTTTTTAAGAAACTCACTTCGTTCGTTTCCTAAGCCCACACTTGTGTATTTTAATGCCTTTTATTATGTAGCAGTAACATAAACTACTAATATATGTTGAAAGTAAGTACAGGCGGCTAACACAATGGTAACAAAAGACAAAAGTTTTGAAAATGTAATTTTCATCATCGTCACTTGGCTGTACATTTGAGGGCCTATCGCGAACCACGTTCGACGTGTTACCTCTCTGTCGCACTTGTAGTGTAGGAAATAAAGGTAGTGGACCCCGCAGTAATTCCTCTGCCAGAAAAAACTTTACAGTATGATAAAGTATCAATAAATAAAAAGTATTGTCTTAATTTCCAAAGAATAATAATAATAGGATTTAAGTAAATACCTAAAGTATTAAATCGTTAATATCTTTTTACGGAAAAATGCTCCGTTCAAACTTTCTTCACCAGACATATTCATGTAACGTATTATAACAATATATGAAATATCCAAAAAAATATCCCAGTAGAAATACCAATATTAATAAAATATAATTTTTGGACGTGTCTTGGACCGGAAAATTACTCCGTCTAATTTTTTCACTGGAATGCCATTTTATTGCCGTTTTATAGCTACAAAATGAAAATCTAAAAAAAAATCCATGTAACTATACTATTTTCAGAAATTGCCTTTTTACTCGCTGTGAAAAATTTCTCTATCCATTTTATTTATTGAATTAAGATCACAGTTTTATTTCCATCCAACTATAAAAACATCCAAAAAAATAACGAGCGTATTAAAAACTTAACATATCGGGAGCAGTGTGTAGGGAGCGGGGTGTACAAGCGGGGTGCGGGAGCGGTACCGGCCGCCGCAAGCGCGCGCGCCGCGCCTGCCTGGCGGTGGCAGCTTGCTACTTCTCTATTCATTCGCGTATCGCCTAGGTGCATAGGTTACTGTTGTTAAAAATAACTTGTTTCTTTTTTTACCTGCCTAATGCCTGCCTGTCTGTGTAGTACCTACCGTAAGTATAGTCTCTACCGTACCTACAAATGAAGTAGGTAGGTTATGCGATGTGTCTAATTTAAATATTTATATTCTTAAATTCAATTTATTCAATTCGAGTCGTACGTATTAGGCCATCAAACGAAGGAAAAAACGGGGAAATAATTCGTGTATAAGCGAATTTTGGCATAGTTGTAGATAAAGGTACCTTACATAACATACTGAAAGTACTGATAGAGGGGGGTGGCGCTGTTGTGTACGGGGGAGGGAGGGTTTAAATGTCCCTTTTTTAGTTTATCTTAAATAACTCGTGAACGGTGGCCCATATCAAAAAATGATCTATCACGCAAATCATCTATGTAACATTTCCTACAAGAAAAATTCAGTACACTTTTTACTAGGATCAATATTTAGAAAGATATTAAAGCGGGAAAATTAATTAAAATCAATTTTCTGGTACATTTTTCTATATTTTCGTAAACGGTGGCAATTAGCAAAAAACGCTGTAAAATGTAAATGATCTACATAAAACTTTCTACAAAAAAGATTCAATACCCTTTGTGAAAGGATCAATATTTAAAAATATATTAAAGAGGGATAGTTAATAAAACCAATTCTAAGGTTCCTTTTCTTTAGTTTTCGTAAATAATTTCTAAAGTATTACCCATAGCAAAAAAATGTCTCATACATAAATAAGTAACATAAAATTTTCTGTAAGAAATATGTAGCACACTTTTAGCTAGGATGAATATTTAAAAAGATACTAAAGCGGGAATGTTAATAATAATCAATTTTAAAAACCCTTTTTAGTTTTCGTAAGTAACTCGTAAACGGTAGCCCGTAGCAAAACACGTTCAAACATAAATACTTAACATAAAATTTTCTAGAAAAAAGATTTCTATTCTTTTTCTTTAGGATCAATATTATTGAGATATTAAACCGCGAAAGTTAATTTTAATCAATTCTGCACATTATTTGTGTTTCTCGCTTTAAAACCTTAATAAATATTGATCTTAGGGAAAAATGTTCCGCATGTCTTTTGTAGAAAATTTTATTATAATTGTTTATATATATATTTTGCTATAGGTCATAATACTTTACAAATTATTTACGAAAAACTAAAAAAGAGATCTGAGGATTCATTGTAAGTAACTTTGCCCCTCTGACTAAAAAAACCCAACAAGTGCGAGTCAGACTCGCCCACCGAGGGTTCCGTATTTTTTAGTATTTGTTGTTATAGCGGCAATAGAAATACATCATCTTTGAAAATTTCAACTGTATATCACGGTTCATGAGATACAGCCTGGTGACAGACGGACGGACGGACAGCGGAGTATTATTAATAGGGTCCCGTTTTAGCCTTTGGGTATGGAACCCTAAAAAGGACCTGGAAACTGATTATAATGAATTTTAATATCTCATTAAATATTGATCCTAGCGAAAAAAATTACGGAACTTTTGTTGTGTAAAATTACATTTCTATTATTAATGTATAAAGAACTTTTTGCATTGGGCCACTGTTTACGAGTTATTTACGAAAAACAAAAAAATTAGGGACTTAATTGTTTGTGATTTACTTTCCCCCTTTAATATTGTTTTAAATATTGATCCTGGAGAAAAGTGGTCTGTATGTTTTTTGTAGGAAATATTATGTTAATTATTTATGTATAAGAACCTGTTTTGTTATGAGCTGCCGTTTAAGAGTTATTTACGAAAAATTAAGAAGTGACTTTAAAATTGATTAGTATTAATATTCCCGCTTTAGTATCTTTTTAAATGTTGATCCTAGCGAAAAGTTTCATATATCTTTCTTGTAGTAAAAATTATGGTTAATATTTATGTATGAGAGATTTTTTGCTATGGATCATACTTTACAAATTATTTACGAAAAACGAAAGAAAAGGAACCTTAGAATTGATTTTAATTGACTTTCCCCCTTTAATATCTTTTTAAATATTGATACTCTCAAAAAGTTTACTGAATCTTTTTTGTAAAAAAAATGTGTAAATTATTTACGTTTAATAAGGTTTTTGCTATTTACGGGTTATTCACGAAAATATAGTAAAATGGACCATAAAATTGATTTTAATTAACTTTCCCGCTTTAATATTTCTTAAATGTTGATCCTAGCGAAAAAGTGCACTGAATCTTTCGATTCGGCAATTTTATATATATTATTTACGTTAAAGAACATTTTTTACTATGGGCCACCGTTTGCGAGTTATTTAAGAAAAACTGAAAAAAGGGACCTTTAAACTCAGTCAGTCTATGTGGGCGTCTAAAGAAGGTAGCTGGCAGGGACTGGATGCAGAAAACGGGAAAACGTGCTTTGTGGCGCATCTGGGGGAGGCCTATGTCCAGCAGTGGACTGCAACAGGCTGACGATAATGATGATGAAGTATCTTTCAGCTTATAGTACAAGTTTCATCAAAACTGGTTCAGTAGTTTTAAAGATCTCGATGGTTAAGTTTTAAGATATCGCAATTTATTAACGATAAGCATACAATAAGTAGGTAATCTTTATTACGTGGCAAAAATTCTAGAACCTAGTTGTTTTTGACGTCGGTTGTTATTAACGTCTTTAGCGTGATATTATTCTAATCAATGTTATATAAAACTGCGTAAGTATATATTATTCGGTACAAAGAAAACGCAAAAATCACTAAATGTAGTGTAAAGACTTACACATCAGTGACAACGACAACTCCCTTCTTAAGTGTGGACTGCGGGTCACGCGGTCGGGTCGTACTAGTAGCACAAGGACACTAATCTGCACTTAACTGCTAAAGGAAGACGGTACATTATTGCGTAACCGCGGGATGGATTTATCTTCGCTTCAAAAATTTCGGTGTTCTGGATGATATTTCTTTTGGATATTTTGAATTTAAGTGTATACGTATATATTTAGTATATATTTAAAAGAATACAGGCTGAGAAATTTTCCACTCTCAGTTTTTAATAGTTGTAAAATACATACATTTGGGTATGTATTTTTTTTGGATATTCTTACCCACTACGCCAAATTATATTCTAAGATCATATAAGAAGAAAAAAATGACAGAGCAATTTTCCGATGAAAATGAGCGTCAAAAAAGGAATTATCATTAAAAAAAAAATCTCATGTTTGACAAAAATTTTTGATTTTTTTCTAGTATTACATACTGATACAAATAACTTATTTGGTAAAATAATTTTGGACAGAGGAATTACTCGGTTAAACATATAAACAGATTTATATTTTTACGTATAAATACCTAACTTAGGTTTTTTTTTTTTTTTGGATATTTATATGTTAGTTTCGGCTCATACTATACAATAACCAAGCAAAATTTCATGGACTGAGAAATTATTGCATGGGTCTCCATACAACAACTTGCTAGATTTACTACACTATTGTAAATTCGTACGTAAGTATGACAGGGAGGCAACACGTCGAACGTGGTTCGCGGTAAGCCCTCTGATGCCACCTCCATTAGTCTTTTGTACGCCGGTATAGCCTTCGACTCAATGTATAATCTACACTTTTTATGGAAACGTAGTTCCTCCTTCCCGTAGAAATATTTAACTTTCCCATCACCAAGAAAGATTATTTGCTCGCAGTTATTAGCTGCTCAATTCCTCGTTTTTTCTCTGTTACTAAGTCAGTACAGTACACATATCAAACATTTTTCACTCATTTTGAAGTCATAATAACTTTTATTCTATAATTAAATTCATGTAATGTCCGCATCTAATTTATGTGCACGATAAACAAACAAATGAATGATTTGAAAGAAAAGACAAACAGCGCTTGCGAAGCTGAGCGGGGGGCGCGGGCGGGGCGAGGTATCTATCGCTCACTAGGTCGGCTACGATAGGCTCCCGCGCGCCGAGCCGACATGTTGACGGACCAGCGCGGCGTGGTTATGAATTTCGCGCCTTTTTAAGTTGATTTTACTATTACAATGCAAGCTACACAGAGATATTTCTAACTTTCCATAAAATGGCTGCATATATTATTTTATAGTAATAGACTTATCTCTACGGACTTTAATTCAATATTAGATCTTACAGGACAAAAAACGCATATTAATTGTGAAGCACATATCCTATTCTTCTAATTTTTTGCCTTGCCTATTAACTTAAGAATTTAGATATGATATTGTGGATTTTTCAAACTTTAATTCAATATTGACAAAATAATAAGCTAATTTGAGTTTGACAAAGTAGCACGTTGATTTTTTTTCTAAAAATTTGATAGCATAAAGCCTCATACATATTATAAAAGACGATGCTTAAATTTTGTACTTTAATTCAATATTCAAAATTCATCAATAAAAATACATAAATACCTTATTTATATCTAACGCTCGTTCTAAATTTTCTTCATATATTACAAATATGCTTAAAAATATGTCCCATACCAGATAAACATCACTTTTCACTCTTTAGAATTATCGAAACTTATAGGGCAAAAATCCGGTCCCACTATTGGTCTACTGCCGACGGCGAGCGGTGCAATGATAGAAAGGAACCTAACGTTATATTTGGATGATGTTTACGTTATATTTGTAATACGGCGTTATCTGTTTACTGTTGCATGTTTACCACTGCAGCGTTTACGCGGGCGGTATGGCTGTCAATTTATTTGATAAAACTAGTAACGTATTGAACGTCACATTACTGCAACGACAGCTACGCAATTTATAAGGGAATTGACAAATGACATCGCCCGTGCTGTAACAACAACGTTGCTGCAGTCGCCATTTGCATGTAATTCATAAATAAGTAATTTTTTCTCTTATAACTCTAAAATTGCCAATCAGACAGTAATCTTCACCATCATCGTCATACTGTCCTGGCCGGTTACCACGGCAACTGTTGTACGAATGAGAGCGACGTTCATGAGCTCTCAGGTGGCGCACATATCCGATTTTAGCAGCAAATTTACGGCTACATTCGCTGCACTCCTCCGACAAAATTGTATTTGATGACTCGCGTCGAGTTACACTCAGGCAGCAGGCTTGCGCTTTTGTTCTCACTTTGTGCCTCCACTGCCGGCCGATCTTGCGCCGAAGTCTCCCAGTGTGATGGTTCAATGTCACATCTGTGCATGTGGCGCTTCAGCAATAGCATAGCGCAAAAGTTTGCCGCCCTGTTTCCACTTGCTAATTTGCAGCTCACAGAAAAAGATGCGCTTAGCCACTCTGTCATTGGAGTAATCTTCATAAACAAGTACACTCGACACACAACTCTTACTTCAGCTACTGAAAGTATTGAAAAGAATCTGTAGTTTCTAGATTTCGTAAAAATAAACGAGTCAGTTGTCGCTAAATCCGCTCGTTCGCCTGTTTCTTGGCACGTGGAATCAGTTAAAACATAGAATTCGGCACGACTACTCACACTTGGACAATTTGTATTGTTGAACAATAAATATTTATATTCTACCCGAGGCCGATAAAAGGTAAGCTTCTGAGTTTCTATGGTGCAATCAGACACTTAATAACTTTGACTTAGTTATATGTAAGGTATATTGGAATAAAATCAGACAGTAGTATTGTCACGTTTACTTACAGGGAAAAGCTACCACATAGTGGGTCGTCAATAAGGGCGCTTTCTAATATGGGTATCCTTTTGGAAGCAACGCTTTATTGACAATAGTTTCTTCTGTGTTAAAGCCATCTTTAAATACTTATTTTAAATTTGCAGTTTTTTGCCAATAAATAACTTCTTTAAAATTAATTTGCGGGTCTCGATCCGATCGGAACTTACCACAACATACCTTAACAACGCAACGCTCCTAATTATGCGCTGAAAGTTTTAAAATAACTACTGTTTTTACTGTTTTTGTTAATATTTGCTTTTTCATCTAATGCACATGTTTAATGCCTATAGTGCCTGAAAATCCATATATAAAAGGTTGAATTAAGTTCGTTTGTTAGTAATAATTTAATACAGTTTCTCTAGACTTCCTTGAAGTCATGTGTATAGATAGTTTCATTGATTACCTACTTACGCGTGTTATACCTACCCCTTACTATGTATCACTTTTATGTAAATTTATAACCAACACCCGCTCTGGTACGAACACAACGTATTTGAAATGAAAATAAATTTATGCTTTTGTGCAAATGAACGTGCTAAGAGAACTCGACATATTCGAAGCAATTTACGTGTCTAATCAATTATAATTGGTGGCAGACATTCTAAAAAGGATGCACACGAGAAAAAAAAATTGACATTGGCCATGGTTAGCTAACATGACATGTTGAGCTCTAATAGATAAACAATAAAGTCGGAAATTAACAATATAGGTAATTAGCAAATAGCTGAAAAAATTAGGCGTGTAAACCGTGTTTATATATAACATGTGACGGTCAGACGTCCATTTTGTATGACGCAAATAAAAGCAGCGTCAGTTTGGAGAAGTAAACAACGAAAACAAATCACTATTATAGCAGGAACTCCAGGAAATTGTGATTTCGACGGCACTTAAGGACGAAAAAATACGATTCCAACGAAAACTGCGTCATACTAACACGATCAGCAAGTGATCTTGCAGTTTTTACAATTAGGTGGCGGAAACGGTTCATTGTCTTATTCTTAATTACAAAATTATCTGGTTGGTTGTTTCACGAGACACTAAAGTGTTATGACCTAAGAGCATCCGGGTGGCACTCAATATTGGGAAATAACGTTGAAAACATGAAGCCTACGTGAATATGAGATTTATGGAGTTTTTAAAATATTATACAGACAACGATTGATATACATAAATTCAGAAACTCCTCCACCTAAAAGTAAACGGGTATGAAAGTTACGGAGTTCGATTTGATGATTTGCGTTCAGTACCCCTAGTGTAAATTTAGTCGATAGCGAAACGTGACGTACGCGTTTGCGTTACCCCTGGGTACTGTAATGTTTTACGTACACATGCCCGTTTCGGATAAAAAAGTTCAAGAGCGTCCAACTCCAAACGGTCCGGAAATACACGGTTATAATAACTTGAATTGAATTGTATAAATTATAATAATACTTCAATTTCATTAATATCAAATATTGTTATTTCGTTAGTAAGACGATTCGCCTCACGATTTCCGTCATTAACTTCAATCACTTACAATACATCTGATGTATAGATATGTAATTTGTTACTTCTCGTTTCTAAATGTTATTGAATGATTATAACGAGTAGGTATTTCCGATTTGTTACAGAAGGGCTGTTATTGTACAGGGTGGGTAAATAAGAGTGATACACTTTGTTTTTCAATTTTAATTATATTAAGTGAATAATGTATTCAATATTTTTTCATAAATATATTATTCAGGTTTGGCATTTCTCTACGGAAGATAATTTCTGCTAAATGATTACCTCTAGCAGCAAGCATTTTTTTCTCAAATGTTTGTGTTGTTTAAAATACGTTGTTTGCTCGGAAACAGTGACAGTGATTGGCACCTAAATTCCCCAAATTTTGAAGCTCCTGACTTATTTCTGTGAGGCCATCTAAAATTACGTGTTAATTTAAACAGTTAAAACCGACCATCCGACACTCAGTTACTAAGATAATGCCGAAAATGAGCGAAAATATGCTGAAAATTGCGTGACATTATATTCCGCATTTATTTACCAACCCCGAATAATATATACATATTTAAAACAATACTTAATTATTAAAAGTTTTAAACAAAATTTATACTTCTTATTTGCCCACTCTGTATATACGGTTATGTTTTCGATGGTAGTTATTTACGAGTTGTTATGTAATTTTAGCTTCCTAGGACATCCGGATGTACCCTAAAGGTTTTGATGATCATCAGTGGGTGAGTGAGTCAGTGACGAAATCGGGGTTTATGCAATTGAATTTTTTTATGCTTAATAAGTCCACTATTGACATTACATCCCGATAATTTTGTTTATCTGGTATAATCCAAACCCAAGTTATGAAGTTATGAATGCCCTTGCGCTTCGCTTTGCTCGTCTTGGCGGGGCACTACCGTGCCCCCAGATCAGAAATCAGCATGTGTGTTTACATAAACATGTAGCACCGATGTATTTCGAAACTAATGTATTACTTCAACATAATAAATTCACATGCGCTTAGCCAGATGGTTTAAAAACCTGTAAGTATCATATTTTCTCGAATAACCCAAGGAATACTTCTTTCCTAAGGTAAGTATTAAAAATTATGAAAAAGAACATTAAATCAAAATGACCTCTACGCTTTGACACTTCAACCGCTAAAACACCTGACCATCACAACCCGTGAAGTTACTTTTTAAAGTCGGATGTCACCAAGGTGTTGATTAAAAAACTGCCAAATAAAAACGATGGTCATCTTTGTTTGTCTGGAATCAACTTAAGGCCTTATTACATTCTACGGTAGGCATACCTCGCAGTTTCTCATAGTTATAATAGGGTTTAATATAAATTATGGTTACATGAAAAAAAAACCGACCCCTAAATAAACAGCGTTATGAACCGCATCAAAAATGTATTGAGCTGATTTATTATTACTTCAGAATACCAAACGATTTCTGAGCTCTGAAATGATAGAATTATGGGTGCTTTTCGAATTACCCGAATACACTTTAGGTACTTAAAACATTTTTGCTTGTGTTAGTTATCCACAGATAGAACAAAAACAATTTTAAGGTTATAATAGGTAAACATGTATAAAATTCCTCCTAATTATACACGGCCCAATTCGAAGAATGATGAAGACACGTTTAAGATCTTAGAAAGATCGATAACTAAACTATATGTCAACATTGACATTTATTTCTATCTACGATATTTCTAATGTCAAAGTGACATTGGTTGCCCAAATCGAGTTGCTTCTTTCAAGTATACGACATACAAACGATAAATGAGAATGTATCTAAACCAGGACTTATCGTTATTGTATCTCATTCTTCGAATCGGGCCGACGATCAAACCAGATCAAGAATTATCTAAATTCCTTTTGCGTAAAGAAAAATGAAGGATAATGTAACAAAGAATATTTGGCTGAGGCATCTCCATATGATTATAAATTTAAAGGACGAAGTATGGCTATAGGTATATTAAATTTATTTGCAAAGATATAACTATAAAAGTATACATTATATATATATCGTTGCTGAGTACCTACAACAAAAGCCTTCTTGAGCTCACTGTGGGGCTTAGTCAATTTATGTAAGGTTGTCCAATATTAATTTATTATTCACTATTATTATTATATTAATATTATAACAATAATGTGGTTCTATCAGGGCCAGTACAGGAAAAATGTGATACATATTTAGTAAACCTGTTATACCTGGGTGTGTAAGGGAATTTTTCCGTAAACGCGTATAGCAAATAAAAATAATAAGCAGTTAAAGTATTCACGGATATAAACGTTGTATTCAACTTCCAGATTTTTTAAGGGTTTGCTGCGGAATATAGACAAACCATTTTTAAATTGCGCGACCCACCGAACCACCTACGTTCCTACGCTCAAATATAAACAAAACAAAAGTCGGTCATTTTGTTTTAATGTGTGTAGAAATGTAAACATAGGACCACCTCTTTTTTAGGGTTCCGTAGTCAACTAGGAACTCTTATTAGTTTCGCCATGTCCGTCTGTCTGATGTCGGTCCGTCTGTCCGACCGCGGCTTTGCTGCGTGATCGTTAGTGGTAGAAAGCTCAAAATTGGCACGAATATATAAATCAGTTACGCCTACAATATAGTAAAATAAAAAATAGAAAAATGTTTTTTTTTAGGGTGGCATGCCTACACGAAAAGTGGTGATATTACGCTTAAACCCTATGTATAGAGTGGGGTATCGTTGGATAGGTCATTCAAAACTAATCTAGGTCTTCAGAAACCATTTTTTGGTAAACGTAATATTTTCGGAAATAATCACTCTGAAAGAAAATAATTGTCCCCTCCCTTATGTGTGTGGCTGTATGCATTGCGCCTGTTGTATGCCTCTACATTTAATCATTGTTTATTTTTGTTGTATCTTTTTACTGAGGTGTGCCAATAAACAGTATTCTATCTATTTATCTATAACTTTTGAACCATGGGTCCAAAAATCATGAAATAAAGCTTAGTAAAGATCGGTTCAGCCGTTATTGAGTTTTTGCAAAAAGTACATTTTGTCGGACGGATAACTATATTACGGAACCCTACACTGAACATGGCCCAACATGGTTTTTGCCGGTTTTATTACCTATTTATAACAAAATGCATATTCTTTAAAGATAACATATGAATAAAGATAAATTTTAGACCAAATGAGTAGTTTCGAGGTAAACGTCTGACAAACTTAATTAGCTCATTACGAAGTGATTAGGCCATTCTAAATGAGTTAAACGACAACAAAAGCATGTGCACGACCTAGACAGGTAATATTTTCATTTGCCTGCACGATTATTTTTCTGTCCCGCTAATTCCCTCCGTCACAAAATCACCAATAACAAGATTCAAGCAATTGGAGCCGACGGCAATAGTTCACGTGCCAAAACATAAAAACAAACAAATGAACAAATATCGTTTGTTAGCAACAATAAACTATTAGCAACTGCTACCTTTAGCTATACATAGTACTATCTTCTATTATAAAAATATATAAAACAGTTCCGTTATTTAGATACCGACAGACAACGCACAGCCTAAAACGTTTAAGGAGATTAATATTTGGTACTTACTCAGAATATTTTTAATTCAATATTGTAAAAGTGGCTGTGACAGAATCGGACAGACAGACGGACATGACGAATCTATAAGGGTTCCGTTTTTTGCCATTTGGCTACGGAACCCTAAAAATGAGGATATACAACTTTTCTCGCTGCCAGAGAAAGCTACGTATCTACGTACACTACGTAAATCATTATTTTAAATTTTAAATTTATTATCGGTAAATGTTTTGATTAACTTCGGACACGTCATTACCAAATTAGCAGAGTGATGTCAGGGGGGCCAAAATGTTAACGGAATGGTGGCCACTTTCAGACGAAAGGAGTGCCTGGCGTCCGTTGGCTCGTTGGGCGGACGACATACGGAAGATTGCGGATCACTTCTGGATGAGATTGGCTCAGGACCGGGATAAGTGGCGTACTGGAAGAGAGGCCTATGCTCAGCAGATAAAAGGCTGATATGATGGAATATTTTGATGGATTAAAATAAACTTAAATTTGATAGGTACTAAATGGATGAAACGTTTCTAAAAATGTATCTATATGTATGTTGTGGGTCGTAAGGCAGGCCGTAGGACGCAACGGACGACATTTTATAGTACCCACGGAATTAGTACCATATGGTAATAGAACTATATACGAAGCTGTATATCACTATTTATTGAATTGGCCGGCCGGCGATGGTTTCAAAATATTCTGACTTTCACCATAACAATTCGTTATGATAGGTTAGCTGAGTGAGTTAAGGTCACGGGCATGTAGAGCTACGTAACTCGCTTTGTTTAGGAGTGCACGGTTCTTTTATCTTGAATTTTATTAATACGCTGGTTTTACGCATTACACGTAAATTGTGTGACTTGAAATGATATTACACATTAGGGCTTGCTTACGTTACTTATAAGTTATAATTTGTAACACTATATTACTTTCTGTCTTCGCTGTCCTTCATATATCTTACCTAGATACATGAAGGACGGCGAAGATATCGTCATTTTGAATAACGTAATAAAAGGCATACGAGTACTACTATATTACCTAATCAACGACATACATAATGTTATTCTTGGTGTAATGGTTATAGGGTATATTAACACCTCGAGTAATATACACTGCCAAAATTATTACATACTCTAAAACATATTTGTTATAACTAGTGACATTATATAATTATATGTAAATAGGTCCAAATAAAGTAAAAGGCTTCCAGAAAAGTGGGTTAGGTTAGGTTAAAACTGTGATCCCTCACAAACGAATATTTAGAAAAAGTGGGTTAGGTTAGGTTAAAACTGTGATCCCTCACAAACGAATATTTAGAAAAAGTGGGTTAGGTAAGGTTAAAACTACGACACCGTAAAATTTTTTTTTTTTGACGCTATAAAGTATAACGTTATATTAAGATGTAATATAATAATACCCATTATACAATTTGTCTTTATACCAGTTAAAAATCTGTAGTAAAATAGGCATTATATCAATTGCGGTTTAGGTATACATAAAATATACATAGTAAGTATAAAAGTTACTTTACAGGAGCGCTAAACAAAAGGCTTCCGGAAAAGTGGGTTAGGTTACGTTAAAACTGCGACATCGTATAAAAAATAAAGTGTTACGTTTTATTAAAATATAATGTTACAAAAGCTATTATACAATATTTCTTTACACCAGTTAACAATCTAAACAAAAATAGGCATTATATCCATTACGGTTTAGTAAATCAACGTATAATAATAATTACATTATAACAAGTAATAATATATGAAATGGCATTGCGGCAAGTGTCTGATAGTTTTTTCATAATTATATTAATTAAACATTACACACCCATCTAGGTACACTATAAAGCATATACAGCTCTACCTGCTTTAGATCATTTTAGTATATAGCTCCTTTTGGCATAGCTCAGTTGACACGTGTCTATGTTTAAAATGTTCCCTTGATTCCTCCCTCCCATTATCAGATTCTGACCTGACAACGATGGGTTGGGACTAAGTAGGAAGTAATGGGGAAACCTTTTCGAATAAATAAAAAATTCCAAGTAAGTCCCGACGAGTCGGTTCATAACGAGTAAGTAACATAAGTACGGTTACGCTCCGTGACAGTTGAGTCACTAAGGGTCGTAGCTAAATTCGTTGTAACGCTACAGAATGTCCAATGTAGGTAGAACCCTAAATGGCATATCAATCACGGAGCGTGACTGTCTTAGAGCATTTACTAACTGGAAACGCCTTGTCTGTCATTTTAAATAGTCTGCCGATTTTTGCGGGGAGGGCACGTCAGCCATACACTGGCTTTTTGTACGTAATGTACATTGTACAAGAAATGTACATTGTGCAAGGTCTTCGGCAGAGGGGTAAGCTCTTAAAGGTAACTCCGGTGCTCTAAATACTCTAAGGTGACTGTAGATTAAAAACCACGAGGGATTGAGAACCTTGATTATAACCGCGAAAATCGAAGTTCGTCAACTGCGGGCATTTTTCTCTTTCTCTGCAATTACGTATTTTTATTACATACATAGAAAACCAACAGCTTTAAACATTCCTATAAGATACAATAGAAATACAGAGCCAATTACAGGTCTAAGTGAGAGTAAAAGAGAAAGATCCTCGCAATTTGCGAAGTTCGGATTTCGCTGTAGGCTGTTCCTTAAACAAAACGCGAATATCACTAGCAACTAGTACACTCAATCAAGATTATTATGACATTAACAACAGTCACCTTAAAGGGTTCAATTAAATTTTATTGGCGAGTGCAATATTGTAAAATTAACAAATACGAAAATTATACTAATAACATTTATAATGCACATGTTGCACGCTGACAGTCTTGCAGAATCGCAATGCCGATTATATTTACTATATGTTTGCGTAAGTAATTAGTATTGATAAAAACATAGTTGAACATATCAAGATTTAATTACGTGGCAATACCTCATATAAGACCGAAACGTGCATTTTAGGACCAAGCTAAAAAAATCCAATTAGAGTCAAATCAAGATAAGTTGGCTGCGATTTGATAGCCCAGACGGTGCACGGATTATTTTAGACGTCAAACTTCTATGAAATTATGACGTTTACTTGACACTTGCACCGCCTGGGCTATTACAATCGCTGCCAACTTATCGTGGTCTGACTCTATAACTCTGTATCTTTAGGTATTTAAATAAAAGTAAACAAAATCTGTCAAAATAGCTCCTTAAGCCAGTTGAGGGTAGTTTAAAACAATACATGATCAGAATAATGTAGGTTAAAGTCAGGTCGTTCAGTGACGGATCCAGGCGGTTTTGTATTTGGTTGGTTAACCCGAAAATGTACAAATTGTTTACTTTTATTTAAATACCTAAAGATACAGAGTATCGTAACGTATCAGGAGCTCAAAACAGTGGCAGAGAGAATGGAATGGCGATTACTCTACTAACAAGAGCCAGGTTCTTAAAATGATGATGATGATGTGATGACTTCATATTGCTGGCAGGTGGAGCGAAGTGCGAGATGAACTGTTGAGGTTCTGTGAGAGGATGGATGCACGTCCTTCAACTGTTTGAATGTGCTTGTTATATCTTAGTGTGGTAACCTGCCTAGAAACTGTCGATGCCTAATTAGTAATTGTACATAATATTATTAGTTAGCCTATTTTTGTTTCAATTTGTCTGTAGTTTTGCAGTGACTTAGTATATACTGTTATGCTGTACAACTATTTTGGAAATAAATAATATAATAAAAATATACAATTCGCGTGCGTGCTTCTAAGATTCTTGGGCTGAGGAAACGGGAGGGTAAATAAGCCAATAGAGGTTCGCTTCATTAAATTACTTGAAACAAAAACTGCAAGTATTAATAGATTTAGAAATATTACCGGGCTTAACGGTTCGCTTGCTACCTATTTCGAAAATTGGCTTAAGCACTAGAGTAAGACCAAAATAAGTTGGCAGCGATTTTGATAGCTTAGCCTGTGCAAGTGTTAAGTAAACGTCATAATTTCATAAATGGTTGACGTTTAAAATAACACCTGCACTGTCTGGGCTGCAAAAATCGCTGTCAACTTATCTTGGTCTGACTCTAGATAAAATTCATGAAATAATAGATCTTGCTTCTGAGCCTTCAATTTTCAGGTGGTCTGAGTCTGTGTGAGTCTATTTCATTTCGTTGTTTTGTAAAAATACCAAATTACCTTACGTATCTTTTGACGACTGGTTTAAAAGTCGCACCAATTCCTGATAATTCAAGCATGTCGCGATATTTTGTGATGCTCAGCAGGTCGAAAAAAATGTTTCACGCCAAGGGTCGCGCAAATTGATCTTACTTAAGCAGTTATTATGAAAAAAAATTTGTTTTAGTAAAGAAAAAAAGATATATATCTTTATTTTTTTTTACTTATAGCTCTGCAATTAAAATTCCAATCACAAAACATTTGTACTTAAACCGCTAACATTACTCATACACAAATAATCCACTTTTTTTATTTATATAGTTTTCTTATTATTCTCTTGCCCAGGGGCAGTAACATTGGACAGTGCCATATCTCATTTACTCCGATACAAATAGACAGTGTGCGCGTTTTAGGTGAGCCAATTCTTCAGTCCCCATTTAAACAGATGAATAGGACGTATTCTATTGGTAACACGTTTGTCATGTGTCATTCTCATAATTTAAATCGCTGGAATAATAATCTGACGGGTTAAATGGTAACTGAAAAATCAGCCTTAAGTAAACTAATTTAATTCCATAATCAAACATATATTCTCTTGTCTTGTAATGCCAATTTCTTGAAATAAATATATTTATAATTTAATTTTAAAATAATTAATTCTCAGTGCACCGCGCGCACACACTTAGTTTTGCGTAAGCGCAAGCCGGTAATTATAAGAAGGATGGCAACCCATTAGCTAAGGGATATATCCTTACCACCCAGACAAATCTGTCTATTAAGACGGGACTGGAGTGGACGGCCGCGAGAAATCTCCTTTCCATACAAACGTAGTGCTCTTTTTTCTGTCTGGATATTAACATTATTGAATATATTTTGACACAGTTTAATGTATATGACCTGCAGCTGTGCCCCTTCGTTTGTTTTTTTTTTCAATTTTTTAATTATTATAAGAATAACGAGCATTTAGAAATACATACAGACATTTTTTTCGCTCCTAATTTTAAAAAAAAGTGTTAACTACTAATTGTTTGTTACCCTGTTGCTACCGGTGGAAACCTATAATTTGCTCTATGTTATTTACATATTAGCGCAATCGGATTAGGACCAACCTCGAGATCTCTGGAACAGTCATGAAATTTGGTATGTATATAAATTAAAGGCCCCATTTTCATGCCCACACCATTTGACATTTGGGGACCTCGAGGAATCGCAGCCATCTTGGAAAATGTGTACCATCCAAGAGAAATTCACGTTTTAATCAAAATCTACGTTCCTTATGGAAATATGGTGTAAGGCAACATTAGAGCTTATTAAATTCTACACAAAAAAGTCCTCGATATCTTTGCGTTAAAAATACATCTTGTTATAGAAAATACTTGTTGAATCTATGTTTAGCCAGGGGACATTCTCTTAATAGGAAACTCGGAGGAATATGAATTCAACTTTTAACTATACATTTGTCACTAATGTTTGAGCTACCCTAATATTAACATTTTACTCGACTGTGACTTAACCAGAAAGTAGGGTTATGGGTTTAAGTACTGATGATTCAGTACACCCTGTAGCTTAGGACACAGGATCGATTTTTAAAAATGACATATCGGTAGATTCCTCTTGCCCTTCAGAACTTATTTGCATTTGTTCTATTAAATAAAAATCAATAAAGCCGCCTTAAGAGGACTCCGAATATTAAATCATATTTTTTCTTCTAGCGCCTAAACTATTAAGTCGCAGTCAAGTAAAATATTGATATTGGGGTAGATCATGTACAAATTTATAGTTAAAAGTGGAATTCATATTCTTCCAAGTTTCTTATTAAGAGAATATCCCCTGAAAGGGTATACGCGCTAAATCTGGGTTCAGCAGTAATTTTTATAGCAAGATGTATTTCTTCCGCAAAGATGTCGAGGACTATTTTGTGTAGAATTTGATAAGCTTGAATGTTGGGTCCCCGAATGTCAAATGGTGTGGGCATGAAAAGGGGGCCTTTAATTTTTTTCATACCAAATGTCTTGACTGTTCCAGAGATTTCGAGGTTGATCCTAATCACTATCACTGGGTACGTTTTTGGCCCTGCACAACCATGCTATGCTGAGGACAGATCCCCGGCAGGCACATCTATGCCTATTTTCAGACACATCTCAAACACATCTGCCAAGTAAATTTGGCGCACAAATCTGTAGGTACTGTCCCTAGCTATTGAAAATGAAAAATGATTTAAGTATTTAAGTATCAAAATTGCAGCTTATTACACAGTAAAAGAGTATTACATTTTTAAGAGCATTCTATTGTTAGATAGCCTAGGAATAGTGTCCTGAGCCCTAAACTAGGTAAACCTGTCTTATAGGGATCAGGGAACAACCGCTATTTCTAGAAATGCAGCAAAGGTTAGTTGGGTACACAAATCAAAAAATTGGATAGGTAATCATTTCACTTAATTACATACGTATACAATATCAGCTATTGTTTCTGACAACATTTTTTGTAGTTTAGCAAGTATCAACTATTTTATTCCTGTCTATTACCACTTAATACAGTGGTTCCTAACCTTATGAGTCCTGTCACCGCTACACTAACTAGGGATCCTGATTTAACCCCTTCAACCAATAATCATCAATCGTCTTTCTTATAGGTCTAATCTTTGTTATCTTTAATTAAGCATATTACCTTCGCGAAATACCAGTTATACCCCGCCGGGATAATTACCCCCAGGTTAGGAACCGCTGACCTAATACCTCGGCCTAGTGCTTCGGGTACCGTAAACTTGCTCAACCTTGAGGCATATTCTGTTATAAGGGGTCATCTGGAATTCTGGACTAGGCCCCCAGGTTAAGAATTCGATCTGGATTCATTATGGATATGTTCTGTCTCTATTATTCAGCCAAAAACGTTACTTTTGACTTTACTTACTTGGCTGGCTCAATGACCCAAAATGAATCTAGGCCTCTAACACAAGAGCACGCCACTCTGCTCGGTCCAGAGTGAACTCGCGCCAGCTTTGGCTGACGCCGAGCTCACGGAGATCAGCCTCCACTTATTTTAATTATTTTAAAAGTTTACACAAGATCTACGTATGGTCTACGTAATTGAGCAGGATATGTACAAAATGCACAAATGTCATCATGTCATCCTTAATTGAAATAATTTATTCAGGATGTTAACAAGTACTTAGAGGAAGCTGATTATAATAATGTCTTATCTAAAATGCTTATACAGCCATATGACCTTTTTAGAAAAATATCTATAAATGTTAACTGTACTGCTATTTACGATAATAATCATATTTTTATTGCAGACATTTACATTGGAATTAACATTTAATGTTTCATATACATATACAGTTAAGTACTAAAATCCCGTTATCCTGTTTTATTATCACATGGACTTACAGGGCCATCAGCACACCTCTATTGCTAGCAACATCTTACTGCGATTTGCTTTATAAAGTAGATACGTCTACACCAGAGAGCCTACTAAGAAAACCGAAATTCTTCTTCTTTTACTCTAATGAAGGCGTAATTAGAGTAACAGAGAAAGATGCGTGCAAGGGAACTTCGATTTTCGCGGTTATAAGTAACGCAGTAGCTACACCTACACTCACTGGCCAAGTTTTACATCAACTATGGCGCAGCCATCTGAGGGCTTACTGCAAACCACGTTCGACGTGTTGCCTCCCGCGACGACACTTAAGTACGAATTTACAAGTGCGACAGAGAGGCAACACGTCGAACATAGTTTGCGGTAGGTCCTCAGATTTTGTTTACATTACTGTATGATACAATTCAGATCTGCATTAATCATAGCCCATAGCAAATCAGGGTGCGTAGACAAGATGCCATTCGTTCGCGCTTCATAGCGCAGCGTAGTTAGAGTCACACCAAGATGAGATGGCAGCGATTTTGATAAGCCCAAACGGTGCTAGTATTATTCTAAACGTCTAACTTCTATAAAACGATAAGACGTTTATTTAGCACTTGCACCGTCTGGGCTATCAAAATCGCTGCCAACTTAGCTTGGTCTGACTAAAACTCTCTCTATCACTCTTCCATATTAGTGCAACAGAGACAGTTGCGTTTTGTCCACTACGGCGCGTTAACAATTGGCATCTTGTGTACGCACCACAATAGGCAATCAGGTTCTCAGTTGATAATCTGTTATTTAATTATAAATTAACGGTTAAATAAGTTCCTAATCTTAAGTTTAACTCTGTAAATTATTATACTCAAACACACCCCACTCAGGAGAAAAAGGCACGAAATTAAAGTTTTCTATGTGAGATCAACCCTTCTCGCCTAATTTTTTTTTAATTTGCCACCTTTTTCTACAGCTGACAAAATGGCTGTGCCGGAGTATACCAAATAAATATACCTACCATAAAGTGGTTTGCAGATTTTATAAAGGTTCCGTGAGACATTCGAAAACGCAATGACTACATAATTAAAATATTGCATAAAACGTGCCCATCTTATATTTAATTCACATAAAATAATTGTTCCATTTCTCAACTTGACTGTAAATTAAATAGTCCTATATTAAGAAAATCATTTTACTTTACTACCTTGACTAAATATAAAACTTTAGATCACGTTGGCGAAAATAATTGCTTGGCTTGACTTTTCTTTTATTTATCTTAGTTTGATCCCTGTTTCGATAGGTAGCAAATTAAATAAGAAACAACAAAAAACTCGAAGCAATAATGTATTTTTCTTCAATAACATTAACAATATTGCTCTAGCCTTGAACTAGAATTTTACTGAAAAGAAAGTTTCTCAGTACGCGAATCAGAGTGTAGACATCTACTTATTCTATGATCAGAGACAAATTCAGTTTATTTCTACGGACAGTCCCCAGCAGACAGGAAGCTTAACCCACTAATGTGACAAATGCAACTTAAAATGACAGATGGCAATAAGGAAAAAGCTCATGAGATGTCTTTTATCTCGTCAAAGAGCGCAGGCTATGCATCTGCGACGCCTCTTTGCTTGCTCCAATCGTGTTCTGAGCACAGAACGTTGGGCTCAAGTGTCTCTGACTTTAAGCTACTTAAAAAGAATGCATAATCGGAGATCTAATGTATACTGGATAGGTGTAACAAGTCACTCGCTTGCGCTGCCTATGTGGTGTGACCAACAGCTCTGCACGCGGTATATAAAACAGGCATTATCAAACCGCCTTCAATACATTGCCGGCCGTCTCAGCGACCGCACATAAAAAATATCGAACCAAAAACACGGATTTATTTGTTTTTTAAACCTCAGTGTCAGTGGTTGCTTGTCTTTTAATTTTTGAAGGACCAATTTTAGGTAAGTTTTTCAAACAAGTGCACAACACACAAGTAAAAATATAATAGGTATTTTTTCATTTTTCTAATAATTCATTTGAATGTACCTAAAATATTGAAAAATATCCAACCAAAAATAAATAGTTATTATGAGTTTTGAACTTCCAAGGTCTGATTAAAATACCGCACTAATATGATATTAATAACCCTAAAAAATATCTTCAACTTTCTCACATTAAATGTTAAAACACTCTAGATTATATGGTCAACGATTGTTTAAAATACTATTAAATAATACAGAACTATACAATATGAAATATAAACTAAGTTCACGTAAAATTGTAAGCCTCTCTTGATAATTTTACTAAAACTGTCTTGTCACGACCTAAATTACCTTAGCTTTATATATATATTTACTAAAATTGCTTGCATACATAGTATTTTTACTAAGTTTCATCCATCTCATTTAAGTGTGCATGGTAGAATAATATTTTTATATCCAATCTATTTTTAAGTATTTTGTTTAAAAAAGATTATAAATTCGGAAATATTGGTTTTTACACGAAAACAAATATTTTCAAGAATAATATTTAGATCCAGAATTATTTTAAGAATACAGTAACAAAAATATACAAAAATATTTCCCGATTCTGGACAAGATATTTATTTGAAATAATAATTATACGGTTATGGACAATCACCGAGATATTTCACGGCAGGCGGCGCGGCGTTTGCACGAGCTCTCGAATAAACACAAAGGACTTGTCACTACCGATGAGCCAAACCACTGAAGCGATCAATGTTTCAGTAAATATGGCTGGCGTTTATATAACAACTTATATTCAAAACACAGCTCACTAAGTCATAAGAGATTAATACAAGAGTTCATTTAACATTCAATTATGCCAAAGGAACTTAAACATCTATCCGAGCGGATTGTATCGCGTATAATGTGTAACATCCGTCCAGACGTTTCGAGTCCTATCCCATATGCTCAGGTCAGGGATAAATGTATTATGAAATATACCTATGCAATTTTAACTGTTCTACGAGTAATACTGGCCTAGAGATTCTCCTTTTTCCCGGAATTTTACTCTATCGAGTGCGTATTCCCATTATTCTTTAATCGTAAAACGATATTTAGTATTTAATACCTATCTCATAACTTAAGTCGCATTAAAATTTTAGAGAGATATACGTATTATAAATATGTATGTTTTATTAACTCTTTTTAAATGCTACAAATTTGAGATTATTTACAATTAACAACCCACTTTAGAGTCGGCTCTAGGACTGATGATTAGTTTATATACACATGTAGTTTCGTAGTTTTTGTCCCGGTTTATTGACACAGCTCATGGGAGCCTGGGGTCCGCTTGGCAACTTATCCCAAGAATTGACGTAGGTACTAGTTTTCAGGAAAGCGACTGCCATCTATCCTTCCAACCCAGAGGGGAAAGTAGGCCTTATTGAGATTAGTCCGGTTTCCTAAACTACAAACGACTAAAACTAAAAGCGACTGGTAAATATCAAATGATATATCGTAGATAAGTTCCGAAAAACTCATTGATACGAACCAATAGCATTGTTTGTAATCCACATATCTCTGCTCCGCTGGATCTCATCTATCTCAGCCTCAGTGGGCGGTCTAATAATGACAACAATTACAATTTCGCAGTCATGTAAGCAAACAATAAAGGGGTAATTTTTCTAATTCGTTTCTTGGCACAAAGTCTAGTGAGCCGTGTACCAACAGTCAAGAATATACGTCCACCTTGACTAAACCGTGCTGAATTGATTTCCTATAGATGTTACGACGAGCCCCAGGTACAATATGTTTTTAGTTTAGGTAAGTGACTATTATCATAGTTTCACATTACTTTAATGGTTAAAATCTGAGTTAATATTCAAGTACAATTTTGACGTTTTAAAAAAGGATTGTAAACTCACATACCTACTCATCTGTCAATTTTAATATTGTTAATATCTAGCACGTTTACATTTAACTGGCTGTCGCTCAAGAGGATATTGGACGACCGCTTTTCCATACAAACGTAGTCCCCATTTTCCTACAGTTCAAAGAAACCCGAAATTGGGGGCGATATTTAATTATTTGGCGTTGAAACTCGTCTAGGTCCATGGGGTCCCGGCGCGCACAAGTTTTTTCAGAACGAAGCGTCTGGTTGGCGTAACTGGTGACCGAGGAGCTGGCGACTTCCTCGCACAATTTATGCTATGCTATGCTAAGCAAGCTATGGCCTATTTTACCTAGTCATAGTAATACCACTATATATATATCCATTATGTATATTGTAATTGTGAATAAAATGTATATAATTATTCATATACTAAATTACATCAGCCTAGTTAACTTTTTATTTTTATGGATACTTCCAACAATTTTGGTATCATTAAACGTAGACCGCCAAAACCCGAAAGACATAAAACCGATACCTAACAGAGTTCTTTAAGTTTGAATCGTGGATATTTGCAATTTAAAATTCCAACAAAGGCATTAACTTATCAAAACAGATCAGATGATGCTTGTGTGGAATTTTGATTGAAGAAACGTATCGCGGATTTATAATATATATCGTTGATAATGTTTAAAAAAATACATGCATGATTCTATTAATGGCCTATTATTTAATAATGAATGACTTTACTAAAATGGGATAAGTAGGTATATTTTATATTACTGCCAATACAGAAAACTCACTAAGCTAAATTATGTATACCTAAAAGCTAAGCCTAAAACATATGCAACAATAAAGACTAATTTAAACAAAATATTCTACAATTGTACATTTTCGAGACGAGCTATTAAAACGTCTAAATTTCCGGTTATATAATTGCCGGTACAGAGAACACTAGATTATTATTGTTACCTTATGACCAATGAACGTTTCGTCACAGTCGAGGTGCCACGGCCACGAAGACAAAAACAAAAATGAACAGTCTTAAAAACAAAACACTAAAAACATTATGAGCGCTCTCAAAGGGAACCACGGGAATCAGGGGTCGTTGAAATATTTATTAGGCACCTACGTATTACAGACATCGTAACTTTGGAAATAATTATGCATTCTGATTCAAATATTTTAAACATAAATGTGTCAGCTGATGGTAAATTGAGAAACAACTATGTCTGATTTGAAATGTTTTTATGCGTATAAAACCCTATTCATTTTTATTATATTTAATGAAACAACAATTTAAGATAATTGTTCTACAACACTGATTTTTTCGTGGCGTGTCTGAATTGCACGAAAACAAGTAATGTCTCTGAATCTGTTAATATCTATATTAAACATTTGCTTGAAAATTCGTTACGCGAGGAAAGTTCCTACCTATATATGTAGATGCCAGTATTAATAAACCTCATGTACTTATCGCCATCAGACCTACCTAGCTTGTCAACTGGGATATACCTTAAAAAAGAGGAATACAAAAACCCTATGCTTAGGGAATCAAGATACCTAATAACACGTGTAATAATCGTAACTACTTAACCACTTGTAAGTGATTCTAAGTACATAAACTACATGCACGCAATATCAAAGCGTGACTATCTGATCCATCAAGAAAATGAGTCCGAAATGACTCATTTTCACGAGACTCCATTACTTAATAAGTTTTACCCTAGCAGTGGCGTATTCTAATTGTAATATTAAGGTTATGAATTTTATATCGATTTCTTATGGATATGAACATATTCATAACCAATATTCAAATCCAGATCAAATTAAAAACCAATTATTATTAGATCGTTATTGTTCGTTTCTTTTGGTGAACAATACAGAATATTCGATTGATGGGTTTGATTGACTAATATCAATGCGTATTATGTTTAAGTAGGTATATCAAAAAACTTATTAGGATAAAACTGTGTGTTTATGCGTATGCACCGATAATAAATACGGAACCCTAAAAATTTAACCTTATTAAAAATAATTCTTATTCTTAAGAACTGAATAAGGAAAATAAGGTTGTGCCAAAAAATTTAGAAAATGTTAACAAACACATTGCTACCAGACGGTGACTGCAAGAAAACAACACAGGTATTCATGATATCAATAAAGCATACCTCTTCACTTTATTTTAGAGCCTGTTTTTAAATTTAAGTAAATATTAGCAGTGACCGGCAAACAACAACCATATATGGAGCCTGTAAATGGATTCCAGATTTGTCCTCGGAACTATGGGTGCAGCTAGTCAATTGTAATACTTATATTTGTAGTTACAATGTTAATGTATGTAGCTACCTTGGGGACATACAGCGAACATCGACAATCGAAATTTCGTTATCTGCCTCTCTATCACTTTTGCTTATTCGAATGATAGAGGCAAATAGACGAACGAAAGAAGTGGTTCGCAGTAGGCCCTCTGAGACCTAATAGGTTTAAGCCCACGTTAAGTTTGCATTGTGCCCTGTGTGACGCACAACTTTGAGTGTGACACACCGCACGTGCCCAATCGTTTCTAATCGATGTTGATGTAGGTATTTGGCTAAAAATACATGATGAGATGTGTTTTCATAATGCAACAGGTATATGTGCAGATTGCAGAAAAAAACCGATGCTCGAAACGTTAGATTTTTTTTTGCATTTATAGATATGCGGAGCTTGCACCTTGAAATATATAATATGTACCATTCATAATCTGCATCCGTAATACGAAAGTTGTGTTTTGGTATTTTTGTCTTTTCACGGTTAAACTACTGGACTGATATGGATAATCAGAATCAGAATCAAGGGAGCACATTTACAAAATTCATTGTAATTGGTATGATGTTCAGGTTGGGTAAAATTTTCATAACCTTTTTTTCTATTACACAACTATCGATCTCAATAAAAAATGTTTTTAACACTAGGTAGCTAGTTTCGAACGTCTTTTGTTTTGCCGCGAAAATTCCAGACTGAAAATTTCTGGTCTTGGCATATTGAAAGCTTTTTAGGGTTTTAAAATAAATAAATAAATAATGTACATAAGACCACTAATTTTGCAAAACTACTTTCTGGGGGCGGAAAAAAAAAACGATTCCCACATAAACGGAACCGCAGGAACAAGTTGTACGTTAGGTTAATACTCGACAAAGCTGATATGATAAACATAATACATTTTAAAAGGTAGCCGCGGTTAAACGAGAGCTGCGTAGTACATATTAAATTTCAACACGTGCACAATCCAACCATTAAACGTACCTATACTTATCTACATCTCTGTGGTTTTGACTCACTTGAGGAAATAACAACGGAAGACACAGAATATTTATAATAGATATACATCGTTATTAGGCTTGTAGACATAAATCCGTACTAAAATAGCAGTCGTTAAAAGTTCGTGGAAACTTTTGGCTGGTCTATTGTTACACGTTTATTGGAGATCTCAGTAAAAAGTTAACTGCCCAATAAGAGCCGCGGCATTGATCACTAATCCACTAGACAGAGCATACGTCGAATCGCGGTCAATATCTACTGTAACAAGAGCAAATAACTAAAACATAGGTTGTACTCCTTAAACGATAAAACGTTTCTTCAAAACTTTTAAAAATTATGAAGTCTTTAGATTTTCTCTTTTTCATACAAATTAAATATTATTTTAAATGCAACGCTATCATCAGTGTAATTGACGTTGCTTGTTAGTTACTCGTACGTTACGCTTTAAACATAACAAAATATTTGCAATACATTGCGTCTTAGAACGAACTTTAAAGTTTACTCAAATAAAAATACAAGCGCACAAATGTTGGTCAGTTTGAGGAGTACAGCCAACAGTTCAGTTTTTTGCTCCAGTTACAGGCCACACCCGGTATATGAAAGTGCTACGGCTCATTTGAGTAGCATCAACGCTTACGACCTATGCTAATATATATCGTAAAAAAATAAACTAACATTAAATCTGCGTTAAAATCAAGAGTTTGAGAGGTGTGGAACGCAACTGCGCTTCTCGCACGTACGGTTCTATGACAGTTGGTACATGGGCGTTTGAAAATTCGGGACCACAGACCTTCGCGTTTCTGTGGCTACGTACGCTATCATCTCCCCCACGCACTACGCATATAGCCTAGATTTTCAGACTAGGGCAACGTCTCACGTATTGCGGTCAGTTCCTCCTCAGTCAGTCCTCTTGTCTTGTCAGTTTCTAAACTCAGGAAGGTGTAACTATCTCTTTAGTCTTCGTAAACATATCCAATGCAGGGTCTATGGGAGGCAATCAAAGAGCCTCACTCAAGGCGACTTCGTCAGTTATACAACACAAACGATTTTCACGGATCACGGGTATTTAGCCGACAAAGGCTATGATGTACACTCCGAGATGTTCAAGGAGACGTTTTCGGCAAGGCTAATGCCTTCGTATGTAAAAGGACGAAATTATGTAGATTTTTATGTCGTGTATTTAGTTTAGATAAAGATTTTGTTTCATTTGTGTATAATAGATAAACGTTGTGGATAACACTTACCTACTCTACAGAAAATAATAACTGAATACCTACTTATACATATAGGTAACATTGAAAGGTCTTTAATTACAATAATACTATACAATTTTAATGTAATGTACTTATACTCATATATTTACTTATTGTAAGGTTAAGCCAAAAGAAATCACGTCTTATTTCACAGATTTGTGAGACAACGTACTAACCTATATAATTAGATTTAGATCGTTATAATAGTGATTATAAATATAAAATATAAATAGTTCTGAGCTCCTTCAATCACTGTTATTATAACTACATATCCTACTCGTCGCTTTGTATGACGACGATACCCAAAATAAAATTATGGATGTTGCCTATTGTGGGATCTAATATGGCTTGACCGAAAATTTTACACGTGTAACAGTAGAGTTGTAATAGGCACACGCAGCAGACGTATTATGGATGTCTTTATACACGTGATAAAATAAGTGACACTTTTTAACACCACGCGATTAAACGAGACGGATACTGTCATTGTCACGCTGTCACATAAACAAATACGACCATCATATCCGTACTGAGGCCTAAGATGATCGGCTCTTTATCATTTGTCACCATGCCTGTCACGTTCTAACAAATATGTAAGTGCGAAAGTGACAGGCATAGTGACAGGTGATAAAAATGGAACCATGCTGCCACGAAGGGCTTAGTTCTCTCTTGGTTAAACATAATTAAGTAACGGTTTGACTTTACGCGTTTCGATAAATTCAACCGCTTAACCGTTGAAATAATGTAAATGCTGTTTGTTTTACCACTTAAGCCCGACAGTTAAACATAACTGATTGGTTTAATAAAGTGTTTGCTGTGGGAAAGGTGATGAAACGTATTTGTTGACATTTCGCACTTGCCCAAGCGCCGTTACCCGAACTCCCTGACCGCTCTTCCGCTGGCAATGACCCCGTGCTATTCTATTCACTTCATAGGTACATTTGCTGATTTTACACACTATCCCCCTGAATCTTTTTAATGAACGCAAGCATCAAAATTATAGAAATAGTGGAAATAGATTATTTCGAGCTTTTTTTCGAGGGATAACAATATGGTTCTTCAATAACGTCGGCAAACGTGACACTCATTAAAAACAACAATTCGTATACCTGAGAGCTTGAACGGCTAAATGTCAAAATTTCCTTAACACGTTCACTGGAGTATGGGATCGAAATGCCTCATGTAAAGTAGGTTATGCTTAATTACAATTTCATTAATTGCTGCTGCAATAGTGCTAAGACTGTAACCTTATGAATTATGAAGAAATTCAATGAATATCTAATAGCACAACCGGAATAATAAATTTCAGGACTGTCCAAGAAATTTCGAGGTTTGTTCTATTCCGATTGTGCTATAAGGGAGTCCTTAACTAATACATGCACATCAGACATAATAAGACTATTAGCTTTTTAATAACATATCCCTGTGAAAGTAAAACATCGGCTACGCATACTACATGCGTAATATAAACAGGCAAGTCTGGTCCGAGACATCTCAATTGTAGAGTTCAAAGTAATCATTTATTTGTGACTGAGCGAGAGCGAAGGTCTCCCTTTCAGCTAAAATATGTTTTCGTATATCTGTCTGGCTGTTCTCAAAAGGTCGCATTTCTCAACCGGTTCTCGTATTTGGTGAACAGATTCGATAATTAAATACCGTGGAATGTTGCCTATACAACCTTAAAAAAATCAAGATGATGGATCTAAAGCTCACCGTCACTAGCAATATGTTTAGTAGGCTACTACTTCTTCACCTTTGCCGTGTCTCTAAAGGCCTATAATGACATTAATGACGTTAAGTAATAGTTTGTTGGGCAGCCCATTCATATGTGACGGGGCGGACATTCGTGTAAATTAAGTCAATTCATCGTATGGACTTTAAATACCAAGTGCCTCTCTAATGGCTCCATGTGTGTAAATCTATAAAGGGCCACAACCATTTATTGAATGTGAATAACTGCACCTTGCTGTGTACAAAATGGTAAACTATTACAAATAGGCTTTATCTATTTGCGGATAAAAGAGCCATTTTAATTTAGGTACTACAGTTGTAGGAATAAGTGATCGAGTGAATGCATAGTATCTTTAAAAAAACCGGCCAAGAGCATGTCGGGCCACGCTCAGTGTAGGGTTCCGTAGTTACTCTTCCGTCACAATAAGCTAAACTGGAGCTTAAAGTATAGTAAATTGTTAACCAAGGGATGGAACGGTACCTTTCACCCGAGTTAAACAAATAGGCAAATTTACATAATCAGTACCTAATTAAAGTAAGTCTTTTTACTATGAAGGGAAAACTTTTTGCGATAACTCAAAAACAGCTAAACTGATCATGTCCGCTATAGTTTTCATTTGATATCTTTCTTAAGCTCTACTTCCACGATTTTTTTCATATTTTTTGGACCTATGGTTCAAAAGTTAGAGGGGGGGGGACACATTATTTTTTTCTTTCGGAGCGATTATCTCCGAATATCAAAAAATGTTTCTTGAAAACCCCTATTAATTTTGAAAGACCTTTCCAACGATACCCTACACTCGGTTGAAGTCTACGTCGGGTTGAAGCGAAAAAAAAATTCACCCCCAATTTACGTGTAGGGGAGGTACCCTAAAAAAAATTAAATATTTAGATTTTATTGTACGACTTTGTCGGCTTTATTGATTTATATATCCTTGCCAAATTTCAGCTTTCTAGCACTAACGACCACGGAGCAAAGCCTCGGACAGACAGACAGACAGACAGACGGACATGGCGAAACTATAAGGGTTCCTAGTTGACTACGGAACCCTAAAAAGGGATAAGCTGTATTAGCTGGAAATCAAAACTATTTGAAGCTGAAGTTAAAATACAGAAGAAGAAGAGAACGTTTCTAAAGAGCTTAACAAATGCGAACATAACGAACGTCCTATGGGCCTAACTACGCGCCAATCTGGTTTAGTAAATTACCAACCTGATAAATAGGCCAAAACATAAATCCATCATAAGTCATGTCATGAAACCTTAGCCATTAGCCTGCCTGATTCATAGGCCTCGCCGTATTGTATCAGATCAGTATAATAGGATCGATCGATCCCAATGCGTCGACAATGAACTGTGGGTCGTTGTTGCACAACCAACCTACATATCAAATAACGGCTTTCGACATATGAATTGAAGCAGTTCTCATAAAATGCATCAACTACTTACGCAGGTACAGGTCATGAGATCTGGTACGTGATTTGTACTAATCTGTCGATATTTTTATAGCCATGACGACAGGTCTTGTATTTTCACTAGAATTCATTATTGAAAAAGATGGGGCCTGAGAAGCGGTAGATTTATCGAAAGTTTATTTTTACTTCAGTGGTGTATGTACGAAAGCGATCTTTGGTACAAAAGGTAATGCATACTTATGAAAATAATTGTATAAATATATTTTTCTGGGTCCATTAATATTATTAGGTAAAAAAATACATATCAAAGAAGCTACAGATAATAATTTATTCACATAAGCCTCATATGACAGTAGTCGTTTATGGACATCGGTTAGCTTACTTCTCTTCTCAAAAAACCTGTGATATTTATGAATACGTTATTTACATCAAAAACGCATATAGCAAGTAAGAGACACGTCGTTGCGTTATGCCCGATTCTTGACTGCATTCCAACATAACGACTCGAATAAAGTAATCGTTGATCGCTCTTTGCTTCTTGAAAATTGATGAAAATCCGGTGCCTTATTATAATAACTTGCATGTGATGCAATGCATATGTAAATGGGCATAGAATCTTGGGAATTGCTGCATTCTAACAGAGAAAGTCGAACCTGTTTGGGAATTTTGAAATTGTGAGGCGCCAAAGATTTTTATCGGTTATCACAGTTTAAAAGTTCTATTCAACGAAATTTGTAATTTACGTTTATTAATACAAAATCTGGCTTGTTCAAATGGTGAATATACTACTAGTACTCGAGCGATTTGAAAAATGGTTGAACATTTATGAGATGAATTGTCACTGACGTATTTTTGTGTCCAACTGTGCAAATACGCGGACAACGCGATGTATTTACTTGGCATAGCCCAAACCAAAACTCTCTTGTTTTGTTTCTTCTGTTACGTCGCCTAAAATAGAATTAATATTAAATATTTTTATAATGATTACCTACTTTTCGATATTATTACAGGGTATATACAAATCATATTTGTTCTTTGAGCGAATTCACAAGGGCCACGCTATATGTATTGTGTTACTGTAGTTTGTAATAATCTATTTACTATATACCTATGTAATTCTTTTCTTTTGTGTGTCAAATTCCATACTGTCGAATTAGGATAGCCTGTAACGATGGTTGTGTGTATGCAATAAATAAATAAAAAATAAATAAAAATATTTCGTGCAGATGGCAAATGAGTCCTGAATGATAGGTTAACAGTAGTCATGTAATGTTGACATTATCTTAATACGACTTAATTAAAATGGACAACGTATTGTAATTCAAATACATAAATTTGAGTATTATAGAATAATGTAAATTACATGTATACTATTAATGCACTAATGCATTGTAATGATATGACGTGTAAAATTCTAATATTATCAATAAATGATTGAATTGAATTGCATTTGCAAGAGTATAAAATTTCATATAGGTTCTATATACTTTATTTTGTTGGTACCGTATGCCGGCAGGTATTGTTTTAATATTGATTCAATGCATACATGGTAACATGCATACATCTACAACTTCACACGTGGGCGTGTTTGTGTAACATGCAACTATTTCCTGTACAACTTTGGCAACATTCGTTGTGAAAGGATAATTTACACTTACTATTGAATAATCAATGATCAGTTCATGCAATGTGTCATAATAATTTAATGTTCAAGACGTTGTTAAGAAAGTTATAAATAATTTATTATAAGGTAATAATTATCGTTCTATGGCACGTCAGTCAGTGCGTTTGAATGTTACAAGTTCAGATATTGAGAGCGATAGATATTTGCAGGATTCGGAGATTTCATAGGACGGTTAGACTAAAGTGCGTTATGGAGAAGACGAGATTAATTAAAGCCATTTAGATTTCATTTTAATAGGTAGTTTTGTTTTTCGTAATTTTCTAAGGTTTGTCGGTACATAACGAAATGTACGTAATTGATTGATTACCTACAGTAAACGAAAACAACGAATTGTAGCTCAATTTTCAATCTACAGGCAAATTGCATCGGTCACGGCTGAGTACGAGATACTAATAAAATATGTGCATTTCGTAAAAACGAGCGGTGAACCGTAAAACTGGACATTGTGTCGCAACGCAGCCGGGACAACGAGAATAGTTTAAACTTTACAAGGCCCACGTTATCAGGTTACTATTCAATTATTCAGAGCTCTACAGAAAAGCTATTTCGTGGTCAAATTTTGCGATTTATAAAGACGTTTGAATCATTTTGCATGATATTACAAACCTTGTTTAAATAAATTATTATTTCTTAGCTAAAACGAACGACGAACAATTACGAGTAAGCGGTTGAGAAACGTCAAACATATATGAAATTATAACGTCTAAATAACACTTGCACAGTCTGGGCTATCAAAATCGCTGACAGCTTGGTACTAGTTTTAAATACGTGTACTTCTGTAATCATGGACCTTGTCCTCTATTTACAATACCCAAAGAACAAGTTTTGCTGTCTGAAATTTACTCAATTGGCAGCATATAATGTACAATATCAAACCTGGGATAATTTTAACATTAGGTGTCAAACATTTATTAATACGGTCGGTGAATTTCAATGACTTGACATCACTATCAGGCATGAAAAGACCCAATGGATAAAGTCCATATATGGCACAGGTAGATCAATAAATCATGTATCACATATTAGGTATTATGTACCTATTAGGTACATCGCTGGGCCGTTATCACGCAGCAGACGGCAGCCGGCAATTTTTTTCATTGGAGCAATAACTCGCGTTCTGCTGGGCTTCAATTGGAAGATTGGCTGGCGTGTGGGACGACAATTCTTGCCCTCAGCGTGAGGATATCCTTCCAGAATGTAAATGATGCATAAATCAAGGGACGGCGGGAATATCTTTACTCTGTTCAATGAGCATTTGTAATCGTATTCTAGAAAACCGTTCGATTATGAAAAAATAGAACTTTTAAGGGCGAAAAAAAAATCTAAGTCCTACTGTAAGAAGTTGTAGGTATCGTTACTATTAGGATTATAATTGTGTATTCCGCACATATAATCTTGTTTTTTTCCTTTTGGGTTTAACCAGGTTTAATTCCTAGGAAAATTTATTTTCCCGTGTTCTTGCGTATAAATATATGCAGATGTAAACATACATCAGCGGGTTCTTTATTTTATTACTTGTTTGTATTCTACATGGTTTTATCCGCTTATATAGCCGGACCTGTGACACATTCGTAGGTACATTTGTAGTTAAAGTAGTTGTCAGCCATCACATTACAGTGATTCAATGTTAAACGCATAAGTTTCGTTACCTGACGACTTGGACTTAAATATTACAATTTAGGTAAACAAAACTTGAGATAAATTGAGCTTCAACCATGAAACTTAATTAAAATGAAAACCAGACTGTTTGTTTGGCTAAAAGGATAACAAAAACGAAACAAAATTTACGACTTCTGAACCAATAATTCGATGCAACCCTACGGCCGCATGGGCTGCGCCGATGGAGGCAATGGCCGTGCCGTGCTAGCATCGCCCGAGGAACCTGTTTCGCAAGCTTCATAGTGGCTTCTTTTTTATCATGTATCGGTAGACTTTCAGTTTCTGCAGGGCTGCCCTTACGAAACAAGATTGTAGTTCATAAAATAATATATTTTTAATCTTAAAGTTCTAGTAGCACCCACGTGTTAATTATTTAGTGAACAAGATAACAAAATAATTTCGGGTTGTTATCAAACGTTTCAATAGAAATATACAACTTTTAATAGGTTACTTAGTTCGGGTAGATAACCTACAATCGGCGCTAGATTTCAACGTTTATACGACTAGGTACGTGCTTCATTATTGATTAGCTTATAATTGACTGACGAAATATTACTCCATATAAAGTAAATTAGCAATCAATATGTTTTATCACAAAATTTTACAATCTGTATAAGAATGTGTGTTACTGTTAATGTTTTAATTTTGATTGCATACATATTAAGCCAGTATAAGTGTTTTATTGTCGATAAGCATTCACGTATCACATATGGCCAGCAGTCAAATTAATAAACCAACCACAATGTTTCTCGCAACCCTACGATGCCAAAAAGAAATTTAAAGTGCAAGTGCATCATATACATGAAGTAAGAACGGGTTGGACAACTGGCCGTCTTACGAAACCAGCTGCCATTACGTATTGAACTTGTCTCTTCCGATACGGAGATAAAATATAATTTTAAAAAAACATCAAAAAGCACGTAACGATCGTAAATTTAACTTCGCGAGTACGTATCAGTCGTTATGAGTCACACGATGCCATCTATTGCATTCTAGTTGCTGATTCAATTCAATCAGACGATTAAAATTCAGCTTATACAGTGTCTGGTCGAATCAGCGATGGCGCATCCTGCCCGCACGCGCTTCTACACATTTAAAATGGATTAAATAAAGCAAGCAGCACTACCATTATTACTTAGAAAAAGACCAACAGCACATGGTATATGAGCAATAATTACCTTAAATATACCCAGGTAATCTATTTCCAGCTCGGCGCCGGACTGCATTCCGACAGGACTAGGGATATCGCCTTAATGCCCTACCTTCCGCCGGCAACGCTAAAAATAACACGAGGTTCTCGACCTTCCCGCACTAATGGAAAATAGATGAGCCGCTCACGAAGCCATAATAGGCAAAAAATATAAACATTAACACTCGGTTCGCGACAGTGTTGCTGACTTATCTTTTTATCGCATGAGAAATTACTTTCGAAACCAATTACATAGCCCAGATTCATAATAGAGTACATCCTCCTTATGCGTATCGACTTCAATTCATTGTGACTAGAAAATAGGTAGGCAAATACCCGGCTTATTATCGGGCCCTTACTCGATAGTCTTAATAGGAAAATTGGTGCCGACCGGCGAAACGGGCCGGCGCGTAACATTGGCCTTACCACACTCACGACTTGCAGACGTACATTGCAAATTACAATAATTTTGCTATCATCCTAACAACCACTAATTGCGCCTTTTCTGTCTTTTCAGAATGAAGGTCTTACTATTATGTATGGCCTTTGCGGCCGTAGCTCTGGCCATGCCCGTGGCTGAGGAGAAACCCGAAGTACCTACTGTTCCTGAAATAAAGGCTGAAGCAATTGAACCTAAACCTGAAGAAAAACCTGCTGAAGAGAAGAAGCCTGAAGAGTCCCCAGAATCTAAGAAATCAGAAGAACCTAAAAAGGAGGAAGCGGCCCAGCCCAAGAAAGAAGAAGCCGCTGAGCCGAAGAAAGAGGAAGTATTAGGGCCTAAAAAAGAAGCTCCTGAAGCCAAAAAAGAAGAGGCATCTCCTGAAGCCAAGAGTGCGCCAGTAGAAGAGAAGGCCAAGGAAGAACCGAAACCTGAAGCTCAGCCCGAAGAAAAGAAAGAAGCTGCTCCTGAACCCAAGTCGGCTCCTGCTGAGCCTCAGTCTGAGGCAAAGAAGGAAGAGAAGCCTGAAGAATCTAAACCAGAAGAGAAACGCGAGGAGCCTGAACCCAAACCCGAAGCTAAATCCGCTGAATCTCAGGCTACTGTTAAAGAGGTTGCCAATGAAGAACCTGCCCCTAAGCCATCTGTACCGCAAGAAGTCATTGACGTAGTAAGTGCTGTCAGAAGCCCGGCGGCTATAGCTGACGATGAGGCAGACCCCGCCGCAATCATCCCCACGCCAGTGAAGAAAATTGACTTGCCTGTCGAAGCCAAAAGCGCACAGCCTGAGACGCCCGTAAAGGCCGAAGACCCTAAAGCTCCGAAAGCCGAAGAAAAGGCAAGCGAACCTGCTAAAAAACCCGCTGAGAACGCTGCTCCTTCAACTGAAGCCAAAGAGGCACCTGCTGCGCCCAGCGACGATAGCCTACGCGTAGTTCGCGATACCGTCGATGACAAAGTCAAGGCTGCTGCTGTTGAGCAGCCTAAAGCTGTGGAGCCTAAACCCGAGGAGCCTAAGGCCGAGGAAAAGTCCGCTGAGCCCGCCAAAGAAGCCGCTAAAGTAGAATCTCCGAAAGAGGAGGTCAAGGAAGTGAAATCTGCTAAGGCCGAAGAGCCCGTTAAAGCCGAAGACCCTAAAAAGGAGGAGAAGCCTGAGGAACCTAAGAAAGCTGAATCAGAAGCAGAAAAACCCAGCGAACCTGAGGTCAAAGCAGCCAAAGAAGAGAAGAAGCCTGAGGAAAAGAAAGAAGTAAAAGCTGAGAAGACCGAAGTAAAAGCCGAGAAACCCTTAGGAGATGCCCCAGCAGACAGTTCTGACGAGAGTGGGGAAAGCAGCGAAAAAGAAAACAGCAAAGAGACAAACTCTTCAGAGGAGAGTAAGGAACAGTCTTAGATTAGTGAACGATTAATCCCAGCATTGACATTGAACCCGTACGCCGGTTCTGTCGCTGGCTACAAATCCGCGAGTGAATGCTGCGTTACACGGGGATGTCGCTTCCAGACAAATCCGCCGCGATTTTCCCACGGATTTGTGGCTCGTGTAGTGAATGCTAGGCTTTAGGTTAGTGAATGGGAAAGCACTGGCAGCAGGCGTGTGTCGACGTCCCTCGACACGCGCCTGCGGTCTGCCGCTCCGAATGGTCGTCCCAGTCGTCATTCCGCCATCGTGGAGTAACCACTGGGATATTAGCCTGTGAGTGTGAACGATCGCCGCACGTCGTTGTGGCGATCACTATTCATAGTTCTAGAGACTTATTTAAATAGACGAACCGAAATTACCTAAGTTGTAATTATCTCACAAAGTAAATTATCGAATTTCCGGTACTATAAGTAATAAAATAATGTTTTTTTACAATTTTGTGTTTTATATTCTGCTCGTATCATGAAAACCCAAAAAAATCATGGACCATCGTTTTCTATATAGTGTTACATAAGTAAATGTGTTTTCTTACCTCACCTAACTTAATCTTTTACCTACATAAGTGCATTTATTGCTACTGAATTTCATCTTAATTTTAATAATACACGTCAACTGGCGAAGTTAAAAAAAGTATAGTTTAAATATTTCTTTCTTTGATTTTTAAAGTCTAATGCTTCATTCATTGTCTGTGTTAAATTTTAAATCTAAGTCCATATAGTTAACTGTTAAAACCCTAGCAAAAACCGTAAGGTTAATTATTGAATAAATCTAAAAATATGATTAGTGATTCATTTCTTTTTATCTTAAACATTTTATTGATAGTTTTTAAAGCCAACATTAGTGATTATTAGTAACTAATCAACAAGGTATATTTTTTCGAATAATACAAAACCCTTTCTGACCGTAACTATCTCATTGCCCGTGAGGTAAATCGGACAACAGCGTTGGTGTGGGGTATAAACATGCGACAGGTGCCCCCTAGCGGTTTATAAAGCTAATACCTATTTAAGAACACTCTCTAGGATGATACTCATATAGCGTAACGTTTAAAAAACGTTTAAAATATATGAAAATTACATGAAATGGTGCGAAATATTTGACTCCACCTAGCTTGAATCAGGTTCGCAGCCTCTTATTAAGATGTAGGTATAGCTGAACATCGAATGTGCCAACAACATTTACCTAAAAGCGGTCACGGGGGGTAAGAGGCGCCGTATCAATGAACATTCGCAATTATCCGCTGTCCAGAATTATCTCCCCTAAATGTCCTTAGCTGCCTGCTTACTGCCGGTTTTCTTAATGTAGTAATCTGAATTCATTTTAGGTAGACGACTGGTTTAGGTTAGGTTAGGTTTAGGTAAACCAATTTAAATAACAAAAATAAGTATGTACCTATTTATAGCTACTGGCATGAAGTATTGATTGAACATAGTCTGCAAACATCTCTGTGTAGATAACTTTTAACAAGTTATTTTAAGTACGAGTATTCCAGCTAATTGTAGCAGCGTCGGAAACAATTGAAGAAGATAATAGCAGCGCCTATCATGGAATCTAAGCGGAAATCTGTGGTTTCAACTTCGCCTGGCGTTAAAACGCGTGTCGTGTTCAGCCGTTCTGGGAGAAATCTTAAAGTAGGTATTAAGTAAGGTCAAGTTAAAATTAATACTAGAAAATAATCCTGTAGAAATATTACTAACGATGAGATGGCGAAAGACTATTTTCGCGCTACTAAAATTGAAATGATGTCAAAAGCAACAGTCTTATATGTTGTTATACGCGTAGGTATAATACATGTACCTACTGTACATGCAAGAATGAACTTATCATATAAATTGAACCGATAAATTGAATCCCACCGAAGTTTTGATAAGAATTTAAAGTTCATAACATGTTCACTGTTAAAAATATCAGATCTCTAAATGATGATAAAGATAAAGGATATTGGTAAAAATCCGGCTAACTGCGTGTCGGACCACACGTAGGGCTCCGGCATACAAGCAAAAAACCGTATATTCGCGACACTTACTTCATTTTAATAAAAAAAATAGTGTTCAAATATCATTTTAATGGCTCAACAGATCATGATCAAGTATTTATCAAGCATTTTTTTACACACCACGGGTCAGTTCATTCTTCTAGACATAATTGGACTTCTAGAACGATTTACAAAAGTGTTACAGTTACCAATTAGTTTCTTCTGGAGTCCGGTTTTTTATTCTACTTGAGTTTATTAAATAAGTAAAAAAAATAGTACAGATCGGCGGTCCGGATCCGGAACACGGTGCACCATTTAGTGACCCCTGATCTAGCAGCTCACAAAATACCTATGCACATTCCAAATTTCATTAAAATATAGTAATACTTATACCTTATAGGTAGTTTCCGAATACAATGGCTGTGACACACGGTACGGAAATGACCATCGAAACTATAAGGGTGCTTTTTTGCCAACAATCCAAAAAGGATGACTAGGCTTGTATATTTCCTGAGTTAATGTACCTACTAACTAATATCTTCCCAAAAATTTGGGCTCTTTACTGTTACCAAAATCGGAGTTATGTGGGATAGAAATAATTACAAAAATAGCATCGTGAAAAACTAGTTCTTTTATGCTCTTTGCCCTGTCTTGGCGAAGCCCTACCGTGCCACTTTAGATCAAATGAGTTGAATTATTGCGGAATAGACTAAGGAAGGTACTATTAAGGGTAATCTGAAAATATCCGTTTAAGCATACATAATACCGAAATGTTTCGCTAAGTAAATTGCTAGGAATGATTGATTTATTGATAGGATCTGCCTTCGCCGTTTTTTTCTACTAACTTCTTAGAAATATACATAAATTCGGCAATATTTTTTGCGAGCACACATAAAATAAAAAGATTTTCATTAAGATTAACTGCTTTATACAATGTCAATAAATGTTTGAAAAACGGTTATATACAATACAGTAACGTTACTGTTTGAACATTTCTAAGTAGGTATTGAAAACACACACACACAACTGATCCAAATTTTTTGTATGGAAAACTGAGGATACTGTTTTTTATATTTAATAGTCCTCGTAATTCTGAGTCGCAGTAGTTTATAATTTCTCTAAAAAAGATAATGCTACATTTTTTTTCTAAAAACCCCAACGTACGTGAGCCATCAATGCATGTTGAAGATCTAATTTAATTTCAATGGTAAGTATGTAACTATGTACATATAACGTTGGTTATTGGTATCGATATAGTTTAGAGGCCCGAGGAAGGACATATGATAGTTTTTAGGGTTCCGTACCCAAAGGGACCCTATTACTAAGACTCACTGTCCGTGTGACTTTCTGTCACCACAGTTGAAATTTTCACAGATTATGTATTTCTGTTGCCGCTATAACAAATACTACTCGTAAAACGTAAAACCAGAATAAAATATTTAAGTGGGGTTCCCATACAACAAAATTGATTTTTTGCCGTTTCTTGCGGAATGGTACGGAACCCTTCGTGCGCGAGTCTGACTCGCACTTGGCCATTGTTTATCAATCATCATCATCCCACGCAGAAGTTAGTAAAAAATAGGTTTACTTACTTGACCAGTCAGCATTCGACAGGCGACGACGCCCAAAGACCACCAGTCCACTGCATGGCCGTAAGGCTCTCGGCTCAGTATTTCGGGGGCTGCGAACAAACCGTAAAGATATACATATATTTTCCAAAGAAAGGGTTTGCTCATTTTGCTATAGTAAATAGATAGGTATCTGAATAGAAGAGATTTAGTATTAGTAAAATACGTAGATTTGGTGCTGTCAGGAGTCTTAAAACGTGATATTAATTTCTGTCCCTCACGGGCGCACGCGTGTCGCATATCTACAGAAATTATACTACATCTACGCTAGACACAAATATGGTTTATGTTGATATTATAATTATGTACATGATTATGCTCTCTTCTATTCAAATTTACTATGTTAGAGCAGCAAACATTCAAACTTCTTGTGCTCGATGCAACTAGCATTCCTCCATTCACACTTATAAAATAAATGAAAAATATAAAATTACTTATCGATGGTAGGAACTTCTCGATGTGTGGAGCACACGAAGTCTTCCTGTTTGGGCTCCTCTTGCACAACATTCACATAGCACACCAACCGTCCAGATTGTAGCGTACTTTTTAAAGTATTTTTTAACCAAATATGTTTTTTTTTTAATATCAGATAAAATGTACGACGGATATATGTTACATATAGGGATTGCAATCCGGTCCGGCGGATCCGGTAATCCGGCCGGATCCGGCACTTTTCAGGAGCTACCGGATCCGGTAAAAATCACCGGATCCGGACCGGATCCGGTATAATAAAAAAACGCCTAAATACAGCACGCGCTGTGCGTTTCAGATGATGAAAAGGCAACGGATACGAGGTATGAAGTTGAACAGAACAAAAAACGAATGAAAAAGTTTAAATTTAGTAAGATAAAAATATATTTATTATGACGATGACTGGGAACAGAAGAGGATTTCTTCTTCTTTCATGTTGGTGGCACGATATGACGATTACATAAATACTGTAATAGAAGGAAAAATGAAAGGATGGAGATGCCATGGAAGGTATTTGTAATTTATGCTAAAGAGAAGGTTCATGTCGTGTCATAATGTTGTGATAGGAGATTAACCGACTACAGTTGGGCTCATCAATATGTGTGAATGAAGAATATATGATAATATTGATAATCTTTAGTTTTCTCCGATATATGTATATATATGATAAAATATAGATTCTTTTCTATTCAAATTTAAGAGAGAATCTTTTGTCTTTACAATTTCATCCAATCTTATGCAATTTCCTTCATCTCCTGGTACATGCTACTCTACGTCCAGCCAATTCTTTATTTGATCTATGTAACTTTCCCTTTCCGCGATGGTTTTCAATCCTACATTCTATTATTTTTCGCATGAGATCGTCGTGTCATGTGTTGTTCCTTATAATTTGACCAATATACTTTTCCATAAATTAAAAAAAAATACAATTTTTTAAGTCATACAGTCTACTACTTTTTCGGACAAATAAATTAGAGCAAGATAATACTAGAGCGCATTTAATATCATAATTGGTTAAAAGTAAAATATCTTCGTTAAAAGTAATAAATAATAGTAAGCGTAGGAGTTGAAAATAGAGTTCCGGTTACTCTGGTTATAATATTAGCGGAAAATCGTTGAGCATTAGACTTTTTGTTTGCCACGATATCTATTGTCGAGTAGCAGTCCTGAGAGTTCCGCTACTCGATGCTAAATAGATGTCGACTACGAAAATAATAAGCGTTTTGGTACCAAAACTGATGTATGGAGTGTGCAATCTATGTAATTCTTATTTCTCTATGCTAGAATGGATGTGAACGTTAGAGTTTGTGAGGAAAGAGAAGAGTCGTGGAATGTATGGAGCCAAATACATTCCACGACTCTTCTCTTTCCGAACAGACTCTACAAAGAATTCAATCAAAGAACAGTTACGAAAACTTGTCCTTTCAAGGAGCTCTAATTCCCACCCCACATCCCATCATCAGGCTTTGGAAACTAAGCAAATTTATAATTGTAAACGATAATTTGAGCACTTTTGAATGGTAAAATATAATAAATTACCGATTTAAAAATTTTTTTTTAAAGTGATATTGACATTGTGACACTTTTTACTACCAAGTTCTATTTTATTGTTAAGAAGTTTTTTATTAACTGCAAATTATAGATTTAGGAATACGTATTACGCAAAAAACTAGAAAAATATGTCATTTAATTAACTTTTATATCCCTATACCAAACCGGATCCGGTCCGGCCGGATCCGGCCGGACTACGGCCAAAATCCGGCCGGATCCGGCCGGATTGAAAACCAATCCGGTTTGCAATCCCTAGTTACATACAATAACTTCATCTTTCCGTTGGTTCTATGAAACTTCTATGACTTATTAACCTCTTGTATGTGTATTAAAAAGAACCTGGTGAAATTTTTAATATTTTTTTTCGAGAACCTATATCACAACCGTGGTTTGGACAAGAACCCACGATTTTTGACCACCCCACACACATGAATTGATTACACACAAAACAGTGTTCGTTCTTCATTAATGGCATCTTTTTATTCTTTCATAGCGTGAAACATCAATCAGGAGCGTCGACTTTGTTCAGACGTTTATAACTTAAACATACTATTAATGAAGCTCATTATCATCTTATTTCCATTGCTATTTCATTGTGTCAAATGATCAAATTAACGTGAAAATATTGGTAGGTATACTATGTGCGAAGAAGAGACGCTTTCCATATGGATTTGCGTACATCGCTGGATTATATTGCTGTCAAGCGCGCATAGTGACATTGACAACCGGCATCATGGGCGGGACAGCAATATAATTATGCGCGTGCAATAAAGATGTCAACAGGCGGGTCAATGTACGAATATCTATATGGAAAGCGTCTCTGCTTTGACAAAAGAGATATGGTGGTCCTGTTTCGAAACCTACAAAAATTACCGTATTTTTTAACTCTCCGCCGAATTGTATTAAGCTACAAGTTAAAGTTAAAAAAAAGTGGATGTGACATAAACGGACAGACAGACGGACATGACGAATCTATAAGGGTTCCGTTTTTTGCAATTTGGCTACGGAACCCTAAAAACGACGTATGACACGCGCTGGACTCGAATAACGAGCGGCGTTTGGCCAGTGTTATAGTTTTACAGTTGTAAAATTGTAGCTTTATACAATGCGGTGTTACCGTTTTCTTTAAAAAATACTTTAAATCAGGAGTACACAAAACTTTTCCAGAGTTACAAAATTTACCAAAAAAAAGTATACAAATTATGTTTATATAAAATAATTATAACCACTCCTGCTTTACCGTATCGGGAAATAATTAATAGTTTTGTTTTAACATTAAAAAATAATACAAAAACATAATACTTCATTGTTAATTCATATATTTATATATAAATTATCACAAGACTAAGATTTCAGCTTATTTTGAACTTGCACATCACAACATATACCTCCCGTGTCGCCATCGCATATAATCTAATATATAACAGCCGTCATGTATTCAGCTTCTCTTCAGACATATATAATCTTTCAAATAAGGCCATAGCAAGTTACAATGTGCAGAAAACTGGCGTTCTTAACGAAAAGGGACCGCATAGTCTATACTACAGCACATAGAACTTCGTACATCGACCTTTGATATCTCTATTACTCACTCAAAATTATATTGCCGTCACACACGCGCAACTTTCCGCGTGAGTAACAGAGGCAAGTAATAAGGAGGTGAATGTACGAAATTATTCATGTCCGATGATGTTACTTTATTAATAGATTTAAAGAATATAAACAAACAAAAATAAAATCTACGTTATTTGGCCAATTATGTGATAAATACAAATGGTTGTTACAGAATATTGTTTTGTTTACATTCTTTAATATGCCTTAACACAATAGAGCGCTTACTTTGAAGTATTTAGCTCCAATGAGGCGGCTTTTCTTTAAGAACGACACAAATGACTATTTACAATGTGCTCCACACTTCGGGCTTTTGAATGAGGCACGCAATCGAATAAAATATATTGTCTTATCACCAATATTGTAAATAAAATGTTACAAGGTACTCCCTGATATGAAACGAATGCCGTGAGGGGCTACAAGTAGGATAACATACGCTACATCGTGACTGGCTCGAGCTGATTCCTTTGAAATCTAATCCAATCAAATCAGCGGCATCTTTCGGACAACGGCGGCGTTCCGCTCTCAATCAAGATCTCAAACGTAGAACGGAACACATAATCATTTCGTCAGTTTATTTTTAACATTATCATAGCGATTTTGATGTCGCAGGTTCTCGCCAGCGAGCTATCGGACATCCCACTGGTAAATGTATAAAGAACACTTAAACGAGTTCATTGAGCAAGGTACCATTACCATGTAACGTATGTCACCCTCAAATCAGTACATCAGGCTGCTTAGCCAACATGCCAATCTTTAACGCTCCGTAGCGTACCGTAGTCATTTCTCTATCACTCTTACATATTAGTGCAACAGTGAGTTGCGTTTCGTTCGCTACGGAGCGTAAACGATTGGCATGTTGGCTACGCACCCAGTTCAGTAAAAATAAAAAAGCGTCCAACGACCTACAGAAGTTTAAAAAGATTCAAAGGTATGTACAGCCTCATCTTTGGTGACAAAGTTATATAGTGATAAATATAGATAAATAGATAGGTACTATAATCCAATAGAGATGCAAACACGCCTAAGCTAGTCACAAAATGAGGTAGGAGTAAAAATCAGAAGTTCGTGGATGGACTCGCAGCAATGCCCGTCTAATGACCTCAAAGTAATGGAAACAAAAACCATTGCTTGACAAAATCAAGGTTTAGGTGTTTTATGTCGTGTACAGTAAGCTGCAGAGATAACCGACCCCTGCATATAAACTTGTTTGCAGGGGCGGTCAGTTATCTCTGCAGCTTACTGTACATTATTCTGCGGGCCTATTGTCCGTGGAACAACACTCATACTTAGAAATTGTTTGAAATTGCAACTTAAAATTTATGCGACGTTGAGATGCACGGAGTGTTCCACGGAAAAAATCGCATTTACTACTGTATTTAAAATTATGTGCTCCGCTCATAATTACATATTTTTGCCGTGCCATCATAGCCGTACTAAACACGTGTTATAGTAGCCTTTATCGAGTGATCAATGACGGACTAAATCAATGAGAGTCAAATATTAAATTATATTTATTACTACCTCTGGTTTTAACTATAAAAATAGTTTCAGAAAGTGACGTACGTATGCTTTATCTTGTAAGCGTTATCACGAGATAAAGGCGACTGTAATAGGCCCGCTGACATAAATTTAGAATTTGATCCACATGACACGTGGAGCCTAAAACACATTCATTTCAGTTATAGATTAAATTCAAGAGAACAATAACGACGACAAACTAAAAGGGAAAACTTTTTAACTTAACAACACAAAATTGCAAACTAATACATCTACTATTCTTACGACTATGAGACGTTTCATGCACCTTTATCTAAGCTATCGTTAAAACTACACACACCCAAATAGACGATCACTGTGAGACAATTACATCTACATCTCTAACATACCTTAATATAAATCGGTTTTATTATATAATTCAATGAGAAAATCTACAATAAGTTGATCTGTACATTGTCTTAAAACTGTAGTTATACTATTATACACAATGTGCAATGACAATTCTAAGAATACATATATTTAAAGTTCTCGACAATGGCTCAATAAGTATAAATCTAAATTACTTTTCACAAATAAAATAATTCCGAAATATGTTTTTTTTTATTCATAAATTTTCGTTTTCGTTAGCTATATCACAAAAGCTTCTATTTTAATATAAAAATACACACGAAATAGTCAAATGACTTTACTAAATTAGACTGAGCGAGTACATCACTCAGCGATATCTCTAAGCGTCCTACAATAGCGAACACTATACACAGACTGCCACCAAATAGATATACATACTTACTTAAATAAATATTTTATCGTGCATTTACACTGGTGTCGCGGGTTAATAAATATACCTACCCCATAAAACTATATTAATTGCAACAATAAATTGTTTCTTTCGTCATGAATAACTAGACAACTAGCTATTGAAACTTCTACAGTGCAGAACATGAATCCTCCGAAGCGAGCTCATAAGTAAACGATAGGCGAAAAACCTTAAATAAATCATATAAATGAGTGGACACATCAACCAGCCTTCTGAGTCATAGCTCTAAAAAAATTACAACTAAATTTACTTACTAAGATTTAAGACATAGCTTTCATATAAGCGTAAGAACGAATACTTTTGCTTCATTCCACCATTTTTTATTTAATTTACTTCTGCATTTAAAATTGCTTGAAGAAATTAGCAAAAGTATTGTTATTATCAATTATAAACAAACAAAACTATTTACAATCGTAGAGCCGTGTTGGTAATAAATAAAACAAGTGCGACACGGCGCTACGCTTCAAACAAACTCTACTTACGACAAATAATAACTGTGCGACCGAAAACATTTACATAAGTACAATCTATAATTTGTTAATATTGCTGCGTATATCAAGGATTATTATGTATGTCAATATTTAAAAAAAAAAAATTACACTTGCCTTATTACATAGAATAAAACATGAATTACTTAATTACATTTATAATTGTCCATCATTATTTACAATTTACAATGTCCGATTAAAATTTTGATGTACAATTTAATATTTATATAAAGCGGAATAGCGAATATTTTATATCACACGTCGATTTAGACATAGCTAAAAAATAGGGAATTTGGGCATTGCCGATTATATTTTAGGGGCCCTTTTTGATACACCCAGAGTCTATAGCTACGCTAGTGAAAGCGTTTCGAGGCAGTTTAAAACCCGCCTTTATATTACCCAGGCCTTTAAATTGGGGATCATTTGGGTGCAATTTACACAAGGAGATGTTTTGTGCAAACATGTTATAGATAGTATAGAGATAGACATCACAAAGAAAGCGTATCTCGGATCAGTTTGCGGACAGTGTTGCCCACTGTGAGCGGCGGCGCGCCAGACAAATTATAATGGATCTTGAACAGATAAGGTTGGATATCGGGGTACGAAGTATCGAAGATTAGGTCCGCGTCGGAACGACTCGGCATCTTCGGCACGTATTCGTGTCGATTGATGATCTCGGTGATGAAGACTATTTTGTCTTGGAGCATTTCGACGACGCCCTCGTGCTGCGCGCGCATGTCGTGCTCGGAGCGGGCCTCGGCCAGCTCGCAGTACACCGTCCACACCTCCCAGGGCACGCATTCGGGTTGGAACGGCCAGCGGGCGCGTCGCTTTTGGAAGAACTCTAAACTGATAGAACCGCGAGGGGTAGCTGTGTTTTCGGCGCCGCGAAGCAAGTCAGAAAAGTCGGATATTTCGCGTTTGACGTTCCTCCCGAGCGCTTCGGACTCGCAGCACACGTACGTGAAGTCTATAAAGTCGCAGTCGACGTCTACGTAGCTGACGGTGCGTATAGAGTAGCTCTCCTCGTTGTTGTAGGTGAACTTGCCGCTGGAGCGATGGAACAGAACGGTATGGAAGATGCTGGCGACCACCTCGTCCACCTGCCGACCCTCCATGGACAGCTCGAACGCGATGCTCCGAGCGTTCATCTCGGGGTCACTGACCTCCGACTGACATAATCACTCGGACGGTGCGGCTACTGGCGACTGAAGGAGATTGTTGGGAAATAATTGACGCGAGCGAAGCACTGATCCATTTCACTTTTAAAATAGGTAATTTGTCAAGTCCCACGCTGAAATGGAAAATGACCGCTTTAGTCGGTGCCGTTTAACCCATATATTATAATACATGTAGAAAATCGTTTTAAAAACAGATTATTTATCTGATGTTTGCCTTGTTTGCCTAAATGTAATTAAGGAAAAAAAAAATTTGGGACCATGACACAATAATATGAATTTAAAATGCCGAAAAAGATAATGATTAGGTTTACCACAAGCATGTGGTTAAAGCTTTTGGAAGAATTATTGTATCTTTCATTATATAACAATAGTTATAATAATGACGATATCAGCAGCGGTATCAAGGTCATATTTTTATCACCTGTCACGTTATGCGTCACTTTCGCACTAACTTACTTGTTAGAACGTGACAGGCATGGTGACAAATGAAAAAAAGCTGGCCTTCTTAGCCCTTCAGAGCCATCATTTCTACAAGGAGGGCCCGAAAACCTGATGAACGTTAACCAAAATAATGACGCGCAATTGGAGTTTACTATTTTCATGCGCAAATGACATACGTCTTTGTCAAATGGTATGTACGAGTCAAGGAGCATATACATGAAGCTACCGAATTAAATTGATTTATTTTCCCCAACAATTATTTAATTAAAAGATAAAATCGGATCTAAATATGTTTACTCGTAATACCATTTAATACAATATATACTTAAATACGTTGTCTAAATCTACAGGGTTATAATCACCCACTGCGTTTGGTATATAAACTTACCCATACCAATATACTGCAGGGTTACAGAGTACCAAAGAGGGCGGTGGTTCGAGTGCCCATGGACAGTCACTTGGAGCTGGAAGTCTATGACCTTGATGTGGTAGTTGTTGTAATGTTCTGTTTAAAATTATACAAGAAGCATACAAAGTAACTTACCCATATACTGCAGGGTGCCACAGAGGGTGGTGGTCCGCGAGCCGATGGACACCCACTTGGAGAGCCCAAAGTCGATGAGCTTGATGTGGTAGCTGTTGTCGAGGAGGATGTTCTCTGGTTTAAGGTCGCGGTAAATTACGCCGGCGTTGTGGAGAAAATCTGTAATGAAATATTTCTAAGATACTGCCCGTTCAACGTAGAAACGACATAAAGCTTTGGACTTAGTTTTTGATTGACACCGTGGGCTGCGTTCAACATCCACCACATCAACATAATGCACAATATCCAGCATCGGAAGACAACAACAACATTTCTATAAAATATGACGCTATATGTAACGTACGGCAACTGCGATAACCAAGACCTTTACTTGGCTAAAAGACCTAAACCTAGGCTAACTTTGTCCACGTATTCCATGAATATCGACCATTTGCTCGTCATAAAAACATAAGTGCATATGTAAATCTCGTGTAAATGACATTTTGAGGAACAAGTCACGAAACCTTTAAAGGTTCTAGGCGTTAAACTCGGTGAGCCCCGCGGACGTTGGACGTTGTTATTAGATAAGACATATTATACTCTAAGCCAATTTTTTAATGACAGATTATAATTCAATAATACCTATTGATTACTCGTCCTTGTCAATATAATAAGTTCATGTTCTGAATAATAAATGACAAATGACACTGTAATTAAAACTTTTGACACGAAGTCTGTATTTTTGACATAAATTTAATTTTTATTTTATCGTAGGTATATTTGCTAATTTAATACTACGTCGGTGGGAAACAAGCATACGGCCCGCCTGATGGTAAGCAGCCTCCGTAGCCTATGTACGCCTGGAACTCCAGAGGAGTTACATGCTAATTATTATTGTTTACAAGTTACTTCATCACAAATTCTCCTCTCCTTGGAATTGTAAATAATAATATTGCAGTGCCCAACAGGGTTCACAAAGACCTAGCTTATAAGTTTACCACCTGTACAATCACTTTGTGAATTTGCAATAAAATATTGAGTATTGACGCGATATCACATCCGCAATGACAATGAAAATTAAATACTAGATTTAAAACCTCAAGGTAATTTTTTGGCTAGCAATTTTGATCCCTAGGACTCAAGGTGTTATGGCCAGCGGTTAGGGACTTACCTATAGCTACGGCAATCTCGGCAACGAATATCTTAACGAGCTCCTCAGGGAAAACCTTGTATCGATCCAGCAAAGCCAACAGCTCCCCGCAGGGAATGAATTCTGAAACTGAAAATAATTCATTTAAAGCGTGATCAAGTCACCTTTCCAGTAGAAAACATAATCGTTAATATAAATATCACAGTTAATCGTTAATATACATATACAGGTCTTCTTGTCGGTAGCGTCGAGGTTTAAAACTGTCTATCCTTTTAACGATTTACCCCATCAAAGCACTTGATTTTGGAACGCATGTTTACACATACATACATATCACTTTCGGCGGCAAAAAACCGCCTAGCGAGTGACTATAGACGCAAAAAGCATACGTGCTGATTTTGATGTAAATCCCTTGTGAATAAAAGATACACAGATAAAATCACACAGCCGGCGAGAGATAACACTCATTTATCGTCTGCAATGGGATAGTTAGTTACCTTAAAGTTTGATATTTCTATCAAATCATTCGATTTTGAAACGTTTTTAAGCATAGATATCGGTTGAGTTTAAGCACGTCGGCAAACGTTATACTCGCTTCCCATTTAAGGATTTAATCAGTTATATTTATTAACAAACTTTCCATAACTTAAGATAAATTAATTAAATGAATTAATGTTACATTGTACGTATCCGCCAACAAAGTATTAACCTGTTGTGACCTAATTATTTGAGCAAATAAACAGTAACGTCTAGCCGCGACTCGAACGATAAGACGTGGCCGATAACGCACATTAGAATTATCGAGACCGTCAACCTTCTAAACACTTATCACGAGCAAGTAGTTTAACGGGTAAATAATTCACTAGTACATGCTGTTCAGTGGTATTTCCTTCTTCAAACAGGCTTTACCTAATTTGGTGTTTTCTTAATTGTAATCGTGAAATATATCCATTTTGAAAACAATGAAAAAGTAGCACCATTTTTGGATAGAAGAATGAGTTCCCGATATCTCAAGCACAATACTAAAACGCAACGACTCGGAGAGGACAATATGGGATTTTTTTTTGTAAAAAGGAAAACCCAACGACGTAAGGTCTGAGATGAAAAGTGTTTTGCACAAAAACATGGAAATTTCCGGCTATAGAACAGGTCTAGCACATACACACAAGCCACCACACACACACACACACGCACAATTAAAAGAAACAGAAGTTTTGACCAGCAGTGTTGACGTATGAAACCTATTGCTGCCGTCTCAATTCACCTATTATCACGAAACTAAGGACTGCTACGCGTGTTGAGAGAATTGTATTTAAAAGTGCATTATATCTTGCAAGTAAATACTGCTCTCATAATAAACAAATGTTATCAATCGAAGTGGATATCAAGTTGTCAACAGAAACAATTGACACAAGCAAATCTTCCTTGGCCTGGACTATTACTAGGTCTACTAGTGTTGGTAAATAATCGAGTCTTTAGAGTAGAGCCTTTTAAGCCTTTACGACTCTACCGATTTCGGACACTAGTCTAGTAGGTCTACTGCAGAGACGCGTATCCTTTACTACGGCGGAATCGTTTTCTCATTTCCTTTTTTTCAAGACGTGTTGTCTTTATTCACGATTTAGGTACACATCTAAACAGTAAATGGTGTTAAAATCGAAAGTATTAAAGCTAGATTGAAGTAACTTAATTTATTTCATATGATCCCTAACTAAATCTTATCTTGTGAATTTGTGCTCTTTGGTGTTATCTGGGATGAGTGTTTGAAAATGGGTTAAAACAAAATTGAGTTGAGATCTTCATATTTAGATTCGACAAGACTTCGGCCCTTGCCCAATTTCAACTGGCTATGCTTACCAAGCGCAAGTCAAAACATTATTAATCTGACTTTTAATTACGCATAATTGTGACGCATCTCGAGGTCTTAAAAACGCGTTTAACGCTGCGTTTATCGCATCAAACAAACGCGCGCTTAATAGCGAGGTCACACAATGTTTCATGAATAGGTAGCCCTGCGGGCGGTCCTGTTATAATTAGAACAAGATAACCCAATCAGCCACGATGCGAGTGACAATCACTGCGGCCGAATGCCGGGACCACGTGGAGTTTTGCGCGCAATACTTGCAACCCGTCAGACTTGAAAAATTCGATTTGTTACCTTATTCCATTACTTTAAGGTGTACTTGTCATCAGATACATCAGAACGGCCAAGTTGCTTGAAAATGTCTGGAAATGAACTTTCTGATGAACAGGAGATATTTGTGAATTTTGTGAACACATTGGCCGCCCCGATATTTTTTTTTTTATTTTATTTATTCATTTTAATTAACACAGTATAACAGTTAAAACTAAAGCACTGTGAAATTACATATTGAACCTAGACAATCTAGACATGTATAATTGGAAAGAGTTGACATGAAACATCAAAATACTAATTAGAATACAGGTGACACTTATAACACAGAGGAGGGACGAATATCCATCATCTCGCTGAACCTCAGACATTCATCACGCACTGACATCCATCTACTTGCAAACACATCACATTCAGGCGCTGATGCGAGGAGTGAATTCAAGCTGCGTAAAGCTCGAACAAAAGGAGCGTTCCTGCGCTATATCTCACGCTCCTGAGATATATCTCACGGTGACTGTACATATGTATTTCAAACGTCAACGCATCACGAAATCCCTTGTGTCTACACACACTACAGGATCCCGAAGGATTCTAACAGTGTATTCCTGATCATATTTAAAAACTAAAATATCATATATTTTTTCTTGGAATTCGCGTAGTTTCAGAGTTAATTAAAAAAAATCTTCGTATTGTTACTTAGTGAAAAATGCCTTTTTGATGGCGATGATGCCAACAAAGTGACAAATAAAACTTTGCAAAAACTACGTTATACGAAAAAAAAAATCATTTTAAGTGACAGGTTTACAAATAAAATTTGATTTTTAGGTACCAATACATAAAAAAAAAATGTTTTTCTGCGATATTTACAAAAACTCGTATAACAATTTTTCCTTCTTTTGGCCTCAGAAATGCGTGTTTAAAATCCATTGGGTTCCTCGTGTTTCACCGTGTATAGTGAAAACAGTGAAAATAACAAGTCTGTTTAATATTTTCATCATCAAATTGTAAAAATACATATAATCAAAAAGCGAAACAGAATAACCGCTTCCGCTAACTATAATATATATCCTAATATAGGAACTAAGTAAAATAGTAAACACAACTTTATTGTTAATGAGAGTGTGTAACACATCGCGTGTTTAGTTAACTTCTAAGTGCAAAAGATGTTGTCTTTCTTTCGGGGTTCTAAAGTCGAAAATAAACTTCCACATTCAGCCACTAATTGCAGACTTGTGCTATCATTATCTCTCTTGTCAACATAAAGTATTGACCCAAAGAACTGACCTCTGGTAATCAGTGAGTAATCCTTCCTCGCGTCTCGGAGTTCCAGATATGACAGATAACGACTTGTGCGACGGTGTGAAGAGTTTAATCACTAGTGTCCCACCGAAGTTCAGTTTTGGGAGGTTTGGGCACATAAGTCATGTAGGTTCAGTTTCGGGCAAAAACAGGCGAAACTTTCGGCCACGCCAAAACATAGTTTTTCAGTGGGCAGAAACTTTGTTTTCGGTCTCGGCAAAAAATCCGGTTTTGGTCGGACTATTAATCACTTACTTATAATAACAGCCGTAAATAAAATGGCCAAATGCGCGTCGGATCGCATAGAGAAGATAAAATAAATATTTCTCTGCTAAATAATTGACGATTTATAGGACTAGAACGGGTTTTAGGGTAATGCAACTCAGTGAGTAATGTGAATTTTACTATAGACAGCAACAAGCCACTGGTGAAAATGCTTTGGTCCGTGCACCCACTTTAGCCAGTATTTCTTTGACCACAAATAGCTACAGTGTAGCGCCCAACTTGTCACAGTTTCTTTTTTAATCTAGCTTCAGAGGTTTCTGCCTAAATAGATTATGAGACACTATTGTAAATGCAAACGCCCATTTGCTATGGCATACACTTCTTTATCACCAATACACCGAAAAAAAGCATACTTAGTGAAAATGGAGGGACCTATAGAACCTGGTCTACAGGCAGTGGGGCGACACTCCTCCTTTCGACTTTTCCCGGCTCTGTTCGGCTCAGCATTACTCCGAGCAATTATTAGGGTTGGCATAACTTGGCGTCCCTATACATGCACATGACCACAAGGAATAGTGCCATACATTTTGTCCCAGAATTACTGTCAAACCTCAGTTTTGTAGAAAGTGTCATTTCTGTACGGTAGGACTATTATTTATTCTGTGCTACAGGTAAATGATAAGGGATCACAGATCTCAGAATGATGAGGAAGTAAATGATCAAGAGTTTTGAATACATAAAAACACTTACCAATATACAGTCTTTTCTTAGTTTGCCAGCGCGACACAGCCCCAGCGATGAAGGAATGGTGTCCACAGGCACTTTGAATACGCGCTTCTTCTTTCACCTGCCTTACTGCATTATCACCGAGCACCTGAAGGACAAAAGAATGATGATGATAAGTCAACTCATTGATAAATCTTACTAATGCAATTCTATTATTTATTTAATGGTTTATCCTGCAGAATTTTACTTAATGTTATAAAAAACCAACTAACTAAGAGTTTGTAGCTTTAAAAGTTTGAAAGGAATTTGTTATTCGCTCCTAAGTTTTATAATAATCAAGAAATCGAAAAAGTCTAACAAAGGGGTACATAGCTATGTTTAACATATTTGTATAGTGCTTTTCTCAAAATATATTGATAGGACCAGTCCAATGTTGTAATAAAAATTAATATATATTACTTTGATGCACATATATTATGCATTTTGGAATAGTCCATAGCTTCTACATCAGTGGGGAATTTGCCCTAGGGCCCAGTCAGCCTGAGGCTAGGGTGACAAGACATTAAGGGCGGCAGCAATTCTGCAGTCTATATGATGGGTGCTGAGAAGGCTAGTAGTTACTATCCTAGAGGGCCTGGGGCCTAGGATGGAAAAGACTGCAAATTCACAACTGTTCTACATGTTTTTATTTTTGTACATTGCTAAATTGCAATGTAAAACCAATTAAGGATTTAAACTTGCAGCAACATGTAGAAAACCATAGAGCAAGTGGCACTAAGATTAACAACTAAATGATTCCTGTGGTGACACCAATTACATCATGCAATAAGGCAAAACAACAAACTTCTCGGTAAACATAAACAATAAGTAATTTGGAGTGATTCCAAATAGGAAATTCCTCTGAAAGTGACACATTGGGCATTTCATGAAAACTTGTGATTTTAATACAAACTAATGTCTCTATTTAACTCCTTTTGTTAGAGACTTCCACTTTTATTACAACTTACAGTTTTTGTGCACCCATTAACTTGTATATTTTTATTGTTTACATTTACGATCATCAAAACACCATTTTTTATGATTAGATGGAAAACTGATGTTCAGAGCACTTTATACCAAATTAGGCTTAATTATCTGAATATCATATCATATACTTCTCGACTCTGTGTCAAACACAAAAGCGGTCACTCGGACGCCACATCACCAAAGTGTCAAAACTGTAATTGAACTTTATGCATATGCATGTAGATCTATGCTTCTCTGTGACAGATTAATATATCTTCAGCATTGGAGCACCTACAGTACGGATATATCCATCATTGGCATCAAAAAGGTTAAATATATTACATTAGAGGTTAAAACTTGAGATTTATTACCATAGAATGATATGTATTGTAACTGAATAGGTGTTCTTATGTAACATGGTCAGGAATAAAGCTACAGGACATCTTTAAAATTTGCAAACTTAACTCACCTGTGCTTTGCTGAGAACTTTCAAAGCATAATCTTTGTCTTCTGTAACTTTATTTACTTTGTACACTTGTCCAAAGGCACCCTTGGCTATTGTCTCTTTTATTTCAAAATCTTTTTGTAGCAAGTCTGATGATATTGGGAATTCTGGTAGGAATATGGATTCTTTATACGCAACCGGCCAGGCTGTCTTACTAGCTTCAAGGGGATTGGTTAGTGTTGAATCATTCCATCTGAAAGATGTTGCACAGTAAGTTTCAACTAATAACCAAGTAAAAAGAAAAACTGATTTAATCACAGCTACTAATAACAAAAATAATAATAAAAAGACAAAATACCAATGCAGAACATATTATGATCAACATGTTAAGAGAAAAGATGTAATTTGTAGGTTTCTAATACATCTAGGTAAAATCTTCTGATGATTACATGAAATGCATATTTTCGTCTGTCAGTTTTATACTTATGCCTGAAGGTTTAGTGCCCACTAGAATATGTTTAGGATAAAGCCACATGTTAAAGAAACGAAGTCTTCAACAGTCATTGTTGTTTTGACTGCGATTTGTGTAACATTCGTACATGGTTTGTTTTGATGTTTAAATAATGTATGACACTAACCTTCGTCGTGAAACGCGAGACCAAGGCCGCGATGCGCTGTACACGGACTGGTTACTCGTAACGCTGACCAGCGAGCGCCCACTGAGGTTACCAACGAAATGGGACAGGCTAAACTAAACACAAAAATAAATTACGTTAGCTATCAATGGTAACAAAGAACTGTCAACTGACAATCACGGAAATAATTATAATTATACAAGTCATCTATGTTATAGATACCACAGCACATGGAAGTAAACTAAGGAAGAACAAAAGATAAACACATATTTTTATTGCGTTACGTATATTCAGCTGAGAATGACATTAGCAAGTTTTTACCTGACTTGAGAAGGCTTGTCCGTCACGGTTTGAATGCGTGGATTTGTTGGTCCGCTGCTGTGTGCTCTTTGTTTGCGAATTGCCCATTAAACTAGCTAAAATATCTTGTCATATCGGTAGCAAATTTGTTTCACTTGTATTTTTAAATTATTTCGAAATGTTTGTATGACCTAATTCTAACCATAAACATGGTGTTTTTTTTTATTGCTCAGTTTTAACAGGCACAGATATAGATAATTATATTCAGCCTACTTAAGTCGATTTCACACTCACGGACAGAAAAGTTCTAGAGTCGGACTAACTCTGCATGGCATTTGCAATGACAAAGTGTGACAATGTATTTAAAATGTTAAATTGATATGAAAATATGACGTATATAATTATTTATTTATTATTCTATTGATCAAATAAGTAACATAGCATTACAGTAAATCCAACACACAATATTAAATAACACTCCTCACAACTGTATAAATGTAACAATATAATGACACGCCTCACTTTGTTCTGCTCAATTCCATGCCACATTTACTTTGTGATTTGTTATCTATTTATGCGTCACTGTCGTTTAAAACATTGAGGAAAGAAATGTAATGCAAAACGTATAGGTTGGTTAACGTAATTGGGCAAGTAAAGGAATGTGAATTGTGAAGTGCATACATAGTTTGGTATTGACATCAGAGCAACATCAGAGTTTAAAAATACAATGCAAATGCAGTTATGATTGATTTACCTCCCGAGGGAATTATAGATTTGATTTGAAATACAGTCACAGTTTTTTTAAAGCTTATAAACCTATTTGTACAGAAGAATTAAATTATATTATGGGTTTAAAAATATAAATCTGAGTGTTATTCAATGGGTACAACAATACTCTAATCCCTCACATTGCTCAATGTCCTACACGTTTATCACTATAAATTAAGAGTAACTACGTCCCTTTCTTTTTACAATTTTGTTCAAATTACCAAAAATTACTTCGGTAGCAAACAAAATAAAAGTGAAACCCAAAAAAAGAAAATAGCATTTAAAAATACTTGAAAGTTCTTCCATGCCTAAAGGCTTTACTGGAATCTCTTGTTTTAGTTCACTAAAACGATATTGTTCCCATTTTCTTACAAGGCCCCCTTCAAATATTGCCATCATATGTTTGTTAAAATGCTCTGTCATGGGTGAATGTTTAGGAAATATCATATTTAAATAGTGATTATGTATTTTGTCTTTAATTATATGTAAATATTGTTGACCTTTATAATTTAATTCATTTCGTTCCAAATACCGTCCCACTTCACAATCTATGAGACAAAATCTCCTGCTATCATTTTTCATTCTTTCTATACATGTAAATAAATTGTTAATTGGTACTAGTTTGGAGTTAATCTTTCTGAATTGTTCTTCTGTATCTGGAAGGACTACATCTGGTGATGCCATACCTTCAATAATATAACCCTTTTGAATTACATCTTCGAAAGTTTCTACTTCCTTTCCTTTTTTCATGGCCGTGAAGAAAGAAGTTATAGCTGCTTGAGAGGCAAAATTCAAAATGAAGTAGCTCCACAGACTAAAGCCTAAAAATATTCGAAAGGACCCCTTTTTAGAAGGTTTTAACAATGAAATAACTAAAATATTTCGTATACAATTTAGGAAATCCTTTCCTATTTGATCTAAACTTATGTCACCTTTTTCTGCAATATTGAATACTGAAAACACTATCCAAGATCCTAAAAAACTAAAAATGAATTTTATGATCATGGTGTAATTGTTCTGTAAGAGTTTAAAATCAAACAAAATAGTTTCGAATTCTGCTCTAGGAGCAGCTAAACAAACTCCACTATCAGCTATGATAAATGTTTGATCCAATGCTACAATTATTAAATCCATTTGATATATGGGTATAAGGAAAAGATCTGCCTTCCTATGCGCGAATGAAAAAATGTGTTGGATATTTAATTCGAAATTAAATGGCAGTTTCATGACACTAACGCTCGGAGATAGATCAATAGTAAAATTCATGACTTTTGCCATAGCTCTCCACAATTCGCCATCTCTTGATCCAATTGAATATGTATTATTTGTTTCCTCTTCTATTGTAAGAAATGGTTTAACTTCTGTCGTAAAGGCTCGTAGAGGAAACCCGTGGAGATTTCTGCCTTTGGGCTCAAACAAATCAAGAATGGTTACAGTTTTTAACTCACTGTAAGGTATCAATCGAGTATAAAATCCAATGCAGGTGCCCAGATTGTTAGCTCGAAATTTTGATTGAGAAGATACATTATAACATTCTTCTTCACACGTGAATCCATTTTGAAAACCATCAACTGGTATGCCGATTTTTTTTGTAGTCCAACATCCAAATACTAATGGAAGTGTGTAGTTTTCGTACACATAAGGCTCGTAACTTGACAAAAATAATACTTCTTTGTCATCGTCATATTGTATTATTGCAGCATTAGGAGATTTGAAATACCACAAAATAAAGAATATTTTTGATACAGTTATGTCGTTTTGAAAGGTTCTAAACAGAACAACAATATTTCCTAAAGGATGCCAATACGGACTTTCTGTTGTTTTTGTTAAAGACTCCTCAAATTCTTCAAAGTTTAAACAATTGATAACAATAATATTTGAATGATATGGTACCGTATCTTCAATATAATGATCTTCGTTTTCAATGTTCGATATTGTGTGTGTTAGCAGAGGAAACTTACTTTGACTATAAAATATGTCTGACCAATGCCCCATGCTTATAATGTTATTCCAACCATTATTTTTGAAGTTCACATTTATTAAATTTACCTGTAACAATACCGTACTTTATTTCAATTTTGAGTATTTGATTTTTTTTTAAATTAATTTTCTACAGTTTAAACCGATTTTCGTAAAATGTTGTGAGCATGTTATTGTTTTTTTTTGTCGAATAAGAAGTAAATCACACAGCTACTAGTTTTATGGCAAGTCAGCTTTGTCAGTAGAAAAAAGGTGGCAAATTTGAAAATTGTAGGCGCGGACAATCTGCCTCCCATACAAAGTTTTGGATTTGTTTTTTATGTGATGCAATAAAGAATATTCACTTACTTACTTAAATTTTGAATATCGCGTGTTTGTCTACTGGAAAAGATGCCTTGCCTGAATTTATTTTTTTCAGTCTTACTTACTTACTGTACATTAAGTACTGACGATTTAGGTTAGTCAGGCTGTAGTTGTAAAGTCGGACCAAGCTGTATGGCATATGCAACGACAAAGTGAGGCAATACCATGATTAGGCCTCGCACGAGCGTTACGTTAAAACCTGACGTTAGTAGTTCCGCACACTAAACTCGATTTAACAGCCAACGCTTCAAGTCAAAAATCCAACAACGCGTAATAAAAAAGCGCCGGCGCCATCGTGTTAGCTTAGACGACTCTAATGTACTATGTATTATCGAATAGTCGAAACGTGTAAAAATGTCTTTATCCTTTCTCGAGATGTCAAGTTCTATATTGAATTTTGTTATGTTGGCTAGCAAGCTACCGTCAAAATAATTTAATTTGAAATAAATAATTATAGTAATTGAACTTACAATAAATTCGGTCCTTTTTCCTTCATTTGTAGACTCGTAATTGGTAGTCGGTAAGATTATAGCTTCGCAGATAGGATATACCAAAATAAATAGCGAAATACATGACAAGCATATATTTTTCATAGTTAAGCTTTTATGAAGATCAATCAATTCTCTACGGAGGATTTTTACTGGAAGTGGAATCCAATGGGCAACAACGTAGTGTAACGAGCTTATCTGAGTAATGAATGTGTTAGCTAGTAAATCAATGTAGAGTAGACCAATCAAATTAGGGGGATTGTAATACTCGTTTTACGTTAAAATTGATGTAGAGTCATTACATTTGGTTCCATTTCTATAATAACACGAAGTGAGACAATTTAGTTATGAAAATATATTTTATTCATGTCATAAGTTCCAATTATTGGTTTATTCATGTCATATAGTAAACATCCCTATAATGGAACAGGAGGCCTACCGCGAAAATCAGTCACTCTAATTACGTCTTAGTGAGAGTAAAAGAGAAAGATCCCCGCAATTTGCGAATTTCGATTTTCCCGGTAGGCCCCCAGGCACCAGTAATGGGATGGTATAGACAAATCCTCTAAAACAAGTCTTTACCATCAGTTTTTAATCGCTGGCAACATTTTACCATAAACAAGAGACAAAGAGCTGCGTAAGTTTAATTTTTCATTGGTATTTGTTAGTTTGAAAATGAATAGCGCCATACATCCCATGACTGGAGCAAAGAACCAGTTTTAATTGGTAAATAATATTCAAACCAATGGCAGTAGCTTTCATTAAATACATAGAAAACATAAAGGACAAATTGGACATTCATTTTTTAAAGCGTAAAGCGGTAGTAATTTTACAGGTGTCGGTGAAATATCAAAAATAATAAGTTCATATCATAAATAAATAGTTCCTGTCATCCACGATGACGCGCAGATTTGTTAAATCTAACCTTTAATAAAATGACATTACGAGTCAAGACACGCGTCTTCGTGAAAGACACGAGCTATATATATGTATAGAAAACAGGTCATTTACGACTATGAAAACGTATATAATGATACAACGAAAAGAGAGAGATAGCAGAAAAAAATACGGTTCAACCACTTTTTTACTGAAGTCGGTTAAAAAGGCGCGACAGTTTATTTTATAGAGTCAGACCAAGATAAGTTGGTAGCAATTTTGATATTAATTTATTTCGAAATGTAATTTTGATATTAATTTATTTAAGAAACAAAAATACGGTAAGATTTCTTCAATTATTTTTTTGGAGGTCTCCGGTTCAAATCCTGGCTCGTACCAATGATTTTCGGAACTTATGTATGGAGTGTCATTTGGTATTTACTAGTTTTTCGGTGAAGGAAAACATCGTGAGGAAACCTGCATACATCCGCGAAGGAATTCAAAGGTGTATGTGAAGTCTCCAACCCGCGGCCAGCGTGGGGACTATAGCCCGAACCCTCTCGCGAGGAGGCCTGTGCCCAGCAGTGGGACGTATATATACTGAATTATTATTATATTACTATTATTATGTTTTAAATTAAGCCCAACCAAGAGAGATTTGAAGAAACTGTTATAAGGACCATCATCCGACGTGAAAACTACTATAGCAAATAGAACCTTCGCGCATACATTTTTAAAATGTGCCACCTTTTTCTACTAACTTAGTTGGTTTACCAGAGTCAAACTATACATGTTGTAATTTGTGACAGATTGCACAGATAAATAATCATCTTCTTCTTCCTCGCGTTGTCCCGGCATTTTGCCATTGCTCATGGGAGACTGGGGTCCGCTTGACAACTAATATCAAGATTTGGCGTAAGCACTAGTTTTTACGAAAGCGACTGCCATCTGACCTTTCAACCCAGAAGATAAACTAGGCCTTGTTGGGATTACTCCGGTTTCCTCACGATGTTTTCCTTCACCGAAAAGCGATTGGTAAATATCAAATGATATTTCGTACAAGTTCCGAAAAACTCATTGGTATGAGCCGGGGTTTGAACCCGCGACCTCCGGACTGCATAGGTAAATAATATCATATTATTTATACTTTTCTTACGGCATAATTTCATACTCAAGTGATCGACTTGTCAGTCGCCACACCACTTGCACGAGCGTGTAGGTAAATAAGTGGCTAACCATCAGTTTTACAATCCAACATTAGTAAATAGTAAATTACAGACCTGTTCTTTATATTTTTTCCATTTAAAAAAGGCAGTCTAGTAAAGGCATGTTGTCCATTTGCCAGCAATTGTTCCTTACTAACAAGTATGATAGAGATTGAAGTAGTCGTATTTGCACAACAGACAGATAAAGTCTAGGTACGCAACTAAACGCCAGCATTGCGTTTGTTCTTTGCCACCCTTACTATTTATAATTATCCATAATATTGACACATTAAAAAACTGAACCATACATCCTTTAAACAATATACATAATATGTATGTATAACAAGGTATTTCCTTAAATTTCTATTATTGCTAGTACAATATAGCCACCGCGGAGCCCAGATTGTCTATAGTTCTGAATCGATTCAAATATTCAACTATTAATTGATTGTCTACGTCATTTAGCAAAAGTCCTACACAAAAGGCAACCATCATCGAAAGCGCCATCTACATTTAGCTTTTACCGGCTTTTCCCATTCCATCTTAGAGTCCGATCAAGCTAAGTTGGCAACGATATTGATAGCCCAGCATGTGCAAGTGTTAAGTAAACGTCATAATCTCATAGAAGTCTGATGTTTAAAATAAGACATGCACTGTCTGGGCTGTCAAAACCGCTGCCAACTTATCTTGGTCTGACTATACATTTCAGTAACAATAAATATTCGATAAATATTTATCAGAGCCAATAGACAATCAGGCTCTAAATACATACGTTTCAGTGATGGCCCAATAAGAGTTTAACCCTTTGACCGCCAAAGACAACCAATATCAACCAAGCATTCGGTTGACGCGTGGCTCACGAAAGGCGTGGCGTTCAAAGGGTTAACAGCATATTGTTAGCAGTTACACGTCCTGCTATCCAACAACTCCTGTAAGTGTTGCCATGCGCGATCTATCTGCATCTGCGTGTACTCGTAGCTCCAATACGGGCTGAAGACAATGTTAGCTAGCGACACTTGCTCTCGGTTTGAGGGCTGGGATTCTATGCGTTGTCTCGCTTCTTCTTCTGTGAGGCCGTTGCGCTCTTGTAGTCTTTTGATTGCCTGAATAACGAGTAAATTTTAAGGATGACTTTCATGTTTGATGAAGAGAGGAGAGGATTATGATTTCTATTCACTTTATTTGAAGCCTTGACGAAAAGGGAGTGTAATGATTTTCACTGTCGTCTAATTTAATCTCAGCGACTTACTAGAATTAAATCAAGAATTAGAACCTTCTAAGTGATGTATCGAGTATTTGGCTGACTAGACTAGGAATCGGTGTTTGGATGGCCGATTCGTCGGCCGACTAGCCAGCTAGCCAAATCCATAATCCAAATACATTCTGAATGCCTGAATGATTGATATGATATGATATGCCACTTCAGCAAGTCTTAGTTCATACGCAATTGAAAAACATTTGTTTTACTACTTACGTTGCGCTTTTTTATCCTATTAACCGAAAGCGGATATCCCCTACTGGTTCAAAGACCTAACGGCTGGTCGTATGAAGACCCAGTTCAACTATTGTTATCTTGAGTATCTTGACGCGATTAGCAGTACACCTTGTTTGGGACCTTCTCAGGGGTTTATTAAAGTACGTCTAATCTACCATCTCACCTCTTCAGGCGGTATGATGACGGCCCACAGCTGGTGGCACTGGTTGTACCACTTGGCGCGCACCATCACCGCGGCTTCCATTACCACCACCCTGTACCCCTCCTGCCCGAGAGCTTGTACTCTTCTCTGGGCCTCCTCGATCACCGCTGGCCATACCAGTCGGTTTAACTTTTCTAATTCCTCCTGGAATTAAAAGCAGTCGATTAAGAAGTATATACACAAGTATGTGCTTACAGTTAGCAACGAACGTTATGGTGTACGGAACGGGTATGGTGTTTAAGTGTATACCATTTTTTTAGAGTACCGCACTCCATGGAGCAAAGTAACTTTATGTTTATGTGTGGGTGTCTATAAAATTTACTTTAGATGTGAGCGTAGACGCAATAGTTTATCTGTGCCGATAATAAACTTCACACGCTCTTAGCTACTTCTTCTAATGACTGTATTGGTTATAGCGGCAACAGTACATGAGCTGTGAAAATTTGAACATGAGATACAGCCTGGTGACAGACGGACGGACAGCAGAGTCTTAGTAATAGGGTTCCGTTTTACCCTTTGGGTACGGAACAGAGCAAACAGAGCATCAGGATCTTAAGGAGCGTCCTGAGCTGGCAAACGCTTCGCGAATCAATCGTGCATCGTACGCGCGCCGGATATTGTACTACGTAATGCACGCAACTAAGTTGACAAGTCTTGCCTAAACGGATGCCTTTACGCTGTGTTCGCCAGATCCGAGCGCACCTCAAGATAATAAGAGATTTGCGTGCTTGTCCTAAGGGATATCTTTTCGCCAAAAACGTTCTGCTGTCTTGCTAATAAAAGCGAAATGAGTTACACATACCTTTCTCTGTTCCTCTTGGCAGGAAGTGCCGGCGATCTCATAAATGTAATAACCTCTTTATCAATGTCATAAAGTAAATCTTCAAACCTTATCGCTAAACACGATCTGCCCCAGTTTCCGCCTGTCCACCTCGCCGCTGTCCGTGATGATCTCGCTCCCAAACGCCTCAGCCACGGTTTGATTCAGTGGTAACCCTGGCTTGTACAAGTCATGAGCTATCGTATCGCAGTTCACAATGGCTGCACCTTTTAACCTGAAATCAGATTTTTAATCAATGGCGTTATTATTTTTAGTAATTTTGCATATAGTACAGGCCACAACAGTACAGTCACCAGCAATAATATCGATCATAACCAAAATATTTGACATGCTCTTACGACTACAAATAAAGTCATACTTCATATGGTTCAGATGGCGCAGCCTAGCTTTGCAAGAAAAGCCAAAGTTTGCGGTAATCTGAAAATGCTTCAAAACTTTGCGAATGACGCTAGTTGGCAGTTTCGTGAACCATGTACTGTCGCCATCAGATATATCACAGCGGCCAAGGCGCTGACGCTGACTGTACATACTAGTAATACAATGTGCAGTGCGTAGGCGAGTGTCCGAATGGTGCGCTACCGGCGCATTTGCCACATCTGCAGTATCTGCATGCACCTGTATTGGATGTAGTGCAACTCTCTATGCAGTTAGGTTTAAAATAAAGCTAGGTTACCTTAACTTTTCTGCAATATTGCTTTTTCCACTGGCGATGCCACCAGCCAGTCCAATCACATAAGGCCACGCGGGTATATTGTTGTTTTCCTGCAAATATAAATGTCAACTGTGCAATACAAATAGACAAATTATTTTCAAATTTGATTAAAGCAACACAAAGTTTAATTAGAAATTAAAGCCTGGCCAACAATGTCCATCGCTTTAAAAGGCGGCACATTCAAAATAAAGGGCGAATTTAGATTCCCCAGTATATAATAACTTAATAACCCTCTGGTTACTGGAGCTCACTTTTTCCTTCTCTTTGTGAGGCCGCAGCGAAGCCGAAGAATTTTTGTAATGTATATTCGAAGACTACTTACAACAGGCGGCCTCAGCATGGTGCCTAATAACCGCATTCTTTGGTTACTGGAGCTCACTTTCTCTTCCTCTTCCTGAGACCGCTGCGGACTCGAGTCCTGTGCGAGGCCGATGACGTAAGTGTCTAATAATGGCAAACCATTCTCTTTCCGTTTTTCGTTGATTTTTTGTGCGCCGCGTTGGGTTTCTTCGCTTACTACTATTAACTGTAATACAATTTATTTATTATCATGATGGATTTAAAAATAGAGTCTACAACATCTAGGTATATCAAATCATATGGATAGTGCCTATTTAATAAATTTTAATTAGGCACTATACGGAGCTTTTGGTCTATGAAGGAACTCATGAAAGGTAAACTCCCAATTGCACTAAAGCGCAAGCTCGTCGACATGTTTGTGCATCTTACCCATCCTCACCTATGGTGCCCAAACCTGGTCATTAACTGAGGCGCAAAAATCACGGCTCAAGGTTTGTCAAAGGGCAATGGAGCGGAGTATCCTGGGTATCCGAAGATCTGACAGGGTGAGGAACGCAGAGCTTCGCTCCAAAACCCGTGTCGTCGATGTTGGGATGAAGACCGCCAGGCTTCAGTGGGACTGGGCTGGACATGTCTGCCGGATGAATGATGACAGATGGGCTAAAATAGCCACTAGCTGGCATCCCCGGTGTAGTCGTGGCAGAGGCAGACCGAGAAAGAGATGGCGGGACGACTTGGATGCGTTTCAGCGGGACTGGCGAGACCTTGCTCAGCACAGGGAGCATTGGAAAGCTAGAGGGGAGGCCTTTGCCCAGCAGTGGGACACACAAATAGGCTAATAAAAAAAAAGGCACTATCCACAAGTAAACTATAGGTTAAATCAGAAACATGTAAATATTGTAAATGCCACCTGAGTAATTTCGCCCCAAAGAAAAAGGTGGGTTTGACACTACTACTACATCTACACTTTTATATTTAATTTGTGAGTCACATATAGATTTCTCACATTTGGTTTTCTACCTACTTATAATTTTCATACAAAAAAAACGAATATTAGCCCAAAAAATTAAAATTATATGTATTTTTTTTGTAAAATCTGGCCTTTACAAGCACAGTGTAGCGATTTGCACTTTTCAATAAAATGTTGCACTTTTAAATTAAATAAATAAGGACAATTCACCACATTTATCCCTTATTCTGAAAAGTATCACTTCAAAATAGGCACTCATATTTTTTTTGTGAAAACAAATTATAATACAAAAATCATATGATTCATTCAACATGTTTTTTTTCTGTTTGTGTCAACACGAAGTAATTTGTTTAACCTTGTGTAAGAGTTGAAAACAGCTTACCTGAAATTTAGGGTCATCTTTTGTGGGACCATACAAATCATGTATGGGTAGAACATTGTATTCTAGGTCGGGATTTATATCGGTAAGGAAATCTAACACAGCTTTAATTCTTGTTTCCGTTGGTTCAATCAATTCAAAGAGCTTTTTAGCTGTAATAAAATGTTTATCTGTAATTTGTTCAACATGTAAAACATATATCTGTTACATTAAAATTTCTACCCTAATGTATTCTATTTCTATTTGCATTCAAGGAAGTTAGTAAGTTCGAAAACGAAATAAAATATCAACAAGAGATTCATCAAATGATTTTTTGCCAAATATTTTGAAATCTTTAGCTAAAAGAGAACGCTGTACAGATGCCTAGATTAAATACTTGATAGCTTTTTTAACATTAGCAGGCAGTAAAGTTAGCCAGTATATTTTTGTTTTATAACACTATACAAACTTACAACTCCTAATCTGATAGTAGACTTACACTGAATCATGTTAACATCAGTAACTCCCACAGTGACATGCTTGGTCGCGCGCAGCACAGCCTGCGATAGGAGGATTTTGTGCCCATTGTGGAGCCGGTCAAATGTCCCGCCCAGTGCCACATATTCATATTGCTTTACAGGCTCTTGGTTTAAAGTTTCAAGTTTGCCATCTTGTTCTGAAAACAAAATAACATTTGAAACAGCGGGTCCAACCTGAATAGAGCACTAGGCTCAAGCCTTATTATTTATATTTATTGTGTCAAAAATAATAGTATTGGAAAATAAAATTCCACTTCCAGTAAAAGTTAGAAGCATTAATGGTCTGTTTGTAATTACAACTACATTAATAATGTCTGTAATAATAAATTGAAAAAAAAAAAACTTACCAATGCTTTGTATCCGATAATCAGTTTTAAGGCTCTCCACAGATTTCTTCAGCTTTTCAATCTCGGAGGATAACTCATTATCATAGAGTAGTAGGTCTATAGGATGATATGTCCTAATATTTTTAACTGTATCCACAGGTTTAATTATCAGCCGAACATCCAATTTGGAATATGAAGATGTCTAAAAAAACGTGAAATTTATTTTAAGTCACAGTTTGATTTATTATGAACTATCTGGGAGACTGAGTTTTACTTGGAAAATATATAAAAACTAAGAAATGCGCGTTTTCCTAAGATAAGGCCTAGCTAGATCCATTTTTCACCCCCCAAAACCCCCATATAGCAAATTTCATTGAAAAGATAAAGAAAACATCTCAAATTCAGAAATAAATACTCATTATCAAACAAATATTAGCCCTCGTCAGGATTTGAAGCGATGCTAATACCACTCTATTTTGAGTTGCGTATGATTGATAAGTCCCTTAATATAAATATAAATATTACTTACCCTTGTATAAATATTAGATATTTGGCTACTAAGAAGTGGTAAGGTGTTAAGAGAATTCTCATTTATCTTTATGTACAGCACTTTTTGAACAAACTGTGAGGCCTTCAAGCAATAATTGTGTGCTTTTGCAGCATTTGACACAAACAACAAACCATTTTTTCCCATTTTTATATCTGTAAATAAAATAAATCAACATTACATAACTTTTAATGTAAAAACAGCAGTAACCACTTTTAGATACAACTTTTTTCATGGCACATTTTCAAACAAATTTTGAGATGTATTTTAGTGCAGTTTGTACTAATAGGTATTATGCTTCTATAGGCTTCAAAGGCCTCATTGGCGGGCCCTTAGGCTCGTTTGCACCGTCGTGGTATTAAAAAAAGGGCTTAAGGCGCATGTGTTACTGGGTTACTTCATATACATAAAAAGCAGATTTTACTATACACTTTATAACTTACACCCACCTGAATTATTATTCAATGCGACAAATATATAGGATAAGAGTAATGATAGCAATACCACAATAAAAGAAAGGCTGAGATTAAAGCTAAACATTCTTCAGATCAGTACAAAGGTTACTTTTTACAAATGATAACATTGATAAGGTTCTACACCACTAAAGCCTTTACTTATCTACATTTTACACTAGTATATTTACACATTAAACTAAGCTTCGATAAAATATATGTATTCGTTTATTTTATTTACAATATTCCGTTAGATATAGTCCAAAAATGATAACTGCTGTATGATTACATAGGCGCACTGTTGCAATGAAACTAATAAATACCAACACCATACAATACCTAATTACGTAAATATATGAAAATTATATTGTAAACTTGCTTTATGGCAACTTATTCTAAATGTTTATGTAGATTGTAAGGAACTACAATTATTTCATCGGTAGTCCGGGTAGTCCCCGTTGATATTGTCATTCATAAAGACCACGAACTGTCAAACTGACACTGACAGCGATCTGTTTTACGCCCTTAACGTTTTAATCTAGTGTAGACGTGATGTTATAAGTCTTTATTTTTTTTTATACTACGTCGGTGGCAAACAAGCATACGGCCCGCCTGATGGTAAGCAGTTTCCGTAGCCTATGTACGCCTGCAACTCCAGAGGAGTTACATGCGCGTTGCCGACCTTAAACATAATTATCGAATAGGGTGGTCCAACTTTACTTTGTATGTAGAAAGAACATGAAATAGATTTTACAGTACATATGGGGCTACTTTATAGCACTAGTGCGAGAAGTAGCATATTACGTTACTGAGTCGAACATTTAAAGGGCCATATGTACTGTAAAACGTTGTACGATACATGTGCGAATAGGTAATTCGCAACTCGTGTCGATTTAAAACACTCCCTTCGGTCGTGTTTTAATTTATCGCCACTCGTTTCGAATTTCCTATTTTTCGCACTTGTATCGTAATGTACTATTATCTTCACAAGGCTCCCTTTATTATATTATGGAATAATTTGAACTCATTTGCACATGATTTAGTGGTCGCTGTATTCGCCATGATTTTGTGATTTCCAATATCATATCCTCATACAATTAAATAAATGCAAAGTAACCAAAAAGTAAAAAAAAAATCAACCGCCATATTTTTAACATGCTTTAGTCATACTAATAAATAAAACGTGTAAGAAGTCCTTAAAGACATTTCCAAAGCAGAATTATTGATGGGTCAATTTATTTTCATACTTTTTTTATGGCAGAATTGTTTTATTTATTGCGACGCCTAAATGATGTTTAATGCTCTAAATTTTGCTAGGGATACTTGTTACGTATATTGGAATAAAAAAAAAACCGCATGGAAAACGAATTTTCATTACATTATATTTTTGGACCACTTATTATCGAATATTAATGTCATTCAGTTATCATGCATTTCGCTCGTACTCTACGGAGTCCGTACATGTATGTATTGGCGCAAGCGAGACGCATGATAACTAAACAAAATGGTTCATATATAATTAATGGATTCTGATGTCAGTGTACGTTCGAAATTGGCCTGTAGCTGTAACCGAGATGCTTCATCGTACGCGTCGGTTTGCTTGGTTTGCCAGTCTTTTCAGTATTTTTTCCTCCTCGAAGTCCTTGAAACGCAATAGAAGGAGTTTCACAGTCCAAATTTTAGCGAAGCGATCTAAATTAAAAGGCTCTAAGATACTTATATTTAGATATTGAACCTGAGAAAGCGCAACGTATAAACAACCTACAGCAAGATACCCCAGGTCGACCACTACTCTAAGCAATGTAAAGGTAACGTTCGGATTCCCGACCGCAGCTGCACTACTGCCGCAGTATTTGTAACGCGACATTACTGTCAAGTGCATTACTGCCGCTGGCTGAATAATGTAAGTTCTTTAGGACACCAAGTTCTTGTGACAGTGCCGTTATCAAATCTGACCATTACAACCTAAAGGCGAGGAACGGGTAGAGCATGATTAGAAAGATACATCAAACAGTCCAAACGGTAGGTCCGTTTGGATTGTTTGATGTATCTTTCTAATCAGTAAATGACCTCAAAATGGCATCATTGGGCCGTCTCAACATGCAACAAAAATAACGAAACAAAAACATACAAAAACCCTGAGCATTTTAACTTTTTAAGCCAGTCAAGACCTATGTTGGTGATCTAAATACCGCACAGCAAAGTAGCAAACTGTTCAACTGATTTGGGTTTATACAAATGCCTGGTAATCTACCTGCTGGTAACTAACAGCAAAGAGAATTTGAAATAGAGGTGTATTGTCTAAGAAAACTTTGTAGCCACGTAAATTTACTGCCTTATCTTTCGACACGTGATTAAAACTTTTAAAACGCCATTTGACTTTGATCCTTATTATTTCACTAATATGTGTTCAATTTGTTAAATATCAAAAACCGGCGCCATCTTACCGGGCACAACCTAAATTATGGCGACATCGCTTGAAACGCTATACCTTTGCTTTGGCCTTTGATCTATTAGATGGCGCCACTTTCTCACCGCCGACTATTAGTAATCTATATACACCAAAATTATCTACAATAATGCCACGTGCCGTACCGTAACTTTCTGCCGCGACAGCCATCTTGAAACATTGCAGCTTTTCGGACCCGGGTATGTCCTTAAACTAGGTACGTCCAAAAGAGAGGTATTGGGCAATGTGAATGTCATCTCGCCTTGTGTGGTAGGGCACAGCACAGCAGATGTCATTCCAGATCTAGAGCAGATCCCAACTGGGGAAGTACCTCCACCTTACAGAAAACCGCAGCCAAATAACACTTGACCCTACTCATAGTGTTGTGTTCCTGCCGGTGCGTAAGGTTGCCAGAGCTCAACGAGGGGGGTGGGGTTAGGGTCGGCAACGCGCATGTAACTCCTCTGGAGTTGCAGGTGTACATAGGCTACGGAGACTGCTTACCATCAGGCAGGCCGTATGCTTGTTTGCCACCGACGTAGTATAAAAAAAAAAAATTGCAGCTCTGGCAGGAGCTGGGGAAAAATGCTATAAAAACTGTTTCCCTATTTTAGCTATGATATTCAATTTGGTAATTAAAGCAATATAACAAACATTTACGTTTAAACTTCTGTTCCTAAAATAATATCAATATTCCGATATACAATTAATCTATAGAAAAGCCAAAGTTGATAAATTAATCAAAGTGCAAAATTTGCTCCGATAAGTTTTGAACATGGACCCCCCCACACATCGCACCCGTTTTCGCCTGCGCAACTATCCGTCTCCTTAAACTGTAACGGCTAAAAAAAAGGTCAGACAAAAAAACTGATACGAACGCGTTTAGCTTGATCAATCAACAATATAAAATTGAAATGCAATAAATAATACAAAAAGTTACAATTCTAGGGACCTCTCTCTCCCTCATACAAATACTAGTCAATCAAAAATAGGAAATTAAAGTGCAAAAAAAAAAACAAAAGCAGAATTCATTGTATAGGGTTGGAACCCAGAACCTCGTCATTACAGAGCGAGCGTATTACAACTGAGCCACGAGTGGTTATATGAAATTTGATGAAATTAGGCTACTTATTCTCGAGTAAAACTTAAGTATCTAAATACCCCCTAAACCAGCGTTCTAAAATATCTGATTTTTTCGGAAATCACTCTGTAAGCATGTCTCGCAAGGAAAAAACTCTTATGATATGGATACGGCTATTTGTTTAGGCGGGACGTACTTAACATGAATCCGCCATTATGAAAAATTTCCAAACACTGGATCGACAAAAAAAATCTATTTAATCATAGAACACATTCACTGGCAGTGCCAGCAACTCCAGCAAGACCCGCTAGGCAGACCGCGTATGTAGCCGCGCTTTTTGACCGAAAGATTTAACTTTTTGTTACATTGTAGCAACATTATTCTGAGATTTCATCCTACTATTTCTATTTCTATTAGGTATTTACGTTCATCCTACTTTCACATGCTCATGGGAGCTTGGGGTTCGTTGGCATCTAAACCCAAGAAATGGCACAGGAACTTAGTTTTTACGAACCCAGAGGGGAAACTAGGTCTTATTATTCTGTTGACCGAAAAGTCACTGGTAAAATATGAAATAATATATCGTACATAACATAAGTTCTGAAAAAATCATTCCTACGAGCCGGGGTTTGAACCCGCGACGACCTCTGGATTAAACGCCGCACGCTCTCTTACCGCTAGGTTACGAGACTGATATTGCAAAACCTGCATATTTATAACAAAAACGTATTTCTAAGGAAAAAATCCAACCATCATAGATTACGGAAAGTTGTGAAAGGTAAATCCACAGGATAAATCAATAAAACACAAAATCTCAGGCTTTGAACAATTTAATATAAAAGCTTAGATTCATTCTGATCCAGAATACATTTAATCTTACTTTAATGACCTCGTATGATACGAGTACGACAGGTGTAAGTATATGTAGGTACCTAACTGGGACATAAACTAGTAGAAAATAAATGAGGGCGCCACTTTCTTTGAGTAAAATGCATAAACATGGCAATTTTGTATGGAAAATGTTTAATAACTTTGTGATTTTTCTACTCTTTCATCTCGCACGACTGTAACTAGTTTTTCCAAAGGTCGTTTTGTTTCGAGATGTAGTCTATCGATACCTATGCGGAATCGATACCTATGCGGAATCGATACCTATATTTATAGTAAAGTCTTAGAATAGCGGCGGTGGTGGTGGAATGACGGTGAAACATTTAAGGTACCTACACGTGTCAATGTCTGACACATTGACACGTGTACCTTAAATGTTTCATCGTTATTATTTACCAATTTCTATTACCTAACATTTTTAGTATTTTTTAGGTACTTATTCAACTGGCTTAGGTGTCACAGACCGTCTAGCATGAGTTGCGTATCGTATCTATGCAGCCCGCTCGGGTTGAGCCTGGATACCTATACATTCAAGTTGATACGTATATTTGCGTGATAAAGAAATGTTTTATAATGGTCTATCGATACCTACCTAAAACATTTGTACTTACATATGGCCTGCATAAAAATATTCTTATGGATTCCAATACAAATAAAGCTTTCCAGATTTTTTCAAATTGCCGAAGTATGGTTGGTGAGTTTCAAATTTGATATTTTTATTTTAAGGTGGTTTTTCCTAATATTTTCAAATGTAGGTACTTGTGAAAACGCTCTTAACCCTTCCAAGTTACCTATCCCTTGCCAACGCGCACAAAGCCGTATTGCTGTCTCGCTTACGGCATGTTCTATGAGACGCCATCTTGGCGAATCAGTTCCTGAATTGATGCAGACCTAAACGCATCTCTTAGCCGAAATAAATAAAAATGTAATGTGAAATTAGCAAAATTGTTGAACCAGAGTGAAAGTGATATACGTGTGTACTGTCGCTGAGGATTGGGGAAAGTTTTACGAAGTGCTGGCCAGCTCAAGTACCGTACAGCAAGATCATCAGGTATGTGCGCAGGCATTTCCTAAATCCCTTAAATCTAGGCGTCAAGCAAGTACTTTTTTTTTCTATTTAATATACAGTCCACTTAATAAAATCCCTCGTGGTGTCTTGAGGGCTCCCATACATATTTTCCCGCGCATATTCATTTCCGCACAAATATAGGTTTAAAGGCACTACCATATTTTTTTTGATCCATTCGAACCGGATAGTTAACTATTTGTCATAAATATCCCGCTAACTATATGGTCATTGTGCTAACGTAACTGAAATATTCTGTCAATCACCTTACTATATCTCCCGCATCGGCAGTTATTTCGTTTTATTTCCGCCCCGCGTTGCTAAGTACAATCGATCGTAGGTTATTTCCTAATTTATTTTAATTTTATGACAAACATACTTATACACGTGTTCCACTTTTCCTTTGTTCACATTCCATAATTGTTAGCCATCTTGGAAATACGCAAAATAATTATCTCAATTCATTCGTGATAGTTCGGATTTGTTCGGCTAATTTTATTTATTCCGCTCGTTTCATTCCTATACGATTGCACGGCAAGTTAACGTCACACCGCTCGCTCAAGTATTTCGGGTAGAAAAATATTACGTTCACCGTGTAACGGCGTTGACTCGCGGCTAATATTCGTTAGGTATACCTATTTAAAAGGGAACTCATTTATTTAAACCGCATATATTCTATAACATTCGCATAAATTACATCTAGTAGAATTGCTAAACTAAATAGTACACTACACCTTCATACTAAAATAACTCGTAGGTTTATTATTTATTTACGACGTTTTCATTTAGTTTTATTGCAAAACTTATTCGTACCCAATAAAAATGCCAAAACAATCAAAACATAGAAAAGGCAGCGAGGACGTTATTAGCGATGATTACAATACAAATAAAAATCAGCTAGCCCTCTATACAGTTAGGCGCGATGTTATATACAAGCGCGTAGAAAACATCTTGGAACTTGCTCATAAGGCAGAAACCGATCCTACTCAATATAGGGCATTTCACACGAGTGCATTAAATTTAGATAAGATGCGTGAAGACTACGAAGCCGTTTTAGAGTCCTATAATTTATTGCAATTGCAATTGCACCCTGACTCTGAAATAGATTACGAGTCATGGACGGCCTTTGAGGAAATGTTTTGTTATATTAAGCAAGTTCTGATAGATAATGAATCCAAGGTTCCCTCTGAACCGGTAAATTCTCAGAAACCAAAATGCCGCCTACCTAAATTGGAGTTAGTTTCTTTTGACGGAGATGTCAAAAACTGGCCTTTGTTTTATCAACAGTTTAAAAGTATCATTCACGAAAACGCATCGCTGAATGACAGCGAAAAGGTGTACTATTTGGTTGGCAAATTAACCGGCAATGCAGCAAATGTTTGCTCCGGCTTGCCCACAACCGCGGAGAATTATCCAATTATTTGGAACGCATTAATACAAAAATACGATGATCCACGCTCGTTAGCGTCAGCGTATCTTAATCAGCTGCTAACGTTTAAACAATTAACCGCAACCAACGCCGCTGGCTTGGATTCATTCATAAATAAATTTAACTCGTCTGTCGAAGCCCTTAAGCAGTTGAACCTGGATGACTTAACCGACTTCATGTTATTACATCTAGCGCTACAAAAGTTAGATTCCGATACAATTAAACTGTTCGAAATTACATACCGCAAAGAGAAAATTCCCTCTTATCAAAATTTAATTGAGTTTGTCAAAGAACAAAACAAAGTTTTATCTCGTTCGCCAAATGCGATAACCAATAAATCTGTTGAGAATTCTGCTAAGCAACGCCTGCTGCAAAAAACTAAATCTTTTGTAAACACAGATGCGGCCAACGGCGCAAGCGCTAGCGATAAATGTTCACTGTGTAAAAATAAAAAACATGAGCATTTATACTCATGTCAATCTTTTAATAAAATGACACCGCACGACAGGTTCAATTTTATAAAATCAAATTCTTATTGTAACAACTGTTTAAGTGTGAAACATAAGACAAATGCTTGCACTTCCAAGCGCCATTGTTCTCATTGTTCGTTGAGACATCATACTATGTTACATTTCGATACGAAAGAGAAATCTCACTGCAACGTTAGTGCAGTTGTATCCGCGCCCGCATCTAATAATTGTTTTCCCGCAACAACAAATAATGTTGTTACTCCCGCACCCGCTACCGCTTATGACTCGACCCCAGCCTCCTCAGGTGTACGGGCCGATAATCCCGCTCAAGCTAATATAGACCCTGCAATTGCTGCAGTTAAGGTCGAAAATAGCTTGCCGCCTCCTCATGAGGTAAATTCCGCATCTATCCGCACTATGGCATGTAAGAACGATACTGGTCCATGCCTGACTACCGCTTTACTAGCAACCGCTAAAATTAAGGTTACTGATTCCTTAAACCGCACGCATATCCTTCGCGCATTAATTGATCCGGGATCCATGTCGGATTACATTACTGTCGCCTGTTGCAAGCGCCTTTCGCTTGCTATGAATAAACCGCAACATATTACGGAAGCCTCTGGTTTGGGAGAAATAGTTCTCAAGACAAAGGGCAATACCGCGCTCACTTTTTCATCTTTAATAGATGATTCTTATCAATATTCGATTCGTCCGTTGATAGTAGATCGTATAACTTCACAGTTACCCGACTCGCGCGTAAATAAAGAGGTTGTAGATTTAGTTCGCGACTTAACGCTCGCAGATGATAGTTTTTCGGAACCTAGACCTATAGATATACTCTTGGGGGTTAATATTTATTGCAAAATATTGCTGTCTAAGAAAATTGAGAGTTCGGATCCTACTATACCTACCGCTTTAGAAACGACCTTAGGGTATATAATAATGGGTGACGCCGCTATAGTTAACCCGCCTACCGCTTCCCGCACGCTTTGCGCGTTTACTAGCGATCCGCTTCATAGGCTCGTTGAGAACTTTTGGGCAGCAGAAGAAATACCTTCTCGTACCTTTTTGAGCCCAGAAGATCAAAAATGTGAAAATATTTACACTTCAACCACTGTCCGTAATACTGACGGCAGTTATACCGTGGACCTTCCGTTTAAAGACGATCCTCAGACATTGGGCGATTCGTTTAATACCGCAAAAAGGCGTTTTTTACTGTTGGAAAAGAAATTCGCTAAAAATCCTGAGCTTAAATCTGGATACGACGAAGTTATTCGCGATTATCTGGATAAAGGTATTCTCACCCGCGCGTCAACCGATGACGAATCTACTCCTGGATTTTATCTACCGCACCACCTTGTATTACGTAATGACAAAATAAGTACGAAAGTGAGACCGGTCCTGGACGGAAGTTCAAAGACGGATACAGGTTTATCTTTAAATGACATTTTATATTCTGGATGTAACCTACAGGCTAACATTTTTCACATTTTGTTGAATGTGCGCATTTATAAAATAGCATTTTTCGCTGATGTAAAACAAATGTACTTATGCATTTATGTAAACCCTTCGCACCGCAAATACCAACGTATTTTATATCGGTTTTTTGATACCGACCCGCTCGAAGTGCTAACGTTCACGCGTGTGACGTTCGGACTTCGACCTTCAGCCTTTTTGGCAATTCGGACGTTACGTCAGTTAGCGGCCGATGAGCGGCACAAATGGCCGAAGGCAGCCTCTGTGCTCGAAAGAGATGTCTATATGGACGACCTCGCTTCTTCTGCTTCTTCACCCGAGGAAGCTGTTAAGATAGCTGACGAGTTGATCGCCCTTTTCAAAGCAGGTGGATTTGATTTACTCAAATGGTCTTCCAATTCACGCGAATTGCTCGAACACATTCCTGAATCACACCGACAATCTAAATCTATTTCCTTCGATGACGGAAGTACTTTTAAGGTTTTAGGTTTGAAATGGTTACCTGCACGAGACAGCTTTGTTTTTGACATTTCGAGTCCTCCGTCCGTTTGTACCAAGCGCGCCATTCTTTCGGCTACCGCACGCCTGTACGATGTCCTAGGACTCGTCGGCCCAGTTATTTTGTATGCTAAATTAATCATCAAGCAGCTTTGGCTTCTTTCTATCGATTGGGATGAAGAGCCTCCCTCGCATATTGTTAAGCAGTGGCAACAATATTTAGCCGAGCTACCGCAAATATCTCTCCTTAGTTTTCCCCGACATACAAGCATTGAGATGCGGTCTGAAGTTTCGTTAGTTGGGTTTTCCGATGCGAGCGAGTCCGCATATGGGTGTGTAATATATTCCCACGTCGTGAATGGCAACGAGCCGCCTGTGGTCACGTTGCTTTGTTCAAAATCAAGAGTCGCTTCCGCTAAGCCCAAAGTCACTCTTGCTCGTTTGGAACTTTGCGGGATATTACTTCTTTCCAGACTTCTTAAAGAAGTTCACGACACTATGTCTACTAGGCATAAAATAAATAATATTTATGCATTTTCAGACTCGGAGGTCGCCTTATGCTGGTCGGTCGCCTCTCCACATAGATTTGACACTTACGTCGCTAATCGCATTTCGCAAATCCAAACTAATATTTCACCTGACAACTTATACCACGTTGCAGGTTCGCAAAACCCTGGTGACTGTGTGTCACGTGGTCTTACTCCTTCTCAATTGCTCCAGCATGAGCTTTGGTTTAAAGGACCCGCTTGGTTATCACAACCTATACAGTGTTGGCCTATACAAAGGTTCGTTCCAAATCGGTCACAACTACCCGAGGAGAAAACTGTATCCCACGTGACTACGGAGGTTACTAAAATTGATCACCCTCTTTTGACGCTCGCCCACCGCTGTTCTACTTGGAACAAACTTCTTCGAACTACTGTTTATGTGCTTCGTTTTCTGAAGAAGCTACCGCGAAATGATGTAATTACCGCTAATGACCTGAATACTGCTGAATTTAAAATTATAAGAGCGGTGCAAGACGCACACTTCTCAGCTGACATTAAATCCATTTCGAAAGGTCGTAAATGCTCGTTAAAGTTACAGAAACTGTTTCCTTTCCTTTCTGATGGGATTTTACGCGTTGGAGGTCGCTTATCGAACTCATCGCTCGATTATGCATCTAAGCATCCTATAATTTTACCTAAAAAAGGTCATATAATAGAATTAATAATTGATTTTTATCACCGTAATAACTTGCACGCAGGGCCTCAACATTTAGTTGCAATATTAAAAACTAAATTTTGGATTATTTCTTCGCGTCGCATTGTTCGGCAACGCACTCAAAAATGTAACCGCTGTTTTAGGTTAAATCCTAGGCCTACTTTTCCTCTTATGTCAGACTTGCCTAAATGTCGTTTAGAGCAATGCAAGGCTTTTATGCATACTGGTATAGATTTTGCTGGACCACTGTATGTTACTCCTTATAGAAAACGTGGTGTACGCAGCGTTAAGGCCTATATATGCCTTTTTATTTGCCTCGTGACGAAAGCCGTTCATATAGAATTGGCCTCAAACTTAACCTCTGCGTGTTTCATAGACGCTTTCAAGCGCTTCCTATCACGACGAGGTCCCTGTAGCTTTGTTTACTCGGATAACGGGACAAATTTTGTATCTGCAAAAGCTTATTTTAAGGAGCTTCACGATCTTTTACAATCGGACAATTACTATAAAACTTTCAGCGACGAGCTCGCGAAACACCGTATTACCTGGAAAATGAATCCTCCTACCGCTAGCCATTTCGGAGGTATATGGGAAGCTAACATAAAAAGCATTAAGACTTTACTATTCAGAGTGATAGGAAAGCAAATTCTAACTTTCCAGGAGATGGAAACCGTCCTTACTCAGGTGGAAGCTTTGCTTAACAGTCGACCTTTGTACGCTTTAAGCTCGGATCCTTCCGAACCGCTCGCGCTTACTCCGTCTCATTTTTTAACCACGTCCCCGCTGGAATTTTTACCAGCGGCTGATTTGTCTGATGAACGCCCTAATTTACTGTCTCGGTTTTCATTAATGGACTCGCTAGTGCAGTCTTATTGGAAACGATTCAAAATGGAGTATTTACATAATTTGCAGCAACGTGAAAAGTGGAATACTCCTTCAAATCCAATTAAAATTGGTACCGTAGTAATATTAAGCGTTGATAACGCCCCGCCTTTACAATGGCCATTAGGAATTATAACCAACGTCTATCCTAATACTCAAGACGGAGTCATACGCGTGGCGGAAGTAAAAACGAAGACTGGAACGTATAAACGGCCAACCATACGGTTATGTCCGTTACCGACTCAATAGGAGTCTAATTTTAGTTAAGGATCTTAGGTTTAGTTCGCGTCTGATATAGACCAATTAATTATAATACTTAAGCTAGCTTAGCTTATACTTACGCTTTACTTATCTTACTTAGATTATTGGCACAATTGTTGTGCATTATCATCATTTTTTAAACCTTTCTTTTTTTTTTTTGGGTTGAGGTGTTAGGTTAATTTTTGTTTTGTATTCCTATTACGAACTTAGCAAGTAACTTGGCACAATGACCATATGCCGCGATGATATTTTTCATAGTTTGAGCACTTTGTCTCCTTCCTTTCTTTTCTTTGAAGGGTTCCTTCAAGGCCGGGGGGATGGTGAGTTTCAAATTTGATATTTTTATTTTAAGGTGGTTTTTCCTAATATTTTCAAATGTAGGTACTTGTGAAAACGCTCTTAACCCTTCCAAGTTACCTATCCCTTGCCAACGCGCACAAAGCCGTATTGCTGTCTCGCTTACGGCATGTTCTATGAGACGCCATCTTGGCGAATCAGTTCCTGAATTGATGCAGACCTAAACGCATCTCTTAGCCGAAATAAATAAAAATGTAATGTGAAATTAGCAAAATTGTTGAACCAGAGTGAAAGTGATATACGTGTGTACTGTCGCTGAGGATTGGGGAAAGTTTTACGAAGTGCTGGCCAGCTCAAGTACCGTACAGCAAGATCATCAGGTATGTGCGCAGGCATTTCCTAAATCCCTTAAATCTAGGCGTCAAGCAAGTACTTTTTTTTTCTATTTAATATACAGTCCACTTAATAAAATCCCTCGTGGTGTCTTGAGGGCTCCCATACATATTTTCCCGCGCATATTCATTTCCGCACAAATATAGGTTTAAAGGCACTACCAATGGTACTTAATTATTATTATTATTTTATACTACGTCGGTGGCAAACAAGCATACGGCCTGCCTGATGGTAAGCAGTATCTTTAGCCTATGTACGCCTGCAACTCTAGAGGAGTTACATGCGCGTTGCCGACCCTAACCCCCTCCCACCCTCGTTGAGCTCTGGCAACCTTACTCACCGGCAGGAACGCAACACTATGAGTAGGGTCTAGTGTTATTTGGCTGCGATTTTCTGTAAGGTGGAGGTACTTCCCCAGTTGGGCTCTGCTCTAGATCTGGAATGACATCCGCTGTAATGTGCCCTACCACACAGAGCGATATATAGTTTAAGGGATTATTTCATTGGACCTATCCGGTCTCCGGACACGGCCCTTTCTGCGATTTCCTATTGCTCATCAGAAAATGTCCGGCAAACATAAACTTATCTAATAACGCCGAAACTTGTTGATTCCTAACAGCTGAATGAATCTGGGGGCATGACCGTGTCCCCGCCAAGACGAGACAAAGGGCAAAAGGCAGTGCCTATCTTTTCTCGGCATCATATTATTCCCAGTCATTAATACTTAACATTAGTTTAATTACTCAGTGAAAGACACAAACAACTAAGAAGCGTGAACTTACGCACCACAAATAACTGTAGCTTAGATGCGTTGGGGTTAATTCGAAAACGAGGTATAAAACTACGTCTTTACTATGCAAGAAGAATCACTTCGGAGTTATACTTTGGAGCAAGATACTTCCGAGACTCTCAAGTCGAAGCAATATTAACCAACGCGTCGTAAGTATTGTCAGAACATAAGGTTCCTCTTGTTAATTAGAAATTTGCAATTTTTTTAACATCTCAATTTACCCCACTGCAGCTTAATTATACTAACAGGAACGACCATTTCTTTTAATTTAATAATTCCAGCAATCTGTGATTTCACTTATACGATGCAAAAGCTAATAATACGTATTTTTTATATATATATATTAATGTAAATAACATCGTAACATCGTTTTAAATTTGTACTTTTTATTCAAAATACCTAGGCACAGTCAGCAGCAAAATTTGTGAAGTGGTCGAAAAGCTTAACATTGCACTAGACTCGAGAAAAAACATTTGTGCTGCAAACTGTACCCATGTACCTATTATTATTACCTAGTTACCTACTAGAGTTTAAAAGCTGTATCATCATTACGTAGGTACCGCCACTTGTATGGTCGCCATCATATATAATTTATGGGACCGGCAAAAGTGCATAAAAACATCTGAACATACTCCCTAACGCGTGTGAACTTTAGCAGCTTCATCATATCTTATATCTGCACGGATTTGTGAGTTCTAGATCAACATGTACAAACTTAGTATCCTTTACCGAGCTACTAACAAGTGCTGTGGACTCAGGTAAACAAACAGACGTTATATATACTGACTTCAGTAAAGCTTTTGATAAAGTCTCTCACTCAATACTAATGTACAAATTATCAGCATACGGTGTATCAGGCAATATGTTGCAATGGTTACAGTCTTATTTAACTGAAAGGGTTTTCTATGTAGTGGTGAATGGCTACGAATCGTCTTACCGTAATATAACATCTGGCGTACCTCAAGGCTCGCATTTAGGTCCTATACTTTTCAACTTATTTATCAATGACGTAACTGAATGCTTCCACCACTCTACGGTTTTTATGTATGCTGATGACCTAAAGTTCGCACGCGTTATTAACACAACTGACGATATCACCTTACTTCAAAGCGATATTATAAGACTGAGTAGTTGGTGTAAGCATAACCTAATGCACATTAACATCAAAAAATGCATCCATATGAAATTCACTCGAAAACAAAATGTAACACAGTCAGACTACCATATAGACGGTTGCAACCTAATCGAAGTTGAGAACACTCGCGATCTTGGAGTTCTTTTCGACAACAAATTAACGTTTATTCCCCACATAGAAAATATTGTCAAGAGGGCATCTAAGACTTTGGGCTTTGTCATGAGAAGCACTAAATCATTTAGGCGCAGCGCAACCAAAATATTGCTATACAATAGTCTGACGAGGAGTATTTTGGAATATTGCAGCGTTGTCTGGAGGCCGCATTATGCTACCCACTCATTACGGTTAGAGCGTATTCAAAAAAGGTTCACTCGTCACTTAGCATTTCAGGCACGTGTTATGGCTAAAAGATCAATATCCTATCAAAGGAAACTGCAATATTTCAAGATGGATTCCCTAGAAGATCGACGGACGCTCCTAGATGCAACTTTTTTGTACAAGTTAGTGAACCACAAAATAGATTGTCCACAACTGCTGACATTGTTGAACTTTCGTGCTCCATCCCGTTTCCCCCGTAATGCTATCACCCCTCTTTACGCCCCGCCTAGAAGATCAGTTTCAGGCACTAACTCTCCAATATGCAGGTTATGTAAAATTGCTAATGGTTGCTGTGACAAGGCGGATATGCACTATGACCCACTAAATAAATTTATAAAATCTGTCCGAAAAATTTTTTTTAAACATAAGTAATTAGAATTTAAGTTAAAATTTTGGTACTTCTATAGTTGTTTACTTATATTTGTTTCGCATGCCGTGTTTACCTGTAAGTAATTGTGACACCACTCCTTACATGTATTAGCTTGTACGTTTTGAATGTATCGATGTCAACAATTGTTGGTGAACCTTAAATAAATAAAATAAAATAAAATAAAAAATCTGATGGTGACCATAACTGAACATGACGGGTTGTTATATCCCATTCCGCCAATAATGCTCAGTGGTTCTCCTCTTCAAACAGTAACTAGATTTAAATACTTGGGTCACTGGGTTACTGACACTCTTAAAGATGATGCTGACATAGAAAGGGAGCGCAGAGCACTGTCGGTAAGGTGTAACATGCTCTCTCGCAGGTTTGCACGCTGTTCTAAGGAGGTGAAAATTACCTTGTTTAAAACGTATTGTCAAACCCTATACACGTGCAACCTGTGGAGTGACTACACTAAAAAAGCCTACAGTGCTCTGCGCGCCCAGTACAATAACGCCTTCAGGGGGTTGTTGGGGCTGCCCTGGCGCTGCAGCGCGTCAGGGATGTTCGCCGCATGGAGAACCGACGGTTTCCAAGCCGTGATGCGGAAGCGGACAGCGTCCCTGGGCGAACGTGTTCGGGGCAGTACCAACACTCTCCTGAAAGTGATTGCTGAGAGGATGGACAGCCCTATCCTTATTCACTGGATGTCGCTGCATGCCAATCCAAACTGCAATTATACTTTTTACTAACACACTTAGCCGTAAGTCATTACTAACATAATATGGATGTTTTTGTCCGAAATAAATGTTTTCATTTCATTTTTTTTTTCATTAGCTCTATCCGGTCGCTGGACACTTTGTGCTGGTAACTTCCCGCTTAGAGCGATCAGGGAAATATCATCTACCTTTGTCTGTCCTTCTCAGCAGAATGTGTCAAACAGTGGCGTAGCTAGGCGTGGGTGAAGCTAGGCGTGGGTGAATGGGGTTCTCGCCCACGGCCTCGCAAAGCCAACATTTTTATTACCTTGGGAAAACACATTGAAAAGGGAAAGGGCCTCACAGATGTGGTTACGGTCACGGCTAGATTAGTTCACGCTACGCCACTGGTGTAAAAAACCGGATAGCCGCATATATAGGGAAAGGTGATGGGTCCTATTTTATTATTTTTTCTTATATATTGATTTACTTGATAAAGCTTAGTTTATATAGAATTGGCACATAATTAGCAATGTTTGTAAAAAATAATAATTCCATGGCGGGAAAAAAATTGACAATTACAGTTCAATCACCAACCTTCAAAACCTTTGTCCCCAATTTCAATCTATCAAAAACTACTGGGCAATCATGAAAAAAAATTAAACAAGAATAGTCAAATTGTCCAGGCTATCAATTCATTGCGGTCTACAAGAAATCAACACGCCAAAAATGACGACAAAAGTGTTGTACAGGAAATGACGTGGGGCCATTATGAAAACAGTTCGTAATTATTTACATATCAGAGATTTTTTTTTAAATTTTATACATATTTGAAAGCTAAATAAATTATTGTTTACAATTCACCATTCATAACTTTCTTATTGTATTAGTTAATAAAAAAATGACAATCTTCTAGTGCGTACCAATTCTATATGAACTATGCTTTATTTTGAACATTTTTAGAAGTATATAAAGGATGTGAAAAAGCAATTTAATTAACTTACTTAATTACACTATATTTACTTAAGTTACTTAAAACTATAGATGCGCATTTATTCTGAGAATTCTTTGGCTTTGATATGGCATGTCGTCCGGTTCTGAAACAAGATAAATTCCAATTCCTAGTTAATATTATCATTACCACAAAAATCGGTTGCACAAGATAAATTTTGCACCCTAAATTCACCCGCACGGGCGTCTCGCTAACGCTAAAGACATATACAAATTGATAGGTACGAGCGAAACACTCGCGTGAATAATAACAAAACGTCATTTTTAATATCAAAATGTAATTTCGAATTTTTCTCCTGTTGCTCCGAACTTTGCGACGAACTTTAAGAAAGTCTGTTAATCCGATATAGAAACTCCATAGAAGCATGAGAAGACATATTCGTTTGAGTGTGCGTAACTGACTTTCTATATGCATCTCGCTCGTACTGGCATATTATTATTTTTATTAAGTCATTTATTCATGTAAAACAATTACACAGTTACACAGTAACTAGTTTGTTGGCGCGTCATCCCTGTTGATGTTGGTTGGATGACATGTCTTTAGTAGCCACAAAGGTGTGTATTTATTTTACACTTTATTGCATATAGCAAATGTACAACAAGTTAATGTTTTTAGGCATTCTCTACCAGGTAACCACAGGGCCGCCAGCGGGCGGTGGACATGGGGGCGTCCCCGCCCACGATGCTGGCTCCCGAGATGGTAAGCGCGACCTCGTGTCCCGGAAGCGCTTCCACTGAGACGATCGGTTGGACAGCACTAACCATGTGACGGATCCTAGTCAGGATAGCCGCTGCGGGGTCGCGGACGAATTGCGCGAGCTTCCCCGTAACCCCGCAACCATAGCGGCGAGAGGACACCATACGGTTTAGTGGATAGTGGGGCCTCTGTACAGCCCTGAGTTCCACATAACCGTCCGGGATTAACCCCGACCCGGCGGTATGTGTAAAAGCATTCCCCATGTAAAAAAAAAAAGGTAACCACAGGGCCAAACAGAACTGCGTCTAGTTGGATGCAGTGCAGTGAGAGATATGTGACTGAATATTTTGTATAATATCATCATTACTATCGTAAACAAGGCTACATCATGCGAATTCGCTCTGAGAGGTTTTTGTCGAGGAGGCATTATGTACAGACCTATGATGGTTAGTGGAGCTCTTTCATTCGCATGGCGGTATCGTCGGCTGATACTCGAGTGTCTTCGGTAGGTGCCGAACTCGTCCGGGTTGCCCATTTTCCAAGCCCGTCTGCGACTGTCCTCGTGCCGCAGAAGTTGTTCCAGCTGAAATTATAACAATACGTAAAATTGCGACATAAAAAAAAAGTGAAATACAACGAAGTACACATATTCGTAAAGCACGCTTGTTAGGATCGCCTGCTTTTAGTTCTAATAAACATTGGTAGCAGTAAAGGGGGCGACTGCGGCCCGGGCTCGTAAGTACCTATAAGTCTTTCGGACCATAAATGTACCTACACCCAGCCGCAAAAGTGCATGGCCACTTTATGAATGAATTCTATTCAGTGCGTGAAATTTAAGCCTACAAAATATTGTTTAATGTTTACCAGTGGTTTCAGCATACGAAAACATCTTGAGCAATAGAAAACCGCCTAGGTGGTTGGTCTGTGGTTTCCCCTCGGGGTTGGAAGTTCATACCGTCGGATCGCATTTGTAAAAATAAAAACCACTGCCTACATGACTTTTACACCTACTTATCCACCCATTGTGTATTAAAGATACCAACTCTTCGTCAATTAATTAGACTAGGCAGAAATAAAGTTTTTATTTGTAAACGTAGGTCCAAAATGCATTCTGATAAAAAATTAAAACTATTTATCATTAAGAAATAAACCTAAAAATTAAATTAATTATAACAAACTAACTGTATATCAAAAGCCCTATGTCCCGTTCCGACTGTCACCTGATCCAAACGTGCCAAAAATGCTAGCGGCATTGCCGCGTTGCACAGCCAGCGATATTTGCTGAACCAGGAAAGAGTCGACGGGTCGCTGCCCGACTAGACTAGACTAATTAGACTAATTTCCTTCTTATTTATATTTAAACTTCATTTTTATGTTTTTGATGATGCTAGTAACACGTCTTAACGGACTCGCCAGTCCTTGTCTAAACCAAACACATTTCCCAAGAGAAAAACGCTTTAATTAATTACAACGATTACTCGTTTTACGGTTGTACGGTACGGTCTCATTTTCTAGACTTGAATTAGGGATACTCTTATTTAAATAAAGGTATGGATAGTAAGTACTCGTAGTATAGTAGATTGATGAAATTATTAAACAAGCTTAGAAAAGTTTAGTCTAAACCTAAACAGGCTGGTTAGCACACTAAGGTACATAAGGTCACGCATGGCACGGTTAGCCATTCAGAGTTCAAGCTACTTGGGCTATGAGTTGTCCAACCAAACGGCAAACCCTAAAGGGCTCATATACTTACCAGTGGCGGCACTTAAAAGAACCTGTTAGGGTTTTTAACTTTCTCTCAATTGTTCTTTATTTATTTATCTTGTTCTTGCAGGTCGCTTCTAGGACAAGGCGCGCAATTGGCTACTTGACAGTTTTTAACCGACTTCAAGATTTCAAAAGGCGGAGGTTCAGTTGTGTTTTTTTTGTATTTTAATGTTTGTTACTTCATAACTCCGTCATTTCTGAACCGATTTTGAAAAGTATTTTTTTAATTGAATTTATATACATACAGATTGGTCCCGTTTGTGTCAAAACTCAGTTCTGATGATGGGATCCATGAGGAATTGAGGGAACCCTTCAAATGTGAAAAACATACATATAGTGATTTTTGTATTTTAATCAACAAGTCAAACATTTACATTTAAGAAAGTGACATTTGATGAAGTGGAACTGCTGATGCTGATCAGAATGGAACTCTTCACTGACGCATAGTTCCCGCTTGGCGATTTGTGTCGTCTTCGTTATGTTTGTTAGGCGAATTAGGTTTTCAAGACAATTTTTAGGGTTCCGTAGCCAAATGGCAAAAAACGGAACCCTTATAGATTCGTCATGTCCGTCTGTCTGTCCGTTTATGTCACAGCCACTTTTTTCCGAAACTATAAGAGCTATGCTGTTCAAACTTGGTAAGTAGATGTATTCCATGAACCGCATTAAGATTTTTACACAAAAATAGAAAAAAAAACTATAAATTTTGGGGGTTCCCCATACTTAGAACTGAAACTCAAAACATCTTTTTTCATCAAACCCATACGTGTGGGGTATCTATGGATAGGTCTTTAAAAATGATATAGAGGTTTCTAATATAATTTTTTAGGGTTCCGTAGCCAAATGGCAAAAAACGGAACCCTTATAGATTCGTCATGTCCGTCTGTCTGTCCGTTTATGTCACAGCCACTTTTTTCTAAGCTGAATAGTTTGCGCGAGAGACACTTCCAAAGTGGTAAAATGTGTGTCCCCCCCGTAACTTCTAAAATAACAGAATGAAAAATCTAAAAAAAATATATGATATACATTGCCATGCAAACTTCCACCGGAAATTGGTTTGAACGAGATCTAAAATAAAAAATAAAAAAATTTTTTCATCAAACCCATACGTGTGGGCTATGGATAGGTCTTCAAAAATGATATTTAGGTTTCTAATATCTTTTTTTTTCTAAACTGAATAGTTTACGCGAGAGACATTTCCAAAGTGAAAAAATGTACCCCCCCCCCCTGTAACTCCTAAAATAACAGAATGAAAAATCTAAAAAAAATATATGTAGGGAATCGAATAGTACCATTTTCGTTTCACATTTGAAAGTAAAAAAAAAATTTCTGACTTTGGACTTTGGAGCCTTGTATTTTTTTATAATTCCAATACTTATGTCTTTTTAAATTCCACTGTTTTCGGCTCATTTTCTATTCATTTAACTAAATTTTGTTATAATATTCAACATGTGTCAAGTACCCAATTCTCTAAGCCGGTAGGAATCTAGCTTTACGAACGTCCTGTCACTGATTCTTACTGCACAAGTTCCAAACTAAGTTCCAAACATTTCCACACAATTGGTTCATTATCGCTTCGTCGGCAATTTAGTGGCTCCACTGACGATGCTAATAAAGCTACTACGCTAATTGATTAGTTTCACAGCTTGGTACGCCATACATTTACTTCATAAGATGTTATGACTGTCATAAAATAAAGTATTGGGCAATTGTAATACTTTGGGGGAAGTGAGAATTCACGAATGTGAAATATGATTCCGATTTTATTTCAATATACCTAAGTGCTTGTTGTGCGTGTTCCCTCATGGCTTGTTATGATGATAGTGCTCATGTATTATGCCTTATTTGAAATACTGGAGGGAATTAAAAATTATTATTAAATTCATTCAGTTGCATTGTGTCCTGGATCTCGGCAGATTGTGATGGACTTTTTGTATATACTAACACCTTTTGTACCTACATATCTACTTACTTTCATGCAGTAAAAAGTTTTTGGCAAAAAAAAATTTTTTGGTACAAGCTTTTATCGCTGACTGTACCTTTCTGACCACAGGCAACTAATACTCATCGAGACAATTCTAAATACCCCAAGCACATAATCACAGAGTTCCTATGGCTACCTCCTGTCTCTATCATCAGTTCAGCTCGATGGTATCATAATATTGCATAATATGCATGTGTGCAAATTGTCAGCTCAATCGGAAATCGGGAAGTGGGTCAAATTTAGCATCCAAGATTACTAACAGGGAAAGTTAAATAAAACCTTGGAATAAAAATTTCAAACTATTAATTAAGGCACGAAGCACTGGGGGCCAATTTGACTTATGAAAGTGACAAGTTACTACAATATTTCTATGGTGATGCCTCGAACCCGAACCGTCAACTACATGATGCCTTGTAGGCGGTATATTGCCCTTTTTCACAAAAGTAGACGAGTGGTTGCCATATATTTACTTTTATGCTAATTAAGTCATCTTTCACGTTCTCAAATAGCCTCCTGATATTGAAATCGACTCTGACCTGACATCAATATAGCATTTCCAAATATGCCCCTTCGGCTCCTAATAACACTTGGCAAGTGTGGCGTAACATTAAATATTATTGACAAACGCTGGTACCTGATATGTTATAGCTGATTTACGATCATCATAAAATGGTGACATGAAACTAGGGATATTGATGGTCGCCATTACATTGCGCTCAAGTGACACTTGCGAGCCCGAGATATGGAATAGGATATCAACTGGGATGGACCGGCACAAACAAGACATATTTTATGTCCTACATCCTACTGCATATTTAAGAACTGGTGGGCTGGTTAAAATGGAATGTTTTTCTAGATTTGTTTGGTCACATTAGTTCATTCGTACTATGAATTATTTAACGCGTAGCAAGTTCTACTGTCAGTGTAAAAATTTATATATCTACATTGTCAGCTCATTAAGAGGAAAAAAATAGTTGCATTATGTTGCCTGAACTGAGGATTCCATTTTTCCTACTTTTCCTTTGGATCCATGTTCCTTTCACAAAACATCATATAGAATATACATAGGACATAGATGAGTAGACAGACCTATCTATTGAAATAATTCATTTTGTATATTGGAAAACTTATACAACACCGCGGGAAACAATCAAACTTGCATTTATAGAGTTTGTCCCGATTCCTTAGAGGCACAAATCCGGCCGAATAACCTGAGACCCTGCCGTGAGAAATGAAAATCGAAATATCTTTATTTGCCTCGATAAGACGCTTTGCTTCTGGAGAAAATCCAAAAGACTTTTCTAAGATTTTTATTTAAAAAAGTCTATGGGTATTATCCTTTCCTTTACCCGACAAAATATTTACTTGGAACTCTGGGTTTTAACTCCTTAGAAGTGAGGCGTAATTATGCACTTATGATCGGCGCGTGCAGAATATTACGTGGAGATTCAGACTGCCCTCAGCTGGTCTCACAGCTGGTACGCCTCCTCATCCCTTCTCTGTCCGTCGCAAAGTTCAATTTTAGGCCTCGTAATCGCGACTTACTTGCGGCTCCTAAAGCACGCACGAAGGCGTACAGGCAATCACCACTGGTTCGTGCTTTGCACTACATCAACGCACTTCTCCAGTCGGCTCCAGACTGCGATCTTTTTGCCAGTAATTGGAGGCAAATTTGTGAGCAATGCAAAAACCATTGTGAGGCAATGGATGACCGTCCGTCCTCAGTTAGTTATTAAGGTTCTCCTGTGTTTTGTAATTCTATTTTTATGTATAACACAATTTAATGATCTACCTACTTAGTCCCAGATTGTATTCTGTACCTGATGTGTATGCATTTATATACTTTCTGTCCTAAATTTCGCAGTGCATTAGTATATACTGTAATGCTGTGTAATTTTGTTGTTGTTAAAATAAAATAAAATAAAATAATTTAAATTTTTCGCGGTAGGCTCTCTGATTACCAGTGTAGGCGAGATGATTTCTTGGGCGGCAGTGTAACGTTATCTTAAGGTGCATGTCAACTACACGTAATTGAAAATGCGCTATACCAGTAATATACTGGTTTTCCCGAGTGACTAAATCAGTCAGCGATGAAATGACAATCGGGGAAAACGGCGAAACTCGAAAATAGTTTTTCTGGTTCAGTATCGCTCTTACTCATTCGAGTGATACAGGCAAATCGACGAACGTTCGAACTCGTTCACGGATTGGATCCCTGAATTACGTAGTAACAGCTTCTCCGCCTGTGCCAAGTTAGGTAATAGGTACGTGTATCTACAACAAATTTGGAAACAGCTTTTCCAACAGATTCTGGGACGGTGTTATAAGCTGTATTCGGTTGAATATAGTTTGAAACTAGCTGCTTCGTAGTTGGTAAGTCCAGTCAGCTGCAGATAAATCTGACTTCAGATACAAAGAAGTTTGTATTAACAAAAAGAGATTGGATGATGTAGGGCGCTTACTAAAGAGGTCGGTGCTCTGTGGTATACTTTGTATACTCATTTGTTATTATTTGTTTACTTGACAGTTGATCAATATTACCTACACACAGTACATAGGAATGCCCCTGTTCACGCAACAAACAAGAACACAAAACTAAAAGTTTTGAAAAATTCGTCCAGCTTACCTTTTCCTGACCAAGTTGCGCACCTTCTTCTTCCACACGAAGATAAAGAAGATAAAAAAGCCCAGCATCACGTTGGACAGATCCACGACGACCCAGTACCAGTTGGAGCCACCCACGGCGAAGCTGATGAGCTCCACCGACCAGTTCACGCCCATCACCATGAACAGCTTCAGGTATAGGCCGTACCTGGTTAAGGGTAACTTCCATTATTATTTATAGCCATTTAAACGAATAAACTAAATTGTCGCATCGTCTATCTGGTAGATAGGTGGGTTGATAGATTACTTGATGCCCTTGCAGACGATTCATTCGTTGTGGATTTATGTGTTATCATGATAGATTCTTATCGTATTCAGTTCACACAAGGAAATTGTGTTAGGTTTGTTGTCGTTTTTATGATGGAACTGTACAACAATTTCCATGATTTTTATTTATTATACTTAAGGAGAATTTTAGTGTTTAAATGACCAACTGATACCTGCTGTGTGAAAAATGGGAATCTCAAGTACAGACGGAATATTATTATTATTGTTATATAATTATAGGCGAGCAGCTATTTAGCTGATGAGCCTATGTCACACAGAGTCCTGTATTATACAGTTCAAAGTTTGTAAAGTAGTATCATATCACTAAGTAACATCAGTCTAACTTATTGTTTAAAAGCCACTTGTCCAATCTGTTTTTAAAAACATTGACCGAGGGAGCAGTTACAACACTATCCGGTAAACGGTTCCAAGCCGCCACGACACGGTTGGAAATGGAATATGTTCGGTATTTCCCTGCACCTGACTTAAGTAGTACAACGAGGCGCACGAAAAAGTTATATAAATTTCAACCGCGACAATTAACACGTTTAATAAAATTTAAATCTATCTAGTTTTTTGCACCTCCTAAATAGTTAAATTAATATTATCACTTCTCCACTACCTAAAGGTTGTATGGTAGAGATCGCTTTTTAGTGATAAGACCACCTGTTGTCACCTCTGTATGTCTGTCTGTAAATGTTATTTTGAGGTTGTGCAATAAAGAGGATTTGTATTGTATTCTATTGTATTGTAAATAAAGTGTGTTCCCGGTACTGGTTTCTTATACAATAACAGTACCAGAACCGGGAATTCCCCTTTTCAATAGTGCAGCTTTGGCATGCCAAGATGAGACAAATTACCTTTGCTTATCCTTCTTAAGACGGTCGCTCCTGGCCGACTCCGAGCTCTTCAAGATGGCCGTCTCCTGCTTGATAGAGCGGATGCGGTGAGCAGTCACAGAGAACAGGATAGTGTTGCACAGTACCAAGACCAGGACTGGTGTGAAGAAATACATAAGGTCGCGTTTCCAATCTGAATAACAAGAGTAGAAACCTTTATAATGAGTTCAAAATCCTGTGATCATTGCAGTCGTGATTAATTTCATTTTTGAGTAGTGTTCTGTACAAAATTTTGTTCAAGTTGCACTTAATGGGATCACTTCATGTTTTAGAATGGTTACAGGTGTTTAGGTATCAAACTACTGTACTTATCACCTGTCACTACGACAGGTCAAAAATGCGACGAAAATTTCGGGGCCGAAAGTACATCGGTTCCATGTAGCTGGCACATTCCGCACAATATTTGTAGGTACTATTCACACAATAAACTTCATAGACAAGTTCAACAAAGCTGTCAACATTTCAAAATGTCGAATGATGATAAGCACCGCCTTCAAAAACTATGTAAGTAATTACCCGGATGGTTATTAATTTTCTTATAATTAGTTATTAAATACTTTTGCCACGATGGGATAGTGACTGGACATTGGACAAACCGCATTGTTCCAAAACACCCTACGAGTCTTCATTTGTAATAATTAATTAATGAAAGAAAAGTTTCAAATTAAATAAAAACACCATATTTTACGTAATTTATTCTACAGTCAAAACAATGAACTTATAACAATTTACGCAATTGTTACGCAAAGAAAATAATTTTACTTTTAACGATCACTCATATAGTTGACAAAAGTAGTATCCGCAATTCAGACCGTATCTTACAATTTTTTTTTTTACAAAAAAAAAGTTGTCGATTGAACTGTCAATTGATGTTCGTTATTTCATTATTATCGTATTATTTTATTGAAATTTCTTTCGTTTTATTTGATTGCGGTAATTAAACTAAATTGTTAGAATACCTTTAGAAAACATGAGTGAGATAGTGATGAAGACGGATTAAAAAATTTCAGGTTGTATCTTTACCTTCCAAATATATTCTCACTGCCGACATGAAAATGTTTGTATACTACACGAGATCAAAGTTATTTACATCTTATGCGCTTTTGAGTCCCTTACTACGCTCAAGATTCTAAATTAGATTCACGAGCGTAGCGAGTGAGAGTTAAAAAAATATAGAATCTTTCGCTTGCACGGGATTCAAAATAAGCACTCGAAGAAATATTAAACTTTGCTTTCTTGTTGTACAAATAACTATTTTACTTTTCAGTGGGTTGGTTTTTTGAAGGCCCTTTTCCCTTTCTATAAAAAGAAATGAAATTAAGTTATTTTGTTTTTTTATTATTAAACAACACGTCAATATTGTTTACCATTTCTCTAATGTTAAAAAAAAAACTATATAAAGTTCCAATCGTCCATAGGCTGCAGTGTCTGCTTTTTACTTCTATCCACCATCGTGTCCATTGTAGAATATAAAAACAATTTGAAAGAATACAATGAAATCAATGTATTCATCTCATTAATTTTCAATGACTTGAATTTTTCGCTGCCGCGGTATCCTAATATTTGATAGAAAATCAATTATTCCTACCGTTCGACGGGCGGTGGATTTCACGAGCAAATGCCAGGCTTATTGTTTTTTAACTCCGGTATACAGCATAAAATTTATGAGAGCGTTAATAAAAGCCATATTTTACGCCCACGCTCTTGTAGGCGTAGGGTAGTCAGATAAAATCATACGTCACATTCCAGGACTGTTGGGGATGATAAATTATTTAAATTACTTTACTAATTTAATCCGGTGCGCTCATGGCCTTGTGGAGTCTGCATATGCAAAGGTTAAGCAATTTTCGTATACAGGGTCAAGCAAAAGAGAATTTTGGGTTTATTAATAATGTGAGAGTCAGAATGGCGGGTGTACCTAAATAAAAATAAATGAAAAGCATACCATATTTTTGTACCTAATTTGTACTATTTAGTACCTCCATTAAAAAAATTGTACCTCACGGAACACAAAGTTATTATCAAAAAAACCGGGCAAGTGCGAGTCGGACTCGCGCACGAAGGGTTCCGTACCATTATTTATAAAAACGGCAAAAAAATTATGTTTGTTGTATGGGAGCCCCCTTAAATATTTATTTTGTTCTGTTTTTAGTATTTGTTGTTATAGCGGCAACAGAAATTCACAATCTGTGAAAATTTCAACTGTCTAGCTATCACGGTTCATGAGATACAGCCTGGTGACAGACGGACGGACGGACGGACGGACAGCGAAGTCTCAGTAATAGGGTCCCGTTTGTCCCTTTGTGGTGTACTTTATTACGCTATGTTCCCGTGGTTATTGATAAATTCTATAAAAGCCAAATTTTTGTACCTTTTTGTACCTTCATATTTAATTATAATATGAGCCATTTTATTTGTTGTTTCCAAGTTTTACTCATTTTATATTTTACTTGCTATTACAATTTCGCAGGCGTTATCATTTTTCAAGTTATCGATCTTATTTTTAAGAAAACGCTAAGGAACAATTCTTTTTATTACTCAGAAAATCATGTCTTAAAAATGATTTTTCTTAGGAAGATTTCTTTGAACTGGCGCCTAGCCTTTTTTAAGACATGATTTTCTGAGTTATTTGAATTTAATGGCGGGTGTAATGTTTTTTGGTAATAACTTTAAGTACATTTTTTTTTAAAGGAAAATAGTACAAAGTAGGTAAAAAAATATGGTATGGTTTTAATTTAATTTTATTTAGGTACACCTGCCATTCTGACTCTCACTTAATAATGGGCTGTGAAATCTAACAAACTGATGTTAATTGTTTGTCCTTATACGTCATTTTGCCATTTCTGTTTGTTGGAAAGAGACAATTTAGATTTGTAAGAGGTTGCTATGTTTTATAAATAAAGGGGTTAGGGCGACTGGAAAACTTCTGTCATTGTCCACCATTAACTTTATGATAATAATGCCTTAGTAATTACATCAAAGCCTAGTTTTTTAGTTCTAGTGCCTTCAGTAAAGATAAACGTTAAGATACATCTGTTCTGACTTTTTCTGGTGTCTATTAATAAACCGTCAAAGGGCTTATTACATCCATCATGCAGTCGGACGGCTAACGATCGGAAACGGTGTCGGTGCCGATGTCGGGCCTGATGACGACTCTTGCAAGGTTTTTTTTAAATTTATGTACGTTCCTATCATGTAACGACCATCCCGTAGTAAACACCGTACTTATGCATTATTTATAACTTTCCACAATATTTGGGAACGGGAAGCTTATTGCCATTAAGAAAATGACTTGTTTAGCATAATTAATCTGCTGTAATACTGGATTAACAATGTACTCTAGAAATGAAACAAAGATGGCGGCTGTATCTGGCAATTAGAATTACATTCCAGATTTCTGTTTTACCGAAGGAAAACTACAGGCAGAGAAATAATAAAACTTTTAGTGTTTTAAGCTACTGAAAACGGAGAAATAGACGACATAGCTAATAAGTTTGTAGAATAAAAACATAATTATTGTTAACTAAGCATGTACGCGTGTAGGTAATGCAATTCCGCTAATTACCTATCTCATCTCATTCTTTACGCCAGGAGGGGGCTGATTTCCAAAAATAAAGTAGCTTAGTTAGGTCCCCAGGGCCTAAGCTTTCTATGTAACAAATTTGTTTGATTTAAAACGGCTTAGTACCACGGAAGTTCTGTTATTAAAATGTATATACCTACTACAGTACTTACTAAGATTAAGTTAATTAGCCATGAAAATGTAACAGACAGATATACAGATTTACATTAAGTACCTATAAACGGAACTTAAAACTGTGCTCCTCCTTTCCTTTCTCCTGCTCTTAAAATTAAAGAATCAATAGTAGAATTAGAGTCAGAATTCATCATTCTGGATTATTACATTTTATAAATTTTTATCTTATCCCGTGGGAATCGTTACCGCGGCAAGATTTTATCCCGCGTAAAACAGCCCTTGTTCAACTCTCTGCATCCTTTTAGCTAAATCTGGCTAATCCTAACAAATATGCGAGTGAAAAGCGGAACAAACAGTTTATGTTTTTACGGTTGTACGGTGAAATTAAAGTGATATAATTAAATATATATAAATAATGTACTTAATCAGATTAATTTTAAGTAATTTATTAAAAAAAAAAATGTGTAATATTTAATTGCTGTGCCCTTATAGAACGTGTATACGAGAGCAATAAAGATGTTTGACTTTGAATTTGAATTACATTTCTTATTGAGGGAAAACTATTGGCACTAATTTTGGCAATATAATAATAGTCATTAATCTCGATTTTTCCCTTCTTACTCTGGGAAAGTCTGTTGAGAATTGAGAAATTAACATTATCTGATTTCACCATTCCTAGACGTCAATATCTACAGCGGTTACTGAAAATTACCCTAAACGATATTCAGGAGCTATGAGGAAGTCATCACTCGGAAGCTTATGAGTATCTTATCCCGTGAGAACATTGGCCACCGCACGAATGACAAGATTTCTATCCAGCGTGAAACATGGCCTGTGTTCTGACTTACTCAGCTATATATCTCCCTGTATCCTTTAATTTACGCCAAATCTAACAAATGTGCGAGTGATAAGTAGAATAAATAGTTGACATTTTATATGATAAAATCTCACTAATAAATTATTAAAATGACCTTCCTTATTTCTTGTTGGTCCCATTTTTGAGGCAAAACTCTAAAATACTATTGGCACACAATATCGTATACATATTCGGAATAATTACTCTTAAACTCGAATTTTCCCTTCCGTTAGGTGTCTTTCGTATTAATCATTCCTACATGCTAATACAGTGATTGCTAAAAATTACCCAATACGATATTTAGTAAGAATAAACCACTCTGAAGTTTATATCTTATCCCGTGGGAACAATAGCCACCGCACGAACGACAAGATTTTATCCAACGTGAAACATGGCCTGTGTTCAGTTCAGACTCGCCTTTCGCTCTACATTACCGAATCCTTTAAGTTTAGAAATATGCGATTCAAAAGTAGAACAAAGTTTACAGATTTCAGTAATCTTATGCGAAACAATTGAACAAGTGCAGTTATGTAAGAAGCTGTAGGTAAATATGTAGAAAAAAGAATTTAATATTCATTTAGTACGGTGTACCTAATGAAAATATGTGACGTTCCTCGGTAAAGGTAGTTTATGGCGGTTGGTTCTTACATAGCGTAGCACTGCATTAGTATTGACGCAACGTTGATACTAGCGTAAACGCTGATCGCCATAATTAAGGTACCTTTGCACGAGTTGGTTAAAAATTACATAGTAGTTTACACAGCAAAAACAGAAGCAACGTTATACAAAATTATGTAAGTAACTGTAAATTTTCGCTATTATTCGAACACATACTTAACTTCTACTTATCACCCACCTTCAAACCAGCACTTCATATCCCCCAGTCCCGGCTTCAAGATGTAGTTCGGCAGTTGTCCGAACTGCATGAAGGCGGTGAGAGCAGTGAGCACCAATGGTACTCCCCACGCGTACAGCCCATACATGGCGAACCGTCGTTGCTCGTGCCGCTTCTTACTGCTGCCTCCTCGGTAGCCCCTGTGATTGCAATAAATTGGTTAATCCTAACAACTTCCTATGCATAGATTATCATGTCTGTGGCATGCGGCGTCATAAAAATACATAGGTAATCTTGTAGCATTTTGGTAGCAGCGTAGGTATAGTTAAGGGAATCGGTAAGGTCATTTTTGGTTGAAAATTAACAATTTAAGTTAACGGTTATGCCTGTGAATCTTCATTAGCACACTCTAAGTAGTCTGACGGTTACTTGAGACTAGTTAACAGTGTTAAGTAGCCGTTTCGCTTGAATTTGCCCGTACTGATTGTGTCAACTCAAGTACACTACGAAATGCTTTAATTAGCGATGCCTATGTAGTTATTGGAGAAACAAGTATTTACTACTCATTGACTGACTTAAAGTTTAGCGCAGATTATCGAACCATAGCTTAATGCATACCTATAGTTTTCACCAGAAACTACCATTTTATGAAGGAGGTAACTAATGGAAATTACTTCAGTAAACGTTAAGAAAGAACCGTAAAAAGAATTTAAAGCATTTTTCCTAAGTACGCTCGACGTACGGAAATGCGAATTAAACCAAATGGTCGCATTGCAGCACGCGCTAAGCTTCTTAATTAAGTTTATTGTTTCTAATTATTTGAGATACCTCGTCTGTACTCTTTTTAACGAGCATATGGGAGATGAGAGCAATAATATTAGAATTAAAACAAACATCGTCTTAACCTTTAATTAGGTAATGTATTGTGGTTGGATGACATTAAAGTTGGTCATGTATATGTGACAACTACAATTTATTTAGGTTAATTATGACATCTAAGCAGTGGTGGACTTGCCCTAAGGCCCAGAAGGTCCAGGGCCAGGGCGAGCAGATATTAGAGGCGGCAGTATATATGATGGGTGCTGAGAATGGAGTGGCTACTACTTACTACAGGACCTGGTGCTTATTGCGGCGAAGACTGCAAATCCGTCACTGAATCTAAATAGGTATTTAAATATACTTTTCAACTCTCCTATTCGGAAAGTTCACCTTTCATAGGCTGATAGCCGGGTGGGAAATTGCATTGCCATAATATCTCGGGTGATATGATTCTCTTTCCACCCTTGGTGAACAATTTACTATACCTAACCGATAACCGTGTCATATTTTAGAACGGGGAAGCTTAAGCAAGATATAATCAATTTATAATGTTTATATAAGTACCTACGGCGTTAAGCAGCAAAGGTTAACAGATTGTATAATTTCGCAGTTATAATAAAGCAGTTTTAGTTGCAAGTCAGAGGTAAATAATTAAAACAAAAAATATTACTTACTTTGCTACTTCTTCCGCGAAAAATAATATGCTAGTCAATCAGTGCTAACCGTTATACTTACTGAGGCTGAGGAGGGTTGTTATATTTATTTGCGTATTTATTTTTGCGGTGGGAGGGTGGGAACATTAATTGTATGTAAAAATACGGAAGTAAGTATAACGGGTTAGCACTGATTGACTAGCACGTTATTTTTCGCGGATTAGGAAAGTAATATTTTTTGTTTTAATTATAGTATTGATTTTCGCAAAGTAACGTCTGATTCTATCCATTATCAGAGGTAAATAGATCTAGATTGATCCAAATAGACGTATGTATCTGAGACGATTGTAGATTTTGTTCCACTATCTTAGTACGGCTTGTACCTTGTACACTGCTGAATAAGAGCCGATAGTGTTTGCTTGCGTGGAAATTACAAATACAAATAGTTTGTTTTCGATAATAGAATTGATAATTCGTCTAGGGTACGGTCATTTTTTTTGAGCGAGGAACTTCAAATTTCGTTGAAAACACTATATTAGGAAACAAAAAAAACTATTAGCGTTTTTTAAAATTCGTCCCCAAAGGTGGTGGAAAGGGGAATCAATTATGTTTTAAGTGAGGGACTTTAAACTTCGTAAGATATTAACTATATTATAAAAGCAGAAATAGTTTTTTTTCTCAAAGCAAAGTTGAATCACGAGCACAACGAGCGGTTCGAAAACTGGAATCTTGAGTGTTGCGCGGCAAAAACTAATAGGAACTAATAAGTTACTTATATTATAGTACAAAAATATACGAATAATAATTGAAAGGTTGGTTAATATACCTACGTAAACTAAAAACTAGATAAAGCAAACGACTTGGAAGAGTTTTACGTTTCGTTGCACTCATGTTGCACTCTTGTGAAATACAGTGTCTGAATATAGATAAAATAAAATAAAGCGCCCAAACTTCATAGTGCATTCTGAGAGCTCGGCTCTTTTTGGCAAAAATACGAGTAGGTACGCTACAAGGAACGAACATCTCGGGTTCTATTCTCGCACCAAAAACCAGAAAATATATTAAATATGTATTATAACTTGACTTTCCTACTAGATCTCGTAGGTGCCAAAATTAGGTACTTGTTATTAAAAAAGATTACTTATTACATACATATTACATACAAGTAGGTAAACTTAGTATTGTACGACCTAAATTATTAATTTAACGAAATTAAATTATTAATAATAAAAAAAGCCTTACCGTTGCGACTCCTGGGTTATGGTTTGCCCTGACGTCCTTAAGTGATATCGGATAGCGTTAAAAAATGTTATAAAATTAATTTGTGAAAATTGTATTCATTTGTGACTGCCTGCCCAGAAACGTTAAATTGGTGAAATGTTACCTCGTTTACCTATGAAAACCAAGAAGTTTAAAGACATACCATCGCCCACACTGTTAACTGTCTATCAATGGACCTTATTGCAAAAGGCAAAGCTGGTTTAATATAAGGTCCACCAATGGACAGTTAAGAGTGTTGCTGTTGGAACATATCCACTATATTAGTCATCAAAACTTTACGGTAAAGGAGATATGTACTATGCAGTCTGCCAAAAAACTTGTGGGCCAAGATAAACACGGTGATTATCCTCACTGCTTAAAACAGAGACCCGGCAGACCTCAAGAGCGGTGGTAGATAAAGTTAGGCCCTTTTTAGAAGACTGAAAGGCTGTAGCAGATAGCCAGGATGAATGAATATATGTAAGGTAAAATAGTCCTTTGTTCCGGAAATATAGAAAAGTTTTTTAGTAAAAGAGGTTACTTGTCTCTGCAACTTAATAACTACAATGGTTATCTGCAAATGCACAACGCTTAAACAGGCCTGTTCCATTTGGGTTCATGCACTAATGCGTTGTTTGTGTGGTCAGGGTACCGAGAATTATATTATGCCTTGAAAATCATACCAGCGCTTTGCTTTCACATACCTCTGCACCACAAAGGATCAAAACAAATAGAATTCATCGGGATGAAACATGTTTTATTATAAAATTTGGCATTCTTATAGCTAGTTATTTAGTTATCTATAGATACAATTCATAATAAATTGAAATATATCAAAGAGAAATAACTCGATTTCATGCAATTGATAACACGTATTTGGAGAATTTGAAAAAAACTGAGTGTCTACAAAAATGTATCTGGAAAAAAGTATAAAAATACAAACTGCTTTAAAAATACAAAAACTACGAAACTTCTTACTTACTTATTTGATAATTGCTCTTAAAAGACATGCTATTATGATATAAATAAATAAAAATCTACTGTTTTTGACTATGCCTCAGTAAAAACGAAGGAAAATCTAAAAGAATTTTATAAAATTATAAATAAGAGATAAAAGAGGGAAAGTTATATTTATGCGCGAACTCCGTCTTTAATTAAATTCGCTCGGATTGAAAAAAATACAAAGTTATTTCAAGCAAGATCAGAGAACCGCGACTATCCCGATGAGTGGCGGAATTCGATATCAAAACATTACACATTCAACTAAAAATACTTACGTATACCACAGGAAGACATGGCATATAGTCTGTCAAGCCATTTCCGTCAGTAGAAATTGGCGGCAAATTTAAAAAATGTAGGCGCGAAGGGTGATCGTCCCATACAAAATATTAGAATTTCGCGTCTTTTTCTAGTGAAAAAGTTGTTTGGCCTGCAATATCTAGAATTATAGATACCTACTTTCGATAATGTGTGCGAATGATAGGAAATATTACCAAATTACTAATTCATGTGAAGTTTGTTTGATATTATTTATTTTATGATGTAAATAATGTTTTTACTTCGACGGTTAAACACAAGATGACTTGTTTAGTCTACATAGAGCTTTTAGATAACAATATCTATTATAGAAAAACGTACAAGGTACTAAGTAGGTACAATAAGTAACTTTTAAATTTAGAAACTGACTAACCATTTCATTGCGTGTGATGGCATATCGCGAAAAAGCGCTACAAAGCGGGAAATATCAATTACCTACTCTATACGCTACAACGACGTAGCGTTACTAACTAACGAACGAAACTATGAGTATAAAATAGATTATACACTTATAAGCTAAGTTGGCAAAGATTTTGATAGCCCAGCCTGTGAACGTCATAATTTCATGAATGTTTGACGTTTAAAATAACACTTGTACTGTCTGGGCTATCAAAATCGCTGCCAACTTATCCTGGTCTGATTCTAGCTCTTTTGCCTGAACGTTAGAGAATACTTTATAGCATTAATTCCGCCTTTTGTACAATGTGTTTTCTTTGTTCTAAATACGTGTAAATATATTTTTTGTAACTCTACGAAAATTAATTCTTGGTTACATTTGCACAATAAATTTTGCGATTTGTAGCCCGATAGGCCTACATAATAGGTATTAAACACATCGATTACAGGGGCATGCCACCTACACCCTTATTAAGCACATGCTTTTGTTAAACATCGACCCTGAACAACGATGAAACCTACAGAGAGTTTCCGGTACTGGAGGGAATCGGAGTGGCCGATCTGCAATGCGTAACAACACAGAATACAGACCATTGGAATTGTTTATCAATATAATTTTAACATATAAAACTACAGGAGCATAGAGGAGTAGAATTATATAAATTAAACATTTTTGTCACATGTTTTGAAACTTCACAAACGGGGTAATGTGTCCGTGTGTCGTAACAAGATAAAAATGTAAATAATCCTAAAATAAGAGATTCATAAAACTGTCTTATTACTCATTGTTATTGTGTGTCTGCAGGAACTACATATCTAATTACTTGGATATTTAATCAACGAATTCATTAAATAACTGCATTCTCGTATATTCTTATGTAATAATGTAATCTCGGATAGTTATCATAAATTAAACTAAGGAGGTAAAAGCGTTTAATGGACCGCAATCTATTCATCAAATGTGTTCAATATTTCACAGCAGTTAAACTTCTATAAATATCAACTCCTGAAAAGTTTAGTGGATCCATTTAGAAATTGCGAACGAAAAAGTTTGAAAACGCCTAAGAGTTTGCTAAAAAGTTTTTCAGTTTTGCTTTTTTTAGCTGACGCATTCTATCAGTGGTACAGTATATTTCAGTAGGCCCTTTTAAATGCATGTGAGCAAACAAATCACGACAGCGCTTGACTCGGGATTAATGGGGTACTAGAAACGTTGAGGTTTTTAATAATTACATTCTTCCAAAGTCTCAATAAAACAGATTAACGGTAGCGTAGGTAATAACGGGCACCGACGGACACGCACTCTGGCGCCTTGACAATAGAGGTGTGTTCAGATTTTTGTGAGCACCATGGCTGCTACAATATATCTGATGACGACTGTACAAAAAAATAAAACGAATTTCGAGGCTGACTACGTACGTACCAATTATCTAATATAATTGTTTACCCAACTGTAGGTGCCTAGGTGTATTAGTAGATCATTTTGCAATTTTGGAAACTTTCCGTCAGCACATCAGGCCGCGTAGCCAACGTTACAATCGTTCACGCTCCGTAGCGTATCGTAGCTATCTGTCTCTATCACTCTTCCATATTAGTGCGACTGGGACAGTTGCGTGTCGTTCGCCACGAAGCGTGAACGATATGCATGTTGGCTACGCGGCCTGTAGCTGGAATTGATCTTAATTAGTTTGTTTAACTTTGTAAAATAAAAATAAAATTTAAAATAACAGCTATGCAACTTACCTGAATGTTCGCCAGATATCGAAACACATCACGTTGAGCCAGAAAAAGCTGGATTGAAACGCATAGTAGACGATGAAGGCTGCAACAAAACAATAAAATACATATATTAAACTGTGGTTGTGAGTAGGATAGGACTTCATATAACTAGGCAGTATCCTAAGCCCCTTCATATAACTAATAGGCAGTATACTTAAGTATAGGATTCCTAGGATTCCTCGCGCGTCTGCCTGTCTGTCCGTCTGCCACAGCCCGAATCAGTCTTGCCAGTTGAGCGGAAGAAAATTATCGTACTTTAGTGTCAAAATTATCATACCGATGGTAAAATATCGTACACCTATCAGAAATGCACTACTCCTAAAACTTCTTGCAAAATAAGCCTTCATGTCCAATATATAATCAAACAAAAACGCAAGTTTCGTCTGAATTGCGCAAAAATCAGTTTTATATTTACGTGATATCCAAACGGTTTACATGAAATTTCGATATTTTTGACGTAAACCAAGGAGCCGAACACCCAAAAGGTGCTAACTGTAGCATATTTCTCAAGGAAAGTCATATTTTGCTTCAGAAACTAGACTGGGCTGAAATTATAGTACTTTTGCGTACGATAACGATAATGCTCTTTGGAACGTACAACGTACCGTAGACCAAATTATCGTATGTGTACGACAATTATCTTACGCCTGGCAACACTGGCCCGAATTTGCTCTGCAGCAACTGGACCAATTACATACGCTTGTGACATCGCAAATATTCCCCGTATTTTATTGAGATATTTTTTGCAATGATAGGAAACATCGGTATTACGTTATTAATTCGTAGGTAGACAGGTATTTACCATCGCACACGCTTCTTCACTAAAATCCAAATGCATTCTGCAAAAATACGAACTCCTTGCGGCGTCTATGCAAAAATCGATAGTAATGATTTTATTGCTATTCCTGGCATTCTTTATGAGAAATATTCTGGACAAAAGATTCTTTGGCCGAATACATTGAGTAAAATTTACTAAAGGATCAGTATCCGATCCGACTGTGCATCTTTGCAGGAGGATATTGATCGCCTTCATCAGTGGAGCATTAACAACAAGCTCCTTTTCAACAAATCAAAGTGCTCCGTGCTAACTTTTAGCCGTGCCAATAGTCCCATATTCGCTCAATAGTTGCTCGGTTCTGATCCCATTACTCGTGTCGAGTCTATACGCGACTTGGGTGTCATCCTCAACACAGAGCTTAACTTTCATGAGCACATGAAAGCGTTGGCTACTAACTGCTATCGGAGGTTAGGGTTTGTGGTTCAAACGCGCGAGATTTCGTCGGCGATTTCGAGACGTTAGGGCTATTAAATTAGTGTACAGTGTACACTGCGTTAGTCAGGAGTAAACTTGAAGCCGCATCGGTCGTTTGGAACCCGCATGAGGACAAGTACGTCTTGCTTCTGGAAAAAAATCCAGAAAGCCTTTCTGTGATTCTTATACAAAAAGGTTTACGGGTATTACCCATATTTGTACCCATCAACGTTCCTGCTTGGCGTTTTAGGGTTTAATTCCTTAGAGGTGAGGCGTAACTACGGGCTATTGACTACTGTATGTAATGTCTTACGGGGGAACTCGGACTGCCCTGAACTGGTTGCACAGCTCGCACGCCTGTTCGTTCCATCTGTGGCTAAGGCTCAATTTAATTTCCGACCAAGTCGTCACCTATTAGCAGTGCCTAAAATACGCACTATGTCCCATGGCAAATCACCACTTGTCCGCGCTCTACAATATATTAACGCGCTTCTCGGATCAGCACCGGAATGTGATGTATTTGCAAGTAGTTGGATGGATCTGTGTAAAGAATGTATGAAGTTCTGTGAGTATTAGTCTTCTTTCTTCTGTTTTTCCTTTCTAGACTGTATCATGTACCAAGGTTGTATAAATACTGTCTATTATAAAATTTCAGTGTATTAGTTCGCTGTAATGTAATACTGTGTATTTTTTTTGAATCAATAAAATAAAAATAAAGTATGGGCGGCCATCCACTTAACTAGATGTCTTGCCACTGCCACCACACAAAAAATGTTTTTGACTTTCCTTCTATTTTTACCATAAATAAATAAATATTATAGGACATTATTACACAAATTGACTAAGTCCCACAGTAAGCTCAATAAGGCTTGTGTTGAGGGTACTTAGACAACGATATATATAATATATAAATATTTATAAATACTTAAATACATAGAAAGTTCACATCATAGTTCCTAACCTTTTTCATTAATTTATATAAAACTTAATATGTACGGTCGAGTTCACAAACATATTTACAGGCCAACATTTCAAAAATATATTTACACGAGTCACGACCTTATTGTCAGTGTCTTAGGCGTGTACTTAAATATATTATTGGAATTTTGCCTTAAAAATACCTATATGTTTGTGAACTCGACTGTAATATTACGAAAAGTGACTTTAATAGTTTTTATCTAATTTTACAAACCATTAAACACGTCCAATTTAGAAGAGAACGGGTAAATACCCACCCCCGGGTACATACCCGTGTAGTTACGCATTTTTAAATCGTCTTAAAGTTAATAAAGATATTGATAAAAAAGACAAGTTGATATAATTCAGTTAGATCACCTAATTGAGATATCATCGGAAACTAGGGCACCATCGGGTTAATTCGACGCCGTCAAACATACACACTTGGAGTGTATTTTCGTATGATATCCTGTTGATCAAACGTCATTCATCCAACTCTTTCATCTCGCCCTAGTTGTTATGATATCATAATAGCGAAGTAGATTTCGTCGAAGGAAAATCTATTCATCTATTGTGGCATTAATACACTGTCGGCAAAATACTGCAAATGGTGTTCGTGAATGTAAAGGCTTTAGGTAAGAGTGGCAAACACGCAAACATCGTGGTTTAACATTTAATGATGTAGGTAACTAAGTAATCGATATACTTTCTTGTTTAAGTAGACTTTAAAGGGTTCTACACAGATTATAAAACAAATTTGTAGCTTTTGTGGACTACAGTTAACAGCCTGATGTGTGCATGCATAAATATAAGACGAGTAAGTACTAAATGATTATGAGGTTAACAGAAAAGGTAAATATTTAAATATATAAATAAATATTATAAAGACATTCTTACTCAAATTGACTAAGTGCGACAGTAAGCCAAGAAGGCTTGTGTTGTAGGTATTCAGACAACGGTATATACATATAATATACAAATACTTAAATACATAGCAAACATCCATGATTCAGGAACAAATATCTGTGCTCATCACACAAATAAATGACCTTATTCGAACCCAGGACCTTCTTAGGCAGGCTTCATAGGCAGTGTCACTATCCACTAGGCCACACCGGTCGTCAAAAACGTCGGTCGGTCGTATTTCTCTATGCGGATAAGATGAAAATTAATCTTTATTGGTGACGTCCACGAGACAAACGCTTTAACAACACATTGCTGTGTGTGATCCTAAAAGTAAGTATATTTAATTTTCTTAATATTACATACTATTATATTACTGGTAATATACGTTTAAATATTGAAAGACACAAATATTCATAATGAGAAAACTTACAGTGATGGACGAGTATTGGAGTTAGAAACCAAATGCATTTCTTTGTTAAAAAATCGATTGTAGACGTGCTCTGTATACTTACTTAAATAATTATTAGCTGGTTTAGCAGTAGGTAACTGATGGATTGTTTTATAAACCATAAATAAATAGGTTTTGAACATTTTTTGCAGAAAATAATTAAAACATTTCATTGGCTTTTAACTGATTTAGGTTAATATGAATAACAATAAATCGTTATCTGGTGATCGTAGAGCTGGCAGCTTCCTCGCACAGAGAATAATTATTGCGATACAACGAGGAAATGCTACCAGTTTCTACGGCACCATGCCGCAGGGGGATAGTTTTCAATTATTTATATTAAAATTAGTTTTATTTATTTTTAGATTTTAAGTTTTATAGGTTATATGATGTGTAAAGTGTATTTTCCATATTAACATTAAGTACTATAAATTTTACAGGAAAAATATAATCGGACCTATAAATAAATATTATAGAACAATTCTGCACAAATCAACCTAGCTACCTGTGTTAGCCGAACATTAATTAGAATTGTAAAATATTGAAAAGTAACCATTACGAATTGAACTGAACCGTAACGGACGGTTACAGTAAATACCTATTTCTTTATACATAATGGTTTATGCAGAAAATTAGGCTTTATAGCCCTTAACTTTGTTGACGTCCACAAGAGAGACGTAATCCTTATTGCTGAATATATTTTCACCACATTAGCTTATAAGCTTCCTGTATTATACAGAAACTGATGAGAAAGTTGTTGTTGGAAATTTCGAGATGTTTGCTCATTAGCTAGTAGAATTGACTTTTGAGTGATGATGTTGAATGATAAATATTTAATTACGTTCGTTTATAATTTATCTGTAATGTCTTAAGTATGTTCCTCGCGTTAGTGTGGTTAAAAATGTGTTTCACTCGTTAGTAGAGTTTAAGGCCGCGTGGGTTCAGGTTTTGATTGATTTACAAGAATAAATGAATACTCTGTCCTGCTATTCTTATAGCGTTTTAACACGATAGCAGTAACTACTGTGCCTACAAATTAGATAAATCTCTAAAGCAATGTTGACGAAGCCTCGAAGTTAGGAAGGAGGGAAGGACTACTAACAAATAATTGAATTCGTGATCAATCTGTGACTAGCGTACTTAAAACTTGCTACTTAGTTAGCTTATTGTTTTGTCAATAACATTTATAAATAACTCGACTTTTAGAAATATTGTCACATTAAAATAAAACGTCTGGAACTGAAACCAAGATGGTGCATGTACATTACTAACATAATTTTATTATAACGGTAATTTACAGCACTAGGCACTTCGAAATACCAATCTATATTCCAATATAATTTTAACTGAAAAATAAGGTATATTGTCGTCTTTCAGCGGTTTTGCAGGGCTTTTACAGTTTTTTTGTACTACGTCGGTGACAAACAAGCATACGGGCCGCCTAATGGTAAGTTTCAACTTGTTCTTACATGGCTTTTACAGTTCCAACTTCAACTGTTCTGAGATTTCGTTAGAGCACAAATTCAAAATTTTAGTTTAAAAAAAATTGTTTGGAGGTATATTCTCATTTGTCTCCAAAATAGTATTATTTCAACGAAGTGTACCTATGTGTGTTAGTACATATTTTTCTCCAATCTCTTTTATTATAGATACAGAATTTCAAACTGCAAGAGTTCACATCAATTGCACGGCATCGTTTTAGAGGCAGTAACTTCCCAGAACCAGAACTACTATCTTATATTAAAGTAGCGGCATATATCATTCTTAAAGTCTCAGCTCCATTGCACCATCAGTAACTTAGTTCACTAGAACGGTAATTAGAACAAATAGTTCTGGCATTTTGTAACTAAACTGTAAAATACCTCGTGCTTCTTTGTTGTGAATTGTTCTGGAAATTTGTCTTTCAATGTAAAGTAGAAAATTACGAATAGCGTTTCTTTTCATTGCTCTTTTATTGTTTTCAGGGAAACCTTCTTGAATACGGTTTCTGCAGAACAGATTATCTTTTTGTAGCACGAAACTTAAGTATTAAAGTAGCATCAAAACAATAAAGGCCTATAAATGTGACTTATATTTACTCATTCACTATTAAGATTAGATCGTAATACTACGCCGTATGTAGCAAATCTGCTTCGTAGAATCTTATCGACAACGTATATTGTTTAATATTAGAGTAAAATTATTAAATCCTTGTGTCTGTTTTTTCTCATATTTCTCTCATCTTTGCATTTGTCCCGGTTGCATTCTCCTGGGCATAAACTTGAGATTTTGAAACCTTGCTATGCTACTCGTAAAGCTTATTATAGAATTAAAGCCACGTAGAGCACTGCGATGTTTTTATTATTAATGCAATTAATGGAAACTAGCACTAGCGGATCGTTAAACTTATTAGTCCGCGTACCCAACATGCCAATAGTTAACGATCCGTAGCTAACGAACCGCAACTGTCACTGTAGCATTAATATGGGAGAGTGATAGAGAGAGATGTCTACGCTACGCTACGGAGCGTTAACGATTTGCATGTTGGCTACGCGGGCAGTGAGGCAAGCTGGAGCCAACATTTTCCTTTTTTTCCTGAAGTAGTAGTAGAAAAGGTGTACACAAAAGGGCTTTTTTATTCATACTGCAAACCCGGCGGAAATCGGGGTTTTAGCTCCCTAGTCACTGTTTTTTGCTTATATATAATTTATTAATTAAATTGATTACAAAATAGATAGAGAACGCGTCCCGATCTATTCCCGTCCAAACACTCCAGTTGTTTACAATATTAAACCTATTTTAAAAGCTATAAATGCCGTTATTACTGGAAACTTGTCTGTAGTGTTTCGGTTTCAGAAACCGTTAGGTGCCAAATACCAAAGGAATTTACAACATATCAATTAGTAAGTGCCAATGCCAAGAACAAACTATTGGAACTATAGCAAGTTTAATTGTAGTTGCCTGTTTTGGTATTCACTTAGCAGTCTAGCACAGACCAACTTTACTGTGTCTAGGTATAAAAATGGTGCATACACTTCTATAAAAGTACGTAACAACGAGCACATACATCAGCTGCAGACTCAGAGTCAGACATTTCATATATGTAATAAAAGCCGACGTAGTATAAAAGAAAAAAAGCCCTAACATTTTAATATTCCAACAATAACACATTAATATTAATAATATCCTCCATTAATTAACGAAGCTACATTAAAATACTTTATTATAGCTTGTCCACGCCCAGAAAAGCGGGGCCTAATTGAAACTATAGGGCAGGCCTACTTACAAGTAATTAGGGAGGGAAATGCAATTTACTATGTCAAATTAAGTGAATTAATATAGGTGTGCCAACTGTACGTTACCACTGATTGCATGAGTGCTAATTAGTACTCCAGAACATGGATTTTATACAAGGTTTCGCTGGAAGCAAAATAGTTATTTGTACAACAAGAGAGCAAAGTTTGATATTTCTTCGAGTGCTTGTTTTGAGTCCCGTGCAAGCGATAGATTCTATAATATTGATTGACATCAGAGATCTGCCCTCTCATCTCTATAAAAAACACTGTTGGCATTATCATATACGCTTAATATCATATGTGTATCAGGTTGTGACACTTGTTGTGACGTCATTTTAATGTGACATACTTTTTAATGTTATTAATTAATAGTACCTGGGTGACCGAGCTTTGCTCGGTTATAACTATTTATTGTAATATGGTAGTGTATAGGTGATAATCTTAACTAATTTTTTTTACTAAATTAAACTTGTCTAAAACAATAAAAATTAAAAAATTATATATAAACTTGAACATATAAAAAAAAACAAAAGTTAGTTACCGGGCGAAATTCGAACCCGTAACACTCGTTTAGCAGTCCAGTTCTTAACCTGCTGGACCAGACGGACAGTGGCCGGCAACACGAAATTAGCGACCATATTCTGCGTCGAAAGAAAAACGCATGAAAACTAGAAAACACGCGTTTTCCCAAACATAAGACTAATCTAGATCGATTGTTTACCCCCAAAAACCCCCATATACTAAATTTCAGCAAAATCGTTAGAGCCGTTTCCGAGATCCCGGAAATATATATATAAGAATTGCTCGTTTAAAGGTATAAGATAAGTGCCTCTTTACCTAATAGGTTAATATTTTAAAACACGCTATGACCGATTTGTATTATTAAATTTATTTATTCGGCTATACCAATTATATCATCGTAGTTAGTAGGTAGTACCTAAAGAGGTATACGACCGTCTCTCAACAAAGAGTGTCAGATGAAACGGTTTTATAAAATTCTAAATAATATAATCAGTATTCTTTCTGTAAATAGATAGTATGCTCATTTGCTACTGACGTGATGTTAAAAAAATCGGCCAAGAGCATATCGGGCCATGCTCAGAGTAGGGTTCCGTAGTTACTCTTCCGTCACAATAAGCTAAACTGGAAGCTTAAAGTATAGTAGATTATTAACCAAGGGATGAACTGTGGATGGTACGTCTTTTTACTATGAAGGGGAAACTTTTTGCGATAACTATAGTTTTCATTTAATGTCTTTCTTAAGCTCCATTTCCACGTTTTTTTTCATATTTTTTGAGTTAGAGGTGGGGACACATTTTTTTTCATTCGGCGTGATAATCTCCGAATATATTTACTTTATCCAAAAATGTTTCTTTAAGACCCCTATTACTTTTGAAAGACCTTTCAAACGATATCCCACACTGTAGGGTTGAAGCAAAAAAAAAAATTCGTTCTACTTTACGTGTAGGAACGTACCAAAAATAATTTTTAGATTTTATTCTTCGACTTTGACGGCTTTATTGATTTATATATCCATGCCAAATTTAAGCTTTCACGGAGCAAAGCCTCGGACAGACAGACAGATAGACGGACATGGCGAAACTATAAGGGTTCCTAGTTGACTAAGTTTTAATGCCTTATTGCAGTACCTAGTTGTTACGAACCCGTATTCATTTTGAAAGACCTATCCAACGATACCCCACACTATTGGATAAAAGCAAAAATAAATAAAAATAAAAATGTAGGGGAGGTACCCTAAACGAGTAGATTTTTAGATTTTTTTTTTTTATACTACGTCGGTGGCAAACAAGCATACGGCCTGCCTGATGGTAAGCAGTATCCGTAGCCTATGTACGCCTGCAACTCCAGAGGAGTTACATGCGCGTTGCCGACCCTAACCCCCTCCCACCCTCGTTGAGCTCTGGCAACCTTACTCACCGGCAGGAACACAACACTGTGAGTAGGGTCTAGTGTTATTTGGCTGCGATTTTCTGTAAGGTGGAGGTACTTCCCCAGTTGGGCTCTGCTCTAGATCTGGAATGACATCCGCTGTGCTGTGCCCTACCACACAGAGCGAGATGACATTCACAATGCCCATACCTCTCTTGTGGACGTAGTTTAAGGACATACCCGGGTCCAGATTTAGATTTTATTTTGCGTCTTTGTCGGATTTATTAATTTATATATCCATGCAAAATTGCAGCTTTCTATTACTAACTATCACAGAGCAAAGCCTCGGATAGACACACGGACATGGCGAAGCTAAATGCTATTTCATATCATATGTCAAGTCAACTTTTCGGATGGTCGCGAAATATGGACATTTGTCCAGAAATTCTTACACCTCGGCCATTGTAAGTGCTATAAGATATGCATTTTCTATCTACCTAACTTTTGTTTATCGTCAACCGTCCAATAAAGAGCCGTTCATATATTTTCGTTAGTGTTCGTCTTCGACTTGACGTTTCACAGAGTAACTTAAAAGGGTAAGGGTACGAAAGGGTCCAAGGTTGTAGTGAAAAACCATGAATCTAGTATTACTGGATCAGGTATGAGCGGTGCGGGGAAATGACCGAACGGGATAGCCTTATGTATCTTTCATTGGAGTAGCAGAGAAAGCGCTATTTTATTATTGTTTGTCCTTGTCACACCTATAGGATGGACTATCTATGTGTAAAACCCGGCTGAATCATGGACAAATGTAGGCGTTTTCAGAGTTTCTGATTCGACTTCCATTTAAATTGTGTCAAGTTTATTCGTTTAGCGTAGAGTAAAACTAGCATGTGGTATTAAGGGAATTCTTGGTAGGTATCTGAGCATGACTTAATCACTCATATCATAATTAATCCTTTGTTTTATGTACTAATAGGTGCGGCAAACTGCCTGAAAAGACAATATTCAATTAGTCGTTATCTTGCTATATCAATTAATTCATATCGATTTATTTTATGGATTATGTGTATTTTGGGAATAAAATTTTTATATATCTTAAACAGTTTCCACTGAAGCGTAAAGAAAACAAGAAGTCTGTATAAAACATATATATTCCCTATTCAGATTTACACAATTAAATATATTAGAGCCGTATTTTTTTTACCACCCTGCACTAGCTAACAATGAGCTAACACCTAATAACACAACTTTAAAAAAAAAACAAAGATAGGATAGATTTTTTTAATCATCTCTAATCTTAAGCAGTGAACGATAAATTAAGTTCCGAAAAAAATGTTCTTTTCTCCCGCTGTGCATTTTGAGGTAGATAGGTACGTAAGGGGTACGCCACAATAAAGCCCACGGAGTGTGCGCGCTGTGCATTTTGAGGTACGTCAGGAAAGGGTACAGCCCGCGTAATCAACGTGGATATCGCACAGTCGCACTAATATGGAAGAGCGATAGAGAGATATGATCTAAAAACCGCGTTATAGCGAATCCGCGTTATCCGGGGTCGAGTAAAGCGGGGTATTACTGTAATCGCTCCGAAAGAAAGTCGCACTAATACGGAAGAGCGATAGAGAGATATGACTACGCTACGCTACGGAGCGTTAACGATTGTAACGTTGGCTACGCAGCCAGGGTGCGTAGAGAAGATGCCAAACGTTCCGTAGCGTAATGTAGTTATTTCTCTCAATCACTCTTCCATATTAGTGCGACAGAGACATAGTTGCCATTCGTTCGCTACGGAGAGTTAACGATTGATATTTTGTCTACGCACCCAGGTATATCATAGCTTCTGCGCAGTGCGTAAACACAGCAGTGTGCCTCTGATTAGTGTGTATTTATCTTACCAATAACAGCGCAACCAGTCTTGCCTATACAGTCCCAATGTATATCGTACGATACACCAAGAAGGGGTACGTTACAATGAGTCCCACCTAGAGCGCCACATCCATCTCCTAGTCAATAAATATTATATCACTCACCTATTACAACGCAGCCCGTCTTCCCCACACCCACAGTACCGCTGTGCATCTTAAGGTACGCCAAAAAGGGGTACGCCACGATAAGTCCAGCACAGTACGCCATTAGGCACATCCCGTGAAGGTTCCTCAGCTCCGGGATGAACGCGTACACCAGAAACGTGACCAAGAGGAATGGAGCCGATAGGAGGAGACCTGAAATAAACAAGGTATATTTAATCACAGAAATGACGGACACTAGTTATTTTCGCTGTCTTTTTAATAGTATCGGGATTATCGGTAAAGGAAAACATCGTGAGACAGCCGAACTCGGTAGTCCCAATAAGTCCTAGCTTCCCCTCTGGGTTGGAAGGTCAAACGACAGTTGCTCTAATGAGCCGTGGCAAACAGCCGGGTCAACGCAAGGAAGACGAGGAGAAGTGCACAACATGACGCCTGTGTATTAAAACTATACACTACTCTTTATTGTTGGTACCCCACGAATTATTAGAACCTCCATTCTCCAGTATTGGCCGTACCTCATAAGAAAAAAGCGGAATCATCAATCAATCAATCAATCAATTCTTTATTTCAAGATAACAGTGATCCCATTTTTTGTTAGTATTACATAAGATAAGACTTAAAAGTCGCCTTAATCATCGCTTCTCGGCTGATACTTTGCTATGTGATAGTTTAGATGCTATTATGAATTGAAAAAATTTACAGTCGGTTGTATCGCGGTGGAAAGACCGTCAGCTGGTCACGCAAAACAGAACATATAAAAAATACGCACCTTACCACTTATGTTCGCAAAGTATGCGTAATCCGTTTATTGAAACGCTCGATGGAATGCTCCATGCAAAGTTTCATGATTTTGTTATCACTATCATAAAAAAAGTTAAAGTGCTTATTTTTTTACATGTTTATGCGACCAGCTGACGTTCTTTCCGCCGCGATACAACCGGCTGACGATTTTTATAATTCACAAAATCATCTTGCAAACTATCAAACGGGAGGCAATTACTAAATTTATTTATTTTTTAACGTGTATCGGTGACTGCTATTCTTCAACCCACTAAGGCAGTGATGGGTGGGTGGCAGCTGATGTCCACGAGGGTTCATTCATCATACATAGCCGTTAATCACTACACGAGTTTTCACCCGGGAGGCGATTGGTCATGGAAATTTGTTCTCGGCTTGCGGTCTAGTACCTGTATAAGTAGGTATGTATGTAGATTATCGTACCTACTACTAATAAAAAGCATCAACTACTCGTAGTCGATAGTATTGCAAATTGCAAGTAATCAGTGTTATCGCTACGCTAATCGTGGCTAATCAGAATGCTACGCCGTAGCAATATCGTAGCATTGTCGTGGAGATAGGCGCTATGGAGGCTTTCATATATAAGTAGAGAATGCAATGTTACAAGAGCGGAATTCGAACTTTACTAAAGTTTAATTTGATACTCGTATTAATTTTATATTACCCTCTCCTTTGTGTTATGTTAAGTTGAAATATGTATTTCTCAGTAAGTGATTATTTGTAATCTTTTGAGAAATAAACATCTTAAACCAAATATTACTGACAGTACATCTTGATACGCCAGTAAAAAATTATGCACTTCGAGTCAAATGAAAATCAAATATTTAAAATCTGATGTTAGTGGTGGTGTACGTACATGCATGCATAGCGTGAGTGCTGTAATTTGGCTGCAGACAACTGTTGTTATTATCTAACGGAACCACTTTTCATAATATGTACCTGTGTTATTTAGGTACAAGCTTTATGTTATTAGAGAAATTATGCATTGGCTCGATTTTGTTTAACTTAAATCATACGTTACCTAGTTATGTTAGTATAAAGTGCATACCTACGAGTAATAAGAGAAAATACTTCACTGCCTATCGGCAGCTATGCCGATAAAATGACTATTTTTAGAGGTCCGTTACTTGACCCAAAAAGAAAAGATAAGTATAATGTAGGTACGTAAAACTAAAGTACCTATTAGTGTGCACTGTAAACTTATACAGTACTAATTAGTTTACTTAATCGATTCATCCATCAGCTTCGAACACAAGATTTATTGGCCCACGAAGTTTACAGAAATACATATTTAAAGGTTTTATTTTCAGCTTGCTGCCCGCAAATGTACTAAATTATTTTTTGTAATAAAACAGTTTTTCTCGTCTAATTTACAATGCGAAGGTTTAACAAGCGATAAAACTAAGCGTAATATGAGTTTTATGAGCCATTAACTAGAGGGTGCCGAGTTAATGACCCGAATAGATTGGCTTCGCCAAACATCGGTAAAAACCTCGGGGAATCTATAGAAGTTTGACCCACCAGGCATAACCATAACAACCAATGAAAAATCTGTTTGAATTTGTAACTTTTTGCGCGGGAATACGGTATAAAATTTAATGTGTTTTATTTGTTTAGTTGCACCCCATTGATTACTCGGGTCATGTGTATTCTACTAGATTGAAATTGAAATGCAATTCCAACACACAGTTTCACGAAAAGAGTTCCTTTTTTAGTTGTATACAATTTTAATTTTAATTATAGATGCTATATTGATCAATGTTGTCTGCAATAAAGTATTTTTATTTATTTAATTATTATTTTGAAACGTGGATGTGATCGGTCACTGTGAATAATACTTAACATGTATGATAAATATTCATAAGTTTCATAACACCCTTTCGGCCATTTGTTATGTAAATAAATTTATTTTGATTGGCAGATTGTGAATTGATTAATAAAATATTTCCAACCAAGAACACACAATTACTAGGTATATATACTTACCTAGATCCATCGTTTAACCAGCTAAGTATATAATTTGTACAACAAGAAGGAACAACGCAGGAAAGCATTCGAGTTTTAGTTAGCGGCACATAATAAGATTAATAAGTAATTAAAATATCTTTCCAATGTTCCGATCCGACCAAGTTTAAATTTGCCATTATTCCTGACAAATTTACATCCGATTAAGCAAGAAGAAGGGAAGGGTTTGTGAAATGGTGGGGCCGCAGGCTGTAGGCGGTCAATTTAAAACTAGACTGGTATCTGAATAACAACGATCCAAACGACCTCTGATGCTTTTTGCTATTTACGGAGGCTATAAAAAGGGACTTGTATTTATAGCCTTTATATAGAAGCGCTTTGTTAGTCTTCCGCCCTTTTTATGAGAAATTAAAGACTCGGCAAGCGCTTAAATGATTCATCGGGATAATCTAGACTATCTCTAGCTATAGTCTAGTAAAAAAAGATTTATCTCACGACTCCCATCTCTCATTGCTCGGTGATTAATTGATTATTTCTTACACAAGTTTCATACTTTCTGTTTGCTGGGACCATGTTTTGTTATGGTACTGTTTCTCACAGGAGTCCTTCGGACCCAGAGCGAGCATATTGTATCTTCTATGCCAGCTATGCTCGACTTGTATACTTAGTGGCTGTCAGATGTGAGTATATTGTCACTACTTATGTATTTATTTACTTACCTGCAGCATACATAGCGTAAAGCGTCTTGCTGTCGTCGTCGACCGGGACCTCAGTCGGATGGCATGGACCAGCGATAAGGCGACTGATGTTGTCCGTGATCATAATGTCCACACAGAAGTAGCCTGGCTTGTGCCACTGCACACGGCCTTCGACGTCCTCCATCATACTGCCGTTCTGTACAAAAAATAACGATTATTAGGTCACCTATTGCCTGTATAGTCACAATTATCTTTTTCTATACCATATAAGAATAGAATAGAAAGTTTTTTATTGTTTATCATTTTTGTGTTACCTACTTACAAATAGGGGTATGTCCTTAATGTAAGTAAATGTCTTAGCGATTTTAGGCCTTATGCCTGGTCTAATAACTAATAAATTAAATGTATCTACGGATAACGTTTTTCCCGCATTACGTGACGGGCCGACCAATATCGGTTAGTTCAGTAAATGTTAGCTTTTAATCTAAATGTCTTCTTATCTTCTCGGTGGCCAGAAAAAAGTTACGCTTCGATCGTAGTAGAAAACTGTCCGGCAGTAGATCAGCCAAGACTATTGAAATTAAAAAACAATAATATATGTCTCTATCTCATATTTGTTGTTCGTAATATTGGTTAACAAAGCCATATACCATACGGTACGTTACGTTACGTTTTGAGACAGAATCTGAAGCGTCTCTCATGGCTTTGATGCAATGTTTGTTTTCCTGATTGTGCCCGAGGGGCAAAATTCGGAATTCATAGCACGTCTAATTGAAGACTAATAATAATAATAACTTCTAATTTACTCAATATTGAAGATATCTTGGACAATTTCATATCGGTATAAGTTTTGGAACGCAAGACGCAAAAGCTTTTTGAATTATGTAACACCACCACCAGTATTTAATAGTAACTTTATCCCTAAGAATGATAGATTCGGACCAAGCTTACTCTGCATATGGTATTTGCAATAACAATATCAAATTGCTATGAATATATTTAGGATTTATTATATAGGGACCGTGCGCGTTGGAGGGTCTGCCATTTTGCGGCCTGAATCGGAACCATAAACATGTACATTTACACGTCACGTGTTTTCTTGTGCATAGTAGGTTCTGCCATCTTGTGGGCTACATCGGAACAATAAACATTTACGCCTCGCCATAGATTAGTATATATTATTACTGTGACATGCACGCTCCCTATAGATTGAAGTTTGGTGAGGTTTCGCTATCTGCATCTATCGCTCTTGAATATTCGAGAGAGAGGCAGATATGGATCTCGGTTTTGCAGTAAACATTTATTGTTTTTCAGATAAATATGGTCCTTATGATCTGTTGTACTTTGCGAATTGTAGAAACAATTGCCAGTAGGGTTCGGCGAGTAATGATTTTTTTTTTGCTATTCATTCAGACTGACGAATCTCTCGAAAGTGAACTAACTCGTCAGGAAAAGCAAATTGCGTGTAAACTACTGTATATCTGTAAACACCTGCTCACCCACCCTACCACAACCTACTCTCTCGGTCGAATACCAAGTTGCTGTCTGTACTCGGTACGTGTGATCAAGGTATTATACTCGTAGACTGACAGACATAGTTACCTTTACGTTTATATAATATTAGTAGGGATTGGGGACAAAAATTTATTTAACAGTTAATTTCAACATTTCTCGTGCCATTATTGAGAAAGCGTTGCGGATAAATGCTCTCGAATATGCAACAAAGAAAGTGGAAAATAGAAAAAGAAATAGGTATAGCAGCGACCATTTTATAGCTGCCCGAGTTACGAAAGATACTCGGAAAAATAAAATTAAAAGGCACATGGAGCCTGCATTGTATGTAGGTACGACAAAAAGGAATTCATGTACAGTTAGTTTGAAATAAAAATCATATAGGGTAAGGTAAGCTGTAAGGAAATTAAAACCCTGCATAGCACGTTAGTCCCATAAATTGCAACAGATGCACGTATACCATGTCGTGAGATTGTTGAGCTCCGGTAAAGTACCTACCGTTTGCTTACTAGGCATTGATGGTGAAAATTATGTAAAAGCATAACACAAATCAGAGGAAAAGTAAACATCAGGAGACTTCAGCGAATTTGAACGAAATATTTATAAACATATTGAACCTTCGGTGTTAAATGAGATATATAACAAAAAAGGTCCACCCGCCATCCTGACTTCAGAATGAAATCTTGCATTATTATACCGCATTAAAAGTATGCACTGCAGTTATATTGTACTTTCACTGTATATTTTAAATAGTACCCACTTTTAATTCATTTTCATAAAAGTCGAAGGCATGAATGCTCATACAATTGTAAAAACGCGGAAACATATCAAACTTATTCTCTCGTAGGTAACACTCATGATTATTTCCTTGAGGAAAAACTCAGGCATGCATGAAAGTCTGGAGCGGTTCCAATATTGCCACAATAATCTTTATCTCATTTATAAAAAAAAACTGTCCCATAATATAATCCCGGGAAACGTTGTCCTTGATCGCGATCCAGCTATTAAGGTAGATAATAACAGTTTCGATAAAAATTTATTTATTTAATCTTTATTGTACAATACATGAAGGTACAAATGGCGGACTTAATGCCTTAAGGCATTCTCTACCAGTCAACCAATTAAAATTATATCAACAATGACTCATTATTATGAATAGCATTGTCTTCGGAGCATAAAAAATATGTCTTAATACAAAAGTTAGTTCTTCAGAGCTACCTAACATAACTAATTATGTCATAATAAATGAGATTTTATTTTTCCATTCAGCACGAGGTAAAGCTCGATTCGTCATGTGAATGAATCAGAATAGCCAAACAGTCTGGCCGTAGAATTCCAGGCACTGTAGCTGTCGATAAGAGAAATATACAAATAGGCATTCAGTAATTTATTTACAGCTAAACGAACCGATTATTGACGGCGGCGAGAGGACTGAGATTTACCATTTTTAAGTTCAAAATGTAATTTTGAATGATTAACAACATAATTAAAATACACTATTTAAAGTTGATATGTTAGCTCCACACAAAGCACATGGCGACTGATATTTTAAGTATAAGCTAATTACAATAGACTATTTATATAATAATAATAAATTTTTCATTATTTTATCTGGGAATAACAACATACTACATATAAAACTTAAAATCTAAATCTAAAAATAAATAAAACTAATCTTAAAATAAATAATTAAAAACTATCCCCCTGCGGCATGGTGAATTGTATGTATTTTGAATTGTACTTAAATGGTTCGTTTATTGATGATAATGTAGGCTAAAAAGCCCACACAACATATTTCGCTCGTAGCTGATACCTGTACTGGTGCAGTGGTGTCCTAGCAAGACTAGCTACTAAATATTATGGTTTACTTAGGATACCTGTCTACATAAACAGAGTAGGTCAACGTTTCATAAATTAAACACTATCGGTATTTTATCCATTCTATTTTCAATATATAAATGACTAGGCTAAGTTTTACTTACTTATGAAAGCGCGACACTATTCGATTCTTATCGTAGCAAAACTCCTTCTTTTGCTGTAACTCACGTTTAGGTAGGTACCTACAGTAAAATACGTACTATTAAGTGTGATGCTGAACAGCTGCGTTACTATTTACACGACTGCGGTGCGAATCCACTCGATTCACACACTGAAAACATGCCATAAATTAGATACTAGTCGAATACGAGATACGGCATATCTTCTCGTATTATTTTTGATGCGAGTGTCGGAACTAAAAGTAAATTGTTGAAAAAAAAACTGTTGGGAAGCCTATATTCCACTTTTTGACATTATTTTCTATAAGTTTTCTTTTGTGCTTACCTATAATAAAGATTATATAAATGAAATACAGCAGATCTGTTAAATAATACTTAAACTTGAAAGAATAGCGTATAATTGCTATATTCGTTGCCATTCAGTTGAATAAGAGAGACTTGAGTGTGATTGATTACATTATTATATGAGCTTCCGCTGAGCTTTCGTATTGGGTTTTAGAGAGGCCACAGTGGCTATTATATAGACACATCAGAAACTAATAGAAACTATATAATTGGTTTAGTACGGATGGATTCAGTAGAAATTCCTGTTTATTTTCAGGTTTTTATTTTAGTTGGGGTTTTCATTTTTGTCAATAAGAAACAATAATTTAAAATACAAGCGTATTGCCAGTAGACAAGACAAGTTGCGGCGAACCTCAAATCGGATATTGCGGTACCTACTTATAAGCCCGTTTTCATGAGCTTTTTTGTGGTTGCGATTTTAGTAAGTAGGTATGTCACCGAATATCAAATGTATATATGATTAATTCGGTAACATAAATATTTTCATAGAGTCTCTCAACACGTTTGCTAGTGCTACAATTGTTGGCCCCTACATAAACCCTTGAACATGTGGCATCAGTTTATACCATCTTTTGATTCCTGTATACTTTGATAGATTTTTCTCAGCGTATGGCAATTATCAGCCACAGCGCACGCTGCAACCGCGCCAGTTGAAACAATAAACACATTGGTTTTACATCCACGTCCGTATTCAGCAAGAATATTCAATGGCAATCTAATACTAATTCAATACGTCTTTAAGTTTGCCCCGCCAAGCGTAATAATAGATGAAACCACCATCGAAAAATATGTGTGACTTTGGAATTCGTAGCGCGAAAATATGGTAAGTACCAATACCTAAACTACTATATAATGAGTTTTACAATATTTCTGTAACGGCTTTCGTGATTAGTAGGACAAAGGCGCACGTTCACAGATTGAGATATTCGAAAGCACACTTTGCGATATTGTTTGATACGGCCAGTACATGTTCCAAAATAATGGCTCAATATTTACGTACAGGCGTACGGTATTTTATTTAACATTTCAAGCTTAAACCACAAATCACAACAAGCAGTATATTATTTCCAGAATTTACAAATTCTCACTTGAACTTCTGACTTAAGCACGTAAAATGGGAAAACAATAAAATAGCCAATGTAAATATTAGTAGTTGTCATAGGTAATGTTTTCAATATGCACCCTGTTACTTTAACGTGTTGCGCAGAAAACGTGAAAATACAAGAAAATACGCCTGCATGAGCTCATCGATACGCTGCATGCCTTATTTATATTACGTACCCATTGGCTCGTGTAGTTAACACCTTATCAAAACAATCAGAATGCAAAGTTATTTATAAATCTTCTCTAAATTGTATTAAACTACCATTTAAAGAAAACGATATTTTTTTGAAGTGGGTGTGGGGTACTGTACTTTTGTAGGCGGGCGTAGAGAGGTGGCAATAAGGAAAGGGCAGAAAGCTGCATTACTGATGAAAATGAAACTACTATTCTGCGTGTATTTTTGATATAATCACAATTATGTTTTTATTTTACTTTAAACGCAGATTTTAATTTACTTTTTAAACACTACTGCATAATTTATTTTCGTTTTTTTATTTAGAGTGACATTATATTTTGTTTGTACATCGTGATCATTTGTGACAGTTGTGACGTCGCGTCATTAATGCGATGGTAGTGATACATTACTTGCTGAATAATTTTATATGGAAAATATGTCATCCATTTTTTATAAAACCTATGAATGTAGCCTAAACTAACTATTACCCTTTGATTATGTGGTCGTATCAACAATACACGTTGTATACGAATACTATACTGATTATGTACTAAAATAACTATTAATACAAGTATTATTCTTTTGGATAGACTCTACGCAACGTTGGGAGACCTTGTTATAAATAAAACTCCGATGACACATGCCGAAAATCCACTCTGCTTTGCTTACTCAATGAGTCCGCTCTTCTTTAAATTGCCGACGCAATTGACCATTGTCAACAGACGTTGTCGTTTCCTTATCTCGCGTGTTCAAATATTGAGACGCGTGGTTAGACTTCCTTGAACATCACAAAAAGGGAGAACTGGCTTTGAACTGTTGATCGGAGAATTGATAAAATTATCTTATTTAGGCCCCCTATTTTGAACAGCCCCCGCAAATAATGAATAGAGTCAGGCGTTGCGGAAATCCATTCTAATTAAAACAAAATTATTACTTTGCTAAGGATTAGCAAAGTCTTTGATTTTTGCCATAAACAATATAAAATACTATTACAAAAATAACTACCTACTGTACAATCCTATACGAAAGTTAATGATAGAGGGCCCTAAGACGACTGGTCTGGCCTAGTGGGTACGTGGGTAGTGAGGGAGTGATCCTGCCTATGAAGTCGATGGTCCTGGGTTCGAATCCCGGTAAGGGTATTTTATTTGTGTGATGAGCACAGATATTTGTTTTTAAATCATGGATGTTTTCTATGTGTTTAAGTGTTTGTATATTATATGTATATATCGTTGTCACCCACAACACAAGAATGTTTGGCTTACCGTGGGACTAAGTCAGTTTGTGTAATGAATGTCCCTATAATATTTATCCCATCAAAAACATTTTCATGTAAAATGTTGCCAAGACGAGGCCATAAGGCTCGCACTGTCAAATAGATATCAAATCTCTTGTAGAGCCAAGCTTCTAACTCTACAAGCCCTAACTTCACAAACGAACTCTACACCTTAGTCAAAATATATGGCTTGGCCGTTTGGCTACCGTCACAGGGACTTAAGGTGAAACTGTATTCACTATTCATTATTGTTTATTATACAATACTTCTTGTATGAAATTTTCCCCCTAACGCTTTTTCCCTCACCGTTTTCATCCTTACGGGGTGATTTTGGGGTTGAAAACTATTCTATATCCTTTCCCATAACAAAAACTATATATATACCAAATTTTAACTAAATCGGTTCAGTGGTTATTGATTCCCCATACAAAATTCCACCCCCCTTTTCACCCCCCTTAGTGACGGCAAATTTCAAGTTATTGATTCTTTTTTGTTAGTGTACTAATACTATCTTATATACTAAATTTCAGCTTCCTAGGACTTCAGGAAGTACCCTATGGGCTTTAATGATCATCAGTGAGTGAGTGTGTGAGTGAGTCAGTGACGAAATCGGGGTTTTTTAGATATGAATAAAATCTAAAGTATGAGAGCTATGCAATTATTTTTTTATGCTTAATAAGTCCACTATAGTAGGTAGGTACTGTAGGTAGTGTCCTTATGCTTCGTTTTGCTCGTCTTGGCGGGGACACTACCGTGCTCCCAGATATTTATATTTAAGAGCTATCTATTTGACCCCCGCCTATGTTTAGCAAAAATTAATGGTTTTTCATTTGATATATACCTCTACCTACTGAATGCGATATCCTGCGAACATAACACAGGATGAAAAATATACTGCGTAACTGTTATCCTTTAGTTATTGTGCACAATCTTCTTTGTGGCAAGCAGACGGCGAGTCATCCTCTGTTCCTACGAGATGACATGTTCAAACTTTAAATAAGTAGGTAGGGGAGACCTCAGAAAAAAATACCGGTTAAGTGCGAGTTCGTTTACCTCGCGCACCGAGGGTTCCGTACAAATTTTCAATTTTCTCATGTAACTATAATCACTAAAGACTTTTGACCAGAAGTATACTATTAGCATAATAGTGTACAGCGCCATCTATGGGCGAATTGGCTAACTAATTTGTGCGATCTGTATATATGTTGGTTTTTCAGGGATAATTCTTTATCATGTGAACCGATTTCAATATTTTTTGTTTTATTTGAAATAGTGCCTTTAGTATAATCTTATAGAAATTTCAACTATAATAAACACCCGCAAACGGGATTCAGTTGCAAATTAAATTACAAAATGTTTTTTGTTATTTAAAATAAAAATTATGAAGATATAGGTCTGATTTTCCTGTAATCTTTATGATAATGTTATTATTATGTAAAAATAACATTATTTTGTCAATCGTAAACTTCGAGGATAAGGTGGGGGAATGATATTTTTTTTTCCATTTTCCATCATAAGTGTGACTCTGTCCGTCCGTCCGTCTATCTATCTGTCACATCGCTAAATATCTCGAGAACCACTAGAGAGCTCTCGATTTGAAATTTGGAATTGTTTTGAACAACGCTAACCCAGACACATAGAAAGATTTTATTTATTTATTTAGTTTTAATAACTATGGAAAATGTCCAATATGAAGAGCGGACAAAATTTCAAAGTCTAGTGACAAGGTCAGGTGGGGTATCATTTGAAAGAGCTAAAATTGTCTTGATAACTTTTTTTTAAACAAAAAACATTTCCAAATTCAGTTTGCAATTCAACCAACTCTTAAAATTTCTATGAGATTACATTAAATAGACCTTTTTTCAAATTAAAGAACAATTTTTAAATCGGTTCACACGATAGAGAATTATCCTCCAAATACCAACATACGTTCATTACATCGCGCAAAATAGTTAGACAATTTGCAGATAGATGGCGCTGTACACAATTATACTCGTACTTAGTATAGGTACTTTATAGTTACACGAGATAATTCAAAGTTTGTACAGAACCCTCGGTGCGCGAGTAAAACGAACTCGCACTTGGCCGGTTTTTTAGTTCTATCCGATTTATTTCCTTTAGATTCTTACGTAATAAAGGGGGGAGGTGGAGGCCTATCCTTATTTTTTCTTACATAGGTGTGGGAGGGGGACAAAAACTGTCAAAAATCGTCTCAGGTAATAAATGAATGGCGCCTAACTGAGCCGTGTGACTGTTGGTGATAATACGAGTATGACAAAATAGTTTTCGTTGATAGAAATTGTTACACAAAGAAAGTAAGAGAGTAAAATACAACAGACTCTTAAGAAGTTAATTCGATAGTGATTTTAAATTTTGTTTACTGAGATATTCTCTTTATTCGGTTTCGTAACGTTTTATTTTTTTCCATGGGAGGGTTGTTCGCTGGCTCGGTCACCTACTCAGAGTCAGAATAGGGGAGGATCGCGCAGTCAAGAAAGCGTACTTGGGGCGACCAACCGGCCGTCGACCGATCGGGCGCCCCAGGTACCGCTGGTGTGATATCGTGGAGGCGGACCTGCGTCGGCTGAATGCCAATTCATGGAAACCGCGCTGGATCAGGACAGGTGGCGTTCTCTCGTTTCGGAGGCCAAGATTCTTTTTGGATCGCTGAGCCAAAGCAGTTAGTTACTGAGATATTGCTTCGTTACATTAATCTACTCGTCAGACAGTTCAAGACGTTGCGGGCCATAATCTTCCCAATGATAGATTTCCTACTCTAAACTCTTTACTTTAAGCGATGACTAATGATTCAAATTCAGATGATCACGCCGCCAAGTTTAATCCTGGGTTAGTACAATCACGGACTGCTGTAATGTTGTTTGTTGAGCCATTTTAGGGTTTACGTTGGACATTTCATACCGTTAGTATTGACAACCAAATTAGCTAGAACGCTAAATGGATCAACAATTAAAGTCCGTGACCCCTACTACCGAACACGATTGTGTTACCTCCCTCAGTTGAAACCAAATAAAAAAAAAACTTGTTTCTCAAGGAAAATTATTTAAAATTTCCTTTCTCCTTTTAATACCTACATAATTTGAGGTGACTGCTATAGTTATTGGTCACTACGAGTATCAGTTACTATATTGGCCACTCCTTAAAAATCGGAAAGAAACAAGCCAATAGAAATCTTATTGTTATAGTGGGCAATGACTATAGTAGTCACCCTATTGTTTTTGCTCATCTATTTTACATACCTATTTTTTTTTTCTACATTATGTTTAAGTTATCCACAAGATAACTTGACACATCGTAATGAGTTGTGAGTTCTCTGGTCGTAATGGGTTTACTCGTTGGCCACATACCTTACCGATATCTAATGGTTAAAATTTCTTCAGGTCGTTTTTAAAATGCGGTTTATTGTATAAATCGTGTCATTCACGAAGACGCGTGCCTTGACTCGTAATATCATGTTATTCAAGGCTACATTTGGCAAATCTACGCGCCGTCGTGGATGGCATGAACTACATTGACATATATCTACGAGTAAGGACGGGGCTTACAGGCAATAAGAATGGGGCCAATACAGCGGTGTCACGCACACGAATTCCAAGCGTCAAGAGCCACAGAGAGAGAGTCGGGTCTGGTCTAGTGTTATTTGGCTGCTGTTTTCTATAAAGTGGAGGTACTTCCCCAGTTGGGCTCTGCTCTAGAGCCTCTAGATCTGGAAAGACATCCACTGGCTGTGCCCTACCACACAAAACGAGATGACATTCACAATGCCCATACCTCTCTTTTGGACGTAGTTTAAGGACGTACCCGGGTCCATTGGTCGCGATTGGTCTACATTCATATTTAACGTCGTAAGAAAACTAACATCACCCTCCGTATGGTCGATTCAAAATTTGATACGTGACCTTGACGATCATCTTAGTGGTTAGCGCGCATCTTACGCACGACTTTCACTTCTTTTCGCATACACCAATCAGCGTGAGTTATCTTCGGAGTCGTATCAAAATAAGATCGAAACCGTAAAATCAGAATCGGGCTTTGCATCAGTAGTGTGGCGTCTTGACTCGTAGAACCTGATGCCTATTGCACCGGCTTGCATAATTTTCATGCAGGTTAAGCACTGTTCCTTGAATGAAAATGAAGAAAAAAAAGCCAAATTAGCCCCATCTTGCCTAATTAGCATATTTAACGCGTAGAGTACATACCTAATTGTCTTAAAATTTTAGTAAATCGTGTGGTGGGGCAGATTACGCAGTTTTAAGCTACCTTTAATTCCATCAATAGTTTATTGTCAGTAATACACAACACCTTAACTACTTAACACCTTCGCTATTTTTATTTTATTCATAATTAATTAACTTGGCCCATCGAAATAGTTCCAAACAAGGGATTAGATTAGTGGCCGGCGGGTTTTTGAGATCAAAAACTTTTGTGATGCAGGCTATGTAGCATTTCAATGGATGTATATACTTTGTACCGGATCTTTCTATTTCGTGCCGTGTTGAAGAATACAGACCTGTTGAATGTAAATTCCTTCGCCCAACATCGAGTCAACCAAATACCGAGAATCACACAGCTTATTGTTGTACATATAGAAGAAATGCTCATGTGCCCTTATGTCCAGGCTTTCGCTGTCTTTGAATATCTGTGGACTGAAGGGATTAATTTCCTTTAAGTCATATTCCACGCATTGTCCATTGATGAAGAGTTGACCGCTTGGGCAGCACTTCCACAAACATGTACGTCCAATACATGGACAACCAAGCCTGACAGTCTCATTGTTTTCTTCAATGTCGTACCACGAGCCTTCGATATACTCCACCCCATCATAGAATATTGAATTGTTCTCAAATTGTTCACCATACGTAATGTTTACAGTCTCAATTCTTCTACACGGTTCACAGTTTACACTGCACAATAAAATTAGCGGAAGAACTAACAATGTTTTGAACATTGTTAATAAGTTCACGGAAAGGCAAAGAAATTACTTGTTTACAGTCTTAATAACATATCTCACAATAACACAAGAATTGACTGAACTAACTGATAACTTAAGTTTTGCAATAATAAACAACACGAATTTTCTTAGTATTTTAAATGACTAACAAAATTGCAACTAAATCAAATCGTTTACGCCTTATCACGGTACCGTGTTATCTGGGCACTCGTGAGGTAATTCGATGTATCATTTTTTATAAGCGCGTTATGATGATAAGAGATAAGTTGTATCGCGATCTTCGGGTTGTCCGCGATAGGGCGTGAGGCGTGTGTATGGCGCGCCGGTTGCTCCCCGACTGCCGAGGTGCCCGTTTCCCTCAATAGCTCAACCCGCACGTTATACCATAACTCTGGAACCTAGCTGACTGATGTCCTAGGTATACGATTGACCAAAATATCTGACCTCTAGGTTTGGAATAAAGATTTTCAGCTACGTTGCCTAATTATGTTGAACGAAAAATTCAGGCTGTAAGCGTGATTCCGTAATCCTTAGTTTATGATAACAAAATAAATACTCTCGAGTTACCTAAACGGAGATTGTAAACATCAAGCAAAGATATAAAAACAAAATCTTATGTCATACTTAGGAATAAAATAAATCTAAGGCGGTTATCATTATCACATCGTCGACACATCCTGAATCCGCATCGTGTGATGACCGCCAAACGACTATATACCTAATCACAATTTATCAGGTTAAATATAGGTAGTACGGTAAAAAATAGCCAGAACCCCTTTTGTAAAGCGTTTCCCCTTTGCTCCTTTTGCCATGTGTTGTGACGTAATGTCGTAGGGTTTGCAGTTTCATTTCATTATTTAGGCCGCAATTAGACTGTCATAGAAAATTGTTATTGGAGAGGACTTTTTTAATAAATGACATCCATGTAGTAAGGGGTCTGCCACGAGGATTTGGTCCCGATAGGAGGCTTAATTTATTGCACTTTTTGTCATGTGCTCATCTGGTCTTCTCATGACATGCAGTATGTTCACATTTTTTATGATTTTTTGGATCACAATACGACTGCCATAAATTTAATTTTTTTTTAATACTACGTCGGTGGCAAACAAGCATACGGCCTGCCTGATGGTAAGCAGCATCCGTAGCCTAAGTACGCCTGCAACGCCAAAGGAGTTACATGCGCGTTGCCGACCCTAACCCCCTCCCACCCTCGTTGAGCTCTGGCAACCTTACTCACCGGCAGGAACACAACACTTTGAGTAGGGTATGGGTAGGGGTTAATTAGCAATCTTGAGGGCCTCCTCGAGGGCTTGTATCGATTCGAATCCTGAGTTTTGGACTTTCGCTCGGTGGAAAAAAATCTCGACCATAGGTCTAAAATGCACTTAATAAATTGTAACAAATTATGCACAAAAGCTAACAATGTTTCTTTTTAAAATCGGCAATATCATGTTTGAGGGAACGTATCGATTATTATTAATATTTATTTCAACGTGCACAAAAATAAAATTAAAATACGGCATCTCGGGCACGCACATCCATCTCGCTCACGCTTACGCTGAGTGAGGGAGAGAGACGAACACGAACTTACACAAATCTGTTAAGACGAAAGTGGACGACCCGCTCGAAATCGCCTTTTCATACAAACGTAGTCCTCATTTTCCTGTCTGGATATTAACATTATTGAAGATATTTTGACACAATTTGTTGTACATATATTATCAACCGCAGCTATGCCCTTACATTAGATTTTTATCGAGTTTTGAATTCGGTATTTTAAGAGTTAGGAGCATTTATGTATGAAATCTGTTTTTTTGCTCCTAATTTTTACAATAATCAAAAAATCGAAAAAAGTCAAACGCAGGGGCACAGCTATGATTAATATTCATCAAATTAGGTAAAACATTTTCCATATTGTCAATATCTAGAGAGAAAAATTGTATGGAAAAACGGCCGTCCCCTTTCCTCTTAACATGTGTTGTGTGTTTTTGCATTAATGCGTTTACTTAGTACCTTAACTTATATATTGCGGTAATAGGCAGAAGAAGAGGGTCTACCGCGAACCACGTTCCACGAATTGCCTCTCTGTCGCACTTGTAAGTTCGTACGTAAGTGTGACAGGGAGGCAACACATCGAATGTGATTCGCATTAGGCCCTCAGTACGCATACTAAATAAAATATAGAATGTCAAGCGGAAATCACATTCCATTCGTTGTGAAGGTAAGTGTTGCTAAAAATTGTGTATAATAAGTAATTGTAAGGATTTAGTGCACAAATCTATTAATTGTTGCAATTTTCATGAGGTAAATACCAATGTTGATCGAAACAAGGTATTTATAAAACATAATCACACTAGTTTTTAAAGGTTTAATTTTTGAGGTTAATTTGCTGAATAAATTAGATTAGACAAAACCGCAAAATGCTAATGTTTTTTTAGAAATTCATTTTAAATGCCAAGTTCAACTGTTTGATTGTATGCACATTCGTAAAATATTATTGTTTATATAATAAAATTGTAATATCTGTTTACCCTTGAATCATTTTTGAAAAAGGAAAAAATAATAAAAGTAATATCAATGCACTATGAGGTTTTATTGATTATTGCAAAACATAATTTGTATTATAAAACGTGATTCATTATTGTTAAATTATATTAAAGACATAAATTGTATGTTTTATAGGTAAGCATAAGTAGCGTGACACTATACTTATTAATAAAAAAAAACTGAAACTTTATATATGAAGACGTTAATAATAGATAGCCTTTTAGTATGTATACCTACTTTCGAACATTTTACGGTAAAAACTGCATAATAAATAAAATATTTAGAATCGTTAATGATTCATTGGTCTCAGTAAAAAAACTAGTAAAAGTAAAAACCGGATACAGTACCCCTAGTGTAAATATTTTCGACAGCGAAACGTGACGTACGCGTTTGCGTTAAGTGTCATTTTGTATGAGATTTTTGACTTTCCAAAACGTCCCGCTTGGCGCGCTGTTCAAAAACCCATACAAAATGAGACTTAACGCAAACGCGTACGTCACGTTTCGCTATCGACTAAATTTACACTAGGGGTACAGAACATTAAAATAATTAATACATAAGAAAGCATAACATCCGCTATTCTAACGAAACACATCGTCAACGAGCCTATACCTCAGCTGTACCACTTCTCAAAATCTACATAGTTACATGTACAGTCTGCTGCAGAGAGAGGTAACCCCCCCTGCATAGACTAATTGTATGCAGGGGGTGGGGGGCTACCTCTCTCTGCAGCTGACTGGCTGACTGTAGAGAAAAAAAAACAAACGTCGAATCATATTATGTAATAATAGATAGATAGATATGTAGAATACTCTTTATTGGCACACCTCAGTAAAAAGATACAAGAAAAATAAACAATTGATTAAATGTAGAGGCAGACAACAGGCGGTCTTATCGCTAAAAAGCGATCTCTTCCAGACAACCTTTGTTTTCCAGACAACCTTTGTATAAATTAACAAATAATTGTGTATTTGTTAATTTATATTTATAACAATGTTATATTGGTATTTATGTATTTTTGTAACAGTCCACAGTTCGGCTATCAGAAGGTGACTATGGTTAGGCACTTAGGTACTTAATGATTTGTTATAAGAGCAGTAGGGCTAAGATGGTCGGTTTTTTAACACTGTCACTATGCCTTTCACGTTCTGACAAGTATGTTAGCGCAATAGTAATGGGCATAGTGACAGGTGATAAAAATGGAACCATGCTGCCACTGCTGTTCTATTTAAAATTGTTTCCTTAAATAGAAATGCTCGTGCTTATGTTTTAGAATTGGGAATTAGGGGCATGGCACACTGCTTCAGATTCGTCGGTCCGAAGTTTGAGCAAGAACATGCTATGCGCGTATTATAGCGACATCCTGCTCGCACGACGGACCGACGACGTGGGAATCGGACGCAGTGTGCTATGTCCCTCATAAGCACTTTCCATCTTTAACGAGAAGAAAAAAAATTCTCGATTTTTTTACCCGACTGCCAAAGGGAGGAGGGTAATGTTTTTCGAGTGTATGTATGTATGTATGTATTTTTCATTGTGGCCTCCTGTAGCCTAAACGGCTTGATGGATTTTGATGTATGAGATATCGTTAGATTAGTTTTGATCACGGGAGTGTCATAGGATGTTTTTTGGGGGTAACTAAAAAGTTCTAAATAAATAAATAAATATTATAAAAAAAAAAACCCGACAAACGACAAACAACGACAGAGGGTTACTAGAGGGTTAGGGTTACTTATAGTCATTTTGGTTGTTAAGTTCACCTTTTAGCAGAATATTACGTAGGTAGGTATTTTCGTTGGTGGCGATCAAGTTGGTCCCCGCCTGCGATACTTACCATCAATAACAATATTCTTGTGGGGCTTGTTTTCCTCTTTTTAGCGTGCAGTCGGGTTTTTTTGTTTTTTATAATAATAATTTTTTGTTTCATTTGGTTACGTCTACAATACAATCTCCTATGACCGTAACAATACGGACAAACAAAAATGAATGAAATTTTGAGGCCGCTTTCTCAGAAAGTTTATGACAATTCCCTTAGTGTTATTTGTTTGAAAATGTATATTTTGTGTTAGATTTCATTACGTTTTTAAAGATATTATGTTTCGATTATTTCATTGTATTAAAACTTAGTCTTAATAAATGGGTAACGTTTAAAAATTTCGCATTTATAACACATATTAAATTACATTTATAACCGGGTCTATAGCGAATTTTACTTAATTATCTTTATATGATTTACTGATGATGATGTCTACCCCAAACTTTTTCATAGATTTTTTGTCGGGTAGTTACACAAATTTCAGTTTTGACATTTTGCTAGGACATCAGTTAGCAACGTCCATGACCAGTGAAACCTGTGTCGAAACGTCGTCGGTAAGTAAAGATAATAGAATAAATTCGAATTTATATTATTGTATTGTAAATGTAGTTTAATAAATGGTTAACAGTAAAAATTTACTTAAATAGCAGATGTCGTACGAGCAGCATTCGCGCAAGCGCCAAGTGTTGATGGACACGGAACCGGACGACGAGCGACAGCTGCAGACGCTGTCGACGGGGCAGAGGATAACCTTGGCGGAGTACAAGCGGATCCACCAGCCCATGCACATGCCGGGGGCGCAGCCTCAACTGCAACAACCTAGGTAACTAGCATTTATACTCGAATTTAAACTGTCTTGAGACATACTAATGTGTATTAATATTAAACTAATTTTACGGCTTAATTCACGTGTTTTTAGTCACTCGCGCGACATGTTTCGGAGAGGAGAGCCTACATAGGTCTCCTTTTTACTGTTTTTACTGTTAGTGTTGAAACATGTCACGCGAGCCACTAGAAACACGTGAGTTAAACCGTAAAATTTGTTTAACATTTAATACTAGCTTCTGTCCAAGATTTCGTGTGCGTAAATATTGGGGTGAACATTTGCTGCCATGCTGCCATACAAAAGTAGCATGTCCCTGATTTTTGTATGGGATCAAACTGCAGAAAAAGCTGCGCACCCATACAAAATATAACTTTTATCTGATGAAGTTGTTAATTTTAATGTGTTAATAAAATACTCATGGATCTAATAATGCCTATGTAAACAAATAAGTTTTTGGCAAAAATTTTATTTTTGATACAAGCTTTTATCGCTGACTGTACTTTTTTTACCACAGACAACTAATAGGGAGCGTGCATGAACTATAGGAGGCAGCACTGGAGCCGTCAGATTTTTGGCGCGAGGCGTAAATGTGATGTTTATTGTTCCGATGTAGCCTACAAGATGGCAGAACCTACTATGCACAAGAAAACACGTGACGTGTAAATGTACACGTTTATGGTTCCGATTCAGGACACAAGATGGCAGACCCTCCAACGCGCACGGTCCCTATACTCATCGAGACAATTCTTAAAACCCCAAATACAATTAGGTTGCGTTGTTTTATCACAGAGTTCCTATAGCTACTTCCTGTCTCCATCATCAGATCAGCTTGATGGTACCATAATATTGCATTGTCACCCAACTTACACATGTATGCAAATTTTCAGCTTCATCGGAAACCGGGAAGTGGGTCAATTTATCCCATACATACTAACAGGGCAAATTAAATAAGCTTTTATTAATATTACAATTTTTTGTAAAAAGTAAAAAAAAACATCATGGTTTTTGAACAATCAATGAGGGAGTCTAGGTGCTGGAAATCAGTGTTTTAAAATTTAATTCACCCATAGGACTTATATTAATATCCCCTTTCCACAGTAAATTATTTACTTCCACCTTTTCACCTCCTTAAGGATGATTTTTGAGATAAAAACTATCCTACTTAGGTATGTCCTTTCCCGATATTTAGGATTAGTTACACCAAACCACAAACCAAACCGTCTGTCTTCGTTAAACGTTCTCGTATGGGAAATCTTAGAGCGTTTTCACATTGCCTCCTCACAAGCTACTGGATAGAGGTGGTGATAGGCAGGGCTAAATAACCCACCTTTTTGTCTCCTGATCCTTTCTGCTCGCAGTGATTAATGTTAATGTAGTTGTAAAGTTTAAGTGTTTTTTATGTTAGTACTAACATAGGGTGTATGTTATTCTATTTTTACTTACAAGAATATGGATCACCTGGTCTGAATTAAACGAAACGGGATCGCGGATATCATGTATTTTAATTTAAAAAATTGTAAGTTTTAATAAAAAAAAGTCATCGATGAGTTTCAGTCACTTGTATATGTCACTATGAAAAGGAATGAGCTAAAAATGAAATTATTATAAAATATCCGGGAGACCCAGCTTTGCTCTGAAAACATATAAATATTCAAAAATGCGCGTTTTCCCGGACCACCTCTAGATCGATTTATTATGCCCCCAAAGACACCCAAATAGCAATTTTCATCGAAATCATTAGAGCCGTTTCCGGGTCCCCGAAATGTGTATGCCTACACGAATTGCTCGCTTAAACGTATAAGATACTGATTTTAACGTACCTATTGATTGTCCTCTAGGAGCGATAATGGCCGCCAAACGCTGGTGCGTAGCAAAGAGCAGCAACGGCCAGTGCAACGCGTTCCTTTTGTGCAATCTCAACAAGTGGCTCAGCATGGTAAGGCTCAGTAAATATCTTACACAGTTTAAACCCTAAATGGATTTGTTAATAACCAGCACTAGTCTGGTTACACCGGTTGATGAGCCCCTTTTTATTACCCACGACGGAACGGAGACGGTATATGCGTTTGCATGGGGTGAGAGGATGTTTGTGCAAACCAATATTGCCATTGTGTTACGGTGACAACTCACCAGGGGGCGCTGCAGTAAACATTTATTTGTGCAAAATCACAACTACGAGTCCGATTTTGGTGCCGTTTTTCAGTGATGAGTTCGGGTTTGATTGGTGCATGTTCTTAGATTGGAGTTGCGATGACAAAAATTCAAGACGAACTACGAAAAATATTAAACTAAAAATCAGAACCAAAAATCAATACTTGTGAATTAAGCTGATGATGTAATGTGGAGGGATGTTCGAATTAACCTAACCTTACCTACTTTCTTATTTCTGTTAATGCTGCAACTATTACAAACACAACCAAAACTATTACAAATACAACCAAATTGAACAATAATTTGGTAAAACCGAAACTATAGCACGTATTATACATATAAATAACCCCCCTTATTCATAAAACTTTACGAGCCTGAATTAGTTAAATTATATTTATCCCTTTCTTACAAATACATAAGGCAAAATGACAAATAAGACAAATTATTCATAGCTCTTTCAGACTTGTAATGCGTTTATGAGTAACGCCATTAGTCTTAACTCGTGATGGTCACTCAATGTATCTTTAATCTTACATCATAAATCATCCGTAATCAATAGAAAACTATTCGTGTTGCAATAATATCTCGCTAAATCTCTTCCCACTTTCAAAAATCAGCTGAAACTATAATTTCTATCTCTACCTTAAGTAGGAGAGCGAGGGGCTTATTTTAACAAAATTCAATCTTCTGCACATATTTTTTTAAATTTATGAACTTAATGTTAATATTTAAGCGTCTACATGACAGAAATTTATTCATCTTTTACATGTAGATGCAAAATGCCGACTATATTTTCCTTTAAAATTAAACGTATTATTAATATTATTATTTGTGCAATAAAGAATATTTGTTACTTACTCGCCGTTTTGTATCATTCAGCTAAGACATTGTTTTTAACTTACAAACACGAACAGTTCTGTTTAATACATTATTTTACTTGGTCAACAGACAATAATGAGCCACCAAGTGGACCGTCAGAACAGTCGTCGGAACCCCAGTCAGCAAAAATGTTGATATTCCTACAAAATGGTGAACAGAGACTTATCACATTTACACTGCCAAAAGTAAGCTGTACGCTCAAAGAGGTTTTAGAAAAGGTATTTTAGTTTGTATTTTTTATACAGGAGAATTGAACAATAAGAAATTATACATTACTCATATACAGTAGAACCCATATAATACAATCACGTTTAATACGATTTCTGGCGTAATATGCCTTTTTACTCTTGTGCTGTTAAGACATTTTCCCGCTTGAAACGCATTTTACAGTACATATGGGGCTACTTTATAGCACTAGTGCGAGAAGTAGCATATTACGTTACTGTGTCGAACATTTAAAGGGCCATATGTACTGTAAAACGTTGTACGATACATGTGCGAATAGGTAATTCGCAACTCGTGTCGATTTAAAACACTCCCTTCGGTCGTGTTTTAATTTATCGCCACTCGTTTCGAATTTCCTATTTTTCGCACTTGTATCGTAATGTACTATTATGACGTGGGTCTTAAAAATTTTCGAGAGTGGGTTTTACTGTATTTACTCCTAATGTAGGTACCTATACAAAAATAAAAATAATTCTATGCATGGGTGAATCTATTTTTGTTTTTCTAGGCGAATGTTCCATTTTCCGAAGATACTCATATACAATGTATGCAAAACACAAGCAGCGAGATAGATTACTTTGTGTCAATTGGCACTAGTTCCAGAATTGAAGACTTGCTGGAAAACCATCCGGTAAGACTATATAATCCCATAATTTCCATAATTTGTCTAAAAAAAATTGTCTGTTTCATACATTTAGGCTTTTCGCGATTTCGGGGTTGGGCCCATAGTAAAAGTTGCTCAGTATGACCTATATATTCACCCCGCAAATTATTTCGGTGACTAAATAAATACCCTGTATAAGTAGGTATGTTTATTATAATGGGTAAAATTAGTTCGCAATAATAAACTCTGTGACATCAGCAATAGGGACTAAGTTATAGGCTCGTCCGTTCTTACACCTTCACGTAAAAAAATACATACGTCAATTTATTATGTTTTCTAAATATAAACACTCATCACAAGCTTACTTTGACGCCTAGGAAAATAATACAATTCAATGATGTAGAACATTTCATCAATATCATTTCTGTATTTAAATCACGTCCTTGTCCTCCACAAGCTGTGAAAATAAATAAAATCCAACATGATCTCCCTCCCCTTACATATTTTTTTATACTATACGTACGTCGGTGGCAAACAAGCACACGGCCCGCCTGATGTACCTTATATATTGTTACATTTTACCCCAAATTCCAAATTAAGAAGTGATTATTTCTTTATCTTATCTTACAAGATGAATAATAAATAAATAAAGGGATAATATTAACATACCACATTTGAAGATCATACCACCTTGCGAGCTACAAGCACTATATTTTCAGACCTCGCTATTCATAGGTTTCACTAATAAACCAGTATTCCGTAAGATGGCAGTTAAATCAATGTTGTTTTGTAGTTCAAATAACTACCCCGAGATGGCGTTAACGAAACAATCATGTGGCTTAGGGTGGCATTCCACTTGTCCAAGATCTATTTGTGTCTAATTGCGTCTCACATTTTGTTTAAAAAAATGTGAGCCGCAATGCACATTGGACAAAGATCTTGGAAAAGTGGAATACCACCCTTAGCTTTATGTGTTAGAATGAGTATGTACGTTTAGTAAACCCTGTTTACAAATTATAAATATAAATAGATATAATTTATTTACATATATAAAATGAAAATACCGATACCGCCAACCGCCAACATTAGATGATCTTATTTCCGGTAAACATTTTACGACGAAGTAATATGATTTATACATATGTATAGCAAACTTAGCTTTTTTTATTAATGTGAAACTAATGTATTTTTGTATTTTCATCGTAATTTATCACATATAGTTAAAATTCCTCATACAATAAACGTTATTGCCAATGACATTTTAGGGGAATTTATATGCACATTTTGCGGTGAATCCCCCAACCACTCGTGGAAAAATTTGGAACTAAATTGTGACCAAATAAATTTAGCAGTATTACTTACACAACTAAGAGAGTTACACCGATTCTTTCATTTGGTCATTATTACCGTTCTATAGAAAAGGATGGGTACTTTTTATCAACTACTTACTGCAGCGATACATACATAACATAAGAGTGCACAGTGGCGCCAATCGATTTTATCAAAATACTGGCAACACAATCTAGACAGGCTATAAAAAGCACTGAGGGCGGATGTAGTCGCCATTTTTTTCTAAGAACCACAGTTCAGTTCAGGCATCTCTTGTCTTGCGGTTGTTAAGTTTTTCTTCATAGTTACTACTGATTAATCATGTGAGTACCAAGTACTGAACTATGTGAGTACCAAGTATACTCGTACCATTTATTAAGTTTATTAAGTACTAAGAAATAATTTAAAGCCCGTATTTTACCAAGAAATTTAGGTAAGTATTAAAAATACGCCGGCGTATCTAAAAATAAGTATTTAGTTTGCCACAACTATGCTATCGCCATTACGTAGGTATTTATAAACTAAGTTTCTTTTTGCATTGTCGTTTAAACAGACTTTTACTTACAAAGGCACTTGTGGATAATGTGTTTGTGTACATTCTGGAATAAAGGAGACCTTTTTGAAGTGGTTAGATGTTTATGATTATTAACAAAAAATCAAAATTTATTATTCCTAAAATATTCATTTAAAATGTTGTTGTCGAATCTTTCTTTTAAGTTTGACACTTGTGTGATAATATTAAAGTAAAAAATCATGTTCAGTACACCTAGTGTAATTATATTCGATTTCGAAACGTGACGTACGCGTTTACGTTTAGTCTCATTTTGTATGTGATTTAGAAAGAGCGCGCCAAGCGGGACGTTTTGGAAACTCAAAATCCTATACAAAATGACACTTAACGCAAACGCGTTCGTCACGTTATGATGTCGATCAAATTTACACTAGGGGTACAGTCTATACTTAGTTTCGTATTTACCATTCTGTAAAAATAAACCAAATGGGGTCTATTAGTAAGTATCCTATTAATCATGTACATCACAAGCATAAGGGAGTACCTTTGCAGCGCTTTATACGTCTTTTTACTAAGAAGAGAATATTTTTGCAATAACTCAAAAACGACTGGACTGATCATGTTGGCTATAGTTTTGACATTTTTAGGACCCATTGTTCAAAAGTTAGAGGAAGACATTTTTTTTTCTTTTGGAGCGATTATTTCCGACAATATTAACTATATCAAAAAATGCCTAAAGTTTTCTTGTTACTAAGTGATGCATAATATAATTTGTTAACTCTAATACCGCCATTTCAGTACTTTTCCCTTTTCGAAAGCCAAATTGCCGGGGTGATAGTACGTAGTAGGACAAATTTATTCAAATATCTGATTAATATATTGTTTATTAACTTATCCAATATTTTATAAAATAAAGTTTAGTAGTGCTTAAACCGATGTGAGTGGCGTCGCGTCGTTTTTATGTAATAACTGTTTTTAACTTTTTTAAACATTTTTCAGCAGACCTATTTAAATAAAATAAAAAATAAAATATTATAGGACATTACTACACAAATTGACCAAGTCCCAGAGTAAGCCCAATAAGGCTTGTGTTGTGGGTCCTTAGACAACGATATATATAATATATAAATACTTAAAATACATAGGAAACACCCATGACCCAGGAACAAGTATTCGTGCTCATCACACAAATAAACAGGTCGTCAAAATTTGAAACTTAGATCTAAGTAAGAAAGAAAACCGAAATATTTACATATAGGTCACTATATCACAGTTTTGCGGGTAGAAATTTTTGATCTTTCATACATACTTTTAACGGTTTTGCATAAATATCTAACCAATGCTAACTATATGGGTTACAACTTCCGCTCATCTGATTTCAGCATGGGCATCTTCTCGGCAATAGTCGTCGGCGCTCTAGGTGGTGCTGTGATCTACGGCACCGGCGGTCTGGGCGCGGGGCTGGTGGCCTCTATGATGGGCATCAGCTCGACGGGCATCACCGCCGGCAGCACCGCCGCCGCCGCGCAGGCTTATTATGGCAATCTGGCAGCTGGGAGTATCCTCTCTAAGCTGACATCCGTTGCCATGGCTGCTCCCACTCCGTAAGTATTTTTGGGTTTTAAGCTTACGTTTCCTTTCCAGGAATGCCGCAATTTATATAGACGTTATATTGTTTCGCTGGAGATGTAATAAAGCTCGCCAGCGCTCGGTATTTTCTTCCATGAAAGGCACTCGAGGGTCTGATGAACAGTGCGCAGCATACAGTACCGGCCAATAATATATCACCTCCATGTTCTTATGGTATAACTTTTTTCTTATAGTATTTGTGAGTAACTTCCACCTCACTACTGTAGGTAGTCTAGTAGTAGCCCTTTGCGAGAGCGACGGGTGAAAATGGTTTGTATGTAGGTACGTACGTCGACAATAGTTAGATTAGTTAGTTATTTAGTCTTCAGTTTTTTTATTATATAGGACTGAATATAGGTACTTTACTATGAACGTTTCCGGCCTGCCCGCGTAGACAACGTGCCAATCGTTAACCGTTCCGTAGCGAACGAAACGCAACTGTCACTGTCACACTAATAAGGAAGAGTGGTAGAGAGAGATAACTACGATACGCTACGGAGCGTTAATGATTGACACGTTGGCTACGCGGCCTGTCCTATTTTAACTTCTCGTACGCCAGATCAACCGCAAAGTTACAGGATTTACTAATATGTTCGCCTATACATTGATAATATAATTTTAGTTCGTGTCATCCACGATGACGCGCAGATTTGTCAAATCTAACCCTTAAAACGATGACAATACGAGTCAAGGCGTCTTCGTGAATGAAACGATCTATACACTTATACTACGACCGGTCTGGCCCAGTAGGTAGTGACCTAGTGACCCTGCCTTTGAAGCCGATAGTCCTGGGTTTGAATCCCGGTAAGGGCATGTATTTGTGTGATGAGCACAGATATTAGTTCCTAAGTCATGGATGTTTTCTATGTTTTTTAGTATTTGTGTATAGGTGATATTTGGTGAGGTTCTTGGCTAACCCCCCCGCCCCCACATAACCTCACGTGTATTTTTATTATATTTTTTTATTCTCATCAATTAAGATAAATAGTATTGTATAAAGAAAATCTTGTTAATTTTCGCTATTTTGCAATAATAATATGGGGGGGGGGCACATATTATTCCATATTAACCTCCCCCCCTATCGACCCTCGCGTGATTTGTGCACAAGCCCTAACCAAAGTTAGTGAATCACTGTCAGGCACTAACTCTAGTCAGTCGGGCATTGCCGGTTGGGGGCGTCCATTAATGCGTGACGTGTTTTTGTTTTTAGGACTTATTGACCCCTTTCCCCCCAATGTTTATAGTTCGTTTTTTAGCATTATAAAGAAGATAAGCGATCTTGACGTGTCTTTTTAATAAAAATCATTTTTGAAAAATAAGTTACAGCATGTAACAATATAGGTATTATAAATCTTATACGATCTCTTACATTCGTTTGCTTTCATAAGTAATATAAACTATTTTTACAAAGCGTTTTCAATATAAAAGACACGACAAGATTGTCTACCTTTTTTCTAATGCAAAAACAACGAACTATAGCAAGCCAGTATTAATAAACAATGTATGTTGTTTCAGATAAGAGGAAAAGGGGGCTTCTACTCATAGCATTCAATCAATAAATGTCTGTGTGTTGTGAATATTGTTTTAAATAAGTTCCCATTCCTCTCATAAACAGCGTGGGTATGTTGAAAGCTGTCATATCAATACAAACTTGCGAGATTTTGTTATTTAAGGTTATAAAGTGTATTGAGATAACGTCACCATGCACAAGCTGTTTGAAAAATACTACCTATAGTTTCCTGTCAACATCTTGTTTCACTTTCTATTTAAAATAACCGGCCAAGAGCATGTCGGGCCACGCTCAGTGTAGGGTTCCGTAGTTACTCTTCCGTCACAATAAGCTAAACTGGAGCTTAAAGTAATTAAGTTAACCAAGGGATGAAACGGTACCTTTCACCCGAGTTAAACAAATAGGCAAATTTGCATAATCAGTACCTAATTAAAGTAAGTCTTTTTACTATGAAGGGAAAACTTTTTGCGATAACTCAAAAACAGCTAAACTGATCATGTCCGCTATAGTTTTCATTTAATGACTTTCTTAAGCTCTACTTCCACGATTTTTTTCATATTTTTTGGACCTATGGTTCAAAATTTAGAGGGGGGGGACACATTTTTTTTTTTCTTTCGGAGCGATTATCTCCGAATATATTCACTTTACCAAAAAATGTTTCTTGAAAACCCCTATTAGTTTTGAAAGACCTTTCCAACGATACCCCACACTCTAGGGTTGAAGCGAAAAAAAAATATCACCCCCACTTTACTTGTAGGGGAGGTACCCTAAAAAAAATTAAATTTTTAGATTTTATTATACGACTTTGTCGGCTTTATTGATTTATATATCCATGCCAAATTTCAGCTTTCTAGCACTAACGACCACGGAGCAAAGCCTCGGACAGACAGACAGACAGACAGACAGACAGACGGACATGGCGAAACTATAAGGGTTCCTAGTTGACTACGGAACCCTAAAAAATGTGATATATCCTGTGTTTTTGGTAAACAGGTATTTTTTCTTAAGATAATATTAAACAAATTAGGTAATTCCTAATAAATACGTAAAACGTTCATTATTTTATTAACCTCATTTTGCTCTGACCATGATGAAAGTTGATATCTAAGGGTATGAAAATTACCTTAATAAGTATAAACTCCTAGTCAAAACTGAAAAAAAATGGCCGTCATCTTGGATTTCTCTGTGTTTGGGTATGATGAAAATGAAAAAAGTTCATTAGGTTAAATTAAACATTATAAAATTGGACAACAATTAGATCTGAGTTCTCCTTGTAAGTATATGTATGTATACCTGTATCAGGAGAACCCACTCTTTCTTAATTTAGGTACATAATATTCATATAACTTAAGCTATTGTTATTAAAATTAAAACAAATCTTGTAGTTTAATATCAATTAAAGTGTACTGCTTGTAGTGTATGTATATATGTGTCTACTTTAGGTTATAATACTTATAATTAATCCTGTTTCGTTATAATCAATGGATTGTAACCATCTTTTAACAGTAATTTTGCATTTAGATAGTGGTCAGTGATAAATTGATAGTAGATGATATGATGATATATTGGCGTCGAACGACCCCTTAATAGGAATAACCCTTTAAAAAAATTGTTAAAAATGGCCGCCAACTTGAATTTCTCTATTTTTGTCCGAATCATATTTAAAATTGATGTGTGAGGACCTGAAAGGCCTTTTAACATAACTCCGTAGTCGGAATTATAAAAAAACGGCAGCCATGTTGATTTTGCACATTTTTTATTCAATCGCGTCGAAAGTTAACGAGGCGGTTGGATATGAATCTACACCGTGTTTTTAGGGTTCCGTAGCCAAATGGCAAAAAACGGAACCCTTATAGATTCGTCATGTCCGTCTGTCTGTCCGATTCTGTCACAGCCATTTTTTTCCGAAACTATAAAAGCTATACTGTTCAAACTTGGTAAGTAGATGTATTCTATGAACCGCATTATGATGTTTACACAAAAATAGAAAAAAAAACAATAAATTTTGGGGGTTCCCCATACTTAGAACTGAAACTCAAAAAATATTTTTTCATCAAACCCATACGTGTGGGGTATCTATGGATAGGTCTTTAAAAATGATGTTGAGGTTTCTAATATCATTTTTTTCTAAACTGAATAGTTTGCGCGAGAGACACTTCCAAAGTGGTAAAAAGTATGTCCCCCCCCCCTCCCCTGTAACTTCTAAAATAACAGAATGAAAAATCTAATAAAAATATATGATATACATTGCCATGCAAACTTCCACCGAAAATTGGCTCGAACGAGATCTAGTAAGTAGTTTTTTTTAATACGTCATAAAAATTAAAAAAAAATTTTTTTTCATCAAACCCATACGTGTGGGGTATCTAGTCGCGAGAGACACTTCCAAAGTGAAAAAATGTGTCCCCCCCCCCCCTGTAACTTCTAAAATAACGGAATGAAAAATCTAAAAAAAATATATGATATACATTACCATGCAAACTTCCAACGAAAATTGGTTTGAACTAGATCTAGTAAGTAGTTTTTTTTAATACGTCATAAATGGTACGGAACCCTTCATGGGCGAGTCCGACTCGCACTTGGCCGCTTTTTTTTATTTCTGTTAATTTCGAGGGTGCATTCCTGAGCTTCAATTAAGTAACTTTCTCAAAGACACGGGTATTCTAATGAACTCCATTTCGGAGATAATCAATAATTTATTTTTATCTTATAAGGTCCCTACGAGCGTATACACTTGCGTTAGGGCCTGTTTACATATTGATTAGTGTTTAGTACGAGTTAATACATTTGCTTCTAAACGTAAGTACTATCTCGGACGATCGATGTTTGAAATGTCATTGATATGTTATAGTTTTCAATTGTTTGGTTGAGTTAAACAACGCTACCCCGCCCGTCCCGCCAGTGTTACAACAAGCTATATGCAACATTTAATTACTTTTTATAAAAAAAAATAAAAAGAAAAATTATTACTTCTGCCAATTAGTTTCTTTAAACGTACTTACTCGTGCACCGAAGTTAACGGAATAATCAATAAAAACACGGTGTATATGTATACAGTTTTTGGCAAACCTCAAGTTCTCAGGGGGCCTACCGGGAAAATCGAAATTCGCAAATTGCGGGGATCTTTCTCTTTTACTCTCACTTACGCTTAGCATTAGCACGCACTGCGGTTTTTTTCTTGCGGTTGCGGTCTGGCCGAAAACGCCGAACCGCGGAGGAACTCGCACTGCGGTTGCGTTTCCGCGGTTTTCACGTTCAGTATGACAATGGATTTCCTCAGAGCCGTAGGTATATGTTGTGGCCTTAGTATTAATAAAAATAAAAAAATAGAAAACGTCTTCCCCAACATAAGTACTGGGTGCATCCTCTAACAAAGTTTGGCTTTCACATTTTTGTCACTGTATTGTTTTATAGTTTTATCGTACAGAGCTGGTCTTTTTGCCACTTCATTAATTATGTGTTTGTTGTCTACCGGCAACGCTTCACTTTCGACCGGCAACGAACTTTCGGACTCCGACGACATAATACAGCGCACAACACACACCTCACTGCTCCGCTCTCTGAGCCGAACTGACGAAAAAACCGCTTTTTACGAACCGCAGTGGGGGCGCTGCCGTACATGAAGTATGGGATACATAAAAACGCGCGGTTGCAAACCGCGAATCAAAATGTAGCAAGTTGCGTTTTTAAAATCAGTCACTGAAATAAATCGCAAGTGCGTGCGCTTATAAAGAATGCCGTACGTTACATTTTTTGCGGTAGCGGAACCGCTTTTTAAAAACCGCAGTGCGTGCTAAGCCTAAGACGTAATTAGAGTGATTAGAGATTTTCAAGTTTAGCCAATTTTGTTTATTTATAAACAGTGTTGGTAAACAAAGTTTATCAGAAAATGTATGGTACTCATTACGAAACATTGTTTATAAACCTGGTTTATAAACAAAAATGTGTAAGTAGGTATAGTCAATACGTGGCTTTTGTTTGTACTAGTTCGAAAAGAGGTTGTACCTACTTATCTAAAACATTGAACTGCAGCTTGTTGCACTAATTTGTCAAATTATGACATTGACATTCATTCATCCGTAATTTAGACTTTAGTTGAATATGTATATATCATTTAGATCCGTAGGAAATGAGAAATTATCCTATCTAATTGTTCAATTCGATAAAAAATTTGAACGTTCTATCATTTCAAATTAATTTGTGTGTATATTTATTAAAGTTTTATCTACGGTTTGGTACATACATTTTCACCACACCAGCTGGTAAAGGCACTCTTGATAGTTCAAATACGGATGAGAAGTTGCATTTTATCCACATGTGTGGCAAAGTAATATGATTCAAATTTTGAGTTGTTTCCTTATGTTAGCTGGTAGAATTGACTTTTAAATGATAAATATTTGATATTTATTTGGATTTGATTTGGTTTCATTTTATTTGGTATTAACTAGTTAGTATTTTCCTCGCGTTGGTGTTGTGAAAATATTTGTGTTTCACTCGGTGGAAAAATCTGTTTAACCCTCGTGTCTTGAAACCCTCGCACCGCTCGCTATGCTCAGGGTTTAATTTTGGAATCTTTCGCTTGCTCAGGTAGCAATATTGGAACGAACGGTTAAACAACTACTTTCCCCTCTTGTAAAACAAATAACTATTTATATGCATGCTTTATTTATGTTAATGATTACCTTACTACATCAAGTTACATGGCACTTCAGGATTAAGTGATTATTTAGTACTGCGATTGTACGACTACGTATAAGTACTATGGCCAAGGATAAAAGAGCAGAAACGGGGCGAGTTCCTAACGTTTCATATTATAAGTTGGTAGGTTCCTATTTATATTATATTGACTGTGTAAATTATTGATAGAATAGCTTACACGTGCGTCCTTGTCGTGCCAACAAACCTCAAACCAGAGGGAAGCAGTTAAATATAATTCTACACAGCCATACTTGTTCAATTTCAAAGTAAATATTTAATGCTTACTTACCTAATGGTTGTTTGTAGGCAACTCTTAGGTTCCTAAGTGGGTCTTAGGCTTTAACTCGTCCGCTGTTCCATTCACGGCAATAACTGTCTGGCTCAGAAGTCACAAGCACAAGATTCGATTTGCCCGTACAGGCGGTGCTTAAACCAATTTTTTTTGCATGTCCTTGGCAAATTATTCGTCCCTTATTAATTACCTGTTTGCTGGCATCAAAAGGCCTACTTCGACCCACATTCGACTTGTTGCCTCTTTGTTGCCCTTGTAAATTCGTACGTAAGTGTAACAGGGAGGCAACACGTCGAACGAGGTTCGCGGTAAGCCCTCAGATATTCAGATGTACTGTCAATAAAGTTTTTGATTTCAGTATAGGTTCGCAACAACATCCGATAGAATATTGATATGCATGTCTACAATTGGCAGCATTGTAGCTGGACTTATGTTGCCGTTTTCTATTATTGCGGTGGCTGGCATCTTTAACGTAATGGTTGAACACGAGAAGAATATTCTACAGTCCAAACCTATTGACAACGCCAAGTTTTTGGAAGCCCTGCATAAATTTGGAATTAATTACTCACTGATAGGTTTGACAGTGGTCGTTTCTTTGTACATAGGCACGGCTTTTGTTGAGATTGCTGCTATAAATCAGGTAAGTAACCTACGTACTTAGCTTGCTTGATCTTATTGAAAGTAATACATAGTAGGTGTTAATTCTGTCGCATATAACTTGCTCTGTTCAACAGATTTACCAAATAAAACAAGCATATTTAAGAGCCGCAATGCACCAGGATATGTCTTATTTCGACCAGCAACAGACGGGGGATTTCGCATCGAAAATGGCAGAGTAAGATTGATGATTTTTCGACTCCATGCAAAAATAACATATGAGGGTTTTTTTAATGGAAAATGACCTAACTTATTTTGATGATTTTTCCACTTGTTGTCAAAATAAAAGGCGGGGGATTTTTTATTGAAAGCGGCAGAGTAAGCTGGTTTGACAATCTTTCAAAATAGTAGCAAATTTAAAGTAGTATAGCTTCCTATACTAGGTATATCATTGTTAAAGTTTCAGAAAATCTGGAACTTGCGCGTAAATGAGGAATTTAATGCTGATAGGCTATAATCTTTTCAGTGATATTCTAAAATTGGAAGATGGCATTGGTCTTAAGGTATCGACCTTCGTATACAATATAACGGGCTCGATTAGCGCCTTCATCATGGCGTTCCTCAAGGGATGGAAACTCACGCTTCTCTGCCTCATAATGGCTCCCGTAACATTGGTCCTACTTATGGTGTCTGGTATGGTATGTATGTTGTTTTGTTAAAACGTGTGCAGGAGAAAAAGTTTGAGATTAATGTAAAAAAGCATTTTTACAGCATTTCATTGATTTTGCATTGATTGGCTAGATGAACATGGATATTTGTTCCTGAGTCATGGGTGTTTTCTATGTATTTAAGTATTTATATTATATATATATCGTTGTCTAAGTACCCTCAACACAAGCCTTATTGAGCTTACTGTGGGACTTAGTCAATTTACAAATAATGTCCTATAATATTTATTTATTTAACTTCGTTGCTTTTCTGGTAGTTTGATATTAGAAAATATCTTAAGACGAATCCCAAGGTTCTAAACCGCCGATTGTAGATATTTACCTACGCGGTTTTACACTGTCAAGGTTTTGGACAAATATAGGTGCCCAATTTATACATTTTAGATAGCAAGCCGATTTGTTAAGAAAGAAGCAGTTGAGAGCGGTCGAGCAAGTGCCATCGCCGAAGAAGTGATCAGTTCAGTCCGCACGGTGTATGCATACAACGGGCAGGAAAAGGAAATTGGGAGATATAAGGAGCCTCTTGCTAAAGCGCGACAGATTCATATAAAGAAAGGTTACTTAAAGACAAACTTATTTGTAACTACCGCAATGCCCTCGAGGTAAAAATGCCAACATGTGACAATAGTTTAATTCCCACTTGACCCCATTTGGGGATAGATAACCCTTTGGCCGCTACAGACGGCTGTGGACGTAATCGGAAAGTCTTGCCAAGGACGACTACAGCCACCAGCTTCGCCGATACAATAGGGACAGTCCATATAAATATACAAGAATTGCTCGTTTGAAGGTATAAGATAAGCAATTGAAATTTGGTTTTGAATGGATTTGTCATACAATTTCCATTCTGATATAAGTAACTCCCCATAATACCATAAATAACATGCATTTTACTTTCCTTGTCTTCGAAATGAAGAGTATTTAACTCGGGTGAAAGGAATCATTTCAGCCTCAGACTAAACTACCTCGACAGAAATGAGTGCCTTTCATCCCATGGTTAACAATCTACTATACTTGTGCAGGGCCCAAGGTACCCAATTATCATCGCACGATCTAAAAACCGTTTCGACTCTTGAACTTGGTAATGGAGAGAGCCAGCTTACCTTATCGTACATCGGAATTATTTTTCAGATATTTTCACGGGATTAGCGATGAGCTTCCTGACACTTGGAACGTTTTGCTCCTACGGCTTGTCATTTTACTTTGGTACTTATCTGATGATTAAGGAGCCTGAGTCATATAATGCCAACATTATGTTCTCTGTAAGTAACGTAACACTTACATACTTAACACAGTATAAAAGCACCAGATAGCAATGGATAGGAATTTCTTGTGAATACCGACTAAAGTAGTAAATAATTATTAATTACCCAAAACTATCTCCATGGATCTAGAAGACTTGTGGATGGTCAAATTTATTAGAGACGTCATCACACGATTGTTTTAATTTTTAGGTATTTTTCGGCGTTGTACATGGTTTACAATATTGTGGAATGGCGGGTGCCGTGGTAAACACTTTTGGGTCTGCCTGCGGCGCAGCTGCCCAAATTTTCCGCCTTATTGACAATACGCCAAGTATAAATCCTTATAAGGAGACGGGAGTAAAACCTTTGAGTTTCGAAGGCGATGTAGATCTCAAGAATGTTATGTTCAATTATCCTACAAGGCCGGACGTAATGGTTAGTTGATGCCTTTAGATCTACTACACAAGTCAGGCGAGAGCGAATGTTTTCCGGTGTGTCAAAAATGACCCAATGGGCATATATGGGTTAATGTTACTGGTTTCGACTTACCATCGATACATTTTATATATTTGGTTGCGAATGGTGCACTAAACGCAGCGATATTTTATCACATAGGCTCTTTTTATATGTAAGTACTTAGAACACTGTTTACTAGACTTTTTTAAACGACTTTTTTGCTTGCTTTTCGTATACTATTGTTTTGCTACAGGTTCTCAAAAACATTAATCTAAGTATAAAGCGAGGGCAGTCAGTAGCGCTCGTGGGGCACTCTGGTTGTGGAAAATCCTCCATTATACAGCTTATAACTAGATTCTATGATGTCGACGCAGGCAGCGTAAGTAATGTTCTAATATCCTTTGTTTTGAAGATAATTTTACAGTAGGTTCAGTTTTGTTTATAAATCCGCTCTTGGACTGCCCGGAAATTGAATATTTGAGAAGCAATGCTATGATAACAGATCCTAGTTGTGACTTCTAGAAGACATAGCGATTGGACATACTGGCCTTGACCAATAAGTGTTGTTAAGAGCAGTGTGAGGCTTTTGGAGCCTGAATCTAACAAAGTCACTGAGGTAATTATGCCCTTATTTTAGTTCAAGGTACCAGTTTGGTTTAAGTAGTTTCCATCTCATCTGTACGTTCAGTTGACAGCTATGTCCAAAAACAATGCGAATCTAAACAACCTACGTTTTCGTAGGGTCATCCTTTCATCCTCCAGTTATGAGCGTTATCCGGGCTAAGAATATCCACATAAAATATGTATTGGTTTCACGTGCAGGTCGTTTTGTAGGTGCGCGTGGACGGGCACGACGTGCGTGAGTTGTCAGTGCGGTGGCTGCGCGCGCAGATTGGGCTGGTGGGGCAAGAACCTGTGCTGTTCAACACGACCGTCCGTGAAAACATCCGCTACGGCCGCGAGGATGCCTCGGATGCTGACATACGGGCAGCCGCGGAGCAGGCCAACGCGCATCACTTCATACTTAAATTACCGATGGTAGCTGTCTATATCTTCTCAAGTTTAGTTAAGTTTGTTTATGCACCTTGTAAAGTTATCAGGGTAAAAATAAAGTCTAATAAATAAAGGTACTTACTGTTTACTAGACTGAAAATTTGCATACATATGTAAGTTAGGTAACAATGTAATATTATGGTACCATTGAGCTGATCCGACACAGCTGGAGACAGGTACGTATGTATGGATAGGCAGTTTCGCGCGGTTGTCCACGTTCGGCGGCTTACCATCCTTTCAATGTCAAAAAGCATATAATCACTACATTTTAAGAGACGGGACTCCCATACTAGCGAGTGGAATCAGTTTGTTTCGCAAATCATTACCAAAATGTACGACAAAGAACTGTCAAAGAACCACCATAACCAACATAAGCGATTTAAATAGTGTAGTACGCTACACGCTTGCGTTTCTTGTGATATCGATAAAATGGGGAGGGTTGAAACACAGACTGCTGACTATAAATTTTGTACTCGAAATCAAGTTAGGATCGAGTCAACATTTAAGTTGTTTGTTATATAGTGGATAGTTCTATGAGTGGACTAATACGTGGTCGAACTTAATGTGGAGCCGATTTTTTTTTACAACACCTTGTTGGAAAGGGGCGTTTTCATCCTCACTAGTAAGGATCAAAGTAGCACTTTTCTTCCCTACTAGGAGGGATCAAAGTGACACTATTCTGTTCTAGAACACGTTTTTTTCCCCCTTTTTGCATACTTTTTAGGTAAAATTAAATTTGTACCGTAATAATTTCCTCATAGGTGATGTGAAAAGCAGTATGTAAATTTTATCACGTGGTAGCAAAAATATTTCCACCTTAGGGTGGTATTCCACCTATCCAATTTCTTTGTCCAATGTCATTACGGCTCACTCTGTCATTAAGCAAAATGTGAGACGCAATACACATTGGACAAAGAAATTGGATAGGTGGAATACCACCGTTAGGTGTTAACACTTAAATCCCTCACTACGCTAGGATTCTATTTTAGAATACCTCGTTACACTCAGAATGTAATTATAAAATCCTTCACTATTTTTTTTCTTATTTTTTATTTTTATTAATAGCTCTATTTTCAAAATTAACTACACATACATGTTTCAATAAATGTAACTTTTCTATGGGAGGATGTATCAGGTCTTCGTTCCCAACAAATTTGACCCACTGCCTGCATCTGAAAACATACAGCCTTGGTTATCTACAGTTTATATTCCAAGTGTTTGCTAATGAGATGATCAACTGATTATTTAGCGCTAATATGCATCTATAAATTATGATATGTTTTTTTGGCATCCAATTATCAACAACCCTTTATCAATGCTCTAACTTTTTATGTATTTATATGTCTGTTAATCATGAGAACCGGTCTGGCCTAGTGAGCAGTAACCCTGCCTATGAAGCCGATGGTCCCAGGTTCAAATCCTGGTACGGGCATTTATTTGTGTGATGACCATGCGTATTTGTTCCTGAGGCATGGGTGTTTTCTATGTATTTATAATTGTATATGTATATATCGTTGTCTAAGTACCCACAACACATGTCTTGTTGAGCTTACTATGGCAGTAAGTCAATTTGTGTAATAATGTCATATAATATTTTTTTGATCATAAAAAGAGAGAGATTATTTTACTTACATTTCAGGTTATTATATTAAATAATTACTAGATTTAAAAAAATATATTAAATAATGACCATTAATGCATAGATGATAGATAATTCCCACTGAAAATCTTCGACGAATTAATTTTGTGTCATATTGCATGCAAGTTCTCAGGAAATTTCACATATTTTATTTAATACTCTGATATACAAATAAACATACAATTATCGATAGTTTTAGTACATCCCTAGTTCACAACTAAAAATAATATAAAATATCAAATTTTCGATGTGTTTAAAGCCTACTGCACCAAAATAACGTCAAAAGTATCTAAAGCAATACGTACCGGTCTTTATCTAAGGGAAATTTTGCCGTAAAATCCCTTTTTTCGTGATTTTCTCGAGTGGCTCGCTTGTCACATATTGCACACTTAGTAAACCGTTTTCTCGGTGGCATTGTAACAAACTCGCTCTTTACTTTGATCACGGTTCACTAATTTCGATATTTTCACTAAATAATAAAGAAATTGCACGAAATACCCGAACAAAACATTAAAGCCTTCATAACAAACAAAGCAATTAGGCTGATAATTGACTTGATGTAAACTTGACAGAATAAATAGCACTGACGTTTTCTTTTTCTTCGTTGGCAAAAATTTGCGAAACAAACTTCATACAAAACTTTTTATGTGCCTAGTTGCATCAGCCTGTCCAATGCATCCATTTGAGTTAGATATATATTATATATGTATATTTTACTTACAAGAACGTGATTGTAGATTTGCTTCCACTGCAATTGTGTAACACATCAACAGGGTTACGACACGCTCGTCGGAGAGCGCGGTGTCTCTGTGTCAGGAGGACAGAAGCAGCGCATAGCCATCGCCCGTGCTCTGGTGCGCAACCCCAGCATTTTGCTTTTGGACGAGGCCACCAGCGCTCTTGACATGGCTTCGGAAATGGAGGTTCAACTTGCTTTAGAAAAAGTGAGTATTGGTACTTTCTTTGGTCTGGTACTTTTCTTTACCGGACATTTAAATTTGAAACCGAACGAAACAACTGTCGAGGACATAAGAAAAATACAGATCAATATATACAGTTTAAAGATTCAAGCGTAGCTACAAAACAAGGAGACACGACAGACGGCGAACAGAGTTTCAGTGAGACAGGATTAATCTTAAAATTATTAAAATCACAATCGAATGAAATCAGATATGCAGCAAACCAACTTTTGAAGAATCTAGTTGTTGAAGAATAAAGTTGTAACACTTTTAAAAAACCTACAGGTTAAGTAGGTATATTATATATATCTAGAATTGTAAACGTTTACTGATTTCGATCAATTTCCGCCTTGGCTAATAGCCATCGGGATGACCGTTGCCACCTTCAATTCTACCACCATAGCAAAAATATGTTATTATCTTAAGCCCCTATTCACAGGCTGCAGAAGGACGAACAACCGTAATTGTAGCTCACCGGTTATCGACGGTCAGAAACGCGAACTTAATTTGTGTGATGAAGGACGGAGTCATTGCTGAAGAAGGAACCCACGCGGAACTTGTCGCGAAAAAAGGGCTCTATTATGATATGGTGAAGCTTCAGGAGCCAGATTTAATTGGTAAAATTGTTGTATGGAAATAATCCAAGAAGATCGACTATTGTTTACCATTGGCGGCGCAGCGGAGATTCTTATACTTTTAAACGAGCAATTTTTGTATATATATACAGCCTATATACATATTTGTATATTTCGGGGTTCTATGAATCGGCTCTAACGATTTCGATTAAATTTCCTATATGGAGATTTTCGGGGACGATAAATCGATCTAGCTAGGTCTTATTTCTGTGAAAACGCGCCTTTTTTAGTTTTTATATTATTCCGAGTTCTGAGCTACGCTTGATCTCCCAGATATTCTTTATAAAATGAAACGCCGTGGGCATGTCGCCATTCAATGGCAGTTATGCTCTCATTTTAAAATAACATGAAATTTGACGTGAACATTTTTTATACTACGTCGGTGGCAAACAAGCATACGGCCCGCCTGATAGTAAGCAGTGTCCGTAGCCTATGTACGCCAGCAACTCTAGAGGAGTTACATGCGCGTTGCCGACCCTAGCATCCCCCCCTCGTTGAGCTCTGGCAACCTTACTCACCGGCAGGAACACAACACTATGGGTAGGGTAGGATATTCAAGTAACATGTAAAACTAATAAAATCGAAGTACCTATCACACAAATATGGAAGAGCGACAGATGGACAAAGGTAACGAAATTTCGATTTTCGTTTTTCGTAGTAGTCCTTCTGGTACTAAATTTCGTTAGTCATCGAAACAAGGAGAAGAGCTAGTAGACGTCTTGTATTTAAAACTTATACTCGCTCAATATTTTTTGTATTACAATATTTACCAACGAAAACTAGTACCAGGTACCAGACCTACATATCTCACCATTCACCAATAGTTATTTGTGCAACAAGAGAGGAAAGTTGGTTTTTCTTGCGTGTGTTGATTTTGAGTCCCGAATAAGCCAAAGGTCCTATAATTGATAGAATCTTGAGCGTAGCGAGGGACTCAAAAACACGAGATGTAAAATAACTTTGCTCTTGTGTGACACATACAACTTTTCACCTCACTAGTGAGAACATATTAAAGGTCTTGGTTAATGTGAGTTTTCGAACGTGTTACTTGTTTGCGGTGTATAGGGAGTCTACTATGAAATTCTAAGTGACAACGATGGTATAACACATATTATATCTCAGTATTATATAGATATAAATTAATAGGCGCAGGCAGCTAAGCAGATCAATCAACTTTCAGATGCTGGCTCTAGGCATAAGGACATCTCTATAAGTGAACATAATATTCCGGACAGTACACCAGCTGTACGTAGGTATTTTTATAAACTCTTGATTTATGTACAAATTAGCCTCCGCCGGTGACCTCGCCTAAATATAATACGTAGAAATATTTAACATTAAAAAAAATTTTTGGTGCCCTACAATATTTAAGATTTGAATTGTTCTATTCATCACCGTTAGCTACATAATCTATCCATGACAAGAGGACGTCGATTTCGCTCTTTAGCCATGGCCAATACCTCTCCTCACCATAGATATTGTGTTGATGGCGATAACAGGTTACTGCATTATATCTATAGGTCAATTTGCGTTTCGAGAAGCTCCATCGAGATCATTATGCTTTTCAGATATCTCAAGAAGACGAGAAAGAAGTAAAACGCGTTGCGTTTCGAGATGCTCTAGCGCTCAACGCGCCAGAGTGGAAATTGATATTAGTTGGATGTATCTGCGGTTTTGTTGTGGGATTCACATTACCTCTAGCTGTTCTGGCTTTTGGTCAGTTATTCGGGGTAAATAGTCTACATACTATTGAAATTCTATTCAATAGTATAGAACTGAGGCTTATAACTATATTATTTTTATGGTTACAGTCACTATCAAATCCAGACCCATCCATCATGTTAAAACAAGTATCTCATATATCGTTGGCATGTGTTGGAATAGGTCTAGCAATTGGATCTTCGTACTTTATACAAGTAAGTAATACGCAATACTGTAGCATATGTACTCCTTCCTCCTTAAGTTAGGTAAGTACTTGTCAAAGTTGTTAATGGCGTGATGAAATAGATTTATGCGAACATCCCCGTCTCATTGCCTTTTTACCGTCACTATAGAACATAAAACCGAAAAAAATCTTAATATACTCCTACTTAGGTACCTACTACATAAAGCGATTTTTGGAATTACAAACCAAGCATTTGATGATGACAGATGATTGTAGTACAATATTTTTTTGGTGAAGCGCATCTGATTATGAAAACCTGAACGGAACTAACTCGATGCGTAATTCACAATTTATTTTCAATAGTACCTATGTATGATATATTAAATATATACAAAACCGTTTTGTATTGTATATAGTCTCTTCGGAAAGAGAAGATTCGGGGAATGTATTGGGTCCCATACATTCCACGACTCTTCTCTTTCCGCACAGAATCTCACGGAAGTTTTGTTATTAAAATTACCTATGTATGATCTTTGCTAAGTGCTTCGTACAGTGGAACTGCTCATGTTGAAATCAAAATGTATCCTAGCCGCTGTATTAAAACATGTGAACGGCACTTTACACTGTCTTATAAGCGAAACTGGTCCAGATTAACGTATTTATAATATGTTTGATGCTACTTTACGGATAGGATTCGATGCTGATGACAATAATGGTGTGTATATGACCAGGCGGTGTGTTTTGGGCTGACGGGTGCACACCTCACGGAGCGCCTGCGGTTGAGCATGTTTGCACATATGCTGCGCCAGGACATCGCGTTTTTCGACGAGCGAGCTAATTCTACGGGCGCACTGTGCGCAAGGTTGTCTGCTGAGGCGGCTCATGTGCAAGGCGTACGTTCCCCTAGTTTGAACTGTAGTTAAATAGAGAGTCTAAACTACCGCACATGCTACGTTAACACCATCGTATAAACTGCCATTAAACAGAGCTGGCGGATACCCTCATACGAAGCGTCTAAAGACTACAAGATCATGTGCGTTGGAAGTGTGGCCTAAATCGAAAACTCATACTTGACATTGACATTTCGCAACAATGAACAATCTTCCTCCTCCCGCTTTTAGTTCACGCACACTCCATATCGGGCACCGCAAATTCAATAAAATATTAACTTCTTTTCAGGCAACAGGTCATCGAATCAGCACATTAGTCCAATGCATAGGCACCGTGGTCTTATCCCTGGGCATGGCCTTGACATTCGAATGGCGAGTGGCTTTGGTGGCACTGGCATTTGTGCCTCTCGTGCTACCCGTCTTTTACTACCAAAATGTCATCGCTACCATTGTGGCTTCAATGAATGCTAAGGCTGTTGAGAGAAGTACTCAGGTACTTATTTTAAGTTATTTCAACCATACACAGGAGGATTTCATTGTACGTACCTGTCGTAATTTTTTTGAACTAAGACAGAAAGAGAAATGTGAAATACAGTGAATACTGTTTTCAGCGACCGGAATCTCCGGTCTTTACCGAAACCATCGGTATGGAACATCCGTAGAACCCAAAACCCAACTCAAATCCGGACTGTTTCCTTTCAAATCCGGTACAACTCAACGTCCTTACCCGTCTTACTTCTTCGCAGATAGCAGTAGACGCGTTGTCCAACATCCGCACGGTAGCGGCTCTGGGACGCGAAGCCGCGTTTGTGCGGGAGTACCTAGCTCAGCTGGCTCTCACTCTGCAGCTCGCGAAGCGGGGAGCCCACCTCTTTGGCCTGGTCACTGGCCTGTCCCGAGCCATGTTTAATTGGATGAACTCTGCAGCCCTTGTTTACGGCGGATACCTAGTTGTATACGAACGATTAGCATACGAGAAAATTTTGATGTGAGTATAGAGGATTTTGCGGTATATGACGCTGGGTTTAATACCTTGGCGGTAGCGGATATGCTCCATGCTTATGTTATGACACTCTTGACGAATAGCTACCATCATATTCAATGGCCGTTTGCTAATGCATTTCTGGATTTCAGCACAACGCAATGCATTCAAATGGCAGCAGGGATAGCGAACGAAGTGTTATCGTACATGCCTGACTTCCAGAAGGGAATGTCGGCGGCGGCTCGAGTGCTGGATCTGCTGCACAAGCAGCCGGCTATCGTGGACCCTAAGGATCCTGTCACTGGATTTGTAAGTTTTATCAAGAACCATATCCCCTCTAAGTACTTAGTAAAATTTATTTGAAGTGTTATCCAAATCCTTAACTCTTGTCCTGTCTTGTGTCCACAGAAAAAAAGCAGATTTTTCCCGAACGTGTTTACCCGATTAGGTTCATTGTAGCTATTTGAGACATCAATGTTTACTGCAACTCCAGCAGTGTCTCACGAAAAATCTGTTACACACTAGTCCTAAAATTTACCTTAGTCCCTCGCGAGTAAGACTCAGTAGGGTGCTTATTCTACATTCCACAGTATGGCTGTCGGAGGCTTCGCAGGATTAATTCCCCTGAAAAGACACAGTGCGCGAAGCATTTATTTAGGTTTCAAGTTGGGAATAGAATTCCTATAAGTAATAAAGCAGTCTCTATTGTCCCTTAAATATAACATTTTACATTTCTGACAGGTAGCTTCGGGTGAGATAGAATTCAAGGAAGTTGAGTTTTACTATCCAAATAGGCGTAACATCATGGTACTGCAGAAGCTCAACCTTGAGGTAACGACGAGTTCTTTGTAAGTTATTTTCTATATACATATAAACTATTGCCTAAAGAAAGATATATCAGGTAATATTTAGAAAGAAAGAAATAATATAATGCATAAAGAATAGTACATTACGATACAAGTGCGAAAAATAGGAAATTCGAAACGAGTGGCGATAAATTAAAACACGACCGAAGGGAGTGTTTTAAATCGACACGAGTTGCGAATTACCTATTCGCACATGTATCGTACAACGTTTTACAGTACATATGGCCCTTTAAATGATCGACACAGTAACGTAATATGCTACTTCTCGCACTAGTGCTATAAAGTAGCCCCATATGTACTGTAAAAAAAATTAAAGGTATATACATAAAAACATTGGACGCTAAAATAGGATCACTCAGCATAATGCCGCAGCAATCCGTGGCGCTGGTTTCAGTGGGGCGGGGGGAGGCCTAACTTAAAACTATGAGTTACCGAGTGGCGGCACGTACACCAACGACCAGAAAAACCGGCCGAGTGCGGCCGGACTCGCACAGGAAGGGTTTCGTACAATTATCTATAAAAACGGTCACCCATCCAAGTACTGACTCCGCCGCCCGACGTTGCTTAACTTCGGTGATTGGATGAGAGCCTCGAGATTGGAAAGAAATATTTATTTTATTCTGTTTTTAGTATTTGTTTTTATAGCGGCAACAGAAATACATAATCTGTAGAAATTTCAACTGGCTAACTATCACGGTTCATGAGATACAGCCTGGTGACAGACGGACGGACGGACAGCGGAGTCTCAGTAATAGGGTCCCGTTTGACCCTTTGGGTACGGAACCCTAAAAACAGACAAAAAAGGAAAGTAACACAAACAATTAATACATAACATAACCAAAAAGACCCATATAGAGTCAGCCCAAGATAAATTGGCAGCGATTTTGATAGCCCAGCCAGTGCAAGTGTTAAGTAAACGTCGTAATTTCATAGATGTTTGACATTTAAAATAATACTTGCACTGGCTGGGCTATCAAAATGGTTGCCAACTTATCTTGGTTCGACTCTACACATTTTTTTCTATTATGTTAATAAAGTTTTACTTCTATTTTCTCAGGCACCAAGTGGAAAAACAGTAGCTTTAGTCGGTCGAAGCGGGTGTGGCAAGAGCACAGTCATACAGCTGTTACTAAGATACTACGACCCTTGCGCGGGTACCGTGGTGAGTCTCCTTGGACCAGAAGACTTGTCAACTAGGTAGAATAGTCATTCGTTAATGTAAAGTACTAGCTCTTTTTAACCCTAGTCTTTATATTCGCGTAATGATAAGGAGACTCTGTATACTTTACTTACCTATGAGTTACAGACTAGCAGTTGAGATAAAACTTCATGGTGTACATGTACTTGTACATGGTGCCTCGATTGCTTGATTTATCTCTAAACACCTTCATAATATGCATTACATTGATGATAAGCACATCTAGTGTTCGAGCAAACTTACTGTTTGTGATTTGTCGAGTGATGCGCTAATGGTGCGTTTACCAGACTCAGATGCACATTTAACTGGGACCCCGCGTACAAATTTTTGTATCTATTTTGAACTTTTATAGAGTAGGTACCTGAGTGCTAATACCAAAACAAAAAAATTGCTTCTGGGTCTCAGGAGGTTATGGACAATCATCTTGCTTGGTCCTTTAATTGCGGTATAATATTTACTTAGGCTTAAAAAATTGTTTTCAAATTCAGTCTTTGGATGGCGTTCCGCTGCCCCGACTGCTGATGAAGGACTTGCGTGCGAGCTTCGGGCTCGTAGCCCAAGAGCCAGTATTGTTCGACCTAACGATCGCAGAGAACATCGCTTTCGGACAGAACGACCGAGTGGTGTCACGCGACGAAATAATTGAAGTTGCGAAACAGGCCAATGTGCACAGTTTTGTCGTGACTTTGCCACAGGTAAGTTCTAATGTCAATGACGTTACATTAAGAGCATCTATTCTAATTGATATATTATGTTGGTTGATGCCCCAGAAATGACAAATTAAAAATGATTACAATTTATCTTACGCTTGTGCGCTACCCCTGAAAAGGAGTATGATAAAAAAATGCACAGGGCTACGACACCAACATCGGCAAGAAAGGCACCCAGCTGTCCGGCGGGCAGAAGCAGCGGGTGGCGATCGCGCGCGCGCTGCTCCGCAAGCCCAGGGTACTGCTGCTGGACGAGGCCACCAGCGCCCTCGACACGAAGAGCGAGAAGGTACCAACCATAGACAAAATTTCAATCTCTACATTATGCGGTAAGTATGACCGTTTTGACTTGCATTGTAGCAAGCGACTCAATACTTGAATTAGCGCTTGACATATATATGAAGTCGCGCGCGATAACGCAAGTCATATAGCGTACATCACTATATTCTTCAACTGTCAAACTCACGGGCACAATTTTTCCTTGACCTTACATATCTAATATCTACAATTAATATTTGATAATCACGTTTCCAGGTAGTACAAGAAGCCCTAGAGTCAGCTGCAGCGGGGCGCACGTGCATCATGATCGCGCACCGCCTCAGCACCGTCCGCGACGCCGACCTCATCTGCGTGCTGCAAGGCGGACGCATCGCTGAGCGCGGCACGCACCAGCAGCTCATGGACCGCCACCAACTGTACTATGAGATGCACACGAAGCAATAGTTTCCTTGATATTTATGAGCTGTAGTTATCCAGTGCTATGCTAACTAATGCAGTGAGTTAAGGTGGTTCGATTTTCATACAAAAAACAATCGCTATTTATTAATTAATTACAGAATATTATTACATAAATAGTTGCGCATCTATCTACTTTCGAATATTCATTTGCGCTAAATTAATAGAAAAACTTTGTTTCATACAGAAATCATGCAATAATCAACGTTATATTTTTATAAATTTTACTCATGTGTGTGTGACAAATGTCGTGTACAAATACATTGCGGCGTTGCCACTCCATGCATCGGCGCGACGTTGCGATGTTTGACGCGTTTTTAGCTGACTCTGTCGACACTGACACTCAGTGTGACCAGGCGTACGATAATTGTCGTACATGTACGATAATTTGGGCCCCGGTACGACGTAATGTTCCAAAGAGCATTATCGTACACTAAAGTACTATAATTTCAGCCCTTGGATGATGCCACCTTAAAAGTCTAGTAATTTGAAGCAAAATATGATACTTTCTCTCAGAAATAGGCTAAAACTAGTATCTTTTGGGTGTTCGGCTCCTTGGTGTAAGTTTAAAGTTTAAAATGTCACAATTTCCTGTATACCGTTTGAGTCTATCCCAAAAATACACAAATATAAACAGATTTTTTGCGCAATTTAGACGAAAATTGTCTTTTTTTTATTATTAATTGGAAGTTTAAGCTTATTTTGCAAGACATTTTTAGGGGCTGCCTTTTTGATTGGCGTACGATATTTTTTTCAACGGTACAATAATATTGACACTCAAGTACGATAATTCTCTTCCGCTCACCTGGCAACACTGCTGAAACTTGACAGGACCTGGGGGCCTACCGCGAAAACCTAAATTCGCAAATTGCGGGGATCTTTCTCTTTTACTCTCACTAAGACGTAATTAGAGTGACAGAGAAAAATGCCCGAAATTGACGAATTTCGATTTTCCCGGTAGCCGCCCTGGTGCTTGAGGTACTTGATAGAAAACAACGCTGCCGCATGTTCTGAATTGTGATTTTATGTGTTTTTGGATTGAAAATGATAGCAACGTCTAAATCAAGTTACAAAAATCATCGATATTCTGGTCCGCGAAAAACCAGGAAAAGTGTAACTGTAATTGGAGTCTACAAAAATGACCAATTCATAGAAAATATGACCTAGAAACTAGTTCACTTTTATAAAACTCAATTTTGCCCGAGATTGTACTTAGGCGAATACCTAAGGGAGCTAAGTGTATTGATCTTGAATAATTAGTTGGCTAATACATATATGACTCCAACATGATATGGACATTTACATCATAACTATTATACCTAGTTGGTTACTAAGTTCTGTTACTCGATTTCTTTCTTTCTTCCTAGCGTTGTCCCAGCATATTGCCACGGCTCAATGGAGCTTGGGGTCCGCTTTGACAACTAATCCCAAGATTTGGCGTAGGCACTAGTTTTTACGAAAGCCACTGCCATCTGACCTTCCAACCCAGAGGGTAAAACTAAGCCTTGTTGGGATTAGTCCAGTTTCCTCACGATGTTTTCCTTCACCGAAAAGGGACTGGTAAATATCAAATGATATCTGTTCTGAAGTTCTGTTACTCGATTTGCAACCTCTTTATTTCCGTTAAAACAAATGCTACCGAAAAAATAAAAAATGACATAATGTGGTGGATTTGTGAGCTATAATTATATACCACAAATAACGCTTATCTCGTCGTATCTATAATGAATTGGGGCCTAAAAGAGAATCGTATTCCAAATTTTTGAAACGCTTGTATTACTTTCTATATTAACTAAAAGTTGCCTTAAAATTCAGCTTTTATACTAAAAACGGATTAAAATATATTAAATTAACAAAATATATTTTGACAGATGCTTTCGCGCCCAAAACGCTCTTTGAAAATTGTGTGACGTCACAGTTTATGGTTTGACACATAACTACATACACACGTAGAAGATACGAACTGTCAACTGATATTTGTCATTTGTTGTTAATCGCCTAACTGTCAACAGTGTCAATCCGAGAGTTGTGACGTCATCAGAATCTTCAATGACGTTTCGGGTTTGGTCACGTGACGTGTGCCAAAAGATATTTTAAATTCAATATTTACAAAAATATGGTCATTACAGGTCCCCTAAAAGTAGTTTAACATGTTCTTATAATCCAAAAGAATTTTTTGGGATGCAATTATGCTCTAAGATTTGTAGATGGAAACAACCCTATTGCGTTGGACAAATGTGGGCACCCGCCAAACATGATTTTGGGTGTGTCATACTCGGGGCTAACACAGATTCATTTCTGTGAAAAAGGTGTGAAAACCGGAAACTGGAAACCGTTCTCGAACCAATAGTGAAGCCCTTAAGCCACACCCTATTTCAAAACCAGCCATGGATCTTTGAACAAGACTCAGCTCCTGCACATAAGGCAAAAACAACTCAAGCCTGGTTTCGAAGGAACAAAATTGACTTTATTGCCCACGAAGACTGGCCGTCCTCCAGCCCGGACCTTAACCCCCTGGATTATGCCATATAGCAGGTTATTGAGGAGAAAGCCTGTGCTAAACCCCACACAAATCTTAACTCCCTCAAGCGGGCCATAGTTAAGACAGTGACGGAATTAGACATGACAATCGTGCGTGCCGCTATTGATGACTGGCCTCGTCGTTTGAGGGCCTGTGTCAAAGCCAGAGGAGGCGATTTTGAATGATATTGTCATATGTAATTCCTGATTTTGTGTACTTCATTTTAATATATACTTTATTAAACTTTCGTTGGTATATTTTATGTAAAGATTATTGCAGTAACAGAATTTAATAACCAACTAGGTAGAAAACAATGAAATACATAAACACATAAATTGGATATGATGTGATCCGTTGAATGAAATTGACAATAAATAAAATAAATAAATAATTTTCTATCTCTAGGCATTGTGTGAATTTTCTAGTTGTGTCAAAATATCGGGAAATCAATAATATAAACAAACATGGTAAATATCTCATTTCTTTTTATAATGGTTATAAATAGAAGGCCATCCAATTTTGTAACTCACTGTAATTGAATTAAATGTATCGTAAAAAAAATGTTTTAATTCTACTGTAAAATATTACCTACTTTTTTAAAGGCTGGGCAGTAAGGGATTGCTTTAATTTTAGAACAAAACAGCGTTTTTTTTTTTTGAAAAAAATACCGGAAAATCTGACTTACAAATTTGGACTTTCTTAGGTTCATTCTACTTAGAATCTTCTCCACCCTAGCATTAAAAAAAGATATCCTAAAATATCCATACCATTACGTCACATTTTAGTGTGAAAGAAATTTCAATGTAAAACTAAAATTTCAATACAAATTTTCGGGTTTTTTTAGCACGAAGATTGATTATGCTAGTGATTCTGAGTTGGAAGAACCCAATCGAATGTGTGAGTGATACTTAGAAATAGAGTCAAGAAACATTCTGTCGACATTAAGGGGTAGTTTTTGTACAATGAAGTGTTCAATGTTTGTAGTAATAGTTCAATATTTATTTAAAGAGTGCGCTAAACATAATTTACAGAATAGAAATACCAAGACTACTCCACAAAAAAATTAAAACTCAAAATTTGTAATTGTGGCGCCATCTAGTGAGGTTTAAGCTTTGGGTAACCTAGTCGAACCACCTTAAGATTTGAATGTTTAGAAGGTGGATGGTACCTACGAGTATGTAAATTACATATTTATTTATTCAAATCGATTCTCATTTTTATTCGCTCTATTTCTACAATACGGTCAAGTACGGCTATCATTTTCGAACAAATTGAGGACGCGAAATTTATTTATGAAATACCTACCTAATATGTTTTGCCTTCTCACACAAAAAATTGGATTTATGCGCGAAAAATTCATATGACGTATGGTGATGTATTATCAAATCGTCACTATTTAGTCCTTTGTAAAAAAAAATAGTATTTAGATAAATCATTTTTATTATGAAAAGTATTACTTTAAAGTACGTATTCACAGCTTTTTTTGTCAGAAAAATAATAATTTGTAGGTACCTTGTGGGCGTCGGTGGATTCTTATACATATAGAATTATGGTTTGGCCGAGATTAGCGATGCCACGAATACGAATATTCGTATTCGCCAAATATTGAAAAAGTATTAGTTTAGTTTATCGGTGCTCATTTGAAATTAACATTAAATTCTGTAATTATATGTTATAAAGGACCACTTACCGTAGGGCTTTGGAATACCTACGGAGAAGTAGTCCCCCAATGTTGCCGCTAATTCAGTGTGCGTAGCTTTAGTACACATTTTTTTTTTCAAAAAGAAGTACTCAGTAACGGCGCTCACCTCAGTTTTCTCCATTTCCACGCATTTTTTCCGACAACTCACGAATAAATTGATTCATCTGGGGGCACGGTAGTGCCCCCGCCAAGACGAGCAAAGCGAAGCGCAAGGGCACTACCTACCTTTTCTCGAAACGCTTCGTCGTTTTTTTGAAAACTCAAAACATGGTTTTGGAATATACCAGATAAACAACATTTTCGGGATATAATGTCAATAGTGGACTTATTAAGCATAAAAAATTTCAATTGCATAGCTCTCATACTTTAGCTTTTATTCATACCTGAAAAACCCCGATTTCATCACTGATTCACTCACTCACTCACTCACTGATGATCATCAAAAAAACCTTTAGGGTAGTTCCTGAAGTCCTAGGAAGCTAAAATTTAGTAAGTATCTAGGATAGTATTAGTAAATAAGCAACAAAAAAAATCAAAAACTAGGGGCCTAAGGGGGATGGAATTTTGTATGGGGAAACAATAACCGCTGAACCAATTTAGTTGAAATTTGGTGTGTAGATGGTTTTTGTTATGGAAAAGGATATTGAATAGTTTTAAGCCCCAAAATCACCCCGTAATGGTGAAAAGGGGGAGAAAAAGGGCATGAGGGGGTTGAAGTTTGTATGTGGAATCAGTGAAAAAAAGCAGATTTTATAAAAGTAGATGCCCCCACGGATACGTATTTCAGAATTTTTACTAGTAAATCACCCCCAACCCTTTAAATTAAGGGAAGTAAGATAAGCAACTTACAAAAAGAAGTGAAATAGAATAAAATGTTGCCAAGACGAAACCATAAAGCTCGCAATGTCAAAAAGTTACCAGATCTCTTGTAGAGCCATGCTTTTAACTCTACATGCCCTAACTTCACAAACTCTACACCTTAGTCAGAATATACCTATGGCTTGGCCGTTTCGTTACAACGAGAGGTATTACAAATAGTACAAAGACAAACCAATAAACATAAGTCTCTTTTTGTCGCATACGGGTTGTTTTTTAAGCTTAATCACACTTCTAAGCCATTTTTGCGAAATAATCGCAAAAAACAAAGGCTCTCCCATAGAAAACATCCACATCAGTCTGTCCAAAATTTTGGCAGACTGATGATGATCATTAATTTTGGCCCAAAATTAATGATATCTTAGTCAATTTTTACGCGATTTTAGGTTACTTATATCACTTATATGTGGTTATAGTGGGCTCAGCAGCCCAGTTGTTCACCTTGCTACATGTGGTAAACCTATAGGGTGCTTTCTGGTGCATTAAAAACATGAAATTAGACCAAGTACTATCTTATACATATAGTATCTTTTTCATAACTGTGAAAATCGGTTTTCCTATTCTCTCACTAGGTGTCGCCATTATACCAAAGCTACTAGTGCCATCTTGTAACATAATAGGATTAATATTAATAAACAACATGAAGATTCTGTACGTTGTTCATTATCATTTATCATTCTTATCTACACCTACCTGTTAGTATAGGTTCTTAATAATAATAATAACTGGTTGTGATAAAAATAAATACACTCGTAAAGATTGCTGCATATTGTTAACTGTGATAGTTGTGCCTTTTAATTTAGATAAGTTGTAGAATTGTCATCTAACCTATAAAAATGGTTTTAGCCAAAAAATATGTGGTAATAACTCCGTTTGTAGGGGAACCGAAGCCGGAAAATTTTATAACTGTTGAAGAAGAAATAAGACCTTTAGAGAAAAATGGTGAGATAAGAATAAGAAAAGATAGTATGTAGATAACTTTTGAATCCATATAGTTCAATCACGATATAGGTTGGTCCAAAATACTTTTTAATGCCTAAAAACTTGTCCCTTTTCAATTGAAATCAATTTTTAACGAATTTTTTTTAGGTTAACTTAGGAGACAATTACACTTATACACAAATTTAATACAATTAACATACAATGTTATACATAACATTTAATAAAATTCTTTATTTTTCCTTAATTCAACTGTTTTACTGTAGGTAATTCTGTTATTGTTACCACCGCCTGACCATTTTTCCCCAAAGATTTATTAACACAATTTATTTAATTAATTAAAATACAGTAATATTTATTTTAAATACTTGAACTCCAAAAGTTTCTTGCTGTTTACCACTAATGCTCTTCCGGGATAAAAAAAAAGATTTTTAATTAAGGTTATAGTAAAGTAACGCAGTTGTTGTTGCGATATCCCATGTTTTTAAATATCGGCATAAATAATATAGCTATCGTGGACTATTAGAAAAAATAAATAATCTGAATGAATATAAAAAAAGTAATATATGTAATGTTATCTTTTATCAACTAATTTGTCTCTCGGAACAAAATTAGTTTGTACAATTTCTATTAGGCATTACCTAAAAAGTATTTTGGCCCGGTTAAGTTTCATAATTCTTTTTTTCATCGCCGTTCGCTACATTACAAATGACACTCACGCCAACATGTTTTTTGGTAGTCGTTGTGACGTGGTTTATACACGGTTATAGTTATTAGGTAACTTATAAATTAGATATTTTTAACAACAGCCTGTGTATTGATCAGCACGTTAATTTCCAGAATTTTTAGCTGAGGCACTCTACATAAGTGTAGATCCTTATCAGAGGGTCAAACTTGGAAACACATTCCCTTGTGACATGATTGGAGGACAAATTGCAAGGTAAATCAATACAAGCATCACTTTGCTAAGCAGAGGGCAGCAAATCGAGTATTCGTCATCTTTCTTTCTATTGCTCTCCCATATTCAAGCGATAGAGGCAGATATTCGATTTTCTGTGTTCGCGTTGTCCCTCAAGTTCGCTTAACCCTTTTTCAGGCCAGGCCACACCAAGGTTTCCCTAAAAATAATATATTCCAATAAATCCAACTTTGATGATTCATTTGAAGATAAGTCACATTTCCCGAAAGTTCAATTTAATTTGAAACTTAAATCGGAATGCTTATGTTTAAATTCTATTGACGCCAATGTGGTCGATAAATCGTACTATGCCTGGAAAAGGGTTAATGTCATGTGGCTAACGATGGTAACTCCAGGTGCCAGGGTGCATGTAAGTACGAGGGTGGATTGAAAAATTCGCGGCCTGAATATTAAAAACAAAACAGAGGTTTTTTTTTAATTTATTTTTATTTTTCTACATAGTCCCCGTCGAGTTGAATGCACTTGTTCCATCTGGATTCCAGAGTCGTTACACCACTTTTGAAGAAGCTTTCCTCGAGACCTTCAAAATAGGTATCCACCTCAGCTTGGACCTCGGCGTTGCTTGAAAATTTCATACCACCCATATGTTTTTTTAAATTGGGAAACAGATGAAAGTCCGATGGTGCTAAATCGGGTGAATAGGGTGGGTGGGGCAATAATTCAAACCCACATTTGGCAATCTCCGCCATCGATTTTAGTGACGTGTGAACACGTGCATTGTCCTGGTGGAAGATAACTTTCTTTGTCAACATTCCAGGTCTTTTTATCTTCAGAGCCTCGCGAAATCTGCGTAATAACTCGCAATATAGTCGGAATTTATAGTGTTACCTCTCTGGAGATAGTCAACCATTATTATTCCCTTTGCATCCCAGAAAACAGATGCCATGACTTTATTGGCCGACAACATTGCTTTGGCTTTTTTGGGAGGCGGAGATCCAGGACGAACCCACTGCTTCGATTGCTGTTTGGTCTCTGGTGTATAGTGGTGGACCCACGTCTCGGCCATAGTTACAAATCTGTCCAAAAAGTCTTGAGTATCGGCTTCATACAGGTCTAGACATTCACGTGAATTAGTACGGCGAGCGATTTTTTTTTCCACTGAAAGAAGCCTCGGGACCCATCTCGCCGACACCTTGGAAAAACCTAATTCGTTGACTAAATATTTTGAGTTCTTTCACAAGAGATGCCTACGATGTCAGCTATTTCCCGCACCTTTAAGCGCCGGTCTTTCATTATCATTTCGCATATAATTGCCACATTGTCCGTGTTAGTCACCATTGTTGGCCTCCCGGGACCAGGGTCATCTGCGATACTATCTCGTCCACGCTTGAATTCAGCTGCCCATTTTTTCACCATCGTATATGATGGACAGGATTGCCCTAATGTACTTTGCATATCATCATAAATTTGCTTCGGTGTCAATCCTTTTTTATTCAGGTAGTTAATAATCACAGCACGCTGCTCTAATTTCTCCATTTTCACGATATCTACCGACACGTAACTTTAAATATGCCGTAAAATTGCTTTTAAATATAGACGCCAATTGAAATTTCGCGGGAAGACAGTTGAATAATGACAGTTCAAAATGGAGGCAGAAAAAAGAAAAAAGTTTTTTTTTTAATTGGCCAGGCCGCGAATTTTTCAATCAACCCTCGTACCTAATTTAGAAAGTGAACTTACGTAAAATTATTGTTAAATATAATTGATTTATTTAATGTTAGAGATCATTTTATGAGATCTAAACTTTCATTTCTCACCTATCAAATGATGATCAAATGGCACCTAAGTAGGTCTTCACGTTGGATGCAGATCCGTAATATCCGTACGCCGCTCGTGTAGAATATTTTGATGACATCTTTACCAATTTCAGAATAACCGAAAGCCAAAATCAGGATTACCCAGTAGGCGCGCTGGTCATGGGCCACTTCGGGTGGCGGACGCACACGATCGTACACCCCGACAACGCGAAGCTATGCGGACAGAAGCCCTACATGTACCTATTGCCAGATTTCGGAAAACTGCCCATTTCGTTGGGGCTGGGTATATGTGGGAGAGTTGGGTTAGTACCTACCTACTAGCTAAACCTAAATGTACCTACTTACACGTAAAGCCAAATGGAACCCTGACCCACCAACAAACAATTCCAAATTGTGAAATTAATGTATCTAGTTCCCACGGTGGACTTTTCCATTTTGAATTAGATGGACCTACCCAATTAGCTAATTACGTAGGTATACTTCCTTTTTCACATGCAGAGAAATAATTTCACCCTTCGACATGCCATATCTACCCGAAGGAAAATTCAAAGATATAATTTAACACATGTCATTTATTCATAATGCAGTCATAAAGTTCGAACAGCAAAAATAATTCAGAATTGCGAGTCTGACTGAGCTCCGGCAACTTATGATGTTACATTTATTTGATTCCTTTAAAAATGATAGGTAATGAATGTTTCAGCAATACTGCCTACTTCGGATTTACGGAAATCTGCAAGCCCGTAGCTGGAGAAACCGTAGTGGTGTCGGGAGCAGCGGGCGCCGTAGGCTCACACGTTGGACAAATTGCCAAAATTCTAGGTAAGGAGCTTATCATGTCTGGTTATTCCAGCACCAGCACGTAAAGGCTCTTCAAAAACTGATAACGAAGTTGCATTTTATCCAAAAATTTCAAAAGTAAACTTACTATAATGCCGTGCCGAGCGAACATGTATGACCAATGAACTGGCCCACTTCGTAGTCCGCGAAAGGCCGTCTTTACGAAGTAATTATATAAGACAATGATTTTATCGACAAGAGTGACAAAGTAATCTGATGCAAATTTTGAGTTGTTTCCTGCTGTTGGCTGGTAAATTAATTGACTTTTAAGTGATGATTTTGAATGATCAATATTTAATTACGTTCATTTGAATTTTACTCGCATTGGTGTGGTGAACATTTTGTGTTTCAATCGGTAGCAGTTTGTTACCCCTCGTACCTTTAAACCCTCGCAAAGCTCAAGATTCCACTTTTAGAACCACTCGTCGTTACGCTTGGAGTTCAGTTTTGGTATCTATTTTAGGACCGCATTTAGTACTGCAGCGTCGTTAATAATAGCGTAAGTGCTGACCGGAATAAAGTACCTTTATCCGTGGAACGTCACAATTAAACAATGTTCCTCTTATCCTTCCAGACCTTAAGATTTTAATCAAAGCTATCACGACTATGAGTTGTGTTATATATCCGCTATATAGATAAGAATTCTGAATTTATGAATGTTGCTTACAAAGCCAGTTTCATGACAGCAGGTAGGTCCGCGACGAGTTGTTATGTTCGTGGCCTCTTCTTTTAGTGCGATCCTATACATACCTATCACCTCCAGCCTCCTCCAATACATATCACAGCCAACCTCCAGGTTATAATTAGAAAGTTCTTCATATATCATGTTAATCATGTATATCGTAGGTTCGGCTGTGCCCATCATAGTTACATTAAAAAAATATATTCCAGGTTGCAAAGTAATCGGTATCGCCGGATCCGACGACAAATGCGCCTGGCTGGTCAACGAACTAGGCTTGGACTGCGCGGCCAACTACAAAACCGTAAACATTGCAGACTACCTTAAAAAGAACGCTCCCGACGGTGTAGATTGTTACTTTGACAACGTCGGAGGGGAGATCAGCAGCACTGTGGTGGCGCAGATGACAGAGTTCGGGAGGGTGGCGGTGTGCGGGGCTATCTCAGTCTACAATGAAACTGATCCTATGAAGCGTAAAGGTATTTACATACATGTGTTATATGGTGCTCACGAGGAACCCGAAAGATTTTAACGACTAATTTCTTAGGCCAAAAGAAGGAAAAAATGTCATATGAGTTAAGGTCCATTTCGCCAAAAAATTGTTTGTTGTTTTTTCGATTTTTTTATGTTTTTATTCATAAATAGTAAACGTATTTTTACCATTTTTTCTCGTAATACCTAGTTTTTGCAAAGTGTTGTCACTTTTTGACATCTACCTACCTACCAAAAAGGATATTTAGAATTGGTCCCATTAGTAGCAACATCGCTATAAAAAGGGCGTTTTGCACTATAGTCGGTGAAAGTTAAGTAAAATTTGCCAGTTATGAATTGACCCTCATATTTACGAAGCTAAGACCTACCGTTTAACTAATAGCCTTAATTCCACTTGCACCAAATCACTTACCCGGGGTTAACCGGAAAAACCTGGAGTTAAGCCGGTCAAACAAATTTGCCTTTGTCAGTAGAAAAAGGCGCGAAATTCAAAATGTTCTATGGAACGTTAACTTTTTTTTTAATTTGCCTCTCTTTTCTATTGACGGAAATGCCATGACAGAATACATGGTTACCAGTACAATTTGACACTGGGTTAACGGCTTAACCCCGGGCTAGTGGGATGGTGCAAGTGGGTCTTACTGTCATATATACATATATAGCTCGTTGGGTGGACGACATTCGGAAGACTGCGGGTCTGGATGAGATTGGCTCAGGACCGGGATAAGTGGCGTACTGGAAGAGAGGCCTATGCTCAACAGTGGGCGATAAAAAGCATGATGATGATAGATATATATAACTGTCAATTTTTACTTCTTAACTTACACTGACTTTACCAAGAGCAATGTTATTTAACTGGAATTAACTCTGAAACAAGGCGAATTTGAGAAAAGTTCATAGGACATTTTAGTAAATATGATCAGGAATACACTAAATACTTCCTACGCAGCTCGTACACAGAAAATGGGCATTTAAGTAAACTCGCGTTTGCAGGACATATTTACTTAGCACGGTATTTTTTTACTCGTTCTATCTACACATTGTCAGTTTCGTTTTCAAACTAGGTACTGTGATTTTACTCCATGTTATTCTATATCGCTGATCAACTATAAGTTCTAAAAATAAAGGTTATCTTAGCAGTTATAACTGTTTTTCACAGGTACTTTTCTTCAACCGTTCATAGTCGGGAAACAATTGAAAATCGAAGGATTCCAAGTTAACAGGTTTGCTGAGCGCACTGCAGAAGGCATACAACAAAATTTACAATGGGTGAAAGAAGGGAAACTGAAATATAAGAACCATATCTATGACGGATTTGAATCTACAGTGGATGCATTTATAGGTTTATTCAAAGGAGATAATATGGGGAAATCTATTGTAAAAGTCAATTCAAGCAAACGCTATAATAAAATGTAAAATATTAAAAATAAATGTATTAGGTACATTAAAAAGCACATTATATACAAATATTAACTAGTTGTGATTTATCATCTATTTCTTTTCCTTTTAGCTGGTGCAGACGCAGCCTTTGCTTCATTTATATCATACTTATTAATAAAAAGTTCTTCGTAAAGTAAACTGTTACAGTTAGGTGTTAAATATTTTGAAATTTCCTTGTAGAGCTGTTTTTTATGTGCTTCATCACTTAAATCACTTTTCGTTGATGACTTTGCAGGGAGTGGTTGATTATCTTCTTTAGTTTCGAGGGTTCTTTTCAAATCCATAATTTTTTTAGTATTTTGATCAATTTTATTTAACAATAAGTTTTCCATCTTTTCCATTCTCGCCTCTAAATAGTGTACAAGATAAGCATGCTCATTCGGAAGACAGGGATCTTTTGATAGAGAAGTCCTAACTCTTTCACATTTAACTTTATCGTTATTTAACGTTTTCTTTGGAACCAAACTATCTTTATAAGCAGTACCATGTTCTTCTAATCGGCTTAGTTCTTCTGCAATGATGTCTTTCAGTTTCATGTTAAACTTTCGTTTCTCGTTAATAGCAGCAACCCTTTCTGGTGACATTTTATTTTTGATGCAATGAAGTTTATTGCTGTCTCTCTTTTGAGGAGACTTGGCTTTTTCTAAAGGATTTGGTTCAATCAAGTTAACTTTAATTTCAAATTTACTCGGATCACTAGTGTTGAGTATTTCTGGAAGATTACTTTCATCCCTTTTGCAAGAGGTAGGCATGTTTCTTTGCACAATTGCTTCTTCTTTTTCATTGTTAAATGACATTATGATCTCATCAACTACATTGTTTACATTTTTGTCCACATTATTTAAAATTGTCTGATCTTCTTTTACTTGTATAGACTGAGGCACAGTAGTGTTGTTTTCTTTATTCTTAGATTTATTCTTATTAATACTTAGAATCATTGAAGGCTTAACTACCTCAAATGATGCAGCAGAAATAGGAACACTAATCTTTTTTTCTGGTTCTGTTATCTTTTTTTCTGATATTATTCTTACTTTACTATTGTTCTTACTAAATGCAAGTAATGGTGGAGCTTCATTTTGCGTTGGAAATTCTTGTTTGGTAACAATTACATTAGTTTGTTGATCTGTTAGAAGTGGAACCTCAACTATAATTTCCTTAGCCACATCTTTTTCAGGCATATTTATTTGGTTAATTTTAGAATTATCTGCATATCGAGTTTTATGGGTATACACTTCTGTAATATTATTATTAGTTGAAGGGGTCACATTCTCTATATTTGTCCAGTTTTTATTATCCACATCTATCATATTATAATCTGATATGGCATCATTAGTTAAAAAATCTGCATAAAGTAAATTATAGTTTGACTTTCTATCTAAGAATAAGTCATCATTTTCAACAACCTCACATGCTAATGGATATAAACCCAACATGTTCTGTGGCATTTCAGTTTCTTTAAATTTGCTTAAATCGCAAAAAGGACCATCCAAGGTAGGCACTGCTTTTAATTTTAATTTTTCTTTCTGAAAAGGATATGAGTGTTTATTAGAAAAGATCATCCAACTATTTTTAACACACACATGTCAGAAGTATTTATAAGTATTCTAAATTGGTCATAAGCAGAAACCTATTTCAAATACATGTTTAAAATATAGCATTAAGGATTGATTGCATAAAACTGGTATTGTATGACCAATAATTTACCAAAGAAAAATTAAGACAGAATACCAAGAAGGAATATTATGACATTAAATGAAGCAAAACAGGTTTTCCAGGACAAATTCAAGTGGATTAACAAAATAGACCTCTGCCTGTGTTCATATATAAAGCATTATTTATGGAGAAAGGATTTATGAGTGTGAATTATATGTATACATATGTAATATTTTAATTTACATGATCATAAAGTCTACAGTGTATTTATCATGTAAACAAACATGACGTTCCAACATTATGATTCATAGACAATCTAGACATCGTAATGTCAGATGATCCATTAGTTACTGCAATTATCTTGCTTGCTCAACGAGGGGGGGCGGGTTTAGGGTCGGCAACGCGCATGTAACTCCTCTGGAGTTACAGGCGTACATAGGCTACGGAGACTGCTTACCATCAGGCGGGCCGTATGCTTGTTTGCCACCGACGTAGTATTAAAAAAAAAATTATCAATGAAATCTTTTTAGAAATTATATTTTTCAGTTGTTATTTGGTTGATAAAAAAACTCACAAAGTATTGAACTTTGTGAGTTTTTTAAAGTATACAATAACATTTTACATACATACACACATATAATCACGCCTATTTCCCGAAGGGGTAGGCAGAGACCACGGATTTCCACATGCTACGATCCTGACATACCTCTTTCGCTTCCTTCACTTTCATGACATTCCTCATACACGCTCGTCGTTTTAGGGTGCTCTTGACCTGGCCTTTCTTCAGGATTTCCCCGATTTGATCAGAGAAAGTCTGCCGAGGTCTACCCCTTCCAGCGCCCTCTTTTTTTATATACTACGTCGGTGGCAATCAAGCATACGGCCCGCCTGATGGTAAGCAGTCCCCGTAGCCTATGAACGCCTGCAACTCCAGAGAAGTTACATGCGCGTTGCCGACCCTAAACCCGCCCCCCCTTGTTGAGCCCTCTTCTACTTCTCCCTTATACACTCTCTTTGTTAACCTTCTTTCACTCATTCTTTCCACGTGTGCAAACTATCTCAACATACAATTACATACAATAACATTTTAAGTGATGATTATTGTGTAATTCCAGGGAAAACTGTGATTAATGTCTTTGAGAAATGTTTGTTTACATGATAGGACAAGTAAGGATGAATACTCTTTAAATGACAAGACAATCATAAAACAAAAAATACTTACCTTATCATTCATAAACCAGCTGTCTGCAAAATGGTGTTGACATATACACCGATTCTTAAGTTGAGAGACCTTTAGGTTAAGGAAGTCATAACGGCCAGCTCTGGACAGCCACTCATGGCAACGGACCTTGTCAAATACAGGGTAGTGAAACAAATGGGTCTTCCCGTCGGATCTGACTGTACAATTTTTGTAGGTGCACCGGCACCCTCCCATGCTGATATGCCTGAAATATGAAAATATGAATTTCTTTATCACACAAATTTATACTTATTTTAATATTAGTATATTATTTAAAGTTTCGTAAGTGGATAGAAACTCAGAATAAATCATTCTCAAAAAAATGCAAAAAGATGACAAACAAATTGGTTAGGATCCTTATGATACACAGACAAGACGTTAATGATAAAATTTAAGTTTTTATATTAAGAATTATTTAAGTCACAGAGTATTGTTTTGTTTAATTAGACCAGTATCCTAGCTAGAAGCAAATAATTTGGCTTCCAGCCGGAGATCATTTATACAAACTACAGACCCAGGCTCATACCATACTTATTGAGTTTTTGGGAGGTATTTACAAACTAACATGTTACAATTTGATTAGGTTAAAGATGATTATTTGCCGAATTAGGCTAGCGTGGGTCTCATATCAGTTCTTCACATCACATTTATAAAATCTAAACAATCAATGTACATACTTATTTGAAATATAAATTATTTTATTTCTTTATACCCTCTGCTACGGTTTAGGTAGAGTCACACTTGTGATAATTGCCATTTTTTTGGAACACAATTTCTTAAATACTTAAGCATAAATATTAGCGTTAAAATGGTTTAACATATCTTACCTAATCAAAAGCAGTAAAGCAAAGGGTTCAAGTTTTGAAAATAGTACACAATAAAGGAACTATTGTGAGGAAAATAAATTAACAATATTGGTTCACTTATGTACAGTTTCAAAAAACGTTTAATAAATAGTGTTACAACATTAGTGTAGCATCGTTTGATTCATTCTCTTGTCAAAAATGACAGCTGCGGCTAAAGAGCATATAATCGCTACGTTTTAAGAGACGGGACTTCCATACTAGCGAGTGGAATCAGTTTGTTTCGCAAATCATTACCAAAATATACGACAAAGAACTGTCAAAGAACCATAGTACCAACTAGTACCAACATAAGCGATTTAAATAGTGTTGCTACACGCTTGCGATTCTTATTGATATCGATAAAATGGGGAGGGTTGAAACATAGGCTCCTATCTACAAATTTTGTACAGTCAAGGTATTAAATATCGATACGAACAAAGTGACAAAAATATGTACACACTACCATAATAAGTAAGTAAGTAAGTAAATATTCTTTATTGCACCAACAATTATACATTTTACATACATGTAAAACTACAAATGATTTTTTTTGATTTTTGCATAATATATAGGCAATAAGGTCGTGTATACATATTTTTGGCACTTTGTCCGTATCGATATTTAATACCTTGACTGTACTGGAAATCAGATTAACATCGAGTCCACATATAAGTTGTATGTTATATAGTGGATAGTTCTTTGATTGGACTAATATCTGGTCGGGCTTAATGTGGATCCGAATTATTTTAATACAGTTTTTAAGTCGTGTTTTTTTTTATATTAAAAGCTTTATTTTCAAAATGATCTGCAAATACATGTTTCAATAAATGTAACTTTTCTATGGGAAGATGTATCAGGCCCAATTTTATAAAGTTACAAGTTTACAGGCGTTTACTTGCAACACTTGCTCCGTTTTTTACAATTTGCGTTTTATAAAAGTACTGTGTTACAATTTTACAGGTTACAGGTACAAGTGCTTGTAGCTCAACCATAGACGAAAATATGGGAGTTTAAATCATAAATCATTTATTTTGCTTGAAACATGGTACAAAAGATGGTCAATATTTTAGGGAAACACACATTTCACCAGCAGCTGGCATGCAAAATTACCAAATTACACGTATTCATTCCATATTTACAAGGTCATAACAGAACAATATCTTTTTTTTATCTTTATTTATTTATTGAGGGTTTTTAAACAAATGCCACCCTCATAGTGGCTCTCTAACAAAACTACACCAGTCTAATTTTCACTATTTCTACGTGCAATGATATCGATAACCATAGAATAAAGGAGCCCAGCCTCTTCCGAAGCTGGGGATGCTAGGATGCTATTGACTCGGTCGAGGTCATAGGAACAGACATTAAGCAAGCGACGCTGTGCGACACCTCGGCGACATTCCATTGTTATATGAAATACGTCTTCAATTACTCCGCATAAATTACAATTGGGCGTGTCAACTTTACGCATCAAAAACGAAAAATTATTCAAAGGAATGTGGCCAGATCGCAATCTAAAGGCAACAATTAGATCCTGCCTGTTCAACTTACAAAGAGAAAACCATGGGACTCGAGGAAGTGAGGGTTGGATCGTTTTGTACCATATGCCCTTTGTGCGAGATCTTTCATCGAAATATTCAGACCACCGTTAAAGCACATATTCTTGACTTTGTATAGAATATCAGAAAACCAAGGAACATTATGGCATTTTTCACTCATTTCGGATGCTTCCCTAGCCAACCGATCCACCACCTCGTTCCCCACAAGAACAATATCATTAAAACAAGCAGAAAAACATAAGAATATTAAAATACATTAGTAATTTTACAACACATTAATAGTATTAATTAAAATAATTAAGAGATTCGCAATGTCAATAAAATAAAAGAGCCTAAAAATACATAATTACGAGTATACCTATCAGTTAAAAATATTCTCGTAATAATCAAAATAATCATTGTCACTATAGAAACATTTATCTATTAACCATTTTTTTAACCTAGATTTAAATAAATTAAATGGTAATTTTTTGATGTCATCATGTAAACGATTATAAATACTAATTGACATACATAGCGCATTCTTTCCATACAATTTTGTTTTTTTAGGTGGGATAATAAGTCTGTCAGGGTACCTTGTGTTGAACTTCCATACATCTTTTTTTTTACTGAAGAATTCCGGATGAAAGTCTCACAAATAGACAAACTTCATAAATATATATACTAGGTACAGTCAAAAGTTTCAAATCCTTAAATAGCGGTTTACATGATGTTAACATGTCCACATTACATATAGCTCTTATGCACTATTTTTGAGCTATTAACACACGTTCGACATGGCTCGAGTTACCCCACAGAACTGACCTGAGCAGAGAACAAACGAATCCATGATATGCCTGTATTGCGGTTTCTTTCGTGCTTATCTTGGTCAGTCTCCATAGAGCGTATGCAAAAGAGTTAATTTTACTCCTTAAATTAATAATGTGTTCGCTCCAGGAAAACTCATCGTTCAACCAGATACCTAAAAATTTTGTGCGACATGATTCTGCCAGGTTTTGATTTTCATGCAACGCAGTTAATGAATGTTTATTGGCATTTTTATTTACAATTTGTACAAAAGTGGTTTTATCAATATTTATATTCAAATTATTTATACGTAACCATACTATAACATCAGCAATTGTATTATTAATATAGTTATTATATGTCCTAGCCTCATAATACGGTATGACGATGGATAGATCGTCAGCAAAAAGTGTACAGTCAAAAACGGTTAAGTACATTTGGTAAGTCATTGACGTATAATAAAAAAAGAAGGGGTCCCATGATACTACCTTGTGGAACACCTACCTTGTTGTTGTCCTTTGTGGACGATTTGTATTGAACCATGGAACCATGAAATTGGCCTGTAGTTTTCAACATCTTCCTTGTTGTTTTTGTACAAAGGTTTAATTAGAGATACTTTCAAAGGCTCCGGGAAAATACCTCCTGAGAAAGATAAATTTACTTAGACTATTTTGGTTTGTATTTCATCATAACCAGCAGAGTTAGTAGAATAAGATTAGTGATGATTTTACATATTTCATTTTCATCTGTTGGAGTTAAGAACAGATTGGCGTTATTTGTGTTTACTAGAGAGAAATCAGGTTTAAAGTTGGTATTATTAGAATTATTTATATTTATATAAAAGTCGTTAAACGAATTGGCAATATCGAGAGGATTATTTATTGTATTATTATTAATGACTAGTTTTTCAATATTACCATCAATGACCTTAGTTTTATTAGTTACGTTTTTAATAACATCCCAAGTCGCCATACCTATATTTTTGGAACGTATAACATAGTTTTTATTTGCATTTTTTTTAAGCTTGGTCTATGCATCGCTTCAGAATCTTAGAGTAATTATTGTACTTAGTTAAGTATTTTAGTAATTACAGGAGCTCAAACATGAGACTCTTAATTAGGGTTATCGATAATTCGAGATAATTCAAGGAATTCTTACCCCCGCTCCCAGTTTTCCTGTTACTCAAGTAGACCGGGTGCATATTAAAGGTCACGGGATGCAGCCAGGTCAGTCAGTCATCCCTTGCTCTGCGCTGTAATACCAATCTTCTTGCTATCATCAGCATACTTCAGTTCTAATTTGTTACAGTTGAAACTATTGCTATGTTTTGTGAAACTTGCTAAAAATTTTATTATTACGTATAAGAACTGGTAAAATCACTTTTTTTTTTATTCTTTTGTAATATGCCATATAAAATTTATATGAATATAATATTTTGGACCCGGGTACGTCCTTAAGCTACGTCCAAAAGAGAGGTATGGGCTTTGTGAATATCATCTCGCTTTGTGTGGTAGGGCACAGCACAGCGGATGTCATTCCAGATCTAGAGCAGAGCCCAACTGGGGAAGTACCTCCACCTTACAGAAAACCGCAGCCAAATAACACTTAGACCCTACTCATAGTGTTGTGTTCCTGTCGGTGAGTAAGGTTGCCAGAGCTCAACGAGGGGGAGGGGGATTTTTTAACCATTTTTTTAAATATTTCGCAATTAAATGCTGAGCGCACCATTCACGTTTTTTGAAAATATCTCGAAAATATGTCATAATGTTGGGGATACCAATTAATATTCAAAGTTTCTACAATGTCTACCATATTAAAATTAATAATTTTTCTTGTTGTGCACATGCTTGGTTTAATCAGTTAATAATATTAACATCATAATTATTTACAAATTAAGTACTTAAAAAGTTTGAGATCCGCACTCTAATATAGCACTAAAATAGTATAAGAAAGTATTTAATTTCAGTAGTATATTGATATAAATACTACCACAATGGTATGTTTTTAACATTGGCAACATGTGCGAGTGAAACACCGCGACCCACCTTTGCTATCTCAAGTGGACCGTTTTCTCTAGTTTGGTAAAAACACCTTTTTTGAAAAAGTACTATGACAAAAAAAGTTAAAGTGTACTCCACTTTATGTCTCCATGTAACGTACACGATACCGAATATGACTTAGCATTAGCACCCATTAAGCTTAATGACTTAATCCACTTCTACTATAATAGAGTATAGGGAGAACAATTATTTTAATAATAAATGGTGTTTAGGGTGTTCTTCTAGAGAACTTTTAAACTAGGGGGCGTAAAGCCAAAAACTAAAGCAATTAGAAAAGAACAAAAAAATGGCGCGCCGCGATATTGCCAACATACAGTATGTAACAGAACGGAAGGTAAAGAAAGAGACCCATTAATGTTTAGGTCATACTGAGCATTTGTTACTATAGGACCAACTCCGAATCCGAAATCGCGAAAACAAATAGGGGATATTACGCAAAACACTGCGTAGAGGGCACCTCTACCACATACTGAGGGCCTACCGCGAAATACGAAAATCGAAATTTCGTTATCTGCCTCTCTATCACTCTTGGATATTCGAGCGATAAAGAGCCAGAAAACGAAATTTTGATTTTCGCGTTTCGCGGTAGGCCTCGGCCTCCGTTGCCGGTGAAGTCATGTGAGCGAGCCGAGTGTCTGCCGCGTGTCGCTCGCGACAGTGCCGCGATGTCGTCGCGCTCTGCAGTCTGCCTGCCACCCATCGCCACCCAAGCTCTATCTTGGTAATTTCTTTTATGGTTACGTACCCAAAAGGTAAAACGGGACCCTATTACTAAGACTCCGCTGTCCGTCCGTCTGTCACCAGGCTGTATCACATGAACCGTGATAGTTAGACAGTTGACATTTTCACAGATGATGTATTTCTGTTGCCGCTTTAACAAGAAATACTAAAAAACAGAATAAAATAAATATTTAAGGGGCCTCCCATACAACAAACGTATTATTTTCGCCGTTTTTATAGATAATGGTACGGAACGGAACCCTTCGTGCGCGAGTCTGACTCACACTTGGCCGGTTTTTTAATTAACCAAAACATTTCCGAATTCGGTATGCATTTTAAACAACTTTACATGTGTTTATTACACTTGAAATTTCTATGCCACATTTTCAAATAAAAAAACTTATATTGAAATCAGTTCAGTTGACAGTTTTTTGTAATGCCAATCGATCTTGATTTTCCTGAGGATCAAATATCTATATAGGACTCATGGCATTTAAGCAAAACAAAGGTCAGAAGTCAGAAATGAGAGTTAAAGTCTGACGCTCGCACTCGATGATTGAAACGCCTCTAACAAAATGATAATGTAATGTGACGTCACAGAACATTAGTTTGTCCTAATCTATGGAAGATCAAGAAAATTGCTATTTTGACCGTGAAATATTGCGTTTATGTATATAGTTGTCATACAATTTATTTTTCAATAACACTTATGGAATCGAATGGTATAATTTTATTCTTATATTTGAAAGTTAAAATATTTTTTTTCTGATCCATTGAAGCCTCGTATTTCTTCATAATCTCACTATGTCTGTCTTTTTAAATTCCACTCTTATTATAATGAATGGCCCGTTTTCTATCCATTTAGCTAAATTTTGTTATAAAATTCAGCATGTGTCAAGTACCTAATTATCCTCTAAAAACCAACATACGTGCATTACATCACAGATGAGTATATGTTATTACTGCAACATTACATGAATTACATCACGCAAATTAGTTAGACAATTTGCCGATGGATAGCGCTGTACACAATTATACTTAGTATCACAGAAAACCGCCCAGGGGTTGGTCTGTGACTTAGTATAGGTGCTTTAGATCAAGTCTTTCGCCTTTATAGCTACACGGGATAATTCAAAGTAAGTAGAAAGTACGGCATCCTCGGTGCGCGAGTAAAACGAACTCTCACTTGACCGGTTCTTTTCTATCTAAATAGGTACTCATTATACAATTTGTTACGGATAGCCAACCCCTGTTCTATGGAAATGAGCTCGAAATGGTGTGAAAATAGGATGCTTGCGTGCTGCAAGGTTAGATATACCTAGCCGGCCGGTAATAATTTATTAGGCCACTATTAGTTTGCACTAAATAGGGCCCTATGAAATTATGTGCATTAAGTATTTAGTATCATTGACATGCTAATTGATACTATGTTGCTCGCATTAAGGTACCTACTACGTACCTAATGTTTCGAAATGTTCGAAGTAACGCTAAACTCCTCTATAGACTGTAACTGTTTACGCGACTTATATTAACTTATTTATAACACGCTGTATGTTACTCGGCTGCCACACCTAAGTTTGCTCTAGTTAAATTAAAATTACTTTATCGCTCGTGGAAATTGTTACCGGTCGTTCCCATGGTGTCATTTTATTTCCAATAAAACATGCGTGTTTCTGGCATGAGGGTCATATCAGCTGACCGAAGAAGTACCGAATTACAAAATACTTTCAAGCCTATAAAAACATTAACGAGTATAGTTTCTTTAAATTGTTCAGGTCCTAATAAAAGTTGGCAATTATTCTGGATAGTGCTTAAAGCGTTGGCTTCGGCATCAGTGCTAGGGTGTTTGACATTCTACTGTCTGTATATAAAAATTCGCTATCACTACAATGATGTTATCCTTTCCATTAAATTAACTGACGTGATACAAATGAGCTACGATTATAGTCAATACCTAGTGGATTTGTTTTTTGTCTTCAAATATGGCCGAGATACATATGCAGAGTATGATAAACAATTAATAAATATCGATCAAATTCTTATTTCCACCAATTATTCGGCTATTAAAAGAAGACATATTAATTTAATAGTTTATTTCATTGCGATTTGGATATTTTCTTCAGTGTGTGACTTCACCGCGTGGGCAGTAAGCTATGGGAGCTTGCTTCCAACATTATATTCCACCAGTTACATTTATCTCCTAATCAAGATGATCAGTACGCTTGATCTCATGTCACATGTTATGCACGTAGAATATCGTTTGAAAGGTATTGTGAATCAACTTCAGGAATGCTACTGTGATACTAAGCCCTTTCCAGGAGATTTCAGCGACCCAATTGGTAAAAAATTTTGGTTCTACTGTGAAAGTCCATCGAAACCTGGAAATACCAACGAGACGCCGCCGGACAGAACATTGGTATGCAATAGCCCTCAAGCTGTGAGATGGCTGAGTAGATGCTATCTTCTTTTGTGTGAACAGTGTGTCTTCATAAACAGCATGTTTGGGACTAGGGTAAGCATCTAAGAAGCATTAGACAAGTAAAAGCGCGATGATCTTTGATCTGGGTCTCACCTCGTTTAAAATACTACGAACGTGATGAACCTAACCTAGTGAGTGTACTTTTAATTGGTTCCGTGTAACTGTTAGACTTAGGAAAGTATTCGTTTGGTGCACTAATTCTGTCTTTGTCAAGTACAAAATGGGATTAAGTAACACTGTCTTTCTGTTATTAATTATTAAGTAGCTGACGACCTTCCAGCCTCAGAACGATAAAAGGATGATGGGAAACTATAAATGTTAGTGGTTGCCCGAATTAACACTGTCGCTAACATTAACGTAATTTTACGGTATGTGACTCGCGTATTATAGCTTATGGCTTCGCCATGTCCGCGTCCGAGGCTTTGTTCCGTGTCCGTTAGAGCTATGGAAAGCTGCAATTCGGCGTGGATATATAAATCAATAACGCCAACAAAGTTGTAAAATAAAAATTAGAAAAATATCTGTGTACCTCCCCTACACGTAAAGTAGGAATGTATTTTATTTTTTGTCTTAGTTCTATAGTGTGGGGTGTCGTTGAATAGGTCTTAATCTTTAACTCTATGGTCTTAATAGGGGTTTTCAACAAATATTGATAAAGTGAATAATTTCAGACATAATCGCTCCGAAAGAGAATAAATTAATAGTTTAAAAAACACTACAAAAACACGCTTTTTAACCTTGAAACCTGATCATGTTCAAATTCCATTACGTGACTTTTCTCACAAGTGCACGGAGAATTTTTTTACTAGGAACAAGTAAAAAATATTAATCATTAGTAAAATTAGTGAATCCCAGGACAAGGAGATTATAGGTACTAACTAACGGTTATAAACCAGTTTTACTAATAGTATTTACTAACGCCAAAAAAATTGTCCTCCTTGGAATAACAATACTGTTTACTAAAAACAAGCAAACTAAAAAAAAAAACAAAAAATAATGTAACATACTTGCTTTTAACATTAAACAAGAATAGTTTTTCTTATTTTTAGTAACTTTTTATGGGATTTATTATACCTGTTACTAGGAATTATAAAAAAAGTCATGGAATTTATTAAGCCGAGAAGTTTTATCTAGTGTTTTGTTTCTTGGTTTTACTAATCCCATGACTAAAATTCACAATAGTTTGCTTGAGAACAATAAAGCAGCACTCTTATTTTCAGTAATATTTTTACTAGAAATTACAAATCTATATAATAATTCATGGGATTCAGTAAGCTGCAATTTAATTTCAAGTAACCATAATTGCAATGTACAGATGCGTCCGCACCTGAGCCTGATCCAAGCGATCCAAACGCTATCGATACACACCACACATATTTAGATCCCGTAAGGAACGATCACTTCTTACGTGATCTAAATTTGCGTGGCACGCTCCAATCGCACTTGGATTGCTTGGATCAGGATCAGGGCGGCTACCGGGAAAATCGAAATTCGTCAATTGGGGGCATTTTTCTCTGTCACTCTAATTACGTGTTAGTGGGAGTAAAAGAGAAAGATCCCCGCAAATTGCGAATTTCGGTTTTGTAAATTCGTACGTAAGTGTGACAGGGTGGCAATACGTCGAACGTGGTTCGCGGTAAGCCCTCAGGTACGAGTGCTTCTGTAAATTGCAATTATGGTTACTTACATGTCGCTAGCCCAATTTTACAGGTTTCTTTGTTATAAGTTCAACGTAGTTAAAATTAGACTTAGTCATAGTGACATGACAACGTTCAAATTTCAAATCGTCAAAAGTGAAACCTAGAACTGTAATATTGAGCTAGTGAAGTGACACTTGCATAGCTTTTCAGTATGCAGTTTTACAGGGTACAAGGAGCGAATTGTTTATATTTTGACAGCTACTCTTCGAATAATAGGAAATGATAAATTAAATCTAAGTAAGGGCTGTATGAATGTAACAACGTGAATGCAATATGTAACTAGTAACTGTAAAAATAAAACAGGCAATTAAAGTTTAAATAAAATATTAAGTAATTAAGTAACTTTATTTCAAGTTACTTAATTATTAATTTGTGTAATAATATTATAGGACATTATTACACAAATTGACTAAGTCCCACAGTAAGCTCAATAAGGCTTGTGTTGAGGGTACTTAGACAACGATATATATAAATATTTATAAATACTTAAATACATAGAAAACACCAATGACTCAGGAACAAATATCCATGCTCATCACACGAATAAATTCCCTTACCAGGATTTGAACCCGGGACCATCGGCTTCGTATAGTCTGTTCTTTTATTCCGTAGACTAAAATGACTACCACAAATGTCAAACGTATAAAACGTAAAAAAATATGTGACCAGCTTATAACAAATAGTGCTGATCTTTGATTTCAGTTTGTGAATAACCGATAAATATTAAATTCATTTTAGATCCAAAATAAACAATTAATGTAATCTACTCACTACATGATAGGAAGTAAACAATAAATAAAATCTACTCACTACTAATCCACTCAAACATTTAAAAATTGCATTATGAGCTTCGAGGTGACTGTTAATCTTACAATAAAATCGCTTTTAAATATTAGAAATATTGTGTTTAGACCTGGATACAAACTTTCTAAATGCTTCAAAATGGTGTTACTTGCCTATTATAAGTAACTCTCAATAGTTTATTTTCGGTGAGTACCGGTTGTAGCACATCACTATTTATATGACTTAAAAATCCAGCAACACATGAAATGTCATTTTAGTCAACGGGATAAAAAAATAAACTATAGGCAGGGTCAATACCCACTAGGCCAAACTGGTCGTCATCACCACCACACCACACATGGTGGTGGTGTCACGTTCTAACATAGTTGTTAGAACGTGACAGGCATGGTAACAAATGATAGGATCTTAGCCCTACAAGATCACCTGACGGCGGTCACCGTAGAAAAGACTGGCGGGCCGCAGGTTGAGTATTGCTGCCTCACACCATAGGGATGGTACACTATAGCATGGCACGATATGCTCTTGGCCGGTTTTAATCACTCTTGCGACATATTTCGGAGATCGAAGAGCCTTGATCTCCATTTCCAAGCACTAACAGTGCCGAGCAGCGACAAAAAATACGTCAGTTAAACCGTAAAATTAGCTTAATGTTGATGGTTAATACCTATATCATACTAATAATTTTGCTATCTTCATTTACAGATATTACTAAACAGTCTGAGCCTGCTGATAGATATGATACGGTTTACTAACATAGCTGTAAGATTGGTCATCGGATCGCAGGTTTGTATCATTACACCCGAATTCGCTAGCCGACCCGACGCCGATAGTAAAATCACTATTTCTAGAGAACTTTCAAAAATTGCAAAGTTCCCATATGTCAACATCAACATTTTACTTATAATGTGACTTCACCAGAAAGTAGGGTTATGGTTTAAGTACTGATGATTCAGTACACCCTGTAGCCTAGGATACTAGCCAGATTTTTAAAAATGACATATCGGTAGATTTCTCTTGCCCTTCATGACCTGTTTACACTTGTTTTATTAAAGAAAAATCTGTAGAGCCGCCTTAAGAGGACTCCGAATATTAAATCATATTTTTTCTTCTAGCGCCTAAATTATAGAGCAGATATCAATAAAGCAGACATCACAGTAGATCCGTAATTAATACATGAGTGCTATGCAATACAAAATTACTAAAATGAAGAGAGGAAAAATGTTTAGGACTAAATATTGTGATTGCAAAAACAGATTTTAGGTCTGAAATGGGGTTCTAATTCTAACAATATAGTGACAGTAATCAAATTTGACGCATACGAGCTCTGGGATCCATGTTGACGTTCCTTAAAATTCGATTTTTGTGTGGAATTCAATAAGCTTCCGTTTCGCCATACACAAAATATTAACATAAAACTCATAGATCCTGAAAAAACTAGAAAAAACAAAAAAGACTCGCAAGCATGGGTGTGTACCCAACATGCCAATCGTTTACGCTACAACAACGAAACACTATCTGTCTCTCTAACGCACTAATATATGCAAGCGATTGGCATCTTAGCTAGGCACCATTAGTGCATAGCCAACATGCCAATCTTTTACACTTCGACAACGAAACGCTATCTGTCTCTCTATCGCACTAATATGCGCAAACGATTGGCATCTTGACTAGGCACCCAGGGTGCTTAGCGAACACAATTCAAGCTATACAATTCATGCTGTGACTTTCTGCAAATTTAGCCATAAGCGCATGTTCTTTATTTATACCTGCAGTCATTTACTATATCTATTTCATTTTCCATTGGTGTGAAAGAGCAAGGGTTATAGTACACTCTGTACACTACTACTGTGCATATAAAATAAAATAAAGAGTGCCCATATGCTATAACACTAAAATTAATTTTGCTTGAAATTATATTGAAAACTATCAAGATTATTCTTGTCTGCATTGAAACGCGCGTCGCGTTGCCGGCGCTCGCGTACCGAGCACCAACGCCATCTATCGAGCGTTATGTCGTGAAATCGGAGAACGCTCTACTAAGGAATAAGGCCGCGTAGCCAACGTGCATATCGTTCACGCTCCGTGGCGAACGAAACGCAACTGTCACAGTCGCACTAATATGGAAGAGTGATAGAGAGAGATAGCTACGATACGCTACGGAGCGTGAACGATTGTAACGTTGGCTACGCAGCAAGGGCTCTTATTGATTTATCATAATACCTATATAGATCCAATGGTACCTCATTGGATTTTACAAAGACCGGTGGTTTAACCACGATACTTACCTTTACAATATTAATTTTAACGATTTTTTTTATTGAAACACGCTGTGGTTTGTTTAACTGACCCTAAAATATTCACAAAATGTTTTACTACCCAACTATCCAAATGCATTGGGTCACCGCTGCTGACAATCGAAAGACCCTTCAGCCACTTGAGTAGTCCAATGCGGCATAGTAATAACAATTCCTTAGAAGGACTACGTATTGGATAAGCAAGACTAGAGAAGTAGAGAGAGATAAATTATGATACAAAATTCATTTTTATTAGCAACTTGCTCGTTTTATTTTAAGTAAGTAGTATTAAGATTTTTTTGCGATACCCTGCCAGGGTACCATGTTATGTAAAAATACATGCAAATAAAGATTTCTATCTCTCTCTATCTCAGCATATCGTTTGCAATAAAAGACTAAACGTATATTTTGATTCCAGCCCACAATGTACGCATCAGGAAACTACCCCGCGGCCGCGAACGTTTTGCGAATGGTGACGTGCGCGCTCATGATCGGCACGCTGGTGGCGCAGTGCGAGCGCGCGTACAGGCAGCGCGACACCGCGCTCGCCGTCATCGATCACATTCTTGTCGGCAAGGACCCTGGTGAGTGGACTGGCAGGTTGTTTATTTTCTCGTACAGGAGATCAGTGACGTGCACGCTGATGCCCGGCACGCTAATACGCAATGCCAGCGCCGCGCGTACAGGCAGCTCGACACCGCGCTCGCAGTCATCGACCAAAACTACATCGACAAAAGCCAAAAGAAAAGAAAACATGTACCTATCGGGGTGACAGATGCTACGAAAAGTCACAAGCCTATTTCCATACATTATTTAAGTTTCGATATTGGCGTTTTCTATCAACGGTTGTGTCATCTTGGCTTGGTTCCCTGCCCTTCCAACCCACAGGGAAAAACTAAGCCTTATTGGGATAAGTCCGGTTTCGTCGCGATGTTTTCCTTTACCGAACAGCAATTAGGACATAAATAATGCTCGGCTTGGCGGAGGCACTGCCATGTCCCCAGATCTCATGGCATTATACATAAATTCTTTAGTGCTAGTCGGGATTCGAAACCGCGGCCTTCGGCTTGAAAGTAGCTCGCCTTATCGCTATGCCACCAATACTTATCAAGTTATTAATTTATAGGCCTCTATAAAAACATGTCTGTTTAGGTAAAAACTACAAAATATTAATTTCAGATGCTGATCTAAGGTCAGAGCTGACCGTACTCCGAGGGCTGATCCAATCACGACCCATCCAGTTTCATACTGCGTTCTTCTTCCGTCTTGAATATGGCTTTCTCGCTTCCATGATGTCTGTTATGGTTACATACACTATTATTTTAATACAAAGTGTAAACTAAGATGTTATTTTAATAACCCTTTAACTGTAAACTTTTCAAACATACAATAAAACACCCTACTAACTAAGGAGACCATTAAGATAATTATTACGCATTTTTACTACATTTCTCTTCAGTGTCAGTCAAGTTATGGCAGCAGTCATGGTTGTTTTGTTTGTATTTTGGTATTATATAGGTATCTATCGATTTGATAAAAACTTCATAGGCGCTTCACCGCACCGTGTGCTAGTGTGCATTATGTATGCCAGGGTCGCAATACTAATTAGCACTTAGAATAATAATATTTACCTAGGTCATCTTTCCTAAATGAAAATTATAGAAAGTGTAGTAATTGTAGTATATGCGTAATACGATTTACCCGCCAACCGCTCTCCGTTTCGTTGACATTGTTGACAAGCGCCGCACTGAACGGCCGAACGCACGGTACATAAGTACTAACTATTGTTTTATTTAACCGCCCTGGCCTGTGTCCCAAACGAAAGCACATACGCTACAGAAAGTAATAGAAAAGACAATTTCTAATGGCCTGTGACATAGACTGAATAATACGTTACCTTCAAACTATCCAACTTTGCCTACAGGGGTATCATTGCCCAAAAACACATTTTTTATCAAATTCGTTTATGTACCTAGATACATACGCACGCGTCGTCGTGAATGATACGATCTATAAATGTAGGTATACATAAATGTATAACCGTTATAGTAACACCACTATTTTTAGTAGAAAGTAGATTACAATTGTGACAACACTATTTTAACACACATGTGCTTAACTTGACTTGGGAGTTTTCAGCGAGTTGTAGTCAAATGTAGAGTATATTTTTGCGGGCAAAAATAGTTGATGGACAATGTTACAATGAATGGCATCGGGCAAACCTAAAACAGCTTAGAGTGTTCATTCGAATAATTTAGCCAACAGCGCAAGTGAAAGAAGGTTATGTAAGTTTAAAATATATACTGTATTTAATTTCTCTCGTTACCTTTTGTTTAGATCTTTTCTCCCTTTAACGTATCATAAATACATCAAAAACCATATTTACGGCCATTAAACTATTGTAACAGATTTTCTCAAAAGTGACAACCCCTAGCATATGTAAAATGCTTAGGCAAGTCTTGTATGGAAATGGGCAAAAACGGGTTGGTACCATTGCCCACCTAATTTATTCAAAAGTTATACTCTTATCGCTAAGTTATATTAACAGGGAATGGCAGGATTGCCCAAACCTTTTTGTGATTCTTGGACATCATCATCACACGTGCTGTATTTGAGCACCAAATTGACGCGGGCAATGTTGGCGATAACTCCGATATCTTTGCCCGCCCTCTAAAACGCCAAAGAAGTGGGTAAAAACTAGGGCTCCTGATATCCGTGATACACGCCGATCCGTAGCTACGGGTTCTTAAGCCCGGCGGTACTAAGATCACGAATTTCACGAACACGGCAAGGTACGTACCTCGTACCTGCGTTCGCGTCCGGATTCACGTGACACGCCGTGACCGTGACACGCCATGATACGTAGCCCGTACCTGCGTTCGTGTGCGGAGCTTCGGGCTCGGTTCCGTTGGATAGGTACTTATCGCACGTCTCGTAGGTTCGACACGCCCGGGAGAAAAATAAATAAGGACTAGGTATTATTGAATTGAGTTACCACTTAGTATATTGAATACGGGACGTTCGTCGGACAAACATTTACGTGTGAATTAAACTTAAATTGTATTTTTTGCATCGATTTGAATATAATGGTTATATCTAAATAATTTGGGGTTGTTCTGTTTTTTGTATAACCAGCTATTGATTTTAGTCAAAACTAGCGACCTGCTCGTTGCATTGCACTAATATAATAATAATAAATAAATATTATAGGACATTATTACACAAATTGACTAAGTCCCACAGTAAGCACAATAAGGCTTGTGTTGAGGGTACTTATACAACGATATATATAATATATAAATATTTATAAATACTTAAATACATAGAAAACACCCATGACTCAGGAACAAATATCCATGCTCATCACACAAATACATGCCCTTACCAGGATTTGAACCCGGGACCATCAGCTTCGTAGTAAGTATCATTATAATTATGAACTTAAGCAACGCTGTGCTACTGGTTGTCATTATTAAATCAAAAGAAGACATTTTATTCTGTTAAGTATTAATGAAATGAATGAAACATACTTGTAAAAGCTTGCTACTATCAAAGAATATAACGTAGCCTAAATATAAACAAGGCAATCCTAATTCAAAGAAACAAAAGGGTAAATTTCTGCAAATCTTCGGTAGATATGATAAAGGTAATACTACCTGTATTCATTATGTAACAAATTCAACAAAAACACATGTACGGGGCCACGGAAAAAAGTACGCAGCTGTAGTTCTTATCAGTTTCGGACTTTCGGCACATTAAAGAGTACTGTTTATTTCTAGATTGAAGGTAATAATGACATATTATTGTTAGAGTGTTTTATTGTATGACTAACAAGCTAAGCCAACATACCGGGTATTTTTTTGTAGATAAGAAGTGCAGTTGCACGTGCAGACAAAATGAAACAAACAATATACATAAGTAGCTGTGGGCTTTACCTTTTGTTCGTGAAGTTGAAAGAAGTGACCGCGATGTTTTGTTTTACAATTCGTGGTATTTTTTATTTAATCCCGAGGGGGCAGTTTAGAATTTTGAACTCACATTCATTGTCATTAGTTACTCCTGACATCACAGTTGGTCTCCTGACACACAGTGTTGTGGTATTATTTTAGCAACCCGTTTATTAAAGTAGCTATTCATTGTAATTAATGTTTTGTTCTATTCATTTATTACTCATTAATATTTAAAAGGACTTACAATTGGAAATAAATTTTAATTCAAAAGTAATGAAACGGAATTAGAGCTATGAAATCAAAAAAATCACGATACATTTTTATTCGTAGCTCTTAGAGACCGCATCGTATCTTCACTCAACGTCGCGGGCGGACCGAACCGGCGTGTTCTTAAGATACGTGAAGCCGTGATCACGCCTACACGGATCTACACGGATTCACGTACCCTAATTTCACGTAGCCGAATGTCACGTGTGGAACGGACCAGAAAACCGTTGCCGTGAAACACGAAACCGGGCGCACGGCTACGGGTTCACGAATCACGGACACGACCGCGAGCCCTAGTAAAAACACGATATTTTTTTCTTCAAATAAACTGATGCGTCCTAAGTCGATGCGAAAAGTCCTAAGATGTCTTTTTTTTGTTGTGAAAATGGATAAAACAGTTTAAACATACAGCTCACAATAGCAAAGTTAAGTACTATTGTTTTCATTAATGGATGGATTTCTGCAACGTAACGCCAGATACAATAAATCGTGTAGATTTAGATAAAATATAGTCATTAGAATTGTAGGTAGGTAGAGTCAGACCGAGATAAGTTGGCAGCGATTTTGACAGCCCAGACAGTGCAAGTGTTATTAAAAAACTTAACACTTGCACAAGCTATCAAAAGCGTTGCCAACTTAGCTTCGTCTGACTCTAAGTACATATAAGTTTCAATTATTGAGATGATTTCGTGTAAACATGGTCCATTATTCAACAAAGTCATTTGTAGTGTACGGACAAGTTGTGGCATTTTGAACAGAGCAGGAAATGGAGTCGTTATTATCTATTAACTTTTTATGATTTAATGAATACATTCAAATTTTATATGATATTTACTTTACTCATAAAATCTATTTTTCTTGCTCTCTCACATTCAATCAATATACTTTTTAACCATATACAACCTTAATTGATTACTGGCCAAAAACTTTATAAACTGTAGATACGACAAAATAATTTGATGTTGTCAATTTAGACAACAGTTTGATATATGTGTTTTTGTAATACGCTAGGCTAATCATTTAAAACAGCACGACAGCAGAAATATAAATTAAACATTATGAATGACCCACCAGAATCGGCAATTTTGAAGTGGATTGAACCATACGATAATCGTGTATGTAAGGATAACAATAACGTGTACTGTATATCATGTGAAATATATCTAACACAAATGAAAAAATATAACATTGAAAAACATGTTAAAAGTAAAAATCACCAAATAAATTGTGGAAACCAAAACGATACCTTTGTCTACGACTTATGTGTATTCCTAATTGCGTGCAACATCCCTTGGACTCGTATCCAAGGGAAGGGAAAATCATCCAGAATTTTCCTGCGAGGTAAACGTAATTATAAAATCACTAGATGATGCATTACAAATACCATTTTTACTAGCATGTAAAGTCGTTAAACTTGTAAACGCTAAAACAATTGCATCTGCGGTTGACAAAAGTTTAAAATTTTTGTGGCAGGACAACTACTCCAAAAGTTTAAATAAATGTTTGATATTCTGTACTGATAGTGCTGCGTACATGATTGCAGCTGGCAAAAATTTTAAGGAAAAGCTACAGAAAAGTAAAGCACGTTACTTGATTAACTTAACAGGTACGGTCGGAACATAAATTTGTGAATTGTGTGATATCAAATGTCAAGAAAATTTTCTTAAAGTCACCCCATCGCGTTCGGTTTTTTAAGGACCACGCTCCAAATGTGCCTTTACCACCAGAACCTATAATAACTAGATGGGGCACCTGGTTAAATGCTTTTATTTACTACGATAAACATTTTGATGTTATTCAAAACATCGTAATGCAGTTGAACACAAATGAGGCCATTGCTATAAAAAAAAAGCTCAAGCACTGTTAGGAATGAAAATTTAAAAGACGAGTTTAATTTTATAATAGAATCTTACCAAATTATACTTGAATCAATAGAGAAGTTAGAATGTACAAAAATTCCTAAGTTTTCTGACAATAGACATAGTATATATATTTTTAGTCTAAAAACTTTGGCACTACTTGAATAAGAATTAAAAAGTGTAATAAATATGTTTTCGAAAAAATCATGGTATTGTTAATCATTTAATCATAAAATGCCCCTAGGCGACTCCATTTCCCGCTCTGTTCAAAATGCCACCACTTGTCCGTACGCTAGTTATTTGTTTTTATTTTATACCTGACCGTCAAATACCTGTCAGCCTATGTAAGTGCTTAGTCCTAGAAATTTAACAAAATGTTAAAGTACGAAACGAATATGATGCCAAACATGCAATAGGAAGAATTTTAAGTTTTTTAAAGATGGGCTTATACGATTGTGCAATTGTGCATGTTGAGACGTCTTCTTTCACTATTATCCTTCTAGACCATGTCATACCTACCTAGCGTAACATATAATTTATCATAGTCCAGTTATCATATCTGTTTGCTTTATCTCTGTAATACTCTAAATGTGCTAAAATTAATTGCACAACCGCTAAGTTGCTAAAAAATAATGATATTGTGAAATTAAAATGAAATAAATGACTCAGACACCGAACATTTCACTCGTAATAATTGCTTGCTCGATGCAATGTATTGAAACTCTACCGAACTAGCAAAAACACGCTTACAACAGTCTCAAGACTACAATTTTTTCGCTCTTATATTGATTTTATATCATCGTATAAGCCCGGATTTGGGCACAAATTATAAGCGTATTTATTTTAATATCGTTCTAATATCAGTCTAATTTAATGCTGTTTGCGTTTACAGTAATCTTCCCAAAACTAATTTAATGATATTGTGAAATTAAAATGAAATAAATGACTCAGACACCGAACATTTCACTCGTAATAATTGCTTGCTCGATGCAATGTATTGAAACTCTACCGAACTAGCAAAAACACGCTTACAACAGTCTCAAGACTACAATTTTTTCGCTCTTATATTGATTTTATATCATCGTATAAGCCCGGATTTGGGCACAAATTATAAGCGTATTTATTTTAATATCGTTCTAATATCAGTCTAATTTAATGCTGTTTGCGTTTACAGTAATCTTCCCAAAACTAATTTAAGCTACCTCAGGCTAATATCGCTTTTACATAAGTATCTTGTAAGCCTAAATAAACTTATTTTGATTTTTTGGAAGATCACACAGAGTTGAAACATTCTATTTATAAAGTATAAGTGTACGAATAAAATTAACTGCAGCGTGACAAAAAAAAGTGTAAATATTTATCAAACTGTTTATGAATTATGTTTAAATATAATAACGTGCTCGTTATCATTGTGTGTGTTCATGTTTTACGGTAAGTATTCACATGGGAAAATATTATTTACTGTAAAGTAAACCCTGTTTTACGCTTCAAACTTCATGCGCCTGATCAAATATGGGTATTTGTATCCTCTTATAATTATTTTATTTATTTATTTGTATTGATAGGGAGCCATTGCTGTAGGTGTATTTTTCAAGCGCACTATTAGAGTATTTTAAGATTATTTACACTAACTTTGGCATTCTGAATACAAATGATATGGCCATGTTGAATTAATTAGGGTTTCTTGCTTTACTTAGTAAAACCCTTAATATATTTGTTTATCCTTACTTGATTACTAGACACATACTAATAAACTAAATGTCTTTTTATTTAAGTGACAAGATTGGTGATGCGAAATGGTTAAATTTATGGATTCCCAAAATCGATTTAAGATCAAATCATCTTATATTGAACTTGTCTTGTGTGATTTAGTATCCTGATCCTATATCACTCCAATATCTTACTAAAGTGCCGCTGTTGATCTTATTATAGCTTTAAATAAGATCAAAAAAGTACGTACTTACAGTGTCCTTATGCTATGCTGATATTAGCCTTACATTCTTACAATAGCATTTAGAAAGTCTAATATAAAATCAAATGAACTTAGAGAATGGGGATATAAGACCAGGTACTCTCAAGATCAATGAGACTTCGTAAATGTTATTGTAGGAGCAAGAGGCTTATAATAGTATTATGCTATGCTGATATTAGTCTTGCATTCTTACAATGGCATTTAGAAAGTCTAATATAAAATCAAATGAACTTAGAGAATGGGGATATAAGACCAGGTACTCTCAAGATCAATGAGACTTTGTAAATGTTATTGTAGGAGCAAGAGGCTTATAATAGTATTATGAAATGCTCTTATAAACATATATAAGACGAGGTAATAAGACTGACCTTACTAAAGTCTGTTCTAGCTTGTCTAAGACTCATATAAGAGCGATTGTTATTCCAAAACAATAATAAGAGCGCTATAAGCTCACCACTCTTATAAAGTGCGCAATCTGAGACTTTTTTGCTTGTTGGGTAGTTATTGAAACGTCATGTCGGGTGCCTGAACTGAGATACTACATGAGGCTAGCTATAGGAAAATAAAAAACCGGTCACATGTTTTACTCGCGCACCGAGGGTGCTACGTGCGGTACTCCGTACAAACTTTGAATTATCTCGTGTAAGTAACTATAAAGGCGAAAGACTTCAACAGAAGTACCTATACTAAGCATATTTGTGTACAGCGCCATTTATCGGCAAATTGTCTAACTAATTAGCGCGATGTAATGCACGTATGTTGGTTTTTCGAGGATAATTCTCTATCATGTGAACCGATTTCAAACATGATATTTTATTTGAAAAAAACGTGTATTTAATGTAATCTAATAGAATTTCAAATGTAATAAATACTCGTAAAATTGGTTAATTTGCAAACGGAATTCGGAAAGGTATTTTGTTAATAAAAAAAGTTACCAAGATAGAGGTCTGATTATATTTATCCTGTCAAATTTATAGTAATGTTAATATTATGTAAAATTTTCATAATTTTTCGTCGGTAAACTTCGAGAATAGGGGGGGACGGTATTTTTTTCACATTTTCCTACATTAATAATTTTTTTTCTCTATGAAAAAACTTGACCGAGTCACTAGACTTTAAAATTTTGCCCCCTCTTCATATTGGGCATTTTCCATAGTTAATAAAAAAAACTTTCAATGTGTCTGGGTTAGCTTTATTCATAACTATACCAAATTTCAAATCGATTTCTCTCCATTTCGATCAAGTGGTTCTCGAGATATTTAGCGATGTGACAGACAGGCACACAGGCAGACGGACGGACAAAGGCGCACTACCTATAAGGGTTCCTTTTGTACCTTTTTGGTATGGAACCCTAAAAATCGACAGAAGAGTTTTTGTACTCAGTAAGGTCATAAATTCTGTTACAAAGGTTTTGACTGATACTAAAGCTGTAGGTACAGATCCCTCTGATCCCTTATTATTCATATCTATAAGATTGAAAGCTTACTTAATGCTGAATTATACTATATAATTTAACACAATTTGGTTTTGCAGTTTTGCATAATTCTAAGTAATATTCGGATTTTTTAAATAAAAAAAAATATGCAAAAAATAAGCGACCTGTTCAAGGTGATTGTAATCCTTATTTAACTTTTTTTCTTTTTTACGCGGTTGAATATTACATAAAACAAAAACTCATCAGCAGCAAACATGGATATTTTATCTTTGTTAAAATACGTATCAACGTGTATTGGATTGCCAAAATTGCAACTGTACGTGTTTTACCAAACCTACTTATTGGATAGCAGTAAAAAATTAGCGCGTCACTGAAAAGTACCATAAATTTGAAGGGTAGGTAATAGTAATAGCTGAAGGACAGACTTGCCGAAAAACTAAATGCTGAAGATAAAATAACGTTAAAATAGCTAGTTATAGTAATCATCTGTATATATATCCATTAGGTATGTATATTGTTATTGTAAATAAAAAATATTAAAAAATAACGTTCTAATAAGGTAGATTCATACAAATACATAACTGTACCGGTACCTATTTTATTAATTTGACTCTGTTTTTACTCTCTTTTGTAAAGTATAATCTTTCTTCAGTAGAATCTCTTTTCACAATACATAGCCGCGTATTCGCTAACGAGAATCTCAAAGTTAAGCAATCTAAATTTTAAACTAAGTAATTATATTACGATTTGATCAGTATAAAACAAGCTTTCAAATCATGGCAAACTTTTTTTTTATCAATAGCTTTGTATGACATTTTATCAGTGAAATCAAAACTATAATACACAAATGCGAGACAAAGACCATATAATCACTACGTACGAGATTCTTACTGTTTGAAATAATTCATACCTAGTAGGTTCTGAATGAAAGACACTGTGTGTGTGTGTGTGTGTGTGTGTGTGTGTGTGTGTGTGTGTGTGCGCGTGTGCGTGCGTGTGCGTGTGTGTGCGCGTGTGTGTGCGTGTGTGTGTGCGTGTGTGTGTGTGTGTGTGTGCGTGTGTGCGCGTGTGTGTGTGTGCGTGCGTGCGTGCGTCTGTGCGTGTGCGTGTGCGTGCACGTGCGCGTGCGCGTGCGTGTGTGTGTGTGTGTGTGTGTGTATCAGGGTAAGATCTGTTCATAATCTAGTGACAACAACAAGGACTACAGTTTTTTCTTACAGATGTTTATGTAGGGGATAAATGTTTAGTTTTGTTAAAATCTTATCCTACTTGTTACTGGACATACCAAACACTTCCGATTCGAATGAATTTTACTTGATGTACTATAAAAAATAAACACTATAGGGGAAATATATTGGAAAAAATTTAAGTTTCATGGAAAACTGGGAAATAGATGTTCTTTTAAAAGGACGATAGCAACATGTACTACCATGAATGAGCGTAAAGGACGCCTCTCTATAACAAATGTTGATTCAAATTAAAACTCAAGTATATTATTAAACAGTTTTATTTAGAAGTATGAAAATTTTCAAAACAAAACTTAGGGGGCAAAGTTACGACACATTTTGGGCATATGAAATTTGCTTTTTTATGGCATTCGATACACCGAAGCTGAGTATCTCTGTAACGTATTATATTATATGATCTTTCCCGTCAAAGCGTGAACAATCACGGAACATTTGGGATGTTCGTGTATCTCTCCGTTTTATTTTTTTTATAAATTTCAAGAAAAGCTGATGCTAAATATCTGCGAACATTCAGAAAGTCGTATGCGTAGCCATGTCTAGTGCGTGACAACTCTATATCGGACTGACTGATCTGATTGGACCTATCGACGCCGTCCATATTCTCATTATACTTCTCTATTACAGTTGGCATCTACTAGTGTGTACTTTTTTTGTTGCTGTGAAAATCTCTTTACTTTTGCCAAAGGTTCTATTGTTACTGCATTAGATGCAACTGTAACAACGCTGTTAGCATGCCACTTGCAAACTACTATTTGTTTATTTCGGGTTGACTGATATTGGAATGTTCCCCGAGGGGACTTCTGTAGTGCCTCGTTTTGCCACACGATTTTCACGCACAGGTCCAGTGGCTTGAAATCCTCGAACTCGTAATTCATCAATCTTCAACCACATATCTTCTGATTCCACGCGTCTCCGTTTTGAAAGTTGGATTAGTGGTACATCCTTGTAATCACTGGAGTCTCTTTCCGATCCAAAACAAACCATCCGGGTAAATTGTTCAAATTCACTTGGTTTTCATCCCCAGAGCATTGCAGTTTTTGGGAGGCAAAATAATGATAGACTTAAATTAAGAAACTATTATCTCATATGTATTGATTATATCTCAGTAAATGACATTCGATAGCGAGAAAGTTAAGGAAAATGTATGGAGTAATTGTATAATTTGTATAGTTATAGTACCTCTACCGGTCACCTAAAGAATTAAAAATGTTAACTGGTACCAATTGACTATGAGTTTCGCTAACGTTAATTTGGAGATGTGGCTAATTTCACATCAAACGAAGCACTCTCGTTCTAACTTTACCGAAAAGACTGGGTAGGTACGCACAACAAACAGGAAAACGTTATTATTTAAATATTTACCCTATTAATTTAAAGCGCTAATTTAAATTGTCACTTTATTACGGACTTAACCTACATAAAGATTTGACGTAGCCATAGTTACGAAAATAATAAACACGCCAAACGTCAGTAGAAACAAGTAAACAATGCTTTATTCAAAGAAATGCAAAATATATACGATGAATATGTGAAATATCATTAATTATCGTGTTAAGATTGTAATTGTGCTTGTTAAAAAGTATGAAACAAATTATACAGCTCGATCTAGAGGCTACTGACGCTATTATACTGTTGGCTAATGGCTACGCTATAATATAAGTTATGATTACGTTGAAAATAAGTAGTACACACAGGTAAACATTTTTATTTTGGTATATAATTTAGGGCTATACGTAAGTATTAGCCAACTAAATTAAATGTTCATGATCTCGAATTTATTTCAATTTTCAGATTCTGAACCACCAACAAAAGTTTTTCAAGATAGTTTTGAATTCCTGTTTCCAAACTGAAACATGAAGCAAGTACAGATGTAGTGCATAATTGTTTACCATCGTATTTTCTCGGAAACGTTCACATTTGTCATGCTAGTTCAGTCAATTTCAGTACTTTTTACCGAGACTGACTGAAATACTACATTCGTAAGTTAAGGGTAGTAAATAAGTGGGTACTTACGAACAAATGTTAATTTTTATTTAATTTAATTAACACGAGTTCGTAATTCTTGTACCGCCCGTAGCACACACAATGTTTTTCATCACATTTGTGAGGAATCGATGTTTGGAGTGCTCTAGCTCTTAAATTAAAAAAAAATATCAAAACAGTCGGACACAGATATTGATAATATTCATCTGTATTGAAAAAATCATTGCTCTGGGGTCAAAAACCACGGAGGAAAGAGTTGAGTACGTTTGTATAGAAAAATTACCACTTCCCCATCCTCTTAAATCCTGTTTTAGTTAAAATTTTGAGTGAAAATACTGTTCCCAAGTAGTGCTTTAAGGATGACTCACGCTACAACGGTCCGGGCCCGGAACGGGGCGACCGACACTTCAGTTTTCTATAGAAAGTGTCACGTGATCACCGTCACTTGTCATGGAAAAAGGAGTGTCGGGCGCCCCGCGGCCCGAGCCCGGATCATTCTAAGCGTGAGTCATCCTTTACGGTGCCATCAACGGAAAATTTTGCGGAACTGATGTCAATACAAAAAAGGTTTAGCAACGGTTGTGTTCGTTTATTTATTAATTTCAGGGGCGTCTATTTCGGTAGCAGTAAATATTTTGGCAGTATCTTGTAATCTACAAACGTCTCGCGGCAGAATTTGGTTTTGATACATTTATCGGTGTTTTGTTATATTAAATGGCTAATTCACTAATGCTGAGATATGGGCTTTCCGTGTTTAAGATAATATGTAAGTATAAACGGGATATATGTACGCACTTCAGATATTTATCATATAATGGCAGGTGATACCGATATCGCGTAGTTGTGATTGGGACGCCACGGATGGGGCGCTTAGTTCTTTAATAAATTTTATTCACGTTTTTTTAATTTACGTGTCATATAATATGAGCTGCATAATATTTCAATAAATAACCAATAATAGTGTTATTAGTGATTTCATTTGATGTGAAATATTAAAATGAAGCGATCCGGAACTTATAAATTTGGTGAAGACCCCAGATCGAAGCACAACAAAACGGATCTCTCAAATGTGCAGTTTACAAATGGAAAAGCAGAGACGGAAAAGGAGTAAGTACTTATTGGCACTTGTATTAATTAAGTGGTCTGATTTGCGTATTTTCATTGCACATTATCTCTGTACAGTCACTTGCTGAAATAATGTTATTTGTAGACATAAGAGCGTGTCATAATTATATTATCTACTGAATGTTTGCTAGCATAACGAGTAGAGCAAATTTTTAATGCAAACGTTCAATTCAATTCAATGCATTTATTTGTCGAAAAACAGTTGGTGTTACAAACAGGTGTTACTTTTTATTTTATTTTATTTAAAAGGCACGCTAAACAGACAATATTTAATTTTACAATATATAAGAATGGCATCCAAAATAAACATGCACAGCGAGATAAAATTACAACGAGCAATAAATATCCTAAAATTATAATAAAACCGGCCAAGAGCATGTCGGGCCATACTCAGAGTAGGGTTCCGTAGTTACTCTTCCGTCACAATAAGCTAAACTGAAGCTTAAAGTATAGTAGATTGTTAACCAGGGGATGAACTGTGGATGTACGTCTTTTTACTATGAAAGGGATTTTTTTTGCGATAACTCAAAAACAGCTAAACTGATCATGTTCGCTATAGTTTTCATTTAATGTCTTTCTTAAGCTCTACTTCCACGATTTTTTTTCATATTTTTGGACCTATGGTTCAAAAGTTAGAGGGGGGGGGACACATGTTTTTTTCTTTCGGTGCGATTATCTCCGAATATATTCACTTTATCAAAAAATGCTTCTTTTCCTTCAACCCTACATTGTGAGATATCGTTGGAAAGGTCTTTCGAAACTAATAGGGATCTTCAACAAACATTTTTTGATAAAGTGAATATATATTCGGAGATAATTGCTCCGAAAGAAAAAAAAATGTCCCCCCCCCCCTCTAACTTTTGAACCATAGGTCAAAAAAATATGAAAAAAATCGTGGAAGTAGAGCTTAAGAAAGACATTAAATGAAAACTATAGCGGACATGATCAGTTTAGCTGTTTTTGAGTTATCGCAAAAAAAATCCCTTTCATAGTAAAAAGACGTACATCCACAGTTCATCCCCTGGTTAACAATCTACTATACTTTAAGCTTCAGTTTAGCTTATTGTGACGGAAGAGTAACTACGGAACCCTACTCTGAGTATGGCCCGACATGCTCTTGGCCGGTTTTGTTGGTAAAGTAGCACCATATGTACTGTAAATGGACTTTACTATATTTACGCAACACTCAGGAAACTGAAATACCCCCCGCGATCGCCTCGCACTTTGTGTTCGAAATTTATTTTAATTTTAAATCGGAAAACGGCCGCTGGATAACCTGTATAAAATAGCGCGAAATTAAAAAGTAGATGGACCTGCAAACCTGTTTCGCTCATGTTCGAATTTACAGCTTTTTCCACTGACCAAATAGATTTGCCAAACTAGTATTCTACAAAATTTAAGAACATAACAGATTAAATAATTATGTATTAGATATTAAGGATATCTCGAACGATCTTTTAGTTTTATTTTGTCAAGTGTTTGACAAGTGACCGATAGTTTTGCCGATAGTTTGTTGAAGATCCCTATTAGTTTCGAAAGACCTTTCCAACGATATCTCACAATGTAGGGTTGAAGGAAAAGAAGCATTTTTTGATAAAGTGAATATATTCGGAGATAATCGCTCCGAAAGAAAAAAACATGTGTCCCCCCCCTCTAACTTTTGAACCATAGGTCCAAAAATATGAAAAAAAATCGTGAAAGTAGAGCTTAAGAAAGACATTAAATGAAAACTATAGCGGACATGATCAGTTTAGCTGTTTTTGAGTTATCACAAAAAGTTTTCCCTTCATAGTAAAAAGACTTTAATTAGGTACTGATTATGCAAATTTGCCTATTTGTTTAACTCGGGTGAAAGATACCGTTTCATCCCTTGGTTAACAATTTACTATACTTTAAGCTCCAGTTTAGCTTATTGTGACGGAAGAGTAACTACGGAACCCTACACTGAGTGTGGCCCGACATGCTCTTGGCCGGTTTTTTACTAATGCGGTGAACTCCCAGGCTGAAGTACTGGACCTCGGACTATCCGATCATACGTGTCAGGTTATCACTGTTCCCACTAGCCTAGGTTTTAAAGAACAGTATTGGCATCTGAAAAACTGATTTTTGAAATATATCTCAAAAATCAGTTTTTCAGATCCAAATAATGCTTATAAAACATAACAAATAAGTCTTATTTTTGACCTTTGCGTACCGACAAAAAAAAATAAAGTAACACAGAAAGATACCTAATTGGAAAAGTAAAGGAATTGTGATTGCTAGTAAACGGAAAAGGCAATTATACTTACAAACTCTTAAGTCAAATAACGCGAATGTTAAATGTGAATACAAAAAGTATTGCAGGATCATGAAAATGGTGACGAAGCAGTCAAAGCGTAACACAGATAGTAACTTCATTAACCAGAGTACAAACAAAAGTAAGGCTACATGGCAAATAATAAAACAAAATACAACACACATAAACACGATAAAGGATACAATAGAGCTTATACAGAAAGATAATATTATTTTGGACAATCCTCTTGACATTGCTAATTCAATAAATGAATTCTTTTTAACATTAAATAAAATAAGTGACCCTCCTCAATATAAACCAAATATCCAGCCAGTTGTTTCTAGCATATTTATGATGACGAAATAGTAAAAATTGTAAGAGAATTGAAGAATATAAATAGTACTGGACATAATTAATAGAATCAGGCGTTACTTTGCGGAAATCCATGCTAATTAAAACAAGAAATATTGTGTCAGTTGTCGGGTGTCAGACCGTCAACATCTCCAGCATCTCCTGAGGATGCCTCGTAGAGAGGCGAAACACGTGTCGAGTTTTGTACTTTTGGTGGTGGGTTGTTATATTTATTTGCGTATTTATTTTTGCGGTGGGAGGGTGGGAACATTAATTGCATGTAAAAATACGCAAGTAAGTATAACGGGTTAGCACTGATTGACTAGCACGTTATTTTCTCGCGGATTAGCAAAGTAATATTTCTTGTTTTAAGTACTGGACATGATCAAATACCCTTGAAATTAATTAAATCAAGTATTGAGTACATAGCGGGGCCCTTGACCCATATTATAAATTTAACTTTAGAAAGTGGCATCTTTCCTGATGATCTAAAGAAGGCCTTTACACAAAAAGGGGTCCAAACTAGACATGAATAACTATAGGCCAATTTCATTAATGCCAATTTCTCAAAAATATTCGAATAAGTAATATTAAATCGCATGACATCTTTTTTTGATAGACATAAAATAATAAATGAATTTCAATTTGGGTTTCAAAAGGAAAAAAAATACTATATTAGCTATATTCAAAATTTTACATAAAATTTGGATAGACATGGATAAAAGGAAAACTTCCATTGGATTATTTATAGACATGTCAAAGGCGTTCGACTGCGTTTCACATGACATTCTATTTAGACAGGTGGAGCTATCGGGATACGAGGAGTTGCTTTAAAGTTAATGCAGAATTATCTTAATAAAAGAACACAAGCTACGTCATTAGACTCATATGATAAGAATACAAAGACCGTAACAAAAGTAATTGTGATGTATGTAGGTAGGTATAAAAATAAGTATAGGTACCCACCGTCACTATCTATAATAAACCAGTCTTGCATTAACGCCATTGTGTTTCATTTAATACATTCTAACTGGCGACGAATTGGTGAAATTTAGTCGAAATTAGTGACCATGCCTTTCGGAAAGCTACACGAATTCGATCTACACGGTCGAGGGAATTGGGACGCGTACGTACGGCTCGTGGATCAGTTCATTTTACTGAATGAAATAAAAGACGAGTTGCGCGTGGCCACGTTGGTAACACACGTCGGCTCAGCGACTTACGAATTGATGTGTGATCTGTGTGCACCTGATCATCCAGAAAAGAAAGACTTCAAAATCCTAGTGGATCTTGTAAAAAACCATTTGGACCCAAAAAGATCAGAAATAGCCGAGAGACATATTTTTCGACAGCGGCGGCAAGCGGAAGGCGAATCGGTCGGGGTTTTCCTTCAAAATTTAAAACATCTCGCGACACATTGCAACTTCGGTTCAAGCCTGGAGGAAAATCTACGCGACCAATTTGTTTCGGGCCTCAGGAGTGAAGATATGAGGTCGCGCTTGTTCGCGGAACCCACATTGGACTACAAAAAGGCGGTGGAGTTGGCGCTCGCATTGGAAGCGGCCGAGCGGCACGCTGAGACAGCGGCCATCGGCGGCGGCGGCGGCGGCGGGGCGCCGACGGCAGGACTCGGACAGGGCGCGGCCGGCCTGCACCGCGTGGGCCAGGCGCCCGCGGCGGCCAAGCGGCGGCCCGCTTGCTGGCGCTGTGGCCGGGAGGGACACGGGCCTAACAAGTGTCGCTACAAGTCGTATACTTGCAACCTGTGCAAGGACAAAGGACACTTGTCTACAATGTGTAAAAAAGGTGATAGTGCCGGCAGGTCTAAGTATCAGAACTACATTAATGGTGATAGTTCGGACGACGATATGAGTGATGGTATGTACAAGATTCTATCAGTAAAAAGTAAGATAAAAGATGGACCTTTTCATTGTGAACTTAGAGTTAACAATCGTAATATTTCATTTGAAATTGACACGGGCAGTAGAATATCGGCGGTATCAAAACAATTTTACGATAAACATTTTTCACATTTAAACTTACAAAAAGATGACGATAGATTCCATTCATATACGGGAGTACCAATAATCCCATTGGGGTACATCAGAGTGCGTGTTACGAGCGGGAGGGAGTCAGCTGATTTACCGTTGTTTGTTATTGATAACGGCGGCCCGCCCTTGTTAGGCCGATCTTGGTTGCGCAAATTAAATCTCGCTTCTATAAAGATAAACAATATATCTGACAACAATGATCCCTTGGTGCTTCAATTAAAAAATGAGTTTCCAGAGGTCTTTGATGATAGATTAGGTACTTTTAAAACAAAAATACACTTGCATTTGAAAGATAGTGCTCCGATATTCTGTAAAGCCCGACCGTTGCCTTTAGCGCTGCGTATGCCAGTCGAACGTGAGCTTGAAAGGTTGCAATCCGAAAATGTAATTTATAAAGTGGAAACCTCCGAATACGGGACGCCCATAGTTCCCGTAATCAAGCGCGACGGTTCGATTCGCATATGCGGCGACTACAAGGTCACTGTAAATAAATGTTTAAAAGAATTTCACTATCCCTTGCCCCGCATAGAACAATTGTTTGCGGCTTTAAGCGGAGGGGAAAAGTTCACTAAATTAGATTTAAAGAACGCATATTTACAACTTGTTCTCGATGATGACTCACAGCCTCTAACCGCTATAACTACACACGTAGGTACCTTTTTGTACCGACGGGCTCCATTCGGAATAAAGTGCTTGCCTGAAATATTTCAAAAACTTATTGAAGAAACCCTTAGCGGGTTGGAGGGCGTAGTGGCATTTATCGATGACATTTGTGTTACTGGTAGAAATAAAGATCATCATATGAAAAATTTGAAAGCGGTTTTAACTCGACTGAGGGAAGCAGGTTTGCGTATTAAATTCGAAAAATGTGAGTTCTTTAAAGACGAGGTCTGTTACCTCGGTTATAGGATAAATAAAAATGGCCTGCATACGGACAAAGATAAAATTGCCGCAATTGAAAATTTACCTGTGCCACAAAATGTGTCACAGCTTAGAGCCGCTTTGGGTCTTATCAACTATTATGCACGATTTATACCCAATACCAGTGCTATTTTACACCCACTGTATGCTCTACTTGCCAAGGGTAACCGGTGGCAGTGGACACATTTGTGTGATCAGGCTTTCAAACAGGTAAAAGGTGAGTTGCTGAACAGTCCAGCGCTGGCACATTACGAGCCTTCGCTGCCACTGGTTCTCTGCGTGGACAGCAGTGCCTATGGACTTGGTGCTGTGCTGGCTCAACGGTATCCTGACGGCACCGAGCGCCTCGTGTGCTGCGCGTCGCGCACGCTTAGCGAGACCGAGCGGCGCTACAGCCAGATAGATAAGGAGGCGCTGGCCATCGTGTACGGAGTGAACAAGCACCATCAATATCTATTCGGCCGTAAGTTTACCCTTCGAAGCGATCACAAAGCGCTCACATACATTTTTGGCCCGAAGCATGACATACCTCAAACGGCCGCGAGCCGCTTACAGAGGTACGCAGTGCGACTGGCAGCATACGACTTCGATATAGAGTTCGTATCGACGGATAAAAACGGTAATGCGGACGGTCTTTCCCGCTTACCGCTCCCTGCAGGGTCGAGGAAAAACGATGAGGACGACGCGGCATATCTACACTTTGTGGAAGAAACTTTCCCTCTTAGCCACAGAGACGTGGCGAGGGAAACAAAAAAAGACATAACACTATGCAAAGTGTACGGGTACATCATGAGCGGGTGGCCTTCAGACACGGAAATAGAAAATGAAAAACCTTATTTCCACCGCAAGGACACGCTGCACATCGATCATGATTGCATAGTGTGGGGGTATCGAGTAGTGATCCCCACCAGTCTGCGGGCACAGGTGATGGAGGAGGTACACGCCGGTCATGTAGGTATGGTGCGCATGAAACTGTAGCTATGGGGCTATTAAATAATATGCTGTAGTTTAACATTTATAAAGTTTATTATAGGTTAAACACAGTCCACAGAAGATAGTCAGTACAGTACGGAAGAAAGAAAATAGCACAGAACACCGTAGAAGAAGAAATACAGAAAAGTACACATAAAACGTAATTAAAATGCAAGCGAGAGCGATCGGCCTGCGCGCAGCCTCCCGGCGTCAAGTATCGGATATGACTGAGTTGGCTAGGAAAACCGAGCGCGCACGAATGCGCCCGAAGATTGGACCGTTACTTTTGGGTACAACGCGCGGCGCGGAAGCGCGGCGCGCAGGCAACTAACATTAACAACAAAAACGATTTAAACATACATAATATGTGTTGCTACATCAGCCCCTTCGGAGACCTTTAGGTCGATTACAGGTAGCTAGGAAAACGTACAACACGTCCTGAGCGAGTTCTGCGTTCAGTCTTTGCTGGTTGTGGCGCTACGAGCTGCTGATCAGAAACTGGACTAGGATCGGGTTCGCTTAGCATGTACGCGGGCTTGAGCCGGTCGATGGAGACATTATTTGGCTTACCTTTAATAAGGATCTTGAAAAACTTGTCTCCCCGTTCAACTACCTGATAAGGCCCAGTATACGTAGGTTGCAGGGGCTTTCGCACGGCATCGTTACGTAGAAACACATGCGTGGACGTAGTCAGGTCTTTATGGACAAACACTTTACGCGAACCATGGCGAACCACTGGTGAAGGCTGTAATTTGCGCATTATAAGCTGCAAGCGAGAGAGGAAGTCTGTGTAGTCAACTGGCGCATCTTGACCCGAGGATTCAAAGAAATCCCCTGGCAAGCGCAGTTGCTGGCCGTACACATATTCCGCGGTGGAAGCGGCCAAATCATCCTTCCATGCCGTCCTGATTCCTAAAAGAACCAGAGGCAGGACGCTGCAGTATTTCGCGATTCGGATGCCCCAAGCGTATAACAACGGATAGGGGGAGGCAGTTTATTTCCGAGACTTTCCGACGTTAGAACTGAGTGCAGTGCAGTGTTATAGTATCTGTGTGAACTTTGATCGCTATAATAAAGTGCGGAATAAGTTATCACGTCGGGGTCACCAAATTTGTAGCTATGGGGCTATTAAATAATATGCTGTAGTTTAACATTTATAAAGTTTATTATAGGTTAAACACAGTCCACAGAAGATAGTCAGTACAGTACGGAAGAAAGAAAATAGCACAGAACACCGTAGAAGAAGAAATACAGAAAAGTACACATAAAACGTAATTAAAATGCAAGCGAGAGCGATCGGCCTGCGCGCAGCCTCCCGGCGTCAAGTATCGGATATGACTGAGTTGGCTAGGAAAACCGAGCGCGCACGAATGCGCCCGAAGATTGGACCGTTACTTTTGGGTACAACGCGCGGCGCGGAAGCGCGGCGCGCAGGCAACTAACATTGACAACAAAAACGATTTAAACATACATAATATGTGTTGCTACAAAACAGATTGCACGATGCTACGTGTGGTGGCCGGGACTGGACGCCGATCTGGAGCGGCGCGCGCGCTCCTGCGACGCCTGCCGCGCCCAGTTGGACGCGCCGCCGCGCGCCGCCCCGGTGCCATATGCCTGGCCCGCCGAACCCTGGGTGAGACTTCATGCCGATTTCTTACATCATAATGGTCGAACATATTTTCTCCTGATTGATGCTCATTCGAAGTGGCTCGAAGTATTCTCAATGACGAGCGGCACGACAGCCGCGCACGTGACGATCAAGTTGCGGGAGGTCTTCGCAAGGTATGGGTTACCCATTCAACTGGTCACTGATGGCGGCCCACCATTTACGTCCCACGACTTTGAGGCCTTCTTACAAAAAAATGGCGTATTCCACATTGTCACAGCTCCATACCACCCGTCAAGCAACGGAGCCGCAGAAAACGCAGTCAAAACTGTTAAAAAGGTACTCAAAAAGGCCACAACCGAAGGTGAGAACGTTGAGACCGCCCTTTTAAAATTTTTACTGCAGTATCGCAATAGCCCGCACAGCAGCACGGCGCGCGAGCCCGCCGTGGCGATGCTGGGGCGGCGACTGCGCACGCGCCTGGACCTGCTGCGCGCCGGCAGCGCCGCGCCCGCCGCCCGCGTGCAGGCGGCACAGAGCGCACAGCTGCGCCACGCCGGCGGAACCACGCGCGAGCTACATCAAGGGGATCAGGTATTGGTTAGAAATTATTCTAAGAATGGCCCGAAGTGGACGGAGGGCTTAGTAACAGAGCGCACTGGCGCTGTCACATACAATGTGAAGGCTGGCGAAAAAGACGGGAGCAGACACATAGACCAGCTTATCAAAAGAAAAATGGTACGTTACTCATTACCCAGTGACAATTTATCTCTTCATCCCGAGATTTCCCTGCTTTCACCGAGCCAGCAAAATGAAATTCACTCCAGACCAGAGTCCCCAGAATTTAAAGATGCAGAAGCATCATTGGAAAGGGATGAGTCGAATAGGGCCCTACTGCCCCCACCGGACACGCCAGCCCGCGAGCCGGTCGCGAGCACGGAGCAGGCGAGGGCGCTGCGCCCGCGCGCTAAAATCAATTATAAAATTTAGGTAGGCACCAGTAGGCAAGGTAAACGCACAGTAACACCATTATATAAGTAATTTAAAAAAAAAACAGCCTTTTATCTCTGTCCGTATGTAAACCCAACATTAATAGTAACACAAAATAAATTAATAAGAATACGTACCTATGTATAAATACATGTAATTACTAATACCTACTCGTAATATACAGACATAGTTTATGTAAATATGATCAGTATTTATACTTCATAAACCAGTAAATATATACCTACACATATGGCTACAAAATACGACTAAGGGTTTACCACAATGTCCTTCCCAAATTCTATCGACTTATAAAGTTCTGTTTATTGTAGATATAAGTTAGTACTTAAGTACCTAATTGTAAAAATCGTAAGCATTAATTTATTCTACCTCACAGCTGTCTGGAGGAACAGACATATATGTTACTGTAAAAGCCCGAAGTACGGTAAAACCTAGGATATACCAGTAAGACCTAGGTTTTACCGATGCCGATCGGTAAAAGCCCGAAATGTGAAATAATTATTGTTCACTTCGGGCTTTTACCGACATGGATTTGGTAAATCCTAGGTCTTACCACGTCGACCGGTAAAGGTTGAATCATCCACTGGTTCTTGACATTATTAGATGAAAATCTTGTATCAGTGTAAGGCGCGTTACATGTAGCGCCAGTTAGAGTGATGCTTCGTAAGTAATGTACAGTGTGTCACATACCCATTGTAAGCAATATGCCCAGTTGGTGGGAATTTTCGGGCTGTAGCTAGCCGCTGTAATGGGTAACAGAAACGCGTTCCGTATGTGGTTCGTTTTCCAGATGACTAGGGTGCATATCGCGAACGATTGGCATCTTGACTAGGTACCAAGGTTTAGGTATAGTTTTCAGTAAAAACAAATTAGGTATCTATTAATAGTTCCCGCCTGTTGAAGCGACTATGGATGGGTGATCAAATGACACCCAGATGCTTTCAATTAAATAATTTTGTTTTAAGTAAAAAACCTTTTGCCAAACGTGGGTTATGGTAGTGGTTCGTAAGGGAGAGAAATAAGCCTGTCTGGTTCCGTGGTATGTTGGTACTCCCCTGTCATGCTAGTTGGTCGTACCGAGGGCCGCTCCTGGTTAGCCAGGAACGTCTTTAAGCGCCGTGGACAGCTGATGTGGATGCGAAAGGAGGCCTCCGCGTCCCTAGGAACTATTAGTACGGCCGGTCGGAACAAAGGAACCGCGCCGCTAAAGGGTTATTTGAACCGGAATCTTACAGCTCTATTCTGTAAGACTGCTGTCGACCGAAAATGCGATTTTGTGTCTTAAGCAAGCTGTCAGGTACTACAAGGACACGAACACGCCAATCTATGCGTACTTTCTGGACTTGTCAAAGACGTTTGACCTGGTTGTGTAAGACAAGCTTACAAAAACGGGAGATTCCATTGAATATGTCGCGTTGCTTAAACATTGGTACAACAGCCAGGTCAACCGAGTGAGATGGGCGGGAAAGGAGTCTGACGAGTACAAACTACAAAGTGGAGCGAGACAGGGAGGGCTAACATCCTTTCTCCTTTTCAACGTCTACGTAAACGAGTTGATCGAGGCACTCAGTAGGGCACATGTCGGTTGCCATATAGATGATGTGTGTTTTAACAATATAAGTTACGCTGACGACATGGCGTTGCTGAGGCCTTCGGCTGACGCGGTACGACAGCTCATCAATATTTGTGAGGAATACACCGGGCAGCATGGTCTAAAATACAACACGGCCCAAAGTCAGTTTGTTATATTCAAAGCTCGTAAGTATAACCCGTCTACGGAGCCGAGGATCATGTTGTGTGGCGTACCCCTCAAAGTTGTAGATCGCTTTAAGTATCTGGGGCATAGCTTACAACTGAATTGAATGACGATCTGGATCTGGAAAGGGAAAAAAGAGCGACAGCAGTGAGAGGCAATATGCTTGCCCGCAGGTTCCCACGGTGTAATACATCAGTTAAATTGACGCTCTTTACAGCTTACTGTCAGACTTTCTACACATGCAGCCTGTGGGTGAAGTTTACACAACCAGCCTAGAACGCATTGCGCGTTAAATATAATAACATATTGAGGATGCTGTTGCGGCTGCCGAAGCACTGCAGCGCGTCCGTCATGTTCGCTGAGGAGCGAGTAGATGACTTTTTTGCCATTAGGCGGAAAAGAATCGCCTCCATGCTGAGACTACGGGTGCGCGGCAGCAGCAACAGTCTACTCAAGGTGTTGGCCGAGCGCCTCGAGTGCCCCGTTATAAAGTTTTGGGTGGAGGTGGCAATTGGGAGAGCGAAATAGAGTATGGCAACCTGCGCCCCCTACTCTCCACACATCTTAGTGTTTAGTTATAAGTTCTTATTTTTGTCTTTCTCTTAGTACCTACCTAATTAGCATAGTTTTAAGTTTATACTTATAGTCGTTATGGATCAGTGATCTGAAATAAACGGTTTTTTTTTTATTTATATTCAGGGTACGAGACAAAACTTAAATACGTCCTTTTCTACATATTAAAGGTTGTGCTAAACTATTTCTTTTATACCTAACATTTTATTCTCTAAGAAAAGGAGACACTTGACCTATCCGACGCGTCGCGTGTGATGTCACGGCGCGAAGCTCAGGACCGGACCCTAAAGGCATCAGCGCCAGAGTACTTTGAACGTACCGCGCGATCAAAACTGCTAACGTTGTTGCTACGCTGAAACTACTCTCGCGATTGTACAGTCGCGCAGAGTATAACCTAATCTTACTTTGATTAGAATAACGTGCATCGTTACACTGTTTATTGCTGTCCCGCTCCCACTGATAATATATTTAACACAAGTATTTCATAAAAATAGTCATAGTGCTGACTGTTAATGTTCTGGTTTTGCTGTAGGTTTAGTTACAATTTTTCAACAACAAGCCGCGGCGGCTCTCTCTGGAGTACGGAAGGTGGGACAGGGAGAACACCCCCCTGATATGGAATATATCGTATGACTGGGCCATAAGGGGGGCCCAGCTTCCCTGCATGATCACCATCTGCTATGCTGACGACACCATGGTGGCTGTGCGGGGAAGGCACATGGACGATAACTTTTTCAGAGCGGCGGTAGCGACAGAGATGTCAGTGGGTCGCATCGAACGCCTAGGATTGAATGTGTCCCTCTCGAAGACTGAAGCAATTGTCTTCGAGGGACCTGGAAGGGCGCTACCTGAGGACTTAACTATAGCTGTTGCAGGTGAGAGGGTTCCGGTCAATTCACACATGAAGTACCTGGGTCTTGTTCTTGACCGGAGGTGGAATTTTGAACAGTATTTCCTCAGGTTAGCGCCCCGAATCATGGGTGCTGCCTCAGCCCTTAGCCGGCTATTACCAAACGTGGGTGGGCCGATAGCCCCTTGTCGGTGCCTGTACGTGGGCGTTGTTCGGAGCATGGCCTTATACGGGGCACGAATTTGGGCAGACAGGCTCTTGGCTAAAGCCAAGCCTCTCCTAAGGCGTCCGCTGAGGGTGGTGGCCTTGCGCATAATAAAGGCATAATACCATACGGTTTATTTCGCGGTGGCATGAGCCCTGGCAGGTACTCCACCCTGGTAGCTGGAACCTAAAATGATAGCTGGAAATTACCGTATGAGAGCAGAGGTCAGAGCGCATGGAGAACGCCTCGACCCAGAGGAGGCGAAGAGAGAGCAACGACAGGCTGTCAAGAGACTGTGGGACCGCTGAAAGAGCGACCAGGAGGATTCCTCCTATAGAGTCCGCAGTATAGGGGCTCTCCTCCAGTCATTCAACCAGTGGCTCCATAGAGAACACGGGGTGCCCAGCTACAGATTGACGCAGGTAACAACCGGACACGGTTGCTTCAACAATCTGCCATGACACGGCCCAGCACACACTTGAATCGTGCAGGCGATGGGCTGTGGTACGCCAAAACATGGTGGTGGCAGCGGAAATCACGAGTGGGGACCTCTCGCTGCACGACGTCGTGTCGCCCATGTTGCGCAGCAAGAGGGCATGGAAGGAAGTTGAGGTCTTTTGCGAAACCGTGATTTCCCTAAAGGAAGCAGCGGAGCGGTTGCGCGAAGATAGTGCAGATGCGCTACCGCTCCGGCGTAGGCGGAGAGGGAGGGTCTCCTCCCTAGGTAGGCAATGTGCCCTAGCCAACAGCTAGTTCCTCCCCTTCGTAGAGCCAGTGGATTGGGGGGCCCAGACGGAATGGCTCTGCACGTGTGTGAGGAGAGCCAAGCGTCCTGGTGCTCTTCCTCATTGGCGCGGGTGTCCAACACAGGTCGGTCGGGCTGCCGAGGGGCGTCGCGGATAGAATGCCGCAAGCGATCCCCTGACGCTCCCCTAACGGCAAAAAGGATGACACCGCAGGGGATGTTAGTGGGTATTCTCTTCCCCTTCCTCTGGCTAACAGAGGGAGTTACGGGAGGAGCGAGTCCCACATACCACCCGGGTGGTAAGAGAATGACTTTTTTGTTAGAATTTATGAATATATTTTGCATGCAACACGTTTTTTTTTAAATATACTACCTACCCAAGTAGCACACGGGGTGGGAAATAGCTCGTATATCATATCTATTTAGATACTTAAGTGAAATATATAGCCATGACTAAGTTCTATATAGGTGGAAAGAACCCATATAGACCCAATATAGACCAAAAAGGAGAAAAATTGCAGCCTATTTTTGGTTCTAAATTGAATCCATAAGAGATCTCTCGATTACCTTAAGTGGCAATTAGAACTATGGGTGACAGTTATGCGCAGTGAACGATTTATATTGAACGAATGAATGTATTACAATTTCAGTTCGGTCAAGGAGTGATAAATGAGACGCCCAATTTCCTTTGAGTGGCGTGGCAACAATTAAGACAATAAGTTGTGTTTTTTAAAAGTGAATGTGATCTGCCATTTTAATTTTGGATGTACATATCTGTTTGGTAAAATGATGAAAACTTCACGTTATACAGGAATTGAAATAAGCACAAAATCCTTGGGAATGATTTTTTACTGTGAAACTATAATATGGTGTCTTTGTAAATTTCGATGCGCCTTTGATTTGATCCAGGAATATTTAAAAGGAGAGTGCTAAATCAAATGAGGAATTGATACTGATAAGAAATAAAACTGTTAAAAACCTGACCTAATGATTGTAGGTTACGTACAATGTTAAAGTAACATCGTCACAACTATCAAAGGTCTGTGATTATGCGTCAGTGTGATAAAATTCTGTTTAAAATAATTCATTTTCAAGGACTCCATTTGTAAACATGGCGGAACAAAAAATATTTTACAGTGTTTATTTTCACTTATTTGTTCTCTATTTAGAACTATCAGGTCTGAAAATCACTTATTTGTATCTTGCGAGTGGCAAAGCAGTGAATGCTATTGACAGAGGAGGCGCCGCAATAGGAAAAATAAATCTGGGGGCAGGGTAGTGCCCCCGCCAAGACGAGCAAAGCGAAGCGCATGGCCTACCTTTTCTAAAAGCGCTTCGTCGTTTTTTTGAACCCTCATAACTTGGGTTCGGATTATACCAGATAAACAAAATTCTCGGGATATAATGTCAATAGTGGACTTAATAAGCATAAAAAAATTCAGATGCATAGCTCTCATACTTAAGATTTTGTTCGTATCGGAAAAACCCCGTTTTCGTCACTGACTCACTTCACTCACTCACTGATGATCACCAAAACCCTTGGGGTACTTCCTGAAGTCCTAGGAAGCAAAAATTTGGTATGTAGCATAGTATTAGTATACAAACAACAAAAGAAATAAAAAAAATTGGAATGATATAGCCCTTAAGGGGGTGAAAAGGGGGGTGGAATTTTGTATGGGGAATCAATAACCGCTGAACCGATTTAGATGAAATTTAGTGTGTAGATAGTTTTTCCTATAGGGAAGGATATAGAATAGTTATCAACCCCAAAATCACCCGTAAAGGTGAAAAGGGAAGGAAAAGGGCATTAGGGGGAATAGAGGAAAGTTTGTAGGGGGATCAGTAAAAAAAAAAGATTGTATAAAAGATGCCCCCAGATACGTATTTCGGGATTTTTAATAGTAAATTTCCCCCAACCATTATATATGTATCTGATAAATATTTGACTATTTGGTTGTACCCATTGGTATGTATTTCATTGTAATGTGTAATCTTCTTATTCCTGTAATGTATTCCTGCACTACCTGTCACTAAAGCTTTTTGTTCTTTATATCCTGCTACCCTAAGGTTGTCTGGAAGAGATCGCTCACAGCGATAAGAACGCCTGTTGCTACCTTTATTTACATTGTAAATCTGTTACTGAATTTTTCTTCTGTGGTCCAATAAAGTGTATTTACTCTACTTACTTTACCATTTATATTAGGGGATGGAAGATTGTCATGCTTATGACAATACACAAAGAAGACACTTACAAAAAGAAGGGAAATCCTATCAAAAACATTTTCATGGAAAATGTTGCCTAGACGAAACCATAAGGGCACTGTCAAAAAGTTATCAGATTTCTTGTAGAGCCAAGCTTCTAACTCTACAAGCGCTTACTTCACAAACTCTACACCTTAGTCAAAATATGTGGCTTGGCCGTTTCGTTAATACAAGTATACTTAGTGAATAAATTTTGCACCTTACGCCCATGTGACAGTAGCGAAACGGCCATGCCACATATTTTGACTCTTGTTGTAGAGTTTCTGAAGTTAGGGCTTGTAGAGTTAGAAGCTTGTCTCTACGAGAAATCTGATAACATTTTGACAGTGCGAGCCTTATGGTTTCGTCTTGGCAACATTTTCATGAAAATATTTTTGATAGGATATTATGTATATGACCTAATTTTGGAACTGTTAGATCGTTAGTGGTTTGAAATAAGTGAAAATAACTGCTTTTGGTTTTCAAGAACCTCCTATTGAGACTTAATTATGCGTTGGAGTGGCAATAAGAGTATTTCTAGCCCTTAAAGTTGCAATCACTTTAGGTTCCAAAAGGGCCGTAAAATTATCTCTTTAGCCACTATTGGTGATATACTACTCTATTATACTAGTCATTTGGAATTAAAAGTTCCAAATAAGGGTATGTTCCCACTTATATGTAGAAGTTGCTTATAAGTGACTTTAGGGCCTTATATAGCACTATTGCTTCTTATTCAGTGACAATTAAAACCTGCATGCAACTTTAAGTAGCAAAATCGACTTTACCCAACCATAAGTAATAAAGTAGAAACAATAAGCGTTCCTAAGCAACTACAAGTGACAGGATGAACTCATATACAATTTTGAGTTGTGTTTAAAGGTATAAGTTTTATCAAACACTGTTAAACCACTCATTTAGAACATAAAGCTATAAGATAAGCTGCAAAATTCACTAATGTGCTGCTTGGGTACTTAATAATTGTATTTAAAGAAAAAGTAGAAGAAATCAGGAAAAATCATAAAATATTAGTTATGGCCGCCTTCCCTTGGCGCGCAGCCCACCGTGCACCCCCCAATGGGCTTTCCCAGCCCGAGGTGAGATGCGTAAATGCATTTACCCCTGCGTCAAAAAAAAGAGGACAGGGAGAACACGCTTATCATTCATGCTGTTGCTTTCCAGAATAACTACCCCGCGTGACCCTGACGTAACCCCGTCGCCTCTAAATGGCGATCCAATTATGCCCCGTAGAATCATGTGTCCATCTGTTCAAGAGGTGTTAGTTGCACCACCCACACCGACCCCCGAAAATGTAAAGGGCATTAATTATTACTCGAGCTGGAGTTCCAAGAGGCGATGGCCTCGCTCAGTACTGCCTGAGCTCCAGCGCGGTCCCTCGGTACTTATTTATTAGGATAATGTTCCTTTTTTTGCTCAAATTAAATGCCTATGTGTGTTTTATTGATATTAGTAAAGCGACCTGGTCTCGAAACAATATTTTAAACTTAATAGAGCAAATTTCTCATTACTCCTAAGAATATTCTCCGGAAAATTCTCCGACACATTTCTTTATAAGGCGTCCGTAGTATTTTGAATACAAACTATTTATTATTTATATCAAGTTGTTTCTTTGTACATGTGTTTTTCGCATACTTGAGTTTTTACAAGCTTTTATAAAACTTAATCTTGGGACCTAAACTTGACACTTGAATTTTGGTTTATGTAAATCGGAAGAAAAGTACGATTTAGTATTTTTTTGGAAACAAAAAACATTGTTTGTACAAGTTTTTATCGCTTACCGTACTTTTCTTTCGTGCGGTACGTTCAGAGTACTCTGGCGCTGATGCACTGCTGCCTTTAGGATACGGTCCTGTGCGGTCGTGTTCATGAGCTTCGCACCGTGACATCACACGCGACGCATCGGACAGGTCAAGGGTCTCCTTTTCTTACAGAATAAAATGTTAGGTATAAAAGAAATAGTTTAGCACAACCTTTAATATGTAGAAAAGGACGTATTTAAGTTTCGCGTCGTACCCTGGGTATAAAAAAAAAACAAAAGACACCGTTTATTTCAGATCACTGATCCATAACGACTATTAGTATAAACTTAAAACTATGCTATTTAGGTACTTAGAGAAAAATAAAAATAAGAACTTATAACTAAAAACTAAGATGTGTGGAGAGTAGGAGCGCAGGTTGCCATACTCTATTTCGCTGCCCCAATTGCCACCTCGACCCAAAACTTTATAACGGGGCACTCGAGGCGCTCGGCCAATACCTTGAGTAGACTATTGCTGCTGCCGCGCACCCGTCTCAGCATGGAGGCGATTCTTTTCTGCCTAATGGCAAAAAAGTCATCTACTCGCGCCTCAGCGAACATGCCGGACGCGCTGCAGTGCTTCGACAGCCGCAACAGCATCCTCAAGGTTGATTGATTTAATTGAAAGCGGGTGTTATTTGATCGCTTCAACAAGCGAGAACTATTAATAGATACCTAATTTGTTTTTACTGTAAACTATACCTAAACCTTGGTACCTAGTCAAGATGCCAATCGTTCGCGATATAATAATCTCTGCATTATGCAGTGCACCCTAGTCATCTGGAAAACGAAGCACATACGGAACGGGTTTCTGTTACCCATTACAGCGGCTAGCTACAGCCCGAAAATTCCCACCAACTGGGCACATTCCTTACAAAGGGTATGTGACACACTGTACATTACTCTGCTCTCAGGACTTCTACATCCCTACTCACGGCGTTCGAATTTGCAGTGAGTAGAGTTCACTCTCACCTTCAGCAAAACCGAAAGACCTAGACCTATATGACTAGTAAAATAGCCGAAACAATACGAAGCATCACTCTAAATGGCGCTACATGTAACGCCCCTTACACTGATACAAGATTTTCATCTAATACTGTCAAAAACCAGTGCATGATTCAACCTTTACCGGTCGCCGTGGTAAGACCTAGGATTTACCAAATCCATGTCGGTAAAAGCCCGAAGTGAACAATAATTATTTCACATTTCGGGGTTTTACCGATCGGCATCGGTAAAACCTAGGTCTTACCGGTATATCCTAGGTTTTACCGTACTTCGGGCTTTTACAGTAACATATATATTACTTTTTATACTTATAGATAAGGGTTTAGTAAATCATGTATTACTTAACGTTTAAGGTACCGACTGATGTGTAACTGGATATAACTATTATCTAACTGGATAGTAACAAGCACTTGATGATGTCATAAATCAATACTTTTAAAATGTACCTTATGGCGTATATTCATAGGGCCCCATTTAGTTTAGCAAATTGTTACCTGCTCTGCTTCGTATATTTTTCTGAGAGGAGAAATGTGATGTATGTAGGTAGGTATAAAAATAAGTATAGGTACCCACCGTCACTATCTATAATAAACCAGTCTTGCATTAACGCCATTGTGTTTCATTTAATACATTCTAGTAATATCGAAATATGACATGAATTCGCAAGGGGTACCTCAAGGCAGTGTCTTGGGACCTCTCTTATTTCTAGTATATGTCAATGAGTTACCCTTGATAATTAACCACCTGAGTGTTATGTTTGCCAACGATACTACTATTTTTGTGTCTGAAGAAAACGGGTCAGATATAGTCGATGAATTAAAAAATACCTTAAAACTTGTAATTGATTGGTTGTCAACCTTGAATCTAAGTGTGAACCTGGACAAGACAAAAGTTATACAATTTGTTAATTATAAGCAGACATCAAATATTTTAAATGTAGAAATAAACGGTAAAAGCATTGAACAAGTAAATAGTACAAACTTTTTAGGTATTACAATAGATAGCAACTTAAACTGGAAGTATCACGTTGAAAATGTAAACAAAAAAACTAGCCAGAACAAGCTATGCATTATCCATACTTTCTAATATAACTTCAAGCAATGTCGCAATGAAGGCGTATTATGGAAATGTTTATCCCCACTTGACGTACGGTATAATATAAGAACACAATATAAATATGATGTATGTACAGTTAGATCTTCTAGTTTTATACTTACCAAGAGCTCTTATGTCTCCGGAATTAAGATTTTTAATCATTTACCTGAATATATTAAGTCCGAAAATGGCATCGCATTTAAAAATAAGTTCAAGAAATGGCTATTAATAAAAAGTTTCTACAATCTAAATGAATATTTTATGTGTATAAATGGTTAAAATTATTTTGAAAATGTATTGTTGTTAATGTTTTGTTACTTTTAGTATATTTGACTAGTTTTAAGTTTAGTACGTCCGAAATGGGCAAGCTGTTGGACTTTATTTTACCCACAACATCTATGTACACAGTTCTGTCAATAAAGGAATTTTATCTTTATCTTTAATCGTGTGTCGAAAGATGGCAGTAAATTTACTGACTACAAAGTTTACTTTGACAATCCACCTCTATTTCAATCTATGTTTGCTATATAATCATAAATAATGTATTTTTGTGATAAACTTAAATTTCATACAGAATTGTCCAAGGAATATTAAACATTTTTACATTTTGTTTGCCAGTCAAGGTTCCTTCAGTTCATTGGCTTCTATTTTATTACCTACCTCTGTTTACTTTTTCATGTCGGACCTAATGATAGCAGAACTCGTAGCGTAATGCTGCATATTATTATATTCCTATCATGATAATGTATGATATTTCCAGTCTCAACGGGCTCTTAATTTAAACTAGTTAAAAACAATTGATGATACACAACAAGTCTATGTCTTGTATTATGTTACGTCGTAGTAACTAAATTAAAATGCGTCATAATACAAACAAAAATGCCGCAATATCGACGAGAGTAATTGCGACAAAGTTTCAAATCGTGTGACTGCCCATTACATTACGAAATTAGTGGCGTGAAATTAATTTCGTGACATTAGTTTTATCAGAAATATTTTCACAGTGTATACATTAATTTCATGAATGCAAAACCAATGTCGTGCCCTGCGCGATGTTTTGGAAAAAAAGGTATCATACAACTAATGTCAACTAAATGCAACGTGAAAACTATTGTCGCGAAAGTGCCTGCGCTGTGTGGACATGTAGCTTTAATGCTGATGGGGCAATGGTCACTGCGATACTGTGGTTTTCACGACACTATTTCTTACTAAATTACTTTGGCATATATCGAAACTACTTTCGTGAAAAACTGATTGCGACATGCATGACACTAATTTCGCATTTAATTCCGGCCTTTCAGTCGCGGGCCGGTGAGGTATACAATTTAGGCTTTCATCTCTCATTAGCTGTCATTTTGACTTAGGCCTGAGATACACTCGGTTTTTTCTTCATACAAAAAATACCGGTATTATTACGTTCTTTTTCGTTCTTTGGTTTATTATTTCATTTTTAATGGGATTATCTATTAATGCGAAGTTGTAACCTAAATACATGATCCAGTCATACGTAAAGAGTATAAAATAATTAAAAATATTGGGCTATTTCGGGATTTAAAAATAAACCGGTTCCGAGCCCTGCTTGTAAGTTTTACCTACGTAATTAGGTACATAGCTTACAAAGCTATTTGTTAGAATGAGATAATGATATTGATCTCTCATTCTGTAGTATAGCTGTGTCCCTACTTACGTAAGTAAAACTTACAAGTGTATCTTAGGCCTTAGGCATAACACATGCTTTTCGATTTGATTTTCGAAAGTTCTATGTCACGTATTTATGTAGGTAGGTCGTAGGTAATATGGATATAGAATTTGCATACCGTACTGTATTAGGCTCCCCCATATGTAATTAATAGGTAGGTACTTCTTGGTATAATAAACCCCGGAGCCGCTTATTGATATTTAGTCATATTACGCTACTTTACCGCACTAGGGCAATAATTATGTCGAATAGCACTTTACGTAACTATGTCGAAAATTTAAAGAGGCATAATATGTTCTGTAAAACGTTGTACGATACAATACATGTGCGAATACGTAATTCGCACCTCGCGTCGATTCAAAACACTCCCTTCGCTCGTGTTTTAATTTATCGCCACTCGTTTGGTATTTCCTATTTTGCGCACTTGCATCGTAATGTACTATTATAGTTTAGTTTACAATTGTACCTAAGCAACCACTTAGAGCCACAGCGGCACAAATTGGGAGACAATAATACTTATACATTAGGTATCTAATGTATATATACATAAATTACAAATACTTAAATACCAATATGTATAATACTACCAACTTACAGGCATTTCTCGCTCTATTACTCTCTAATCAGTCGTCCAATCGCACTCACAAACTAATCACACTCCGGGAGTGCCACGAGCCCGGAGTTGAGCGGCGCGTGCGAGCGCGCGACCGGCGGCGCCTGTGGGCGCCCGCGTGCTCGCCCTCCGCCAGCCAGCGCAGCGGCTGACGCCGGGCGCGTGGCGCGTGTGTGTAGACCGCGAGCCAGGAACAGGTTCCCATGACCAATCGCCTCCCGGCCGAAAACTCGTGTAGTGGTTAATGGCTAGGTATGATGAACCCTCGTGGGTGTCAGCTGCCGCTGGTGGATTGAGGAATGGCAGCCACCGAAACACTTTATCAAATGATAGTTCAGATGTTATTGTAAAGTTAAAAAATTGTCAGCTGGTTATATCGCGGTGACAAGACCATCAGCAGGTCGCATGAACATGTAAAAAATGAGCGTTATACCTTTTTATGATAGCAATAACAAATCATGAAACTTTGCATGTAGCATTTCATCAGGCGTTAACGCCTGAAAAGCCATCAACGGATTACGCAATTTGCCGCACATAAAGTGGTAAGGCGCATATTTTTTACATGTTCATTTTACAGCTGTTGGTCTTTCCACCGGGATACAACTGGCTGACGGTTTTTAAAAATTTAAAACAGCATCTAAACTACAATCTGACAATGTATCAGCCGGGAGGCAATGACTGACGAAATATGCTCCTGGCCCGCGGTCAGTGCTGGTTAGGCACAAATAAGTGCATGAAGGCCTCGTCAAGGGCTACGCTACCTATCTATTGTTTCTAATAACACCGATCGTGAATATCGCCAAAGAGTCGTACCATAGACGTCCCTGCAGAATGAAACACAGTAGGGTTAGGATAATTCATACTATACATATAGGTACGTATAATAGTTGTGTATCTTTTTGTATAATGCCCTAAGATACGACTTTTGAACTTGCTCCAGCATAAGGATATATTTATTTTCATGCGGACTCCATACCACTGTATTCGTTACGAGCATGCTTCGCACGAGTGCCGCATACAACACGCGTGCGACTTCTACAGTCAGGAGCGTGGAATTGCGCAGAACGAAACCTATACCTTACCTTTTGTATGCAGTGTTAGCTACGGCCTGGACATGTTCGCGAAACTTGATATTTGAGTCAAACTTCTAAATCGCGTACCTGGTCCGATGTATGTCGGCGCCGCCAATATTGTAATGAAATATTTGAGGTGTGCGGGACCGGGTGAAAGAAATCATTTCACATTTACTGGCATTGAAATAGAGTTTATTTTACACTTCAACAATGGACCGCCTCTGTGTTCCGTTGCAGCTCTTCATGATCCCCTTGGCTTTGAATCGGTTTAATCAAGTTCAATCATCAGCGAACAATTGCAATGTGCAGTGATTCACTTTGACGGCAGTTTGTTTATCAGCAGCATGAAATGAAATGGTTGGGAGTTGGACCTCGGACTGATATCAGAGCGCGTATGGTAGCTTTGAGAAATGTAAGGACCATACTTCAAGTACTGTTTCCATTCGGATAGATAAGTCGCAAATAAAAATAGAAGTCTGGGCATAAACCCCATTAGCACCTCATTAAATAATGAAAGTCACTATCTACCCGATCGAAAACTCCACCTGAGCTTTCCTATCTAGCTAATCTAGAAAGTAAACTGTTTAATCTCTTAGATGTCCAAAACACCTAAAGTTATCGTAAGTAGACGTGTTAACTGCGGAAATCGATTTTTTTTAGCTGTTTAGCGCGAAGCCACTCGAATGAATGAAAAAACTATGTCTAAGTCCAAGAAATATAATACTCAGAATATTTTCTTTTCTTTCAGTGGACCTGAAAGCGAAGTAAAAGAAGACGTACCTAGCATATCATTTTTCACATTGGTAAGTTGTTTTTTATTGTTTTGAGCACGACACATAAGTATTTAACAATAAAAAGTATGGGAGGTTTCAAAGTTACAAATGGATTAGGTTGTTGATGATATTTTCGCTATTTATTTTCAGTATCGATTCGCGACCACAAAAGACAAAATCTTCATATTTCTGGCGATAATATGTTCCATGCTGGCCGGAACCACGACGCCGTTCAACACATTGCTGTTCTCTTCCTTGCTCCAAAGCATGGTAGACTACGGTATTTCAGTAATGATGGGTGCCCCTGATGACGACGCTTTCCTCAAAGCGATTAGGAACTTTGCTATATACAACTGTTCTTTGGGCGTGGCACTTGTGATCCTGTCCTATGCTGCTACAGTTCTAATGAACATAGCCGCTTATAATCAGGTAACTAACTAACATTTTACGTTGATCTTGAAGGCGTCTGCTCTTTCTGGCGACTCGAAATTTATTTAAAGCGATAGATAATAAAATCACTCACTCGACTGGACGAGGTAGTTTGGCGATTGAACACAGTGAGAGCTGAAATGGTACTGTTCACCCGAGTTAAACACTCTACTTTTCATTTCCTAACAAAATAAATAACCTGATCTGTTAACCTGTTGCTACCGGTGGGAACCTATAATTGGCTCTTTGTTATTTATATACATAACTATTGTGCAATTTATAGCTCTTGGTTCTCTGAACAGTCCCCCCAAATCGGTGCGGTGATGCTACGTATAGCGGCTGTACGGTATATATACCCGGTACGGTATATGGCAAATATGTATTTATTTATTTATTTTTATCCCTGTCCTACGTGAGTTATTTAGTTGGGCGCTAGATGTGATGTACGGATGGGCGGGAAGCGACACTCCCCCCAAATGGATGCGGTAATGCTACGGTGTAGCAGCCCTACGGTATATATATTTATTTATTTATTTATTTATAACTACCCCTGTCCTCTCTCGAGCACCGGTTCCTTCCAGGATACCGTATGGACTCCTACGTGAGTTATTTCGTTGGGCGCCAGATGTGATTTACGGGTGGGCGGGAAGCGACACTCCCCCCAAATGGATGCGGTAATGCTACGGTGTAGCAGCCCTACGGTATATATAAGGTGCTAACAAATTAGTCACGGATATTTTTACAGCTGATAGTACTCGGTTCTCGGAGTACATTTAAGTATGAAACAGCATTGGTTATGTTATGTTTTTTTGGAGAAAACTAGGAAACAAATTTGCTACGTTAAAACACCCTGTTAATAAGATAATTAAATGAGACCTCTTTAGACATTCTAGAACCTCTTTAAACTATCATTCAAGTGGCCTCTTAAAGTTGATAAATAAAATACTTGGATGTCAGTGTCATGCAATTTGCTGTCTGATTGTGTCGGTTGCAAAGAAATTTAATTAATTTACCATTATGCCTTACCGCTACACACTTAACGAGTACTTAAACATGGTAACATGTTATCGCGACTCAAACTACAGTGCGGCGGGAGCTTCAAGACTTTATGCACAAAGATACAATACGATTGTGAATCCTCAGACTATCTACCGGGCACATCAAAGATTTCATGCCGGAAACCTCATGCCAATAGGTGAAGCCGGTAGGCCTAGGTACCCAGTTCGTCTAGAAGTAGCAATTTTGGATTTTTTTGACCGCCATCCCATGAGCAGTACCCGGGACGCAGCGAATGTATTTAATGTCAGTGACGTCTACGTATGGAAAATTCTAAAACGTGAGGGAAGGCATCCTTACCATTTCACACGTGTTCAAGAACTGCAACTACAGGATTATGAACCACGTGTATTTTTCAGTCAGTGGCTTATTAGAAACGCAAGACGTAACATACTGTGGACCGACGAATGTACATTTGCGAGGGTAGGATTATTTAATATTCACAATGCACACTTTTGGTCGGAACAGAATCCCCATTTAGCACGTCCTGACCACTTTCAGACTCGCTTCAGCGTTAACGTGTGGGCAGGATTACTTGGCGATTATTTGTTGGGCCCTGTTTTTCTCAACCGCCTCAATGGTAGGACGTATCTTCAATTCCTACAAGAAACCCTACCAGAATTGCTAGACGAAGTACCAGTCGATCTCCGTAGGAGAATGTACTTTCAACATGATGGTGCCCCAGCCCATTACGATCGTAACGTAAGAAGGTATTTAACGGAGCGATTCCAATTACGATGGATTGGCCGGGGTGGGGTTCAAGCAGGTGCAGTGAACTGGCCAGCCCGCTCACCAGATTTAACACCGCTTGATTTCCACGTATGGGGACGAGCCAAAGACTTGGTTTATGGAAACGACGGGCACACAATCAGAACATCAGAAGAATTACAAACACGGATTACCGACGCCTTTGAGGTTATGAAAAGGGAAAGAGAGATCTTAATGCGTGTTAATGAAAATATCCGAAAGCGAGCACTATTGTGCATTGAAAACCATGGTCACCATTTTCAACAATTTTTATAAACAGTTTATGTTAATAAAAGTTTTCTTATGTCCGTGCTTGCTTTTTAAATTACTTAGACTAGTTAATTAGGTAGGTTAGCATTCGTTAAATATCTAACCTAATTATTATTCAATGGGAAAGTTTTTATGGGTAGATGGATGTTTGTTACATCAGGATGAAATTAGGCACAGAGATAGGTTATTAGTATGGAATAGCATACTACTTTTTTCACACTACTTGTTCGCATGGGACAGTTTTTTTTTCCACGCGGGCAGAGCCGTGAGCAGACGCTAGTATTTAATAACCTACAGTTTTCCCGCCGAATCATAATGACATTGAAGGAAAACAACTTTTGACGTGACATGACAGACAATGTTAAACATCTTGACAGGTACATAATAGGGTGATTATTTTACAAAATAATTATAATATCTTTTTTTGTTCGGTAAATGAAAACAAAAAAATGATATACAAAGGTTCCATAATTACAGTTAAAAGTTAATTGTTTTAATGTAATGTATTATCTCTTAAAATATCCGTGACTAATTCGTTAGCACCTTGTATATATATTTATTTATTTATAACTACCCCTGTCCTCTCTCGAGCACCGGTTCCTTTCAGGATACCGTATGGACTCCTACGCGAGTTATTTCGTTGGGCGCCAGATGTGATGGGGTCACGTTCGCCGGGGCGGGCGTGGCCTCATACAACTCCCTTGTTCCAGACGGGAGCAAGGGTTTCCTAGTTAGCTCAGAGGAGAGAGAGGGTGCAGGGTGAGACAAAGAAACCAAAGTTAATGCTGTAACACAAATCGGCGGGCTTTTATGCCGGTTTATTATAAATAAAGGTTCCTTAAATCTAGATGTCCTAGGCTAGGTACGACGCGGGGGATGATTCTAATTTATAGCAACGGGATTACGGGACGGCGCGGACCCTAAGCTACTCGCGAGTTTTGGGATCGGTATCCCCTAAGAGTGAAGGGGTGGTTTTGACGGGAGCGAGATAGTATAGGGGTGGATACCCCGGGTGCCCTCACGCGTCTGTAAACACGCCGGCACAACCGGGAGAAGGAATCGGGAAGGGGTACGTACTCCAGGTGCCTTCACGCGTCTGAAAACGCGCCGGCTCGACTGGGCTACGGGGTCAGGAAGGGTACGTACTCCAGGTGCCTTAACGCGTCTGTAAACACGCCGGCTCAACTGGCCTACGGGAATCAGGAAGGGTAGGGTGGCTAGGGACCGGGAGCCTTAACGCGTCTGAAAACACGCCGGCTCGTACCGGGAGAGCAGCGGTCCTCACAGCAGAAGGCGGTGAGAGCGACTGCCTGCTATCTAGGCGACCGCGCTGGCTTTTATAGTGCGCGGCTCGCGGGGCGCGGGCGGGGGCAGCGACTCTCAGTCGCTCGGCGGCCGGCATGCGGCGCGATGGGTAGCTCGGGACAGATCACGCGGCGGTGGCGTGGTATTGTGATGCGTGGCTGCGCGCGCCATCACAAATAAATAAATAAATTAATTAACTGTCACATAAAATTTCCTCCAAAACTTAGCACTTTGTCTACCAGTTAAGCTTATTTGAAGATTGTTTTTTTTTTGTTAAGAGCGCCTAGGGTATGAAAGTATTTTTTGGTGGTCATTATAATTGTCGTACGTACTTGGGAATAAAACACCCTAGAGCAGAAACGTATCACTTTCTACACACTTCAAACAATGACCCACTTTCAAAGCATGAGAAATTAGAAATATAAAACATCATCCCAAAGTAGTTTTAAACTTAGTTTTAGAATGCTGATCTCTGATCAGCAGCTGTATCACGGTCGTATTTTTATCACTTGTCACTAATGCCTGTCGCTTTCGCACTTACATACTTGTTAGAACATGACAGGCATAGCGACAAGTGATAAAAATGCGACCATGCTGTCATCTGTTAGTGGAAACTGTTTTGGCTTATGTTCTAACTTTATCTTGTACCTTATTGTATTATTATGTGCTGTATGTTTCCCAAATAAATAAATTAAATAAATTAATTAAAAAATGCTACAGCCGCAGGAGAAATTCAGAGGGTCAGGAGTCAGGACGGTGATAAATTTCAATAGAGTTATTAAGATAATCCCATTTTAACCAACCTTTAATTGCAGATCTACAAAATGCGACAGGAATACTTGAAAGCAGCATTAAATCAAGATTTTGAATATTTCGATACTCATCAAACCGGGGATTTTGCTTTTAAAATGTCTGAGTAAGTGTCTTAGACAATGGTAAATAATGTTACTAATAAGGTTACAGCCCGGACCAGCCTTTACTTGTTATATTTTTTTGTTTGCAGCGATGTAGTAAAAGTGGAAGACGGTATGGGGGAGAAATTGGCCACATTTATATTCTTCCAATCAGCTTTCATTAGTTCGATAACTATGGCTTTAATAAAGGGTTGGAAACTAGCACTGCTGTGTTTGATATCCTTTCCAGTGACGCTGTTTCTCGTTGGACTTGCCGGATTGGTAAATATACCTACTCAAATGTTGATAATAAGTTGCAGGGCTGACCACACTGGAACTTCAACTTGAATACAGCGTTTTCGTAGCGAGATGTGCTGAATTAGCAACGGACAACATTATATTTTTGCGTACGCGCAATGTCAAGTTTCAGTGTGGTCAGTTTTTCATATAATTTATACTAGCAGAGGTAAAATACTTTATCAATCAAAACAAGTTAGAAAGGATCTATCGACATTATAACATTGCAGATAGCTTCTAAACTATCAAAGGAGGAAGCTAAAGCATCTGGCAAAGCGGGATCTATAGCCGAAGAAGTCATTAGCGCAGTCCGCACGGTTTACGCGTTTAGTGGACAGCAAAAAGAAATAGAAAGATATCAAGGGCACTTACAAGACGTAAGAAGAATAAATATTAAGAAAGGTAATATAATATACATGCATTAATAACATAACAAGTCCAATACACCCTAGACAGATTACTAGACTTGCATAAGTACATAAAACTGTCGATTTTTTAACTAAAGGATTCAGGCAGCATTCTTCACTAACTCAAGACTTACCCAAGGTAAGTCTTAATTTAGCTCTTGGGGCCAATGCAACATTAGGTATTCCGTCGTATTGCACGGTGTTGATAGTACCTAGTGCTAGTAAACGAAAAGGAAATAAAGTACCTATTATTAATAAGTTAAACTACAAAACGAGAATTCCTTTCAGGGTTATTCAACGGCATGGCAATGGGAACACTGTTCTTCTGCATTTTCTGCGCATATGCTCTATCGTTTTGGTTCGGTTACAAACTTCTTTCGGACCCAGAGGAGAACTACGATGTGGAAACTATGATAGCTGTAAGTTCTTTACAATGCACAGATTCCTACTTAATCGCCTTTTTTTATAACACATAATTGACTAAATTTCCGCTCAGGTATTTTTCGGAGTCATGATGGGATCAGCTAATTTCGGCATATCATCAACTCTGATGGAAGTGTTCGGGATAGCAAAGGGTGCAGGCGCGCAAATCTTCTTTGTGATCGACAACGTGCCTTCGATCAACCCACTACTGAACCGCGGTGTCACCCCCAGTTCCATTGAGGGCAACATCGAGTTGAAGAACGTCTTCTTCCACTATCCTTCTAGACCTGATGTCCCAGTGAGTAATATTTATTATGACCATCATTATTAGTCAATTCTAACCCGCAACGTTTCCCAAATAAAAGCCAAGAGTCAATAATTCCACGCGATTTTTAGATTATTACCGACCGACCTACCGACTACCACGCAGGATGGCTGATGCAATGTGTTTGAGAAACCACACCACAAAGTTGTTTCCCAACCCTTTGTTACCTCCCCCAAAGTAATGCCATGTCTATAATTATTTATTGTACATATTGTACATTATACAATGCAATAAATAAATAGGTTTGTAAGTAAATATTCTATACAGAACGCCCACCCAATTTTAATCATACTAAGTCAACAACCACGTCAATCAATCACCAACTTTACTCCTAAAAAAGATTAACGGCACTTAACTCTTCAATTTAACAACTTAGAGGTTTATTTTTATAGCTGGCAGCTGGCTCTGGGTCACATGAATTAAAACAATTAGATATTCTGACATTGATAACATTAATCAATACTCAATAGATATAGGACGAAGACAACAAAACAAGCTGACTTGAATGCCAGTAATAACTTTAACTATCATTGTTCGTTTCAAGGGCGGACTTAGCGTTATCATACGATTCATAATCCTTTTGGTTTGTTTTATCTATGCTCTAAGAGTATATTATAAACGTGCTAGATTTGATATCACTAATACTGATATAATAAAAAAATGCTTGGAAAAATGCATGAGTCAGACACAAAATATTCTGCTCGTAATAAATTATCTAACTCATATTCACATAGTTACGTGTATGTACGGCGAAAAACAATGATTTCGATATGTTTTATTCATACATAGTAAATATTGCTGTTACGTCACTACATCATGTCTATTTAAACCGGCCCTGCTCTCACTCACCATGAACGTGACCTCATACCTACTGGACACTACGGGTGCATAAGGTAGGCATGTGCATAAACGCAGAATATATAGCGATTGGCATGCTCCGACATCTATCCAGGATGCGAATGTTAGGTAGGCGTTATGCATTATTTTACACGTAAATATGAGGTACTTGCCACTAACCTTTAAAACACATCATTCAAGGTGCTGAAGGGGGTAGACCTCAGAGTAAAAAGAGGGCAGTCAGTGGCGCTCGTCGGGCACTCAGGCTGTGGCAAGTCTACCATCATTCAGCTCTTATCCAGATACTATGACGTCATCGACGGAAGCGTAAGTAGTGTGAATAGCCAGACCACACCAGAATTTTTCTCACCTTCAGAATCCAAGATCTTGATCTTTCTCCGCTTCTTCGTACTCTTATTTTGCTCTCCATTGTAGACTCGAATGTCCCATATTTGTTTATCAAGTGTTCAAGCACTGATCCCCCTAATGACAAACAAGAGATCTTGGCGTGAGCATCCTCCAATACCAGGGTATGTGAATTGTCTTACTCATACCCAAGTTTCTTACTAAATTGGTCTTCATTTTCAGGTGCGTGTGGACGGACATGACGTACGAGAGTTGTCAGTGCAATGGCTGCGTGCGCAGATCGGGCTGGTGGGGCAAGAACCTGTGCTATTCAACACGACCGTCCGCGAGAACATCCGCTACGGCCGAGAGGACGCCTCCGACGCCGATATAGAGGCTGCCGCAAAGCAGGCCAACGCGCACCAGTTTATAATTAAGCTCCCCAAGGTTCGCACTAGATATTTACTGAATGTTTATCCCATCTATAATGGCATATCTATCCCATCAAACATATATCTATCATTTACATTACATCCACAACAGAAGTGTCGAAACGACGACTGATGGACTGTTGTCAGTCCATTACCACACTATTACACACACAGTAGTGCACTATTCGCCAACAAAATGTCCTCAGTTTGGCGAAAAAAAATGTATAACTACCACTTCAGTTTGATCTTGAAAAAATAATAATAAAAAAAGTATAGCGTTTGTTGACTTAGCAACAGTGTGTCGTTCATAATTCATCCAATTAAATTTAAAGGATCTAGGAGGCGCCATTAACAACAGGCCCGCAGCTCTTCCTTGCAGCTTGCGAATGTCAGGCTTGACGTAACTGTTTGAGATGCCCATAGCGGATTCCAAGTTTAACAAACTGTGGTAAAGCTTGTTAATGTGCATTAATAGGGCTACGACACGCTGGTCGGAGAACGCGGTGCTTCAATGTCAGGTGGACAAAAGCAGCGTATTGCCATCGCCCGCGCTCTGGTGCGAAACCCTAGCATCTTGTTGTTGGATGAGGCCACCAGCGCTCTTGACACTTCGTCAGAAGCGAAAGTACAAAAGGCACTCGATAAGGTAAAACAAATGTCGACTAAAATTTAATTATTTATAATAGCTTACAGAATCTATTATTTTTATGTAAAGACGTCGAGAAGATTTCAACTATAACAAAGCTAATTGAGTTGCATTGTTTTATAATTATAAGTGTTCCCAATAGAGTTGAATTATTGATTTAATTATAGACAGACCCATGCGACATGGCCAAATAAACTAGCACCGACAAGTAGCCCAAATGTTTTATTTTAACAGGCCCAGGAAGGACGTACCACAATTGTAGTAGCACACAGATTGTCAACAATAAGGAACGCTGATGTAATATATGTGTTTAAGAGCGGAGTGGTCGTAGAGACAGGAAATCATGACGAGCTAATGAGAATCAAAGGACATTATTATGACATGGTTATGCTGCAAACATTCCCAGGCGCTGAAGAATCAGGTAGAGAGAGAAACAAATGCTTATTTTGCTTTGCTCTCATGTCAGTGGTTGTCAGCTACTATGTACATTGTGTATTACGGGCGGTAAACAAGAATTTAGGAAACAAGACTTGTTTCCTAAATTCTTGTTTACCGCCCGTAATACACAATGTACATAGTAGCTGACAACCACTGATGTTATCGTTATGTTATCGAGTGAACGTGAAAACGAGTTCGTAATTGTTGTACCGCCAACGCCATAATTTTGCTAACGCTAGTTGTCTCTCGCTTCTTTACGCGGCATGATTTATAGTTTTAGTCTGTAATTTTCTAGGTGATAAGCGGCCATCATTAACTCGAGAGATTTCAGTCAGAAGTGAAAAGGATGAGGACGATTTTATTCCAATGAATACTGAGGTAACTGTAGCTGTTTTCAATGTAATGGGACGGACGTAGGGGTGTCAATTAAATCAATCAAATTAGGTTTAGTAAGATAGAAAAGAAGCAGTAGGAAGTTGGGAAGAAGGTGAAATACTCAGTAAAACTCTTTGCAAACATGATCACCAATACAGTTTACGACATCAGCTTTCTTTAATGATTAAAAAAATTCACCAATCCCTATTTGACGTTCCAATCATAAGCACATTGTAATATGCCTAACTTTATTTTCATAAACTATCTTTTGATTCCAGGTTTCTGACGCTAAAGATGTAGCCAATGACGTTTCATTCTTGCAAGTCCTCAAGCTAAACAAGCCAGAATGGAAATCCATCACTGCTGCCAGTCTCTGTTCTCTGATAAGCGGATTTGCGATGCCAATGCTTGCTATTATTTTAGGAGATTTTATTGGGGTAAGACATATGTTTCCTAGCCGTTTATATATTTTCCATGTACAGTCACCGTCAAATACTTCGTAGCAGTCAAAGTAGCCAAATAGTGTACCGAACTATTTGGCCACTTTGACTGCTACGAAGTATTTGACGCTGACTGTACGATGTTAGTATATTTTTCGAAGTAACGCATGTCTCAAGTGAGGCGTCTTCTTGCAGATTCTATCCCATCCAGATCCGGATGTAGTCCAGGCAGAAGTCCAAAGATATGCACTTATTTTCGTAGGAATTGGTATCTTCTCGGGAATTGCGAATTTTATACAAGTAAGTGATGACTGTCTAATTTCTGGTGATTTTCAGTTCAGATTTTACTATCCTTTAGCTCTATTGTACTTGGGGTCAGGTCATATTCTTCCACAACTTTCCGTCTTTCCTCAATTCCTCATTTTCATATTTTGTACGATCAGTCCGTTTGTGGTATTTCTAGGATGCATATAGTCATTTGCTGACCTTTTGTAATTTAACATTCCTACTATTTCTAAGGTATTCTTGTACGGCGTAGCGGGAGAACACCTGACTGAGCGGCTCCGTCGTATGCTGTTTGGAAAGCTGTTGCAGCAAGAAATTGCGTTTTACGACGACAAGGACAACTCCACGGGCGCTCTCTGCGCTCGCCTGGCTGGCGAGGCAGCTTCAGTGCAAGGAGTAAGTTTTCTATACCACGAACTAGCATAAGCTGCACATAGGTAAGGATTCTTCGTAGTGTAAGGACATAGATACTTGCAATCTCAGGATTATTTTTTGCACGGATGCGATTTGCAAACACTTTATTCTATTTAAATAAGGAATTATCGACCGTCGGCGATAACATAGTGCATTCTTCAGAAGCTCTGTCGACCTTACTGGTGAATCACCAACTAAACAAAACCTTTACCTATCTGATTCGCACATCGCAATATTTCTTTTTTTCGAGTATTTCATTCCAAATTATTCGTATAGATATAAGAGTATCATATTTGTTTTCAGGCCACGGGCCAAAGAATTGGCACAGTCCTATCGGCCATTGGTACCTTTGGGTTCGCTCTAGTCCTTTCTCTCATATATGAATGGAGGGTTGGATTAGTCGCGTTAACTTTCGTACCAATTATGGTCGCAATCTTATATAAGGAAGGAAGAATGGTCAGTGCGCAATCGTTTGGGGCAGCTAAAACCATGGAATCCAGTTCTAAGGTGAGTACGCAAAGCCCTAACTTTTGACTTTATATAGTGTTATGAGTCACAGGACGGCCAGAGCGGACGAGCCATAAACTTAATCCGAGGTTATGTTAGCTTTAGCTCATCAGAAACATTGCCAAAGATTTAATAATTATAAACATATAGGTAGTATTCCAGACTCAGCCGAACCCTATTCGTAATACAGAATATAAGTGGATATGCATAAGAGATCAAAAATTTATTGACAATTTCAGATAGCTGTAGAAGCAGTTGCAAACGTCCGAACAGTGGCCTCACTTGGTAGAGAAGAACAATTCGTTACGGAATACAGTGTCAAGCTATTGCCCGGCTTAGCCCTCGCTAAGAAAGCCACACACTATCGTGGCATCGTATTTGGTCTATCCAGAGGACTTTTTAATTTTGTTTACGCTGCGGCGATGTATTATGGTGGAACTCTCATCGTATATGACCAAATTAGTTATGATGTTGTTTTGAAGTAAGTGAGCTACGTTTTAAGCACCATTTTGTCTCTCTTAGGGCTCAATTAAGGGTTCTCAGGAAGGAGGAACAGTTAAAAAGTCCTCATATGGTTTCCAAAAAATTACAAAAATCGTTTGATTAATGGCCCCTTTACATAAAGATGTTGGTATCTGAGTATTAAATAACACAATTTATTTCTATAGATCGGCACAGGCGTTACTCATGGGGGCGTCCTCGGCGGCACAAGCATTTGCATTTGCTCCCAACTTCCAAAAGGGGATCAAAGCTGCTGGTCGTATTATTGTACTGCTGAACAGAGAATCCAAAATTAGAGATCCAGATCAACCCGCGGTTAAGGATTTCGTAAGTGACCTATTTATATCCTTATTTTCACAATTATAATTAGAAGGGCAGCCTGTTTCTCTAGGTAACTTTTGCAGTAAATTTAAAACCATATAATGACATTAATGACAGTTCTCAACATTTGGGCAGTTCAAAACAAAAGCGCAAATTCACGGCACCTATTATAGTTAGGGAGGCGAGGTAGCTAAATGGCGTAATTCAACGGCGCCGTCGAGACGTTACAAAATCGAAAGATAAAATAATTTCGAAAAGAAAAGCTCGTATGGTAAAAACCATTTTAGCGGTGGGTTTGGCGTGTACGGTTTTTCAAAAATGTTAAAAAAAACAGTTACTTGGGCATTCTCGAGCGCGTCAGATATTCATACTACGTATGCCCCAAGTGCCTCTGATAACAACGGTATACTAATCTGCCGGTTTGCGTGCTGGGGGTAGGAATATAAAGTAGTCAAAAATGCAAAAAAAAAATTTACTCGAGCGCGTCAGATTTTCGGAAGGGGTGTTAAGTAGGCCCCAAGGAAGCTCCCTTTAAAAAAACTGACGATTTCGGCGTGACGATAAGTAACGATGAATTTTTGAAAATGCAAAAAAAAAAGTTTTTTTGAAATACACGAGCGCGTCAGATTTTCATAGGGGAGGTTTATCTCGGTATCCTGAAAGCATATTTTCTTAATCTGACAAAAATGTTGGTGGGTTCTCTTAATCTGACCGAAAAAGGTTTTTTGGTTTCTTTTTTTTCCTTTCTTTCTCCTTGATAAAACGGGGATTTTAAGAATGACAATAAAGCGATAGATGCAACCAACGTACGGTACGTCCAAAAAACAATTTGAAGATCAACAGGCTACATGAAACTGTACATGTTAATAATACTTTTGTATACAGATACGCGTAACTTTTTCCGAGTCCACGAAAATTGTCGAGAAGCTTTAGAAAAAAAAAATTGAGATATAATAAAAGTCACATAATTTAATCATCGTTATTTCATATCAATTTTTTTTAACACCCTCAGTTTTCGAGATATACTCAAAAAACCGGGAGTTTGACTTTTTATGATGCTTCAAGTCAAAAAGTTTTAACTTTGGACAAAAATGTAAAAAGACCTTTTTTGTGTAAAATAAAATTACCTTTTTTGTTTATTTAATTTTTTTTTGTAAAATGTATCGTTCGCGACTTATATGCCGCAACGCGTTTTTCGGAAGACGAAATGGCTCCTCCACACTTCCGGTCATGCGGAAACCGGCAGATTTTGTATTTTTAGTAAGTTTTAGATTATATTCTTCAAAATAAAAAATAAAAAAATCGCGCTCGAGAATGCCCGATTAACGTTTTTTTAACAAGTTCGCGACCGTATAACTCGGCGGCGTCAAGGACTTATCATCAGATTAGTTAAATTTAGTCTTAAAACACTAAAATCAACCCCCAATATCTTAATCTGACGCGCTTGAGTATTTCAGACTATCGATTTTTTTTTTTACAAATCTGATCGTCTATCCTAGGCGCGCGTCACTACATATATAGAGCTAAATACTTTACAAGGTTACAGGGATCGGAAACCGGTATTTTTTGTATGGGAACGAAAACGGTATTTTTTTCGTTCTTTGTTAATTATTTCATTTCTAATTGGGCAATCTAATAATAGGAAGTCGTTATCTAAAAACACAACCGAGTCCTATATCTGGAGTATAAAATAAACCGAAATATATGTTTATTTCAAAGTTTTTCCAAAAAACCGGTTCCGATCCCTGCAAGGTTGTTCTATTAGGTCTAAGGTATCTCTCATATCTTAAACTGCCACGCTCGAGTATTACCGAAAATTCCCCTATTCGCCTCCCTTCCTATTAGCGATGCTTTAAAATTCAACCACTATGAGGAACCGAATACTAATGCACAGCATCTAAGATCTTTTTGATGATGCTCTCTAAAATTCAAAAAGGCTGACTATTTAAATTGCCCTCTTTTCTACAGCGTTTATCCTATTGATGTAAAATAAATAAATTTTCCCACAGAAAGGAACTGGCGAATCCAGCTTGCAAGGAGTATTTTTCAAATACCCCACACGGCCTATGATAAGCGTGCTCAACGACTTAAACCTTGAAGTAGAAAAAGGCAAGACCGTCGCTTTGGTAGGGGCCAGTGGGTGCGGAAAGAGCACTGTCATACAACTGCTTGAACGATACTACGATCCTGATGAAGGCTTAGTCGTAAGTTGTATTTATAGTAATGGTGCAGATTCCAAGAAACAGGATCCTAGAAGATTAGGATTTACAGATTTAAAGCAATCTAAAAAAATACAAGACGTAAAGAAATCTAAATCTCGTTTATTTTAGGCTCAAGATGGCGTGCCACTAACAAAAATTCGTCTTCATGAAGCCAGAAGGACCGTCGGTTTTGTGCAACAGGAGCCTATCCTATTCGACCGCACGATTGGCGAGAACATTGCTTACGGAGACAATGCGCGCAAACCGAGTCAAAACGAAATCGAAGCCGCTGCTAAACAAGCTAATATTCATAATTTCATTACGTCTCTACCATTGGTGAGTTTAAGCAGTTTATTTTATTATTAGTTCATGTTTACAAAGAGTTCACGACGTTCGCTCTGACAGCTTACAGGTGACTGATTCGCTTTCGCGTTAAAAATGAGTTAAGAGGGAAGTACCTATACCACGTGATAGGCCATACAAAAAATGAAAACGTTTTTTCACTTCTAAATATTTTCCTTTTTCCATGATTTTTTAGTATGTTATTGACACAATGAAAAACTAGGTTTATAGGCTTTCTTTTTTAGGGTTCCGTAGCCAAATGGCAAAAAACGGAACCCTTATAGATTCGTCATGTCCGTCTGTCTGTCCGATTCTGTTCAAACTTAGAAAGTGGATGTATTCTATGAACCGCATTAAGATGTTCACACAAAAATAGAAAAAAAGCAATAAATTTTGGGGGTTCCCCATACTTAGAACTGAAACTCAAAAAATCTTTTTTCATCAAACCCATACGTGTGGGGTATCTATGGATAGGTCTTCAAAAATGATATTGAGGTTTCTAATATATTTTTTTTCTAAAATGAATAGTTTCCCCCCCCCCCCCCCGTAACTTCTAAAATAACAGAATGAAAAAACTAAAAAAAATATATGATATACATTGTCATGCAAACTTCCACCGAAAATTGGTTTGAACGAGATCTAGTAAGTAGTTTTTTTTTTAATACGTCATAAAATTAAAAAAAAAATATTTTTTTTCATCAAACCCATACGTGTGGGGTATCTATGGATAGGTCTTCAAAAATGATATTTAGATTCCTAATATCATTTTTATCTAAACTGAATAGTTTGCGCGAGAGACACTTCCAAAGTGGTAAAATGTGCCCCCCCCCCCCCCCGTAACTTCTAAAATAACAGAATGAAAAAACTAAAAAAAATATATGATATACATTGTCATGCAAACTTCCACCGAAAATTGGTTTGAACGAGATCTAGTAAGTAGTTTTTTTTTAATACGTCATAAAATTAAAAAAAAAAATTTTTTTTCATCAAACCCATACGTGTGGGGTATCTATGGATAGGTCTTCAAAAATGATATTTAGGTTCCTAATATCATTTTTATCTAAACCGAATAGTTTGCGCGAGAGACACTTCTAAAGTGAAAAAATGTGTGCCCCCCCCCCCCCCCCCCCCTGTAACTTCTAAAATAACAGAATGAAAAATCTAAAAAAAATATATGATATACATTACCATGCAAACTTCCACCGAAAATTGGTTTGAACGAGATCTAGTGAGTAGTTTTTTTTTAATACGTCATAAAATTTAAAAAAATTTTTTTTCATCAAACCCATACGTGTGGGTTATCTATGGATAGGTCTTCAAAAATGATATTTAGGTTCCTAATATCATTTTTTTTTAAACTGAATAGTTTGCGCGAGAGACACTTCCAAAGTGGTAAAATGTGTGTCCAAAGTGGTAAAATGTTGAACAAGATCTAGTAAGTAGATTTGTTTTTAATACGTCTTCAATGGTACGGAACCCTTCATGCGCGAGTCCGACTCGCACTTGGCCGCTTTTTTTTATTTGCAAAAAATATTATTATTATTTTAAAAAAAGCGAAACATATTAACCTGGAATATATTATGCTTAAGCAATCGACTTCAAATTCAATGTGATTTGTTAAGATTTATTTCGTGAAAACCGCTTTCTCCCGAAAAGGAATTTCATAGAAAAAATACCGTTATTTCGCGGATTCGAAAAGCTATTATTCCCTCTTGAGGAAAACAATGTTTGAGAAAGGGGTTCAAATTTCACAGTACTCTCGGAAATTTAATTAGGGTAGGTGAGAGTCGAGTAACCCCCAGGTATAAAGGCATCAAGATGCAGTGCAGGTTCTAGTTCTGATAGATCGATTATTTTCATTATTTTCGAGCTTTGCATAAAAACTTTATAATGAAGCAGTAGTAGTTTCTTTTTTTGTTATTAGGTAAGGACAAAAAAAATGCCCTGAATTACTAGGGTTACTTTTTTTAGGGTTACGATACGAATATCGGCTCAAAAGGTACTCAACTATCCGGAGGACAGAAGCAAAGGGTAGCCATCGCTAGAGCGTTGATAAGGAAACCACAAATGCTACTGCTGGATGAAGCTACCAGCGCACTGGACACGGAGAGTGAGAAGGTATGTTAAATGATTATATTTACACATGTCATATCTTAAATACTTCAGTTTACTTCCATTCTTAAGTTGTGTCATATACCTACTCATATCAATATCAGTGTAAAATAAATATAGTAGGTTGGTCGGTTGGTACTTTAAATAAATCAGTTAATTTAATTCATAGAACAATAATTAATCTGGAACTTTTATGCAAAATAGTATTTGTTTGAAGTAATTTAATTATTATTCCTAAAAAACAATATCCAAGTAGTTATTATTCGAAACTGACACCTCAACTCAAAATTGAATTAAGTACATATTTTGTTTTTTATGTTCAGATATCTTAGGCCTATGGGCCTATTATTATAATTATTATTATTTGGAGCCTGTCATGTCCCACTGCTGGGCAAAGGCCTCCCCCAATCTCTCCACTGACCTCTGTCCAGTGCTGTGTCTGGCCACTCCTTCAAGAAGGAGTCCTTTTCATCCTGCCATGGGGCCCATGGGCCTATGGGCCTATATTTTCATAATATATAACACATTCAGTCCCAGCGCGTGCCGTGCTACGGACTGTTTTGCTTGTTGACATTCTTAAAGATACCTTACCCTTCAAAGTGAGCACCACCAAACCAGTGACAGGAATAGACGTTAGTTTAACAACGTTAGTATAAATGTTTAAGAACTGTCCACTCACTTGATAAGGAAGGTGTCTTTTGTACTCTGCTTGAACTCACGAAAACCGAAATTCGCAAATTGCGGAGATCTTTCTCTTTTACTCTCACTAAGACGTAATTAGAGTGACAGAGAAAAATGCCCGCAATTGACGAACTTCGATTTTCGCGGTTATAGCCCTGTTACCAATGTACACCGGTGCTGCTATACCTAAGTAATAAGGATGAGGAATGGTAACCGCATCTACAACATATATGCATGTAAAACTTGTAAATTATAAATCATCAGCAACATTATGGTGTCAGGTGGTACAAGAAGCTCTGGACTTGGCAAAGGCCGGGCGCACGTGCGTGATGATCGCGCACCGCCTGAGCACAGTGCGGGACGCCGACACCATCTGCGTCGTGCACGACGGACGCGTGGCCGAGCGCGGCACGCACCAGGAGCTCATGGACCTCAGGAAACTGTACTACAACCTCAACCGGCGCGGATATTCATAGAAAAGTCTAATGGAAGTTTCGTTACAATGTTGTAATAATTGTTTGTGTTTTTTGCCCTTTCTAGTTTTTGGAACAAAAATTAAACAATTTGTAACCTGCCGATTCAGAGCCTACAGGTAAATTTCTTTTTGGTGTCAGTTCAGTGGTAATTTTAAATTATTAGGTATTTATTGCAACTAAAACACTCTGGGCATCCAGGCATTGATGTCTTTAAAAAATACTAGAATATAATAAGGGACTGAGATTTTGTTTAATTGTGAACTTGAAATAGTGAATTAGGGATTAAATATAACTTTATGAGATTTTGGATGGTAAAAAATTTCATGATTCTTAAGATTCAGTCCAAACGAAAGTACTTAGGTAAGTATTCTATTTGGGCACAATTTCATTCAGTCTTGTTTATTAATTTCCATATTGAACTAAGTATTAATACACTGCATTTTTTCTACTACTACTGCCACTATTACTATTATAACTACTTCTACTATAGTGTAGTACTAGCATACTATTGGGCGCACAAAACTGCATGAAAGTTACTATATTGTTAACTAAGTACATACTAAGGTATTGGGGTGGATGTACCAGGCCCAATTTTTAGAGGGACTTTGTACAATACCAGTACCAGTATCCACCAGCTTTTACCATCAATAAAATTTGTAATAAATGATACTTAATTTGAGGTATAATTTACAATTTCATAAATTTCCTTTCAAGACTAAAAAACCACAATAATAAAATTGGAAGACTAAGAAAACAAGTTTGAATTGATGGACTACTGGTACACTCACCCTACTTAATTTATTATATTAAATACTAAGTGAAAAAATCAACATGATTTATTTTTTTACTTATTTATAATACAGATTTTACATTCAAGTAAAAACCTTACCAAAGTCATGAATGTTTCTTTTCAAGTTGAAGTAACCATTCCTTCCTGTCAACTCCACTGTTAAAGCCACCTTTAGACGTAGATCCAACCAGACGGTGACAGGGCACCACCACCAGATGTGAGTTGGCTCCACAGGCTGCCCCAATAGCCCTGGCATGGCTGCCTGGCCGTCCCATGGCTTTAGCCAGGTCACCATAAGACATTGTTGATGCATATGGAAGCTCTATTAGCTTGTTCCATACCTCCTGTAATATTTTAGGTCAAATTTGAAATGTGAAATCAATATAGAAGTTATAAACTGAAATACATGTCATACTAAGAAAAAGTGACCAAGGCCTCCAGTGCCCCAGGCTGGAATCGAACCAGCGTCCTCTGCTATCGCGGCAGGTGCTTGAGCCACTCGGCCACCGGGGTCACGGCAGCATTGGTCGAATTTTTCAAGTATATGCATTTCTTACTGAAGGCTTACAGCGCCCCCTAGCCATCTCTAAGGTAGAACAGTATGGTTCATACCTTCTAACTGGATCAACTCAGGTGATACCGAGCTAGGAGAGAGATGGAGCTGCCAATCAATACTATTTGAAGAAAAATTAAATTATTTTCACGCTGACGCTGGACGCTGGTTCGATTCCAGCCTGGGGCACTGGAGGCCTTGGTCACTTTTTCTTAGTATATGACATTTATTTCAATTTATAATTTATATAGTAGTGTTTCTACTTGAAATAAAAACAAATTAAATTTTTTTCTGAAAATAATTTCATTTGTTCTAATACTTCAAATAGTAATATAAAAGTTATTTTCAAACATAAACATATAATATATTAAATGGAACATAAATTTAATGGCCTAGCCCAGTTGATAGTGACCCTGCCTGTGAAGCAGGAGGGATCGAATTCTGGTATTTATATGTGTGTTTATCACAAATATTTGATCCTGAGTTATTAACCTTTCAAGACCCGAACAAATATAGCGACATTCCTTCATTGGTTTTTGGAGCTGGCTACCCAGGGAGCCCACGGGTCTCGAAAGGTTAACACATTCACTGCCGGGAACCCACCTGGTGGGCGCTCGTGAACTTTGTTCAGATGCCCAACATACGTACGGTATGTACGGACAACCCGCTGGGCGGGTTGTTTCGTACGCAGCTATAGACCACCGGTTTCTGGGGTAGTGCGCCGTTTTTTTTCTGGCACTGAATGTGTTACTGTTTTCCATTGAAGTATATAAGTATTTATTTGTCTAGTATCCACAACACAAGCCTTATTGAGCTTACTGTGGGACTAGGTTGATCTAATTGTCTTATAATATTTATTTAAGAATTATATTTATTTACAGTCTTTTCCAACCTTGACATTGGCAGAATAATCAACACCTTGATGGAGCCATAACACGAGAAAATTAATTCATTGATTGATATTTTTTTATTTAAAAAAACCAACTAGGTAAAGTGAAAACGGTGAAAACCTAGGCCAGAACAAATGTAAACAAACAAACCTTCTGAAAATCGGAGCCATAGGTTTTTATAGGCACTGAGAACTTCTTTAAAACACCATTCAAATAAGCCTTGAGTTCCTCTTCAAACTGATCCAAAATACCATTCTTCTCTTGTTTGAAATTACACGACAGTTCATCACTAAGAGTTTTGAAACTTTTTTCGAACACTTTAGAATCCTCGAAAGTGACAACATACAAGTATTCACTATCTGCAGCTGCAATCACGTCACCCACTGGAGATTCAAATGTACACACGTATATAGTTTTAGACGATTTATTTGAGTATTTATCGAGGAAACTCAAATTAGGCATTGTGTGGTATTATTTTAACCACTAAGCACCAATTTTAAGCATTGATCTTGCAAGTATTTGCTATCACGATTAATATATTTGAATTCATAACGAACAATATTATTATGATAGATTAAAATAAGATGGAAGATGGATCTGAAATACCCACTTCAAATTATAACGGTAATAATAAGTGACACTGACATGATTGACAGTTGGCAGTTGTTTTTTTTTTTTTTAATTTATTACGAGCATTGGCAATTAGGCCATCAGCTCAAGCATGAAATACAAAAGTAACATAAGTACTTTACTTATAACTAATTCACATAAAAATGAGACACGAATCTACTAGTTACATGAGATATTTACAAACTACCTATAGTATGAGTAACAAATTGATAGATTACAGGATATAATTGTGGATATTTCAAAAGGCCCTGTACTGAATTTGGCAGAACTTGCAAACCAGTATCCATACACATAGTAACAAACAATAACCTTTGTAAATTAAATGAAGGACAATGGAAAAAAATATGTTCAAGATCACATACATCAAAATTACAATCTGCACAAACAGCAGAATCACTTAGCTCTAATCTAAAAAGATGTGCGGGAAAACGAGCATGACTAATGCGCAATCTACATATAGTTGTAATAAATGCCCTTTCTACATATTTTCTTTGGTATTCAAACCACGACTTGGAGCTGGGTGCCGGGACTATTTCTGCAAGCCATTTCTCTTTGACTTCTTTGGATTTAGACCATGAGTTATTCCAACGTCTAATCATAAGTTCTTTAACAAAAGGTACTAAATCGGATTGAGGTACTTTTAAATCACAAACTTGTATATCTCCTGTAGATTTGGCAAGCTTGTCCAAGCTTGTCTACTAGTTCGTTACCAAAAATTCCTGAATGTCCCGGAACCCAGCAAAATTCAACAGTAATATTTCTATTCAACAAAGAACTTAAACAACTTCTTAACTTATAAATTAAATAATTTACAGATGCACTTACACATTTAATTTTAAGCGCTTGTAAAGCGTTCATGGAATCAGATAGAATCAAAAACTTTTTTTTAGTTATATAATAATTACGAATATGTTCTAAAGCATAAATTATGCCTAATACTTCAGCCGAAAATACTGAAAAAAAACTACTACATTCAAAAACTTTTCCTATGTTCAAAATCTTTAGTTTTAGAGCCGTCAGTATATAACTTAACAAAATCAGTCTTATCAAGTTATCATCAAGAAACTCCAAAAAGTCATATTTCGATTCAAATTTGACCAGTTCAACAACCACGTCTCGCATAATATCATTGTAATCATGTTCAAAACAGGGAAGCAAATTAGACCAATACACTATATCTTGAAATTCAAAGTTTAAATAAGTTATAACATCACTTATGGAAGAAGAATTAGGAAACGGTATTAAATTATAATTTGGAATATTGATATTATTTAGTTGGCAGTTGAAAAGAAAAGAGCACAGACGTACATAATTAGCTGGATAGAGTACTTCATGGAAAAGAGTATAATAATATTAATACATGAGAAGTCAAAGTGGGCCGTTGCATCTCTTTCTAATTAGGGTGACCATGAGTTATATGTATGTGGGATATTAGGATAACATGGAATATATAGTTTGGCCAGGATCTTTTCTCATTCGTGCATAGTCAGAGAAAATGTTACTGTCTTTTCGCTGTGCTACTATTATGGCCCCTGAAAAGGAATGCATATAGTTTTTTCTCTTCTCTAAAACGCTTTCCAAAATCTTACTGGGTAACAGCACCAGTGGCCAGCCAGGGACCAGTAGTCAGCCTTTTAAGTCGTTTATTGGTCATAAATATCTGGTATATTCGATTAAACAAATCGCGAGTAGTCAAATAGGAGCTCTGATTCCTTATTCGTTAATACGTAACGCGGCAGGTGCGGTGAGGTATCGGGGGGAGGAAATATACTCGTTCATAAAGGTGATGTTTGTTGACGAGAGCTAGAATGTCATGTCCGCCATATTTTTTACTGCACGTGGTGTGCTATTAACGCGTGAGAAAAAATATGTTTTAATATAAAAAGTTACTGTTTTTTGTTAATGATGGGTTTATTGGTTAGTTTATCTATTAAATTGCGTTATATTTAAATAGAAATATCAATATTTAACTTATAAATTGAGGAGGTTGACCACTGGATACCACTTTTTTACAAAAAATCCAGTGCCCAGCCTCCCGCGGCTGACCTTTGGGTTATTAGTTATTTTTTTTATTTTCGATCCAATACGACCGTTAAGACCGTTACATTTACATTTTCAAATTTAGTTAGGCATGTCTCAGTCAATTTAAAGTAAAACCCAGTAGTCAGCCGCATTTGAAATAACGTTTTAATGCGGCTGACCACTGGGTTTCACGGATCCAGTACTCAGCCATTAATCTTCCTTGGTACGTCGCTGCCAAATATTATGAACTTTAACTCATTTAAATAAGGTTCAAAAGTGTATACATACTTTTGTTGAGAAATATTCCAATATCTAACGGGCCCCTGCACGGGTTTCACCAGCATTTAAACCGATTTTAAAAATAATGAATACTATTAAATAAATAAATTCATTAATAAAAAATAAGAAGATAAATACAGTGTTTATTAGTTTGCAAGAATAATTTTAAGCACCTATGGCCTACAAATTTCGTGGCAAGAGAATTGTACTTATAAGAGTATAGGTACCTACATATACTCTAGCTTCCTACCTAGGAATGATAAATATTGTAATATCGTTAACATTAATACAAATAATAGTGTTTTTTATTTCATTGTTATTAATAGTTTATAAAGGCTGAGTACTGGGTACACAAAGGCTGCTTACTGGATTTTAGAGGCTGACTACTGGAGAAAAGTGGCATTTTTTGTTTAATCTTAATTATAGATATTATAAAGAGGATTGTTATTTTTTGGCATACTTTGTTTTAAAACTATAATAAACAATTGATCTAACCATGTTACGCGTTTATTTATCCGACTAATCCTGTAGAAACGTCGAGAGTGCAAACTTTAAAAATGCGTTATAAGGCTGACTACTGGTGCCTTTACCCTAATTTAGTCGTTCTAAAAGCTGTTATTGATAGATGTACCGGACCGCCACGCCACCATGGTCGATCGTGAGAAAGGTGGTCCGCCGTAACGTCTGTCAAGAACACAGCTATAAGTAAGAGAGATAGAGAGAGAGAGAGACAGATATGCTGACAGGACCAGGGCACATTTACCGCCATCAAAGTGGCCAAATATATCGTAAGCGTCATCGACTCATTGTAGATCTGTGATGGCATCTAAAGTTTTCAAATTTGCCGCCCTTTTCTACTGACGGAAATGTGTGTCCAACCTATATAGAATCGACTATGTATAAATATAAAGTTTCAAAAACCGTTTCAGTATTAAAATATAATGTATAAACGTAAGTCTGGAATTGACTTTGGCAATTATATATTCTGTGATAGCTCACATTCCACCAATTTAATCATGCCGAAATAAAGACATAAAGCCTGACAACAGGGGGCCTACCTACCGCGAAAACCGAAATTCGCAAATTGCGGGGATCTTTGTACTAAGTCATTTGATAAACTTATCTATGGCTGAAGGCGTCTTTCCTGACAAACTTAAGCTCACGATTATTAAACCTTTACTGAAAAAGGGTGACATAACCGATCCATTAAACTATAGACCCATAGCGCTAATACCAGTATTATCAAAAAAATTTGAAAAAATTCTACATAAAAGAATGTCAGATTTTTTGGAAAAACATAATCTTTTTACCAAAGATCAATTTGGTTTTTGAAAAATAAATCTACAACACTAGCAGTACTGGATCTCATGAAAAATATTCTGAATTGTAGGAATAATAGAATACCTGTCACTGGCATCTTTATGGACATGTCAAAGGCTTTTGACAGAGTAAATCATACCATATTACTGACAAAACTATACCACTGTGGTATTAGAGGAAACTGTCATGAATGGGTACGAACTTACTTAAACCAACGTGTTCAATGTACAGAAATACCGAAATATGACGATACCACAAAAACGTTAATAAAATATCGATCCGACTGTCTTAATGCTACAACTGGCGTCCCTCAAGGCAGTGTCCTTGGACCATTACTTTTTCTCGTCTATATTAACGACTTGCCATCTCTTACTAATCACAAGATGACGCTTTTTGCTGACGACGTTTCTATAGTCGTACAAGAGAAAGATACCCAAAATTATGAAAATGAAATCAACCAAGTCTTTGAGGATGTCAACCTGTGGCTCGTAAATAATAACTTGCAAGTTAACCTCATTAAGACTAAATTTATGGAATTTTATGCACCACAAGGGAAGCCAAGGAACGTAAATATAAACTATGATGGTCATGCGATTGAATGCGTGTCATCAATTCGTTTCCTAGGTGTTATTTTAGATTGCCATACTAACTGGAAAGACCATACTGAAACGCTAATTGATAAATTGAACAAGTTTATATTTGCCCTACGAAGGCTCTTTCAACTTTCTTCACAAAAAACTGCCCTATTAGCATTCAATGGACATGTGATGTCCAATTTGCGTTATGGTCTAATACTTTGGGGAAACTGTAGTAATATGCAGAAAGTGTTTCTGCTACAAAAGAAATGTACCTATACGGGCAATATGTGGTGTGCATCAAACAGAACCCTGTCGACCTCTTTTTAATAAATTAAAAGTGATGACACTACCCTCATTATACATTTATGAGATAAGTTTATTTGTCAAATATAATATAGGTTTATTTAGAAATAAGGCATCTACTACAATATATCAATCTCGAAACGGCACTGATCTATGTTACCCATTCCACTCAAAGACAGCATTCTTTGTAAGCAATGTGCTATGTATGTCTATAAAAATATTTAATAATTTGCCCGTAGAAATAAGGGATTCCGACATGCCTGAATTTAAATATAAATTATATAAATTTTGTTTGGATAAGTGTTATTATAGAATTGATGAATATTTAAATTAACTTGTTTAAACTAATAAATAATAATGCATAATGATTATAATATTTTGTAAATCTTAGATATAAATTAATTAATGTTAAGTATATGATTATAATGCATGGTTATATTGTTCAAAATTTTTATATACTATACTTAGTTATAGTACCTAGTTAATAAGGAAAGTTTGCATGCTTCATTAAGTAAAATGTACGCACTTAAAATTACTTACAGACCAACTATGTTTACCACTACATTTTGCAAATAAATATATCTTTATCTTTATCTTTCTCTTTTACTCTGACTAAGACGTAATTAGAGTGACAGAGAAAAATGCCCTCAATTGACGAATTTCGATTTTCCCGGTAACCGCCCAGTTTATTTGACCCTCGCCATTTTGCGGATTTTCAATGGTACTAATTTCTTTTACTGGCAACAAGTACTCTTTGACAACGAACGTTGGATGTCATCGAATGTCACCGATGTAAACAAACAGAAACTTCTTCTTCTTCTTCAAAAAAATTTGTAGTGAATGCAATCAAATACTTACAGCTTAAAAAAGACGAAGGATTACATAGCAATCCAATAAACAATGTTTTAAAGTTGGTTGTTGACATGACCGGTGTTGACATTTTATAGTGCGGTTGTATTGAACTGGTTAGTTGTTTGGTTTAAACTTTAATATTTCATTTAAGGTTTATGGTTTATGTAGATCGACGACAAATAATATTTCTATAAATAATGAGACGGTCTTGTCTTTGCCCCTGTACAAAACAAATTACAAAGCCCCATACAAAAAGAGAATTCAAATAGACGACTTCGATAAATGTGCCATAAGGCATAAAATTCATGAATTGTATGCCGTGCGCAAACAAGTACCGAGTATCAAAACTCTGCTCACTGCTTTGAAAAAAGACATTTGTGACACCAATCACCTAGAACGACGTACCAGTAACACCATCCTGCACCGAGTAGCGCAACTACACCTTACGGAAACTTTCATCAACCACCAATAGATGGCGCAGGCGTCGAGTTAGAACACGCTAACGACTGTTCGACTCAGATTTCATAAGTAGGCTTGCTGATTTTGTATGTTATCTTTCTTCAGCAGATTAGTTACTGGTGTTGACGGATTCCCGGCTCACTAGTTACGATCTACCGACTACTAGGTGACGCAAAACGGCTCCCGTATCGTTACTTTAGTACTCGGCGCATAAATTATAAGTGTACCTTACTCTGACCGTGGTTGGTATCAATAAAAGATATCCGTGCACATTGTGGTTTTACATCTCGCCCCATCGCTCCGAGTCCCGGTTACACATTGGATTTACAGGCAGTAGACAGTGTACAAACTCAAAAACTGTATACGTGCTCCATTGTAATTGTTCGATTTATAACAAAACACTGTTTTTGATTTCAACTATAGTTCATATAGTATTAGTCTATTTAGTCCTCACATCTTAATTCAACCTTGCACTCGCGGAACGATACCGCTGCCTTAAAAGGCAGGGTCGCCATGTACGGACGGCGTTAATGAAACAACAGCTCCGATGAAGATTATGATTTATTCTGATCTAATTAGGCAGGTTACACGATTATATATGCAATGCTTACGTACTAATTATATACTACACCACAACAGTACTTACGAAAACTGATGCACAGTATGGGATTCAAATATAAAAAATGCAGAAACCAACGGTCAATATTGATGGAGCGTTCCGAAATTGTGGTTTGGCGTGAAAGTTATTTGGATCAAATACAAGAAGTAAGGGATAAAAATATGCCTATAGTTTATTTGGACGAGACCTACATTCATACTTCTCTGAACCACGCCAAATGTTGGCAGAGCGAAAATGAACCTGGAGTATCGAAAGCCGTTTCAACAGGGAAACGACATATTATTGTTCATTCCGGTGGACCATCCGGATTTGTTCCTAATGCACTTCTGGTATATAATGAAGAAAAAAAAGCAGATTACCATGATTCGATGAATAAAAATAATTTTAAGTTACGTTACTGTTACGCAGAAATTAATTCCCAATCTAAGTGAGCCCACATGTATTAGTTATGGATAATGCCCGATAACATTCCTTTCGCATTAATTAAATCAGTTATGTTAGTAGCAACCGTAACATAACATTTTTTTAATAATTTATAACCAATAGTGACTTTGTCCGCTGACCCATTGCCCACAACAGAGGACAATCTAGCTTATTAGCTATCATGTTTAGAATTAATTATATTAATTAATAAACCACCAACATCTGGCGACAGAAAGCATGTCATTGCAGAGTGGCTGAATCCAAAGCTAGATTGGTGGAGATTTTGAGACGTCACAAACCTGAACCAATATATGAATAGACACGATTCTCTCCACATACGGACACAAAGTGATAAGATTACCGCCATATCACTGTGATTTAAATCCTATTGAGATGATTTGGGGCATGTAAAAGCTAATTGTAAAGGCGAAATTTCCCTTGGATGAAGACCGGTAAGTATTGCTTTAGATACTTTTGACCTTATTTTGGATCAGCAGACTATAAACACATCGAAAATTAGATATTTTATATTATTTTTCGTTGTGAACTAGGTATGGACTATAACTATCGATAACTGTAGGATTATTTGTATATCAGTGTAAATAATTAAATAAAATATGTGAAATTTCCTGATAACTTAATGCAATATGACCATAATTAATTCGTCGAAGTTTTGCAGTGGAAAATTATCTATAATTTATGCATGAATGGTCAGTAGTTAACATATTTTCATATTTTATGCATAAATGGTCAGTAGTTAATAAATGCCCGTTCCAGGATTTGAACCTGGGACCATCGGCTTCATAGAATATATAAAAAATTTAGAGCATTGATAAAGGGTTATTGATAACTGGATGCTAAAAACCATGATTTATAGATGCATATTAGCGCTAAATAATCAGTTGTTCATCTCATTAGTCATTAGCAAACACTTGGAATATAAACTGTAGATAAAGTCATGTTTGTCCAAGGTTGTATGTTTTCAGATGCAGGCAGTGGGTCAAATTTGTTGGAAACGAAGACCTGATACATCTAGCCATAGAAAAGTTACATTTATAGAAACATGTATGTTCAGATCATTTTGAAAATAGAGCTTTTAATAAATAAAACCTCGACTTATAAACTGTATAAAAATAATTCGGGTCCACATTAAGCCCGACCAGGTATTAGTTCACTCAAAGAACTATCCACTATATAACATACAGCTTAAATGTGGACTCGATGCTAACCTGATTCCGAGTACAAAATTTATCGATATCGATAAGAAGCGCAAGCGTGTAGCGTAATACACTATTTAAATCGGTTATATTGGTACTATGGTTCCTTGACAGTTCTTTGTCGTACATTTTGGTAATGATTTGCGAAACAAACTGATTCCACTCGCTAGTATGAGAGTCCCGTCTCTTAAAACGTAGTGATTATATGCTCTTTGGTCGTCTATTTGAATTCTCTTTTTGTGTGGGGCTTTGTTTTGTACAGGTGGCAAAGTCAAGACAGTCTCATTAGTTTTAGAATTTTTTTTTATCGTCGATCTACATAAACCTTAAATGAAATATTAAAGTTTAAACCAAACAACTAACCAGTTCAATACAACCGCACTATTAAATGTCAATACCGGTCATGTCAGCAACCCACTTTAAAACATTGTTTATTGGAATGCTATGTAATCCTTCATCTTTTTTAACCTGTAAGTATTTGATTGCATTCACTACAATTTTTTTTGCATCTTTGGAAATTTTTATTGGCATTTTTGTAATAAAATATTTGAATATATTCGTAGATATTTTCTGTTTGTTTACATCGGTGACATTGGATGACATCCAACGTTCGTTGTCAAAGATTACTATTTGCCAGTAAAAGAAATTAGTACCATTGAAAATCCGCAAAATGGCGAGGGTCAAATAAACTGTTATCAGGCTTTAATTATTTACAAATGAGCCAGGGGTCGGACAAAAAGTGCGCATGACGTCAAACTACTTATAGGATGATTTCAAATACATAGTATTTTTGATTTTCATAAACAATTATCACTTATCATTTATCAACCTCTTTATTAAACGATATCGCCACTTGAAATGAGTAAGTACGTTTTTGACTGACACATTGTCAATCAGATGAACAATAAATTGACTTCGTTACTGTTTAGCTATTGTATCTTCACGATTATATTTAGCTAAAATTTATATTTACTAATGTATAAGAAAACGCTCTAAAATGTCATGTCATCTTTACTCGAATATTGTGGCAATTTTCCGTTTTTGGAGGTACGTGACAAACACGTATACTGCTAATCTTACCTACTGTTCCCACTTTTGACTATTAAACCTATTTATCTGAGGATCCCACAGACTTGTTCTAACTAATTTCAAATAATTATACCTTATGGTAACAAGTTTCGTGAAATTTATTTTATTCACTACATCACCCTACCACCTGTATTATTAATTCCATGGATTTATTTACGTTTATTTTGTTACTTCATTAATACTACTTTGTTACTACATGTCACACGGAAGTTTAAATACAAACTCAAACATCACCTGTGTGCAAGATTACGTCATTTTTACGTCATCCGCACTTTTTGTCCGACCCCTGCAAATGACTTAAAAGATATCAGAACCGCACTCTGAATATAGCACTAAAATTGTGTAAGAAGATATTTAATTTCAGAACTGTATTGATATAAGTACTACCACAATGGTATGTTTTTAACATTGGCAATAAGGATTTATTGATAAGGTTCTATTTGGTATGACAAAAAAGTTAGAGCGTGCTTCACTTTATATCTCCATGAATAATATATGGTAGTTGAACGCAGGGCTAGCATGGCATAGCATGGTTTAAATTAAATTATCGGCGATATTAATTTTATATGTAAAATATTATGTTTGATATCTTTGCATATGAACCAATTTTTTACATTTCAAATATTGTTAACGATATGCTGATATTCCGTGAAACGGAAAAATATTATGTGTGGATGTAATTAATTAGCTCTTTATAGGCGCTTTTATATTTTATGGTGGCCTTCCACAGTAACGATACGATTTATCGTCACGATCACGACACAGCAGATGGCCTACCGCGAAAACCGAAATTCGCAAATTGCGGGGATCTTTCTCTTTTACTCTCACTAAGACGTAATTAGAGTGACAGAGAAAAATGCCCGCAATTGACGAATTTCGATTTTCGCGGTAGGCCCTCAGGAGACCGGAAGTTGTGAGATTGTATGAAATCCCTTTATTCGCTTTTATAGTATCGTTGATGACAGCATCTACTCGTACGTGCTCGTTACTACAATTGCCGTAATTATTGATATAGGTGTGATTTCTGGTTAAAGACATTTATTAACTCAAAAGAAATATTACATTTCACTTAATGAGTGGTAATTACGAGTAAATAATCTATAGCGCCCAAATGCCGAAATAGCCGAATAAGATATATCTTGCCAATAACATTAGGATTTCTTATTGATTATCAATGACTAGGATTAGTTATCGCTATATATTACAATAAGTAATTATTTTTAACACATATTCTCAAATCAACTACCTAATAAGTTCAATCAGATGGCATTTTAACATTTATGCAATTCAAACTAATTATTAAACAAGTTCAAGTTGAAACTGGACTAGGCTGGTCATGTCTGACAAATTCTGGATTAACTGTGGGCCAAGATAACTGCGGTATGAAGTGTGCCCCAAGAGTCAAAACTCCCTTTTGAGCGACTGGCGAGACCGCGAGAATTAGCAAACTATGGAGACTTATAGAAAGAAGAGGCATTTGTTCAGTAGTGGGACCTAGTGAGTTCATAATAATAAACATAATATATAGCCGCGGGGGCAGCTTGCGGCGGGCTGACGGTGACTGGCGACACCACGGACCCCTATTCCAGAGGGCCCTTTTATTTGGCCCTAGCCTCTGCGCTTGCCTTCACCGGCCGGCCAGAGTGGAGTCGCAAGAGCGGGACCTAATATGCTCCAGGTTGGAAGTGTAAAATGTCATAACGCCGGCGGCCTGCTGAATGGATTACCGGGATTTGGCTTCCTCATACTGACCTCTAGTATAGTCAAGTTAAGAAAAAGTATGGAAGTAAGTCGTGTAGTCGTGCTTTTTTTGGATTTGTTAGATGGCGCAACTAGATTGATTCCCCCGAGTTGCACCGTTTCTATTATGTACGGAAGACCGTTAAATTTTAGGTATAAACTATAAAGTGCCGTAATTTTGGAGTAAATTAAAAGCTATTAGGTTCAAGCTAAGTAGTGTATAGAGAACACCTTGGTGCATAGTATACAGGGGCGTAGCTACCGCCGTATCTGCCGTATCAATTATACGGGGCCCCCGGGCCACGGGGGCCCCCAACGTGCGTTTTTGTGAGAAATCTTTACCCTTCCTAAGGGCCCCCAAACAAATTTTTATACGGGGCCCCGCCAAGGCACGCTACGCCACTGATAGTATATCTTAATTAAAAAGATGTGCAATGTATGATACCCTAAAAAAATTTTTTTTTTCGATTGCGGCTCGAGGATAAGTCAGTCGGTTGGTGCAATCTCAAGTTAAGCTTTTTAAAGCATTATAAACATTCAGTTAACTTTGCACGCCTGGGCAAATTATGGAACATGTATTTTTAATTATTTTGTACATTGTGCTTCGGGGGAAATTAAGAGAGACGTGAAAATTTTAAAAACGGTACTTATCTAAAGACACTACATTTGCACTAAATAAAAAATAGATTTTTTTCACCGGAAGTTTGTCAAAAAGTAAATAGAATTAATCGAAACGAACTGCAAGCGAAGGTTGTTGGCAGCACGTGGCGCGGGGCGCGCGGGGCGGGGAGATAGCGCAGCGCGCAGCTAGGGTTTGCAATATCCGACAACTTTTCGGATCCGGATACATAGAAATAGGATATCAAGAACGACTGTCAAACTTCAAAAGTGCGACCAAAAATGAAATGCAAGTTTGTGCGTAAATTGTCTATGTGAGATCAAAAATAGTGATGTCATGTTACAACATATTAATAATCTATCGGTGTTTGACTGCTTTATCGACTACTTATTCAAATGTGTTTGATTGTATAAAAAATGTTATACGAGTAGGTATGAAGTCGCTTCCCTTATGGTCATATAGGGCCCAAAAGGTGCCTATGAAACCAGCATCATATTTTAGTATGTTGTTAAGCATGTTATTCTGACTAAAAAACCATCGGGAGACAGTTTCTAACGTGGTTAAGTCACCAGTTTTGACGTCATCAAAATGGCCGGTGCCGTGTTCAGAATATTGCGTATACCACAGCAAGTATATCACATGTAAGCTTGTGTGGGGTGTCATAAAAAGCAAAATTAAATGCGCTACAATATCGTTCATACATTTGACCTTGTAAATACCATAGTTTGCGAGAAATTTTAAGTTTTATTTAAATATTCCCGAAAAAAAATCCGTTTTTTGTTTTCATCAACTTTACTAGTAACTTTACAGGAAGACATTGTATCAAGATATGAATGCTATATTAATAAGCTATAAAATTCCATTAAAATTTTGCAAATCGGTTTATAAACAAGCAAATTACACTATTTTTGTTCCATACCGGATGACACCACCAAGAGTCGGATGGCTGTTTCAATACAATTTTCAAGGCAAATGATGTTTAAGTAAAGGTAACTTGCTGAACGATATTTATAGTAAAGTAATATTTTCGATAAAAGTATTATTATCAAAATTAAGAATACTGAGATCGTTTTATTGTAATTTACTCCGGATCTAGCTAATTAAAGTTACACACTAATTAAACAAAAATATTTTTTTTTTTACGTATTATTTTGTCCCAGAGCATGCACCTTCGCATGCGCAAAGCATAGTGTATTTAAATCCGTGTTTTACTCCCCCACACCCTGTACAGCGTTCTTTGCACTTGCAAGACAATAGCTCCTTGCAGAGGTGTACGCTGGTCCATCATTTTTCTTTCGCCAAGCCTAGTTGCAAGAATCTAGCATTTGTGGGTCGCTATTCAGGTAAATTGGTCCCAATGTGGGTCTGTTAAGCCCTTTTTATATGCTGTAGGAGAGCATCCTGTTGAAGGAATATACTCGATCGCTCTGGTTTTTCCTAAACAAGATCCTCCTCGCAGTATTTACATTACCTATTTGTGTCACTACTGGGAAGTTATATGTAGGGTTTGCAATTAGAATATTGTGATATTCTAATTATTCGAATATCCACCAAAATAAATATCCGAATAAACTGATTTAGATAACACAGAAATAACGTTTTTAACTATGTTTTAATACAGTGATATCACCCCAACTAATTTTAAATGATTACTTGATTACTATAATAGCTAACATAATGTTATCTCTAAAACCGTACTTAATAAGGAGGGTTTATATCTGGATTAGCTGGTGTATAGTTGGAAATACATCCAATGCCTCACCTCGTGTTCATTCGTCATGAAATACTAACTATGAAAGCAATACTTACTTACTTCACTGGATCAGTGACCCAAAAAGAACCTTGGCCTTTGATACAAGAACAACGTCACTCTGCTCTATTCTGCACCACTCCACGCTAGTTGGATACTCCGAGGGCGTTTTAGGGCTACATCGCTCCTGCGGTATATCTTTTCACAGCCCGATTCTCTCCCGTCCACTCCAAGTGACCAAGCCTGCGAAGTCGTGCGGCTATAATCTCGCTAATTATATTGGGTGCCGCAACTAGCTACTCTAGCTCCCTATTTTTCCTACGCTTTCACCTTCTCTATCTTCATCTCTGATAGGTCCCAGAATATTCCGCCAGAATTTCGTCTTCTTCACTAAGAACTTGTTCTTTTTTTTCTGATTCAGAGTCCAAGTGTAATACTTACCGATGTCATTCATCAAAATCTAATTATTGTCTTATAGACTTGAATCATGGACAGTCTACTGATCAGCTTGGACACTAGAACTCGGCGAAGCGCTGCTGAGCATCTTAGGGCATTTTGGATTCGAACATCTATCTCCTCTTCCCGATTACTTTAGGTAGGTCTTTTCTTTTCGATCTGCGGTGGCAGCATGGTTCTATTTTTATCACTTGTCACTATGCCCTTCATGACAAATGATAAAGAGCCGACCATCTTAGCCCTATTCATTTGGAGATATTCTAGTGGTTGATTATCAGACCAATTTTCTCTCCTTCATACTCTACTATCCTAGCCTTGGCCTTCAGGTTGCTTTTGTTTTGAGCCTATAGCCCCAAGTCATCAGGATATCCAATGATCTAATGTTTGCATTAAGCAACATTCGCATTCATTGTATAAAGTTACTGCGTGACACCTGTATGTACCTATCAAAATTGATGTGCTGTTAGTATTTGAATTGATTAAATATATGAAAATACTATATTTAAATGACAAAATGGTATGAAATTATTCATTAATTTCATTAGAAAATTGTTCCGGTTATAGGTCAATAACCATATTTAACGGATCCGTAATATCCGGATCTTATGACCCGATATCCGGATATTTCGGATATCCGGATCTCAAACCCTACGCGCAGCGATTGTTCCGAGACAGTTTGTTTGACACTTTTGACGGGCAACGAGCACAAATCTTTCTTCTGGCATTAAAACGGAACTATTGTTTTAAACAATCATTGAGTGAACTAAGTAGTCTAACGTTTTCGTAAGTATATGGAAAAACGCGATTTTTCGAATTTAATAAACATTGAGCGTACCTGTATTTAATTTGTTGACTGTCTGTCTGCATACTCAGAAACCCTACTATTTTTGCAGTACATGCCACTACTCGTGCCTCAAGAGCCGTGCTTCGTCGGTGCATCTACGCGCGTTCCTTCTCTTGCCACTAATCACGCGCTTGTCGCTTCTGTGTATTTATTGGTCTACGTTTTTGGTACTTGATTACAAAACTGCATGTTCCGTATAAAAATGCCAATTTTTTATGGAGTGCGAATTTAAACAAAATCAAATGAATATGATTGCATCAATTTCCAATAGTATTAAAATTTCCCCCGAAGTACAACGACAGTAAAACATGAAAAACTACTTTCCGGGTGTCGCACCATGGTGCGAATTTGACATTGGATGTAGATATTTTTTCTAATTATTTACTCAATTTGCACCGAGTACATTACTTTCCCCAGACCCGCAATGGCCAAAATAGATTTTTTTTAATGTTGTATTTTTTTTTACCTGTTCCGTAGCTTAAATTAACGTAAATAACACGTGCGAATTTAGATATAAGTGTCGTAAAACGTGCGCCAAATTACACCGAGTACACCTTTTTTCTCTTCTTAGTTATAACCATTACATTATTTTCAGCCGATTTCACCCCTTTCCGGGGGGGTGAATTTAGTAACGATTGTATAAAGTTCGATTTTTAGCCCATACAAAACAATCCGTAGTGATTTTATTAGTCCTTAGAATTAGTTCCTGACTTTAGTGAAATTTGAGTTAATTTGACCGTACTACTCTCGATAACCTCACAGCCGCTCCAAAGGGTTGCCCTATTGCCGCACTGTGCGTGCGGCCGTTGTGGGGCCCACTCAATGAGTTGGTGAGTCACCACCTGTCTTACACAATTACGAGACTGATTGTCACGGCAGGTGTCCGCTAGTCTCCTCCCATAGCCCATTATCCAGTCCATCCAACTTTCAAATCAATAGCCTTATGACCTTGGATCCCATCGCAGCATAAAAGTGCTGCACTGCAATAGTCTTTGCACCTGGCAGGGACCATCTCCGGATGTATCATGTTGTGCGCTCGGGGATGGTATCCGCCACGTGTATCCCTTCCTTGTAGATTCATTTGTCTTAAAGGGCCTCTGCGCTGTTGGCTTCGGCCCCACGGATGCCTCAAAGGTCCGAGACCCCAAGGTCCCGAGATATGGTAAGACAGAAAAATAATATTAAAATTACAAAACAATGATTGGAATAATACGAATTATTTTAAGGGATCGGATTTATTTAATCAATTCTTTATACATGTAAACTAACGTTTTATTACAACACAATATTGATTACTTTACTTTTACAACAGCTTTTCCAGTATTTTCTCCTCTCAGTATTCCAACCAGCGCTTCAACCATGTTATCAAAACCATTGTAAACTTTCTCTTGATATTTAATTTTTCCCTCCTGCAGCCAGTTCATATTAGCTTTGATTCCTTCGTCCCATCGATCAAGCCACCGGTTTACTAAAAACCCCTCTACTTTTAGTTCTTTAAACACGATTGATGGTTGTAGTATGGTCACTAGAAGAACAAAATATTAACCCAAACATTAATTTGTACAATAAAATTAATAAAAGATATATACCTAGTTGGTTACTAAATTATGTTACTCGATTTGCAACCTCTTTATTTCTGTTAAAACATTGTATGCTACCGAAAAAATAAAAAATATCATAATGTGGTGGATTTGTGAGCTTATAATTATATACCACACATAACGCTTATCTCGTCGTATCTACAATGAATTGGGGCCTAAAAGAGACTCGTATCGCAGTAATTGCGTTGCACAAATGTGGGCACCCGCCAAACATGATTTTGAAGTTGTTTGAAAACCTAATAATCAACAAACAATTTGTTTATCGCACAATTAATAGATACAATAGTACTCAGAGCTTCGCTGACCGCAAGAGGTCTGGAAGACCACGCACCGTTCGGACCCCAGCTCTAATAAAGGCAGTGAAGGCGAGAATCGCAAGAAACCCCGTCCGGCAGCAAAAGTTGTTGGCAATACAGATGTCTGTGAAGAGAAGCTCCCTAAAAAAAGTTATCAATGAAGACCTTGGCCTACACGCTTACCGCAGACAAAAAGGTCATTTGCTTAATGGACGATTAAAGACTATGAGGCTAGAGAGAAGTCGCGTGCTATTGAAGCGGTACGCACAAAATGGCCACCGAAAAATACTATTTACAGATGAAAAAAATTTTACCATTGAAGAATGTTGTAACCGCCAGAGTGTATGCAAAAAACAGTCAAGAGATGATTGCAGCTGTTCCGAGAGTGCAACGAGGCCATCATCCCTCTTATGTGATGATTTGGCTGGGTGTGTCATACTCAGAGCTAACACAGGTTCATTTCCGTGAAAAAGGTGTGAAAATTGGGACCAAAGTTTACCAGGAAACCTTTCTCGAACCAATAATGAAGCCCTTAAGCCACACCCTATTTCAAAACCAGCCATGATATGTCTTTCAACAGGACTCAGCTCCTGCACATAAGCCAAAAACAACTGAAGCCTGGTTTCGAAGGAACAAAATTGATTTTATTGCCCACGAAGACTGGCCGTCCTCCAGCCCCTGGATTATGCCATATGGCAGGTTATTGAGGAGAAAGCCTGTGATAAACCCCATACAAATCTTGACTCTATTGTCATATGTAATTCCTGATTTTGTGTACTTCATTTTAATATATAGTTTATTCAACTTTCGTTCGTATATTTTATGTAGATAAAGATTATTGCAGTAACAGAATTTTGTAACCAACTAGGTGTACTTTTAAGTCGCGTGCGTCGTTTTCAACACTTACCTTTTGGTAAAGCCGTGTCATTATACGACGATATAGAACCACAAACTGCCACGCGTCCGTATTTGTTCATGTGACCCATAATAGTTGAACTAATTTCACCACCAACCTACAATAAAGTTTAACAAATATTTACATGAAATTAGTATCAAAATACAAACATTAAGAGTATCATATTTAATTCAAAGAAGAATTTCCATGGGGTCCCAGCGCGCACAAGTTTTTTGGAGAAATCGCGAAACGTCTGGTTGACGTAACTGGTGACCGAAGAGCTGGCGGCTTCCTCGCACAACGTATCAGTATTGCGATACAACGAGGAAATGCCGCCAGCATCCTTGGTACAATGCCTCAAGGGCCTATTTTAGATATAAGCTAGTTATAGTAATCATCTGTATATATCCATTATGTATATTGTTATTGTCAATAAATAGTTCTAAATTCATAATAATAAAAAAAAGAAGAATTGAAAAGTTGAAAACATACATTATCGAAGTAACAGTCAATGCGATTCGGTGCTCCTTCCCTCAATGCAGTTTTGATGTTAGCAGTTTTATAATTGAAAGCGTGATCAAAACCCAACTCCTTCTGCAAATATTCGCATTTTTCATCTGTACCAGCAAACCCAATCACACGACAGCCTAATAATACAAAAAAACGACATAAATAAATTGACATCATATATGATTACAATTTTAATGCTTAGGCAGGCAGCTTAAAAAATAGTGCATTTCCCTTACCTAATATTTTTCCGATTTGTCCAACATGGGAACCTACTGCACCAGCTGCTCCAGTAATGGCAATGGTCTCACCTGCTTTTGGGTATAATATTTCTTTAACTCCAAAATATGCTGTATTACTAAAAACAAAACTGTCATAATGTAGAAGTTCCAGTAAACTTGTAAGTATATTCACTTTTAAAAGTTTGTTCTTACCCTGGCATTCCAAGTACTCCTAATCCAAGCGAAATTGGATGTGGGCTCATATCAGGCAATAGAGTGATAGGCATAAATCCTAAGTAGGATGATGATTTAGGGTTGCAAATGGTATGTGTGCGCCATCCAAATGAACCAGCCACGTATTTACCAACTGGGTACTGATCGTTACGGCTCGCAATTATTCTGAAATTGTAAAAAGTTAACATTGATAATACTCGTATAAAAAGAATAAAGGTAATATTGGCTATAGGGCTTTCACTGATTACAACTTAAAGGGCTTCACTCACCCTGCAAGAAATCACATGCGGTTTTTGTCACATTTCCCATTTCATCAATATGTTGCATGTGCTCAGAGGGGGTGCTAGGCGTGGGCGACGTGGGTCACCGCCTACGGCCTGGCGGTCCGAGGAGTGTCGTGCCTCAAATTCGCAGGGCGGCCGGTCTTAGGGTAGAGCGAGTGGAGCGGCCGCTCTAGGCGCGAAATGGTAGGGGAGCGCCAAAATGATAAATGTGGAAGAGATTTGTAAAAAAGAGCGCGTATGGCTCTGGTACGCAAATACGTGGGGAATAGCGTAGATGGGGTGATTCCAATTCATAAATCCATATAAACTACGGTGTTAGAAGAAGCGAGTTACGAGTTCGGACAGAATAATGGTTAATATTTGTGTAAAAGGCGAAATGGAAAGTTTCACCACAATGACACCGCGTACAAAATGCAAAATTTGTGTGTTGTTGATGGAATGCTATAATAGGGATTCTGGCCTACGACGAACCGAACCACATTGATCTCGTTACGAAGCCGAAGGCCGAGCTGCACGAAGATTAAATTCGAACAGTCGATAATGCAATAAACCATTAAAAAGGTAAATTACAATTAACCATTAACAATTAAGGAAAATTAATTATTAATTGAAATTAACTTTAATTTGCATTAACACCAATGGCTTAACAAACCATTAAAAATTAAATAAATAGTTAACGAAAATTAAAAACGTGATTAATAATTAATAATTAAAGAGAATAAATATCGTAGTTTTATAAAAGGCGTCCAAGGGATTAATGGTCTGCAAGACTGAACTTATATAAGTTTTGAGTATATATTACTCATCCTTCTGATGAACCTTGGTAGAGCCTAGTGGAACTCAGGTGTGGTGTACCAGAGGCACACGCTGTTTTGGTCATCTGACTCGTCTTGATGAGCATTTGGAAGAGCAGTACATATCCAAGATAGAGTTAACGCTGAACCCTGGCAGTAGCTAGTGGAACTCAGGTTTGGTGCAACATGAACATACGCTGTTTTGGTCATCTGACTCGTCTTGATGAGCATTTGGAAGAGCAGTACATATCCAAGATAGAGTTAACGCTGAACCCTGGCAGTAGCTAGTGGAACCCAGGTTTGGTGCAACATGAACATACGCTGTTTTGGTCATCTGACTCGTCTTGATGAGCACTTGGAAGAGCAGTATCCAAGATAGAGCTGATGCTGAACCCTGGCATTACCTAGTGGAACTCAGGTTTGGTGTAACATAGACACACGCTGTTTTGGTCATCCGACTCGTCTTCATGAGCACTTGGAAGAGCAGTATCCAAGATAGAGGTAATGCTGAACCCTGGCAGTACATAGTGAAACTCAGGTTTGGTGCAACATAGGCACACGCTGTTTTGGTCATCTGACTCGTCTTGATGAGCACTTGGAAGAGCAGAGCATTTTAAAATATCACTATTTTATAATTCACTATAGCTTGTATTAATATGCTTTCAAGTAAATAGTAACATTAATTATTTACGAAATTATTGTATTCCATTAAACATTAATGCAATTGAGAGTAATTGTAATTAATTTAATTTTAATTTACATATCAAAAATATTCCAATTAACCTTAATGCAGTTAACCAATAGGATTGTTTCCAATTTTTTGAAACGCTCGTATTACGTTCTATATTAACTAACAGTTGCCCTAAAATTCTACTTTTATACTAAAAACGGCTTTAAATATGTTAAATTAACAAAATATATTTTGACAGTTGCTTTCGCGCCCAAAAGGCTCTTTGAAAATTGTGTGACGTCACAGTTTACGGTTTGACACATAACTACATACGCACGTAGAAGATACGAACTGCCAACTGACATTTGTCATTTGTTGTTTATCGCCTAACTGTCAACTGTGTCAATCCGAGAGTTGTGACGTCATCAGAATCTTCAATGACGTTTCGAGTTTGGTCACGTGACGTGTGCCAAAAGATATTTTAAATTCAATATTTACAAAAATATGGTCATACAGGTCCGCTAAAACTAGTTTAACATGTTCTTATAATCCAAAAGAATATATTGGGATACAATTCTGCCCTAAGATTTGTAGATGGAAACAACCCTATTGCGGAATGAATGGTTAATGCAATTGTTAATGATCAAACCAAATATTTGGGAGTGATAGTTGACCGAGATCTTTCTTGGTCAAGGCATATTCGCTATCTGTCAGACCGTATTCGCAAGCTAATATTCATTTTCAAAAAAATAAGGCGTGTTTCTGACCCACACTTTCTTAAATCGGTCTACATAGCATTAACACAATCATTTCTTACTTATTGCATACCGGTCTGGGGCGGTGCTGCTAAAACACACTTGCTTCCATTAGAACGTGTACAAAGAGCGATTCTAAAGGTCATGTTCTTTAAACCGATTAGATTTTGCACTAGAACACTTTACTCCATAGCTCGGGTCCTATCAGTCCGTCAACTTTATATTGAGCGTGTTTGTCTAAGACAACACAAATACGTCTCTAATCAAAGCGCACGTCGCCTAGGTGGACGTAGAAAACATAAAGTGTTCGACTCAGTTGCGCACAATACAGTTTTTTATCGTCGTCAACTTGACTTCCTTGTACCCCTCCTTTATAACAAAGTCAACGAATGTTTATACATTCAAAATGATAATAAACACTGCTTGATAAAAAATATCCGTAATTGGACTCTGACCCTAAACTACGCTAACACTGAAAAACTCCTTGAAATTGTAAGGATATTGGCTAGATTGATTCTGTAAGATAAGCATTTAAATAAGTTTTTCTTCTTCTTCGTACTAAAGGTAAAATAATCTTGTAACAGTTGGTCTTATCAATAATAAAAACCGGCCAAGAGCATGCCGGGCCACGCTCAGTGTAGGGTTCCGTAGTTACTCTTCCGTCACAATAAGCTAAACTGCTGGAGCTTAAAGTATAGTAAATTGTTAACCAAGGGATGAAACGGTACCTTTCACCTGAGTTAAACAAATAGGCAAATTTGCATAATTAGTACCTAATTAAAATAAGTCTTTTTACTATGAAGGGAAAACTTTTTGCGATAACTCAAAAACAGCTAAACTCATCATGTCCGCTATAGTTTTCATTTAATGTCTTTCTTAAGCTCTACTTCCACTATTTTTTTCATATTTTTTGGACCTATGGTTCAAAAGTTAGAGGGGGGGGGACACATTATTTTTTTCTTTCGGAGCGATTATCTCCGAATATATTCACTTTATCAAAAAATGTTTCTTGAAAACCCTCATTAGTTTTAAAAGACCTTTCCAACGATACCCCACACTCTAGGGTTGAAGCAAAAAAAAAATTTCACCCCCACTTTACGTGTAGGGAAGGTACCCTAAAAAATATTAAATTTTTAGATTTTATTGTACGACTTTGTCGGCTTTATTGATTTATATATCCATGCCAAATTTCATCTTTCTAGCACTAACGACCACGGAGCAAAGCCTCGGACAGACAGACAGACAGACAGACAGACAGACAGACAGACAGACGGACATGGCGAAACTATAAGGGTTCCGTTTTATGCCATTTGGCTACGGAACCCTAAAAAGCGATCTAATCAAAATATTGCAACCACTCATAGTCTTATATACGTAACTATATACGTAAGGGCTATTGTTGACCAACAACCAGCAGTAGGTATATGTATGATAAATTAATAATATATAATGAAAAGTTCATCACACAAGCACACACACACACACACACACACACACACACACACACACACACACACACACACACACACACACATTACTGATATTGTATACGTATATACTTAATTAAGCAAAATTATTATCCAATTTTTAGATTTGTGTACCAACTAACCTTTGCTGCATTTCTAAAAATAGCGGTGGTTCCCTGATCCCTATAAGACAGGTTTACCTAGTTTAGGGCTCAGGACACTATTCCTAGGCTTTCCAACAATAGAATGCTTCTAAAAATGTAATACTTTTCTACTGTGTAATAAGCTGCAATTTTGATACCTAAATAAATCATTTTTTCATTTTCATTTTCATTTTCATTTTCAATGGTTAATTAGAATTAACAATTACGGCCAACACTGGTCGGCAGCGTATCAAAAATCGCATGCAACTTATTGCAAGGTCTATGGCGCTCTTAAGTTACATGTAACTTTTTATTACCAATTACATCCACACTTTATCAGGTCTGGGCTATAACCGCGAAAATCGAAGTTCGTCAATTGCGGGCATTTTTCTCTGTCACTCTAATTACGTCTTAGTGAGAGTAAAAGAGAAAGATCCCCACAATTTGCGAATTTCGGTTTTTGCGGTAGGCCCCCTGATATCTGGGGGCCCGCAATTGACGAATTACGATTTTCCCGGTACCCGCCCAGGCCCGACGCCGACGTCGGCCCCGAGCAAGAGTATTTTTCCGTTTCACCAAATATCAGCACATCGTTAACAATATTTGAAATGTTTTTTTACATTTGGTTCATATGCAAAAATATCAAACATTGAACATTTTTGGCAATTAGAGACAAAGATTTTTTACATATCAAATATTGTTAACGATGTGCTTATATTCCGTGTAACTATATCGGGAAGTGTGGATGTAATTGGCGCTTTTGTATTGTTGTTGACACCAAAAATAAATAAAATGATTAATAATATAATATCCATACTTAGCGACTTGGCCACCTATCATGTCAGTGGGCAATTTGTATCCAATCATGTAGGCGCGCATGTAAGGATCAACACTTAAATATTCTGCTTCCGTTAATATTTCTGTAAAAGATTAACAGTTTTTGGAGTTAAATAAGTAACTAATGATTTAATTAGAACAAAAACTAAATATTGTTTTTTGTATTAGTACTCATATTATATTCACCTCCATCTTTTATTTCCGGGAGTTCTTCTTCAAAAATTCTAAAGTCGCTTTTTTTTGGTTCCCCTTGGAAATATTTTGTTAGCACATATTTGCGTGCTTTTATTTTTCCTGCTGCGTTGGAATATGCGCGTATCGCGCAGAATAACGTAGATGTGGTCAATTGCTTCAACATTTTCCGTTAATTGTAATGTCAGTTATACCTGAAAGATATTGTGGAACGTACATATAAATCTTCACAAGTAGTTCGAAAATCAATTGTAAAGTTTTGGCGCTTGTCGGGAAGAGTGATTAGAAAGTTTTATACCATATCATGGTCGTCCACGGTAACGACAAGATTTATTTTACCGACACAGCAGGAGGCAAAAATGTATAAGTAGTTGAAATTTTCTGACGGGATGTTTTCGGCTCAGACCTTAATCTGTTTAACAATAGGCAATAGCCATTGTATTTTTTATGCAGTGCGGCTAGCTACCGAATCCACCATGACTGAGAAAGAACAAGTCCGTTTAAAAAGCAAAATAACCAGTCTACATACATGGTTCAAATTCAAGTACAGCTCTACATATAAAAATACTGGGAAGTATTGGCACATTTTTCCAACACGATAAGCCCCCTCCAGACTATGCGCGTGAATCGCGGCGCGACTTCGCGGAGCGAAAATACCTCGATGTTGACGTAGACTCCACACTCGCACAACTTCACGGCGATTTCGCAGTTTGGTTCGCGGCAAGATGGTGCCGAAGCGTCAGCTGGGCTATAGCCTATAACCGCGAAAATCGAAGTTCGTCAATTGTGGGCATTTTTCTCTGTCACTCTAATTACGTCTTACTGAGAGTTAAAGAGAAAGATCCCCGCAATTTGCGAATTTCGGTTTTCGCGGTAGCCCCCCAGATCGGATTTAGTTTGCGGCAAGGCACTGATTCAAACTGGGAACTGTCAAATTGATTTTTTGTTGATCAAGTTCGCACCCAATATAACCAACAAAGAGCATATAATCACTACGTTTATAACCAAGTAGCCGCCATAGAAGGTTATGACAGTTTAACAGATTAACCAACTCGTAAGCGAATCGCGGCTAGAAGCGATCGCGAGTTCACGCGCATACTCTGGAGGGAGCTTTACAAGATTTCAATTTTTAAATAATATCATGATCATGACAAAGAGCATATAATCACTACGTGTATCATGATAGCTCTGCATGTTCTAATGAGTCAAAATTATAACTGCAGCTTATTAAATGTGTAGCTTAAACATTCCTATTAGGCAAAAATAGTTTTCTCTGTGTTGCCACAACATTTAATTCTTCTGAAACAAAAACAAAATGGCTTGCTTGTTGTGTTTTCATTGTAATGAGATGGAATTTAAAGTTTATTTCATAAAATAAATATGCAATAAATCTATTATTATGAGATAACAATCAGTTAGTTATTATATAATTAATGTACTTTCCAGTAACTATAGTTAAATGAAATGCTTCAGTGTTATGGATGTTTCATGTAAATTTGTAGAAGCCTCGGGGTAAATACAACGTTGAAGAAATTGCACTATTTACGGATTTGCCGTTATGACTTCAGCAGAAGAATTTAACTGCATTTTGTGCAAGGAAACGTTCGATAATAAGGACGAATTACAAATTCATTTCAGGTACATCGACTTCATATAATTTTAATTGTATAATGTTATCATGTTTATTTATATCTTATTGGATAGGTATTTAATCATTTAATGTTTGTACCAGGAAACATGGTGATCCTAAGTTTAATGAAAGCATCAAGACCAAAAGCCGTGTTCAGAATGAGGCGCCGTTTGCGAATGAAAAGTCGAACGACGCGTCAGAAATGGTGAACTGCGATGTGTGCGATGAAGTGTTTCCAACAATATCTAAGGCCATAACTCACAAGCATAAACTCCACCCGGAGCACGATGCGAAGTACTTCTGTCCTTGGTGCGGGAAGCTCTTCACGATGAAGGTAAGCCTGTGTGGCAAGTGTGACACATAACCTCACACTTTAAAACTTATCTCTATCGTAAGTATTATCTAGCAAAGGCAATAAAACGAACGATCGGGTTTGCACTTTGTCTTTCGATTAAATATTCAGTAGACTACTGAAACCATCTGATGAATTTCACTACTCTTCAGAACCTATCTCAGTACAAGATTGTCACTTGAGTTTTATTAGGTATTTTGTTACATATTTATTATTTGGTTGGCAACCGGAATATGCCAATTAATAGAACATTAAAAATAAAGGAATATAGGTTAGGTTAGGTTAGATATTATTCCTAAATAAAGGAATATAGGTTAGGCTTACTTATTATTATAATGTGTTAAGTTGATAAAGTCAACTCAATAATTGTTGTATTCATGTAAGATTTTTTTTTGGTATTTTATAGAATCAGCATTAAAAAAATTAAAATCAATTTATAATTGCTTTGCAAAAAAAACTGTATCAAAATATAATCATAAGAACTGTTTTTCAGCACCTATATAATAAACATTTACATACAAACCATGACGCTACTGAGGAGGTACCCGGAAGCAAGGATAGTCATTTCCACTGTGATAGCTGTAGTGTATACTTTGTGGTTGCATCTGCTATGGTGTACCACAACAAATTCTTTCATAGACAAGACTCGGATCTACCCATTATTGGACACTCCAAGAAACAGAAGATGGTGAATCAGGTTTGTATTATTACTAATGTTGTAAAAAACTTTCAATCACATTTTCACTCCCTTTGCGGTTGAATTCATAGAAAATCCTTTCAGAGCTCTATAACATGTGACAAGTATATGTTCCAAATTTGTAGGTCTTACCTTTGTGGTCTAACCAGTCTTTCAGTGACTAACTAATGAAACTATTTTATAAGAAAAAATGATCACTTACTAGCAGTCGATGCAGTACTATGTTCATGGCAGGAAACCTCTGTTGGTCACTTAACCTTCTATTTACTAATTAATAAAAGTCCAACACAACATTTTGAATATGTACAAATCCTACAGTTAAATCAATAGATCCCATCAAAAACAAGACTCACTAGGCGGGTCCACACAGAGCAAGCATATGTGTGAGGCAATTTCCTCACACAAACTGGCCAGTGTAGACATGCCTCGCGCCTTGCTCTTCGTGGACCTGCCTAATAGCTTATACTGTTAAAAAGTTATCAGATCAGCAAGAGCCAAGCCTCTAAGCCCTAACTTTACTAACCCTACACCTTGGTTTAAAAACTATGGTTTAGCATGTTTCATAGATCTATTGCATGACATAACATTGCAATTACGTAAGTTCCAAGTCCATCAGACAGTCTGTCACATGTATGTAGTAAGAAATTATGTTCATGTCTTTGATATTGTGATAATGCAATAGAAGGTTGCATTTCCCATCACAAAATACCCCAATCTGTATTTCGGAAAGGCTGGTTACTAAGCTTTTGAACCCCTTTAAAATTGCTGGTGCATCCCCAGGGATTTGCGTACCACACCCAGAGTACCCCTTCCTTATTCAATAACATTACTACAGCCTAGGCCAAAAGTAAAATAAGGTTGCAAGGGACTATAGCCCAGCCCCAATCCTCTTGAAGAGTGAGTAGAACGCTGGTGATGATACATACCATGGATAATTGCAATTTACACCAGGGCCCTGTTTTACCGTGGTGACAAGTGTCTCCTAACCAAATAATACAATAATACTCACTAGGAGAAGAATGTTAACTCCATACCAAAAAATGTCCCTTTCAAAACTTCGTTTATACTAGTAGCACTCTCTTTGTATCTCAGAACTAAACATAAGGATGCTCTGACAGGATATTTGTATAAAGATACGAGCAAATTTCGTCCTTATGGTAAGCGATAATGTGGAACCTTTTGCTTGAGAACGTCACATATATCAACATACATACTGCTTTTGGTTTGCTGTAGTCGGGTAAAATATAAAAAGATACTCACTTCTTTAAGTTATCACTGTGAACTCACAATGGTCTTAAGTGCCATAGACGTTAAAGGCGCTTAAGTTCTTTCAGCCAATCATCACTATATTTAACAATATCCAAAACAACAGAGTGAGAACGCCACATATATCAACATACATACTGCTTTTGCTTTGCTGTAGTCTGGTAAAATAAAAAAAGAAACACGTCGTTAAGTTATCACCGCGAACTCACAATGGTCTTAAGAGCCATAGACGTTAAAGGCGCTTAAGTTCTTTCAGCCAATCATCGCTATATTTAACAATTTCCAAAACAACTATTTTTTTCAAAATTTTAGTCCCAGCATTTGAAGGGGGGGATGGTCATTTTTTGCCTATTTTCTTGAATAACTTCGATAGTAATTATTTTATAATTATAAAATAAAAGCGGCCAAGTGCGAGTCGGACTCGCCCATGAAGGGTTCCGTACCATTTATGACGTATTAAAAAAACTACTTACTAGATCTGGTTCAAACCAATTTTCGGTGGAAGTTTGCATGGTAATGTATATCATATATTTTTTTTAGATTTTTCATTCTGTTATTTTAGAAGTTACAGGGGGGGGGGGGGGGACACTTTTTTTCACTTTGAAAGTGTCTCTCGCGCAAACTATTCAGTTTAGAAAAAAATGATATTAGAAACCTAAATATCATTTTTGAAGACCTATCCCTAGATACCCCACACGTATGGGTTTGATGAAAAAAGATTTTATGAGTTTCAGTTCTAAGTATGGGGAACCCCCAAATTTTTTTGATTTTGTTCTATTTTTGTGTAAACATCTTAATGCGGTTCATAGAATACATCTACTTACCAAGTTTGAACAGTATAGCTCTTATAGTTTCGGAAAAAAGTGGCTGTGACATAATCGGACAGACAGACGGACATGACGAATCTATAAGGGTTCCGTTTTTTGCCAATTGGCTACGGAAACCTAAAAAACTGGAATTCTCACAATGAGCCCTTTCATTTGACATGTAACACAATATACTTTGCAAAACTTTTATTATTAATTTTCTCGTTTACCCGCCAAAAGTGGCCCCTATGTTTTGAATTCATTTATTTAAGTTACAGGTCCGTCTTTGGGTCACAGATTTACATATGTGTATCAAATTTCAACTAAATTGGTCCAGTGTTTTCGGAGCAAATAGGCTGTGACAGACGGACAGACAGACAGACACACGAGTGATCTTATAAGGGTTCCGTTTTTTCCTTTAAAGGTACCGGAACCCTAAAAATCAAATATGAATTATTGTTTTCAGGATCTACTGCCAGTATATTACTGTTCATTCTGCGGAGAAGAATATATTAACAAAGTTAATTTACATGTAAGTATTGTAAATGCTTTATGAATTTTAGCAGCACATTTACTTACTCCAATATTTATGAAACTGACCTGACTATTATTACCTACTTACATTGGAATTGTGTCTTGGTCAATGTACAGTGAGGTAACTAATATTTATTTAGTCTCATATATCTCGCAAATCATGTTGGTGTATTCCCATCTGTGCCCGCCACCCACTCAGTCAGGACCTAATGATTTTTATTTTACGAATTGGAATTTTTACTGTTAGTATAGCAACTATCAAAATCGACATTTGTATTCTAACTGTACCTGCTGTGGAAAAATGGATATGAACTCTCATTTGTGCCCGTCCCTGGTTAAGGGGCTGGCACAGATAACCCTTAAAGATCTCGCAAATAATGTTTGGTGTATATGGGTATGGGTGTACACCCATATGCTTCGAGCAACACCGCCGGGAGGGGCGACGGCATTCGTACTATTTCCTCTCTGCCGAAGTATAGGTACAACTGTACCTATGGCGGTGCATGTTGTGACTCGTCCGTACACAAAAAGAGATCGAGGTTTGCAAGATTTGTCTTTAACGTGTGTCATTTTCAATGTATTTGTGTCGTCATTACATGGCTTAACGGTATCGGCCTGTCAGTTAGAATAAAAAGTTAACAGTTCTGAACAATTGACAGGCTGATACTGTCCGGCGGACTGTTAATAAGTGGGCCCCTTAAGGGATATTATAGAATTATATTAAATTCTCAAGGTGTTTAACTCTAATAGGCCAGCAGTAGGGGTAGGATGGGCGATTTTTTATCATCTGTCATCATGCCTGGCACGTTCGTATGTAAGTGCGATTGTGACGCATGATTTGAACAGTGATAAAACTGCTAAAAAAGCAACCATGATACCGCCGCAGGGGAACATTGTGTGTTATAATTTCCAGGCTTTATTTTTGTATGTAAATTTATAATGAATCATTTTAATATTTTGATTACAGAAACATATGTGTGACGACCATGAGGACGAGAACCAACGTCCAACAGATGTATTACGGTGTCCCCTCTGTGAAGCCGTTTTCTATCATTTGGATGCCTACGAGTTACATCTCACCTTCCACTCTTCAGAAGATTTGTACAGTGAAACAAATGAAATGTAAGCCCTACATTCCATTATTGTGATATTAACCAACAGCCTCGAGAGATGCATTAACAGACTTTGAATTGTATGTATAACAGCTCTGCCTCATCATTAGTATTTTTATCGACTCCATCCTACCTAAGAAGGTTCTCCTAACTGTAAGATTTGGTGCAGGCACTTTTTTAAATGAAAGATACTGTCATCACTCATCTTGGAATTACTTCAGTAGACGTGATTTTTTCCTTCACCAAAGAGCAACTGGTAATAAAATTATATTCCGTACATTACCCAATGAGTTCCGGGAAACTTGGTACTAAGAGCCAGGGCTACACACCATATCCGGTTTTAAAGTCCTCACCCAACTGTGAAACTCACTTAATTCTAAATCAGCTATATGATTTGCAGGAATGAGAATGAAATAACAGAATTCTCTCTTGAGACTGTCCCACCGGTTATGGAAAGGATTGAAGATTTGAATAGTTTACCTGATGTTGAGACTGATATTAATGCTGTTGGAATCGTAAGTACCTATACTATTATTTGATTATCAAAAGTAGACTTGAATATTATAATTAATTGCATATGCTTGTACATCTACTCTGCAGCAGTAGCACCAAACCTTGTTTCGATTTATTAGTCAAATTCTGTGATAAAACCTCCCACAATCTCTCTGCTTTGCCTAAAGGTACTGTAAGGTTTTCTTTTGTGCAATAAAGGTTAACACATTGAGTACCGGGAACCCGGCGGGTTCTCTGTTCGTAGTCGCATTCCTCTACAAAGCGGGAAAACGCTGGAATCGGCTACGAAAGTAGCGCTACTAAAACGTTGGTAGCGAAAGTGTTAAAATAAGTAAATAATTCACGATTTCTCTTTAATTTTACATTAATATACTTTGTTCAAATTCTAGGAAAGTTTTCTCCAAATGGCTATGGACGAACCAAAGGACAGTAATCAGGTGCCTGAAAAAAGATCCAAAAAACATAAAAAGCACAAAAAATCGAAGAAAGCAGCTATTACTCTAGATGAGTTCTTAAGTATGAACCAGGATGTATTTGGTGAAGATTTAGATTTCCAAGGTATCGAGGAAGTACCTACAAAGGTTATAACAAAACAACTTAAAGTAAAAAAACCGCAAATTCCAAAAACAGGTCGAAAACATGTATCATCTGCGGACTTGCAAAAATTACAAAAACTAGGTATTGCCGTTAAAGTTCCGTCTAGTAACAAACCACCATTTTCAAAAGTTAAATCAATAGGTCAAGCTATAAAAATTAACCCGCAGGTTAAAAATATTGTGAATCAGCCAAAATCAAACGCTATCAGTGCTTCAAATGATGTTTTATCAAAATTACTTAATCAAAGCAGCAGTCAATTGAAAATAGTAAAGAAGTCTGCACAAGAGAAAGCGCCCGATAGCGACACAGACCACACAATAAAAACAATAAATCAACACCCTGCTGATACTACGGAAGCCCCTGAAAACGTTGAAACTAATAGCCCTGAAAAAGAAGAAAAAGGCGATGACACCAAATCATATAACACACAAATATGTATTCCTAAAACAAACCCAACCATTAATCCGGAGATCAATGATAAAGATACTATAGACGATAGACATGATGAAACCGTGGATAAAGATTGTGCAAACGCAAAATTTAATGAAAGCAATAATGATTGTACCAGACAAGTCAAAAAAACAAATGCAAGCAATAACGTTTTGGCTGACAATAATATGAATGACGCAATTAAACATATTGGAAAACAAGTAACAATCAAACCTATCACCCAATCAGCACCGTGTGATGAAGTAAAGAGGACTAACACTTTCACATCAGAAGTAGATAAAACTGATGAACAAAATTGTCCAAGTACTCTTCCGCAAAAAACGAATACTTTAGACACATTAAAGAGTTTAAACAGCGCTATTACTATTAAGTCACTCAAAAATATTAGTGTTACAGAAACTACTAAAATCAGCACAATAGGTAACGAAAAGACTGATGCAATGTACAAAAAAGAAGCCCCCAATGCTGAGGATAATCATATCAAAAAGTCTGAAAATATAAATAAAGAACCATCTGTTCGTAAAACATCGCCTGCTTTACAAAGTATAAGTAAAAACATAACAATCAAATCTAAGTCACCACTTATAAATCACCCAAAGGATGATGTTCGCAGTGACGAATATGATGATTATGATTTTGACAATCCCGAAGACGACACATTAATTGAACATCAAAGTAACAGTGAAGGCGACAAAGTTAAGGAGCAGTCGGTGCCTATTACGGCTCCCCACGTGTTAAAGAATGTCAGTAAAAACAAATTAATAAAACCCATGTCACCCCTACTAAAACACTCACTAGAAGATGTTCCTAGTTACGAACACAATGACAGTGATTTTGATAATCCTGAAGATGACACATCAATTGAAAATCAACGTAACAATAAAAACGACAAAGCTACGGAACATTCTATTCCTAATATATCGTCTTCCCACGTATTAAAGAATATTAGCAAAAACATAACTATTAAACCCAGGTCACCCATATTAAAACAACCAAAAGAAGATGTTCCAAGTGACGAACAATATGACAGTGATTTTGATAATCTGGAAGATGATACATCAATGGAAAATAAAGGCGTCAAAAGTAAAGAACAGTCTGGTCACATGACATCGACTTCCCAAGTGCTAAAGAACATTAGTAAAAATATAACAATAAAGTCCATGTCACCCCTAATAAAGCACTCAAAAGATACTGCTAATGACGAACATAAAGGCAGTAATGTTGATAATCCCGACGATGATGGTTCCATTAAAAATAAAAACAAAAGCGAAAAAAATACAGAAAAATCTGCTCTCGCAAATTTAAAGAATATTAATAAAAACTTAACAATAAAACCTATGTCACCTATGATGAAACAAACAAAAGAAGACGTTCCTCAAGATGAAAATAATGATAGTGAGTTTGACAATTTTGAAGATGGTACACCAAAGCAAAATCAAAATAATCACGGCTCTGCTTTGGATAGACTGAAGAACAAGTCCAATATAAAAATAAAAAGTGTTCAAACACCACTCATCAATAAGAAAACGTTTGGGAACATAAATGAAAATATAACTGACGATGAAACCCACAAGAAGACTAACATTCAGTCCAGTAACAATATTTTAAAGAATTTGAAAAATATAACGGCAAAACCAGTCCTTACAAATAAAAGCATTAGTCAACAAGGAACAGTGAAATCAAGTATTACGTCTGGTGCTATAAAGCAAGGTAATGTTAAACAGTCATTCCACTCAAAGGAATTAAACCAAGATATTGAAATTTACAATATTGATGATTCTGATGATGAATACGAACAACAAAAGACAACTAAAATAGAATCCACCCAACTAAAAAAAGAACCTATTAAAGCTAACGTTAATTCACCTGCCGTTTTAAATGCTATCAAAAATATGAGTAAACATATAACATTCAAACCTTCAAACAATCAAGTAATGCTGAAAGAAGTTGTCAAAAAGGAAGAAACCTTTTCAGAGCAGTTTTCCGATGAATATGAAATGCCTGATGATGGGGAGTTTAGTTCTCATGATGATTTTGAACAGATGTTGGATTCATCTCATAAACCAACATTTATCAAAAAAGATACCATAAATAAAAGCGATAATTTTAACAATGTTCTTAAACAGTTGGGTCAACATGTTACAGTTAAATCAAAAAATGCATTCAATCAACCAAATATTAAAACTGTTCAACCTTTACAAGATATCAACCAAGGCAATGTTGCGCATGCCACTGATAGTGACGAGGAGCCGTACACTGGTAAAGTAAAAATAACAGAAGTAACTGAAGATGACGATAACATCGACCACGAAAATGATTCTAATAACGAAGGGATTGTGTCTCAGTCTCCTGAAGATTCGAATACTGGCGACGAGCAATTTACAAAAGGTATAGACGATATGGATGAATATAGTAGTCAAAATATAAAAGTTAGGTTAAATGACAATCTTAAACCTAATAGCCAAGGCTTGTTAAAAAATATTAGTAAAAATATAACAATTAAGTCAATAAGTGAAAAAAGCGCTAATTCTAGTGAAAATGGATCCATAGCTAATCAAAGTTTGTGTAAGCCCGTTACACAAAACAGAACTGACATTACAAATGATAGCGAGAAAGCTAGTACTTCGAATATGCATAATAATAAACGAAAGGCCGGTCCTGGCACATCAAGTCCAAGTTGTCCAACTGTGCAGCAGAAATTTACAAAATCTGGCGCAGTAAATACTGTTAACAAAGAAGTTAAAGTCAAAACCTTTCAGTCTGAAACAGTGATAGAAGAAATTACCACAACCGTTACGAAAACCATACGCAGAGTAAACCAAACTACAGTAAATCAGCAGGTTTTCAATGCCAGTAAAGTGTCCTGTGCTCCTAGAATGGTAAAACCACAGCCGGGTCCGAGAATGCCGAACATCTATTCGTCTAACAATTTAAAAGGGCTTACAGTAAGGCAGCCTAATCCTAGCACCGTACGGCCTAAAATAAGGCAAACGGTTCCTGTTCGACCTCCCTCTAGTACAGTAGTGAGACCAGCCGTTTCAAATCAGTTAGTACCTATGCGACCCAGTGTAACGCCAATAAGACCTATGAATGCTCCAAGAATGCCTGTTAAAAATATGCCACGTCAATCAAGACCCGTCGGGCGACCATTAAAAATTTCACCTAATGTTGTAAATCAGACTTTGAAAAGGCCTGGGAACGAAGATCCACCGGGACATTTTAGTTGTTTTAAGAAACCAAAAGAATCTCTCATACCCGGCAATGAGACTGCAGACACCAGTTCCAACTTCCATTACGCATCCAGTTCACAAACGAGTAAATTCTGTAGTACCAGTCAAACTGTGAAAGGTAACTCTGTCGTGACTTCTACACAAATGAAAGCTCAGTCAGTAACTCAACAGCAACAAATTAATAGACTCGGTAATATTTCTGGGCTAAAAGTAGCCAAGACCTGTCAAGTAAGCCGGGTGGAGAAAACTGAAATAAGCCCTTCAAAACGAACTGCACTGGAGGCTATAGAAAAATTGCAAAAACAAGGTCTTTTAATAAAGAAGCCCCGAGTTGAAGAGGATCCCGATCCACCAAACTGTGATGGCGAGGAGCATGAACAGTATGATGACTATGATTATGATGAATGATTTCATAAATTTTTAATTGTATAATAATGTAAATAAGTTAAAATTGTTAGCGATAAAACTATTAAAAAAAGTTATGGTTCTGATGGTGAACATAAGTATGAAAATATCGATTAAAAAGGAGTCGATGAATGCAGTGTCATGTATGTATAACTAATAAGTGTAAATGTCTGATGTGAAGATTTGTAAATAATAATGTTGTACCTTTATATTTAAGACTCCAGCGTTGAGGTGTCCACTACTATGGTTTGTACTATCCTAGGTGTAATTGATCTTTATTTTGTATGGATGCAAAGTTTAATTTCTGGTATAATTTATAAATAATATACTTTTACGTTACGACAGGATTTAATTGTCGAATTGATTATAATAAATAAAAATATTGGCTTAGGTAAAAATTACCTATCTAGAGATTTTCTGAAATAAAAAAAATTAAGCAATGTTGAATTGTTTTGTTACATTAATACATTTATGGATGCTCATTTCAATTGTTTTAATTTGCTCCTGACATGGAAAATAAAATGACACATAATATTGAATATAATTGTATTTACAACATAAAGATATTATTATATATCACTATAACAGCATCTTTATATAATATGAATCACCATGATAATATGAAAATATAAACTGTTATCATTGTTCCTAATATAAAAGATATACTTAATATGGCTCCTGTAAATAATCTGAGTTAAGGTCTCAATCTGTCTTTTGTTCCGTTTTATTCGGTCGCCACTTTTGTTCCTGTAATTAACGAAAACAAATGATTGTTATGATGATATTGACGCCGACGGTAGTTAGGGACACAAACAAAACAGTGCAGAACATGTGCCAATCCCAAGCAATGTTTACCTATGTACCTATCTACTTATTTATATAAAACGGAGCATGCTTATCCCACTAGGTTTAAAATAAGGTACTCATCACTCGATTGTATATTTACGAACAAGTAGGAAATTTGTTTAGCAGGTCATACAAGAGGGAGAGGAAGGTTTAAAGATTTTCTAAAGTAGGTATTGTAGAAGTTATTCAAGATAGTTTGTGATTAGGCGGGTACACACAGAGCGAGCCAATGGCCAGTGTAGACGTGCCTCGGCCGAGGCGCGTCTAGACTGGCCGTTTAGTGCGCGAGGAAATTGCCTGGCGCGTATGCTCGCTCTGTATGGGTCCACTATTGACAGATGGGTTGAATAACGGGTTGATATCGGGAATAATGACAGATATATTTTTGGCACGTCTTGTGACAAACTATTTGAAGGATAAGCATGCATACCGAGCTTGGAGGATTTAACAACTGGAATCGCCTTTAAGAGCTTAAACCTCTGTCGAAAACCTCGGCCAATGGTCATATCTATTGTATGGATTGACGTTTATCTGTTATGAATACATTTGACATGCCCCTCCCCCGCAAAAACCGGCACACTGTTTTGTACAGAAAATTAGACAAGGCGTCTCCAGTACCGAGGCCTAAAAGATTGTAATAGATGAGTAAAGTATAAGATAAATAAATTGTAGATGGCGCTGTACGGTTCTGTATATTATTCGGTCACTCTGGTTGTAAAAGTTTACGTTTGATAATAAGTTACCACAAAACATTGCGCTGTACCACGCCATGTTTTTCAACTGTCATACTCGAGGAGATGACGTTTCCATAGACTACAAATCTTAAACAATAATTAGTTCATATCTATGTCGTATTGAGTTATTACTAAGTTTATTTTGCTTAGTGGGAATATTTGCAAAAAAAATGTGGGTTTACTAAACTCAAACTTCACTAGGTAACTTGTAACTTTATTGCATTCCAAAGTATTCTGTATTTTAAAAAACAGGTAAATGTACTCATACATAGGTAACATTAAAAAAAGACATGCCAACACTTACACACCATAAGCGTCTCAAAACCGAGATGTTTTTAGATATTTACTTACCTGGCAATTTGTCCAAATACCAGGAATTCGTTGTAAAATTTTGATATATCCAATTTGAAAATGCGAAACAAAAAACAGACAAGTATTTCGGATTTCAATATTAATAGAACCGACGTCATAAAAGCTCACCTGGCATTTTAAAGTCTAGATAGTAAGTAATTAAATTAGACAACACCAAAGCAACCCCTTTTAACGTAGCCACTGCTTAATCTGATTATTTTGCTTCGACAATCACAAATAAGAGACAATCCACCTGAAAGACGTTCCCAATGAATGCATAACCCAGTTCTGTATATAGGTCTGGTGTGTATGTAATAGTGCTCTGAGACTTGAGTTGTGATAAAATATCATCTTCAATTGACAAAATCATGCCACGAAATTCTAGTAAACTTTTTCTTAGAGACCGAGATCCCTCGGCACTTGCATCTGCAAGAGTCACGTTACATTCTCAGCCTGTCATTTTAAAAGCTGTTCTGTCTATTTCTCGAAGAACCTTGTTCCACCGAGCATTAATAAGGTATTAAAATAGTTTGTTCTAATTAGGTACCAATCTACATAGACGAATCGATTTCTAGTATTTTCAATTTTCCATCTAGCAAAAATTTAACCGTCGAAGCATTTAGCATCGTCCTTTGTTGTATAGCTAGCTTGACAGTAAATAACATCGACTATACCTGTACCCCTAGTGTAAATAAATTCGATTTTGAAACGTGACGTACGCGTTTGCGTTTAGTCTCATTTTGTATTGGATTTAGAAAGAGCGCGCCAAGCGGGACGTTTTGGAAACTCAAAATCCTATACAAAATGAGAATAACGCAAACGCGTTCGTCACGTTATGATGTCGATAAAATTTACACTAGGGGTACTGATCTAATCGGCCGATGAATGTTTGATCTTTAAGAAACTATTTGCTGTCTAGTTTTTACCACGATTTTTCTATGTCTGATGATAGGCTATTTCAACTCTATTCGTCCTCACGGGCAAAAGGCACTATTGTAAAGGTATGAAAGTATATTTATGATATGATCAAGTGTGATTGTATGGCGTATATGACATACCAATATGGTAAGCTCATTGGACAGGCGGTACGCGATCGCGCGAAGTCTGTACCGCAGTTTCAAGCCGCTCTTAGTTTTCTTCCGCATAGTACGCAGAATAGTGTACATGTTGCCAATGTGCAACACTAGAAACATGGCCGCTAGGTAAGGCACCTGCCGAACGTCGCAAACATAAATAAATCATAATACAAGCATACAACTGAAAACAAATTTATTACATATGAAGGAATAAAAAAAAAATTAAATTAATGATAATTTTTAAATAAAATTAGAACATTTGTGTTATGATACTAGTTGTTTTGTATATTGTACTCCAACAATCTACTCCTATTTTTTGGCAGATAATCTGTTATCGTTCAATATGTTCATACATTTTAATTAAAACCAATTTTACACATGTTAAATATAAGTCGCGATACAGCAAGTGGTATATAGGCAAATAAAACAAAATGTTGGATAAACTTGAGATTAACAAAGTAAGTACACTAAATTCAATAATTTAACTTAATAATAATACATTAACTTACACTAATTTCATATACCGGGTGTGGCCTGTAACACGAGCAAAAAATTAAACTGTAGACTGTACTTCTCAAACTGACCAACATTTGTTCAGCTACTTTTAAAAACTATGAAGATTTTAGACTTCCTATTTACAAATTAAATATTATCATCAATGTACGCTGTCATCTGTGTAATTGACGTTGCTTGTCACCCTTTAAACTTAATAAAATTCGCAATACATTGCGTCTAAGAATAAACTTCATGCTAAAAATTAAAATACAAGTAATTTTTAGAAATCGCCGAACAAATGTGGGTCAGTTTGAGGAGTACAGCCTACGGTTTAATTTTTTGCTCGTGTTACAGGCCACACCCTCTATGTGGTCGACCTATCCCGGCGATGACAATTAAGGCGTCGTATATCTGAACGCGTACAGCTCTTTCAGTTTTCTTTGAAACCGAACTAACAAATCAATGTACTAATAGTGTGCACGTGACTCTAATATAAGTATCCTTATGCTGATATCAGCTTTCATGATTTCCCAAATATACTTTTTATTTAGAATATTCGAGACGAATTTGGGAAAAACTGACCCTCTTATCTTTTGTTAATTTTAATGTAATACGTTTTAAATGGTTTTCACAGAAATTAGGTTCAAAATACAAATAGCTTTAATTGACAAAAATTGTACAAGGGGTTCCCAGTTCCAGTATAGTTAGTTAGTTCCCTTCCGTTCGTATTAAACACAAAAATCTAAACATAAGACATTATTAAGAGGTCACGGCGCTGCCTTTACACGGCGTAACACATGTTATCAAGGCCCATTCTCTAAGCAATAGACGAGGTGTAAAGTCTTAAAAAAATTGTGCCTCGAACGTGACGGCTGAAGTAGGTGTCGTTGTAAATTATTACACTCCGCAATATCGTAAATTACTTGGTCTATCAAAATTAAGAAATTTATGATCTTTCGTCAATTGATTGCGTTACATAGTAAAGTCATATTATACAATATTTTGTACTATCTGATATTATCTGGTATCTAATCTCATATTTTTAATTAGAATAACATAAGAACGTTTCACATGTATTAGTTTATGGTTGATATTATGAGTTTATAGTGAGTTTTTATACAAATATAATATAATGCAAGAATTCAATGCATTACCGAAACTTAATTATTTATATTTCATATTTAGGTATTCTAACTATTATCAGACATCATTATGTATTCCAACTATTTACTCCCCAACCTGTCCTGTCAAGTTGACAGTGCGGCGAGATTGCAGACTGATGTTTGAAATTCAATTAAGTACCTACAACAAAATCAAAAGTAGGTACCTACATATAGTTTTTTCTTTGTATGGACTACCTATAGAGTTGCCATTGCTACATGTATTGCGCCCGAAAGGGACATAACATACGCAATGGGACGAAATTAAGTTGAAAACGTTTTAACCTTCCTGGAAACATACCAAAGCAACCTACGTAATGTAGTCGGATTCATTGTTGCCCATGCACCAAGCTTTAGAGGGGAACAACAATACGTGTAGTGTACCGATTTGACGTGGCATTTGGGCTTTTTAGAAGTAGTCAAAAACAATTTATTACAGGAGTTAACAAAATGTTATTGGAATAACACATCCTCTTTCTTCACATATCAAACCTAAGAACTACAATAACAATTATACTCTAATGAAATAGCATGTTTAATAATTTGACTACATTGTTAAATAAAAACGTTAAACGTAGTCAAAAATGAAAGTGAGACTTTTTTTACTATACAAACAAGCATAGTTACATGCGCGTTGCCGACCCTAAAATTCCGCACCCTCGTTGAGCTCTGGCAACCTTACTCACCGGTAGGACACATCACTGAGTAGGGTCTAGAAACTCTGCTACTCCTACTGAAAGTTCCATAAGACCATCTCATTCGGTCAAGGGAAAGGGGGAGACCCCTTTCCCTTGTCTCACTTCTATAGTATTGTTTTTTTTTACACGAAAATACCTACATATGTTCCATGCCTAAAGGGTCCTTAAGTACATGGAGCATAAGGACCCTTTAGGCATAGAACACCACATATGTTAACAAGTTCGGCTATCAAACTTGGGGTCACGATTTTTTTAGACTTTACACCTCTTCTACAATCCATAACCTCTACTTGGAGTCAACAACTACAAATCTTGATATCAAAAAGTAATACACACAAATAGGACCCATAAAACCACTCACCTGTAGTCCAATATCTCCCAACTATGGTCCAAAAGTAATGTCCAATGGTCCAATAATTAAGATCTTAGTTTAGGTGAGGCTATTATTTGAATGAACAAAAATAAAGGCAAATTTTTTCATATATGTATGAGAGAACAAACTCAGAAAAAACCGAAAAGAACATTGGTATGAATATACCGTAGTTGTAGTATAGGACTATACCTAGTTGGGTTGTTTAACGGTTCAAAAAGGAAGAAACACAGACTTAAGTACGATTTCCACCGAACGGACGGAATCGGCGTGCATTTCACTTTTGTACGGTCGCAAGCCGGTTGGCTCCTCGCTTCTGTCATATATAATGTACCGACTCCAGCCGGTCGGTGGGAATCGTACAATAAATGTGAGCCTTGACTAATAGTGTTTTATGTTTACGTTAACGAATATTATATACTATTAAAATTAAACGACAGAAGACAATATGTACTCCTTGAATTGCTGTGCCGCCCACAGTGCTTTTAATATAAAATATCAATATCATCTACCACATGCAACAAATAAATAAAACCATTCATGCAAATTGCAATGACACAGACATTCTACAAATACATAAATACTTCTACATCATTCCATCTATCTAACAATTTTTGGCACGAATATAATTCGATGTTACAAATCAGATCTATTAGGTATTCGTACCTAAACCCGCAGGTGTATGACGGAAATTTTCACAACCAAAAATATTTTTGTATTATCGAAACGCAGGGATTTGAATTGCGCTAAAATCTTGTTAATTGTTTAAAAACATAAACAGATAAGTATTTATAAAATTATTTCATTTTGCTTTGTACAAACAATACTTTCCTTTATTTTACACGCATGGATACACGTACACGCACGCTAAATAAATATAGATCGTGCTAACAATTTGGTAGAGGCTAAAAATAAATGCGAAGCATTACAGTATGAGGTTCAACAACTAAAACACTACATTATCATCACATATTAATGAAAATAATTATTTTGATGATTTCCAAATATATACAAAAATGCGTCATAGGCATGACTCGTAAAATTCGGGACTAGACAGGATTGTTATTAACTGTACCTACCTAAAAATTGAATCCATATATTTTTTTAATTTAGGCCTCGTAGGCTAACATTTAGAGAGACATTCACAACTCAACTCAATTGTTAGATGGACAACAACATAATATTACAATCTATACAGCATCTGTTTCTACCACAGAGTTGGAAAGGCAAAGGTAGTGACAATAGTGTGATTTGAAAACGTCGATTTCTTCGTGTTTACGTGCGACACGCTCACTAATCGAGGCTGAGCCATTCAAGACTACAGACATGTTTTGGTTTTATTTCTATCAAGCCAACTTTAACCTTTTAGTTAAGGTTTTTGTTCAAGCCTGCCCTTGCAAATATTGTCTGAATAGTTTCCCTGTGAATTTGTTCATGGCATTTGCCCGTGATTTAAACGAGCAAAACCTACGATGTTGCGTTAGCCCCCCCCATCCCCCTCTTAAGCGACTGTACTTCTATCTGTGAACTCTGTGGTATATACTAGATTCTAGAGTCATAACGTCTTAAGAAAAAATATAATGTTATATATACTTATGCTAGCTAAACCATTAGACAAATCACGTTACGAGTGTGCAATTCACCGTTTTGCATTCCTACACAGTCCGAAATAGATTTTAATTATATTCTGATTTAGTGATCAAAAGGTTATACAGTACAGTCTCGTTAATGCGGCACTAACGCTGATACAAGAGAGCCGCATTAGTGGGAAATTAGAGCAAATCTGCGGTGGCAGTATGGTTGCATTTTTATCACCTGTCATAGTGACAGTCACTTTCGCACTTACAAAACTTGTTAGAACGTGACAGGCATGGTGACAGGCGATAAATGCGGCCTTGCTTAGCCCGCTGCACATGTTTTGATATGTTTTTATGCATGCCGTATAAATATACTATACTAAAATAATAAGTTCAAAGAAAATTCGACCGTTATCTGAGGGCCTACCGCGAACCACATTCGACGTTTTGTATCCCTCTCACACTTACGTACGGATTAACAAGTGCGACAGAGAAGCAACACGTCGAACGTGGTCCGCGGAAGGCCCTCTGGTTTTTCGCCAGTTTTAAAGAGGAAGGCAGTGTGTTAATGTAAGCGTAAATAGTAAACTTGGACATAGAATGATAACTTGCACCTCTATTTTAGTGCCGGATTACTGGAGTTACCGGACCATCGAAGTGCCGGATTATCGAGATTTCACTGTACATCAAGTCCCTCCAAGTGTCACCAAACATATAAATAACTAAGTTAATTACCATAAGCAAAAAGTAACTAGGATAAGTTGGTAATTACCTAAAGTCGGCCCACCCTCTCTTAAATATCAGCTACCACAATAACTATGAAACTTAGGTGACTGATATTAGCGAGGGAGGCCCACTTTATATGGCAGGTTACCATACTTGTATAAATTATAATCACAAGATAAAATACAGCTATACATTCATTTAAGCATTATCTACTTATTCAATAAGTATTGGTGATAAAAAAGTCCTTATGTGTATGTTTTCACATTGAAACTACTTCCTTTAAATCCACAACGCTACACAAATGGAAACATATTTTATTCAAGAAATGTATATCTGTCAAAGAGTAGTCAAGGAAAAACTATCCTTGACGTTAGTCATTTTTATAGTACTTTGTGTACTAAATTAAATTTACAGTTATTTGTGTAGCGTTGTAGATTAGTTTAACATTCACTACATAGGGGTTGGTTGGTCCGCACGACTATTCTACATTGTCTAGTCACCTTGCCACTCAAATTCGTTTAATATCCGCTCCTTTGATGATACTTTAACACCGCCTTTCTCAATAAGTCTACGAATTATTAGTACAGACATCATAACGATTATTTTTATTAACTCATTCATTCAGAATAACAAATAGGAATATAAAAAGAATATAGTAATTATCATTTAATGAATAGCGTTGCATAGTATCATCAAAGACAAAAATACTATCGTAGGCGTATACAGTGGAAGTTTTCATAACTCAATTATCACAAAGTAGGCTAAATAAACTGACGGTTGTGAGAATTGTGACCGTGAATTCATTGCGATATTTTTTAAGAATGTATGTTACTTTTATATGTTTGTATCCAAGCCTTCCTCATGCATCATTTTACAATTACATAGACGTCAGTTTACTATATTTATTAGATACTAGTTTTGGGTGGATCAAATGTTTCTTGTTGTCATTTTGTCGCGTCAGCCACGGAACAATAGTAGGAAAGTTTGTTAGAAAATATATTGTACTACGAACATGCTTAGTAAATGGGCTGTTATGGAAAACAGGTTTTTAAGAGGGCCCCAGAAGATCGAAACCATGGCAACGAGTGACTAAAAAACGTTGATTCACTCATTTAATTCTTGCTACCAGTGTAGGTCCTGAAATTGTTCCACTGAATATACCAATCCGTACGTCTACGATTGTTTTCGGTATCGGACCTTACGCGGTTATCACATTAATGCGGATTCACAGAGTGTCGGCGAGACATCTCTCTGCGCACGTACTCGCCATCAGATTTATCGGAGCGGCTGAGATGCTCAAAAATTCTGAACACGCACTGTAACCCCTTCACAATAGAAGCGTGTTCAGATATTTGTGAGCACCTTGGCCGCTCCGATATATCTAATGGCAACTGTATATCCGTATCGAATGTGAGACCGCATTACATAGTGCCACTAGCTAACATACGTGCTGGAAGCTTCACTGGTCAGCGTCTACCTGCTCGTTGAACTTCTGCGGAATGACCCGCAACATGGTGGCCGTGTTGCCGATGCCCGTCAGCAGGAACGACATACTTAACGCTGGGACCTGTTGTCGGTTCGGTCGGAAATATGCTTTATATTTAGGGTGATAGGGTGTAACCGACATGAAGTGATTAGATGTATGTAATTGTTTAACCTCAATAAAGTTAGGTCATACGCAAAAGAGCTAAAAATACTGGAGCTTAATTTCTGGTTGTGACTTAAATCGCCCAATACCGGCCTCAACGCAATGGTTGATTCACGAAAACTGGCACGAATGGAATGAACGAAACATTAATTGTATGAGTAACACCTGTGTCGGTATCTCGATATATAATCAGAGCCACCATTTTATTGGTTAATGTGATACACACATGAATATTTTCACGGAATAAAGAACTACCGGAAGCGCTTTGAACATTAGTTAAGGAAATAATGCTGAAATTACATTACGATTTCTATTATTGAATATAGTGTCATCTAGCGTCGAGTAGCCAAGTTCAACTACTCCACAATAGATGTCACAACTAGCGACTATGCTTTATCTCTTTTACACTTACACTTGTTGCTATTTTCGTCACTCCTGTGAGTAGCATAAAATTAGTTGATTTATTCGAGAACGTTCTGTAGTTTTATGGTAAATTGATATCGACCTTATCGGGTTTACATACAGTTCGCTTTTGTATTGAGCAAAATAAAAACGTGTAGCAGAAATCCAATTATGTAATAGATATTAATAAATTAATGAAATAACACTTACTTATGCTATGGAAGGCTTCCATGGGTGATATTTGTTATTTAACGGGTTAGTTAGACGGTTAAGCATCGTAGCGAACTGACAACACTCTGCGGTAAGAGTGAGTGCAGCCAATCGTTATGCTGCCACACGCTTCACACGTATGTCAGTCTTCTATAGTTTTTGATGTTCTGTGGACATTTATATTCACTCATCTACCTAGTTGGTTACTAAATTGTGTTACTGCAATAATCTTTATCTACATAAAATATACGAACGAAAGTTGAATAAACTATATATTAAAATGAAGTACACAAACTCAGGAATTACATATGACAATATCATTCAAAATGGCCTCCTCTGGCCTTGACACAGGCCCTCAAACGACGAGGCCAGTCATCAATAGCGGCACGCACGATTGTCATGTTTAATTCCGTCACTGTCTTAACTATGGCCCGCTTGAGGGAGTCAAGATTTGTGTAGGGTTTAGCACAGGCTTTCTCCTCAATAACCTGTCATATGGCATAATCCAGGGGGTTAAGGTCCGGACTGGAGGACGGCCAGTCTTCGTGGGCAATAAAGTCAATTTTGTTCCTTGTTTTTGCCTTATGTGCAGGAGCTGAGTCCTGTTGAAAAACCCATGGCTGGTTTTGAAATAGGGTGTGGCTTAAGGGCTTCACTATTGGTTCGAGAACGGTTTACTGGTAAACTTTGGCCCCAGTTTTCACAGAAATGAACCTGAGTTAGCCCTGAGTATGACACACCGTGCCAAATCATCACTTAAGAGGGATGATGGCCTCGTTGCACTCTCGGAACAGCCGCAATCGCCTCTTGACTGTTTTTTGCATACACTCTGTCATTCTGGCGGTTACAACTAGGGCTCGCGGTCGTGTCCGTGATTCGTGAACCCGTATCCGTGCACCCGGTTTCGTGATTCACGGCAACGGTTTTATGGTCCGTTCCGCACGTGACATTCGGCTACGTGAAATTAGGGTACGTGAATCCGTGTAGATCCGTGTAGGCGTGATCACGGCTTCACGTATCTTAAGAACACGCCGGTTCGGTCCGCCCGCGACGTTGAGTGAAGATACGATGCGGTCTCTAAGAGCTACGAATAAATATTTATCATGAATTTTTTATTCATAGCTCTAGTTCCGTTTCATTACTTTTCAATTAAAATTTATTTCCAATAGTAAGGCCTTTTAAATATTAATGAGTAATAAATGAAAAGAACCAAACATTAATTACAATGAATAGCTACTTTAATAAACGAGTTGCTAAAATAATACAACAAACTGTGTGTCAGGAGACCATCTGTGATGTCAGGAGTAACTAATGACAATGAATGTGAGTTCAAAATTCTAAACTGCCCCCTCCAGATTAAATAAAAAATACCACGAATTTGTAAAACAAAACATCGCGGTCACTTCTTTCAACTTCACGAATAAAAGGTAAAGCCCACAGCTACTTATGTATATTGTTTGTTTCATTTTAATAAGTCGCTCGCAAATCTTATTATCTTTGTCTGCACGTGCAACTGCACTTCTTATCAAAAAAAAAAACCCGGTATGTTGGCTTAGCTTGTTAGTCATACAATAAAACGCTCTAACAATAATATGTCATCCTTCCTGCCTTCAATCTAGAAATAAACAGTACTCTTCAATGTGCCGAAAGTCCGAAACTGATAAGAACTGCAGCTGCGTACTTTTTTTTCCGTGGCCCCGTACATGTGTTTTTGTTGAATTTGTTTACCTGTATTACCTTTGTCATACCTACCGAAGATTTGCAGAAATTTACCCTTTTGTTTCTTTGGATTAGGATTGACTTGTTTATATTTAGGCTACGTTATATTCTTTGATAGTAGCAAGCTTTTACAAGTATGTTACATTCATTTCATTAATACTTAACAGAAAAAAATTTCTTCCCTTGATTTAATAATGACAACCAGTAGCACAGCGTTGCTTAAGTTCATAATTATAATGATACTTACTAGGGAGTTTTACACCTTATATTTATATTAGTGCTATGCAACAAGCAGGTCGCTATTTTTGACTATTAATCATTAGCTGGTTATACAAAAAACAGGATAACCCCATAAATTATTTAGATATAACCATTATATTCAAATCGATGCAAAAAATACAATTTAAGTTTAATTCACACGTAATTTTTTGTCCGACGAACGTCCCGTATTCAATATACTAAGTGGTAACTCAATTCAATAATAACTAGTCCTTATTTATTTTTCTCCCGGGCGTGTCGAACCTACGAGACGTGCGATAAGTACCTATCCAACAGAACCGAGCCCGAAGCACCGCACACGAACGCAGGTACGGGCTACGTATCGTGGCGTGTCACGGCGTGTCACGTGAATCCGGTCGCGAACGCAGGTACGAGGTACGTACCTTGCCGTGTTCGTGAAATTCGTGATCTTAGTACCGCCGGGCTTAAGAACCCGTAGCTACGGATCGGCGTGTATCACGGATATCAGGAGCCCTAGTTACAACATTCTTCAATGGTAAATTTATTTTTCATCTGTAAATAGTATTTTTCGGTGGCCATTTTGTGCGTACCGCTTCAATAGCACGCGACTTCTCTCTAGCCTCATAGTCTTTAATCGTCCATTAAGCAAATGACCTTTTTGTCTGCGGTAAGCGTGTAGTCCAAGGTCTTCATTGATAACTTTTTTTAGGGAGCTTCTCTTCACAGACATCAACTTTTGCTTCCGGACGGGGTTTCTTGCAATTCTCGCCTTCACTGCCTTTATTAGAGCTGGGGTCCGAACAGTGCGTGGTCTTCCAGACCTCTTGCGGTCATCGAAGCTCTGAGTACTATTGTATCTATTAATTGTGCGATAAACAAATTGTTTGTTGATTTTTAGGTTTTCAAGCAACTTCGAAATCATGTTTGGCGGGTGCGCACATTTGTGCAACGCAATTACTGCGATACGATTCTCTTTTAGGCCCCAATTCATTATAGATACGACGAGATAAGCGTTATGTGTGGTATGTATATAATTATAGCTCACAAATCCACCACATTGTCATTTTTTATTTTTTCGGTAGCATTTGTTTTAACGGAAATAAAGAGGTTGCAAATCGAGTAACAGAACTTAGTAACCAACTAGGTATTCCATTCGTGCCACCTCTTGCATCGACGTGTAGTTTTGGGCTATTTAAATCACGACCTAAGTGGTAAAAACTGAAATGTACTGCATTGGTTTCACCAATGTTCTTAACTTTCAGAAACGGGAAAGACCAAGCAAATTCTGAGTATACAATCTGTCATTGTTATAATGATGTAAAAATTTAAATAAATAGTACTGACCGTAAAAGATTTTACACTCTAATGTAACAGATATAAAAAATATTAACACTTAAAGTGTTTCCGACGCAATGCGATTTAAAAAGTGGCTCTCATAGTTTCACGTCTATAAGACGTATAGTTGTGGCCTCTTACGGTCAAACTAAACTTATTGCTGTAAGACCGACCTTTATTGAGGCCAATTATCGATAATTTAATGCAATGTTTTGGAATCATCATGGTAAATGTGGGAACCTATCCTAACACTGGGTTAGTAATTATCACACAATACACGTAAGGAAAAAGTTTAGAGTCAGTATAGACAGCCGCGCCACGTTATCCTTATAAGGAAATAACGAGAATTCACAGCTAGTCGTATTGGCCGAAACACTCAACTGACAAATGCTGGACTTTATATATTTGCAACAAGGTTTATAAATTGTAATTTAAGATTGTAGAACTGTGGACCATGATATTAAAATTTGAGACTCCAATCGTGGCAATAAAAGGTAGCCTAGAACATACACGCATCTTTTTTGTTTGCGTAAACTCGGCAAGTCACATTAAATTCATAGCTTAGACAAAGTTGTTTAACAATCCAGTTACCACAAAAAGTTCAGCGTCATCTATTTCGGTTTCAAATTTTCGGCCACAATATGTTCACTACCAATTTATACTTAAGGTCAGTAATATGTAAGTAACCTTACCCAAGCACGAAACGCAAGCTCTGAGCGTGCACGCTCGACGCTGACGCCGACTGCTATATATTTGTTTCATCGAATATAAGGCGGTCAGTATATATCAGCGTCAATGATGCACGCTCGGAGCATCATCCGTTGCGTCACGCTACTTACATAAAAAGATAAGTCTATACTATCTTTAACTGCCACAATTTACTTGAGTAATCTTGAATAGAAAGAGCCAACATACCTGCCAAGTGGCCTCAGGATGGTAGCTCAGCTGGTACAGCGTATAAGCGATGTACAGCTGGAACACGTAGCCGCCGAACAGGAAGGGCAGCAGGTAGGACAGGCCGCGCCACATCCAGGAGTGGAAGCCTTCGATGGTGATGTCCATGTTGTGCCGCGCGCCCAGCGCCTTCAGCCGGTACAGCACGCCGCTCTGGTAGCGGAACTGCATGTATTGCACTACACCTGCAAGATTCAATTTTATGATGTAGTTTAGGTAACTGAAACGAAAAACAGCAATCTATCATGATACACCGAAAAAAGGTGCGATCCCTCAAACTTTCACGATTTTACACATCGTCATTAACTAAAGAAGGGACTTTAGGTAATCTTCTTCAGGACCAGCAGGCGCATGATGGATTATCCACATGATAAAATAAGCGTCGCTTTTTAGCACCGTGCGAAAGAGACAGTCATTGCCATTATGACGGTGTTACGTAGACAAGAGACCATTAAAACTATATTTGAAGGCAATGTCGCTTTCGAAAAGTCGGAAGAAATTTTCAAGCTCATCTCTATAAGCGAGTCTCAAAGTTACTCAGATTCTCTGTTATTTATTTAACATTCGGATCACTATAAAAGCACACATGTTGCAGCTGATTTTGGATTTTTCTTGAAACTTACTGATATAGGCAATGAACCACATGAAGGTGTGGCGGAACTCGCTCCAGGGCACGTTCTGCGGCCAGATGAGCAGGATGCCCGCCACCACCGTGGAGATGAAGTGGTGCAGCCGCCACCAGCCCTTGATCCTTGAGCCATTGACTTTGAGGATGCTTTCGCGGATGGTCAGCGTGCAGTAGTACCAGACCAAGAGGAATATTAGGATCAGTTGGAGTGGTCTGTAAAAATTATTATAAAAATATGACAGAGATACTACACTGTACGGTCACGTCTGAAAATATCGATACGGACAAGGTGCCAAAAATATGTATACACTACGCTAATATTAGGCCATAAAGTCGTGTACACGTAGTTTTGGCACTTCGATCGTGTCGATGTTTACAGACGTGACTCTACTTGGTACATGAAAACAAGCCTTCAAATTTCAAGTAAAGAGAATAAAGAAACATTAAACAACTGGATGGTGACACAATGATCACTCGCTTATCATAAAAATAGAGATGAGAGCATCACCAAGACAATTTTTTGCACTAAGGTGACAATTTTGTCGTTGTATTGTATGACTTCGTCACTATACCTAATGTGATTTGCTCTTTTTTACTATACGCTGTATAGAATCGTGACTAGTATAAAATTTAAAACTCAATATAACAAATTTAACATAGCCAGACAATACATTTAGTTACTTCACAGAGTTAAAAAGTCATGGTATTAAATATTTTTACATTAAAATGTAATTCACTACAGTAAAAATCAGTACTTAATGTATACTCTCAGGTAAGAATTTGAATCTACTGTACATAGACCAAAAGGTGTTTTTAAAGTGTTAGATATTACTATTTACAGTAACAAATATTTTTAATGGCGACTTACAGGTGATGGCATATCTCTGATAAGTAATATAATACTTTGTCAATACCAAACAAACAATGCTCACATGTGTTATTGAACAACTGAACAAAGAAAAAAATAAGCATTGACTAGCGGAAATTTATGGTGTATTCATGTTTTGCATAGCAAATTAGTTATGTTAAAACAAGGTGTTAAAATAATGTCATATATATATATATATATATATATATATATATATATATATATATATTCGATTCGGACACTGCTTAGTGCTTACCTGAAGTCGATATAGAGATTTAAAACTGCTAGCACGAATGCGATGACACTGAGAATGAGTTTAAACTTTTCATATTCGTCTTTGTACTTGAACCTGAAAGTAAAAAAAAAAATCATGTTATTTCATTCTCAACACAAAATCAATCATGTATATCCCCACACATACTCGTATACACCGTGGGCCAATTAAGCCCGACAAGGTGTATTCTTGACCGCATTTAGAGATGAAAAGGTCATACGAAGTTTACTGAAATCGATCTTGTCTTAGAGATAATGTAAATTTTTGTGAAAATATGTTTTTGTTATAACTTAGTGAACACACCTTTTTAGCTGTGACGCTGCCACTACTTGGTTTAGACATACTTACTGACAGACATTAAAGTTTTAAAGTATTCTCGCAATTTTTATCTGTAAATAAAAAACTACTTATTCGTTGTAATGTTTTTTTTTTCACCAAGGTGTAAAATTAAATAACGTGTCCTGTGCAGAAAACGCAAAATAATCTTTCTTTTCGGCAAAAAAAAAAATATTTTGATGAATTTGGCTAAAACTGCATTACATAACATTTTTAGGGTTCCGTAGCCAAATGGCAAAAAACGGAACCCTTATGGATTCGTCATGTCTGTCTGTCTGTACGTCTGTATGTCACAGCCACTTTTTTTCCGAAACTATAAGAACTATACTGTTAAAACTTGGTAAATAGATACCAAACCTACCGCACCGCATTAAGATTTTCACCCAAAAATAGAAAAAAAAAAACAAAAATATTGAGGTTTCTAATATAATTTTTTTCTAAACTGAATAGTTTGCGCGAGAGACACTTCCAAAGTGGTAAAATGTCCCCCCCCCCCTGTAACTTCTAAAATAACATAATGATGAAACTAAAACAAATATATGATATACATTACCATGCAAACTTCCACCGAAAATTGGTTTGAACGAGATCTAGTAAGTAGTTTTTATTTAATACGTCATAAATGGTACAGAACCCTTCATGGGCGAGTCCGACTCGCACTTGGCCGCTTATTTACTCTTAATGACCTCAGGAATGCGTGGTTACAATCTGTCGGGTTTAATTCGCCCACGGTCCATAATGTGCCTACTAATCACAAATAAATTCGTTGACTTTGCATACTTATTGTTCTAAAAAACCACATCGCCGTATTTGCGCAAATATTTTTCTATGGTTTTTCAATATAAATATGCGACACTAATATTTGGGCTAATAGGTGGAAGTGAATTACAGAATTATATAAGTAGGTTAGTGTCTGTGTTTACATTTAAAAAAAACTATAGTTTTATAAACAATGTCAGCTGGCCCTTTGGACTTTATTTTATTACCTCATAATCTTTGTCACGTGTGCACGTGCGGTGTATAATACAAAGAATTACTTCAAAAACAAAGTCTCTCGCTCATGGCATACGTACCTATTAGTCATAAATTATAAAAAAGAAAAGAAATTATACTTATTTGATAGCATAGGGACAAAAACGTCTGTGCGCTCTTACACCTTTGACAATAAAGTTCACAATAATCAGTCATATTTATATGGGTTATTGGCTCTTATTAACAAAAGTTTGTCGACCTCTGTTTTTGTCTGTGTGGAGATTGTTCAGACATCCAGTATTTTTTTAAAGGCACAATATATATAGACAAAAATGTTCTTCTGCTACTATATATAATACTTTAATTTACTCAATTATTTCCTATGCCAAATTGGAGCTTTCTAGCACTAAACGTTTTTGAGACATATGGAAATAGTGAAACTATAAGTTTCGTGTTGACTACAGAACATGATAAAAGGTAGGTATAATAAAATACGTATAAAATTAAGTCTCATGATGACTTAATGGTCAAGGTGCCTTGCTTGCTTATTTATTTATTAGACTGTCGTTCCAAGGGTAATGTTATTCAAGTTCATGTATATTCCTTTGGCAATCTGACCACTTTTTTGTAGAGTTTTATAGTTCTTTATTATTATCAATTACTCAGAAACACATTGGTTAGCTCCATTATGATAATGGTAGTTGTAAGTCTATCAATAAGAGAGTGAAAGTTTTAGGCGAAAAGCCCTTCTTGAATGCTAGTACAGTGTAGTGTAGGCAATCCTAATTTGAGATTTGCGTATTGCATGCTCATTATTTGTTTCAAAAAGATTATACCTGTCCACTTATAGAATAGAATAGAATAGAATAGATTTTAGATTATATTTCAAATGTCATGATAAGAGAGATGTAATATTATAAAATGTATTATATTTATGCGTTTTTGTAAACTACACATACACATAAATCAAGGATAAATAAGTTTTTGGCATAAATTTCATTTCATTTAGGGTTCCGTACCAAAAAGGTACAAAAGGGACCCTTATGGTGCGACTCTGTCCGTCCGTCCGTCTGTCACAACGCTAAATATCTCGAGAACCATTTAAGCTATCGATTTGAAATTTGGAATAGTTATGGACGACGCTAACCCAAACACATTGAAAGTATTATTTTTTTATTAACTATGAAAAATGCCCAATATGAAGAGGGGGCAAAATTTAAGTCTAGTGACTAGGTCAAGTGGGGTATCATTTGAAAGCGCTCTAATTTTTAACAAAAAACATTTCCGAATTTGGTTTGGACAGGTTTTTTCAAACTAAAGAACAATTAATGAAATTTGTTCACATGTTAGAGAATTATCCTCGAAAACCAACATACGTGTATTACATCGTGCAAGTTAGCTAGACAATTTGCCGATAGATGGCGCTGTACACAACTATACTTAGTATAGGTACTTCTGATCAAAAATCTTTCGCCTTTATAGTTACACAAGATAATTCAAAGTTTGTACGGAACCCTCCCTGCGCGAGTAAAACGAACTCGTACTTGTTCTCTCTGCTCGGTTCTTTTTTGTACAAGTTTTTGTCGCTGACTGTACTTTTCTTACCGCGGGCAACTAATACTCATCAAGACAATAAAAACATTGTTATAACAGAGTTGCTGCTAGCACTTTACATACTACGTAACGTATACACAACTGGACTATACTCACTTGTCATTTTTGTTAAGAATAGATACATTAACGTTGCCGAGTATGATCCGGAGGTACAGGCTGTTCTGCTTGGGCAGTGTGGCTTCTATCTCATGCAGCATAGCTTTCCTCTTCATGACCTCCTTCTCCAGCGTCGCCACTCGCTCATCTTTTGTTACGCCTTTCTTTTCTAGCCTGTAGATAGGTAATTTTATGGGTAAGACAATTTTACTTCCACCAATTTGTTTGTTACATGACCGTTTTCGTATTAGCGTAAATATTCTTCCTGGCGTTCTTGAGGCTTCTTGCCACGGTTCACTAACAGCCGAGCCGTTTCCAGGGTGATCGACTTGGCAACCTAATCTCAAGAATTGGCGCAGGCACTATTTTAGACGAAAGTGGGTGCATCTGATCTTCCAACCCAGATCGAAACTAGAATTATGTTTTTTGCAATGTTTTATCCCTATGCAGCTTAAGAGGCATTTTCGCTACACACCGGAAAACCCATGTTATCGGCTATAACGTGGTGGTACAACTTAAAAGTCGTTTTTAAAAAAGAGATGCAACAGGAATATTTAGACATAATACAATGTTTTAGTAATTACTGAGTACAAAATATTTTTTGTACTCGGTAATTACTAAAAGTATCATAAGGTCCAACTTGGGTCTCTGTAGAAAGTTAGTTAAAGTCAGACAAGTTAGCTTCGTCTGACTCTATTATGTTTGTTATAAAATACATGAGTTTACCTTGCATTATTTGTTTGAAATTATCATGAACAACAAATAAGCCTACATAAGTTATCAGTGATATCTGATTACTTTTTAATACCGGACTTTACACCAAAGAGATTAAGACTTAGAGCATCCAACAACTGGAGTAGGTCAAGAGTCAGGCAACAATGTCGTATTTGAGTACAAAAATTTCTGCCGAATTTTGCGGAGAGGTGGCGAGGTAACACATGCAAAAAGTTACACACACGTGCAAAGAATATCTGTGTCGGATGGAAGAGACATATTTAAAAAAAAACACTTTCTCATTTTAACGCACTCAAACATCACACATGGAAATGCCGTTATACGGTTGTTTGCGCATAGTGAAGGCTTTTGACAGAGGTATAAGGCACCATTCATTCATTCATTTATTACGTAAGGCGATTTAGGGGGGAGGGTAGTCGACCATGTCTTATTTTTCTTACGAAGGGTGGGAGAGAGTCTTGATAGTTCTTACTTAAGATCATGAAAATGCGCCAGATAAATTTATAATTTGTAAAGCCCGTGCGCGAAACCGATAAAAAAAGTTTAAAACGAAAAATAAAATGTTTAGTACCTCTGCAGGTACAAAATTAGCGTTTCTAAAAATTGTTTCTTTGAACTTAAAAATTAAAACAAACCCAATGTGTATTCAATTTCATTTCAATTTCTCATGTAATCAATATTAAATAGGGGGAGTGGGTAGGCCTATTCCTATTTTTTCATACATAGGGTAGGGATGGGGTCCAAATCTGACAAATATCGTCTTACATAATAAATAATTGGCGCATAAGTTACTGAAAGGCTACTCCATTACTGTATGCTCTAAGGCGCACACTGGATCCGATTTGCATATTGCTATGATGTTTGAGCGAGATTATAGAGACATCCCGCTTGCACTGTGCATGTCTCTTCATGTTCCGCAACAGATATTTTTTGCATGTGTGAGTAATCTATTGCATGTGTTACTTCTTCCGAAAATTCGCCTAAGGAAAACTTAAACAAGTTTATTTCTTAAATAACTATTTGTACAATGTAAGCATAGTTGAAAATGTTCCATGAATGTTTTCTCTTAAGAAATATTGAGTCTTTATTATTATGCTCGCTATATGATAACAAATGTTTTAACATAAAATTAGCACTTATTTTTCACTTGATAAAATGGATGATATTCGGAAATTTAGCAAATTGAAGATTAAAGTGCTCACTAACAAAGTACCTACTAAGTGTTACTACTGATAATGATAACACAAAATGTGATAACCAATGTATGTTTAAAAGAAACATATGAAGTTTAATGATAGCTATTATATAAAAGTTACAGAGGGAATAATCTGTTTTTGGATTTGCTATTTTCTCTGTTATTTTCCTTTTATCCTGTATTATTTTTACTTCTAAGAAGATTCACATAAATGTTTAGACTTTGAATTACAGATTGTAAAATTGTGCTAATTTATCTGAGTATAAACTGGTATGTTAGCTTTTCCATATGTAAGGAATCTTACAATTCTTGCAAACAAGATAAGACAGAATGGCTGATTGACATCTCCTGACATTACTACTACTTATTCTAAGTTAATTTAAAAGGTTGTAAGAGGCAAGTATTCCACATGATTGTCCATACCAAAAAATAAAATGTATATCCACTACTATATATTTTCCATTTTTCATGATTTTTTTGACCAAGGAAAAACAATGTTTATATGCTTTCCTTTTTTTGAAATTAGGCAATAAAAAAACTATTTAATAAAAACCTATAAACCTATAATATATTATGCTGAAGCAAACATCAAAATTAAAGTAATTTGTTAAGATTTAGTTAGTAGAAAACCCTTTCCCCAATAATGGAATTTCATAGAAAAAGTACTGTAATTTCATTAGATTGCAAAGGTATTCTCTCCTCTTAACCACCACACTAATTTTAATAAATTATTAATGTTGAATAATCAATTGATTTATAATCATATGTACCATACCATATTCTAATATCTGTCATACCTATACATAGTATCTCGATAAGCTATGTAAACACATTACTGTAAATCACTATCATTAGTGATGATAGATCTGACCTTTTGAGTGCTCCTGTGATAACTGACATGCGATATCTCTGGTGGCTCAGTTCCTTCATGCATGATGCCTGCAGTTCGCCTACTTCTTCTAATTTTGCTGCATAATCTTTGTTGATGGACTGAAAATAAAAACATACATTTGTTTTATGATAATAGGCTATAAAAACAATACCTTTAAATACAAGACTTCTGTGTTATATCATTACAATAATGTTGTAACTTAAGTTTATACTTTATTACAATTTCATTTTATTTCATTTCATTTCGTTTATTGCAGAACCATGGTTACATTAAATTGAAATTCATTAATAATTAAATTCATAAAACATAGACATAATTCATAGAAGGTTCATGAATACTAGCTAAGTTATTCACATTTTATTATAGTTTATTTACAAGTAGGTAATTTACACATTAATTAATAAACATAGAGGCATAATTTCCAGGTCAAATCATAAATTCGTGTCTGTCCTAAACTCTTCGACTGAGTAGTAGGCTTTAGAGGTTAAGAAGCTCTTTAGTCTATTCTTGTAAATGATGAATTTGGTTTCGTTCTTTGTATTGATTTGGAGCTTATTATATATTTGTATACACCTATAGTATGGCCCGACCTTATACATATTTATCCTATGAGGCGGAAGGACTAAGATATTTCGGCGGCGCTAACTTTTTATAAATTCGATCATCTCGATGTGTTTTCTGACAAATAACCCGATCTCAAGGATGTATATACATGGTAAGGTTAACATATTATTTTTAATGAAATATTTTTTTGCAACTATCAGGCTCATGGGTGTTAACAATAACATGAAGGCATTTTTTTTGTAAAACAAATAAATCGTCAATATCCATGCTATCGCATTTAATGATAATCTCATAATTTTAATACCAAGGTCAAGGCAGGTTGAAAAGTAAACTTTACCCAAGTCACAGTGAAACAATATTTTAATTTTAGATTAAGACAGCCAAGAATGGTGTATAGTGCAAATCTAATTTAATTTCAAAAATATGTAGAGGTCAAAAAGCCTGCAAATATTAAATCTTTATGAAGATTTCTACTTAAAGCAAGAATATTACCTACTCATTAGTTCAGAATTGAAAGAACAGAAAGTGTTACGGTAAGATCATAGCACAACCACTTAAGCCAACGAGCTCCCACAACTTAATGTAATTGCTTTGAAAATTGAAAAGCAAGTCTAACATCCGGAGAGTATGCTATACGATTTATGTTTTCATATTTTAAACATGAATATAAATACCTCTAAACGCTTGTAATCCGTTACTAGGTCCTCCCATTCTTTCAGACATTCTTCTACATCCATGATTGCACTGTTCAATGAGACTGGGTAATTGATTATTCACATACAATTCGAGAAATTCCGATCAAGCGTTCTATAGGTACCATTCCAACCGCTGATCGAACAGAAATGACGTTTAATTCATTTTGAAGTTTCGTGACATAACTCGAATTGTCTATGATATACGATTAGTGTTGTGCATTTAATAACCGTTTGAATCGGTAACTAAAAACAATGTAGCCAACATAAGGATACATCCAGACAGAATAATCAGATTTACCAATTTTATCAGAAAAAAACTAGCGTCCACACGTACATAGTTTAATCACCAATTTTAGATTTCATGGTGAAATTGAGCGCTCGTAATTTAAAAAAATGTCCTCATATGCGCACACTAACGTCAAAAATTGGTATTTTGTAATGTCGCGTTTACATATACGACGAGAATATTAAAAGCGAACGCGAATATATTAACAATAGATAGGTATAGTATATTTTCCTCTATATTCATGTTACACATCCGCATCCTACATAATTATTATACTTTTCTGGTCTATCGCCTACATCGAAAAACGTTATCTGCCTTTCTGTCCCTCGAATGTTTAAGAGCGATAGAGAGACAGATAAAGATTTTCAACGTTAGCGGTAGGGTAGTTTACTCTTTGCGGTAGGCCCTAAGACCTGTCATTACTCCCACGCATGATTAACTGGGTTATTCCCACTAGTTACTAGTGTTACTACTTTGGTTACTACCAACAGGTTTGGTGGTAACTAGTGGAATATTTTTTCCCAGTTTATTACCATTACCACTGGTAAAATGTGGCTTTTATTTTTTCCAGTAGTTACCACCAAAATTTGGTTAGCGTTCAATACTAATAAAAATAGTATAAATATAGAGTGATTTAATCCGCATTTATAGTTCCAATGAAATTCCGCAATATGGCGCAATCATATTATATTACTGGTCAGGCTTTACATATAAATTTAGTATTTATAAACAAAAAACCTCAACCTACGAGACAGAAAATCTACAGCGAAATTTCGTCATCAGCTATAACCGCAAAAATCGAAGTTCGTCAATTGCGGGCATTTTTCTTTGTCACTCTAATTACGTCTTAGTAAGAGTAAAAGCAATGCAATTTTCGCGGTAGGCCCCTGCTTCTCTATCGCTCGAATATACAAGAGTAATAAAGATCAACGAAATTTGGATGTTTGATGTAATAGCCTCTGTACTATTGGCGCTCTCACGCCACCCAAAGGTTGTTTGGAAGAGAAAGCTTTTTGTGATAAGACTGCCTGTTGTACTTAACCTAGTTATATTTTTCGTTTTTAATGTGCTATTGTTGCAACAAAGAATAATTACTTATATTTTGGTACCTCTGCCTTTACACACTCGCGAAGGTGGCAAACTCCTTGCGAGTATTGTATTCTTTGGTGGCGAAGCAAATAGCGAACACCGAGTGTATAAACGTAAGTAAAAAGCGAGCTCACTACTTCTTACTTAGGACTCAACAGGATTCATACGTAGTAGCAAATAGTAGTTACATTGAAACAATAAGACACAGTAGATAATTTAATTGTTTTATTTACACAATATTTAAACCAAATTCTATTACAAGTTCGGTAATTATTTTCTATTTATAAATTTAGACAAAATACGGGATTACTGAGTAAATACAAAATTCTCATATATGGTAATGTAGTCTGCGTACCTACTTCAGTAGTCTCTCTAGGTATCAGAGAATTTTGTATGATGATAATTGGTATACATATTCTTACGGTAAGCATTTATAATAATTATATTCACGTGAGTGCAGATAATTTACTTCATAAATTGTACATAAATGTAGTTTGCAAGCTTCAAATCAATTAAGATACTATCACCATGTATTAAAGATGTCACATTGAGTAAGCGAATGGCTATGATATATACGTACCATTATAGCTTAACAACAGGCGCTGTACACCCTCGCATGCTTAATATAATCTCAATGTTTAAGTATAGGTATTTAGCCGGTGACCCAGTACAGTGTTACTGATGTGGGCACTGGGTTTACAAGCACATTTATGGAACAAACTGTACTGCTGGCGACACACCATTTGTTTCGAAAATCTGGAAGTAAAGCAGTAGGGCTAAGATGGTCGGTTTTCTATCATCAGTAGGCCTACCGCGAACTACGTTCGACGTGCAGCCTTTCTGTCGCACTTGTAAATTCTTACGTTCGCGATAGCCCCTCTGTAAGCCTGTCACGTTCTAACAAGTATGTTAGTGCGAAAGTGACGCATGACATGACAAGTGATAGAAATGTGACCATGATACCGCCGCTGTACGTTTCAGTTCTTTAGAACAAATGAAGGTCCCTCAAGGCACTGGCTGAAGTTGTCGAACTAATCGCGAAAGGGATGATATAAGTCGCTTTTTTAGTCTAGTGTCGCATGACCGGTTCCACTTGAAGTTATTGAGATGAACGTGATTTACAAAAACTGTCTTAATTTGAATGTTCTTCCATTGATAATAAGGTTGATATTTGTATCGATTCTTTTATTAGAACTAGTTCATCTCATATAATTTCAAACACTGTTATCTGAGCCAGGCAATGTACAAGGGCTCTGATAGGCGTCAACACGGTAAAGCGTCTAAAAGTATGACTATACTCACCTACAACTACTACTAATTCCTAGTAAAAATATCGGGTATTCAAACCCATTGAAATCCTCAAAATAGCAATAAATAATAACTATTGTATCAAACTCAATTGAAATAATTAAATATTATATTTGCATCTAGCTACCTCAATCAGATTGAAACGATAACACGAATTACTAATGCATATCACACACTTTAAACGTCGTAGACTCGAATGAAGAATTATGGATGATCTAACAGTAACGCGTCGATGTAAGCGATTACATAGTTTTGAATTAAGTTGTCATCTAGCAATTCTGAGTAAAAAACCTTTCAAGACAGCATACACTGAAGATTTAATCGTTAATAATAAATAATTAAAACTTTTAAATATAACACTCTAACTTATAGTTAAAGTTTTGAATCGCCAAAACTTAAAATAAGTCCCTATGAAACTGCAAATAAAAAGTGCCCACAACAACCAACCGAACACGTATCTAATGTATGAATTAAGTTTTAAGTCCCCGGAGACTTCCATTAATGCTGTTGGCACTGGCAGCGAACAAACATAATGAGAGTGAATCGAGCAGAGACTGACACGAAGCGTATGTACAAAGGCGGCCCACTACGATGATCCTCCCGGGGTGGCCGCGGCCGCCTCGGGAGGACGAGCGGAGCGAGGCGGTGGCGACGGGCCCCCGGGCGAGCATGCAACCAACCATCCAGGACGATTGTCATGAATAATCAACAATATCAAAAATTTTGTAAACTAAATTACCATAAAACAAATCGAGGTACAAATATTTTTCTCTACAGTGGACACGTAAGAAATTAACTATTAATACCAAATAAAATTTATATCTAAACAAATCTTATGAATAAACCATAACTATAAAATAAAACGTAGAATAATGAAATGTTAAATTATAACACAGCTTTTACTCCTCACTCCGTCGTTCCCGTCGGCCGCATGACAAATGCTACATCGATATTATAAGTACATTCTATTGCAAAAATACATACATTACTAAACATACTATTTTTTATTTATTTTAATAGGAATATAGTGTTCATGTATTGAGTTTGTTCTACATGGTTTGATATTTTACTACAAACATTTACCCCCATCATATTGGGTATCAATAGTTATTAATGTAGCTATTTTTGCAATTAATTGTACATGGATTTCTGCTTATCACTTGGGAGATGCCGAATTCACTTACAACTACTATGAGCCATTATAATTTAATGGAATGTGAGAATCCACAGTTTACAGTAAAGAGGATCTGATGAAGAGTTTAAGAGGGGACATAGCATCGTCAACGTTCGAGAACGGTCCACAATGAGCAGAAGGAAGAAACATTATCAATAAATTATCAAAACTATTTCTCCGTTCTAAAATGATTTAACCATTAAAATCGCAATACACATTGCTCTCATTGCGGCTATTTAATGTGAAAAAATAATGATAAAGATATCATCGGTGAGTTAAAGTTACTAAAATGGCAACGCTCCTAGCGACACTCCCAAACTTTGACGGTTTGATCGACGCTGCCCGATATCACGTATGGCAAGCTCCTGTGGAAATCTGGAACAATAAAATATCGTTAAAAACTGGATTATATTTTGAGAACTTTACATTTGTGGTCATCAGTCCAGGGTTAGAAGACTATGTGTTTTGTAATGATTGGAAATATGTGTGTGTTGTGTGATTGTTGGACGACTTGTGTTGTGTGGTGGTGGTTGGACCGACTTTTGTTGTGTGATCGATGGGTGACTTGTGTTGTGTGATGGTGGTTGGACCGACTTTTGTTGTGTGATCGATGGACGACTAGTGTTGTGTGATGGTTGGACGACTTGTGTTGAGTGTTGGTTGGACGAATTGTGTTGAGTGTTGGTTAGACGACTTGTGTTGTGTGATGGTTGGACCGACTTTTGTTGTGTGATGGATGGACGACTTGTGTTGAGTGTTGGTTAGACGACTTGTGTTGTGTGATTGTTGGACGACTTGTGTTGTGTGATCGTTGGACGACTTTTGTATGTGACCGTTGGACGACTTTTGTTGTGTGAGGGTTGGACGATTTTTGTTGTGTGATGGTTGGACGACATTGTTGCGTGATTGTTAGACGACTCTTGTTGTGTGATTGTTGGACGACTATGTGCTGTGTGATGGTTGGACGACTTTTGTTGTGTGATGGTTAGACGACTTTGGTTGTGTGAGGATTGGACGATTTGTGTTGTGTGATGGTTGGACAACTGGTGTTGTGTGATAGTTGGACGATTTGAGCTGTGAGATTGTTGGACGACTATGTGTTGTGTTGTGACTATGTGTGACAGCGGGACAACAGTGCAGTGAGCTGCAATATTGGCTGTTATAAAATGTTATATAACATTGTGTATTAGGGACATAAAATAAAACACTATAAATACTATCATGTTGTTCTTGTCACACGATCTTTATAACTTTTTATAACAGCCAATGTGGGAGCACCATAATTCATAAAATGATCATGCACTTTAGATGGCCTACTGGGGGTGAATGTTATGTGTACGTTGTGCATACGGACCGAGACTGGTGGCGAAGTGCTGGTGCGCGTAGAGCGTCTTGAGGCAGCGCGTGTGCGGCACGTCCCACACGCGCAGCGTCTTGTCGTCGCTGGCCGTCAGCAGGTAGCGGCCGCCCGGGTGCCACGCCGCGCCGCGCACCCAGTTGTCGTGCCCCACCAGCGTCGCCAGGCACTGGCCCGTCGACACGTCCCAGATCTGTCCAACACGAGACAACAATAACTAAATGCTCGCCCGTTAATATACTAAATAGATGCGATAGGCTGTCATATTCATTTACTCAGTTATGACAGGATTGCACTAAAAATAATGGCGGCTTCCCACGTCGATTCACCCCTCTTATGCACATCATTCGTGAATTTTCGAGTGAGGAATCTGGACGATGTTGCCCACATAAACATTGTGCAGCGAGCGCGGTGGTGTGAGGAACAAGCGGGTCTCCCCTCAAATTGAGTAACCACGGGCGCGTTACCTTGACGGACTTGTCGCGGGAGCCGGAGGCGAGGAAGGGGCCGGCGTGCGAGGCGCGGCGGTTGTCGGCGCCGGCCGCCTCGTTGATGGCGGGCGCGGCGGTGTGAGCCACGGGCGCGTTACCTTGACGGACTTGTCGCGGGAGCCGGAGGCGAGGAAGGGGCCGGCGTGCGAGGCGCGGCGGTTGTCGGCGCCGGCCGCCTCGTTGATGGCGGGCGCGGCGGTGTGAGCCACGGGCGCGTTACCTTGACGGACTTGTCGCGGGAGCCGGAGGCGAGGAAGGGGCCGGCGTGCGAGGCGCGGCGGTTGTCGGCGCCGGCCGCCTCGTTGATGGCGGGCGCGGCGGTGTGAGCCACGGGCGCGTTACCTTGACGGACTTGTCGCGGGAGCCGGAGGCGAGGAAGGGGCCGGCGTGCGAGGCGCGGCGGTTGTCGGCGCCGGCCGCCTCGTTGATGGCGGGCGCGGCGGTGTGAGCCACGGGCGCGTTACCTTGACGGACTTGTCGCGGGAGCCGGAGGCGAGGAAGGGGCCGGCGTGCGAGGCGCGGCGGTTGTCGGCGCCGGCCGCCTCGTTGATGGCGGGCGCGGCGGTGTGAGCCACGGGCGCGTTACCTTGACGGACTTGTCGCGGGAGCCGGAGGCGAGGAAGGGGCCGGCGTGCGAGGCGCGGCGGTTGTCGGCGCCGGCCGCCTCGTTGATGGCGGGCGCGGCGGTGTGAGCCACGGGCGCGTTACCTTGACGGACTTGTCGCGGGAGCCGGAGGCGAGGAAGGGGCCGGCGTGCGAGGCGCGGCGGTTGTCGGCGCCGGCCGCCTCGTTGATGGCGGGCGCGGCGGTGTGAGCCACGGGCGCGTTACCTTGACGGACTTGTCGCGGGAGCCGGAGGCGAGGAAGGGGCCGGCGTGCGAGGCGCGGCGGTTGTCGGCGCCGGCCGCCTCGTTGATGGCGGGCGCGGCGGTGTGAGCCACGGGCGCGTTACCTTGACGGACTTGTCGCGGGAGCCGGAGGCGAGGAAGGGGCCGGCGTGCGAGGCGCGGCGGTTGTCGGCGCCGGCCGCCTCGTTGATGGCGGGCGCGGCGGCCGCCGGCGCCCAAGCGATGCACTCCACCACGTGCTCGTGCTCGCGGAGCTCCATCTAAATTCAAAGTAAAGTCGCTTGAGATCAGGACCACAATCTTTACGAGTGGGTAAGCCGTTGGCTATGTTACATTGCAACAGGGCATGAGTGAGCTGGCGGCGCGGTCACCGCAGAACATCGCTAGCGTGGCGCGTAACTCCGCTGGCGCCTCGTGCTCTCTCGCTCAGTGTGTACATAACACTGAGCGAGAGAGCACGAGGCGGAGCACTGCAGCGCCAGTCACGCCGCGCAGATCGAGAGACGGCTCTGCTTCTACTTCACGCGCCGGTACAGCGGTAGCCAGAGGTGGAAGCGAGAAACAGCGATCGAATCTTTCGTTTCCCCTATGGCTGCTGCTCGCCGACACCGCCGCCGCGCGAATTCGTGACCGGGGCGAAAAGCGAGCGCGGAGTGCTTTTGTAGTATGATAAACCCTTAAGAGATATAGGTGCATCGTAAATAGCCTGATATTACAAACAGTAATCTTGTTGTCAATATAGGTTAAAAAGAAAACTAAAATCTTTGCTTTCGACAGTAGTATGGAATTATCCACACTTGTATCACAGATAAATAGTATCAGTAAGCAGTACGTATATTGGTTTAGGTAAGTACATTTTGGAATAGTTTACCTTGCACTCGTTGGTGTCCGCGTTCCAGATGCGCACGGTCTGGTCGTTGGAGCAGGACGCGAGCAGCGAGCCGTCCGGCGACACGCGCACCATGCGCACCCACTCGCGGTGCCCCTTGTACGTCTTGATGCAGTATCTGCGAACGAACAAAAGACAACGTCGATAACGAATATTTTTAACAAACGCTTGCTATTTTTGGCCCAATCTGTATACATTTATATAAAACATCCACGCACTAATAACATTTAACACGTTGAACGCCATGGAGGGCACCGGCGACCTCACGAAGTCAACTGCAACACGCCATGGGGGGCACCGGTGACCTCGTGTTAAACCTGTTTTTAAGACGCTATCCTGCGCCGCGTGTAGCAGTTATAAGCAATGCGTTGTATGCAAGGGACCGGCATGGCGCTGGTTAGTAAAACGGTGGCTTGGGACGTGGGTGCAGTTAGTGACATAGTAGATTTGTTGAAAAAATGAAAAAAAACAAGGCATTTTTTTCAAATCACAGCTTTAATTCTATAATTTATATAATTAAGTATTTGCAATAATTATATAATTAATAGAAATTAATTTCAATTATCTGGAGATACACGACAATTATCAAAAAATAAGAAAAAATAAATTTCCCAATGCGGACACACACCTGATACATGCATTCCACAAAAAAAACATCATAAAAACCCAAAATTAACAAAAATAAACAAAAACAGCGTATCTTCTTGAACCAGTAGCAGGAATTGCCAAACCAAGCTATTGTCACACAATGCCAAAGCAGTTAAATTTTATATTATAAGCATATTTTAGCGGGTGCGAATGTGACAGTATAATGACCGGCACAGTGACCGGCGGCGAGAGGGGTGGCCGGCGGGGGGACCGGCGTAGCGTCATGGTACCGGTTTTTGAAATATGAACTTCACAGCGCCACGGGGGTCATCGGTGACCGCGAGTTTTTTTTTTAATAACTTTTTAACTAAACCTCCAATAACAAAATAAAATATATATCTATATACATATCAAAGTAATAATTGAATTTACATCAAGTTTTTTTTTAAGAAAAAATGAATATTTTGGTCTGGCGTTTAACGTGTTAATGACTAAATAGTGCAGTGACTTTCCTCCTCTGACAAATTTCGAAACCAACATTTCATTGCGTCGTAAATGAAGTGATAAAACAGTCAATGCTTGTAGTGTACGGTTTATATTTTAAGGACAGAGTGGACCGTCCCTACTATCAAATTGCTCGTCGAAGAAGGCGGATCTTGGCGAATTTGAATTGAGATTATATAACGTATTTTTATTGAATTCCGTTAACGTTAACCTTTAACATAAAGCGTTGTTGTAACATGGCATGGCATTACATTTAACTCAATCAAACAATTGAAAACTGTGACATCAATGACATTTCGAACATGGAACGTCCGAGATAGTACTTACGTTTAGTAGCAAATGTATAAACTCGTTCTAAACACTACTCAATATATAAACAGGCCCTAAGAGAAGTGTACGCGCTAACGAAAAAAAAACACGATGTAGATAGAGAATGTCATTCGGCATTAAGTCCGCCTTTTGTACTATAACTTTTTGTATGATTACAGTATTATAATATTTATATTATTCCAAATATTCTAATATACCGACAGTCCCCTTATTAGTCATAACGCAGCCAGCAGAAGAGGCGATATCGTCTCTGGTTAAGAACACGACAGATGATAAGTTATGGACACTGTTTAAACTTACTAGAGGCAACACCCCACACCTTGGGCTTCGCTCCTGGGCGAGAAAGCGACGAAAGACACCTTGTAATCGTGCCCGTGCATAGCCTTCACATACTAAACGAAACTTACCCAGTGGCGACCTCCCAAGCCTTGATGGTCTTGTCGCGGCTGGCCGAGTACACAATGTCGCCGCTGGGCGAGAACGCGACGGAGGACACGTTGTGGTCGTGCCCGTGCATGGTCTTCACGCATTCGAACGTCTGGTTGAACTCCCACAGTTTGATCGACATGTCCGCGCTGCAGGACACTGGAAAATAAAGGTGTCACGTTTCATTGGATTTTACTTGGAATTCGCTTTAACGGTTTTATAGCGTGGTTAATTTTATCGCATGCTGGGAATGATCTTTTTGTATGGAGGAAGAGCTGTTTGTTAATCTTCAGCTTTGTTTCTATGCAGTTAAGGTTTAAAAATCACAAACCTTTGCTTTCTGTGACTGTACCTTCGGCTTGGCATCATAAAATACTAATAATGCCATCAGATTAAAAGTATTATAGATGCATATCTCTTATGAAACAGGTGGGAAAATGCTATAGTGACTGTAAAAAGGTTGCCAAGTGGGTAATAATACGTATGATGTATTAGATTTGTGATAATGATAATGATTAATGTGCAATCACGATGCAGCTCATCGTCGACAAGTGTGTTTGAGATAAGCACACATTAAACCTTGCTACTTACGAACAATGTCAGTTGCTATTTACGATAACTACAATAATATGAACTACAAAATCTAAAACAAGACAATACTGGTCTCAACAAAGGGTATTTGATATGTGCAAGTGAGAAGAGGGAACCAAAAGCGTTGGCAATGCACATACTAGCTAAAATGTGACACACGTTGAGATATGTGTCTGGGCTTGTGTAGACTGCTTGATAATAACGACGCCCTGCTTATTATTTTCATAATCAGTTCTCGATCAATTTGTGACACCACTGGGCACCATTACCTCTTAACTAATGTGGATTTTAGGTACTTGCCAATATACATTCGTTCGTACTTGTCAATATAAGGTGGAATATTACCACTTACCAAGTAGTTTGCCATGGTGGTCGAAGGCGATGTCCTGAACGGAGTCGGTGTGCCCCTTCAGGGTTCGTTCGTACTCGCCGCTCTCGAAGTCCCACACTTTGATGGTGGCGTCCTCGCTCGAGGAGACCATCAAACTGAACACGGGGTGGAATATGACCTGGAAAAGATTATCATGCATTAGAATTTATAAAATTTCTTCTTTTTTTATTTAATTCTAATCATTTCATATTTATTTATCATCGCGGCATTGTGAACTTTGTCGTGAATGCACGAAGGTTGATATTGGATTGGGCTGTAACCGCGCGTGACCGTTGACGTCTTAGGAAGTCAAAGGGTAATTTTTCTTTTGGATTTTATGGCCTGGTTACAGTCAAAAGGTAAGATTTCCAAGGTGCGATTTCTGCCATTCGCTATTTTTACCACTAAATTATTTCTCAATAGCTTAGCATCATTCGCATAATTTCCCATTATGTTTATTTTTCAATAATTTATTTTCGTGATAGGATTACTAACCATTCGCATAATTTCCCACTATATTTCATTTGTTTACAATCATGGATAGTCTAGATATGTGCGACGACGAGAGAAGGGAGGAGTGTGTTAGGTGAATTATGACCGGTACCGATATATTTTTACTGTACGATATTGATTTACATTACATTATAATAAGAAAAGTTGTCCAAATTATGCGAATAGTTAAAAATTCTATCAGGAAAATAAGCTATTAAAAATAAGTAAATATTAAAGGAAAATACGGGAATAGGCGGGTCCCCACAGAGCGAGCATACGCGCGCGAGGCCATTTCCTCGCGCACAAACCGGCTAGTGTAGACGTGCCTCGGCCGAGGCGGCGCGCGCGTTTTGCTCGCCTGAGCGCGCCGTCAGCTCGTGTACACTGGCCGGTTTGTGCGCGAGGAAATTGCCTCACGCGTATGCTCGCTCTGTGGGGACCCGCCTAATGGTTAGAAATGCTTTGAGGAAAAGAAGCTATTGGGAATAAATAAAATGGTAAATTTTGTGAATGGAAAAATTGCTATAAAAAATATTGACAAAAATTACCATCATTCTCCATTTAGAAATAAATGCTTTTTCAACTCGAGAGGCATCCGAATATCGGAAGTACAATAAAAATACTTTCGTTTAAGTTAATTTGTTCTAAACGTATTTTAATGTATAGTTATCAATTACTTCAGATTAGAAATTAATTTTATGTCCTCAAAATATGTTTCACTCTCACTCTTTTTTTTCAGATTACACTAAACGGTAAGTATATTGATTTTAACTACAGTAAAATTGATTATCGAATCATTAATTAAAGTGTAACAGCATCTTTCTTGACTAGTTCTCAACATTGGGTCAAGTTAAATATCAACATTATGCGGCCACGCCATAAGAGCCATATCTGACAACATAAGAGTGTGTGGGATGGACAAATATTACGCCAAAGGTGATCTGACTACACATATTTTGCGCGTTATTGTCAAATGTTTACATGTATGTACTTATATTACACTCAGAACACCATACTATTGATGTTGACTAGTATGGAACAATGACAAAACACTGTTATGTGATTTGATCTCACATATATCAAGCGCATAATGGAATAATGTGTAACTTTCATATGCCTTGCTTTCTATACAATTGTTCATCTGAACAAGGAGTATTTGTATATTTAGATCAGGTTTCATGAACAATATGGATTATGTTTGTGGCACAGTTTCAACATTATGATCAAGATTTAAATATGTTTTCGTTTTTAGTGTTCTTTATCTACCAAAAATGGCACGGCACACTTTTGAAATGTTACCAAATCGGAGTATGATAATAGTGCTAACTTACTCTGTCTCGACGAAGTTACTAATATTTGTAAATTTATGTATGAACATGAACATTACTATTGATATTATTGACTATACCCCACCCCTCTGGATGGTTAAAAAGACGGTAAATTTTAGATAAGTTCGCCCAGTTCCGAATCGATAATGTGCGAAACTTTTCCAAGATTTCACAACACAGATTGAGCAATGAGCAGTAAGGTTTTTAAATAAAAGCTTTTAGTGTACGACGATGGAATGAATATCAAGTGCTCATGAGTCTTGCCGTGAGGATTCAACACGCTTTTTGGGATTGTTTTGGCTTTTGTGTAAAGGTTTTAGTCGGTCGCCTTCGCGATAAATAACTCGTCGAACTTTATTTGTGTTTGTGCGATACACAAGGTTTTTTTTACTTCAATTTTATTATCAGGTATAAGTCAGAAAACCGTGGGGCGATCGTTGAAAGGAAATATTCATTGAAGATAAATATAATTACTCATTGCACATTAATCGTAACATAGATCAGAGGTAGAGAACAATTAATTTTTATGATGACATTGATTTGATTATTACAATCTTACACTTATTTGTTTTAAATAGGTACAGTAATGTTTGATCATACACCGTGCACAGTACGCCTACGGTTGATTAAAGTTTAAAGACCTTATGGATTAGAAAATAAGATTACGGTGACTATATAAAATGCAAACGTACCCTGGTATCACCCGCGATATGGTGTTCCCACATTGGTTGTTATAATAATCAATGTTGGAACATCATTAGGTCTAGTTCTCGATATCTTTATATCGCACGAAGTCCTATATTTCCTAGGTCATTGTGTGAACAGTAACTATGTAGATGTGAAAATCTTTTCAGACTTATTTTCGATAGCTACAAACCCGGCAAATTCTAGATCAGGGCGTACAGGCACCTTTTGTGACAAAGTCAAAAAACAATAGCAATAATCGCGTTGTGGGGTATGCTTTGGTGATGGTAGTGTGTCGGCCACTCAGGCTAAACTCCTTGCGAGGGCGATGAATTCACAATGCACTCAACTGACGTCCGTGCTGTCTCAATTGTTTCGACAAAATGTGAGGAGTACCTTGGTAATGGTGGCGCGGTGACCGGTGAGGCAGAATTTCTCGGGTGGGCGCGGGATCCACTCGGCAGGGGTGCGCTTGGCGCGAGTCGGCGCGCCCTCGATGAATTCCTTCTGCGCCTCAGACAGCTTCGACTCCAGTTCCATCACCTTTACACAAATATTTAAATCAATGCATATACAACTAGTAGGTACATTATTTAGGGACGTACATGTAAATGAAAAATAAATACGGCTTCAATCGCTAGGAAATTGGTTAAGGTTCAATATTACAATATGTCGATAACTTAGGTTGCGATTTACTTTTCGAGCTGCAGCGCATTATTCTGATCGTAGATTAATTACGGATCTAAGGACCAAAATAAGGAAAAAGAACCCAGACGAGTTGAAAGCAGTACTTCGTATATCTCATCGTCTCTCATTATCTTCCATTAGACAGCACCTTGTGTAGAAAACATATAAAGCTTATTGCGTCATAAAGAGTCGCGTGTCATACATAAACCCAGTTCGAATTTCACCCACCCGTCGTGAAGTAAAGTGTAAACGCCCAAAAAGTTTACATTACACGTTATTACTGTGGACACGTGGGCTCTGGGCCCACGCATGCCCCCCGAAGCTCCGGCACGTAATACGTAATAGATAAACAATCTAATAACGTAGCGAATCTGCGTCACATAGCTTGAGGCTTGTGCGGATTCTCAGGGTTCGAGACCGCCGCGTTGATAATTCTTCGTGTGAAACATTTAGCTTTGTCAAAGATCACCAATGTCACCATCAACGTTAATGAAAGAGTTACACAGCGGAAGTCTTTTCCAGTTTTCTCAAGACTGTGTGCTTTATACTCACTGGTAATAGGTAATTTATCTACATTAGACGTATTAAACACTTTCTCCTTCACTTGATGAAACTGCGCTGAGGTTTTTCATTCCTATTTTCTGCTTTAAAATTTTAAAGAAGCCGTAGCGACATACCAAATATTCGAATATTTTTCTGTGTTAATAGTCAATAGAGGTAGTCCAGAAAGTTATGTCGAATTGAGAAGAATAACGCGAGTCGAATATAATTAATGAGTGGAGTATAGATACTTTATACAGCATTTACAAACAAAGATTGTTGTTTTATGCAAGGACTATAAAATTATTGTTTTGCGTTTAAGATAAGAGCTGGCTTTTTATTTATTACAAATATAAAGACTAATTTATTGCTGTTTTGATGCAACAAGTTCCATTTATCTTATTCGTTATAATATGGTACGACATTGACAATTAAGTAAAAGATGATTTCTTATTCCGACACACCGGCAACGACACATACGCGTTTAATTTAAACCTTGTACATAGGTTAAGTAGGGCAAGGTTCACATTAAACCGAACATTTCATCTCCTTGACTGTGTGTTTAGATCCGCGGCATTATTTTCGGAGCAATAGCATCGACCGGTTCGAGGGAAAATAGTTCCCAGCGACCTAGAAACGTCTACGACAAAGATGGATGCATTGCTTACAAACAGAGATGTCATGACAACTCTTGAAAGCCGTTACAACTATTACACGGTACAATAGCACTTCGGCAAACGCTTTGTCATTCAAATTGCGAAAAGTTCACGCCGAATTATGTTCGGGGAACCATCTAGTTGGTGTAATCCATCATCTCCTCGTGATGTGATTATATAGATATCAATTACTGAGTTATGCAAGGCTGTACTGGTAAATTACTCGTTCAACAAAGGTAATCTTGATATGTGAAAGAGAAACTATATGATTCACAAGAGTGAGCATAATAAAGTCCTAATGAAGTCATAAAGCCATCCCATCTAGCGAACTTTACTAATTATAATATTTATATAATGATCACAGTTGGTCTACCGCAAATTCAAATTTAATCCGTAATCTTCTATTTATTGATTGCCAGACACCATTTAACCTAAATTCAGCATATAATTATCGTGTCGATCAATTAAGTGGAGTGTTTCGACGGTCAGGGTGTCAAACTCGACCGATTTGAATTGTTTACAACGCCATAACACTTATAATTTTCGTTATCCTTAAGGCGATACGAAACCGGAAATGATTGGACCCGATGTGACATTATAAACCAATTGACCAGATACGGATTATTTCAAGTGGAAACGAGACTGGAAATACTGGAATGTTAAATAATTAAGAGCACTCGACATTCACGATTACATAAGTTAAATATTTAAGTCGATTAAGAACATTCTCCAGTTGCATCGGCATTTTTTTTAGACGTATTTAAATGTATGAACCTCATATTTTACATGTTATTGCTAAATTGATTACTTCTTAATGTAGTTAGTCATCTTATGTATTTTGCTAAGTATATTCTGTACTAGCATGAATCTAGTGTTAAGTATGGATTGGGCATGAGTGGTGGGGGAACTGACAGTCTATGTATCTTTCAGTAGGAGTAGCAGAGAAAGCGATATTATTGTTTGTCCTTGTCACAGTCTCACATTTTTTTTATTCTCCACCGTATATTTGGTATGATTTATGGTGGGTAACAAATAACCCAACCAAATTGCGTAGGTTGTTTTTGGTATGTTGTCAGGAATGTTTAAATGAGTTTTTAATTTTGTCGCATTGCCTATGTATGGCACATCTAAGCAGGGGAAGGAAACTAGAGCATTCGGGCTTTCTCGGCTCCGTTCGGCTCAGCATAGCTCCGAGCAATTATTAGGGTTGGCACACGTTGACGTCCCATTGCGTGCACAATCACAGATAGATAAGATAATTACATGAAGTTTGATAACCCTAAACAGTCGAAAGGGATAGTTCCATGGATTAGAAAGAGAGAACATGATTCGGCCCTGAATCGCTATCAAACTTCGGTTTTGGAGGAAGTTTATTTCTGTACGGTAGTACTATTACTTATTCTGTGCTATAGGATCCTATCATCTGTGTACTAGTTTTGTTAAAATAGTATCATTAATAGATAGATAACGGTCACAAACGACCAATTTACTTTTATAATATTACTCCTACAAGTTCATCAAGCTGCGATACATTAGATATGGTATCTTAGATGGATTGGAAGGTTATAGGCATATCATAGATATTGCAAGTTGCAACCTGTAAACGCTCAATTAGCAAACGGTTTTCACAAGATACTTTGAACACTACAGCAGATTGAAGTAATCCTGCGATCGTGCACCGTCCGCGTAGCCATTGCTGCCTGTGGTCGGCGCTGGCTCTGTCCCTGTATGTTTACCTTCTTCTGCAGCCGGATGACGGATGTCCACTTCTTCTCAAGCAGGCCGCCGAACTTGCGATCCATCTCGCCGCTCATGTCGGCCTCCTTCTTGAACGCTTCCAGCGCGTCCGTGTAGCCATTGCTGCCTAAGTAGTCGGCGATCGCTTTGTTCCTGTAACAATATTAACGTAACTTATTTTTCATACTATGGGTATACAATACATAGATTTTTAACATTAAAACGGTAAGGAATTCGAGGAAAATTCCCTTCTCCAAAAGTAATCATTTGTTCCAATTAGGGTTGCCATCCGTCCGGGTTTCCCCGGATTTGTCCTAGTTTAGAGGGCGTCCGGGGAGGACTTCATTTGTAGTCCGGGTTTAAAAAATTAAAGCCTTAGGCCGCCCGCAACACACGCACAACCTGTTTACAAAAAACCTGTTGACATGTCCGGGTTCTGGACTCTGAAATCTAAAATTTTTATGTACGTGTATTTTCACGCGTCTTGTCCTGGTTTCCAAATTTTAGAGATGGCAACCCTAGTTTCAATGCAGTGACACTATATGTAATGCTTTATGTATACGAATATTTTATGTGACATTCAAGTATAATTAAAACTTATAGTAGTACAGTTACGTTTGTTCGCCTACAGTTAGGTATATTGGCTTTAAAGGTACCTTTCAGTCTAAGGTTTTTATGTCACTTGCAACATTTTATTATTTTTTTACTATATCTCTATGACTCTTTAAAAAATCTCGAAGACAAGATGTTTCAAGCCGCTAATTAAGAATACGAAAACGGATGTAACCGACTCATTTCAAGGTGCTTACCAAAACGTGCGCTATAGTAAAGTGGCAAAAAACGTAGACCGTCTTCACGGAAACTCAACAGCTGCTAAGCTTACAACTTATGAGCACAGGATTTCCTTAAAACATTAAGTAGATATTACGAAATCTGAAACTGTTAATTCCATTATGACACGTGGGGCCCATATTTGGGGATTTGGAACAAAGTACTCTGATTATTGTGTAGGAAATTGGGTTTTAGGACTTTTAGGTTCCTATTAGGTAAAGCACGGCTGATTTAGAAACTGGGGGAACGTTAATTATAATTGAAAAAAATATTCTAGAGACCAGATTATTGCGACGTGGCGAATTAAACATAATAATACAGTAGCTAATAAGTATTTGTACGCTTTGTTATATTTTTTCAATGGTTAGTTGATCTTGATACCTGCAGAATTATATGATATCTGCAATTAAAAACCTGATGTCTATGTGGTATGTGTACTTACGCCAACTCCGCCGAGCGCTTTTAGGATCAATTATGAAATATGATAAGCAATGTCAAATAAATTCCGTCAAAACTCATATTCTCTTCAGTGTCTTCTGTGATTGGTTCTGTTTTCTGGCCCGGCGTTGTCTCAAGAGGACTACAGTCGGAACTCCTTATTAGGCAGCCAATGACAACAAACCGGCAGGTTAAACTAACGTAACGAGGAAATATTTTTCTCAACCACCTTCGGTGGGACCTGTACCTACTAACAGAAACACTTACTATCATATCCATCGGTGTCAGTGGACCTTACATCTTAGCTTTAAGGCTTATGAATTGTCCTATAACAGTGTTGATGACGTACGTACGTGTTTGGTACTTGAGACAAGGGTTTGCCATATCAAAGTGAAGGTGCGAAAAACTCTAGAGAAACTGACACCTACGAGATATTACGTGAAAGCGGTAAGGTCTAATGAAAGACGGAGTGTAGAATTAATATGCATTTAGATTATGAAAGTATACTCAGTTGCAGAGAAAGATGAATTCCCTGCACACAATCAGTCTATGCTTGGGGGTCACCTCTCTTTGCAGGTATATGGACTGTACTTAAAAAAGTTAAAGCACATTTCCATGTAAATTCCTCACGTCTAGTCTTGTTCAAAGTTTTCCTAATATACTTCAAATTCAATTTCCATATGTCTATTACATTTGGTGCTACCCTTCTTTTTTTTTTTTACCAAATTGACAACGTGTATGTCCCGGGAACCTAAAGTATAACGTATACCTATAATAACTCACATAGTTGGGTACTGTTGCCTACCTCCAAAAAATATTATTAAAAGGAAACGCACAAATGTATATCACACTCCTGACTTCACAAATAATATTGTCAGATATTTTTGCTCAATTTCTTGTGTTAGATAATTTTACAAGTATTTATTAGAATAAAATACCTTGAAATTTCTCAACTTGTTTTTCGAGCACCCTCAATATTTGGCATGTAAGGCAATGTTGAGCAAGTTTATGACACAGTAAAGACTTACAGGAACAGTTTATCAGGCACGGTTACGGTAAGAGGCTGTCATTTAACACGCAACACTCGGCCGCAGGCTGGCTCGTGTGTCACCGTAATCTCGCGGAAATGTTCGCCATCTACATTTCCTGCTCACTCCAGACTATCTAGTACGAATAGTAGCATTGATTTAATAATACAAATAAGACTACATTCACTAATTAAATAAATAAATATTGGACATTCTTACACAAATTGACTAAGTTCCACAGTAAGCTCAATAATACTTGCGTTGTGAGTACTAAAATGACGTTATGTTAGTTGGACCCATCAAATTAACTTTTCTCATATACCATTGATAACTTGCAATTAAAACACTCGAATATGAATCACAGTTTTATTTCCCCAACTTCACTTTACAAAATCCAACAGCGTAATGAATCATGACAAATGTCAAACTACCTCTTATATTAAAATATCAATACCGCCAAATTAGTAAGTCGGGAATCAATCGAGCTACTAACAAAATTAAATATAAATGGCTAACACCATATACGGCATATAATATACTAATATTACGATGTTGCTTTTATGTTGTGGTTATAATTACAACTATAATGAATGAATCCACTGTTATGCATATAACCGAAAACAGTGTTCTTTAATTTATCATTAACATCGTTTTTATAATAATAATAATAGATAGTTTTATTGTAAAGTGTATCTGCCATTGCATTACTTAATCTGCAGTAGGTAGTAGTCCAAACAAGCTTATGCGCTAATATATTAGATAAACTAACGCTAATACATTTTGAACCGACAAATCAAATGAACCGAGCGCTAGATGAAAAAGTGCGCCTAGCTAAGGAACTGGTGAAATGTATTTTCAGTTAGAGGACCACAGACTCATAATAATGCCTACAAATAAAGACCTAGGTACTTAAGTTGAGTGGATTGCTATTTGAGAAACTGCCATTGATTAAAAACACTATAGAACCGCCTGATTTTTTAAAGATATTCAGCGTCGTGTATTCGTTTTTTTTATTACTGCAGATTCATAAGGATTGGACTGGAAACGAATATCAATAAAAAAGGTTAAGAGGTTTACTGTGTTCAACGTTGAATAGGACAAACTGCTTAATTTTCTTGTGCGTACATGCATGATATTGATATTAGTGTATAACCACAATAACATAATACACTATAATATAACATTATCTTAACGTTCGTGATTCAGCATAAACTCCATTACTGTCACGGAGCTCTAATAACTGGGTGCTTTTCTAGTTAGTTACAACTATAGGAACACATGTCGAACTTGTGCCAATTCGATAAGCCGCCCTTGCCGTGTAATGGGCCGTATCCGGAATTATAGAAACTGTGTCACTACGAGTCTACGAGGAAATTCCGATAGTTTACGTTCCACGTGTCTTCCTGTTTGTGAGCGACTCCTTACTCGTCTTCGATTAAATAGATGCATTGGAATTGCGATTATTCCGCTTTTTGTCTTCCGTTACTTATTAATTTACTTTTTATTTATTTTAAGATTAATTTCATCATGACCTACCTCTGCTGGGTAAGTTTCAGCATATATTATGCGCTAACATGTCGCTATTTTCCGCCCTACATCACTGATGGCTAAATCTGTGAACATTTGTCATTCATGAGGAAGGTTCAGTCACTAATTAACGGATACTTACGAGTCAAGTGTAAAAATATGGGTCCACGCAACTTAGTCAAAAATATGTAACATAGCTCGTAATTCGTCGACTTAAGAGCTGTGGGACATATTTTTGAGCAACTTGTGCGTACCCATATTTTAACACTTAGCTATACCACACAACAGCGCGTTGATAGCAAGAGCTAGTTGTAGTTTCGCGAACAAGAATGCAAAACAAGTGATATTGATCAGTCTACTAATAAATAACTTGAGCTTTATTTTTACACGTTGTAGTTGTACGGCTATTACACCGGTACACCGTTGATATTTACACCATTTCATGCAGGTTCTAACTGTCGAAGTAATCGGTTTCTTCAGTGTATCGAATGACATCATCCGACATCACATTGTCAAGCTGTATGTCGATGACGTCAGCGAGCGACTAAAACTTGTATAACGTAAAACTTGAGTGTGAGATGCTAAATCAAACCTGATATAAAATATCACATTGTGACCCTCGTTTCGTGAGCAAAAAGTTAATGAATGATGAAGATTGTCGAGTTCAAAGCCTTTATTAATGGAAGATTTTCGTTCTATTAGTGTCCATAGAGCTTTATTCTTGCCCGGTATTCTGCTTGAAAAAAATAAGCTTAATTCTCTCCACATTACCCTAAGGATGTTTCGTTACCTTAGACTGGTATAACTACATACTTTTATTTACAAGATAGCTAGTTGATGAGCGAGTGGTATCTGGGAAAAAGGAAAAAGTATATACTTACCTATATCTAACTTTCATGAGTATCATTAACTCACACTAACCAAGTATTATAAATCGAGCGCAAGTAATAACTTGAAAACGTCCAAGTAAACCTACGGGCATATAAGCTATGATTATTGCCTGTAATATTGCTGCATCTAGTGTCTCAGTTAGCTTTCCAATTTTACAAATTAGTTAACGATATTTAGAAGTCAGTTATTTTGCACTTGTATTGTCTGACAGTGCTGACATCTTTTTTTATTTCATACCCAAATTACACAATAACCAATATAAAGCCATGATGCGAAATCTGATACTTATGTAAAAACGGTACACCATGATAATTTCTAGACTCAGTCACTAATATAAATTTAATTTTCAAGGAATTAACCTATGCCATCTATGGTGGAATGAAAAATTGCATCAATTGATTATACCTGTAATTGACATTTTAACAAGACTTAACGCTGTTGTATTTTTTAAAGCTCGCTGTCGTTAGGTGAAACTAAAGGTTTCCTACACGATTCTCTCACAAACCATATTACTTTCTAAGTGAAACTGTAGCGTTACTTTATCGCAAAGGGTGTAATCGAATGTTTATTTAACTTCGATAAATAAATAGGTACCGAATATACATAAGTGCTAAGTAATTAGTTATGTATGTGTTAAGATTGCATGTTAATATGGAGGATATTACGGAAAATCTAAACCTACAGATTATATACTCTAGCTAGTTATTACATTAGCTTAGTATTACTATTGTTAATTGTTATAGATTAAATTTATGTCAGAGTTTCATCTTTTATTCATGGTTTATTGTTCTATGGAAATTACCTATGTAAATATTTTTTGTCGTTGTCGGTTGTCGACAAGAGCGATTTCTCATTCCATTATGGTAGTCTGTGCGGAAGGAGAAAAGTCATAGAATGTATTGGTTCCTTTATATTCCACGACTCCTCTCCTTCCGCACAGACTAGCTATGTTTTTATGACATATGATGAATACATGATAGGATTGATAGCTGCAGTGACATTATAGGAGCAGATCAAATATATTTGTAATGATTTATATCATAAATTGCTAAGCAATCTTCAAGGTACAAGGTCATGTAGTTTAATACAAGTCTGGGGTCAATGACATAAGGTTTATATAGTTAGATATAGGCAGAGGATAATGATACGCTACGCTCAAGAAGCTAGAAAAACGCTAATCACTCAATACAGAGCGTAATTCGATTATTGTCTTTACGTAACTGCTAATCCTCGGCGTTTAGCGTCTGCGAAAACGACGATGTAAACGATTTGGGGAAAATCAATGTAAAGTCAACCATATGATTTTAAGCGAAATTTAAATATTAGCTGTTAACTGCAGTTATAATGTATAGTAGAGTACAGTCGACTTGAAAGTTATGTTTAAATTTTTTGCCTTACTACTAAGGAGTAAGGTGCAAAAGTGTAAACATATCTTCGACGTGGACTGTACTTTCCACCGGTACACGATACGATTCTCAGGTCGGGATTTAGGGAGTACCTGCAAACATAAAGTGACAGTATGGAAAAGCCATTTTGGAATAAAAAAAGGTAGATAATAAAATATTGGAATTATTTGTAATTGGCAATTTCAAAACCGTTTCCCAATTCCTGTCATTTCTAAAGAGAAGTTTACAGTAGTGGAGCTACATTAAACCCTTGGAAATTGAATAGAGATAATTTCTTGATAGTTATTGCGTTATTTCGCCCGGAGAAACCGAACCGGCGCGAAAACAATCAATCTCGCGGGTGCCTATTGTACGCGTGGGACCAATCGGGCAATCTTTTATTTTCTGGAAGTGAAAATAATCAATTTCTCGGCTAGATATTGGATAATACTTTGCGTAATAGAATTCCCGGGAGTCATGTGATCGATATTTACCAATCGAGTTTAAACGAGCCATTTTCAAGTAGTAGACTCTAGCTCCAGGCTTTTATTTTGCCACTACAAGAAGAAAAACAAACAACTAGTCCTCAGACCCCGTTACCATTTTTTGTACATATTCCAACATTTATTCTAAACTTTCTTTTATTAACAAAAGGTTCCAAATTCAACAACAAAACAACTGCATCTGGAGGATACTGTCCGCCTAATAATAAGTGGACTTCATAGGGTATGGACGCTTGCTACTTGAGGTAAGATATTATGCGCCATGTAGATTTGCATTTGTAGCCAAATATAAACAAAGATTGTCGAAACGCTTCAGGCGTAGTAGCACTAGTAGCTACTGTATCAATGACTGTCACAAGACGAAGGTTAAGTATTAAAAGCGATGACGGCATATCAGTAACGTCAACGTCTATCGAAAGCTACGACGATTAAGGGTAATGTTAACTGTTCCAATAGGAGCACTGGCCACACAAACTTGGTTGTTACAGTTAGTACAGCGAAAGTGGTTTCGTGGGCAGAGGCAGGTCGATCGGGGACCGCCTGAGAATAACTTTCACGCCACATTTCCGATGTTAGTACAATTGTAGGGAGCAAGGCTCCTACGCTAGGTATAAGCACTAACTAAAACATAGATAGGTCTAGTATAACGTTACAAAAGGGCGAGGAGCTTAAGAAGTTAAGAGCCCTTTAAGTCTATTAAATGAACTTAAAAGCTCTTTGCCCTGTTGCGATGTGGATATCCATTAAAGACGCATCAGCGTAGTACCGGTTACTCCTATTTGAAAAAGACAATGGAAACATTTTAATATATAGTTTTCAGTCGACATGGTTGATAGATAAAAATAAACGCTGACTAACTGCAATTGAATCTCTCAAATCCGTAATTGAATTTTGTTACATTAAATTTCCTTAAGGAAGCTAGATTCAATCTAGCGACTATCCTTACAAGTTGAAGTTCCCCCCTCCCCTGCATAGATTAGAATTAGAAACTTGTTTACAGATATTTCTGCAGCTTACTAAACATTTACTACATAATTATGATTATCATCCTATGATTTTAGCTGCTAAAGAAGAATTTTCAGATTAAGTAGGTATCTAAGGCGTAGCATTAAGCATATCCGGCTCAATATGATTTAATTCAGCTAACTTATTCTTAAAAAACCAAGTCCGTCTTAATAGCATTTTTTACTCTTTACCACTGTTTATACTAGGCCTTAAAACGAGGCAGAGTGCCGCGGAGTACCTAATAGCCTACAATTAGTTGACGGTAGTGGACATTACCCTTTTGAAGTTACACAAGCCCCGGAAGACGTTTCTGTTTCATTCTTACTACAGACTACCTACACGTTGATACGTTATCACTCACATGCGATAAGATTGTTTAGCGGATCTTGAATGAATCGTAATACAAGTATGATTAGCGAAAATAACACGACAACCCCATTACCTTGATATTACGTGACGTTCGTCATCAATTACCATTTCAAATTGGCGATGCGACCACGTTTGAATATTATTAAATGTAACATAACACTGGTAGACGTAGACGCTCCTATATTATAAATATAATCTTCATTAATTAATAGTCAAAATAGATGATAAAGCGTTGGTAGGTAACAGCTCTCAGAATAAGACCTGAAACTTTATTTTTACAGGAAATCGAAAGTCATCTACCTCACGAGTTTTTTTGGTTTTTTTTTGATACCACGACGGTGGCAAGCAAGCATACGGCCCTCCTGATGGTAAGCAGACGATCTTTTTTATTAGTTGCATGTTGTTTATACTTGGAATTCTTTCTTCATTCCATTTTCCATTCTTGGAGGATAGACTAACAATCGTTTACTAGTTAATTGTATCGATTCTTAATTCAATCAGACGCAATAAGTTAAATGTAATCCCAAGAACTACATCATCGAGTTATGTAAAAGTCTAGTGAATCGTGAACTTGCTAGACGTTTATTAGTTCGTTTGTAATATAACCGCTTTTCTTTTTGACTTGCAAGCTAGCACCGTTATAATTGGATTTTATGAACGCATTGCCTGTATGTGATACTGATCGTTTAATAGATTAAAACTGCAATAAATAGTTGCGATGAACAGGGAATGGTTTTATTTATATGAATCTTGAGAATGAGAACTTTGCCCTATACAGTATACAAGACTGTTCATATCTCCATGTCCACGACACTTATCTGATTCTTCATGCGAGTTCACGTAAACATCCAAATAATAAAGTTTATCCCAAACGAAGTAAAACGGCAAGCCTTAACGTAATGAATTGAAACTAAACAATTCTACGGAAACATCGCAATTTTTATTGGTTCGATCGTATGAGAACCACGTACCTCATTTACATAGGGACACGTGACATGAAAATTAAGTTAGTGCTACTGTGAACTTGCGTAATACCTCATTTTAACCATTTTAAAAATGTTTTAGACAAGAGTGCGTGTGTGGTCCGCGGGTTTCGGTAATGTTTGCGCAGCCATGCCGACAGAGGTTGCGGGAAGGAACATTGCTCAAACAAAAGATTGTGCTTAAAGTAGTATGTATCTACTTGTACTGGTTATACTGGCTAAAGAACCACTTGTGAAGTTGTGCACTTCGATTCGAAACGGAATTTGATATAGGATAAGTGGACCTTTACAATCGCGAACTTTTTAGCTGAAACCTATCCTACATGAATTTACTTTTATACGTATACAATATTTTTGTCAAAAAAGTTTATATTATGCGTGTCTATCAAAGTAAAAATAAAAACCGGACAAATGCGAGTCGGACTTGGCCACCGAGAGTTCCGTACTTTTTAGTATTTGTTGTTATAGCGGCAACAGAAATACATCATCTGTGAAAATTTCAACTGTCTGTCATCTGTACAAATACAAAATACAAAATACAAAATAGTTTATTTGGCTTAACTTATAATACACATAACATAAAGGGCTGGAATCTCCCATTAAGTATAACAATACTTGTGTCGGGAGACCCCGCTCTTCCATTAGGAAATAGGGTAAAAACAACAAACTGTACTTAACTTAATTAATATACAATTTACAAATCTGATCTGTGAAAATTTCAACTGTCTAACTATCACGGTTCATGAGATACAGCCTGGTGACAGACGGACGGACGGACAGCGGAGTCTTAGGAATAGGGTCCCGTTTTAGCCTTTGGGTACGGAACCCTAAAAATCACACATGCCAAACAAACATGCCCTCAGGGACCAAAAGAGAATTACCTACGCTTATTAAATGACTTAGGATTAGGAACCTACGCAAGGAAACAAACCATACGTGGGCAGCACCTTATTTAGGTATATATATTTCGGGATGGCCACCCCAACAAAAAACGAAACGTAAAACAATTTAAATAATTTGATTTCTGATTAAATCGCATACAGCCTTGGAACCGCCTTCATGAAATGGGGTTTTTTAAAAAAATCAGCTGTCGTCTATTTATGCCCACCAAAGAAGAGGAAATCTTAGGATGAAGATGGTAAGGTTTAGAATAAGTTTTCTAGTGTGGGGTGGTGGTGCCGCCTACGCGAATTACTTGTATCGATCGCCCCCCGTTGGCGCCGCAACGTCAGTGATGTTATTCTCATTACTTACTAATCGCAGGAGAACGTTCGTTCTTGCGTTCGTGTGATCTCAAATTACGCTTAGTTTTCGGGGATCGCGAAGTTACATTATACTGGTTTGTCTTAGGCGAATTCTCGCGAGTTCTAGGTATAAGATGGGAATATAATGCCAGGCCAGAGCGAAGTGCGTCACGCTGAGAACCTTTTCACGGACTCGTCCGGACAACCTTCCCTGGGGTCCTTAGGAGGCGTGTAATCAGCGGATTTCACAAGAGATACTTATTTGGTTTGGTACTACTTAAAGTAGCTTAGATTTAATTTCGTGAATAGCAATTTCGCTTTGGCTACCTATATAAATTAGCGAGAGTCCTAAAAAGTCAACTTCTAATTTTATTGAGCGCATGCTTAATTTAATATCTACAGCAATTTCAGAAAAAAATATTAAATGTACGACTTTGACTTAGTATCTGTAGATGTATAAGCTAAACCAAAAAAGTGGGTACTTAGGTACCTACCTATCTAAATTTAATCAATTGTTTATTTTTCTTGTATATTTTTACTGAGGTGTGCCAATAAAGAGTATTCTATCTATCTATCTATCTATTGGATTACTTCTATACTAAGCATTCGCGATTTGAATCTTAGTGTGTACACATTCCTAAATGGCACTCGCATGTCACTACTATCAACAAACAGCAGATAATCCACGTTTAGAGGCCAAAACAAACATGTGCGTGAAACTAAAAATTAGAAGGTATCGAGTAACTCACGGTCATGCTGTCGTAGGGTTTCTCGCTAATAATAAATGGGGTTACATCGGGGGTTGCGGCGAAATTGAGAAAACCGAGGGGCGTCAATTGCCATCAACGCTTCATGATGGGGATAGGTCAAACACTGATAGTGATATAACATGTTCTTTTTCAATTATGTAAGTGGTTTATTTAATATTTACCTGATCTTCTCATTACGACGACGGCTTATAAAGTGATAAAGAAACCCTGCTATGGTCATATTTTTTCCATTCATCGCATCTAAAGTTTTACTTTCATCCTTATTACCTCAATAATAGAGTAAGTCCTTTTAGTATAGTTTTACAACTTTTATAGTTGTACCCTCTATACCTTCATGTTGCTTGGCCTATCACGGATTTGACTTTGTTATAAGAAGAAAGGCCTTCAATTTGTGTTTAGCAATAAATTTAAATAAAAGCATTGGAGATATACTTCCTGCAAACAAGTTAAAGGCGTGGCACAAAGAAGTGCAGAGCGAGCAAGCCTTTCCATACTTATAGTTAGTGTGCATGAGGCAGTACAGTATGTGTACAAATGTACACACCTAGAAAATGTAGGTACATTATTGTATACTACAGAAGCTGAATGTATAGCGCTTAAGGTAGCGGCAAAACGGCGCCGGCGAAGACTGCATTCCTTGCGATCCACCGAGTTGTTTAGCCAACGGGTCTTGGACCTTACAATGGGTTGCATGCCTCATTTCACGACCACGACCTGCTTCTACCATGGGCTATAAAACTTTAGATTAAATTGCATTCGCTATGACGGTGGTAAACCCATAAGGTTCACCAAACTTATTACCTACACTGCATTTACGTACTGCGAGAGTTCCTCGTATAATTTATTTCCAAAAATATTTATAGCAATTTTTAGGGTTCCGTAGCCAAATGGCAAAAAACGGAACCCTTATAGATTCGTCATGTCCGTCTGTCTGTCCGATTATGTCAGCCACTTTTTTCATAAACTATAAGAGCTATACTGTTCAAACTTGGTAAGTAGATGTTTTCTATGAACCGCATTAAGATTTTTACACAAAAATACAAAAAAACAGTAAATTTTGGGGGTTCCCCATACTTAGAACTGAAACTCAAAAAATCTTTTTTCATCAAACCCATACGTGTGGGGTATCTATGGATAGGTCTTTAAAAATGATATTGAGGTTTCTAATATCATTTTTTTCTAAACTGAATAGTTTGCGCGAGAGTGGTAAAATGTGTCCCCCCCCCCCGTAACTTCTAAAATAACAGAATGAAAATAAAAAAATATGTATAAACATTGCCATGCAAACTTCCACCGAAAATTGGTTTGAACGAGATCTAGTAAGTAGTTTTTTTTAATAAGTCATAAAATTAAAAAAAAATTTTTTTTCATCAAACCCATACGTGTGGGGCATCTATGGATAGGTCTTCAAAAATGATATTTAGGTTTCTAATATCATTTTTTTTCTAAACTGAATAGTTTGCGCGAGAGACACTTCCAAAGTGAAAAAATGTGTGCCCCCCCCCCCCCCCCTGTAACTTCTAAAATAACAGAATGAAAAATCTAAAAAAAATATATGATATACATTACCATGCAAACTTCCACCGAAAATTGGTTTGAACGAGATCTAGTAAGTAGTTTTTTTGTAATACGTCATAAATGGTACGGAACCCTTCATGGGCGAGTCCGACTCGCACTTGGCCGCTTTTTTACTTTACAATACGGTGCAGACAAATTTGCTGTTTCTACATATACCTAATTCTCTAATTCCGTTACACAAGTTACACAAAGTTTGTCTGGAAGAGATCGCTCTTTAGCGATAAAACAGCTTGTTGTTTGTCCTATATTTAATCAATTGATTTTCCAATGCAATTAAGCGTTTGTGCAACAAAAAGGATTTTATGCATACTTATTCATTCCCCAAAAAAAGTTAAGGAAAAAAATACTTAAAATTCTTATAAAAGAATCAAGTTTGCCTATGGAGGAAGTATTTTCGTGAAATATGCCGCTCACAAAACTTGTTACTACAATCCACGGCAGAAACGAGGCAAGATTGTTTTGATAACAACGGTAACCTTCGTTTAAAGAATGGTCCGTAAAGAACAGGTTGACATTGATGCTACCTGCGTCTTCTGTGATACGATGATTCATTCGCATTCATTACGAGCCAGTGAATTGAATACGTGTTTGCAAGAGGAATGTATTTAAGAATCCCCACATGATACTTTTCAAGGTCCGCGGTACCGCGTAACTGATGTAATTTATTTTAGGACCGCCTGCGCCTGGGATGCCTGCTTGCTCAGTCAAACAGACCAGAATGATTGCACTCTCCGATTACCTATAATTGTAACGGATCTGGAGCTCGTAGTAACACTGGTTTATTTAAGCATTTGAATCACCTGCTATGTAAGAATACGCGACCTGGGTTATTACTCGAGTATTTTGGTCTATTTATAAACAGCTTTCTTCTCATTCAGAGTTCAGTAGGTGAATGATTAGTAGATAGCATACTTCAGGTCAGCTTTCTAACTGATAAGATCTTACATAACACGAGCGAGATTATGATCTTGATAAATTATGGCCATAAAGTATGACGTAACGCAACTTTTTGCCGTTGTTTGGATATTCCAATGTAAAACTAAATGTTGATCGATTATGATTATAGGGTATGATGCAAGGATTTTTTTGTTATTGTTTGGATGTTCAAATGTAATGTACCTACCACTCTCGATTTGGCCCCGATAGTTCAAGTCTCTACGACAAGAATTTCGAGACCGTTATCGTTTAAGTCAATTCAATAGAACACTGAATACGATTGCTTTTGATCCACCCACTTTCACTGCTATTATCTTCAGTGTCCCAGGCGATGATAAGGCACTTCTTATACAGGGAAAATAATTAAAACTATAGTATCTATTCAATCTACTCAATTGGCCAATCTAATTTCGATTGTAACATAAATAATAAAACTACGAATGAAAATGCCGTTTTAAACATTAAGTACCTAATACTTTCTATTATAAACTTTATTGATAGCGTCTGTGCGGAAATATTAACTTGAGGCTCAGAGACACCTGCTTGTAAACAAACATAAATGAATATTCTGCCATAGTTACAGGTTACAAGGGCTCAAACAAACCGGTAAAAGAAGTTATGTATAGCTTATCGGGCCATATTTAATTTAATAGCGAAAGAAGCTGCGTTCCAACCCCGACACTTGGCTAAAACGTTATTATTGTAACGAAACAAAAAAGTTCAAATTCCGCAAGCGGCACGCGTGGCTAGAACGGTGGTTCGGCGATCTTCGGAATTAAGAGTATCGCAGACCATATCCATTCAACGAAATGTTACAGTTTTAATTCGTGATCGTTATTTTTAATCAAGGCGCGTTCGACGACCCCGATTCGTTGCGTAGCAGATTGAAACGGATGGCGGAATCTGGGCAATCTACGAAGAGGGTGCAGTTAAAATTGTCATAAGATGGTGCGTTTTGAGCGCTTTCCGATCGTCCATACACGTGACGCAATAGCTTACGTATTAGGAGATTGTTGTCCGGGCGCGGCACTTTTATGGAAATCACGTTAATACTTTGATCGCATTTCTCTAATGAGCTTACGCAACTTGACATATAATTTTAGATAAGTTAAAACGTCCAATTTGTTCATTCTAAGACGATAGCGTGTGAATAGCTTGGCCACATCTTTGTTTAGACATCGTGGTGCTCGTGGTTTTCCTTTCACCGCGCCGAGGCAAAGGGTATGTCAAGGAATGCCGGGGCATTTTAGGTCACAACACAATAGAAAATTAGACATGCGCGTCGGACCTTACCTATAAGGATCACATTGATTAATAAGTACCAAGTATTACGAAATAAATTAAAAGAATAGTGGTCTTAATTAATAGCGTTGTTTGACAGTTACAAGTTACGCAAAGTGTCAGCATCTGTTCATGGGTTTTGCTCACATGTTTGTTGTATTGTAACCAAACCAGTCGGTAAATGAACCGTTGGGCAAACCTGACGTAAGGCCATTGTCTATAAGCAGTGTTGACACGTATTCATTTACGACTATACAACTTTCGACTTACAAATGTCGCCAAAACGTAAGTAAAAGTTTCTGTTACAAGTAAACACAGGTTAGCTTCATTGATAGCTATTGAAAACCGTTTACATGCATAAGAACCTCGTGATCAGCGTCATTAAAGCGCAGTTACGCAGCTCATGACATGTAATCAACGATCCAACTAAGGTTATGGGATACAAAAACGCTAGTACCGAGTAACGATGATGGGATTTCTTGGTAGTTGAAGAAAGTCGAGATATAAAGCTGCAAACGCATAGACGCCGGGCGGTAACCCCTGTATTATTTGAGAGATTGTATAGAGCTTCGGTCAGGAACTGGGACTATCCAGTTTTCAGTATGCGACGTCTTAACACAAGTTCTAACAATACAAAAGTTACCTTCCGTGTCGGTTCGCCATCGCCCCGCGACCGCTATCTGTGCGTTTAAGTCTTAAATGAAGGAAGGTGCACAGAGTTCAACGACTCAGCTTGGCGCTATAAGAACACTGTTACTTTCAAAGGTCGGTGGAGCGAACGGGCGACCCCGTAATCGCCCAGTCGACAATAGGCTAAAGTAGCAAAATCAGTGAAGATTTTCCGTAGAGATAAATCGCGATTTCACACCCAAGCGTCGCAATACCCTGTTATCGAATCCGATCTTTGGAATTTTAAATGGTAAAGACACAAGTATTATAGCATCCAATTTTTTTTCTCTGTATGTTCTTTTTTCAAATGTAATGTATTGTGGCGGTAAATAAATGCATTTTCTTTTTTTAAGTATAGTAAGCTATTTCAGCCCGCACTGGCGTAAACTGGACTACTAGCGTATGAATATTATGAAGATAAACAGGATTATAAAGGAAATTAAGTACCTCTCGCTACCAGTACTTATATTAGGGCGTGTTGTCTTACACTACCAAAATAATGGCATAATTATCTTTATTTTACGTTCCAATCATAGTGAAGTCAATAATTAAATCATGATTGAGAGTCAGTAAATTTGCAGCGAAATTCTATCACACCAATTTAGCTTCACACAAGGCACATTCCAATTTCTCTCGAACAGTGCGTAGTTTGTCTCCGCAAGTGTTAATTATTCAGCAGACAAGGCTAATAAATAATATCTTCTTCAGGTACGAGTACTATCCGCTGTCGCAGCTTGGCAGTTTCAAGCTTGGACATAACATCCCATTTGTTTTCGTGCTTCTTAGGAGTGCCTACGCTTAGACCAAGATGATCGTACTTCGACAAACGCCAAAGTCGCCAACCGTAAAGAAGATTATATGTATTATGTATCGGCATGACTGCATGACAGATGCCACGAAAAGTCACGTGATGATTTTCATAGATTATTTAAGTTTCGATTGTCTTTTTCTAACTATGTCTGCAAAATGATGTGATCACGCTCTTATTCTACCAATAACATTCTTATTTAAATTATTTTGAAAACCTAGGGGCGTAGCCAAGGTGACATTCGTTTATCAACACAATCTAATAGAAATGTAATAAATTTATCGCAATGAAAAGATGCAAACTAAAAGTCATGTAATAATTTTCATACATTATTCAGGTCGGCATTTTAAGTTTTAAGATATTACCTACTTTTTTATATTTAATAATAATAATAATAATAAAGACGTTTATTCAAAAAGTTTAAACATAGGTACATAATAAAAGTACACAATAATGCTTACAAACTAATCTCGGTCCTATTTCTCTCTGCCTTGGATTTTTCTGTTACATGTAGATATCTTATATTTCCTCGTTTTAAATCAATACTATGCGCTTAGGAATGACGCAGACAGTTACTCAGACGCGGAAGGAAGTAAGTCGTTATGCGGTTATACAAACGTAATTGCGCTTGTATACATATATCTATTGGAACTGTTCAGACTTCGGTAAGAGATGTACTACTTTCAGATGAAGCTCACAGTTTTCAGTGTTTGACATGTTACCATATTAATAATTTATTAATTGTGATTGTAATAGTATATGTATGTAATAGTAAAATGTACTATTTCATTTATTTTGATATCATGTTTAAATTTTGTTACTGACATCTGATATGATCTGTCGCAGAAGTTGTTTAATTAGGCTCCTATACCAGTTTTGATAAACTGCAGATAAATATGACATAGGTACGGTTAAGGAATTTGAAACGATTCACAGAGGAATGAGTAATCTACAATTACTCTGTATCTTCGCGTAAGAACTACAACGGCACGTTTATGGACAGGTGTCGCGATAATATGAAACTAGATTATACAAGAATAACTTGTAATAATAATAAAATAAGGACGCGGCTAGCCTTTTAATATAAGGGTAGATGAGTGACCTATGAGGATTCCATAGACTGATTCATCATCAGGTCTCAGTGTCGTATCCCGCACTATTGTACCCCGCACTATTCACTACCGGCAACGCACATTTATATGCGTACACGTCCATACAAACTTGGTGGCCCGGCAGTGAATGCGTTAAGACATGACCATAAAGCGTACGAGTATGTCCACGATGCGTGCATTGAGCGATAACCATTATAACTTGTCGCGTGGAATGATGATCCCTATGACAGTTCACTTTTACATGGAGTAACTGGCACGTAAAATGTTTATTTGTTGACTTTTTTTTGAAGTTTAGCACATAATTAATGTATTAATTTATTTAGAAGTGTATCAAGTGTATTTCTTCGATTATTTTACAAGCTTTTATTTACTTGCAATTTATGCTTGTACGGGTCAAATCTTGCAAGTTAAATTTGACCCACTTCCCAGTTTCCGATGAAGCTGAAAATTTGTATACATATGTAAGTTAGGTTAGTGACAATGCAATATTATGGTTTGAGCTGATCTGATGATGGAGATAAGAGGTGGCCACAGGAACTCCGTAATAAAACAAGGTAGCCTAAATGTGTGTGGGTATGTTAGAATTGCCTCGGCAAATATTAGTCGCCTGTTGAAAGAATAGTACAGTAGTTGTATGAAAATCGAAATTTATGTAAAAAATATATTTTTAAATTGGGCCCAAGTAAAAGAGATTCGAAGAAACTGTTGTTACCTGATGTCTTAACCAAACATTTTATTTTATTTATTTTATTTCACGCTTTTCTTTTATTTAACATTCTCAAAAAGGTCTGTGCTCTTGCGCTACCCTTGTATTTTATCTGGAGATGTATTTCACGCTTCCTTGGCATTTGATGACACTGCCACCATAAGGCTTAGTTGGGATTAGTGATATTGTTTAGCTTAGATTGTAAGCAAAATAATGCTAGTAAGTAAAACTGCAACGCAGCCACAGCTTGTTTTATTTGAAGAGTCCTAATCCGGCGTAATTATGTAGGAGTTAGAGTATTTCTGACTTCGCTTTAGATACATATTGAATAAAGGATATTAGAAAACCTAATAAACGTTTGGCCTAATTAATTCTAATAGCTGTGCATACGGTGGGAACGAAAGTTTCTAGTGCCAGTAAAGTGTCGGTAAGATTGCGTTAGACACGACCTTGCTACCGCGCAACTATTTGCTTGAGCTGCTTGACCGAATTCATTGAAACTGTAGTATTTCTAAAGTCTTTATAGACAATTACATTATATATACTCTATCCTATTGTGTTAATCCTTTGAGCGCCAAGTCACCGAAAATGATCGCTTTTGTATTATTTCTGTAGGTCTACCAATCATTTCAGAACGCTGGTAAAGAAGTTGCGCGGTCATTTTCTAGTAAGGTCCGACCGAGAACGCTTTTTTTGTCTCGGCTGAGACCGAGACCGAGATTCAATGGGATTCTCAGCCGAGACCGAGACCGAGAATTTATAAAATATAAAAAAAAAACGAATTTTGCCCTAAAAATGTTTTTATAATCGAAATTCGACGATTTATCAGAAAAAAGTTATCATAATTAATTTGTAACGGTATTAAATAGTATTTTAAGGGTTCCGTAGCCAAAATAGCAAAAATGGAACCCTTATAGTTTCGTCATGTCCTTATGTCTATCGGTCTGTGCGTATGTCACAGCCATTTTACTATATTTTATAACCTTTGGAACGTAGGTGTAGATGTATTACGTAAGTCGCTTCTTAGTTTTGATTTTTTTTTAAATATATACTCCATATAAATGTAACTAATAGTTAAAAAAAAAACATGTGGCTCATCATTAGATAGGTATTTAAAAATACATAAAGGTTGCTAAAAAGGTTTTTTGATTAAGTAAATACTTTTGAAAATAATCGGTCCAAAAAAAATAGAGTAATCCCCTTTAACTTTTGAACCGGGAGAGCAAAACCATGTAAAACTATTTAAATAATAAAGCTTAATAACCAAAAAACTTTCAGGTAAATTATTTTGAATATGGTCGGTTAAGCCATTAAAGAGTTATAAAAAAACTGATCTTATTAAAACGACGAATGTGCTACTAACATACGCTCTTTTGCTTGTACGGCTTTTTTGTATTGTGTGAAGGTGCGGAACCTTCCATTATGCGTGGTCCGACACGCACTTGGCCGGTTTTTTTTTCAGTACGGATGTGCACAAAAAGAGGTACAATAACAATAATCAAAATAAGGAGTTCCCAAAAAATCCGCCACAGTTGTCGTTTTTTACTTACCTACTGCTTTGCTTTTTCCCGTTAACACAGATATATTTAGTATCAAAATATCCAGTGCCATCTTCCACTCAGGCGTATATTTAGCGCTATTTAACGCTAAGGACTCTTTTTTTATCAACCGCCTCAGATGAAGGATAGACTAATTAGTAGTAATAGTGCGCGTATTCGATTAAAATTATAATAATTTAAAAAATTAGAAGAATGAGGCGTATATTTAGCGCTATTTAACGCTAAGGACTCTTTTTTTATCAACCGCCTCAGATGAAGGATAGACTAATTAGTAGTAATAGTGCGCGTATTCGATTAAAATTATAATAATTTAAAAGATTAGAAGAATGAGGCGTATATTTAGCGCTATTTAACGCTAAGGACTCTTTTTTTATCAACCGCCTCAGATGAAGGATAGACTAATTAGTAGTAATAGTGCGCGTATTCGATTAAAATTATAATAATTTAAAAGATTAGAAGAATGAAGCGTATATTTAGCGCTATTTAACGCTAAGGACTCTCAAAGTAAGTAGTCGTATCTTTTAGAATATGTGCAAGTGCACCTTATATATGCCGGCAAACATAATGGCAATCCACTATATACTCAATGGTTAATATAATTAGTGATAATGATAACGACGGGTCTATAAAGCTAGGACGATAAAGTTGTTTATAACGTAGACACGCGGCAGTCAGGTTTAGGTCAAAAGGCCATGGTATTTTGCGGACGTTACGCTGTCTCTGCGCGAGTGACTCCCACTTCTTTGTTAGTGATGGCACAATGCAAACAAAAAATCTACTTTGAATATTTTTTCAATAGAATATAACAAACTGATATCACTTTTATTGTTTTTCTTTTATACAACTAAGGGAGACATAGCACGCATCGCAAATTTTACAACCAAAATATAAATAAAACCCAAAGGTTCTACATGCTGTCGTTTTATTTGTAGCCTAGGTAAGTAATGACTAATCAATAATAATAACACATGCTAATCTTTCAATGCGGCATTAAAAAAAAATACGCATCTACACCCTTAGAATTCGTAGCGTAAAATGCTATTTAGAACTAAAAACAATCATTGATGTTTGCAGGCGTGTATTTCATGAATTTACCATACTAATGTAATGTCTGAACTGCACAATCATGCTTCTGTCAAATTTACTCTATGTAATTCTGAATTAAGTACCTATACTTGAAAACTTCCACACGGTTTGGCGCCAAAAGTAAACCAACTTAGTAGTCTACATTTGGAAGACACACAAAATATACAACTAAGTACTTACAGCTCCTCTCGTTGCCGTTGAGATAACACCATTTTCATCGTGGTCGGGTGCTGCGGCGGGCCCGGGTACTGCACTAGAGTCTACTGTTTCACGCGGGAGACGGCGGGAGCGCCGTGGCCATTATCACACCTGAACAAAGACAAACAGGTTTATATGATAAGCTTTACTTACAGGTATAGTATGTATGTGTTGTTCAACTTTCTTAGCAATATTATATATATAGGATCTATAGGATCAAATCAGATTAAATTAATTACAAAAAATCCACTAGGTCTATTTTGATACTTTAGCTTTTTTGTAATACAATGATGCAAACTGGAAATTGTTATAATAAGGTACCTAATTTACTTCTACTTTTTGATTTATATAAGTTTTTATTAATTTGATATTTTAAAATACACTGCCAAAACTATATTAATAGTAATATAGACTTTATGATAATTATTTTAAGGTAGAACAGGTTGTATAAATAACTGTGTTTTTATCACAACCTAGATATACTTAGGCAAAGAGACAAAAAAATAGCTTTTACTTAGTGAATTTATTGTAGGAACATGATCACACTTAAATAAACCATTCTTATTATAGGCACTATATTACATATGTGCTGTATTATTTGTATTGTTTCTGTATTAAGGTGTGCAATAAAGAGGTATTGTATTGTATATTTAAGTATTTAGATATAAACCAAATTTTTCCTTTTAAAATCCTCAACTATGTATGGATAAATAAATTTTATACTATTAATCAAGTGATGAAGTATCTCCTAAACTTGATCTTTTATCTTGATAGGGAGTACTCAATATGTAGATGTTTCATTAACCCTTCAGGTAGCATACACCATTTTTGAGTTGTTGGAACGATAACTTTCTCTTAATCAATTAAATTTTAATATCATTTGACTTCATTGACTGTTTTCAGGCATACTTCCACACTAAGGGTTAATTGAATAGATAAATAATCTATCAAACTATATTCTATCTCAGCAGAAAGAATAAGTAGACTGCAAAAATTTTGATGGTCAGATGACCTTAAAAGAATTTGTGGAGGTGACTAGATGGAGGTGACTTATTAATGAAATTGAAACTTATTAAGAAAATATGAAAAAAAAAAAACGAGTTTCAGTTCTAAGTACTGGGAACCCCCAAAATTTATCGTGTTTTTTCTATTTCTGTGTGAAAATCTTAATGTGATTCACAGAATTCATCTACTTACCAAGTTTCAACAGTATAGTTCTTATAGTTTCGGAAAAAAGTGGCTGTGACATACGGACATATAGAAAGACAGACATGATGAATCCATAAGGGTTCCGTTTTTTGCCATTTGGCTACGGAACCCTTATAACTCTACCCTATCTCAGTAATAAGGCTATTTTATTTGATTTTAAATTGTATACTACAATCATTCTTTAAATTAGCCTTTTCTCAGCATAGTCCAAATTGACGACCGGTCTGACCTGGTGGGTAGTGATCCTGCCTATGAAGCCAATGGTTCTGGGTTTGAATCCCAGTAAGGGCATTTCTTTGTGGGATGAACACAGATATTTGTTCCTGAGTCAGGTGTTTTTGATGTATGTAAGTATTTGATATATATATATATATATATATATGATTGTCTGAGTACCCACAACACATGCCTTCTTGAGCTTACTGTGGGACTTAGTCAATTTGTGTAAGAATGTCCCTATAATATTTATTTATTTATATTGCCAGTGTATGCTTTCCTACCTAGTCTTCTCCACTTTGCCCGGTCTTCTGCATCCTCAGGTGTGAGAAATTGTATAATTGTACAATAATAAAGATTATTTTTATTTATTTTTATTGTCTCAAAGAGCTATTGTGACAGATAAGATTTTGGATTATAAAACACTCAAATTGGTTCATCCATCATAGAGCCTTAACACTATAGGTAGATACACACATAAGCAAAGCATGCTTATCCTTCTTTTGAGACCAGTCTGGCCTAGTGCCTAGTGACCCTACCTATGAAGCTGATGGTCCTGGGTTCAAATCCTGGTAAGGGCATTTATTTGTGTGATGAGCACAGGTAATATTTATTCCCGAGTCATTTAAAATATATGCATATATCAAATCAATAAAATTGTCTGTAGAAAAATGAAGCTCTAATAAATAAATAATATATTATATATAGTCATTGTCCGAGTATCCACAGCACAAGCCTTCTTAAGCTTACTGTGGGGCTTAGTCAATTTGTGCAAGAATGTGCAATATTTATTTATTTATTTTGTGTTGGGGGTTAAAAATTTAAGATGATACATAAAACCAGATGCAAGGCTAGCTAATCTGTCAATATTTTCATAGATATTTGGCACCAGTTTTCATGAATTAATCAATAGTAACCTGCTCAATTACATATTTGATATAATCCTACTCTACATTATAGTCATTTGGGTACTAATACTATATTATATTTATTTATAGCATATTTTTCAATTAGGTGAAAAATTCCCAAATGTATTCTCATAAGAATAGGCATAATGAATATATGACAACTATAATATTGGAACTTGATTCCAGTAGAAATCATTAAATTACTTTGAAATAGTTGTAAAAGCAAGGATGACTCTATTTATTTGACCAAACAACTAATCAAAAAGATTGAAATCAAATTTTATTCATGGTTATAACATTATAATGGGATATCATGAATATTTATTAAAAAACCAAAAATTTGTGCCACTTGAAACATTATCACGATAATTACATAATATATTATATACAATGTCTCCTCCACGGCACAGGCATAGCTTAGTGTGGAGGTCAGTAAAAACGGTATCCAAGTGATTACTTTTCGGAAATAAACGATTTTTATTTTATACAGCATCACTCATTAGAAGGAAGTGAAGTACATAGATGATGGTCATAAATTTTAGTGTTGTAAATGCTTCTGCATATTTGTGTGAGCACACATTTTGCTTAGTTCTTTATTACTACAAAAATAATCAAAATAGTAAAATATTTTCAACTAAGGTCACTGATTCATGTTAAAAGGATTGTATTTGGTTGTTTTGATGTCAATATAAAAAAGCCATTGCGATGGCAATAGTATATTGTTGCGTCTCATTACTAAGGTTTAAATATGAATTTTTCTAAAATGATAAAATGCAGCAATGAGCATTGCAGTGACTCAGAATCAGAAATTAAACGTCAAAATCTGTCAATTTGCCACATCAACCATGCAATGAAATTTAGGATTAAAAACGATTTTACGACACTTCCTTGTTTACAACATTTAGTTGTTAACAAGTGTCGAGAATTACTACATAAAACTAACTGTACAACTAGTTAAATAATGTATCAGAACGGCCATATTGACCACATAACACGGGCGGAGAAACATTCCAGGCACAACGTAGATTCACTTAATCTTAATTCACTAACAAAACTTTGAGTAATAATTACTTACAAAACGCAAAAACACTTAAATTCGCACTTATTCGAAATAAATATCACTGACAAACACACTTCACAAGACCCGAGGCAGAAACCGTTCGTTGCAATGGCTCAATAAGCCGTTGTCGAGTTTCGATTTTTCTTTTCTCTGCTTTCTAGCGTGTTGAAGTTTCAACGCCATCTATAATCAAATAGCAAAACCTCTATTTTTCAACCTTGCAATACTTTTGGCACAGATAAGCACGACATGAACGTGAAGTAAAAATCATAGACAATAAAGATTTTTTTGTGAAAATATCGGTATTTATCGAATTACAACCTCACTAATGGGTATTTTATAGTCACAGCTTCAACCGATAACTATCTTTTTATTTTTATAAAATAATAGAGTGTAAAAAGTGTTATTCTTTAGATATTTTAAATCTTTTTATGAGTTTTAAAATTGTTGTTGATATTTATATCATTTTCGCTAAAAAAGCTCAAGAGATTGTACATTGTTGAGGTATTTGGTACTTAACATGTTCGGTTGACAAAGTACTGGATAATAAAGTACCTTTTAAACAGATGAAGTACGAGACGTTGAGACGTGCCTACTCTACCTACCCAAAACAAATGTCCGATCTTGCGCCCATTTCGCAAGTTCCTCGAACGACTATTTCGATTGACGCCCTACTAAAATTATTTTTAAATTGTATTTGGGCAAACGTGCACTATGAGTTCTTAAAATAACGATTTAGATTCGAGTGTAGTATATTTTTTTAGTTTATTCAAGAATTTAGTGTTTTATATTTATCGTCTCGGCCGTACTTAGACTAAAGGAATCAAGTTTCATTACAAATAAAAGTGTTTGCGTAAGTTCAGCGTAATCATTTCGCGAAGGATAAATAAGTTGTCTTGGGATAATTATCGTTTGACCGTCAAGATGGCAGTGAGCAGACCTTTCACCTGGTAGCGCCTGAGTAGTCGGGCAGGATCCTCGATGAGCGTCTCGACGGAGGGTGTGTGCGGCGCGGGTGCGGGCTCTGACGAGTGCTGTGTGCGATGGTGATAGCAAAGCGAAAAGTTAAAAAGCCGGTGTACAACACGAGCACTATCAAAAATATGGATTACAACTGGGCACCAGGTCCAGAGCCCCCTAACAACCAGGAGATAGGGGTGCCGAAAGCGGTGTTCGTTCCACATTCCAACTCCTTGCCGTTTGAAGAGAGAAGGGTCACCCTGGAACAGCCTGTCAAGGCAAGTATTCCCAAACACTTGACTGTTCTATAAATATTGGCACTCAGGTCACTGACACTAAACATCTATCAAAAATCTCATAGTAAACAAGAGTATTTTTGGCTTATACTTTTTGTGTGTTTGGTTTGTTGTGTCACTCCTGTTTTCTATTAAACCTGTTAAGATTGGTTGCATTTACTGAACCAAGATAATTTTATTACTTTAATTTTTCATTGATAACAAATAGTTACTAATATTATATTATAAATATTCTTATTTACTTGAGGGTGCCATTTTGTAAAGACATGTAATAATAAGTTTCTAAGATATTTATTTGGTAGAAAGAAACTTCACTTGCAATTCAGGATACAACAAGGCCTTTATAAAACAAGCAGCGATTTTCTGTTTAACCTATAACCCAATTAAATTTAATACTAACTTGCCAGACAAATATCCAACCAATGATTTTAACATCACACATTAGACAAGAGAGGTATGGGCATTGTGAATGCTATCTTGCTTTGTGTGGTAGGGCACAGCACAGCGGATGTCATTCCAGATCTAGAGCAGAGCCCAACTGGGGAAGTTCCTCCACCCTACAGAAAACCGCAGCCAAATAACACTAGACCCTACTCATAGTGTTGTGTTCCTGCTGGTGAGTAAGGTTGCCAGAGCTCAACAAGGGGTGGGAGGGTTGTTAGGGTCAGCAACGTGCAAACAACTCCTCTGAAGTTGCAGGTGTACATAAGGTACGGAGACTGCTTACCATCAGGCGGGCCGTATGCTTATTTGCCACCAACATAGTATAAAAAATAAAAGTGCTATTTTTACAAGAGAACTATCCTTTCTCTTCCAAGGGAATTTGTATAGTGAATACCAGAAATTCCCAGTTCCGGGACTCATTTTATATAGAAAACTAGTCCCAGGTGCCCCTGGGACTGGTTTTCTATTCTTTACCATACCTTATAAAGCCCGTCACAGATGGAGCGATAATATACCAAAAGATATCTTATAGCAAAGCATCTTAAGATACCTCTTTTAGACTTCATTATAATTATCAAAGACTTTGTATTATAATTATCATAGACTTTGTATTTACTCATGAGTTTAACTGTAAGGTGTCACTGTGTAGATTACTGATACCTCCTTTAGACTTCATTATAAATATCAAAATTAATAACCATCATCACCACCACCAATCATCATTATCAGTGATTATGCTGAGTATGTGCTATATCTCATTGTAGAAGATAATTTGATGCTTAAGGATTTTCGATAGATACCTTTATGTTTTGGCTAAACAAGCAATTTCATTGAATCTTGTTAATCTAGTATCACAAGATTCCTAATCTGGAAGTTTACAATTGATAAGAATTTATCAGTATTCAGAGCCTGTACATACAAGGATTTATCTCAAGTAACTAGGTATGTATGGCGTTGATATTTTTCAATACTCATCGTATATATTTATTTTATTTTCAGTTTATACTAAGGTAACATTCAACCTTATTTTGGTGAAATGGGAGTGCTCTCTTTTAACTATTTGTTATAGTAAAAACCAAATTAAAATTACGGTTTTTACCAGCTTTTGTTCCACATGAAGCACATGTACGTTCTAGCTAGGTTAATAATGTCCATTGAAGTTTTTTTGAGACCAAGCTGCTTAAGACACTACTATCATGTGTAGTTTGTAGATACTGAGTTTTTACACAGTATCTACAAACTACATGTTTATAAACATAAACTAATTTTATGGCAGGGTAGGAATGGTGCATTCTTTTACAATTAGATACTTTAGTTTTTGCGAAAAATGTCTGTAAATAATTTTTTGAATTTACACACCTAGTCCTCCTTTTGGAAGTCAATATAAAGGACTATTATTATTTAGGTAAGCAATAGCAAACCAACGTAACTGTTAAAATGTTATTGACCTCAATCAAAATAGAACTGACCAACCTTCCAATTCTAAATGTTAATCAACATAAGCAAGCAAAGCTTTGATTGATTCAATAGTCATAATAAAAAATATAAGAGCCAAGCCGGCTCGCCATCCTTATTAACGTTTCAAACCGCGTCTCCCTATGCATGTAAGTGATTCCTCTAAGTATGCAACTCAGGCACGTTTGTGGTCAATGTAAACCTTATACACTTGTAGCCCCTATGTTAATAGTATTAAGGTCTAATACTAGTCGAACTTTGATTGCATACCGTACATTCGACTCCAAATTATAAGCTTACACATTTGCACTTTATTGCACTGCAATAAGGCGACGAATGCGTACATATTACAGACGCAAATTGTACTAGTCCTGCCTTAGTCAACGTGACCCGAAGTACTCGAGACAATTGTGCATTGGCAATTAAATTTAATGAGATTAAATTGTGCTATTTCTGGACATCTGCCGCTAGTAGCGGATGCCAGTCTTATCAGTATTACGTCTCTTTTGAGGAAAATTACAGGTTAAAAAATGTTGTAAAAAAATTGTTGCGTTCCCTATAAGCATTATTTTTTATCGCCTTATTAATTGGAACGACCATGTACGAATATTTTTCAGTCATTAATAGATTTAGGTTTATTATTCTACCCACTGACGCGTGGCCGACGCAAACTTGGTATTCAAATCAACAAAATAATACTACATTTAGTAATTATGTTATATTATGTTATGTTATAGCGGCGCAGGGGCAGGCTATGAGCGTTGAGATTATTCTTTTACATTTTGACAAGATAGTTGAAATAAATCCAAGCTCATCGTAACCTTCATACCTACTGAGAAATGTAAATGCGCGGTAATCTTGCATCTAAAATGACCACACATTTGCTCCTCAATGAACTCTAACCGCTATACCTACCTATACTAAAGGACACGAGGAAGGAGCAAATTACGGATAAGTTCGCAGTAGATTGAGTATGTTAGTCGATAAATGTTTATAGGAGGGTGAAAGTACCCGCAAAATTAATCGCGTTAGTACTTATTCAGCGTGAAGCCAAATATTGTGACCTAATAGGATTTAACGGTTGTATAATTTTGCTTTTTTTCTACGCATTAGATGGGGCCCATTTCACAAATGTTAAATGTTAGAAGTCTATAACCATGGCACCCCATAGGGGAGGATGGGGACAAGGAATTGCCAATATATGTAAGAGTTATACCTATTTTATGCTATTTTATTTTGTGCACGTATGTTACATGTGTAAGCGTTTGAGATTTGCAGATTGTGCTGACTGCTGTCTCCTTGCAAATACTGTTTTGAAAATAGGGGGGTTAATGGGGTTGGCAACTGTCAAAGGTTTGCATAGATGGCGCCATCATAGCTTGCCCCTGTCTCTAGTTTTGTTCTATGAGATTTGGCTTAAAGTACTGGAATCCAGGTCACAAAATTCCAAAAAAAAAACAAGAATTTGACACAATTCTAGGGATTGACAGGGCAAGCTATGATGGCGCCATCTGTTTAATACTTCGACCGGCCAACCCCATTATTTTGGTTTGTTTTCTATGCCGAGAATCCATGATTGTTTTGTAAGGAGTTTTCTTATGAGTTTTTATAATTACCATAGGCACCACCCCATACAGTAATACAGTATGTTATAACTTATTGAACCAGTGAAACGTATATTTTATTTAGCATGTCCTTAATAGTTACATGCCCTAAATTTTTAAAAGTCCAGAGAAGTTTTCCTATTCTCGTCATAATGCATTCTGTGTGAGAAATGAATATCGTTAAAATAATTGCAAAAGTGCAGCAGGTGTTTTGTATAGTTTATGTGTTTATTTTAACTTGCCAAATACCGTAATGTTTTGTAGCATTAGTAAAGCTACATTTGGCGTACTACGTGGTTTTATAGAACAACATTTCGGAGGTCAGTTGGCTAACCTACAGCGCGGTCGGTTCTTGCTTTACATTACCTTACGATGTGACTAATTAAATAATTAAGCAATCAATAAATTTTCATTGGCGTCAAGTACGTTACATTCGATCATCAATGCGAAGCGATTTACATCTCTAGTTATGTGCATAACCGACGACTATTCGCGTGTAATACGGCTATTATACTCGCAACGCTAGGTTGCATCACAGGAAACCAGTCAAAATGTGAACTTCGATTACACATGGTTGTCTTTTATATTATGTCAAGCTATTCGAGACGGCATATATAATTTGTGAATAAGATAGTAGCCCGTCCGTTATAGACATATCGCAAGCATGATTAGAATTTATAACAGAGACATGATGCAAGGTATAACACTTGATCGGGTACGAAATGGAAAGGAATCACTTCAATGTAAAAACAACCTTTATTGCTGCACTGGCATTGTTTACACTTAATTTTCGATTCGATTCTTATAATAAGATCAGTCACATATAACAGCTAGTCCAGAGGCTCCCAACCTTTTACCCTATGCGCCTCGCCCAACTGGCCCGAAATGGAGAGTACAATCAATGCAATACAATACAAATACTCATTATTGCACACCTCAATACAGAAACGATACAAAGAATACAGCACGATAAGAAGGGGTAAACAAAAGGCGATCTTATCGCTAAAAAGCGATCTCTTCCAGACAACCTTTAGGTAGCGGAATTTAATAAACTTATGTCATGTCAGTAGGTGTTCCAGATGCAGTAAAAGAAGTCTACATAACCACATATAATTATAATAAGTAGAAGAGTACATAACTGATTGAGGCTTGTAAAGTTTCATTAATTCTCTTCTTGTTGTGCCATGTCATCATCTGACGTCGGCGACCATCTCTCGGAACTTATTTCTATCCTTTGCTATTCTGCTCAGGTTGGCAGTGTCATTAACGAGTCCAGCTTTTAATGTTATCTATCCAGGCTAGCTTCCTTCTTCCTCTACTTCTTTTGCCCTCTATTTTGCCTTCTATTATTTTCGTTAGAATTACATATTTATTGTTACGATATATATGTCCAAAGTATGAGATCTTTCTTTTCTTTACTGTTTCATTAATGAGGGGATTAAAATCTGGAACCGCTCGTTGCGCCCCCCTTGGAATCACCCAGAGTTAGTCAAACATACCTACTTTTTATCCTTTTAATGGTTTACAACGAAAAGATGAGACAGGAGTGAACCGATTACAGGTCTCTGAATAAGCTCCTCACTTTATCGTGTAGATATCAGATAATTATTACATGTCTCAATTGTTCTTAAAATTAAAATTATACAGTCGATTAGTAAAAATCACATATCACAAGAGCAGGAAATAACATCTACAATCTGCCTGATGGCGAATCCTTTTTCTCGGCCACATAGTGCGAAAGGATAATTAGAGCCTGGATAAGTTGATAGGAATCGGGAATGCTGGCGGCAAGCAGCTAGCTCGAGAAATATTAATATTCCTCAAAATTTTACTCCACCGTGAGACTCGTCCAAACTTCTAGCGTGGTCAACTTCGGGTGGCTGTGATCTTCGATTACCAGGGAACAATCAGTGATAGAATATACATAATAGAGCTTCCGTAGCTTTGTCTGTTTTAGGTTAGGCACTAGATGCCTTAGATACCGAAGCTTCCGCCTACGACTAGCAACCGGCTCTTTGCCGTTTATTCCATTAATCGAACGCCATTCTGAAGTCTCGTAAACGGTGGTGCAATGTTAATAGGTAGCTTGTCTCAACGTGCATTATTTGGGGCAGCTGTTTGAATGCTCACCGACGTCATAAGAGTTCAAATTGGTATGGTTTCCGTCAATAAGTTTACGTTCTGTTGGAAGTCGGCATCGTACCTAACTAATTACTTGTTGTTGTTTTTGAATGTCCTTTCTTAAAATTCGTTTTCAAACTTTTATGTGTATAGAATTAACGATTTCAAGGCTTCTAATATTTTTTTAGGATTTCCTGAACGATTGCCGAAAGTACTTTCAAAGGTTTTTTTCTTTTAAATCAGTTGCGTTGTTGGAAGATCTAACAACATGCCGCGAGATCAAATAAAATTGTATATCCGTAACTATTTTAGATAGAAATTTGGTTTCTAATAACGCCTTCTACCAAGTTCAAAGAATATGATATAAGTATAACAACACACCCATCAGTGGTCGTAGTCGTAGCCCGTTGTTTGAACCTTCTGCCCTACTCACTAATTACCGGTGCTTACAAAACGAGGGTAGCACAATGCCGCGCTCGCTCTGCGCATATCTATTAGCTCTAACAATGACAACGTAGGCTAGACATGTTGCCTCGAGAAACTTTTTTTAAAAGAACCATGACGTGTATGAATTGTAAAATATCAAGCTTTGGGACACCGACTACGAAATAAAGAAAAACGGAAACTTCAAAGGAACCTACTAGTTTCAGTTCCTTTGGCCTTATGACGCAAATAATTCAGTTTTAATTGTCACTATTTAGCTTTTTTAGAGTGCGCCTAGGGTAGTAAACTCTTTTTTTGTTATGAATTATCATTAATGAAATCGTATCGGTTTTTCGTGGCACCTCGTCGCAAAATAGTTGAGTTCACCTGTAAACTAAGTAGGCTAACGATTTTATGACGAGTTGCACGGTTAGTTGTTTTTGCCTACCTGATACTATTGTCCTCATTTTTGGGTTGCTGGTTTTAGGTCCATTTGCTCTACTTTATTGGCTATATCGCATCTGTCTAATATTAGTAATATGTCTGTGGATAGTTTGAATCTTGGTTACATTCACCGGTCCATCGTGTTAAAAATCCCTTCAACTCTCTATGAATACATAAACAACCCCTATTAAAATATTCAAGGTACAGCTTAAATAATAAATAATGCTCAAAATTAGACAATACTGAAGTGACGCCATGAGATCGTAATGGCTGGCCTTGTTCCTGTGCTTCATCGATACGGTTCGCTAAATTAGCTATAATTGAGTTACAGCTTGCAGTGGCGGATCGTTCAAAGAACTCGATTCCCACCGGCTTGTCTAATTTCAGCCCGTTGAGTACTTTCACGATCGGTTTATGGAGAAAAGGAAACCAAAATTAGCTCCGGGTTCCCTACGAATATTTGTGACGCGCCGCCACTGACAGCTTGTGAGGGCGTTCTCTAAGTACTTCCTTTTTACTACTTGGGTCATATAGGTGTAGATAACTCTAAATACCAAATTAAGTGAATATGGTTTTGTATTTTTGGATGTGTTCGTTGGCTAATAAGTAGTCGTGTACCGACTATATATTTGGCGGACTAGCCGCCTAATCGGCGCTCGGATGGACGATTAGTCGGGCGACTAGTCCGCTAGTTGGTGAAATCCATAATCGTTCCATTACTATTAAGGTTACATTCGGATGGCCACTGCAGCTTGGTCCACGTTCGTATTATATGCACTTGAAAAATAATTGTTTAGCTCTTTTGCGTCGCGCTATTTATCATATTAGCTGAAAGATGTACTGTGCTGGTTTAAAGACTAAACAACTGGTCATGTGAAGTCCCAATTCAACTATCTTCTGTAATCTTGGCATACATATTACATACTTAACAACATTAAGAATTCCTCTACGGATTATCTCATTCTTAATTAGAATTTTCTTAAGAGCCCGTCTTTTATGAGGATGATAGGTCCATTAGTCCATTACACATGAATTAAATTTTTTTTTTTTTTTTTTTTTTTTTTTATGAATGAATGAATGAATGAAATCATTTATTTCGAGCTAAAAACTCATATAGTGTTAGTACATACAACAATTATTATTTATCTACCTATATATCTAAGTTAGTACAATATAAACAAAACAATAAATACCTAAAACTACTTAACATAATCTATGTCGATGATGCGTTGGACCGTTGGGTTCATGCAGTTGGTTCCAACGCCTCATCAGTGGGCAGTCCACTCTGACGACAAATACGTTTAGGAGACTGTTGGTGCTACCCTGCAACCTATGCAATAGGGATGCCGCTCTTTTACGCATAATAGCGTAAAAGTCATCCGTACGGGCATCGGCGAACATCCCTGATGCACTGCAGTACCGAGGCAGACCCATCAGTATCCTAAACGCATTATTATATTGCACACGCAGCGCATTGTACGATCGCTGCGAGAAGCTGGTCCACAGGCTGCAAGCATAAAAAGACTGACAATAAGCTTTAAAAAGTGTAACCTTTACGTCATTGCTACACTTTGCAAACCTGCGCACCAGCATATTGCATCTGACCGTCAACGCCCTGCGCTCTCGTTCCAAATCAGGATCGTCATTAAGGCTTTCGGTGAGCCATTGACCCAGGTACTTAAACCGCTCTACTCTCCTCAGGGCGGTACCATTTAACTCAACCCTAGGAACTTCCTCTAGTTTCTTGTTGCCGGCCCTGAAGATGAGTAGTTCACTTTTTGTAGTGTTATACCTGAGCCCATGTCTCTCCGCATAATGCTCACATATTTTTAGGAGCTTCCTGAGCGCTCTGATTGAGGGAGCCAGCAGCACCATATCATCAGCGTAACTTATGTTGTTGAGGCAGGTACCGCCAATGTTACAACCAACCTTGGCGCCACTGAGTTCCTCAATCAGCCCGTCCATTTATACCACGACGGTGGCAAACAAGCATACGGCCCGCCTGATGGTAAGCAGTCACCGTAGCCTATGGACGCCTGCAACACCAGAGCAATTACATGCGCGTTGCCGACCCTTTAAAAACCTGTACACTCCTTTTTTGAAGAACCCCATACTGTAGCCCCTCGGGAAAACCTCGGCATTCCACAGCCGAAGCGTTCGCGGGAGGAAATTCCTCTTAAACCGCACAGTACGCGACCATTTAGGTTCTAGGGTGTGAGGATGAACACCCTGCCGACGGCGAGCGGTGCGGTGATAGAAAGCGGCCGTTGGCATCATGTCAAACAATTCTTCAGAGCACAGCCCATTGTACAAGCGGTAGAACACACACAAGGAGGCAAAGTCTCTCCTTAGACTTAAAGGTTCAATACCGCTTGTGAGTTTGGGATCGTCGACGATTCGTACAGCGCGCCTTTGGACTGAGTCGAATGGTCCAAGCTGGCATGCAGGTGCTCCTGCCCAAAGGTGACAGCAATACTCCATATGGGGTCTGACTTGCGATTTATAAAGCAGCAGTCTTTGCCCCGGAGTAAAGTATCGCCTCGCTTTATTGAGCACACCCAGTTTTTTGGATGCCAGCGCAGCCTTTCCTTCCAGGTGGCTACGGAATTGGACGTCACTGGAAATGTCGACACCGAGGATCCCAATACTCCCTGATATGGTAAGGACTGAGCCTTGGAACTGTGGGACCACAGTAAATGGGGTTTTCTTAGCGGTAAACGCGCAAACTTGTGTCTTGGTGGTAATAATAAGCGGATAAAATATGATATTTAACATGTATGTAAGTTCTCGTATGCGCCCTAAATAAGTATTTATGTAAAATAGGTATAAATATTGGCTGCATATTTCGTTGATGGTCGGTGTAAGTGGGAAACTAATCAAATTATTTTAATAACCTATTAATTATATATATATTTAACTTTTCGATGTTGGCGGTTGGCCCTCTGCTTATCTCTAACTTATATAAGGCTGACTAAGGCCCTCGGCACACGGGGCGTAAGGGCAAGGGTCGCGTAAGCGTATCGTAAAAACGTTACGAGTACGAGACGCATGGAGTTCGGCCCTCAGCGTGCACACACGGTGCGTAAGCGTAAGAGACGCGTAAGTGTTATACGTTAATACGCGCGTCGAACGAGAGTTGTATTTATATATTTATTTTCAAACTTTTAAAATCATTATCACTACATTAGCCACCCTGAAAAAGTCGGCAGACGATTAATACTCACACAAACAAAAGTCTATTACCACCTGCCTATTATTTATTTCATACTTAGTAATTGCACCTTCAATAAAACTATTGATTTGTCGAACAACTGACCTATTCGGCGTTGGGCAATGCACGCGAAGCATTCAATAACCCACATTGTACCTACATACGTTTCATTAACATATTTAAGATAACCATGTAAACAGATACGTGTAAATACAATGTGTAATAATTTATAGCATTCAGTTAATCGCAAACACTGAACCCAAATCGTACAAGTAAACAAACTATTGTTCCTACTCCGAGAAAGGTCTCGTTTACACATAGATATTTAGATCATTTGCGCGTGAGTAGAGAACTAGCAATGTCATTGTTGTGTGTGTAGTGCGGTACAGATCCCACAATTAAACTAGAACAGTAGTATACACACGATAAGATTACTGCTTTATATTGTTGATTGACCGTGTTTTTTTTATTTTATTTTAGATTTTCATAGAACGCGATTATATACATATACCTATGATGGAAAGGATATTGTCGTTTTTATTTTATTATCTGAAACACACATTGGTGGCGTCATCCGGAAACCACATCAGTGTGATAACCGCCATAATAAGTTATTACTTAGATGTCGTAGTTACACTAAGTATTAGACTCGCCTCAGTTGCCACAGCTCGGCAAACCATGAAAATATACTGCGTATTACCTTTAATACAAGCGGAAGCCTAATAATCATATTTATTAAACAAAAGATTCGCTTGTATTACAGGTTTACAGATCTTTATAGAAACGACCCACTGAAGACGACTCTCGTAGGCGGGACACCTGTTGATACCTATTGGAAAGCGATGCCTACGTTCGACGTACAACTTTGTTGATGTAACTTACATTTCCCTGTTAGCTAACAAACAATCACGAAGACTCGAACAATGCGGGCCAGGTCAACAATTTGCCGAGTCAGTTTTTTTTTTATTTAAGCTCACGAGGAATTAGATAAAACCTCCTCAAAAACGGCTTACTAATTTACAATTTAACAAAATCTACACTTAAAGTGAACCGTTCTTGTGTACCGGTCCCTAATCTAACATTTTCGCATTGTACAAATGTAGCACGTTTGCTTTATATTTATAGACCTTATGGTTAGTAATTTGTATTTTTACTTTTTCTTTTTTTTTACAGATTGGACGCAATGTATATCGAGCGACTCCCAGTCCTACAAATACCATCTTCGAATGTCGAGTGCTATCGCGGCACCACGCTACGCTGTACTATGACAAAGGACACTTTTACCTCGTGGTAAGTTCATTTAACTTCGGTTATGAAACATTTCGCCAAATTAGTCCATGTCGAATTTTAAGCCTGTTATTAGAAAAAAAAACTCTTTGTCAAATGTCGTAGGAGCGACAGATAGTCTAATACTCCTCTGCTTGGCAAATGGCCTGGTTAAACCCGGACGTCGCATTATTGAGTTTTTCGGAACTTACATTTGATATTTAGCACATTTTCGCTTTTCGCTAAGGGCAACCTTGTGAAGAAACCGGACTAATAATAAGTGTCCCTCCTGGGTTGGAAGGCAGATGGAGTCGCTTGTGCAAAAAACTAGTGCCTACGCCAAAACTTGCGATTAGTTGCCGAGCGGACACCAGGCTCCTATGAGCCGTGACAAAAAACGGAACCCTTATAGATTCGTCATGTCCGTCTGTCTGTCCGATTATTTTGTTCTTGAAGAGATCAGGAGAGAGACTACTCTCTTTAATTACATAGGAAAAGTACAGTCTTTCCCCTGGTCTCGTCTAAAATGCAAAAAAAAAAAATACTGGTGACCTTGCAGGTAGGTATACATGGGAGAGTTGTTTTAATGAAAATATTGTATAATTAGATCAACAATTTAACGTTTATGTCGTGCCGCATTCTCTATGTAAGCAATTAACGCTCAACTTAGAATGACCCATTTAACAAAGGTATTTAGAACTATGTTAATCAAAAATTTCAAGTCTTATCATCGCGATTGTTGTAGACTCTGACCACGCTAACTTTGCACAAACAGAAAGAATGCACAGCTACATATATCACTATAAGCTCTACTTGATGTAGCACTTAGCGTGGTCCGACTCTAACAAATACGATATCATAATTTTCTTGTATTGTGTATTGTGATGGTATAAAATATTAAGTATTCTTATAGCCCCACAGTCTTTAATAGTGATAGTGGAACACTGTTACGCGACACCATCACGCCTATTGTATTGATTTTGTCAAAGTCGAGAACCGGTCCGTATGCAGGTGACCTAAATGTTACCAAATGATTTCAATGTCGGTCGATAAGACCTACACGGCAGTTCATTCATTATTTGTCTCATCTAACTTGTTGTGACTTAAGTTTAGACGGCTCAAGAACTTGCATGCAATATTCGATTCATTGCTAACTACAGATTACAATGAAGTCGATCGAGCAAATACTGCAATGTTACGAAAATCGCATGCAGTATCTTAAACCGTTTAAATGGGACTTTATCAATTCGTCTGCATAGGTAAGAATAACTCAGGTTTGTCTTAAAATAACATGAAATTAGAAACACCAACACGTGAAAAAATTTTACAGCACCACCAGGGGTGGAAGAGATATTGAGCCAAGGCTTTAAGAACTATCATTAGCATATCACAAAACCTTTACAGATTTTAATTGATTGACACTCTTCTACGCTTTTAACCCTTTCAACCCTTTAAACGCATCTTCTTAGATCTGAAAAGTCACTGTGTGATAATCTGTGTCCGCGGCCGGCAAACTGTACCACTTTATCGCTTGCCATAAGGACGCCTTGACAGGTTATTCGTATAAAGATACGAGCAAATCTCTAAAGTTATGGCAAGCGGCAAGCGACAAAGTGGGACCTTTGACTAGACTTTGAGATATATAGTTTTTTACGCAGCATCATAGATATTTAAAAAAAGTTGTCGATAACCACTCGATAACCCAACTGCGCACCGGTATTTATAGTTATTTTTAATCCAATCCAAACGGTGCGTTGCAACTTATGCTCGAGTGCGTAATTAGCATCCATCAGGTGGAACGTCATGCGTACTAGTTACACGCTTGTTTTTGCTGGATTCTGGTCATCATATAATAAATTTAAAAGTGGAAAAATTACTGTCTTGGGTGAAACTTGAACTCTCGGTTTCTGGATCGATACTCCAGTCATGGTCATATCATCCTTTTCTGCTTATTATCGTCCAGTGCTGAGTATATATGACTCTTTGAGTACGCCATATCTCCTAGTCCGGACATAATCGTACCCAGTAATATCCGAACAAACGGCTTCTATCATTTAGTAGCGGCAAAAAATCTACTATATCATATACTGTATCATCATCACGACCATATAGAATATATATGTATATATATTATATGCTAACGTGGGTGCCTGTTGCCACGTGCAGTGGTACGTGAGTGTAAGTATACACAGGTATACACTTACGTGTAAAGTTAAATCGAATCATTGTTTTACAATTTAATACCCACCGGGCTACCGCAAAAACTTGGGCAAATTATTTAAAAAAATGTACCTTAGTTTGATCAAATTGTCGTTAGACTTAAATCGACCGGGATATAAACCATGATTAGCTTCTATATTGTTTATGGGCTCCCGATATTTCGACGCAGTTACATGCATCTTGTTCACGGGTAACTGGAGATAGCGGGTGGGTGTCAAAGTTATGTAGACCGCGCTCGGTCTAACCTCACCTTAAATTGTTGTTTTCATACGTCCCTGTATTGTGAATGTCATCGAAAAAAAGTCGTTTTTGAGAAATTAAAAAAAAAAAACAAAATGTAACTGAAAAAATATGATACATTATTTGCCGCTGCTGTACCTTTTGTAGAGAATCGGACAAAAATATGAGTATGTGAGGTTAAATGTGCTAGTTGTAGTTAGTAATTATTACTAATTAGTGCTGTACAAAGCACGCTATTCAAAGGTATGAGCAGATCTGAACCTGATTCTGTTTAAGCCCAGACATATACCTATTAGTGTAGACAAACTAAAATGCTGATTGTCATGTGACCTACATGTGCGCTCAGTATTTTTTTTTAATAATAAATCGGTCGCATTAAGAGTATGGCTTAACTGATTGTAAGCAGTTATGTTGCTTATTCAACATTTTCATGTATTTTTCTTTAAAAAAACCCTAGTCCTTTAAGAATTTTACAACATAAAGTTCATTCCACAGCCGGAACGTGGGTATAAGTGTCGTAAAATCAAAAAGGCTTATTTTAAGAATATAGTTTATAAACATAAACATTTTATTCACTTGCCGTTATAGCAGAAATTCACGCGATTTTGACCAAAAATGGTTATTAGTAATAAAAACAGGAAAGTAAGGCCAAAACAGTTCAAATATATCTGAAGGCTAACTCGAAACGCTAGTCGGCATAGCTTTTAACTCCGGGGATACAGTTTTGTAAGTAAATTTGCATATACTCGTAGAGACAACGGCGGCACGCTCACAGGCTTATTATTCCTATTGGTGGCAATGCGCATCGCCTCTCCGGGAGCAAAGTTTTAAACTCCTTCCCTTCCCTACGAGACATAAATATATCACCAATAAAAACATCATTTTTTTAGTTTCAAGTAGGTAATGGCAATGGCATTTGTTGTGTATGTGTGACCACATAATCCGAGCACCGACTTAAATGTACTACACAGGCTATCGAGAACAAATTGTGTCCGCCGTTTTCGGCGTTTGACGTCTGTCACTAAAATAAAGAATAGCGTAGCTAGCGAGAGGCGAAACTGTTATGACAACTGTTCATTTTCCGCCTACATACGCACTGTAAATAATCTAAATCATTATTGTGTGTATATATATTCTGCAAACAATAAGGTAGGTATCATTAGTACCTACGTGTTACATCTGCGAAATGTAATCTGTGCGCCAAAGAAAATGGCGTACCACCGCGAGTGTTTAAAGTGACGTTCCAAAATAATTTAAATGAGCTTAAAAAAACAAGAGTTTATTTTGCAGTGGATTGTTATTATATTGCTTTTACTATGCTTCTTGATATTATTAGAATACATTTTCATAACGCACAAAGGCATTTTGATTGTTATTTTTTTTTAAATTTTCGTTCCATGCATGGCATCTCGCCAGAAGTCGGAGACGTACTAAACGCAATGAAGTGCCGGCACTTCATTGAGGTGTGGAAACATTTTGTTTAGAGATGCCGACTCTAGTACAATACCTCAAAGAATCCGAGGGCCGATACGAATTTGACAAGTTGATATTTCGGCACTCATTACGTCAATCGCAACTAAACTTCCTCGCACTAATACTTATAGAAGTACGAGTGAGATGCACTATGAGTGATATGAAAATTAGATCATTTAATAATGTATGTATTAGCCTCCCGTAACATCCTCGCGCAACCGAAGACCGTTATTCTGGTCAACTACAGGCGATTCGCTTAGTAAATATTAGTAATTCAGAACCAAAGGCCGTGGGCGGAAATCAGTGAGAGTTAACCCGTTCAAGGCTCTATTACAACGCTTCACTACGTGTGGGATGAGTGATCGCTGAGATATAATCGCGATGTCGTGCAGATTAACTTGGTGATTATGATTATGACACGGTCTTGCATCGCTGGGCTCGGAGACATTTATCGGAATAGACATTTGTATGAAATAATGGTTGTGAAAATCTTTGCTTCCCTTGTGATTAAGGTGTTGATACATATGAAAAAATGGGCGCACCACCGAGTAATGTGCATTGAACGCTAAGAGGGCGAATAATGATGTTCTTACTGTACGAGTAGAACTTCATCTTTAATTTTCCCAATTATTTTGACCCAGGTCTGATGATGAAACTTACAAGGAATTGACGGATTCGTGCATCATTTTTTTACAGCGACTTTATGTACATCTCGAAAATAATGCCTTGATCGAATCGGATCAAGATTTTAGTCTAGTAGACTAGTAGGTTCAAATTTCTACTAGGTTATGCTTCAAAATTTCTTGACAGTGCTTGGTCACCGTAAAACCGTATTTGTGGAGTGCAAAGTTTTTAATAAAGAAAAGACGCTTTCCATATCGATTTTCGTACATTAACCCGTCTGTTGCTATTTCTATTGCACGCGCATAACTATATTTCTATCGAGCTCGCACATTGACAACCGGCATCATGGGCGGGACAGCCAAATAATTATGCGCGTGCAATAGAGATAGCAACAGACAGGTCAATGTACGGAAATCTATGTGCAAATCGTCTATGCTTTAGCAAAGCAACTTTAGTTTAAATGTACCCAGTTTACGAAACTTCTGTGTAATTACTAAGCAGAAACTACTATTAAACCATAATTCTTGCCTCCGTACGTTACATTACCGCTCTTCCTTTTCGCACATTGCAATATACATTATAAAGGACCACCCACCAGCCCACCGCCTATGCCGATTTACTGTGGTTAGATTTTAAAACCCACCATACCGAATCGTTAATTACGCTGATGTTGTGTTCCATTAGACAATCAATTGATAATCTATTGTCAAATGTGTCTAGGCCAGTGGTCCCTAACCTTTTCAGTCCTGTCACCCCTAAGACTAACTAGGGATCCTGATTTTTTTTATACTACGTCAGTGGCAAACTAGCATACGGCCCGCGTGATGGTAAGCAGACTCCGCAGCCTATGGATGCCTGCAACTCCAGTGGAGTTACCTGCGCGTTGCCGACCCTAACACCCCGCACCCTGGTTGAGCTCTGGCAACCTTACTCACCGGCAGGAACACAACACTATGAGTAGGGTCTAGTGTTATTTGGCTGCGGTTTTCTGTAATGTGGAGGTGATTTGTCCCCTCCTCCCAATAATAAATAAAAAATAAAAAGCATTTATTTCGGACAAGATCCAATATACCTATATAAAAATACAAAACAACAAACAATCAAAATATTTCCATCTAAATTACATAAAATATTAATTAAAAATAATAAAATACGGATAAAATTATATTAACATTATTCATTACATTAAATCAAAATTATCAATTAAATTACATTAAAATTATCAATTAAATTAAATTAAAATTAAATTATATTACAATAATTACTTGTCGTAGTGGGCATGTGGCGTGTGAGATTTCGCCCAGTGGCCAAATATTGGGCTGTCATGGGCCCCTGCGACCGCGCTCAAGAGCCTTTTGGGGCTACCACGAACACGACGCATCAGGGACGCGACGCGTTTGCGTATAATGGCATGAAAATCGTCCGTGTATGCCTCCGCGAACATCCCCGACGCACTGCAGTACCGTGGCAGCCCCATCAGCATCCTGAACGCGTTATTGTAGAGGACGCGCAGCGCACCATAGGCTTTTTTCGTGCAGTTGATCCACAGGCTGCAAGTGTAAAAAGTTTGGCAATACGATCTGTACCCCTAGTGTAAATAAATTCGATTTCGAAACGTGACGTACGCGTTTGCGTTTAGTCTCATTTTGTATTGGATTTAGAAAGAGCGCGCCAAGCGGGACGTTTTGGAAACTCAAAATCCTATACAAAATGAGACTTAACGCAAACGCGTTCGTCACGTTATGATGTCGATCAAATTTACACTAGGGGTACTGAACAAGGTTATTTTAACACTTGTGCATTTTGCAAACCTGCGGATCAACATGTTGCCTCTCACTGATAGTACCCTGCGCTCCCTCTCAACGTCCATGTCATCATTTTGAGACGCAGTGACCCAATGCCCCAGGTACTTAAACTGTGTTACTAATTTCATCAATAGTCTTTCTTATAGGTCTAATCTTTGTTATCTTTAATTAAGCTTATTACCCCCGTGAAATACCAGTTTTACTCCCACGGGGGGTAATTACCCCCAGGTTAGGAACCACTGGTCTAGGCATTTTGAGTACCCTGGAATGTACAAATATATTTGTTGGCTAGTTAGTTAGTTATGCCGGACATTTTCCGCAAATCGACAACCATTGTGCCAATTTTGCGTGAAAACGAGGTAGCACTACTCTAGCCACCCCAGCTCCTCCACGAAACCTAGCAGTGTCTTCAGTTTGCTAAGTGCCTCCTTTAGGATGCACGGAGTCCCTAGGTATTTGTTCCTGTATACGTCTACCTGTTGTTTGTTGGCTACTGTAATATACCTGTGTCAAAATTGTACATAAAGTGACGCACAATTCGCTGCTCCCAGTTCCAGTATGATCGATTCTAGTATGATTTCCGGAAAATATATGTTGTGCTGGGTTGGCTGCGTAGATATTTCATAGCTTACCTAGCACGAGTGACTAAGGTTTAACGAAACTGTTATTATAATATGGATGATTGGATGAAGCTATACGAACTACACTGATTATTTTCAGCAGAAACTATCCAATATTTTCGTAAAATAGCTTTGACTTATTTACTGCACTACGTATTATCAGCATACCCCGGGGTTTTCGGTGCGGGAATGTTTTACACTAGCCAAAAAACAGGTTAAAACTATAAAAACCAATACTATTTTAATATTTCTAAGCGCATTTGAAGCTTACCTTCTATTTTTAATTCATAGTTTGGTAATTATTTTACAATAGACAAAGCTATAAATACAAGAAGACATTCCCGCACCGAAAACCCCGGGGTATGATTATCAGTTATGAAAAAGCAGGCCTTTTGATGTAAACCTAAACAACGACTAAATTCTAAATTGTCGATCAAAATCTAGCCTACAACACAAGGCGCCATTGTGTCCGTAATTTAGAGGTCGACATTAGATACGGAGCATTGTTCTATTGCATTCTAATCATTTCAGCTATCTGGCATCAAGCCGTCGGGTATGGAATGTCGTTTGTGTGACCGCTTGTTTGTTTTGTCATCTCTGTCCGCCCAGATGACTGACGTACAGTTTCTGCGGAAAATATGCAGTCCCATTTCTTGTTATTAGCACCCCTAACTTGGACCACGTCGTCCTTGTTAGGTCGCGTCAGCTCTTCGTAGTGGTAGCCGAGGCATGCGCTTAGGCACAATGCTATGGCAGCTTCTAATCGGTTTTTCAACTCCTCTGGCTTACCCGAGGGCCCCTGGTAACGAAGCTGCGAGCAAAATTCCTAGACTCTGCAGGGTCGTTGACATCAGCATCTACTGTAAAAAAACCTGTTATATGCGTTTCAATTCTCATTATCAAAAACGTGAAGTTGTGCTAGTGCAATTTGTACCGATTAGATGGCGCGGATTAACGTTTTAAAGTCGAGTTAGCGTAGAACTCTGTCTCTGCTCTCCTGCAATGTCCAGTCCCGGTGCGATAGGGTCCGTCGCATCTCCGTATAGTGACACACCAAAGCTCCGCGAAACTGACCATCCTGTTATTCCTGTTTCGGTTTACCTTTCTGACTAGGATTTGTTTGTTCACAGGACAACCAAAGCAGCAACGGCACGTTCATCAACAATAACCGGTGTTCGATATCGAAGGAGCAGGAGCCGCACGAGGTCTTCTCGGGGGACGTGGTCCAATTTGGCATTCCCGTCGTTGAGAATGCTACCAATTCGGAGAAGGTAATTAACATACAAATGTTACGCGTTTATCAAACTGATAAGAGATCGAGATAGTCCTATGCACGTTTTCGTATATGAACAGTACCGTACGAGTATATCCCGCCCGCACACCGAAGTTGCCGCATCCAAAGTGAGGACCGTTTTAGTTAGATTTAATCATCAGTTCGTCACTGAATACTACATCCCGCTTGGATCTCATTTAAAGAAGGTAAAGGTGTAAAGGAGCGTCTCGGGAATTAGTCACAAGAATTCAGAAGACTTGTGAAGAAAATAATCTCAACTGTATCTTATCTTTTCAAGACCTCGTGTACAAAATGCATGATTTACTAATATAGACTCTGTAAAAAGCCTTCACGAAGTTAAAATTGTTAAATTTACAAAAGCTTAATGGGACGTAATGACCATAGTTTTATTGTTATATCAAAAATTAGCACCAGATTTCATGTTTTTATGTTTAGACTACACACCACTAGGTATTTAATTGTCAACAAAAATAACTGCGATTTATAAATTGGGTTGTATTAATACCTAATACGCTCGTTTCCTACATTCTGATAATGTTCGATAGTGTGTGGCACATAATTCAACGACATTTCCGCTACCATGTATAAACATTTTTTATTGGTAACGCTAGGGATGCTAAGTAATAAAGACTAATCATCTCCACATGAAGTCGCGTCTTATTGTAGATGTAATCACTTTTTGAAACCTAAGTGCTTAGCAAAGTATACAGAATTTAAATCTGTATACTTTGCTAAGCACTTAGGTTTAACACCGCAACACCATACTTTTTCCTCATTTTTTTAGAGCTCACTAGGCCGGAGGTCAAAGAGCACTACAATGTAGAGGACTGGATATTCCAAACCCATGTAATAAGTGTGCCTTGGTGACGCTATAATGACAAAATAACGCAATCAGTAGGGCTAAGATGGTCGGCTTTTTATCATTTGTCACCATGCCTGTCACGTTCTAACAAGTACGTAAGCGCGAAAGTGACGGCCATAGTGACAAGTGATAAAAATGGAACCATGATGCCACCGCTGGTATCGAAATTGACCGTTCTTATTTATTATCTGTGTTTACATACTCTAATAATTAGAGCTACATGAACGGTTGTCACTTCAACTATGCGTTTTGTTTCCCACGGAAACAACTGACAGAACACAGTCGTCGTAACAGATCTTTGTTTTTGTGATATAAATGGAAGTATCACACTGACTGGCGAAGTCGCTAATAAGGAAGCTGCTTTTTCCTTATCGGTCAGATTGTATGCAGGCATATTCGTACGGAGAGCGACACGTCAGACACGTGTATCGTTAAGAACTCAGCCATGGAACAAAAATGTATCGAAATGACATTCAAGTCATCATTTCCATAAATTATTTAGTCCATATTGGTGTTAACGATTAATGATTGAAAACGAAGTAGTTTTAGACCTTTTGCTATACGCTATTGGGTGCCGAGTAGTAAACTTATATTGTGATACTTATCCCTTAATACCTTTGGAAAAAATACACTAATACAATACAATACAAATACTCTTTATTGCGCACCTTAATACAGACACAATACAAATAATACAGCACATTAAGAAGAAGTAAACAACACTAACCATTATTATTATTTTACTAATTATTGATTGTGTGAACTAACTTTCGAATGTGTAAATAGGTTTTGTCTCACACGCTATTTGTAGGATTTAGGATAATTTACCGATCGCTCGAACTTGTCGAATACGTAAAAGCGCGACTTAGGCAATACGCACGCGGACACCGCGGTTTGCTGTTGCGTATATATTAGCAACATATGTATGCAAGTGCATCCGTTTATTATTAAATAATAAAACACATGAAAGTAAGGCCGCGGTCTGAGCGCTAGGTGAGCGACTAGCGGTCGTTCACAAAAATCACAAATTGAACTAGATCAATTGTATGCACGCCCGTCGCTCCGCTGTTCGCTGCCGTCGTGAACGCTTCTGAACCCGCATCTTTCAAATTGGTTGCAATATGATGGTGTATCGCGTGACAAGTGGCAAAGCGGTTCGTAACATAACAACCCAGCTGAAGCAATGATTATACACTAGGATTCCATTTAACGCCTTTCTCTCATTTAGTGCACTGTAAACAAGCTAGTTAGCTAGTCACTAAATGTAGGGCCTACATTTACATTGTAGGCTAACTAAGGCATGGTGCCTTTGTTTACCACGCACTTGCGTGTTTGCAGTTACATTCATCATTCCTCTTGCGTTTATGTTTAATATCTCAACGATATTTTATGTTAGTTGTTTTGTCAATATGGCGGTTGGTTACTTAATATGCATGTTATTTATGAATTTTATTGTACGAATGTATAAAACGTAATACTCTCCGATCTAAAATTTCAATTAAAATATCTAAATAATTAGGTTTCCGTCATTTATTGTCATACAGTTATAGGTAGTTCCAGAAAAATAGCTTTGCTGAAAAATTTGAATAAGTACTACTATTACCCAACACAGTAGATAATGCGAGGTAAAAATAAATTACCAAAATGCGTCCCCTAAAAGAGTAAGGGACACTGGTAGTGCATCAAAAACGCTTTCTTAAATATGTGTGTATTTATTCGCAGAACACGTTCCCGCCCGTGGTTGCGCTTCTCAAGCTGTTTCATCCCGACGGCAAAGAGGCGAAGCTCTCTTTCAATCCCACCATGACCACGCCGCTACACCTCAAGGAACTGTATCAGCTGAACAACTTCGTGCAGGTGCTTACCATCGTCCATACCCACTGCTAACAATATTCATTGATAATAGTGACAATTTGTAATATATTGCTCAGGCTTAAGGTTCACCAATAGTCAGTCAACAGTGTTGTTGTTAGTAGCTTCATCAGAGAAAAATATTCTAACTTGTACAATAGCTGCTTATCTAGAGGCGAAGTTGGGATCGTCTTCTCAAGACACACCAAACCAAACCTCACTACCACGTATCACAATTGGTCAAGTTGGAAAAAGTGAACTCCATTATATTTTTTGTTGATTGCGTTAAGAATCGACATCTAAATGCTAAATTTCGATATAGATTTGTAATGCAATTGAGCAAGTTGGTTCGGGAAAGCTTGTCGGGCACTCCTTCTGAAAACACTAAATAAGGTATTGGTAAAAGTTGGTAAGGAAATTGATACAACGTGACGTAAAACTAGAAAAAAATAATAATTTGCATTTGAAAAAATATCTTAACACCGGATGTGATATTAAACTGTATCGGTACGAATAGACACGTAATTGTTCACCAGAAAACAATAAACAATATCTACTGATATGTATGCCATTCCATTACGGCACCGAGTTTATTGTTATGAATTCCTCATTATAATGACGTTGATAAATTTCAACAAGTAGGCTGGCCTGAGATTTGAAGCTATTTACGTCGGTCGTCCTATATTAAGTTGTTTTTACGTGGTGTTATATGGCGGTTGTGGTTTACGCTTATGTTTGCCGGGGCCTGCTTGCCGAACTCAAATAAGTTACTTTTTTATTTCCGTGCAGGATTACTATGGACAGTTTATGCATGTAAAACAAATCGCCTATACCCTGTTTCACTTAGCCCACCACGCCGGTCTATCGGAACTGGTAATACTCGTTTTAGTCTAAAACCAGGCATAATCAAATGAATAGTCAAACATATTGTACAATAACCTGATATTTTCTCATGGAACATTATGTCATACAATAAGAGTTATTTTGCGTCTAAGGGTGCGATCAGCTTTGACTCGTTAAGAGGAAAGGGGACGGCCGCTTCTTTATACAAACGTAGTCCCTATTTTCTTCTGTGGATATTGACATTATGGAAAATATTTTTCCAACATAAAAGTTTTGATTTATTTATGAAATCTGTTTATGGCTTCTAATTTTTACAGTAATCAAAAAATTCAAACGTAGGGACATAGCTGTTCATATTCAATAATGTTAATATCCAGAAAGAGGAAAAAAGGACTAAGTTTGTATGAAAAGATGATTTCGTGCGGGTCCTCCACTTTCATCTAAAAGAGATTAGATACTATTTACTTATGGTTTTTTTTTATCAATGTATCTCTTATTGTACATATAGGCAGAAATCCACTACGGTTGATTCCACTGCGTGGATTCTATCTTTATAAGCGTATATATATATAAATTGCTCTGTCATATCATGAAACAAGGCAGGCAGAGCACGTACCATGTATAATAATAAATAATAAGATAGTCTGAATCATCTTAATTTATTTAATTAATGGAGAACCAGCAGCTATACCTAATATAATGGTAGTATGCATAAATAACAAAAAGCCAAATACAGGTCCTAACCGGTAGTGACAAAATAACATATGTTCGTAATACCTAATGGTTACAATGCATCACAATAAAATGAACTTAACTAAACCTTAATCACTATAACAAACACGTTAGGGCACACTCACTCAAAAACGCTATTAAAAACGCCCACTTCCAAAATTTCCGTTATCTTGTTTAGATTTTTACTTGCGCGTGTAAGAAAACTGTTCTGCCTATAATTACTTGTCAAATGTAATATGTGTAAATTATAAATCACAATAAAATATGTAAGTTACACTGACTGATTGTGAATATGGCCCTTGGTTGGCTTCTGGTTAGTAGCAGTTTATTTGGTATTAAATTTGTATTCGATTATTTTATCGGTATCTAAACAATTTCTTGGAATATAAAGTAGCGCAGGTACAGCATTATTTATGATTTATGTGCTCAAATACACTTTTCAAAATTCCTGTTTCGACCTGGTTACATTTAGATACAATAGAATACGCTAACACAAAATTTTTGTAAATAATAAAATGTATATATTTACCGGATTACTATAGATTTCTTAAAAAAATATGAATCGCAAGCACAGAATACCTCATTAAGTACAGAATTTGCACTGTCTAAATGAACGATTTAATCATTTTGTGCATGACACTACGAATACTCGGTACAGTCGTGACTGTCGTGACCTGCGGGAGGTTGAACTATTTAGTGCAACACCACTACCGCATGCCCTTCAGCGTAATGGAACCAGTCCTTACATTTCAGGAAGCGATCCAGCGCGAAGCGTCCCTTGAGAGCCGGCTGCGAGCGCTGCGCGAGTGCGTGCAGCGCACACAGGCCGAGGCGCGCGCCTCGTGGGAGCTGTTCGTGGGCGAGCAGCGCCTCCTCATGCGCGTGCACACGCTCGAGACCATGCTCGCGGCCGGCAAGCAGCCCGAGGCGGCGCACGTGGCGCAGCTGCTGCACGACAAGAAGAACTATCAGGTCACTAATTACCCTTCAGATACATTTTCGCTACATATCAGTCCGACCGGGGAAATATTGTTATCAGTCCTCCAAGACCATGCACCTGCTGGGCCCCAAAGTATAACAAATTACCTAAGTCAACACCATGACAGAATCTATCGATTCATTTACGCGCCAACTAAAGAAATGGCACCTCTCCGATGCCTTTTACAGTCCGAATGACTTATAATTTACAATTCAATTGACAGTTTATTACAACTATAAAATTTATTTCACATATTTATACCACCCTAAACCGTAATGATAACGCAATTGTAACTTAATTTATCAATTATAACTATAAATAAATGAGTATGAGTATCCAGAAATCCAACATGGATTTCTTGGTTGGCTACGACGTAGCGCTACAACCATAGCTTAGCAGTGAATGAGCAACTACAAACTATAAATTATCGTAGTTTACTTTGTAGTAGAATATATTATGGAAGTGTGAATTACAAAATCTACAATTAATTAATTATACGGCACTGTGCTGAGACAAGCGCGATGTGCTTTGTTGAAATACAAAATAAGCATGTCATTTAAAAATCACCCCTTCCGGAGTTTTTACCCACAGCGTTTTTAGACATAATTTAAGAAGACAATCATATGTGATTACAGGAAGTGGCGACGGAGAGCCTTCGAGCCGCTCACGAGCAGCGACTAGCACTGGAGGAGACCCTCGAGCGGCGCGGCCGGGAGACCGCCGCGCTGCTCGAGCACAACGCCGCGCTGCGCCTCGCCGCCAACAACGCCACGGCCGAGCTGCAGGTGCGCGCTTCATACTGGACGCGCCGGCGTCCGAGCGGGGAGAATATCCTGGATTCTATTCATTACACTCATTTTAGCTACGTTACAATATTCGGCTAGTCTTGATCGCTGCCTCTTCTGGAATGCCGGCCCGCACACCCGTTCCGTCTGATATAATCATAACTCTCAATTCAAAAATGTAACTCTTGCCAGTCAACGTCCAAAAGAAGGCTGTAGAGGTTGCAAACTTTTAGAATACAACCAGCGACAGAGACTAACGGTGCGGGACCACCTTTAACTAGCACCCTTAATCAAAGTACTTAAAATGCGCCTTAACTTGCAGTCTGAGCTTGAGACACGGAAATAAACAAATTTTTGCACATCATCTTGTATCATCTGTCGGCTCAACGAATTATCCAGCGGAGTGGAGAAGGGTGAGGTATCGATTAGGTACCACTAATGCTCTCAATTGATTCCTGTACATTTTTTTTTCATCTCCGCCTCAGTGGTAAGGCACTTAAGACAGCCTACAAGACTCAATTCGGTTATGATAGACCAGTACCTATTCTTTATTTATTCTGGGTTGGTAATGGGATTTGTAGTTTGCATATATAAATTGTATAAAGTCGAAATCTGACGTGTTTTACGCTGACCTTACGATGTCCACTTCATTTGTATAGATAATTCACTTTTAAAATTTACAAACAGGAAAGATGACTTATATTATACCTACAGTATTTCTCGTAGTTTCAGGAATAGAAAGCACTTTGCAACAGGTGTTACAAAGGGAAGCTTTAGCTTTAGACCAAACGAAACCAGCGCTTGTTTTAATGAACACGCGATCTTGATGTTATCAAAACCTTGTTGACTCTATACAATATCTTTACACTAATTTAGATGCTTGATTAGAATTAGGGTTTTGGTTTAAGTCGTCGGGTAATAAAATAAGGAACCGCTATTACAACTAAAACATACATATGGTAAATATAGGTGTTATAATGCGTGTTAGCTTGAAATAATGAACTAGATACTTCCAGAGTACGTACCAGCTTTGAAATTAGCGATTGTAATATTCACTACTTCACATCTTAGTAGTTCATAGGTTCTGCTTACTTATACATGTCTTATTAAAACCTTATTCTTATTTCAATAAGATGTTTGGGTGGCCGAAGTTAGACAATATTTAACCCTAGTACTTTGTAATACAGTTCAAAATCATGGTGGAAAAATATATACCTCTGTGCCTTAGAAGGGCTAAAGATGCCTTGCGTGCCATACATTTTGATTTTATTATTTAGGCGAAGATAATATATAAAGATTAAGTTAGTTGTCTGAATATTTGTCATACAAATTTGTTTTGGGTCTATTCACAGTGGCGGTGCGTTAAAATGTGCCTCGACAAGCCGGAGCTAATTTGGCTTACCATTTGTTCGTGAGTCGGGAGGAATCGAGTCAAATGTCCGGCACATCAGTACTCTGTATACGTCTGTTTACAATAGTAATTGTAACTTGCAGAAGCTGGCAGCGCGGTGCGAGCGCAAGATGTGCGCGGCGCGCCTCGCCATCGCCGCCGCCGAGGAGCGCGAGCTCGCCGCCAGGAACCAGCTGCCGCTCGCCGTGAGTACTGGACAGACACGTGGCGCGCGCCAGCGTTCCGGGGCCTCGGCCGGCCGAGCTGGCCGGCCGCTCGCCACTGAGACCGTGCCGTTGACCGGGGTAAATAGGGGTAGGGTTTTGGATTGGGTGAAAAGACATAAAAACTAGGAATTACATTTATCTGATTTATTAAGTACCTTAAATTGTATCATGCTAAATCTACTAGGTATTCGGTATTTTCAATCGCATGATACAATTAGTGTATTTAGTTTTTAAGAAATTATCTGGTACGTATCATTCCCGGTCTTTATCCCTCCGCCATCCCTATCGACACTACCCCGGTCGGCAGGACACTTATTAGTAAACCACTTTTATTTGCCTTACAATTAACCGGCTATACTATACGTAACCCTTATTGCAACGAGATAGTGACTAACATTGACCAGTTACCTACGCTAATGTTGATCTGTCATACGTATTATTCTTATTACAGTACTCGGTACAGAACGGCGAGGCAAAAATGCTAGTACTGAGCACGGACAGCAACAAGCTGGCGGAGGCCAAGCGCACCGGCTCGCTCGAGGACGCCGTGCGCGCGCTGCCCGACTACATCAAGATGCTGCTGCCGCAACACCTGCTCAACAAGGTTAGACCTTCAGGCGCACACTATTAGGTCGAACATTGCACTGGCCACGGACGGACTGTGACACCTGCGCAGCAAGGTTGGATCTTCTGTCGCACACGTTTAGTTCGAACACGCCGGCCGGCACTTGGCTCGGACAGTGACACCTGCTCAACAAGGTTGGACCTTCTGTCGCACACGTACGTGTAGGTCGAATACGCCGGCACTGGTCACGGACAGTGACACCTGCTCAACAAAGTTGGACCTTCTGTCGCACACGTTTAGGTCGAAAATGCCGGCACTGGCCACGGACAGTGACACCAGTTCAACAAGGTTGAACATTCTGTCAGACACGTTTAGGTCGAACATGCCGGCACTGGCCGCGGACAGTGACATCTGCTTAACAAGTGTGGACCTTCTGTCGCACACGCCGGCACTGGGCGCCGACAGTGACACCTGCTCAACAAGGTTGGACCTTCTGTCGCACACGAGTAGATCGAATACGCCGGTACTGGGCTCGAACGGTGACACCTGTTCAACAAGGTTGGACCTTCTGTCGCAGACGTGTAGGTCGAACATGCTGGCACTGGCCACGGACTGTGACACCTGCTCAACAAGGTTGGATCTTAGGTCTACCTACTGGGCATAGAATATATACGTTTTATATTCTATGTTCAACTACATACAATGTATCTGCTGTGACACATATTTGACAAAAATGAACCTTATTTTAAGATGTACTTTTATTTACGATTTCTTAAGTTCTTTCGCCGAACTACATAAGAGTATATATCCAATAGGAATGTATCTCCATTACGTAGACCGATGAATTGTCCCGTTTAGTGTAAAGTTATTTGACAATGAATTATCTGCCGTAATCAGATTCAAGCTAACTGTTTTAAATTGTGTTTACAGGTCGGCATTAAAGCCATATCCGCAGAGGGCAAATCGGCGAAAGAATTCGAATTGATATTGAAGAAGAATAACATTTACGATGAAGAAAGCAAAGGTATTACGCTTTTTTGCATTTACATATAGTCTTTTTTTGCAAATTTAATTATATATTAGGTATATAATTTTCAGTATTTCCACGTACTGCCCCTTCATGCATAACGAATCAGTAAAATACATGTTAGATGTGGTTTTCTTTTGTAACATACGGTTGATATGTTAGAATTTGGGCTCTCTAACCCTTTGACCGCACGCCTATTATATACAACGCGCCAATGGAAACCTTATTGCCATGCACGAAGGTTGATATTATACTTTAATCGAGCGCGCCAGTTGACGTATGATGTATTTGCCGGTCAAAGAGTTCCCACGACTGAAGAAAAGGAATGTTATAAGTGTAACGTGTGTATATGCTTATCTCCGGAGCTCTTAGATTGGCCCCGCAACAGAGGAACCAATAATATATATGTATATGTATACCGAATACCCCGGGGAATTTTACACTCTTAAAAAATATTGTTTAAAATTTAGTGCAAAAGTGAAAATTATACTGTTATATGTAACCATTTCGTACCCTCAAAGTGTTGCTTTCATTATCTTTCAAGTTTTTACTTCTTTGCTATTGTCTAATCTAAGACCGCGGACTGGACGCACGCGACCGGCGGTGCCGCTGTCGTCCAAAATGGAATAATTAAAGTCTATATACATTTGGATAAAGTCTCGCAAATCACCGCTCGCGCCGTTCGGCACCGACGACTCGCCGCGCCGCCGGTCCGCGCGTGCAGTCCGCCGCCTAACTGCTGCTTGTGTGCTCACCAGAGAAAGACGAGGCGTCGGACGGGTCGGCGGGCGACGACGGCGGCAGCGGCGAGGACAAGGCCGGCGAGCCCGACCTCTGCACCGACGACGAGAAGCAGCAGAGGCTCAACCACGGTAACTTGCTTCTTAAGCGAACACAGTTTACCCACGCCCCGTCTAGCCTGCAGACAACAAACGCCGCCGTAAACGTTAAACTCCTATGAAAATACTGAGTTTCCAGTAAACCAAGAAAATCAACGACGAAGCACAAAATGTTAACAGTTGTGAATTAGTTATTCTGTATGCCGCACAGTGAGTCATTCGGTAATATTTGCGAAAAGTCCCAAAAAAAAATCTTAGTTATTTTTTATATTTTTAATTTTCTAGCCACTTTCTGAAATCCGAATATTCAACGTGTGCTTGGTCATCCTAAAATACGCGCTCGGTGGTGGGGCATAGCGTTATCAAGTAGCACGAGACAACCTTATCTGTCTATCGCACTTAGCACTATGAAAAAAAAAGGGTTGTTTGTCTTGCACGCGGCTTGAGTTGCGCGCGAGTGGCAGTATCAATGGTATAGACAGGGAGAGATCAAGGTGCATCCAGCGTTCGAGCGAACCAGCACAATTTGACCTTGAGATCCGTATAGCCTTCGTTACTAGAGAGGGCACTAAACGCGAAACGCTGAATGACACTCTAGGCTGTGTATTACTATGATTACGATGGAGCGCAGGTACGAACAGTGAGCTGCGAAATTGCATGGAGAAATTATGAATGAATTCATTGATAAAGTCGCCATGCATCAGCTGATGGTACGTACGTACTTTGCTTAACTAAAACCCTCAAGGTACTACCCATTACATAATTAGAGATTGCGCTCGTACTAGTTTAGCTTAGCGTTGGTCAAAGTCACAGGTGCGCTTGATGAGCAAGTGGACTTACATTTAAGCACGTGCGATGCCCTGATCGGCTATAAGATTATATCATCCCTTCCTAGTGCATTGTGCTTTCCAAATCAACGAGTTAAGTGACCATATTTTGTTGTTTATGATGCCTCTGACATACCCTGTTGCGTTTCCTTCACTTTCATAATATTCCTCATACATGCTCGCCGGTTTAGGGTGCTCTTGACCTAACGTTTCTTTAGGATTCGATCAGAGAAAGTCCGCCGAAGGAAGGGGTAGACACAGGGGCGGATTAAGAAGGCGCGGGGCCCTTAGCACAAAAGCTAGCGGGGCCCCCTGCTTTGAAAAAAAAAAAGATTACGTGCGAGTCGGACTCGCACCCCGAGGATTCAGTACCATCACAATTTTTTTACGATGTCTAAATTTTTCGACTCATTCTCGATTAGTTTTTAACATGATATGCAGTGTATTTTTTAGGGTTTCGTAGTCACCTAGAAACTCTTATATAAGTAGTTTCGCCATGTCCGTCTGTCCGTCTGTTCGAGGGTTTGCTCCGTTATCTTTAGTGCTAGATAGCTGTAATTTGGCATGGATACATAAATCATGCATTGCGACAGAAGGGGTAAAATAAAAACTATATAAAATTAGGATACATACAAAATGTTTTTACTTTGAATTTTATTTGCTTTGATGATAGTGTGGCGTATTGTTGGATAAGATCTTTCAAAACGAATAACGGTCTTCAAAAACCTTTTTTTTATAAAGTTATTATATTCGGAAATAATCGCTCCGAAAGAAAAAAAAAAGTGAACCATCGGCCCAAAAAATATAAAAAAAATCGTGAAACAAAAGCTTAATAAATACTTTCAATGAAAAATATAGCGAAAATGATCGGTTTAGTCGCTTTTGGGTTATTGTAAAAAATCTTCTCTTCTTACTAAAAAGACGTACAAAGCGCTGCAAAGGTAGTAACCTTATGCTTGTAATGTACTTAATGTAAATGATACTTACTAATAGCCCCCGTTTGGCCTGTTTTGACTGAATGGTAACAATAATAAATATAAAATAAAAAGAAAAATTAACGGAGCCCCTACACAAGAAATGTTTTTTTTTTTTAGTTTTTGTTTGTACTTCGTGTCATTTACGAAGACGCGCCCACTCCTCCTCCCAATCGCCTATAGTATCTACAAATGTGGTGTGCAACCTTTTACTAGTATAGTAGTTCTGTCTATACACATTAATTAGTAGACAACTACTACATTGCCAAAAAGTTGCAGATTTGTACTATAAGCGATTAGGAAGAAGAGCGGGGCGCGTCTTCGTGGATGACACGAACTATAGGTATATGACGTCATTTAAAATCCGAAGTATTTTCCTTATTTATTTTAAGGAATTCCGATTTTTATTTTTTTATTTTTTTATGTAGCCATTTTAAAAGAGCCTAATCTTAATGAAGTTGTGTTATTTTATCAGAGTTCCTTTCTTCCTTATAGGTTTCCTCCTTACCTTCGGTTTTCATCATTGGATCAGGTCGATTTTGCCAAATTCTGACAAATGTACGGCTAAGGAGTGGAATTCACTTCCTGCAAATCTATTCCCAGTCCACTATAACTTGGACCTTTTTAAATCGAGAGTGAATAGACATCTTTTAGGTAAGCATGTTCCAACCTAGACTACATCGGCACTTTCCATCAGGTGAGATTGTGGTCAAATGCTTACCTTTTCGGAATAAAAAAAAAAAATAAAAAAATAAAAAAAAAAAAAAAATGTTCAAAAAAATAGTTTGCAGATGGTTTGCAGATTTTGAAAACAACTTACGAGTATTGCAAGTTAAATAAAATAGTTAAAGATACTGTTTAACAACATCAATATTATTAAGTTTAATAAAAGCTTGTATAAATAGGTGAAAAGTGAGTCAGACCTAAGAATTGGGAACTAATGGCTAAGTGAGCCAAAAAACAAGGCCGAAGGCTGAGCTCTACGAGCTGAATATCCGGACCACCCGATTTCGTAGCGTTCCCGTGCGAAGCTGAAAGCCAAGCTGCAGGAAAGTAGAGCCTAGAATGAAACCAATGCCATAGTGTGAACAAGGCCGTAGGCCGAGCTCCGTATAAGGGCGGGGGCTCGGAGCGTTCTATCGTGGCGCGCCACCATGCAAAGGCTGATTTGTAGGAGAACAGAGTTTGGAATTGAACCAATGTGATCTCGGCTCGCCTGCTGCTCGGCCTTAGTTCTTGCTCGAAAGTGCGACTTGCTGGGATGCTTTGGGTATTGGGTCCTATGGACAGCTTTACACCGGCCTCTATGCGAATGAAAGCCCTGCATAGGGGCCCCGCTGCCGCGCTGCTTCCTTTTTATAACATTTTGACAATTAGATCATATGTATCACGGCTTTGCAGCAACTCGGCATATTTTGGGCGCCCGGCCAGCCGTAGAGGAGTGCGTCCTTTGGCTTACTACGGGCTCAAAGCTGATCATCATTAGGCATTAGCTGTAAGGTGCAATTTGTTATTTGAAAAAATAATTAAAAAATAAATCATCCTTCCTTGCTTTTCACTAATATGTTTTTAAACACAGTATCTTCTTTTGTTCGTTTCCGAGCTCTGTTTCCTGCAGCTTAGCCATGCACAAAAGTTTTGAGACACTCTACACCTTCGGTTTTATGCTAAACTCTGCTCTTGTTAGTCTCGGAAGCCTAAAAATTCTTTAAATTTGGTATGTCGTCATAAAGAAAAATAGACAGGATAAAAACAAATGATCAATATTGTTACTGACTTACGAAAAAAAAATACATTGTAAATAAAATGTGGTAGTACAAGATCCGCGGAGTGCGAGTTCTACTAGAACTTGGCCGGTTCCGCGTGCCGAAATCGCATGGTCAGGGTCGGAGCGCGGGGCCCCCCTAGGCGCGGGGCCCTTAGCATATGCTTTTTCTGCTGTTCGGTTAATCCGCCACTGGGTAGACATTCCAGCTCTCTATTCTACTTCTCTCTTTTACCTCTTTTTATTCCTTTTGCCTGTATGTGCAATGTTATCTATACCGCAAACTTTGCTTTTAGATTTACGTACACACTTTACGCGTTATAATATCGAGTTTCTATTGAGCAAGCATAATTTTTAAGTAATTTATCAGACTTTCGCTAAAATTATTGCGCTTAATACTGTGAGTGAGTTATTTTAACGAACTGAGCTTTATAAATCGAGCTTTTAAGACATTTTCATTGAGGACTTTATCTACTTATACGAACATTTAGAAGTTAAACTCATAATGTCTACATTAGAAGAGCTCTTTATTGATAAGAGGAGTTAATCAAAATTAAAAAACTTCAGAAATAAAAACTATATAAAATCGTCTAAAGAGAATTAAACAGACTTATTACAAATCAAGCTTGAAATACTTGAGCAAAAATTTAAGGAATTTCAAGTCGGACATAAGTCGATTATCGACTTATCTCAATACGGGAAAGGAAACTCTTCGTTATGGTCGTTGACATTGAAAATGACAATTGTGGCGTAAAATTCCTCCTCTTTTTTTGTTTTATGATATGTTTTCCTCGTTAATTCACACAAATAAGAATATTGCGGCTGTTCCAAAAATGCATTATTTAAACAGCAACTTATCCGGAGAGGCGCTGAGTTTACTTAGTAATTTTTTGACCACCGATGCAAATTATGATGACGCTTGGAAACAATTAGTTTGACGCTATGATATAACTGTAATGCTGCGTAACAAGAGATATACCTGTAATGCTGTTATGAGGAGCTTATTTTCGACGAAGAAAATACACACGGAGTCTGCTCACGCTGGGAGACTTTAAGGGACACCACGTCGACATGTTTGAAGTCGTTGCAGAATATGGGCATTAGGTAATTACAAAGTTGGACGATGAATCAATTAAGCAGTAGGAGCAGCGTTTGAATATGCTAGGCGGAGACCTACCTACCTGGGTACAGAGTTGCGTGAATTTTTAGAGTAAACTCGGAACATTAGAGATGATTGGCACCTACACTTGTGACCTGACAGCCTGTAGCTAAAGATTCGGACTCATGTTAAGGTACCTTTCGGATCGTCAGATATCATTTCTTCTCATGATTCAGATTCAGATTCAGAACTTTATTCATAAAAATTAAGTATTTTACATGTCATTTTACAATATGTACAATAAACAACACAAATTATTCATTTTATAGGTACATTTTACAAATAGGTAGGTACTTGGTTGTTTTGTGTGGTTGGGTTAGCCACTCCTATTAGTAGAGGAGATATAGCCTTTGGGGTCATAATAATTCCCACAAAGTCGGGTTTTGGTTTTTTTAGTTCTTTGTGTGTATCTTTTTGACATACTAAAAATCTAAAAAAATATACCTATGCAAAATACGTTTTTTTGACCGCCAAAACTTTTAACTTTGAAAAGTTAAAATAAATATTAAAAATCATGTGTGGTATCAAATTGCAGAAAATTACATAATAAAAAACGTTATGGCATTGATTTTGTAAAATAATAAAATTAAAAAAAAAATAGAGACAAAAAACCGGAATAATTTTTCAATGTAGGAAATATTTTTATATTCATTGATAACTATTAATTTTACTTATTAACATTCGTTTTATAAAACAAAAGCACATTTCATTATTACATATCTTTAACTATATTAATATAGATAATATAAAAAATAGGTTGCGTATTAATATAAAAGGTTATTGAACACACCTCAAAGGAAACATAAAAAAAAAAAACGAAAATACCATAGAGGTCGTTGCAGAGCGCAGTAAGGTCGTAAGTACTGTACTAGAATGGCGGGAAAAAGTTACTATTGAACATATTGAAATATCTGATGCTAGAAAATCTAGAGATGCCAAGGATTTTTTAACATTACTTAAATTTTTGGAAGAACATAATCCATTTGATTCACACTGTGTAGAGCTACATAATATTTCCACTGGATTAGTCGACAGCCAACACAAAGTAACAGCAGATGAAGTCTATTGGACTCGATATCCCATCCAAACTGACTGAAAAAGCTTTCAACACTGTTACCCTGGGTAAAAAGAATCAAGCTGTCGCAATGAAGATTTAAAAAAATGTCTTGTTATTCACGTAGCTTAATAAAGCACATTGATTTAGGATTACTCACTCAGAGAATGCTGGTTGAATCTGTTAATCCTGATCTTCAAAATTTAAAAGATAATTTCAATTTTGAATTATGTGTGCTGTCTCCGTCTCTATTTGATACAGAAACTCAGTTAATGAGAAAATGTGACAAATCTACATTGGCTTGAACTTTAGATAGCATAGGAACTATAAATGACGTTTCACCTGATGAAACATCGTATGTTTTTGATGGAGGTGCATTGCTACACAAGTTACCATGGCCAAGAATTGGAACATTTGGGGATGTGTTACAACTGTACAGCAATCATATTGCCAAGCAATATAAAGATAAAGTTGTGACAGTTGTGTTTGATAGTTATACCACCTCCAGTACAAAGGATGTAGAGCATCAGATACTCACAAAACAATCATCAGTAGCAGTGAATTTTAATGAAAGCTCCCCACTTCTTATTAGCAAAGGACCTTTTCTTTCTAATAGTTAAAACAAACTGCTTTATAACAATGCTTGGCACACACTTGGAAGCGAATGGTCATTCCGTGATTTATGCTAGAGACGATGCTGATACTGTTATTGTAAAAACAGCACTGGTCTTGGCGGAAGAAAAGCATGTAACAGTTGTTGCTGATGGTGATGACACCGACATTCTTGTATTTTTCATTTATCATAATACACGACATATTTCTTTGCAGTTATCTTTGTCCAGTGATAAAAAACGTGATATTAAATCGATGCAACGCGCACTTGGTGTAAACTGATGCAAAATAATTATCTTTGCACATGCTTTAACTGGATGCGATACCCCAAGCTCTTTATTTGCTAAAAGTAAATCAGCAGCATATCGTCATTTTTGTAAATGGGAAGATTTTAGCATTTGCGCTACTCTATTTGGATCAGAAAATGCAAACAGAGAGGAGCTCATAGATATTGAAACCAAGGCATTGGTATCATTATTCGGTGGAATCCAAAGACAGAGACTTTGAACCTATTGCATTATAACCTCTACTTGAAAAAATCACTACGGCCAAAGCAGAATTTAATATTGCAAGATTGCCACCTACAGAAGATGCTACTGTCCATCATCTTCTCTACGTACATTTACAATGCCTTTATTGGAAAACTATGGACACCAATTTTGTTAATCCTGTAGAGTGGGGTTGGAAAAAATTAGAAAACCAACTCCAGCCCATAACATGCCAATTGAGCCCTGCACTAGAGTTTTTATTAAATATGATCCGATGCACCTGTACGTGGCAAATGTACGTGTCGACGTTATGGTGTGGAATGCACCGAACTATGTTTTAACTGTTCTGGTAGCGATTGCACCAACAGTGTACGAAAAGAAACTAATTTAGAAGGAACCGAAGATTACTAGATTTAGATTTTTATATTTCATTTGTATTTTGATATTATATTTATAGAAATGTATATTTCATTTGTAATACAAAATGCGATCCGCTTATTTAAAATAATGATTTTAAATACTGCATTTTTTTCTTCCACCTTTTTATAATTTCTTCATATTTTCAAAAATGAAGGCTTTTTTCTCCATATCTTCATGCATTCTGCCACGGCTCATGGGAGCCTGGGGTCCGCTTGACAACTGATCCCAAGATTTAGCGTAGTTACTATTTTTTACGAAAGCGACTGCCATCTGACCTTTCAACCAAGTTGGTAAACTAGGCCTTGTAGGAAGTAGTAACACCATGTAATTTCCTGTGATTTGATACTACGCACGATTTTTAATATTGTATGAAAATGTTCAGTTAAAAGTTTTGGCGGTCAAAAAAACGCATTTTGCATAGGTATATTTTTTTAGATTTTTAGTATGTCAAAAAGATACCCACAAAGGACTAAAAAAAAACAAACCCCGTCTTTGTGGGAATTAGTATGACCTACCCCATACAAATTTTCATACGTCTCCTGTACTATATTGACAAAGTCATCTATGTTATAACACTCCAGTTCGATCAAGAGTGTTTTTAGTCTTTTATTGAAGATTGTATCGCTTGACTCAATCATTTCTGCAGGAAGCGAGTTGTACAGTTTTTCGTCAGGCCAGATTAGAGCAAAAATGAAGAAATTCAAGATGGCGGCCGTTAATTTCAATTTTGACTACAAATTCATATTAAGCGGCCTTCAGATCATCAGTTATCAATTTTTGTCATGATCAGACCAATGAATTCAAAAAAAAATTTGTGGGCGAGCTTTGTCCATTATTGACCCCCTTTTTGTATTAAAAGTCCTTCCACATACCCTCAGGTCTCGATTTATATTTTTATATGCCTCCTAAAACGTTCAGTATCCCGCGTACCCATCTACACTATGGCAAGCCACCAGTATAGCAAGACCCCTTACAAATAGGTTTTTGAGCCTTCGAGGCTCTTCTAGCTCCATAACCCCTTGATCGATCCTGGTCATTTTAGAACTTAAAAAATATATGTGACGTTCAATGGGAAAAGGTACCTTATGGCGGTTGTCGCTTACGTCGCATAGCATTAGTATTGGAGCATCGTTAATAACAGCGTAAGCGCCGACCGCTCTACGGCACCTTTACACGTGGATCATCACATATTGCCCTCAACAACACGTAAATTAAATTAGAACAAATTTACGAAGTTATTTCGTAACTAACTATGCTCTAATAGTTCAGTCAAAAAACAAATGTTTGAAATGCCGGGACGTGACCCTATCCCAGCCGTGGGTTCCAAGTTGAATATAAGAATTTATCTTCGTTCGCTCGTTCGATTAAAATTATCCTTACCGCCTAAACATATCTGCTTAATCACATTTTAGTCGCGGTTTTTAATCTGACAGATTGACAGAGAATTTTCCTCTGCAAGGAAGTCTTGTCTTCTGGTATTTACGCCGCTTGTACTTTCAGATCCGGATCGAGACGTGTCGTCGAGCCCGCTGGACGGCGAGCTGCACGCCGACAACAACGCCAACTCCACCTACACCGAGCCTGAGACTGAGGAATCGCCGGTATGTTATTGTTGTAACAATACGAGTATTACATGTACACAACAACAATCAGTATATTTATACATGTGCACAACAACAATCAGGCAAGAACAAGACGCGGATGTTTAATAGTACATTACTACAGAGGCCGGGACGAAAGGGGTTGCCGGGCTAAGACATAGACGGATAGGTCTGAGGCGGGCTACCCCATATTTCCCGCCGAGGTATGTATAGTGTTTTTCTCAAACATGCAATGAAATATCAACAACAAAATCAACGTTTTATTTTTAAAGAAATTATAAGTAAACAAGACAAAAACTAAAAATAACGTGTGTATATTTACTATTTCGCTATATTTTAACTCGGATACTTCATACATTTATATTTATTTTGTATTATGTTTATGGGAGAATCAACTTTTTAGCGTCACTCGTTGCCATGGTTACGATTAGTTGTCCAGGGGACAAAAGTTCATTGAAATACTGATTTTATGGTACTTAAATGTATCAAACTTGCGTTTTTGTGGTCGTTATAACCAATGTCCATAATGGGCCCCCTACTAAGCATGTTAATAGAACGGCATACAACGTCTCTTCAAACAAACTGTGCCACTGTTGTCCCTTGGACAACGGGACAGGATAACAAAACAAAAAAAGTTGATTCACCCTTATATTATGCTTCACCTGCATTGTGGCCTTAAGCATGGAGTACAATGCCCACAATGTTGAAGACTTTAGTTTCTGCCAGTTCTTTAAAATATGCCAAAAACTCGTGTTCTGAGAAACTGTGGCCATTTTTTTTTGGTTTTCCATTTTATAAATTTGTCATAAGTAACCATATATCTCGCCTTTGATTTTGCCGGCAGCAAGTTCTGTATAGCCAATTCTGCTTCTGCTCTTAATTCAGGTGGGGTGCAATCAATAATCATTTCTTCGTCGGTAGTTTCGTCCGAACTCATATCGAATTATTTATAAGAAAACAAGATTACAATGAAACAAAATTAAATCCGATAAAACAGAATTACAGCGAAAAATTGTCAAGTTTCCCGCCAAACCTTTTTTTTCTATACGGTTCTCTAACCGTATAGAAAAAAAAAGGTTTGGCGGCACGTTTGAGTAGAAATTTTTACCGCTACCTAATATTTAGATGAAATATTAATATTTCAATGTGTATTTGTATAGCTAAGAAAAAAAATTAAAATATAATACAAATACAAATCCTCTTTATTGCACAACCTCTGAAAAAATGTACATGGAAACACATATAATACATGAAGATAGAGGTAAACAACAGGCGGCTTTATCGCTACTGAGCGATTTCTTCCAGACAACCTTTAGGTAGAAAAAAAATGAAAATAATGTTTTACTTGTTATGTTCATGTGGATTTATTATGTAAATAAAACTGCACTAAGTACATACCAAATCGTTTATTGTTTTTTTGCCACAAATTTATTTGGAATGGAAATTAAAACAGAAGACTTTGCCGGCTTACGCCTGCAAGATTTGTATGAAATTTCATTAACGACCTCTTGTCCTATCCGCACCTGAAACGTCATACTTCTCAGCCTATTATAAGGAACATAACGTCTATATTTCATTGCATGTTTGAGAAAAGTTTAATTAGTACATTCCGTTTAGGTTTACGGTAGTGCGTTATGTATATAGCAATGGCGTTCATAGGAAAAAGTTCAATTTCCTAGCGTTGCCCCGCATCTTTGCCATGAACTTGGACCTGGAACTCAATGAATTGGTTAGTTCTGACGTTGTCGGTTATAAATTAGGATTTTTTATTCATAAGTTCCAAAAAAAATCATTGATACGAGCGGGGATTCGAACCCGAGACCTTCGGCTTGCAAATGGTACGCGTTACTGCTAACACCAATGCTATTCAAATAATAAATCTTGGAATCGTGCGAGATATTGCAAAACCATTTTACACTCGGCTAGACCGACGAATCATCTCGAACAATCACTCAATCGAGAGGAGGAGGATAAAGAGAGGCACTTAAAATTAGCTTGTAGTTTCACTTGTTTATTTAAATTACAAACAATATGTAAATTTTCAGACGAAAGGTGGCGTAGAGTACGCCAACATCCTGCGCGTGATGGCGGGCCTGAACGAGGAGATCCGCGCGCTGCGCGAGCGCGTGGCGGCGGGCGGCGCCGAGGCCGAGCAGCTGCGCGCCGTGCGCGACGAGCTGCTGGCCGCGCGCGCCGAGCCCGAGCCGCCGCCCGCGCTCGACGACCTGCGCGCCGCGCACGCCAAGATCGACGACCTGCAGGTGCGCCCGCGTACACGATATCTACTCACTCGTTTTTGTCACAACACTGTTTATATACAAAATTGTTTACAATTAATACGTGGTTTTACGATTAAGGTTAATAATATCGTGTCTACAATAAACAAAATGAGAATCCTATTTATTTCGCGCAGGCCCAACTGAAGCGATCGGCCGCCGTGGAGGAGGCGAACCTCGCCGAGATCCAGCGGCTCGCGTCCAGCGCGGCGTGGATGCAGGCCGAGCTCGCCTTCCGCCCCACGCGCGCCCACGTGGACGAGCTCACCGCCGACGTGGCCGCGCTGCGCGCCGACCTGCAGGCGCGCGACGCCGCCCTCGAGCGCCTCGCCGAGCGGCCCGACGCCGAGCGGCCCGACGCCGAGCGGCCCGACGCCGAGCGGCCCGACGCCGAGCCGCCCCGCTCGCCGCCCGCCGTCGCCACCGCCGACAAGGCCGTCGAGACCGAGCGCCCCGTCGAGGACCTCTGCGTAGACGACTCCGCGGACGCCAAGAAAATATCCGCCGACATCGACGAGATGTTCCGCCTCGACTACGACGACGACGACACGGAGTCGGTCGCGACGGAGATCGACACGGCGCCCGGGGAGATCGCCGCCGAGCCCTTGGCGAGCGAGCGCCTCCAGGAGGAGGAGCGGCTGGCGGGCCAGCTGGCGAACGGCTCGCTGCACGCGCTGCAGGAGGAGCTGGTGCGCGCCAAGGAGAGCTGGGCCGAGGTGTGCGCGGAGCGCGCGCGGCTGGCCACGCAGCTGGCCGAGCTGCAGCACAAGCCGCGCCTGCTGGCGCCGCACCTGCTGGCCGTGGCGCTGCCGCTGCTGGCCGCGGCGCTGTACTGGCTGCTGCCGTACCTATCCTGATTGACGGCCACGTGGGACCCGCCCGGGTACCAGTAGCCCTGTCCGGGGCGAGTCGCCGCTCCGTCGCCCGCGAGAGCCCGCGAGGACCGTTTTTTGTTCAAATTTTTTGCTCACTCTTTTTACCTCTTTCGACGTGTTTCGGAACGCGAGCCCGACTCGGACCGACCCGCCCGCTGCCGGTACCTCGAATTAATGTTATAGATGCGCCCCGTCGATGGCCGCTCGAAGATCTCGGAATATTTATTGATATTGTAATTCGAACTTAGAATAATTTAGAGTATAAAGTGATAGTTGATAGTTTATTAGTTTGGATCTTCGATCGAGCGATTGACGCGTATCCGCCGGTCGGTGCGAGTGGGCGCAGTACCGTCGGGATTCTGAGCTTGTATAGAAAGTGCCATTTGCCTTCGGCGCGTCGCGGCGAGCGCGAGTCGGGCGCCTCGACGGAGCGTGTATATATCTCTAGTATCGTATCTGTAAAAATTGACAGTATCGTATTGATAGATATAAAATTGATTGTTGATATCTGCCATAATAAATACTTGTACATTTTATATATTAAGGCCTAACGACTGTCCTAAGTTATACATACATATAATATTGTTGAACCTTGGCGTGAGCGGCGGAGCGACGCCGGGTCCCCTTGTTGGATATTAGATAAAGATACTTCATGTGTGTTCATCGGTGAGCGTCGTCGACTCGTCGCGCAGTAACCGCCCTTTCGCCTTGTTATCGCTTTGCGGAGCTACACATATCAATTATAGGTTTACGTGCGGGCATTATGCAAACGGAATGGGTCGCGAGGTTTGTTCGATTAGTTTGCATTTTCTAGTCTTTATAATCGACTTACAATTTCTTGCATGACTTTTCTATTCTTGTATTATGAGCTGGTTAAAAAAGTTTGTATTGAATATTAATGATAAAAGTCTAAATAACGGTCTCGATTCTTGACGCATTTATGACCATCGATGACATTTGTATACGCATTGACGACGTGCAGCATGTAAGCATTTGTTCCGCGCAGCCCAGCGGTTGGGGCGTGCGGTTTAGTTTAGTTCCCGGAGAGGAGTTTGTGTCGCCGCGAGTTCGGTCGGGGCGTGCACGCCGGTGCCGGTCGACGCTTCAGATCGCTTTAGCTCTGTGATGTGAAGGCCAATAGATAATTTTTGTAACAAACTTGTATTGTATAACTAACGATTGATTAATTATATTGCCCTAGATTTACTATTACCTTACCACGTTGAAGTCACGTGTCTATATTTATTATTTAATTGTTGCACTGGTTTTGTTATGTTCGATGTTTATTTGTGTTTAAACCACCTGAATGTAAATAGATTTTATCTTATAGTCGTTCTTTCGTTTATTTTCATGCTGTCCGAGAATTTATGTTGTATTCTATGAAGTAAATTAATAATGCATTCTATGTGGATGTACTGATAAATTTATGCAAATAATATTGAATTGTTTAAACAATGACGTTTTCTGATTTCTCCCATAAAATGAAACCCTGCTTTTGTTTAACTAAACTTGCAATAACACGATATCACCGCCATATCTTACTATATTATGTCTGCTTAATCATTTATTATACGCTTATTTGACTATACCGCTCAGCGCCTTTATATAAATAACAGTTTCCTTCACTACTAAGCTTGGGATCCACCGTGGACCTAGAATACTAAGGGCGTAGTTTTGCTAAGGATTCCATCATCCACCATTTTCTTAGTATTTATGCGCGACACAAGTACACTGACAGTTATTTCTATGACTATGACCCTGGCCTCATCCACCAATGTGCCGTCAATCGTATTGAAACGTCAGTGCAGTAAATTGTTCGAAGAAAAACATTTAATACGGCATGGGTGGTCGAATGTTGCAAAAATTATACCGATCGAAATAAAAAAAGCGGCCAAGTGCGAGTCGGACTCGCCCATGAAGGGTTCCGTACCATTTATGACGTATTAAAAAAAACTACTTACTAAATCTCGTTAAAACCAATTTTCGGTGGAAGTTTGCATGGTGATGTATATCATATATTTTTTTTTGATTTTTCATTCTGTTATTTTAGAAGTTACAGGGGGGGGGGACACATTTTTCCACTTTGGAAGTGTCTCGCGCAAACTATTCAGTTTAGAAAAAAATGATATTAGAAACCTAAATATCATTTTTGAAGACCTATCCATAGATACCCCACACGTATGGGTTTGATGAAATAAGATGAGTTTCAGTTCTAAGTATGGGGAACCCCAAAAATTTATTGTTTTTTTTTTCTATTTTTGTGTAAAAGTCTTAATGCGGTTCATAGAATACATCTACTTACCAAGTTTGAACAGTATAGCTCTTATAGTTAAAAAAGTGGCTGTGACATAAACGGACAGACAGACGGACATGACGAATCTATAAGGGTTCCGTTTTTTTCCATTTGGCTACCGAATATTTTTAGGGTTTCGTACCAAAAAGGTACCCTTATGGTGCGACTCTGTCCGTCCGTCTGTCTGTCTGTCACAACGCTAAATATCTTGAGAACCACTTAAGCTATCGGTTTGAAATTTAGAATAGTTATGAACAACGCTAACCCAGACACATTGAAAGTATATATATATATATATATATATATATATATATATATATATATATATATATACATATTTATTAACTATGGAAAATGCCCAATATGAAACGGAGTCAAAATTTTAAAGTCTAGTGACTAGGTCAAGTGGGGTATCATTTGAAAGAGCTCAAATTGTACATGCCAAAACATTTTTTTTCAACAGAGAAAAAAATATATTTATATATATTTATATAAAGGAAAAATGTGAAAAAAAAATACCGTCCCCTCCCCCTTATCTCCGAAGTTATGAAATTTTTATATAATATTAACATTACTATAAATACAGGAAAAATATAATCGGACCTCTATCTTGGTAACATTTTTTTTTAATTAAATAAAAACCTTTCCGAATTCAGTTTGCACTTTAACCAACTTTACGTGTGTTTATTACAACTGAAATTTCTATGAGACCTTTTTTAAAATAAAAGATCAATTTTTGAAATCGGTTCACAAGATAGAGAATTATCATCGAAAAACCAACATACGTGCATTACATAGCGCAAATTAGTTAGACAATTTGCCGATAGATGGCACTGTACAAAATTATACTTATATAAGTACTTCTGTTCAAAAGTGTTTCGTCTTTATAGTTGCACGAGATAATTCAAAGTTTTTACGGAACCCTCAGTGCGCGAGTAAAACGAACTCGCACGGGACCGGTTTTTTTATAGATAGTTAATCAATTATTACGTTATAGATCGTGTGATTCCCGAAGACGTGCGCCTTGACTCGTATTGTCATGTTATTAAAGGTTAGATTTGACAAATCTGTGCGTCATCGTGGATGACACGAACTATATCGTTCGTAAAATACGATATTAATCCATGAAGTTTTACCTAAACTGGAGGGCGCTCTCACTTTTTTAGCATACTAAATTGAACCTTATCACAGACCTGGAAAGCTGTTCGTAACAAACTAGAGAAAATGTACTCAATCCGCCTAGACCCTAGGTGTACCTACATTCGTGACACGCAACATTGAAACCAAAGAGTAAAGCTATACAAGAAAGTCCAACTGTGCAACTTAAGACAACTATACCTACACCTACTCAACATGAATTTTTGTAAGAAAGATCCTAACAAGTAAAATACACTCAGACATTTCTTTTACACATAGAAAATTTAAACACTGTTTAAGAAATACAAACAAGTTACTACTTCGAAAAAATAGAACGGGTTATGGCAAAAGTAGCGTAATGTATGAGGGAGCACGGATGTATACCTAATGAACTACCGAATAATGAGAAAGATTGTGACTCTCTTAGTGCATTTAAAACCAAATTTAAAAAAAAACAACGGGTTGCACTCCGGGAGTGCCGGCAGAACTGTAAACTTGAATATTAACGTTGTGCATTTTTGATATTTTGTAATGGTTAGGGAATAATTTTGCACGAATTGCTTTAATTATCAGTATAAAAGTACTATCATTTATGTGGTAAAAATACAATATTCATTTATTGCCCTATCGTACACAAACATGACAATTTATATTACATTAAAAATTTACCACTTCAGAACTATTACAATTATTTAACATTAAAAAATTTATCTCTCAGAAAAATCAACTTACATCCATAATTTCAACGACTCTTACAGCATCATCATTACTAGAACCATCATGGAGTTATTCGATCAGTTCATGTGTCCGTCTTACGAATTTTCAATCTGACGAATCTGTCTGTCACGTGACCTGTCGCGAGTTTAACATTTTTTCCCCATCACAAAAAGTGCACAGTGCCGCTAAAGAAGTTTTTACTTCAAAAATACACATACATAATAAAACATACTAATGTAATATAAACCTCTATCGATCTTGCTATTTATGTTTATTTTTAAGATAATCAAATATTTAAGCTCATTTTTAGTGAACTGTGTTGTTCTTATGAGTAAATAAAGAATCTCTAAACCTAACCTAAAGTAAGTATATTGAAGCCGTCCGCCATTATTATTACAGTGATACTTAACAAAAAAAGAACCTACTTCCGAAATTCCGAACACAGATTCAATTGTATTTTTTTCTTCTAATATGTTCTCTCTGCTAAGGTGAACAGTTGTACCACAAAAGACGTTTTTTGCACCTTGTGCCTTCAGTACCTTCATTCGCTCATAATTCTTAATTACAATCCTATCCTTCTCTTCCTCGGGACTCTGAAAAACTAACTTTGCTTTCTTGTTGCATAGTAAATTGCTATCAAGTCTGTTTCAAAGTAATTTTTCACCTCAGCAGCTCGAACAAGGGTAATTTGCTGCTTTAAGCAAAATCGCATTTTGCTCACTTTGTGAGACAAAAAGACATTTAAGTGACCTTTTAGGCGAATGTAATTTCTACGTGCGGGGCCTAATACAAGTTCGAAATATTTGGATTCTATTCTCTCTGTCCCTTTCACGAAGAAAGAGACAAAAAAGTTCAAACGTAATTCAACGGTATATTGACGGTTTATTATAGACCCCCGAAATAAGTCAGACCGCATCGTTCCAAATCACCCTACGAGTTTCCATTCGTCAAACAATCAATCAATTAATGAAAAAAAAAAATAGGACATTATTACACAAATTAACTAAGTTCCACAGTAAGCTCAAGTTGAGGGTACTTAGACAACGATATATATAATACATAGATATTTCATAAATACTTAAATACATAGAAAACCGCCATGACTCAGGAACAAATATCTGTGCTCACCACACGAATAAATGCTCCTACCAGGATTTGAACCCGGGACCATCGGCTTCATAAGCAGGGTCACTACACTACTCACTAGGCCCAACCGGTCGTCAAAAAAAAAGTTTAAAATTTGATAATTCCATATTTTAAGTACTTTATTGTACAAACAAACAATGTACTTAAAAAATACAAAGATTATTACGCAAAATAAGTAATTCTACTTTTAATAATTCTACTATAGTTCACAAATAGTAGTATCCGCAATTCAGACCGTACAAATACACAATGTTTATTTTACAAAAATGTTGTAGATTAAACTGTCAATTGATGTTCGTTATTTCTGTATTATTTGATTGTAATTTTTTTCATTCAGTTTTATTGTAGTAATTTAACTTAATTGTTAGAATAGCTTAAGATAATATGAGTGAAATAGTGATGAAGAAGATTTTTTTTTTCAGGTTGTATTTTTACCTACCAAATATGTTCGCACTGCTGATGTGAAAAATTTTGTATACTACACGACATTATTTACATCTCGTGCGCTTTCTAAATTAGATAATTATTATATTCTATTTCTATTACAGAATCTTTCGCTTGCAAGGGATTCCAAATAAGAACTCGAAGGAATATCAAACTTTGCTCTCTTGTTGTACAATTAAAATATCTGTGCACTGTGCACTAGCTAGAAAACAAGGTCATGTACACATTTTTTGTGCTTTCTCCGTATCGAAAATATAGACCTTGACTGTACATTACAGGAAAGAAAAACCTGTACTACACCCATTATTTAATCAATATTATTGGGTAGGTACATCAACGGAGGTCACGGAGGATGCAGCATACGTATACCATACATTCCTGAAGTAGGCATCTAGGTGGCACGGGGCACTCTGCATGTTCCCCGCTGTTCTGTACATTAAGTCAAATCATACTTGGTAGCTAATTAAGAGGGCATCGTCCGTCCAGTGGCGCCCGCATTAGGAGCATTCCATGAAATTGTTTTCCGTGTTCCCTTACAGACGCGAATTTTCTGAATATTTGCAGGTATGTACTACAAAAACGAAAATTGACAGGTATTTGCCTGCGTCTCTCGTAATAGAGTCATAGTCATACCAAGATAAGTAGGCAGCGATTTTAACAGCCTCGACAGTGCAAGTGTTATTTTAAACGTCAAAGGTCTATTTTTTTAGTATATGGAAAACCAACAGCGCTAAATATATCTAGAACTTACAATGGAATTACAGGTTCTCACTTGTAGAAATTTAATAAATTATAAAAAGTTTTTGCCCAACTTAATTTACACATACAAGTTCCTACAGCATAAGAACAGATCTATATATATGATCCATTTTTACAAAAACAAATAAAAAAATAAAAAAAGTAGTTAAATTCTGTAAGTACATATTCAATAATGCACCGAGCCATGATCTGCGCCAGAATTATTGTCACCCATGAAATGCTAATGTTTACTTAACACTTGCACAGGCTGGGCTATCAAAATCGCTGGCAAAATATCTTGGTCTGACTCTATCTTTCAATTAAAAATAGGTAAGAGCGACAGAGGAGAGGCAGATAACTTTTTCGATATTGGCGGTAGGCCCTCTGTCATCCTCTCATGCGCGAAAGGGCTTGGGATATAGTTCCTACGCTGGCCCAATGCGGGTTGGGGACTTCACATACACTTATCCAGAATCCAGGATCCTATTCGCACGTCGCTCCGATGTTTGAGTGATACAACGTTATGCGCGTATTATAGCGACCTCCTGCCCGCACGTGCGAATCGGTCCAGTGTTTAAGTTTTTTTTTACCACGTCGATGACAAACAAGTTCGGTGTAATTGATGTCCTAGCGGATTTGAACTTTGAACCCGCAATCTCCGGATTAGATGTCGGACATCAGGTCCACTCGGTCACCACCGCTAGATTTTTTTAAATTTATTAAGTTATATTTACTGTTATAGGCAGGGCGACCGGTCTGGCTGGCCTAGTGGGTAGTGACTCTGCCTATGAAGCCGATGGTCCTGGGTTCGAATCCCGGTAAAGGCATTTATTTGTGTGATGAAAATATTGATATTTACAGTACAGCAGCACAGATATTTGTTCCTGAGGCATTGATGTCTTCTATGTATTTAAGTATTTGTATTTTCGTAGTCACCTAGAAACCCATATAAGTAGTTTCGCCATGTCCGTATGTCCTTCCGTCCGCAGCTTTGCTCCGTGGTCGTTAGTGCTAGAAAGCTGCAATTTGGCATGAATACATAAATCATGTTTGGCAAAAAAATTGTACAATAAAAAGTAGAAAAACAATTTTTGGGGTACCTCGCATACAATTTTTTTTGTAATTTTTTTGCTTTGACCCAATAGTGTGGGGTATCGTTGGTAGGTTGATAGGTCTTTCCAAACAAATAAGGATCTCCAAAAACCCTAACACCGGCTCATATTTTTGGCCTATTCTAAAGAAAGTTTGATATTGCTTATACTTACAAAATGCCGGAAGTGCATAACTAGTTGATAGGTTCCGTACCAAAAAGTTACAAAAGGAGCTAATGGCGCGACTCTTTCCGTCTATGCATCCGTCTGTCCATGTCCGCTAAATATGTCGACATCTACTTGAGCTATCGATTTGAAATTTGGAATAGTCATGAACAACGCTAACCCAAACACATCGAAATTATGACGAATATTACCTAAAAGGGAGCAAAATTTCAACGTCTAAGCAGATGCTAGTCATTTGAAAGAGCTCAAATTGAACATTCCAAAACAATTTCTTATTTTATTTTTCATAGTGAAAAAAAAAATATGAAAGAAAATGTGATAAAAATACCATTCCCATCCCTTATCTCGGAAGTTTACCAACGAAGAATTTTGATTTTTTTTACATAATACATGCAGAAGTATATTTATGTATATTGTATAGTATATTATGTAATTAATTTATATATGTATTTATAATGATAATTTGTGTAGTTTATAAAAATATTATATATATTACCTATTAGTTTGTATACTGGCTTAGTAGTATTAGACTTAGTATTTAATTTTGGAATATTTTTTTCACACTGCACCCACCTTAGCAAATTTCTGTTTGGCCCAGTGGTTGACTGGTAGAGAATGCCTCAAGGCATTAAGTCCGCCTATTGTACGTCATACTTGTACTTGTGCAATAAAGTTTAAATAATAATATGTGTTTATATCTTTTGTATTGTTTTGTAAGTGTTTTTATATTTTACTTTTATATCCATATTATAAAAATCCTAGCCTGAGAAAAGAAATGAATAAAGGAAATAATAATATTAATATAGGCGTAGGGATGTGACGACCCCATCGCCCGCTGGTTTTACCAGTGCAATCAGTCAACGCAGGGCAGCTTGTGGCGAGCTGTTGGGGAGTAGCGACCTCACGTACCCGAGTGCTCCTGGGGAGTTCTGTTAGCCGCAAGGAGGGCGGGTGGGACAGGATTCTCTGCCTCTGGCTTGCCTTAGCCGGCCGGCCAGAGTGGAGTCGTTAGAGCTATAAGCTCCAGGGGTGGAAGTGAAAAATTGCATAAGACGCGAGTTGGCACAGTGGCTGCTCGCAGCCACTGGGTAGAAAGCGGCGTACACCTCTCGACACCCCTGAGCCCTCACACCGGTGTTGCCCTTGAGCCATCCTAGATGTCGCTTTTTATGGGGGCCCATCTTGTGGGGGCGAGTCACCGTCTGCCGGAAATAAAATTGAATACCGTTTTATTAGGCAGGCGTCCGGTTTTTTATCCCATAGCCCAGTATTTAGTCCATCGCTTTCACCCAATAGCCCAGTTCATTTTAGATTCCATCAACCCTCAAATAGTCCTTACACCCTGGCGGGTGCTGCCATTGCGTGCGTCCCATGACACGGGCAAGGGCAGCATCCGCTAGGTGTACCCCTTACATTTCATTAAAGTGTCAAAAGGGCCTCTACGTTTTGGCTTCGGCTCCGCGCACGCCTCCCAAAGGTCCGGAGCACCATTGTTCCGTGATGGGAAAGACATACAAATAATAATATTAATATTATACGGAAAATATCACACCACCTTGATAACATTTTTTTAATTATGAAAAATCACTTTCCTAATTCATTTGCAATTTAACTCCTTTGTGGGTGTTTAATATACTTGACATTTCTATGAGATTACACTAAAAACACCTTCTTACTAATAAATCAAATTTTTTTTGAAATCGGTTCACTTGATAAATAAAAAAACCGGTCAAGAGCGAGTTCGTTTTACTCGCGCACCGAGGGTTCCGTACAAACTTTGAATTATCTCGTGTAACTATAAATAGGCGAAAAACTTCAACAGAAGTTCATATAGTAAGTATAATTGTTTACAAGCGCCATCTATCGGCAAAATGCTATTGCTAACTAATTTGCGAGATGTAATGCACGTAAGTTGGTTTTTCGAGGATAATTCTCTATCATGTGAACCGATTTCAAAAATTGATCTTATACTTAATATTTGAAAAAAAACGTGTATTTATATAATCTCATAGAAATTTCAGGTATATTAAACATACGTAAAGTTGGTTAAATTTCAAACTGAAATCGGAAAGGTTTTTTGTTAATAAAAAAAGTTACCAAGATAGAGGTCTGTGTTATTTTTCCTGTAAAAATTATAGTAATATTAATATTATGTAAAAAGTTCATAATTTTTCGTTGGTAAACTTCGTAGATAAAGGAAGGGGGGGGGGGGGGCGGTATTTTTTTCACATTTTCCTACATACATCGATTTTTTTTCTCTACGAAAAAAAAATAAAGAAATGTTTTGGAAAGTACAATTTGAGCTCTTTCAAATGATACCCCACTTGACCTAGTCACTAGACTTTGAAATTTTGCCCCCTCTTCATAACTATTCCAAATTTCAAATTGATAGCTTAAGTGGTTCTCGAGATATTTAGCGATGTGACAGACAGACAGACATACAGACGGACGGACGGACAGAGTCGCACCATAAGGGTTCCTTTTGTACCTTTTTGTTACGGAACCCTAAAAATGATTCTTGAAAAACCAACATACATGCAGGTCGCGCAAATTAGTTGGTAATTTGCCGATAGAATGGCGCTGTACACAATTATGCTTAGTATAATTCTGGGTAAAAGTATTTTCTGCTTATAAATACATACTATGTAGATCTATAACAGGCAAAATAGAGTATAACTTGGTTAGATCTATCTAACTCACCCCACAACATATGGTTGAAGCGAAAAAAAAAATAGCGGACCGACACCCAATACCTAACTACTGAACCCAAACTTTCAAAAATACCTAACAAATATTCTCCATTTATTTCTGTAAAGAAGTATTTTTTCCGGCACACAAGAAGTAACCACTAACCAAGTAAATCAATATTAATGTATTATGAAGTTGTTACCTGTTGTTACCTACCAATGTGTATATGTAATCAATTTCTGTATCTGTTTTTTATGTAGTGTGCAATAAAGAATTTTATTATTATTATTATTATGAAGTGTAGGTATATTTGTTTTTTTTTTTCAGGTTTTGTAGCCTACATCCTACGTATGCATGCTGCATCCTTAGGTGTTTCATCGTTGTTACGGATTAAAAATATGTCAATGCATACTAAAATATGTCACTATTTTTTAAACTTTTATGTTACAAATTAAAAAAAGAAAAAAATACAAATTTCTCTATAGCTCTGTAGGCAAAAAGCATGATTTGGTCGTTTCGCGTTTCACGGAACTTGGAACACTAATTTCCAGGGAATTACGATATACCATACTGTAGGCCTATTAGAGTATTCGAGCGACGGACGTAAGACGAAGTCATATTATTATAACAATATTGATAATACAGAGGAGTACCTGTAGTTAAAATTACTTTAAATATAAAGTATAGATATACTTTTTACTGTCTAACAAAACCGAAGTTGATCACTTGAGGTCACGAATTAATGAGTGTATATAGCACACCACCACACCAGAGAACGAAGCAGTTGAAACATTAATTTACCCGTCGGCACTCTGCGCCCGTCGGCTACGTTTTACTGCAAGATGCAAGAGGTGAACTGTTAGAGTTCTTATAGATGTTTTCGAGTTTTAGATTTTATTAATTTAATATTTATTGCACAAAAAATAAAGTACCTATAAAACAAAAGGCGGATTTAATGCCAGAAGGTATCCTCTACCACTCATCCATTAGGCCAAGACAATAAAAAGTTAAAATACATCGTTGTACAATATACTTAAATATACATAAATTCACAAATAATTAAATACATACGAATCTATATATCTACGAATACATACAAATAATAGACATCTAATACAAATACACTACACTTTAATACCTGCTACTACAAGTTTACTAATTACTACAAGTTTTAGTTTCAGTTTTGAGACTTCTATAAGGTGCTTGCGAAACTAGATATCCTATAGGTAAAGAAACATTTTTATCGTAGTTACTTAGCTCCTTTAAAAATACTCATGTGATATGTAGGAACACCACTAACACCGGGCATCATTTGAAATAATCAATCAATCCAAATATTTAATACCTACATTAAAAGCACATAGGTACGTACACATTAAATGAAACTATTTAAATGGATATTAACTTTATGATTTGATGACCATTCTGGCCTAGTAAGTAGTGACCCTATGTGTATGAAGCCGATGGTTCTGGGTTCAAATCCCGGTAAGGGCATTTATTTCTGTGATGAGCACAGATATTTGTTCCTGAGTCTTGGGTGTTTTCTATGTATTTATATATATTTTTGTTTGAGTACCCACAACACAAGCCTTCTTGAGCTTAGTGTGGGGCTTAGTCAATTTGTGTAATAATGTCCTATAATAAATAAATATTATATGACATTATTACACAAATTGACTAAGTACCACAGTAAGCTCAATAAGGCTTGTGTTGTGGGTACTTAGACAACGATACATATAATATATAAATACTTAAATACATATAAAACACCCATGACTCAGGAACAAATATCAGTGCTCATCACACGAATAAATGCCCTTACTAGGATTTGAACCCGGGACCATCGGCTTCATAGGTAGGGTCACTACCCACTAGGCCAGACCGGTCGTCAAAATATTTACTATTTATAATTATTTAAATTACTTTTTCCACTTATGATTTAAAAAGATCGTTCTACATCAACGGACGTTAGAGTTAGTGTTGGTAGGAACTCGAGTCTTTTTAGTCTGAATTTGAAGAACTCGACTCGTTTTTCGAGACTCGGCGCTTAAAAGACTTCAGAGTCTTTTAAGTCCCGAGGCGAGTCATTTATTGAGTCTTTTTTAGAGAATTCAAAAGGACTCGAACCTCCGAATAAAGACTCCGTCAATAATTTCATAGGTTTAATCTAAATAAAAGTAAAGAAATTATGCGTTATTGTATAATTTGTGTGCCTAATCCATGAATATTATTTAAAGACAAAGCATGTTGAAATTTTGCAAACAAAAATTTGCATTCATTCCTGCATTATTAAGCGCAAAAGACAAGGAAAAGTTGATTGACCCTTTTAGTTTTAATATCGACTCCATTTTTTCTTCCATCTTACCAAGCGATGAAAATTCTGAGGTTTGATGATTACATTACAGTTACATTCAAACATAACAAAAACATAAAATTACACAGTACTTTATAGGTACGTTCCACATTGCTCGGTGGCTACACATAAACTAATTAGATGCATTGCACTACTATTTAATTATGGAGTTCTATCCAGAAAACTGCAATAAACTGTGTAGATTAACGGATAGGTATATCTGGGTACAAAACTCTTACTTAGTTGATAGGTGTATGTCTTATTACCAACATAAATACGGTTGTCTTCTGTGTTGTTTTCTACGTGTGCGGTCGACGAATCAGGAGACGAGCTTACTTATAGCGATTGTCTACAAGAACTTATCGTTTTAAGTAACTGTCTCCTTTATAAATCCCTTGATGCTTTAATATCTTTTCGTTAAACAGTTGTCAGGTACAGTGTGACGAAGTAAACACGTATAAGCGATACAAACGGACGAAGATCCCACCGACCCGTTCATCGGCCGAACTGGGAAGTTCGTCCGGGCGTAGCACTTGATACTGGTCTTCTTTTTTCTTTGTTCAATCCTTGCGTAGGTATTATTCTTCTTTCTTCTTTGTCCAGAATCTGGTCGTAAATGTAGCTATCGTAATATATTTTTTCATTATTCATCTTTTTATTTTAAACAACTGCGAACCCTGAGCTTAGCTGTAGGTATTATAAATCTCTTGATGGACCGTTGAGAAAATTTGACACACATAATCGACTTCGATTAACACGATCTTTCAGACAAGGTAAATAAATCCCTTGACTTCCTCATTACTTCTTTGTACAATCCTTACCCAATGAGGTTGACGTCACATGTGGCTTGATATAATATTAAGCAAAATAAAGAAATGAGTTGGTTACAAGAACTAAGCTAAGCAATGAGCAATTGAGTATGTTATATAAAAACCTACTATAGTAGTACTACGCACTGAGATAAATAAAAAAATATCCAAGTGACTTAAAAAAAGTTGTTTCGACGTGGTATGAACTCTTATTTGGTTGAATTGACAGAGAAAATAGTAATTTTGCAGGAATCAAATTCAATATTATTATAATAATTAATTACACAAATAGCAATGCCATTAATAATCAGAACCTACTTAATTAACACCTGTGTTCCTGTGGCAAAAATAACACTTCACTAATAATTTAAAATCACACTACACTGAACCAAATTAAATAACTATTTATATTACGCTTCAATAATTTAATGCTTCACCTGTAATGAAGAGTGGATGCTAATGAATGTATCTTCAGTGCAAAACGGGTGAGATAAGAGCCCGCTGCCTTCTGTCGACCTTCGATCGGCGCGACGCGAACGAGTGAGCGATAGTCGGCAGCGGCGCCCGCGCGCGTCGGCGGTGAACGAACTCACCTTGACAAATGCACCATTTGGCATTGTTCGCGGGAAAACCGGCGGCCTTGCTCGCGCGCCGCCGCCGCGCCGTCGACCAATAGCGAGCCTTCGCGCCACAGCCTGCGCCCGTTTTGGCGGGAACCACTCGTCTGAGCATTGCCCGCATGGCGCTCGCGTCGCCGTCTCTAGCGGCGCGATTTCAGCGTGACGACCTTTCATTCAGAGCGTTGTCTGCTTGTGATTGAGGCAAAATACCGACACAACAACTACATTAGTAATAAGGAAACAGGGTTATATTACTAATATAGGTGCATATATTTTAGTTAGTAATAAATTCCAGTAAATTAAGTTGTTTAGTGACAACATCTATCATGTCGTAGACAGAGTCAGAGAAATTGACCATAATATAACTATTAATGAAGTAAAACGCCCATTCTAATTACTCAATTAACTATGGTAACAAGATATTGTCTGGTGCATGTTTTGCTGGGAGATACCACGGTTGAGCGAGTGGCACTCACGTGAGCAGCCAAGAATAGTCGAGGCAGTAAAAAACGATGTGTTATGTAGTTTCCCGCCGACCAATAATTGCCTATTATCGACGTGATGCAAACCAAACTGTTATAGGCTTGCGAAAGTCAAGTTATTTAATCCGTAAGTAAGAAGTTTTAGGGTAGATATACCTACATATGTAATTCGATAATAATCGTCTATTATTGACTACAGATGGCATTTTCCATGTAAAAAAAATACCATGAATGTGTCCATAACTTAGTAACCATAGTGATGTGAACATCGTTTATATTTTCACATAGCTTGGGTACGGTGACAGTATATAAAATACTAGGTATACATCATATTTTTTTTGTGAAATATACCTAAATATGGCTGCTGAGTAATGTACGTTTTATTCACCTAGCTACCCAACCGAGCAATTTTACCTCGAGCGCGAAAAATTGGGCGCGTGAGTGTTAGTAATTATCCATTTTATTACCAAAATGGCGGATGCAAGCGTCATCGCTGCAGGTTCGTGGAACCGAGTACCGACGATTGAATCACCTTCAAACCTTAGGGAAAATAAACAACGCTTCAACATTTTATTGCGGTTGCTAAGGAGTTTGAATTGAACGTACTCCATTTAATATTTGAAAATAATTTTTAGTCAAAGTCGTTTCATTTATGCTACAGAACATGTCGTGCAAGAAATAGAGCTGCATTTTGAAGGTAGATTATTTATATAGAATTATATTAACTTCATTTCTTTATTGTGATATATTTGATTTAAATTGAATATCTGTAAGATCCACTTCGGGTGGCTGCACCACAGCAGTAGGTATGTAAGTTTCCATTCAATTGTAGGTACTTATTTTATTTTGTAATACTTATAATATTTTATTTTATTTTATATTGTCTGATGACAACCAAAACTCAGTACTGAATTACTACCAGAAATTCAGAGCCATAGTTAACCGTACCAGTAACAAAACAAAATTGATTTTTGTTTAATTTATTTTATGCAATTAGTAAGTTCTGCTTGTCACCTGACTTCTATATCAATTCAACTTGCGACGTCTATATCAATATACAACACTATTAGTAGGAATAAAAATATATCTAACTTTAAGTGTATAAACAGTCTTAAATGTCCTTTAATCGTAATATTTAAAACATTACGCGTGTGGGTTGAGTGGCCAATGCAGTCCTGTCTAAAAACATTTGCTAATCAAACTCCCACGCGCGTATCAAAAGAATTAGTTCGATAAACATAAATATATTTACTTAATGTTATTTAATGTACTGCGCGCAATTTGAAAAATATTACAGATTGTTTCAACCATAGGTCGATCTTATTCGCACATAGTTATACTTATATTTATACGTCCATATATATACATTTTATTTGGAATAACAAAAGTACATAATCGATACCTATATATTATATTAATATTATAAACTGACGTGAAAAGGGCTAAACAGATAAAGGAGTAAAATGGGGACAGGTATAGAAAACTAGAAAGAATAGCGATACCGAGATGGCTATTGGGAGATTGGGACGGCATTCGTAGGGCCGATCTAAAGGGCATTCCTACGACCTCCGTAGCGCTGCTACGCCCCGGCTACGCCGTAGCATAGTACAGGGAACCAAAACTATAAATATATAGGTTATAAAGTTTTCTATCATAATGAGAAAATGTTATTTCTAAACATATCTTCATAATTATAGCTAAATGTTACATGCACAAATAATAGATTGGATACTTAATTGTATTATTACTTTTCCTTAACAACATGGGGAAAAGTAGGTTTTAATATATCTGTCGGGATTTTTCTCCATATCAGTAAAAGATAAATTTAATTTTACTTCATCCATCTTTGCTGTTATAGAAATTTATTACATTTATATGTAGATTAATGTTATATAGCTAAAGTAAAGTATATGTAAATTAAATACCTAAAAGACAGTAGGTCAATAGGTATAAACACGTGGCTTTAGTACTATTTCCTATAGATCACTCATCATCTGTGAGTTCAACATAAAACTTATCCAGTATTTTATAATATAATAATGTTCAATTATATATGGACAACAAAAGAGAACGGAACCTCGAAATTAAAGTTTTGCTCGGTGAGGGACGGCATGCATGAAATGGAATATTTCCACCGCCGACACGTATCCGTTAGACATGTGTAAGTAATGCGCGTAACATCACAAATGAGATATCACTCAAACGCGTAATGTTGCATTACGCATCACTCCGAGAAACCAAGCATTACTTCAACTTCAAACATCACTCGAGCATATGACTGGCCGAAGCGCGCGTAAACTCGTAAAGCATCAATATAGATTGACGCGCCGGTAGTCGGTACGAAAGGTCCGTTCAAGTAGAATCCGCGTAATGTATAATGAGCAATGAGACGTGATGGTGTGATGTGTGATGTTTGGTTGCCATGCTATCATTACTTTGCTATCCCGCTCGCACCCGCACTCACTGCTCGCTCGCTCTCATTCCGCAATGCTTTCGGAACACTTCGGATCGGTCCGCTCGGCCGGTCGGTAGCAGTCGCATTTGAGTTATTGCAAATTTCATTAAATTGATACGATAACGGATTTTTGCACCTGCAATCGATTTAAAACTGTAATGCGTTAACATAGAGCTTACAATGTTTTTAGTATTTTACCTATAAGGATGCGGCAAAATGATAATTCGCTTGCGAGTTTGAATTTGACGAACAAAAACGTATTTACTGTTTATTATTGTTGTGAAATGTTTGGTTTGGTTGACTTTCGCGGCAAACTAAATTAAGCACGAGTGAAGTTACTTATTTATCTTTAATTTAATAGTGAGCTAGTGTTTACAGTACATTCTCGTATCAGTATCATATCATAATTTTATTGATATACCCAAATAAAAATACTACTACGTGACTCTCGATGGCGTTATCTCATTAATTAACAGATATTTTCTTTTCTTTTTTATCTATGAAGCATATTTTACGACTATAAAAATAAAAACATTAACAAAAACGATCTATCACATGGCGGTGACAAAACGCAATGCCTAATAGATCGACGCGCCGATATGATACGCCCTAGAGTCCTAACACTCGCTGCGTAATGTAGTTAGTACTGTGATGACTGTGATGAGTGTGATGTTGCCATCACGCGCGCGCCCGCGCGCTGTATTCGTTCGGGTAAATGTTTCGTTTCGAGTGATAAGTGATGTGATATCTCAGTGTAACATTACGTTTTCGAAAAAGTGATGTGATATAGCATTACTTTTTGAAGCACTGTTTCGCGCATGTCTAAATTAATTACGCAATTTACACTTAATATTGTCCAGTTTCCTATTTCAAACTAATGCACAAATTTAAATCTTATAATCGCTCTTGTATTGCAGGTGTCCATGGGCGACGGCACTCGTGGTCGTGGCAGATACAGTTTATGACTAGACCATATAAAACTTGATGGGCGAGACAAGAAATCCTTTATGAAGAAAGCTATTTACGTTAGCCAAGGGGCTGATAGAAAGAATATTTAATAAATTAATTGGAATAATAAATATTTTCCTCGTGATGGTGTGATAAAATAAATTCGTGTTGCGCTCTGTAGCAAAGTTTGTTTAACCCTCATGCCTTGAAGTCCCCGCAACTGTCAATACAATTTTATTTTAAAACCGCTGTCGCTTCTCTTGTGGTTCAATTTTGTAATTTTTCTTACGTTTGAGTATCCATATGCTACCATGAGGTGTTAAACAACAACTTTGCCTTTTGTATTTCTAGGTAATACAGTCAGCATCAAAAGTAGCGGATCAAATAACGTTTCATAAGTATTGTATCATAAGTATATCATATACCATTCTGTAACGGCTTAACAAAAAGTGATGACTTTAATATAGAACAACTAAGACTGTAAAAGATTTACTTTTGAGCGTGAATTTTAGAAATTTATCTATATTTGGTAAAGTTATCCGGAATATCAGATACTTTTGGCGCGTTGTTTCATCCGCTACTTTTGATGCTGACTGTACAACTGAATTATTGCTTCTTTTATCTCAGAAATGGCTTTGAAATGACAAAGTGAGAAAGTGTCACGATATTATACACCGTGGGCTGGTAAAACCTGATAGATTTAAAGTTGTATTCTTAATCGCATTTAGAGGCTAAAATATTATACAAATTTTCTGTAATCGGTCTTCTTTCAGAGATAATGGCAATTCTTGCGAAAATTTGTTTCTGCAATAACTTTGTGAAAAACGCCTTTTTCGTTGCGGCGCTGCCTCTATGTGACTTGGTTTAGTCATACCTTCTGACAAACATTACTCAACTAAAAAGAACACTCGCAATTTTGATCTATAGATGAATTAAGAAAACTTTTCTTCTTCGTTGTAACGTTTTTTTCTTCGCCAAGATGTAGAAAGAAATAACGTGCTGTGTGCAGAAAATGGTTTTTAAATCGGCTAAAAGAAAAAACAGGACATTTTTTTCCGAATTTTACTAAACATTTTTTGATCCTCAGGAATGCGTGGTTAAGATCTGTCGGATTTTACCAACCCACGGTGTATATAATATGATATTACGAAACTTTCACATTTTATCACGCCAAATTCACTGTGCCACGGACGCCACGGTACTGTCAGCGAGAATTCAGTAATTAATCCTGTTAAATATAAGCATCACTGAAACTCCTAAGCACGCCTCCAACTCCAGAAGTGATACATGCGCGTTGCCGACCCTTTAAAAACCTGTACACTTCTTTTTTCCAGAACCCATACTGTAGACCTTCAGAAAAACCTCGGCAGGGAGCTCATACTAAAGCCGGAGCGCCCGCGGGAGGAAATTCCTCTTAAGCCGCACAGTGCGCGACCATTGTTGCCACTAAAAAAATGTAATTTACTGTGGTTTCGTAATATCCTAACACAAATACAGAGGATACAGAGTAAGCTAATTCATTCGAAACATTTTCTCAGTCAAAATTTGGAAAAAGAGAGAAAGAGGAAAGAGAGAGGAAATTGCATACGACCACTCCGTTCAGTATTAGAATCATCATAGAAATATTATGTTGTCACATTTTTATACTATGCGTACATGATTGTACGATAATGGTTAGCATACCTACATCGGTCTTATTCTAACACATAAGTGCGTCCTGTAATTTAGTAGTAGTAGTAGTAAAACTTTTTATTGTACAAAAATGAACACAAAACAGGAAAAAAACACTCATCATTAATACAAAGGCGAACTAGTTTTCCAGTTTTTTCACTATTATTAGTTTGTAAATAATTTATATATACATACATACATAGCTACTATCTACTTATTGCCTACCATGAAAATCTTAATTTGAAATTATATTATGTATATTTGCCTCTCTATCGTTCTTGCCCTTTCGAGCTTATAGCTATTCTCGGAAAACTAGAAAAAAGGAAAGAACTGTTTATTTAATGAATTTATCAGGAAACATTTAAAAAAACAATAAGAGCAACGCCAAGATACAGAGGAACTACCGCGAAACACAGAAACTATCGGGGTTGTTTATCCGCGGGTGTAATAAACTCCTTATATTGTAATGGTTATATCCTCTTTGCTTAGAGCTACTAATATCTGTGACCAAAGACATTTCTGTAAAGATTTGACGTGCGGTTTGCAGTTGCGGTCGTATGTACACCAAACACTAAAAATCACCATGCTACGTGCAGTCGGTCTTGTCATAATTTTACTATGGAATTTGACAATAACACTGACGCATTCAGGCCGCTGCAGTAATGTCGGAGCAGTAGTGCAGCTGCGGTCGGAAATACGTTAAAATTACCATATTACGTGCAGTCGGTATTGTCATTAATTTTACTATGGAAATTGACAATAACACCGACGCGTTCAGGCCGCTGCAGTAATGTCGGAGCAGTAGTGCAGCTGCGGTCAGAAATGGACTGTCACCTTTATTGGGATTAGTCCGGTTTCCTCACGATGTTTTCCTTCGCCGAAAAGCGACTGATACTCAAATGATATATCGTACATAAGTTCCGAAAAACTCATTTGTTTGCCCCGCGACCTCCGGATTGAAAGTCGCACGATCTAACCGCTAGGCTTTTTACCTTTCGTTATATTATGTTTTATTTTTAGCAAAATTTGTAAAACGAAGTCAATGTTAATAAAAAAGCTAATTAATCTTTATAAATCAACGTGCAATGCTGGATCAATTATGAATAATTACCTGAACACTAATTAATATTGCGGTTCCCTTTGTGACTTCCACAACCTATCGACCAACAGCTCCAGCCGTGGAACAAGAGCCGTGTGATTTTAAAGAGTTACTTTGTATCAAAATAGTGAATGAGGAAAAATACTGTGTGGCGGCGTGTGCACAATCTAATCAGTTAACGAACTGTGACGGACGAACGCCGAGAATTCCTTAATTAGGACATTAAACTATGTATAATGTATTACCACCCATCGCTTTATGAGAAAGACGATATCGTCATGCCTTTATTATACGACTGATAACTTGATATCATGCCGCGTGGTTTATGGATTTCGGCAATTTAATAGCAACTTTCTTTTTTTAAAGTATGAAACAATGAATAACTGTATGAAGTTTAAAAATATATCTTTTTATGCTGATCATTATACTTAAACTTTAGAATAATACTACGGTACTTACTAGACATGCGCGAAACAGTGCTTCAAAAAGTAATGCTATATCACATCACTTTTTCGAAAACGTAATGTTACACTGAGATATCACATCACTTATCACTCGAAACGAAACATTTACCCGAACGAATACAGCGCGCGGGCGCGCGCGTGATGGCAACATCACACTCATCACAGTCATCACAGTACTAACTACATTACGCAGCGAGTGTTAGGACTCTAGGGCGTATCATATCGGCGCGTCGATCTATTAGGCATTGCGTTTTGTCACCGCCATGTGATAGATCGTTTTTGTTAATGTTTTTATTTTTATAGTCGTAAAATATGCTTCATAGATAAAAAAGAAAAGAAAATATCTGTTAATTAATGAGATAACGCCATCGAGAGTCACGTAGTAGTATTTTTATTTGGGTATATCAATAAAATTATGATATGATACTGATACGAGAATGTACTGTAAACACTAGCTCACTATTAAATTAAAGATAAATAAGTAACTTCACTCGTGCTTAATTTAGTTTGCCGCGAAAGTCAACCAAACCAAACATTTCACAACAATAATAAACAGTAAATACGTTTTTGTTCGTCAAATTCAAACTCGCAAGCGAATTATCATTTTGCCGCATCCTTATAGGTAAAATACTAAAAACATTGTAAGCTCTATGTTAACGCATTACAGTTTTAAATCGATTGCAGGTGCAAAAATCCGTTATCGTATCAATTTAATGAAATTTGCAATAACTCAAATGCGACTGCTACCGACCGGCCGAGCGGACCGATCCGAAGTGTTCCGAAAGCATTGCGGAATGAGAGCGAGCGAGCAGTGAGTGCGGGTGCGAGCGGGATAGCAAAGTAATGATAGCATGGCAACCAAACATCACACATCACACCATCACGTCTCATTGCTCATTATACATTACGCGGATTCTACTTGAACGGACCTTTCGTACCGACTACCGGCGCGTCAATCTATATTGATGCTTTACGAGTTTACGCGCGCTTCGGCCAGTCATATGCTCGAGTGATGTTTGAAGTTGAAGTAATGCTTGGTTTCTCGGAGTGATGCGTAATGCAACATTACGCGTTTGAGTGATATCTCATTTGTGATGTTACGCGCATTACTTACACATGTCTAGTAATTATTGCTCTTACAAATCAATTTATTCGTTTATTCTTTACTTTTAGGTAACTAATGAAAGATTGGTTTAATATGAAAACTCAGAAAGATAAATCTGTAATATTTTGCTAACACTGAACGACTACATTGGAGAATATATTTTGTCCCATCGCCATTTCCGAAACCCACGAATCCCTTTGCAAAAATAAAGTAAACCCGAGATAAAAGAGCCTACCTAGCTTTTTGAGGGGACGTTTATCGCAGACTTCTACATCCAGGCGGTACTAGGCCACCAAAAACGTGCAGACACCACCGGCTGGATTTGGCTGGATCACGTGATGCAAGTGGATCAAGTGCGCATACCGTATCCATCACGAGCAACATGAGTCCCGCTCTCGTCGGGTTGCTGTGTGCGGTGGTCACGCATTTAGTCAAGAGGATGGGGAAGATAATTTCAAAATGTTAACTTACCTTAAGTGAAGAAATATTTCTCCTCTGCATTCATTTAATTCGAGTAATTTGGTTGTATTTCTTCAATTTGAAGTTAAATTGTTATTAATTTTTAATCGGCAAACAAACGATCACCAACAATATCTGGTTTTTTAATAATATTGCGTAGCTGCCTTCGACTGACTGTGACTTTTGTAGAAAGGCAAACTGTTTTTCGTTTTCGTGTACCATGTAGCATAATCGTCACTTACTTCTTCTCGTAAAAAATACAAATAAGTAAATTAGTAATTTTATTTATACGTCTGACAGTGACATTATTCATTGACTTTGACAATCAACTGACGAACGCTCCCGCGACTGCACGCTGCAAGCAGCAGCAGTCGGCCGCTGCAGTAATGTCGCACCAGTAATGTCGCAACGGTAGTGCAGCTGCAGTTGGAAATGGACTGTCACCTTAAGGCCTAGTTTTCCCTCTGGGTTGAAAGGTCAGATGGCAGTCGCTTTCGTAAAAACCTAGTGCCTGCGCCAATTGTCGGGATAAGTTACCAAGTGGACCCCAGGCCCCCATGAGCCGTGGTAATAACACTAATAACCCGGGACAAACGCTAGGAAGAAGAAGATAACAAAAGGTGCCATACATATGTACCTTCTGGTTTGTTGGTGGTTTTGTTTTGTATAGGAATAAGTCTAGTTAACGAATTACATATTTTTGTTATAACACCATTTAATATAATTTACAGTTAGGGCAAAATGAGTCGACCCAAAAAGTGCGATTAGGTCAAATTTGTATAATATACAAATACTAAACAATATTTTTTTAGCATTGAAATGACGATTTAATAAACATAAATAAATTCATTTGACTCAACGCCAAATCACCAAATAACACAAACACCAAAAAGTTAGAAATTTTATCCTCAAAAATGATTCTAACATATGATTCAAAATACCTGTATTACTTATACGTAATTGATTTGTTAATACACAGTAAGTTAAGCCACTAACTGATACTGTTATACGAAAGCATATTGTACACACACCTAAGTATAACAAAGAGAAGTGCGGGATGGACGGTTTAAAAGCCTTCGCAAAAGGTCATAATACTATTATTGTGACTATGACTAGACATAAGTTATGACTTGTGCTGCAAACATAACTATCTCCATAATACAAAACAGAATTAAGGGAGGTTAAAATAAAACCCATGAAAAAATAGACGTATAAAAATAATTTCTAAGATCTAAAATTGTAATCCGGAAGATATCACAAACACGGGCTTAAAAGTAGCTGATGCCATCAATCACCGTAAAAGTTATACCGTAAATTCTTGCGTTGTTGCCAATTTTATCCGGAAATGATAGGTGCAGGCGTGAGGGGCTAGTGTGGCATTTTTCGCAGCTAAATATACGGGTGACGGGACGGGAGTGACGCGCGCTGACGCCGGCGCACCCACGTCAGCGCCCACTGAATCACGCGCAGCCAGTGATCGGGCCCTGTGGTACCCACCGCTCACTAAACGCAGCCAGCAGCCTCTTCTAACAACTATATTTTTGTTTGATATCACGTTAGTGATAAACAAGAATATAATCTGACTGATAGTAAGGCATTACCGCATCCTATATAGGCTTGCAGCTCCAGCGATGTCACTAGCACGTTGCCAACCCTTTAAAAACCTGTACACTCATTTTTCGAAGAATCTTACACTGTATTTCTTCGAGAAAACCTCGACTGACATTTAGTTCATGTCACAGTCCGGCGAGCGCTTGTGTTTTATTTAGTCTTTTTTTTACTATTTCCAAGCAGTGAGGACGAACACCTCGCCGGCTGCGAGCGGTGCGGTGGTAGAAAGCAGTCGTGACTGGTAGAGTATGCCTCATGGCATTAAGTCCGCCTTTTGTACTATAAGGTTTTCTTTTGTGCAATATAGATTAAATAAATAAATATCGAGGTTCCTTGGTTTCCATAGAGATTTTCATTGATTCTTATTAACTTCATTACCTACTAAGCCAAATAGAAATACAGTTTCTTCCCTAAAGTTGTATTATTTAATTATATGCAGTGAGGACGAACACCTCGCCGGCTGCGAGCGGTGCGGTTAATTTTTTTCCTTCTCGTTTTTATTTTACGACTTTGTCGGGGTAACTGATTTATATATTCGTGCCAAATTTTAGCTCTCTAGCATTAACGATCACGGAGCTAAGCCGCTAACAGACAGACAGATATGGCGAAACTATAAGGGTTGCTAATTGACTACAAAACCCTAAAACTTCATGTGGAAAAGATTTGCTTTGCCTCCCTTTTATTTTATACAAAAAAAAAGTTGGCCACGTCAAATTAAGCCGAATCTTTTCAACTGTCAATGGATTGACATGGGGTTTTTAGGGTTCCGTAGTCACCTAGGAATCTTTATACTTTAGCCTTGTCCATCTGTCTGTCTGTCTGTCCGTCTGTCTGTCCGCAACTTAGCTCCGTGATCGTTAGTGCTAGAAAGCTGAAATTTGGCATGAATATATAAATCAATTACGCCGTCAAAGTCGTAAAATAAAAAGTAGAAAATAAAGTGTGGGATGGATGTCGTTAAATAGGTCTTTTAAAACTAATAAGGGTCTTCAAAAATCATTTTTTGATAATCGTTATATTTACGGAATCATCACTCTGAAAGAAAAAAAATGTATTTCCTCCTCTATTACCTCTAACTTCTGAACTATGGGTCTAAAAAATATGAAAAAAAATTGTGGAAGTAAAATTTAGTTAAGACTTTCAAGGAAAACTATAGCGAACTTGATAGGCCTAGCCGTTTCTGAGTTTTGGCAAAAAGCCTACCTTGACGGATGGGTAACTACGGAACCCTACACTGAGCATGGCCCGACATGCTCTTGGCCAGTTTTTCTTCAGATGACTGAGCTAACATATTCTAAACTAAAAATTTGAATTGTTTTGAACAGTTACGAAAAAATGACGTTTTCTTAAATCGCCTATTTTTGCGTGAAGATATTCGAGATATGAGCAAAAATCTGAAGGTACCTTCAACCCCCCCCAAGTTTCTATGGAGATCAAACATTTTTGTGAGTGCGGGACTTGAATCGTTGTTTCACGGCATATTATTACAATTAAAACTTATAGAATATTATAAAATATAGGTAGTGTAAATGTAAAATATTTTTAATAATATTGCATGCGCTAGGCAGTTATAATTATTGTACGTCACAAGACATGTTACAGAGAACAAAAATTGTTTATAACATCTGTATTCATTACCTGTAATGCACAATATATAAATAAATGATTCTAAATGTAAGAAAAGCGGGACTGGAAACTTTGTATATGGGCATATTATTAGAATAAAACAAAAAACATTCCAGCGTTTAAAAAAAATCTTCTCTTAAAAGAATTAAATAGGGGTTGAAAGTTTGAATCCATTACAAATGCTATAAAACCTCATAGATAAACATAATGTAAGATTAAAAAAAGTTATTTTAACCTTCTTGATAATTCAACCCCTAAGGGGGTTAAAAAAGTGATAAAAGTTTATATGTAGTACGAGTTTTTAAGCTAGGAACTTGAAACTTGGTAAACGGGCATTACCTCTATATTCAAGTACTTAGACGAAAACTGATACATATGTATCACCTTTTTTGAAAATTAATTCCCTAAGTTAGTGAAAAAAGGGTTGTAAGTTTAAATCGGGAACGAAAATTTTTGTAAGTAGTGATCTTGAAATGTCATAAAAAGGAATACACAATAATAGGAAACAAGAAAAGTGATTTCAGCGTTTTTAGAATATAAATTCCCCAAGGGAGTTAAAATGGCGTTCATTAAAAGTTTGTATTAATTCGTATTGGTGAAAAAGGGTTTAAAGTTTGTATTCGATTGGAATAGTGGACTTGAAAATCTCCTTAAGGGATTGAGAGGGATTAGTAAGTAAGTAAGTAAATATTCTTTATTGTGCACCATACATTTAAAAATAGACAGGAAATGAAAAAACACGTAAAAGTTAGGTAACAACAGGCGGTCTTATCGCTAAGAAGCGATCTCTTCCAGACAACCTTTGGGTAGCAGGAAACTATGAACTTACAACATTGAACGGGTAGTGCCGATATACATATAATTCAACAAAATGAAGACGCAAACAATATAATACATACCTACATACTAATAAAATAAATACATATATACATACATACATTATATATTATACAATCATAAATAAAGGCAAGTTAAGGCAGCAAAAGGTAATGAGTCTTCAAAAGATTTTTGAAAACGGGAAGGGATTTAGCACGTCTAATGTCTAATGGCAAAGCATTCCACAACCGAACAGCACGAAAAGAAAAAGAGTTGCTATAAAATTTTGATGATGAAGGTGGTGGAGCAAGGAGATGCATCTCCGCACAGCGGACCGAGGAAAGATAGTTGAAACGCTTTTTAAGATATAGAGGGGTGGAGGGGTTGAAAAGAATGTTATAAAGAAGTACAAGAATATGAGAGTTACGGCGATGACGAATAGGGAGCCACTTGAGCTGGGTACGAAATTCAGAGACGTGGTCATATTTGCGTAATCCAAATATGAATCTTATACAGACGTTTTGAAGGCGCTCAAGTTTATTTAGCTGGTCCTCTGTTAGATCAAGATAGCAAATATCGGCATAATCCAATATAGGGAGAAGAAGAGATTGAGCAAGCGCAATTCTGGTAGCGAGCGGCAAGAAGCTACGAAGCCTGCGAAGTGACCCCAGAGAAGCAAACATCTTCCTACTGATCTCACTTATCTGTGGTACCCAAGACAGTGTGCGATCAAATATAACTTCAAGATTTTTTACCTGGCTCGATAATGGAACCGGGACACCATCAAACACTATGAAAGGTAAGTTAAGAAAGTCAATCCGAGAAATGAGTTGAGAGCTGCCTAAAATTATATTAGCTTGCGACTTACACGGATTAACTTTCAGCCCATAGCGTTTGCTCCAACTGGAAATGTGTTCCAAGTCCCGATTTATGGAGCCGATACTCTTAGGTAGATTGTTAATTACGCATGGAGAGTAAATTTGGAGGTCGGGATTATATCGAGAACAATTTTTTTCACTTAGGGGCTTGAAACTTCGTAGGTTGTGTTAGACAAATCTGTGACTAACCGAACAAACAAAACAAGTGATTAACCGTCCCTATTGCTACCTTTTGCTGCATAATGTTCTATGCTCATGCATATAACCACCACCATACAAATCCACGCGTACGAAGTCGCGGGCAACAGCTAGTTAGGCTTATACATACATATACATAAATACATACTTTAATACATCATGACTGTTGTGTTATGCACTTACCAACTAACCGGCCGTCAAATTTAGTATACACGAATTACGTTTAAAATATGAACCATCCTCTTTGTTCAGTTGGTTAATATTTATCATTATAAAGGTACAATTGAAAGACACTAATATCACAGGATAAAAATATCTAAAATCTTGCTATAATGTTTAACTCTGATGTGACAATCCTATTTCCATATAAATTTAGTAAATCCTTAGAAATGCAGTATCTCCGAAGTCCTGCTATTTGAGCATGTGATTTTTTTTGGATTGTTAATCACCATAGTGTGCATCTACCTAAAATAAAAAATACATTGCTCCAACATAAACACAAAGTAGAAAAAACTGTTTTTCTAAAAAACATAAACAACTAAATTACTTCTTAGGTATAGCACCTACACGTTTTTTTCTTTTGCATATAGTTATTAGATGACACTATGGCACATTTTATTGTAAATACATCACATGGACGCCCTTAACCCTTTTCCAGGCATAGTACGATTTATCGACTACATACGCGCCATTAGAATTTCAATTTTAGAATTCCGATTTAAGGTTCAAATTAGATTACACTTTCAGGAAATGTTACTTGTCTTCAAATGAATCATCAAAGCTGGATTAATTAGTAGATTGGTGCGGCCTGGAAAAGGGTTAATGTTTGTTTTAGGACCAAAAGTAAAAAACAGTTCTTAACTAAAATCACAAAAACTTCAATTACTCAAAAACTAAGCGAAAGAGAAACGCATGGCTGCCGTCCCTTAAATCGGCCAACAACTACATTAGCCCAATATGCATTGCATTGCATGGATGCGATCGAGGATCATGCATTTTGGGGATTATATTGTAGCTATAAGTATAAGTAGACCAAAAACCAATTTGTTTATAAAAAAGGAATGTTTTAAGTCATGCCTCGAAGTGCACACGTGCCCTTTCGGGTTGTTGAAAAATGTTATAAAAAACATGCAAAAAATACGCGACCTGTTCGAGGTGATTTTGATCCCTAGTTATTTATTGATCTTGTTTATATGATCGAATCTTACGTAAAATAAAAACTGCACATACTCGCAGTCTCGCAGTTAACAGCTTTACAAAAATACTATAAAAGTTGTAGTACTTGAAGAAAGACAACATGTGCAAGTCAATTAGTCATGTTACTTTTATATCAAGTGAAATCCGTAAGTCAGTCAGTCGCGACCCCCGGATGGACAGAAAAATTACCAAAATTACCTTGCGTTCCTTAGGCAAGGGTCAAGGGGCAATGAAATGGCGCCTATCACATTTTTGTCAAAATTAAGAAGGAAATTAATTTCCGCATAAATAACCTAACTATATTTATACGGAGATGAATTTCCTACTGTCTTCTCGGGCATCCAGTATTATCTCAACATACCTTATCTGTATCACTCATACAAAGTGTCGTTCATTCAATTCGTGCCAGCTTTCGTGAACACGAAAAAGAGCATATTATTTTATTTATTTGTATTGCATTTAAGGAAACTGTTGCCTTGGAATTAGAGAACAACTAAAGAAAGTTATGACCTGAACAACACATCATAGTTTCTAAATAAAGATAAAACATAAGCTTAGTGACTATAGTATTATTTGTTTAAAATTATAAATACTTTTTTATTTCTTTTAATTTAATAGATTTTTATACACTTTTATAACTTGTTTGGTAGGCATGTTAATTTAACAAACATTAACATTTAATTAACATTGTAATTCACGTTTTTATTATTTTTTGTAAAAGAACACATTAGGTAACAATTGACTACAAGATATACCCTCCTAAAAAAAATTGTTTGAAAACGATGACGTAACCGGGCCTCAGGAGGATACAGGACGTAACAAAAATAGTGGGGACGCGTTTAAGGCCATATTCGGAGACCTATCAGAATTGAATAAGAAGTATAAATAATGGAGATACAGTATTGCAAGTGAAGATTTTTAATATTCTATTCAGATTTCTTACATATTAATACTTTTTGAGATACAGAGGAAAAAGCAAATGTCTTCTTTTTTCCGCCTTGTCTTGTCTATAACTTTTGAAGTTTTTTTGTGTGCGTTTAAACACTTTGAATACATTTTTCTACTTATATACTTACATCATTCAAATTCCAATTAGGTATCACACGTATTTTTAGAAGTAGTTATCTCTATTTTTCACCGTTTTGAACTTGTCGAGTAGACTACTTAGTTGGGTCATAAGTTCTGTCATAAAGGTTTTGACTGATAAAATATTATGCAAAGCTTGTAATAAAAAAAGTTTGCCATGAATTGAAAACTTGTTTTATACTGATCAAAACGTAATATGATTAGTTTAAAATTTAGATCGCGTCTTACTTTACTACTTGTTTACTTTAGGATTGACGTTAAACGCAAATACGCGGCTGGATCGTGAAAAATTATACTTTACCAAAGGGAGTAAAAATCAGTGTCACATTAATAAAATAGGTACTATCGTTTATTTATATGAACCTACTTTATTAGAACGTTATTTTATTACCTGCAATTAGTTTTCCGATAAGTCTGTACTTCAGCTAATACCCTTCAAACTTAGTGTATTTTCAGTGATACGCAAATTTTTGACTGCCATCCTACGAGTACGTTTGGTAAAACACGTACAGTTGCAGGTTGGCAATACCAATACACATGATTATATATTTTAAGAAAGATAAAAGATCCAGCTTCAATGTTATTAAGATTCGACCTTGTAAACAAGAAAAATTAATAACTAAGGATCAAAATCACCTAGAACAGGTGGCGTATTTTTTGCATATTTTTTTATATTTCTGAATATTACATAGAATTGTGCAAAACTAAGACCGCAAATTAAGTTGTGTTTCTGAAGTAATAATGGGGTTCAAGAAGTTTTTAAAATTGGTCAGTACTGTAAGCCGTCCGAAATGAAACATCTGATCTGCTAAAGCGTGAATGTGAATGTTACCCTGGAGCCTATTCGACTTGGAAATATTACATTTTACGGGTATAACTAATAATATATATATTTTTAAATAAATAAATAAATCTTTATTGCTTTAAACCTTACGTTACATTTCATATTATAAAATTTATGAGTAAGCCAGGTGTATTAGATTTGTAACACATTTAGGTAGTGGGGTTGAGCCTCTGCCTCCCGAACTAGGTCAAAGCCTGTGACTCAGGAGTCAGCGATTCCTCCTAGGTGAGAGCACTTGAATTGGTAACAATGGTATCAGCAATAGAAATCCGTAAACTGGAAAATAAGGTAAATGATAAAGATTGTAACTAATATAAAAAAATAGAAGTAAACCAACTAATACTGGAGCACATTACAACCATACGTAGCCATATTACATGTCATATTGCCCCCGTTCTGATGCGCAATATCTGATATTGTCTGGTACATATGAAAACTAATTTACTTGAACATCCCTGAAAATTTCCTCGCTTGACTAGCTCTATATGTTAACTACCTATTTTTATCATAGAGTTTTCAGCATTCCTGCTATAATTCAAACAGTAAAAATATTGTCTGGTAACCCTACATAACACCGCCTGAGTCACCCGCGCTTGGGCCTGTTTGTGACCCCGTCCCCGACAAGTCGAGACTTGCGCGCGGCACGCCCTCACCGGGGAGGGCAGTCAGGAGAGACCTATCGCCCGGAATAAAGTTCGTATTGGAGTCTGAAGGCGTACCGCGAAAAAGGAAAATCGTAATTACGTTCTCCTCTCACACGGCTATGGAAGAGTGATAGAGGCAGATAACGAAATTTAGATTTTCGTTTTTCGCGGTAGGCCCTCTGTACCTGTATCAAATTCTTGTGTTCGCAATTCGCTATCGATAAGATAATATTACAATAGGAAGTGGATTGATCGTATTAGCCCTGTTACGCCCTCAACATTAAAGCGTTACTAGTATTGTTATACTTAAATTAATTTAATTTAAATGTGGTCCTTGCTGAAGGCATGTCTCGAATGGCATAAAGAAGTACATAAGTACGTAGTACGTACATGTTTAAATAAAATAGTACATACATATACATAGACTCTACCTACTTAAGTAAGAGAAACAATAAACATTTTGAACTAAGAAATAGTAATTAACCCACCTATAGACATATATGATAGAAACAAGGAGGAATAATAAGCATAGATAACATATGTTCTCTATATATTTTTTTAGTTGGAATTAGTACCTAAAGCCAAATCCAGTTTTATCAGTGACAAAGCCTTCGAGTTCAACGAGGCCGCGCGGCGCTCTGCTGACGTCACTATGATAGGTGTTTTATCGTAAATTTCTGCTAACAAATGGAAAGATTTCTCTTGGCTAAGCAAATATCAAAATAACGCTTGATATTTTTACATTCTCGTCTACATAGGTACTCGTATCTGATGCAGCCAGTGGTGTACAAGTACAATAATAATTTATTGCTGGTGATAAGATAACCTATGTATCTTGACCTTTGCGGTGATGGCACAAAGAAAGATACAGATTGATATACCGAGACACGTACTTAATTATAAGTACATACCTTCTGCATGCAAATTATAATAGAGTAGAGTACATAAACCTAAAATCATGTCCCCATGCTTCCTTTCTTTGGATACAGGTGTTAAAGATTCAAGCTATTGATCACTAAGGTCAACAGACGGCAATGCCATGATATTTCTTTACTATATAAATTCAGAATGCTTGCTCCGTGCGTCAATAAAGAGAATGACGGTGGCGCATGTTTAATTTATCAGCATTACGTTCATTCATTCAGCATGTTTGGTAATGCGGTCTTTCTGTCTAATATGGGAGTCAAATTACTTTACACGTTCCGTGTGGTGGCGCGCGGCGTAGATGAATGCGAGTCAAATTACGCTCATCGATGAACGGCCGGTGCCATTAACAGGCGGCCGTTGGAAGTGTGTGACGGATTCGTTTACGTCATCGTCAGAGGAAGCGCTTCTTTTACCGGCCTACCCCCGGGAGAGAAGCGATAAAAAGAGAAGCGGAAATGCTCGTCCGTCTGTCAATGCGGCGACAATGTCGTGCTATTTGTGTTAACGAGCGATTTATTTCAGTCGGTCGCGGCGTGAACGGCCGCGGCGGAATTTCGGCCGCGAGGAGTCGGTTTCCGTTAGCTTGCAGCGTCTTGTCAGCCCAGCGCTCCGGAGTCGGCGCTGGCGCACGCAGCCGCCCTCGCCGCTCCAGCTGACCACCGGCTCCCTCTTGCGACCATAATATTCGTACAAAGAAATTTCGAGATAGAGCTGACTCATACCGCGTCAACTGACGTCGTCGCACTTCGCTTAGTAACAAACACTTATAATGAACACTATGTAATTCGCTTTTTGTCACAAATTCCGCATTAAATTTTTGCACAAGTTTTTGGGTGTTCTTACCTGGTGGATTTAATCGCACGTGACATGCGAGGTCCATTAAGCGGGTGGGTCCAGTGGTCACTCACAGCATTGTGCACAGTAATATCCGACAGTAATGGCACTGAACGACGGCGCGCGCGTCGGTCTGACGGGCGCGCGCTCACGGAACTGACTGCGCCGACGCTGCATTTGGGTCACTGTCAAGCGGTATGGTGGGGCGGACAGACGTTCGCCTCTGAAAATTTATTAGCGTCTCGCAAATATTTTTCATCGGCCGCAGGCGTTTTTCCCTCGCGTCTTGCACCAATGCGCTCGTTACAGATTTTGGTGGACGCTGTACGCGTGGCGCGCTCCATTTTACAGTTCTGGCACTTTAAGTGTTCCGTAGAGTCTTAATACTCAAATTACTGCACTTGTGTTACTTAAAAGTTGTACCTTCATTTAATTAATTTATCCAAATCGCTCGCTCTAGAGCTCATAATCAAGTTGGTATTATATTGATATTAAATGTTACGTTTCTAAATAACCCCTTAAGTTGAACATTTCCCAGTTGTAGCAAATATCTTGTCATATATATTATGTTTCAGATTTTAAGTTACTCGTATAAGGGGTCTAACCATAATATTAAAAGAACGGTAGGTGTGATCAAAATACATTTATTTGGCACAATGAATATAACCTCTTCCAATCTAACTAACCACACGACAGTAGTACGCTTGTCGCTTAGACAAGCAATTATATTGTATCGAGTTCTAACAAAACAAAACGTACTGACCTGCTAATAATACAATCAACGTAACCACTTGTAATTTGCATCGACTGTCATCGTTCGACTGTCATCGTTCGAATGTCACCTCCCGAATGCTCGTTCAATATTTAAGATGGAGGGATCGATCACGTGACTCTTCACGTGATCGATCGTTACAAATACTTTTAATAGTATAGTTAGCTTATTTAATCTAGAAAAATGTATTATAATGACAAAATATCTATATAAACTAAACAGTATCCTTACAGCTCGGCCATCCTGCTAGAGCAAGTCCCTTTGCTCACCTACATTTACCATTAGGTTACATTTTAGATTTACTCGTTTCATATCAGTATATTACAAAATAAAGTATTTTAACTAAGCAATACGAATTTCAAAATTCTAAAAGTAAATCTGCAAGTAGACCTCAAGGACTCTTTTACAAGTCAATACAACATTTATAGTAACATCATGTAGTGACATGAAAAAAATATAACAACATTTACAAATACAACGGCCAATACCTAGGTAAACATTACATTATAATTATCTTAAAATAAATAATGACTACAGTAAAACAGAGACATATTGTCTCTATGGTAAATAATACATTAAATCTGGAGATGTAAAAGGTCCCCAATATCAGAGTACTAATACTAATAAGATTTGGAGATGTACAGTCTCTCCAAGTGTCAACATGAAATCTATACTAAATAAATAAATCACGCCTAGACTGTTAAGCTAGCAGTTTCATAAAGTATACAGCACACATAACTTAATTTGAATTATAATTTAATTTATTAACGTCTACAAAGCCTAATCGAAAGCATTTATTTTATAACAATAGTGCAATATTCACAAAAAAATATCAATTAATCTAAATTACCTATATCCTAGACTATTAGCCATGCTAACTAGCCATGATGATTACTCAGACCCATTCCATTTGGACTTTCAATGTCGTCGTCCCAATATCATCGTATGTTTTTTTTTTTTTTTTTTTTTCTTTTACTAACTTAACACCCAAGACAAATAAAGATAATAATAAAATAATAATTAATTAAGTTTATCATAGTAATAGTGCTCAAGTGAATCTCCATATCGAGCTTTCTTGGACAGCATAGTTATTAAAACTTCCGTGTAATCATCACGACTTGGAAATAATTCTACAAGCTTCCTTTTCCACTCTGACCACGTGTATAGGTTAGTGCTGAGACCCTGGTACCAACATTTAGCAAGACCTGTAAGTTTCAGAAGCGTGAAATGTATAATCTCTTTCTCTGCCCACCCGTAAGTCTCAGCCCACTCCTCTACTTTTGTAAGCCATGTAGGAATGGTTTGATCTTTCGATATTGGATCGAACTCGAGAATCTTCATCTCTTCAATATCTTTATGATGATTAGAAATTTACTTATAGTATTTTCACCAGATTCATTCAGGTAGTCTACTTACTATCTACGACACGATCGACGCATGGAGAGTGAGAGTACAACCTTTTATGTTTAGAGGTTACACGATAATAACAGCTAGTAATAATAATATGTTGTGATACTTATGTATATACTACTGTGTGACATGTAAAATTATATATAATTTTATTAATAAATATCTTAATCTCTTAATCTCTTAATCTGATAGTCGTCATCAGAACTACTACTACAAACATAGTGCCTCTTTCTCTCCATGCGTCCATACCGTATTGGACTTACATGATGTCGCGGATGCTTATAATTATGCTAGATGTCTTCATAAGAGGAACTCCACGACCATCCGCAATTTCTTGCGCGCCCGTGCGTCTATGGCGACATGCTTCAACTGCACGGAACATGTCTGGACCCAAATTTGGTGTTCGTGAACGTGGCACTCTCTCACACCGTAACTCGCAATCATACTCTTCATCATGCAGCAAGTGTTTGCGGCTTTGCCTACCTTTCAGGCTCCCTTCCGCTCCCTCACTTGGCATGGCAGATGTTTTAGGCGTTGGACGTTCCCGAATCTCACATTCGTTAACGTCTACTTCCGCGACATTATGATCGGAGCTGCGCTTCTCTCTGCGCCCATTATTGCTGACCTTATCGTCATTTGCGTCCATCACTGAAACTTAGATTTGTACGGATAATATCATTGTTCATTCAAAATATTAATCGTCCTTACAAAAACATTACGAGTATCGTTGCGGCATTTTGCAACATATGCTTAAAATATGATTAGGTAGAAAACACGTTGTTCTTTTAAAAGAGCTCTATCAGCCGACAGGATACCTTGATTTCAGTTAAGTTTTATTATTAATTTTTAATACCATTAAAACTATAATATTAGCATTTCCAACAAGCTGTAACAGCCCGAAATATCACCCCTGCCAATTTATTAAATTTCATCAAGTCCTGAGAGTTTTCAGGAAGCGACATGTCAGGTCCTTTCTGATAAAACTCTACACTATATAAAAATATATTAATTTTAAATCAAGTTTTAGTCGTTTTTAGTAGCCTGAAATATCGTTTCAAGCCATTTCTAATGATACCTTACGCAATGTCAAAACATTGGAAATTATCACGAGTTTCAGTCGCCATCAGCAGCCTTAAATATCGTTTCAGGCCGTTATGAATGAATCTCTACACAATATATGAGATTTAAAATTTTAACAAGTTTTAGTTATTTTCAGCAGCATGAAATAACTACTGTTTGTGGAGACCGGTCTGTTTAAGCTTACACGGGGTACAGGTTATGTTAAAGTATGTAACTTTACTTTTGAGTGACATTAACGTGAGCCACTTCATTCGGTTCTCGTCTGTTTTTTTTTTTTTGTCTTTTAATTATTTATATAAGAATTCAAGCCTTGGCGACCCTCTACATCTCTAAAGATAATTTAATATATATTTTTATATTTTATCTCTGACACTTAGAGACTTATACATCTCTAAAGAATTTTAGTATTTTATGGTTTTATTTTTTTATCATAGTTTTTTTTGTGTAATTTGACATTTAGAGACAGTATACATCTCTAATAAAGTATTTATTATTTCATAGATTCGATATTTGTAATTGTTTTTTTTTAATTTATTGTTTGTAAAAATGGACATGTAAAAGTGCCCCTGTGGCCTATTTGCTGAATAAATGTTTGATATTTGATATATTTGATACACTATATCAAAACTCTAAATTTGCATCAATTATTAGTGTTTTTCGCAGCCTGAAATAACGTCTCAGGCCGCATCAAAACGGTTTCATTATTTTTCTTATAAAAATCATCTTAATTCCCCTCGTCATGTTACATTAAAATTATCCTAACATCACAAGGTATTTATGTATATGAATCTATTATATAGATTAATTATTGATTTATTTATCATATCGTTTATTTTCTTTATACCAATAATTTGATCACTATTTGAATAAACAACTATTCAATTTGTTCATATAAATGTAAGACGAGCAAACTCAAGCTCACCTAGGGAATTCGAACAATAAAAACTAATAAAAAGAATAGGCAAGTTTGCATCATTGCCACACCATCACGCATCTAGCTTTAAGCATAACGTAAAAATATATATTTTCAATAAAAGTACAATAATAAAAAAACCATTTTATTGCGAACATCGAACTAGAATAACTATAAAAGACTGACTTGGGCTCAAAAATGACCCCTCGGCTACTGTGCCGAAAACGAATCGACTGTGCGGGTAGTTCGAAAAACTCGCGCGATTTTCTAATGTAAATGTTGATGTCAACTTTAGCCAGTCTTCTCCGACAACACCGTCCTTGAAACGTCGGAGGTAAATTTAAAACTTAAGCGATTAAGTCCCATTTGTATAAGTTAAAGATGTGTAAAAATCGTGAAGGTTTAAATCAGTGAATTGACTGTACTAGGCGGAATTAGACAGCTTTAGTACGACAGCAGCCTTCTGTGGCATAACATGTCAGCCCATACAAAATTATTAATTCAGAAACCTATATCAAATGCCTTATTGTGCGTTTATTGGTACCAACAATTCAATACAACACAAGAAGAAGAATGGGATTAATTGGTTTGTGTAAGTTTAATTCCTAAACATGATAAATAATTATTTAAATTAACAGACTGTTGTAGACTAATACGCTAAACCAAATGTCGTAACTATATGTATCAGTTTCATAATAACTCATGCCCTTTTGGGCATACTTTGATACGGGGTGACAGAATGAGATGGCGTTATGCAATATTTTACTTTAAAGGAACTCCAATTACTTGTTCTTATGTAAAATATCAAGTACGGTGCAAATTTCTTGCCGATAAACTTCCTGTTTTATTTATTCAAGTTTCACAAAGGACCGGAACCAAGGATCGTTACCGGTATTCTGACTACCGGTTTTAAATTAGGTATAACCGGTTATAGTTGTATTTCGCAATTTTTATCACTAAAGCTTTGATTACCGGTATAATCAATAACCGTACTCATGTCTATTAGTGATTTTGCCATTAGACAACAATATCTGTATTTGACATTTTACCCTTAAAAACCATTACCGGTTATACATGTCAATGTCAATACACTCCTTTATTTGTGACTTCGAAGATGTTGCGCTTTGCGTATTGCTAAATTGTCAGAATATTTCAGACTTAGTACTTTGGCAAGGCTTTTCCTTTGCGAATAAAAATGAAGGACATCGTTACTTAAATAATTTACTTTCAGCAGCAAATAATATTAATCTAGGTACTACTACTACACTTCAGCCAGCTATGCAAAATATTATCACGTGACGTTACAGTATTAGACCTATTTGTCGTGATTTAGTAGTAGTGTCTGATTGACATCTTACCTTTCAAGTACAATGAATAGCGGTATTGAATAAAGGTATTTAATATTGTAAATAGTCTATATATAGCGGTAAAACAAAAACAATACCTCTAATAGAAATATAGCTATTCTTTTTATAGCGGTATTAGTTTGAGAATTTATTTACAGGTATTAAGTAAAACCGGTTGCACAATCCCTGACCGGAACAGAAAATTCTTTGGACAAAAATGCTGTTACTTTAAACAGGCAGGCACCAGGTTGATTCACTTGGTTCCCTAGCCCAAACACGCGAATTTGTAGCGTACATTTCAAAGAAATTTATTACTATCAGTGAGAAAATGGATAAGTGGGACTTGAAGATAAGGTTGTTCTTACTCTTACTTATATTTTTGGTTATTTCATATGTATTATATTTAAAACAAAACAATATATTCAGTTAAGAATAATATTTCAGATGGAACGTACTGAAAATATCTCGGAGAGTTCAATTGAATCTAGTAACATTCCAACAAAAGGTCGTATGATAAATACTTTATTAAATTTCAAAATATTAAAATAAAACGTCGTCTCACTTATAATATTTTAACTTCAGGTTTCTTTCCATATTGCGTTGTTGTTTTGTATTATTTACATTTTATTGATACATAACTAAAAACGTATATTAAACTTGGGCAACATTCAACACTGGCATTTTATAGAATTTTGTATGTACTTTCATTGTTCCAAAATACATAATACATATGTACCGACATACACTTATAAAGTATAAACATGCCTAATCTTGACAATAAATACGCGTCAAACAATAATATATATGAATTGGTTCCATCTTAGTATAATTATTGTAAGATTTGACAACGCCAAAATATTGTAACGCAACAACGGTTCGACGCATAGAATTTTATTATAGGCAATCAAAACTTTTATTGATCAATCACAACTTTTTGTTTAATAGCAGGAATTAGTTTATTGAATATAATTCGAAGCTGCAAGAATATATTCACGGTGAAGGGGTAGCTGTCAGTGTCAGTATAGCTGGTATTTTCTATGGAGAGCGTTGTCTATATATATATATATATATATATATATATATATATATATATTCCGTCGCTGATTGCGAACCAATCAAAACATTATTAAATCAGACCGTTGTAATTGAAATTAATTGTATAATGAAGTAAAAATGAAAATATTCTAATTAAAATGCAACAATCAACCTTAGGATTTATATTTTACTTATTGGATTTATTGGAAATTAATCCACGCTCCACGCCACCAATCCGGGCTCCACGGTGCCCTACATTTGGCGACAGATGGAGGTGGCGGTAAATTGTCAAAGAGAAACTGTTCCCTCGAAGTGGCAACTACCTTCAGTGATGAGGAAACCGATGCAAGTAGGAGGAAGAAATTATAATTATCTAGTGTAAAATATGTAACTGTTATTTTTGTCCTAACAACTCAGGACCTGTCCTGACCTTGTCCTGACAAGCATACGTTTTAACGTATGTACTCGTTTAATATTACTCACGTAAGCTAATTCAGTTTTATGATGTTATTACATTACAATATTTTATTATTTCGTTTACTATTTTTATTTATTTAGTTGTCTTATAAGCTAACATTATTTAAGTGTGAGCACTAACCTCACATAAAAAAAATATTAGTCAAAATAAGTGGTCAAACATAGACAAACAATATCATCAGTCGTTATGCGTCAGTAATTGTATTCATTGTGCCAGGGCCGATTAATTAACTTTTGCAGGCGGGATAAACGAGTGATTTGTTAAAATACTCGCCTATCCTCACTTCTGAGATATAAGGGGTCTAACCATAATATAATATTAAAAGAACGGTAGGTGTGATCAAAATACATTTATTTGGCACAATGAATATAACCTCTTCCAATCTAACTAACCACACGACAGTAGTACGCTTGTCGCTTAGACAAGCAATTATATTGTATCGAGTTCTAACAAAACAAAACGTACTGACCTGCTAATAATACAATCAACGTAACCACTTGTAATTTGCATCGACTGTCATCGTTCGACTGTCATCGTTCGAATGTCACCTCCCGAATGCTCGTTCAATATTTAAGATGGAGGGATCGATCACGTGACTCTTCACGTGATCGATCGTTACAAATACTTTTAATAGTATAGTTAGCTTATTTAATCTAGAAAAATGTATTATAATGACAAAATATCTATATAAACTAAACAGTATCCTTACACTCGATGCTCGTGTGTAATAAACATGTTGGTTACAGTTCCTCAGGTCGCTTTTGCTAGATTTCTGGGACCTGATTCGACTGACATAAATGTACTAGAGTAGAGAGTGACATTTGATGAAGTGGAACTGCTGATGATGAACAGAACGGAACTCTTCAACGATGCATAGTTTGCTCGTTTGGCAATTTGTTCTCTTTGCATGTTTGTCTAGCAGTTAGGTTTTCAAGGCACATTTTTATATTTCTATCCTATTTAGTTTTTTTAAATAATTATCAGGTGCTTTATATCATGCATGGTGTGGAATAATTTATTTTAAATACAGTCGAATACCCTATTGCGGGTATCTTACCAGTCAATCATAGGGTAAATCTGAAATGTGTCAAGGTGGGTGCAGTGACAAAAAAATCTGTCTGTTTAATTTCATTGTACTAAATCCAAAATCAACAATAACCGTTCTTTCACTGGTCTCCCTCATTGAAGTCGGTTTTTCTTTAATTATTTTCGTCAGTAGTCGGAGATGCACTAAACGCAATGAAGTGCTGGCATACCGCAATGCCTGATTCTAACATGTAGGTACGAACCCCGGCCTTTACAGCTTCAGTACAGGATTCAGTACATTGCCACCTGCGTATTGAATACGACAAATGTTATCATTAATGTAGTGGTATTACTATTAACAATACCTTACGGATAAGTATCACGTCACCATGTTATTATAGTTAGGAAGGCGAGGTAGCTAAATGGCGTAATTCAACGGCGCCGTCGAGACCTATCAAAATCGAAAGATAAAATAATTTCGAAAAGAAAAGCTCGTATGGTAAAAACCATTTTAGCGGTAGGTTTAGCGTGTACCTACGGTTTTTCAAAAATGTTAAAAAAAACAGTTACTTGGGCATTCTCGAGCGCGTCAGATATTCATACTACGTATGCCCCAAGTGCCTCTGATAACAACGGTATACTAATCTGCCGGTTTGCGTGGTGGGGGTAGGAATATAAAGTAGTCAAAAATGCAAAAAAAAAAAATTTACTCGAGCGCGTCAGATTTTCGGAAGGGGTGTTAAGGAGGCCCCAAGGAAGCTCCCTTTAAAAAAACTGACGATTTCGGCGTGACGATAAGTTACGATGAATTTTTGAAAATGCAAATAAAAAAAGTTTTTTTGAAATACTCGAGCGCGTCAGATTTTCATATGGGAGCTTTATCTCGGTATCCTGAAAGCATATTTTCTTAATCTGACAAAAATGTTGGTGGGTTCTCTTAATCTGACCGAAAAAGGTTTTTTGGTTTCTTTTTTTTCCTTTCTTTCTCCTTGATAAAACGGGGATTTTAAGAATGACAATAAAGCGATAGATGCAACCAACGTAAATGTAGATGAAATGTAGTACGAATTGTATTATTTATTGTTATTTTAGAAGTTACGGGGGGGGGGACACACTTTTTACCACTTTAGAAGTGTCTCTCGCGCAAACTATTCAGTTTAGAAAAAAATGATATTAGAAACCTCAATATCATTTTTAAAGACCTACCCATAGATACCCCACACGTATGGGTTTGATGAAAAAAGATTTTTTGAGTTTCAGTTCTAAGTATGGGGAACCCCCAAAATTTATTGTTTTTTTTTTCTATTTTTGTGTAAACATCATAATGCGGTTCATAGAATACCTACTTACCAAGTTTGAACAGTATAGCTTTTATAGTTTCGGAAAAAAGTGGCTGTGACAGAATCGGACAGACAGACGGACATGACGAATCTATAAGGGTTCCGTTTTTTGCCATTTGGCTACGGAACCCTAAAAATGAAATGATATAAAAATATATTTCCGCGAAGCGCTCAGTCTGTATTACATGTTTATGGCAAATTCCTCTTTTTTGCTTCAATTCTTCACTTCGTTTTGCTTACGGTACGTCCAAAAAACAATTTGAGGATCAACAGGCTATTGAATAATATACATACATGAAACTGTACATGTTAATAATACTTTTGTATACAGATACGCGTAACTTTTTCCGAGTCCACGAAAATTGTCGAGAAGCTTTAGAAAAAAAAAATTTTGAGATATAGTAAAAGTCACATAATTTAATCATCGTTATTTCATATCAATTTTTTTTAAACACCCTCAGTTTTCGAGATAAAAAAACCGGGAGTTTGAGTTTTTATGATGCATCAAGTCAAAAAGTTTTAACTTTGGACAAAAATGTAAAGAGACCTTTTTTGTGTAAAATAAAATTACCTTTTTTGTTTATTTAAACTTTTTTTTTGTAAAATGTATCGTTCGCGACTTATATGCCGCAACGTGTTTTTCGGAAGACGAAATGGCTCCTCCACACTTCCGGTCATGCGGAAACCGGCAGATTTTGTATTTTTAGTAAGTTTTAGATTATATTTTTCAAAATAAAAAAAATAAAAATCGCGCTCGAGAATGCCGGATTGACGTTTTCTTTTTACAAGTTCGCGACCCTATAACTCGGCGGCGTCAAGGACTTATCGTCAGATTAGTTAAATTTAGTCTTAAAACACTAAAATCAACCCCCAATATCTTAATCTGACGCGCTCGAGTATTTCAGACTATCGATTTTTTTTTACTAATCTGATCGTATATCCTAGGCGCGCGTCACTACATATAGAGCTAAATACTTTACAAGGTTGTTCTATTAGGTCTAAGGTATCTCTCATATCTTAAACTGCCACGCTCGAGTATTACCGAAAATTCCCCTATTCGCCTCCCTAACTATTAGTAGGTGAGGTGCTGTTTACTCAAGTATAGTATTTATCTAGATCAGTCTGATATAACTGCAATATCTATTCTATTCTATTTTTTCTTCGTTGCCTAAACCAGACTCAGAGCGAATTCTATTCAGGGCTATTTCGTCACCTTTTTAAATCATCCACAATGCAATGTCGTCAGCATACAATTCCAAAATCGTCACCATCCTAACTTGTCCACATTGTTATATCATCAATTTCTTATCTTGTCCATGTATGGGCCAGTGCTAACTAATATATTTTGTAGCACTCGCTAAGGCCGCTCAGGATGACTTCGACATTTTCCTAAACTTGGCACTTTCCCATCTTGTCTTTTTCTTAACTTGCCATTTTCTTACCTGGTCCCTTTCCCAAACTTGTCACTATCCTAACTCGTCTCTTTTTACTTTGCCATTTACTTGCTTGGTGTTTTTCTTAAACTTGTCCCTTTCCTAACTGGTCTCTTTTTTGATTTGCCATTTTCTTACTTGGTCTCTTTCTTAAACTTGTCCCTTTCCTAACTCGTATCTCTTTTAAGCTTGTTTCATTCCTAACTTACCTCATTTATAACTTTGCTGTTTTAGCCTTACAATAATATTTTCACCACACCAACAGCAAATTTGGCACTTCAGTGGCCAAGTTTGTTTAACCCTCCTGCCTAAAATTATATATTAAATTTTAAACAAAATAATTCTTAAATACGGTGACATATCAAACATTCGCCCAGACCAGTTAAAATAGAGACAAGTTTGGGAAAGAGACCAGGTAAGAAAATAGCAAATTAAAAAAGAGACAACATAGGAAAGTGCCAAGTTTAGAAAAATGTCGAAGTCGTCCTGAGCGGCTAAGGCGATTTAAGCGATATAAGAATAGTGACAACACTGTGGTCGATGTAGGAATGGTGACGAGTTAGCGCTGGCTGTTATAGGAATGTGGACGAGCTAAGAAGGTGACCACGTAGAAATGTCGACGAAAGAGTACTGGACCATATGCAATGAGGATTACTTAAAAAAGTGACGGAATAGAACTATGGACAAAATCGCCCTGAACCCTACGCATTATGCATAAAAAAACCATTTTATGCTAAAAATGCCTTACATATTTAGGAAACATTGACAGACAAAGACTGACAGACAAACATTGGCGTCAAACATATAACACCTCTCTTTTTGCGTCGGGGGTTAAAAATTACATCTCAAAATTGTCAAAGTTTCTTTTAAGCTCTGTAGTTCATTCATTCATGCCCATAGGCTATGGTGGGGCTACAAATTCTCAGAAGAATGTTCTATTCTCATTGATAATTCGGCGCCGACAAGTCTGCCACGAGCTCGAGAAAGTTCCCACAAGTGAGTGTTGAACCTTGTTGGTATGCGTACTTAGTGGGTAACGACCGCGGTTCTATTCTAAGTAATTCATACAATTCACATTTTCGCCTCGATACTTATATATAGCATGTTTCTGGTATAGATTGAACTATAGAACATCTCAGGATACAATACAATATCTTTACAAGCAATTGCTTTACGTTACTTAAACCCACCAATGTTTTTAGACAGACCAGCAAAATGTAAGAAACAGCCAAATTTTTTTTCGCGATTTCTGGGGTGGTCGCATAGTAAAAGTTGCTCAGTATGATCTAAACGTTAACGGGTTCGAGTAATAGCTTCACTGTACACTATATACAGAGACTCTCATTTTATAACACAAAATTCTCTATGTTGTTAGATATTACGAGTAGAACAAACGGAACAAGTAACTAATTGAAAGGCACGCTAGCACTCAAACCTTGCGTTAAATTTAAAAAGCCATCTTTGAGAATGAAGATGGAATTGTAAAAATATATGCTAATTGTAGCTATTATTATGGTAGGATAAGTGAAAGATCAATAGCTATTCAATTCACTAACACTTGCTATTTATGATACTAATAAAAATACTGACATAATAATATGTATTATGTTGATACAAGAGGTAAGTGTGTGTGTTTCTAATGGAAAATTCTTGTTCGGAAATATGTATTATTAAACATATATATAAATTGTTGTGTTGACATTTAATAATTGTTCGATTGTATATGCTTCTGTATTATGTTATGCCATACGATTAAATAAATATTTATAAATAAATATTATAAAGAAGACCAAGTAAAATTAACTGCTGATGAAAGTTCAGTTACTCATAAGGCATAGAGACAAGCTAATAGTGTATGCGTAACTGTTGAGTTGAAGATACGTGTTGACGTCCGTACACACTCATGAAATTTCTATGTTTATTATTAGAAGACTGGCACAGCAACAGCAATCAATTTTGACTAAATAAAAGTTCAGGCTAGGAGATATTCTTGTAATATATGAACCTTTTAGGGTTCCGTAGCCAACTAGGAACCCTTATAGTTTCGCCATGCCCGTCTGTCTGTCTGTCTGTCTGTCCGAGGTTTCGCTCAGTGGTCATTAGTGCTAGAAAGCTGCAATTTGGCATGGATATATAAATCAATAAAGCCGACAAAATAGTACAATAAAATCTGAAAAAAAATTAAGGTCCCGCCCCTACACGAAAAGAAGGCGTGATTTTTTTTGTGCTTCAACCCTACAGTGTGGGGTATGGTTGGAAACGTCTTTTAAAACTAATATTGGTCTTGTTCGAATATTTTTTGATAAAGTGAATATATTCGGAGATAATCGCTCCGAAAGAAAAAAAATGTGTCTCTCCCTCTAACTTTTTAAACATAGGTCCAAAAATATGAAAAAAAATCATGAAAGTAGAGCTTAAGAAAGACATTAAATGAAAACAATGGCGGGCATGATCAATTTACCTGTTTTTTAATTATCGCAACAGCCTCGGTCCTCTTCATAGTAAAAAGACGTAGGTACATCCACAGCGTACATTATTACGACATTAAATGGGTTGTTAAATTTATTTGGCACATTACTCATGTAAATAAGCTAAAATTTAAGATAAAAGTTGCTTATTTTACTCATTCTATTTTTATTTAATTTCTCTGAAACAGTTTCAAGACTAATCCGCAAATTGTATATTCATATTCGTTTATTGCACTTATTGCTATACTTTACTTTTCATGCTTTAATGAACAAAATCATTTTAAATTTACTGCAGTTTGCTAAAATATATTTTCATCTATGTGTATAGAAATTTAAATGTTTTTCGCTATGGGATATTTATCTTTCGACATCCTAAGTCTCCGATTGCAAGTAAATCCTAAGAAAAAAAATATGACCATACGTCTCTTATATTCATCAGGTACTGATTATGCAAATTTGCCTATTTGTTTAACGCGGATGAAAGGTACCATTTCATCCCTTGGCTATACTAATAGCTCCAGTTTAGCTTATTGTGACGGAATGGTAACTACGGAACCCTACACTGAGCATGGCCCGACATGCTCTTGGCCGGTTTTTATTATTAACATAATCTCGAATGAGGTTTAAATTGCATGGTTTTAATTTTTTTTTTTAAATAAAAAACAAGTTTGGCTGCGCTGTTAAGAGTTATATAACGAGAAGATTTGAATTATTGCAAAAATTAAATAAATATGGTATTGTATCCGTGCAATGCCCAGTGAAACTTTGTATCAAAATCTTAGTTGGACCTACAAAAGGTGCTCTAGTTTTCGACACAAAAGAAGCATTGAATGCGGTTGATGCTTTATTTGATAGATAACTTTTTAACTTTAAACTTCATATTATATAGGTAGAACAAAGTCTAAAAACCAAAAAAGTCGTAGAATGTTGTCTCAGTTTACCCATTTTTAATTGCACTATGTGTCAATCTAGTTTCCACTAAGGGTTAATTCTCATGAGAATAAATGTGTTAATTTTTAATTAATATTTTATAAAATATGCTGGGATGGCTTGAGGTCTCAACTTTGCCTAACAAACAAAATACGCCTTAAGAAAAACAGTAATTTTCCTATAAAACAAATTCCTCAAAATGGTCGCCATTCTCACATTATTAAAAATTAGGTATATGTATTAGAAAACTAATATTTAGTAGAGAATAACTGTTATTTAACAAGTTCTAATTGTTCCCAAATACACAAACTCTTTCACTTGTTCAACTTTTTCTTGACCAATCAAAACAATCAATATACATATTTCTTGATCAATATATATAAAAAAATACAGATAATACAAAATACTTGCGTAACGCAAAAGACCCCGCTTTTGCGTTTAAAGAGAACAATAAATAAATAGTAATCAAATCGCCTTAAACAAGTATTTAGCGTATATTTTGATGTGTTTTTTATGACGTTTTTCAAATATTGTTACTCAATCAAAATCAGAATACGATTCGAAAGTATCGTTAGCAAAACACTATTTATAATTAATAATTATAATCATAACTCAGTCTATGATAACATACCTTCATGCCGCAAGGCCAGACTTGACTGAGTGTGCGAAGCGTCGAAGTTTCAGCTTGGCCAAATATGCTTATTGCTTTCGTATGTACGCCGTTTATCCGGCTGCTCGGCAGTTTGTATTTCTCAATCTATTCTCATGAAATTTTTGAGCAGCTTTGATAATTCATATACTTAGATTTGTTAATAAAATGAACTACCCATCGAGTTATATTAATTTTTTGATTTTTTTATCAATATAGGTAACTCTAGGGTGACGTGTCATCTACATATAATTTATATACCTATAACGCTAAATTTCGCAAAATGTACTGAAATGACACCCGTCAGCGTACCCATCAAGTTAGACAAATACTATAGTTTTTACACTTTTTTTTCAAAATGGCGTGAGCAACTGGGGTCGCAGAGGCTCTAGTAGATAATGGCAATGACAATGAACAGTCGCGTCTACACACATATTTCAGCCCTATTTTTGATAAATAGGTGGTTCCGTACAAAAAACCCTTATGGTGCGACTCTGTCTGCCTGTCACGTCGCTAATTATCTTTCTATAGAGTGTATTTTTGATATGACCGCATAATCAAAGGATAGTTAGTTTAGGCTTTAATTAACACTCTGTCATAGGTTTTATAAAAAATTGACGATTTTTTTTCCCTAAAAAATAATTTCGCAAGCTACGTATCACCACTTTGTTTTGACTCAAAACGTCGCATTAATCACGCGACGGCACAAGTGACCATGGTGTACGAAATACATTGCCGCTCGAAAAATTATTATGCTGTGGTAATTATCAAATACAATTTTTAGAATCATTTTATGGCACTAAAATCCTACATCTGGTTTATGTTTGCGGTTATATCAAAAATACACACTGTATAAAATATGAAAATATTATCAGAATAACAAAAACATAATGAATTTGATGTTTTTTTCCTAGCTTTAAAGCTGAAATAAGTATTTTCAATTATCTGCACACTTTACCATTGACAGTACCATTTCATGTATACATTCTAAAAATACATCGTATTCTAATCGCGGTTTAATAATACCTAGAATTATGCAACACTGCGGCAGCAAAATACGTTAAATAATAATGTAAATTAATCACCATGAGATACGTTTTTAAACGATATGCATAAATAAGAAGGAATCTGTATCTAACTTTTAAACACGATTTTTTTAATTTCATTTTACTTTTTATTATAAAATTTTTATTTATTTATTATTAGGTCGACCTGTATGTATGTAGCGTCATGAAAATTGACAGCTGTATGTAGTTTTGATGACAGTACAATAATATGGTACTGTCGAACTGATCTGATGATGGAGCCGTAAGATATGAACTGGAACTTCATGATGGAACATCGTATCATAGCTGTGTTTGGATTTGTTAGAAAAGTCTTGTAATGAACTTTGATCACGATTAGGTTTCAAGGTCTGATGATGAAGCCGGAAGATAGGCACTGGCATTCCATGATGGAATATCGTGTCATAGTCGTGTTTGCACTTGTGAGAAAGGTCACATAATGGACTTTGAACACGATCAGGTTTCAAGGGTAGGTATAACAAATCTATTATGTATTGACTTGGAAGTTTTTCAGTTATCTCAAATATATCCTGAGCAAAAAGAACAGCTTGGCCGCGAAATACGAGTACATATTGCCCAAACGCACCGCTTAATTTAATTTTTGGTTTTTATGTGCATTTATAAAAGCGTGTTTTTCTAGTGTTTTTTAAACTATTAATTTTTTTAATCAACAACATTGTGACAGAACTTATGACCTGACTAAGCATATTATGGTCGTGAAATCAGTACCTCTACATTAATGAAAAAAAAGAGAATATTATGCAACAGTGAATTCCAACGAAACAATGGATATTATCACGGATTAGGAAGTAAGAAATTCAACGGGTTTCCTTGATAACAAACCGGTAAAGAAACACCTATGAATCTTATGATTTATGATATGTAAGTGAATATCGTCACATTCGTTGTCGGCTGGTTCCGGTCGAACTGCATTCCGTTCGTCTCTACCTTTTACTTTTCGACTACTAATATTTGAGATAGGTATCGATTGGTATTAAGGAAAGTGTTTGAGACGTTGCACCTCGTGCGTAACTTTAAAAAATACAGGTAGAATGTAAAATCAAATAAGTACTTCATTAGAAACTTTTTTTTCCGAATTTTCAATACATTTTGGAAAAACATAACCTTGAGCAGAAGTGTGACTTTCAAGAAAAAATGTCTAATTACGAGTCAGAGTTCGGACCCGTTTTTAATCGACTTAAAAAAAGGAAATTGGTAATCCGACCATTACTGAAAAGATTTGAAAAAATATTTTTTGTTTAAAATTACATACCTACTTTACTTAGTTCCATTCTGGTCCCGTTTTTGTCAAAATTCAGTTCTGATTATGGGATTTATGAGGAATTAAGAAACCGACTTCGAAAAAAAATAAAGTATTTTTATCTTAAAGACCGACTCATGATTGACTGGTTGAATAAAATTTTAATTAAGCGAAAATAACAGAAAAGCACCACTCTACTCAATTTTAAATATTTAAAAAATGAAAATAAAATTACATAATTAGTAGAACTTGAGCCAGTCACCAATTTTATTTACGTCGTTTTGTCATTAGATGAGTTTTATTTTATAGTGTAATATATAATACCTCTATCAATAAATTCAAGTATCACGATTCACAGCCATACCTGTTCTATGTAAGTAATATCTAAGAAAAAAGCTAAAGGACATTTTATACGAGTATGAATTTAACCTAATTCTGACTCACAGGACGGATCTCGAAAAAACACAATATTTTTGCAGAAGAATAGTACCTTCTATGAAAGTATTGTAAACATGTATTCATTATGCTTATGATGACTTTTAAGTGAGTAAGTAGCAGGGATCGGAAACCGGTATTTTTTGTATGGGAACGAAAACGGTATTTTTTCGTTCTTTGTTAATTATTTCATTTCTAATTGGGCAATCTCATAATACGAAGTCGTTATCTAAAAACACAACCGAATCCTATATTTGGAGTATAAAATAAACCGAAATATATGTTTATTTCAAAGTTTTTCCAAAAAACCGGTTCCGATCCCTGGTAAGTAGTATATAAAATTAAACTAAACCATAGTATTAAGAGATATATGTCGGTGAGTAACTGAATATGTAAGGTAAAGTTCTAAACATTAGTTAATTTTTAATCCTGCTATCAAATTAAGGAGCTATAAAAATGTTTTTTATTAGTACTATACTTACGTACGTGTATGTTATGGTAACTGCCTATTTTAGTACGTATTATTTACTTAGGTAAAAGAACAAACTTTGATAGAAAAAAAAAGCTTTATACAAATCAATGAAAAAGTATGAATCAATAAAATGAGTAAAATCATAACTTCTTAATCGTGGAACATAGACGAATAATAAAATAAATGACGATTGAAACAAAATAACAGGTTCAGCAGAGTTATTGAAAAATTGTGACGCTTTTTTAGATCACAATACTTTGTTGCTAAAAATCTACTTAGCAATCTTGAGGCCTTTTTATAGTAACTTCGTTGATTCGAAACCTGATTTTTTGACTTTAGCTTGGTAGAAAAAAAATCACTAACAATCTCAAACGCACCTTAAAAATTTGTAACAATTTTAGCACAAAAGCCAATAATATGAAAACGGCTTCTAAAAATGCGCTCGATTAGGTACTTTTTTTTTTGTTATAACTACAAACTAAATTAAATTCAAAACATGATATCCACAATCCTGCAGTGGCAGCATGGTTCCATTTTTATCACTTGTCACTATGCCCGTCACTTTCGCGGTACATACTTAAAACGTGACAGGCATAGTGACAAATGATAAAGAGCCTACCATCTTAGCCCTACTGGGCATGCACAGCCATTTCGCTCACGCTTACGCTCAGTGTGTGAGAGAGGTATCTGAACCCACAGGGCCTTAAAAAAAACTCAAGTATGAAATAATCAATACAAACATTGCAGCGTTTTTCCTTAACTGACAACTGACGGGTACTCTGACCCATAAAAATAATTATAATATTAACTAATATTCACATATTGGAATACCAGCAGGCAAGGAAATTATTTTGCATTAATTCAGGTCATATATATGGTGGGAATTTAAAAAAAAACTCAAGTATGAAATAATAAATTCAAACATTGCAGCGTTTTTCCTTAACTGACAACTGACGGGTACTCTGACCCATAAAAATAATTATAATATTCACATATTGGAATACCAGCCAGGCAAGGAAGTTATTTTGCATTAATTCAGGTCATATATATGGTGGGAATTGTTTAATGGGAAATACAAATTGTTGTACCAGGTTTTCAAATGACTCCATTACATAGTAAATGCATATATGCTTTTGAAAACAGTTCAAAACGAATAATATATTTAAAATTTTCCGGAAGATTAAACTTCTGTTAAATACAATACAGTTTTAAATTCTTGGAGCTTCCATTATTGAGGGTGTACAGAATAAATGATGTAGTAGTAAGTGGAAAGTGGGTACCTACTGAAAGAATGAATTTATTTTATTTCAGACTTTTTCAAATCCATATTTTTGTTAGTAGTTACACATGTAGAACAATGGTTAGTAAACAATGATGACTATCAATAAATAAATATATTTTTTTTAATTTGAATACATCTTAATAAAATATTAGTACTGTAACATGTGTTCGATGAATAATCATCCATTTCCTATTGTGAAAATTCGGTCTATTCAGTGAAACACGTTTGAAATGATCAATACACCAAGAAGCCTGCACAGTATAATCGCTTACTTTTATTATTAACGAGTTAGTCATTGACTGTTTGGCAACATATAAGAATGACGCGACTTTGCTGTGATTGAAAAAAAAAGCGCGGCAAAATGATGGCTGGCAGGGCGGGGCGGGGGCGTGCCGGGGGCGGGGCGGGCGCACCGCCCCCTGACTCACCGGCGCCCGCGCAAAGCCGCGCGACGCCACGAGCTGCTGGTGTGAACGAACTTGATAATTACAACGTAATTGTCGAGATTTCTACGTGTGCTGTATAGATTTATATTTCATATGGACCGAAGACTGCACCATATGGGACGTGAACGTGAGTCAGATTGGCGCTGACTTGACTAACGCTGTAATGCATTGCTAAACGATCACTGTGACGTCTCACAGTAAAAGTGAAAGGAATGGAACTACGATAGCGCTACGAATAGTTGTCAGCGATGTATAGAGCTGTTAAAAGTGCAGATTACTCTAGTTTGTTGTCATGTAGCGTATAGTTCCGTGTTATATGTACCTACATAAGAATATGTCTGTCCCGTTACATAGAAATTCTGGTTTCAATTAACCAGCCGTGGCGTAGTTTAAAAGAACAAACGCTTGACTTATACTAAAATGGTAAAAACGTTCAGAAAAACTGTCTTTTTTCCTGTGGACAGCATAATATCATAAGAACTTATTTTTGGATACATTTTACTCAGATACATTTTCATATACACGTTTTAAGAAATATTAGGTTTAAACATGTTGTAAGAGTCCAGTGAGAAAATTATACTTAAAAAATCATTTATTTTATGGTGACTTTTAAGTGAGTAAGTAGTATATAAAATTAAACCATAGTATTCAGAGATATATGTCGGTGAGTGACTGAATATTTAAGGTAAAGTTCTAAACATTAGTTAATTGCCTAGAAACAGTTCAAATAACTAAAATTCGAATACGCTGGTATCATGAGAAGGGCGATTCGAACTTCTCCCTAAAGGTCTACGGTCTACGAGAACGTTGAACTCTTTCATAAGCACGTATTAAAGTTTCAGGAGGGCTTTAGTTAGGCGACATTAAAACAATAAAAAATATTTAACTCTATATGCGTTAATAGGTTATTTCTTCTTCGGTATTAATTGTTCTGCAAGTATTCTTTAAAATATTTATAGAGCATAATTTATTTAATCGTATGGCATAAATATAAAAATAGGCAATTATTTACATTAAAATTATTCGTTAGTAATTTAAACGTCAACGTTCAGGATGCCGATCCAAGCAGCTGCGTCGGGTGTGAGATGCAGCAGATCCTCTGGTGGCCCCTGGTAGGAATACAGGGGGCAGCGCTGGATAATGTGTTCCATGGTCTGGTTCTCCTCGCCGCAATCACACAGAGCTGAGTCCTTCCACCCCCACTTGTGCAAAAAGTAGTTGCATCGGCCATGTCCCGTTCTTAGTCTATTGAGCCGACACCATTGTTTTCTCGGGAGGTCAAACCCTGGGAGTCGACGTGTAGGGTTTGCAATTCTTGAGTTTGCATTGCCGGCGGCCCATTCATTTTCCCCAAGCCTCTGAAATGTTAAAACTTGTTAGGTTCTGGGTATATGCGGGTTTTCTGGAATTCAGACGCTGGTGAGGTGGGTTACAAAAATCTCTATGAATGGGTAAGGAGCCAGTTGAGATGATCTTCTCTGTTTCCCTCCTCAATGCATGCTTCATACGCAGATGTGGGGGGGCTATGTGGCACAGAGTTGGCAGCCAGTATGTGGGGGTAGACTTGATGGTTCCAGTGATGTATCGCATAGTGTCATTGAGTTTAGTATCCACCTTAGCTACGTGTGCGCTTTCCAACCACACGGGAGCACAGTACTCTGCAGCTGAGTAGACTAAGGCGATGCCAGTCGTGCGTAGGCATTCAGCGGATGCTCCCCAAGATGTGCCACACAGTCTGTGTATCATGTTATTCCGCGAAGCAAGCTTAAGTGATAGCTTGGTGAGATGCTCCCTATACGTGAGGGATCTGTCAAGGGTGACTCCTAGGTGTTTGGGGCAATTGTTGTACCTGAGCTTTTCTCCGTTGAAGTAAACAGTTGGTTGGTAGTTCCCCTTTTGGTTGCTAAGGTGAAAACATGATACCTCTGTCTTGTTTGCGTAGAGCATAATATGTACTTATTTCATATTGGTATAGTCAGCATCAAAAGTAGCGGATCAAACAACGTTATAAAGTAATAGATAGTTTTAAAACATTCTGCAACAGCTTAACAAAAAGTGATGGTTCTATATGCAGAACAACTAAGACTGTATAAAATAAACTTTTAAACGTAAATTTTAGATATTTATCTATAATAAGAAATAAATTAATAGTTTAAAAAATACTAGAAAAACACGCTTTTATAAATGCACGTAAAAACTTCTGATCGTGTTCAAAGTCCATTACGTGACATTTCTCACAAGTGCAAAAACAACTACGTTACCATATTCTGTCATGGAATGCCAGTGCCTATCTTCCGGCTTCATCATCAGACCTTGAAACCTAATCGTGGTCAAAGTTCATTACAAGACTTTTCTAACAAATCCAAACACAGCCAAACAAATCCAAATACGATGTTCCATCATGAAGTTCCAGTTCATATCTTCCGACTCCATCATCAGATCAGTTCGACAGTACCATATTATTGTATTGTCATCAGAACTACATACAGATGCCTATTTTCATGACGCTACGATCCTTGGACGAAGTTTAAATTAGTTACCTTAGATTCCATTACATAGTTACATACAGGTCAACCTAATAAAAGCGTGTTAAAAAAAATCCGGAATATCACATACTTTTGGCGCGTTGTTTCATCCGCTACTATTGATGCTGACTGTACCAGGTACCTACTTAGGTAAGCTTATCTAGTTGTTTTAATGAACTAAGCACAATGTTATTTTTATTTACATTAATTATTTATTTCATCTTTATTGCACTAAAGAAAAAAATCGAACAATAGGCAGACCTTATTTACTATATTCACAACATTAACATACCTAATAAGTATTCAGTCAACATTTGTACTTAAGTCAAAAGTAAACGCTTCCACTTCTTTCCTGAATCTAAATTACGATACGTCGGATTTCGGTAATTATTGAACTAAGTAATTAAAATATTATGGAATTTTCATTACTGTCATCGATAGATTTTCGAGGTTTCAGGCGCGGTGAAGCATTTTAAATCCTGATAGACCTTTTTACCGAAAGTTTGTCACTTGACTAAACTACTATACTAAGCGAACCAATAAATTATAATTTAAATCCATTGGGAATTCATCTGTAATTTTTTTAAACTTCCTGCTTGTCCACAGGGATTACATTCTACTGTTTTCACCAGAGTCGAGTCGAAGTAATGGTTTGAAACAGCCCAGTGCACTGTGGTGAGTCACTCTGGACAGGGCGTGACGTCAGGTCGAAGCCGCCGCCGAGCTCTCGGTCTCGCACCGTATGCCGACGCCCGACGCCCGCCACATTCTTTCTACGAATTCAGTTCGTCCTTTTTGTTTGTTTTCCCTGTTTAGCTAATCGATATTGATCAGCCAGGATTCAGTTAAGTTATACTCCAGCTCAGTGGTTTCCAAAATTGACTGGACTCCGACTCATCGACTCATCTAACAAAAACTGCCAAATTCGGGACCCATCTCTTAGACGTCTTAAAAAGGGGGCATAAAATATTGTTGGTAAAGCTCAGATAGCCCGATCGGTCGGAATGTCATCTTATGTTTCAGGGCCTACTCAATATTCGCTCGCTCGCGACCAATGGGTAGCGTTCGCGACCCATAGTTTGGGAAATGCTTGCCAGCTTATTAGTCTTACAGTCTCTGCGAGATGCACTAAAACCGCTTCTAGCTTTTCAAAAATCCACCACCAATAAAAGCCTTAAAAAGGCAGGTTCTTAGTGACGTTTAAAAAAAAAAACGTCACTTTTGACACTGACATATCCGATCCATGTCATATCTAGACCAAATTTTTGACGTATCTTAAAGTTCGAATCGGGCCGTGTGAGTCTTATTCACCCCACCCTTACTGCATTTTATAAATCGTGTCATTCACGAAGACGCGTGACTCGTAATGTCATGTTATAAAAGGTTAGATTTGACAAATCTGCGCGTCATCGTGGATGACACGAACTAATCCAAAATTCAAAATTCAAAATTCAAAATTCAAAAATTTATTCTGCAAGTAGGCCTCAAGGGCTCTTTTACAAGTCAATACAACATTTATAGTAACATCATATAGTGACATGAAAAATACATAACAACATTTTATAAATACAACAGCCAATACCTGGGTAAACATTACATTATAATAATCTTAAAATAAATAATTACTACAATACAATAGAGATGTATAGTCTCTATGGTTAAAAACACATTAAATCTGGAGATGTAAAAGGTCCCCAATGTCAGAGTACTAATACTAATAAAATTTGGAGGTGAAAAGTCTCTCCAAGTGTCAAAATAAAATTTATACTAAATAAATAAACCGCGTCTGGACTGTTAAACTAGCAGTCTCATAAACTAATGCTACATTCTGTACATAACTAGTATGTACCAAGTCAAGTATATTATACAATATGACAGAGACGTATAGTCTCCACGGTTAATACATTAAGTTTGGAGATGTATAAGGTCCCCACGGTCTGAGAAAAATAATAATACACAATAATAACATTTGGAGGTGTAAAGGTTCTCCAAATGTCAAAGAATAAAAAAAATAAAAAATTGTATGAAATACATATTTCACGTCAAGAGACTGTTAAGCTAACAATCTTAAAACTAGTTCTACAGAATACATAACTACTATGTATTTAATATGTCAATGTCATCATCAAAATAACTAAAACATAACAAACATTAATACATAAGGTTGAACAGCTAGAAACAACAGCCATATGCCTCTCCGGGACACTGCACGCAAAACTATTACAGCTTTTGAGACTGGATACTTGGCCATGATTCCGTGTCTCCCAAGTAGTCATCTATTTTATAGTATCCCTTTTTGAGAAGTGCATTTTTGACGTATTGCTTGAATGAAGTATAGGGCAGGTTCCATGCCTCTAAGGGTACTTTGTTATAAAATGTTACACAGTTTCCCATGAACGATTTTTTAACTTTCTGTAGACGAAACTTGGAGACTACTAACTTATGTTTATTTCGCGTATTATAACTATGGATATCAGACAGTTTCTTAAAGGACTTTATATTCTTATGCGTATACATTATCACATCTAGTATGTATTGTGAAGCTACTGTGAGAATATCTATTTCCTTGAATCGTTCTCTCAGTGAGTCACGAGAAGCCATGTTATAAATGGATCTGATTGCCCTCTTCTGAAGAACGAAGATGGTTTCTATGTCAGCTGCTTTGCCCCACGCCAGTATGCCATAAGACATAATACTGTGAAAGTAACTGAAGTAAACTAGGCGAGCTGTCTCCACGTCAGTAAACTGCCTGATTCTTCTTACTGCATACGCGGCAGAGCTCAACCTTTTCGCCAGGGCAGATATGTGAGGGGCCCATTGCAGTTTACTATCTAAAGTAAGGCCCAGAAAAACCGTATTCTCGACAAGGTCCAGCGTTTCGCCATTTAATGTGATGATAGTTTCAGATTTTCTTATATTCGGCAGCGAAAATTTGACACATTTCGTCTTTTTCGCATTAAGAAGTAAGTTATTTGCTGTGAACCATTCTAGTACCTTTTCCAAAGTTTCATTGACTTGGCTATAATCGCTCAGTTTCCTGTCAACTTTGAAAATTAGTGAGGTGTCATCAGCAAATAAGACTATCTCACATTTATGTTTTACAAGGTTCGGCAGATCATTTATATATACAAGGAAGAGAAAAGGACCCAAAATTGAACCCTGTGGAACTCCGAGCTTTACAGTCATTCCAGTAGACTCCGTTCCATTTACAACCACTTTCTGGGTTCTTTGGTTTAAGTAAGACTTAACAAGGCTTAGAGCTTCCGTTGACAGACCGTAGTGCTTCAGCTTGTGTAGAAGTGTGTCATGCTCCACGCAATCAAATGCTTTGGACAGATCGCAGAAGACACCTATAGCATCTAGCGAGTGTTCCCAGGCGTCGTATATGTGCTTGATTAGTACAGAGGCGGCATCAGTCGTCGAACGACCTCTTTTAAAACCAAATTGCTGATCTTGAAGTAGTTCATTCGAGTTGAAATGTCGAAGCAATTGGTTTAATACAATTTTTTCAAACACTTTACTGAGAACAGGAAGTATTGAAATAGGTCTAAAATTTCCAAGGTCATCTTTGCTGCCCGCTTTAAATAGAGGAATGACCTTACTGTACTTCATCAGATCGGGAAATACACATTCTCTAACACAAGCATTAAATATATCGGCCAAATACGGTGCCACTACGTCGATTACAGATTGCATGACTTTCACAGAGATCCCCCAAAGGTCCTCAGTATTCTTTAATTTCAAGGACTTGAACGTTTTAATGATTTCATGGGGGTCAGTATATTGGAAGTATAATTCCATGCTGCATTTCTTGACATTGTTTGTATCCAAGTAAACACCAGCCTTTGCTACAGAGGAGTTCAAGTTCCGTGTAGCATCTGTGGCTATGTTGGTGAAAAAGTGTTGAAAGGCGCCAGCAACATCATCAGTTATACGCTAAATCATACGCAATCACCTATAAGTTACAACTGTAGGTACTTATTAGTTTAAACACCATAACACGGCCATAGGTAATAGATTCAGCCGTTCGTTCTCTTTGCAGAGACTGGAACAAAGCCATCATGGTAAAAAAAATCTCTACCGCTAAGCATAAGCTTTAAAAGTTGAATTTCCAATTCGTCCTTTATGTTTTCTATAATTTCTATGTATTTAATGAAAGCTACTTCAATTGGTTTCAATATTATTAACCAATTAAAACTATGGTTTTTTGCTCCAGTCATGGGATGTATGGCGCAATTAATTTTCAAAGTAACAAATATCAATGAAAAATTAAACTTAAGCAGCTCTTTGGCTCTTGTTTATGGTCAAATGTTGCCAGTGATTAAAAACTGATGGTAAATACTTGTTTTACAGGATTTGTCTATACTATCCCATTACTGGTGCCTGTTCCATTATAGGGGTGTGTACTATTGGTACGAAGGGGCATAAATGTTTTAGTTTAGCATACGTATTTCTTCAGGTTCGTTCCATCAGCCCATTCAATGTATTTTTCCATATTGGTGCAACAATAAATTTTATAGGAAGTTGAAAAATGACTGTTATATTCTGGGAATCCTTGTCTTATTTGGTAGTTTTATTTATTCAACAGGTGCTAAGTTTACCAACTGTTCGTGCCAAAACGCTCCAACCCAGATTACGTAAGCAAACACTTTACCAACTCATTATAGATAGCGGTGTCGAGTTGCCGGAATAGCTTACAAAAATCAATGGTTTGTTTTGTAGTTTATCACAACATATTTTGTATGACAGCTTACAATTTTTTGTACATATTCCACAATCTATTTTAAACTTTTATAAAGGAAATGAGAGTCCCATATTCAAAAACAAAACAATTGCTTCTTGGTCTCGGGAGGGTATGCAGCTATATCACACGGAAATTGCCATATGGGCATTCATTATGGGCATTCAACTTTTCTTGTAACGTTTTTGTAATATTTTACTATTAGAAATGCATCAAAGCATGTAATGTTGAAGTCATTTTTTAAGATAACTCGGTTAGTTAGTTAAATGATATAGTAAATTATGAGCGAAAAGGCAGGCGCATACCGCTTATGTTACATTACATCCCATCAGTCTTACAAAAACTAATCATCACATCACGTTGTTGTTAACATAAGTTGAATCTGCCACTCTGCATGCTATCTGCAGACTCCGGGCGGGGTGAACGACCGCCAAACCGCGCGGTTCCCGCCATGTTGGAACCGTCACGGAACGCGCGCATTATGTCTTCTTCGCTAAACCGGCATCGTCTCGTGTACAGTTTCTAGTTTATAGTTCTCATGTTCATGTTTTATGCCATAGGTACTCGATACAAGTAGAAAGTACCAGATAGGTATCAAGCATAGCCTTGTTGTTCCTGGCAAAGTTATGTTTACCGCCAAATAAAGAGTTCAGTTCTCTACAGTAGCCCTCCGGGTTAAGAAATCCAGGTAAATTATAAGGTTGAGATAGCCGTTGCCGAACAGTAATGATGTAATGATTTTAATGAATACAGTTACTTTATCAGACACCGCGTCAAATCGACTATTCGGTGGGCTCAGTCGTGGTCTGGTCGTCAATTAAAACCAGGCCTACGAACCATTGCTCGGTTACATAATACCGTTTGGTTAGAGCCCCGAGATGCCTAATTTATAAGTGTTTTTTTTTTTTTTATCTTTATTGAAAAAAGGGTTTTTTCACAATTGAAAATGTCACCCTTATTGTGACATAGCAAAACAAATCAACTCTTATTAATAATTATCTACGCTTAATACCTAGGTTAACAATCTCATATAGCTTCTTCGCCTGTTTTGATTGCGGGTAGGCTAAAATTAAATTAACTTCACCTATATTATATAAATTACAATTGAATTTTTGCATGAAGTTTATCCTCTCAGCCTCGTTTCGAACACATTCCACCAAGATATGGAACACATCTTCTTTCACTTCACATTCGGTACAGTTTGGTGACTGGTTCTTACCCATTATAAATCCGAAACTATTAAGTGGAATGTGTCCGGAACGCAGCCTGAGAGCAGTAACAACATCTGATCTGGCCATATTTAACCCTGCAAACCAAGGAATCCGTAGCAGATTGGGTTGTATAGTCCTATACCAGATACCTTTGCTTAGTGATCTTTCATTAAAATATTGTTTCCACATATCACAGCACTTCTGTTTTACTGCATACAAAAGATCACTATGGCATGGTAACCACCTAGTTACAAGTCCGTCCGTGGACGCCTCTTTAGCGAGTCGGTCTGCCGCCTCGTTGCCCGGTATCCCAATATGTGACGGTACCCATTGCAAAACTATGACTGTTTAAAACATTGATGTGTGTTGTTCATTGAGTTCATTCAATTGGGTGTACTTCATCTGTGTTTAGTGTATCATACAACACAGATTAACTAATACAACTTTGATAAGTATACTACTTATATACCTTTACCTCCATTCCTGCTTCCAGAGGAACCCGAAGTCCTAATAGTTACGAATTTGGAAAAATAGATATAGTTTATTAACTATCCGTTATAGTTTGTGGGTAACCAGACTGGTCGACAATCCATTTATTACCGACCACGGGCGACATTACATAACCCGTGCAGCGTGTAATCAATGGAAATGCCTAGACATCGTAAGGACGTTAGACTTCCAAACATTTTCGTTAGATTTCGTTCGTCGCCAAGTAGATATAGACCAAGTAGGATAGGGATACGCAGCCGGCAACCCCGTTTCTCGCCGAGATTTGTATAGTGCTTTTCTGAAATTTGCAATGAAATAAAAAAAAATGTAGTCAATTTACACAGCTAAAAACAAATTCATAATCTACTACTATTTGATGGTTGAATGCCGTTGACGTTGTGTCACAATTTGATGTTTCAAAACAAAAGAAGGTCTTACAGGTCTAGATGTGTAAGGCTCTATGAAAATCCTTTACATATCATATTCACCCATCGCAAAGGATACGTAGTATTTTCAGACCTAAATAATTTGAAGTAAGTCATGTCAATATTTCATTGCAAGTTTGAGAAAATAGATGTAAAAATATAGCGCAACTAGATAACAATCCACGAAATGAAGTGCTAGAGTAAAGATATTGTTGCTTACATAAATTCTAAAAGGTACTCATTGCAGTCGGTAAGCACCGTAAAAAAAAGGACTATGGCTTAGCAACAGCGGGGCGTTCGCCAGTCTCCAGCTGTCCCTTGCTCGCCTCCGCGTGATTTCGAATGGCATCTGTTTTTCACTTGTTTTTTGTTATTCATAAATGAATCGAGACATGAATCGACTTTTAAACAAGTATCACTTAACTTTTTTAAACTGCTTATACTCGTAGTTGAACACTTGTGTATATCAGGTGAAAAATGTTTTACGTATTTAAATTAAAACAAGTTCACATTTTGGATCACTGGCACTACCCTCTACTTATACTTTTTTCTTAACATTGTCCTGAAGATATTCACAGCTCCATAGATTTTTCCAGTTCCTTTGTGCAGATTGCAATATATATATTACGTGCCGTCATTCTCACTATCTTTGGTAACTTATAGTAAGTACTTACTACTACTACCTTCTCAGGTAAGATTAGCGAGGCAAAATCCGTTGTTTTAATTTAATTACAGATAGCCTCTTGCAATATCCCATTTTCAGACCAGCTCCAAGTCTTTCAAGAAATTTTCGCATTTTTACCAAAGTTTCGTACTTGGGTAGGTATGCCAAATTTCAGCCTTACATGATTATAAGAAATTGGGTATCTTCTCTATTCTTAGAATGTATTCACAAAATGTACTTTCAAATTTTGTAATCCATAGGTATATAATATGTTTTATTATTCTGTACAATTTAAAATTTAAACGTACAACTTATAGATATGAGTACATTCAAAGATTTCGAAAAATATAAGTCATAGTTAGCATCAAATAACGATGTAAAAGTAATTGCGATAGTTCTGCCCGTAAGAGCTAATAAATCCCCACGGCGCGTGTATAACGTCCACGTAGGTGACATTCTCCGAGCAAAGGAGAAACTAGTCGGACGGCATTCAGGGCTCGCCCTCGGAACTATTCCTATCATACTTACCTACTGCATGCGAGCGTCAGACAAACCAGTGAGATCGTCTAGGTAGGTAACTAAGTATATTATAAAAATATACGAAAAATTCTAAAATGGCAATCAAGTACCTAACCACAACGTAGACAGGCTTCCCACAAGAGGGCCGAACTTTTGGTTACAGTTGTCCTGGATGAATATGGTATTGGATAGAGAATTATAGTGATCATATGGAAAGGCCTGCAACAATTTAACTGCTACTATGAAGACGAGATGGTGTTGCTGGCCTCGAGCTAACAGTTATACTGAGTCGACCCGGTCGAATGCTTGCTGGAGCTTGGTGAGTAATGTGAATACATAGCCAGTTTATAGTCTCTGCTTCCGTTGCCACGGACAACGGGTTGCACGAAGACTGCCAATATTCAGTCGAAACCTGACTTCATCATCAAATATATACCCAATATTCCTTACGTTATTATTATACGTTTCACCGCCGATTGCATGCTTATAGCATTCTTACAGCTATCACTTAAAACCCTACTTAATCATTCTTAATGTCATAAACCCAAGAGTCATGAATAAGCACTTAACAATATATATAGATAGAATAGTGTAGGCATATTAACAAACTTTCCTTATAATTATGTTTTAGTTATATCTTAACATAAACATAATCATGAAAACAAGAACAGTTTGTTTTAAGGAAAGCCTCAGGCAGAACGACATCGGAATAAATAGAAGTAGGGAATACGTCAGCGCGATAAGATCGTATCACGGTCCATCTAGCTCGACTATGTGTGCACTAGTTAAGAAACTTTAATAATCTAAGTTCTAAAATAATATCCAATCAAGTTCAGGTATAATAAAGTTTAAATGGCACTTTGGGCTCAAAATCGAATTCAAACAACTTGCCGTTTAAGACCCCCTCAACCAAATCCAGATCTGACATTAAGTGATGGATATAAACAAATGTTTCCTGAATACTATGTCAATAGATATTATTTTTTGTGGCTCTTAACATTTGGCTCGATCGAGATACAATTCAAGTGAGCAATTTAACGCGACATCACTTTTGAGTGTTAACTGCGATTGGTCATGCCGTCGGACACAACAACGTGATCGTATGACTTCATTGAAGCCGGATTGATCGCGACTCGCTTTGTTTACCGGAGGGAGAGTTCGTTGTGACCATCAGGGTTATTGTTCAGAATGCCACGTACTTGCCTTAGGGATACCAGTGAAGTGTGATCTCCGAATAGGCGTCATTTAAATTAATACATACATTATCACAGAACTTATCAGAAAAGCGCTTTTTCATTGCCCTTGTCAGTCTCTCAAACAACTAGTAGTGCGATGCCAGAATTCATGCTACACACATTAAATACATGCTAAGTTAAAGCCTTTTCTTTATCGCATAAAATAAGGCGCATTTGGAGCTATATTAACTGAGTTCCTCAATATCCTTTCAATATCCCGGTTTTATTACTTTGCTAGGTTTTTTTAGCAACTTATACTAGAGCTGAGGTCACCGTCAACACTAGATGTTTTGTGAATCAGGTAGGAGATAATGATGCAATTCCCGGAGTTTGACTCACCTCTTTGTGAGAGCCGGTGGTGATTCACCCGTCGTTGCTTGATGTGCTAATTTCACTCTGATTTGTATACAAGGCTGTTTTTATTTGGATTCACTCTGCAAACGGTGCACTAAAACTAAATATTGAGCTTTCAGTCAAACGTCCGAGTCGTAGTAAAACTAGGAAATAGTTCAATGCAATAATTTACCTATAGCAAAGGTTCTTGACTAAGCTTGATATCTTTCAGGGAACCGCAAATCCATTTTTTATATCGGTATTCTGTTTTGTCTTATTTTCTTTGCAGTCAGCCTTATTTAATAAATTAATCATATTTTTGCAGCTTTACCATTTCTTGTCAATCATTCTGCGTCAACCGAGATATTTTAAGATGGTATGATATTACAATCCTTAACTTTGCAATTACTAGTACTTCAAGTCGCAGTTAGGTGCAGTACCTAAGTGTTATTAATGTTCAAAATCCATAATTTTTTTCGACGAAAATAAGTAGAGTAAGCATTTAAAACGTGGTATAAGCAGCGTCAACGTCCCCAGGCGCGGGCGCTCACCGTGACGGATAAGTGGCGTAAAAATAATTATTTTATTCCAAGCATGTAAGCTAATTAAAAATGAAAATAATTGTACCCCTTATTTGAGTAAGGCGATACAGCCAGTGCATCCGATCCGTTTAACGATCTCCGTTGCTAACAAAGATATGAATAATTATAATCTTCTAAAGATTTAGTATAAGCGGCGAATTCAATTCGAGGTACTTACAGTAGCGGCAAATAATCTATCATATTTTATCGGATACATTTGCATGCCTTTTTTTAAATTTCCCAAAAATAGCTCTAACGATTTTGATGAAATTTACAATATTGTAAAGTAGGATTTATTTATAAAATATTTAGTTTGGCCGAGTTTTAGCGGAAGCCTGTTGAGAGAAATTGATTATTTATAACATGCTTTAATTGCTGGGTGTGTGTGAAGTCCCCAATCCGCATTGTGCTAACGTGGCTGCCTACCTTGCCACGTGCAGTGGGAATAAGTTTCGAATATTATTAATCATATGGCATGCACAGTTGAAGGACAATCAAAGTATGGCCTTGAGGTTGTCAAGCCAGGTAATCAGGTCAGGAGTGACGGAGACCAAATCTTCAGCTGGTCCAGAATAAGAGTGAAGGGGGCAGCGCCGGATGATATGTTCAGTTGTCTGCTCTTCCTCACCGCACTCGCGCGTAAGTTTCGAATGAAAATCTATCATACCCTTACTGCTAAAAATAGCAGATTTTTTGCCGCTACTTTAGGTATGGTTATTTTTATTATATTCTTTTTGTTAATGTATTAACATCATTAGAATGACATTTAATAAAGGTAGTTATAGAGATGACTTTGTTGTACAAAATGTAATTAAAGGTACTTAAGGTACAAACTACAAAGGCTAAGGCAGGTCTAGTACGTACCGGCCAGACCAGGATATCTTTCCCACTACACGGGCATTTTGGGTTTAGTATTACAGACTGGCCTAGGTTTAGTAATACTTTATTACCCTGAAGTGTAATTTTTAACAGACTAACTTTGAAATGATAGACATTACCCACGAGCTGATGTTTTATCGCTATCCTCAAGTTGTGACCATGCTTCGCCTGTTATGCCTATATAACGTCTAAGAGAAGGCAAGTTAGATATTGTATTTTGTATTTAGTCTATTTTATTTAACTATAAAGTACTTCGCCATATATTAGTTCAAAACCAAATGAGCGTTCCATACTATTTCCTATGAGCAGTACTTTTTAATTTTAAAAAAGAACAGACTACAGTAAACTTCAGTTATTTCATCATCTTTATCACTATTAACGGCAAAGACCTAGTCGCGGCATTTGAAATCCATCTCCACGTCCACTCCGAACGCCATGTAGGGTTCTAATTAACCACGGGCTCTGGCAATAGCATCGAGATCAAAGCGGCACAGACGGTCACCCAGACGTGCCGCTATACCATTCACAAACCTCTAGTCTAAAGTTTCTAATCGTTTCACAACTAGCCTCCAGTGCAACGTGACTCCGAGAGGTCTTTAAGTCTTGCACAATCAATGTGGCTTAATACTGGTTCACTCGGGTAAAGTGGTCGGCAATCGTTCTGAATGAGAGTCGAAGTGTTTACGGGGAGTGGGAGGGAGGGCGGAGGACGGGGAGGGGAAGGCTCAAGCGCAAGGGAGAGGCGAAGGCTGCGTCGTTACGTCACGCTGTATCCGGGTTCGCGGCCGCACGCGCTGCAGCCAAATTCGGAATGCAAAGCTGCAATATAACGTTTCTATATCGAATATTAGATAACGAGTTTTAGTACAGAGAGACCAGGAGTTCAATTTAATATGTCCAGTCGCAATTAGGTAACATAAGTATAGGAATGGGAAAGATTTGCAAAATCAAAAAATACAATCTTCAGTCCAGCAGTGGACCAGTGCAAGAGTGAGCCTTCGAGATTATAAAAAACATGAGGCTCTATCAAGTTATAATTGCGAACATTTATTTTTCTAAAGAAAAAAAGAGCCAAATGGAGTAAAAAACTTCAATTGTATCTAAACCAATTAGAGAAAACTGATGATTTTAACTGCATTTGGCCATTTTCAATTTGCCAACCCTTGTTATGCTGTTCTTACGAAATCTGTGGTACAAAAACACATTAAATAATTATAATAGAGTTCAGAGGATATTTATAATTTTAGTTTTTGGACTATACCTTAAATCATATACTTAGTTGGGTCATAAGTTCTGTCACAAAGGTTTTGACTGATAATATATTATGCAAAGCTTGTAATAAAAAAAAGTTTGCCATGAATTGAAAACTTGTTTTATACTGATCAAAACGTAATATAATTAGTTTAAAATTTAGATCGCGTCTTAATTTACTACTTGTTTACTTTAGGATTGACGTTAAACGCAAATACGCGGCTGGATTGTGAAAAATTATACTTTACCAAAGGGAGTAAAAATCAGTGTCACATTAATAAAATAGGTACAATCGTTTATTTATATGAACATTTAACCTACTTTATTAGAACGTTATTTTATTACCTGCAATTAGTTTTCCGACAAGTCTGTACTTCAGCTTAATGTAACAATTGTATTACCCTTCATTCTTAATTGTGTAATACCCTTCAAACTTAGTGTATTTTTCAGTGATACGCAAATTTTTGACTGCCATCCTACGAGTACGTTTGGTAAAACACGTACAGTTGCAGGTTGGTAATACCAATACGTCCTCAAAGTAGACCCCAGATGCGTTGGGACGACGACATCAAAAGGACTGCGGGGAAGAAGTGGCTCCAGGTCGCACAGAACCGTGACGAGTGGCATAAAATGAAGGAGGCCTACACCCAAAGGGTAGAGAAGGGCTAAAGAAGAAGAAGAAGAAGAAGAAGAATACCAATATACATGAATTATATATTTTAAGAAAGATAAAAGCTTCAGCTTCAATGTTATTAAGATTCGACCTTGTAAACAAGAAAAATAAATAACTAAGGATCAAAATCACCTAGTAGGTCGCGTATTTTTTGCATGTTTTTTTATAAAAAATTTCTGAATATTACATAGAATTGTGCAAAACTAAGACAGCAAATTAAGTTTAATTATAATGTACGTAATTTAGCATTAAATAAGCTTTCAACCCATATATATGAATAATAAGACATCTTAACCTATAGCTTTTTTATCAGTCAAAACACATTTATGACAGAACTTATGACCCAAGTAAGTGTTCGGTACTTAAGTATGCGTAGTTACCTATAGTTCTTTAATTTTTAAAATCCACATAATGTTTAGTGTTAACTGTGGTGCGCAGTAACAAGGTGCTCACTACTTTTGGTTAATATTATACATGTGTAGAAATATAAATAGACTTGAAATTGATTACTACTTAAGTTATTTATTACTAAGTGTAATTAAAAAAAACCGGTTAATTAAAATTGACTACGTAATAATTGCTTCTTATAAAAAGTGCCAAGTGTAGAGTACGAGTAATTTATGACTCAACAATTAATTAAATGCTTAATTCTAGGTTTTTAGGCTTCCGTAGTCAACTAGGAACCCTTATAGTTTCGCCATGTCCGTCTGTCTGTCTGTCTGTCCAGGCTTTGCTCCGTGGTCGTTGGTGCTAGAAAGCTGAAAATTTGGCATGGATATATAAATCAATAAAGCCGACAAAGTCGTACAATAAAATCTAAAAAATTTTTTTTTAGGGTACCTCCCCTACACGTAAAGTGGGGGTGAAATTTTTTTTTCGCTTCAACCCTAGAATGTGGGGTATCGTTGGAAAGGTCTTTCAAAACTAATAGGGGTTTTGAAGAAACATTTTTTGATAAAGTGAATATATTCGGAGATAATCGCTCGGAAAGAAAAAAAAATGTGTCCCCCCCCTCTAACTTTTGAACCATAGGTCCAAAAAATATGAAAAAAATCGTGGAATTAGAGCTTAAGAAAGACATTAAATGAAAACTATAGCGGGCATGATCAGTTTAGCTGTTTTTGAGTTATCGCAAAAAGTTTTCCCTTCATAGTAAAAAGACTTACTTTAATTAGGTACTGATTTTGCAAATTTGCCTATTTGTTTAACTCGGGTGAAAGGTACCGTTTCATCCCTTGGCTAATAATACATTAAGCTCCAGTTTAGCTTATTGTGACGTAAGAGTAACTACGGAACCCTACACTGAGCGTGGCCCGACATGCTCTTGGCCGGTTATTTTAAATATTCTAGTCACATGGAAATTTAGATGGAAGGACTTGAGTTACGATGTCCGAAATACGAAAAAGTTAATAAGTATTATTTACTTAAATTTTCGAGGTTTTTTGTCCTATACAACCTATGTATTTCCTCTTCTTGAAATAGTGGGATGTGAACATATGTTGAAATAATAAATTTGACGACAGTCACAATAATATCGGGAATAATAATTCAATAGCAGAGAAAATCCAAATCGTTTTAAACCACAGTTTAGTTTTTTTTACAGAAGCGTGTACAATGTAGAATGGCGCGAACCGGCCAATGCCGAATCACAGGCCTTTCGTCCCGAATGTGAATCCTTTCTCTAGTATAAAATGGCCTACAGTTCTCCAAGAAGTACATGTAACTGCAGATTACTTTTATATTGGTACGCCTGAACGAAGCGATGCTTTAATAAAGCACTGTAAAATGTGTGAACAACAGCTCTGGTTCTGGGGTGTCATGTCCATCTCCTAATACAGTCGAAGGCTCAGATGAACCAGTATGCCCGCTCTCCCATTAGATATAGATTGTTGTCTAATCTAGAGGTCTGAGTTAAACTAGATCGATTGAGCGTTCTACTCTTTAACGCTAGTATGGCAATGGGAATACACAGCCTGTTGCTAGGCCGCGCTACGGCCGCGGCCATGGCAATCGGAAATTGTCTAAATTCTAGGCCAACACGACCATCGCGGCTCTGTGCGCTCGGTCCGCGTCCCACTCGTTTCGCGTGTAGACCGCATAGGAAGTTTTGTTTACCTACAATGAATATTGAATAAGCTCAGGAAGTGGCACTTTTTCTGCGTCAGCATAGGCACAGAAAGTACCTATCAATTTGCGGAGTATGCGAAAAAAACATTTTTATTGGCCAAACATCCAATAGCTATCCTTGTTTCGTCTAAGGTTTACCTATTGTTTCAAATAAGATAAACCTTCTGAAATGAGGAATCAACTCGGGACAAAGTGATGTACTATGCGAATGTGGCGACCTACAAACTACGCAACATATGATGGAGTGTTCCCTGTGGCCAACTACGTGCACTGTAGAAGACCTCATAAAAGCTACCCCCCGGGGGTTAGAGGTGGCAAGATATTGGCAAAATATTATTTAGTCATGATCCCTTCACACGATAAAAAGAAGAAGCAATTTATTTTTTCCTGTTATGGTCAATTTCTGAATTAGTATTCTTCAGTCAGACATGTAATATGCTTATGTTTATTGTGACTTCATTGAACAGATGTTTCTTTAAAATTATTTTGATACCTACCTATCATAATCTCAAAATTCTAAAATAAAACGTGGGTGTAAGACGCCAGCTTTATCTCGAAACGTTCACAATAAAATCGAGGTAAGCTTTACAAAAGTAATGATAATTTTCCTACTTGTCAAATTTGGAATTTATCGACTTATGCATTTACGTACCGTACGTAGATAAAATTTTGATGCCCTTACCTATCTTAAATTCTTGGATTCTGGCTGTTGCGAACACGTGTTGTCGTTACAAGTCGTTGAGGCGTTTTTAACCTGAAACAATTTTTTTGTCATTTAGAATTTAGTAACTTGCCCCAGCAGTTGGATCATTGTCATTCGAATGTCTAATTATTTGGTGGTGTACGTGTACTACTTGCTTCAACAGTGCAAATTCACGAGCCAGCGAACCGGTTCCCTACCGAAAGTCGCGAGCGGATAACGGCAGGCGCGGCGGCCGGCGACGGCGGCGGAGTTGTTCCCATCGCGACCAGGCAGCTCAAATCTCATACATACAATACGAACTAGTAAGAGGACTAGTAGACATACAATATGAACTAGTAGCTGTGTACTTATGTAATATATAGGACGTTATAAACTGAAATATATATTACATAAGTACACAGCTACTAAAGAAACAGTGACCATGCTATCTCATAAAACTGCAGCTTTTCCTGTAACTTATACTACGTATAACTGAACTTAGATAAATATGTTTCGGCCACGGGGTCGGCTTTTGGATTTCAAAGGCTCGATTTCATCACACGAAATTTTGATAAAAACGACGAAATGCTATTTTTGAAATACGAGCGATAGAAATTGAGAATCGAATGGAATTGACCACTCGTATTCATTCTATTAGGGTCACTGGCACCATCTCACTAACCCAGGGATTTTTTTTTAAGATTTTACAGTGTCGATTGAAGACACCGAGCCCTCGCTAATGATACGGGCGACCCTGTGTCCGCGGTGACATTTCGAAAGGCTGTTTTTGATTTATGCGATGCCGGGTCCGGCATCACCATCAGTCAAGAAGCAATGGTGATGCTCAGTTTAGAGACCCGGCGTTGTTTTAGTGATTGAGCTTTGATGGACCCATGGTCCCCGCATGGGCCCTGGAGTTGGTGGTTGAGATTTGTTTTTTTGTGTTGCGAAATATTTAAAGTTTTGATATTTTAGGTTGGTTGTGCGAATTGGGACCGCAGTAGATGTTGATAACACTACTCGACGAACGCTGCTGCCCATACATCGGTTTCCCTTAGTCGCCTTATACGACACCCACGGGATGAGATGGGGTGGTGCTATTCTAAGACTAACCCAGGGTTGACCGGTTAAACCGTTAACCCAGTGTCAAATTGTACTGGTAACCATGGTACATGGCTCACATAACCCCAGGTTTAACCGGTTAACCTCGGGTCAGTGATTGGTGCAAGTGGCCATTAGTACAATTTAGATGCCTTATTATGTAGTGCGAATAGTTAAATAGCATTGAAGAGAGCCATAGCCTCCTAGAGTCAGACTCGGCAGCGATTTTTCTACCACAGACTGTGCAACTGTTATTTTAAACGTCATATTTTCAAAGAAATAGAAATAAGACTTCCAGCAGTCTATTATCAAAATCGCTGCCGATTTAGCTTGGTCTGACTCTACTTACCTTCTCAGTGGTAGTATAGAAAGTCATGGGGGTGGTCGTGGGTTGGTGATGTGGTGGTCGTGGTATTGGCCATGGAGTGCTCATGGGATTGGCCATACGGTAGACATGGGGTTAATCATATGGTCCACCCATATGGTTCGGCATAGGGGTTGCCTATAGGGTGGTCATGGATTTACATTTAAAAAAACGTCATATCAAATTTAAATTCAAAAATGGATGACAAGCGCAAACATTTTTGTAGGCGTGTAATGTGTTTGACATGTGTTTGAAATTTGTTATATTTGTTATCAAAATATTGATGTACATAAAACTACTCCGACTACCCATATCCATATCGACGCCTACTACCCATTGTACAAGTTTTGCTTTGTTTGGGGCTCGACAGGTTGATCTGTGTAAGATTGTCTCCACATACCGTGGCATTGTAGAGTCAGTTCTTATGCTCATCAAGGGCTTCATAATTATTCATAATTACAACTCTCTAGGCAACAGATTACACTAGATCGTCTGAGCGTTCGTCTCGCTCGCGACGGGAACACACGATCGCGTCCGTGGGAAGAGCGAGTTCCGGCTGCGCCACTTGCCCCGCCTTTCACCAGCAAGGTCGCGCGGCGGCCGCGCTACTTTCTTTTATATAACCGGCCGGAATGCGACACCCGAATTTATGCCGGTGACGTCAGAGGTGATTCACCGAGCCGATTAGCCTGCCCAATTCCCGGTGGCTTTTTTGTATAGCCACATATAGTTCCAATCAGTCGCTTAAGGCAATATAACATGAGTTAAAGTTACGATCAAGGTGAGGGCGTATTTGTATCGCGCCAAACATCTAATCTGCTTTGAAGATGGTTCGCACTGGCAACTCGTAATTGAAAAGCCTGTAACCTGTAATCCCTGTCCTTGTCTATATCTTACAAAGATTTGTTAGAAAGAAAACACCGGCAAAGATTACAGAATTATCTACCTAAAGTTGACAGATGTTTGGACTGTTTGGAGCAATCCGTATAATAATATAAACTATTATTAAATGATCGGTAATTAATCCTATAACTACAACAAAACAATAAATTCAACTTTACCTAGCGGGGATTAACTGTGTCAACAAGTCAAACCCTAATCATACTATCATACCATTCGAGGGGCAAACTGAAAGAGGGGCAATAGAAATAGCTGAACTAGTTAGACCGTCACTCTTTATTTTAATGCGTGCTTTAACATTTTCTGATCACGCGTATAAATTTTCATTACGATAAGATTAGCCTGAAGCGCACACAGCTCATTCTTCCAATACCTTTTAGCACAATCGCAATAGGCTCAACCTCGAAATCTCTGGGATAGTCCTGATATTTGGTATGCAAATAAATTAAAGGTCCTAATCCGATTGTGCTATTTTTTGTATGGCGATTTTAGATCCTCTGAGGTTTTGTATAAAATTCACGAGGTACCCATCGGGATTAAGTTTTTTTTACACATAAATATTTACGCAAGAATTCTTTTAGCAATGTCATGTGAATACGGGAGCTAGGGATGTCAGATCAGAAACTGCTGATATACAATTTTTTGTCAGTGTTTTCTTATTAACTGTACAACTGCGATGTAATGCATGAAAATCCGTTCAGTAATTTATCGCGAACATACAGACAGTTAGACCGCCGCGTCTAACCCGGACTTTGTTTTATAACATGTAGGGATACTGATGACGTGCTGATGACGGGTAGTAGGTATTGATAATCAGATTGATATAGATTGAAATGAATGCTGTTTAAGTCTGGATAACCTCTCCAAAATTTTTTATAAGTACTTAACCAAAAAGATGGGTGATTTGGTGATTGCTTGTTTTATCGTCGACTGACAATGAATCATACATAGAAATTCCCTCGAATTGAATAGTCGGATTACAGTAGAGCTTGCCACAAATTAAAAATGCGCATTACTACAATTTTACTGCCACAAAGTCTAACATCCCGTAAACGTATGACCAGGGTGGCATAAATAAATTGCCAATGTTCGACGTTAGAAAGTGAGAGGTGCCTACATCCGGATATACCGGAACGCTCTGTCTTGCGCGACGGAATGCTCTTATGTCATCGAAGCGATGCTGTCATGCTGCTAATCCTAACTTCCCAACTATGTAAGTTGGAGCGTTCTTAAAAATTGCCCCATAAAATTATATTCATTCAATATTAGACTTGTGCTCGATGGAATAATGTTGTAGTGGTTTCTTATTTTTTCTACATTATACTTATATTTTATGGCCGGATATGTCTCAATCTCAAAAGCACTGACAACGAGCAGGAGTAGTCTCCATCTCCACTCTCTTCAGGCATAGGTACCTATTGTAGTTATATGTCTACCGTTTCACCGAGGCTATTGTTAAATAGTACATTATGATACAAGTGCGAAAAATAGATATATGGGTTTAAAGATTTTTTATTACTCATAAAGAACAAAAGTTCACTTACAATGAGCTTAAACTATAAACAATTTCATACGTGGTTTACAATCACATCCTCAATGTTTTAAATCAACACGAGTTGCTAATTACCTATTCGCACATGTATCGTACAACGTTTTGCAGTACATATGGCCGTTTAAATTTTCGAAATAGTTACGTAATGTGCTAATTATCGCACTAGTGCGGTAAAGTAACACCAGATGTACTGGAAAAGGTATTATGGCCAGGTACGAACTGGGTGCAGGTTCGTTTGCAAGAGCCAAATGATATTACAATTATAACTCAAGATTGTTCAAAAATTTAAGCGCTTATCTCGTACATATTTTGTACAAGTTGCCTTTAGTCGCGTCTAGGCAAGCGAGAAATGTGCACGTGCTAATGAGCACACCGAAAGAGAAAGAGACAAGCTGAGTATCGAGTGTCAACCAGTATGACAAAGATGAATGGAATAGGTACGAATTAATAGAAAATAACGGATGAAAATTCTTTACCAACCGCCTGAGATAAGTGGTAGACCTAGACTTACACATTTTACAATTGAATAGGTAAGTACATGTTTAGTGCAATCATTCTAAAATATGTATTACAGTACATATGGGGCTACTTTATAGCACTAGTGCGAGAAGTAGCATATTATGTTACTGTGTCGAACATTTAAAGGGCCATATGTACTGTAAAACGTTGTACGATACATGTGCGAATAGGTAATTCGCAACTCGTGTCGATTTAAAACACTCCCTTCGGTCGTGTTTTAATTTATCGCCACTCGTTTCGAATTTCCTATTTTTCGCACTTGTATCGTAATGTACTATTACCTACCTACTGATAAGAACTAAGAAGATGTAGATGCAATCTTGTCAAGTGTGCCAGGCCGACTACCTATTTGTCTCATTTGGTACTATACTAGTGTTTGATAATAAAGTAAAAAATAAATATAGTGAGTGAATTAAGTAAACTTTATTAAGTAAAATTAATTATAGTGGTTTGTAATTGTTATTGCGTTGCGGCGCTGCGTCACTTCCAAGCCACTTTTGTTAGATATATTGAGGAAATCTTATGTAAATGGCACGATCCGATAACAAACCACGAAATGAATTGATTAATTTATAGTAATATTCCATACCTGAATAATTGATCAACACTTAGAACTCTGCCATTTTTCTATAAGTTTTAAAAGTCGCGGTTAGCCCGATTATCTTCATTTTCCTTATTTTCACTTTTTTTTTCACTCTTACTGCCATCTATCACGGACTTAGATAACTTTATTTAAACCTTCTTGCCATCTATTGGATAGTCTTGGAACCGCAAAAGCTGGCCATGGTTAGGTAATTTCAGAGCGATTTTGTTAATGACTGAAACAGCCCTATTTTTTTGTTAGGCAACACTATCAATTTGTCATTAAAAGGCGTTTTTGTAGTTTGTTAACTTTCTTCTTTCCCGCTTTAATTTTCGCAACGTTTTCTTTTTTCCCAAAGATAAATAATATTATCAGAAATAAATTTGTATTTTTATTAGACTTTTTGTTATTCTCAATACACTCCAGCTGATGCGCTGTTGACGGACACGCTTTTAAATTTTGTCTTTCATTCATGGCGTCATTAGTATAATTATATTATTACGGCGTCATGCAGTTTGAAGGACATCCATAAAGTAGTTGACAGCTAAAATATGCTCCAAAGAAATTTATAAAACGCAACTGCTGTGCTATAAATGTAACACGCGTAATAAACTTGTTGATTTAAAATTAGATGCCGGACGTATAACACGCTTCACTTGTTATTATGATTCAAAATACATGAACATGTTGTGTTCGTGGTTGTGTTAAATGTTTGAAGGATTTCAAAATAACCTGTTCGAATAGCAAATGTCCAGCAATTCATTTCAAAACAAGCTTATAACATGGAGTCAACAACCCCCAAGAAGTTAAAAAGTCCAATTTTGAAAACATCTCCTGGAACTGGATTTAACCCGAAGACCTCTATCTCGTAAGATGTAGTTCTTTAATATACTTACTAACTGAAGGTTACTAACTTAGTATAAACAAACATTTTATCTATCACACTATGTTTTTGTCAAGACTGTGAGGACACATTGTTTAAATTTGTGCTTTAATGTGTGAGGATCGCAATAAATGTCTTGCTAATAATTTAAATGTCTCCATAGATGTTCTGATGTCCCTGAAAGTCTTCTTGAACCAGCTGCAGCTAAGAAGCACTTCAGCAAGTTTGGTAAAGTGCAGAGAATACGCCTGGTCACCAAGAAGCAAATGTGCATTGTTGAATATGACCAACCCTCTTCTATGGAACGAGCGGTGCTTAATGCTGGGGCATATGATGGCTTTATGTTTGATGTCACTCGGTTCAAACCTCGAGTGTAAGTATTAGCCCATAACTGTTAAATACAATACACAACCTTAATTTAGAAAACACTATTAAGTATGACATTACTAATGCTTCTTCATGAATAGGGAGTATTACTGCAATGTTCTGCCGCCATGGAGCACCACTATCACATCCAGTGCCGGATTAAGAAATTTTGATGCCCTAAGCACTTCTAGATCTTGGTGCCCCCTCTGCCTAGGCTCATCCAGATTACATTGACAACATTGATTTTTTTTGGTAAACTAAGTGACGTTCTTGGTCGCATTACTGCTGCAATTTGTATTTTCAATCCATTACTTATTTTATCAAGGAAATTGACAGTGCTGCAGCAGTAACGTTGCAACAGTAATTCTGGTGCAGTCGCCATCCTAATGTCACCTTTATCAAAGCATGCGTGAAATTACCTATATGTATGACTGTGTACTTGCCTTTCCGGCTAACTATGTGATTAAAACCTGCTTTGGTTCACTTCACAAATAAACCCCAGAAGTAACATGCCCAAAAGTAACCCGAAAGTTACATAAGGATTGAGGCCCAGAGGCAATTGTAAATTCGTATGTGCGACAGGGAGACAACACGTCGAACGTGGTTCACGGTTGACACTCAGTTGTTTCTACCGTGGCGGGCAATCGTGCGAGGCCGAAGGCCGAACTGCAGGATAGCAGTGCTTGGAATTGAACCAATGGTGGAAATAGTCAAAAAACGAATCCAACGGCCATACTCATAAGGTTGAAGATCCGGAGTGGCCACTTGGCGCTTCCGAGCAAGACCCAAAGGCGGAGTCGCGAGAGAGCTGGGTTTTGTGACTGAAAAAATACCCAGTGTAAGCGAGGACTAAGGTCGAGCTCCACACAGGGTTGAAAAGAGAGCTTTTCTGAGAAGCGCATTCATGTGAGGCCAAAGGTCGAGCTTCAGCAGGGCCGAACTCTGGCAAGAATCTATGGCCAAGTGTCTTAAAAAACTAAGTCGAAAGCTGAGCTCTTCATAAGGCGGAAAGCGCGGTCCGATCGGCGCTTTTACGTATGAGGCCAAAGGCCACGCTGCAAGAAAGCAGAACTTGGAATTGACAAATTGTGTGAATGAGGCCGAAGGCTGAGGTCCTCATAAGGTTAGACGCCCGGGGAGTCTGATGGCGGCGCGCTATAAAAAAAAACCAATGGCGAATTGTAAATAAGGCATAATGCCCAGCCGCGAGAGACGAAAGCCTGGATTTGGACACATGGCCAAATTTATGTGAGGCTTAAGGCTAACTTTTGCATAAAGTAAGCCGAGTATGAATAAGACCTAACGAATTCGGACCAATTTGATCATGGCTCTCCTGCTGATCGGCATTTGGCCTCGCTCAAAAGGTCACTTGATTAGAGTTAGTTGCAGCCGATGAAAGAGGCGTTTCGAACCGAAGATTTCCTTTGGCAGGATTGGCCCCTAAGAGTTAGGACCCAAGGGTTGATTTAGTTAAAAAGTGGAGCCACCAAGTTTTGTAGTGTAAATTTTTAGAGGAGGGGGTGGGCTCTCAACTTTACCTTGATATCTACATCAGTTAAGCTAGTAGGCTATGTTTGGTATCGTTTTCGTATAAATCGGGAATGCCGAACTCATTTACGAGTATGGTATCACATTGACACCGTTCCGAAGTGGAAACATGTAAAATTTTCATTTTTTTTATATTCCTCTTCACGCTTCAACCTCTGAAACAATTTAGTTGAAATTTGGTATAGAGATAATTAGTTTAGACCCAAAAATATAATCAACAGTTCACAGTTTAGTCCCAAGAAAGGACAGGATAGTTTTAATCTAAAAAATAAGGATGTGTAAAGAAGGGTGGAAGTTTATGTGGGGAATCAATAACCGCTGCACCTATTTCAATGAAATGTGGTATGATCTACATTTTAGATTTTGTCGAAAATGAGAACAAACGTAACTTAGAACCTAAACTTAAACAGTTATTGACCTCCGACTGACCGACTTCGCCGAAGCTAAAATAAACCTGAATCAAAAATCTGGGTGGCATCACTTTTTAATTACATCTTAGGAAACCAAAGATTAATTCTGCTAAAGGAAACCTTTGGTTCAAATAAAACTTTTGGTTTTCGACCTTCGTGGGGAACGAAGCCCCGAACCTGCACTTTAGCCTTTGATTCCGTCATCAGTTTTTTTATAATAAAACTGACAATTAGTTCGCACGAGCTTGGCCGTGTGCAATACGTCGCAAACCAATCTGGTGTGCAAGAGCTCGGGCAGCATGAGCGACAAATTCCGATCCTCGAAAATCTGTTAAGACTTCGGTGCGAAGCCGAAGGCCGAGTTGCAAGAGAGCGAAATTCGGACACGACATAATTATAAATTAAGACAAAACTGTAGATCTACTATTAAATTCGACACTCCGAAAAGGCTGAAGAAAAAGCTCCACGTAGGATTGAAGACAAGTAGATTTCTAAAACTGAGCTCTACGTTGGGTGTAAGGCCCTTTGGCCCAAAGGCTGACAGATTTGCAGAATGCTGGAAATCAAAAATCAACCACGAACCAATAGGTAAAGTATGATGAAAAAATCAGCATATTGCAAGCCTGATAGAATGGGCCCTCGTAGGGGCAAAGGCCTGCGTTGGAGACGCACTTACGTGCCCTATACATGACGCACAAAGTTTCATGTACAAACTACCCGTTTTTTTCCCACGATTTTGGTGCCCCCCTAGACGTGGTGCCCTAAGCAAGTGCTTATTTTGCTTAATGGTTAATCCGGCACTGATCACATCACATAAACCATAGAGTAACTTATACATACTATGCCTTTAACAGTTTTTTGAGAAGATTTCACTATGGCATTGACGCATCAAGGCAGTTTGTTTACAGAGGCCTTCCGCAAAACACAAAAAAATCTTTTTATTATCTGGCCTCTTTATGACGCTTGAATATGCAAGAGTGATAGATAAATATTTTATGTTATTCGTGTTTCGCGGTGGGCCCTCAGTATGTGGAATAGGCACCCCTAGATAGAGTTTTGTGTAATAAACCCTATTGTAAAATCCTGATTGATGATTATTATGAATGATGTGAAAGGAGCATTAGGAGCACGTAGGCACTAGTTTTTACGAAAGCGACTACCATCTGACCTTGTATTGTAGTACGGGCGATTTTCCGCAACTCTACGACTGGCGCCTATTTTGCGTGGCAGCGGGGGGGAGGAATCCTGTCAAACCTTTGTAGGAGTTTAGTAGGCCCTCAGGGAGGTCTCTCGGGGATCCGAGATGTTTTGCCCTGTATGGGGCCACTCCACTGCATTCCAGCACCACGTGAGGGGCTGTTTCTTCTGTCTCCATGCATCCTTGGCATAAGGGACAGTCTGTGACACCTGTTATGAAAAGATGTTTGTAAAATAGTCCATGACCTGTTTTGACACTGGTTACCATACTCAGTCGGACCTTCCCTAGTTGAAGGAGCGCCCTTGTGAGTTTTTCGTTGATGCCAGGCATGGCTGGTTTGGCCTGTCTGCATCCAGTCTGGTTTCTCCAGTGTCCTGTGTGTGGTTTCCCTGTGCGTGCCAGCAGCATTGAGCGTACCTTGCTAAACGGTGCCAGGAGAATCAGTTCTGGGCCAATCGCCAACGCACTCGATCCTTGCCTGGCGAGCTCGTCCGCAGCATCGTTACCCCGGGATCCACTGTGTCCCTTGATCCGTTGTAAAGTGATCTTATTATTATTATGACATATCTCCGTTAGTCGTTCGTGGCATTCGTGTATAAGTTTGGATGTGATTATATGGCTTTTTAGAGCCATTACGACTACTCTACTGTCGGAGAGTATGCCATCTGACCTTCTAACCCAGAGGATAAACTACGCCTTATTGGGATGAGTCCGGTTTCCTCACGATGTTTTCCTTCACCGAAAAGCGTCTGGTAAATATCAAATGATATTTCGTACATAAGTTCCGAAAAACTCATTGCTACGAGCCAGGATTTTAACCCGCAACCTCCTGATTGCAAGTCGCACGCCCCTACCACTAGGACACCAGCGCTTCTAAATATCTGTTAATTACTTATTAACATTTAATTAACCTGTCTTCTACCCAGAATGGATATTACCCGTCAAATAAAAGCCAACTACATTAGTCAACATTTTGAGAATCAATGTATCCTCTATCTACCACAGCTGAAGATCGCCATCCAGTATTTTGTGCCCCATATTTGTTACATAAGGAGATTAGGGTGATTCAAAAATCATAGTTTTAATGTTTCTAACTCTCACAACATAATTTCATCCTCTTCGTCTTTTTATCCTGTTACTCCCTGCTGGGGTGTAGGGCTCGAACCATTTTCTTCCACTGACTCTGGTCTTGGGCAGCTTAGGTAACGTTCTCCCACCCCATCCCCAATACACCCAATTCTTACTCGACGGAATGGCGCCAAGTTGATGTAGGGCGACCATGTTTCCGATTTCCGGGCATCTTCCAGGTCAGGGCCACTTTGTATGGGTATGTAGGTTTTTTTTTATTTACATTCTTTTAAGAAGTGATTGAAATAAGCTATAATATTGCTTTGACGCATTCACTGCCAACGTTTTCGTAGCGCTACACGCGTAGCGATTCTAGCGTTTTCCCGCTTTGTAGAGGAAAGCGACTACGAACAGAGCGCCCGCCAAGCGGGTTCCCGGCACTCAATGTGTTAATTTTCTGCTTTACATTATCAGTATATATATTAGTTATACATCTATAGGTAATTTAGTTCTGTTTTGTTCCTGGAAATATTTGGTAAATATAGTACATTTTGTTTTAGTTGCTAAAAATTTTTACACAAGGAAAAGAGTGAGTTTCACATCCAAATATCAATATTGTTTTCAGAAGAAGAAAGAGCAGACGGGAGGATGATCCAGATTGGGTGCCTGATTCAGATGTAGAAGAAGAACTCTCAGCCATGGGAGGCGCTCCCACCTATGTAACAAGGCAAAGCCGTATGTATCTTGTATCTAGATATTGTAGATTATTAAGTGTGGGTTTAGCAGGCATAGCCAAGTCACACAAAGTATGAAAGTATATCAAAAATTTACAAAGAATCTTGTAACTATTTACATATACCAGCGATTGATAATAAACATAGATGACGAACTAGCTCTGAAAAATGACCCCACACACATTGTGCCGAAGCGGGCGGGGCGTCAACATTGTGCCGCGGAGCTATTTAGTTCGCAAATGGCGCGTTGTCACAGTCATAGTAAGAAGTATTCAAATTATATCTTTAACAAAAGAAATAGGCCTTATTGTGCGGATAAATGATGTGCTAGTCGTTCCAACAAACACTGGAAAAAATATGGGATTACTTTTCACGTAAACTTTAGCTAGGATCATATTATTTTGATTTCTCTTGATCACAACAGACTTTATATGGGGATGATGTTATGCATTTTAAACAACCATTGATATTAAGAAGCTTTCATTTTTAATTTGTTCAGGTTGTTGATTTAATAATTTAAATTTGTGATAGTAAATACGAATCGCCGGTGTAGGTGGAGGTTTTTTATGTGTACTTTCTTACAAAGTCCCTGTATCTCGCTGCTATTTAAAACTTTTCGTTAAATTCGCGGACGGCTGGACCGATTGGGCTAATTTTGCTATTAGAATATTTTTAGGTCCAGGGACGGTTTGAACGGTGAAAAAATATGGAAAGAATGCGAGGAAAATAGTAAATACAATAATGATATTTTCCCATACAAACTGTTCCTATGACGACGTGTTCAATACAAATTTCTGCATGTTTGCTCTGATCAAGATGAAAATCGATATCTTAGGATCCTAGAGGAACTTTATAATGAATATGAGGTCAAATTTGGCAAAAAAGCCCGACGTCTTAAATTTCCCCGTGTTTGCTTTTATATGATGAATGATGATAAGAGCAAAAATGGATATATTTAAGATGTCGGGCGTTTCATTAAGATGGAGGGCGCTTTTACCAAATATGACTTCAGAATCATAATGAAGAGCCGCTCGGATCCTCAGATATCGATTTTCACCTTGAGCGGGTGAAAAATTTTAAAATTCAATCCGCGGCATAATAAAAGGCCTCAGATATCGGTTTTTATCTGAATCAGAGCAAAATCCCAAATGCCAGCTGCATTTTTCCAATTTTGAACTATCAAATGTACATTAATTTACATCTGTGTGTCCTATAAGGGGTCGTCCAGAAATCATGTGATCATATTTGGTCTATTTTTGACTGATTATTGCCCCACCCACCCTATTCACCCGATTTAGTACCATCGGAATTTCATCTGTTCCCCAATGTAAAAACATATGGGTGGTATGAAATTTTCAAGCAACGCCGAGATCCAAGCTGAGGTGGATGCCTATTTTGAAGGTATGGCTCTGGAATACAGATGGGACAAGTGCATTCAACTCGACGGGGACTATGTAGAAAAATAAAAAGAAATTAAAAAACCTCTGTTTTGTTTTTAATATTCAGGCCGCGAATTTTTCAATCCACCCTCGTATATATGTATATGGTATCAAAGGATTCAATGTGATGTCCTGAATACAAATACATATGAGATGCCAACCTCGAAAATGGTAGAGGTAGTAACTGTGACGTCATAAATTCGGTGGTACAAAGGTTTTTTTCTTTTAAACATACCATTTTAGGGTATCGAATAAAAAGGCTTGTAAGTAGATAACAAATATACATTATAACATTTTCAACACTTGGTGCAACAAATTATTAGAAAACGCCCAAAAAAATTATAATTGATAACATTGTTAGACCAAGTAGTTATATATTTGTAGTCTACTCACAAAGCGCTTTCATTTGATACTGCACATGGTATGTTTTCAGTAAAAAAAAAAGTACATTTCGATGCTAGTGCGGAAAGTGTGTCATTACTTCACGAGTACCGAGATATCTCTCCCCTACGGCTCGTGGCAAGACTCGGGACGAGTGAAGAATGACATTTCGGCACGTGTATCGAACGACGTTTTTTAATACAGTTGCGAAAAAATAAGAAAAACAAGTAATTTTTTATACATGTTCTATAAGACAGAAACCATTGTAAATATGAAACATTGTACTATTATTATCTAAGTATCGTTATTTACGATTATGCACACACATGTACACGTTTTCCTCGCCCGAGTGCGCCGCCTCGGCCGAGGCACGTCTACACTGGCCGTATTGTGCATGAGGAAGTTGCCTTGCGCGTAAGCTTGCTCTGTGTGGACCCGACTATTTTTGAACATTATATACAGGATATTGAGACACTTGGTATATATTCAGGAATTATCCATTAGGCGGGTCCACACAGAGCGAGCGAGCGAGCACGTAACGTGCGAGGCAATTTCCTCACGCACAAACCGGCCAGTGTAGACGTGCCTCGGCCGAGCGGCACGTGCGTTTTCCTCGCCCGAGCGCGCCACCTCGGCCGAGGCACGTCTACACTGGCCGGTTTGTGCGTGAAATTGCCTCGCGCGTATGCTCGCTCTGTGTGTACGCGGTTATTAAGTTGTTTGTTCAAAGTCAACTCTGCATTGTGTGGGTATATTCACAAGATAAAAATGTTTTCTTTGTATTCCCGATTTTATGACGTCACAGTTACTACCATTTTCGCGATTGGCATCATATATATTTGTGTTCTAAACATCATACTGAATACACTGAAACGAAATATATTAATATCCGAGATTACTTGTGCCAAGATCCATTTCTAGAACACTTGGGTAAAAGGCCGGTATACTATAGGTGAAAACTGCATGAAAATTCGTTCAGAAGTTTTAGAGTTTATACCTGCATACAGACAGACGCGGCGGGGGACTTTGCTTTTGGGGGGAATAATGTATAGTGATAGTGGACCCTGCGACTGGTAGTATGAATAACGGGAGACCTAAAAAGATAAATTCATTCTGTAACCCTTGCAAATAGAGTCGTACTGCCAGCTTGGCGGGCCACATCATTCTTTTTGCTAATAACTTATTTCTTGTTTTATTGATCTTTCCTACTCCTTCATTATGCACCAAAAATTTTAGTACTGAAAAAAAAAACATTTATTTCAGACAATAAGGAATCCATATATACCTATACAACTTATAACTAAATTACATTAATTAAAATTAAAATTTTAAAATTAAATCAAATGTACAACAGTTTAAAATAAAATGAATTAAAATAATTAAATTAAATTACAGCCATTAAAATTTTAAAATGATAAATTGATCATATAAATTACATTAAATAAAAAAAAATATTACCTTCAATTATATTACATTAAATTGAATTTATTATTAAGGCTAACATGCATGGAGGACCAGTGCTTCAAAAGGCCACTGTCCCACCTGTTAGCCACGCTAGCCAGGAGGCTGTGGCGGCTGTCACGCACCCTGCCAAGCATCGCGGCGCAACGCTTGCGGAGCGTGGCTTGAAAACCGTCCACGTTCGCGTCAGCAAACATTCCAGACGCGCTGCAATATCGCGGCAGCCGCAACAGCACCCTGAAGGCGTCGTTGTATTGGACCCGCAGAGCATTTAGCGATCGCTGGGTATATCTGGTCCATAAGCTGCAGGTATACAGCGACGTACAGTACGCTCTGAACAGAGTTATTTTTACTTGGGCTTTACATCGATGAAACCTGCGGGCTATCATATTGGCTCTCATCGCCAATGCTCTGCGCTCGTATCGATGTCCGCGTCGTCGCGCAGATCTTCGGTTACCAAATGCCCTAGGTACTTGAAGGTCGTCACCCTCTTTAGTCTCTGACCATTCGGGAGAATGGGAGGCACATACACTCACTTTTGACATGCGTGTTGCTGAGCTCACATATTAAGTAATTTATATAAAGATTAAAATAATTTGGGAGAGGTAAGCCCCCCTGCCTGCCCTGCCTGCTCTTAAACTCATTGTTATTTTTTTTAGGCATGGATGTCTCTCAAGAGGCAAGCAAGCCCACTATACTCTCAAGGGTAATCACACATTCACCTTCAAGTAAGGGAGATTCACCCGTAAGGAAAGCTGAGTCACCAATAAGAAAGGGTAATTCACCTATGAGGAAGAAAGTACCTGTCCGTGAAAAACCAGTGACAATGTGAGGTTTACTTGTTTTGTATTGCATACTTACTTTATATTTTTATGTGATGTGGCAGCTGCCATCACAATATAATTTTTACGCAAAAAAGTAAATTTATGTCAGAGGGGACAAATCACAGCATCAAGATCAAGAATTCTAGCTATAAGCTAGTTTAATTTTATTTACTTTATTTTGGGCTTAAATGTTTTATCAATGGTTACAATTAAGTTTAATTCCATTTATACCGTTATATTTCAGCCAACCAAAAAGTGGCATAGAGTCCCCAGTGATTTTATCTACAACCCAGACGACACTTAGCACAACAGAAGCTGCTGCTGAACTGCACCAATTGCGGTACAAGGTTTCTTCGACCCCGGATGAGCAGTGGCGGATACTGGATGCTCGAGACAGGTAGGCACATTTAGCACTGGATAAATCATAGTTTTACTGTCTACAACCAATTTATAATGCCACGTGCCATAACTTTATTACTTAATATTATCTTTTTCGAGTAGAGAAACCTCTGAGGTTATCATAAATGGTTATGTTAGTCATGTTCAGATTACATAGTTACGAACAATACGTAAAAATAATACTTAATATTGTATGCTGGTGCTTTAAATGGTACGGCGCTTATTTTCGTGATTTCGATAATGGTCCCAAAATAGAATTTTTTCAGTTTGATAATTCCTGTTGTGTCTGTAGTATGATATGTATAAGTACCTTCCACATTAATCTTATGAAATATGGCCAAATGTTAGAAAAAGGGTTGTATTATTTACTAAGATTAAGATATTGTGTTTAAAATAATAACATTATTGTAAATTTATAGAATTTTGAGAGCATGGGGTGGCGCAGGAGGTCGAATAAAAGTAGGTGGAGCCACTATAGGCACATGCCCTGATATGTGCCCTGAAAAAGAACGCCTGCATAGACAAGCAGAGCATCAGGTAACATTTTTAAAAATATACATAAAGTATTGACGTTAAGCACGAAGAATTTCGTACATTGATCCGCCATTTCATTATATAAGTAGTTATAGGAATTTCGAAAATCGCACGGTGTCATTGACAGCTATCTCTCTCTCTCTCTCTCTCTCAATTACGCCGTACGATAGACATAGTAACAGGCGGGTTAATGTACGAAATTCTTCGTGCTTAGCGTTCTTACTTTACAAGCAGAGACGTCTGCATCCTTTCAAAATCCAAGTCACATAGATCAATCTGAGACCTTTGATTGTACTATAAATATTTTAGTTTTTAATCATTTGTGTTAATTGGACACGTTAGATTGAGTTTGACAACACGGCTTAAAATATTGAAATCTAAATTTTAGGTAATGTCACTCGAAACCACTGCAGACTGCGACTACAAACTAGAGACATGGCGAGCCGTCAAGCAGTACAGCCGGAGCTCCGCCGACCAGGAGATCCCCATGTGCTACGAGCTCAGGCCGGCCGTCGTGCTCGAGCGGACCTGCGCTTATATGCTGTCTGAGATCGCTGACACTACAAGACAAGTGAGTGCCCCACTAATATTAGAGTTTCTATAAACCATCAAGTTTAAAAACAATCCTATCCCATATATTAAAGATCCTATGCAATGATTGGATTATATCAATGATTCAAAAGACTTAGATATATTTTTTTAATTCTTAAAGTATGTTGTATGATTGTTTAAGGTTACTCTCGCAGATTGGTTCCACTTCATGTGGGACCGTTTTCGTGGAATACGGAAAGATATAACGCAGCAGGCTCTTTGTTGTGCGGGTGAGTGTGTTCCTCAGGAAACTCTTATCAAATATACCAATAAAGGAACAGCTGAACTAATCATGAAGCATTTTTTTCTGGCCAACAGTAGTTTGAATAGGATGCAAACTTTTCCCACAGAGTCCATCCGCTTGGTGGAGATGTGCGCGCGCTTCCACGCGCACTGCGCGGCGCGGCTGGCCGACCTGGAGCACACGCAGTTCGACCAGAAGCTCAACACCGACAACCTCACCAAGTGCCTGCAGACGCTCAAGCACATGTACGGAGACGTGGGCCCGGAGGACAAGCCGAGGGAGGCGGAGTTCCGCGGCTACATAGCGTTGCTCAACTTGGGTGATGCCAATTTTTGGTGGGAGGTTAGATCATATTTATGATTGAAATGTATTTGGTTGTAAGTTGATGTATGGTTATCTGCAGCGATACCTTACCCCCTTTGCTTAGAAACTACTATGAGGAGGTGATCCAGATTCCTTCGCAGTTTACTCTACAATACTGATGCTGATTTGTTTACAAAATTACATGTAATTAGATCAATAAACTCACCATGAAACTATACTAAATTCAGTTAAAATTGATCAATTTTAATTAATTGTTATTTAAAGGTTTTTAAAATCCTTTTTCAGATAAAACACCTGCCAGTGGATATACAAAAATCGGAAGCCATCACATTTGCCATAAAAGTATTTAATGCGTTGGATAATAACAACTACGTCCGGTTTTTCCGCCTTGTCAAAGAAGAAGCGTCATACCTCCAGGCCTGTATTCTTCTAAGGTACTTCAACGACGTTCGCGCTAGAGCTTTAGCAAGAATTGTCAAGGCGTTCGCCCCGAGGGGTGGTTCGCGCTATCCGGCTGAAGAGTTAATGAATGCCCTCGCGTTTGAATCAGTTGACAGAATGAAAGCTTTTGTTAATCATTACGGTTTACGGTTTGCTAAAAATGACGAGGAGTTGACAGTTATACTCGACAGAAATCAATTTATAGAAGACAGTGACCCCTTCCCAGTCGCGCGTGCCCCACACCTCATTGAATCAAAGAGACAATGTAAAGTGGGCGCAGTTATTGCCGGAGGACAAGTACCTGTTGTAGACTTTGGAAGAAATCTTCCCTATTCAAGTTTTAACAAAGACGGTACTCTAAAAGAGGAAGCCTTAACTGCCCAAGATCAAGGATATAACACCAACAACGACAGTAATAAAGATGTCCAATCTCTAAGAGCAGAAATTCAGCGCCAAGCACAAGGTGGCATAAGTAACGCAATCACGGATAGAAGTTTAGAAATTAAGTCAAATGTTTTTGCTAAGCCTGAAGTAAAATCGCTAAGTCCCGGAAAACCTTTAAATTTCGGCAGTCCTCAAATCAACAACACTAGCGGAAGTGGTAAAGCATTATTTTCGTTTAAACCGGCTATACCGGTAGCTCCAGCGGATATTATTAATAACTCGCCTGAGAAAAGTCCCGGTTTTATATTTTCTAAACCCCAAGAAGATAATAGCACTTTGTTCGGCATGCTCGCGGGATCTAGTGGAAATAAGAATATTTTTGGAAAAGCTACTAATGACACTAATAATCAAAATAAGAGTGGCCAAAATGCATTTATGGAGTCAAAACCCACTGGAACTCTATTTCAAAAGCCAGATGTCAAACCTTCTGTTTTTGGTCAATTAGTCAACGAAAATAAACAAGACAGCAAAAAGTTGTTTGATGGGTCTGTAAGTGGCAACTTATTTTCAAAGAAAGATGAACCAAGTGCTGTATTTGGTAACCAGAATGTGTTAGGAAGTAAACATATATTTGCAAGTGCCAAGGATAATCTTTTTGGCAAGCCTGATACTGCTGGGCAAACTGTTACAGGAAGTATATTTGGTAAACCTTCGACTCAAACACCAGCAAGTGTATTTGGGGCACTAAATACAGATAAATTATTTTCGGAGAAAAATGTTAATAACACGAAATCGTTATTTACTGCTAATGGAGAGTCGCATGCGATATCACCTGGAAGTCTATTTAAAAGCGCAGTGAAAACTGAACAGAACACAGAAGAAAAAGCATACTCAATATTCCAAAGTAAAAATAAATTCAATTCAGTAGCTACAAACCTTTTTAGTTCAGCTAATAAACACAACGGCGAAGTATTTGATTTCAACGATGATGCTCAAAAACAGCTCGAAGAACAAAGGCTCCATGAACTTAAAATGAAAGAAGAGGATATGACAAGGTTAGAACAAATACGAAAGGAAGAAGAATTAAGACAAGAATTGAAAAGACAAGAAGAGAAGAGGCGCCAAGAAGAACTTAAAAGACAACAAGATGAGTTACGGCGAATTGAAGAAGAACGGAAAGAAAAAGAGCGTAAAGAAGAGGAGAAAAGAAAACAGGAAGAACTAAAGAGACGCTTAGAAGAAGAAGAAAGAAAAAGGGCGGAAGAAGCTAGAATAGCTAAATTAAAACGAAAGGCAGAAGAAGAACGATTATTTATACTAAGAGTTGATAAAGATTCTACTGAAATAACAGAAGAACTTGCTGATGAAATCAACAAAGAAACTGTTATAGATATGATGAAAGATGAATTTAGAAAACTAGATGAATTAATGAAATTTGCGGGCGTTGTGAATGAACAGATTGTTACTGAATTGTGTTCAGAGATTTGTAATGGCGAAATGCTTGCAGAAAATATATGGACGAATAAATTGATGAAGAAATGGTTTCACATTTGGCGTAAAAATTACATTAGAAACATAAAAAGGAGAAGTTTATTAGAAGATACACCAGTTTGGCTTACAAATAGGACGCCAATTCAAGAGGCATCTTGTCTTAAACGTATGGTTGAAAATGCTGCTCTAAAGAATATGAATGCCATCCACAAAGGTTACAAATTTAGTGGAAAATTACCACAACTTCCAACACCCGAAACTCTCAATCTGATGGAATTAATCAGATCTCCCATTCTCAAGCGAATGAAACAGATAAATTATTCGTACGACAAAGGATTATTTTGGAAAGTTACTTTAGTATCTCCTAGTACTCCATTTATGTGCCGAAAAATCCATGTTGAAGATTGGATACTAAACTCCTTTAGCGATAAAAAAGAACATGAAGTATCAAGCAGTCTAATATATGTAGGGAAAGAAACCTGGAATAAGTTATTGGATATTGCAATATCTGTAAGTTTGACTGAAAAGAGTAAAAACAGCTGTAATGAAGCCATAGAGGGTAGCAACGGTCTTATTTTTTACATCACTGAAAAAGATGTTGACATAATATCCACTATTGAAGATATTTTAAAGACTAAATATCTGTACCAAGTTATTCCAGTCGCATTGATAATGCCCGAAAAACCTAATCATGAATTAGAACCGTTTCTATCACAATGCATTAAAAACAAAATAATCTCTGTTTATAAAATATTTGTTGTAGATCCAAATAATTTATATGATTCACTGAAAATGACCTCAAAAAGTGCATTGAAGTGGTTGGCTCGAAACCATCCGCATGTGCCCCCACTTGAAATTGATAATGTAAAATCTATATGTGAGAGATATCTCGGAAATGAAATATGGTTTCAGTTAAGAAGAATAAAAGACACTCGTTTAGATACAGTTATGAAGAACTTGCCTAAACTAGTCCAATGTTATAATATAAGTGTGGAAAAATTGACTCAAGTTATTACTGAAGAAGATCTTTTCAACTACCCACTATTCCCATTAGAGCTGAAAAAGTATTTGAACACTGAAACATTATACCCAAAACCTTATGAATTCATTACAAGCAATTCTGCTACTTCCGAAAATATAGTTTCTATAAAAAATATGATGAAACACTTAAAATTGCCTACTCCGACAGGAGAGTATCAGACAGTTAGTGTCGACAATATGCAAGAGCAGATATATAAATACTGCACCCAAATTGGATGGTTTCAACACCCAGAAAAGAGCACACGTGAAATCACCTTATTTCAACTATCAGACATATTGAGAATGCCCCATGAAAATTTCAAAGTGTACTTTGAACAATTTGATTTGGCAAGTTTCCTGAATCTAATAGTATATGAAAGAATTTACAGTCTGAAAGACTTTGATAATCGGTTTGCTATATATGAGAAATCAAAATTAGTTGAGTTCCGCAATGCCCAGTGGTTATTTGATTTGGATATTATTTGTAGATTAAAACACAAAGCGATAGAATATGTAGATGACATAGACGAATTTATAAATGTGAAGCGCCGTAAACTTGCTTTGGATTCAGTAGAGTATCTCATGATTGAAGATAAAGACAGTACTATTGTAGAAGAGAGTATCAGGGAAGTTGACGAGAATATCACGAAATACACAGATTGTAAATACGAAGTTGACAAACTAGAGGAACAAATTGAAGAAGAAAGAAAAAGGTCTATGGATCTGGAGAAGTTACTAAGACACGCTTTGTTAGATGCATAGCATCAATGTTGTATATTGTAATATGATGTTGTAGTTATTTGACGTAAGTTATTATGAAAAATTGATTACATGAATTTGATTTTGTATGGTGTAGTTTATATTTCCTATTTTTATCAACCAACCAAAATCAGTGATGTAGGACCCTAACAGATGCTTAAGAAATCCTACAAACAACTATAGCCTTGTAAAGCCCAATGTGCATTAATATGTACACTGTTTCAATAAAAATAGAACCATTCATAAACCAAATAAAGTAGCATTTCTTTTGTCTCCTGGCTTTCTCAAACAAACGAAATTCATCCCAATTTACTAAAACAACAAGGTTCCGATTTAAAAATAGTAAAAAAAATATTGTCTTGTGATTTTGTCCCTTGGTGGTTATTAGAATGGTTCATTTTGAGAAATAACAAAATCTTTGATATAAGTAGTTCATAGTTTTTATTATTTATAGTAATGGTAGAAAGAATGTGAGTTAGAGATGAGTTTCTCAAATATTTGCCTGGGTTGCCTCAAATTTAAAACAGTCATCTTTGGTCATCCTCTTCAGGGGGTTGTACAACTTTTAAGCATGCATCAACAAATTCTGTAAAGATGGGCTCTTGCATGTATTCTTGAAATAATGTATCGGGGTAGGGTGAGCTATCTAAAACCTTCAATAGTTCACGCACATGTGGATTTGCTAAGCACTGCTTTAAATCTGCTGATTCCTCTGAAATTAAGATAATAAACAATTAGACTTGTTATATGCAAAAGTGATTAACTATTTCTTGTAAAATAATAGTAAATTAACCTTGTTGTGGCAATAAATCTATCTATCATTATCTATCTTGTAACTCATTGCCTTGGTCCAGTCTATGAAACCATTTCTTTCTTTTCTTTATGGTGTTTAAATTCACTAATTCATAATTTAAGAACTATATGCCATTAACCTTTTGTACGCCAAGAACACCTAAAAGCGTTGTTACTTGTCATGCCAACATTGCTAAGGACAACTATAGGTGTTATGGCGGATGCTGTCAAAGTAACCTTCACACTTTCGAGTGAGGTTTACATTAGCTTTCTTGCGTCCAGAATCTTGGTGTTTAAGTGATGTTTGTGTGATGATGATGTATGATGACAGGAAGCATTCAAAGGCTAAAAATATTTTGAATGTAATTCAAGAGTTTATTTAAGAAACTGTCACTGTTTTAAAAATTACAACTATCAACACAAGGGTTTATAAATCTAAAAAATATATTGACAAAATGCTACCCAATAATTTTAACTTTTCCTGAGGCACAGTATCTTCAGTAGGAAACTCATATTCTTTTTTAACCACTTCTGATTCTGTAGCATCTGGTTTCGGTGGAGCTTCGCATGGAGTTTCCCTATGTTTTTGGCAGCATGCTACTGAGCAGCTATAACAAATTAAAAAACAAATAAAATAACACAATATATACTCGATCAGATTAATAACTCTTTATAAAACAAAAAAGCGACTGGAAAATCTTGCTGTTTGACTCAGTAGTCAAGTAGTCGGTAGTAGGTGACTAGAAATTTGTAAAGCAATTAGGTAGGACAAGGAAATACTAAATAAAAAACTTTTTGTTGATTATTACGACCAGTGACATAAACGGAAAACATCAGACATACAATAGATTCAATACATAATCGGAAACTTACTAAGGTTGTCTGCACTTTGGACATTTGTATTTCGATTGTTCTCCACATTGTACACAACTCATTCTGAAACTTAACTTTGACGGAATAGGGACTAGATGTAATTCTGCCACATTTGTTTGCAGTTGCAATAAACAAAGTAAAGCGAATTGATTTTAATATCAATCGCTGATTTTAATACGATACGCATGGAGTCGAGTAAAAACATGAAAACATCTGTCAGTGTCAATGTCATCAAATGTCAAGAGCACATGTTACCACTAGGGTTCCCAACCGTACTATATTAATATTATATAGTATTGTACTATATTTTGGCTCTCTGTACTATATACTGTTGAACAAATATCTAGTACGCTAAAATACTATATTTCCGACATCCTTCTAATTTGTTCAGGATCGATTATCAATTAAATTCTAATCAAATAAAATTATTTCAAGTATGAAGACAAAATGGCGTGAGGAATGCAACAGGGCTCGCTGCAGACAGAACCCAATGGAGACAGTTGGAGGCCTAGAGCTTACGGCATCCCTAACTGAGGGATATAAATACTATAAATAAACAAAACAAAAAATAAATAAATGTATATAGTTCGGAATAAATGGCTTTATTATTATATCTATGCATGTTTAAGTTTTATGTCTAACTCTTTCGCCGTTGAGGCAATCCGTCTCTGGAATACCCTCCCTCTCTTTATTCGACAAGCCCCAAGCAAACCCGTTTTCAAACGACTACTTCGCAAGCATCTATTGTCAGAAGAACTTAATTAAGGTTCACCATCATGTATAATGTACATAATTATATGTATTAGTCTTATATCTTTTATACATTATATAAGTAGTAGTATTTAACTATGTATTTATATATTTTTAATATTATTTGACTTCACGTTTAATTTTTTCCTTATTATTTGTTATTATTTTTTCCTGCACCAACATACACCAATGTCTCTGTTTGACCCAATGGTTGACTGGTAGAGAATGCCTTTTTTTTGTTCATGTTACATGTAGTTTTAAGTAATTTTATTATAATTATAATTCAAACACAATGTAAATATTGTATTATGAATAAATAAATAATAAAATAATAATGTTCTCAGTACAAAATTAGACATGACGTAGACATTTTGGTGGTTGGCAATTAATTGAAGCTTCGACATCTTCACTAAAAATGTATATCATAGAAATGCTAAGTCATGAATACTTTTATGATATAATAAAATAACTCAATTATTGCAGAAAACATATTTTATTAGTTGGTTAAAAACAGCTACACAGCATACACAACTTGCCCACCACCTAAATGGCTACGGCTTGAGTATCAAATTTTGTACTGAGAACTTGCTGAGAACAGACAACGGGGAGCCTTGGTGTGTACATGTGTACCAAATAGTAAAGTGAGTATATAGAAAAAGAGAGCCCACTTTAAGGAAACTTAGCATTTTAAGGAAACTAATTTCGAAGCGCTATCTCTATTTTGTATCCGAAACTAGTTATGTATGTGTGCGTGCACATCTACATATGCATTTGTATGTGTAGGTACTTTCGTACTACATAATATTAGGTCTACTTGGGCGGTTTACAAGTTAATTTTTAGGGTTCCGTAGCCAAATGGCAAAAAACTGTTCAAACTTGGTAAGTAGATGTATTCTATGAACCGCATTAAGATTTTTACACAGAAATAGAAAAAAAAAACAATAAATTTTGGGGGTTCCCCATACTTAGAACTGAAACTCAAAAAAAAAGTTTTTTCATCAAACCCATACGTGTGGGGTATCTATGGATAGGTCTTCAAAAATGATATTTAGGTTTCTAATATTTTTTTTTTCTAAACTGAATAGTTTGCGCGAGAGACACTTCCAAAGTGGTAAAATGTGTGCCCCCCCCCCCCCCCCCCCCCCCCCCCCTGTAACTTCTAAAATAAGAGAATGATAAACCTAAAACAAATATATGATGTACATTACCATGCAAACTTCCACCGAAAATTGGTTTGAAGTTTTGAACGAGATCTAGTAAGTAGTTTTTTTTAATACGTCATAAATGGTACCTACGGAACCCTTCATGGGCGAGTCCGACTCGCACTTGTTTTTTGTTCGATTTCTTGTAACTTTCATAGTTTTTTTGTTTACAAGATATCAAACAAAATACTAACTTGTAAGCCGCTCAAGTAGACCTAATATTGTGTAGTAAAGTTTTAAAAGTATGGAATCAAAAAAATAAATACTTTATAGTAATGCAAGTATATATTTTATTGCTTTCAATTTGGTATACAAGATAGTAATAGACTAGGTGTTTTAAGTACTTGCAGCTTCTGAGTCTGTTTGGAATTGTTCTTCTTTTTACATTTGTTCATCTTTGTGTACAATGCTGCATTAGCTTCGTCTTCTGTGACTTGTGTCTCAGTCTGACTTTGAACTCTTTCATGTGCACATAACTGACTTGCCTAGTTCTGAACTGAGCGTTTCTTCTTTGACTTTAACATCCAACTGGACTTGAATTCAAGATATTCCGGGGGTGAAGTAAGGACTGGTAAAGTGCACATTAGGAGAATTCCTGGTAATTTCGTCTCGCTCTCTAGCTCCGTAAATAATTCGCTCCAGATATTCTTTAAAATAAACACATGAGTAATGATGTCGTGGTTCGGGTCTTTCGTGTACTACTGAATTTCAAGCATAGGACGTATGTCTTGTCTACGCATGTACCTCCATAGATGGACTCTATCTCGTCTAACTTAGCGGAATCAAGTTGCACAAATCTTGGCAGTGTCATCGGACATGTTTGTCGTAAATTAAAATAATCATCGCTTGTTTTCATCGCTGCATGAGCGCTTAGGAGGATGGTATTTTCGTCTTACCTTCGAACATATCGAAACCTCCCGGCATTGCCTTGAATACTGTTACAATTTTAAACCTCCAACTTTGGAACTATTGGGATTCTAATTTCCCTATTTGAATTTGACTCGTGTTTGCTCCGATTTTACTCTGCTCTGCACTTTAAAATTAATAGACAAATTATAAGTTCATATCAAATTAATATAAATCGCCGCCATCTTTACTAATGTTAACTACATTTCTAAGTTTCGCCCCTATGAAGTGTGGAATTTATTCCACACTCCATAGTCGCCCCCCCTGTACCCCTTGTGTAAATAAATTCGATTTCCAAACGTGACGTACGCGTTTGCGTTTAGTCTCATTTTGTATTGGATTTCGAAAGAGCGCGCCAAGCGGGACGTTTTGGAACCTCAAAATCCTATACAAAATGAGACTTAACGCAAACGCGTTCGTCACGTTATGATGTCGATCAAAGTTACACTAGGGGTACTGGTGTGTACATAGTTATGTGTCAAACCGTAAACTGTGACGTCACACAATTTTCAAAGAGCGTTTTGGGCGCGAAAGCATGTGTCAAAATATATTTTGTTAATTTAACATATTTAAAGCCGTTTTTAAGGTAAAAGTTGAATTTTAGGGCAACGTTTAGTTAATATAGAACGTATTATAAGCGTTTCCAAAAATTGGAAACAACCCTATTACTCAGACACACCCACTTTTTCAGTGGGAAAAAAGGCGCGAAATTCAAAATTTATATGGGAAGTTAAATCTTCGCGCCTGCATTTTTTTGGGTAGCTATCCTACACGAAAAGTGGGGATTTTTTTTTCACCACACCAACTGGTAAAGACCCTCTTGATTGTTCAAAAACTAATGAGAAAGTTTACCCACATGTGGGGCAAAGTAATCAGATGCAAATTTTGAGTAGTTTCCTTATGTTAGCTGGTAGAATTGACTTTTAAATGATGATTTTGGATGATACATTTTTAATTAAGTTCATTTGGATTTGTATTGTTTTTTTTTTTTTTGGTATTTCATAGTTAGTATTTTCCTCGCGTTGGTTTGGTAAAAAATGTTGTTTCACTCGGAGGCAAAGTTTGTTAAACCCTCGTGCCTTGAAACCCTCGCAACGCTCTGGATTCCACTTCTCGAACCACTCGCTACGCTGTGGTTCAATTTTGGAATCTTTCGCTTGCTCGGGTATCAATATTAGCACGAGCGGTTAAACAACAACTTTGCCCCCTTGTAAAACAAAGAAATATTTGGCTTCTACCCTATAGGTATTAATGTGGGGTACCGTTGAATACGTCTTTTAAAACGACTATGGGTCTTTTTTTCGGATTTAATCGCTTGGAAAGAAAAAAAAAACAATAATTCTGCTGCAACTTTTGAACCAAGGTCCCAAATGAAAACAATCATGAAAATAAAGGTAGCAATGATAACAAATACTCGAAATATATTTTTGTACTTTATTTGGGTATAGTCAATGTATACCTCTATTAAAACTTGTTGAGTGGTAATAATATAATATTATTGCTAAACTAAGTTCAAAATGCTTATTTTAAGTGTGTAAAGTGTAACATAATTTATGTTACATTGTATTATTATTTAATTAGTATTTTGAACTTAATACAGTGATTAATTTACAAAGTAACGCTTGCACATATTTAACTCTAATTCGATATTTTAAACAACAATTTAGGTAAATATTAAATTCGTGGCACTCAATAAAATACAGAAAGACCTATCTTTAATTGAAGAGGACTATGTAATTACACACTGACAACTTTATCAGTAGAAAAAGGTATGAAATTCAAATTTTGCGTGGGAGGAGAGCTCTCCGCACCATTTTTTTTTAATTTGCCGGCTTTTTCTACTGACGGAAATGCTTGCCAAACTATATTACCTATTCACTATAGAAGTAATATTTACAACATTAAATGGATATATAAAATGAACACATTAATTTAATGTCTTTAATTAGGTACTTATCAACAACATTTTTTTTGGAGTAATACAACGATCATTCAAGTTCTCACGATACGCATGAAAAACAATGTACTCATGGAAAAACTACCATTGACTGCCATTACCAACATCTTGCAAATAACTTTGTGGGAAGTGCGTGGTGGAGGAAATAATATACCGATGATGTGACTATTTGATGTAGCGGTAATTGTAAATTGTAAAGTCAGACCAAGATAAGTTGGCAGCGATTTGGACAGCACAACCAGTGCAAGTGTTATTTTAAACTTCAAACATCTATGAAATTAAGACGTTTACTTAATACTTGCACAGGCTAGGCTATTAAAATCGCTGCCAACTTAGCATGGTCTGACTCTAAACTTCATTTTGAAGTCTGTCAAATAATTCTAGGTACTTATTTCATTTCATTTAATTTATTCAACATTAAAAGTCATGTGCATTACAGAAGATGTTAGTTGGATGTAGTCAGTACATGACACCCACCCGGGTAGCGCGCATAATGTTAGTACTTATGAGGTACCTATAATTACCTACTTATATACTAAAGTACTTATAAATTCATGCATATATAATTTAGCTTAGCTGAGACGATTGGTAGGTAGGAATAATATACATTCACACTACAGATGAAGTGAATAATCCTTTCCCTTCGTGTTTTCCTAGAAATGTTCGTATTTATCATGCTGTCAACCTCAGTACTCTTTGTACTGAGACAGACTGAAATAGCATGACACGTTCGTACGTTTTCGTGAAAATACGATGAAAAAGGATTATTCACTACATCTGTACGTATTAGTTCAAGGCTTGGCTGCCTGCGTCTGATTTGAATTAATTAGATGTTGTTTAAAACAAAATAGGTACTTAAACAGATTGAAAATATGACCCACAAAAGTTTTTATTATTTTCGACATACATTTAGTTTGTCCACCATCAACGCGATTAGTTGCCGAGAAAAAAGGTCCGCTATGAGAGGTGACAAGGCCAGTCCAGATGGGACAATTATTTGCTCAATATAATTAAATTCTCCTATCAAATCAGGTGGCGTGGACGCAAAAATGTCATTGGTCACCGATCCCATTTGATTCGATTGTAAAATTTAATAATAATAAATAAATAAATAATAAATAAATATTATAGGACATTATTACACATCAGATTGACTAAGTCCCACAGTAAGCTCAATAAGGCTTGTGTTGAGGGTACTTAGACAATGATATATATAAAATATAAATATTTATAAATACTTAAATACATAGAAAACACCCATGACTCAGGAACAAATATCCATGCTCATCACACGAATAAATGCCCTTACCAGGATTTGAACCCGGGACCATCAGCTTCGTAGGCAGGGTCACTAACCACTAGGCCAAACCGGTCGTCAAAAATTTAATATGACAAGAATACCAAAAGAACGCTAGTATGTGCGTTGAGGGGGCATTTTTATTAATTTAGAGCGCTTGAATGTCACCATAAATCTAAAAGTTAGCTAGATGAGATTGATGCCAATGATTTTCTAATCAAATCGGTCGATTTGATCATCCGGTCTGGATCTGGACGGGCCTTCTGCAAGTGATGTACATATATGGGCTTTTAATTGACATGCACATGAGGATATGAATAATGGCTATTTAAATAAAACCGCATATCGTTCTAACATTTGTGAGGTTTTCTATTCAGTATTCACTTATGCTAAAAATTGCATTAACTATCTACTTATAATTATTATTTTGGTAAGATTTAAATGGCAGAAATGCTTAATGTACCTCAATAAGATGATATAGATCTCTGCTCTTATAAAATTATAGACAATTTTTATTTGGTTTGATAAAAAAGTCTTATGAGAGAGAGAGAGAGTAGGTTAACAAATAAGTTAACAGAAAAAAAATACTTTCTTACATATAATGTCGTTCTAGTCGGATAAAGATGATGTTATTATATAAGGTGCCAGCACCGAGGTCTTTTCTCTCTCTTAGTGCCTCGACACTTAATACCTATTAGGTGAATAAATTATTGACAGTTTAATAATTCCAACTATTTTTTTAAAGCGTCCGCAAAGTCGGCTTTACCCAACCTTTTCTTTAATAACCTTATGAAGTGCTACATATGTATGTAAGTAGGTACACGATTATCTATTGCAGTAGGGACTGTAATGACTACCACTGGAGCTAACACAACTGGCCATCTGAATTATTTCGTGCTACACGTTTGTAACGGCGTCTTAAAAAATATCTTGGTTTACTTTAACAAGTTTGGAAAGGAAAAAATGTCTGTCTGGGCGTATCCATGAGGCAGCAACATCAACATCATCAACAACAGCTATAGAGCTCTCATCTCACAGCTCTCACTAAGTTATGATGAAACAAAATAATTTATTGTTTTTCTCGCAACAGTTGTTTTCTGTCGGCCGCCCATCAGTGCCAGGGGGCGAATTGAACGCGGAGAAGGAAAATCTTTGCCGGTTTTCTATTCTACGGGATGCCAGCTTCAGAGCCTCGTAGTACACATCGCACGGCGTCTGGAGCTAAAAGTAGGTATGCAACACTCGTATATAGCTAAGTATCTTAAGGCGAGTTGTGTTAGTATGGTTTCAACGAGGTGATGGCTCCTAGAGCTCGTCATGCCTCGCCCTCGTCAGGTCGCTGACGTAGTAGGGCTGCGGCAGTGCCGGCGCGCCGTCGTCGGCGGCGGCGAGCGCGTGGTAGCGGCGGCGCAGGTGGTGCGCGGACATCTTGGGCTGCCGGGCGCGCGTGAAGATGCCTTTGCAATTGCCGCCGACGCGGGTATATGCTGGAAAAGGACGAATGTAGGAATAATCTCGGGATCGACCGGTGCGCTATTCATCGCATAAGCTAAGTCAGTATGGTAAAATGACCAAGGTGGTTTGAATGTCTGTTGTGACTTATGTATGAAACCTACGCAGTAAACGTAACTGTGTCGTTATTGGTCCTAAAAAGTTTCCACATGGAAGTCATTTTTTGAGCGCCCTTTAAAAATGTATTAAGTACTTAATGTGCACAAACACAAACAAAAGTTGCGGCCGAAATAGTAAAAATGACTCACTCTGTGCAGTCTTGAAGTCTGCAAAGTTCCAAATAAACTCTCCTACGAAGAAACCTGCTTGACGCAGCTGGTCAAACGCCTTAAAGTGCTCTGACATTACGCCCACTTGGTACTCTTCTGACCAGATGTATTCCGGTAACTGCAATTAGTAAAAGTGTAGGTATAGGCATTATACATATGCATGATATAATGATAATCAGCAATGAGCGGAATTCTTCATAGCAAAAATCAAACTGTCAGAGGGATTGACCTAACTGTTTTATCGACTTATCGATAAATATTTGTCACTTAACGAAACACAGGTGTCCCTAGTTAGCTGACCGCCACTGTATTTTGGTATAATAGTAAAGAATAAAACAAAATACTTTTATGATGTAAATGAACGTAACATTTAGAGCAATATATTGTGGAAGAATCTTCTTTGAAACTGAAATAAGAATCTTTCTGTATCCATTTTTTTATTGTTTTCTTTTAAGATTAACCATTTTAGTAACACGGCACGGAAATCACTCATGAAAACTCAAGTGACATAAATGACATATGTGACGCTGACATGATTTACTTTAATACGGAGATGCAAGTTGCTTATCAAAGAGGTCAAATGTTACAGAATAATCTTTTAAGTTGATTATGGATACCTAATGCGATATTATTCCGTAACATCGATAAGTCGATAAAACAGTTAGGTCATTCCCTCTGACAGTTTGATTTTTGCTATGAAGAATTCCGCTCATTGGTAATCAGTCAGGATCAGGAATCGACCAAATCAAATTGCCCATAAACCCCTGAACCAAAATACGGCCAAAGTCGGACTTCAGGCCCAAAGCATCGAAGGAGAATAAATTGGTTTAATTGAGGAGCATAGTCAACATTCGGCGGCCCCGGAAAGAAAGCTATGAGACTGATGATCCAGTAAAGTTTTTGGTCTATTGCAGGATTTCACCACTCATAATAGATCAACAGTTGAGTTAGTTGCTAAGACAGAGCCTTTTCCCCAGTGTCGCAAATGACCCAATAATTGGCACTCACGAAGTGTAGTCCAGCGAGGGAGTCAGCCCCGTATTCGGACATAAGCACGGGCTTGTTATGCTTGCGGTGCCAAGCGGTTGCTTCTTCGATGACGTTGCCCGCAATGATCTCCAATGTGCCCGGGTCATGGTACCACGCGTTGTATCGGTTGAAGCTTATCACGTCGAGATACTGCGCCTGCAAATAAAATACTCATGAAGCATAACATCAACACCAAATAGCTGACTACAGCTGAATACAGAGAGTACCATGAGAGTACCCAGTTTCTGAACAAATTATAATAAATACTACAGATCGTGTCATTCACGACGACGCTGGCCTTGATTCGTATTGACATGTTATTAAAGGTTAGATTTGACAAATTTGCGCGTCATCGTGGATGACACGAACTATAACATTGTTGATCATGGCCGCGCTTCGCAGCGGTGCGTAATCGACCGTTTCAAACCTACTTATTCGTTTTTATCATAGTCTGTTTGGTGTCATGATCAAGATATAGTTCAAACGTCCTTTACAGAACACGGGGTTATTTTTTGTAACATTCTGGTAGAGGATTGATACCGATGATATCATGTGTTATCTCGCAGTCTCGGAGTTGGTATTCTACAGAAATATTATATAAATAAATAATAAAAAAAACAATGAAACAAGTATCATAATTGAAAAGACTTACAGATTTATCGTATATATAACTCTGTGCAATAGCTATGGTGACTGGCCTCGAAAGATCCATGGATTTCACGTGTCTCACGACTTCTCTGAAAAAACGAAATATTACACGTAGATCACAGTGATAGGAAATTGTGCATACCCTAATTCCAGAGAGGTTTAATTTACTCTGGACGAAAAGTTATGAGCCTAGCCCAGGGGTTCCCAATCTTTTTCAACATGCGGCGCAGTTACAAGTTTAGTATTTTGCAACGGCGCCCTTGTAAATTTAAAATCACGGTCGAAAAAGAGTGACACGACGCTATATTATTTACCGATGCGAGCGCTCAAATAGGTACCCGCGAATATTTGTGGTTTCGGATAATGATAGAACTCACGGCGCCCCTCTTTACTTTCTACGGCGCACCAGGGCGCCGCGGCGCACACTTTGGGAACCCCTGGCCTAGCCTATGCAAATTCTTGGAAACAGCCCAGCACCGCGCCCTGATACGAGTAAGTGTAGGTGTAGCTTTACTTTAAAGGTTCAAATTTGGCTTACTTTTCCCCAAGAGTGAACATTTTTAGGGTTCCGTACCAAAAAGGTACAAGAGGAACCATTATGGTGCGACTCTGTCCATCCGTCTGTCTGTCTGTCACATCGCTAAATATCTCGAGAACCACTTAAGCCATCGATTTGAAATTTGGAATAGTTATGAACAACGCTAACCCAGACACATTGAAAGTATTTTTTTTTATTAACTATGGAAAATGTCCAATATGAAGAGGGAGCAAAATTTCAAAATGTACATTCGAAAACAGTTTTTCTTTTTTTTTCATAGAGAATAAAATATGAAGGAAAATGTGAAAAAAATACCGCCCTCCCCCCTTATCTCCGAAGTTTACCGACGAAAAATTATGAACTTTTTACATAATATTAACATTACTATAAATTTGACAGGAAAAATATAATCAGACCTCTATCTTGGTAACTTTTTTAAATTAACAAAAAAGCGGCCAAGTGCGAGTCGGACTCGATAAAGGGTTCCGTACCATATTAAAGAAACTACTTACTAGATCTCGTTCAAACCAATTTTCGGTGGAAGTTTGCATGGTAATGTATATCATATATTTTTTTTAGATTTTTCATTCTGTTATTTTAGAAGTTACAGGGGGGGGGGGCTTTTTTATTTTATGACGTATTAAAAAAAACTACTTACTAGATCTCATTCAAACCAATTTTCGGTGGAAGTTTGCATGGTAATGTATATCATATATTTTTTTTTTAAATTTTATTCTGTTATTTCAGAAGTTAGAGGGGGGGGGGACATAATTTTTTTCACTTTGGAAGTGTCTCCGGCGCAAACTATTCAGTTTAGAAAAAAATTACATTAGAAACCTAAATATCATTTTTGAAGACGTATCCATAGATACGCCACACGTATGGGTTTGATGAAATATTTTTTTTTTTAATTTTATGACGTATTAAAAAAAACTACTTACTAGATCTCGTTCAAACCAATTTTCGGTGGAAGTTTGCATGGCAATGTATATCATATATTTTTTTTAGATTTTTCATTCTGTTATTTTAGAAGTTACGGGGGGGGGGGGGGGGGGACATTTTACCACTTTGGAAGTGTCTCTCGCGCAAACTATTCAGTTTAGAAAAAAATGATATTAGAAACCTCCATATCATTTTTAAAGACCTATCCATAGATACCCCACACGTATGGGTTTGATGAAAAAAGATTTTTTGAGTTTCAGCTCTAAGTATGGGGAACCCCCAAAATTTATTGTTTTTTTCTATGTTTATGTAAAAATCCTAATGCGGTTCATAGAATACACCTACTTACCAAGTTTGAACAGTATGGCTCTTATAGTTTCGGAAAAAAGTGGCGGTGACATAATCGGACAGACAGACGGACATGACGAATCTATAAGGGTTCCGTTTTTTATGGGAAAATGTATCAGGTCTTCGTTCCCAACAAATTTGACCCACTGCCTGCATCTGAAAACATACAGCCTTGGAAACATGACTTTATATACAGCTTATATTCCAAGTGTTTGCTAATGACATCTTCTTCTTCCTCGCGTTATCCCGGCATTTTGCCACGGCTCATGGGAGCCTGGGGTCCGCTTGACAACTAATCAACTTAATTGATGACATGATCATCTGATTATTTAGCGCTAATATGCATCTATAAATCATGTTTTTTGGCATCCAGTTATCAACAACCCTATCAATATATCAATGCTCTAACTTTTTATATATTTATAAGTATGTCTGTTAATTATGAAAACCGGTCTGGCCTAGTGGGCAGTAACCCTGCCTATGAAGCCGATGGCCCCAGGTTCCAAATCTTGGTACAGGCATTTATTTGTGTGATGAGCATAAATATTTGTTCCTGAACTATGGGTGTTTTCTATGTATTTACATGTATATATCGTTGTTTAAGTACCCACAACACATGCCTTATTGAGCTTACTATGGGACTAAGTCAATTTGAGTAATAATGTCCCATATTATTTTTTTATTTATCATAAAAACAGAGATTAATTTACTAACATTTCAGGTTAATATATTAAATAATTACTAGATTTTTTTTAAATAATGACCTTTAATGCATAGATGATAGATAATTTTCCATTGAAAATATTCAACGAATTAATTATGTGTCATATTATTATTGCATGCAAGTTCTCAGGAAACTTCACATATTTTATTTAATTATTTACACTGATATACAAATACAGTTATCGATAGTTTTAGTACATCCCTAGTTCACAACTAAAAAGAATATAAAATATCATATTTTCGGATGTGTTTAAAGCCTGCTGCACCAAAATAAGGTCAAAAGTATCTAAAGCAATACTTACCGGTCTTCATCCAAGGGAAATTTCGCCATAAAATCCCTTTTGATTTTGTCGAGTGGCTCGCTTGCTACATATTTCACACTTAGTAAACCGTTTTCTCGGTGGCATTCTAACAAACTCGCTCTTTACTCTGATCACGGTTCACTATTTTAAATTTTATAACTAAATAAAAAAGAAATTGCACGAAATACCCGAGCAAAACATTGAAGCCTGATGTACTGATTGACAGAATAAATAGCACTGACGTTTTCTTTCTCTTCGTTGGCAAAGATTTGCGAAACAAACTCCATACAAAACTTTGTTCCTAGTTGCGTCAGCCTGATTACATCGCGCAAATTAGGGAGACAATTTGCCGATAGGTGGCGATGTACACAATTATACTTAGTATAGGTAAATCTGTTCAAAAGTCTTTTACCTAGGTGCGCGAGTAAAACGAACTCGCACTTGACCAGTTTTTTATATTATATTTGAACGGAAGTTGTAATCGGAACGAAATCAACATACAGAAAAGGATAAACAAGCGTACCAACCCGAAGTAATAATCAGCGCCCTTCATCTGCGATCTCGGCTCGTTCGAGATAGACCACATGATCACGCTGGGGTGGTTCTTGTCACGGTGGATCAGTTCCTTCAGTGACTGCTTGTGCTTGGCGAGCAGCGAGTCCGCGAAGTAACTGTATTATAAAGCGTATCTTTTAGCGCCCAACTTGTCTTACAAAACATTATTTCTAATCCCGTATTTCAGACTACTTACTTCAAACACTATTATAAATAAAATTTGTTTTATTTGGAAATAGACACAGATCTGATCAGGAACTGATATGCAGAATACAACTATATACAACAATAACGATCTTCAATAATTAAGGATATGGAAGAAAGAACTCCATATTTACTTGGTGTCCACGCTAGGGCACTCATCGATGATCATAATGCCCTGCTCGTCGGCGAGTTGGTAGATCTCCTCGGCATACGGGTAGTGCGAGGTGCGGAACGCGTTGGCGCCCACCCATCGGATGAGATTAAAGTTTTTGATCCACAACACTGGGTCCCAGCCTTTCCCCCGTAACTAGAAATGACATTTATTTTATTAATAGCAGACAAATGATTTCAAAAACAGCTTTATAAAAATACAGCTGCAGTAGAAAATTCATTGAGGGAAATGTACTTTGCTCCTTGAGGCTTTCGTTACTACAAGCCCGCAGTATCTTATGTATATCCAGTTTATAAGCTATGCCAAGTTTAACTTTTCTAAGTAGTAGGTAGCAGGGTAAAACTTACATCAGAATCCTCATGCATTCCGAAGCCTCGTAGATATAAAGGCTTGTCGTTGATGAAAACACTGGTGTTGGTCCACGTCACGGTCCTGATGCCAATTTTCTGGTAGTAGGTGTCTACTACTTCGCCTCGAGGCCCTATCAATGTGGCCTGTAACCAACAACTTATCCATTTGGAAGGTATAGGGAGATGCAAAATTGCATAGATAAATTATGAATGAATTGTATGACCATATAGGTATGTTGGTCATAAACATGATCAGGATATAACGATAGCAAGACAATTGCATAAATCTACAAACGATTACTCAGGAGAAGGTAAGTGAACGTTTCAATAAGTGCGAAGTGAAGAAAGTAGATAGGTATTAAATGTATAAATATGCATAATGAACTTTGCGCTTCCGATTTCCGTAATTTTGACTCTTAGAGACTCTATACATCTCTAAGGATAATTTGATATAAGTCATTTAGTTCTGACATTTAGAGATATTTACACTGTATTTACACCTATATATTATTTCAGTCACAAAAATAAAGAGAAGAGCGTACCTTCATAGTGTACAAGTACCCAGGATTAGGATCCATCAAGTAAGGCCACCAGAAGTTGGCGTTGCCGACTTCCAGCAGCCCGGCACAATCCTGCGCTGCCACCACTTGCGTGTCGTTCTTGTCAAACAGTTGGACGAGACATATAATGTTGCTTGCGTCGGATCCTTTGAACGTGATGTTGTATACCACAAAACCTGAATAGATGAAATTGTTGGGCAACATAAGTTTTCATGATACAAAGTACTAAAAATAGGAAGCCGAGCATAAAATAAATGATGATTATAAACTTCAACTAAATAATAATACTATAACTACCAGTGAGCCCCTGTATATCGGTGTTGACGATGACGTCATCGATGTAGGCCTGCGGCGTGCTGTACAGGAACACAGAGCGGTGGATGCCGGCGTAGTTGAAGAAGTCGAAAGTGTATGACTGCTTGAGCCGGAACGTCTGGTTTCTGGATACCATATTAAACAATATATTTATCAGGATATGGGCCCTTGATATTTAGGTACAGGTACACACAACCAGTTCTTATGAATAGTCTGCACCCACCGAATTCACATTGGCGGTACCTGAGTAACCATTTTCGAAAACACATATTACTTTAATTGCTCTTTGGGCACTTCGCTATACAATAGAAAGTTTTCGAGTTATTTAGCTAAACGAAAACATCTGTTTGAAGACTTTGAAGGTCAAGTCTATTGTAGTTACCTGCATTTGAAATTAAAATCAACTACCTACTTAAATATTAAGAATGTCAAACACTTTCGTTAACAATGAAAAGTCAAAATGAGTAATTTGACTTTTGTTTGCCATGTCCGAATTATCAGTTTGTATGCCAAGGCCGTTGTAATCTGCATTTGAATTATGAATTATCTTCAATTTTCAAGCGTCTAAGGCGTATAACGATAACGTCGTCAGAGGTCATGTATTAATAAGATACCGTCTATCTGCTGTAAAATAGAAAAGGTACGAGCCCCGGTGCAGTGGAGTTATACTTATAATTTTTACACATGTAGACCAAATGAGTCAGTAATGGGAACCAGAATAGTAATGTTTAATCTAGTTTATTTTTATCATATAATAAAAGTGCATGAGACTTTTATTGTTGAAAGTTTTTACTTGTCCGTACATTAACAGAGCCGTGTTGTTTTCCTTGGTAATATCCCTTTTAAGGGTTCCGTAGTCAACTAGGAATAGGAACCCTTATAGTTTCGCCATGTCCGTCTGTCTGTCTGTCTGTCCGAGGCTTTGCTTCGTGGTCGTTAGTGCTAGAAAGATGAAATTTGGCATGGACATATAAATCAATAAAGCTGACAAAGTACCCTAAAAACATTTAATTTTTTTAGGGTACCTCCCCTACACGTAAAGTGCTTCAACCCTACAGTGCGGGGTATCGTTGCAAAGGTCTTTCAAACCTAGAAGCGGCAGGGCAGGGATTAATCCGAACAATTGCTCGGAGCACTCCCCGTTATACATACGATAGAAAATGCAGAGCGAAGCCTCATCTGTACGCAGCGCTAAAGAGTCAGGCTGATCCGAAATATGCTGGCATTCGACAATGCGAGTCACTCTTCATTGGTTGCGGTCCAGAGGGAGAAGCTGGTACTGGGGTGCCCCATGCCCCTGCCCATAGATGAGAACAGTATTCCATGTGTGGACGAACCCTTCCAGTTTAAAGAGGGTCGCATTTAAGAAATGGAAGCCGCTGATCTATCTATGAGAGAATATGAGTAATATGACTAACGTCTGTAATTCAGTGATGGCGCCCTGCGGGACGGTGTCATTCAGCAGCGTGTTGTCCACCACCACGGTGAGGAGGTTGCTGCCGTTGTACCGGACGTAGTCGGTGATCTCCACTTCAAAAGGTAAGTGCCCAATCTCGTGGTATGCTAGCGAGATGCCGTTTATCCACTGAAAAAGAAAATTGACCCCTATAAGTTTTGTCACAAAGATTTTTAATGATAAAAAAGAAATTGGTCCAGATCTCCTATTATTGAAAGCTTATTTAATGCTAAAATACTTGCAATATAATTTAACGTCACATTTGATAAAGTGGAACTGCTGATGATGATGAGAATGGAACTCTTCAACGACGCATGGTACACATTTGGCGATTTGTCCTCTTCGCTGTGTTTGTTAAGCTAATTAGATTTTCAAGACAATTTTTTGTCAAGTTCTAGTTCTGACGATGGGGTCCATGAGGAATCGAGGGAACTCTTCAAGTATGAAAGGCGTACATTTAGTGATTTTTATATTTTCTTTAACAAATCAAGCATTTACATTTAAAAAAGTGACATTTGATGATGTGGAACTGCTGATAATGAACAGAATGGAACTATTCAACGACGCATAGTACACGTTTGGCGATTTGTCCTCTTCGCTGTGTTTGTTAAGCTAATTAGATTTTAGAATTTTCATCAACAAATCAAGTATTAACATTTGTAGAAGTGACATTTGATGAAGTGGAACTGCTGATGATGAACAGAACGGAACTCTTCAATGATGCATAGTTCACGTTTGGCAATTTGTTTTCTTTGCATGTTTGTCAAGCAGTTAGGTTTTCAAGGCACATTTTTATATTTCTATCCTATTTAGTTTTTGTAATAATTATCTGGTGCTTTATTTAATGCATGGTGTGAAAGAATTTATTTTAAATACAGTCGAATACCCTATTATATATATATATATACATATATATACATATATATATCTTACCAGTCAACCATAGGGCAAATCTAAAATGTGTCAAGGTAGGTGCAGTGAAAAAAAAATACATGTTACCTCCTTTTCTATATAATTAGGCGCAGGACGCTGTCTTTTTAATTTCATTGTATGAAATCCAAAATCAATAATCCATAATCGTTCATTCACCGGTCTAGGGAGACAGGCGAGGGAGAAAAAAAAACCGACTTCAATGAGGGCGATAGAAGTCGTTTTTTTTTTTCTTAAAAAATATTTTGTACTTGGTTGAATATTACATAAAACAAAAGATCTTTTATCTTTCTTTCGAAATATAATTTATGTGTATTGAACTACTAAAATTGCAACTGTACATGTTTTACCAAACCTACTCATTGGATTGCCATCCTATCAATTCAATAAAAAATAAGCGTGTTACTGAAAAGTACCATAAGCTAAATTTGAAGGATAGAATACTAAATGCGGGTGATAAAATAACGTTCTAATAAAGTAGTTTCTCACAAATAAACAATTGTACCAATTATATTAGTTGTTCACAGTCCAGCCGCATTCGCGTTTAACGACAATCATAAAGTAAATAAGTCGTAAATAAAGTCGGGGTCTAAATTTTAAAACAATTATATTACGTTTTAATCAGTATAAAACAAGCTTTAAAATCATGGCTTACTTTTTTATTAAATGCTTTGAATTAAATTTTATCACTGAAGTCAAGACCTTTGTGACAGAACTTATGACCTGACTAAGTATATATTTATACCGAGAACGACACGTATAACTCTAAAAATGCGTAGCCAAATGTGAAATAGTTAGGTCAAATATGAATTGACCGGATAGATATTAACATCACAAAATTGAATTTTCCTTAAATGAAAACATAGTATATGTCTGAAATACTTAATACCTAATAAGTTTGCTTGTGTTTGCCTAAGTTTGCTTGTATTAGTTATGTGATCAGAAACCAAGCTGGTAGTTGAAATACCTAAGACCTAATCAAGCATACATATTGCAAAAAAAAAAGATCCTTTTAGTACACTTAATAATATACTTAATACGAGTGATAAAAGGTCTAGACAAGGCATAGATTGGAAATCACAAATCAAATAAAAAGGGATCAAAAAGGTATAAGTTCGCCTTTGTACTTCTTATCCTGTGCCATATTTATGTTTTGTGTTTTGTACAATAAAGAGTTTATACATACATACATACATACATACATACATACAAATAGCATTAAATCTAATATTATAATATATCTTCCGAAAACCTGAGATTCACAAAAAAATTGTATTTATTGGTTACAGTTTTTAAGACAAGGTGTTCATATGTCTAAAATAGGCGAGTTGATCGTAGGTATTACAACAGTTTTAGGTAATGAACTAAATCGATAAGGATAGCGACGGTTGTAAAGTTTATCGAGACATGCCGTTTTAGTACGAAAGTAAATTTTAACTCGTAATTTAGCTTGGCTCTTATTCGTATCTATGTTGTACGGTGTCAACTGAATTGACTAATGAAGGCTATTTCCATATTATTTCAATGTATTTGCAGCAGTAAAGTAACCTATTTCACTACTCGTAGGTATATTTTTATATCGACCGATTTGATCAGAAAAGAAATTTAGTTTATTTTATTTATTCCTTAAATTAACATTTACACTCAAGCTACACATGTTAAAAGGAGTGGCATTATTGAGTTTAGGTATGTTATGGAACATACCATAACGGAATCAGCAAGCAATATAAATTACTTTGTGGGTCAAACACAAAACTGTTTTCCCGTCTTTCCTGTAGACATACCCATAAGTTAAGGGCTATAAATAGTTATTTGTACAACAAGAGAGTAAAGTTTGATAATTCTTCGAGTGCTTATTCTGAGTCCCGTGCAAGTGAAAGAGTTTATAATAGATTATATATAGAGAAGAATCTAATTTAGAATCTTGAGCACAGTAAGGGACTCAAAAGCGTACGTGATGTAAATAACTTTGATATCGTGTAGTACACAAAACTTTTCACATCAGCAGTGAAAACATATTTGGAAGGTAAAAATACAACCTGAAAAACTAATACGGGACTTAATCGCGTAAACTTACGTTTATTATATGGCCTGACGTTTCGAACGTGACGTTACGTTCGTGGTCACAGGCAGACTGGCGAGGAATTGTAGGAAATCGTGTTGGTTTAAATCAATATATTCTGAAAAATGTACTCCTTCTTCATCACTAATCACAGAAAACCGCCTTGGTTGGTCTGTGTCACTAATTCACTCATGTTTTCTTAAGGTATTCTAACAATTAAGTTTAATTACCGCAATAAAACATAATTAAAGAAATTACAACAAAAGAATACAAACTAATAACGAACATCAATTGACAGTTCAATCGACAACTTTCTTTTGTAAAAAAAAAACTTTGTAAGATACGGTCCGAATTGCGGATACTACTATTTGTCAACTATAGTAGAGATCGTTAAAATGCGATTTTGTTCACTGTTTTTAAGCAGCATATTACCCTTGTTCGAGCTGCTGAGAGAGAATTTTCAGGTGAAAGCCCTGAACTTTTGGGTATGTCTACAGGAAAGACGTGAACACAGTTTTGTTTGACCCTTGTCCTTTGTCTTTGTTGCATTGTTATTTTGTAATGACCTAAATGACAATGATAAAATAATAGTCTTAGACTTAAGTTAATATCAATTCAATGTGACTTTTGAAAACATACAAACAAAAACAAACGAATGTCGAAATCTTGCCTAATTGGCGCCATATTATTTAATTATTATTGTCTTTACTCGGGCAATTAAGACACATCGATTGATGTAAGAATCATTAAAAATTCGCCGACCCGTTTGGTCTCTTAGAGTGCCAAAAAGGAACATACATACATACATAGACTGATAAACACATTTTACTCTCCTTTGCGTCGCGTTGTCGGGTAAAAACGTGACCAATCGTCGCAGAATGTTGAACGTAAAATAGATTAAAAAATGTCCTGTGAGTAGGTAGAAGTAACTTAGAAGGTGATCCGGTTGTATTGTGATAAGTAGGTATATTTGCCAAATGCAGATTAATGTTGTCGTGCTTAATTTTTCATAAATGTGTGCTTAAAGTTGTCTAACTTTGCACCATGTTTGATAGCATAGTGTAGAAGTATTATTTTAAACGTCATAATTTCATAGAAATTTTAAAAAATCTTACGTAAGAACTATGCCTTTAGCCTTTATTATTGAAGATTTTACATTTGTAAGTATATTTATTATTTATCATTTCCATCGGCAACTCCAACTCGTCCCTTGACGAAGGCCTCTTCCAAAGTCTTCCATTCTGGTCTATTTCTTGCAACACTCATCCAAGCTTTTCCTCCAGTCTTTTTTAGGTCGTTGGAACATCTGTACTGTTGTGGCCCGCTTTTTCTGGTGTTATATCTTGGGCACCACTCGACAAGTTCTCTAGTCCATTTATCTTTGTTTCTTTTACTAGGTATAAACTTTTATTATTAGTATTTAATATTAAAGACGACTTTACGTTAAATGCAAAAACTTAGAACTAGGGTACGTATATTTTGCACGGACTGCCGAATGGTACGAGGGCGTAATTGGAGACCCATGGCGGTGTCATATATTACAACACGCGTAGCTCCCGTGTAGAAGGCAGTATTAAGCACGCCTCAGTAATGGGAAAGTCAAGTATCTATTTTCGTACATTTGACAGGCTTCTCTTTGCCCTGGATATAGGGGTCGCAGTAATCCACGCGATAGCGTGATAATGACAGCGTCTATCAATTTCTACCAAACGGTGAAAAAAGTGACAATTGCTTCCCATGCTCACGTCGATAACCCAGCGTTCATCGGCCATCATACACCCGCTGTATGGTCTGCGTGACTATGCTGGTAGTGGTCAGAGGTAACAAAACTGCACGCTTATTTTTATCACATGATAATATCGTCAGGTAACAAGCAAAACTCACTAATTACCATCACACAGCTAAAATTAAGTTCGATTTTTGTTTAATATTTTTTTAGTACTTAATTAGTGAATTTTGCTTGACAGTGACACCTAACGATATGTAAACTTGGCCTTAGTCGAGTCAGCTAGCATTTACCCAGTCAGATTTAAAATGCCGTCTGAAATGCTGAGCTTATTAGTCACTTTTTAACTTATTATTTAAAAGTCGTTTTAACATGGTTGATTCAACGGATTAATTGAAAGTATGTTTATCTAATAATAGTCTATTTACATAAATGAAACATGGCTCAGCAATATTATTTTAAAGTTCTTGAAGAGTAAGAGTCATGTGCGGATTAAAAGCCAAGTGCGAATCGGACTGGCCCATGAAGGGTTCCGTACCATTTAAAATGCGAACTTCGGTTGCAAGATGCAGTTTGTCTCCTCGGGCGCGTTTTCATAAATTCCTAGACGTTGAAATCAAGTACACTGCTAAGATTTTGAAGAGCATGCCTTTTATTATTTTATCAACGCAACGTTACTAAATGTCAACGGTAACACCTTGCTCGAGTTAATGTTACTTAGTCTTTAGTCGAAAGAAGAGTCACTCTTCGAGTGCTTCAACTTATTTATTCTCGTGACGGCTCGAATGGTTCGAGTTCGTCACGCTCGTATAGACCAAGGAGTGTAAACAGTTGTAGTCTGAACGCCGTGTGAGTGATGTAGGAAGTTGATTGAGTAACGTCGTCGGTTAAGCGAGGTCAGTGCTTCTTGCCCTCTAGGGCAATTTGCCGTAAACGACAGCCGAGTCACCCGACTACGGCCAATTCGTACGTAATGTGTGACAATGTAACTGGGTCGGCCCGTGTACCTGTTAAGTGGCGGCTGGGATACACAAAACTGCTATTTTTATCAAACATATTTATACTTAGTATCAAAAATGTCCTAGATTAGTAGTGTGTCTATAAAAAAACATAAAATGTGCCCATATGTCCATGCGCCCATACATGAAGCACACCCATCTCGCGACTCGACACGCGTTGTATTATTTCTACTCCAGTATAGGGATGATGACATTGATGACACATGTTAAATTGTATAACAAGATCTAGTTAAACAGTTAGAAAATTTGCAATTTATTACAATAAATTGGACACTAAGAAAATGAAAATACTTAATATAAAAAATATAATGACCACTAACTTAACTTTAACTTTCAAGATGAAAAAATTATACAATTCGATTCTTTATATATCAACAACATACAGGGTTGGGCAGTATTTTGTACTGGAAATACTGCCCAACCCTGTATGTTGTTGTAAATTTTTATTAAATGTAAAGAATCGAATTGTAATACAAAATACGTATTTGTATTTCACAAAAATGATACAATTCGATACTAAATACTGCACTCAGATGTATTTAGTTCTTGTATTTCAAATACTTCAAGCTTCAACATACATTTCCCCAGAATACATTTTATTAAATATAATCCTAAAACAGTTTTTTTTAAGTGGACTAGGGCATATACTATGCGATGGCTACCAGAATCCTGCTACAACGGGGACTGGAAGAAGTTACTATAGTTTAGATTACGATTACGTTAGAGCACAATTTATAACCCCCAAGAATCGAACAACAATGATGAAAATGTCTTAATCGTCACTGTTGATTCTATATATGATGGAATTAAAATTTCAGTTTTTTTTTTTTTAAATTGTTAGTACCATCGTTATAGCTAGGGGTTAGTAAGTACATGAAAATCAAATCAAATCCAAATATAATAAGAATAAGAATAATAATCATATATAAGATTAATAATAATTTTTATGATAAGGGAAAAACACTAAGCGTCCTTGAGCGCTATTAGGATTTGGATTGATAATAGGACGTTCATAACATACCAGCTTGTGCCGCCCGCGCCCCCCTAAAGCCGAGATACAATTTTCATTGGCTGGATATATTAGTTTAACTTCAGAGCGGAACTTATCCGGTAAAAGCCAGATATATACGTTTTTAGGAAAGGAGATTCGTAAAAAAATTAAATAAGTTTAAAATATATTTTGAAAAATATTTCATTATTTGAAATACATACATTATTTTGTACACTGTAATTTGTATTTTGTATATCAAATACGTTAAAGCCAGTATTCTGCCCAACCCTGAATACATAACGTAATATTTTTACGTGAAAATGGCAATTTTCTTGTTTTCAATCCTTCAAGACAGCTTCAACTCAATTGTGTATCGTGCTTAGAGTAGATACGGTTATTAAACTTTGACTCTCATTTCTGATATTAGTATTGGTTTAATGTAATGGGTCCCAGACATAATGCTTAAATGAAACTGATATTTAAAATTTTCTTACTAATAGGAAGAATAAGTATAAGTGGTTTTGCGTCTTTGATGAGACATATTTTTATATTGAAGTTATAATGGCAAACACAGTTTTGAACGAAGACTTGGCATAAATTTGGCTGGTGGTTGAGCAGGTCAAAAAAATAATTAAATTGCAATATATATAGGTAGGTACTTCCAGGTTTCAGAACACCTTAAATCTCGGAGTTCATTGAAAGCGTATAAAAAGACCGATCTCGCTTGACAATTGCTCAATTACAGTCAAGGAATCGCCCAGCGACCGATGTGAAACTTGAATAGGCGTTTACTGTCTAGTCGTAGCGGGATTGGCGCCCTTTCCTTGGTTTCTATCAGTAAGTTTAACAAGCAAAAAATGTATAGTTAGCTGCAATATTGCATGGAGACGTTACACTTACATAGAATTCATTCATACAGTGGCCATACACTTACGCAGTTCATGGTTGTGATTATTGCAAAAATATCTCATTATATCCTCGGATTGGTTCTCAAAATATAAAAATCGCATTATATGTTCTCTTTCATTAGTATCATAATGTCGTCGTATCTCGATGTATACGAGTAGGTAATCTACTAGTATATTACCATAACACAAGTCTACAGACAAATGCAGGAGTGTTGTTATGCAGATGTCTATTTTTCTTCTCAAGGATATACAATCTCGAGGTGATGTAACCATAGTACATATATATAATATATATGATAATGAATTAAATCAAGGTTCCGCCATGCTGACATTATTCTCATGTTTTGGTATTCCGATTGTTTCCCGCATGAATTAGATTCGAAAGTATACATCCAAGGACTAGATTCGGATTAAAAACACTTTTAACTAAATGTATGATATTTTAGCAGTCAGCACGTCTCGCTGTTAAAATGAAGCGGGCGCCCAACCCGCCAGTACGAGAAGGTGTACCACTCGAGCCCATAACCGCCAGTCATACAAGGTATGTACTGTTGCCATCAGATATATGGGAGCTGCCGAAGTGGCTGCAAATATTTGTGAGCATCTTAGTCGCTCCGATATATCTGATGGCGACTCGCTACTACAACGAAACGCTTTGTCTCTCTATCATTCTTCCCCATTAGTGGGACAGTGACAGTTGCATTTCGATCGCTACGGAGCGTAAGCAATTTGCATGTTGGTTTTACGCGGCCAGCTCTAAATGTATTTAGATGCAAATGTAGGAGTAAATGAGGAGTGTTTAGATGTGTTTTATCTAAATTGACAAGGAGTCAATATATATGTATTCCTTGCCAGACTTATACGAGAAATGGCACCAACTGAGCCAGCCCTACGTAGTCGTGTTCTACTTACAACTTGTGCCGCATAGTGAACGCTGCTAAAACGCAGCCAGACCCGCTGCTCGGCCCGTGCCCAGCCGGCTGGGACGTGGAACCGCCGGTCGTACCACACGAGGCCCACATGGTCGCGGAGGGACGCATCCGTGCCTATGTCGTTGTATGACGACGGCACTGGCATGTGGATCACTGGACCTGTCTGTAAGAATAAACAACAAACAGAAGTTAGTGACTCCAGTATTTCAATCGCGCTCTATAACCTGTAGCAAATTTACAATTTTAAAACAAAGTTGAGAGAGGAATGAAGGCACACCTGTCATGAAAAAAACCAGACATTCTTTCGGTCATCTATTAAAATTACCTACGAGCATATTGTAGTGTTTTCCTAAATATGTACATAAATTTAGCGTACCTTTTCGAGATCTTGTGCGAACCACCTATGCCGATATCCATGCTCTGGATCTACAGGCGACTTCCGAAAGTTCCATATGCCATCTAAATTCCTCAAGTCTCTGGTCTCCGTAGCTTGTGGGTACAAAGAGCCCCCCTGGGCCGGTGCTCGAGGTTTCTGCAAGTGGTTGATCTCGTTCGCACTTGACGACCCTGGTACCACGGCTGTCGCGGACGCCAGTAGCGCCAGGAACAATAATTGCAGTCTTGCTTGCTTGAATAACATCTGAAACAGCAGTTATGTGTTTGTTACTAACAAATAAATACTGATTTAGATGAAATCAAGAGTACGAAACGTCAAAGGGGAACGCTAAAGTGTAGAATATCGTGGAATCGGGTTGGAAGAGAAATGTTGAAAAAATCTGCAAATCATTCATAAAATTTATAATTGGTCAAACAAAAGTCTGAGATGGACGGAGTTGGAAAAACTTCGATTTTTATACTAGAATAAAATTACTGAAAAAATCCTACTGAAACGAACTGCATTTAATGTGACCCCCTAGTACGCCTAACTAGTAACTACCATACCACTGCTATCGGAATAGCAATCACTCGTATAGTTTTTAATACCTATACCATCAAACGTGCGGGCCAAGTGACCAAATAAAGCTGGCCATACAGTTTTATCAACTGCACAGGTAAAGCGGAGCTTGTGTGGCGTTTGATTATGTAGTTTCCTATGCAGCTTCACCTGTGCAGTTGAACTGTACAGGCAAAACTGCGCAGGCAATACCCACCACCCACAATTGTATTTAAGTAGTTGAGAGCAAGAGCATGTGCAGTATTAACTGTTTATCCATTTAAAGCATTATCATCTACACAACTACATATATTACAAAATTAGAAGAGAAAGAGGAGCTCCTCTTTCCCTTTTGAAGTGAGTTTTTTTTATTGAATTTTGAATTTATTTCATAAATTTCATAAACATCAAATTACATAAATTTCCTTAAATTAGAAACTCTGCTTCCTAAATAGGTATAACCTGTACTTTAGGGTAAACAGGGCTCCTCCCCAAAAATTTAGTTGCAGGAGATGTTTTATTTATATAAATTTTAGATAAAAATTGAAAAACTTTAGTATCATTAATACTGAGAAATTTAACTTATAAATCTAAACATGTGTATGTGTGTGTGTGTGTATGTGTGTGTTTGTGTGTGTATGCAAAAAGAGAAAATGAATATGCAGAAATGTTCAAAAGATAGTTAAGTAATTATGTTCATAATATCTTCAGTGTTTTCGTAATTTTGATGTAAAAGCCAGCCAGTTTAAGAGCCCGGTAACGATTTTAGAGAAAAAAATGTAAAATTGATAGATTTAGTCGTTGAAATTGTACATCTTTTGTTACGTAATATTTAAATAACAAGTATTGGTTTTTATTAGCACGTCTTATCTTGCCTTTTAATAATGAGGTCGCAAGCGTGCGTCCCTGGAAATATGTGACGAGAAGGGACAGTTTTTAAAACTTCATCAAAAAATTATGGTGGTAAATTATACAAAATGGTATATAAGAACAGTTTCAGCAAATGTTATAGATTCTTTAACTATCAAAATTACGTTGAAATTAAGTCGATTTTCAGAGAAATTGTCACTTGTTTTGATGTAATTTCTGGAGAAAATCGATTTTGTCTAACTTTCATTTACATAACTTCAAATTTATAATAACAACAATATAGTTAATTAAAGTTGAAGTACAGGATAAGTATGTGTCATACAAAATTAGTTAAAATTACCATTTTTGTAGTGCAAACATTACGAATTTTACAAATAAGATCGACATAATCAGTGCTTTACTTGCATATACCGAACCGATCATCAGAAAAAAAAAATCGGTACTAATTAATAGTCTGTTTTCAAAAAATTGATTTATTAAAATGAAAGATAACAAGACGTGCTAATAGAAACCAGTACTTGTTATTTCTAATAATTAACAAAAGGTCTACAATTTTATCGACTAAATCTATCAATTTGACATTTTTGCGACTAAAATCGATAACAGCCTCTTAAAAATGTGTTGTACTCGTACTTGTTAAGCGCCTTGTGTATTTAAACAAGTACTTATCTCTATCTAATAAATTAGAGTGTTCGCCGCTTATTCTTAGTTAGAAAATATATTTATTTCTTACACGCAGCCGCTCTGGCTGTCAGTCTGCGGTGATACGAGGGCTGCTATTCGTATTTATGTAAGTATCCGGAATGGGCCACTTATTGGAACAATATTTAAAATATAGATATATATACCTATATAACGTAGTGTCATTTTATAAAGTCCTTGTTTCATCTTCAACATTGATTTACTTGTGAAAATTTTTGTACCATGATTTTTTTTACGTTTTTCCTACTTTTGGGGAAGAAATTTCATCGTAGCCCAATGTGTGTCAATGGTTTAAGAGCCCTTATTCCTTGGAGCATTCTCCGATTTCACGAAATAACGCTCGATAGATGGCGTTGGCGCTCGGTACGCGAGCGCCGGCAACGCGACGCGCGTTTCAATGCAGACTAGAATAATCTTGATAGTTTTCAATATAATTTCAAGCAACATTAATTTTAGTGTTATATGATATCATATGGGCACTCTTTATTTTATTTTATATGCACAGTAGTTTTTTTTTTTATGTACACTACTACTAAGTGTACAGACTACAGAGTGTACTACAACCCTTGCTCTTTATTCTGTCTCTTTCACACCAATGGAAAATGAAAAAGTTAGTAAATGACTGCAGGTATAAATAAAGTATATTAGTGCGATAGAGAGACAGATAGTGTTTCGTTGTCGTGACGTAAAAGATTGTCATGTTGGCTATGCACCCATGGCGCCTAGCCAAGAAGCCAATCGATTGCACATATTAGTGCGATAGAGAGACAGTAGTGTTTCGTTGTCGTATCGTAAACGATTGGCATGTTGGCTACGCACCCATGATACCTAGCCAAGAAGCCAATCGATTGCACATATTAGTGCGATAGAGAGACAGATAGTGTTTCCTTGTCGTATCGTAAACGTTTGGCATGGTGGCTACGCACCCATGCTGCAGTCAAGATGCCAATCGTTTGCGCACATTAGTGCTATAGAGTTTCAGTTTTATTTGAAATCACGTTAGGGTTTGTATTATTATTTTTGACCCGAATGAAGTCCATCCAGGTTCTCATGATGGAGTCAGGAGTTGGTAACCAGGAGGCCTACCGCGAACCACGTTCGACGTGTTGACTCTCTGTCGCACTTGTAAATTCGTACGTAAGTGTGATAGGGAGGTAACTCGTCGAACGTGGTTCGCGGTAGGCCCTCTGAACTCCTAATCTATTCATTATAATTCCATCGTGTTTGGGCTCAAAAGATTTGCCCTGACGAACACCCTCGATCTAGATGAGGTCCAGGGTCTCATGACGGAGTCAGGAGTTGGTCACCAGAACTCCCCAGAACTTCCAATCCACTCATCATAACTCCATCATGTTTGGGCTCAATAGATTTGCCCTGATGAGCACCATCAATCTAGATGAAGTTCAGGGTCTCATGATGGAGTCAGGAGTTGGTCACTAGAACTCCTAATCTACTAATTATAATTCCATCGTGTTTGGGCTCAATAGATTTACCCTGACGAGTACCATCGATCTAAATGAAGTCCAGGGTCTCATGATGGAGTCAGGAGTTGGTCACCAGAACTCCTAATGTACTCATTATAATTCCATCGTGTTTGGGCTCAATAGATTTGCCCTGACGAGTACCATCGATCTAAATGAGGTTCAGGGTCTTATGATGGAGTCAGGAGTTGGTCACCATAATTCCTAATCTACTCATCATAACTTCATCGTGTTTGGGCTCAATAGAGTTGCCCTGACGAGCACCATAAATCTAGATGAGGTCCAGGGTCTCATGATGGAGTCAGGAGTTGGTGCTAGAACTCCTAATCTACTCATTATAGATCCATCGTGTTTGGGCTCAATAGATTTACCCCGACAAGCACCATCAATCTAGTTGAAGTCCGCGGTCTCATGATGGAGTCAGGAGTCGGTCACTAGAACTCCTAATCTACTCATTATAATTCCATCGTGTTTGGGCTCCATAGATTTGCCCTGACGAGCACCATCGACCTATCTTCGATCTATCGAAATCTTTTGAGCCCAAACACGATGTAATTATAATGAGTAGATTAGGAGTTCTGGTGACCAACTCCTGACTCCATCATGAGACCCTGGACCTCATCTAGGTCGATGGTGTTCGTCAGGGCAAATCTTTTGAGCCCAAACACGATCGAGTTATGATGAGTAGATTAGGAGTTCTGGTGACCAACTCCTGACTCCAGCATGAGACCCCGGACCTCATCTAGATCGATGGTGCTCGTCAGGGCAAATCTTTTGAGCCCAAACACGATGGAATTATAATGAGTAGATTAGGAGTTCTAGTGACCAACTCCTGACTCCATCATGAGACCCTGGACTTTATCTAGATTGATCGTGCTCGTCAGGGCAAATCTATTGAGCCCAAACACGATGAGGTTATGATGAGTAGTTTAGGAGTTCTGGTGACCAACTCCTGACTCCATCATGAGACCCTGGACCTCATCTAGATCGATGGTGTTCGTCAGGGCAAATCTATTGAGCCCAAACACGATGGAGTTATGATGAGTAGATTAGGAGTTCTAATGACCAACTCCTGACTCAATCATGAGACCCTGGACCTCATCTAGATTGATGGTGCTCGTCAGGGCAACTCTATTGAGCCCAAACACGATGAGGTTATGATGAGTAGTTTAGAAGTTCTGGTGACCAACTCCTGACTCCATCATGAGACCCTGGACCTCATCTAGATCGATGGTGTTCATCAGGGCAAATCTATTGAGCCCAAACACGATGGAGTTATGATGAGTAGATTAGGAGTTCTGGTGACCAACTCCTGACTCCATCATGAGACCCTGAACCTCATTTAGATCGATGGTGCTCGTCAGGGCAAATCTATTGAGCCCAAACACGATGGAGTTATGATGAGTAGATTAGGAGTTCTGGTGACCAACTCCTGACTCCATCATGAGACCCTGGACCTCATCTAGATCTATGGTGCTCGTCAGGGCAAATCTTTTGAGCCCAAACACGATGGAATTATAATAAGTAGATTAGGAGTTCTAGTGACCAACTCCTGACTCCATCATGAGAACTTGGACTTCATCCGGGTCAAAAATAATAATGCAAACCCTAACGTAATTTCAAGTAAAAATGCGGTGAGTAAGGTTGCCAGAGCTCAACAAGGGGAGGGAGGGGGTTAGAGTCGGCAACGCGCATGTAACTCCTCTGGAGTTGCAGGCGTACATAGGCTACGGATACTGCTTACCATCAGGCGGTCCGTAAGCTTGTTTGCCACCGACGTAGTATAAAAAAAAGGACCACTGAAAATCCATCAATAAGCGAGAGTCTGTTGTTAAGCATAGTGTAAAAAATGAACTTTTATTAAGATTTTCTAATCGCAGTATATAGCACTTCTCGGAACTCCGTAGCTGATTACGAACGCAACGAATGCCTTACAATCGAGCACAGGTCCATCCTCTAAGCGCGCTCCGCGCGGACTGAGAGCGTGGCGTCCGTGCTGCGTGATTTATACGTGTTTAAAAAAAATATAAATTTACGGCAATGTAGGTCCCATAGTTATGTTTTTTTTTTTATAGATTAACATGAAGTTACAGTTTGCTATAATATTATTTTTAAAGCAAAATATGCGTACAATTTGCGTAAAAAAAATATAATAAAACCCTGTTTTCGCCAAAAAAATGAAGAAAACTCGGAAGGTATTTTATCAGTTTTTTCAAATGAATCTTCGATTGTTAATCATTCCAGCCCCTCGTACGAGATATGTTGAATCAAATTGTAGTCATTCATGTACCAAATGATTCTTGTTTACAGCAAAATTGAGAACCGAAACGCCACATCTCACTGCAAAATTTGGAAAAGACTCCCAAAAAAACTCATTAAAAAAGAGGTTTAAAAGAGAAAATGAAAATTTGAACTGTTGGAGCCGCTAGTTTAGGAAACGATTATTTAAGTACGTTACCAGTTTTTGAATAAATACTAATAGTTACGTTGTAATCTTGAATGAAAAAGGAAGCATTTTACAAAATACGCTCGTCTGTAGGAATAAGGACTCTTAATGAGTTTAATCGTGGTCGTCGTATGCTGCTTACGGACGAATTTCAAAACAGGTCGCTCCTAATCGGCTGTTATCCCACAAAACATAAATGCTGTGCGTGAACTCATAATGCAAGATCGTCATAAATAAATAAATAATTAATATTATAGGACATTATTACACAAATTGACTAAGTCCCACACTAAGCTCAATAAGGCTTGTGTTGAGGGTACTGAGACAACGATATATATAATTTATAAATATTTATAGATACTTAAATACATAGAAAACACCCATGACTCAGGAACAAATATCCATGCTCATCACACGAATAAATGCCCTTACCAGGATTTGAACCCGGGACCACCAGCTTCGTAGGCAGCTTCACTACCCACTAGGCCAAACCGGTCGTCATAGTACACATCGCGAGATATGCGTCTCTGGGCAATATAATGAGTTAATGATGCGCATTTGTAAGATAATACATGAAAATTTGGATGTAAAAAAAAGTGTGCGTAGTAAATGCAAGTTTTGTATACCAAATCAGAATGGAAAAAGTGCTATGAAAAGTGGTTTCAACGTAGGTATGCAAAAGTGCATCATTCATCTTGGCAAACAAATATATGTGACATGTGTGTGTGATGTATGTTTGGCGACTTGTCTGGCCTAGTGGGTGACCCTGCCTATGGTCCTGAGTCCAAATTCTGGTAAGGGCATTTATTTGTGTGATGAGCAGATATTTGTTCCTGAGTCATGGATGATTTCTATGTATTTAAGTAGTTATGAGTATTTATATTTTTTTTTTTTTTTTTTATTATTTATTAAAGTTCTAAACATTAAATTAATCGCAGAGTTTCTTATTTCTTAACTGCTAAGCCAAAGATGGCTTGTTTACAGCCAGAGTTCGGACTAATGCACTAAGAATTTAGTTATGTTATAATATTGTACACATGTTACATTAATATTATTCTAATGTTATCCTTTATAAAATATGTTCATGGTTATTAGATGATAACAAGTATTTTTTTATATCTTTAGTTGATTCAGGATTGGTTAGGTATAAATCTTGTAAATGTTTCGGAAGGCTGTTTAGTGTTTTTGGAAGCAAGTAATAGTTGGTTCTCATACCGTACACATTTTTTACTGTTGGTAATATAAATCGATGTGAGTTAGGTAAACCTCTTAGCCTATTGTTACGATGGTATTCCTTTAGATCGGATACATCCTTGCAATCTTCTTTAAGCATTGTTAACTTGACTAAGTTTTGTACGGGAAGCACATTACAAAATTGAAAAAGGTGGGGATAGCCATCACTATTATTTATTTGTATGTTTTTGGGCACAATGGTTTTCAACAGTGTTTTCTGTAGATTGTATATTTTAGCAATATTAGTTTTGTATGACCTTCCGTAGCTATTCAGCCCATATCGTATTACCGATTCAGCCAGAGACAGGTATAACATTCGTAGGGTGTTGTATGGTATCTTATGTCTTAAAATTGTTAGCCTTCCTATGACAGATCTTAGTTTATTGCATACGTATTCAGTATGCGGTTTCCAATTGAACCTATAGTCAATTAATAAGCCAATGTACATATGTTCCTTCACAAAATCTATAGTAGGGCAGTCGCAGTTTATTTGTTGTATGTGTAGGCAACTGTGTGCGTGTGCCTTAATTACTGGAGCGTAGGAAAGTTTGTTATGTGAAGAACGTATGTGCATGGCCTTCGTTTTGTCCGCATTGAGGATTAGGCCAACATCGTGTGACCATTTACAAATGGTGTCGAATATATTTTGAATTTTTTGTAAGGCAGTCTTAAGATCCCTATCCGCAACAACTATGCAAGTGTCATCGGCAAACTGGTACACATACTGTTCTCCGACCGTATTACACATGTCATTCGCATATAAAATATATTCGGTCGGGCCAATTATTGATCCCTGTGCCGTTCCTTTTGATGTTTTTATCATGTCGCTATACGAGTTTCCTAGCCTAACTGTGGTAAATCTGTTTCTGTGGTAGCTTTTAAACCATTCTAAGAGGGGGCCCTGAATTCCGTTTTGTTCAAGTTTTTTATATAAGGTATTGTACAACAAAGTTTCAAAAGCTTTACTAAAATCAATAAAAATTACTAATATATGTCTTTGGTTATTCAAATGCCCGTTTATTGCATCACAAAATTGACCTAAAAGTTGTGCAGTGCTTTTGTTTCTTTGAAAGCCAAATTGTTTATTGTTAATTATGTTATTTTGTTGTAAAAATAAATTAATTTTATCACTTACGTAACGTTCGACTATTTTGTCTATGCACGAAAGTATTGTGATGGGCCTATAATTATTGTAATCCGTTTTTGAACCCTTTTTATGTACCGGCCGGATGGTACCTATTTTTAATATATCTGGATAAGTTCCTGAAGTTAAGGATGTATTAATTAAGTGTGTAATTAAAGGCGTGATTTCATTTGCAATATACTTAAGATCTATGGCACGAACTCCGTCGTAGCCCGGGCTTTTATTTTTATTAAGTTTCTTTATAATTTTATTAGTCATGTCATTTGTTATTTTTCCTAATCTCATGACTACATCCGGTTTGTTGCAGTATGTGGATTCGGTTAGAATTGGTGTGTTGCACATTTGTGTGATTGAATCTAGATTACGCTGAAATTCTTTAGCAAAGTTACACGCCAGAGTTTTTTCTTCGCACTTAAATGCACGTAAGACCGTGTCCTCTATTGATTTACTAATATTCCCACATAACTCGTTGACTATTCCCCATACTACTCTAGTGTTTGTAAAATTATCTTTTATTTTATTTAGATAAAATCTGTTTTTAACCTTATTTATATATTTATTAGTAATATTTCGGTATTTATTATATATTATTCTGTTATTTAAATTTTCCGGGTCCGATTTCCAGATTTCAAAAAGATCGTTTCGCCTCTTGCTCATAAATTTAATTTTACTATTTGCCCACTCACACGATTTTCTTAAATAACCGCGCTTTGATTTGATAACTATTTCGCAGTCTTTATAAATACGTTGAAATTGGCTAATAATAAAATCTACCACCTTTTCGGGGCACTCATAAGCGAGACCCGCATTCCAGTTAACTGATTTGATAAGTGATAACACGCGCCTATTGTCTATAATGGTGTGCGTGCGCCGCTCCCGCCGCGATGAGGTGCCAGGCGGTGCACACACACACGCGCATCCTATTATGTAATGATCAGCTGGTGCAGTATTTATCACGCAGGTTTGTGCCTGGTTCCCATATACGCTACGCACAAACAGGTGATCTATGCATGAGCTACATATATAATTACCTTTCTTTTCAACCCGTGTATATTGCGTTATACCACACACCAAGCCTAGTTTACTCATTGTGTTTAAGTAGTAGTTACATATATTATTATTCAATTTTAAGTTAATGTTAATGTCACCTGTATATAGCAAGTCAGTTTTTTGATTGAAACCGTTCAACAAGGTATGTAACTCCCGCACAAAACAAGTCTTATCAGTGTCCGGCGGTCTGTATACTGCACATATATTTATTTTATGGTCAGGGTTCGTATGTAGGCAACCAACTATTGCTTCAAAGAAATGCGTCTGTGTTTTTTGTTGTTCGAAATGATATTTGTTATGCACATACAAGATTACACCCCCGCCCCTTCTTTTACATCTTAATTTGGAATACATAGTGTAATTTGGAATGTTATATAAGGAAAGACAGTCTTCACGAATATTCACTTCTGTTAATACTATAACATCAATACTACGTTTACTGTTACTAGTTATATATTCAAGGTGTGCGAAGTTTAAAATTAAAGACCGTATGTTAACGTGGAGAAAAATGAGCAAGGTTTGATGAGGTGTAAGTGAGTCAATGTACTCGTTCCAGGTATTGTAGTTACTTTCGTTAATAAGTAGTTCATCAGACATCAATAGGTGTTGTATTGTTATTTATTCCAACTAAAATAAATAAAAAGAAAATAATATATATATATTTGATGACCTCTACCGTTAAGGAAAAACACGTAAAAAAGACATACCATAATTGTTTCATCTTTTCACCTTAAGCAGTTTTTCGATGTCTTGCTCTGATTTTATGGTCTGAATCCTGGCTTGGTCGTTCTTTCTTACCAGTACATTGCCTCCCTTACACCACACATATTTAAAAAGTTCGTCCTTTTTTAGCTCGCTTTTTGCTTTCCATAATAGAAATGCCGTAGCTGGAGTAAGTGCCTCGCGCAAGAAGATTCTCGTGTCCTCTGGATGCCCTATGTCCTGGCCCGTGATGGTTTTGCCCTTCGCGGCTGTGATCCAGTTGTCACGCTGGCCCGGCTTCAAGGTTACGACGATGGACGAAGCGACTCGTTGTTGTGCAGCCGGAGCTCGACGTTCCTTTCTGAATGCACTTATGACGTCATCACAATTTATTTCGATTGCTCGTGCTACTTTTTTTGCAATTTCTGTGGTATTTTCGTTTTCCTTCTTCTCTACTCCGCAAATTTCAATTTTGCTATCTAGCTGGTTTTGCTCAATATGATTTAATTTCTGCTCCATAGAATTGTATTTAAGTTGAATATTTGTGTATTTGTTTTGCAGGTCCTTGTTTTGGTTTTCTATACTTTTCATCTTTATTTCATAGTCATCGAGTTTTTGTTGGTAATCATCGATTTTGTCAGAATAATATTTGAGGGTACGCTCCATTTCTTCTTTGATCGCGTCGCGAATGTCGTTTCGGAGCTGCCTCAGGAATTCCTGACTACATTTATCATTGACCATGATGACTTGCTCGGTGTCCGTGTTGTCGTCATCCTCTGGATCGGGAAGGATGGCAGATATCCGTTTGTTTCTGTACTGCGGGTTGCAAGCTTTGCATTTCCATTCTACCGCCTCCGTTCCGCATAATGCGTTGAGCTGTTCGGTGGTTATTGGAATACAAGAGGCATGCAACCACTTTCCACACTTCCCACACTGCAGTCCAGGTGATTTCTTCGTGACATTCTTTCCTCATTTAGAGTTCGAACATTTAACCATGTTAAACAAAAAGCCGGTGTAGATTTTTCACTCCGATTATAATTATTGCTCGCGCGCAGGGATCGCTCGATGCGTACGCCGCGGGTGCGCTGACCGAACTGCGATATATATTATGTATATCGTTGTCTAAGTACCCACAACACAAGCGAGCAAGCAAAATAACATACATCTAAATAAATTAATAATTATATTTATTTAGATGTATGTAATTTTTTTGCTTTCCAAATACATTAGGAGCAGCCCTCGTAATTGATGTTTCGAAGCGGTTAATGTTATTAACCTTGAAATTATGCATTAAATCAGTTGAAAGTTGATGTATCATGCGAGACGAGCCGGCGCGGTGGTAAATAAATATGCCAAGACGTGAGGATGAGTTAGCTAGTGGCAGTGGCATTTAGCTATAGGTACAGTCACGTCTGAAAATATCAGTACGAAAAAAGTGCCAAAAATAAGTATACACTACCTTATTGCCTATATATTAAGCTAGTGTATACATGTTTTTGGCACTTTGTCCGTATCAATATTTTCAGACGTTCAGACTGCCGAATGCACAGCTTAGCCTTCATTCGCGTCGCGAACTGTTCGAATATATTCGCGGAGATTCTTACCTGTTCGCGTGCATTTCGTTAGTGCAAGCGTTGCAGCGTGTATGCTGTGTCTGAGCGAGATTTCGACGGAGTTTTTTTTTTAATACTACGTCGGTGGCAAACAAGCATACGGTCCGCCTGATGGTAAGCAGTATCCGTAGTCTATGTACGCCTGCAACTCCAGAGGAGTTACATGCGTGCTGCTGACCCTAACCCCCTCCCGCCCCTCGTTGAGCTCTGGCAACCTTACTCACCGGCACGCCGGTTTTTAGACAGTTGGCAAAATAAAATACAAGAATTTAATAATAGTTACAAACGACGTATATTTAGTTACGAAGTTGCCTACTCTGCGTATGCTCCAGTTTTTTTCATGTCGGAAAATAAGCATAGGTATACTTACCTACCTATCTAGGAATACGCCACTATTATTTGCACTACTGAATACAAATTGGTAAGATATTTATAACAAGTCAAATAATACTAACGGTCAGGAGTTTCGCTCTAATAGCTCCTATGTAGGTTTGTCACTCTACAGCCAATGATACAATGCAGGAAAAATGGCCATGCGCTCTATATTATGTAAAAGTGTAAATACAATGCAGTAATGTAACGATTGCAACACCCGCGGCTTTCTAGTGCATGCGCATAAACAATGCGAGCTGATCAGAATTCTGCGGATGCCATCCACCACCATGCGAGTGGCAAGCTTAATATGGCAGGGACAAGTCAAATAACCGACTGCTCGTCTTCAAACAAAGCTGCTACGAAAGGTTTTAGCGCCTAACAAATACAGACTGACTGAGATTTTATTGTCAAGCTCAGTATATTTTAAGAAAACTGCCAGTAAAATTTTGGTTTTGAATATTCATTTCCAAAAATGGCCTTTCGCTAATGCGATGCCAGCTATTCTTACGAAAGTACTCTATCAGATAACGTGCCGATGTCGGTAGCCTACTCTTATTATTTACTTTTCTCTGTTAAAGCTGATAAAAAAAGATTGTTTAACAATTAACAGCTCTCTATTTAATTACCTATATACATATGAATTTTAACGACTGCATAATAACCATTAATCAATTATGTAGGTATCGGTTCAAATAATATGACATTTTATGCAAATTATTCTGATACGTAACTTACACTTGTACAAATATTATAATTATAGAGCTAGATGGATTGGTATACAAATAAAAGTTGCGAACAATGTGAAAACGCTTTGGTCGTATAAAAAAAACACCCTGTATTAATCGTTGTGTATCTGACACATTAAAGAAGTGTCCTAATACATGGATGCCCTGTCATTACGCTGGGAAAGTGACACACTACAATTTAATTACCCATTCATGGTACTCATTCCTCATTGTCATGCTGTATTAGCATGCAGAGATCTCATCTGCAACTGTCACACGTCACACACCTGTTGACATCAGGTCTCATGTAAGTTACAGTGCGCTTTTCGAAAGCTGGCTTAATGTGTAGTTGTAATTGCCGTTCCTAGGGATAGAGACGCGTTTATGGTAAAAATAAAAACAGATCCCATGAACTATGTGCATTCTACATCAAATTCTGGTGTGGTAGGCTAAGTTTTCTTGACTTGTAGTAGTTGTAGTTCAATTCTACCGGTCTTAGGCCTTGTTTCAAACTTAGATACTCCATAAATGGTCACGATAATAATAAACGAAATTTTATCTGAGATCGAAGCGAAATATTTAGTTAGCCTGTTCTGGAAAAAAATGAGCAGAATATTTCACTAGGATAAATCGGTGGTTTACTTAGTAAATGGTCCTATATCCACTCCATCAAAGTTCGTAAATCATATGTAAATAGATACTTACGTACTATATATTATCCGATACAATTGTAAGTCAGTACCCCTAGTGTAAATTTATTCGACAGCGAAACGTGTGGTACGCGTTTGCGTTAAGTCTCATTTTGTACGGAATTTAGAAACAGCGCGCCAAGCGGGACGTTTTGGAAACTCAAAATAAATTTACACTAGGGGCTCAGAATAAGTTTAGTTAAGTATCTATTCACTAACTTCGGTATTGTTTATACCTTTATACCAGTTTATTAGCTTCCCTATCTCACAGCAAATTAAGTCTGATATCCGGTTACATAACAAATGAGCTGTGAGAAACTGACGAGAAATCAATCAGGACTATTATTTACAATGTAAGTGTATCACCTTAGGCGACCCCGTATACTGATCTCTAGCTAAGCATAGTTGGAATGAATCAGAGAGCCTAGCTACAATAGATATAATGCTTTATGAATGAAGGGTCTTCGTCTACACATAGTTATTACGAATCAGGGAGTCAAGTTATAGTAGGGTCGAGAGTACAGATATAATGTTTTATGAATTAGGTGGGCAGGACTATGTTTGTGTTTGTATGTAGAGCACAAGATTACGGGCGTACATTTCCTATGTTTATTGCGCTATTTTGATTGCGGAACAAACGAAACGTGATTGACCGTTAGTAAGTAGGGCTAACGCCGGTTTAATCAATAGTAAACAGCACTTTGTATGACATTTGCTCGGATAAGACATGGGTTCGTTATCTACAAAACACAAATACATAACAAAAGTAAACTTTGCATAGTTCACAGTTTGCAGTGCTCAGTTAATATTGTAAGTTTTAATGAAGTAAGTGAGATTCCACGACATTCATATCTGTGGTATCATCAAGCTAAGTACATACTTAGTTTTAGCAGTGAAACAATGAATTTAGGCATGCTAGATTAACTTTAAACAGTAAAAGTAGAGTTTCCCATTTTTTATATATTATCGATACCGACCGACCGATAGCTCATCTATCAATATAACATCAACGTATGTAAATAGTTGATTTACCTGTAGATTTTTTATATAGTGTGAAATGTCACGTCTTTAAAACTCAAGCCTAGATAAATTAAACAGTTTTGCGCTATAAGAATAAATTGAATCATCATAATACTGTTAAACACACCGTTTAAATTAATTGCGAAAAGTTCACACAAAAAAGTCCCCCACACGTGAGGCAAGACAAGCACCCGATACCTTAATTATGAGAGAGCTAAGCGATAGAAAAACATCGAAATTGCCATTAAGAGGCCATCGGCTCCAAATGACGTAACCCTAAACTGTTGCTATCTTTGTACCTACGATTACGCAAAGGATCGTAGTGATCCGCGAAATTAAAATGGCCATTTAATGAATTCATAATTTACTGTCACGGTCTAATTAAGCCTGCAGTCGTTAAAATTAGGTGCAAATATTATAATAAGTAACTAATACATTTGATTGATTTTTTTTACTTTATTTTCCTAAAAAGTTATTAAATGCTGCAACCTGAGCATGCTATTTAACTTAACCAAAGAATTGAAAACTTTGACATATCAATATCATTTCGAACATCGATCGTCCGAGATAGTAGCAAATGCATATCCTCATACTAAATTCTAATCAATATGTAAACAAGCCCTAAGGCGAGTGTACACGTTCATAGGGGCTAGGGTCTTTATTAAATAAAAATAAATTTTTGATTATCTCCGAAATGGAGTTAATTTGAATACCGGTGTCTTTGAGAAAGTAACTTAATTTAAGCTCAGGAATGCACCCTTAAAATTAAAGAAGTTAAATAAACATCGTGTATCATCGTGTTAAGACAACAACTTTGCAAACACAAATAAGAAAATGGTAGAGAATGCCTATTGTACTTTTTAGTTGTATTTGTGCAATTAAGTTTAAAATAAATAAATAAATGTTAAATAGGTACCTATGAAAATATTTCGTCTATGGAAATTTAGCTTAGATGGGGGTACGGAAAATATCGTGTTATTGGGGAATTGTCAATATCAATATATTATACCTACGACTGCAGCCTATTTAATAAATCAATAATATTTCGTAAACGTGCGAACGTGCTCAACATGTTAATTAATGCCCAAGAGATGACACCCTGTTGTCACTTTATTATTGTCAATAAGGACAATGACTAGTTTAAAGATGACATGTACTGGGACAGTGATGAGTAGATACAAAAACGTCTACTTTACCTGTACTCAGTCTTGTTTTTCCATGATATTAGTCTCTGAGAATTCAAAACAAACAAAGTCAACGATCGTGATCCGGATACGTCTTAGAATACGAGATTGTTGAGTTGAGAAGCATCTGTGGAACACATTTCTATGCATCCAGTCCATTAAAATTCTCTACCCTTCCCTGTTATTTCCTTGGCATATCGCTCATCGCCAAACCGACCAGTTTAAGTGTGATTACAAGATCAGTGACATTCAGAGATCCCACGTATACTGGTTTTCTCAGGCCATTAGCCTGTTTAACGATGTGATGAACATCTTATATCCTAGCTGAATAGACGCATTGTGCCCCAAGGAATGCATTATCACGATCTTATTGAGTGCGCTCGCCAACTAAACTGTTAGTTTGGGCTCACGAATAGACCCAGGAATGCTCCTTTCAAGTCCTTTCGATAAAAAGGTTTTATTGAACAATAAGCTATTGTTGTGAATTAATTTGTATTGAATGAATTTGAGAACAACGCATATGTATAAGCGTTTTGCTGGCTTTTCATCTAGTAATTTGAATGCATTGATGGATATATGCACTTGTGACCGTTGTGACTAAATGCTACGAGGGGTGATTCAAAAGTAATGATAATTAAATACTTTTAGTGGATGAAAACAGTAAAAAAAGACGTATGATGTTATAAAGTATCGTAAATATAAATCCTGTATCGTAAATTAAAAAAATATATACTATAGATCTTTTAGAGATAAATCCATTTATTCGTAAGTTTTCGGAAAAAATGCGTAGAAATATTAATCATAATCATTTATTACATAATAGTAATTATTTACAAAAAGTACTAGAAAATTTAAACATTAGAAATTTAAAATCGAATTAAAAATAAAATAGGTATCAAAAATATAATCAATTATAATATACTCTAGGTATATAATTAAAAATTTAAGCCTTCAAAAATTCGTCGATGCTATAAAATGTGTGCTCGATAAGCCAAATTTCTAATTTACTCTTAAAACAAGCTAGAGAAGGAGCCGAGATGATTGACTCTGGCAACTTGTTAAACACAGTTAAGGCACTCGCTATTAAAGGCAATAATATTGTTTTAGACGATTTTACTACGTTTAAGTACAACTAAGTTTGCAATCCGTACATAATATAATATGGCAGATGTGTGACACGCTGAGCTACAAACTTCATGATAGGAAATAAGAATGAACTAAGTATTACGAGTCCTTAATTCTCCATGCATCGGTTTCCTCATCAGCTCATCACTGAGGGTTATGGCCACTTTTAGGGAACAGCTTCTCTTTGATAATTTGCCGCCACCTTTGTCTGTATGTCGCCGAATGCAGGGCACCGTGGAGCGTTGCATCAAAGGCTGAGCGAATTTGTTCTGTCCACCTGATTGGACTCCCGTGTCTCTCAACTACCTACACTTTTTCCATTAAATGCAACTTGAGCTTTCCTTGTTTTGATGACATCAGCACGCGAAACGTGCCGTGAGCTACCGATTTCCAGTATAAGTTACAAGTACCTGCATGTACTTGGTGGTAAAGTATTTGTAATCACGAAGTCGTATCCTTTAAACAAGCACCACTCAATAAACTTGTAACTACTTATAAGTCCAAAAATAATGTTCATCTCGCCTTGATTAAAGCATTCTTATAAAGCAATTCAATCTTATAATCATAATCGTAAATATTTAGTACTTTACTAAAATAAAAACTGATTGGCATATTGGATTTACCGCCAAAGTTTTACTTTGGCAGAAAATAGATATCGAATAATGTTAGGGAAGATCAATTTTACTCTCCTCTCCCATATAGCCACATAATCTTCAAAGTTATTCTACTTTGTCCCTTGCAACAAAGATATGCTAATAAGTAATTAGTCTAATTACCTACTGTTTTTAAAACGATTCAAAAAGATGCCACTACACATTAACTAACAAATTAAGTCAAAGTTGCATGTCATTAACGCTACGAGCTTAATACCACATCGCTTATTGAAACACCGTTCAAGCATCATTTAGGACTGCCAAAGAGTCGCTAAAGACCTCTGCAATTAGTCAAAAACCATTGTGAGCCTTGTCCAGACCTGTTATTAAAAAAACACCGAGAGCTCCACCTCAGTATAACCAGTGTAAGTGTGATGTTGATTTCCGAAAATGTACCTAATTGTTACGATGATAGAGATCAAGTTATGTCGTGGCAATAGATTTGTGAATTAGGTGACAGTGCATTGCATGCATTAGCAATTGCAGGCTTGTCATTCCTATTGTTTAGTTAGCACGTAATTTATTATTAGGCTCAGTTGTTATGGACCTCTAGCTCACATTACGCTGGTTCTCAGTGTTCTCACACGAAATCTACTTTTCTGACCGGGTGACCTATTTCAAGAGGCTCATTAAGGTAATGAGCTTAATTATTTTACCACTCCCATTCCGTTATAAGTAGTAAAAATTAATAAAAAAATAACAAAACACTTAACAAGTATTGTAAACAATAGAAGAAGAATGCTCATGTCATTATAATTGTAAAACTAATTGAATTAGGTTAAGGATGTGGTAAAATAGTTTTTACGATTTCCTATGCGTCGGCGTCTGAATCCTATAACTAAGTCTCTAAGTATCTATTCTGTCTGTTGTCTACGCCTACTTTCGATTTTATTGATATATATCTTGTCCTGGACAAAAGGTGGACCTTTGAAGAGCACTTCACGAGAATGGCTCCTCGTCTCGTGGGTGCTGCCTCGGCTCTGGGTCGCCTACTGCCCAATTTGGGGGAGCCGAATGCCCAATGCAGGCGGCTGTATGCTGGGGTCGTCCTGAGTATGGCGCTCTACGGAGCGCCAATCTGGACAGGAAGACTCGCGGAGGACTCTCACGGAGGGCGGTGTGCCTCTTCGCTGGCACCCCACCTTGGGAGCTGGACGCGGAGGTGTTAGTAGAGAGGCACGGGCTGAGGGCGGAGGCCAGGAGACGTGGTGAGCCCCCAGACAAGAAAGAGGGTAGCGCAGGCACCCGCAAAGCGCCTACGAGAGCGATGGAGGGATACCTCGGAGGATATAGCCACTATGGAACCCGAACCATAGGGGCTATCTTCCCGGTAATGAATGAGTGGGTGGACAGAAGGATAGGATCCTGACCTTCAGGGTAACGCTGGTGGTGTTTGGACATGGCTATTTCGAACACTATCTGCATAAAATTAAGAGGGAGCCGGGGCCTCAGTGCCAGATGTGGCGCGGTAGACGACACGGACCAGCACACTCTGGAAGAGTGCAATCGCTGAGCCGTGGAAAGAGCTGCCCTCAGGGTTGCAACAGGGGCGGTGGACCTCTCGCTGCACAGCATCATAGCGGTGATGTTAGGCAGCGAGAGGAATTGGGAAGCTGTAGCCTCCTTCTGCGAACAAATCATGTCGCAGAAGGAGGAAGCGAAGAGGGAGCGTGAGGCTGATCCGGATGCGCTGCCTCTCCGACGCGGGTGGCGGGGTCGAAGGCGAAGAGCGCATGCTCACCTCGATCCCTAATGGGGCCAGCGGGTACGGGACCCGCATTGCACGGCTCCACATACGTCGCCGTGGGGGATCAAGCGTTTCTGATCCCCCTCTAATGTGCCAAACCAAGCCATGGCTGCCGGGGGGCGCTATGGTGGAGTGTACTCGATCTCATGGCGCTCTCGCAAACGGCAAAGAGGGCGAAACGCCGGAGTGGGTTTAGTAGGTAGGGTCAAGTTCTCCCTCCCCTCTCGCCAGGAGAGAGGGGACAGGAGCGGCGAGTCCCACACACCCCCCCATCATGGTCTTCCCGTGGCCGGGGGGATGGTGCGTAGATGCATTCGCCCTCTCCGTGAACAAAAAAAATGAGGCTTGCCCGTTTCTCTACCGTCACATGGGCGTAATAGTTTGTGAAGCTAGGGTATCTAGAGTTAGAAGCTTAGGTCTACTACATGAGACCTGATAAGTTTTTGACAGTGCGAGCCTTATGAGTTTGGTGAGATATTTATTGTCTATATGTTATTCTTGCTCTTACTATATATTATACGGTTACTTAGAACGGCTGAACTCTACATATGATAGTTTTTATTAATCATTCATCATCATCCACGCAGTCGAAGTTTCGGGCAGAAGCTTGTGATAAAGATTTTTTTTTATACTACGTCGGTGTCATACAAGCAAACAAACAAGCATACGGCCCGCCTATGTAGGCCTGAAACTCAGGAGGAGTTACATGCGCGTTACCGACCCTAACACTCCGCACTCCTCGTTGAACTCTGGCAACCTTACTCATCGGCAGGAAGGAACACAACACTATGTTGTTATCTGGCTGCGGTTTTCTGTAAGGTACTTTCCCAATTGGTCTCTGCTCTGGATCTGTGCCCTATCACTCCTACCAGTACCACACAAATCGAGATGACATAATCGATTGCTAGCTCATTATAAAAGGGATAATATTATATTGTATCCTTTTTGATGTCGGGTTTCCTTTTTTTTTTGTTTTTATTAAATAGACCAGGTAGGTACAGGTGATAGGTGAAATTGTGTTAGTTATATTATGAAGTATACTTAAATAAAACTATTTATATTCTTATCAAAATTTGGTAAATAAAACCAAGGGTAACGGTTTATTTTGGGTGACGTTTGAACTCTATTTTTAACCCCATTGTCACGCATGTTTGCGCTTTATTATTTTAGACCATGGCCTTACTCGCGCTTTGGCACGAGGAAATAAGAGTGACCTACTTTCTACGCAAGGATACATTCACATGCAAGGAAACAAACGGTGTTTTTAGGGTTCCGTAGCCAAATGGCAAAAAACGGAACCCTTATGGATTCGTCATGTCCGTCTGTCTGTCCGTTTATGTCACAGCCACTTTTTTCCGAAACTATAAGAACTGTTCAAACTTGGTAAGCAGACGTATCACTTAGATTTAAAAAGTGTCAAAAACAGGGAATTTTCATAAAAATACAGCTATTTAATAAACTGCCCACAAATGTCACAGATTTACCTTATAATGTATTCAAAAACACGGTAAAGACTTTTTTCCAAAACCATGCCTTCTATTCTATTATTACTGAATATTTATCATTACAAAATATTTTAATTGAAGCAAATTGTAAATAGATTTTTAAGATTATTAAGCGTATTTACTTCGTATAGTAAATTCATAGTGTAATATTGTGAAATACTGACTTACCATGTAATGATCATGTTACATTATGGTTAATAAATAAACTAAACTAAACTATTCTATGAACCGCATTAAGATTTTCACACAAAATTAGAAAAAAAAAACAATAAATGTTAGGGGTATATAATACTTAGAACTGAAACTCATTTTTTTTTATCAAACCCATACGTATGGGGTATCTATGGATAGGTCTTCAGAGGTTTCTAATATCATTTTTTTCTAAACTGAATAATTTGCGCGAGAGACACTTCCAAAGTGGTAAAATGTGTCCCACCCGTAACTTCTAAAATAACAGAATGATAAAACTAAAAAAAATATATGATACATTACCATGCAAACTTCCACCGAAAATTGGTTTAAACAAGATCTAGTGAGTAGTTTTTTTTAATACGTCATAAATGGTACGGAACCCTTCATGGGCGAGTCCGAATCGCACTTGGCCGCTTTTTTTTTTAAATCCGTTAATTTCGGGCTATGGCATGGCTAAGTACATTTTAAGGAAACTGAATGGCATAGTTTTTTTTTTCCTTAAAAAGTGATTAAGTAATACCAAACAATTGAAAACCATGACATTTCGAATATCGATCGTCCGAGATAGTAGCAATGTATTGGGACCGTTCGAAGTGCATGGTGGGGGTAAGTAAAGCGATCCCAAATTCCCAGCGCATGAGGTAGTAAAATTAGAACTAACTGCGGATAGCGTATTTAACATTCCGTACAAGTTTTAAGGCTCGCAATGGAAATTTAATTTACGATTACTCCAGAAATATTCATTTGAATTGTATGGTGTATGAGGGACCATTGTAATCTGTATGAAATACTTTATATAACTAACGTATTTAATTGGTTATTATTAATATTTGAACGGCACGTGTAAGTAATTATCTCCGAGTACTGAAAAACTTGTATTTTACTTTTCGGGTTCGTTAACTTATGTGTTTTGGTTGACGGCTCCACTGTACTATACGAGCCTTACCCGTACCCACAACACAAGCCTTATTGAGAATGAATTAAGAATGTGGGACTTAGTCAATGTGTGTAATAATGTTAAATAGTTATTTATTTATTCTTACTGATAGTACGAGTATCTGGGTGCCTAAGCAACGCTACGGCAATGTCTCTTTATCGCACTAAAATGTGAGAGTGATAGAAACACAGAAAGCGATTTGTTGTCGTAGCGCAAACGGTTGGCATCTTGGCACTTCCCCCTGGTCCGCAAGAAATAGATACTTACGTTACACTATTTCGTTCGGTTTGTATCAAGTACCTACCTACATTATACTCTTTATTGTGGGAAATACACGTCGCCTCTGAACTCGAATCTATCTGATGCTGGTTGCAAAAGGTTTAGGTTTTAGTGCTATAAAACAATTGTGAAATATTTTTTAGTTTAGTATTCACTGCCTTTTTGCATTTTTTTCGAGCGGCAATGTATTTCGTACATCATAATCACTTGTGACAGTTGTGATGTGACGTCGCGTCATTAATGAGATGTTTTGAGTTAAAAGAAAGTAGTGATAGGTTACATTGCTTGTTGAACTATTTCCTATGAAAAAATAAAAGTCGTCCATTTTTTATAAAACCTACGAAAATGTGTTAATTACAGCATAAACTAACTGCGCTTTGAGTATGTGGTCGTATCAAAAATACGTGCTGTACAAATGACTGACTAGCAAACAATGCAATAATATCTTACTCGTACATGATGATTAAAATTAAATGTAACCCGAGTGCGTAAATGTAATTCAAACGTAAGTTACGAGTACATATGTTAGCGTATGCTACAAACTTAAATGTAAATAAAAAATATACTTTGGGAATATCTTGTACAGATGAAATGTAAATGGAAAAATCTTACAATAATTTGGCACCATTGAGCTGGTGGAGCCAGAAGGTGTTTTGTTTTGAAAACCCTAGGCTCGTATGATTGGTTTTCCCGAATCAATACTTTGGGGGCGTAGTAAAGTAGCAATTGGGCCATTTTTTGTACTTATTCGATTTTTTTTCGTCACCTTTTGATAAAATTAGATAGATAAATAGTGTTCCTTATTCTTTACAATATACACGCAATGTCACCATATGTAATATACAATCTTCCCCTGCGTTAACAAATGTATGATATTTACGTAATTCTGCGGAAAATTTCAATCTTTTTTCTTTCAATTGGGACTCACTTATCCAAAAGGTTCATATTAGATAAAAAAAAAACTGTTAATATGATAAAATGGCTCTGATAATTAGCTTAAAGAGGATAGTGGATGACTGATTCCCTATACAAACCTAGTCCCCATTTCCTCTCTGGAAATCGACTTTAGATGGGAAATATTTTTACACAATTTGATGTGTAATAACCATAGCTATGCTTGCCCGTTCGTTTGACTTTTTTCGTTTTTATTATATATATTAAAGTTTTAGAGCAGAAAGCAAATTCCATACTTTTTTTTTAAAGTTCCTAGCACACAGCTGAGCTTTATACATCAAATTGTGTAGAAATACGTTTAATTTATAACAAGGATAATAATGGACCAAATTGTATATTGCTATTATTTGTTGTAAACAATAGTTAATTACAGGAATTTGTACGAGTATAGGTACAAGGTTAGGTTTTCCATAAATAACACTGTGCCTAACAGGATACAATTGCCGATTTGTAAGAGTCGTGCTACACGAGTAGTCATGATGGATAAACAGGTAGGTAGGTATATCAATATTGGAATATCTGTTTAACATGTAATATTACAATAATTGCCACGTTTACTTAATAATTACAAAATTAGCTGCAAATGTCTCAAATAATTGTAAAATGTATTTGACGACCGGTCTGGCCTAGTGGGTAGTGACCCTGCCTACGAAGCCGATAGTCCCGGGTTCAAATCCTGGTAAGGGCATTTATTCGTGTGATGAGCATGGATATTGGTTCCTGAGTCATGGGTTTTTTCTATGTATTTAAGTATTTATAAATATTTATATATTATATATATCGTTGTCTAAGTACCCTCAACACAAGCCTTATTAAGCTTACTGTGGGATTTAGTCAATTTGTGTAATGTCCTATAATATTTATTTATGTATCTGGCGGTCTGTAAAAATATATTATATTAATTGTCGGTAATATTAAAATTAATCTAAGTTGAACTACTTAAAGATTTGATATGTACAGTTGTGTGCAATATAATAGCAGTACACTCTGCGACGGAGATCGTCTTATAGAAAAGTTTATTTTTTACTGGACGACTTGGGTTTAGATGTAAAGCTTTGATTGGAAATAATAGGAAAGATTCTAAATTACAATTATAGTACTAGTTTTAATGATTTTTTTTTTTACTTCCAATATCATTTAAGTAAAGGTTACTGTTAATTTTGAAACAAGTAATGCAGAATAATAGGGTAACGGCGGCTATTAACGCGGGTATCAAAATCGACGTCTAACACCGCGGTGTTTACAAATACGCATTTTGCAAGCAAACAGATCTATTCTCTAAGAAATAAAGCATACACAAAACAAGCTCATTCATTGGTCTATCGTGCCCATTAGTGTGCATTTGTGTGAGTGTAACAAAAAACTCGCGATTCGTCAGTTTGTGCGACGGCGGCGCAAGAACCGGTTGTTCCATACAGACGCGTGACACCACAGGTAAGTGCACTCCAATCTTACTTAGTGTTTTACGTAATAGTTATGGCAAATAAAGTAGTGCAATGCCTTTTAAGAGGTTGTGTATTGGTTTCTACACGATTTTGAATTACTTTTAACTTAGTTTTTGACCGGAAAATACGTTTAAAATTGAAAATAAAATACAGCGGTGATAGGCGCCAATTACTTCTGTGGTAAGTTATTCCGTGGTATGCCACGGTAATAGAAAAAGTGGTAGTTTTGTTATTTACTCTTTAGTTTTGGTACAAATTATAAATTTTAAAATTTCTTTTATTTATTCCAATCTTGATCTATTCACGCTATTAAAGAGCTATTTCCGTGGTATGGAAAGTATTCAACTAACCCTTAATTTTTAACAAAAACTTCAGCACCGATTTCCTTGTTTCTATGGGAACCCTTAATCTGTCAACTTTTTTTTATTTTGAGTTAAAACCTAAAATTTACTTGCCAGTTATGTGATTTTGTCTTTACAAGAAGCTTGTAATATACGTGTTTGATTTGATTTGAAAAAACATCTGTGTTTTATTCTTTTTATGGGTCGGAATTAGGTTTAATTAAACTCCAAATTAAGCCTATTACCGATGGTATGATCATATTACCCTCGGTAATAGAATGTATAGAAATCTATTACTGACCCAGAGAAATATCGAATGGGTCGGTAATAGACTCTTAAAGAGTTATCTATTACCGAGTGACTATTTGGTATTGTATTGAAATATCGCATTTAGGGTACCGCAAGTACAGATTTCGTTGATAAAATTTAGACTTCAGTTATCATTATCAGATTTAAATTCTTCTGTTTTCTGATTCAGTTATTACTCTGACAGACAAGGAAGGGTACCCAACTGCCGGACAATTCCGATTCGTTTTTTTTTATATAATTTTATTTATACAGTAGTCCAAAATCTCAGATATGATTTTTTTTAGCTATAAGAATCAGCAATAAGAAAAGTACTGTGATTTGTTAGTTATAAACGGGTAAATTATAACACATAATATGTGGTAAACTTTCACTCAGGTGGTAAACGTCCAGCTTATAAAATTTCGACTATAATTTACGCTGTGCCTTATGAGAAAATGTTACTTACTTGTTTTTTTTGTGCAGCTAATTATGTCAGTAAGACAAACTCTTATCAATCTTTATAGCATTTAAAAATTACTTTATTTAATAACAGGCAGGCCTATTTGTCATATACGTCCTTAGTAAACTTTACTAACAATAATTTTTGTTGTTTTACATGTAAAACATTCAACTTATAACTTGTTATACAGGTAAGTACTCGTGGGTACTTGATAAGTTAACTATTTAATAGTATTTGATTGTGCCAAAGTGTAATTATAATCTCTTCGAATATATCTCTTATTTTTAAACATACTCCTATAGTTTTATTTTTGTGTCATTATTAAACTTAATGACACAAAAATAATATACAGAACCCACGTCGTTATTTATTATTGTTTTAACCCTCGGTATTAGGTTTCGAATTTTGAGTTTGGTTTCTGTTAACGAGTGCAGAAAAATCATGCCAATTGTACCCTCGGTAATGAAAGCTCAATTCGCGATAATAGAATCACAGCCTGTCCCTTGCCACGGTAATAGAAGATTTGGTCATTTTGGCTTCAAAAAATATTTTAATACATATAATAACCCAAAATGAATCCAAAAACGTGTGAAACGGAAAGTTCATTAAATGCTCTGATGAAAAAAAAATATTCCTGGCTGTTAGACAGCATTGATACCCTTAATTTTTGGATCTCTTTTGAAAGTTCCTTAACTACCACGGTAATAGGTGCCTTTACCCTAATATAAAAAGATACAATATTATTGATCTAAAGTTATAGTTTTCCCTTAATTAACATTTTCTTATGTACTGCTATTATATTGCACATAACTGTAGGTATTTATTACAATTTTGACGACCGGTTTGGCCTAGTGGGTAGTGACCCTGCCTGATGGTCCCGGGTTCAAATCCTGGTAAGGGCATTTATTCGTGTGATGAGCATGGATATTTGTTCCTGAGTCATGGGTGTTTTTTATGTATTTATATATTATATATATCGTTGTCTAAGTACCCTCAATACAAGCCTTATTGAGCTTACTGTGGGACTTGGTCAATTTGTGTAATAATGTCCTATAATATAAAAAAAAAAAAAAAAAAAATGTTATTTGTTGTTTAATGTTTGTAATACGCGTGTGGTCAAATATTGCCGTTCTAGACGAGAATTATATGTATAGATAACTACACATATATACACGAGTAAATAAATCATTAGCAATTATCGGTATAGAGGAGGTAGTTGAATCGAATAGGGTTTAACTATTTTTTTTTCAAAAAGGTACAAATGTAACCCTTATGGTGCGACTCTGTCCGTCCGTCTGTCTGTCTGTCTGTCTGTCTGTCACATCGCTAAATATCTCGAGAGCCACTTAGGCTATCGATATGAAATTCGGAATAGTTATGAACAACGCTAACCCAGATACATTGTAGCACAATTGGAATAGAACAAATCTCGAAGTCCTGAAATTTGGTATGTATGTAAATTTCTCCATATCATTTGACATTTGGGGACCTCGAGGAATCGCAGCCATCTTGGAAAACGTGTGTGGAGAAATCTACATGTAACTGTAAGACAACAAGCTTATTAATTTCTAGATAAAAAAAGCCCTTGATATCTTTGCGGATAAAATACATCTTCTTATAGAAAATACTTGCTAAATCTAGATTTAGCGCTTATACACCTCCAGGGGACATTCTCTTAATACATAACTCGGAGGAATATGAATTCCACTTTTATCTATACATTTGTATATGATCTACCCCGATATCTACATTATACTTGACTGCGTCTTAACCAGAAAGTTGGGTTATGGGTTTAAGTACTTAAGTTGGGATATGTCATTTAAAAAAATCCGGCCCGTATTCTAAGCTACAGGTTGTTCTGAATCATCAGTACTTAAAGCCATAATCCTACTTTCTGGTGAAGTCGCAGTCGAGAAAATTTTTGATATTGGGGTAGATCATATACCTACAAATGTATAGACAAAAGTGGAATTCATATTTCTCCGAGTTTCCTATTAAGAGAATGTCCCCTGGACGATATCTAGGACTTTTTCGGGTAGAATTTAATACGTTTTAATGTTGCCTTACACTATATTTTCCTAGATAACGTAGGTTTAGAGTAAAATGCGAATTTATCCACGATTCCAAGCTGGCTGCGATTCCTCCAGGTCCTTAAACGTTAAATGGTGTGTTCATGAAAAATGGGCCTTTAATTTACATACATACCAAATTTCAGGACTGTTCCAGAGATTTCGAGGATTGCTTATTTATTTATTTAAACTTTGTTGCACAATAAAAATAAGTACAAATGGTGGACATAATGCCTCAAGGCATTCTCTACCTGTCAACCATAGGGCAAAACAGAAATTCTTGAATGTTAGTGCAGTGAGAAAAATAATTCAGACAAGATGACAACAATAAGCAATATGGAATAACTATTTACAATTTTGGACATTAATAACATTATTTACAATGTTACACATATGATATTACTACATATAAATAGACATATTGCTATGTTTGTATTGTATGTTCTTTTTTTATGGTAGAGGAGGCAAACGAGCAGACGGATCACCTGATGGTAAGCGATTACCGCCGCCCATAGACACCTGCAACACCAGAGGGTTTGTAAGTGCGCTGCTGGCCTTTAAGATGGGAGTACGCTCTTTCCTATTCTTTTCTTTTCTTTTCTTTGCTATTGAAAGTATTATTATTACTATTTTTTATTAACTATGTGCCCAATATGAAGAGAGGGGAAAATTTCGAAGTCTAGTCTACTAACTACTAACAGTCTACTAACTAGGTCAAGTAAGGTATCATTTAAAAGAGCTCATTCTACATTCCAACACATTTTTTTTTCATAGTGAAAAAAAATATTTATAAAGAAAAACGTGAAAAAAATACCACTCCCTTCCTTATCTCCGAAGTTTACCGAAGAAAAATTATGAATTTTTTACATTATATTAACATTACTATAAATCTGGATAACTTTTTTTTTAAATTAAGTAACAAAAATAATTTACGAATTAAGTTTACTGAAATTTCTATAAGATTATATTAATAACAACTTTTTTCAATTAAAAACAATTTAAAATCGGTTCCCAATTTCCCATGATGGAGCATTATCCTCGAAAAACCAACATATTAAGTGCAATTACATCGCGCAAATTAGTTAGACAGTTTGCCGATAGATGGCGCTGTACGCATATATATACTTAGTATGTACTTCTGATCAAAAGTCTTTCGCCTTTGCCTTTACACGAGATTATTCAAAGTTTACAAGGAACCCTCGATGCGCCAGTAAAATGAACTCGCACTTGACTGGTTTATTTTTTTAATTTTAGCGTTTGTTTTAAATAGGGAAATTCATAAAAAAAACCTACTAAATTAAAGACCTACTTAAGAAAAATCTTTTGCATGCACATTTAATTTATAAACATATATATACTTAAAAACAACGTTGGGCTTATTTTTATAAAAATGTTTGAAATGTTTCGTATTTGCATAAGTACCTAAGTAAATATTCATCGTCAACTATATTTTACGTCTTATTTGCTCATGTTATGTAACAATAACATAACTAAGATAGGAATACTATAATAGCAATTCGTTCTATTACTTGCTATTGTGGCATACCGCAAACCTAATTTACTTTGAAATTACCTCATACATATACTATCTAAAGACCGAAGTTATTTACTACGGTACTTAAGATATGAACATAATAACTGCTTAACCCATTCAACGTTAATCACGACGTTGTCGTTTTGCCTCTACGAAATTTTTATTTTCGCTACATACCGGGAAATCCATGTTTTCGGTTACGACGCAGCGCTACGACCGCAGCTTAGCGGTGAATGTGTTAATACCTCAGGCGGGTCGTGTGTTTGTTTTGTTTACCACTGTTTATTATTCGTACATACACATTATTTATTGAAGCTAAAAATATACTTTTTTAATACATTACTCAAAAAGTGCTATTTTACTTAGCTGTTTAGCTTAGTTTAATTTAGTAATGACATACTTTCCGCACTAGCATCGAAATGTACTATTATAGTACAGTACCTATACATTTTCTAAGGTAAATTCACATGTCTCCTTTAATAAGAATAACTTTGAACCTACCTAACTGAATTTTGAAATGCCCACCGGCTTGTTTTATTTACCCAACGCTGATAAGACATAATCTGTTTACCTATTTATTAGGTAATTCTAACTTGTGGAAAACTATAAGATATTGAAGTTGAAGTTGAAGAAGAAAATCGAACTTATGAAATTACGTAAAGTACTTACATTTGGCGTAGAAACGAACTTTCTTCAAAATGTGAAAGAACTACGGTTTAATCACTCGCGAAAATTCAAGAGTTGTAATTGATACTGTATTTGGATCTAGTTAAATTATACATCCGAACGTATATTTTTTCTAAATTATCATTATCTTCAATGATTCTTGTTACATCTTTGAATTCACGAACAATCAATAAAAGTTAGCCGGTATTTATTCTGGCGCGCTTTTCGAAATTCGAACATACGAGCGTGCTTCCCGCCTCACGTGAGTCGGCGGACTGGCCAGTTAGAGGTAAAATCAGCGGTCGCAGATATCGGAACGCACTGGCTTTATCCAACCTAATGGAACAAACACCTCTTTTTAGCAATATTAGTAATAGCGATACGACTCCGAGCGGCCACATGGCTGTAAGTAATTCACTTTCTAGCCAGAAGGCGTGACTGTCAGTATTGCTCCAGCCGGAGTCCAGTATGCGATAAACCGCAGTTACCACGTAAAGTCGTATATAATAGTAATAATTTCATGAAATACCAGCGGAGCCCCTTCTCAGATTTGAGAATTTTAGGTAAATAACTCCGTCGCGCTGACGGGGCTGGCCCCTAAAATTAGTGCAATAAGGACAACATGCAGTTACTGTAACTTAGGCGAAAAACACTGCGCACAAATCTCAGAAATAAAAGTTTCGTTCTCGAGATTTTCCTCATCTGGGAACGGAATGAGAACTGACCGTTTGCGTTGCTTTTTGCGTTTCTTGTTGCCAATTTTGTGTTGGGTCAAAATCCAGAGAGGAAAATGTCGAGAACTTTTATATGAAAAATTTACCACTAATCTTTCCTCTCATAATAATTAAAACCCAGTTCATTTTTGAGGGGTAAGGGGTTAATTTTTTGTTAGATGATGCTTGATTGTGGTCTGGTTATCAATGTTATCATGCTTTTCGAACGTATCGTAACCTGCAGTGATAGTTCTGAATTTGTGTAGGTATTAATTAATTTCTTATTTATTTAATTTAGAACACAAACAGTCGCGTATACAAATGGATTTGAATGAATGGAATAGGTAGTGTACTTAACATACCTAAGAATCATAGACCCTGGGGGCCGATTTTTGAATTTCGAGTGCTCGATTTTGTGTAATTCCCTTCAATTTATCTCCACTACTAGGCATTTAAATTCTACTAATATAATTGAAAACGAGTAGTCAATGAACACCACTAGATTCCCAGTTTCTATTGCTCGTATTTCTAAAATATCAATTCGCAGTTTTCCACAGATTTTCGAGTGACGAATTCGAGCGAGCGATTCGAAATTCAAAAATCAGCCCCCTGGAGGTTCATCATTAAGGACATAATGTTAACATACACACTAACAGTAGAAAGTAAAAGGAAATCATGAGCCATACTTAAATTCTATTTACCAGTCTTCAGAGCAACATCAGTATCTACATATATCACATATCACATGAACTCTTACGTTTAATGTAATAGGGCAGAAATTAAAAAAATATATGTAGAAATTATTTGATGGTGAGTAGAAGATAATTAAAAAATAAATAAATGAAATAAATATTATAGGACATCATTACAGAAATTGACTAAGTCCCACAGTAAGCTCAATAAGGCTTGTGTTGAGGATATTATTATCGTATAAGTTGTAATCAATTTATTTTTTTATTTGGTAGGAATTAAATATACTTAACTATGTTGTCATTATTATGTTGAATTATTATGAATTGTTATTTTTTTGTTACTTTTTACTTGAGTATTTGTAAAATGTGATTTTGTGTATATGTTTTGACATGTTTTTTCCATATTCTGGCGTTTGGCCTCCGCTGTGAGCCGGACATGTGTTTGAAAATATAAATAATAAGAATAACGTCCTGCTGTTGGGCAGAAGCCTCTCACCTCTTTTCCCATTCGTCCCGATTTTGTGTTTGCTTGTTCTGAATTTATCGCAATATTTAATATAACTTACTATTTAGTTCTAGCAATTATTTTTATTTTAAACTGGTGATTGCAAAGACTTCGAATATTTCTTCGTTTCTTCTACCTGCCTATTGATTAATGGAAGCCGAACCCAATTTAAGTATAGTTTCATAAGTATCGAAATACAATGTAGGTAGTAAATATAGAAAAGTATACTTTGCTAAATGATATATGACAGATTTCAAGTTACTTCATTAGAACTTAATACCCTAATTCATTGCACTGGTTTGTGGTCTACGCAACTGATCTTCACGATTTTCGTCAGATTGATCGGAGCGATTAATCTTACCATGACTACCTAATGTGGTAACAACCCCCATTATGTCTAAACAATAAACTACCTAGTCTACCAACATAAAAAAAAGATTTTGCAATTAATTTTCAACAAATTTGTATTCTACAAATTGTATAGTAATGTTAATCGAAATAAATTATTTTCAACTTAATAATGCACCCAGCTCATACGTGGACAGAAACATTTTTTTTGTGGACGAGAACTAAAAAAATACAAATTTTGCAAAATATTTTTTTTTATAAAACAAGGTTGTATTTAATTATGCAATTGGCCCCAGAATTTATGATTTATGCTCACATAGTATTAACCTTAAATAGACATATTAGGAATAATAACAAATACTATAGGTACATTTAAGGAAGGGTACTTTAAAATATTTTTTTCGCATTACAATTACCTATGGCAACTCTTATAATTGGACGAGAACCAGCGTAATGTAATTAACACGTAGATACGAATCTTTTGAGCAACACTGCAATGCTATTTAATAAAATATAAGTTATATAAGACATAATACTTGTATGTCAACTAAATATATAACATTATATATTTAAATTATATTTATTGTCTGAGCCTTAAATGTCTCAAAACTTATAACTTAATAAATACGAAATATATATCAGTATATAGGTACACATAAAATATTTAACTGGTGCCTGCAAGAGCATGATTGATCAAGACGTTCCGAAGGCATTGCATTAAATCCTTGATGAAGCGCATTATATCAGATCCGGCTTAAAAATCACTTGTTGAGATTGTGCATTGCTACCGCTTACCTACATGGCGTAGCGAGTGGGGTGACACTGGATCATTCGGCCGCTCTCGTCTCAGCATTGCTAGGAGCAATTATTACATGGGGTTGGCGTTCCTTTTCATGCACAATCATAAAATGACTTGAATTTTGACAACCCTACATAGCCGAAAGGGATAGTGCCATACATTAGAAAGGGACAACATCATTCGTCCCTGAATCGCTGCCAAATTTCGGTTTTGTAAGAAGTGTAATTTCTGTATGGTATTAGCACTGTTATTTATTCTGTTGCGTAGCGTTCGACTCTGGCGAACCAGTTTTACTGGCACCTTTGATACATAAGTTGGTTCATCTCAAGCGCCCACGGTTGGTAAGCGTTGACAATTGACAGGTCAGATTGTAAGTACGTCGATGACCCGTCTCCACGTGTCATTCGGCATTTTGTCGGGACAATCAGGATTGGGATGGGTGACCTCGTCGCACTGGCCGAATGACCTTGCGACTTTACTAATGATCTACAAGTCATGTCGACTCCTTAACCCAAAACATAATCATGCCTGTTATGGGAATAAACCCTAATTTTTCCACCTATTACGATTAAGTAATTTATTGACGGAGTTGACACTTTTGAAATTCTTAAATTTGTCATTGTTTTGATTTAACCACTAACATATTATAATCGTCTAGATTAAGTTTATTTTCTGAAGGTTCTGGCTTAAAAATATGAACTTGATCCGACATATCTTGCCAACTTAGTATACAATAGATAAACCTTTTTTCGAAGTGATACATATTACATACATACTTTCCTACTTATAATAAAGAAAAAGTTTACGTTACTATTTTAGTCTTATTACAAACATTATTTCTATATGTATATTAGCAAATTACTGTTCTGCATATAATTATTACTCGCATAGCATATCATTATTATTCTTTATTTACTCGCATTTCTGTTTATATAACTCAGTATTCTCATCGTAACTGCACACATACTTCTTCCACACATACTTTGTCCAACATGCAATATGCCAATTAATTGTCAGTGTAGCATGCCTGATAGCGATAAGTAGGTACACTGCGCTTTGATTATTAGGTTCAGTCGCCGCAGAGTGGAGGAGAGAAATAGTTCAAGTAACACAATCAGCGGTAGCAGCACGGTTTATCATTTGTCATTATGCCCGTCACTTTCGCGCTTACGTGCTTGTTGTTGACAGGCATGGTGACAAATGATAAAGAGCCGACCATCACAGCCCTACAGGTCCGCTTTCCTGCACTTTTGGCCTGTCGCAGGAGAACTAGTACCATATGTATGACGGACGCAACCAATAAATTTTAAATGATAATTCTTTCTTTCTTACAATTTTTCTTAAAAAAAAAATCGAATGAAGGTAAAGTGAGAATCTAACGAGTCTGTAACGCGTGTCAGTGGTACCGCGTTGCGCTCCATTGCGGTCATATAATACAAAAGTGTGACACTTGTAATGAATGGGTCCCCGTCAGTCTTCGCTAACAGACCAAGTATTATCGAATTAGATTTGGTTATATCGGCATCTAGACACAATTCGCGTAAAGGACACCGCAAGGTCATTCATCCTGTTATAACTTTGACGCTAAGTGAACAAAGCGACGCAATAATGTAGGTAGCTACATGACTGACGTGCGACTATAATTTATTATTTAAAATGAATAATTGAGTTGCATCGATAGTTGTTTTTAACTGTTTTATAGAATACTACCAGCAAGATTTTTATCGTAGTACGTAAAGTAGAAAAAATCATTGCGGATAAATTAAATCAAAATTGAGTGGAACGAACCAGTATTCCATGAACGGATGACAGTCATGTAACAAAGGAAGGTAGGTATTTACGGTGAAGAGTTGTTTAAGTTTTTAACTTTTTCTTCTTCTTAATTAGAATTCTAATCTCCGTTACATTATTTCTACTATACATTGAAATCCAAGATCCGTTATAGCGTTGTCACATTGTCTGATACGATATCTATCATACATCCGATATCGGATCGGACAATGTGATAAAACGCTCTCCCGACACTTTCTATTGTGAGATTAGTTTGGCGCTGGGTATCTGGACTTGGATTTTTTTTGCATAACTTGTATTGTTTTTTTAAGTTAGCTATTTAAAAGTTGCCTTAAAGTGAAATTTCTGCAATTTCTTAGACAATAAAGATTCTTTAAACCGAACTTGAACGTGCAGTCTGGGAGCTCCCCTGCGATTCAGGGCTATAACCGCGAAAATCGAAGTTCGTCAATTGCTGGTATTTTTCTCTGTCACTCTAATCAGGACTTAATGAGAGTAAAAGAGAAAGATGCCCGCAATTTGCGAATTTCGGTTTTCGCAGTAGGCCGTTCGCGGTAGGTGTTCCGGATAACGTAATCTTAGATCTAATAGACGCAAGTTATGTTCATCTCTTGAACACTTTAGTTTGAAGAGTATTTATTGTGTAAAGAAATTACAAAATTTCACTTATAAAGCAACATTAAATGCTATACAATGATATGCTATTATGCTATGTTAAGGTTTTTTTAGGGTTCCGTACCTCAAAAGGAAAAAAACCGAAAACCTTATTTGTATAACATCACTTGTGCGTCTGTCTGTCTTTCCGTCTGTCACAGCCGATTTGCTGACTTATGTAAGTCTGTGCCCCAAAGACGAACATGTAACGTAAACAAATGAATTTTAAACATAGAGGGCACTTTTATACACAATAAGCAAATTAAAAAACAAAGCTATGCAAAATAAATTGAGTTACATATTAAATTAAACGGGCTCACTGTGAAGATCACAAACATATTTTTTTATAATTTTTAAATACTTAAATATGTAATTTAGAAGTTATTCAAGACATTAGGCAAAAAATTACCATTCTTCCCCTTTATCTCCGAAACTATACAACATACAACTATACAACATAGTTCGTTACCTAAACATAATAGGAAAACCTATTAGAAATCTACAGTCAAGCGTGAGTCGGACTTAAGAACAAAAATGCTGTTAGGCTGTTTTAGAGACACAGCCGCAATGGTTTATGTGAAACGTGGTAAGGTCAGCTATTGCGAAGGTCGAAGGCCGAGATTCGCTTAGAGACGAAGGCCCGAAACGTGCCGAAGAGGAATGGCTACACGCGAGACTGAAGGCCGAGCTGAGGAGTCGTTAGTGCTTGAGCCCTAACTGTGTTTGTACAAGTACACAGAACGAGTGGCCATATGCATATACTTGAACTTGTGAACGCAGGGCCAAAGTCCCAAAGCGTCCGAGAGAGGCTTGCCTTTAGTGTTCAAGCGTAAGTTGGACTTAAGAAAAAAAAATGCAGCTAGGTTTTATTTGGCACACCACCGCAATGATACTTGTACTACTGATTGATTAGGTACTTGTACTCTTGTTCCGTGCTCGAGCACCACATTCATGCAGCTCTGTTTTCGGCCTTCGCTTTTAGGCTTTACTTGTATTATTTGATCCTACTTTGCATCAATTTTGTACATTAATTTTAGCACGCAGTAGTCTCAAACAAGAGCAAAATATCATATAATAACTTTTTACAGCTTTTGTACAATCCGACTTATATTGTTGTTGTAGTAATTAAGTAATCTATACAATTACACCACTTTTTTTTTAATACGTTCACGGACTGATGCAATCACTAAGCAGTCACCGCGCATAAGGTTTATTTTATCTAAGTCCCGAATGCAGACATAACGTAGGACGATGAAACAAATTATGCATTTAAAACCATACACAAAAATAAATTATGGGGCTTCGAATATCAGATTTTGGGTAATTTAGGTAAAACATTTAAAAAATCGTATCTCCAGAACCGTGGCTCCTAGAACCATGGTTCCATGGATGGAAAGGAAGGAAATGACATCACCTACACCTCAAAAAAATTAGACGAGTCATGTGCCAGAAAATCTGTAGTTAGTGTAGTTGTAAAGATATAAGCCACCGCGTCATAACACTTTCTGTTACATCTGGTTTTTGATCAGACTCCGACTTTCAGGTTTTCAATTCAATTCAATGTATTTATTTCAGACTCTAGGTCCATACAATTGTTAGTATTACAAGTTCTTACATTTAGTAGTTAGTGCCTATATAATAAAATAAAAAAAACTATCATGAATTAAATTACATTAAATTCCATTCAATCATATTATTCATATCCAAAACATTAATTATTGCGCGGTGTACGGAACCCTTGGAACGCAAGTCCGATGCGACACGCACTTGTCCGGTTTTTTTTTTAATGTATACAGGCACATAAGTTTTATCCAAAACGGTGCCTTAAAGCGTTTAATTAAAATTAGCTATATAATACGATAGCTTTCTTATATAAGACAGGTTTCTTACATAAGTAGGCTTCTATTTCATTTTTCAATGAGACCATGTGCTCGATTAGTCGTGAAAATAATAGCTCAGTGGCTCAGTCAATGAACTCTTCGATAAATATAAACGCAAATCTTTACACTTAGCTTTCATTAACTTCTTCGATAAAACATGGCACTACTAATGCAAAAGCATTTCTTGATCAGTTGTTATTAAACATTAATCAGTGTTGATTCAGCAATGGCAATATTAACTTAATTCGTGTCGATAATGACATTCGTATCAGTTAGTTAAGATCACTGCCCTCTAATTCAATTAATCAGCGATGATTATATGTGTAAATAAAATAAATTTATCGAGTCAAGTTAGGTAAAGTAAAGAAATAGTACATTTCGATGCTAGTTAAGCGAGTGGCAAGACTCGGGCCGAGTGAAGAATGACATTTCCGCACGTGTATCGAACGACGTTTTTTAATACAGTTGCGAAAAAATAAGAAAAACAACAAGTACTTTTTTTGTGCATGTTCTATAAGACAGAAACAATTGTAAATATAAAATATTATACTATTATTACCTAAGTATTTACGATTATTGGTATATCGTATATTTAAATGGTATGAAAACAATATCGAATGTTGCCTTTGGAAACTTAAAACATTCTTGCAGTAAGAAAAAACGCCTCTGCTTTGACAGGCGTTTCGGCAGCTATTCCCTTCCATTCAGACAACTTATTAAGAACGGTTTTTCAATATTCAATATTAAAAAATAAACATGTTATAATGATGAAGAGTATTGAAGAGGTAAGTAATAAAATATGAAATTTATGCTTATAATTATTATTTTTACATTAACAATAGGTTTTTATGTTAAATTACGACTTTTAAAGGAAACTAACATTAACACTCATCAATAAATAGTCATGAATTGGAACAAGTAAAAAGCACTAGTTCGCGAAATCCAACTTTCCGCACGCTAAACAGCTACGTAAAGTAGCACTTTTTGAGCAACTGTATTTAAAAAGTTAGTATAAAATGTATTTAAGGAAAACTATAGTCCGTTTTTTTTAGGATCAGAAAGAAGGTAAGCGATTTCAACGTGTCTTTTTTATTGAAAAACACATTTGAAAAATAAGTCGGCAAAAATGTAACATACGATAATTTACATTCTTTTGCTTTCATAAGTAATAATTTCTGATTTTTAAAGTGTTTTTCAATAAAAAGACATGTTGCGATTGTTTTCCTTTTTTCTAATGCAGAAAAAAAACTAACTATAAAGGTCAAATGCATTCCCAATGATTGCAGCGCCATATCCCGTGGTTTCCTGCCTCACATGCATGTGGTCGCCAGTATTGCTAATTATGAACATTTCTCATTTGTAATGTGATATTTTAGAGACACATCGAATCGAGCATAGCACTCTCCATTCCTCTTTAAGATCATTATGAGCATCCACGTCTCTTTGCCGTATCGTCACTTCACTTACCTAGTAACACAATAAAATAAATAAACTATAGGCTCTGCGAGCTGTAAACATCCTCAAAAAGACGAAACGTAAAAAAAGCTATGTAGCTACTGAACCTGCTCACAAAATTTCACGAGAATCGGTTGAGAATTGCGACCTGTATTAGAGGAGAACAACCGGACATACGAAAGTAGACTGCCCGAGTCGAAATGGAGACCTTCGCTAACGCTTTTGTCAATAATTATAATATTACAGGACAAGTTTACATGAAAAACACAATTTGCTAGAAAACATTCATCTGAACATTTACTGGTAGAAACAAAAATAATCTACGGTCCACCTTTTAAATTGCGATAATAGGCGTTAAGTCACTGGCCTCCCAGCAGGGCATGGTGTTTTGCTAGTTTACATTAGATTAATAGAATCAATGGCTTTAGAAAAAAGAATGGAATATATTTCATTTATAAATGAACGAAACATAATTAAAGCAATTCTGTTCCATTTAATAATAATTTAAATTTCATTGGAGGTAATTTGTACTACAGTATTAGGACCGTGGGACGCTAGAAAGTTATAGAGTGAGACCAAGCTAAGTTGACAGCGATTTTAATAGCCCGGACTGTGCTAGGGTTATATAAACAACATAATTTCATAGGGGCCATCAAAATCGCTGCCAACCTAGCTTGGTCTCACTTTAGTATCGTTGAACTAAAAAATGGTAATGCTGCGAAAAAACATACCTAGGTATTTCAAAGACTAACCGGTAACCGGAGACTATTAATAACACTCACATTAATTATTTCTAGTTCAATGAACTTACTGTGAATAACCAGGGGATTGGCTTATTTCGTGACTACGTTTTTTTACAAAAATAATTTATTTCCTTTTTAATTTTCGATTATGAGAGATTAAGTCGAGTTTTCCGCTTCGGTCGTTGTTAATGTCGTGAATCAGCAATTAAGGAGGTACACAGGTATACATATTACGTAGGTATATACATTATACTCGTAACAGTTTGTGATTAGTACAAATATGTCTCTAAGATATAGTTCGTGTCATCCACGATGACGCTCAGATTTGTCAAATCTAATCTTTAATAACATGATAATACGAGTCAAAGCACGCGTCGTCGTGAATGACACGATCTTAAAGCATCTCTAAAATATCTATATAATATATATATATATATATATATTATATAGATATTTTAGATTTATATATATATATATTATATAGATATTTTAGATTTATATATATATATATATATTATATAGATATTTTAGAGATGCTTTAAGATCGTGTCATTCACGACGACGCGTGCTTTGACTCGTATTATCATGTTATTAAAGATTAGATTTGACAAATCTGAGCGTCATCGGGGATGACACGAACTATATCTTAGAGACATATTTGTACTAATCACAAACTGTTACGAGTATAATGTATATACCTACGTAATATGTATACCTGTGTACCTCCTTAATTGCTGATTCACGACATTAACAACGACCGAAGCGGAAAACTCGACTTAATCTCTCATAATCGAAAATTAAAAAGGAAATAAATTATTTTTGTAAAAAAAACGTAGTCACGAAATAAGCCAATCCCCTGGTTATTCACAGTAAGTTCATTGAACTAGAAATAATTAATGTGAGTGTTATTAATAGTCTCCGGTTACCGGTTAGTCTTTGAAATACCTAGGTATGTTTTTTCGCAGCATTACCATTTTTTAGTTCAACGATACTAAAGTGAGACCAAGCTAGGTTGGCAGCGATTTTGATGGCCCCTATGAAATTATGTTGTTTATATAACCCTAGCACAGTCCGGGCTATTAAAATCGCTGTCAACTTAGCTTGGTCTCACTCTATAACTTTCTAGCGTCCCACGGTCCTAATACTGTAGTACAAATTACCTCCAATGAAATTTAAATTATTATTAAATGGAACAGAATTGCTTTAATTATGTTTCGTTCATTTATAAATGAAATATATTCCATTCTTTTTTCTAAAGCCATTGATTCTATTAATCTAATGTAAACTAGCAAAACACCATGCCCTGCTGGGAGGCCAGTGACTTAACGCCTATTATCGCAATTTAAAAGGTGGACCGTAGATTATTTTTGTTTCTACCAGTAAATGTTCAGATGAATGTTTTCTAGCAAATTGTGTTTTTCATGTAAACTTGTCCTGTAATATTATAATTATTGACAAAAGCGTTAGCGAAGGTCTCCATTTCGACTCGGGCAGTCTACTTTCGTATGTCCGGTTGTTCTCCTCTAATACAGGTCGCAATTCTCAACCGATTCTCGTGAAATTTTGTGAGCAGGTTCAGTAGCTACATAGCTTTTTTTACGTTTCGTCTTTTTGAGGATGTTTACAGCTCGCAGAGCCTATAGTTTATTTATTTTATTGTGTTACTAGGTAAGTGAAGTGACGATACGGCAAAGAGACGTGGATGCTCATAATGATCTTAAAGAGGAATGGAGAGTGCTATGCTCGATTCGATGTGTCTCTAAAATATCACATTACAAATGAGAAATGTTCATAATTAGCAATACTGGCGACCACATGCATGTGAGGCAGGAAACCACGGGATATGGCGCTGCAATCATTGGGAATGCATTTGACCTTTATAGTTAGTTTTTTTTCTGCATTAGAAAAAAGGAAAACAATCGCAACATGTCTTTTTATTGAAAAACACTTTAAAAATCAGAAATTATTACTTATGAAAGCAAAAGAATGTAAATTATCGTATGTTACATTTTTGCCGACTTATTTTTCAAATGTGTTTTTCAATAAAAAAGACACGTTGAAATCGCTTACCTTCTTTCTGATCCTAAAAAAAACGGACTATAGTTTTCCTTAAATACATTTTATACTAACTTTTTAAATACAGTTGCTCAAAAAGTGCTACTTTACGTAGCTGTTTAGCGTGCGGAAAGTTGGATTTCGCGAACTAGTGCTTTTTACTTGTTCCAATTCATGACTATTTATTGATGAGTGTTAATGTTAGTTTCCTTTAAAAGTCGTAATTTAACATAAAAACCTATTGTTAATGTAAAAATAATAATTATAAGCATAAATTTCATATTTTATTACTTACCTCTTCAATACTCTTCATCATTATAACATGTTTATTTTTTAATATTGAATATTGAAAAACCGTTCTTAATAAGTTGTCTGAATGGAAGGGAATAGCTGCCGAAACGCCTGTCAAAGCAGAGGCGTTTTTTCTTACTGCAAGAATGTTTTAAGTTTCCAAAGGCAACATTCGATATTGTTTTCATACCATTTAAATATACGATATACCAATAATCGTAAATACTTAGGTAATAATAGTATAATATTTTATATTTACAATTGTTTCTGTCTTATAGAACATGCACAAAAAAAGTACTTGTTGTTTTTCTTATTTTTTCGCAACTGTATTAAAAAACGTCGTTCGATACACGTGCGGAAATGTCATTCTTCACTCGGCCCGAGTCTTGCCACTCGCTTAACTAGCATCGAAATGTACTATTTCTTTACTTTACCTAACTTGACTCGATAAATTTATTTTATTTACACATATAATCATCGCTGATTAATTGAATTAGAGGGCAGTGATCTTAACTAACTGATACGAATGTCATTATCGACACGAATTAAGTTAATATTGCCATTGCTGAATCAACACTGATTAATGTTTAATAACAACTGATCAAGAAATGCTTTTGCATTAGTAGTGCCATGTTTTATCGAACAAGTTAATGAAAGCTAAGTGTAAAGATTTGCGTTTATATTTATCGAAGAGTTCATTGACTGAGCCACTGAGCTATTATTTTCACGACTAATCGAGCACATGGTCTCATTGAAAAATGAAATAGAAGCCTACTTATGTAAGAAACCTGTCTTATATAAGAAAGCTATCGTATTATATAGCTAATTTTAATTAAACGCTTTAAGGCACCGTTTTGGATAAAACTTATGTGCCTGTATACATTTAAAAAAAAACCGGACAAGTGCGTGTCGCATCGGACTTGCGTTCCAAGGGTTCCGTACACCGCGCAATAATTAATGTTTTGGACACGATCTTAAAGCATCTCTAAAATATCTATATAATATATATATATATATATATATATATATATATATATATATATATATATATATTGTTATCTCTAAGGAAACTAATACAAGATTGATGAATGATGATTGATGACAATATTTCGGGAAGTATTGTAAAAAGAATACCTACTATACCTACTAATATTATAAAGTCGAAAGTGGCTCTCTATGTTCCGTCTTCACTTTAAACCGCTGCATATAGATATCATTTGGTATGGAGATATTTAAGGCCCGAGGAAGGAAATAGGATAGTTTTAAGTATCATCAATCATCACTAGTGGGGGAAAGTGCCACCATGAATATACTGTAATAGTAGATTGTAAACCACAAGGTATGAAGGATTCAATCTCGGACTATTGGGGACACCTATAAACTTCACTTCAATATACACTTCAGTAGTATTTCTTGAGGGTAATTTCAATTCAATTACCAATTTACGGGGAGTTAGTTATCAGTACGGAAATTGAACAACAAATCCATTTAAAACCAAAATTTGAATTGCTTATCGTAAAAAAATGTACTTAGAAAATATAGTGCATAAAAATATCATTATCTGCAAATTTTTTAGAACAACACCGACCCACTTTCTGAGCATGAGAAATGAAAAGAGTATTGTATTGTAACGTGACATTTAAATTTTAATAAATTTCGGGAAAATGTTTATTTTTAATATAATTGATATTCGGCTACGGTTGTTTTCTTGCAACATTTTTGAGAAAAGCAGAATTGTTACACGCCCGCAAATGTCTGATTAAAGAGGTAGGTCTTTCTAATTTTGATTATCACCTTAGTTGTAAACACTTCAACACGTTCGCTGCGCTGCAACAATTAATGTAACTCGTAATTGATCGTTTTTGTATCAGGTCTTAGGGCTCAGTGCCGCGTGTTAAAATAACTGGAGTCTATCGGTCATCATGTCATCAATACGAAATAATAAAACGTGCATACAGTACATAACGGTAAAACGTCATAAAGCGTTTATTGTCACTATTGTCAGCGTTCGAACCCGGAATATTTTTATGGGACAGTTATTGGAGGGTTTCACGGAAGAAGCAGTTTACTCGCCATGAGCAGCCTTGACACGGTGTGGTATCTTTAGATTTGTAGTGTCGTACCTACCTATGCGCAACCGTTAGGTCCTTCTGACGACTATCATTTTTATGTCAGTCGATTACAAAATAAGGGTCATAACATAGTATAGTTTGGAAGTGCCAATTTAAACCAGTAGTTTAAGAATTATAACTAGTCAGTTTCTTAATTTTGTCACTCACTGACTGACCAATCATCAAAACCAAGGCACTTCTACGCCTTCTAGCAGACGTAGAAGCTTCAAATTTAGAATACAATTAGTGATTAGTGTATAAATCAAGGAAACACTCAAATATTTTCTTAAATATTTCAGTTTTCTAGATACACCAACTGCATTAATAACTTTGTAATCCCATATAAATGTATAGGATTACAAAGTTACATTTCCAGTGAATTAATCACATAATAATGGAATTCAAGAAGTAGAAGGTACCATTCACCAACGAAACATAACTTCTAAAAAAACCAAGTCTCGCAACGCAGTTCTTCTACCGTAAAAAGTTGTGAGATCCAAGTAGGTAATTCCAAGTCGGTTAATTTATTCAGCCCCTACTTAAGGGACCTTCTATCTTAAGTTATTACGTAATTAGCTAACCTAACAATATCTCATAGTGACCATATCAATATTAAAAATATTTTATGTTTTATATAAACAGAATGACTTGGCCATCGCATTCATAAAAACAATGTAGGTATCTCACAAGTAATATATATGAATAGTATTACTGTAATGTACTTTTCACAAGCAACTAATACTCATCGAGACAATTCTAACAACTCCAAACACAATCAGTTTGCGTTATTTTATCACAGGGTTCCCATGGCCACCTCCTATCTCAATTATTAGATCAGCTCCATCTCATCAAAATATTGCATTGTCATCCCATTTACATATGTAATCTGTATGCAAAATTTCAGCTCAAACGAAGTCGCGAAGCGGGTCACATTTAGCTTCCAAGATTTGACCAACACTAACAAATATACATACATACCTACTAACAGGGCAAGTTAAACAAAAGCTTGTAATAATAAAAAGTGGCTGTGACAGAATCGGACAGACAGACGGACATGACGAATCTATAAGGGTTCCGTTTTTTGCCATTTGGCTACGGAACCCTAAAAATCATCAATATCAATAAACAGGAAATTCGTGGTAATAATTGTTTTATTAACAGAAACGTAATTTCACATTACAGCTATGAGCATCGGTGGTTCAGTGGTAGAATGCTCGCCTGCCACGCGGGCGGCCCGGGTTCGATTCCCGGCCGATGCAAGTGTTTTTTGCTGCAGATTTCTATTTTTGTTTTACAAATAAGGTTTAGTATGACTTTTATTTTCATTCATCATCCAGCATGCATGCAGGCGTGCAAATATTGTGCAAAACAGGCAATATTTACTAAAGCATAACATAATATGAATAAATAATACAAAATATGCAAAGAGACATTTTAGAGATTTAAGCAAATATAAGTACTATTTTCGTAATAGTTTTGCATAATAAATGCAACTTTACTCAAAAAATAAGAACCTGCCTCCTAAAAATCACGCCATAGTACTTTTTAACGTTAAATAAAGTTACATTTTAACGAAAAAAGTGACATGCGGATAGTTATGTCAAAGAACGAAGAACCCCTGAATAAAAAGAAACGGTTTGCCGAAACCCGGGATTGAACCGGGGACCTTTAGATCTTCAGTCTAACGCTCTCCCAACTGAGCTATTTCGGCTTGCAAGCAAAAGGTGAAATAGTTTTTTATAAATTGTAAATGTTTGATTTTGCGTTATTAATTTGCTATTTAAGTTTATTGTAATAAAATTAACAGGAATGTTTATTTTATCATTAATAATATACTAGTTGACGTAAACTTGCGGTTGAAGACGTATCATTATATTTAACATCTGCTGCCATCTAACACTATACCTGGGTACCACGTAAAGCTTACAAACTAATGTTTAAGTAATACCGCTACTCGCCGCTAGGTGGTGTGCATATAAAATTTAAATAACTGAAATATTCTTTCATCAGACTTGCTCGAAATAGTACTAATAATAATAGAATAAGTGTTAATTAAGCCCGAAGCCGAAAAAACTAAATTTTAATCGAAATAATTCTTATATACGGTGACATTTCAATCATTAGTCCGCTATTTTTGGAAGGTTAGGCATCGGAGGCACAGACGAACATTCAGCCACGATTGAAAATTGTGTAAATATATTTTAAAACTGCTATTAAATTAATCAAATTAAATATTTTACACAAATAGTAAATATACATATATATAAACGTTAGAAAAGAAATATGAAAGTAAAACTCATTAATACGCAGTTGAAAAAAAAAAATGCCGACAGGCATAATAAAAAATCTATTACGCTCGTTGGCATAATATAGAATGAATGAATGAATATTTTTATTACATGTAACACATGGACACATATATAGCTCATTCTATCTCAGTATGCTGGCAGTTGGCATACAATAACACCGTTTACGAGCAATTTGATGAAAAAGGCCTCTATTGTTCCCGTGGGAGTATGGATTGTGAAAAAGAAATCTATAACTCCCCAGGGACTTACCTCAGAATTTCGGGAATATCTGAAAATCATCCTTAATTTCATCAAGTTAGAGTCTACTTTCGGAATTATCTGACAATTCTAAGTATTCATATTTACCTTGAATATACTTGTACTGTATGTAATATGTCTAGACATATTTCCGTGCTCATCACACAAGTCAAAGTTAGTTACGTTATACTTCTATTCATATAAACATATCCTGCCTGCGACTCAAGACTTGTTGCAGTAATGATAAGTAAGGACGGGTAGCACTGTTATACGTAGGTAAGCTCAAATCCGATTGTATGCAACAGTCGGGCATTACCGACAAATCCGATTCCCGAAATGAGAGGGTACCCCGTTGGTGTGGATTACAGAATAATTGGACCCAGCGCCATAACAAAGAGTTCGTTTGTTTTAATAAAGGGTGGTGTAAGTTGTGTTAGGCGTGTTTTAAATAAAGCCATGCATTCACGTACCTTAGTGACCATTTTCGAAAGGCGCAACCAGTTTAAGTGGGAACACCTGATAAAGCTTTCGATCGATTTTGAACAAAGTGATAAATTTCATTAATAATAAGGTAAAAAGGCCGAAATATTGAAGTGTTTCGCCGTTGTTTGACTTGTTCTTCGCCGAATAGGGAACTTATCTGGACACTTGACCAAAACCTAGGATAGGAATATCTTTCAAATTCAATTTATGTGACCTACCTTTACCTCATTTATTGTGACGAGAATTATACATCTATGGTGACGAGCTAGCAAAGCGCCCTTTCTTTTGCACTTTTGTATGCAACTGAAGATTATACTGCGTGAGCTACGGTCGGGGATTGTCCTAAGATACTGAAATGAGCTGTGCCTATAATTGGACAAACATCTACCCTTAATGTTATGTAATCTACAGATTATTTTTTCATGATGTATTGTCCGTTGGTGATCCTAAATAAATAAATAAAAAATGTATCTGCGACTAGAAAACGTGAAATCACTCGTTAAAGATTTTCGCGCTTAATTCCATTTTGTGTAGAGAATTCCAACATTAATAGACAATTAGTTACTTGCATAAAAAATTCCTAATACCAATGATCAATGTGATTGAGTAAGATGCGTAAAATCTAAAACAATTTCATGATCGAGATGCTGTCGCACCGTAAATTGATCTGCGTAAAAATCGCAAAAAATACTTATTACACGGAGATCTTATGGCAGAGACCACACCGGTGACGTAAAAGACGCAACTGTTTTGCGAACAAAAAAGATTCGCGTGAAGCACGTCACTGCGATTCCGTACCGTCACCGTTTTTAAGCAGCGGTGTGGGGAGCATGCGTCAAAAACGGTACGCATACGACGCGTCACTGCGATTCCGTATCGTGACCGTTTTTCTGGTCGCACCTGTACAGTTGCATACATTTTTCGGTAACTCTACTGTCAAAAGTTGACGTTTAACAATTGAGTGACCGCAAAACATACGGCGCAGTACAGCGCCGTTTGTTTTGGATGTCAAACTAAGGGGCAAGTTTTTTTCTTAGAATACCTCTCTAACAATTTTGAAGCTCGAGGTCCGTTTATACTGGTTGATGTGGGACAAAAACTCCCGTGAGCTCGCTCAAGCTGGAACAACAGCCAGCTTACGCGTTCACCCCGGGCGATGATCGGAGGTGAAAAATCACGGGATTTACGCGCGACTTAATTATATTTGCATACTTTATTGAACCTGATTCAATTTGCATCTCGGCTGCATTTTGGAGATTTATTGTGATTTTTAATGGCGACAGTGTATTTTTACAAGCTTTTATTTAACTTACCCTGTTAGTATGTATGTATGTTAGTTAGTGAGGGTCAAATCTTGGAAGTTAAATTTGACCCTTTTCCTGACTTCCGATTGAGCTGAAATTTTGCAAACATAAGTAAATCCGAGGACAATGCAATATTATAATGACAAAATGCTGCTCTGATGATGGAGACAGGAGGTGGCCATGGGAACTGCGTGATAAAACTGATAAATCAACGCAAACTACTCGTGTTTAGGATTGTCTCCATGAGTACCTATTAGTTGCCTGTGGAAAGAAAAGTACAGTCAGTGATAAAAGCTTGTACCAAAAATGTTTTCTGTGCCAAAATCTTATTCGTTATTCTGAATAGTGAGTAAAAAGTCCAAATATTTTTAATAAAAAGACGTAAAAAAGGATACCTTATATGTATTATAACGAATGGAATGATTGTTAGCGATTGGTAAGCAACAATGAGTTACGCCACCACTGTCTGTGTTATTTCCTTATCGAAATAGATACGAAATTGCAGTCGGCATGTGTGTGACTCAGCCGTGACACACGCAGCGACAATTGATTGATTGTTACAATTATAATCGACATAAAAGGATATGAAATAATGAGTTATAACATAAATTGCGTAAAAATTAAAATTAAAAACAAACGCCCAACGTGGGGCTCGAACCCACGACCCTGAGATTAAGAGTCTCATGCTCTACCGACTGAGCTAGCCGGGCTGTTAGATTCCAGGTCGAAATAAGGGATCTAGTCTTAATAACATTATCTTCGCATCTTCGGTTGGTTCTAATTTAACGATAGTAGATATTTATTACTTTTATTAGAGTCAATGTTAATTTAGTGATTCAGTTAAACTAAATTACATCTTAAATCAATACATTAATGTGCTTTAATGGACGTTTTACATCAAGATTTATCTCATTATGTTTCTTATTTTGTAACTTTGTAAGACCTGGGGCTAATTTTTGGCATTTAAATTCTACTAATATAATTGAAAACGAGTGGTCAATACCACTAGATTACCAATTTCTCTTGCTCGATTGATGCCCAATTTTTAAAATATCAATTCGCCGTTTTCCACAGATTTTCTAGTGACGAATTCGAGCGCTCGAAATTAAAAAAGTGGTTGTGACAGAATCGGGCAGACAGACGGACATGACGAATCTATAAGGGTTCCGTTTTTTGCCATTTGGCTACGGAACCCTAAAAATCAGCCTCCTGGGTGGTAATGTATGATATAACGTTCTAGTACTTACATAAAAGTGCTTTTAACTTGTTTTAAGTATAAATGTCTACGCTTTACGAATATTAACATAAGTATTGCAATATGGTATTAATTTATTTAACGAGCTTGTTCGAAAATAAATCCATATAACTATCCTATCGATACAACGCAACATTTATGTATTAGGTTCCAACCTCATAGCAATACTTAAGTAGATACCTAACTGTAATATTTTATTATGCCCGTGTAAGACTTCCAATAAATAACTGTACCGGCCGCAAATAGACTTGACCAAGACTTATTTTTCTTCTTTAAAAGACATAAAAAAAGAAGTTAATCAATTCGATAGTTTTTTTAATAATATGATACCTCAGAACTCCGTCATTGAAAGCCTCGTAGGTTCGTGTTCTTCTCTCACTGAGCTTAAGCGAGTGAGAGAAGTAAGCGAGATGGATGTGCGTGCTCGCGACTGTTTTTGAATTTTAATTTGTTGTAAGTTTAAAAAAGAAAAAGTAATCACTGAGTGTGAATTATATTTTTTAAAGAAGTTATTATGTTTTTAGCTTTTGGGCATAAATTGTTACAAATATTTTTAGTGTGTTTTAGACCTATGTTCGTATTTATTCTATCAAGCGTAAGTCAAAACAATCAGAATTCGAATCGCTAAAGTTCCTAGAGAAAATCCTCAAGATTACTAATTAAATTTTTGGCAACCTTACTGTTATCTAAAAAAACGGTTCGGTTTATCAAAAACTGAACCTGCCCCTGAACCTACGGCACCTTACAAACCGAACTGGAAAATTATATAGTACAAAAAAAATCATTTATTAAAAGAAAGAAGATAAAATTACATAACTAGCTCAGTGGTCCCACACTAGGCTAGGCCTGTATCGTGGTGACCGTATCGTGATATAGTTCCATATTGGTCCCAGTTTTGACAAACTGCAGTTCTGGTTATGGGATCCATGGGGAATTGAGGGAGCTCCTCTAATCATATTATAGGCTTAAATATTGTGATTTTTGTATTTACACCAACAAACCAAGCAATTGCATTTAAAACAAAGTCATTTGATGTAGTGGAACTGCTGATGAAAACCAGAACGGAACTTTTCAACGACCCGTATTATACTTATACGTTTCACGTTGGCGATTTGTTTTCTTCGTTAAGTTTGTTAAGCAAGTAAGGTTTTTGTAGGTACATATTTGTCAAGGTCCAGTTCTGATGTTGGGTTCCGTGAAAAATTTAATTAGTTCCTTTAATCTTGATTCAGATTTAGACCTTGAAACTTGTAACGTACCCTAAACGAAGCGCGAAACTTTTTAGTGACATAGCTGTTTGGCCAGACAGGAACGAGTCCTGTAGAATGCTGCGTTACTCCTAATAAAAAAACTTACTCACATATGAACCTTGGAATTTTATTTGGTACGTATTTGATAATACAAAAAAGGTAGGATTTAGAAAGGGACTTACCTAGGAGAAGAGTTCCAAATCTAAAATGTTGTTACCAATAATTAGTAAATAAATACTTATGACTGCTGTGTTGTTACATAAGTGTGGAAATCCAGATATCTATTCGTGACACTTAGTCGACATAGAGCAGGCGCCACGCGGCATCAGAAAGGTTACACTGCAGATACAAAAGACAGTAACATTGTACCAACACATACACGGTTACAACTTTCTGCTCTTCGGCATTAGCCACTGAATCAGTATTATCAGTATGCCGAAGGCAGCGCGCGCAGGATGTGGCGCTCTAGACATGTATTCACATTGGTTGTGTAGGCGTAGGCGCAAACGACTCAACTCGGGAGAACCAGTGTATCTTGATCTTGAGATCCTTCATCTGAAATCAGTTATGACTGTTATGAGTAATCCATATAGGACCTTTGGACTCGCTGAGCGATTAGAATGACTCAGCTGGACAGTTATCCTGGCTTCTCGATCACGCGAGTCGAGACCCATTTGCATCCATTGCTAATTACTTACATTGCATGTTTAAGGGACCTGTCAAGTGAAAGATATGCTCAACTACCAAAGGTAAAATAGATGTAAAATTATCTTTCTTTCATTTAGAAGGTATTATTGGCATGAAGAACTGTGTAAGTTATTTAAATGTGAATATAGTTACGGCTTCAAAGTACGTATAATAGACAGTCAATTACTTAAAGAAGATTTAAAACATGAAAGTGCGCCGGGCCGGCGAAACTTTGATTAAGTAAAAAGTGTACTGCATGTTAAGTAGGTACCCATTCTGTTTCTCTCAATTTTCATCAAAAATAAGTTTAACGAACTGCAGAAAACGTAAATAAAATAATTCAGCGAAATTTAAATATATTTTGTCCAGGGCATTGTCTTTTAAAGGCTCTAAAGATAGCTAAATAACAAGACGAGATAGACTAAGTACTTATTAGCTAATCAAGTTAGGTACTTAAAACATTTGTTGTGACAAAAACGTATAAAAACCAACTGCTGTTTTAAAGTTTACCTAGGTTTTCTCAAGCTAAGACAGTAAGGTTACACTAAGTTGTAAAAAATCTGCAACTCGTATGTGACACACCTACCTTACTTAAGCTTCCAGAAGTTGCAAGCGTCCATACTCCTAATAGTACAGACGACATAATTTATAGGTACACACACACGTATTTATATTGGGGTAGTTTTATGACCTATCAGTTTATTTTTGTATGCAAAATACCATCATTGGCGTACGAGTGAAAACCCATTTAAGCAAAGGGGGTTGTCAAATGCACTCGCGGCTACTCGGTCAGGGGCCGGAACCCTCCCACATGTCTTTTGTTGTTATCGCAAGATAAAAATGACGCTGTATGAAAACCGTAAGTTTACCACGGCCTCAGTTAGCTCATTTGTTATTGTCCTGACCTAAACCTCCTCAGCTTTGGAGAAAGGAAGGTTGTCTCCATTCCTTTTTTTAACCGACCGCAAAAAGGAAGAAGTTCTCAATTTGTCAGTAGTTTTTATTTATTTGGTTATTTAAAAAAAAAGAAGACAGTAAGGAAATTAGGTATTTTTAATAGGTTTAAAGGGCCAGTCATACAATATAAGTCGCAGTCGCAAATGATGAAATGACCCATTAAACATGTATAATATCCACCTCGCATAAACTTCCGTCCCATGCGAGTACATATTCTTAAAGCCCAATTACCTTTACTGGTATGGTATTGATTTGCAATACGAGTTTATATTGCTTGTATGTATGAATTATATTTGTTAAATATAAATAAGTATAAACACTTATAATAAATTAATATAAAACAATATGTCCTATACTTTTTGGAATAAAATAAAAGTAGCGATATCAAGCAACACATTGGTAACTTTCTTTTCAAAATCATCATGCCTCGATGAACTGATAATCAATTAAATAACTACTGTAATAAAAGCAAATTAAAAACCCGACATCGACATAAATATTTATTGTTTCCACCATACACGATACACGATTGCGGATATTCGTGATGACACACCAGAAGATCTTCGCAGAGTCATCGAGAGTTACGTGCGAACAATTAGTAGAGCAGCGGTCACCTGGCCGCTTGCGGGAGCCCAGTCCAGTGACTGCGTTTTGTGTGGGAAAACCCAACCTACCCTGTGTCTGTGACTCACTGCGCTTATTCGATTTGTAATGCGAATACGGGTGTGGAAACTGTAATTGAACTTATTTTCATAAACCCTATGTCGGTGGCAAGCAAGCAGCCTGTATTATGGTTAGCGGCTACCATTGTCTAGCGATGCTTGCAATTCCAGGGGTGTTAAAATTAGCCAGATCTAAACTTTAGCTATCAAAACTGCTAATTACACTTAGGTAGACGATTATTACTCAAGAAAATTTCGGTTAGTTCCAAAAAACATAACCAATCTTTTTGATTATACTGTAACTCACCTGGCTACCGTATATTGTTTTTTTCTGATTGGCGTAGTATCCGTAAACGGCTTAATAACGTTACTAGTTCTAGTGGACTTTGCTCGTTTCGTGTCTTTCCAGAATCATATTAATTGTATATCGTATATCTTTTCCTATGTGAACATTTAGGTCACCACTAATTGGAGATGTCGTTGAACTGAAACATTGAACAAGTGAATACTATCTACAAGTTACAGCGCTTTTATGGATATAGGCCTGTCATATTGCTTGTTGCGAATCACCTTGCTAAATCGCCACTTTTTTATATTGGACATTCTTACATAAATTGATTGACTTCACTGCTGTATAGGCCCCGTTTAAAACAACTGTTGGTAATTTGTTCAATTTTTTTTGTAATACCTTCCAATACCAATTCTATTAGTTCAATCAGGTTCTGTACCCCTAGTGTAAATAAATTCGATTTCCAAACGTGACGTACGCGTTTGCGTTTAGTCTCATTTTGTATTGGATTTCGAAAGAGCGCGCCAAGCGGGACGTTTTGGAAACTCAAAATCCTATACAAAATGAGACTTAACGCAAACCCGTTCGTCCGTCACGTTATGATGTCGATCAAAGTTACACTAGGGGTACTGGTCTATGGTTAGTACAGCACTCAGCCTATACCTCGTTAGATCGTCACGATCTATAGAAATCTTCCCTTACAATTGCACACTGTACGTTGTATGGCGTCACTCTGTGACATAGTTCATATAGTTCTACATAAAGCTTTCACACACAATCAATAGATTTTACTAGATACCTACCTATTTTTGATATCATGTATATTAATCCGAGAATAAGGGTCAAGCATGACACAATTTAGTTTTAATAGCGGATCACCCAAAGGAGTTAAGTGAATTTAGCACTCATTTTGCATGGTTTTGAAAGGAGACATCTGTCGAGCCAAATTTCCTGCGATTTGCCTTATGTTTGATAGGTACCTAGTTTTTTTAATAATTGAATTGTTCAGGTAAAATAGTGCTCGCCATAAGAAATAATGTTACCGTGTAAACCGCTACTTACGTAAATAATGGTTAGCACATAACTAATTAGGTACTTTTAATAAGTAAGCTTATTTATTTCTCTATGGTATTACTCAGAGCAGAGTTGTTCATGGATGATGTAAGTACCTAACATTGGGAATATACTATATACAATATCGGAATATACTATATACAATATCATATCCCTACCTTCCATGATTCGCGTTATTGAAATGCACCCTACGCTTTCTTTACATTTTCTTGCGCAAGTTATTTCTTAATTTTATTATAACATGTTCAATCAAATGCTAAAACAAATTGGCCGTATCGGATAATATAAGTACCTACCTATTTATATCTTTTGCTAATGGTACAGTCTGAAGGTTGTCCTATTTGCATATCTATGCACTGGTGTGGAAGTATGTATAGATGGGAGCAGCAGTTTCGTCTGTTATTGTACAGTTCTACAGTTATTGTATCGTGTTTGAGCTGTCACTTAACATTATGAAAAGTGAACTTGCTACGCATTCGGTACAAATTACAATATCGTTGCCGATGACAATATGGGGACATATCGAAGCATTCACCCTGTGTTTACGAGAATTGCGCGGCGTCTTTATAGCCTCTGTAATGAGTGAATTGAGCACGCTCTCTAATTAATTGATTACATATGTGCATTGTAATTATTATTATTTTAACCTCTATCTAATAAAATAGGTACGATTTCGAGTCAACCCGGAGAAATTTAAGTTTCCTGGATAGCCTTGCTATTCTTTCTGGTTATTGGTACAACACTCTTTTTCATGTTTTCCACTACATTTTGATAAATAACTTTTTTGAGAGGTTCAAAATCTGTGAAGAGATTGCGCCAATTTGATATCATGTCAACCCTACCCTGCTATGCCTTGTGCTGTGTGATCAGATTCACCATAATGGTGAATTTTTGCTATGGCCAGAAATTAAATGTATTGTTTGTTTTTTTTAGATTCTAGATACATCTAGTCTAGCTCATTCTCAGTATTCTCAATTTACAGCGATTATATTAGAGGATGATATATATGTATTCTAACTATCTCTATCTGTTTCAATCCTTAGGCGCGAATTACATATAGCGGGCAGCTATAGGAGAATAGGGTCTTGAGGCATTAAGTTTGCTATTTGTATTAAAATACATACATCAAACTAGTGAATTCAGTATGTCCTGGTGTTCTCCAATTAATTAACTACGTACCGGCATTGTTAGGTATTATGACCTCTGCCTGAATTATGAGTGAAGTGAGCCAACAAGCTGAGATTTAAGTTTCCTGGATAATCCCACATTTCTTACTGGTTATTGCTACTAAAGCTGTCAAACTTACATAATCCTGATTTATGTACCTAAGAGCATAATCCGAATGATCGAATATGATTCCAGTTTGATTTCAATATGAGCATCGTTATATAAAAAATATAATTTTCACGTATCGGTTACCGCGAGTAATACGTTGTACTTATATAATAATATATTTTACGTTTCTGAATGTACCCTTTAGTATCGGTATTGCGTTACTTCAGTTTTATGACCAAAATATTAATGGCCTCTTGATCATGCGTTGATAATGCAAAGCTGTCCCTTAGGGCTAATTTATGTTTAGTTGTCAATTTGTAACCACCAGAGCTTTCCAGTTTAATCAATATTCAATTTAAATGACGTCTCTGCAAAACTAGGTCGATTAATGTTATAAGAACTGTAAACCATAACACGGTTAGCGGACACTTACAATTTATAGTGAATTAAGTTTCGTTCTGTGTTTGGTCCTTCCCCGAGGCTGACTCATTTACACTAGCACTTCACACGCCAGACTATAACCGTAAAACAATTAATTGGTGGTTACGGTACCTACTCTAAAACTTTACGTTGTAGACGCAAGTCGACTTCTCGGAGTTAGACCACACTTTTTAGAGGCAACTCATGTTGTGTTGCGTGACATAAAATGAATGAGTAATAAGACGACCTACTAAGTCTATTTGTTTTTATTCGTTTATGATTACTGCGGGATTACATCTGCCAACTGTGGTTAGTTTCAGTTTGAGACATTAAATTTACACAACTAACGTTCGGCGCCGATCTGCAGGGACAAAAAAATACTATGTCTCTGCAGATCGGCTCCGCAAGTTATTAATTGGAATGGGATCCAGCCATTAGCTAGTCAATTGTTTAATTGAAATTTTAATGTTTGTCAGACAATATATACTCGTACTAGGAATACTGGCAAAGAAGCAAAATTATATACCAGAATTATAACCACAACACGAAAATAATACCCGAGATTGTTGTTATCGAGGATACAATACAAGACAAGTACTCCGCTCCGTGTAGGTATACATAGCTAGGTATATGTTTGTTTACGCACGGGTCGCAGATACTTCACCCTGTTACTTAGTCATTTTTAACCGCTTGGGAATTTCCAAACCACATAGGAATTGAAAAAAAGATCGTCTATTTATATGAGTTGTTACAAAAAATGTGTCAGTCTATTGAAGACCCTTACCATAATGGCGAGACACATATTAACTTCCCCACAAAATATGTTCCTAAGATGGCCTTACTTACTTACCTAACTTATACCTATGAACTGATGCTATAAAAAGTAATGAAATAAACGTATTTGTATTTTGTATTCGTACAAAATTTGGAGGAGCTTGCAGAAGCATGAGTAAACACATGACATAAATTTTATATTTAAGGAAAATATGGAAAAAGTTACGCTTCCGTCAGTACTTGAATTACACATTTTAATATTATATCCTGAAAAATGGTGCCTATTTAGGCAGAGTGACAATGATAACCCTAATAGATTAAAAATATCATAATAGATTGCTGGTAGATCGAAAAACCTAGCTAGAAGTTGTTCCGTTAGTCTAGACGGGATCAAGAGCCTAACGTCAAGTTATAAACGTCAAGAGAAATAAATTAATCAGTGTACTTTGATTCAAATAATTTGTCTCATGCCTCGAAGTCGTAGGTATGTGTATATTGCGCAGAATTACATATAGTGCACTAGTAACAAGTTCGATCGGCACATGGTATCGCAGGATGTTGGTCGGCGGGTCAATGCATTGCGGCGTGGCAAATTTATTACATTTAAAACTTTGTTATGTGGTTATCGTCCAACCTTTTAATACTTACGTATCTGTGACGTAAAACCAATACATATGACTACAAAACACCAAATTTTAACATAATACTCAAACTATACCAACAATATACCAAAATGTTGGCTTCAATATAAGAGTACGTAACGTAAGGTTCAGTTTAAATAAAAAGTTATTTTACAAATATTGCTACCGTCGAGTTTCTTATCTTCGCCTGTGCTACCTATTTTCGCCTAGTTTGACATAAGTTGCCATTAACAAAATGTTTCTAATGGAAGCCTTACATAAAACTGCTAAATACAAAGTATTTTTTATGGGTGTCAACATTCTTCAAACAATCTGCGGCTAACTTCACACAGTTGACGTTCAGTGAGGTTTTTTCGCGACACCGACCAGACGTTTTTTTAAGCCAGTGTTTTAACTTAAGTTTTAAACAGTGATACGGACCAGGTAATGTTAAACTTTTTACATGATTATATCCTATAACTATTTGTTTTTCAAATGAAACTATTATTTAATGGCTAGCTTACGTTTAGAAGTCACAAGTTGATAAAACATTGGTGAGGGTACTTTGCGTCCATCTTGTTGCCAAATTTCGCCTACACCTAGGGTTGTCAAATTTGTTGTACCACATTAATAGGTGGATGACATTACTTGTTTCCAAATTTAAATATTTTCTTATGTTTGGTTTTTCGGAAATGGCTTTAACAATTTGGAGGAAAGTCAATAAGTAGATTAGATTACGAATGATTCCGAATATGGGACAATGGACGATTATATCGCGGCGTATTTACAAAAAGAAGAAGAAAATTTAGAACCGCCGATACCTTTCGGAATTTCTGATATTGGATATCTCATAAAGGACGATAAGAAATTAAATACAGGCTCCTGGGTTTTGGCAAAGTTCGTAACCAAAAAGAGTGTAAAGCATTTTGTAGGAAAAAGAAATCAAATTCGTGAGGAAAGTAAAAGAATCGAAATTTAATACAGGATTCGTATTTTTCTACCCAAGAGTTGATGACATCTGTACTATGAAGCATTTAGATGACATTCTTTTAATATTGCCCGAACCAAAAAATTCTCGACGGGGACAAATTGTATTCACTAATATCAATTTGAGTAAATACAATTTACAGTAGTTTCCAAATAAAAGTACCTACCTACCTACTGGTTTTTATGTCTATTACAAGTTGATTGAAAGTTGAGACTTAATTATTATTTAAGTGTTGATATAAAGTTTAAGAAAAGCTGACTGAGATTTAAGACTTAATTATTATGCAAGTGGAAATTTATTAAAGAATGTAACCCAAATGCCTTTATACAGTTCCTGTTGAAGACCTTAGTACTTAACATGATTTTAGACTGACAGATTTTGTTGAATACTATTTAATGCCAACAAAATGGCCATATTCTGTATAGCTGTCGCAAAATTGATATGTTATTACTTATTTTACGTGTAAGCCAAAGTCGGTACTATTATTGTTATTCGTAGTGCAAACGCAATAAAAAGAGTATTTAAATTAAGAAGTTAAATATTTTTGTTTACGCTATATGAGTATATGCGAATGTTTATCTCTACTCTTGCCGATGTTGAGTAGATATTTTTATACGTCTAACTTTGAATAATAAGGTTGATTTGATCTTAATTACTATCAAGAAAGATAAGCGAAAAGAGATAAGTTTTTTGTTTAAATATTAAACAATTTTATTAAAAATATATATTTTTACATATAAACCATTACTCCCCTTTATTTGGCATGTTGGTTAATTTTTGGCAGCCCTAGCTTCATTATAGAAAATGTATGTAAACAACTTCAGTCTGGTACCAAACTTCGCCTACCACACCGTTTTTAAAAAATATGCCTAGTCTGGTGGAGTTAAGGTTCATAGTATATTAACACATTCCAAGGAGATAAGACTTAACATGCATAAGCCACAGAAAAGTTTATTATTAGCGGTAAAACATGCTATAGGCGAAGATTGGGGAAAATACCCATACTTCGCCTATTGCCTTCGGGGCCATTTATTACCAAGTTAACCAATTAAATTCAAAGCTTTAGTGGTATATACAGATAGTCAGGAGTACTAAAAAACGTTTTTTTGCCATAACGCACTAAAATGCTTTCAAATTTGAAAGATTTTTTGGGAAAAGTGTCAAAATCCAGGCGAAGATACGAAACTCGACGGTACTTTTTTAGAAGAGAAACAATTATTTAGTATTGACGGGGATGTCAGATAGTGTAGGTACATGATACAGATGTAACGTACACGTGTTTCATCTGCTTTATATGTAATTATTATATGACATCGAAAGAAACTAAGTTAGTAGCCCAATTCGAACGTAAGTAGGATTGATATCAGAATGACATCTAACTGATGTTATTCAAATATCGGGCATTTCGCTCGTACTTGTATTGGGCGAGACGCAAATAACTAAATAACATAATTCAAATTATTCAAATATCATGCTAATGTCAGTGTAGGTACGTTCGAATTGACCTGTAAGTTATTCAAGCTCAACAAGTTCAAGTGCAAACATACGAAATAAAGACTTTCAAGTTTGAACTGCTAGTAAAATAGCGTACATTGATTGTACGGACTCTTGGAACAGAAACTCGGGAACATGGACTGGACCCATAATTTCGAGCTGCGACGAGCGGCTTGCTCTAGCTCAAGTGTGTTTATTGCCAAAGTAAACCTTTATAAATGCGACTGTTACTATGACATGAAATTAACATGCTATGTAATGTAATGTAACCAAACATGTTATCTGTTTAAGTCCGGCTCTTCGTTCCATTTTTTTATAAACAGTCTGTAAAAACATGAAAATCTTGATATGGACCCATTATATTTAAATTTCGAAACATTGTCTCATTATAAGGATGACCCGCATAAATGTAGCATTGTGTGGTAGCTCCTGTTCCGGTGGTATGTCAAAATTATAATCACAATAAATATTTGGATCATAATAAATATCTACACAGTTTGACAGCAAAATCTTTTACGAAATTGAAGCTATAAAGTCGCAATTTATTGCTACGGAGGAGACCAGCATATATCTTACGATGCAATGGTTGGACAATTGACAGCCTTATGGTGGGCAATATTTTTATTGGGCAATTGCACCTATCAACTAGCGTCGTCGAAATTTCGTCAACTGTGTGGTTTATACTTACTGCCTTTTAAATAATGAATTTACGATGTTTACCTCTGTGTCGGGGAAACTTTAGTTGTATTTGCTACTTCGCAAGTGTACATTTATAAATACATAACCTTTAAAAGAAAATCGACCTCACAGTTTGAAATGTCATTAAAATTATTTTCACTCATAATGCATCTCATAACAATTACAATTAGCCTCAAGACGTAAAATACTTATCGCGGACGAGTTCCATTCAGTACCCCTAGTGTAACTTTGATCGACATCATTTTTGTATAGGATTTTGAGTTTCCAAAACGTCCCGCTTGGCGCGCTCTTTCGAAATCCAATACAAAATGAGACTAAACGCAAACGCGTACGTCACGTTTGGAAATCGAATTTATTTACACTAGGGATACAGGTGTTCATGGATTCATTTCACCAAATAGCATGGTTTTGCAATACAATGCAAAATCCTTGGGTTTTAAATAAATTGTAGATAAATCGCTATAAGTATGCTTTTAAGATTTGAGGAGTGCCCTCAATTTCTAATAGCATACATCATCAAAACTCAACCTTGACAACCTAACTTGCTGAACAAATTTAACGAAGAAGACATATCACAAACGCGAAGTACGTGTCGTTAAGGTGTTCCGTTCCGGTTTTCATCATAATTTCCACTTCATCACATGTCATTGTTTTGAATGTAAATGCTTCTTCTTTTTCTTTGGAGGACTCAACTTTATCTTCATATCTATACTCATTTAAGCTATTAGGCGAAGTTTGGAATCTTTTTCGTATAAATCGGGGATGTTGAATTCATTTATTGTAACACATTGATACCATTCCGAAGTAAAAAATTACACAGCTCTTTTTGTTGCCCTGGGTATCTCTGCGAATTTCTATATTTACGAAAATATTCATAATAGTATTGAATGTACTCTACTCTTGTATTTTATATCATATATTTTGATTTTTTAAAGTAAAATGAAAATAAAGACAAAAAAATAGAGCAAATCTTCCAAAATCATTGATAGTTTCATAAATTGTGAGCATAAATACATCGGAAATCAATCTTATATCAAAGGCAATAAAAACTACAGTTGACCAGTGCTATTTATATATAATTCCACATTACGGTTAAACCGTAAAGAGATAGTTTGTTTCTAAGGAAGAGACATGGGATCATTGTTATCTCAAAAATCATCCCTTAAGGGTGTGAAAAGGTGGGTGGAAGTTTGTATGGGCAATGAATAACCGCTGAACCGATTTAAATGAAATTTGGTGTAATCTATATCTTTGATTTATTCGAACAGGATACCAAACGTGACTTTGACCATACATTTTAACAGTTATTAACCTCAGACTTCGCCGAAGCTGAAAATAATAGAGACCAACATTTTGCATACATAAATACCAACGTTTCGCAAAAGAAATCGCGGGCAGCTAGTATATATGTGGTTTGAGTACCTCAATTAAAACAATTAAAGGAGTATTTACAATACCAACACAAGTATTGATATAATTCAACAGGAATTTTCGATTTCCGCATTACAAATGAAAGAGGCGCGAACTCTTTATCTTGGTGCCCATAACGGTACAAAGTCAGTTCGGAACATAATGCAAATTATGTCCTAAATAGAATTCGACAAGTCACTGGTATGGATGTCAAATAAATGCTAATGTGCGGTTCTTACGATGTTGCGATAAAAAAAAAATGATGCGATTAAATGTAAATTTTATAGCACTTATGTTATTTCCAGGTTCATAGCCAACATGTACACTTGGCATGCTAACAGTCCTGAAATAAGCCACTTACAATATTTTATAAATGAAACGAACCAATATACGAGAATTAATGTAGGATTTATCATAGGATTTCGGCAGGCAAAAATTAAATAAGAACTGAATTATTTCATTTTTTGTAAATGGATATAATATATTACTTTCAATATATGTCATGGTGTCGTACTCGTAAAGTTCGGCAATTTTTTCTACTTCACAAATACATATTATAGCGGATCTCTAAATCGTATAAATGTATTGTAGTACTCAAAGTGTAGTTCAAATGTATAATGGCTTTTTTGTAGTCTATATAAAAACTCGTTGCCGGGTCATGTCATCGCATCTTCGGTGTAGTGTTGCCCCACATCTGTTACAGTCCTAGTTACTATGAATCGACGATTGATATCACTTCTTTTTATTAACTTTGAAAGTGAGTGTTGTTTTGTGTAAATTGATAGAGCATTCAATTATTGAATGACACGTGATGTGCCATGATTGTGAGATATGTTGCTGTTGAGGCTTTTCAATCGGTCTATTCATAAGAGTGAGGAAGTAAACCTTTGTTTTATTAATTGTAGTTGGTAGAGGTATTCCAACGAAGGAGGCCACGCTCGCGCACACATCATTACGTTGGCTTGTAGACATAAACCTGTCAGCGGCAATCTAAATTTAGAATTTTCATCTCCATAATTTTAATATCTGTTTGTGTGTAATTCTAATCATTTATTATTATAATGAACTAAGTAGATACTTTCTTATAAAACCGGAGACCAATAACTGTACTTTAAAGGTGCCATTATTGGTTAGTTTACCTTACTGTGTGCAGTTTTAAATATGTCACCGAACGACTAGGTATCGTAAACCGGTACCCCTAGTGTAAATTTAGTCGATAGCGAAACGTGACGTACGCGTTTGCGTTAAGTCTCATTTTGTATGGGTTTTTGAACAGCGCGCCAAGCGGGACGTTTTGGAAAGTCAAAAATCTCATACAAAATGACACTTAACGCAAACGCGTACGTCACGTTTCGCTGTCGAAAATATTTACACTAGGGGTACTGGTGTCCTTCCAAAATCGAAACTCTGTTAATAATTACGTAACCAACAAATCAACCTATTAATCAATCAGTTTGCCTGCCAGCTGTAAAAGTGCTGACCCCCTGACTCATGCGCTAACGGTAGTCACATGTAGGTCAAGTACTCGGAAATTAGCAACATACTCATCGGTCACAAATTGACAACTGGTTTTGAGACGGTAAATAAATAGTAGACTGTGTGAGTAAACAATAGCGAGGAGGTTGGAGAACGATCAGGTGGTGCCATACATTACCCAACAAATAAGACAGGGGATAAGGTACATACACGAGAGCGCAACAGCAAAAGGGTCACGTGGAGTTTTTCCGTTTACATATTATGTTCTTGAGTCTAGTTCTAGTAGCTAGTTCAATTAAGGAAAATCTGGATTTTGGAAACGGTATTAAATTTCTCCGTACTAATTTTTTTTTAGTTCACGAACGAGCTTTTATCAATGTGCCTGAATAACTATTGTTTATGTGAATGCGAGCGGCATTCACATAAACTTATACTTAAATATAATTAAACCGGCTCCGGTACTTCTAAGGACCAATTTCCGTATCTTCTTATATATATCTGAGCTCAATCTGTCTAATGCAATTAAACACTTTTGCATTGAACATGTACTATTTATATTTAGCAACATCGTAAGATGCAATGCGAAATACGGAGTGGTTATTTCCTTTGTTGGATAAACAGGTAGAGCTACATAGCAGTGACGGACAGCCGAGAGTGCTATAATTGTCACTTATAAGGCTTACTCTAGAATAACAAATTCAACAATACATTTGTGCGGTAGCTTTGAGAATGCCGCTCTACACTTCTGTCTTACCGACGTTTATACCTACGCGCTGCAAACTGCTACTGTAGAGTCACATTTATGGACGAGTTAGACTTTGACAACCAACGTACATATTGTGGTTTGTCTTTTTTACTTTTAATTAAGTTTTTTCTTTTCCGTACCCTTACGGTGCGATTCTGTCCGTCCGTCCGTCTGTCTGTCACATTCCTAAATATCTCGAGAAGCACTTAAGCTACCGATTTGAAAATTGAAATAGTCAAGAACGACGCTAACCCGGACACATTGAAAGTATTATTTTATAATTTTATTATTTTAACTATGAAAAATACCTTATATAAAGAGAGAGCAAAATTTCAAAGTTCGTTGGTATCATTTGAAAGATCTTAAATTGTACATTCCAAAACGTTTTTTTAAGTATTTCTTTTTCATAGTGAAAAAAAAATATGAATGAAAATGTAAAAAGTACAATTCCACCCCCCCCCCCCCCCTTAATAAATTAAGTTTACCGAAGAAAAATTATACATTTTTTACATAATATTAACATTACTATAAATTTTACAGGAAAAATATAATCAGAACTCTATCGTGGTAACTTTTTTTAACTAACAAAAAACATTTACGAATTCAGTATGCAATTTAACCAACTTTGAGTGAGTTTATTACACTTGAAATTTCTATGGGATAACATTAAAGACACCTTTTTTCAAATAAAAGAACAATTTTTGAAATCAGTTCACATGATAGAAGAATTGTCCTCGAAATACTAACAAACAAGCGTGCGGCCCGCCTAAAGTTTAGCAGCCACCGCAGCCTTTACTATTTTATTAAACTCCTTATTTATTTAAACATTATGGTACAAATGAGGCATTTATATGAACTAACTAAATTAAATGATAATACCTATTACAAAATGAAAACTAAAGTTAAACCTAGAAATAAAATAAAATATTGCTAAAAATACATTATAATATAATAGGGCTTTACTATTTTAGACACTTACATGGCGAGTCGTATTTATTTATGGTAATTTATGTTGATTATGGGGAACATAAATATGTTGATTAAAAGTATGGTGAAATACATAGGTTTAAATTATATGACCTAGGCAGCCAATAAAGTTCTTTTTCATTTTGATAAAAAAGAATCGCTGCTACACCTTCAGTCAGTAGTACTGAGAGGTCTCAGACGTTACTTACAGGCCGGGCGTCTCACTCGCACTAATAGGTACTTGTGCGGACAAGTCTGAGCGAAATCGCGCGATATGATAGCTGATATGATTCCAATATCGTTTTGATGTCAGTGCACATTCGAATTGACTTGTTATTATCGTGGCACTTTGTATTTTGCTATTAAAATACCGGAAATGGCAGAAAGTAAGCTGCTTTTAATTCCCAAATAACAATAATGCATCGCATATTTGCATACATCAACGATAGTGCTTCATGCATCTCTGATTCAGACTATTGACTATCTAATAAGTGAGACACAGTTTTAATTCACTAAACTCTATTATAGACTGTAAGATCGTTCCTATAGTGTAACTTGATCTAGGTATAGGTACAGAGATTCATTAACCACCTAACTTAGCCTGAGCTCACACTTATACTAGTTTGGCTAAGAGGATGCGCTTGGAAACTCTTATATGTAAACACAGTGTATTTAGTTAGCAGTAGGAAAACGGATGAAGGATTGTCTACGAGACTTCGAATATGGCGTTGTACGTGCTCCCGCGGTTGCCCGAGGTGCCTGCGCCGTGCTGGCCGGGCCGTGACTTTGACCCACGACTGCTTGCGTGTATGTTGTATTATGCAATTTCATCATTTTTTACGATGTTATTTATGTAAATTACTCATTAATGGGTAATTTTTTGAGCGTTTCCTTGTTAGCAAGTGAACAATATGTATGTACGAGTAGTCAGTTTCCTCATGATGTTTTCGTTCATCGAGAAGAGTGAACATTATAATTATAACAAGGTAGGTCCCTACTTACATAATATTAACATTACTATAAATTTTACAGGAAAAATATAATCAGACCTCTATCGTAGTAGCTTTTTTTTAGTAACAAAAAACATTTACGAATTCAGTATGCAATTTAACCAATTTTACGTGAGTTTATTACACTTGAAATTTCTATGGGATAACATTAAAGACACCTTTTTTCAAATAAAAGAACAATTTAAAAAAAAAAAATTGCATCACACTGTAGCACACTTTTTCATCGTGTGTCATGTAACTTAGGCCACTCAGCCACTGGAGGGTTTGGTCACTTTTTATTTAGTATATAACATTTATTTCAGATTATAGTGTGTCATGCAATCGTGAATAATACAATGCGCTTTATAGACATGCTAAATCGCCAGTATGGACATTAATAGGAAAATTATAGTATGCAATTACACAGCACAGTAAGCACAGTAAGGCGGTTATCACACTGCTCCGCACTTCGGAGCGGCGTCCGGCGGTGCTGCGTTTTTCTAACGTACTGTATGTATGACACACTGGCTCCGCCTCTCCGTACGAAGGTACAAATTGCACGACGGTCCGCACTTTCGGACAGAGATATGATGCGGACCGCAGGGTATGCCACACTGGGCTCCGTAGTACCGTACGAATTTTTGGGCATAAAGGCAAGTTCGACGTGCACCGCAATTTCGGACGGAGATAAGGAACAAACCGGTGCGATACGTCGTCGCCGCCCGCGAATTCCTCGCTCCGCACGCCGCAACGAAATCCGGCAACAGTATGATATAACCGCCTAATAGGTCAAAGCAGTAACCCATCTCGGCACGATCGGTTCGTACACGTTACATGAACGTCAATACTTATTAGAAAGAGTATTTTCCATTTTTCGTACTGCTTGCACAATTAATCTTATTTGCTGTCTTACAATTAGTTGCATTTCCATTCCAAGTATGTAATAGTTAATCATTTAATTACAATTAGGTACCTACGTATATATGCAATGCCTAACTTATACCGCTACTATCATACTTACTTGCGAATTTTAAGACAACGTAAACAGTGAATCATAATATATAACGCGATGAAAAATTACGCAAAATGTTGAGATCACCAAAAATAAATTTCATTACAAACATTTTGAGAATGTCTTGAATAATTTTTTATTTATTTGACAGTAACTTCATTTCACGGACGACTTATTTTATCGCTCCGTCATCAAATACACAGAATCGCAAATGAGTTATTTTCCGGTATTCATGAAATTATGACATATATTTGATAAACGTGTTTATGCGATTAAATTATAAGTTACGATACAGTATTGGAAGATTATTGATTTTTCCTGCCTTTATTATCATATGCCAGGAAATGAAATATACTAATATTAGAAAATGTAACAAAGTGTTTAGCTATTTGGATTTACATCCATGGCGCAAAATCGGCACAACAGATTTCATTGATACTTCATATCTCGGAATTCATCCCTTTCGAAGTTGCCATACGGGTTCCTGCTCCATCGAGGCACGCTAAATGGTACCTGATTGCTCAACTTAATTTGATATAAAGTTAGGGGTTGATGAACTTTTAGTGCTTGCAAATTTTGAAACAAGATAGCAAATTAAGTAATAAATTTGTATAAAAGAAGCTTGTTGACAGGGGATGCTGAAACAATATTTCACAGCCAAAAACGTCAGATCACGAGATTAGGTTTAGGCGGCGAGTGTAGTTAGCACTGCCAGTCTAGACGAACGGCTCCGAGGGATTTCGGCTTCTTTATGTAGCCAGAGAATTGAGGAAGGCAGACAACACTCGTTTTCGTATTTTATTGCTTGTACCTTGTAGAAGGAAAGATTGACGTGTAAAAATTTATTTGGCATTTTTAGAAATAGGTGCCTTTAGTGTATTTTTATAATAAAATATGTTATTTTATTGAGTGACCGAAACAAAACCTTAAAAATAACTCAGTTTATATGAAAGATAACCGACAAATGTAACTCAGTAACATGCTTCATCCCAAACAAACCAATCATGATAACAGGCTTCACTTTGTCTTTTCTAAATAATAATTTGAGTTAAATAAAATAACCATCACGAATCCTACTTGGCTCAAATGCTTCCATCAGGCTGGCAGCGTTGCCGTCACGAATTTCTTGTCCTCCATAGCTTAATGTGGAACGGCATGACATCAGCAGCTAAGGCCATGGTGACTGCCTTCTTCAACCATGATCCCACAATGCACAAATGCGTCGTCGTCGACATCCCAACACCTCTGAACGAGGGGATTGTCCGGCCGCTCATCGCCACCGCATCGCATGGAGAGTTAAATCTTTAAGACACCATAGAGATTAAAATAAACTGGGCTATAACCGCGAAAATCGAAGTTCGTCATTTGTGGACAATTTTCTCTGTCACTCTAATTAATATTAGTAAGAGTAAAAAGAAAGATCTCCGCAATTTGCGAATTTTGGTTTTCGGGATAGGCCCTGTGGTAAGCTGTAATCTTTCTTGTCAAATACCTATATAATAATTATTTTAAATCGTAAATTAAAAAAAAAATAGATAAAAGTGTAAACCGAGCAACTTTCATTTGGTACCAAACTCGACCATACTTTCTTGCAAAGAATATGACCAGAATAGCAAGACCCCTCACAAATAGCTTATTGAGCTTCTAAGTTCTTCTAGCTCCATGCCCCCCATCAAGACTGATCGTAATTTAATGACTAATATACAATGCCCTGAACTACACGTTTACCCACTTTCATTTAGAACTAGTTTACTTAAGTTATTGTCCATTAAACTATCCTCTGATAGCTCAGCTTAAAAACATCGAAATGCCGGGATGTGCCCTTAGCCAGACGTGTGTTCCAGAATATAAGAACTTTACTTCGCTTCACTCGCTCGTTCGATTATTGACTTGTAATTTATGTAATACAATTTTAATATTCCTCCGATTGATATCTGACAGTAATTATACACATACTCTTACCGTTTCAGCGCCTATTGTCCACAAACTAGTAGGTAGTGATTTATCAAAGAAATCGGTACTCAATGTGAAGGGGCTGAGCCTTTTGTTTCTTTCCGGAGACTTAATTGTATGCATTTGAGCGTTCAATACACTCATTAATGAGCTCCCTACTAATTCATCTCGAACAATGCCCCCTGCAAACTCTGGACGGGAACTATATAGGTAGGCCGGCGCTTTGATGCGGATGTACTTTACCGGTTAATATTAAGCTTCGTTCGTTTGGTTATCAAAGACTTGTTTACTGCTTAAATCTAGTTATTACAATCCGAATGACGCCTGATTGTCATTGTTGCAGTTAATGTACGCGAAATATGGCTTTTTACAGGGTACCTAACTGAAGCAGTTGTTAAGGATTTAAATATGACTAGGAAAATATTTTGCTGAATGTAATGCCAGCAACACAGATGGGCGTATTCATATTTATTCAGAATCTCTTTTCTAATATAGTAAAAGAAACTGAAGAGTATATTTATTTATTTATACAAGGGATTCCAACAGTAAAAGATACATTTAACTTAATTAACATTTTTGTTGGCAAAAGGAAAATGTCGGTGTTAGGTAATTGAAATTATATACATATGGAATTACCGGGATTCGAACCCAGCACTGTCAGCTTCATTGGCAGCCAGTAGGCTAAGCGGCGGCCGCTACCTGTGTTATCATTTTCACAATAATGAATGTTCACATGTATATTCTAAAGCTTATAAGGTGTTAAACCAACCTATATTATAAATTTCATATTACTAATAATTACATACTGGATAGATATGTAGGTACCTACCCTATAATTGGGACGCTTAACTTCAAACTCGGATAAATCCACTCTACCCTCTTAGGAAATATGTACCCTATTACCTTTTCTTAATACCAGAAACTCAAAATCTGACAGACTATCCGAGCTTGAACTTAAGCGACTCAATTGGTGTAACAAATATACATAATACTAATTGTTACGCAAATTATATATGTTGCATCGCAAGATTGTTTTGTTTTTATTTATTTGCTTTCACCCTAACCTTAATCAAAAGAAATTGTTTCTTGTACAACATCCTTGTATACACACTTCATTGTGCGTGGACAATAATAACCCACAAAGCGCCAAGCACCACGCACACCACCGCACCGGCTACACACAGACGCACGCACACGCACCCAGCCGGCGCATGCACTAAAAGTCCACTGTTCCTACGTTCCGTTCACCCGAAGTTTAGTAGTTAGAGCGCGTTTGCCGAACGCGCGTCTGTCGGGCGGGCGACGCTCATCTGTTTATTTTCATTCACGAAACTCCCACTTGAAACATTTTTTTTTCTTAACATAAACTCAACTTCTTAAGTGCCAGTGTTATCTCCAATTGTACTGTTATTTCTTTCGTAGTTCGGAACCGAATTAGCCGCTAAGAACATTTCAGTTGAAGTTAGGACACTGTGTGAATTCTGAAAAGTTGTTTGTAGAGCAGTGCTTTCAGTTTCGTGTTGTCCCACTCTGTCGCAGGAAGCTCTGAAGGGAGACTTGTTTTGTTTTCATAATTTTCTTTGGTGCGAATTCGTAGCGGATTGAGAATTAAGATAGTGTAAGTATGCAGCCAGTTCTTGTTGGTGTAATTTACGCTTGTCTGCGATGCTTTACTGTTGGAATGCCCTTAAAGTAAAAAGGTTTGTTGAAGTTGATTACCCTACACTGAATGTTAACTTGTTCAATTACAATTCAATAGTTGGATGAAGTTTTATTTACTTTTAAACTTCATTATGAAAAAATGTAGAGTCAGCTGAGTGTCAAATTATTTTGAAAATAATTTGACACTTTGTAATATATAAACCACAGCTATGCCACTACGTTAGATGTTAATTTTCAAAATTTTAATTATTATGAGCGTTAGGAGCACCTAATTTTTGCAATAATCCTAACCTAAAAATACCTTAGCTCTGATTATTTAAATGATAATAAAGTTGCTAACAATTTATTTTTTGAGTAGCGTATTATATTTTGAATAGCGTATTTTGAATTACATATTGCACAATGACAGTTAAAATTTGACTCTATTAAGTATATTATATTAAAACTAATCAATAGTCAAAATTATGCCCTGATAGAGCATAGCGTAAATCGTAAACTAAGTTAAGACGAAAGTCCCATTGAAATCACCTTTTCATATAAACGTAGTCCACATTTTCCTTTCCTTATTGAAAATATTTTGACACCGTTTGTTGTATATCAACCACAGCTATGCCTCTATGTTTGATTCATCATTTAAAAATTTGAATGAAATCTGTTTTTCGCTCCTTACTTTTACAATAATCAAAAAATCAAAAAAGTCAAACGTAGAAGCATAGCTATGGTGAATATACATCAAATTATGTAAAAATATTTTTAATAATGTCAATGTCCAGTGAGGAAAATGGGGACTACGTTTGTATGGAAAAGCGGCCGTCCCCTTTCCTCTTAATATCGCAAAGGAAAGTGACTAAAATATTTTTGCACTTATTTTATTCTCTACAAGTATGTTTCTACTAGTTTCCTAACTGCCCCATTTCTTTATTCATAAGTGAATTATGATTTATTTGCGGACTCCGCCGGTCATATGGTGGCTCTAATTATAATTACACAGGCTCGTGTTCATTAATACCACGTTCTATTTAGACCACTACACACTACATTGATGCACAACTTAACTGGAAGCACGAAATGCAGGCACTGAGCAATACTATTAGTTCCTCTTGTTATGCCTTACGCTGTCTACGAGATGCTATAGATACCACGCAACTAAAAATGGTATACCACGCTCTTATAGCAGCAAAGCTGCGTTATAGCATCAAATTATGGGGCAACAGCTATAGCTATAATGTAAATGCTGCCTTTGTACTGCAAAAAAGGGCAATTAGAACGATTGTACGTATACCGCAAATGGCATCTTGCAGAGAGCATTTTATCAAACTCAAAATCCTTACCGTACCGTGTCTTTACATACTTGTACTTTTAACGGACTTAGTAAAGCACCTACACAAGTATGAGAGCGCGACCGAGAGAGAAAGCAGGCTGTCTACAAGGCGGAAAGACATAAAAAATGCTGTAGTCCCTAGGCTTAACATTATGAAGCACGCCGCAAGTTACCAGGCCGTCTTCCTTTTCAATAAGTTACCCACTGAATTTAAAACAATTACTAACAGTAAAATTTTCAATGCAAGACTCAAGAGTTATCTTTTAAAAAAGTCGTACTATTGTATAACCGACTTTATAGACGATAGCTGTACTTAATTTTATTATAGTTTATTTGAATTTTTGCTGAGTTTACGTTTTTACTATGTACATATTAGTGTATTATTCTAGTAGGATACCAAAGTGACGATATTATTATTTATTGTTGACATATCTTAGTTATTAAATTTTAAATTTCTAACATTTTTTATTTTTATTTTTATTGATATTTTATTTGCTTGGTTGATATTTAAATCTTATTGACATGATACAAATTTCAGTTAATATTATGCATATATTCTTCAATACTTTTAATTAATATCGTCATCTTGGGATCACTAATTAAGCTTTAATTTCTTTAATATAATGTAATGTTTTATTTTTAATTTTAAGTTATGTTCAACACAATATTTTATTGTTATGAATGAATAAAGAATAAAGAACACTTGTAAATGCTCAACTCAAAGCGGCGAATTTGGTCTTAAGACGGTCAGAGACTTAGTAAATTATAAAGACTGATAGTAACGTTGCCGTCTTCTCCATTGTTTTAGTATCTAAGTACCACAATATTAGCCAAAATAGTACATGGCTGGTGTTTCTATTATGTAAAATTCTGACGCGGAGGCTGTAAGATATATGTGCGTTTTCAAAGAAATTTCGGTTCGTAAAGTGCTACTGCCATAATAAGTAATCGACTTTATTTTACAACAAAACCGACAATGTACGATGTCTTTTGTCTGAAAATGTCAAATATATATTATCTCGAGTATATTTATCTCGACTTGGCCAAAGGTCTTTACAAGGATATGCATTAACAGTCTCTTCTATTTATTTTGTCTCTGGTTTTCAGATTCGATATTTCAGGCGTATTCTGATTTTAACAACAGATTATGAATTCGATCTGGATAAGTTATGGATGTGATCTGTCAATGTCAAAAGTGACGTTTTTGGTTGAATAAATGTCACTTTTGACACTGACAGATCAGATCAATAACTAATCCAGATCTAATTCATAACATGTTCTTTAAATCAGAATACAAATATGTAACAAAATGAGCGCTATTTGTAGAGCCTGCATCTGCTTCCCACAATGAAATGGACAGTAACCTAGATAAGCTCCACTTATCACTTGGGAGGTTTCGTTTCCGTGAGACTGAAAATTACTAAAGGTTATCAAACTTCTATGAAGTTATGACGTTTAAATAACAATTGCACAGTCATGGCTATCAAAATGGCTGTCGACTTAGCTTGATCTAACTCTATTCGACTTTGTTTTCTGACAGCACGTGACACTAAAAGCGGCCGCATAGTCGGATATCCGTATTGACTTTTGTAATAAGTGGTAATGACACCGACGAAATGCCAAGTTTTCGTTAAATTATGAAGAAAGTGGAAGATCGCACGAAACCTAGTTCCTATTTTCCTCTCTGGATATTCACATAGAAAATAATTTTACACAATTTGATATGCACTGTGGAAAATTAATGGGTCCTTGAGGGAAAGGTCCATTTTACTAAAAGGAAACATTATCTTATTTTTAAATAGAAATAAAACTGCATTAAAAGATTATTTCGTTTGTTTCACAAAAAGTGGAAAAAAACACTCGTTATTTTAATCCATTAAAATTTCTGCAAGAAACATTATAGGTCTTACATTACACTCGTCTGTCGTACAAAATATCCTTAAAATGGAATATTTCGTAGGTTTTGAATTTTTAGCCGGTCCGATTCCCGGGCGACACATGCTTAGACTTGCACAAAAAATATGTACAATACTGTACAAATGGCGGACTTAATGCCAAATGGCATTCTCTACCAGTCAACTATAGGGCCAAATAGAGACACAATTGTTGCAGAGAAAACAAAAATAATTAATTAAAAAGAAAAGCAAACTAATATATTTATAAACTACATATAGATATTATATAAATACAAACATACACACACACAATTTTTTTTATACTACGTCAGTGGCAAACAAGCATACGGCCCGCCTGATAGTAAGCAGTATCCGTAGCCTATGTAAGCCTGCAACTCCAGAGGAGTTACATGCGCGTTGCCGACCCTAATCCCCTCCCGCCCCTCGTTGAGCTCTGGCAACCTTACTCACCGGCAGGAACACAACACTATAAATATAAGACACTCATACATACAGTTTACCACCAGTTATCTTATTAAAATTAAAAAACCTTTAAGTAAAATGAGGTAACTTAAGGTTTTAAGGCATATTCCCTCCAGGGCCCATTAATTTTTTCCTCATTGTATATTTACCAAATGGTTTGAAATCTTGGATTTTTTAAGTATTGATTTGAATGAAAGAATCCAAAAAAGGTTCAGAAATCGGCTTAAAAAAAATCGTTGCGCATTTTTGAATCAAAATACGGCTGTCATAAATAGCAATCTTGAGGCGTTTCTCTAGCGATTCGAATCCTGAATTTTCGACTTTCGCTCGATAGAACAAAAATCACGAACATGGGTCTAAAATTATGTCTAGTATTTTGCACAAAAGCTAAACATTGAATATTATTTTTTTAAATGCTGAGGGATCTCAGCGATTAGATACTTTTTTTTATTTTTAAAAAACAAAAAATTAAAATTAAAAAATACATCTCGTTCACGCTTACGGTCAGTGGGAGTGAGAGAAGAACACGAACTTATCTTACCTTAAGAGCTCTAATAGGCTTCTTTTTTCGGTATAACAAGAAAATATAACTTACCTACGTGTACCTAAATATATATTAATATGTGCTTGCTCTGGGATGAAAATAGATGAGCATGATAAATTATTATAAAGTAAGATTAATGTGTACCTACTTTGCGTTATCAGTGACCATAAGTTAGTATTTACAATATTATGCTGTTATCTGCGCACTGTTTGTCTGTGTTAACGCGAGGAATGCCGAAGGACCAGAGGAAAAGCGCAGTCCAAGAAATACAGAGGGACTATGGCTATGAGAAAACTAAAAATGAGAATAAAATTAAAAAGATGTTAATTATGAGGCCGACCGTACCTGGGTATAGATTCCGATTTGTTAACGGCGGCCGCCGTATTTAATTTTTGGTTCGTTCTTCTCTCTCCTTACTCCTTCACACTCACGTTTATCACTCTCGTTTATAATAATTATTTCATCGTATTATTTATTCATATTATCAGGAAAAAAGTATATTGATTTTTCACTTCATTGACGTTGTCCAACCATTGACATGTATTTTAATTTTTAGCTTCTTTGTTTTGCGTTTAAGTAGGTCGGCAAAAAGGCGGGTGATATGAGAATAAAAATGAGGTTGAATAGAGTAGATAGTATGAAAGAAAAGCGAGCGAGATGGATGAATATGAATGATAATGAATGAAAAAGGGCGCGAACATTTCCCCCCGACCTTAAAGGGTTCCTTTAAAGGAAAGAAAAACTAAATATAATAAATAATAACCCTTATCATCAAATTAAACGAACATTCACAATAATATAGCGAAATAATGAACTAAAGAAAAAGTATTATTCTAACGAAGTATACTCCTATTAATTATTGGTTAGGCAGAGGGCATAATCGCACGACAGGACGGACGAAACTTCCTTTATTTGTCCTGACAGTGACAACGCGGGTTGAGCCGTCCTTCGAAGGATGTACTGCCTCTACGACGCCTAACGGCCATGAAAATGGCGGCGCATTATCTACTTTTATGACAACCACTGTACCAGTTACGATAGGAACTGATGGCGTGGTCCATTTAGCTCGAGACTGCAACTGATGCAGATATTCTGCACGCCAACGTTGCCAGAAGGACTGCACTATCTTATCCAGAAGTGCATGTCGGTCACGCAAATTACCTGACTCGACCAATGGAGCAGGTAAGGACAACAGCGGAGCAGTGTTGAGGAAATGAGCCGGGGTGAGAGCTGAAGGCTCAGCGGGATCACTACTCAGAGCTGTCAGTGGTCGCGAATTTACAAGGGCCTCTATCTGCGCAAGCGTAGTCAGAAGCTCCTCATATGACAGTATTTGCGTACCGATTACCTTGAAAAGGTGATTTTTTACTATTTTCACCATGCTTTCCCATGCGCCTCCGAAGTGTGGAGAAGCGGGAGGAATGAACTTCCAATCAATGCGGTTCTCCGCGAGCTCCATCTCCAAATGTGGACGATGACCGTCTAAAAACTTGTAGAGGTCACGCATGTAAGAGTTGGCACCGGTAAAATTAGTCCCATTGTCCGAATATATGCATTGTACGGGGCCACGCCGCGCCAAAAAGCGCTTTAAAGCAGCCAAAAAATTGGCGGTACTCAATTCCGTCGCTATCTCGATATGAAGGCAGCGCGTCGTGAGGCAAGTGAAAATGCATAACCAAGCCTTGCGACTCTTGACTCCTCTGCCTCGAGTAGGAGTGTACTGCAAGGGCCCTGCATAATCACACCCCGTATGTGTAAACGGTTTATTCACTTGATTCACGCGACAGCTCGGTAGGTCTGCCATAAGCGGGAGAGACGATTGTGGATTCGCTCTGAAACACGTGTTGCATTTGGCAACGCGGTCGCGAATGACACGACGAGCCGACAGTATCCAATACTGAAGCCTAAGTATAGTCATTAATGACTCAGGACCAGCGTGCAAATGCTTTCTGTGGAAATAGTCGACGATCATATTGACTACATGATCACGTCGTGGAAGCACAATTGGGTGTTTCTGCGAATATTTCATGTCAGCATTTGACAGCCTGCCTCCAACACGAATCAGCCCGTCTTTATCTAAGAATGGTTTAAGCTTTTGCAAGGCAGGTGAGCAATACCTTTTGCTCTTTATTTTATCAATGTCGTCGCTAAAGTGTTCACTTTGCAACGATGAAATAATTTTACCCTCAGCGAACTCTAGGTCATTTCGGGAAAGTGCTGAGAAGCGCGGTTTCGGTTTAAGAATGCGGTACACGTATACCACGATGCGCAATAATCGAGACCACGACGATATTCGCTGAGCGAGTGAATAAAGTGGTGACTCTGACACATCCGTAGTTGCAGCGTGTGCAAGAGGCTTAAGCTCCGGCACTTCACCGATGGACTCTCGATCGAGCTCCCTTAAAGGCCATTCCGATGGATGCTTGGAAGCCCAAGCCGGTCCCGTGAACCACAAAGGATGGTCCACGAGCTTAGAAGGCGTCAGGCCACGGGACAAGCAATCCGCGGGATTTTCTAAGCCCGCCACATGATGGAAGCAGTTGGCCGGAATAGCTTCGATAATCTTAACTACCCGGTTGGCAACAAACGTTTGCCAGCGGTGGGGGGATGACTGAATCCAGCAGAGAGCAACTTTCGAGTCTGTAAACGCGTAGACCTCGTTAATGTTATAACGAGGTTCGAAGTTATCTTGCACCTTCCGCATGAGCTTTGCCAGGAGGACCGCAGCACACAGTTCCAATCTCGCGACGGAGACTGTTTTAAGGGGACAGACCTTCGACTTGGAACACACCAGCCGAACTGCCACTTCGTCTCCCTTTAGAACCTGAAGGTATACGACGCCTCCATATGCACGCTCGGATGCATCACCGAAGCCTAAAAGGTTTATAGTACAACCCTGTGCTACTCCAAGATGGCGCGGTATTTGGATTCCATTGAGCTTTGGCAACTCCGAACAGAATCGTTCCCATACATCCACAATATGGGGTGGGGGAGTCTCATCCCAGTCGCATTTGATCAACCAAAGCTCCTGGATGAGGAGTTTTGCGTATAAGACAACTGGAGCTACTAAGCCCACGTTATCCCATAGACGTGCCACTGCGGACAAGATCGTCCTTTTAGTGCACGTTGAGTCTGGCTCTGTCACCTTGAAATGAAAGTAATCACCAGATTTATTCCAACATAAGCCAAGGACCTTTTGGGAGACCCCTGGGTCGATTTCAATGTCTACGGAAGCCCGATGCGAAGCAGGTATTTCGCGTAGCACGGCATCTGAATTGCAGGTCCATTTCACAAGATCAAATTGACCGCATTTGAATAAATCAATCAGCTCCCTAGCCGCGGCGATAGCAACAGACTCATCCTGCTGCTGCGAGTCATCTGACATAATGCTAAAGCATACGTCATCCATGTATGTACAAGAGGACGCGATCGCCGCTGCCGTTGGGTACTTATGCCCATCGTCTGCAATTAGCTGACGGACGACGCGGAGCGCGTGATAGGGACTCGACTTCATACCAAAACACACGCGATTAAATTCGTATGTGGTAATGGGATCTGCCGGGCGGAATCTATATAAGATTCGTTGAAACTTGCGTTCCGCTTCGCGAACACCAATCTGTAAAAACATTTGGCGACAATCGGCCGAAAGCGCTATTTTGAATAAGCGAAAGTTCAGAAGGATTGAAAACAAATCCCCTTGAAGATTGGGCCCCGAGTGCAAAACGTCATTCAGCGACAGACCTGTGCTTGTCTTGCTACTCGAATCCAGGACCATGCGCACTTTAGTCGTTGATTTGTCCTCGCGTATGACAGCATGGTGAGGAATTATGTATGCGACAGCTGGAGAGGCCTTCATGGAGATAGTTACCTCCGATATGTAACCCTTACTGACGTATTCACGAATGATATCGTCATAGGCGGCACGTAACACACTCGATGACTCTAGCTTTCTTTCAAGGCAAAGAAAGCGCCTCTTAGCAGCAGAATGCGACTCTCCGAGCTTGAACACGTCATCTCGGAAAGGCAATGCGACAGTATATCTACCACTAGCGTCGCGCGTAGTGGTGGCGCGAAAATAATCCTCGCATTCAAGGTCATCTTGACTTTGAGCGGGCGGAGCGGATATTTCCTCAAGTTCCCAAAACCTTTTGAGAAGGTTATCTGTGGAGTCTTGAACAGAAGTACAACATGCCGAAGTATATTTACGCGGTGACTGTAAAGCAGGGACCGAACCCATTAAAATATACCCCAATACTGTCTGAATAGCCGGTGGCAGATAGTCCACATCGCTTTTAACAATGTGCGGCAGTAACAAATGTGGAAATATAGTTGCACCCACCAGTACATCAATTGCGACGGGCGTATCCAACGTGTCGTCAGCCAAAGGGAGGCCATGAACATGTGTGAGGGTTGACATGTCCACCGGCACTGATGGCAGATCGTCGGTGATGCGATCGACCACAAAACTCGAAACGTCAAAGTTGACGTTTTCGTCGAATCGCGAAAATATTTTAATATCTGCGTTACCCTTAACAATTTTTTTAGTTTTTCCAATGCCAAATACAGCGCTTGGCTTTTTATCAAAATTCAAACCTAAGCGCTTACAACACTCCTCAGTAATGAAGTTACTTTGTGACGCGGTGTCAAGTAAACATTTGACGACTTGCGTGCCACCCTTATTATCGCGGACGATAACCTTTGCGGTGGACAGCAAAACCGTATCACACGAAGATGTTGAGTTTTGTTTTGACATCTTATTGTTAGAGGCCGCTAATGCTTGAGTCACGATAGACGTGTTACAAGATGTGCTTTCCGGCGGCGGTGAAGACGACTTAGCTACGGCGCTCGCAGATGCACTTGACACATCAGACGTCGTAGCTCTTTCATCCTTGTCTTTGTCAAAATGCAACAGAGTATGATGCTTTTGATGACAAACTCGACATTTCACCTCGGAATTGCACTCGCGGGTGCGGTGTTTGATACTTAGGCAGTTAACACATGCCTTAAGCTCTTTAGCGCGTTTGAAGCGTTCAGAAGGCGTTAAACTGTTGAGGGACGGACATTTAAATAAATGTTCATGAACAATATTGTCACAAATACATTTAGTAGTGCTCGCGCAAGCAACATAACTTTGTAGTTTTGGTGCGGCACTACGCGGTTGAGACGACTTAACACCTTTTTCGCGCGATGGATTTGCTGCGGCGGAGACGACGACGGTGCTTGGTTGCACATTTTGATAAATCCTAAACTGACTCTTCACAAAATCTGTCAAATTGCAGAAGGTAGGCAATTTCGTATCTCGGTGTAACATTTCAAATGCTCGAAGAGTGTCCTGGTCTAGCTTCTTTAATGCCATATGAAGGAGCATGAAATCGGATAAATCATCGAGCTTAAGCGACTTAAGCGCATTCGCAGCTGTGACAAACTTATCGATGAATGTTTGAAAATTAGACGAGGAAGCGGGACCATTAATCTTTAAATTGAGCATTTGATCCATGTAGGTCGAGGCAAGAGTGCGCTTGTCTTGAAATCTGTCAATTAGACTATCGATGATAAGCTGATAGTTTTCAGCGCTCGGAGTTATACCCGCGATGACGGCTTGAGCTTTTGGTGACAATTTCCCAATAAGATAGAACAGCTTCTCTTCATCAGTAAGCGACAGATTTTCGTGCACTCTGGATTTAAAACTAGCGTAGAAAAGCGGCCAGTTACGTATATCTCCATCGAACGCTACCAGTTCCATCGTTGGCAAAGAAGGTCTGGCTCTCTCCACTATAGAAGGCAGCGAAGAGGCCGGCGGTGCGGCTGGTTGCAGCCGCTTAACCACTCTCCTGATGCGGCAGTACAAATCTTCGAAGGCTATAATCGGCTGATAATTAGGGACAGCAGCCGCCCTAGCTCTTAGCAACGTACGATTATACTCATTAACCACCTCTTTGAACTCTGATCGGAGTTCGTCGATAGTGTCAGCAGCATCAAGGAAACTCTCGCGACTGGCTAAATCGGTATCGACAATTAGCGATTTTTTGTAAATACCCTGGACGAGTTCAAAGAAGATATTGCGTTTTGCTTCAAGCATCGACAGCTCGTCTTCATAATACGCGCTGTCGACGCTTTCGATATTTCTTGTATCTTTCGCCATAATGCAGGAGACGGGTTAAGTAGTTTAATTTTATTTATGCGGTAAAACAATTTATGTTCCCATGAATAAGGATTAACTCTTATAAACGTATACCTAAATTGCGGGTGCGATTAAGAAATTATATTTAGGTAATTAATTTATAAGGGCGGCGCGGCGAATAGTAATACTCATATAAATAAATACCTAAACTGCGGGAGCGATTAATATAGAATAATTTAGGTAATATTTATAAGGGCGGTGCGGTGCGGGAGGAGAACGATTAGCAATGAATGTATGAGGAGAGAAGGAAAAGAAAAGAGAATCCGGTTCGAAGACCAGAAATGTTAACGCGAGGAATGCCGAAGGACCAGAGGAAAAGCGCAGTCCAAGAAATACAGAGGGACTATGGCTATGAGAAAACTAAAAATGAGAATAAAATTAAAAAGATGTTAATTATGAGGCCGACCGTACCTGGGTATAGATTCCGATTTGTTAACGGCGGCCGCCGTATTTAATTTTTGGTTCGTTCTTCTCTCTCCTTACTCCTTCACACTCACGTTTATCACTCTCGTTTATAATAATTATTTCATCGTATTATTTATTCATATTATCAGGAAAAAAGTATATTGATTTTTCACTTCATTGACGTTGTCCAACCATTGACATGTATTTTAATTTTTAGCTTCTTTGTTTTGCGTTTAAGTAGGTCGGCAAAAAGGCGGGTGATATGAGAATAAAAATGAGGTTGAATAGAGTAGATAGTATGAAAGAAAAGCGAGCGAGATGGATGAATATGAATGATAATGAATGAAAAAGGGCGCGAACAGTCTGCGAAGTAATATTTTGCCATTGCCATCGCCTGAGCTTTTTTCTTGTCAACTGATGTCCTGTTTTCATTGTTAATATAAGATATGTCACGAACTATGGACAAAGTTGTAAGTTATGGATCCTTTTGTAGGCGTTGCTCTTTAAGGACGGACACTTTATCTCTCTCTTGAACATAAGTACTTGTTTTTAAACCGCTTAAGAACATGGTGTAATTCAAGTGGGAGTTTTTATTATTGCATTCCAGTATTTTTCAAACTATTCCGTAGGGTGAGAGTCCATTAAAAACATAAAGATAATACGTTAAGGTTTATTTGAAACACTAATGTCGGATTGCTTACGTTAAAAACAATTTTGTTTTATGTGAATGTTGTTTATCTAAACTTATAAATACATGAAAGACACACATTTAGTTAGAATTTGGTTCAATTAATAATAGAGGTGCTTAGTTTTTTTTTTAATTGAATTGATGAATTGATAATTAATGATATTTAGGAAAACAAAAAAATTATTCAACAAGCTTTGCTTCTACACGCTGTAATGTTAGGGATAAATATGAGTATGCCTAAATAACGTACTTAGGTATATTGTAAAATATATGTTATCTATCTTATTTCGTTATCGTAACGCATGGTCCCGTTCATTGTTTTTTTTTATGAATTTGCATAATTGAACACATAAGAAACATTTTTTTACAAGTGTTTACTTATACATTTATCCTTAAGACATTTTAAATGAATCCAAGACTTCATATGGTGCCTGTTAACACAGAGGAGTTTATAAGATCAGCTCTGTTGTTAACTACCTATCATGTTATTGCATATTGTTATCAAAGCTAGGAAATAATTATTCACAATTTCAGGCAAAACTACCAAACCAAAGTTAAAAAATGTTTGTATCAAAGTTAAAATATGAAATTAAGTCTAGAGAAACAAAATTTAAGACCAACTTATCTATTGTTTGCCTTTAAAACCATTCCCGTCATTTAAGATTAAAGTTATATAAGTAAGTAATTTGCTCTAACGCCAAAAATGATGAAGTTTTAAAGTCCCTGAAAAGATAACATTTACAAAAATATGTATATGGACCATTTGTTTTTGAATTGGACTTTCTTGGTTATCTCAAACTAGCAACGAAAGGGAATCGAACTCGGAACCTAAATAACTCCCGATAAAAAGTTGGTATTCCAGCCACATTCCAGATACTCTTTATTTTTAGTGTGAAACTTCACAAATACTTTCCCCGGGAGTTGAACTCTAGTTTATTGGTCTAGCGGGATGCGGAGCGGGAAATCTCCGAACTAGTGTGACTAACTACCCATTTAAATGGATTAAATGCGTGTATAATTTTCCTTGTCATCTGGAATATGGTTTGTTTACGTACGTTTCACTGGGTTTAAATTATTTAATTTATCCTTATATGTCGGAATAAAATGCTCTACTATTGTTTACAAGAATGTAAAGTCCATTTACGAAAGCAAAAACACGCACGTTATAAACATATATAACAATAACACGCTTGTTATATCGATATATCTCCTTTGCAAAGTATCTTTGGCTTGAGGCAAGCAGTATATAACAAAAAATATGAATATATTTTCTTAACTCATCAGGTAGAATGAATCAATGTGTTTGATTTGTTGCAGAAATCACTGATATCTTGTGCATACAAGAATACACAACGCGTACAAACAGTGCCGCGCCACCCACGTAGCCCGATAACGTCTGCATCCCGTACAGAGAAATTAATCTAGCACACGGTATGCTTCCTGCATGCAGATAACGTGCTCCGGCGCATCGCGCTTGTTTGCGAGCATGTTCGCCAGCACGCTCAGCTGACAGCCGCTCCCGCCATGTCGCCCGCCGCGCAAGGCCGATGTCTCACTCATCTAAATTCCAAACGCACGCCCGAAACCCTTGATCCCGTCTCACCAAATATGGAGCCTGTTACATCAAAGCCTTCCAACAATGCCATGGATACTAGCATAGAAAGTAAAAACGAAAATCATTCCTTTGATAATTTAGAAAACGAACTAATTGATTTAGATAGATGTATAACGCCTAAATGCAAATGCCAAAATAACTTAAGGCGAGAGTCATGTACAGAAACGAATCTATACGATATGCTTAAAAATGAAGACGTACACAGAGAGTCGATATCTGTTAAAAGGGTAAGCGGCTTATATGGTAATACAGTGTGGGCCGCTAATTTGAAATGGAAATGTTCACTAGAGTGGACGAAAGTTTGGAACACAATGAGGGTGCGTGCGCGCGCTATCTCCGTGATGGCGATGCTGCTTGCACTGGCGACTGCCGGCGCTGCCGCGCCAGCACGTGCAAGGCCTGCCAGGAGCGCTTCCAACGACAAATTTGTGGTAAGTGAAATTCTAAATTACGCACTAAAATTAGCGGCTAAAAGGATATAAAAAACTATTATCACACCAGTGTTCGACTTGCATCTTCCTCAAATGTAACAGCGCATACATAATAGCACACGCCCTAAAGAAACACGAGTTGCCTTGGAAATCATATACCTATAGTAGTTTTTCAAACGCGAAGAAGGGTGACAATTGTTTTTTTTATTTTATTGCACGCCATTGACGTTTCAGACCAATCCTTTTCTAACAAAAATAACTTTAATCCCAATAGGACAAAAAATACATATCTTCGTAGCTTAGAATATCTCAGTATAATAGACACAAACCACCAAAATGGATATTATTATGTAATAAAAATATATATTTAAATATCGTTAAGCATCATTATATAAAATGGAACTCAATTGCAATAAAGTTTGACTTTATTTATCGACCGAGCCGATTCCCCTCATGTTAAATCGTTTCAGTCGCGTCAAATTGTGAAGGTAGTAAGTACCAAAGAATACAATACTCACAAGGGGGTGCACTACATTTTTTATAATTAATTTTCATATATTATAGTTTGATATATCGTTATTTTGAATAACGTAATAAATGGCATACTGCCGTAATACCTAATTAACGACAAACATAATGTTATTATTGGTATAGTGGCCATAAGGTATATTTAAACTTCGTCTAATATAATTTGCCATAATTATTACATACTCTAAAGCATATTATTTGTTCTAACAAGTGACATCACATAATTATTAGTGTGGCATAAGGAGTGCATGACATGAATGGGTTAGGTTAGGTTGGAACTGCGACTCCGCATAAACGAATAACTGGGTCAAAATTGTTTTCGTTGTCTTATTTTTTGTCCCCAAAAAAGGTGACGGAATTAGTGATGTGCAGTTCCCAGGAATTTTCCCATGGGAAGGAAAATTAGGGGAATTTTGAAATTTTAGTATGTATACATCTTGTATTATTAGAAATTCCGTCAAAACCTGGGCCCTAAATCTTTTCACAATGCCATTAAACATTGAAACTCATCCAATGAAGAAAATTCCTTGGAAATTTTCCACAGTTTCCGGGAATAATTCCCTAATAAAATAAAAAAATAAAACAATTTTCACAATAGTACTTTTTTAATCATCAAAAAAAATAAAAATCATATGATAGTCTAATTGGCATATAGAATGTACATACAAATCAAAGATTACGACTAATTTAAACAGTAGTGTACAATTTTTTTACAATAGCACTTCTTTAATCAACATTAAAAATTACAATCTCCACAGTTTAATTTGTACATCGAACGCTCATAAAAATTTAAGATTAAAATGAGTATAAACAGCTTTTTTTATAAATATTGGACATTCTTACACAAATTGACTAAGCTCCACAGTAAACTCAAGCAGGCTCGTGTTGTAGGAACTCAGACAACGATAAATATAATATATAAATACTTAAATCATAGAAAACACCCATGACTCAGGAACAAATATCTGGACTCATCACACGAATAAGTGCCCTTACCGGGATTCAAACCCAGAACCATCGGCTTCATAGGCAAGGTTACTACCCACTAGGCCAGACCGGCCGTCTAAAGTAGGTTTATTTCATTACTAATATAGATTCTATTGTAAACTTACTTTTTCTTCAGTGCTCATAATGATCGACATTTCGGCTACATTCGGCTATGATGACGAATAATTAGGTTCACTATTCGATTCACTGCTGCTCTTATTTCTTCCGCGTTCTTTAAAATAACACTGTACGTCACTTGGTACTTTAGGGCATTTACCTAAATGCCAAGCAAACTTTGTCACATTCTTAAACAAATACAACAGTGCTGCAGTAATTGGAAGAATACGTCTCTTTAAGTATTATTGACAGTGTGAATGGTGAAATGTTCTAACACTACTCTTCTGCCTCATGATTTATGAGTAAGCACATGCTCATTATACCTAATACGTAAGAAGACTGAACGTGGGACACGATATTGTATCTTTTGAGGAGAAGTGAGATGGCCTATACAGGGTGTTTATTTAGTCACCTGCAATAATTTATGGGGTGTCTCTATAGGTCATACTGAGCAACTTTTACTATAGGATCAACCCCGGAATAGCGAAATAATTTGCTGGTTTCTTCATACATTTTAGCGGTCTGACCTTGAAATTTTCTATGGGAGATTTTTTTTTTCAGGATTTCCGTATTGGTCCCATACTCCCATAGTAAAAGTTGCTTAGTATGACATATATTCACTCCGTAAATTATTGCAGGTGACTAAATGAACACTCTGTATATTGAAAGAAAGAGATAGAAATATGAACGCTACAAAAACATTAAAAAAATATACACATACAATGCATCCAGGAAAAATAACATAAAATTATTGCATAAAAGTTTAAACATATCCAAATAATTTATACCTTGCATAAAAAAAAAAACTTTTTTTGTCGAAACTATTTTTATAACTAAATTCTAATTCGCCCAATTACAATAGCAATATTCCCCTGTTTTGGGAATATTCCCGGGAGCGAGGGAAATTTCCCGGGTATATTCCATAAGCGAATATTCCTGTTCCCGAGAAATTTCCCACGGCTCATCACTAGTCACGGAATGCAGCTTTTAGTATGAGATGGCATTTAGTTTTTATTATTTTTCATATAAAGTATAATGTATAGCTAAAAAGACACAAATAGGACTCAACTTTTTTATTTATTTGATAGAAGACATAGATACAAGCGTGACAGAATATTCAGAAACAAGACAACGAAATGAATTAGGACCCAACTACCTAGCAAAACGAGGGTTAGGTTAGGTTAGAACTTCGACCTACCGTAGAATAAAAAACCTCGCAAAAATGTGGTTTAGGTTAGGTTTGTACTGCGGCCCCCGCATAATCAAAAACCTTGAAAGAATAGGTTAGGTTAGGTTAGGTGGGATCAGGGGCGTAGCTACCGCCGTATCTGCCGTATCAATTATACGGGGCCCCCGGGCCACGGGGGCCCCCAACGTGCGTTTTTGTGAGAAATCTTTACCCTTCCTAAGGGCCCCCAAACAAATTTTTATACGGGGCCCCGCCAAGGCTCGCGACGCCACTGGGTGGGATGATAATCTGTACTTAGTTATACGGCCTGCGTACTACTTGTTATAAAAATTATGTAAATCTTAGCGTAAAGATTAATTAAAGATAAAGATCATTAAATTAAATATGACAAAATATGTTATAAAATATATGTATTTATACTTGATAAAAATATATAAATTATTACGTTATACAAAAATATAACAAGAGTCATTATAAAAGATGTCTATATACTACTTAAAAACTCTATTACAATAGGCATTATATTAATGACAGTTTAGATGAAATCACAATATAACAGAGGAAACGTATAATAATAATTACATTTTAACATATAATATTATATCAAATGGCATTATAACAAATATATGATAGATTTTTTATAATTATGTTAAGCATTACACACCCCTCACAAGTACATAGCAAATATAAGTTGATTTACATAAACACTATAATTCTGACATCTCAAAATGAACAATTTCGTTGTAACTCCCGCACGTTTGATTCTTGAAGACAGCATCATCTGGAGACTGATTAAGGAACGTTTTAAGGCGTATATCCACTAAGTGCAAGTAATATGGGGACAAAAAACCGGCGTGTCGTATTAGATTACTGGCAGTGACAGACGGACGGGCCGTTGCGCGAGATTAATGTGCCAAGTGACGAGTGGGACGACGTCCTGGCTTTGTTCCGATCTTGCACCGACCGAGCTCAGAGGAGCGTTCCTACCAGACCAGTGTAAATAGTCACAACAACAATTAGTTGCCGGATATCACACCTATACTGGTGGGCTGAAGCGAACGCTCGCCAGCGGTCGGTGAGCAAAGATAATACTTTCCTCTGGCTCCTTGAATTCACAAAAGGTTTGGTTTCAAGGGTTTCACTGGTTTAACTTGATCTCAAAAATCTATAGGCAGGTAATAAGTGGCGCAGGAAACGATAAAATTCTTAAGTTATACTTTACGTTATATTATGTTTTCCTTAATAGTTAATACCAGGACTTTTCAATGTGAATAGGCTTTTACCCAACTTGTTAGCTACTTGCATTAGTCATCACATTTTATCAGGCAAGCCAGGAGATTAGCAGTTCGTTAAAGTAAGTTTTAAGACGAACGTGTATATGTATAGTACAGGAATAAACCTATAATTAAAAATGCTTAGTAAATTTAAATCCAATAAAATCACCTTACGTAAATCGGGAATCCCACTGGTTTGCTCAGACGCTCACAATAAACTTTGTGAACAACCCGGGTCCGCGGCCTGGGAAGACATCACTCTCATTTATTTCGTGGACCGCTTCAAATTGTGAAAAATCCGACAAATTGTCAGAGGGACCGAGTTAAGAATGGTAGGTATTTGTTATTAGAGGGGCGTGAAGTTAGCTGGTTGTAAAGTTGCTTGCAATTGGATTACTTAACTGTTAGGGAAGTTCTAATAAAATAACGACGATTTATTGAATAAATAATATCTGCTGGTGTATTGTGTATCAACATTAATTTAAATGTCATGTAGGCTTATTGCGTATGGTATATTTACACATTTTTATGCTACGTCATACCAATTGAAAAAATACCGGAGACAAGATAGAAAACATTTAATATAATCGCTACTTTTTAGCTCTGCTAATAACTACATATAAACATAACGCGACTTGATTGAATGAAAGTTTATTTCGGCTCTCTTAGGCAATGGTAATATTGAATGAAGGTTCTACACTAATCTTCCCAGTGGTGCGTTGTTTTCGACTAATTGAAAAAAATATTCCCTCGCAAATACAGCGGTCTCGGCGCCGAATATAATTTTATTCCACTCGGCATCGAGACCCTTGGTCCGTGGGGCCCTGGCGCCTTAAGTCTCTTCAATGACCTGTCAAAGAGACTCAAAGACGCCATAGGAGACCGAAGAGCTGGCAGCTTCCTCGCTCAGCGTATTAGTTTAACAATCCAGCGAGGAAATGCTGCCAGCGGTACTATGCCTTTTTTAGATTTATTAGTTTTATTTTAGATTTATTTATCCTTATTTAAATTTTAGATTAGTTTGTAATTATAGTTTATACTTTAATGTTGTATATCATATTAAATACTTTTTAATTACGTATTTAATAATATTGCTGTAGGTAAAGTCACACAAAGATAAGTTGGCAGAGATTTTGACAGCCCAGACAGTGCAAGTCTTATTTTAAACGTCAAACTTCAGATGAAATTATGACGTTTACTTAATACTTGCACAGGCTGGGGCTATCAAAATTGCTGCCAACTTAGCTTGGTCTGACTCTAATAACGTAATCAGTTAAACTGGGAATTATGTTTTATGTTACATCTTTCGTATCAATCTACATCTAATTGTTAATAACGCCATATGCACTGCTACATTCAATACATACTTCTATCAAATACAAAGTACAAACTCCGAAAGCAAAGGTTTTGTAATGATCAGAGATGAGTCAAATCCGAGTTGAACTCATTTTAATTACAAGTTAAACACGGCGCGGCCGCAGCATTTAGCGGCTTCCTGTGCTGTTCTTGTCTTCTCTTATTGACCACTTGCTTCCGATAAACCAGTGCAAACATGGATCTCGCTTCCGTACAATTTGGACGTATCTCGAAGGCAAGATTAAACTGGTGATTGCTCGGTAATCGATGGGAACAATGCAATGCGCTCGCGCAACTAGGCCGCCTGATTTAATTTACAAACACTTCGTCTCAACTACGAGTAAATGACTAGTATAGGTTAAACTCGAAATTCAAACCAGTTATACGCGATTGGAGATCACATTATTCTAGTTAGGTGGGATGCGATTCAAGTTATTTGCTTATAACAGACGCACTGCACCGAGCTTATGTAAGTGATAACTGGCCCACGGTGGGGCTACAATCTATGCGATTGGTTTCTTGACCTTATGAACAATAGATAATATGTCGAAATAGACAAATTATATCAGAAATTTACTTCTCTTAGATGCAGATATGAGTTCTGCTCGAAGCAAAAATATTTTGTTACTTCTCAAACTGGAAAATAAAGTAAGATTAAATATCATATTTTTAAACTAATCCCAGAAATAATATAAGACTACTTCTTCTGTGGTCTAATTGTCAGTAAATCTAAAAAGATCATGTTACTTAATTATTAACCTTATTACTTAGGTACACCAGTTAAATCACTTAAATTATAGATTCGGTGAACACAAATTAAATCATATGAAATGTTCCATGAAGCAAGAGAGAGTTGTATGAATATTTCTTTGAAAAACCCTACCTAAAAGACTTACTCATTTCAGTTATGGAGGCTTCTTTAACTTTAAGCTGTTGATTATTTGTCATTCTGCAAGCACGATTAATTTCTTTAGACACATGATTTGATTGCGTACGGTATGCAATATAGTGACTCAAATGTCCTGTGCCCCCTTAAAAATGGAAATAACCAGTATTTTAATAGGTAGGCTTTGCTTTACAGCATCTTAAATACTGCTTTTAAAATGCAGGTACTAATAGTAATTAATTACCTCAATAAAACGGAATGGCGATATTCAGATACCAATTCTGTAGAATCGTGAGGCGAATTCATGATCGTATTTGTGTGGACAATTTGTTTATGCAATTAGAATCAAAATACCCTGCTTGTATACTTGAAACATGTGTACAGGTAGCATTGTGGGAGCTATCTTGATAAGGTTGTGAACTTATATTTACGACGTTATTCTTATTCGTAAGGAGCGTCCTTCGAATATGAGTTCCAGGGATCGGAACCGGTTTTTTGGAAAAACTTTGAAATAAAAAAAAAGTCCTATATACTCCAAATATAGGACTCGGATGTGTTTTTAGATAACGACTTTGTATTATTAGATTGCCCAATTAGAAAGGAAATAATTAACAAAGAACGAAAAAATACCGTTTTCGTTCCCATACAAAAAATACCGGTTGCCGATCCCTGATGAGTTCTGCTAAATTCACGAAAGCAGGCGATGAACGCAACTAACGAACGAAAGGCTCCCTGTAGTTAAGATGCCAAATCGTTTGCGTTACGACAACGAATTGTTTGACATGATGCCAACAGACATTTTCTATCACCGCACCGTGGACCGTCTGCAGGGTGTTCATCCTTTAAGAGGTATTTCCTCCCGCGGACGCTCCGGCTGTGGAATAAACTCCTTGCCAAGGTTTTTCCGAGGGGCTCTTCAATAAAGGTGTGTACAGGTTTCTAAAAGGTCGGCAATGCGCATGTAACAGCTTGCCATCGGGCAGGCTGTATGCTTGTTTGCCGCCGATGTGGTACTTAAAAAATCTGTCTCACTATCGCACTAATTTGTAAGAATGATAGAGGGACAGAAAGCGTTTCGTTATCGTAGCGCAAACGATTGGCGTCTTGGCTGTATGCCCTCTGTTCAAAGGGCTTACTTCAAAAATTTAAATTACGTTATCTGCCTTTCTATCACTAGTTATTGCATATACGAACGATAGAAAGGCAATTAACAATATTTATATTTTCCATTTTCGCGGCAGGCTCAGTACGGTCTTACACCCGTACACCCTACATACATACACCCGTTTTTCGTTAGTATCCATGCAACGTTAGAAGATATGCCACATCAGATAAATATATAGAGCTCTTTAGCTAACCCTAAATTCTTTATAAACATAAAAGTTGGCTTGGCCATGATTATCATAGCTAAAAAGCTCAACTTTTTCATGAGTCGTTGAGTCTATTTATTATAAACGCTGGTGTTGAGTTGCTGACCTCGAGAAGTCATGACTCCGCCACTTAGAAAAATTTGATCTACACAACTGAATCGACAAAAATCTGTTGAGAAATAAATAAATAATACAGACTGTCCAGAAGAGTATAAGTAACAAGAAAAATATTTTTTCCCAAGCTGAAACGGAATTCGCTGCGCTCGGTTTATCAATACTTAGTGCTGCTCGTTTTTTTTGTTTTCCAGAAACAATCTCGAAATTGTAAGCCAATAGAGACTATTATTTTTGCAAAAAATTCAATCACGAAAGTAGACGTTACATAGAACCTGCGTTTCACAGCCGATTCCGTCTAACCATAAAAATAGTATAGTAGAGTACCCTAGTAGGTATCCGGACAAAAAAGCTTTTCTGCCAGCTCTGTTGGCACAGGGTATTCACTATAGCGCGGAACAAAGCGTCTGGATCGTTAGCTAGGGAGCTACGCTTGTTTTACGCGCTGTGTAAACTGCAAGAGATATGCATTGTGTCGGTGCACTTGTAGCTGAGGTACAACACCAGTTTAGTAGTCCGGGGGAAATTTAGTTTACTAATATCAACAGTATATATATATATATATATATATATATATATATATATATATATATATACCCTGCCCTGCATTAAAATACTATAAACTTGCCTTGATTTTATTTGTACATGTTGAAACAGATTGCGGAAGATGTATTGAATACGTCAGAAATAAAGATTTTTCAATATGTTCAGTGAATGCATTAACTGCTAAAACGTTTAAGGGATAAACAACTGTTTATAATTAGTCGAAATTTGTTTTTAAAATTTGTCTATGATCCCCACCGTGTGTCAGGTTTTTTTCACACTCAACACAGTCCCTTGCAGTGCATTGCAATAGTATATTGCAGGTGGCTGTACTCGATTAATTGATAAAGCACATGTCTTCTTGAGAATGAATGTCGATTTGATGTACGGCCGGCGGCAGAGGTCCCCGTCATTGACCCATTTTCATGATTAGCCTATCTGACTACTAGCCCACTAATGGCCAACATCCTGCCGCTCTCAATCTGTACAGAATATACTTCTAAAATTGGAATTTGATGACAGCATGACATGACATCAATTCTATCAAGGATTGCGTGCTTTGTAAGATGTCCAAGTTCTTATTTAATATACCAAATAGCTTAAACATCCAAAAGATACCAACCCTTGTTTATATGATATATGAAAATGAGTAAGCGTTTTTTTTATTACTCTTCTTGATTAGTGACTAGATATGATTCATCCAATTAGCCCAATACTACCTACAGGTAGGTTGCCGAAATACAACTCGGCTTCAAGCAACTTATCTTAACTTTAAATAAAACAATAAACAGCAGAACGAGAAAAAGATGCCAATTTTCTTCATGCTGTTCATATACAGCTTGTATTAAGTATGTTGTAATAACATTTCATATGTTGTAACAACATTTCATATTTATGTATGTAGATATTGGTTGCTGTAATTTATAATTTTCATAAGAAATTGAGTACCTATACTAGCTTTGTTTCAAACAGATAATATCAGTAGCTAATGTGTAGCTATTACAGCACCGGATGTCCTTCGGTAATCCGTGATTTTAAGCTTATACCGGTCGCCGTGTTTGCATCCAAATACAGGTACATAATGAATGATATCGCAATTATGTTAATTCTAATTTATGTGATACGAAGCGAAACTATTGTTTATTCACGAGATCTGGGGACTGATTTTTTAATTTCGAGCGCTTGAATTCGTCACTTGAAAATCTGTGGAAAACGGCGAATTGATATTTTAGAAATACGAGCAATAGACATTGGGAATCTAGTGGTATTGACCACTCGTTTTCAATTAGTAGAATTTAAATGCCTAGTCGTGGAGATAAATTGAAGGGAATTACACGAAATCGAGTACTCGAAATTCAAAAATCGGCCCCCTGCTGTCGGTTAAATTTTGAATATAATAATAATAAATTCTTTATCTGTTATTTTAGAAGTTACAGGGGGGGGGGGGGCACACATTTTTTTCACTTTGGAAGTATATCTCGCGCAAACTATTCAGTTTAGAAGAAAATGATACTAGAAACCTAAATATCATTTTTGAAGACCTATCCATAGATAGGTGATAGATACGTACGGGTTTGATGAAAAAAAAATTTTTATTTTATTTTATGACGTATTAAAAAAACTACTTACTAGATCTCATTCAAACCAATTTTCGGTGGAAGTTTGCATGGTAATGTATATCATATATTTTTTTTAGATTTTTCATTCTGTTATTTTAGAAGTTACAGGGGGGGGGGGACACATTTTTTTCACTTTGGAAGTGTCTCTCGCCCAAACTATTCAGTTTAGAAAAAAATGATATAAGAAACCTCAATATCATTTTTAAAGACCTATCCTTAGATACCCCTGACGTATGGGTTTGATGAAAAAAGATTTTTTGAGTTTCAGTTCTAAGTATGGGGAACCCCCAAAATTTATTGTTTTTTTTTTTTCTATTTTTGTGTAAAAATCTTAATGCGGTTCATAGAGTACATCTACTTATCAGGTTTGAACAGTATAGCTCTTATAGTTTCGGAAAAAAGTGGCTGTGACATAAACGGACAGACAGACGGACATGACGAATCCATAAGGGTTCCGTTTTTTGCCATTTGGCTACGGAACACTAAAAACAAGAGACTTGTAAACTTGTATTAACTTTTGGTGCGTGGCAATTATCCTCTGCATGTTCACATCGATAATACTTAGAAGATGTTAATGTAAGCCTTTAAGAAGCCACTTCGCTTTCTTCTTTGGCACGCGTCTATTGATACTTCTTTTTATAAGACGATAAGCACCGATAATCACTTCACATTTTGCTAGATTTACCTAAACACGCTACGTGAATCATAATAGATATTGTAAGTTCCGAAATCTAATTTTTTACCATTTTATAATGCTACATTTCCCTGGAAAACATGACCTGGAAAACATGACTTCAACAAATGGTTTGCCGTCTAGATCTCAGACGATGATAACATGCATATTGGTTTCATGAATTTAGCTCTTGTAGGGCACCTTTGTAGTCTGACTGAATCACTTTATTTGGGTCTTTTTACGGTTTTAGGAGAACTTATGAAATTTGCACATTGAGTCAACTGACAATGGTTTCTTAGGTCGCTGTTTGCATTGTGCATTCCGTAATCAGTGTCGGGGGTTCATTAACATGTTCTTTATTAACATCGCCTTCTAGCTAACTTAGGTAATAAGAGATTATTTAACATTTTTCTTTTTAAGAGATAAATAAATACCTTCTTTATTTATACTGATGAAGATACTTATTATTATTATTTTCCTGATACTTTCCTAATGTTTAGAAAATCTTATTAAATTTTTCCTTTAGTTGTTTCTTTAATGGCTGCACACATTTTAAAAGGGAATATTTTGATTCAGGTTTTCTTACTTACTACTGTTCCGGTTACATGGTTTGCATTGTACTGAATATGCATATAAACTAAAGCCGCTAAAGACGGAATACTCGCACCGGAAATATCGACTTGCGGGATAAATATAGAACTGCAGAAAAGGATGACCATAGTTATGTCCCTCTGTGACAAATTGGCTGAAATGAGACAAATATACTTCTGTAATTTAGGCTCAATTTTGCTTTGCGAATCTTGACTTGTATCAAAGAAGGGCTTAATACTTTTAATTAACATCGTGTGTTACTTAAACCTCATGTATTATTGTTCCTTTTGTGCCATGTCATGTCTGTATTTTGGAATGTAACAAATTAATAAAAGTATATTGCTCTAACATCGCCTCTCTTTATTTGACAACATACAGGACATACCTATATTTAAACTATTCACATGATAAATCTCTATTTAGAAAAATACAGACCAAACCTATAATGCTTTAAAGGCCATGAAATATGTAAGTAACTGGTTCTCGGTATTCAAGAAACTGCAGCAGGTACCTAAATTAAATAATCAATAGACTTGTCCTCTTTGTCCGACTCGATCCTCGAGGAAAATCTTCTGACTAAAATTGAGTTACTTACCTATTTATTTGTATTCAAAGTAAACGAAGATTCTAATTAAGAGTTGTAATTCGTTTAATAATGACTAGTTTACAAGATGCAATTGCAAGCGGAACCAAGAATTTAGTATTCTTCACACGTTACGTTGAGATCGTGAGGTCCGGACAATATTCGGCGTACTGTTCCCGTGAGTCAGATGTTGTATCCGCTCCTTACTTTCCACTAAGCCACAGTATTTCAGTCCTTATGCCATTGTAATAAAAACCCCCTAGACTACAACATACGAAATTGAATGTCCGCACCGCATGTCATTACCGCTTTCCATTGTCATTCTAAATATGTCTGCTGTTATATTTTTAGAGTCTTCTTTTGGGATCTTTACGACGTCCGATGTAACGATGACCTATATTTCTGGGCGAAAGGATTGTATTTTATCGAACATCTGCCAAGTTCAATGATCACAACTGAAGATAGTGTAGCAGTCACGTACTTACGCTTACGTATGCAAAACGTGACCCAAACTTAACCTCTTAAGGCCCAGCCATAGAAATTAAAAATCCAAAATTTGCCACTGGAATTTGAACCTATAGTGCACGGAATACAGTAGATTTTATTTTGTTTGAAAATTGCACGAAACAAAACAAATGCAACTCTGTCCTAATTGAATATGATTTAAATTTCATCGAACTGAATAAGTCCTATAGGTAGAACCTTGGGCCTTACGAGGATAAAACGAACGGAGCGTATCAAAACTCAGTGTTATCTCAGTGGCATTTTTTTCAGTTCGTAATACTGTCAAAGTCTACCAAATACATATCTTTATGAAACAAGTCAAATTTAATTATTCCAACAAGTCCATGCCGTGTTAAAACTTAAATTAACAAGTTGCAGTTCATATATAACTTCAATTAGAGAGAAGCTCGTGATAACAACGATGACAAATGTTTTAATTTTCTGCGTCTGTAACTACTCGTGGAGACACTGTTCTAGACAGCTAGATTTTATTAATATCTACCTTAATTAGTAAACGTTTTCAAGAAAAAAAATACTTACTTACTTGGGTATTTTACATTAGACTCCTGTTTTAAAAATACATCTGGTTTTTATAGTTAAAATGTATTTCTAAGTAACATTCGTTAAGTGCTAACATAGTTCATTCGACTCATAAAATTTGAATGATTTATCTTTACATGTTTCACTTTTCATATAGGTATTATTTTTTTAGCTTTGTATTTAATTTCCGCTGAAAATAAAAATAAATAGATCTTAATATTGAATTCAATATAACATATTGTATGAGAATCACTACTAAATAAGAAACGCGTAAGGTCCAAGCTTAGTAAGTACGTCATAATCCTGACAGATTTGCATCACTTGTGCTATAAATGACATTCGCGGAAATCCTAGGTCTTTGTGTTCGTTCCCTTTGAATGTTAATGGCATTGTCCTTAAATTATATTCATATGGGCACACCTCGTTAGGCTTCTCATTGCAACTCTGGTTACTCGCCGTGCAACCTTAAAAGTGCAAACCGCTCTGCAATATGGTCAAGTTAACTCGGGGTGGTTATTAACAACGATAACAGAACTTTCGCCAAGCTACCAGTATTTGTGTGTTCTTCGATAACGCATGACTATTGCGGAACCCGAGGTTACACTTAGACTGGTTAGCATGTACTGTCTGCGCTGGGTTAAAAATAACAGCGCAGACCTGATATGTCACATTGCTCGTGGACGGTCATAATAAAAATGCTGTTTTTATGTCACTGCTTGTTTTAATCAACATTATCTCGCGTTTTTCTTTTAAACTAGTATTATCCGTAATTATAAAATGTACTGATTCTCATTTTATGTAGTTGTAGACAGACCTACCAGAAAATAGATACACAAATAAAATGTATTATATTATTCTACAGTACCATTATTGATGTTTCATAAGGTTGTGTTCATGATTTAACACAAGAGGATCTAACTTGCATTTTATTAACTCGCCATCTTCATGTCTTAGACCACTTTTCGAAGTAACGACATAGAGTCTGTACAAATTTCGATAAATGTGTGTTTATATGAAAGGCTAAGTCCGTACCTATTGTCCTGGCGCAAAAATGCTAAGAACGTATCACGAGAGATCGCCTAAACTCTCGCCAAGCATTCCAATCCATTCCATAGTCACCTCCTCTTTAGCAAAGTCACGTAGAGACTATTTATTAAGAAATCGTCCTTTTTTACCTGATTAAGGATTAGTAGTTGACAGCCACCCCGAAATAGGTAAGTTACAAATTCAACTCAATAATAGTTGATATAATAGATTGGGACGGCGCTGCAGTCGGCGCGTGCCATATATCTATTCTAAGTTTAGTCAAGGGTAGAGGGGAGAGGGAGGGGTATGCGCTTGCGACGAACTATAAATGTAACGGGCCACTTTCACTGCGGCACGGGAGGGCGGCGGGCATGACCCGACAAGTGAACCAAGGGATCAGCTGATGGTATGAGAATGAGTTTGGGTTGAATAGCTGCCGAGTTAAACAGGACACTTAAATGCTAATTTGGTTTTATTGTTTCCGGTTGTTAAGGGTTCCTAAATAATCGGTGTATGTATATGTATAATTGAAAATGTGTAAATTTATTAAATGTTAAAGAAACATATTGCCTATGTATCTTATATCATCTTAACAACTAAAGATCTTCTTAAAAGGTTCTATGCTAGTTACATATTGTCAATGTATAGCATAGGTATTCGAATCACGTGCGTATGTCATTCGTACATTGGACAAGGTGAGACATGAAACACTTATGCCAGAGAAAGGTGCCTCCATGATTGATGAATTCGAAATGTGGTATGCGAACTTTCAGTGTCTGTTGTGGATGGGTTATTGATAGGTATTTTATTAATCGCAGTGCAACTCGCTATCATTTATGTATACTGTAAATGTAGGCGCAAATTACGTAAGTGAGTGATGTCAAAATCAGAACAAATTGACATCCATTTGTAACTTCGAATCGGCCTTTTAGTAATGGTTTGCTACATCGTGCTTTTTGCTTTGTGTGTTGTGTGTGTATATAAATATCTTTATACAAAAAAATGCTTGATATGCTGATCATCATTTTCTGACAATATCGCATTAGTAATTGTAACATATGCAGCCGACATGTAATCCGTGGCATGCACGAGTTTATGGTGACTAATAAGGGAAACAAATATTAACATCATCACAAATGTTCGGTAAAGTTTACTTACAATTAGATGAATAATATTGGCCATGCATTTTTATAAGCGCGTGGTTGCGTTCATTACTCGATAAAGATAAGATAAAGATATTTGTCTCAATCTTTGTCCCTCACTTAATCACAGGATAAATACGCTCTAACTATATCTAAAGAGGGCTTGATCACATATAAAAAATACTTATCGTCTTATCTTTTCGGAACAAAATGGGATTCGAAACTTTAGGGTGTGCGAAGTTTTAGGGTTTCGTACCCGAAGGGTAAAACGGGGCCCTATTACTAAGACTCCGCTGTCCGTCCGTCTGTCTGTCCGTCTATCATAAGGCTGTATCTCATGAACCGTGATAGTTAGACAGTCGATATTTTCACAGATGATCTATTTCTGTTGCCGCTATAACAACAAACACTGAAAAAGTATGGAACCCTCGGTGGGCGAGTCCGACTCGCACTTGTCCGGTTTTTAAAAGGATTTTTCACAATGAGCGCACTTAAAACTGCTAATGTGACAAACCTTTTGTATTTTGTCTTTTAGGAGGTAGCATTTGGAAAACGGGAACTTAACGGCACGTGCGAAACAATAAGACACCTAATAAGTTCTTCAAAATAACAAAATTCGGAATACAAAATTAAAGATTTGAAATTATAGGTATATAACTTATAGGCACTAAATGGTTAAAAAGATACGATATACAGTTGAACACCGATCATAATTATTGTCCTAGGTTATACTGAACAAATAATATAACAATCTCTTTATTTACAATAACAATATACAGAATGGATATATACAGATGATTACTATAACTAGCTTATATCTAAAATAGGCCCTTGAGGCATTGTACCAAGGATGCTGGCGGCATTTCCTCGTTGTATCGCAATACTGATACGTTGTGCGAGAAAGCCGCCAGCTCTTCGGTCGCCAGTTACGTCAACCAGACGTTTCGCGATTTCTCCAAAAAACTTGTGCGCGCTGGGACCCCATGGACAAATAATTATAAAAAAAAAACCAAACTCATGCGGGCTGTATAATGTAGTGAGTATCGGCAGGGAGCTCAATGGTGCCCTATCGTAGGGAAATATTCGGAAAGGTCGACGCGCAGCGCGCACCCCCGCGTATAAATAGCGGGCGCAACAGGGGTTGTAAAATGCAGGAAGACGCCCTCCCAATATTTCAACATATTACTACTAGCCTAAAACTAGTGACGCGTTATGGAATTAAATATTTTACTCGGTATGGAATAAAGCACTAATTTCTATACCGGTCAGAAAATTCGGGATTAAAATAAAAACTATCAGATATAAACAAAGTTAGGGCCGAAACAATGCCGAAATACCTATATAAGATTGTCTGTATACTTTTAATACATAATGTTATGTAAGTATGTATACTAATAAAAAAAATGTGTAGGTAATGAGGAATGATGTTAACAACGTATTAATCGTACTGTCTTGTTAAATCGATTAAATAACGTAGCGTGACTAATACTGGAATAATCAATTAATTTAATGTTATACATTCCATTTTAATAAAAACATATACTTCGTAAATCATATTAAACAGGTACATTAAACATGCTAATGGCAATATGCCAAACCGCGGTAACAGTACAAGTTTTAAACATGCCATAGCTCATCATCATACAGACAGACTCACTAAACGCCTGCATACAATTTACCTTCTTACTAAAATCAAGTAATAGCAGAAATGACTTGCCCCTGCTAAGTACTATGCAATAACGCCCACAAACACAACTACCCACAATAACAGGTACACCGGCTATTAAGCAAGCTTTTCTAACATTTATTCACCATTCATTCACAATGTACTAAAACCCCATGCACGTGCCGCGTAGTAGAGCTATTCGCGCGCTGAGATATGAAATTTGGGTTCCCTACATTTCGCAATATTTTTTATCGAATGTGTAGAGTATTATCGGCGATTTATTTTTTCACATTGTTTTTCTGCATTTATAACTTACCTGTACTTAACTAGTATTGGGGATTGCACTATAAAAATAGAACACAGTAACAACAACAGACTCTCTTATTCTCTTGACTCTTCATTTTATATTGATTATTTACAAAATGGTTAAAGAAACTACGTATTGGAATAAAAAAAACTATATGACGACGTTTTTCTTGCTTTTTATAATCGATGAGTGTCGTTTTTGTTTCAATTGAACAAATCTAGCTTATAAAAATATGATAACGAATATCCCATAGGAAGATACTTGTCAACAGCATCCATTGCCCGCAGCCGGGTAAAAATATGCAAAACGTGGGTGAACCAAGAATTTGTATACCTATTTTCATTGGAGGTCGACACAATACAGCAGGCGGGAAGCGCAATCGATGCGAGGTCGATGACACGGGAACTGACCTTTGCTTTCGACACAGCTGATCGAACATACTCGTATGGTCACACAACACTGTACAAAAATTAGAAAAGGATCAGCACCACAGACGTGTGTTTAGATAGATGTTACGTGTGCCGTGATTTGTCTACAAATTTAGCGTGATAATTCTTAGCGATATTACAACTCTATTTTAGCGTGTAGCAAAAGACATATGAACGGTGAAACGATGTTTATCAGTTTTAATGTTAAAATACTATAATAAAATCTTAATTATGAAGACCCAATATAAAAAGAAACTTTTCTGGTTGTTTTGAGATAAATAAGACATCCTAGAAATAAAACATCGACATCGGACCTGCCGAAATGTACCATAAGCCTATTTTTTAAGTTAAACATGCAATGCATTTGGTGCATTTGCGTGATCTACTTTAATACGTCTGTGATCAGTACTCAGTCAGTTTTAAATGAGTAAGTTCATTAGACGCATAAAAACGCTGCCATCGTAAATAAAAAGTTTGATGGCAAGCACATCATTTTATCGTTGACTTCGTTTACAAACAAAACAAATTCAATGCATCGTATTTACTCTTGTTCGAGTGTTCCGTCACTGTTTTTGTGGTTCCTTATTATAGGCGGTCCGTCTGTTTTCTTTACAAACGAATCAATGAGTGATAGTGATGGCGCCGATTGTTCCGTGGAAAGCCTGAGTCACACATGACAGGTGTAGTAAACTGAAAGTAAATATGTAACTGCAAAACTTCTATTTACATTACGAGTATAACAGTTTTTTTTTGTACAATACAGTTATCGAACATGTTTTTGAAGGGAAGATTGATCGTGTTCAAGATGGATCTCTTCCGTCTTACATAGTCGAAACGCAATGTTAACATAGGTGAGATTCTCACTTTATTCGGAGACCGGCCACGATTTTAGTATATTTAGCGTATAATTACTATTATTAGCGCAGGTATTGGAAATTCTTGGCTTTGAACGTACACATCCACATTTGGCGACTCTTTTGAGAACAAATATTTGTAACTAATATTTATTGCACAATTGGGAACACAATTTATATATTTTTTTTACGGAACGAAAGACAAGTGTGTAGCTAAACGCGCGTAAACGATTGAAGTCTTTTGTACTGTTGACAGCGACCGAAGGATGTGATTTTTTTATATTTAATTTTAATTTTCTTAACGTTGTAACTGGATAGAGATTTTTGAGAATTTACTTCCTTTAGTGCCTAATACAGTTGGACAGCACTGAACTCGACGAGTTGAAAGAAATGCTACGCTTGGCACACGGCCACCAAACAAGGAAAGAGCTAATTACTTCTCTTTTTGACAATAACAAACTCTACTTAAATTAAGATCGCCGTTTTGATATTTCTTCTGTAATGAGTGTTATGTGATTTGTGTATTCCCAAGTTAGTTATTTTATTTGTGATTTTACTTGTACTTAGTTAGGAAAGGGTTCTTTCTTAGGCACAGACCAAAATAATGTTAAAGGTCACTAATGATTTCCATGTACGAGACTTAATATAGACGACGGCCGCTCTCTGAATGAGAAATGAGATCCAGATTATGACATTTTCTAAAAGTAATATGTAGGTACAGTCAAGTGCAAAAATATGTATCGAAAGAATCGTCTCATAAATATGGTACTACGCTCTTATTACACTGGAATAAGATGCTATGGGACATATTTCTGAGTAAGATGTGTACACCCATATTTTTACACTTGACTGTACCTATTCTTATTTGTGATGATAAAGGAGGGTGGATTAATTGGCACAAGCGATTTACCGGATAGGTTATTCTAAGTTGTAAAACTTTTACTATAGATGGTAGTCCCACATCTTTGTTTGAAAAACGTTATCGCCGCAAAAAGTAGTGCTACTCAGTTGAAATGTGACTAATATAGTTTTTTTATACTAAGTTCCTGAATTGCAGATCATGAAGGTTTTGTTATTGTTGATGATTTTGTGTGACGATATTTTAGTTTTTTATTCGTTTTCTTATGTTTTTTTGTATCACAATTTTTTTTTAACAGTGAGATGTGTGTGTCTCGCCATACAAATAATGGAGTATATAAAACAACCTTTCCAATGCTATGTCGCTTATTCTTATTGGTTCATGGGCCAGTGTCCATACAATTCTGCTCATCCTCCTTTATTGGTAGGTACAGTCCGCATCTAAAGCAGCGGATGAAACAACGCACTAAAAATATCTGCAACGCTTCAATACTTTTCCAAATATAATTATCTCTACAGTTCGTGTTCGAAAGTATCTGTTACAGTCTATTGATTCTGGTTCTGCGTACAAAGACATACGACGTGTTTTTTTACTCCTATAATTTCAAGGATGCATTCCTGGGCTTAAATTGAATACCTTTGCCGAATACACCGATATTCTAATTAATTCCATTTTGGAGATAATTAACAATTTTTTTTTATACAGTCACGGTCCCTACCGACGTGTACACTTTTAGGGCTTGTTTCGATATGATTTAGTGTTTAGTATTAAATAAATATTATCGGGACATTTTTACACAAATTGATTAAGTCCCAACAGTAAGCCAAGGCTTGTATTTGGGTACTCAGACAACGATATATATAATATAAAAAGACTTAAATACATTGAAAAGATCCATGACTCAGGAACAAATATCTGTGCACATCACACAAATAAATGCCCTTACCGGGATTCGAACCCAGGACCATCGGCTTCATAGGCAGGGTAACTATCCACTAGGCCAGACCAGTCGTCAACCGGTGGTCGGTGTATTAATTAATTCATTTGTTACTAAACTTAAGTACTATCTTGGATGTTTATATGTCATATGTATAAAGTATATATTGATATGTTACAGTTTTCAATTGTTTGGTTGAGTTAATTATAATACCTATGGTACAACAACGCTATATGCAGCATTTAATTACTTTTTTATGAAAAAACAAAAAAAAATAGCTATTATTTATTTATTTAATGTATAATATTAACTATGCCATTTAGTTAACTTATATGTACTGCCATCAAGCGCAATCGTATGTAGATATATCGGAGCTGACATGGCGCTCTTAAATATCTGAAAATGCCTCTATTGTCAAGGCGTGTTCAGATGTTATTGAGCACCTCGGCCGCTCCTATATATCTGATGGCCACTGTACTAAGGCATATCCGAAGTTAAAAGAGTTCAAAAAAGCGGCCAAGTGCGAGTCGGACTCGCGCATGAAGGGTTCCGTACAATTTAAGACGTATTAAAAAAAAATCTTCTTACTAGATCTTGTTCAACATTTTACCACTTTGGACACACATTTTACCACTTTGGAAGTGTCTCTCGCGCAAACTATTCAGTTTAGAAAAAAATGATATTAGAAACCTAACTATCATTTTTGAAGACCTATCCATAGATACCTTACACGTATATGTTTGATGAAAAAAAATTTTTTTAAATTTTATGACGTATTAAAAAAAATTACTCACTAGATCTCGTTCAAAACAATTTTCGGTAGAAGTTTGCATGGTAATGTATATCATATATTTTTTTTAGATTTTTCATTCTTTTATTTTAGAAGTTACAGGGGGGGGGGACACACTTTTTTTCACTTTGGAAGGTTCTCTCGCGCAAACTATTCAGTTTAGAAAAAAATGATATTAGAAACATTAATATCATTTTTGAAGACCTATCCATAGATACCCCACACGTATGGGTATGATGAAAAAATTTTTTTTATTTTTATTTCATGACGTATTAAAAAAAAACTACTTACTAGATCTCGTTCAAACCAATTTTCGGTGGAATTTTACATGGCAATGTATATCATATATTTTTTTTACATTTTTCATTCTGTTATTTTAGAAGTTACAGGGGGGGGGGGACACACTTTTTTTCACTTTGGAAGGTTCTCTCGCGCAAACTATTCAGTTTAGAAAAAAATGATATTAGAAACATTAATATCATTTTTGAAGACCTATCCATAGATACCCCACACGTATGGGTATGATGAAAATTTTTTTTTTTATTATTATTTCATGACGTATTAAAAAAAAACTACTTACTAGATCTCGTTCAAACCAATTTTCGGTGGAAGTTTACATGGCAATGTATATCATATATTTTTTTAGATTTTTCATTCTGTTATTTTAGAAGTTACGGGGGGGGGGACACACATTTTACCACTTTGGAAGTGTCTCTCGCGCAAACTATTCATTTTAGAGAAAAATGATATAAGAAACCTCAATATCATTTTTGAAGACCTATCCATAGATACCCCACACGTATGGGTTTGATGAAAAAAGATTTTTTGAGTTTCAGTTCTAAGTATGGGGAACCCCTAAAATTTATTGTTTTTTTTCTATTTTTGTGTAAACATCCTAATGCGGTTCATAGAATACATCTACTTACCAAGTTTGAACAGTACAGCTCTTATAGTTTCGGAAAAAAGTGGCTGTGACAGAATCGGACAGACAGACGGACATGACGAATCTATAAGGGTTCCGTTTTTTGCCATTTGGCTACGGAACCCTAAAAACACGCTGTATGTATTTTTGTTAAGCTGCTAGACAATGGTAAATAGTTTTGAAGCGTAGTCGGATCCACTACTTTTGATGCTGTCATTGCTGACTGAACTCTCGTGTAGTATAGGAAGAGATTCAATATTTTGAAGTTGTTATAAAAATTGTTTAGTTATTTTTTATGGTTATAAATGATAACTGTCCCTTACATAACTGGGGTGCCGTTTGTACGGTTGTTGTATAAATGAAACAATAATAAAAATGATTATTAATCATTAGTTATGATCGTTGTTGTCGACAGTCATTGGTTTATACGGGAATGACTCCTCCGACTAAATCACAAGGTACCAACACAAAATAAAGCAATAAGAATGTTCACTTAACCACAACTGCGGCAAATTATTATAAGATAAGAAAGAATACACAAATTGCTAATAGATGAAAAAAGTCACAACAATCCCATCCTTGAAAGGTACTGATAATAGTGATGATATGTAACGACAACTTGATCAATTTTGATTGTTACTTACTCATTTAAATACCCACATTCTTACAACGTAGCCGAAGCACGAATTATGATAATACTCTATTTATTTTTCTCGTGTAAGAGAGGAGCATATTATTCACATGTGTACTACGTCATAGTAATCTCGGAAATTGCACCCCTGAGCTTGCACAATACGTGGGCTGTTATTTCTATAGCTTAAATAATAAATAGCTACATCGCCTCAGGCGATAAAGTATACGCGTAAATTTGAGATTTGTAACATATATCAAATAATATTAAAGTTATAATAGGTAATGGATATTTTACTGTAAAAGAAGTAATTTACGCAGGTAACGTAGAAAAAAGATAACTAGTTATTTATTTTATAAAAAACTAATGGAATATTTGTTAGCAAACAGACTTTGAACGTGAAATTGAATAAACTCTGAACTGAAGTTATTAACTGTGAAACGGTTTCATTGCACATTTCTATTTCACATTTTCAACTACTCAAAAGTTGTTTACCTGTAATTTTTTTTTTTTAAATATGATGTATTAGAATACATTGTATCGATATACCTAGGTATATTGAAAGTCGATAAATGAGAAGTCCCTAATGACAATTGAAACTGCCACGAGAATTCGGGCCTCTGCATATGACTTTACAAAAATTACAATTGATAAGTGATTAAAATTGTCATTATGATAGTGCAAAAATCTTCCAATTTTTCCCGAATTACCGCTCATTTTTAAATATGAGCAAAATGGGGTTGTTATGTTGGTTGGTTATGCTGTTGTTGTTATTTATTAAACTAAAATTAAATTAACTATGAAATTGTGACGTATGGTAAGTTTTAATGTTTTCACTGGGCCAAAACCTCCAATGTTAAAATTAAAGATTTCACGGTATGCATAATAATGTATGGATGGTCATTCTGTACATTTGTTCTGTGGCAACGAGCTGAACTAGAGCTTTCATTGCGACCGGTGAACGACTTGTTTATTGACTCGACATAACGAGCGCAATCTGTGATTCAATCAATCAATATCTATTCGCTCGTGACGTTAGGTATTGTCGTTATTTGCTATACATTGCCGTGTTTTCTATACTATTCAAAATAATGGATATAAAGTGTTTTTAATTGGCACATACTCACTTGAGTAACAAGCATGATTCATGTACAATTTCCAGAAATCAGAAAATCAGAAGATAAGAAATCCAATTTCAATTTCAATTTATCTTCTGTTACAGCAGCTAACAGCCTACTCAAGTTATAAAATTAATATGAAAATTAATCAGGCATTAACGAAATATTTATTGATACAACGAAATGTAGGTAAAACATAATAAAAACACTTTAATTATAAACTTAAAATTAAAATAATTACCCTAATTCGTGATCGCTCGGTAGGGTGCTCAAAAGGCTGGCCTCATTGCCCGCTGCGCTGGGTAGCAATGATGAGCGAAATATTGACCAGCCCTCTGGTCATCTGAAACCTCTATATAAGGCCCGTTGATAGCTCTTTATAGAGGCGACGCGCTAGGCCTCCACGGCTCCAGTGTTTTAACCCCAAACACTCCAAATATGTAGCTACTACCGAGAGTGACATACTCGTACTTGCGACGTCAGAGGCTTTTGGCCGAGGCAGCCGCATCAGCGTCAACTTTGGTATTTGGAATATGGGACGGCGCCATGCAGGGTATCTACGCCAGGTACTACCTTCGACAGGCCTCTTGCCATCGACCCTGGCCCAACCGTTGGACATCATTGGCGTGGCCAGCATTACGGCTGAGAGGCCCTGGTGGCAAAGACTACTTGTCTGGATTAAGGTTTAAGGATTAAGGTTTGTCTGGTAAGTATCTAAAATAACTAGGTAACTAGGAAGCGGTTTCTTGTTAGAAGACAGAGATGCTAGTCCCTTATATTTATTTAAAATATCATCAAGATATTTTTACGTTAATATTCTGGGCGCAAAATTGCTTTGGCGTGCTGCATCCGCATCGCAAAATTGATTAAGGAACGCAAGCGATGATTGCAAAATGGTGTTGAATGTGAGTTAGCCAAACAAAGCCAAGATCCAGGAAGAGGCAACTGTATAATGGCAATAATCGTTAACTGCCGCTTTATTGGACGGCACGTGGTCATCATCGCGCCGGCGCCGACCTGCGATACCATCTCATGTTGATTTTAGATGGATTGCCTGCAGAAGACAAAGCTCATCGCATTTTTGGCAAAAGAAAAAAAAGTAAGAACCTAGTAATATTCCTGTTAGGTAATACGTAATGCCTACCAATAGGTCATATAGCAATAGAGATAGTATAGTACAGCCCGCGTAGCCAACGTGCCTATCGTTCACGCTCCGTGGCGAACGATACGCAACTGTTACAGTCGCACTAATAAAGAAGAGTGATAGAGAGAGATAACTACGATACGCTACGGAGCGTTAACGATTGTAACGTTGGCCACGCGGCCAGTACAAACTTTTTAAATGTAATTGCACTGAAACTTAGTTATTCCAAGTAGCGTTGACAATGGATTACATGGGACGATCTTGCCAGCTAGACCCGGCTATCAATGCAGACCGAATGTAGTCTGAGAGGACTCTGCAATACCGCAATCTTACGAAAATTAACTGTTTACAAAATAATATAGTCCACGATAAAAGTTGTATCAAAAGTGAGATTGTTCAACTTAAAGTGCAAGATTAAGTTTATGTATCAAAATACTCAATGGACTTGAGCACGCTGCGCGCTAATCGTGTCGGCGCCAACCTGAGATTACCATCGTATGTTGCCTTTAGATGTGTCTTCAATGATATCTAAAACTAGCAGCAAGTCTAAGAAATCATAATCCGAAATAATATCGAAGCCATTTTTTAAATAACTGAAGTAACAAAATTGACATTTTATGGACACATTCCTCTGAGATGCTAATTATTCTATTTAATTGATATGCTTAATTAGCATTACAATGTAATGCCACGTTATTACAACTTACCTACTAGACAGGTAACTACATATGTCGAAATGAACTAAAGTTGTTGTTTAAAGTTTAAATGAAGTTTATTTTGGGCGAATATTTCATAATATTACAGAATAATTGGTATATAACTTGCGCTTTGTATACATTTTGAGAAAAGGTGGGTACTTTACTTTCTTTCGCTTTCTAAACCTCGAATACGTGAGTCTTCTGCTAATAATTGTTACTTTAAGAAAAACACTGCAACGTTACTTTAATAGAGATTCGTTTCTAGGTTTCGTTTCAATTAAATGTTTACAAAAAAGTACCTATTAGTTACGATTACTTCATGTTTATGGAACTTAAAAATAAAAGCTATGCGTGTTATTATTGTGCTAATATTATAATAATAATACCACTGTATTAAGTTAAGTGGTTGTTTATTAATAGCACCCCAGAGCGTGGTGCAGACGATTGAAAAAATTAAGCGCTCTCCCTCTACAATGAAGTAGTTTATACTGCAGCTCATAAAATAAAAATAATATTCCAAGTTTGTAAGTTTCAGGTCTGTCAACGTAAATATAATTAATTAATGCCTTGGTAAATTAACTGTAGGTAAACATTTATTAGTTTAATTACTAAATACTATAAGTTTAACAATTAAAGGAAATCATAAGTTGTTTTACTCTATATAACGCGTCTCTCTGGACAAAGCCCGAAACCTCATGTAGGGTTATCGATCAGATTGAGCTCTAACATAATTATTTTTTTAATTAATAAAAAAACACAATACTTAGTCCCAATATTAACCAATAAATAGTTACACCTGTACAATTGCATTGACAATATGGCACTAGTGTCATACATGACATAACAAATACGTAAAATGTGACGCGATATGTTTGTGTGAGTTAAGGGGTCTTGTAAGCAATTTCACGTAAACATAAATATTTACTATAATACATATTTTTTAGATTAAAGAAACAAATCGCACATAAGGGGCTTTGAATACAAGCTAAGAACAACAACAAAAAAATCATAACCTTTTCTTTAAAGGCAGTCAGTCTTGTGGCGTCGCGTCGCAGTCAGTAAACCGCCATAACTTTAGAAGAACCATCACTATCCGATATTGCAGATTTCTACATCTGTTGCATACACCACGTTTTTCGTCACACGATCTCTAAATCCTTCGCGTGAATTTGTAATTCTCATTATAATTTCTCACAATAACGATTCCATTCTCATTAAATCTTATTGGATCAATCAAATAATTTTGGTAATGTTTGTTAATCTAATACTCGTATTATGGAACATTCTGTCAACGTCCATATGTAACTAATGTCATAATTAAAAAGAAAATCATACATTACAAAGGAGGTTTCATGCTGTTCAATGAGGATATATTAACTCAGGTGTATTAAATACTGGCAGCTCCAAAGCAATTAATGTAGGTAATTTGTTAATTTATTCGTAGCTACTGTACCGATTGTTCTGATACATTGTAAAATAATTCGAAATACCCCAACTGATTTGTACGTTTCGGCTTTGGTCAAAGGCTATGGACTCTCTGTATGATTTTCTTTGTATAAATTTTTTTCTGGATAAGAGTTACTTACCGTTATAGGCCTTCTAGTTAATATGATGTCTGTAATATTATAAGCAAACAAAATGAACTTTTTAAGATGTGATTGGATATAATATGGATCTCTTATCCTTTCAATTTGATCGGATAAAAAGAAAATGTAATTTTAAAATGAAATTGAACGTTTGCTATTGAAACTTTCAGCGGACTCATATTGGATATTTATATGAAATGCACCCTACTGCTATTATGAAAATTATTCCATGAAGGTCTAGCTTTCTTTAATGGAAGCGAAACATTGCTTTGTATTCAAGATTTTAATATAAACGTATATGCTATTTCTGGTTAGTTTTACATACTAATACTACTATACATAGGTATATACAACACTTAAAAATTATCAATTGCTTTTGTACATATGTATCGTCCAAATCTTTAATAGAAATTTGGATACACTTATGACCTTTTATCGGTTCTGAATTCTGCATTTAGGAGTTATTATAATAGAAAAAACTACATGTACATTAACAACAAACTCATCTTTAGCACACACTGTAAGCCGTGCTGCAAAAACGGCCGAATGGGGGTAATTCATAACAACGTCGCGTCGTGTGTGAGATATTGTCATCTCTCGCCCTCGATATGATGAAAGGTTATTAAAATAGGTCGATAAAAATGAGATGTTAGCGCTCCGTACTAGACATTTAACGCCGTACAATGATCGGGAGCACGTGTATTTTACTGCTCAGACCCGATCTCTTCCTAACACCTTATCCGTTGCATCGCTTTAAACAAACCAGTGTAAGTTTCATCTCTGATTATACATATTGCTATGGATCTTAAGGTCAAGTAATAATAGGGATAAATCTCTCAGTCGAGACAAAATGTTTAGTGTATTAGATACATAGCCTAGCTGCTAGTATGGATTCACCATATTGCAATAATCTAAAACGTAATGTCGCCACATATTCATCGTTATTTCTCATAAAATAAAGGTCAATTTTCTACAAACGGTGTGTTAGTTGTTAAAGCGACAATTGCTCTATATCGACGTGGCTCGAACATGAATCACGGGTGTGTGGGAATAAATTTGTTAATTGTCGGCGTTTTGTAGTTGCTCCGTTTTAATTCGCACGAATTGAAAACGGAGACAAGATAATTTGAACCTAGGGAACAATAAATTAGTATAAACTTGTGAGTCTTGTGACTTACTAAATCACGAAATCGAAAACCTCTTATCTTTGATAATAAATTAGGCGGGGCACTTGGTATTGAATCCTCGTGAAATTCTGAATTGGTTAGACCAGCTATTTCATGTATGCATTTACGTAGGTTTATAAAGTCTGAAGATAAAATGTATCGATTACATTGTAAAAAAATCAAATCGAACAATAACATGAGAAAAATCTTGGATCGTAATTTACAGACTTGTTTACAAGCCTCCGGGATTTTGGTTACAGCCAAATGTTTTATAGAGTGTTGTATATCAGTCAATACCGCTATGTGTTAATTCTGATTATATTTATTATTTCTGATATACGTAACGAAATGACAGTATAAATAAGACAGAGTTATAAATCTCTCGAGTTTGAATTTCAATGGCGCACCCAACACTACGTACAGCTGTACAATATAATCTGTCAATATACTCAATATTTTCATAGACATTCGACGCCAGCTCTTATAAACCGGACTTGTAAACGTGTGACGTATCAAGCTCAATTATCTTAGTAATTCTAGCCTCAAATTGTGGCCCACAACTGCAGTCATATCATATCAATGAACAATGACCTGCCCTTAGCTTAATGAATGCATCCTGCAGTCTATCACTCTCATTGAAAGGCTTCTCTTACTTTTTCTGTAACTGGATTAAGGAAATTATGTCGTATGTCGTTTCAATAAGTGTTAATATTGGATGACAGGATAATAATAGATTGGGTGACATTGATCTTACTTGATAGATAAATAATATTGTTGCAACATCTATGTAGCTCGTAATCAGTGTAATCACACGGTAGCCTGTCAGCGAAGATCGCAAACAAGGAGGCAGTGGAAAAAAAACGTCAGTTAATAAGACAACTTACTTAGTACTCATATCACAACTTTTCATACCTAATTGAACTTTGCCTATTTTTTTAAATTAACGTTATGAGTGTTGTTGTTAAATATAAATATTTAATTAATTAATTACTTAAGTCAGTAATTCCTTCTGTGTCAGCTATAATTTACTGCATTTCACTCACTGCCAAAAACTATTTTTAAAAAGGAAGCATTCGTACTCAAATCCTTTGCCTGGATACGATCTGACCTCGGCTTTGAGTGGCACTCGCGGGCATGCAATAAAGCGACTTTTAGTCTTCTTTAGTTAATTAGTTGTCATTGTTAAACTAAACTTTAACTACGTAGGGTATTTATAAAAGATTTTGATTGTGTGCAAGGAAACATTAGACATTATAAGGAATTTATTATAATATTTGGAATATACAATTTAAAACATAAAAGATGAGTTTTTTTTATTTGTTTTACTTAAGTTAGTGCTTACTTTAAATATATCATTAATCTCCTAATGACTACTAGATGCACACTAGGCAGACACACATCGGGCTACCACACATGTGTTCAGTTTTTAAAGTTATCGACTTTTATCAATATTTAGCACGGGATACTATGCAATTTACGTGCTCTACTCTATAAATATCACATGCTAAGTCTGTCATTATAGCGTAAGGTTAGAATAGGGGAAAGTGGGGGAAACGCGAACACCTAAGGGAAAACTTAAATAAAACAGAGATATCAAGACTCAGAATTTCGTTTACTCATTTAAAGTTAAGTTTAACTATCTGGCTAACTAATTAAATAATAAATAATCAAAAATGAAAATAGTTTCATAAAATGTAACATTAAGAACAAAAAACAAAACCCTTAGTGTTCGGGTTTAACCAACTCTAGTCGGGTAATTACGAACCCCAAATGGGTTAATTACGAATAAAGATTTGTACTCTTAATTAGCTTAACTACAACAAAGATCACATTTATAACCTGCCGAGAGTAGGTTAATCACAATAAACAATTTTAGTCTATAATCAGTCTTAGTTACGACAGAGATCACATGATGCCGCCGATGAGGACTGTCCATCTGTGCATTTTCTTATGAGCCCATTCTTTCATTTCATTTCATTTATTCAACATTAAACATACGAAGCACATGATCCAGTCTTTATCGAGAGGACTTACATATTTAACCTTACAAAAAATACAATTGTAGTCATCATTTAGTTTTTCCTCTTTTGCATAGCTTTACCTTGATTTGCTTCGTTCGAGATTACCCGACGTGGTCTGTTCGCCATTGACCGCAGGACCAGAATAATAAAAGTGCCCAAAAATATCCAAGGTTATTTCTACCGTGGCAGTTGGCGTCATTGTCAATAAAATTGTTAATACATGAGTATTCCACCAAGTAAATGTTAAATTACGATAGTCGATGGAAATAATGCTACATGAAGTTACATTTACGCAAAAACTACATCAAAGATATACAAAATATTGCAATGGTCATACCTTGACAAGTGCGCGCGTCCGCCTCACTCGTATTGTTGACCGGCACTGCATGCGACGAAAACTTCAAGATGGCAATGGACAATATATTGTAATCTCTTTCTAACATAGTAGAACTGCCGCGGTCGGGATTACCCGCAGTTCGCGTTTCTCCTACTCTCCCCTACTTTGGCAGGTTTAAAAAGTTTAACATAGTAACAAAATATTACTTTTACCTCAGTATGTAATCAAAATGATATCACAACGATCAATAATACTTAGATACTCGTAACTTCTAAAACCTGACCATTAACCCACCCGGCGACCAGACACATAATTTAAAAAAATAGGTACGACAAAGTGAGCATTTCCATGAATAAAACCGTTAGTCATGTTTAAACGTATTAAACAAAACAAGCAGCTGCGCCATGCACCTGAGCATTGTCGTCTGGTTCCATTCGTCTTTCTACACGTCGTCACCGAGACGTTTATTCGACCATTATGCAGATTACCACCAAAATTTTGACACACCGAAAGTCTATCTCCATTCGGAATGCTATTCGCAATGCAGAGTGTTCTTGCTGTATTTCTACTTTAAGAAAATATACGTTACATGTTGACGGCTGGTTTTGAATAAACTGCATTGTTGTCTGGAGTGTTTCAATCGTCTAAACATCGCCACCAAGACGTTTGTTCAGCCATTATTCAAATTATCACCCAAATATTGACAGCAATTGAGAATCTTCTATTTGACGACTCACAACGCAATAATGCAATTCAACAGAATACTATCGAAGGTGTAGGGTGGTTAATTCAACATATATTTACATACTTATTATTTTCATACACTTAACACATGCGAAAATTGTAAAGGTAGCTTGCGTAACTTTACAGCATTATTTTTTAACCAAACCCAAGATGTTAAATAAATAAAGAAAATAATAAATCCGTCTATATACCACTGCTGGGCACAGGCTTCCTTTCATGCGCGAGAGCTGGCCTAATGCGGGTTGTGTACTTCATTTAAAATACATCTTTGAATTTCATCACGGATGAATGCAGGTTTCTCACGATGTTTTTCTTCACCGAAAAGCAATAGTGGCAAATATCAAATGATATTCTGTACATAAGTTCCGAAAAACTCATTGGTACCAACCAGGATTTAAACCCGCGACGACGATTGAAAGTCAAATGACAGATCCACTCGGCTACCACCGCTTCGATGAGGCCCACAAAAAGTTAATTGATCCAAGCTTATTTACTTGCATTCTATTCCGTAGTTACTGGAGTCACACTAAGTTATACATTCTGACGCCTCTGCCATTTATGAATATAGATTGTGCAAGAGCTCGCTTCTCAGCAGTTACAGTCACTTAGCTCCTGGCCGCAGATTCTCATTGAATGTGCGGCTGCGGGCGAGTTAATCTTGATCTCGAGTCAAACACAATAACTTGGAATATACATTTGTAACAAATCCCTAGTCCAGTTACTTCTTTTTAGATAAAATTTAAATTATTACACAAATATCAAAAACTATATATTACCACTTTAAAAACAATCCACTTAGTATGTAAATTATCCGCAACACAGGCTTTTTAAATGAAGAATTTAAATGGAGATAGTTTGAGACCCGGGCCAGGGAATAGGATAGTTTTTATCAATCACGTTCATCATTCCTCGCAGACAAATTTGCGGGTAGTACCTATAGGATAGTCGGAAAGTACCCTTATACTAGTTTGTCTAATCTTTCAACTGAGGCCCAATCTGACTATCGAGAACAAACGTATCCCTTTTATATAACATGGAAATTTATACATACTTATCTATACTTGGAGTTTCGTATGACAGTTTGTCTCATTAATAGATATATATTATAGGGACATTGTTACACAAATTGACCAAGTCCCACGGTAAGCGGTAAGTAGGCTTGTGTTAATGATGCACCATTCAAATCTATCGATTCACAATTGTTGGAGCATTCATAAAGGAGTCGTCTTTCTGGCCCTTGCTCCGTAAGCATTTGGGATAACGCTCCTGAATAAGGTATGCCATTGCTCACACGTACCTGAATTAAGGGGCGTTCACTCACATTTGTTTTGCAGTCATTGTTCTCATATGGTGCTAAAGAATCTGAGCCACTTGAGGAAAATACTGAAGAAAAATACCTTAAGCGGAATACCGATATAGATTTTTCTTCAGTATTTTAATAAGACTTTAATAATATTTACTTACACGTGTAAATGTCATTAACCAATCTAAAAATAATACTTTAGTGTGCAACGACGGCAATACGTATGCAACTATTGTAACATAACATGATCATAATACATATATGAAACAAAAAGGCCCTGTACCAATAGGTAGACCAACATTCGAATCGAAATGTAACTGTTTTGATATTTAGAGGTACGAATTAAACCGGAACCTCCGATTGTATTATGTAATTACTTTAGTGGCTTTTAAATATGTATCAATTCATTCCTACATACAGTGAGTTCAAAATAATATGACTCAATTAATTCATACAGTGGCCATGCAATTTTGCGTTTGGGTGTACATGAGCAAATAGCGCACCTAAAATTTATTATTTTATGGAACACAAAGAAACGAATTCTTGAAAGAGTTTAAAGTAGTAGTAAGTGATAAAATAAAGGAAAGCAGACTACGCTGGTTCCGAGACATTTCCAGGCGAGAAGACGACTATGGTGGACCAAAATATAAAAGGAGATGAACCTCGACAGCCTAACTACGCAGACAACCCAGAACAGAGTTCTTTGACGCAAACGTGCAATGGCAAGGAACCCGACCCCAAATGAGCTGGGAAGAGGGTTGACCAAAGAAGAAGTAAAACAACAAATTTAACTGTTATGAACTTAGTTTATGTAGGTATGTACTTAATTGCAATTTCAGAAGATCAATACCGGCAAGGTACCTGTTGAATCCTACATCTATCATAATTAGTGTCAGGCGGGCTGGCGGTAATTATAGATACCGAAAACGAAGCACGTGTCGAATGCTTGCTTATAGCAAATATGGAAACTGCAAAATCATTAGTAAAGTCAACCTTAACTCAAAGGGGTAGGGGTTAAACGGGTCGCTAGATTCTCGATTAATAGCTGGAAGGATATACGCCAGACGTTGGACTGGAGTGGCAGTACAATCGCTTGCAGGGTCGGAGCCTCAGATAAACCAGTATAAATGCGCTTACTGGTTTCTTATATTTTGTTAGAAAGGTGGTGATTCTCGTTACATTGGTTAATTTGTGAACTCGACTAGACCACGCGTTCGTGCACAATTGGAATACAGGCCAGCGGGGTGACGTGGCCGGACATCCATTGTTCAGGCCACACATCAGGATTAATATTGGATATGGAACTAATGATATTATTAGACCCTCTGAGTTCCAGGTAGGAGTATGTTTAAGATCTATAAAAAAAAACATAAGAAACTTCGGAAATACACTGCAATTAATTGCATATGAATATGTTGCTTTGACTACGTCGGATAAAGTGAATTTTAAATGGTGGATATATTTTACTTATGCAATGAAAATTGTGGTAATAGATACAAACATCAAGACATTATAAAACATTATGAACGAGTAAAGGCGATGATACAGCCAACCAAATGTAATTGTTAAATTGTTCACCATTACCGTCAAAAAAAACTTAACTGCTCGATTGTAAAATGATTGACCAAATTCCAAATAGTTCCAAAGCTCCCAATAGCCACACCTAACGGCATTTGTCATCATCGATATTTTATAGTGGCACAAAAATTGCAACAATAACGCAAATATCGCAATGCAATTTGATTGCTCTTTCATTTTAGTCCATGCAAGTCAAACAATCCGATGACAAAAAAGCGGCCAAGTGCGAGTCGGACTCGCCCATGAAGGGTTCCGTACCATTTATGACGTATTAAAAAAACTACTTACTAGATCTGGTTCAAACCAATTTTCGTTGGAAGTTTGCATGGTAATGTATATCATATATTTTTTTTTAGATTTTTCATTCGTTATTTTAGAAGTTACAGGGGGGGGGGACACACTTTTTTCACTTTGGAAGTGTCTCTCGCGCAAATATTCAGTTTAGAAAAAAATGATAATTAGAAACCTCAATATCATTTTTAAAGACCTATCCATAGATACCCCACACGTATGGGTTTGATGAAAAAAGATTTTTTGAGTTTCAGTTCTAAGTATGGGGAACCCCCAAAATTTATTGTTTTTTTTTTTTTCTATTTTTGTGTAAACATCATAATGCGGTTCATAGAATACATCTACTTACCAAGTTTGAACAGTATAGCTTTTATAGTTTCGGAAAAAAGTGGCTGTGACAGAATCGGACAGACAGACGGACATGACGAATCTATAAGGGTTCCGTTTTTTGCCATTTGGCTACGGAACCCTAAAAAGTGTAAAAGAATTATGCCCGCTGTAAATAATTTTAAAGTGACCGTTTGGTGGCATTGTAGTGAAGGATTTGCGACTGGCTCTGACGTGGAAATTAAATTTATTGTTGTGACTAGTACTCCGCGTTTTGAGGTTGTGAAATGAGTTAATACGTAATCACGGTTTCCGACAAAAATGCATGCCGCAGTTTTTATCCTGTTTATCCTGTTGAAGGAGATCCCTTCAAATGAAACACCCAGATGGTACATAGTTGTTAGATTAATTAACCTGCCCTTTTCTCTGTTATATGCCATAGGTAATGAGGAACTTTCGAGTCATATTTCCTAATATTTGACAACGGCATAGAGTTAGCCGATCGTTTGAAGTGCTACAGATTTCGATAACTTAGGATCTGATATTCCCCACCCCATAGCCATACCAATTACAGTCCAACTTCTTCTACCTATAAAGCTAAGATCCTCCAGTCGAGTGTTATACGTATTTTAGTATTAATGAAGCATAAAATATCAAAAAAACATTACTCAGAAGCGAAATGCATAAACATTTTACCGCCTGATTTAACAACAATTTTAGAGAGTAACCTCTTCATTATTCAGCTCTGGGCTGTTATTCCCATTGTTTATTGAGCAATTTGCTTCGACAAGACCAGTGACCAGAGTGACTTCGAGACTATTCGAGAGCTCACAATACAGTGATGAAATCTACTCATGTTGTAGGTAACATATACATAAGGTACCAGGAACTTTATGTAGTGATTTATAACTGCCAAACTACTACGAAATACTTATTATGGATTAATTAATATCATCACTGTAACCAGAGCTTAATCACATTCAGGCTTGGTGGCCAGGCCAGGGAGCAACATACTAAAAACTATTCGGTAATAATAAATTAGGTGTATAGTTTAATTTAAAAAAAAAAATACATTAATTCACCTGAGAAAATGGCTCTCCCGATCTCGGCAAGCGATTTATATACACACACTGCTCAATTTACACAAAACGCCTCGCACGATAGTAAATTACAATGTTCCGACGATATGCTCACTTTATTACCGAAACATTTTACATGCAACACTTTTATTAGACTCTGTTATACGTTATCCCTACTCGCTTAGCAAATGTATGCAATATTGTAGAAGCAATGATATTAAAATTTATGCTACGAAAAGTAGCGTGCCCTGCACAGTACCTACCTACATAAACTTTTCTTTTGTAGGTACCTACCTGAAATATTCATATTCATATTTTATCGTTAAAGCTAATTACAAATCATGAGTACATGAAATAAAATAAAATTTCACTAAATGTAAACAATCGATTACACTTAAAAACAAATCAAAGCATACCTAAATCAAAACGGAAAAACTAATTCAATTTATTTATTTCAATAGATAACAATGGTCCATAATGGTCATGTCAATCATCATAAATCATAATCATAATTAAAAATATAATTCCATTGATATGTGTAATTCCAAATTATGTTAAATACCATAAGAATAAGGTTTTATAATAATGCACATAAAAAATAAATCAAAAATAAAACTCATATCCCATTAAAACAGCGAATTTAAACTTTCACATTTTGCATGTGTGGTGGATCGATGACGCCCTGTAGAAAAATTCGTGAATAGTGTAGCAAGCCATCTCTAGTAATCTTTTTTCTTTATTAGTTATCTTTTTTTAATGTTATTATTAATGTGACATCGCCAGGGACAGAATACCTACATAATGCTATAATTATACAATTGAATGTTTCGTTGCATTTGGATTAAATTGCACATATTTACCTAAAATACTTAATAATCAGCACCATCAGCAGTACTACTTGTCCGGAACAATAAAAAAATTGGTACTTTAAAAATATATATCTTGCTCAAAAATAGCCAAATGAATACCTACCCAAAATTCTCACCCTATCTCAAATTCCTAATTGCACGTAAATACGGCCTCGCTGTTAAAGTTTCATTCAAATCTCCATAATGAATGCAGCGACACGCGTCATAACTTGGCAGCGAATTAATTACTTAAGTCTTATTTGCGAGAATCTCCCGCCACCTCCGGGACCCGGAGATGACGGCCATATATGTATATCGTATAACGCATTGAATTATGAAACAACTTCTTCAAACGTTCAAGACAAGAGCGTATATATACTTACCTACACCCATCTTAAAGGCTAGCATAGCAACGCACTTACAACCCCTCTGGCATTGCAGATGTTCATGGGCAACGGTAATCGCTTACCATCAGGCGATTCGTCTGCACGTTTGCATCCTATATCATTAAAAAAACACATTAAGAAGAAATGATGATATGAAAAATAACTTTCTATTGTTTTAACACTTTTATAACCTTTGCCACTATTAACTCATTAGGTACTTCATGTACAGCCAGCTGCAAAAGTGCTTTGTGATGTGACACATGCATTTAATTTTGTTTACCCGGAACATTCATTAATTTAAAGGATGTGTGCGGTATTGTAGTTTTTAGGGTACCGTACCCAAAGGGTCAAACGGGACCCTATTACTGAGACTCCGTTGTCCGTCCGTCCGTCCGTCTGTCACCAGGCTGTATCTCATGAACCGTGATAGTTAGCCAGTTGAAATTTCTACAAATTATGTATTTCTGTTGCCGCTATAACAACAAATACTAAAAACAGAATAAAAGATTTTTTTTCCAATCTCAAGGTTCTCATCCAATCACCGAAGTTAAGCAACGTCGTCGGGCGGAGTCAGTACTTGGATGGGTGACCGTTTTTATAGATAATGGTACGGAACCCTTCCTGTGCGAGTCCGACTCGCACTTTGCCGGTTTTTGTATATATGTAATATATATTATAGAATATATATGTATTTAGTTGCATATATGTGAATATATTTGTTGTATATTTGGTGTATATATTGTAGGTTATAAGTAAAATAAATACCTTTTCTATTTTAACTTTTTTTTTCTTGCGCCACTTTTTACAGTACGGAAGTCTACCGTCTCCAATTCTCCCTCAATTGCTAAAAGGTTAACTGGAAGAGATCCCTTAAAGAGATAAGTTCGCCTTTGTACTAATTATGAGTGTTTTATTTCCTGTTTTGTTTTCATTTTTGTAGAATAAAGAGTTTTACTACTACTAGGTACATTCAATCGCCAATGCGAATGTTTGCAAAGGGTCCATAAGGCTTCTAAAAAATATCGTTTAGTTTCAAAGAGACCCACGCACAGTACCTACCATAACCTGTGCATTGGTTTATTAGATTGAGTAGTCATATGTACTATATATTTTATCAGAAATGAATAAAATATACTCCTCTCCTTTCCACGTGAAAGCGGGATCACATGGGACGGGACGCCACGGCGCCGGCGCGCCGAACTGACTCACGCGGCCTCGTTTGCGTTGTGGCCACGCGGGAATTAATCTAACACGTTACGACTACTTATCTAGCGATTATAATTTTATTCAGCTAATGGGCATCATTCAACCGAGAATAATAAATCACAACAAGACATTTCTCAATTCGATTAATCAAGAATTATTAAAACACTGCTGTGCTAATCCGCGAAATAATTGCCTGATATAGCCAATCGGTGCTAATGCTAACCCGTTATCCGTAGTTAACTTAGTTACGTATTTTTTCCTGCAATTAATGTTTACTTACGGAGGTATTTTTACATGCAAGTAAACAACAAAATAAAAAAGTACGGGTTACCTATAAATTCATCTACATCATAACCCTATAAGTAATATATTAAGAAACTATAAACTAACGGCCTATTCAGGGTGTTTATTTACTTACAATAAGGCACCTGCAATAATTTACGGTCTGAATATATAGGTCATATTGAATAACTTTTACTATGGGGCCAATCCCGAAATCGCAAAAAAAAAAGTATTTTTCCATATAAAATGTCAAGGTCAGACAGCCAAAATAGACAAAAAAAAATCGCGATTTCAGAGTTGGTATACACACACACACACACACAGGCCACAGGCCGCGCCAACATCCCTCGCTATGAGGTGCTGGAGAGCCGTGAAAACCTTGTGTCGGATATTGAGAGCACTCTATCCAGAGTTTCGGTGTGGGGTCGGGATAATTTAGCCCGGTTCAATCCACCAAAGACACAAGTTCGATATCTCTCTAGTGAGCTAGTGACGTCCAATTCCGTAGCCACGTGGAAGGGAAGGCTGCTCTGGCATCTAAAAAACTCGGTGAGCTCAATAAAGCAAAGCGATACTCCGTGAAGCAAGACTTTTATTGTCAACTGCCTTTTCAGTACCCATGAAGTCACGGTATTATCAATTCTACCCACTTCAATAACTTTCACAATAAAGTAAGTCTGTCATGAACTCATGACTTTATCTGAACGTACAAATATTATGACATGTTAAAGTTCGATCGAATAAAAGCTTAGATGTGTTAGTTTCCAAGATTACATATATTATACGCCGCGCAAGCAGAATGAGCCAGTTTCTTATTGGACAGGGTAAAAGTCAAGTTAGCTATTGTTCTGAACGGCTCAAATAAACCAAAATCGCGAAAAAAATTGGCTGTTTCATTTTTTCTGTCTGACCTTGACATTTTCTATGGAAGAGTAAATATTTTTTTCGCAATTTCGGGGTTGGTCCCATAGTAAAAGTTGCTCAGTGTGACCCCGTAAATTATTGTAGATTACTAAATAAACGCCCTGTATAATACACGTATGTAAGAAAATTAAGAGTTATTAGAAAATAATTATTTTTATTATCAAGACCGACTTCAAGATGTAACTTATCAAAGGGAAGTAGGCAGCCTATTGTTGAAGAGACTTTATACCCATACGTATCTACTTGTGTGCCCACGCATGCATCCTATCCTGTACGTGACATTATTCGTGTGCAGAGTTGGACTATGAGACTATTTGTCTTTCCACCGTATTGTTTTTCCTCGCCAGTCTCCCCCGTTTTAATCCATCTAAGACGTTGAAAAACATTATTGTTTCTGTGTGGGCCGCAGTTTTGACAACACCACGGGCGGGCTCGAGGGAATACATCCACACGTGCTTACTCTCATACACACTTTTGTCGTCTTTATGTCCTTCCATAAAGGGCGATTGTGTAACTCTTTAATTTTTTAATATTTGCACGGATTGTCTGTTCAACACGGTTAGTTTATTTTAACACTGAATGCTAACAGCCACTTGAAATCTGAGGAATGAATCAAGTGCAGTCGGCAGTTCCAATTTTGATTGCTCGTCGTTTTCACCTTGTTTATTACGACGTGTTTTTTAATTGAAACGTTGAATGTTAAAGGGATTTTTATTTTATTTCACGTTGGTATTAAAATGGGCGTTCGTGCTGCATCGCTTGTTGTGAACAATTAACATAAAACATGGTAGACTGTTTTCCATAAAACACCTTTGTGTGACCCAAATTGATGTTATACTTACGTGTAACGTTTTGTTTTTTGTAACAACAAAAAAAACAAGAATTGACTAATGCGTCAACTCAAACGGGTTTCAGTAATGTGATTTGTGATGGGTGTTCTCACTTTCGTCGGTTTACTAGTGTTGTTTAAAGTTTTGCTTAGAGGATATTTTTTCCTATAAATGAAATTTATGCAGAAGCGTAAATTCAACAGCATTTGTATGGTGACAACTCACGAATGTCATGATATTGGACACAGCAGGTACTGTGTGTAGGTACCTCTAAGATAATTTGTATTACTTTGTATGAAACTGATAACGAGACTTGATGTTTATATATTTGTTAAATCTGTAGATAAAACATATTAAGTAGGATCTAACCTCCCATTATTTTAAATAGGTACGCAAGTTTATTGGTCTCCCTGTGTTCCTGTCATCGGATCCCTCTGATGCCGATTCCGAAGTAATTAAATCTCCAGTGAGTGCACTCACTGCAGGGGTGCTTTATGATGTCTTTGACCAGAAAGTCAGTGAACTTCATGTTAACCCAAATTGGCTTGTCTGTCCGTGGCTCCACAATGATTAATCATACTCGTTGACCAGGGCTAAGGAAGTTTAATATGTCAATTTGTTCAGCCATTGTAAAATCAAAGACACTCTATTGTCTATTGAATTATGTGATGTAAACATTTTCTTAGGGTTCACGATCGTGAGTCAAAATTGAGGAATTTTAATAATTCATAATTATTAATTAGATACCTGTATGTTTAAGGTCTCCTATCCGTTGGTTTAACTAAAAATAACGATAAGTATTTCACAAAATAAATTTTAGATTTATCTATTGTTCCGAACAAAAAGATATCTAGTACATGGAAAGATACTTCTATAGAAAATTATGTTTCGCGATGATAACACCAATCGCCCTAAATGTGTGTATGTGTATCGTCCCTTTTTACCCGAAGCGTTACACACGTCTACGTAAGTTCCCACGCGGAAAGCCGGACATGTCATTTCACCAATAGCAACGATAAAATTAAATGTTTGAAACTGTCATTCACGAGACTCTTCCTATAGCGTGAGTGCACGCCGCAATGACCTTGCTTGTCTATTTTAGTTTGGCGACCTCACAACATATGATCGTCGGGTCGTTGACTCATTATTTAGTAAGCAAATTCGGGGTGTGCGAGGCGTGAAATTTAGTTTAGCCCATTTTTGCCTGTCAGTGCTATGTTTTCGTGATTAAGCTTATGCTTAGGTGAAAAAGCGCATTTCTAAATTATCGTATAGCAAAGTATATCGTATATTTGGGACATAGTCTGCACTGCACATATAACGTATGCCATGTGTGTGAATGGCACACAAAGTATAAATGGCGGACTTATTACAAGAATGCATTCTCTAACAGTCAACTATGGGCTAAGGGTGCCTTTCCACCAGAGATGTGCTACGCTACGTTGCTGTGGGTGTGTTGATATCCACCAATCATGTTCACATAGCATAGCGCTGATGGAAACGGATTCAACTAAGCTATGATTTAACATGATTGGTAGATATCACATACGTTACTATGTATCGTATAACATCTCTTGTGGTAACTGAAAGATTGAGTTGGTGCAGGGTCATAAAGTTATTACTAGTACAGCTAGAGTAAGATGAATAAGATTGTGACACAAAACTATATAATATAAAACTAATAACATTTATGTATAGTTATTCTCGTTTGTTAAATATCAAAATAAAAAAATATGGGTCAAGGCACGATAATGGCTCTCCTTGACTTTTCTCGTGCTTTTGATGCTATTAACACTCAATTATTATTGTCCAAAATGAAATACTACTGTTTTGAGTCACAGACACTTGCATAGTTTGCCAATTATCTTAGTGGTTGGTCTCAGATCGTTAAACTTCAAAATGATTCAGGGTCATGTGTAAAGTCAAAGCCATCTGCTGTCTCCAGAGGAGTACCACAGGGCTCTATCTTGGGTCCACTGCTTTTTATTCTCTATACCGCAGATGTCCGTAACTCCATTAAGCATTGTAATTTCCACCTTTACGCTGATGACATTCAAATATACATCTCATTTAATCCAAATGATACAGGAAACGCTGTTGCCAAACTAAATGAAGATCTAGAAATTATTACAGCCTGGTCAGAGTCCAACTGCTTGGTGTTAAATCCAAGTAAATCTAAAGTTATGGTATTTGGCTCTAAACATCAAATTATATTATAGGATTATATATTATTATATTATAGGACAAAGTACACAAATTGACTAAGTCCCACAGTAAGCTCAATAAGGCTTGTGTTGAGGGTACTTAGACAACCATATATATAAATATAATATATAAATATTTGTAAATACTTAAATACATAGAAAACACCCATGACTCAGGAACAAATATCCATGCTCATCACACGAATAAATGCCTTTACCAGGATTTGAACCCGGGACCATCGGCTTCGTAGGCAGGGTCACTACCCACTAGGCCAAACTGGTCGTCAAAATTAAGAGGATCGAACACCATAAACCAGCAGTTATTATCGCGGGAAATGAAGTAGAACATGTATTGGAGGCACGCAATCTGGGATTACTAATAGATCAGTCATTGCGTTTTGCGGAAAAGGGGAAAGGGGTATATTGCGGAAATTACAAGAAATGCATTTTATAGACTCAAAATACTATATCGAAGCCGGAATTATCTCAGCGTCGATCTGCGAATCAAAATTTGTAATTCTTTGGTACTTTCTAAGTTTGATTATGCAGACATAGTCTATGGTCCACGTCTACTAGCCCGCACTGACCATATAGTACAGAGAGTGTAGAATGCATGTGCTCGTTATTGTTTCGGAATTCCACCGCGAGAGCATGTGACACCTTATTTAAACTCAGCGGGTATTCTCAAAATGGCACTTCGTAGAGAACTACACCTGTCATCTTTTTTGTGATAAGTTCACATGGCGCGCTAGCAGGTCGAGCTTGTATCGCATCAGATCTGTTTGTAACGAATTGGTATTACCACGTCAACGTACTGCTGCATTTCGAGGTAGCTTCAAATACACAGCAACGAAATGCTGGAATAATAGGCCTCCACCCCTCAAAAACTTAAATACAGTATGTAGTTTTAAATTGCGGATTAAACAACATCTTATAGCACTACAAATCACGCTACCTCCTGGTACTAGGGCCACGCCGTCATATTTATAATGATAATATTTATGCACCTTATGTCTTTATTTATTAATTTTTACCTTTTTAAGGATGACAAAAGCGTTAGGTAATAGTATTTCCACAGTAGCCTATGGATACTAACAAGCAACGCTTAGCAGTCTTCGTAGTCTATGGATGTTGCTAGATTAAGGGTGTCCCATGCGCGTTTCTGACTTATTAAGTATATTTACTCGCATATATATATTACATATGTTATCTTATCAATCTTATAAGTTAATATACTTTAATTTTCATTTCAGCTCACACCACACTAGCATTTGTTTTGTCCAAATTATAATACATATAGTGTACACTCATACATAATAACATAACTCTAAGCCATTTAGTTTCCGACTAACAGCAAGTAAGGGATAATATATCAAGGCGCGTTGTAGTAAATACACTGCAACATTATGCTGAGGCAAGCTCCTTTTTAACACTAAGATATATAACTAAATTTCTTAGTTTTTAAGTCTAAATTTAAGGCTCATTTGTATTAAATGTCACTGTCTGTTAACTCTGCCATTTCATGTGATGTTGAATAAAAATGTTCTATGTCTATGTCTAAAATAAATTAAGCTTCACAATTTACAGCAGACAACTTTGGTGCCCCTTGGAAGCTCGCAGCTGAGAACTTCGCCCAACAGATTATTACTAAGAACACTATCCATCAACTGGCTTGCATTCAACCGAACAATCGATAGTTAAAACAAAAAAAATCTGTTTATTTCATAAAAAACATGCATTTTCTCTAACTTAACTACTAATCTTAAATTAAAAAGATTATTCGAGTTAAGGAGTCTAGGTGTGTAGAATTAATTATGCAATACTACTACATCTTTATTATATATATATATTGATAAAAGATAAGGATTACATTATTTTCGCATTTTAAGCATGTTTTTCTTGATAATATATCTAACTTGCCCATATGTTCGACCTTAACACCGAGTTAACTAACTGAGTAGTTTGTAGCCACATTTTACTGGCACTAGAACATTTATAAAACTTCACATTTTTTATTTATTTATGTGAGTTATTGCCTTACTTAGGCATGTCAGCTTTGCGACTTTTTTAATATACCTGTCTATTTATGACACATTAGGATGCCTATGTAAGTATAGCGCGTCCGCTTTTCGAAGATCAAGTGCGCTATAAATAGTAAGACTATGTCGAGCTTAGTTTTAGAAAATCGGACAGGCTATGACATTATTTATTTTTGGTACCATAGGCCCAAATCTAAAGGGATTTACCCAATAATTTGCTGTTAGTACAAACCACGTTCTATAGGAAATCATTATTTAACCACGAATAACCTTGCTGTGTGTGTATAATTTATATTTAAACGAATATCTGTCAATCGCCCCCGCTTTCTATGATATTATCACCACTCTATTTTCCGTTCTGGGACAGAAATAAATGTCAGTGTTTTCATCTCCTCGCACTAGATATTATTCTTTAAAAACTATTCAAGTAGCTCGCCACCGGGAAAAAGTGAATAAAATCCATTACCTGTACGTAAAAGGAATGTCGGAGTGAGGTCTGTTCCCACTGTCCTTATTCGGAGTATTCCCTATAAAGACAGGGCTGTTATTGCTATTACTTACGAATGCATAGCTTTAGGGAAACCGGCATGAGCTTGGTCTCCATATATTTATGTTATTATGGATCTCAAATCACAAGTCATACTGGTTCACATGAGTCCAATGTTCGCTTGCACTCCGTGACCGGTAAAAATATAACTTGCGTCCACCCGGCAGACGTGTCCCGATTGTCTTATGCTACTGAATTCACAAAACGTTATCTGGACTCCACTCCATGTTCGTTTCTAGTGTAGCTTGATCTTTAGAACCGTCGTAACTATGTGTATACAACACTCGTATAACTAGTTTTCCAGCGACATTGTGCCTGATAAGCTAGGCTAGCTAGCTAAGTTAAGCTTTGGTAATAACATTTTTTTATTATAGCTATGCTCGACTCAACGCGATTAGAAATGAGACGGTTCTTCTCAAAACACTGTGTGTTACATTGTCACGACTAGGGATTAAAAAGAGAGAAGGTATGAGAGTACACGAGCAAACTACATACTTACATCGATAACAGCAGAAAGTAGGATGAATCATGTTTTGAAGTTTTTAACCACATTTAATGTATCTTGTATAGTACTTTCTGAGATACCTATATTTTTATTTGGAATTTATACCTATTATCTTATGCTTTGCTTTTTAAAGATTAAGAGATGCTTCTTACGATATAATACTTCCATAAGAAAATATTTAGGTAGGGTCAGCATCAATAGTAGCGGATGAAACAACGCGCCAAAAGTATCTGATATTCCGGATAACTTTTCCAAATATTGATAAATCTCTAAAATCTACGGTCAAAATTATATCTTTTAACGTCTCAATTGTTCTACATATAGAACCACCACATTTTGTTAAGCTGTTACAGCATGGTAGATACTTTTGAAACCTTGATTGATCCGCTACTTTTGATGCTGACTGTACTTACCTATACATGTGTACATCATGTACTTACGTGAGCTGGACTAAGCCTACACAATCAGTAAATGTTAATGAATCGTTCACCATCATATTTAAGTAAAACAATCACGCTTTTTATCTGTTATTTAACTTTTTCTTAAGGACAAATTTGATTATCTACAATCATGGACACCCTACAAAACTTAATTAACAAAGATAACCTCTTTAACCGTTATGACAGCACTTTGATTATGAAGAAAATAAAATGTCACACTTGAGTGAGATACGATTTTATAAAAGTAACCAGACTCCCATGACATTCAATTTGTCACATATTATGGATAAAACAAAGAGGGTGACCATAAATATCGTAAATAAAATAAAACTCTTTTTTTTGAACAGTAAAAATTAAATTAACGTTAATCTCACAAATACTGGTACGAAACAGTTGCTGATAATTTACCGAATATGCAGGCTTGATCTTGCTCACGTCTCCTGAATCATCCTGTATATACGTATAGAATTATCTGTTTAGATAATAACAATATACATAATGGATATATACAGATGATTACTATAACTAGCTTATATCTAAAATAGGCCCTTGAGGCATTGTACCAAGGATGCTGGCGGCATTTCCTCGTTGTATCGCAATACTGATACGTTGTGCGAGGAAGCCGCCAGCTCTTCAGTCACCAGTTACGTCAACCATAATAGATTGTAATACTAAACAGATTTCCTAATAGAGAGAGATAACAACAACATAACAATATATAAGTTCTAAGCCTAACTAATAAAACACCGAATTGCATTATTAGTGATATTTTGCTACCCCGTGAAGTCTGCCTTTTCACCGTGTATGTTTTCATACACAATTAATTAATATTGAAATAAGTACTCAATCATAACATACATGAATATATATAAATATTATTTAAGACTAGGAAATAAGTCCCTCGCAATACCTAGTTAGTAAAATCTTAAATAGTAAAGATTGTAACTAGTTTTAAGAAATGCTAATATTGTTAAATTAAAGTTTATTTTTATCATTATCACACACAAAGACAAAGTAAATAAACACATAATAATAAATAGGTACATCGGTATCGCGGTACTGATGTATTGCCGGTTAATTTTTAAACGGTTTTGAAAACCTAATACGACTAAACGAAACTAAGTAATACTTAGCAGGTAAGTTATCCTTGTAGAACCAGACAATCACTGCATAAAACTTGATAAATTAATGATGAGATTTGTTTCGGACTTCGCACCGCAAGAGGATAGCCATTTAAATTAATAAAACATACAGGTACGAGGGTTCATGGTAAGAAAGGTCAATAAACAGTGTTATTCACAAAGCATAACAAATCACACACAATTGCTGTTTATTCTACATGGATAAAAGCCGTAAGTAGGTAGCTTACATTTGCTGGTAAGTAGATAACTGAATTGCACCGCAAACTGGTAAACATGTAACACGAGATTATACTTGTACAGGGCCTCCAATTGCCTTAGCCTAAAACAAAGACTTGTAAGTAGGTATATCATTATTAAATAATGATTGTGATCAAGGTGGTAAAGGTAACGGGAATGATTTGAGGAATAGTGCAACATTATATCTTTACTTTAAGATGTGCCGGCAATCCATCGCCATGTTGAGGTTTGAGGTCGGCGTCAAGTTCAGCACACAAATAGAGTGCTAATTCTTTGCGCACCCTATATATGCGCCGAAACTCTTCGTCGGGCTTATTAAATGGGTTGCATGCATCCCTTATAGCCCGGCGTTTAAGTTTTCTGTTTTGTTTTTCTTCGATAGCAGCAGCTGCCACGAAGAAATGATATCCCTCCATCCCTGAAAAATGTATTTATAATGTTATATGTAAATAAATGGAGTTCAAATGAATGAATGAATGAATGAATGAATGAATGAATGAATGAATGAATGAATGATCGTTTATTTGCGTTAAACAAGCGTATATATACAAGGTGTTAATGTTTAATTACAGCACGATTCTTGTTTGCCATGACTGGCGTACAAATATTACTACTTACTAACTAGCTAAACTAACTATGTACAAAATGTAAAAGCTAAACTTACACACTACAATTATTCATGCAATTCTAAAAATAACAAAATTTCAAATACATTTTTTATAAATTATAACATTAGTGAAATATTAAAATTGAATTATAATTTACAATTGATAATATATTCATCTACAGAATAGTAACAATTCTCAATTAAATGATCAAACAATGTTCTTTTAAATGTATGTAGGTGCAATTCTTTAAATTCATCAGAAAGGATATTAAATAATTTGATAGCCATACAGTAGACGTTTTTTCTGGATAACGCTAGTTTAGTTATAGGTAAAAGTAACTTATTTCTATGCGTCCCTCTCTTGGAGTTCGTTGTGATAATTTCAAAAAGTGACATATGTTTCTTAATAAAAATACACATTTCAAAAATATAGAGTGACGGAAGAGGCAGTATATGTTTGGATTGGAACAAAGGTTTACAGTGTGCTAAAAAGTCAGCTCCACATAGAGTTCGGATACATTTCTTTTGTAATTTAAATATAATATCTGCATCTACTGAGACTACATCTACATCTTCAATTGTACATATAATGAAAAAAACAAATACTTACTGATATTTAACTCCAAAAATTTGTATTTTGCCCCATTTATATAGCACAAGAGCAATTATCGTGACCCAGTGAGCACTGTGATAAAATAATCAAAGTCTAGCCGTCAAAACTCGACTATATATCTAATTATTCAACAAACGTTGCCATTTACCGTCTATCGCTGTCAAAAGTAGACAAAACGGTATAAATGCTATAAAACGGTATAAATCTAGACAAGTGTCATTTATATCATTTAACTTATCCACTTATCAACTAAGTTTAAGTTAGAAATTTAGACAAATGACAAATTATCCACCAACCATGAAGCAGTAAATCATTTAACATCTTTCGCTGTCAAAAGTGGAAAAGACGTCAAATCAAAAAAACTGGATAAAATGTTAGGTATGTTATCATTTATACAGCCATACAAATGTCAAATCCATGACACACAAATGACAAATCCATGTCACACAAGTGTCAAATCCATGACACGCCAATGTCAAATCCATGACACACCAATGTCAAATCCATGACATACCAATGACAAATCCATGTCTGACAAGTGTCAAATCCATGACACACCAATGACAAATCCATGTCACACAAATGTCAAATCCATGACACACCAATGACAAATCCATGTCACACAAGTGTCAAATCCATGACACACCAATGACAAATCCATGTCACACAAATGTCAAATTCATGACACACCAATGACAAATCCATGTCACACAAATGTCAAACCCATGACACACAAATGACAAATCCATGTCACACAAGTGTCAAATCCATGACACACAAATGACAAATCCATGTCACACTAGTGCCAAATCCATGACACACCAATGACAAATCCATGTCACACAAATGTCAAATCCATGACACACCAATGACAAATCCATGTCACACAAGTGTCAAATACATGACACACCAATGACAAATCCATGTCACACAAATGACGCCTCCACGTCACACAAATGACAAAAGCTCATATTAACGTCGAGCAAAAGTATCGAAGCTCCTATGCTACTGTTAACATACCTATGTCACATTTATTTCGTGAATGGACATAAGCATTACTACTACAATACTTCCTCATTTAAATTGTAATGATTATTTAATATCATATTTATACTTTTGCATATGGCATAAAAACAAAAATGAAAAGTAATTTTTAAATTAGAGCAATAAAGTTCCGTTCTCACTAAAAGTTTCTGGACAGAAACTCTAAATAGTTAATCAACTTCAATGAACAAGGCTTATTATGTCCCAATTTAACGCGATATGCTAGATATGTCTTACATTTTATGAAATGAATACGACACAATTCAATAGTACAGACTCTCCGATCACTGGCCATCAGCACGAATCCACACATCATACTGTAATGATAAAAACATAAAAATATCAAAATAATAGGCATTTTAAATATTCATCAATTTGGAGGTACATATAAAACAATAATCTGTGCTAAATAGCCATTAAATCGATGGCTACAAAACTATCAACTCATTGCAATATCTTTAATCTCCCGCTTTAATAGTACATAAATTTTCATTGTAGGTAAAGCCTTGTTTATAATCGACTGAAATAATTGTAAGTACCATTCAAATGACATTGACAATTATACTTATATTCCAAATACTTTCGCAATGAACATGTAGCTACATCAACTTAATACTGTCAGACATTTATCTCCAATTAAATATATGTATATAGTCCTTATTATTCTATCTATATGATTAACTATAACTATTTTGCCGTTTGCAAACCATAAGTACCCTCATCAATACAAAACTAAATTCCATAGGCACTCTTACAATGAACTGATGTAAAATCTTTCTTCGTCAGTGATGATAAAACTAGTACTCATGGATTATATAACTACCTCTTTTTTTTTGCATTATATTGATAATTTAAAACACCAGTACAAAGCAACAATGTAACGAAAGTTTAAGCTTCATGGATTATGAAACTACCTCTTTTTCCTACTCCTCTACTGTTATCTGTCATTTATGCATTCATTAACACGAATATAAGAACATACATAAAAGGTTTCAAGAAAAGTCTATATTGTCTATTCCTCATAAACGCTCTTGTGCTTTTATGAGCTATAATGTTACTGCGATTAATGGCTACCAACCTAACAAAACCAAAACGAATACAGTTTTAAACTAAGTGCATTGATGCCAACTTACAAAATATTCATTTGGTTGCATAGTAAAAATAATTACTTCATGAGTCAGAAACACGCATGTGACACCCGTAATATAGCAACACCCATAGACTACGAAGACCGCTTAGCGTTGCTTGTTAGTCTCCGTAGGCTACGGTGGCCAAAATTGAGAAAAAACTGTCCAAAAAATTAATTTAGCAAGTAGCAAGTACCAGGGCCTCATGAGTTACGAGGAGGTGTCGCCGACCGGCCGGCCGCGGCCCGGGGCGGGCCGGGCGCGTAACAAGGTATGCTCGCGCGTCTTGGCTATATACTTTTGCTGTAATTTGTTTACCTAAATTAAGATTTATTTTTGTTGACTCGTAGGAAAAATATTGTATGCAACGTTGTATAAGTAGGTCAAAAAATTCTCGTGGCGTATTCCTTTACAATGTTCGCCTACGCCTTCGGCTCCGGCTCACATTGTAACTCACGCCACTCGCCTTTTTTGACCCTTCTTATACAACTGTTGCATAAAATACTATTTTAGCATTATATTGATAATTTAAAACATCATTACAAATCAACAATGTAACGAAAGTTTAAGCTCCTTAGATTCAAAAACTGCATTCGAAACACGTACCTGTCAATTAGGTACTATTATTGAAAAAAGATAACTTACGTTTTTATTCAACCGATCGAATCTAAAAATCCTATTGTGGGTTAGTGGCACGTTAACACTTCTGAAATATTATAAATATATCTAATTGCTCTAGGTAAGTATACAATGGAGATGCCTCTTTAACTTTGCTCAACCCGTTACCATCAAGATGTCGTCTCTTTGACGTCCGCAATCCAAGTGTACGAGTCTGTACCCCACTCTCTTTAGCTTCCGCTTACCCCTGCCACTTGCTAACTCTAGTATTGCCAGGGAAGCCATTAAACATTACCCATCACCCTGATATTAAACTTAGGTATTTTAAGAATGTTGCCAAGTAAAATTCATATTTGCATACACTATTTGGTGCAATTACTAAAAAATCATGACAATATCATTTATAAAATCGACCATGATTGACCTGCAGCTTAGCTTACAGCTATATGTACACTAATCTTAATGACAAGGATGGCGCAAACTTTTCTACGGATTTGGATAACGAATCGGGCTCTCAGGAGATAGAAGTCTTAGTTTCCTCAGTGTAATTATACACTTAGTTATTATTAAATTGAACATACTTTTTAAAGAAGTTGAAGGTCACCCATATCTCTACTCAATTTTATAAACTAGTTACCGATCTAGAAAGTCAAGTAAATTAGGTCTAGGCTTACAAACACGCGCACCACGAGCTTACAGTCGGAATAAAGTATTTTGTGAATTAGCAAGATTTTGTAACGCTATCCTCTGGGGTTTGGTCGACACTGTCTACAGATGCAGTTCGCCACTAACTTGCCAGCTTATACTACTTAGAGAAAATACAAATTAGACTTTCATAACTTCTGTGCATCTTGCGCCGACGGGTTAAAGGATGTGACCGACGCTCCGTAAATAATTATGATTTGTTTTATAATTATTTGCCCAAAGGGTGCCAACAGAATCTGAAAAGGCTGTCTGGACATCATAGAAGTTATATATCTGAATACACAAGTTGCTGGTCCATATTAAACAGTTATGCCTTCTTTTAATATAAATAGGTCCGTACACAACTACCTTTACAATTGGTATAAATAAAACAACAAAAACGAATTATAAACACTGCACACGTACGTTTCCGTCTCAGCTTCTCAGCAAAAAACAGTATTCACATTTAATACATTGAAATTTAATAAGCTTGCTACGGACTTCGGAATTAGGAAACCCCTTTAACTAATTTTACCGGTTTGTATAAAATATTTTTAACTTTACGTAATACGCATTAATAATTTGCTATTGCCGTTACAAGTCTTATTATACGAACGTTTTTATACATATTTACGAAGTTGTTACCTTTACACTAGCCTTTAACACGTTTAAATGACACTATCAAGATCAGATTAATATCGACTAAATGTTAATTGTAACACTTACCAAGAAAGGCCATTGAGAGTTAGAAAGTCGATAACTCGGTCCGATCCGCCCTATTAGATCTCTTTGCGATATTCAGTCTCCGGAGTGCTCCAGAATAGCCCCTTAGAGTGGAGTTGGGACTTGTTTCAGTCGAGGCAATTTAGCCGGACGGGGGTTGCTGAAAATTTTATAAGAATAGAGACCTTTGCTCCAAGTTCTCAGACTTCTCAGACTAGTTCTGCATCTATTGTTTAGATTTACTTAGCGTCACAAAGTAAAAGCTACAAAGGCAGTTGCATTTTACATTACCTATGCAGGTTCCGAGGTTACTTTTTTAGGAGTTCCTACCTGTGTACGCCAAGTGTCTGCTATTTATTGTTACGCCAATATGTTCAGCGCTTATGTCGCATATATTGTACCAAGTGCACAAAGGTCTAGTCATCACTACCATAACAGTCAACATGCAGCTGATTAATGTTGATTCATAATTTCTGATCGTGTGACATAGTTCATGGGAAGCTATGAGAAAACAGTAAACGTAAATTGCCAACCGATGCCTTTTATGCAAATCACAACTATGTTTATAGGTAATGGTAATGAAAAATATATTAAGCATAGAGGTATTTTTTAAACGACTTCAAATTACCAAAGTCGGATTACAAATTAGTCCCATTTTTGTCAAAACCCAATTCTAATGATGGGTTCCATAAGGAATCGAGATAACTCCTCAAATCTTAAAACCATACATATAGTGTTTTTTGTATTTCCATCGTCAAATCAAGCATTTATAAAAAAGTGATATTTGATGAAGTAGAACTGCTGATGAAGACCAGAACTGAACACCTCAACATTACATTAAAGTCGAGTTCTGTTGATGGGTTCTATGAGTAACCTGTACGAGAAGGATTTTACGTCTCGGGGCTAATTTCAAACTGTTTTGCGAAGCCGGTTTTTTTCTATGAATGATAACTGACCCCCTGTATAAAAACTTGTTTACAGGGGTTTCAGTTATCTCTGCAGCTTATAATATCTAAAATAATCTACTTAACTATGTACGGCGTGAGTAGGTTTCTGAAGTAGTATGGTCTTCTAACAAAGTCAAGGAAATTATGCTTTTATTCTAACAGGAAAAGTAAAATGCCGATCTTAAGTACCGACTCTTGCGATAGTATTTTTTTATAGTATCATTTCATTACTTTTTATGCCTATATAAATAAATGATAATTTATACTTCTAGAGCCGATTAATTATTTTAAGTAAAATATAAATAAAATGAAATTCTGCACTCATCTACTACCCTTTGTGTTCTGTAGTCTACGCAGTAATAAAGGTATTTTAGTCATTTATCTTAGCATCGCGGCGTCACGTCCTTTGTCCGCACCATAAACCTGCCACGTGAACCAGGAGACGTGGGATGACGTCTCGACCGGCCGTTTATTATCCTAAAATATTATAAGGTTTTTCCCACGCGCGTGTAAATCACGCTGCGTTTGCCGCGACAGCGGCTGACACTATGGCGTGAATCGCATTAATAGGTTAGTATCTGCCTGTTTTAGGAAAAATGTACGTTGAGAGCTAGACTCATAAAAGTCATAAAGTATTATGCACCCGAGTGGCTGCGGACTATCGCTAGGATTTCTAAAACGCTAGTTTAGTATCGCTCTTACCTACATCGTCATGGTTTTGCATTTTTTCTCAAGCATACATAAAAATATGTGTGGGAATATCGCTTTGATGTGCTTGATATAAATAGACCACGTAATATGATTTATCTATATCACATATATTAACGACACCAATCATGGAACATTTAAGAGATTTTTTTTGTTTTTGATATTTCACCGACACCTGCAAAATTTCTACCGCATTACGCTTTAAAAGTTGAATGTCCAATTCGTCCTTTATGTTTTCTATGTATGTAAGTATTTAAAATGAAAGCTACTGCAAATGGTTTCAATATTATTAACCAATTAAAACTGTGGTTTTTTGCTCCAGTCATGGAATGTATGGCGCCATTCATTTTCAAAATAACAAATATCAATGAAAAATTAAACTTAAGCACCTCTTTGGCTCTTGTTTATGGTAAAATATTACCAGCGATTAAAAACTGATGGTAAATACTTGTTTTACAGGATTTGTCTATACCATTCCATTACTGGGGGCTGATTTTTGAATTTAGAGCGCTCGAATTCGTCACTCGAAAAACTGTGGAAAACAGCGAATTGATATTTTAGAAATACGAGCAATAGAAATTGGGCATCTAGTGGTATTGACCACTCGTTTTCAATTATATTAGTAGAATTTAAATGCCTAATAGTGGAGATAAATTGAAGGGAATTACACGAAAGCGAGCACTCGAAATTAAAAAATCGGCCCCCTGGTGCCTGTTCACTTATAGGGGTGTTAACTATAATAGTTACAATATAACAGACAATTCCTTGTTTCATTGTCTTTGTGGTGGGATAGGATAGGTAAGCCGTAATACGCATAACATAAGTGAGGTATGTAACTAACGCTTCAACGCCATCCATGTACAGTCAGCATGAAATAGATAGTGACGGCGACCTAGTGGTCGAACATACCGTAAGACATCTTTGTTACTATATAAATAAGGATGTGAACCGATATATTTGGCATCTTTGGCCGTCACTATCTATTTGATAACTGTATTGTGCGGTTTATATTTTAGTCCTGTTGACGGTTGCAAGTTTCAAACATAGATATCGCTTCGAATCGGATGAGCAAATGGCTTTACGAGAAAAATCCAGGATTAAAAACATAATTCCTATTATTACACCCCATCTTGCGGTGGTCGATCATACTACCAGATAATAAGAGCTCAAGTCGTGTGACTATTCAACAAAACGTCAATCGAGCTAAAGAGACTGGTAAATATACTTATAATTAGAATATAATTGTAATTATATTATTATTGTAGTTTGGTTTTTAGTATAAGTACATTTTTAAGTATTTGTCTCTGCATATTATAATTAAGTTTGATAATTTTACCAATGAATATAATTATTTTACTAGTATTAGGTATAATGGTAATGGTAGTTTTTGAAACTACAAATTCGTTGCTTTTATTTTTATGAATGTTATGTTGTGTTTTAGTTTAATTTAAATTGGACTCTTGACTATGAAGACTTTTTATTTTTTATTCTATTCTCGACTTTTTATTTTTTATTCTATGACCGGTCTTGCCTAGTGGGTAGTGAGTGACCCTGCCTATGAAGCCGATGGTCCTGGGTTCGTATCCCGGTAAGGGCATTCATTTGTATGATGAGCACAGATATTTGTTCTTGACTTCCTGAGTCATGGATGTTTTCTATGTATTTAAGTAATTGTATATTATACTCGTATATATCGTTGTCTGAGTATCCACAACACAAGCCTTCTTGAGCTTACCGTGGGAATTAGTCAATTTGTGTAAAAATGTGCCTATAATATTTATTTATATTGTATTTCTTGAATTTATTTAAAGTTATGCTTTTACTGTATGTATTCAAACATAATTGACATTGTTTATGAATAAATATCTTGTATCTTAATTCTTTTTCTTGGCTCCTGGAAAGAGCGATACTATTATGGTGTTGCGACAGGGGTCGCTTCACGCTCAATATGTTCAACACACGACGGGGCGATAGTAATCTGATGCGGTGCTGTTGCCCCGCATTATGCCCGGCCGGCGCCGATTCACACACACTCGGGAAGATGCCAATAAGTGAATCAACTTCATATTAGTTATTTATTCGTCTTATTCTAATTAAGAATACCAATGCTTACCTATGGTATGAACTTATCAATAAGTAGGTATTGTACCTAGTCAACCTAGTGTACCAAAGTAATGTATACCTATATGTGCATAACACTATCTACCTGCACTGGTTTTCATATAGTTTGTTCGTTTCGTTCATAATTTTACGCATGCATATTATTTTCTTTCCTACTCCATCTAATCTAAGAACTATTCAATCGAGCCGGCTCAAAATTCGGAATATAAAACAGCAAGAGTATAAGCTGGAGTTAAATTTGTTAAGATATTCGGATAAGAAAATTCACGATTTAATAGGTTTGTTAGTTAAGTTACAAAAGTGTAGTTAAAACTTTAATTTGTGTCTAGACAACACTTAATCGATTCTGTTAATTCTGTAGGAGGCAACGGTTATGTTCGGTGAGCAGTTAAATGATTTACTTGGATGTGTGTTCAACCACAAAATTGGATATTATGGAAAATTTACTTTTGTGTTCAACTTGGCAGTTTAAATATGGTTGAATTATATAGGTACCTATTAGTTTAATTTATATGCTTAATTTGTATGTCGTGTTTCTTTTGATATTTGTGAGCTATAAAGTAAACTTATATTGTATGATAACAGCTCTTGCCGCTCAGGTCTTACCGCTAAAAAGCAATACATTTAAATGTATACCAACATACGTGAATTCATAAAATGCATCAGTTGATCGCATATAGGTAGCAGGAAACTCCATAAACAAGTACAATATTAATATTTTCCTTCTTTAACATTTTATTTTTATTGCTTTGTTTTCATCTGGAAATCTTTCTTCACATAATTACCATTAGCTTTGCTAGTACCGGTGCTCGCAGGTATTTGTTTTTTCTTCCGTTTTGTAATGTTACCACCATGCATTGTCGCAACTCACGATGTCTGAGCTACAACCGCGAAAACCGAAGTTCGCAAATTGCAGGCATCTTCCTCTGTCACTCTAATTACGCCTTCATTGGGGTAAAAGAGAAAGATCCCCGCAATTTGCGGTTGCCCTCTGATTTTCATTAAGTTTTCCTCTATGCCCTCCACGGAAACGTTGCCGGACGTCATTTTCGCCGAATCACCGTCGCCCAAGAGGGCCGACCAGCGTCACACATTACGGGAACAGGAAAACTGCATTAGTTAAGTTAGTAACTCTCATTGGCTGGCCGCAACGACCGTCCCTATTGTTTCCGCTAATGCAATTTCATGTGTCACTTGCGGATTTGAAATTCAAATGTCATTCTTTGTCCCCCAATTTTGAACGAGATTAGTCCTGATTTTGCATCGGCGATACCGGATATGTTTAATTATGCATTGACTTAATTATGATAGGTACACGTGCGAAGCCGTCTGGTGCATGATAAACGTTACGTTAGGCGCAGACCACACGGAGCGGGGGTTAGTAAATAGCGTATCGATTCCCAACTGGATACCAACATCGCATCGAGTCAGTTTCTGAACTTTCAAGGTAGATCGTACCTGTTTTATGGCAAATAGCCCGGGTGACCAGAAACTCTCTTCAAAGTAGTGCTCCGACTCATGCGTGATAAATACTTGCTATTAAATTCCGAAACCTTTTAACAGGCGCACCGCTCTTCGCTAAGATTTGTATATGTGGAGTGAAATGGTTGCACTCTAAATACAAGTCTCATTCAATATTTTAAAACGTACAATAACGCGCCGTAGCATCGTTCTGTGTGTTCAACTTCTTATGGTGGCAAAATTACATTAAAATGGCAGTACAATCGTTTTATTTGTTGTGTCATTGTGTTTGGGAATGCAATTCTCAGAACGGCTAATTATATGGAGCCAGAGCGCCAACATGGAGGCGACCCGGCACCAGGAAATGAACCGTTGATTTGCAAATTATACCAAAATTGGGCGGGCCCGCTGCCGCCATAAACGAATCATATCTTGATCTCGACTGACCTACATTCTGAGTCAGATCGCTTTATTGTTTAACTCACACTAAAGATAAATTAAGACATGTTTTCGATCATAAAAACTTTATTCGCATCGATCAAACGTAATATCTTTTAATTTACGAATGTTGAGCTGCATTAACGGGCTGTATTTTTGGAAATACATTATATTGGACCGAGGCATCATTTATTTCCATATTGAGTGCAGGAGTGGCGGGTGACGGCAGATGTCATCGCTGCGCCTGCACCCTCCATTGATTACCCCTGCACACGTATTCCCACTGCTTGCCTATCAACACTTGCCTGTGACCATTGTACGGGTGATCTCCCTTCACGGTTTTCAATGTAGGTATACTTTTACTAGTTACCTAGAGGCAAGTATTCTGTAAGCCATGTGTGATGTGGGCCGGCGCCCGGGCTACTGCGCGCCGTAATGACATTCAGTACTTGCACGGAAATGACTACGCAATTATTGGGAAGCGCTTAATCAAAATTGATGGAGTGTTGTAAGCTTTAAATAATATTAATTAAATGCAAACGAGGTATTGATTTCGTGGCAACGCAGGTAACTCTAATAAAAAGCGTTAAAGTCTGACCTTTGTAAATCTTATAACTTCCTTGTTGAAACGTTTCAATAAATCTTACTGAGTTGAAATTCAGCAAAAATACTAAATCCACAATTTCGTCGAATGTAGGTAGGTACTTCGTCTTATTTATAGGTATCTTATTCCGAATTTTATGCTATTACCTACAATAAAACCGAAGTAGCCCACGGTACTTAAAGAGATTTGCCAATTAATTACAGGACGAAATAGGTGTCGTCACGAACCTGCTCCGATTACAGGCCGTGCCGTGCAAGCCCCACTTTGCCCCACTTTGCCCCGGGGCTCATTTTGTCACCAATTTAGGGCTCCGGTGGCCGAAGACACCTATTAAGACCCATATTGATTAGGACACGCGAAACGGCCATTAATGACAGGATAATGTCGTGCGTATCGAGTTTTGTGGAGTAACGGTTAATGTGGTTAAGTACTAAACTTTCTTGTAGTATCGACTCGCTTTCTTCACTTGTTATCAGATTCTTAATAATAAGGAGAAATAAAAAAGCCTCTAAATAGGTCTCCAAAGATAAACAAGTTTAAATTACCTACAACTTAAATTAAATATCGGTATATTTGGTAAATTAATACAATTTGAAATTGTGATAAGGCATCCTATATCATAGATAAATAAGTAAGCTTAAAGTGCTCACTCAATATATCAGTTTCCTTACTTAATAAATAATAAGTTGTATGGGAGGTTGGGTAAAACGTGTTAGGTAGGTATTAATAATAAATTTTAAATTCGATTAAAATTTCATACTTATTAAGTACAAATAAGTTTACACAATGCTATTATAAATGACTTTTTATCTATGTATAGCATAATACTTACTTTTATATGACTATACTATGTACTAATGAAATAAAATAAAACACACAGGCTCTATTACCAAATGCCAATCAATCTTCTCAATCAATAAGTTACTCTTTCTTCGTTATCTTTCTATCTATTAATATAACACATACAAAAGTGACAGGCTATACGTTACCCAAAAGCTTTACAACCGGACGGTAAATATTCGTACCTAACCGCGTCTAGACAGATTGACGGCAAGGTTATCCAGTGAGCTATCTTCTAATGCATCTTCCTACTAAATTCACGCCATGTTGTCTTTTATCTGAGTGTGAAGTAAAAAAAAAACTGATTATTATAAAAGAAAACATAAATTAAGCAATCAGTTACCTGCCTTTGTTGAGGTTAAAAGGTTAACCAAACACGGCGAATAATAAAGATACGAGCATTTTGTCTAATTTTAGACACAAGATAAAAAATATCTCAACTCTGAATTACTTATTATAAATAGTCTTTTAGATTGATTTGTTTGTGAATGTTGCGATTTCCATATTAATGAATTGATAAATTATGGCCCGTCAATGAAACACGAATTATTTTGTTAATCATACCCGGAATGTAAAATAACACTTGAAATTGTAGCTACAACACAAAAATAACCATTTATTTCATACAATGTCCTACTGTGTCCCAATGTAGGGTCAGCATCAATAGTAGCGGATGAAACAACGCGCCAAAAGTATCTGGTATTCCGGATAACTTTTCCAAATATTGATAAATCTCTAAAATATACTTTCAAAAGTATATCTTTTAACGTCTCAATTGTTCGACATATAGAACCACCACATTTTGTTAAGCTGTTACAGAATGATAAGTAGATACTTTTGAAACCTTGTTTGATCCGCTACTTTTGATGCTGACTGTACATACTTAGTACCTTGAATTTTTTTATATTTTAAAACTGTACATTATTTTTTATTATCAAATCAATTCATACTATTCATAACTTTAAAGCAAAATGTATTAAATCTGGTACTAATTGTTTAATTCATTGTAAAAGATGGACCAAAAATCTAGGTGAATACATGAATTAATTGAGAGTACCTACTTACAATGAATATGACTTTTTTAGTTGTTTGAATTTAATTGTGTGATTACTCTATTTGTCTGATTTTAAAAGAGCACAAAATAACTAACGTATAAAATAGTTTTGGGACCGACAGTTCGACACGCGTATAGATTCCCCAATAAATGAAAAAGCCAGGACGATCGACTAACAATAAATTTTCACAAAATGGCTATCAATTAACACGGTTCCATTTCTGGTAACTGCTGGAAAATTAGCGATATTTTATGGATGTAGTGTCCGGCAGATTTATTGAAGGCCTGCTGACCTGACCTGCGCCTCTCCTAATCCGATGTAATGGGGAGGAATAACGATATCCATCATCGTAAGTACCATTCTGTAAACGTAAATCGTTTCGCCGTATTTCACATGCCACTCGTTAACTGCCTTCTTAATTTATGTAACTTATTTGTTTAGTAATCAAGCCTCAATTCAATTAAAACAAATTGCGAACTGAGACACTGATGCGCAAACATAATGATGCCCATAAAACTCGATATAACTGAAAGCGTTACGTTACCTCTTTACTTATGTAGTGCTACAAATGTTCGTCTGTTTACCGGGAGAATCCCTTTCATTTAAATAAGTAAACGCCTCCATCCCATAAAAGGACGCTGAAATTGCCTTAATTTACCTTAAATTGTCCATCTTGGGTAGTTATGTACACCGGCCTAGCGTATGCAAATAAACAGAACCCGCAAAAGTATTTGACTGAGATAAGTTAAGGAAGTGAATAATAGACCGCAGATTGCTTAAACAAAGTCTTCATTATTAGTTGAGAAGCCGAGCATCCTATGCAAACAAAACTCGCGCCGCGGGCTGCGGGCCCGGCCGCATGTTCCTATTAATGGATAGAGCGCTAGCGGGTCAAGTTCTTAGCTCAACAAATCTAACTTGAACTCGCAAGCCCTGACTACTATGCGTAATCTAAAAACGTACTAACACTGGTTCGCGAGCAATAAACTCGCACATACTCCGTAAACGATTGGAATGACACCTACGGTTCGACTTCGCTCGACAATACATCTCTTTTAATATTCAAATTAAATTTTGATTCTCATCCCTTTCAGTACAAATCTATTTTTCTTATGTATTTTTATTGGTTGTTTAAATTATGTTAGCAAAATTTGGGCAAAAATCTTAAATCGTAAATTTTATGAAGTAGGTAATATGGTGGTAATTTTTTCATACAAACGTTCTCGACATTTTCCTGTCTAGATTTTGACCCTTGATGAATATTTTTTTTATATGAGATCAATATTACCAGTACCATATTTGTACGTTTTGATTTTTTCGATATTCTTGTTTTTATAAGAACTTTAAAAACACAAAAATCAAACGGTCAGACACAGATAATTTCTTTTTCATTCCGCTCCCAAAATTACTTAACGATGAAAATGTCGAGAACGAAGCCTCGATTTCTGAGGTTTCTATGCAGGATTTTTCGCCAAAGCTACAATCCTTATCGCAGTCCTTATCGCACTAATTTCAGGAGCCACCCCCGTCAGCGCGACGGAGATAATTACCTAAAATTCTCAAATCTGAGAAGGGGCTCAGCTAGTATTTCCTCTTACATATTGCATTTACCTAAACCTCAAGCTCTGCATTATGGTTGTCTGTGAAAGACATAAATATTAAAGTAGGAAACTAAAAAAACCTCAGTCATTGTTGTACATGGAAAAGGTGGTAAATAAAAACCGGCCAAGTGCGAGTCAGACTCGCCCATCGAGGGTTCCGTACTTTTTAGTATTTGTTGTTATAGCGGCAACAGAAAGACAATTCAACTAAAGTACAAAGTATGTATTTCTAAATTTATAGGATCCCCAGGGTTGTCCCCACCGCATCGTTTTGTTTAAATACCCTTACCTGCCCAGATAAGGGTTGATAAGAATGAAGATCTAAACAAAAAGGCACAAAGACGTTCATTTATTCCATTGTGAGCGTCGTACACATGCCGCGGGAAGACTCCGTGCCATGAATAACGAAAAGGGCATGTTTGATGAGGGAGTTTATTCAGGTTAATGAGTGATTTCAATTAAAATATATTTTGATTATATTTTTTGCCACGACCCTGTGGAGTTTTTAATACCTACCTACCTTTTTGTGTCTCAGTGAACTTGCTAAATGTAGGTACGTATGTACGTTTATTACATTTCTTCTTTGACTAAATCGCTAATAAACTTATGTATAAATAAACTACTCACCGTCTATTTTAACTTGTTATCTATCATAAACAAGTTTGGTTACGCGAAAGATGGCCTAGGTACCGAATAAAGTCCAGTAATCCTATATCACGCACGTAACAAAATTGTTTATTTTCCATATATTTATAAGTAGGTACTTAAATGTTATTAAAAATGTACAGTCAGGAAAGAGGTTTAGAATTTTATGGTTTCGTTTACACTACACTCCTTTGGCAAGACAAGTACCAACTGATTTAAATTCTCATCGGCATAATGATTTTGAGTATAAAAAGCAAAAGAGGATCAGAACTTCATAAGTTATGTAACTTATGTAGTTCCATCTACTACATAATAAAGTAAAAACATAATTAATAGTTTACTTTGTTTAATTTCAGACAGACTACCTCCAGAAGTTCGGGTACCTGCAGACGGGGCGGCCCGAGGTGCAGAACCTGGTGAGCGGCGCCGCCGCCGAGTACTACGAGGACGACTTCAGGATCGCAATCAAAACCTTGCAGGTATAATACTCGTATGTTTTTTGGCTTCGGTTTTCGCTAACTACGCTTCGTTTTTCTCACTGCTCCCACATTCGAGAATCTCTGTTTTGCCCTATGGTTGACTGGTAGAGAGTGGGGGACCCGTGCGAAATCACCTGTTCATACAAACGTAGTCCTCATTTTTCTCTGGTTATATATTAACATTATTCAAAATATTTTGACACAATTTGTTGTATATCAACAACGCATAAACGTAGAGGACATTTGTTTTTTTTTTTTCGAATTCGTATGAAATCTGGTTTTCGCTCCTAATTTTTATAATAATCAAAAAATGGAAAATTGGGACTACGTTTGTATGCAGAAACGGCCGTCCCCTTTCCTCTTAACGGACTTAATGCCGTCCGCGATTTGTACTTAATTTTATTGTGTATAAAGTTTAAATCAATAAATAACTAGGAGAGTAGCCAGCCTAAGAGCGTTTTCACATTATCCGATCCAATGACGGATGTCGGATACGATCACAAAGCAGTAAAAAAAACACATTCCTTTTTTTTCCGAAACTATAAGAGCTATACTGTTCAAACTTAGTAAGTGGATGTATTCTATGAACCGCATTAAGATGTTCACACAAAAATGGAAAAAAAAACAATAAATTTTGGGGGTTCTCCATACTTAGAACTGAAACTCAAAAAATCTTTTTTCATCAAACCCATACGTGTGGGGTATCTATGGATAGGTCTTCAAAAATGATATTGAGGTTTCTAATATCATTTTTTTCTAAAATGAATAGTTTGCGCGAGAGACACTTCCAAAGTAGTAAAATGTGTGCCCCCCCCCCCCCCCCCGTAACTTCTAAAATAACAGAATGAAAAAACTAAAAAAAATTATATGATATAAGTACATTGTCATGCAAACTTCCACCGAAAATTGGTTTGAACGAGATCTAGTAAGTAGTTTTTTTTCAATACGTCATAAAATTTTAAAAAAAAATTTTTTTCATCAAACCCACACGTGTGGGGTATCTATGGATAGGTCTTCAAAAATGATATTTAGGTTCCTAATATCATTTTTTTCTAAACTGAATAGTTTGCGCGAGAGACACTTCTAAAGTGAAAAAATTTGTCCCCTCCCCCCCCCTGTAACTTCTAAAATAACACAATGAAAAATCTAAAAAAAATATATGATATACATTACCATGCAAACTTCCACCGAAAATTGGTTTGAACGAGATCTAGTGAGTATTTTTTTAATACGTCATAAAATTAAAAAAAAATTTTTTTTTTATCAAACCCATACGTGTGGGGTATCTATGGATAGGTCTTCAAAAATGATATTTAGGTTCCTAATATAATTTTTTTCTAAACTGAATAGTTTGCGCGAGAGACACTTCCAAAGTGAAAAAATGTGTCCCCCCCCCCCTGTAACTTCTAAAATAACAGAATGAAAAATCTAAAAAAAATATATGATATACATTACCATGCAAACTTCCACCGAAAATTGGTTTGAACGAGATCTAGTAAGTAGTTTTTTTAATAAGTCATAAAATATTTATTTTTTTCATCAAACCCATACGTGTGCTTCAAAAATGATATTGAGGTTTCTAATATAATTTTTTTCTAAACTGAATAGTTTGCGCGAGAGACACTACCAAAGTGGTAAAATGTTGAACAAGATCTAGTAAGTAGATTTTTTTTTAATACGTCATAAATGGTACGGAACCCTTCATGCGCGAGTCCGACTCGCACTTGGCCGCTTTTTTAAATATATTTATTCATTGTTGACATGTTTATTGAGACTACACACCTTACACACGTTTGAATTTATTCGCGTATGTATGCAGGTTTCCTCACGATATTTTCCTTCACCGAAAAACTAGTGGTAAATATCAAATGATACGTACATAAGTTCGGAAAAATGCATTGGTATGAGCCAGGATTTGAACCCGCGACCTCCGGATTGAAAGTCGGACGTCAGATCCACTCCGCCACCACCGCTCATTTGATTTATGAAAGGTTTTAATTAGATTTAATTTGATTGAAATGCAGTGTACGGTCACGTCTGAAAATATCGATACGAAAAAAGTACCAAAAATATGTATACATGATATGGATACGAAAAAGGTGCCAAAAATATGTATACACTACCTTAATGTATGGGCAACATTAAGGTAGTGTATACATATTTTTGGCACCTTTTTCGTATCCATATTTTCAGACGTGACTGTACATTGTAATGAACATTGGGCTTTACTAGGGTATTGTATTTTTTACTTAATTTTTAAATTTCAGGAATTTGGCGGCATACCGGTAACAGGCGAAGTCGACGAAGCCACGAAAGAGCTCCTGAGTAAGAGGCGATGTGGACGGCCCGACAGAGAAGGTTACGAAGAAAACTCTACCAGAAAGAAGCGATTTGCTTTTCAAGGGGCGACGTGGAAACACACCAATCTTACATGGAGGTAAGTGCTAGTGCTAGAAGTGGAGGTAACTTTGTATGGGATTTGCAATAACAAAGTCTGCAATGTCATCATTAATGTAAGTTTTTTACAGACAATAAGACACTCCCTCACTTTGTTCTGTTCAAATTGTACGACTTTAGCATGATCGAATACATAACTTAAATCTTCAGATTCAATTTAAAAAAAAAATACCCAATGTCAGCATTGTCTAGTTCAGTGTCATAATCATAATGATAGTATGTTTTTGTGCCAGACTTAAATCCACTAAGTGGATCCTTTATTTATTTATTTCTAGGCGAGGTAACAAAGTGTAAATAAACTTATAGTGCTAAATTTACATGTCAATTCCTACCTTGGTTAGGTAACAACATAAACATAAACAACAATAACATAATTTTGGTGGAAGCATGGTTCCATTTTTATCGCCTGTCACTATGGCCGTCACTTACATACTTATTAGAACATGACAGGCATGGTGACAAATGATAGAGAGCTGACCATCTTAGCCCTACTGGGACAGTTTGCATTTCATGTGACGGAAGCAATGCCCTTTTAAATTTTGTTTTTAACGCCATCTATTGGCGAGTAGCTTTATGATATATTGTACGCCATCTACCGTTCTTAGTTAATACTAAATAACTCTTGCATACTTTAGCAACAGATGGCAGGAATTTACATTGTTATATAAGTTTAACATAGATGGCGCTAGTAATTAAAAGTCAATCTAAATTAAATAAGTTTTTAATTTGAATTAGTTTGAAAATTCAAGTAACTTCGTTATCCAAGTCGTTTAACTTCAAATAAAAGGAAAGAAGGGTCAGAAGTGATATCATTATTAGAATAAAAAACAGGATAATACAAGAAAGGTTGCTTCGTGCAATAAAACGTGACGACAGACAATAAAGCTAACGTCTTTTTTTAGGATATTTGCTATGTAGGTAAACAAATACGGTCCTGCGTCGTAGTACGTAATCTTCGTCATATAGTTCTACTTACATATTTTCATGTTTTGCATGCTTTCAAAAAATCGATATTTAGAACTTTTAAAAAACGCCTCAGTGAGGCTTAGTGTTCTCTTACAAATTTAAACTACTGCTGTGTATTATCCTCTTGAACCTACCAGGTCATGGTCAAACATATAAAAATGAAAGCATTAACTTCAAATGTAGTATAAAACAATTGGTATAGTTCCTTTCAATTTACTAGCACCCGCTCCGGCTTCGCACGGGTTAACAAATTATACACCTAAACCTTCCTCAAGAACCACTATTGATAGATGAAAACCGCATGAAAATCCGTTCAGTAGTTTTTGAGTTTATCACGAACATAAAGCCTAACCAGGAATATATGATGATTGTCAAGAGGGTGCTATTTTTCTCATTTATATGGCAACAGTTCAGTATAGTCTGAACAATGTGCATTGGCAACTCGTTATTTTGACTTACATACTTTTATTCACCGTAATCAAAATCAGAATCCAAATATTTGGTGTCCACATTTTTTTAATCGTCGGTACTTACATGTTTTTTTTCGTATAAAATTCATGTATTTTTCTTACATTTTTCTTACGTATCACACATAGGTCAAAATAGTCTAAGTGTATCTTCTTTTTTATTTTTGGTTTGCTTTTCTTTGGCAGCCTAAAATCTTAGGAGGAACGAACTTCTCTCGTAATCCGCGTAATCGATGACCCTGATTTATCTAGAAATTTTATTAATTACTATAATTACTGCAGATAGTTACCTATATTTAATTTAGTTGTAACATACTATATGGTGTGGCCACTATTAGCCACACCATCAGCTCAGCTCAGCTCTATAGCTGAAAAATTATTTCGTCTATCATCTTACTACATCCAAGATTAGCTTACAAAAAGGCCACCATGATGTTAGTAGGTATATTCCGTAACCTTACATAGGTTCTGGTACGTAGTCAATGAATAAGATTGATCGTATCCAAAGCCTAGTAAATATTTTTCAAACACAAAATCATTTTTGTTCCTGTAAGTATTTCCTCGCTTGTATAACATGTTGTCGTCCTATGGTACCACATTGATCCAGAGGGCCTTCGTGAGACGTTGCCATCCACTCCTGTCCTGTGCCCCGCGCTCCGAGTCCCTCCAATTCAGTCCGGCTGCCCGCAATTGTATAACACAATACTACAATAACCAAGTCGTAATAACCAGACTATAATGACATATTAATTTATTTACCTGTCAGTTCTGATGTTAATTTGGAAGTGTTTCGTAGCGAAATAGTATAATTACCCGAAAGGTTCTTTTCCAGCAGTTTATTATTTACATCATTTATAATGTTTCGATCTTGATTATGTATAGTTTTGGGCATTTTTGTCATTTATTATTTAATTAAGTATTATTCAAGTAAACCGCCACAGTGACACTGACAATGGCGACAACCTATCATTAAAATTATTGCCAGTGTGAGAAATTAGTTCCAATGAAATTCCGCAACATGGCGCATGATCATATTTTCCTGGTCAGGCTTTACAGGCCGTCAGAGGCGGACTTTGTTTTAATAGGTGTATTGAGTATTATAATAAGGACTATTTTATTTAAATTAAACAAGAAATTATTTCGCAAATAAAAGCGCTCAAATACCTACATAAATGCCGACACGTTAAGTTTTATTCGCTACACGCCGCCGTCAGCGCTATTTGCCTGGCCATCGGATTGATGACAAATAATAGTTAAATCACGGGGCTCGTAAAAGTTACGACGCGGGCGGCTTAATTAAAAGAATATGTCCCTCTGTCGCCGGTCGGGGCGCTGTTCGCGAATACCAGTGTTCCAATGTTTTCTTGCTAACCAAAACGCTTATATAAATACAAGGATTGCACGTATCACTGAATTTAGAGGCATGCATTTAAGTATTGTCTTTTTCTTTGGGTGACTTTTTTGAATGCTCAAATTCTTGTTTTATGGACAACCTCTAGTGATTTTTATACCTAAGCTTCTTGATGCTAACCGACTCCGATATGCCAGCCATTAGGTATCTGCTTGCAGACTTTTGTTTCAGGCTATCGCGGATGATTCAAGAGACGGTCTTAGGAATTAACATTTTTTTTCTTACACTAACTACCAGTAATGCCGCAACAGTAATTCTGCTGCAGATGACGCAGTTGTCATCCGAATGTCACCTTATAACCCTTTCCGTTTCTCCGAAATATTTGCACTTTTTAGGGTTCCGTACTTCAAATGCAAAAATGGAACTTTTATATGATCACTTTGTTTTTCATCTGTCTGTATGTCTGTCTGCCAAGACCCTTTATGTCGGAAACGCGTAAAGGTATCGAAATTAAAACCATATGGCCGTTCATGCCGCAAAAAACGTATATTTCGAATCTCAAGGGAATCAATAATTATAGGGAAGGTACTTTCTGTTGACCTAGAACTATTACATTTGGCAAGTAATATCGTCTTATACTATACTGCAAGTACAGGGAAAAATCTGAAAACTATACATTTGTAATTTTTATATCGTTTTGGTATAAATCGGGGATGCCGAACTCATTTATGGTATCACATTGACACCATTCCGCAGTAAAATAATAAAGTATAAAAAATTACTCTTTTTTTTTATTCTTCTTCACGCTTAAATTGTTGAATCGATTTAGTTGAAAATTAGTGTAGTGTAGAGAATAGAGATAGTTTGAGTCCCGGGAAAGGACATAGGATAATTTTTATCCCAAAGATCATCCCTTAAGGGTGTGAAAAGGGGGGTGGAAGTTTGTGTGGGGAATAAATAACCGCTACTGAATCGATTAAGATGAAATTTAGTATAGTCTACGTCTTTGATTTAGTTGAAAAAAGGAACCTAAACTTACACAGTTATTAAACTTATTAATCTCAGACTTCGCCGGAGATGAAATAGCCCCCACAACCTACTTTAAAAAGTGGCTCCACTTCTTAAATACATCTTAGGAACACAAAAATTAATTCTGCCAAAGGAAACCTTTGGTTCAGAGAATACCGTTTTACAAAAAGACAACCAAATAATGAAGAAACAAGTGAAGTCGAAATTGCTTTAAAATGGGAAATGTACTGCCAAAAGTGTATTATGTTTATCAAAACCTAATAATTACAAACCAGATGTTTGGCTTGATCATAACCTCTCCTTTAGTTTTCCATCTAAACGTTAATCGCGGTTGCATCCTGCCTGCTAAGTATCAAACCGGTATTTTCTTCGCATTTCTGATATCCTTTTGCCGGTAAATCTTGCTTTACGACAACTGCGACGGGATGCCCTGGATATTAGTGAATATTGCAAAATATGATTCTAATAGGTATATGAACATATTGTTTTAAAATTGGCGGGGACACGTCAACGCATGAAGGATAGTTTTTGTGGAATTGTTTGCATATTTCAGGCTAGGTATGTAGGTAAAATAATGAGAGCTTCATATACAATTAACAATTAAGTATTTTGCCTAAGGTTCAAGCCGTTGAACACCATATCAGCTCTTCTGCCTTGCTCTATTTTTGCATTTATTTAGTGAGCCAGCACTCTGCAACCTCACGTTTCATATCGAGCACGCGAGAACTTATCTCAGTCGAACCGGTGTAAGTGTGATCTCCGATTACTTATATTTATCACGCAACTGATGATTCGCTTAAAGCGAATGCTTGGTAAGCCAATTCGATGAATAGTAACCGTAGCCCATCGAGTTTGTTCAACTCGGCGTCGAGAGCTAACGTCTATTTGAAATGGAAACAACCGCGTGCTCGCGGGTAATTTGAAAAGTTCACAATCACCTGCAGCTAGCGACTTCAGCACAATTTCCTGTCGAATTAATGGTCTGTCAATATTGTAGCTCCATTACAGCTCGTTGCGCACGCGGCCGTAAAACGGGCAGCGCCATCTAGTGGCGGGTTTACGAGAGCGCGGCGCCGGTCGCTGGCGAGCCAGCCGTTCCAAAAAGCTAAAAGCACGATACAAATAAATGTTTCATTATTGAAAGTAAATCATAATAAAGCAGATCTGGATTGTGTATAAGAACTTAGATACTGGAAGAAACCGACGCTTAGATCGGAGACTTTGATCGTTCTTATAAATATTTATAAGGCAGACTTATTGTCTCTACATCAGCAAATCATTGGGTCACACTGAAACTGGCACACCTGTGTTAGGTCCTATTTTTACGCAGTTTTATGGATGTCTTTACCCATCATGAAACAATGGTGTTTCGGACATTTAGGATAGGCGTGCGCGGAGCCGAAGCAACATATAACTTTTTGACACTTTAATGAAATGTAAGACGGATCTATGCCGAGCGGACGCGACCGTGACATCATGGGACGCACGCAGAGGCAATAATATGTAATCTTGGAGCTGATCGCTGATGATGCAGTCGAAAGGTCTCGGGAAGTACTTGATATACGTGCAAAGAAAGTAAAGTCAGCAATAGGTGTAGGTTAAAAAATATTATTTGACGGTTAGGGGTACATACCTAAATAATTCTAAATATACCTGGTACTGATAAGTAATTAATTCCCTTTGTTTCCAAGAGTATCTTTCATCGTTGTAGCCAAAAAAAATACAGTTGGTAATTTTCAGTTTAAACTCAAAGGACATACATATAATGCTATTCGATTTGTTTTGATAACCTAATGTCGAAATGATACTGTAACCTGCAAATGTCGCATTAAACACTAAAGTGCTTGGCCCCAATAACTTTAGCCCATCATAAAATTAACGACGAGCGAACTCACCATTACGTTACTACGCGAAACTTCATAAACATACGTACATTGTAATAGATATCATATTCGTGTGAGGTTCCTTTCGGCGGAGCACCTATTTTTATTTTTATTTTAGGAAACCTACCTATTGGATATGTGCAAAGTACGGCTACTAAAACGATTTCTATATCGTACAATGTGCTAATAATTACTGTCGCTATTATAACGGTAAGTATCTAAAATAAATTAGGCAGACCTCACAGAGCTGTAGGTTTGTTAGAATTTAGAGAAAAGTGTTATCTGTCTTTGTGGGAGACCGCCTCGTGCTCGTTTTGCCCTCGCTGTTCCCAACTAATTAACTTTTCGCATTATTGTACCTACCAAAACAAAACTAGCTAGTAACATATGCCTCGCTATAGTAGGTAACCAACGTCTTAGATGTGGTGAAATCCTCCTGAGCAAAATATAGACAAGTACCTACATCTAGAGCTAGATGGCTAAATTGCCTGGTTGCTTATTGCTGAATTTAACGCCTCGAGGCGTCCTTACTTTAGGTCAAGATTATAAAGCGTCGGCGTTTTCATAGAGTTTGTTCATAGGATTATCTTCCCATTTGTGTGGCAGCCGGCTCCCTTATCAAAATGTAGAATAAGCCGGCTCCTGCCGCGGACGTCCGATAGCAATACCGATGGTTATTACATGGAAATAAACAGCATTGTTTCCCCGCTGCCGGTGACAAGCAAGTGACAGTACACCCGCGGTGCTGTCGGCGCCATGCCCGCGCTAAGCAGGAAATAATATCGAATTCAATCGCCTATTCTAAAACAACTTAACTCACTACACACCCCATAGTCTTAGGCCCGCTTTAAATCCAAATTACCATAACTTACAGGCTTGAATTGAGTTGTAACAATAATAGGCTCTGTGAAATAGATACAGATATAGGGACAGTAACACAGAAACAGAATAGAAATTCGTTATTGTAGTGCATATACTATCGCCACCCAGATAAGCAGAAAATAAATTTGTGTTCAGTCTGCCTAAGTGCGTAACCTTACGTGAGTTTATTATTTCTTGTGGGACAAAGAAAATAAATAGTGGCATAAACTGCTGGACGAGTAACTATTCGATGTAAACACTACCGCTTCAACCGTGATTTTGATATAAATAGTTTACAATATTGCTAAAGAAATGCTTACATCTTTACAGTATACTCAATACTTTTTCACTGTGTTGAATATTACATCGTCGATAAGTACTCAACTTTATACACTTGTTCCAGATGCCGTGCAATTTTTTAGTATACACATACTTACGACGTTTCTGTTTATTGTATCTACCTACCTTCCTTATGAAATATAAAATACTGTCTGTCTGTAGCCTAGAAGTGTATACCCAACCCAATCTACCCGTCAGCCGGCGTCCGTCCGGCCGAGATCGGTCTGAATTAAGGCTTCTGTCACTTGTGATTTTCTTCCTGAGGTGCTCCGATATTTCCCAGTTCAATATGGACTAGGATCGGATCGGACACGTACCTCGCGCCAAATAAATATTATGATTTAGCCGTTATCGAATGTTTTAAAATTAATTCAAAGTAGTAAAAATTATTAAAATAAGAGAGAATATATATTAAAACGACACGAAGATCGGGAAAAAATCCTACATAATCTGACCTATTTCTTAACTATTTTAGGCCATACAAAATATACCAAATACCATGGCTACTTGATAGCTACACACAGGTTTGGGCAAATTAGTTAGCCAATTAACCGATAGATGGCCCTGCACATTATTATGCTTTGTAAGCTTCTGGTCAAAAGTGAAAGAGACAAAATATGATAATGACTTATGCGTAATGCTTATAGAACTGCGCAAATAACGCTTACGCTTGTACATAATATACAAATAATATAATAATTATTGTAGGTGAAATCTTCGTACTGGAAATAAATATATCTATCACCGCAGCTGTTTCGAACCCGCCCTACAATTTCCCAAAATGCCTCCAAAAGTCCAAAAAGTAGATGAGCGCTGCAGTGAAACAGTTTTCTCGCCCCTATCACACACAAGTATGGCCGGTCCACTCATAAAACAGATGACGAGCTTGTATTAATTGTCCCCCCTCGCCGTCCCCCCTCCCACCCCGACCGCAGGAACTGGGTCGCCGTTTTCAATATTGAAGGCATTTCACAATTTCTATTGGTCTTTATTGCGACTGTACGACGTAATAAAGCATATTATATGCGAGCTCGTGTCCTACTCCTTTATATTATATCCAAGTGTGTTTACTTAGAATTTTAAATAGTATAGAAACGTTTGTTCGCTGAGCACGACTGAAAAACATTCTTTTAGGGCTACGGCGCCATTTACTGTATTTTGTACACCACTTTTCATTAAAACTAAATAATATTCGATAAGTTAGTTAACGCACTTAAGGTAGGAGTACTAGTGTTCGACGCTGCACTAGTACTCGACATGGGCACTTTATTTCAAAGTGACAAGGATTAAGTTCGAATACAGAAAAATCTTCGTTGTTCAAATTTAACCTATATTTCCATGAAATAAAGTGCCGATGTCGGTGACTAGTGCAGCGTCGAGCAATTAGTACTTCTACCTTAATTAGTTTATACGAGTATGGAAGTTATTTATGAATGCGTCAGTAGCTAGACATTTATATAGAATTACTTAAGATTAAAAATACCTTTTTAATTATACCAAATTATTTGATGAATTTCTAGTTTGTTAATATTGTAATAATATAGTACATGGTGTATTAAGGACGGTAAACAATAATTAACACGAGTTCGCAATTCTTGTGCCGCTCGTGGCACACACAACATTTTCATCGCACTTGTGAGGAAAAAACTACATTTTAAGCGAAATAATTCTTAAATACAACGGTGACATTTCAAACATCCGTCCGCCATATGTGACCGCGGCCGGTTTTTGCGTCCCACTTGCCGCTTACCATAAAGACGCCTTGTCGGGTTTTTCGTATAAAGATACAAGCAAATCTCGTCCTTATGGCAAAGTGGGACGTTTGGCCGGCCGCGGTCATATAATATAATTTTCAACACACTTGCTCAAAACGACGTTTTTAATCCACCGATTTTTGGCTCATAATCCTAGATATTAAACACGCGTGCTTTTTCAGTATATTATAACACTTGGGCTTTTTCATTATATTATCCGACTGAGTTAAGAAGGTTACTGATTGCAAATAATATGCATGGAAACGGAGCCTTCTTAATTTGGTCGAGTAATACATTTTTTTTCTAACCATTAACTATTAGGTTTCAAATGTTAGTTCAAAGAGGTTTTATCACACCAAACATAATTTATAGATTATATTATCTCGTAAATTACATTAATGAATAAACATAACATTTTATCGATTTGATCTCCATCAGTCGAATAGAAATACGAAAATATTAGCTTTTTTACATTTTTTTAATTGGCTGTTTTTTCGAATTCGTGCGCGCTTTTGCCTTGCCATGCATTGGAATCGTGCGTAAAAAAAATAACGCGCCAGCCATTTTCCGTATTTGTCATAAAATTGGAATAGTTTTGCATGTTTTTAGTTTATATATTGACGAAAATGTCATTTTCTAGCATTGTAAAAGAAGAACACATACAATTGACGCTGCCAGTAATACTAACAGAGCCAAGAGCCGAGAACGATAGCCTTTTACCATCAAAATAATTGGCGGCATATGAATCTTTTATTCAATGGAAAATCAGCAAAAACGCCCACTCTTTCTTGGAAAACGTGTTGGTAGCTTACTTCAATGAACTGGCGAATAAGTGCCTACAAACCCAGCACGCTTTGGTGCAATTATTCGATGTTAAAACTGTAGGTAAGCCAACATTTTTAAAATTGTACTTTTACTGTTTTGACAAAAAAAAATCTAATTTGTAAGTTTTGTTTTTTCTTCGCAAGTGTGTTCAAAAACGTCGTATGAAACGCGTGTGCTATGGTCATTACTCACATCGGCTTTCTTATTGCGCGCTCCCTTACAGCTCGCGCGCACAATATCGCCTCGTGTGTAATGACCAACTTAGCACACTTGTATCATAATGTACTATTACAGTACATATGGTGCTACTTTATAGCACTAGTGCGAAAATTAGCATATTACGTTACTGTGTCGAACATTTAAAGGGCCATATGTATTGTAAAACGTTGTACGATACATGTGCGAATAGGTAATTCGCAACTCGTGTCGATTTAAAACACTCCCTTCGGTCGTGTTTTAATATATCGCCACTCGTTTCGAATTTCCTAATTTTCGCACTTGTATCGTAATGTACTAAATGAGTGGCGATAAATTAAAACAAGAGTTGCGAATTTCCTATTCGCACGTGTATCGTACAAAGTTTTACAGTACATATTGCCCTTTAAATGTTCGACACAGTAACCTAATATGCTTATTTTCGCACTAGTGCGGTAAACTAGCACCATATGTACTGTAAAGATTATTACATATTCTGAAACAGCAGTTTTTGCAAAAACTTCGAAATAACTATATATTTCGGTGTATTTTATACTCCAAATGTAGGACTCAGTTGTGTTTTTAGATAACGACTTCATATTATTAGATTGCCCAATTAAAAATGAAACAATTAACAAAGAACGCAAAAATATCGTTTTCGTTCCCATACAAGAAATACCGGTTTCCGATCCCTGTTCTGAAATAAACCAAAACTAACTTAAAGGTACATACTTAATGCTAAAACAAGAGATCCGAGATCATGATATGACCGACTGAAGTAGATACGGGCATCAATTTGCTAATATATCTACCTTAAAATTATTCTCCGGACTAGCAGAAATAACTGGCTGTAAACGATTTGTCGAATAGGAGCAGGGTACAGACAGCGGGCACATTATCGGATAAACAGCCGAAAATTCCAGTGACGGCCGCGCTTTCACGAAAAACAAACAAAAAGCAATTTTCCGGCGTATCACGTTACAATTGGTGTTTGCTGTGAGTTTATTTCTTTCAAGCATTCATCAGTCAACTGAAATTATTTTAAAAATAATCGGATTTTAATAAAACAAAAGTTTGCATACCCCTGGTGGGACTCGAACCCACAATCCCCGGCTTAGGAGGCCGATGCCTTATCCATTAGGCCACAGGGGCTCGAGATAAGCGCCTGAAACAACTAATAAAGTGCTTACAGTGGTCAAAGAGTAACGATAGTGAAACATTTGTAGAGGGTGCACCGACGCTACAACTATTACAACACACGACTATTGGGTTTAAAAAAAATTGGCTTACTGGAACAACCGTATCCCATAATTATACTTAATGAATAAAGGATTACAACCAATCTCGCACATGAAATAAAAAAAAAAAAAACTTCGAAATCGAATAGACTAAAAAATTTTTAATTGGAATGATAAATTATTTTTTTTAGGCAGCTAGTAGTCCATAGACCTTAAAACTACGAGTAGCATACATAAACTTTTAACTTATAAAATAATAATAAGAAAAGTGTAAAGAATGCAATGCAAGTATATAACGTAAAGTTGACATTACATCAAAAAAAAGTCACAAAGCACACAATATTTTGTGTTTATAAATAAGAGAACGATGCGTACACCTCTAAACATCCTTATCCATAACGGCAAGGTAAATGAAACATGCAAAAACAAAACATCACAAGTAAACGGGCTTGTATTACGTATTTTCGACACATTATACATAGCCCGGATAGCTCAGTCGGTAGAGCATTGGACTTTTAATCCAAGGGTCCAGGGTTCAAGTCCCTGTTCGGGCGGCAAATTATATTTTTGTTATTGAATATTATTTTTTATTTATTTTTAGATGTGTGTTTATTTTGTTAATTTATATTGTTCATTTACGCGTAACTTAATGTTTGTTGGCAATATAATTAATTCAATTTCAATACTTATTGAGGGTTTTTCTTGTTTCTACCAAATAAAAAGAAGTTTAGTAATTTTTTATTTTATTTTGTGTGACGATAATTTATCCGTAGCTGATACAACTCTGCCCAAATCTAGTTGATAAAAAAGAATTTGCGAAGGTACATTGATTTTGACGATCAAAAAGCGCTAAAATTGTAATTAAATTACATTTTAGCGCCAAAATCTCACGAGTTTTATTTATATTAGCCATTAGAACTTAGGTTATTTTGTATAGGAATCGCTGTTCTAGGTACTGAAATTATTAATTTTCCATGATATGTTAATTTATATTTCTATAGGAATCGTTGCTTTTCGAATTGTTTAGGTTGTGTTGGAAGGTGATATCTGAAATAGTACATTACGATACAAGTGCGAAAAATAGGAAATTCGAAACGAGTGGCGATAAATTAAAACACGACCGAAGGGAGTGTTTTAAATCGACACGAGTTGCGAATTACCTATTCGCACATGTATCGTACAACGTTTTACAGTACATATGGCTCTTTAAATGTTCGACCCAGTAACGTAATATGCTACTTCTCGCACTAGTGCTATAAAGTAGCCCCATATGTACTGTAAAATATCATTCGAATTATAAGTGTAATAGGAAAGCAAGATTGCGTTTGTATCGGAAATCGCTGCCTCCGACTACCTCCAGATATAAATAGATTGGAAAATGCAGGCAATCGATACAAGAGTAACTGGGTTATAAAAGCATTTTTGTGGCAGCAGATCTGTACTGTTAAAGGTAATATATTATTTACACAGGGTGTCGCGTTGAACAAAGTGTATTTTCATCAGCATCACACTTTCTCAGTAGTATGTAGTACTAGTAACACGTAAACGCAGGACAGTGACAGCTATATTAACTTAAAAATATGCTACATTTTCGCTAATACGTTAATTAATGATGTTCGTTTATTTAATTATTTATGGTCATTTAAAAAGTCCAATCGTGGCTGTTTGGTGAATACCCATTCACCATCAAAAATTATCCAAAAGGCAGATATTTTTTTGTCGATTTCGTCTTAAATATTTGTTACGATTACCAATCGCAAGCGAATCTAAAGGGGCCCACTAGTTCGCCGGACAATATCGGCCTGTCAGTTATTCGCGATTGCCAGCGAATAACTGACCAGTGGAATCAGTGGGTCCCTTTACGCTATAGAAGTATCGAATTAACGTAAAATTCGACATCGAGATTCTTAAGAAAGATGCATATACATAGGACTGCCTCTTTATGTATATCAGGCGGGTAGTAAAGAAGTTCGGTGGTGGTGATTTTCTAGTAGGAGGCAGCTAATTTTTGGGACTAAGTTTATATATTAATTCCATTCTCCATGACTTTTTAGTATGTTATTGACACAATAAAAACTAGGTTTATAGGTTTTCTTTTTTTTTCAAAATTTGCAAAAGACAAAAAAAATATTTTTTTAAACACCGAAACCTAGAATATATTATGCTAATGCCATCGACATCAAAATCAAAGTGATTTGTTAAGATTTTCTTAGTTTAAACCGTTTTCTCCCGAAATGGAATTTTATAGCAATGTACCGTTATTTCGTTAGGATCGCAAACTGACCTCTTGAACTGGTCCTAACTAACCAATTTTTCTTACCAATCGCCTCAGTAGAACAGTAGACCTGGCATTGGTTATCTAATCTAAGCGACCGACTAAACCTTGCTCAATAATCTATTGGAAGTACACGAAAGGGCATCCTGTAATTTCTGTATCTTTTTCTGTATGCATCTTAGTTCCATAGGCACAAGCAGGTATTTGTATTACACCTCCGATTTCGATTTTTAGTATTGTGAGTTGGACTATAATGCTGTTATACAAATTTAGTGTAACAGTGTTGTTTCAATACTAACGTACATTCCGACTCGCTAGGATTGTGGGACTGTAGATGGCACAGTGATTCGATCCAATTAGAAATTCAAGATACGTCAAATCTTAAATCTAAATACGATATGGATCGGATCTAGACCTAATATTTGACGTATTTAATAGTTCTAATCGGGCCGGTTCTGGTTTTGCATTTTTTAATAATTCTAACACTACATCACATCTCTTTACATGTCCATGTAAGTTAAGAAATGAAATTGCCTAAAGACGCGTTTGCACGTGGCCATTTTCTTCAATTGATACAACCCCGTGTTTTACTGTCACATGTTTCAACATGAGGCAAGCGACTCGACTGTTGAAAGCGACAACTTGTAAGGGCGCCCTACCCAAAAAACTGCCCAAGTAAAGTTTGTATAGCGCCTATTTCAACATAATTTTTATACCTAGTTGCTTGGCTCAGTGACAAACAAATAAAATATTATTATAAACGCACTTAAAATTTCTGCGTAGGTAGGCCTTTTATATTTACCCATCCCCAATTGTAGTTACTTGAAAAAAATAGATACTTTACCTTGTTTTGTTTACCTAATCGTATTTGACAATTTAGGGGTAGGGGGTTCGTAACCCTAGAGTTTTTACAAAAGTCGTACATGTAGGTTAGTAGCAGCAGCTGTTGCAATATGCAGCCAAAGCCGTTTTGGCTCGTCGAGGCTCGCTCGTAAATTTCAAACTCGGGAACAATCCGGACCTCCGGCAAGTATCCGGTGCGTCTGAAATTCCAATTAAGGCGAAGCTCTATCCGTAGACGAGCTCAGGTTGGCTGCACGCGGCGATCACTCACTTGCACTTTTAATTAATTTATTTATCGGGTTCGCGAATCGACGGCGCAACTCGCGCCGGCGCCCCGCCCCGCTGCCGGCTATATAACCCGTGGAAGACCGGCGACGTCCGTCAGTTTCCTCAGGGACGCCCGGGGCGCCGCTCGCCCGCCCGGCGAGACGTCCTTCCGGACGAGGGTTACTTTCAAAATTTGCAAAATTGAAATTGTAAAAAATGTAAGGGTTGTGAGTAGGGTCGGTCGGTCGGTGCGAAGGCGGCAGCGGTGACCTTGAGGTGAGTATGCAAGGCGCGGCGCCAGTCGATAGGCCGCGCGCCGCCCACGCGCTGCACTACAGCTGTTCTACTTGATAACGTGTTATTTCCTGGCTTATCCGCTTATTTCCTGGACGGGATCCGGTGTCTCTACTTGATTTTGCTGAATTTTATGTTCACTTTATGTTGTGCCGCGTCTCAACTTCCTGTTTAATTTAATTCGGCGGCATGATTCGTGCTACTAACCTAGGTACATCTACAGTATAATTTAATTTAAGAATCGCACAGTTCTATTCTCTAACTTGCAATCTTTATGCAATTTAATTACTGCAATTTTTATTTATGTACTTGTAACTATATTAGAAATAACCGGATCCGAGGTTTTAATCTTCTCGTAAGTACCTAATATTCAAAGTTATATACGACTATTAAAAGTTACCAACTAAAAGAGACAAGCGGTTGTCTACCTATTCCGATAACAGTTTGAAATTGTCGCAGATTAAAAAAAAGCCGCGTAACTACATAACAAGTGTCAGCGGTACCTGATCGCGCCGGATCCGGTAAATCCGAAATCGGAAGCTGACAGATAACCGCCGTTGGTGCCTGGCCAAGTATAGACGGCCGTAATTACTGTCTCAGGAGCTGCCTCTTAATTTGCTTAATTTACCCGAGCCCGCTTCTGCGAGCTAAATCGCACGGGATAATGGGATATTTGAATGATGCGCTTTGTTTTACGACGCTTTGGGTATGTTCCGAACGATTTCTTGTTTTTATAGATCGCTCGTTATCGCGAGAATTGCCGTTTAATTTCAACGATAGACTTGAAAAGTAATTTCTCGACGTTATTATTCTACTGATATTTAACAAAAATGATGGATTTATTTGACAAAGCATAATTATAAGCTCCATTACCCAATGTAAAGGTCTATTTACGAGTAGGAACTTGACTTGACTTGATAGAAAGTTTCAAATATATTTTAACTTAACTTAAGTTTAAATTCACAATTGTTTAGAGCTAACGTAAATTTGCAATGTAACATCTGTTACAAGGTAACAAATAAAAATATGTCTAAGATTAGTTTTGTGTGGCTGCAATAAAAGCTCACGAGAGTCGCCCGCGCCCTGTGTTTAGAGCATGAATTTTAGATGCGTGTAACCGAGGACAATATACCCGAATGTTTGGGCGCTATCCATACGTAATGCCAGGTGCCGACTGCGGTTACTTTATGGATGGTATTCATATAAATGTCGTGTAGCGACCTTATGGCTCCCCTTTATTATAACGCGCAGTGCAGATTATCAAATGGAAATAAAATCCTCCGCGCTTAATATCAAGCTGGTATCTGTGTCGGAGACGGCTCTGGCTTAGCTTTAGTCCCTAGTACGCTTAAGGAGGCTTAGGAGTACATTTATCATACAAGTTACCGCCCAAAGTGATAGCCGCCTTGAATCATTCCAACTATCTCTCGTATATCAGGCTGTTGACGTTAATTGTAGCTAAGCAAGAACTTAAGGGAGCTTTAAAATGTAAAGGCTTCATCAGTAGGCCCCCGAGCACGTCTTATTCGCTGCTAATATTAGGATTTATGGCGGCGACCCGCCCGCCTCGCCTTACAGTAAACAAGGATGATGCGACACCATTTAGCGGAAATGTTTTTTGTACAAGTAATTTTAGCTTAGCACCGTCAAGAGACTTTAACAAATAATTTAATAGACGCAGTTGCTTATTGTCATTGTAATAAAGTGCGATACGAAAAGAAAACAGCCGACGTAATTAAAGAATGGACTCCCATCTTGTTTTTCCTTTATTTAATTTGTAGGTAATTAGTTGCTGTTAGAAATCTTGCAATACATAGCTGCCTAATCCAAACTTTGAATACAGCATAATTAGACTACATATATGTCGGAATTTTATTAATTTTTTAGTTTAATTTCAAATATATTAACGAATGTAATGTAACTGAAAATATTATAACGATACAAATAACTATATGTTGAGTAACCGCCCGATTCAAACTTTCAGATACGTCAAATATTAGTTCTATACGATTTTGTTTGAAGAAACAGCCTTTAATTTTTTATCACATCGATTCATTACACGATATATCAGCAGTGCAGGCAAATATTTTAATTGCCAAACAGTAAAAATCGTTATACAATTTTGGTACAAAATACACACAGTAATATTTTGAATTATTTATTACGATAGCTATGTGTTAATAATTTTTGAATCGTTTAGAAGTAAACACTTAAAAATTTTATTGAATTGGACTTGGTAGGTATTTAGGTATGATTCTGTTTGATACAAAGGAAATAGCAATTACTAAACAAAACAAGGATTGCTACATGCCAAAAAAAAAACTATTTTTAAGCCAAAAATCAATTGGATTTCAAACTGCTCGATCGATTTTTATCAAAAATAGCTAAGAATCACCGTAAGAAACCCGCACCAGAATCAGTCCATCCGTTGGAGAGCTACGATGCCACAGACAGACAGTCAGACATTGGCGTCAAACATTATTTACCAGTCTAAATCATTCCTGGGGACAATAATAGGTAGTTTTTAGAAATATCATTTATTTTCATAATAGGATTTTATAATCGCTTTATGACGTCAAACAGTAACATTTTTTTCATCTTAGAGTTCAACTGCGAGTTTTCATTTTATACATGTACCTATACGAATGTCATAGTTTATAAAAAAGCCGATTTATCTGGGTTACCATTGCTAAGGAAAGCCATCAGAAGACTAACTTGTAGGGAATTGTAACAATGAATATGTACTTTTTGAACCCTACTTGAAAACACAGAGATCAACAATAACATAACAAATTTTCAAGAGTGTGTACCACTGTTTCTCTACTCTCACATACACTGTTATTTGTTGTGTTAAGGGCTGATCAATAACTTGCTTTAGTCGACTAACTTGGTTGGTTCTTTGGTTATCGTAAATACATTTGGACATTTCTCCCGAGGGGCATTTTTACGTGTACGGGGAAAAAATTGTAAAATTTACTATTGGTAAAAATCTGAATATAATAAGGTGTTATATTTAGCTTGTAATCTCTCTGGGGCACTATTTTTTTCATTCGTTATATAATACAAGAAAAAACCTCAAATCTCAAAATTCTTTATATAAAAATAATGTGTTTGCTTAACTTATTGAATAAAACCAAATTTGCGATATTCTAATACGTATACGATGTAATCTGTAAAACATGTCGGCACTCTTACAGTAGTAGACAAGGGACTCAGTGGCTCAAACATAGTATGCTTTAGTTGTGCCTTAACTGTTGAATAAAGTGTATATGAAATCACAGTATACATATATAAACGGTGTTAAACGTTTCTCCATTATTCGGTGGGTTTGGTCCTAGGATGTTGAGATCTGTCGTGCCATTTTCTCCCACAGTTTTAGTGCATTTATCGTTATGCAAGTGATTAAGATATCCTCGAACCACCACTACACTACACTACACCATTATAACATTTTCTCTGTATTATTCATATCCTTGGATTTCACGGGCTTTATAAATGCCGGTCTTTTGATAGGCTTGCGTGGGGATACTCGAATAGATCCAACATGTAGAGGCCCCTTGGAGAGCTTTAATGTCATGTAGAACGCCTGCTGGAACCCGTTCACAGACACAATAATACACACCCATGAACCAATCGCAGCAGGCATTGGGACTATTGTAGAAAAAGTGAACAGTATAACGGTCTATGGATTGAAGTTTGGGTGGACAAGGACTGGGTTATTGCAAAGAAGTCGGACACCCGGCATAACAATGTTTTGACTAGTTGTCGAGGCAGGCGGTGACTCGCCGCCCACTAGATGGGCCCCTGAACCTGCCGTTGTGAAGACGACTAGGAGCAACACCGGTGTGAGCGGCTCAGGGGTGTCGAGAGATGTACTACGCTTTCCACCCAGTGGCTGATAATAGCCACTGTGCCAAATCTCGTCTTATGCAAGTTTTCACTTCCACCCCTGGAGCATTTAGCTCTAACCACTCCTCTCTGGACGGCCAATGAAGGGAAGCCAGAGATAGGAGTCCTGCGGTTCTCCTTGGGGCCCACTCCGATCGACGAAGACACGCCGGAGATGGAGACCCTGACCGACTCTCGGGAGTACTCGGGTCCGTGGGGTCGTTAGTCGGCTCGCCACAAGCTGCCCTGCGGATTCATATTATTTTTATAATTGGTAAAAAATGATTAAGTTTGATATCGGTGGTGTTGATTTCTTAGGTTTCGGTGGATTCTTTGACCACCAAATTAAAATCCTGCTTTGTAAAATATATATTATTGTAGGTACTTTATGTTTTAACTATGTAATCACACCTAAAGAGTATAAGGTAAATTGTATAAAACTATGTTCATATGTTGAGTAAATTAAGTCGTAGTCACTAGTTTCTTACAATGAGTCGTTTATAAACCAGACGTGTGTTGAACATTGTAGACCCAATGTTTATTTCTCTCTGTCGTCTTGATATTTCTTCAAATCCATGAAGTTAAATACGTGAATTGTCCTCTGTTTCACCTGAGGCCCTACACTTCGATACTTTTAAACGTCAATTACAGTCAATTAGATCCCACATTTCTTTTAAAGTAACTTGTACTTTGTATAAAATGCTATGCAAGGTGCACCCAAAGAACAAGGGATTAAGAATAAAGTGGCCTTCTAATGTCGAGATCGCTTCAAAGGTACTGAGAGTACAGATCGATATTTCCAAAGCATATAGGTAGCCATGAACAGAAATTGAACATAGCACATAAGGTATAAACCGACATTAACTTTATTTTGTTTTAACAATCCTCTGTATCCTTCTGTCAAAATATCGGAGTTATATTTATCTCAAGTGTTTGAGGGTGCAGGAGATTATAATTAATAGGTAATTCTAACTCCAACAAAGTGATACTTAGATGGGTACCAGGGCACTCCGACATTAACGGAAACAAAAAAACGGACGAACTTGCTAGAAAGGGCGCAGACACCCCCGGTCGGCCCAGAACCGTTCTGCGGAATCACAAAACGGGATGCATATTCTCTGCTCAGCAACTTAGAAAACACAATAGCAATCGATTGGTGGAAGTTCGTCAAAGGACAAGAACACTCGAAAGCTCTAATCAAAGGGTTCAACAGCAAACTTGCTAAGGAGCTTCTAGGGCTCAAAAGACAAATCTCGACACCAATGAGCCGCTCACACCGGTGTTGCTTCTGGTCGTCTTCACGTCGGCAGTTTCAGGGGCCCATCTAGTGGGCGGCGAGTCACCGCCTGCCTCGATAACTAGTGAAAACATTGTTATGGCAGGTGTCCGGACGTCTTTGCAATAACCCAGTCTCATTGTCCACCCAAACTTCAATCTATAGACCGTTTTACTGTTCACTTTTTCTACAATAGTCCCAATGCATGCTGCGACCGGTTCATGGGTAACTATTGTTGCGCCTGTGAACGGGTTCCAGCAGGCGTTCTACATGACATTAAATCTCTCCAAGGGGCCTCTACGTGTTGGATCTATATCCCCACGCAAGCCTATCAAAAGACTGGGATTTATAGGCCCGTGAAATCCAAGGAGATACAAATAATAATAAATAATTCGATGTTTAGGCATAAGTCAAGAACCTTAAGTAGTTTTAAATTGATGGAGTTCACGCTTTGTAAGTCTGCCATTTAGGAATTCAAAGTACTTTGATTCCATATTGTATTATATTGCTTGATAAGTGCATTTCAAAAGTTTCTTGTGTATGATGTAGATAACATAAATTTCTTTTTATGAGCGTGCGGTCGGATTGTGTGAAAAAAAAACATCTACTTCGTGTCAGTTAGGTGCGAATTTGTGGTCGACATATCTTAAATTCGTTTCAATACCACCACCCTACCTACCACCAATACCACCCTATTATATGAGGATAGTCAAATAGTGTCGAATGTCTTCTAGAGATGTTGTTTTATAAGCTGTACCTAGGTTATTTTAAAAATTTTGAGTAAATAAAAGTACTAGCCAATAAATTTATGTAAGCTTGCGTGATCATTAGCCATTCTACATAGCTTATCATCAAATAAGAATGAAAAATATGAATACATTGTAAAATAATTTAGATTTAAAATTGCAACGTGATTCCTTGGAAGCTTGAATTCGTTGACTCAAATTGATTTCAGTGCATGCACATGATTTCGGTGTATTTTAAATCCCAAATATCATAAAAACTATAAGGTTCTAATGGAGGCCTCCACTAACAATATTTTTGATATTGGGGCTAGATTTTAGGAAATAAAGTCACATATCAATAAAGTAAAAAAAAAAACAGCGTTGTCAGCGTTAACCAAATTTTCAAAGCTTATTTTGATAGCGCTCCTTTGATAGCTGGCTCTCGTTATTTAGTAAGACAGTATTGATGAAGGAAAGATGGCGACAGCAGCTTGCGACGACACCAGTTTCGATTATGCAAAAATCACTTCAATATTCAATAACAACCAGAACTCCCTTGTTGATAACAAACTAGGAGATAAATTCAAAAACTCAAGACAAACAAAGAATTTTAGAAAACAAATTAGTACGACTGAGGCAAATTTAATAACTTCTTACACGTCCTCCACTAATTAGATCGTTGCCGAAGAAATGGATATACATAAGTACAAACTCACTTACACTAACTAAACTTGACAAATGCCAGCTTAATTCTTCAATCAGGTTAAAAACTTAGGAATCTTTTCACGTGCAAGTCGCACATTTGACAATTGGATAAGACAGGAGCCGTTTCAAAACTCTTGTTACGGGCAATTCGGTTCGTCTATAAATCAGTGTTTGGAACAAAAAGACCGACGCAAGTCTGCAGGAGCCCAAGCAGCATTCATATAGGTCTCCGATCACTAACTATCCAGCATAAGCCTGACATTCGGCTACGCATAGTTGTTAAGGTTTTTGAGTTCAAGTAAAACTAGGTAAGACTGGTAAGAGCTCGCAATCGAAGCGAAATTTTGTTTGGATTAGCCCGGACAGGCGACAGGTAAACCGGAAAACATTCGCGTTACGGAATGTTACAACGTAAAATGATCCGGCTACCGCGCCGGATTCTTTTTGACCGCACTTAATTCAAGATTTAAGGAAAATGTCCTTTAATGTTATTATTTTTTACAAGAAAAGGTTGATTGAAAATCTGTACGTTGTAGTTTTTTACTTACATTCTTGACATTAAACCTTCAAATAAAATAATTTGTTGACGATTAGTAATATAATTCTACCAAGCCAAAACTTTATGATTTTGTTGGCACAACAAAGTTTAGAATCTTACCGAGATCTCGTAGATCGTTCCGCACTTAGTGCGGGAGATTGAGCGCGCGCTACGCGACTCGTAGCGCTCTGATTTCGTATGGAAGACCCGTAGCGCCCGTACTGCCAATGGCGCTAACAACGTTACACGTCTATACCTACCGTATCGTGGAAATAAGTCCTTTTGAATTACGAACTTACAGAAATCGTGAACAAAATAGCAGTCTTGTTTCATTTAAACCCTATATTGGACAATAAGTTTACGGAGGATGTGTTTCTACGTTCTATATTTTTGCGATTTAAATACTTAAAGCACTAGCTACCTTGATTGCAGAAATAATAAGAAATAAAAAGAAAGTTTTGTTTTATTAAAAATAATAGGATAATATGTTTACGAAATTTAAACGATTGTTTTATGATTATGATACCTCGCTCTAATAATTCTAATGTATAAAACGAACTCTGCTCTTTCTACCCAAAGAACCTTATGTTATTGCTTAGGTCAGTTTATTACTCAAGGGTAATAAAAGCGGTGGGTATCTGATTATTTGTCATTACAAAATGTATTAAGAATTTACTTAAAATTGGTAGACACCATTTCTTTTTTGGAAAAAGTGTATCTCACGGAATGTACAACATTTTTCATTTTAATAACAAAATTATTAAAATGAAAAATGTATTATTTCTACTTGAAATTACGCGCTCTTTTAACGTCCCTTCGGTAACTATACCTAATACATATCATATAAATATATGATATGTATAGAACGGAAAAAAAAAACACAAAAGTAACGTGTATATAGTGTACAACTTTTTATTAACTGGCTCTTAGCTGTCTGTTTCTTAATAACTATTTTTTCTCTATCTTCCAATTAGTAATTCGTACTTAATTAAGTGCATCAGTAAGAAAAGTGCATTCTAATTGCCATTTTCCCTCAATTTGTTTAGTCGTATGAAAAAGCGTAATTCATTGATGGCAGCTCAGTTTGGTTAATTTAGTTTCCTTTATTTCAATAAGGGCAGACGGATTCCTTATTAATTACCGCCGGCTGCAGCTGAATCAGCGGCTCTGCGAAATGCAACCCCACTACAAATTGGACGTAAATGTTTACCTGCAAAAATGTACGTACCTCTTTTAATTGTTCCGTAATTTGCGATAAAGCAAATAACTGCTTATTTAAAGCGTACCCAGTATACTTTTACAATTTAAGGGAATTGTATATTTATTTACTACAGATTATTGTGAAGGGGTTAAAAAGTCCCGATGCTTATTAGTGTAAGGCCTGAGTGGACGCTCGAGTTTGGCGTGCAGCGGGGCGGAGCGTGTGACGTGCATTTTAAACAAATGCAAATGTATAGGAGCGGCCTTAGTGCATGCTGCTCAAATCACTTGAGAGTCCGACGCCACGCTGCACGCCCCGCCGAACGCTCCGCTTCGAGCGTCCATTCAGGCCTTACACTTCGAGTGTCTGGATGAGGGTCCGTTTAACAGTTTGTCCCATATTCTATGGGGATGCGAGGCTTCTGAGTCCAGTTTCTCATTGAAATCATGAATGTTTTAAGGACTATTGTTATAAGGACTTTCACAGCGCCAACTGGCTAAAATTTGCCTTTTGTTTACTTCAAACGGCTCGGTTGTTTTTCGAACTCAGGCAGGTATATAATTCATCTAAATATGGACCAGCACTCTGAGAGCTTTTTATTTTTAACTTAATTGGTAACTCCTGATGAATCGTGGTAATATTATATTCTGCGATAATGATTCCGTTTTAAAAGCGATTATGAGCTCGCTGCGCAGACCGGAACACTCTATTAAAGCGCTTTAAAATACTCTGCTTCGAGTTATAAATCCGCGGCTACCAAAACACGTTCAATCGTTAAACTGATATTTTACATCGTTAGGCATTGGAATAGCGTTAAGAAAACGCCTGAACCATTTTAACCAAGTTTATTTTACCATAAGTGCCAACCAAGTGTAGAACCATTTACAGTTTCATAAGCAAATCGATACATCAAATAGTTAGAAAATCGCTTGCGTCATGCTCTTGTGGTTTCCGGCGTTCGTATCAGGTTTATTTTTCAATCTAGCGTTTTCTTTTAAACGAAAATTTATACTGTTACACAGACCCCGTACACAACGTACACCACGTCGACAGGAAAAAACGACTTTAATTGACAGTTTTTACAGTCAAGTTGACCAGTTAAATACTTACATGACAGGATCCTTGTTCAACCGACACATAAATGATGACCAACGTATAGTGCATCAGTTTTACCAACAAACTTAAAACGCTTTAATGTACAAAAAGAAACATACAACAGGAAAAAAACACACATAATTTCTACAAAGGCGAACTTATCCATCCCAGGGATTTCTTCCAGTTAACCTTATTAAACTTATATCAATAATATCATTTGAAAGAAAGAAAATACATTTTTTAACATCATAATTTAGTTGACATTTAGTCATGTAAGAATTTGATCCTCGTATAGGTCGCAATAGAAGAATATGGCTGTTGTGGGCTCGGCCGGATTGCGGTGGGCGTAAGTTCCTTGTGTTATTTCCAGCGCGCACCGCGAGGCGGCCCGGCGTCTTATTATGCAAGGTCATTGTAATCTCAACACTCCACAAAATCACAGTCTCAATGTTGTATTCCGTTTTCAGAATTTGTTCTTGTTATTTTTGGGTAATACACGGTCTTTTACGCCCGGGCTTACCATGATTTGAAATAATTTGTCAGTCGCTGAATGTCACCAAGAGAAGACACTTTTTGTAGTAAATTTGAGTTTTTATTTCTACAGATAGACGCTTCTTTAATTGCGAAGTAAATTTCTAACTTATGTTACTTGTACCTTTAATGTGTGTATAAATTCTAATACCTATACTATCATGGAACTAATTAGTTATATTTAGTAACATTATTTTTAAGTATAATTACCGACCGGTCTGGCCTAGTGGGTAATGACCCTGCCTATGAAGCCGATGTTACTGGGTTCGAATCCCGGTGAGGGCATTTATTTGTGTGAATAGCACCGATATTTGTTCCTGAGTCGTGGGTGTTTTCTATGTATTTAAGTATTTGTATATGATACCTATATATCGTTGTCTGAGTACCCACAATACAAGCTTACTTGAGCTTACCGTGTGACATAGGTAGTCAATATGTGTAAGAATGTCCTATATTTATTTGTTTATATTTTTAATTACAGCGAGACTCCTCATTCGGTTCTCGTATATTTCTTTTCTCTTAATCAATGTTTTAATTATACAGGATTTTGACTCCTGGAGACCCTATACATCTCTAAGGATAATTTGATAAACTATAAATTCTGTATAATCTTTTAGTTCTGACACTTAGAGACATTTACACCTCTAAATAATTTTAGTTTATTTGTATCTGTTTTTTTTTAAATATTTGTATCTCCTTGGATTTCACGGGCTTATACCTAAATCCCGGTCTTTTGTTAGGCTTGCGTGGGGATATAGATTTAACACGTAGTGGTCCCTTTGGGGAGCTTTAATGTCATGTAGAACGTCTGCTGAAACCCGTTCACAGGCGCAACAATGGACACCCATGAACCGGTCGCAGCATGTATTGGGACTATTGTAGAAAAAGTGAACAGTATAGCGGTCTACGAATTGAAGTTTGGGTGGACAATGAGACTGGGCTATCGCAAAGACGTCCGGACACCTGCCATAACAACGTTTTCACTGTTATCGAGGCAGGCGGTGAGGCGGGACCCCTGAAACTGCCGTCGCGAAGACGACTATTAGGAGCAACACTGGTGTGAGCAGCTCAGGGATGTCGGGAGGTGTACGCCACTTTTTACCTAGTGCTTGATAACAGCCACTGTGCCAACTTGCATCTTATGCATGTTTCACTTCCACTTAAATATTATTATTAAGTGTAGGTTTTTTGTAGTTCGAAATTAAGAGACTATATTCGAAATTAAGAGATAATATTTTAGTTTGAATTGGTATTTGCAGTTAGTCCTATTTTATAAATGTTGATGTGTTTCTTTTGCTTGTACCTTATTATATTCCATGTTGACGTGTAATAGTGCCCTTGTGGCCCTTTGTTGACTACTGTTGAAGTGGAAATTTGAAGTTTGAATAAGGACATCAACTAGAATTGTGAAGTAAGCTTATCGTGAAATCGCCACGATCATTGAATGTGGAATCGCAAACCTACGAGCTAGCGGGAGTATTTGTACAGACGACTGACTAGCGACCGTCCGGCGACAAAGCCTGCACGAGTGCGAGCGCAACTGATTGCTCCGGACATCGTCAACAGGACTGGATTCCGATTTGATTCAATCAAAACAGTACGATCGATGTCAATTTTAAATAAGGAGGATTTTTTTAACCGACTCCCGAAATTATTGTGTAGGTTCCTAATTAGCGTGTATTTTTCTATTTTTACTTTAAGAAGCTTTCCTATTCAAGTTTCAAACAGCTTTTTGTTAAATTTAAAAGTTTTAAAACTCTCACGTAATTTAGTAGATAATATGAAGTTACGTTGACTGCCCTAATGCTATTAACGTCTAGATCATGTTCTTCGTTCTAAAATATTGTCATTTGATTCAATCAGATCCTTCGGGCCATACGGATAAAACGTAGATTTCATTGAGCCGCGTTAATTCCAAGTAACACACGTTGTGCGTCGTCAATACTGACGCTATCGTCTCTCTAAGCATGTGCTTGGTTCCGGGACATTTTGTGCGCCATTTTTATTTCATCATAATTCCGTTTTCAATTTCTAGCGAGGGCGTCGGTGGCGGCGAGATTGGCGCGTAAAACTCGCGTAAACATTCGAGCGGTTGCGGAACGGTTACTGACTGTAACCGGTTTACGCCGGTTCAGAGTGTAAAGAGATAAGGTTCTTTATGTGTGTAATCATTTTGTGTTACGACGGCCGTCGGCCGTGAGTGTTATTAAGGCGCCCCTGTCCCAGCCGCCCTACGCGCGACGTGATTTTAAAGCCACATCTGATAAAGTCAAAAATCATGAGCTCTACTGTCCTGAGGCATCATCTGTATTATCGTTCCACAAAAAAAGTAATTTTGGGAAATTTTTCGTATGGGTATGAAGGATATATAGGTATATCAACAACAACATAAACAGAATCTCGCCGTAACTCACAGTGTACTCTCCTATATTCTCGTTCGACCCCAGTTTTATCAAGCTTTATCTGTTTTTTTACAACGCAGTTACTTTTATCAAACCGTTTTCTTTTTCCCATTTCCATTACACATTATATCGCCTGACGCCCGTGAATTGGCGCAGTGTGATTACAAATTTAAGCAGTCGCAGCTAATATGAATGACAACGGGCGAACCTACTCGACATTCATTTCCCTGGGCGCACCTCTCTTATAATAACTTACACGGTAACTTTGCCTTAAGGTTCGAATAAGCCGCTAGGGGCGACGGAAACGGCATATGAGACCTGCGGTATCCGACCTACATATGTCGCCGGCGACTTTGACTCGAATCAATTTTTATTCTAATAAAAAACAAGAAACTTTCTCAAATAAAAATGTTCGTTTCGCCGGGAGTATTGAATGGCGTAAAATTACAGGCTGACTACAATTTTCGGCGTTTGAATACATATCTGATGAAGGCACAGGCTTTGGCGCCCTATAATCCAGCTTCGACCCTTGAAAGCGAGTGAACGAGCGGGTGGCCGATGTTAGAGTGGCCCTTCAATCAGCCCCTCCTTGCGGGCGCGGCGCCCGGGTAGCGGGGTGCGCCTGCGGGGCGGGAGCAAGGTACGAGGACCTTTGAGCTACAAGCTCTTTGACACGAGCCACTGGCGCACTCTTCAAGTAATGATTCATTCTGCTGATGACTGACGCGGCTAATGCGGCAGTTTTTAAAAAATCTCCCTTCCTGATGTTTGGTTAAGGATTAAGAATCCGCTCGTCGTAAATTAGATTTTGACGTCTCGTTTTCCGCTTTTCCCCGTGGAAAGTCGAGCAGCATTGTTTACACGTCCGTACCTGATAAGCGGAGGTAATCGCTCTGAGGCAGCAGAGCTTGCATCTGTTTTCGATTAACGTAATAAACCGGCTTAGTGTGAGCTTAATGCCAAACAAGTGGATCGACGGCGGCTGCTCAATAAACTGTATTGTACTGTGTATTGTCGCGACACGCACCGGCGCGCGACGACAAAGTCGCCCATTATGTCCGGGATTTATGATTTTGTAAGATTAAAGCTTTATATCCCTAGACTGCCTTCGGTACCCGATTCTATAAATAGTCACAAGTGCTATTTCAAATGTTACTCGTGTTATTGGTCACGCGGATGCCGTAAACGTAGCTCTTTTTATTTTTGCATTTAATGTAGTATCCATGTATATGTAACAAGCCTTACGATAAATAAACTTCCATCAAGTTAAAAACTTAAAGCTTATCAAAAGCATAAAATAAATACATGTTTCTTGTGCAATTGTACGGCAGTTAAAGCAGTTTTCGAGTTGATTTCGAAAGATCTCAAAGTTGAGTCTTTGATGTTGCGTCTTTAGACGGGTAAGCTAGCATAGCGCTGGCGCCGTACCGTAATTTTGAATTTAAATAATGAGTCTATAAGATTACTGTAGAACAAAATAACTGAAGCAAACAATATAATTTATTATTCCATTACAAATAGGGACAGATAAGATACTATTAGTTCGGACTATTCTAAATCAGTGTGATATTCCAAATTCTAGTGAAATATACAAAATTAAATGCATATATTGGTGCCGATTACGAGTACCGTATTAAATAAAAATCGAAGCAGTGAATTCTGGATATAATTGAAAGATAAATATATTAGATAAGAACTAACTGAATTATCCCGCACTGAACCACATTTGGCAAATTACGTGAAGCGGACAAATAACAAGCAATGTTATTAAATTAAGCCTTATTTTGTGGCTTTACTTCTGTCAAGTTTTGTCTTTTTAATTAATATAATCCACAAAAAATCCAATTAAAAGTTGTGTTCCTCTTATCATAGCTTAGTCTCCGTAAGCGCTGCGGGATCGTTTGTCTCGTACTTTTAAATGTGAATGCCAAACATTCGTTTGTAATTTTAACGTACACTTTTGTTTTAAATATAATTTTTGATACAAATTTAATTATGTTGTATAATTTTTGCTTTAATATATATTACAAAAAATGTAAATCAGTAACGCAAATCTTCGTTTTTTTTAGTTTTTCCATATTTTAAAATGTTTGTCAAACCATTTTATTTCCCAAATTTAACTTTTTTGAAGCCAACTTTCAATTATCTTTAATAATATTATTACCTACATTCGTCAGATTTGTGACAATACCAAAACGTTTATTCAAGGTAAAATACTTTCAAAGTATAATTATCTACTCGTACTATCAATTTGCTGAAAAATCAATCAATCAAGTATCGATATTCCTGTTTTGTCGATGTCGGTAGCGACGAGAAAATATAATGTATTCCGTTCATATGAGTTGGCGGAGGTCGTTATCATGTCAAAGAAACTATCGCATTACGGCACTCAAAGACCGCGGTTTGTTTGATGTCTCTCGTGGACGGTAGATTCGCGTCAATAGTAATCCTATATTTTATATACGCACTGCAAAATAATCGAATCACATTTATTATAAACAGAATTATTGTTTTCCTTCTACGCATAAATTCACGTTCAAGGTTGACTACATGTATTGTTTTCTAAAATGGTACCTAGCCAAATATTAATAAGAATGCTGCAAGTAACACTATTTTGGTTTTTAATATCACTGACCGAATTGTATTTCTACCGAATATATAGCACAAAAGAAAATTTCCTTAATACATCTCGAATGGCGCCGGAGTTTATGTAAATTGTAATACACGCCCTGAATATTTCGCGCGATGCAATGCGACTCCTTGCGCATTCATGTCCTGCTCGAATCAGCGACCACTCTACTTTGAGAAAATTTTAAATAGAACCATGATATTCCTTTCACAGGCTTCTTCGGAGCGGCAAACATCTCTTAACAGAAAGAACTTCCTCGCAAAAATGTGAAAACGAATCAAAAGTCTGTTAAATTCACACTTTAGTCATTTATTCAGTTGTTCAACGCCAGAACTACACTGACACCGTAGGTGCCTCACTTTTATAACTTACATTTTCTATTTCAATGTTACGTAAAATAATTGAAAAAAAAGTAGCACTGAAATGTAAATCTAATTGTCGTATATAACAAAACCAAGCAACAATTATTAAAGCTAAAGTAAAATACAGTTTTACTCGTAATGAAGTTGTTCATAATTCAGCAGTAGATAAGTCCATAATTAACATCAACGGTTAAAGTATTAATTTCACCATTAATTTTGAGTAATTGCACAGGCCGCTATAATTTTCGCAGATATTACTCCCTTAATTGTATTTATGCTGTTTTTGTTTTTCCGACCACATGTATCTGCGTCTTGCTTAATTGGTTTAGAGCGGTATTATGATGCATGGATATGAAAATAAATAGGTACGGAGTTTCATAATTGCTTTGATTTATGGCTCGGAATTTCGTTTACCTAACGACGAAAAATGTTTGATGCTCAGGATATAGCGTAAGCTTTTATAGCAGTAATAATTTGTAAGTAGCTTTACTAATAATAAACTTTATCTTTTCAGGTACGTATCTAATATGATTATATTTACATAGGAATCACTCAGGTAAATACTTTCTAACTAATTGCAAGATTTTATATAGGTTTTTACTAGGGCTCCTGATATCCGTGATACACGCCGATCCGTAGCTACGGGTTCTTAAGCCCGGCGGTACTAAGATCACGAATTTCACGAACACGGCAAGGTACGTACCTCGTACCTGCGTTCGCGACCGGATTCACGTGACACGCCGTGACACGCCATGATACGTAGCCCGTACCTGCGTTCGTGTGCGGAGCTTCGGGCTCGGTTCCGTTGGATAGGTACTTATCGCACGTCTCGTAGGTTCGACACGCCCGGGAGAATAATAATAAGGACTAGATATTATTGAATTGAGTTACCACTTAGTATATTGAATACGGGACGTTCGTCGGACAAACATTTACGTGTGAATTAAACTTAAATTGTGTTTTTTGCATCGATTTGAATATAATGGTTATATTTAAATAATTTATGGGGTTATACTGTTTTTTGTATAACCAGCTAATGATTAATAGTCAAAACTAGCGACCTGCTCGTTACATAGCACTAATATAAATATAAGGTGTAAAACTCCCTAGTAAGTATCATTATAATTATGAACTTAAGCAACGCTGTCCTACTGGTTGTCATTATTAAATCAAGAGAAGACATTTTTTTCTGTTAAGTATTAATGAAATGAATGAAACATACTTTTAAAAGCTTGCTACTATCAAAGAATATAACGTAGCCTAACTATAAACAAGGCAATCCTAATCCAAAGAAACAAAAGGGCAAATTTCTGCAAATCTTCGGTAGGTATGATAAAGGTAATACAGGTAAACAAATTCAACAAAAACACATGTACGGGGCCACGGAAAAAAAAGTACGCAGCTGCAGTTCTTATCAGTTTCGGACTTTCGGCACATTAAAGAGTACTGTTTATTTCTAGATTGAAGGTAATAATGACATATTATTGTTAGAGCGTTTTATTGTATGACTAACAAGCTAAGCCAACATACCGGGTTTTTTTTTGTAGATAAGAAGTGCAGTTGCACGTGCAGACAAAGATTATAAGATTTGCGAGCGACTTATTAAAATGAAACAAACAATATACATAAGTAGCTGTGGGCTTTACCTTTTATTCGTGAAGTTGAAAGAAGTGACCGCGATGTTTTGTTTTACAAATTCGTGGTATTTTTTATTTAATCTGGAGGGGGCAGTTTAGAATTTTGAACTCACATTCATTGTCATTAGTTACTCCTGACATCACAGTTGGCCTCCTGACACACAGTGTTGTTGTATTATTTTAGCAACTCGTTTATTAAAGTAGCTTTATATTTAAAAGGCTTTACTATTGGAAATAAATTTTAATTGAAAAGTAATGAAACGGAATTAGAGCTATGAATAAAAAAAATCATGATAAATATTTTATTCGTAGCTCTTAGAGACCGCATCGTATCTTCACTCAACGTCGCGGGCGGACCGAACCGGCGTGTTCTTAAGATACGTGAAGCCGTGATCACGCCTACACGGATCTACACGGATTCACGTACCCTAATTTCACGTAGCCGAATGTCACGTGCGGAACGGACCAGAAAACCGTTGCCGTGAATCACGAAACCGGGTGCACGGCTACGGGTTCACGAATCACGGACACGACCGCGAGCCCTAGTTTTTACTGGTGAAACAACCAAAAAATCTCCTGAGTAAAGTATAAACGAATAGATCAGAAAAGGCAATGCAATAATACTGATTTACTTTAGTGAAAACCGTTTGAGTGAGTAGTTGTCGGCATTCTTTGGACGGAAGCGTCGCGTCCGGCCCCAGGCGGCCGCGACCTGCGGGATACCATTGTAAAATAAGCATTTTTATCCGGTATTGATCTACAGGGTCCCTTGTTTTTAAACCATTTTAAATTCCAACATACCTACGACAATAATTAATTATTACCTTAATAATTAAATAATCCTCAAATTTAAGCTGAAAACCCCTACATAATGATATATATATACCAATATCATAAACGCGAATGTAATTATGCCTTTCTGTCTGTTACCTCTTCACGCTTAAACCGCTGTACGTAATTAGATTACATTTTGGGAGAATTTGAGTTAAATTTTGGGGAAAGTTATAGGATAGCTTTTATACGCAGAAGAAGTCGCGGGCAAACGCTAGTAACTAATAATATAGGTGCACATAATGTTGATCCTTTCTGGAAGAACCGTTCTCGAAGTAAGCGAGTAACAAGTTGCGCTAATCTCCCCGCGGCGTCACTCAGTAGTTGTGGAGTGGCGAGAGCACTAAAAGGCAGCATTGCGATAATCCCACTTCCGATATCGAAGAGCCTCGCTCGGAGCCTCCGAATATAATATAAATAAGAATCACGTATGTAATAAGGCGGGGTGGAGGCGCATTCCTCACACGTTCGCGGGGCTTCCCCGGCTTAGCTCAACTTGGGCCATTACCCGACGGCCCCGGCCGCCGGAGATTTACTCTCGGATGCTTTCGCTGTTTTGACCGTCTCATATAAAATTTAAACAGAAACAATAGGAAAACTCATCCATCTTCCACTTAACGTGTCAAACGTAAACGGTTTATGAAAAATTCATCGCATAGTTATTCATTTCTGTAAGCGTATTCAAACGCTAACTATGAGTGAGTGAACCGAATGAAATGCTTGACTAACTTTGCCCGTTCAATTTCCATTGAGATGAAATTATTTCAAGTAATTGACCATGTGGCGGCGGTGGACACGATTCTACCGCGCTCGAATGAATGATCGGTTGATGGAAACCAGTCGCAAGAAATATTGTTTACTATTATTTTATTATTTCATAGGTACTGACATTTTGAGACAAATCAACACACTGGAAATTACATAAAAGAACAAACCTAAACTATTAATATTTAAATAAATTTTCAACAGATGTCGCGTACCTATACATTTAAATAAAATCATTGACTTAATTATTGGCTATCATATATTCTTCAAATTCAAGCGACAAATAAAAGGTTTATTAATTTTTTTATCATGTTACTACATAAAGCCGAATAATTGAATAAATAAAAATAAATTCACAGTACATTTTGTAGAACATTGCAGTGAAAACTAACTATAACTTCCACACTACGAAACAGTGTCAAACTTAACGGAAATTTGTCATAGATCGATTTTATAGTAGACTGAATATAAATGATTGCCATTTTAGCAGCACGTGCTCCCGACTACGTTTATGTAAATCTGCGGTGGAACAATCTCAATTGACGGTATTATGCAATGATATTAGAATTGTGCGGTCGCTCACTGCAGGAGTTTGAGTTAATAGACAATAATTCGGCCGTAGATTGCATCTTGTATGTATACAAGGTTGGGGCCCACTAGTGGCTGCCCGGCAATGGATTAGGAACAAGCGGAAATTGTAATTATTTCCTGCGGCTTCTGGTAGACTAATTAATTCAAAGTGCAATCGATTGTGATGTTGTAAGCAAGTAACGTGTCTTGAAATACACGAAGAAAATTGTGTAGTTTTCTAACGTGAATATAACATTTAATAGTTAGAATCTGCATTGCAACGCTCCTATAATATTCTATGTGCCCTGTCTAATCTACGCTAATCATGAACGCCGGCTCCAACTTAGTTTAATAACGCTGAAGAGAAACATGCATTTATTTAAAATACTTATCTTATCTTATCTTATCTTATCTTCTTATTACCGGGGGCCCTTGCGGATACACTTCGACCCATAGGGATCTTTTGTGTAGTTGCCCCCTAAGGAAAGACCCATTAGCTACTCAAGAGCCTTTTTGACCATTTCCATGTGTCGGATGATGGAGCTTATGGGTAGCCTTTTGAATTCCTTTGGTTCCAGATAGCCTGCTCCAAAGTCCTTCATTCTTTATCTGGCGAGGGCGTGACATTCACACATTAGGTGTGTTACTGTCTCTTCCTCTTCACCACACATTCGACAATCGGTGTTGTCAGAGTGTCCCATCTTGGCCAAAACCCCTTTGACCCCATAATAGCCCGTAAACACCCCTGTTATAATTTGGAGTTGTCTCCTGCTAAGTTTCCATAGCTTTTTGCTCCAACCGGAGTCTACTTCTTGTATGAAGAGCTTTGAGTGCTTTAGACCCGTCAGACTGTCCCATTCTTTTTGGTGTCTGGTCCTAGTGTGGTCTTTGATAGCCGTTATAATGGTTCCCTGTGAGAGCCCCACGAATGGTTCCGGACCTATGTGGTTACTTGCGGATCCGGCTCTGGCCAGTTCATCTGCATTTTCATTGCCTATGAATCCCTCGTGCCCTGGAATCCATACCAGTTGCACTCTATTTTGTCTTCCAAGCTTGTTCAGAGCTTGGACACCATTGTACACCAGTCTAGAGTCATTTAAAATACTTACATTCATAAGCAGTAATAATTCGGTAGCTGCCGGCGAAGTTTGAGTGCAATAATTTGGAGTTTATTTGCGATGCGGCCATTAGCGTGTTAATTATTTAGTAAGTCGGCTCCGGCAGCCTGACGGCGCGTTGCCTTCAGTTTCGTTATTTATTCCCAAAATTTACTTCGTAACTATCTTTTGCGTTACGGTTAACTATGTAACTCACACTTAAACACAAAGTAATGCATTTAATATCCTTCGTGGTAGGCCCTAGAGCCATACAATACCGACGAACTCGTATTAATATAATATTTAAAAACTAGGTAATGTAAATCGTAGAACTAATTTTTAAGAGCTGCTAGGATTCTAATTACATGTGCTTTCGAATTAAATATAACTTATAAAATATTACAGACAACCTCTACAATGTACAGCCACATTGGTACACTCGGATATATATCGTTTCAGTGTCTCAGTTTCACTCAATCCTAAACTAAAACACTTTAACTACGTATAACCCAAGTCAAAGGCATTTCGTGCATCGAGTTCATTATGTGTCGACGACGTTTCACACCCAACTCTGCCGACTGCATGATAATAATATAATTTATTCACATGTAAACTTCGTCCTCTCGCAACTTAGATTGGACTTAAACGAGTATGTTGTGAGTAGGTACCGCGTATTATGTTTAATGAAGTTAAACATGTCCCAAACAGGGAACTTGACGGTAGACTCGGGACTGAATTACGTGTCGTAGCAAAATAGTGAAGGCTTTTCAGCCAAATTGCGGGAGTAATCATCTACGCATTGACACTATAGAAACGCTGCTCTACGTGTTTATTCAAATTGAACTAATACGTACCTATGTGATCCAACACATTCACTACCAGTGACTCATTTAGGCGGGTTCTCTGTGCGTGGGCGCTTTTCGCTACATACGGTTTTCCCGTGCTATCGGCTACGCTCGTAGCGCGTAGCTCGCACTGGCAGTGAATGTCGGCCAGATTCGAAGAATGATCAAGACACGTTTAAGATCTTGGAAATATCTTTAACAGATATCGATAAACGCCATGTCGAAATTGACGTTTATTTCGATTCGGCTGTGATCCTAACAAGATATATCTAAGATATTTCTAATGTCAAAGTGACATTGGTTGCCCGAATCGAGCTGCTTCTGTCAATTATACAACATACAGCGGGTATTTAGGGTTCTCAAGGGTCGGCAACGCTTAAGTGGCTCCTATGCTGTTGCTTATGTCCATGGGCGACGATGACCGCTTCCCATCAGGCGGCTCGTCTGCTCGTTTGCTGACTATGCTAACATAAAAAAAAAACACAAACGATATCTAAATGAGAACTTATCTAAACCAGAACTTATCGTTATCGTATCTCATTCTTCGAATCGGGCCGTGTGTTACATTAGTTTCTTCGTTACAACATACAGCATAAGTATTTCCAATACTCTGCTAGGCTTTTCCTGAACCGTGTCCACAAAGGGGGTAGTAATTTCTGAGTGAGCTCAATCGCCTACCATTTTCAGCGGCGTGGATATAGCAAAACCTTCACATTCAATGCCAACGCGAGTTAAGCGCTACGAGCGTAACCGATAACATGGGAAAACCCATATGTAGCGAAATGCGCTTACGTAGGTACAGAGAACCCGCCTAGCAGTGAAAAAAGTGATAACCTACGACGTTTACATATTACCCTCGATTAATATAGAGTTTACTTCAAAATTCAAATATGGAATAGATATCTTTAAAAAATTGTATTTTAATAGTATTTCATATTAGTAAAATACAATTTTTAATACCTAGATTAAGTAAATTTTACAACAACAAAAAAATTCAATTTAGTTCAACGAATTCAGCGATGGCATTTTACGAAACGAATTTACACGGCAAAGTCTAAGTGATACCTAATCTTTTCGATTTTATTAACAAGTAACCATTACAAGCACGTGCTTCGCTTGTACCGGTATAGATAATATCTCGATTTAAAAGTTTTAGTGGGCACATTAATAGGTTAGTTTGTAGCCGCATTGGGCTAACTAGGTTAGAAGTTAGTCGGGCGGCTAAAAGGCCATTACTAGACGGGTCGTATGAATTATTTGTAGTGGCGGCGGCACGCGACTAGCGGGTAAGTAAATTACGGGAGCAGTGTAAAGCGATCCACGACGGCCAGTGTCCAACATTACCATTGGAGTATAAATTCAAATTAGGGACCTTCCACGTCGTTTTTGAGCCCGATTAGCTTAGTGACAAACTCGAGCAGTATGTTTTGTAGCAAGCAAGCGATTGACCAATCCACTTATACACTTCTGATCGTTTTAAAATGGAAACTGGTGTGAAAACTCCCGAATGGATTGTTTGTAATCCAATATTTTGACATAAAAAACATAGTTAAAAGTTACCTGCCTACTTCTACAATCGTTGTTATGCCTGAATTATTTGAAGGACTTTTTTTCACTGTAATCTATCTCTGTTTCTGTCTCTGTGTGTTCGTTTTAGTATTTTTATACGGATATTGATAGTATTTTTATACGGAGATTTAATTTTTTTATTTTTATTTTATTGATAAAAATGTTTACATGACATTACAGTTGAACCAATGCGTCACGAAACTTAAACTAACTAATAATTATAAGTATTAACAATTATAAAACAATAATGGCACATTAACAGATTAAATTGGGACAGTAGAGCACCTAGCATCCATCGCCTCACAGAATCTCAAGCATTCACTATACACTGCCGCCCATCGCCAAGCAAATAGATCGCATTCAGGCGTCGATGCCAGGAGCGCATTGAGCAGTGAGAGGGCGCGGGGCAGCGGCGAGTTCCTGCGCGATACGGTGCGCGCCGGCGGCACGGCCAACAGGTCGCGTTGTCGTGGTCTGAGGGCCATTCTCGGGACGTCCGGAACAAACAGGCGCACGAGACCAGAAACAACTTCGGGACAGTCTGACTCCCCACGCAAGGCTCGGCATGCCATGACAAGGAGTTGGTAATTCCGCCTGACCTCCAAGGAATTGTACCCGAGGGAGCCGAGAAGATACTTTGTCGGGTACAGGTACGGATAGAATCCGAATATTTTTTTATAAAGGAACCTTAAAAACGCTTTCTGGACCTTCTCAAGCAGTAAAGCATACGTCGACTCGTAGGGGTTCCAAATGATCGACGAAGTCTCCAGCTTACTCCTTACTAGACCATTGTACACCATTTTTATGGCCACCGGGTCATGAAAATCGCGAAGGTTTCGGATTACAAAACCCAGCCTTTGAAAGGAGCTCTTCGCGAGAGAAAAAATATGCTCGTGAAAAGTTAGCCGTGCATCGAACACTACGCCCAGATCCTTGACGGAAAAGACACGATTTATCGGCTCTGACCCCAGTATATAATGCCCATATATAGCGGAACGAGAGCGGCTAAATGTACACACACAACACTTGACTGGGTTGAAATGAAGTTTATTGTGCATACTCCACCGAAACACCAGGTCGATGTCCTCCTGTAACGTCTCGCAATCAGTTCTTTGCTCAATCCTGTATACCAGCTTCAGATCATCAGCATACAAGAGATTAATATCGGCTTCAATTTGTTAAGTTGTTTTATAAAGTTTTATTTCGATTGGCACAAAAATGGAGGTCATATATGTATATACATTTATTTTCTTTACAAACATATTGGATAATTGAAAGTTACAAAGTCAAAGTCAAAGTCAAAATATTCTTTATTCAAATAGGCCTAGCAACAAGCACTTTTAAATCGTCAAATTTTACAAATATCATCTTAATCTAAATATCAGAGCAATTTATTGATGCAGTTATTATTGTTCTAAAAAAAACATTGAACTATTATAGATATGGTAAACTTAATAATAAGAATTTCACAAAAAGATCGTCAAACATCAAAATTGTATAAAAATACTAGTCTAGAACCTTTCTAGAATAAAATCTATATGTCAAAAAATACGGTATATATATACATTGAATTATCAATTTCATCATTAATAACATAACAATAAATATTCATTCTTTACAATCACACTTAATCCCACGGTGTTTCATCATTCATGTAGTCTTGTGTGCTATAATAGGCTTTAGAGATAAGCTTACGTTTTACATAATTTTTAAATTTACTAACAGACAATTCAGTTATAATATTAGGAAGTTTATTGTAAAATCTTACACAATTACCCATGAATGATTTCTTAATTTTATGGAGCCTAGTGAAGGGCACTGCGAGCTTATGCTTATTTCTAGTATTAATATTATGTATTTCACAGTTTTTCTTAAAACTGGCAATGTTTTTATGTACATACAGAATATTCTCATAAATATATTGACAGTGCACTGTCATTATGTTAATGTCCTTAAACTTATCTCTAAGTGTGTCTCTATGGTACATTTTATATATTGCACGAATAGCCTTCTTCTGCAGAACAAAAATGGTATTTATCTCTGAAGCACTACCCCATAGTAAAATACCATATGACATAATGCTATGAAAGTAAGTAAAGTAAACTAATCGAGCTGTTTTCACGTCTGTTAACTGACGGATCTTGCTCACTGCAAAAGCTGCAGAACTCAGTCTATTCGAGAGATTAGCAATATGGGGACCCCATTGTAGTTTAGAATCTAAAGTTATACCAAGAAAAACTGTGCTATCTACTAGTTCCAATTCCTCATCCTTGACAATGACACCTGTTTGCTCATTCCTTATGTGACTTGTAACAAACTTAATGCACTTAGTCTTTTTCTCATTTAACAATAAATTATTAACATTAAACCAATTTACTACTTTAGAAATAGCATTGTTTACATCACTGCAAGCTTGTTGCTGTCGTTTGACTTTGAAAATAAGTGAGGTATCGTCTGCAAACAATACTATGTCATGGTGGGTCTTTACAAGGTAAGGCAGGTCATTAATGTAGATAAGGAACAGGAACGGCCCCAATATTGATCCCTGCGGTACACCCATAGAGACCAATGACCCCGGTGATCGCTGTCCACTCACATCAACCCTTTGTATTCTACCGTGTAAGTAAGACTTTATTAAATTCAGTGCCGAGCCTCTTACTCCATAATAGTGCAGTTTCCTGATCAATGTTTCATGACAGACGCAATCGAAGGCCTTAGATAAGTCACAGAAGATACCTAAAGCATCCTGTGACTCCTCCCAGGCATCGAAGATCTGTTTAATTAGCTCAACACCAGCGTCGGTTGTTGAGCGACCCCGTGTAAAACCAAATTGTTTGTTGTGCATTAGATTATTAATGTTAAAATGTTTCAATAACTGACTCAAAACTATTTTTTCAAAAATTTTGCTGAATGTTGGTAACACTGATATCGGTCTAAAGTTAGTGGGGTCGGATGTGCTACCTGATTTAAATAAAGGAGTGACTTTACTATGTTTCATTAGATCAGGAAACTCACCGCACTCAACACTGTTATTAAATATAACTACCAGGTCAGGCGCTACAACTTCTATTAAGGATTTGACAGTATGAACGGAGACTCCCCAAAGGTCACTAGTTTTTTTTACATTAACTGATTTAAACGCCTTTAATATATCTGAGGCACTCACATGTTCAAAGTTAAGGTTTCTAGTACATTCTGGGACATTCTCTTCTAACACTTCTTACGAAAACGAAATTGACTTGTCAATATTTACACTAAACATTAATATCGTCATTGAGAATGTACGTTATGTGCTTGATTTTTTATTAACAAAAAGTTACCTAGCAACAAAATACATAAGGTATTATTTAATTTGAGTAAACTCGCGCTCATACCGGATTTGGCATTCTCAACAACGATATGAGGTTGCTAGTTAGTACCGACAACGTATGATAAAAATCTATATAAATGTTTTGTCACATAATTCTGTTTATTGTCATCGGTTTCTAAACACATTACAAAGGTTGTATCATGAGTGTATTGTATAATCGAGTATATAATTTTTGTGTCAAGTCATTGAAGACCGACAGGCGCGCATTAATTAAAGATTTAGAACGTGGCGCCGCGGCTGCGCGGGCAGCCATTGCTGTTTTGTATGTAGGTAACCAAGGCTTAATATAAGGCCTAAAGATTATACGATAACCGTAACTTTATATACAAGAGCATTGAAATATTTTAATTTAGCATTTTATGTTGATATTAACCAAAATATCAAACAGTCTCGTATGCAGCTCATGTTGATAGAACGTGTGTAAGTTTGTGAAGATGGCTGTATGAGTATGAATCTACGTTTGTTAGAAAATATGGCTAAACGGATGCGGGTGGGATTTGATGTAAAGCAAAAATTCATTTATTATAGAAGTTGTGTAAAGTATAAGAAAAAATCGTACTTCTGAGTTTCACAACTGAAGGTGTTGCTGTACGGCGCCATCGGCGGCAACTGAATTGCCACTGAAGCAACGTTTCTACATAATGTACGGAGTCGTGCAGCACCATCTAGGTTAGCTCAAATTTGAAGGACTGTCTTAGACTCTACAAATCTAAGGGGTGTGGGATAGTTGCTTGGTTTTAAACCTAGATTAACTCATAGAATATTTTTTCATCACATCATCTCCCAACACTGTTATCATATTTAGGCTGTTATATAAGGGCATTACTCGTATAATAGTCGGGAACGAAGTTGCGTGACAAAATTTTGCTAGAAAGTATTATTTTATACTTAAATATTTACATGATGTTAGAAAATATACGTAGTTAAAATTTTACCTTTGTAGCATTTTACCGTCCACATGTGCGAATAATACTTGATAGTTATTTATTACTTCGCATACAAACCCACATGTTTGTCTATAGCTAGAAACATAAGTATGTCCCCTGTCTTACGTATTGAACCGCATTTTAAACTCGACTAACATGTTAGCTGCCACTCCACTAAATCGATTACTTAAATAAAGTAACGTTGTAAAACACGCCACGACATACGCATAGCGCAATTTACTTCGGTTTTTACCTACAAATACTCAAAGGTATATCCAATTTCTAAGGTTACTAATGTGCTATATAAATCCTGTTCTCTCTATCTGTTTCTCATACGAATTTCATACAATTTTCTCCTACGATATGGGTTTTCTGAACTTGACTCCTTGATATTTGAATAATATGTAGACTTCTATCTGCACCAACATAAAAATACTAGAAATTGAAAATCTGCAAGTCGTGCGAATTAACGCTATTTTGGTAGCAAATCGACATAACCTCCCTTGGCCTTAAGAACCAGGCATATTACATTTTAACGTATCTGTTGGACCTAGAGCGTTTTCACTTTTTTGTTTTGTTGTTGTCATACGAATTAACTGGGTAATATAAATGAGTTTTACTCTTAAAATATTAACGTTTATAACTTAGTATTTTTGTTCTTGTTTAAAAATATTTAATTTGTTGAAGCGGTGGTGGCCGAGTGGATATGACGTCCGACTTTCAATCCGGAGGTCGTGGGTTTAAATCCTGGCTCGTACCAATGAGTTATTCGGAACTTATGTACGAAATATAATTTGATATTTCGTACAATACCACTAGCTTTTCGGTGAAGGAAAACATCATGAGAAAACCTGCATACATCTGTGAAATTCAAAGGTGTATGTGAAGTCCCCAATCCGCATTGGGCTAGCGTGGAGACTACAGCCCGAGCCCTCTCGCGCATGAGAGGAGGCATGAGCCCAGCAGTGGGAAGTATATAGGCTGAATTTTGACAACCGGTCTGGCCTAGTGGGTAGTGACCCTGCCTATGAAGCCGATGGTCCCGGGTTTCAAATCCTGGTAAGGGCATTTACTCGTGTGATGAACATGGATATTTGTTCCTGAGTCATGGGTGTTTTTTTTATGTATTTAAGTATTTATAAATATTTATATATTATATATATCGATGTCTAAGTACCCTCAACACAAGCCTTATTGAGCTTACTGTATATATATTTTGAATTATTGTATTAATAGCTGTTCGAAATATTTTTACACAATTTTCAATTGTGGCGGAACGTCGGATAGGTCTGTGCATTCGATGCCTAATCTGTCAAAGAATGACAATATGGCGAACGAATGTTTGAAATGTCTCCGTATTTAAGAATTATTTCACTTAAAATTGAGTTTTTTTCTTCGCAAGTGTGATGAAAGACATTGTGTGTAACTCCGGGGGTAAGAATATTGTTACTCGAAACCACCTACAGTATAGTTAGCCCCAACAGTACTTCTGCGCCAAACGTTATTGTATATTCCCTTTACATATACGCATATTAGTAAGTGTTTCAGTAAAATATAGTCAGTAACAATAACTTCCAAGTTTACTGGTGAGGCTGGAGTGGAAGTTTGTTATAGGCCGGCAACACGCGAATGCTTTCCCGACGTGACTCTGCGAAACAGTCCGACCGATCCCTTGCCTTCGCCTTAGGTACTTGAACTCGCTTCAAATTTTTGTTCGTAATTAAATAAATCACTAATATTAGTAATCGGTACTTGTTAGATTCGAATTATTCGAAATTGTAATTAAAAATACTTACCGCCCTTATTCTTTTCAGTCTTCAAAGTCAAAGTTGTCAGAGGTAAACAATGCAATATTATGGTACCGTCGAGCTGATCTGATGATGGAGACAGGAGGTGGCCATGGGAACGCGACCTAATTATGTTTGGGGTTTCATAAGCCTCCGATGTAATTTATACCTATAAAACGTGTTTGAGCCCAATAGTTACTACACCAGTCGCTCGCGCGCGCTCTATGTAGCACATAGGTATAACAATATTAAATTACTTGATATTGTCCTTGTCTTTACTATAATTTAATATACTTAGCCAAATGTGAGAGCGCGCGCCTAATTAGTTTGAATTTATGCCAAGATTTTACCCAACTGACGAATAAATAAGTAAGTAAGTAAATATTCTTTATTGCACCAACAATTATACAAATAGGTAATATAAGTTAAAATTTTATAAGTATATTTGTAAATGTATTTTTTTGCTCTTTTTGTCAATGTGTTTGTTTGCGTGGTGTAGTTAAATATTTCTTAACCATGACAGCAGGAAGACTGCATGCAGGAAGGCTGCATGTCATACAAAATTATATGTTTAAATTTCAATAGCTTTCAATATTTGGCTGTGTATGCGGTAAAGCATTAAGAATGCACGAATGAATGAATGAATGTGATTTTGCACGAAGGATTCAGATCCGGATAATTTCATACATTTCCGGATAGCAAACCCTAAGAATATAGCTGTAATATTTATGCAATTCTAAGTAAAATTCAGCGTTTAATGCTCCCATAGTTACCTGCGTCTAAACTTTTTACTCCCTCGGCCGAGTCACCGTATTTCTATTTTGCAAAGTTTCGCGACACGTAAATATTTGTCTCGGGACTCGTAAAATCTGCTTTGCCAAATGTTATGAACTAAATGAAAGCTCCACAAGAACTCGGATTGTATAAGGTTTATTACAAACACTTAGCCTCCATACATTTGTTACATAGAATACGAAGAATATAAAACTATTTCTTTGAAAAATTATTTGGCACTTACTTTGTGCTTGCACCTTAACTACTTTTCCATCCGAATCAGTTTTAACAAGTAGGAAAGTTTTAAACTTACTCTCCTTCACTTTATTCTCTAGGCGTCCTAGCTATAAAAAGGTCTCCTGTTCCATTGTAATTTAATTATATATTTTACAAATCAAAATTGCATTTGTCTTGGTAAGATTTGATTGGTGGGCGGCTAAACTTTAAATAATACTGGGCGTGCTCTTTTGTGATCTCTTATGATGACCAGCCAGCCTATGGTTGCCCGCTCCGAAATTAAAAATTATTCACAAATAATGCGTTGACTTGGACTTTATCACAAAGTGAGGTAGGCCATATTTACCGCTGTAAAACGTAAGAGTACGCTAGACGAACTGCGAACACTTCCGGAGCGGACACGTCGGAAGACTCGGAAGCTGCGAGCACTCCGCCCGAACCCCGTCTTGCGGCGAAGAGGAGAGTCGGGTAATCTTGGACGGCGGGTAATACACGCCGGGGTTAACTCGGGTTATGTTGGATCACACCTAACGAGTACAGTGGCAAGACTGGCGAGTCAACTGGCAACTGAATGTCTAAAACAAATCGCCGAGTGCTCGGCCGAAAAAAATAACTGAGACTCAGTCCCCAATCATTAGACTAGAACGAGTGCCCACCCCCGCGCTACTTTCCACTGACTCGCTGACTGACTCACTGACTGACTCGCTGACTGACTCGCCGGATGTAGATCATGCACGCGCCCTGTGCGCCCACCACTCGCCGCTCCCAAAGTTTATACTACCCACCACATGGTTGTATATTTAAGATAATTACCTGGTAATCCGCCTGTTCTTAAGAAACGAGAGCCAACTGCAATTCCCTAATAAGAGTACTCGTATCACCAAGATCAAGTCTGCTTAAAATCCAAGGTCTCGTCCTCCTTCTCCTCAAAAAGTCTATAGTTCCTCATCTTTTTTAGTCCACCTCATTGGTGGTATAGAAGTCACGTATATACTTTCTACTGATTTCTTTACAATCCTTTATTAACTAAGTTAAGTATTCACGCACGTCATCATTGAACAAACTGACTAACTGTGTCTAAACAGGACAAGTAATTTTGTTAATGTCAAATCTTGGAAGCTAAATGTGACCCACATGATGTGGGCCACATCCCCATTTGCAAGAAAATTTGCATACATAAGTCGGGCGACAATGCAATGTTATGGTACCATTGAGCTGATCTGATGAAGGAAGAGGAGGAGGTGGCCATATGAACTCTGTAATGAAACAAGATATTTACATTTTATTTGATAAAATGTAGTCTAGTTTGACTTAACGTTTTTAGGAAAATTAAGCAAAACAAATGTTTTATAATTTAATATACTGCTCAATTTAGTTGAGTGTCCACAATTACCCTACTCTCCCATGAGTACTTAGCTTTCGACACCAACACACATTCAAATTAAACTTAGTCTAACGACTTAGGCGGAACAACAATGTGGCGAATGCAGTGCGGAAGGCTGAGATTATTTGAATCTTGTTGCGTTTTCCTGGGCTTACATTAAGCGGTAACTTACTTTCAACGACTTAACTGACTAGTAAACGAAATAAAACAGAAAAGGCGTTACCAATCGATTTTATAAACAGTCTCAAATTTATGAATAGTTAAATATAATCTTCTCCCAACACAAGCTATTTTTTGCTTACAGGGAGGCTCCAATCCCTTACCTTATATATATATTTACCGTGTAAGTTACAATAATAGAGTACCTACTTTTGTATTTGTATTTTTTGTATAATCGATATCGAAAATTAACCCACTCTTATTTTGGCAGCATTTTGGATCCCGTTACTTTATCATTATCTCACCCTATTTTTGGTCCATTAGCAAATGTACACGAAGCGTCAAATTTACATTGTTAATTGCCAAGCAGTTAAAAAGTTAAAAGCCAACAGTATGAAAAAGAAAAAAAAAGATTAAATTGAAACATGTGCGGGCAAAACGGCCCGGTTACGGCAACAGATAACTGAGAGCTGGCGCGCCTCTTTATCTTTAACGAAACACCAGTTAACTGGATATTGGATATTGAAATGGTTTACATACAATGTTCTAAGCCAATTAGTTGGTCATTTTTGCAGTGGCACGGCGGCCTAAGCCGGAATAAGCCGGTTATGCCCGCTCCGAATCTAATTAAAGGACACCGTCCAAAATGCTGAATGTTGTTATTTGACGCTTTTTCCAACTCGCAATCGATTCCAACGCTCGTGTTCGTTTAGTGTATTTCACAATCGTATTTTGTTATTATTTTACAGAAACAACATAAAAGGGAATGGGAATAAATATGATCAAGTAATGCAGCAACCGCAGTCGCTCAAAATGAATACAATTGTTTTGTTTTCCCCTGGTAAATTTATTCGTTGTTTAGAATAATGAGACGAGCGTATTTGCTTAGGGAAATCCATTCTATAACAATTTAAGATGGAGATCGCTAATGCGTTGTAATTTTCATGTATGTAGATATATTATAGTGTATTTAGTGTACTGTTAATGTGGTTAATAATGTTTTTAGAGTTTCCGAAAAAAAACGATATTTTAAGTTGAAACCGGTGTATTTAAAGTTTTTTAGAGTTAATTTAGTTTTTCACTAATCTCTCATTATCAAAAGAAATACTAGAAATCACAAAATTAAGCTATTTATTATAATTTCGATAAATTCAATGATTTAACGAAATTATAATGTTATTTCCGTCCTAACCGCGATACTAACTTGCTAAGGTCGATGCCGCACGCTCCACTAGATACCTACGCCGTGGCATGGTTTGCGACGTTAAGTAAAAGTTCCATGAGCTGTAATTTAGTAGAAAGCATTGAAATTTTCGTATATAATCTGAATAACATGCCGATATGAACAACGGGGGAATACGTGGAACGTTAGGGTGTATTTTATCCAATATTAAACGTTTAGGGCGCTGCGCGTGGAATATCTTACAAATTACGCGCGGGCTTTTACGGTATTCTATAAGTTAATAGGCAAAAGAGTCTTGCTAAAGAATATTCTTAAAATCTATCATTTTGTGTCGAAGTTGACGTACAAACAAAGATAATTTTATTCGCTCAATTTATTTTTTCTAGCATTGGTAAATCAGTGTGTAACCTATCTCCCTGCTGGTTACACCAACCATTTCAGGAGTAATTTAAATCGAACGACAAAATTGAGAACGATTAAAACCAACCGGAATGGATATCAAGTAGTCAAACGTTCATGCTGCGTTTGAAATCCCTGCAATTAGGTTTGTTGCACCAAAGCAAAGACAGTTCAATTAATAGAGGTCCTCTGAAGGCTTCTTGCGATCTGCATTAGTTAGTATTCATGTTCTTACTTAAAGTAACCAGGGAACAGAAAGCGTTTATACTCAAGTTATGTAGATGCGCATCCATGGAAACTAAGCCCGCGACGATATCAATACATGACCGATAGATATCTTCTTACATTTATATGTATGTTCACCATTGAATAGAAAACCTCAATTTCTTTAGGGCCTTCGTAATGTAATTTTTCGCCTCTCCATTTTCTTTGCCCAAAAGTTGGAGCTTTATTGAAATATTGGATATCAAGTACGATGGAGCTGTTTTTATTTCAAAGTTTACGGAAAATTTTGGCTTGATCCTTCCAACTATGTACAAGAGACACGTCGAGTTTATTTTGATTCTTATCCCAAATGAAATTTGTTTTGAATAGGTAAAAGGGTGCCTTTGTCAGAGAATATTAAATTATTTCCATTGAAACTATTGTTTTTTTTTTTATGATTAGGTTAGGTTAGGCAAACGAGCAGACAAATCGCCTGATGATAAGCGATTACCGCAGCCCATGCAGGTGCAACACCAGAGAGGTTGTAAGTTGCTGTCCTTTAAAATAGGAATACGGTCTTTTCTTAAGGGTTTGAAGGTCGTATCGGTCTGGAAATACCGCAGGCGACAGACTATTCCCTAGTTTAGCTGTGCGGGAAGTTCTGGAGAAACGCACAGTTGAGGACTGCCAACCAAGTGTTGAAGATGGAAATGTCGCGTAGAGCGCTGGAAAGAGGAAGTTCAATTCAAAGTTATTTTCGCTCTTCGCTCTACCACCTAATCTCAAGAATTACGCCTTTAGTTTTTCCAATCTTTCAGGGAGTTCTGTTTTGTTCGGATTAGGTTTTGTCAAGTGAGCAGACTTCCTGGGTATCTCATACCGCTGCCTACATTCACATACATACATGCATTAAATACTGAAGATTTCCAATCTTGCCAAGTTGTTTGTAGTATAGATGTTCATCAAAAAACCTCTAGGTCGTATTCCCTTGCGAATGTTGTAACAGGAACGAGCGGCATGTAGCTTGCGGCTGGCGACCGCGCGAAATCCGATGCGGCCCGAGGTGTCGATGTCGCTTCCCATACATGTAATGCCGCTGAATTGTGCACCTTAGTCCGTTAGTTTAAGTTAATAGTCAATAACTAAACTATAAAAAAAGCTCACTAGCAAAGGGAATCATTTAATAGTTATTTGTGTCCCTATGGAGGAAAAGTCCTTCTGTAGTGCGCATACAATTTCTATTCGACGGGGGCGGAAAGCGGTAGCGGCAACTTCGTTTAGCGCAGCGGGAGCAAAGTTGACGCTTTCCGTCCGGAGGGCAGAAAACTATATTGATATCTTAATTATATTTATATAATATAAATTATTTGCTCGCTCTTAAACTGTTGAAGATAAACCCGTGTTCACTTTTTCAAAATAGCTAGAGATTGTATTTTTTTTTTTCATTAGATTCGTAGTAGTCAGATATTATATAGCTAGAGATTGCTTCATCCGGTACTTTCTTTACGTTTACGCATATTTTACCTGAACAGAAGAGGCATTCAAGATTAACTAGTATCGTTTATTTAATGAACTGTTATTTATTTATTATTTTATTTCTACTTTGTTGCACAATAAAAATAAGTATAAATGGCGGACTTAATGCCTTAAGGCATACTTATATTATAGTTTATTATTTTAAAGTGACAATGACGCACCAGAAAATAAAAGAAACACCGTGTTTGTATAAATGATCATCACAATCTCATAGCGCAGCCTCACCGTTTAAATAAACCTCCTTGCGCGCTATTTTAAAGAACTCCCGCCGCCAGAACATATCTTGTAAATAAAGTCTTATATAAAATGAGAAAAAGATAAAGGAGCGAGAGTGGCGAACGAGACAAATTTCATGGCATGCCTTACAGAGCAAACCACTCAACTAGTGAAAAATTTTCTTGCTTTTATTTCTAGACGGGCTGACACCCGATCGCTTACGGCGGCGTGACACTTCGCCGACTTGATTTATGCCACCAATATGGCGGCGCCTGTCACTCGCCGAGATATTGAACCGCGGCATATCGCCGATGCTTGACCAATTTTACTGCAAACACGTCATTATACACCCCATTGTTATACCACATTGGTTTTTGATACCGCGTGATATAACGATATTTGCTTTTTTTTCATTTTTCTAAATATAACTATAGATACCTACATTTCTAATAAAAGATCACATTTACTATTAAAGTTGTTAAATTTCGCCTTAAGCCATGATTGGTTAGTGGTTTTATTGGGTTCCATCCGGTAATCCATCAAGCAATTTTTTTGTACTTAATCGTGTGACCTGGTAGCTTGGACGATTTAACAACTGGAGTAGGCTTTAAGGCTTACCCTTCTGTCGAAAACCTCGGCCAATGTCATATGTATGCTATGGGCCCAAAAATCTATAATGCCATTCCTGAACAAATTGCCGCTATATCATATTATTATCTAGATGTTGGTATTAACTAAAATCCGCTTAACTTCATTTCACTAATTGTAATTTTGACATGTAATGTATGTGTACATTATTAATAATAAATATGAATATGAATATGGCCTGACGTCTGAGTATACATTTGACGTGCCCTTTCCCCGCAAAAAGCGGCAGATTGTTTTGTACAGAAAATACAGACAAGGCGTCTTCACCTGTTAAATCCTCCAAGCCTAGTAGTATTTTATTGTTAGAGTTGATTATTTCGTGAAATGTTCATTTGGCCACATCATGAAGAAGTCAAACCTAACGTTGCCATATCATGAAGTTATCAATTTTAAAATAGCATTTAATGAAATGGTCGAATTCTATGATCTGACCACGACATAATAATATATATCAGACTTGAGCATAACTCGCCTTAATGTTACATATTGAATACTAGGACCGCATTACTTTTTAACGAAAATCCACCCTCTTAAATTGAACGTACGCTATCATATCAGGTTATATCTATACAAATTCCTTTACCAGCCACAAAAATTGCGAGTCGGCGTTGATAAGCACGACAATATCAAGTAGGCGGCTTCGAGCGACACCTCGGGCTCTTCCCGTCTATTGCCACCGCTAAGTAGATCGAATAATGTGACGGCTCTGCAGAAGAGCACTCGGGACCCTCGGCGAGCTTTGAGGGCCCTCCTAGTGATCCTTCATACTAAAATCGCTTGATTTGACATGATTTTTAAATACCGATAACAAAGTCTGGTGCTACAATCGACAATCCCCTTTAAAACTTGCCGAAGGTCTCGAATATATGGATGTCTTGAAGTCGTTTTTGATTTTCTCGCGAACAAACGATAGGTATATATTTATTATAGTAACGTATTTTAAATCATACATAATTACAATCCAACCCACTCCCTATCTGTATAATTATATTAGATTACATACTTATCATTTCTAGTGTCTTGGTTCCTAAATCCGCTATATATTCGATACCTCTACGACTACTACCCTTTTATTTAAAACAGTTGCTCAAAAAGTCGTACTTTACGTACCTATTTAGCGCTCACAAAGTTTATTTTTGCGAACTAGTTTTTTTACTTTTCCATTTTTATTGCTATTTCTGACCATAATCCATACATCTTTGCCAAAGAAGCAGGAAAAAAAAACATAATAACACGGTATAAACTAAATGTATATTCGTTACTAGCGACCCGCTCCGGCTTCGCACGGGTTACACAATACCTTAACAAATTATACACAATTATATAAACCTTCCTCAAGAATCACTCTATTGATAGGTGAAAGCCGCATGAAAATCCGTTCAGTAGTTTTTGAGTTTATCGCGAACATACAGAGAGACAGACGCGGCGGAGACTTTGTTTTATAAGGTGTAGTAATTATACAGTTCATAACAGTGTATTTCAATGAAAAAGTATTTTATTATTTAGCGGAATGGGATTATCATTATCACGTTGGCTGTCGTAACCCGAAAAAAACCGCAGCACACAATGTTTTTGAATAAAATAAGTTATTGTGATATATAGTGCTGAATTGACAATATAATTTAAGTTCAACGAAAGTTCGTAACCTTAAGGTTAAAACTTATTTATTTAACGAATATTAAGTTTTATTGTAAATTTTCTCACATGTATTAAAGACGCCGTTTATTGTACGTGTGCAAGTGTCGAACCTGCCCGGTTTCGTCTTGTTAAGTGGGTCATATAAGACATCTCGGGTACGAGTACATAACATATTTTGCACACCTACAATAAAATGTACTATTTATTTCTCATGAATAATATAATTAAATAGCACAGTACAAACGTTGAAGTAAACAATATGATTGATCGGCGAGTATACATACCTATAGGTAGTGTACCATAGAAAATTGTTGCTATTATGACGAATGAAATTTTGGGATGCAAAGTTTAAAACGGGTCAAGAAGTACGCCGCAAGTGCTCTGCCATGCAAAAACTTGGAGTAGTGTCAGTTGTTAGCAGTTGTATCTTCGCCTAGTAATAGAATATTTTTAGCTTAGCATCAGCCCTACCTCCCATGGAACTAAATTTAAGAAAAATCGTGGCAGTCTAAAGTATTTCCACTTGCAGAAACTTTATCATAGTCTTTTTTTATTGAGATCTAAATAGCTGCGCATAGTCTAGCCGGGCTCTATATTTGCGTAAAATTTAGTCTACGATATTTATAAAATCTCGTAATCCAATATATACCAGTGCGGTGATAAAACAACACCCTAATAACGTGTAATGGTATATTGAGTAAAGATAGTAAGCAATGTACGTAAAGCTAAGCGAGCGGAGGGGAGCTCGGGCTGTCACGCTGGTTCGACATGCGCATCGCTCACACGCTCTGACGAACCGACTGAACTGAGAAATTGAAACGCGTCAGCGCACAAAAAAACTCTTATCTGGGGGTCTTCATTTCCTGTAAATTGCTTCCAACATAATTATAGATAAGTTCATACGGCCTTTCTAAATAACATTTACCTAGCGAGAGAAAACTGGCACGCTGGCGAATTTAATTGACGACGTCTCTAGGACGTCCTGGTGCGGTGAGCTCCTGTGCTCTGAATGCTAAAATCATTTTCACCGTTCGATGTTCCTCTCCATTTCACAGACTCGACCCGCTTTGGCTAAATATTTAGAGCTCGTGATAAATTGGGACTCCAATCGATTTATGAGCTTTCTCAAATTTCAAAAATTCGCAAATTCTGACGAAATTTAATAATAGGCTTTTCATCAATCAATACTATGGAATTCAACACTGAAAATGACATCTGTATTGATTATAGACTTGAACGATAAATTTACTTCTTTGTGGGATGTTAATGCAGAAATACGGCGGTAGGTTTCATTTTTCATTGTTCAGCAAATAAGCCTAGTGGGTGGACAAAGGCGGCGCGTCGTGACGACAAGCACGTAAGGGCGGGCTTCCGCCGCGCCAGCACTCTCAGGCCGGCTCGAGGTGGCTCGAGTCCCGAGCTCGAGCTCGAGTGCCTGTCGACTGTCGAGCGACGTCGCCGCCGAGCGCAAGCTGACGAAGCCCACGAATAGCTGACATTACAAGCAAGCGACCGACCCGACCTATACAAAAAATATTATACAATGTAGCGCATAATAAGCAATATCACCTACCGACTTACTTGTAACTAGAATTAAACCTGATTATTCTACACACCATTTTTATCGAACATTTTGCTATGATGTACCTACTAGATGAATAGACCCTTAATCTGATATAATACGAATTTTATGGACTAATCCTGAAATCCTATTTCTGTTTGGACGAATTGTAAAATGTACATAATAGCTATAAGTAATATATTTAGGTACGAAGCGATTGGTACACATAACCATTCAACCGTCACGTTACAATCCATCAACAAACTGAAATAGTATTGTAGTATACGGGCACTACGATGTAGACGCAAAGAAAGCTTTTAAATGAATTCTACATGACTACAATCTATTTTGTTTCCACTGTGTAAGCAGAGAAAACAAACGTAGAAGCTTTTACTAAAAGAAAGAACATAGCAATTCACGAATTGAAATTCTTCGCATTGCGATGGAAATTTAATATTCAATTTAAAGTGAATTACTCGGGTAGCGCGACAATCTAGTTGAACAAAAAGTTCTATGCCACGTTTGTAATTAGAGACAGGGTGGATTCGTGCCGCACTCTACTAAATACTCCCAACATTTATCAAAAGTATTCGTTGCAGATTTAGAAAGCTTAACTAAGAATTTATGGCACCAATGCAATTAGTTAAAATAGCTAAAACGTATCCCAAGATACCTACAGTTATCCAAGCGGCGTGCGCTGGCTGCGGGACGAATAACTCAATTAAGTTTTACATTCAAGAGTTGCACGGACATGGATAAATACGGTTATCACAATTATCTTATGTTCGGGGAACTAACGAGCTGCCTCGTGACTACCTAGGCAAACGTTTTAATCCTCCAAAAGGGAAATAATCACGTGCAGGTATACAAACCTACATACTTTATTCAGGACCTCTATTAAGTACATACCTATAAAGATGTCACGGTCAAAGCTTTTAGATATTTAACATTCAAAACTGAAATACGTATGTTTTCTACCTGTAAACATCTTTTAACACTTCTGCCTTTTCGCGGACAATATTCTTATCAATATCACCAAACATCAATCGGTACAACTGCAATGTTTTGTGTGTTGGGGTGTTTTACGACATTTTGTTTGACAACATTAATCAGCGAGTGAGGGACTAAAGTTAATTTGCCACAATTGTCTTTTAAATAAATGATATAGGTGATAGAAGGTTAACGGCGGGGTGGTGGAGTTCACGCGGCGCGTCGCGGGGTTCCGTCGTACACGCGCGCCTAATGGACGCCGCTACCCGCCGAGCCCCCGGCTATTACAGACGCTGCTCTTATCGAACGAAACCTAAGACTTCCTTAATAACGAAGGATTTAGCCTTCCTCTACTACCCTTCCCCAAAGCAACGCATCTCCGTTTACTTATCCCACATTTAGTTAGAAAGCTTGAAAAGACATGTGCAAAACTTAGCCCAACTAAAACATGCTGGCATTTACATTCTACGAAGTAAATTACCTACTGCCGATTTACCGCAACCTGACGGAGAAACTTCCCAGATCGACGTGTCGACTAACAACTGTTCACGCGAAGCTTGCCGCGCGGTCGATTAAGATCACTACGCTTTGGTCATAAGGTACCATTTCGCGCGAAACAACTGGTTATTTAATTCTTTGACAACGATGTTTCACAGCCACTTAAAAGTTTTGAGTGAATAACAAATCTCCTCCCAAAAGTCTATTCCACGAAGTTAGGCTGCTAAATTGTTTGCCGCGCGGAAGACAGAATAGAAGGATTTAAAAAGTTAAAGGGACAAAAACGCATAAAGGTAATCGAGTGGCGAGCCGGAGTGCTGCAACTGGTTAGAATTGTCTGAGTTAGACTTCTCTCATTTCAGCGTCTTGGGACGCGCCTAGTCTGCCTGCTACGAAAGTGTATACTTAAGTGCTTTATTTTGTCGACGTCATTCTCAATAGTTAGGTAGCAACTCTATCTTTATTCTACTCGTAGATACTAGCGACGTTAAATAGGAATATATGCACCATTAATTTTTTTATCAATATTTTATTTTGTAATCATGTAAAAATAATCTGTAATTGCATCTACAGAATCAAGTATTAGTATTTCCAGTGAGAAACGTGTCGAAGTGATTGATGCTCCCTTCCCCGCTATGCCGCGGAGGCACATTAATATCGTATTCTGCTCATGTGCAGAATATCGGAAGCTGTTTTACATATGTAAACTGAAGACATATCCTGGCTTTATTACATTTAAATAACGTTCCCGTCGCTATTGTAAAACGTCAGTTCAAAGATTAAAAAACTCGGATTAAAGTCGCCGTCGACTCCCCAGTGAACGAGGGCGAAGATGAGAGAGGATGTTTAAGACCGCGATAAAACTCATCAGCACGCCGCCGCAACGAGATGAAGTTGGTCACAAGAAACGGGTAAATTTATTTAATTACTAGCGCAGTTGACAAATCCATTTACCACGGGACGCGACGTTATCTTTTGTTGTCTGCGTCTGAGACCAATCAATTAGGGAGTTGCCAGCGGGGGTTGATTACTGTTCCGTTGATGTGGGCTTAACGACGCGCACCAGGCACACCCGTCCGCGACCATCACTCCCAACTTCTCACTTACTCTTCTGACACTACCTTCTTCACCCTGTTTCATTCTCGTGACATCGCATCTTCTTACTTAGCAACTGTCATTAAATCAGCCATACCTAATGCCTAATACTCGCGTGTACGAGTAACTTAAACATAACAAAAACGGTTTACCCTACCAAACCTTAATATCAATAACTCCTTAATAAGTCCTTTTTATATCAATAACTAGTGACTCGCCCCAGCTTTGCACGGTTTAACAAATTATACACTTAAACTTTTTTCAAGAATCACTCTATCTATAGGTGAAAACTGCATGAAAATCTAATCAATAGTTTTTGAGTTTATCGCAACCATACATACACACAGACATACGCGGCGGGGGACTTTGTTTCATAAGGTATAGTGATTGTGATGATCGCCATGCCACACAACTGCCCTTTTGAATTAGGGTGACATTCGAATAGCAATTGAAGCTGCATTACTGTTGCGGCATAACTGATGCGACCTTGACACGGGCGTTGTCACTATCATTTTTCTTGATAAAATTCGTGACGGATTGAACCAGAGTTCGCCTAATGATATCGGCCTGTCAGTTATTCGCGATTGTCAGCTTTTGTGAATAACTGACAGGCCGATATCGTCCGGCGAACTGGTAATCAGTCGGCCCCTTTAGCCAAACTAACAATTCTGTAAAATAATAAGATTTATCTGAAACACAGAATTTATAATAATAATAATTGAACGTTTACATATAAATTGCGGCAATAATGCGGTTGCAAAGGTCACTCATTTTATCAAGCAAATTGACAGATACAGCATCCTCATCGAGGTCGCAGCAGTAATGACAGTTGCCATCCGAACGTCACCTTTATCTGGACTGCAACCGTAACGAAATACCTACGTCATCATAGCATTTAACAAAGTAAACTTTACTAACCCCTACTTGTCAAAGTTCATAAGTAATCTTTCACGGAAGGCGCTAAAAGATCTCGTATCTCTGTAACCGCTTTGAATAACGATCTAAAGTGTAACCCCATCGCAGCGGTCTTTGATGTCCTTTAATTATAAAAGTTTTTCTCGTAAAATGCGAACCTTTAAAAAGTCCGCCACCCTGTGACCTCGCACACACAACAAGTTGCCCAACCTGTGGCTTAATACTTTTAATGAACGGCTGGTCTACTATAATATATTATATTAGTTAAGTATAGGTACTTTATAGTTCCATGTTTCAAAATATATGTATATTTAATATATAATGTATTGTTTATTTTTTATTTTTTTTAACTGTATTAAATATCGTCGTTCGATACACGTGCGGAAATGTCATTCTTCACTCGTCACGAGTCTTGCCACTCACCTACGGCTCGGGGCAAGATATCTCGGTACTCGTGAAGTAATGACATACTTTCCGCACTAGCATCTAAATGTACTATTCTGAGCAAATCAACTTGAACGTTTTGCGCACTAGGGATTTAATTATGTGTAAAAATCGTGAAAGTTTAAATAAATGTGAATTATTATGATCTATAAGTGGAAACTGTGTTGGATGAATAATTTACGTAATAATTTGCTTTTATCTGTAACATTTGCTGTTTATTTCCCTATTAATAAACAAAGAATATAGGTAAGCAATAGTAATTAAATAAACTACAATGCTTAACCAATTAAAATTCCTTACTATATTTTTCCTAGGATTTTTAATTAACATCATCCACGAAAAAACATACCTGATTATTTATATGTTACTGTCCAACTAAATTGATCAAAAGTTATTTTCCTCTTCAAATAAATGTTTACAGACCTACATTCATTTTATTTACACTGTGCCTGTTTTGTTTATTTGGCTTTGGACTTGCATACTTGTAATTCTGAAGTAAGGGAGAACAAAACAGATTTTTTAGATAGCTAATTTATATGCTGTCCATGTTTAACACCACATCGCTGGGGCTTCGCAAAGAACACTTGTCAAGGCCCCATTGATTCACATACTTTAAAATTTGTTTGTAGCTTTTTATTGCGACGGATCATATGTTATCTCTATACTCTGCGAGACTCATGCTCGTTAGACACGGGTACTTGCAGACGATTACAGTCATCATTGGAAAAAGTTTGTACACTTTAGGACTTTGTCACTAAGCAATAAGTAAAGTACCGAAACGATGTTTATGATGCTAACTGTATGTGAGCGCGTGGATCAGTCTAAGTCGAATTTAATGTTAGCAAAATGTACAAAAAGTTAATGTATGTATGTACTGCCTCATTTACGTTATTTTAGCGTTCCGTACTCATTGAATTGATTTTACACAAAAGTATGTTGCATAATATTAAATAATAAAAACCGGTCAAGTTTGAGACGGCATACACATATGTATTCTACGGATATATCGAAGCGAGAGTGCGATTGGCACTTGTGCGGTTTCGTTTCTGATAAAGAGTCGTCAGCATTTGTGTTAAATTCATGACTGTATTGAAACAACTATAAAGGCAGTGGTGGCAGTGGGGAAATAATAAAGTGGCCACCAGCAGGGAAGTAGGGCGCAGTGGGCCGGGGTATCGATCAGCAGCTAAAACAGGCGCGATGCCGACGTCTGTCTAGTCGCGCGCCTAGCCCTGAGCCTCTATATACAGCCTACCACCTGCGGCCGTCTGTGTTCCTGGTACAATGACCTAGTAAAACGATTCCGGAAAATGTTATTAGAAACTGAAAAAACCGCCGACTTTATGCAATGGGATTTGAAAGGGCACTTTAAATGTACTCGGAATATGATTGAGTGCCCTCTTCGACACAACAGCATACAAACCCTCTGGAGCGGTGATCGACAGTTTTAAAGACAGCTAGTGCCATTATTAACTAACACAAACGGGACTTAATCGCGTATTAAGTTTTAAATTTACCTCCGACGTTTCGAGGACGGCGTTATCCCCGTGGTCTCGGAGAAGACGCGATTAAGACCCGTTTGTGTTAGTTAATAATGTGTAAAAATCGTGAAAGTTTAAATCAGAGCTAGTGCCATGTCTACCATGCCACCATTTTTAATAAAAGTAGAAGGTAACTCATACCATACCATATAAAAGTGGAATCGCCATGTTAGCAATGTCACAAGTGTCACAACGTATCATAAACAAAGTGCATGATATCGTTCTTGAATAAACAAACGTAAATGTGCCCGTATTCGAAATATTTCCCGTGAATTTAATATGTCACCCTTAATTACCCTGCTCGAACAAACAATAAACGAGTAGAGAATAAGGCTCACTCGAACCGTTTCCAATTACTAATCGATTTGGTATTTGTCGACTTTTGAACCAAATCTGCCTTTCATGTATTCCGATGTGATAAATCATCCAAGAACGTTGGAAACCCGACACGGACCAACTTATTCGATTGTACTCTTTTTAAATGTTCAGCTAAAAAGCTTGAGTGGATTTTCAAAGTAGAATCATGGGTTATTAACGTTGATATAAATTAGTTATTTTATCGGTGTGGAACTCACAAAGAAGAACTTTTACAGGACAGGCTTTTTATTGCAGTCGTAACTGTAACCGCGTCAAAGAACAACTGCCCGACAACCGCCCCGAGCTAATTTCCCTTAATGAAGCGTCAATGGTATTACCATTTGCATTGCCAACTTTCTTTACGGTTTTACCACTGTCATGAATGTCCCTTTGCACTTAGCCCGTCCATTACGAGTTGCAGCGCTCTGACGGAACGCGACCGTAAAACCTTTATAACATCCTTCCAGCACTTGTAAAGCGTTTTGAGAGTCTTTGCCGTTTTATGTTCCTACACATTACTGATAAATAACCTTCAGATTCGATATTGCGATTGATCTAGTACTAACGAAATACTTATTTAGTGTTGGTAATAGTAAAATTATTTCAATGTTTACTATCGGTAACCTTGTGCGGGTCCGCTGGATGGCGAACCGACTAACGGCCCTAGAATCGGGGAAGAGCAACAAGCAACCCAAAAAACTAGTGAGAAGATGTCCTTAAGGACTATTAATAGTAGACCCTATATTTAATTTAAAAAAATCTAGACCTCAATTCAGACAAAAGGTATAAGTAATTAGTTAATTTACCTACTGTACTGTTACTATTTTTTATAGAACTAGTGGGATTTACTCCCGAATATGGAAGTAAACGCAATAATAGGACAACAGAATAATGTCTACACGGGCGGTGCGCCAAGAAGTGACTCTTTTCGTAGTGTTCTCTGTATGGAGCACATCGGGATTACAGCGTTTTAAGAGAGCATGCAGCCAATGAAAATACGCGAGTTTTGTGAATGAAGCAGAGTTATTAGAGAGGTCGTGATTTGCGAGCTGGCTTAGAGATAAGTTTAATCAGAGTGCCGTTAAGTTTTACTACCTACCTCGCCGGGTGCATACAGTTTATGGCGGGTCGGGGCGACATTGTCAACAGATCTTGCGACGCTCTTTACGGCTGCTGAAACGTTACTTTAACGGTTTTATAGTTTCGTCGTTTCGTCGCGCCGGCGGTCACGCCGTCCTTAATAGCCGACGCTAAGTGCCCGCTCGGGGCTGCCCGAAGATATCTTTCTATGTTTTTCTTATGTGTTCTCAGATTTCCATCTTAACGACATAAAAAATTTGCTCTCCATGTCATTCAGTTTTATGTCGCCCACCGGCGTGACTAAATTCGGTCGATTTGGATTACGACAGCGCCAAACATTTTTTTTCTTTTTCATTTACGTAATTACTCGCTAATTGGTTTATCTATAGAAAATGGCTTTAAAATCAGACTACTAACGTCGCGCTACTCAATAATCCAATAAAATTATATTGAATAGCTTTATCAGTTTTATTACATTAAGGTAGGCTTCCACGCGCCGCATACTAATCAGCACATGGCGGTATAATTTGACCACGAGCGTGTGGAAGTAACGTGGCACATATCTAAGTCTTCGTCAATTAATTCTGGTGGGTGACGCAAACGCAATCAGCGTGAAGCCACGCATGTGTGCCGGCGCCGGCGTCTCGGCTGCAGCGACGTCAACTGCAACCCTTACGCTATTAATTTGCCCCCGACTAATTAATATATAACTTGAGCATAATTAACAAACCTTCGTCCGTTGTGACTTTTGAGAAATTAACGATATTCACATTTAATTAATTAAGCAAAAGCTTGCATTTAATGTATGCAGACGTGCGATTAACTGGAATATAAGAAATAACGTATGATGTGTTAAATGGTATAATAACTGAAACTATGACAAGTTGGCATGTATGTATACATCTGTCTGTGTCATACAACAAATATTTACAACAGAGACTCAAATATATACCTTAGGAGGCGCATACTGATTGTAATAACAGGTAACGAACTTGATCTGGATCTGTTATGGATATGATCTGTCAGTGTCAAAAGTGACGTTTTTGTTTGAATAAATGTCACTTTTGATACTTACAGATCATAAATATCCATAACAAATTCTGTTAAAATTTATAATCTGCTATTACAATCAGAATACACCTCTAGGGCCATGTTTTCTTCGTTACCTAATTTAAATATTGATATGTAATTTGAAAAGCGGTAAAATGTACATTTAGAACCGGGAGTTCTTTATCACGCCAAAGTTATGCATTGGCTGCACGAAGCGCAGCGTATCGCAACATAGAACAAGCGGGTGTGAAGCGTGGGCTTGTATCGATAGCGCGCCGTTTGATTATTATACCGCTGTTACGACATGAGGTACAACAAGGGAAGAACTCGCGTATTTGATACATACTATTTTAATTGATAGGCATATAGACTCCGACTTAAGTGCAGTGAGGTGGATCATACATATTCGCAGGCAAACCCATATTAATTTGAGATTTGTAAAGTCTAAGAAGCATGCTATAAGAGGGGGATGTATTAACTAATATATAGTAAAAAATATAACCTGTAGATGCTCCGTATTTGGTGTTACGGCCCGATTCGAAGAATGATTAAGACACGTTTAAGATCTTGGAAAGATCGATAACTAAACGACATGTCAAAATTGACGTCTATTTCTATTCCGCTGTGATCCCAATAAGATCTATCTACGATACTTCTAACGTCAAAGTGACATTGGTTGCCCGAATCGAGCTGCTTCTGTTAATTATACCACATACAAACGATATCTAAATGAGAACTTATCTAAACCAGAACTTATCGTTATCGTATTTCATACACTAGTGGTCGTGATGTCACTACGGCAGCGCTACAGCTACGACACGTAGCATACGCTACGTGTCTCCTCGCGTACAACTTATAGAACAAAGTGAAGACAAAAGGGTTAAAACGTAATGCCGTTATACATAAATGTTTGTTTAATCTAACAAACTGTACTTGATGATTGGGTCTTCATCCGTCATTTTGACATTTCTGTTTGTTACAGTGACACAAAATTTAACACAAGTTTCTACGACGACAATGGACGTTTCATACATTCTTTTTATATAAATACTTTTTAAAAACGGTACTTAAAATACGTGTGTGTTTGCTGCATTAGACAAAAGTGCTCAATTCTCTTTTTAGCGGTGGTGCCTGTCATATATGTGTTATTGTTGATACATTATGTACCTACCTACAAAATTATAGTCATTTACATAATAAAACGAAAATGATTGGTGTCCGCTGAAAAGCCAAGTTTACACCAAACACGACGCATCAGAAACGTCATTCGACAGGATTCCCTTCATGTTGCCGGCAAATGTACCCAAGTTTCCGCTTAAATTACAGCCTCACATTCGTATGAACATGCTTATTTACTGCTACTTGTTAACTCGGGTAATATTGGAGGCATGCATGAAGCTTGCGATATCAACTTTGTTCATTAGGAGCTATAGTTCCTGATATACGTTGTTGAACTACGAATCAAGCTCACGCATCATATTTCAATCTAAACGTTGATATAAAGTTATAATGGGGTTGTAAACTTGAAAATATTATATTAATAGGTACTTAATACTACACATAAACATTTTCACTTTTAAGGTTTGTGTACAAAAAGTTTTTTATATTATTATTTTAACTCACTTTGAACGTTAGTGCCAAAAATCTAAACTTTAAGTACACCTCTTTCCCAAAGCTTAATAAAAAGTATATACCTAATTGAGATGTCCTTTAAATATTAGATTCCAACTGCCTAAACTGTTTGCAACAAGCGATAGTGTTAGCCATAATTGCGTTTTACAAAAGTCGTAAACAGACCAGTGATAATACCGTCACGTAGGGGTAGTTATGACGTTTGATAGCGCGCAACAAGTAAGTCGGCGCCGGCCTGGCGGCGGCGGGCGAGGAATTTCAATCTGGCCGTGATGAGATGAGTCGAGGCGCAAATTACAATCGCCCGACAATCCAACCCCTAACCATGTGTGGGGATGAATCATCGCCATACAATTCCTGTATTCGACGAAGTCACTTGGAGTGAGTGATTCGAGCACACTTTAGACGTCAAGCACCCCTTGTGACCCGACGTGTTTTTTTACTATATTATAAAATAAAAATATAAAGAGACTTTTATCTTTTGCTTGAATTTTAAGAATACAGTTTTTATGTTAGTCGCCTCAGTTTCTTATTTTCGTCCTAACTTCATAAAAAAATCTTTTTCATCTCTCCTATTCGGAAAGATTACCTTTCAAATGCCGATAGATAGGGTGGAAAGTATTTTTTTTATTTGTACATTTTGTACTTCGACCGTTGCTCGAAGCCTAACAGCCATATATGCCATATTATTCAGTTAAAAGCTCTCATATCAGCTTCCGCATTTTCAGACCAAGTATTATCGCAATAATGTCAACTGCATTGCATTATTAAAAAAATATACTATGTACTTCTATTTAATATTTAAATGTATGAAATGACGATGAATATTCAAAATATTATCATTACATTACATTCATTCATTCGTTTCACTTTTTTAAGGCGCGTATACATTAAGGCCGTTTCAGACACGTCCCAATTAATTAAGATCGGATTCGCTATGGTTTTAGATTTTTACGCTCGTGGTTAAATGTTGGAATTTTTCGCTTGCTCGGGTATCAATATTAGCACGAGCGGATTAACAACAAATTTTGTAAAACAAATACCTATTATATTGTAGGTACATATGGAAGTATGATTTATGAATCTCCAAAAAAGACATCATCAACATAACTAGAGAAATTAAAGTATAATTTTATTGATATTTTATCTTAAGAGTTTGCCAAGCTGTTCTTAAGAAAATGTGTAGTTGTAAATGTATGACATATGTACGTCATTGATCAATGACAATTAATTATTTCATAATGAACGAAAGAGGATGTTATACTACAGACTCATTTGCCACTAGGTAGTAGGTACTACTCTATTGATATAATATGATGTAGTAAACTTATGTTCGTAATTGTTTTTTTTTTTAATATGACGCACCATGATTTTTCAAAATGTTTTTAATGGATACGTAGTTAACAAATGTGGCTTATCACGTAATTTTTTTGATAGTTGTGTTTCCGCGAAAAGTGGCAAAAAAATGGAGCAGAAAAAAATTACATTATTTTTTTCATCCAAGTTCAAGGAAATGAATGTCTGTAAAAATATGCATTATGAACCCCATTTTATGCTCCTTAATTCTGAATTTATTTGGTTGCTCTCGTTTGCTTGGTTTAGCTGCAATAACAGTTTAAAAATTACCTTGATTTTTTGACATTTTCGTGGATAAGTCTGAAACAAAAGAAGATCGAAGGCTGATATTACTCATACAGTGTTCTTAGGACATGCCAATACTGCACCTCAAATTACAACCAAATCCCTTGCGGGGACCAATCTTCTTAGCTTAGCTTGCTAGACCCTTTGTCTTAAATACGAAGTTACAAGTACCTAAGTGAAGTCATTAAGAGCATACTTATTATTAACTTTACTTAGTATAATAATATGAATTTGTTAATAAGTAGGTAATAAAGCTCATTATGTGTCTTATTTGGTTGGATTTGTTAAAATCCACGATATACGAAACTTTACAAAGTTATATTTTGAAGTTGTTTACAAGTGATGGGGGTGTGAATATTGTTTAGTTGGAGTGTAAATAGTAGAGTGTAGGTGGCGCAACAAGTAGGGCGACCGGTCGATACCGATGAACGCCTCTAATATCCAGCGGCGATTAACGCCATGCGTGCGCGAAAAATACACACCCTGTAGCTACATGACCTATTTGGGGGTGTGTCAAAAAACGGGCACGCTGCAGCTTGGAAATACTACATAAACCATTGATAAACTCCGGTGACAAATTTGTTTGTCAATGTCAACAAATGGTGCGATATATAGTTGGAGGATTGGTCAATCGCTTAATGTTTTTATTTATTATAACATAAAAAGTGTTTATGAAATATTTTATAGATTATTTGTTTGACTGACATGAAGATTACTCGATTTATTTAAGAAGTTTCTAAGGTTAAGACTTTAAATTTGGATTTAAATTCAATTTAATCTTATTTATTTCTACGCAATAATTGCCAAAAAAAAATAGGCACCTGTTTTACTTAACTTTTACACTACAAAAACCGGACAAGTGCGAGTTGGACTCGCCCATTGAGGGTTCCGTACTTTTTAGTATTTGTTGTTATATTAAGAGATCTGATGACTTTTTAGTGTGGAAACTATAGGCACGTGCTAGTCTTGGCAACACTTTACATGAAATGTTTTTGGTGGGATTTCATTCTCTTTTTCGGGTTGGATAATTTGCGCTTCGGCTATTTCTGTTTTAAAGCCCATTCTCTTTCAGTCTTTCTTTTCATTGGCTGTTTCTTTTTATATTTTCAATAAAGGATAAAGGTGCGACTAGACCGCAGCTTAAAAAACGGTTACGATACGGAATCGCAGTGACGCGTCGTATGCGTACCGTTTTTGACGCATGCTCCCCACACCGCTGCTTAAAATACGCTGACGCACCGTAAATTGATCTGCGTAAAAATCGCAAAAAATATTACACGGAGATCTTATGGCAGACACCACACCGGTGACGTAACAGACGCAACTGTTTTGTAAACAAAAAAGATTCGTGTGAAGCACGTCACTGCGATTCCGTACCGTCACCGTTTTTTAAGCAGCGGTGTGGGGAGCATGCGTCAAAAACGGTACGCATACGACGCGTCACTGCGATTCCGTATCGTGACCGTTTTTAAGCTGCGGTCTGGTCGCACCTTTCCACTACAGCGGACCATTGTGCTTTAATACAGCCAAAATCAATATTAATTAGGTGGACTCCAACCAAATTAGTGACCCTTGAAAGAGCCACGTAAGTCCCAATGTTCCCCAACATGAACAACAAACATACCATACATATATACCATACAACTTTAAATGCCACCTCGAAATTAATTTATTAAGAAATGTCAAGGAATAGAAAAAACAGAAACAGTCCGCCGACATTGAAATCACACGATGGGGTCCGACCCCCGCTTGCAATGAAACTATCTACTTATACAAACTTCTAAATTAGCTAATGTTGTATTTATTACCGAGATTAAAAAATTTTGACCACGCAGAATTATCAAGCACTAAGTCAATATTTTGAGACGTAAGTATACGTTCAAAGTTCACGGAAGTAAGAAAAATCTTGGTGTTACGATAAATTATATAAGTACTTAGGTAAAAAACGTCTTGCATGTGTGAGTGAAGTGATCGAATAGGAAATATTAATTTTACTGGTTACTTGCTACTTTTTTTTACTGTGCAATAAAGTTTAAATAAATATTACGCAAAACTCTGCGGAGGGGTAGCCACTAACACATTCAGAGGGTCTACTGCCAAATACGAAAATCGAAATTTCTTTATTTGCCTCTCTATCACTCTTGCATAGGTATTCGAACGCTAGAGAAGCAGATAACAAAATGTATTTTTTTGCTTTTCGCGGTAGGTCCCTTTAAACAAACCGCCTTGATGCATCAATGTCATATTTTATTCGCAAGTTCGCATCAAATTATCTGTGAAAACTTTTCAAAAACTTCGCGCTAGAGCTGCACTCTGGTGACAGAACATTGCAGTAATACTATTAGAATAGACATTCCATTTTTGCAATTTTGAAATAAAACGTATGGTTTGGAAACTCATTAGTTGCTTGTGTTAAGAAGCCAAACACCCACTAGTTTATCTGTTATTGTGGCGCAGTCGCGAAACCCTCCCTATCTTAGCGCGGCGTCGCCAATTCGAATCTCGGACATCTTAGCCATAGAGACTATACATCTCTATTGTATTGTAGTAATTATTTATTTTAAGATTATTATAATGTAATGTTTACCCAGGTATTGGCTGTTGTATTTATAAATGTTGTTATGTATTTTTCATGTCACTATATGATGTTACTATAAATGTTGTATTGACTTGTAAAAGAGCCCTTGAGGCCTGCTTGCAGATTAAATTTTTGAATTTTGAATTTTGAATCTGTGTGAGAATGTTTTTTGGTATTTTGTTTTACATAAAATTCATTTTTTTTTGACTGACCAAGCGACTGCACGAGCTAAGCGTCTCCGTTTCACCTTGAACAAAAATGTTATATTATTAAATATTATTTTAGGTCGCATTACTAAACCCGATTTTCGTGTAATTTTGTAAGTACATTCGAAGCAATTACTCCAAAAAGTATTCACTTTCTAAAACGTTCGTAAAATTAACGTCGCTGCAAAGTTTTCTTTGACAATACACCTCTATTTCAAATTCTCTTTGGTTGTAAGTAAAGATACATTGATTGAGTTGTAAGGTTGAGAAAGTTTACGACAAGAAACAGTCGCAATACTATAGAGGGCGCTACTTGGCTGCTTATCGTGAACCCGGTTCAAATCAGCACTTTAATTTTTTTGTATTTTTTTATTGTTGTTTTTTTATTATCATTCCATTCGCTGCTACCATACAAAATTTCACGATTCTAGGACTTCAGGAACCAATGTTTTCAGGTTTGTAGGTATCCCCATTTTAAGGAGTTGCAGGGTGAAAGTTGCAGATTTTTCTCGACCATATGTGTTAGAATACAGACCCGTCTCTACATGCCAAATTTCAACCTTCTAAGACTTCAGGAAGTAGGCTATCTTTTCTATGACACGGATATAGGCAGCCGAATAATAACTATTATTATTACAACATAAATTGTCTTAATTTTATATTTGTAAAAAAGTTCATTAAAAAGTCCGAGCCCTAATTCTATATTGGCTTGTGCCGATTGCACTTGGCATATAAGAAGAGCCAAAGGTACTTATTACTGTATGAGGCAAAAGTCAATGGAATTCACCAGCGGTGGCACACTCCACAATCGATCGCTTCACGCGCTGGATAAATATGTAATGCGAACTTCCGTAGGGCCGAGCTTGGCATAACGAGTTCGGGTGGTACAAGTATGGGCGGTGAAGGCCGGTGTCCGACCGACGGCAATCAGCGAGGAGAGTGTTTTCTTTTAAAAAGTACAAGCGTCAGTATAAACAGCCAACTACGAGTAATCGTCTCTAATATTCTTAAGGGATATTTCTTTTCGTGCCGCCGGTCGGATGGCTGCCGAAGCCTGACCGTGTTTCCATTGCTCAACGTGGCAAGGATTGTAATTTGAACGTTACAAAATAATTCCAACATGAAATCAGTTTATAAACTTATACCACTCAAAGCCAACGCTGAGGCGTAGACAAACGGATTGCCTATACTCAGAGTTGAATTATACGCAATTAGCAGTGCACGTAATAGTTATAATGCTACCCTGAAAATAACTTCTACATAGAGTGGTATGGTATGTTTAAATATTATAGTTTTGTTTTTACAACTGTTTTTATGCCGTCTAAGTTAAAAATACATATGTTAGGCCACTATCTCACAGTCCCAGTCTCAGTCGCCCAGGGATTGGAACAACAAATCTTGGGAGCCCTGTCCACGTGACGGCCGCCGCTGGACGAAACTGCTCGAGGTCGCAGGGGCGCACCATAATAGACGTCCACTTCCGCTTTATTAAATTTCTTCGCAAATACACTTTTATTGTCAGCGGCCAACGATCTTTGTAGAGGATACCGTTGTCTTCGCTAGACGTTTGTAGAGCATGCAAATAGCGGAACGAATGGGGACCGCCCTTACTACGTTTTATGATTTTTATGGACGTTCCAAGTCCCAACGTACTGGCATAAAATGCGAAATAATGAATGCTCGGTACTTGGAAATATTCCATTTATCAATATTAAAATTCAAGTAGGTATGCGATACTGATAAAGAATACCTAACTTTACCATTAGTTAGAAGAAAGCTACCGCTTGTGAAATGCAAATTATTCATGAATTTTAATAACGTTTAAATTAAACTGGTAACTGCACTCATATAAATCTCGCGTTTCATACAATAGTTAATGGAGTTAAATCACTACAAAATCGGACCATTCGGGGACACCCTGTGCATTTTTAATTTACAAGTGAAATTCTTCTTCAAACCTAGTTTTTTATCCCTTTAACGCGCGACATAATTTCCTGGCACTTACGTAACTCGCCAAAGAGCAAACGGCACTCGGAGTTTGTGGAGCGATATGCCTAATATGCCTTGTCGCGCCTTCGACTTATGGCTTCCTAATGAACTTGCGAGCACGTGTGTAATATACAGAGTGGATATTTCTCATAGAAATTAATCTTCTTTTAGTTTTTCTTCAAACGAAACAATTCACGAGTGCTACAACTGACTCAATAACTTTTTTTTTCAGTCAGTGAGTAATCCAGTATTCCGTTTACAATATGTCGTACATTTTAAACATAATATCATAACACTTGTGATATTTTGATACCTGTTCTCACGTCTAAATTTAAAATCATTAACAATATTATTATCAGTGATCATTAACAATATTTGAATAAATTATTCATTATTATAATATTTATAATACTTGCCCCAATTCTACTATTTGTTTCTACCGGGTTCACGAAGACTTTTTTCTGGCTGATTAAGCAGCTAAACCGGTTTTTTTTTTAGTCTCTTAACGCCGTGCAAAATGTATGTTCACCCTGTGTTGTAGGCAAGCCACTTTAGCAAGTAGGTGGCGATGCATAAAGTGCGCCATATTGGGGTGTATACAGATTTTAAGCTAAAGGTCTTACCATCCATAATCACCTCGCTCGATTTTCTCTGGAAGCGTTTATGAGCTAGGGTTGCCCTTCATCTTATCTTTATGCGAAGAAAAGTTGTGTTATGTGACATTTAACGCTGGTTTTTTGCATGATGATATTTCTATACTAAGTTTGTTGTAAAGAATCGTATTACGGCTTGCCTGATAGAACGTAGATAAGATAGCCTATTGACTCTTCCTTCGGAAATACATAATACTCTATGACGAAAATTGAGAGAAGATCGTGAAGACAATGCAATGTATGTAATAAATAAATAATAAATAAATAAATAATAAATAAATAAATAAATAAATATTATAGGACTGGTGGCTGGTGGTGGTGGTGGGTGGTGGCTGATGTAATGGTGCAATGTATGTGGTGGTGCAATGTGTGTGTATGTAATAGTGTTTAGTGTTAAATCAATAGAATGGTACCTACTAAATGGACGACATACGTATCTCAATTTCTCACAGTTACACAAAAGCAACCTAAATTCCGCCTCCGTACTAAAGCTTAATGTGTCCAAAGTACTAAGCGAATTTGTGTTTTGCTACTATAAACTCTTTTCTTACGATGTAAAATAAACATATTATGCTATATTATTTGACAGTTAATGATTACTAAATCCAGATTTCGTATTTATCTTAAAACAAACTGTAACTGGACAGTTTGTTTTAAGTCAATGTTAATTTCGGCATTATGCTAAAAATATTGATCTCAAATTTTCCCTCAATTTTGCGATATCTTCAAGCATAAACAATAACAGTATTTCAAAACAGTGGTTGGTAATAATAAAGTTGCGAGCAGCCCTGGCGACTATGGAGGTTCGTCTTGAACAAATTGCCTGATGCCCCGCCATATTAAGTTAGCGTCTTCCCCTTCCCTTCACTTTGCTCCACAACTTGCTAAAATCACTATTCCGTTGTCATAAGTAATTGACTTAAGTTGGTAATGTAGGTTTTATAAAGTAGGACAATTGAGTCTACAAATTCGTATGCGTCAAGGTGCCTGAATCGAAACCTATAACAAGTACAAAATTCACATCAGAAGGTGTTTTCGAATGTCTTGTTTCTGTCAGTTTTACATTGTATAGACTCAGTTTCAGGTATGTACTCTAAGGCTGTGTCACTAAATGCCAATGTTGCATCGGTGTGTGCGCAGGGCGAGGGTGGCGTGGGGGGGGTGGGGAGGCAGAACAATGGCCACCATGACATTTAGCATGGAAGCCATTGTCACGCGCCGTTAGAGTCGCAAGCCACTCGCCGCGCCGCCCTTCGCTCCTCGTTCCTCAAGTGATCGTCGCGGATCGTCTTTGGCGTCTTTACTCTTTAAAAAGGCACGGTTGCGTATATTTCTCAAATGCTTCATTATACTAAAAGCTAAGCTACATAAAGCAAATTAGTTCAAAACCCCCTATTAATATTATACCCAAATTTATGCTAAATCGAAGTCAAAGTCTGCGAGGCATATTAAACGTGCTTACGAAATTGTAAGGCCAATGTGTTGCGGCGTGTAACAAGAAAACTGCGTTAGCGAAACATAAATTGTTTAAATATTTTAGAGGCATTTCTCGCACAAAAGCAAAGCGGCAAATTTTATTGGAAGAATAAATTGGGACTAAAAAGCAGGGCGCGCTTGCTCGAGTTTTTCTGGAGGGCGGGAAAAACAAATTGTTGCTAGATGGTAAGTAATGCCAGGGACGTGCCGCAACGAGTCGAATTACTTCATTTTAGAGTCGAATTGCTTGCCGCCTGCAGGTGGAGGCCTCACCGCAGACCGGGAATAAAATTAAATTTTAACGCATTAAAATTTGCAGGAGATACGACGATCATCCGGTCAAGTTCAAGCCATTATATCAGTTTTATATCACTATAAATAATTTACTGCTTCTGTTACCAAATTGCAAGAACTAGAGTATGCTATTGACAAATTCCTTGGTGATATCGTTATGAGTCACACTTATTTCTACTAATTCGTTAAAAATCCGTTAAAACCAGCCAGGACTGTGACAAAAATCTTACTCGTAATTTCCTTCCTTAAACACACGATATGCATTGTTATTACAAAAGGTAAAATGACATTTAATTAATGATATTAAATTTTGCTAACAAGCTGTGCAACTCATACAATTGTCTGCTATGTTCTCGCGCAACTAACTCCAAATTTTCAATGACTGTGACAGCTGTTATGTAGTGTGATAAATTTTTGATTAGGAGTAGTATTAAGCGGCCTGTTTAAAAAAACCCATCTCAAAGCTATCGTAAGGAAAGTTATAACAAAACGTAGCTTTGGCATCTGACATGCAGCTGACTCAGTATTGCTAGCCAGGTTGGAGACTCCTGGCCAAACACCTGTGTTGCGCTCACGTAACAAACTCAAATATCTTACTTGGCAAAGTCTAAGATTCTTTATCTCGCATAATAAGTAAATACAATACATATATTTTCATTTATTTCATTTGGAACTCAAAACTATGCAATTGATCATACAAAAACTTATCGCATAGAACAATTTGCTTATGTAACTCTCGACGCTGTTCAGCACGCGTTTACTTTCTTTGAGATTGACAAGTACAATTAAATCTAGATATTTTCTCTGGGCGTGCTCGTTTACATATAATAATAACTGCTGTTAAGACGCCTGATGCCGCTGACAACCATTCACGAAGATAATCGCCGGTATTGTTTGCCAAACCCGTAATCCTTAAAGGAGCCCGTCTGCTATTCGTGGTGTAAACAAACTTTATTAAATTCATTTACATGCCTGCTAATTTTCTCTTTCGCATCACGGCAATTGATAAACTTGCTTTCATGTTAAATGTTAAAACCTGAAGAAATTTTGTAGATCATTAGAGTAATTATACTTAATTATTTTTCATTTCTCATGTTCTGCAAATAGGTCATTATTTCTATAAAGTAGTAGTCATACGTTTCTGCACAAGAGCATTTTACATTCCAAAGTACTTTTTTTTTACGATAAGCAATTAAAATTTGTGTTTAAATGGATTTGTTGGACAGTTTTTATTCTGATATTTAACTCCCCATTCGATAAATAACGATTCTTTTACCTAAATTATTAATTGAAAGTACCCTTAAGAAGTACTATGTAAGTTTATACTTAGTCATGTTTTTTAATATACATGTATTTTACTTTCCACGTATTCGAAATTAAAAGTAGAGTGTTTAACTCGGGTAAAAGGCACCATTTCTACTAAACTCGACAGAAATGGGTGCCTTTCATCCCTTGGTTAACAATCTATTATTGTCACTTCTTTTAAATATTCGAAAACTTCGGCTTTGGGGCACAAGATTTACAAGAATGAGTGCAGTTGAAAAAAACCACAAGCTCAATTTCAAAGTTCTTGCATCAGTTTTCGCAACTATGTTATATTTTATCTAAAAGTGAATTTATGAAGCAATCGTAAATATTGATTAACAGTAATTGAGTCATTGCAATTTGACGGGTGTGACGTCATAAGTGAAACTGTTTTAGCTAACAGCCGTCCTTTAGACAGTAAATAAAGCTATTAACGAATTTTTATTACGGCCACCCTCTGCCTTCCTGGCTAAGGGAGGGTGGCTATTACATAGGTATTTTTATTTTATGCGTTGATACTCTCAACCCCAATAGGGAAATGGGATTGATACTAGTTTTAAAGGCTTTTTGAACATCAACTGCGGTTTTTACGGACACGGCGGCCTACGACCCGTATTGAGCTTTTATATTTTTTTCTATAAAGATTTTATAGCCGTAGTATGAAAATGTCCACTGCTTGTAATCCTCTAAGATGTGGGTGATCTTGCTGATAATGCGCTTAAATAAAATTGAAAGGTTCATTTTTTCTTTTCATTATGATACACGTCGCTGAAAATACTTAAATACCTACATACAGGTATATTATAACTTATAAGAAACAACATTTAAACTCTAATTAAAATCTAGTCTTGATTTAATCGTCGTACATCTCGCACAAAAATCATATATTTTTTTCACGAGGAAAGTATAGGACAAACTTCATAATAATACGACAGTTTTGAATTACATACTGTTAAGTTATCAAGTTGAGAATATATATCAAATTCCTAAAGCAGCCAATAGAAATCTATGTTTGTAAGTACTCAAATGCTCTTATTGAAGTTTATGAAAAATACGCCATGAATTCCACCCCACCGCGCGCAATAACCGCGCACGGAGCAAAAGGAAACGTTTATCGGTTTTAGACTCGCTACTTGTGAATAAATTGGGTGTGAAATAAAACTAAGTAGCTGAAAGTTGAACATGGCCGACAGCGACGTACTCGTAACAGTTGGTTGGTGAAGTTGGTACCGTAGCCTGCGGCTGCGCGCAACTTCTTCGTGTCCCACTCATAGATTTAAACAAAAAAGTTTGGGACCGTATCCACGGACTGATGTTTATGCCTTGTAAATTTCAATACACGATTTATTTTGTTTGTTATTTTGTTCGGAATTCGATAAAACTCAGGATCGAAGTTGCAAGTTGAAATAACGTAAAATAATTTAAGTTTACGCTATATTTTAACTTTACTAGTTAGATTTGTAACAAATGAACATGAAATAAAATCATGCGGAAATATAATTACATAAAGCATTGGTCTTACTGTAACATATAACTTTCACGAAAGCTAAATAAGGGTTTTTCGGACCCATTACCCAAACTCAAAAGTTAGATTTCGACGATAAATCTTAAGGTCGAAGATGCGATGCGATCATAAAATTAATAAGTAAATACCTATTACTGTACCTAAACAACCTTTAGTTAGTATTTGAAAAGTGTTCCGTTCCGAAGGGTATCTCCCCTGAAGACCGAACGCTTTAACTCAGTCTAATTAAATAATTGTAACCCTTTCAGAAAAAAATACATAGGAATTATATGGCAAATAAATAAAGAAATATTAAAGGTCGTTCTTCTTTTACACAAATTGACTAATTCCCACAGTAAGCTCAATAATGCTTGTGTGCAAATCGTTGACTATTTTTATTTTATCTCTATTTTTTGTGTATATGTGTATCTAGCCTTCAAAACCAATACAGTATTCTATGACCAACACCCGCCTGTACGCCTGATGCACAAACTCCTTTGGCAACTGTCACTAGTCACTCCAAAAGTCAATTTGCTCAACATGGCGGTATATTCGTAAACTTTTTTCTCGGGAGCAAGCAAGCTTGGAGATAAAACAAAACAACTGTCATCAACGCTCCACTATTGTATTGATTTTGCAACACCACTGTCGAAGGAAGGCTCATATTTTGTCGAACCGAAATATTGATGTGGGGTAAATATTTTTATACCACGCAGTCAAGGGACAAGAAACATTATTTGTATTTTTTAATGTAAGTATTTGATACTGCAAAAATAAAGATAGAAAACAGAATCAATAAATATTACCACTAAAATATACATAAACAACTTCCCAATCATTTTACCTACTTACCGATGTCGCTTTACCTGTTATTTGCCCATTTGTTAATTTTAGGTATTATAGGTAGGTACGGCTAGTTACGTTAACCTTTCACAAATCTAAATTGTAATAGAATACTAATTTTGTGTTATTGTAATAATTTTACGAAATTTTCACATTATATTTATAACATAAGATACTTTTAAGGACACACATAAACTTCACTAACAATACGCCAACAAACAGCAACTGAGATTGATGCAAGTTTTTATTCTTTTTAATCACGTTTCATTTTCGCTGTATAAATAAAATGTAGAATATAAAACCGCCTAAGAACGCAAAGAAAGGTTGGGTTGATAAACGATGCTAGCGTTCAATGAATCTCCATCAGAGCCCGCGCGGCGCTGCAATTTCACGCCGCAGAAAAAATAACTCGTTGCTTTTGCCACGTTGTACTGATGCAATTTATATTTAACAACTGTAAAACTATTTTATTTCTTATTAATATGAGTATGTAGTCCGTATATTTTTACAGTATTGCTTTTAAAAAAAATATTATTATTGAAGAATTTTCCTTGTTTAGAGTTTGTGGTTTAAAAGTATAAACTTTTTCAGTTTATTAAGAAATAAACCATAAATTTAATAATCTTAAGACAGAATTTACTCACTTTTTACAAATTATAAGCCTTACGGATCATGGATAGTAGTTTTACCAGCTGCACTTAACAACATATGTTGGCAAAAGCATTAAATTTTAATACACACACTCATAATATTGGTATATAAAGATTAAAATCGTTTCATAAATGTTTAACATTAAAATTAGACTTTTGAAAGCCAAGCTAACCGTTAATTATTAAAATACCGGCGCACGGACAAGAGGGACCACTTCACCCCATACTCAAAGTTTTGTACGCTTTCAAATGGTATAATTTTCTTGTATATCTTTTCTTTTAAAGCTCTACATATCCCCCGAGTGTTTTCTAAAGCTCAACTTGGGATTTATAATTAAGTTTTTTGTAACAATTTTTGCTGCAATTGGCTAAATTATTTTTGTAATTCGTTATTTTAAATAATTTTCTCAAATTCTATTATAACTCTCAAGACACATACCAAAAAATTGCATTCTCTAATTACTGTTTTTAAGATTTTTAATTAAATTATTTTAAAGCAATTTTAAGTTGAATTTATGAAAATACACGGAGAATTCTGTAAACATAGTACAAACACTACAAATGTACTGAGAAAACATTAGCCTCCCTTCCTCAGTCGGGAAAAAAGTGATTTGACCCGTTAGGACACTAGCCTATTGTAACTTTGAACCCGTCGATAAAAAGCCGGCAACGGATGCCTGTGTGATCTTATCGGCCGGAAAACAATGTTTGTCGTTTTATTTTATTTATTTTCAAACAAAATAACCATCACACACATATGTCATGGTTATTTGGATTGTGGTTTTGAATCCCTAACCTTATAAGTACTTAATTTCAGCTCGTCTATAATGGGATCTTACTTATTGTAAATAGTTATTTTAGTCGATTAACCATCAAAAAAATCAAAATGAATATCGTTGTACATTGAAACAAAAGACGGTTGCTTAGACCTCAATTTCGTTTGAAAATCCCATTACGGTCCTTTCGAGGTACTGCGCCCTAAACGGGCTACTTCCAAGCCAACGACAATATTTCATTGCATGTTTGAGAAGTGTATTTGTCACAGATGGCTAGTGTGAAATGTCTATAAGTCCTATTTTTTACTAGAAATTAACATTTTGTAATTGTTTTTATGGTCAATTAATGATGTTGCAGATTTTTTTTCCTTATGATTAACTTAGAACTCCGATTAAAAGCAGCTAATGAACGAGTAATAATGTCTAAAAACACAGCACGAGTATCATACATTAGTTACTTGTTTTTGTGAAGTAAGTCAGAAGAAAAGTTTCATTACACCGCTCGCCGCAGCGCGGAATGATAATGAATTTTGTCAACAGCAGCACATGTGCCACGAAACCACCTCAAAGCCACGCTTTCATGATTTACTTCACAAAGAGCCCTAATTGAATGCGTCGAGACTTTTATTGATACAAAATAGCTACAAACGAGAAGTAGAACACACAGCGAGCGTCACGTGAGCGTTCGCACGCATGTTTGCCGCCGCTGTTGACCGTGCGAAGCACAGACGCAAACAGACCCGCCCTATGCCATCTGCCCCAAACGATATTGCTCACGCACATCATTCCAGGCCCACGTTCATACAACGGCTGTTTGTACGTACGTATCTCTGACCAATTGCTGAGAACAATCGTTAGCGATCTGACGGAATACGCTGTTAACAAGCTCTGTTGCATACACGACTATTAGGATGAATGCGGTTTACTTGATGGCCTTTCGTAACGTTTCCGGGAATCATCCAAACATCACTCGCAGTTTGAACAGTTATTTGAAACGCTTTGTTCTAACTAAGCAATGAGGGTGACGCGATGAGACTTTTCGCAACCTTTGCACATCAATATCCCTAAAAGTTTAATGCGATTTACCTTTGCTGAAATTTTATTTCAGCAAAATGGATTTTTGTTTTCAAAACCGTTTATTTCTCTCAACTTTTTTATGTGAAGATAGGAAACAAACCTTGGGAAATATTAATGGTAACCGTTATGAGACGAGGCCATAAACCTTTGCCGTAATTATAGCGACATCCACGACAGTGGGACGGGACACCGTTAAAGCGACATTATCAAATACTTGGTTTGTCATTGTCTAATGGTCGTAGGATACATAATCGCATGTCCGTGTTCGTCCGCCTAGTTGCAAAATGCTCGTCATGTACGGTCGCATACACCACCATGTTTCAATTTATGCCGTCTACGAGTCGGCTGTCCGTAAATGACGTTTAAAGATTTCGCTTAACTCGTTACTTGCTGGGTACCACAAAATGTTTAGAATTTTTACAAATATTAACGATAAATCTCTAACTTTATCAGATTTCTTTCTAAATTTTGCTCGAATCTGTCGTGACGCTAGCATAAAACTTGGAACGCTCCTCCGTACAGTTGAAAATCAAATAAAGCGGGCCAGCTGTCGTCGCTGCAGTTGCGAAGTGCCCCGGTACACGCTCGTCTTCGTCACGAGTAATATCAACCAGACCCACGCGACGTCCCAATGGCATGAGAAAACGTCGTCATGCAACTGATACAACAACTTGCTCAATAAAAATATATATTAAACACGTACATAGGTACTAACATATGGACATTTTTATTATAAGTAATTCTTTGTATTTGTTGCACACTTAGTTAATATAAAACAAATAAACTCGATTACGAGATAATTATTATAATTTCGTTTTGTAACAAAATCGAATATTGCGACGGCCACTAACCACCCATTAATAATACAATTTAAATAATTTAATTTTAATTTTATTTTAATCTGTTTATTTCATAACAAAAAAACATGCATTTTTCTAGCTTAACTACTAATCTTAAATTAAAAAGATTTTTTGAGTTAAGGAGTCTAGGCGTGTAGAATTAATTATACAGCACACTTCATCTTTATATAAATTTCCATTATTTTCGCATTTTAAGCATGTGTTTCTTTAACATAGATTTAACTTGCCCACATGTTCGACCTTCTAATGAGCTTAAAAAAAAAAGAAACAAAGAAAGAAAAAAGGAAAGAAAGAAAGAAGAAAAGTGCTTTATCATTAGTAAATTAGTAACATATGATTAAAAACAGAATAAATACAGACAAGTATGATATAATGTTATATCTAATACGGAAACATGCTATAAAATTCAGCAAACGAATTTGTGTAAGATAACAAGCAGCACAGTCACGCGAGGGTTTATATTTGACGCAAGCATGTTGATCTTCGCAATAAAGGTTGTATTGCAGCACAAATATTAGGTCCGGCGAGCGACGACCCCCAACTCATTTCATCCCTGCTAAACCTCACTATCGCCGTGCCATATGGACTCAATTGTCTCGCGGACTCCACGATGGATCACTAAGTCCTCAACAACTTTTTCAACGAAGATGCGCTAAAACATGTAATAGCAAAAGCTGGCACTGTACATTTTAGACATGAGCTGTTGTTTATTTAATCAGCTAATATACAAAGCAGACATTATGTTGAATAATGAATTTTCAGCAATTTAAGACTTATTTTTTATGACACTGACTAAAGATCAAGCCATCAATGTAATTGTATTTCAATTTTCCTCATTTTAATAGTATTTGTACCTACCATAAAAAATCCGTTCTTTAGTTTAGTGTACACAATTCATTATTTTTCACCACACTAGCTCGTAAGGGTTCTCTTTATTCGCCGAAAACTGATGATAAACTTGCATTTTATCCTATGTTTCCTCAAGTTGGCTAAGAAAATTGACTTAAGTGACGAATGATAATATTTAATGATAATTATTCAACAGCGTTCATTTGGATTTGATTTGTAATGTTTTACACTTACTAAACTAGTATACGTATTTTCGTCGCGATGGTGTACCTAATAAACAAAATGTGTTTTCACCGAGTAAAATGCGTATGCCTCGATTCCCTCGGAACGATCAAGATTCCAGTTTTCGAACCATTAATTAGGCTCGTGGTTCAATTTAACAAAATCTTTCTCTTGCTCGGGTGCCAATATTAGCACGAGAGGTTAAACAACAACTTTGGCCCCGTGTAAAACAAAAACTATTGTTTAAATACCAAGATATCGCCAAACGTGATATTTGAAAAAACAATACCGTTTTTTTTTGTTTTTTCGCTTTGATATGAAATGTCCAAAGGTTTTCCCAGTAGAAACAATAAAGGGATATACGGATACTGGAATAACAGCAAACGCACAACTCGGACTCTAATCCCGAGCGGATTGGGGAGGGCACGCGCCGCAGCAGCATTGCCTGCGCCGGATAATTTGCAATTTGCGTTCATATTTAGAAACTCTACCAATCATACGGTTAGGTATGTGAGCATTACTCGACCTATATTGCTATTACTTAAAGCCTCTTTGGAAAGAGTAAAGCTTTTATACAGTTTTATTTGGAATCCGTTACGGGTAGTCCCAGATTTACAAACAAAATAACTTGTAAAAGATGTATCTACATGTTTTCATGCAAGTCGCTTTTTGACTAAGTATATAGTCCTCCATGTCGTATCCGACAACGGCAACCTTTACAATTTCCTCTGATGAGCACGTATATGGCTCGCGAAATCGAACTTAGTCTTAAATGCCCGGTCGCACTGTGCACAATAAAGTTGCCCTTGGTCGTTATATGTGTATGCGTAGGACGGCTTAGGTCGAGACTTCCGTTGAAGGCGCTTTTGGTCCAGGTGTTCAAGTCGAGCTTCTTACCTTATTGCGCCATTCTGATCTCTGAACCGCAAGCTCCTCCCAACGCTCTAATGGAATGTCGCAAGCTTTGAGATGACGCTTCAGAACGTCTTTATATCGCAGAAACTGTCCCCCGTGGCTACGCTTCCCATCCTTCAGTTCCGAATAGAAAACAGACTTAGGGAGTCTACAGTCATCCATGCGACAGACGCGGCCACTCCATCTTAGTTGGCTTTTCATTAAAATTTTGACTAAGTACTTTTAGTGTGTCCAGATTGCTTCGTTGGTAAAAATATGCAGATTCGATGACAATGCAATAAAAGAAATAGCAAAGGGACGAATGAATTTTACATAAGTACGTAGTTTAATGATTTCCGAGGATTAAATAACGTGGAACTAAAAATATTGCACCGATTTCACACGACCCCAGCTAAGCCGGTCCATGGAGAGGATCTGGTTACTGTCTCGAGTTGCAATGCGATGAAATAGATATCTTTGCCACCATTAAATTACTTTATCCGCAGATATGTAACCTAGCTACATGGAATTTTATTAATAAATGATATATTTACGTTATTTTATAGATTCCGGATTCTTTATTTTTTACATGTTTCTATCTTTGTTGTATAATTGTAACCTAAAAATTACATTAGGCAACTCCAAAATATTAGAAATACACGCTTAATATCAAAATATCGTAAAATATTGTCAAATGGATAAAAAGATGAAATTAGGAAAAAATATTAATATTTATACCCCTTTAATTGCCTTACAAAATTTTGTTCGGAATCATAGCCAATATTTGAGTAATTTACTTTTTAAATGTTCTATTATTATTTTTACCATTTTGGTTTCAAATCGACAATGAGTAGTATAAAATCCATCGCATAATAAATCACATTTTTCTATTGTCATATAAACTTGTTACCATACTTTTGATGTATACAGTGTGTATTTTTGATATAACCTCAAACTTAAACTAGACGTAGGTTTTAGTGCTATAAAACAATTCTGAAAGATTTTTTTAGTTTAGTCTTCACTACCAGAGCACAATTAATTTTTGAAAATTTTTCGAGCGGCATTGTATGTCGTACATCATGATCACTTTTGACAGTTGTGACGCCGCCGCGTCATTAATGAGACGTTTTGAGTTAAAACAAAATAGTGGTACATTGCTTGCTGAATTATTTTGTATGAAAAAATAAAAGTCGTCCATTTTTTATAAAACCTATGAAAGTGTGTTCATTACAGCCTAAACTAACTACCCTTTAATTATGTGTTAATATCAAAAATACACGCTGTATATACTGTCGCCTAGTATCCACTAGGGACTAGCGGTCCGATTCCAAGAATGATTAAGACACGTTTAAGATCTTGCCCGAATCGAGTTGCTCCTGTCAATTATACAACATACAAACGATATCTAAATGAGAACTTATCATTATCGTATCTCATTCTTCGAATCGGACCATTTGTAAAAGATTATTTCGTAATGTGTATTTAACTGTTTAATATATAAACAACGATTATTTAAATGGGTCTATTTTATTTATGAATGTTATTGTTACATAATTTTATTTGTTACTTTTCACTGATAATTCAATTATATGCCATTCTATTGACATGTTGATTCTACATTGTATTTATCTAATTGATTATAAGTATACACATATTAACTTTTAATTATAATGACAAGTACTAGAAATGTACAAATGTAGACTTTAAGAATGTTGCAGTGCCCTAACAGGGTGTGTATGTATAATAATTTGGGTAAGTATTGTATTTTCTATTGCTAAATGATATATGATACCGACTTGATAGATATTGCAATTTGCAACATATACTTTAAATTAATATGTATTAAGACCGCCAAATATTTCGTATCGTTTTCATTAAAGTGTTTTTTGTTTCTATGTGAAAAATATTTGATTGTGAACATATTTGTTTGAATGAAAACGATACATACGATGTCATTATGACGATGCTGATGATGATTGATTCGTACCCGTGTTGTTTTTAATATATAGGTACTTATTTAATGCTAATTTTAAGAGTTCAATTAATAATCAGGTACATTTCATATATCGTTGATGTTATACATATACAACATCTGAGTCGAGAATAATTTACCATTAATTCAGCCGATTGAAATGTAAATACGCGCGGGCCGGTTGCGGAGTTAATATTTTGATTGGATTAATCAATTAACACGATATTCTGCACAATAGCTCCAGTCGCGATCACTGGACACTACATTAGTGGTATTACGTTTAATAATAAACGCATTCGCACTTCTATTCACTCCTCAATAATTGCTAGCTTGACGGTTTTATTTAGAATACTGTTTATCTCTTAAACGGTTGCACTTGCATTTCGTGGACAAATATTTCTCTATAAAAAATTTAATTTCCTAGAATAGAGCCTAGATATTTCATGTTTTTCTTTAAAGATAAGTCACTAAAACATCCTAGAAGGAAATTCTATACTATATGTAAGTAGGTGACATAAATCACATGCTTTCGAATAGAAAATGATCTTAGGTAAGTAGACAAAACAATCATAAAGTACATAATTCGCCTACTTATAAACGCTATAAGACGGATGATTTAAAATGGTTTTTTTATCCAATACTTAAATCTCTACCATATATATCTGCTCAACTGGATTTTTTCTTATGTAGGTATCTATATATGTATTTGCTTTAATTTGGCGACTCGAAAATTGGAAAACTACTATTCCCGAAAGCGCACCGTCAAGTTTCAGTTAATGTTGAGCCATTGAGTACTAAGGATATCTGGCTGGACATACCATTTGCCGGGCAGAGTTAATTTCGTTTTTATAACACCACAAACCCGAATGATCTGTTTACTAGCGGGTCAGTAATAAAAAGGGGCCGGGGTAGCTATAGCAGGTGAGTAGCCTCGCCGCCCGGCATCGCCCCCTCTCGGGTTACAAGTGACACGATCTGGGGGCGGGAACTGATAACTACAGATATTAACTTCATCAAATTCTACCGCTAATTATTAATGACATAATAGATATAATTTCCTAATTAAACTATTACAAAATCACATTAACCCATTCAGTGCTAATCACGACACGTCGGTTTGCCTCTACGAAGCATTTCCTCTACATACCGGGAAGCCCATGTTACGGCTACGAGGTAGCGCTACGACCGTAGCTCAGCGGCGAATGTGTTAAAATATAGTTGAATCAATTAACATTGATGGTCTACAAGACTATTTACAGATATGTATGTCGATTACATCTTTCATCATATCTGCGCTTTCATCATCCATCATTTCGGACATGTTTTCCGAGCCGTATTTACCGAGTATCGCATCGAGTGATCGCTTTCATTATTCTAATTACGAACAGCTCCTGCTCAATGGCGGGTTTCCAGTTAAATAGATACTAGTTTTGGGATGTCCATCGAGCGTGATGTCCACCTCGTATTCAAATTTCATCGAAATCTGGCGGCTCTTAATCCACTGGGAGTGGACCGGGCCGCGCCGGGCCGCATTCTGCCGCGTTGTCGGTGACATATCCATTATACTGACGCTTTCCCGCCCTTTTTCCTGTCACATTTGACAGGTTTGATAGCGATTTCTTTCCACCAATGTTTTTCACGTGATATTTGCACTTTCTATGTAATATGTGATAATATTTGTGTCGTAAGAATTCAATTTTGGAGCAGTAGGTGTAGGTATTTAATGAATGTCGGGTCTGTAAAACTTGACGTTCAATTTTTCCGTAAAATCCAAACGAACCAACGAACCTTTAAGGTAGAATAATATAAAATACAGAGAGAGCGGACCACTTGTCATGAGAAGACACATAACTATTTTTCTGAGACCGGGTGGCTATTGTAATCTCACACAAGCACCGCAAGCACGCCAGATGCCTCTCGGGCAGCGTAACATGACATCTGATAATGACTAGCGGCCATCTGTATTTTTATCAACTTTTCAGTTGGTTTTGTGGAAAGACCTTTAGCTGTAAACAATTTCACAATCAACACTTTGGTCTTTCAGATTGGTATTTACTTCATTTAACATATAACTAAAACCAGGATGTAGTTATTGTACATAAAGGGCCAATTAATGCCTATTCCTACTTTCTAATTATTTACCAATTGAATTAAATCTGCTGTAAAGTATCTAGCTAAAATTTAGTACTATTTACGTTTAAACAATAATGTAACCGAAGAACATACGTATATTGTGGTGGCCGTGATTAATTAGTCAATCAACGCCATCTATTGGCGTTTACATGTCACCAGGCAAGCCATTAGTCAGCACGCCAGCGGTGCGGTGCGGACGTCCACCTTGTCCTACAAGTTATTTATAGTGGCAATCTTCCTAAAGCTACCGTGAAAAAATTGCCACCTGTGTAACGGCACCTCACGATTTATACCTTGACTTTTATTGAGTCGGGATTTACATTGACGTGGACGTCTTTTCTTCCTCGACGTACAGTACTTACATGACATCCTAAGTTACTCGTCATTAGTCATCCTAGTTTTATTTTGTGTAGTTTTCTAGACTTAATTGACCGGGATATGGACCGCCATTAACTCTTGTATTGTTTTCGAGCTCCCAATATTTCGACGCAATTACATGCATCTTGTTCACGGGTAACCCGTATCAGGCCTCGAAAACAATACAAAAGGTAATCACGGTCCATACCCCGGTCGATTTAAATCTAGTGAAACTAAACGAGAAACATTAAAAACTGTTATTGTTTAGTTTAGTTAAGTAGTAAGTAAATATTATTGCGCGTGGACTGCTTCTATGCGACTGTGGGCAAACGATGCACATCCCTGGCGAGCTGAGTGCGGGCCAGCCCTAACCCTATCCTGTGTCTGGTAGCGGACAGACCTGACTGCCCGTATATGAGACACTGCTTCGAAAGGCATATTTCCAGCAGTGTATACACATTATGATAATTTATAAATAGATATAGAATAATTAATTAGGTACTAACATTAGGAAAGTAAGTCTTCTAACTAATTTGTACGAGTCCATAGTTACTCGAAATAAATGTTTTTAATTTATTTGTACCACTAGGTTTCAATCACCTTCTTTTCCTCAAAGGTCAGCTATAATGTTTTCAGGACATAGAAATGGTGACAATATATTTTAATGTTTATTAGCAACGTGGTTAGTATGGTGCTGACGGTACTAAATTAGCTTTAGAATCAGGTTTTTCAAAAAGTACTTTAGAAAAATCAAATATAAATACCACGATTCGTCCTGGGCATAATTCGCCTTTATTTATTTATTGAGCTCGTAAGTATTAATTTAAATTTTGTTTCTAATAAACTGTAATTTTTGTTCCAGGTACATATCCAATAGTTTCGCCCTAACGCTGCCACTGATAAGCACGGGATTGAGTTAAGTCGAATTACAATAATTAAGTACTTGAAAATACTACAGCCGCCAAATGTAGACCAAACATACCAACCAGCACTAAAACCATCGCAGTACATTAGCGATCGTGGCGCGGAATTGAAATTCCCGTGCAAATTAATTTCCAAATGCGGATATAGTATTGCGTTTTGCGGAGACGGGCGGCGCCGATGAACTGTCCGTAATAAATGTCATTAGAGCACGTGACGTCACGCCGGGAACATGGCCGCTCTCTCCGCATCCAATTATGTCTCAAAACTGCCGGACATAAATTTCAATAACACAATTTGTCACAATTTGCGGTGCTGGCGGAAGTTGAGGGCTCTTTGTTTTTTGACTGCGGTGGGTATAGCCACACTACACCCATTCGCACGGACGGGTGTTTTTTTGCGTTCCCGTAAGTTACTTGTCGACCGGAATGTCGTAAGTAGCTAATCTGGGGGCACGGCAGTGCCCCCACCAAGTCGAGCAAAAAAGCACGGCCGTACCATCCTTTTCTCGAAGCAATTCAGACCATTTTCGACCCCCTGTAACTTCGTTGTGGATAAAACTAGAAGACTGAAATTTTCAGTAACCATGCAGGCATTGTAAAGACACGGTATATTTCAAATTTTATTCAATCTGAACCAGTATTTTAAGAATTATAACGGGTCAAATTTCTTAATTTTGTCACTCACTGACTCCGATCATCAAAATTCTAAGGCACTTCTAGCAGACCTAGAAGCTTCAAATTTGGAATATAAGTGGTGTTTGGTGTATGAATCAAGGAAAAACTAAAAAATCTAGAAAAGACCGCAAAGAAAATTAAGCCCATACAGCCAAGTCTTCAATTAAATTTTTCAATATTGGCTTTATTCGTAACGATGTTTTATGTTTTATTTATACATATATACAATAAGTAGAAGGTACCGAAAAGGAAAAAAGTAGAACTGTCTACAAAATACAAAAAGAAATGAGATCCCATCAAAAACAATACTTGTCAAAAAAACCAAGTCTCGCAACTCAGTTGTTCTGCGGTAAAAAGTTGTGAGATCCATGTAATACCAAGTCGGTTCTTAATTTATTCAGTCTCTACTTAAGCGACTTTCTGTCTTAATACGTCCAGTGTCTAAGACCACGATCGTGGTCCATAACAATTGAAAATCAATTGTGTCTGGAATCTCCGTACTCGAAGCATTAAGTTGTTACATAATAATTAACAGCATCTTATAGTGCCGCATATCAATATTAAAATTCTTTAATGTTTTATATAAATATATTGAGACTTGGCCATCGCCTGAAAATACGTGTAAATTCAATCGCCTGAAAACACATGTAAATTCAATTATTTAGTGCGATGGCCAAGTCTCAATATATTTATATAAAACATTAAAGAATTTTAATATTAATATGCGTCACTATAAGATGCTGTTAATTATTACGTAACAACTTAATGCTTCGAGTACGGAGATTCCAGACACAATTGATTTTCAATTGTTATGGACCACGATCGTGGTCTTAGAGACTGGACGTATTAAGACAGAAAGTCGCTTAAGTAGAGACTGAATAAATTAATAACCGACTTGGTATTACATGGATCTCACAACTTTTTACCGCAGAACAACTGAGTTGCGAGACTTGGTTTTTTTGACAAGTATTGTTTTTGATGGGATTTAATTACCACGAAAAGTGTGAAATCTCTAGATATCTTATATCCTATATATATATTCATTCAAAATTAGGTAACCGAAGTCAGCAGTGACATCACTTATAATTCCTAATAATTTCAAAATTTTAAGTGTTTTTCATGGAATACATTGAACTTTTCACAAATACTTAAGCATAAAATCATCTAAGAATGTTACGTATATTCTCAAGAGTGCCTTACAACTCCCAATGAATATGCAAATCGACACATATGTGGTCTAAACTGTCTCATCGGAGTGGGTTTATTTGATTATATCGGTACTACTGATTTTACATCTAAATTTACCACTCACTGAAGGGAATTTATTTAATTACGTTGGCTATTTAATTATCAATACCTACTCGTATCTACATTTACTTGGCCGACAGAAATTTTAATATTTATAAATAAAATTTATAAAAACTAAGCGATCTAGTTTTCTGATAAAAACAAGAGAAAATATCTCTTCAGGAATCACTACATTTATTATCACGCAGTTAACAATTGGTAATATTATTATTGTTTAGTACATATTATTAAAAAGCGTTGTCATTTAATCTGCACCGTGTTTATTTATCGTTAATTTTAAGAGTGCATTCCTGAGCTTAAATTAAGTAACTTTTTCAAATACCTGTGTATTCTAAATAACTCCATTTCGGAGATAATCAATAATATACATATTTTTATTTGATAAGGCTCTTACGAGCTTGTACACTTGCCTTAGGGCCTGTTTACATATTGATTAGTGTTTAAAACGTTTAGTAGTTTATACATTTGCTACAAAACGTAAGTACTATCGATATTCGAAATACGAGTAACAATGATATGTTACAGTTGTCAATTCCTTGGTTGAGTTCAATGTAATGCCCGTGTTACAACAACGATGGAACATTCAATTTACAGAAATAATAATCAGTATAATGGATATATATGTACATATGATTACTATAACTAGCTTATATCTAAAATAGGCCCTTGGGGCATTGTACCAAGGATGCTGGCGGCATTTCCTCGTTGTATCGCAATACTGATACGTTGTGCGAGGAAGCCGCCAGCTCTTCGGTCACCAGTTATGTCAACCAGACGTTTCGCAATTTCTCCAAAAAACCTGTGCGCGCTGGGACCACATGGACCTAGAGTTTCAACGCCAAATGGTACAAAATGGTACTCTCTATCGAGGCTCTTATATTTATTACGATTTAAAATTTCGGCGCTTTCCGTCGCTGCGCCCGCTTTTACATAAGTCCGTTGGAGGTGGGACGATGCCAGTGTGTCTACGCAGGTAGCATCCAAGGAACTAAGGACACCCCATCAGGCCTCTTGCCATCAGCCCTGATAATGCCAGTCGGCTCAAGAAGAGCAGGCACATTGATGGTGGCAAGAGATCGACGGATTATGTCAGTAAGCGACGCATGTCTTGAAAAACGACCTGCACTTTTTTGACAAGATAATCCATGGTGTCCCAGTCGGTCCACGTCCGTGCCACAAGAGCATATATGTGGCGTACATATCGAAACCCCGAGTCGCAAACCAGTCGCCAGTCTTAGGGAGGTCGGATCCAAGAAAGTACCAGTATTAGGTGAAGGATGGGCATGTTAGCCAGTAGCCGGCTTCCCGGGCTCCGACCACCAAAAGCCTTACAATTACATTTTATAAATTAACTTTGCCATTAAATTTCCTTAGGCCCACTTGCACCATTCCACTAATCCGAGGTTAAGCGGTTAAACCTCTAACCTAGAGTAAAATTGTACAGGTAACCATGGTAACTCCAGGTTTAACTGGTTAACCCCGGGTTAGTGGAATGGTGCAAGTGGGCCGTACCTACTCATACCTCGAAATTAACGGAATTCAATAAAAACACGGCGTATATTTAGAGTTGTCGCAGTTGCTACAATAAAAAAAAAAGATAATTGACGGAAACCTTTTTTTACGAAAACCGAGTGCATGTATAAACCGATAGCAGACACGCTCTCATTTCATATTTAGAGGCCGGCCGACTGAGCCGAAGAGATAATGCGGTAGCCATTTAACAAAAAGAGGAATTGCGCCCTCCGGGATTCGACTGCCCTTCGCACCCATAGCCTATAAAAATCTGACCTCCGCTATTAGTTTCCCTGTAATCTTTACAAGCCTGACTACCACTTAATGTGGAGTATCGGAATACGCTTTCCGGCTTTATAGACCTGCCTGTTTGTGAAAGGATGTTGAATCCTTATTTTGTATACGCCTCTTTTAAATCGTTAAAATAAGGCTTGTATTGTGGGTACTTAGACAACGATATATATAATATATAAATATTTGTAAATACTTAAATACATAGAAAACATCCATGACTCATGAACAAATATCCGCGTTCATCACACTAATAAATGCCCTTACCATGATTTGAACCCGGGACCATCGGCTTCATAGGCAGGATCATTATCCACTAGGCCAGAGAGGTCGTCAAAATAAAACTTACTTATCTACTTAACTGAACGTAAACTTCGAATGAAATAATACACTTATAATATTCCGTATTTAACATTTTTCTGTTGTTTTTTCAAAATTTACAGCAATAAAATAAAGTTTGCTGCAGCAGTTACTACGCCGATAACATAGCTCGGATATGAATAGGTTTTTTAAAATTATATACAATCTGGCGAACACAAAGGTAGGTATTTTTTTAACTGCTTACCTATCTTCTGCCTCTACTAGGAAATAACCAGCTTTAGTTTTTAACTGCTTACCTATCTTCTGCCTCTACTAGGAAATAACCAGCTTTAGTTTTTAACTGCTTACCTATCTTCTGCCTCTACTAGGAAATAACCAGCTTTAGTTTTTCAGGCTTTGTTTAAAATTTAGTATTAAATTAATTTGTTTAAATTCCGAATTTGTCTAATTTATTTACAACAAATAAGCACATTACAGAAAACCGCAGAAAAAACACTAGACTCTATTCATAGTGTTGTGTTCCTGCCAGTGAGTAAGATTGCCAGAGCTCAACCAGGGTGCAGTGCTTAGGGTCGGCAACGCGCATGTAACACCTGTGAAGTTGCATGCGTACATAGGCTACGGTGACTGCTTTCCATCAAGCGCATCGTATGCTTGTTTTCCACCGACGTGGTATAAAAAATAAAATAAAAAATACATTGGTAAACATTTAAAAAATATCAACAGATCAACCTAAGTCCAGCAATGCAGCTAAAGAAAAACTGCTAAAAATCTAAAATTATTAAATCAATGCATATTGTCCTTATTGATATTCCTCTTTAGTACCTATTACTCCTATTACTTTTCTCCTCTATTACTCCTAAAAGAGTGATTCAACAAGACAGTAAATTATTCATCCTGGATAGCCTCTTTTTTTCGATGACGGTCATGAAGATATTATCATTCTTTGGCTTGTATTCTTGAACCAAAATTTTCGTCGCTAGTTCGTATAAACAAACGGCTGAGGTTCTCGACGCGTCATAGGCTGGTAAATTACAAGCAGAGGAATTAATCGCCAATGAAAATTGCCGTCGAGCCGTGAAATTACAATTTAAGCGACGCCTATTTATATTGCGTTTACGTACAACGTATACATACCTGCCGTGGCTAATGAAATGCTTATCGCGTGCCTATGACAAACTTACTAAAACAGTTACCTAAATTCTCAAAACTACTTGAACTTAACTATCGAGGTTGTTCTTTCTTGTCTCTCATGTCACTAAATAGGTATATCTAAAAATATATTCCCAAGTCTCATCAACCAACAATCATCGAATCGTCGCCAAAGGAATACCTACTTGAAAAATCGTTTAAATAACAATATTTACTATATAGTGAACTCTATTGTGTTGTAGCGACGTCACTCGAGTATCGATTTGACATTTCAGGAAGATACTTATGAAAATACTTTCTATGCATGTATAAACAAATACAATACCTCATTTCATACAATTCTTTGCGCATAAAACAAATTGTATGATACCTGAATTTGTCTTCACTGACTGTGGTCTCCAAACCCCATTTTAAATGTGCGAAAGATAACCGCCTAACGAAAGTTTCCTTATAAATGAACGTTATGAAAAATTTGTTACATATGTACCCCTATTGTTTTCTTTATCCCGGGTGGTTGACCCTTTGAACGGATCATATGTTCCAGAAGCCACAATTCGGCGCACGCAACTTACAAGTGCGAAGCCTTATTTAGTACCCTCAGTCGATATCCTGACTCACCCAAATCGCCCTATTATAGGATTATTATTCACTACAGCAAGACACTGCTTTCCGTACCGAGCGATAGCGATAGTAATGCAATTAGGTTGACATGTTACAGATACTTTTAAAATGCCGTTTAGATTCATGAAAACATGATTATGAAATGATAATTTGTAATACTAATTGAAGCTTTTAATGGGTGTAACGCGATATGATTGGTTGTTATCGTACCAGCCGCCCAAAGATCTGTGCGAACACGTCACACGAGTCCTGTGGCGCTCGCGCCGCATTGGAACTCCGCAGCCCGCGCGCGAGCAAGCAGCACTCCACGCTCGGCCTCCGCCTGCCGCGGTCGCTCCGGCCCTAATCTAAACAATCATTCAAAAACTCAAACATTCCATTAATTGTATCTGCGTCCTGCGGCAATAAAAACGCGCAGTTTTATTGCGTTTGTTTTATTCTCGTTTTTATTTCAAGCTCCTAATGCAATTGCATTCGAGCAGCGCGAACTGTAATACTTTCTAAATTCATTTTTAAGTTGAATGTTTCGTGCGTAAATATGCAGTCCTGCTGTTCTCAAATGGTAAGTTTAAATACTTATTTTTTTAATTACTGTTTTTGGAGTTTGTAAATTATCTTCTCGTAATGTACCGCTTCTCCACGCTGCTGTTGGATATAACAGACGATTGTAAAGATTTTGATTGAAAATAAACCTCTTGAGCTACATTGATGGGCCACTGGCATTGTAAAGCAATCAAGAGTAGCTCTATTAGACCATTTAAACTCGTTACGATGGAGACGTCTAATAAAAAACTTGCCCATCATGTACCCAAATCGATAATATTGTCAATTCTAATAATGATTAGAATATCGAGCTGTGTAGCCTGTATAATGATCGTATACCTACATCATATCACTGTTGTTTTTTTATTAGTATTCTTATTAACATATAAATAAATATTATGGAGCAATCTTACACAAATTGACCTAGCCCCACAGTAAGCTCAATAAGGCAGGAACACACAAATAAATAGCTGTACCAGGATTTGGACCACTTCCTTCTTAGGCAGGGTCACTACCAACTCGGCTAGGAGCTAGTAGAGTAGTAATAGTTAATTACAGATTAGGTAACTGCACTACTTCTTACATACTTCGTACTTCTATCAAAATTTCTCAATCTGGAATCGGATATGTAAATGTGCCTATGTGGTCCATTTTCAAAATGATTGTTTTCTGTTTTACAGCTGGTTGTTGAAGTGATGTTTTTACTATAAGTTTTATAACCGGCTCGGTCAACTGGGGTTCAATTTGAAGTAGGAAAGCTAGGCATCATTTCGGGCATGTCGTAGTATCGATCAGCAGCTTCCCTCGAAGAGATAGCGGGTGATAAGATAGTTTATCTCCGCCCCCGCCCGCTGTCACCGTCACGGCAAAAAACGGCTTAATGAAGACGTCGGATACAAGCCCTGATGGACTTTGCATAAACGCCTTTAGACATTTGCAAAGAAATAGCCTGTAATGTTTGTACCAACTTGCATTAATTGCAAAACGTTAGATAAATTACGTGTAAATAGCACAAAGTTTACACACATCTAAACGGTAAATATTAATTCAAATGTCTTGACAGAACAAATATTGTTCTGAGGCTATGATATTAAAACTAAGCCCGTTCCAAAAAAGTAGTTCGTTATATTTAAGTTCAATGCATGACCCTCGCCATAATCTCAAGTGCAATAGGTAATTGAGATCGGTCGATTTAAAACGCATTAATGACATATATTTAACATGCTCATATTTATCCATTCACAACCCCAACCGATAGAGCACAAGTCGGTATTGTTACAGGCTGCGTTTTATCATAGATATAAAGATATAATATCTCTATCAGACAAGCGCAGACCAAATTCACATCCAAGCGCGTGTTGCGCAAGTATTTCCTTGACAAACTTTCATCTTCATCAACTTAATGATTCACACTTGGTATAATTATGTATGTATTAATATATGTATGTTTATTTGTATTAAGTATATGTGTAAGTTTATCAATATATAGTTTATATTCATATATAGTCTCGGTTACAAATTCATTTACTTTAAAAGACACTGCACCTACTTAATCTTTCTGGTTTAACCCATTGTTTGACTGGTAGAGAATGCCTTAAGGCATTAAGTCCGCAATTTGTACCTTCATGTATTGTGCAATAAAGATTAAATAAATAAATAATAAATAAAGGCACGGGCGTTGACTAAGAACGACAATAGGTACAAGGCACGAGGCATCTGTTTAATACACCATTATTTTCATAGACCTCGATATACTCATGACTATGAGTTGCGAGACCGAGGAACGGGCTGTTTTGTTTTATAAACAACGCCTTTGTGGTCGGTCGTACCTAATCGTAACTTACTCCATTCGAGTAGGCACACATCTATGAGGCGAGAGCTATGTTAATTGGGTCCTGCCCGTTTCAGTTATAATTTAATTTAAAGTTCCTCCATCAAAAAATAATTTACTGCTACAGGAAAAAAACTATAAGTTAAAGGAGCTAATTATTTAGGTATGAAGAGAAATTAAAATATTTTGTACTTATATTTTGTACATACTAGTTATATTTAGTAGTAAATACCAAAACTAAAGTAACTTTTTAAATATACTCTTAGGAATTAGTAAAAAACTCTTATTTTTTTAAACCTTTACAATACTTCATTACACAACAAATACTTTATAATAGTATATATACATATAAAATCGTTTTGTGTTAATGAATTAGCAACCGGAATGCTAGAGGAAGTTTCATTGGATCATTCATCAATATCCCAAACCATACAGTACAGCTAATGCTAGGAGCAACAACGTCCACTTCAATTAAGAACAGCGGAACAGCCAACTCTCTAACTATCCATAGTGTTTTCTCGAGTCCCGTATCCATTAGAAAAGTTACCTTCGATAACATCGTGCCACGCGCGTCACCTGATATTAGTCATCAAACCAACACTCAGCCGTGCGGAGGAAAATCAAAACAAAGGAATGGAGAACACGTCATTCTTAGTTTACACGTTTTATGGGTTTTGTTTACACTTCGGGAGATGTAATAGAGGCGTGTTAGATTAACTAGTTACGGTATATGTTACCTATATAACCGAACCTATATAACGATATTTCAGTATCGGGAGGATATTTCAAATTTGAACAATAATTTCAATGCTTAAAATAAAAATGCACGCAATCAAATGCCAAGTGCCTTTTAGTATTTGTAATTAAATAGTTACGTATTAATGAATAAATACACGGGAAAACACACATGACTCATGGGACATGACTTAGGTATAAAGTTACATACATAGTTACAACCGTGTTTTAATTGAATTCCGTTAACTCCGGAGTATGGAATGTATGGAGTATTATGTACGTTTAAGGAAACTAAATGGCATAGATAATTATATACCAATAAAAAATAAATTACATTTAATTCAACCAAACAATTGAAAACTATGACATATCAATGTCATTTCGAACGTCAATCGTCCGAGATAGTATTTACGTTTAGTAGCAAACACTCGTACTAAACACTAATCAACAAGAAAACAGGCCCTAAGGCAAGTATATACGCTCGTGAGGGCCTTTAAGATAAAAATAAATTATTGATTACCTCCGAAATGGAGTTAAGTAGAATACCGGTGTCTTTGAGAAAGTTACTTCATGTAAGCTCAAGAATGCACCCTTGAAATAAACGGAAAAAAAACACGGTGTATATAGGTAAAAACTTTTAATCTAGATATACAATACTACATGTCTTTCGAAAAATAGTAACGCGGTGTTTCTAGTCGGAGTGTAGTGCGGAACGCGATCCCGGCACAAATTGATTGAGAGCGACATTTGATATAAAATTGTGTTGTGATTGATGCGACCCCACCTCGAACGCTCTGCTAAGTGCTCTGTCGTGGCGTTGCCTCACTTGATATCTATACCTACCTACTTTCGTTTCCATACATTCATATGAATATGTGTTATGTGTACCTTCTACTATTGAAATATCTAATGGCGTGTTCGAAAACGTAAAAACGTAAAATCCTAATACATATTATTAAAAGTTTTTAAATGTGGCTGCTGGATACGGCTAATTTTATTTCAAAGTAGATGTAATTAAAAATGTCAGGCAAAATAGAATTATGGTGATAGTCATAATTTAATGCAAAATCGGTGATAGTACAATATGAGTATGGTCCACGGCGCAAGTTAAAACTATTTTGTTTGACACATGTGAACCCCGTTTATAAAAAAAAATCTTCTCATGACCTTATCATTATTTGCGTGTATAGGTAATTGTTGCTATATATGATTATAATAAGTAAAGTCTGACCAGTAATATATGATCACGCGCCATATTGCGGAATTTCATTTGAACTACATTTTTCATACTAAACTGAACTGTCACCCAATACATAAGAATAACAGCGCCCTCTTAACAATGATCATATATTTCTGGTCGGGCTTTATCTATATTTGGATGATGGTGTTATAATTGGCGTTTAATTTTCCCTCTCTTTTTAAAGGTTTTCTTTCTATGTAGATATATTTACACCAGTTTTGCACCCTTTCAAGCGAACCAAAACAAACGAAAACCCACCATCCGAATTAAATTTGCAACGGCGTTGTCGCCTGGCGTGGACAGTGGGCAGTGACCATCCATCACACTCGAAATTCATAACACCCGCTTGCAAATGTAGTTTAATAATAGTACGTTGGAGCCTCGCAAGGACGTGCTTAGTTAGTGCTAGTAAGTCGCATTCGGGCTGCACAGGCAATTAGTTTACAATTTCGTGCGTCCAGTCAATGAAGGCTTTGTAATATGTACATCATTGAGTACAAATATATTTCGTGATTAGTTTCTCTACCTTACGACGTATTCGTGCCCGTTAGAATTACTCTTCTTAATTTCGATCACTGGGTGTACTTCTTTCGTATCTACAAGCTTATGTTTGGTGTCTCTTGACGCAAGGTTTGGATTTAAGTTATTTTGATATGAATCGACACTACACATATCTTCTACCTATCTTCACTAGGTATGCAAAATACAAAGTCAACTTCATGTCTAACGAAAATAACATTATATTTTGTTCTACTTCAACTAATACTCTTAATTTAGCTAATATAAGTTAACGGCACCAATCATGGGACATTTAAGAGAAAATTTGGAATATTTTTGATATTTCACCGACACCTGTAAAATTTCTACCGCTTTACGCTTTAAAAGTTGAATGTCTAATTCGTCCTTTATGTTTTCTATGTATTTAATGAAAGCTACTGCAATTGGTTTCAATATTATTAACCAATTAAAACTGTGTTTTTTTGCTCCAGTCATGGGATGTATGGCGCCATTCATTTTCAAACTAACAAATATCAATGAAAAATTAAACTTAAGCAGCTCTTTGGCTCTTGTTAATGTTAAAATGTTGCCAGCAAGTAAAAACTGATGGAAAATACTTGTTTTACAGGATTTGTCTATACCATTCCATTACTGGTGCCTGATCCATTATAGGGGTGTTTACTATACCTGATACAATTTACACAAGATAAAACGAAAGTTTAAAACAATTTAGCTATTAAAAATCTGCACGTGTTACTCGTATCATGGGCATTACCCCCCGTGCGTCGTTTAGCCACGCCCCGCAGTGAACGATGGCTCGATCCGAACGCGATATGTCGCGGGGTAATATTGTGTCGCGCGACTGATAGCTCGGGCCTTTCAACAAAAAATAAGGTCGCCCGTTACACGAGCAGCTTCAAGTGACACATACCCCTAGATAAATGTTTTTACGCATTAGATAAGGGCAACGGGCGAGAAAGAGGTTAAATATGTACACATTGAATATATGCAAAGTATTTATTACTTGTCACAACAGTAAAATAGTACATTACGATACAAGTGCGAAAAATAGGAAATTCGAAACGAGTGGCGATAAATTAAAACACGACCGAAGGGAGTGTTTTAAATCGACACGAGTTGCGAATTACCTATTCGCACATGTATCGTACAACGTTTTACAGTACATATGGCCCTTTAAATGTTCGACACAGTAACGTAATATGCTACTTCTCGCACTAGTGCTATAAAGTAGCCCCATATGTACTGTAAAATATATTATCATAGTTTTATTTGCGTTCTGTTAGCTTTTACATGCTTTTATTTCGCTGCGCTGTGTTTGGTTTTTAGTTGTCAAACTTTCAAGATAAACCAATATACCGGCGTTTGGCTGAATTGATATACTTATTCTAACGTTGCTTTGTATTTTATAATACAATACATATCATTATATCATTGATTTAACACGTTATTCTAGTTTAAAAGAGACATTAGAACCTTATCGTAGTTTAGGTCCAATTTCATTTTTTGTTTCGTTTTTATCAGGCTATGCAAAAAATCAACAATAAACAACAAGAAATAATTTTAGAAGACAACATTTTGACAAAAATTTAATACCGTCTTTACCATACGAGCACCCGGGACCCGTGGCCAGGAGGTCCCGAAGGACAGACTGTAACAGTATATTTGCATACCCATAATAAATAGAAGATCATACTAGAAAAATATTACGTTAATTCGCTTTCTTTACTTTCCAAAAGGTTCCCAAAGTCGTATGCGCCCAAACTCATTTCTATCTCAACCTTTATTTCGACACAATAAAGGTAAAGTAGTTCACGCCTCCTTGGCGCTCAAAAGTCGCAACGATTCTGATGTATGTTGGCAGCTGCAGCCTGTTTTGTTTTCTAATTTATTTATCAGTGTTAAATATTGACATTAGACCTCATGGTTCCTAGAAGTAATTATATTGTGTGAAGAGGCGCCGCGAATGCTAGGCGGGTGTCATTATGCAGAACGCGGGGCGGGCAGCGGTCGCCTCAAACTTAGATTGAAGGCGGCGACGCGCGTGCTTAAACTCTCCCCGCCGCGGACTAAGATTTACAACTTCACGCTGCATCTAGGAGCCCGGTTCGATGCTAATCTTTCGAAAATGTCAACTACTTTGAATATTACAGAAGACTCTTAGAATAACAAAAACTGCTGTTTTTCATATTATTATATGATAATGTTGATGGAATATGAAACTAAGTCGTAAACGGATTATCTTTCAACAATTCAAGTCCTACAAATACTCCATTTGTCAAAAACTGATTGGCGACGTATGCCTTTCGAAAACGGTGAATAATTGAATATAGAATCTTATATTACAAATTACAATAAATCTGCCCTTGATAACTTTTTTACAAATTATCTATACAATTACCAATATTAAGCACGCATTTTGGGAACAAATTTGATAGGTATTGATAGGCGGAAATTATTGCGATCACATCATATGGTTAATAAGAAAATATATTTAATAACGTAAAATTTCCATTATCAAAAAATACTAGTAAGTCAACCGACACTGATAGCGGAATGCAGCTTGGTACTAATATCAGTACATAAATATTATCTTCCCATCACCGTCGGAACAGGCACTCTAATTTTACTAATAGTAAATAGTACCGTTAAACCATCACGGCCGTCTCGGCTGAAGTCATCCATAACGACATACTGGAAATTAAATAAAATTGCATTGCATTAGCATGAGTAAACGCAAACTTCCGTTGAAACAGACAATTATTAATTTAAAATACAATTTAGTTACCAACTAGGTATTCGCGACAAAACAAAGCTATTTAACTTACTGTAACTAATTAGCAGTTCATTCTGAGAATAAGGAAATTCTTTTTACCTTGCCATTAGACACGAAATAAAAAATGGCTCAAAAATGTATTCAAACAAAATAAACTTTCGTTGAGACAGACAATGACAACTGCAATTTCAACATTTTTTACGTAAAATACAATTTCGTTATCAATTACTAGTTAACTAACCCGAAACTGATAGCGAGTCAAAGCTTTTTACTAATAACCGGGAAGCCTTATCGGCGGGCGCGGAAGCGCAGGCGGGGTGGCTTCCGCGACGCCGGCGCACGATACGGTGTCACGTTACCAGTGTGTCCTCTTACCGCACAACCATATCCGCCTAAAAGCTTAAACTTTACATTTAAGGATTATGTACCCAGCTGTGTGTTGAGTTATTTAACCTTCAAGTTCGTTTTTAGGGTTCCGTAGCCAAATGGCAGAAAACGGAACCCTTATAGATTCGTCATGTCCGTCTGTCTGTCCGTTTATTTGTATATTACCGCTTCAATAAGTTTGTTAAGAGCTGGAACTTACTACTTAGTAAGTTCAGTTGAGTCGACGTAGTAAATAATAATAATATACTTAATGATTTAGCTGTTTTCTAGGGCTTGCTTTCGATGTTAGGATAGTTACTAAAAAAATGTTTTTCATTTTTTTTAAGTCATTTCATTAAATGTTGCATATAGCGTTGTTACATTGAAGTCAACCAAACAATTGAAAACCGTGACATATCAAAGTCATTTTGAACATCGATCGTCCGAGATAATACTTACGTTAGTAGCAAATGTATAACCTCGTACTAAACACTGATCAATATGTAAACAGGCCCTAAGGCAAGTGTACACGTTCGTATGAGCCTTATCAGATTAAAATAAAATATTGATTATCTCCGAACCGGAGTTAATCAGAATACCGGTGTCTTTGAGAAAGTTACTTAATTTAAACGCAGGAATGCACCTTTGAAATTAACGGAAATAAAAAAAAAACACGAAAAAACAGTATTAAATCTGGTTATAAGTTCGCAACAATATTGCCCCGTAAGTTCAATAATAAGTAAACACAGAATTACAAACAAATTTTTGACATAGTTATCAATGACATAATAATAATAAATAATAATAATTCAGCCTATATACGTCCCACTGCTGGGCACAGGCCTCCTCTCATGCGCGAGAGGGCTCGGGCTATAGTCCCCACGCTAGCCCAATGCGGATTTGAATTTCTTCGCAGATATATACAGGTTTCCTCACGATGTTTTCCTTCACCGAAAAGCTGGTGGTAAATACGTGTCAAATGACATTTCGCACATAGGTAAGTTCCGAAAACCTCATTGCTACGAGCCAGGATTTGAACCCGCGACCTCCGGATTGAAAGTCGAACGTCATATCCACTCGGCCACCACTGCTTTTTTATGGCATACTCATGACAAATTACATTCACATCAGAACCACCTTAAACATTAACATTATCTTGATGGCAGTATGAAGCAGACGTTAATTCTGCAAACAAAACAAGCGCGCGCCGTAATAAACCGTTAACAACAAATGGAGAAACCTCACAATTGCTCTAATTACCGCCTCCGTTACCAAATCACGAGAAAATTTACGCCCTCAGTCCTTAAACTCTACATCACAATAAGGAAATGGAAGAAGCCTGTGAAAAAGCAAATTAAATTAATTGAGATGTAAACGAGGGCGAACGCAGTTCGTTATTCGCACTGTAAATAATAGATGGCACTGCCGTTCATTCTCACCCCTTCCTCGCTTATGTATATTATGGAATCTCGATTACTTTCTTCTTTTTATCGGAGTTAGAAAATTAATAATGCAGCGTTCCCCACGCCAGCCAGCTTTTTAGAACTCACGTCGGAAAATTATTATACGTCGTGCATTCTAAACTTTGTCGCTTTTTGATAAACTTCTTCAGGAAAGGGGGTCATGCCGCGAAAGTGAAAGCAATAAGTCTGTTTATTGTAGCTACATCGCTTCCACTCCTGATTCCGAAATAACTGGAATAAGACGTTCGATCGGTTTACAGCGGTCTATTTTCATCGCTCCATCAAACAAGCTCCCGATAACGCTCTTATGGATTTATGCAATGATTTGGGCCTCATTCGAATACCGGTATGAGATTTACAACCAGAAATGAAATCGCTTTTGCTGCCACTTTTACTGAGATTGTTTATTTTATTCACGTGAATATCTTTGATTTATTTCGGCTTGATGCCTATTGTTAATGTAACATTCCAATTAAGAACACCTTATTATCTTGAAATCTCGAGTAGGTTTTTGCATAATTACTGTTTTTGTTCAGCTTAAGATTTATATCCAATATCTAGTATAGATTTAATTTATATTCATTCATACACACACAAGCTTTTTAACCTTTTGTCCCTTCTGTATATAAAAAAATGTAAGAAATGTATGATAACAATTCTATTTGTAAGAATAACTACCTATACTGGTCTGAATTTGTTTGCATAGTATGATAACATTGCTATATTTTATATAACCTTAATGCTTCTTAGTAATTTACTAATCTAAATTTTGTAATATTTCAAGGTAAGTACCTTGAATTATTACAAAATTTAAATTAGTAAATTATATACTAGAGGAGGATAAAGTGTCCCGTAATATCAATTGTTCCCAGTTACTTCCATAGATCCAGGAAAGAAGTTTGAAGACAGAAGTCAGGAAACCTAGAAGATCCCGCCTACGGCTACTCACTCAACCTGGGTGTGATGTGTGCACTCGTTGCTCGGCCCATCACAACCTCCTTGAGTGAGCGACCGTGGGCGGGGCCCCAGCGATGAAGACACACTGGAACAAGACTGATTGGCATCATGACATCAGCGTCGATATACCTATAGCTATACATATTTGAATTATATTTATATTTTTTAACCTCGCTATTATATTTTAGTAACATCAAATACTAGTTATCGTACAAGTCACTTTATCACACGAATGTTGCAATTAATTTCATTAATTTCTGCGATGAAATGTAATTAATTACTCCAAGAATAGTAAACACTGAACCCAAAATAGAAAATGATGACGCTTCTAATTGCTTTACTGCCGTTCAACAGAATTTAACTTCATATGTATTTATTATTCCACCTAGTTAAGTACATTAAAGCAAATAAATGTGGAAATGTAATTAACGATCGCATTCTATTACTTAGCAAAGATTTTTTTATGAATCATGCTACTACATAGTAATTCGTAAGTTATTTGCGGACGTTATATAAGTAATTATTAGGAACTGCTATGTTTGTCTAATGTGTTGTGTACGAGTACTAATAGAATACGTATCGGTACCTTAAAACCTCGATATTTATAGTTTAACTCATTGCTTAGCCATATTGATAGGGAAAAATCCGTCTGCGTGAACTGGTCGGCAGTTTCGCCGAAATAGCCTCGAACGTACACAAAACAGAAGCATGTATCGGGTGATTTATTCGTTATTCGTTACTGGCAACCTGGCAACACTGGCCACAGCGTGGTTTACGACGGCCACTGTGAACCATTGCTCGATAGGCCGTTAGGCTGTCTGACAATCCATTTTGGAAGTAGGAATGTTTATATTATGACAGATAGAATTCGACTTCAATTTTTTTTTGTCAATTGGGAAGTTTCATAGTTTCCTGCTAATATACTAAATTTGATTGATTTTGATTGATTGATTATGGTCAGTACAACCGATCTCTGAATATTTTTTTTAGACGACACGACCTAAGATGAAACTCACTGGTTCGGTACAATCGACTCGTATTCACTCTGGCTTTAGATACCTACTTTAATCACATTTATAATCGAAATTGGGAATAATATTTTTTTTTACTAAAAATATTGATACACAGTTGAGGGCGAGGCATTACCTAGCGTTTTTTAGGGTTCCGTAGTCTGTATGTCTGTCGGTCTGTCAGTCAGTCGGCTTTACTCCATAATCGTCAGTGCTAGAAAGCTTCAATTTAGCATTAACATATAAATCACTTATGCCGACGAAGGGCGAGAAATAAAAACAAGAAAAAACATTTTTTGGGGTACCCTCCCCCTACACGAAAAGAAGGGATTATTTATTTTTTTCGCTTCAACCCCATGGTGTGGTCTATCGTTGGATAGGTCTTTCAAAGCAAATAGAAGTTTACAAACAATTTTTGAAAATAAACGCTCCAAAAGAAAAAAAACTTGCGTCCTCCCCTCTAAATTTTGAACCATGAAATATTTAAAAAACATAAAAGTAAAGCGTTAAAAAAAGCGTACCTTCAATTAACATGTTAGCGAACAAGATCGGTTAAGTCGCAAAAAGTCTTCCCTTCTTAGTAAAAAGACATACAAAGCGTTGCGAAGGTATCCTCTTTTTCTTGTAATGTATCTATAATATGATACTTAAACTTACTAATAGCCCCCTCTCAGCCTATTGTGACAGAACAGTAACTACGGAACCCTACACTGAGCATAGCCAGATATGCTCTTGCCCGGCTTTATTTTTTAATAATCATGTCCTGCCCTAGCAAAGTATACGTAGGGTCTGAATCCGTGAGTCCAATCTTGTATCGAATGTCCTAACAAATTAGCTGCTTATTCTGTGCTGCAGACGGATCACTAGCAGCTAGTTAATATACAATGCGTCATCGAACCTTGCACAATAGTTAACCCGCCATTATCTCCTTGTTACACCTGGCCGAATTGATATGCATTTACTACGCACTCGATTAGGCATGCAATGTTTCAGTGCAGACAGTGATTGTCTGCGACTGCTGCTGTTTACGGTATAACAATGTGGAGTATGACATTATTGCAATGCTAGCTTGCAATTATAAAGGGTCAGATAGTTCTTGTTGTTAAGTAATTACAGGAAATACAGTGGAAGAAGTAATATGACTTCGAGTACATTGATGGAATATCTAATAACTCCTTTTTATCAATGATGAATGATCAATTTTTTTTTCTTATTTGTTATTTTAACTCAATCCCTTTTTTAATTAAAAAGTTTAAATCTAAAACAATTATTTTTTAATGGTTTAAAATAGATCTGTGTCGATTTCCCCTGAACTATATTATACATGATAATAATTCATTTATTCACTGTAAATACAATGATGGAACATAATAATAGAATCACCATGGTCATGTCATAAGGCGTACAAACAGTCAAACTTATAACTAATTAATACATAAGTCATGCAAATTATAATACGTTCACAATAATAAGTTAACAAAATCGGTTTCAAATTTAATATTACGCGATAATGTTAAAATGTGTCACAGGACTCACATGGACATACAGGGTTACTTCTTGAATGGAGTAGTAGGCTTTTTTGACAAAAAGTCATGCGGTGTTCTTAAAATGTTGTACATGATGTTATGTTGTATATTATTACAGTCTAAGATGGATTTTGGAATAATATAATATAAATGGTTTTGCATATTTCTCCTTGTTGTCTAATGCTATTAAGTTTAGTATATTGACCTATGCTATAGTTTTACGTATATATAGCTACTTAATAGATGAAAAGGTAAGGCAATGTTAATATTTGATGTTTTGTGTACTCTGAATTTTTTGTTCATAACATGCTGTTGTAAGATATTTCTTTTGTCTTCTAAACTCTCTTCCTCTATTTGTGGAGTTTCCCCAGAATATAACTCCATACCGTAAAGTGGACGTTTCACAGGCGCGGCGATACGCTGTTAGCACAGTGCACTGATTAACTACTTTCCTTAAGTTATATAAAGCGTAGGAATATTGGTCTAGTTTACTACATCTGTAGTCACTGTATCCATTTGATTTTTCTATGTCAATTTATTGTCGAGATGTAATCTTAAAAAGCGTGTCATTTCAGTTTCGTCAATCTGTGTATTCTTATAATTAATATTTAAATCAATTGTTTATTTTTGTTTTAGATAAATTAATTTTTAAATTGTTTCTGTTCATCTATTCAATTATGCGCTCAAGCGTTCTATTAATGTTTAATTGGTATGTTTCTAGATCTGAGCCCTCTGGAGATAATTACTGTGCTGTCATCAGCAAAGAGTATCATAGGATATTCAACGGCTAGTGGAAGGTCATTAATATATACGTTGAACAGTAAAGGAACTAAAATGCTACCCTGTAGTACCCCGCGTATTATTTCTTGTGTATCTGATGAGAACGTGAATTCAGTTTTACTGTCTAAGTCTATTCTATTCACTTGAATGATTTGTTTTCTTCATTACCACTTTCCACATAAATGATGAATTCTTACACGGCCGCAATGTCATAATATCTGTTTCTCTCTCTAGTTGTAATTGCCCTTTATTGCCAAGTTATGTGTTTTCTACAATAGTATTTTAGTCGGCTAGACTAAATCCTTAAGACGTTACACGCGTCTTGTCTAACTGCTGGCTTAGGCGCTGGCAACTCCCACATTCGTAGCCGCTGCCAAAGCCTATACGAGCAAAGCCTGTGTCGCTGCTACGCCGTAGGCCCTACCGCTAATTTAATTATTTATGGCTGCATGTAAACATAATATAATTAATGGAATTATATGCTATATATGCCTCTATTACTCCTACCATTGTAAAAGGTTTATTACGTTCTCGCTGTCGCTCTCATAATTTAAGTATGTACGGTATATTATAGCATTTTCCTTCTTCACTACACTCCTGCCGCCTCTACTTTTAATTATTTTTCCCATCAATAGCGTTTAATTATTCTGTGATTTTAACCCTAATACCCAGAGAATAAGGCTACGGCATAGCCCTCGTAGCAGTGGCGTAGCTAGGCGTGGACGAATGAGGCCCTCGCCCACGGCCTCAAAGCTAACCTTTTTATTACCTTGGGAATACACATTGAAAGGCCTCACGGCTAAGATTAGTTCACGCTACGCCACTGGCTCGTAGCATGGCTAAGCAGTGACTTTTGTTTTATATATAAGTAAACAACTTTTCTCCAGGCATAAATGTGTGTTTAATGGTATGCGTCTCGAATATTTCCTTTTTATGTAGCAACAGTATAAACTATAGTAATTGTACATCGGCCGTGCACGCGAGGCGACTATTTGGCAGTGCTATCGTTGCCTCCATTGTGACAGCAATAATGTCGTATCAACTGCGCTGACCTATTTGTTGTATGTACTTCACAATTGGATAAGCACTTGATATAATATAATATTGGATAAACTTTGCATTTCATCGTACGAAGAATTCTCTATAGCTTCATGGCCCATGTTGCATATACATTATTTTACTTTTACTAGACTAGGATACAGCTAGAGTTACTATGTTGATCGCGCGTATTTTGTTTCACATACAAATATTCAAATATCATTTCCAAAGGGCATACACCGCTCACCAAGCTCGGCTGACGGTCTTTCCTTTTCGTCAGCGGTTCTATTAGGTAAGGTAACCGCTTCGCGGTGCCTGCGTGGCTGTATTGGAGTGCCTAGTGTCGTGTGCCCCGCCTCGCCAACACACATTGCACCTTGCCGTTTAATTTGGCCGTCACTCCGTCTAGTTTTGCAGTAGACTATCGAACTTTGTTACGCGACTCCGGTGTCCGGTTGTTTAGTTACGATTGAGGTGTATCGCTGGACGAAACACGAGTGAAAGGTGCCTTCTAATTATTAAACTTTGCCGGCGTTCGTTATACCTCGTCGTATTTATTTCCAACTTATCCTTTGGAAATCCAATTAATTACTTGCTACTAATTATAAATAAATTTAAACACTGCTATTTGCACTATGGTTAACTGCCCAAGCTTTTTATGACATAAACGAATTTCTTAACTGTCAAATGTAACAATTTTAGATAATGTAGCTTTAATAATATGAATGTATGATTTTAATTTTATCCGAATTACCCTATAATTTTAACTGAACATTTTTATTTGTATTTGTATCCTTTTTAGGGTTCCGTAGTCAACTAGGAACCCTTATAGTTACGCTATGTCCGTCTGTCTGTCTGTCTGTCCGAGGCATTGCTCAGTGGTCGTTAGTGCTAGAAAACTGAAATTTGGCATGGATATATACATCAATAAAGCCGACAAAGTCGTACAATAAAATCTAAAAAAATATATTTTTTTAGGGTACCTCCCCTTTACGTAAAGTGGGGGTGATTTTTTTTTGCTTCAGCATTACAGTGTGAGGTATCGTTGGAAAGGTCTTTCAAAACTAATAGGGGTCTTCAACAAAATTTTTTTTATAAAATGAATAAGTTCGGAGATAATCGCTCCGTGTGCGTGTGTGTGTCCCCCTCGAACTTTTAATCCATAGGTCCAGAAAATATGAAAAAAATCGTGGAAGTAGAGCTTAAGAAAGACATTATACGAAAACTATAGCGGACATGATCTGTTTAGCTGTTTTTGAGTTATTACAAAAAGTTTACCCTTCATAGTAAAAAAACGTACATCCACAGTTCATCCCTTGGTTAACAATCTACTATACTTTAAGCTCCATTTTAGCTTATTGTGACGGAAAAGTAACTACGGGACCCTACTCTGAGCATGGCCCGACATGCTCTTGGTCGGTCTTTTTTAATGTAATGTAGATCAACTAAATAATTGTTAATTGTATATTTAATTTCATCTGACCATTTTAATTGCTGACATGTAAACTTCTTAAATTTTACCAATAAACGAGTATGAGTATGTGTGTTCAATCTTGTTTTAAGTTAAAAACAACTTATCTTGCATTACAATAAAAATACGTGAGGAAAACAAGAAATATACTTATAAAGCTATGGAACTTAAAGAATAGTCACTTGAGAGCAATTTAAGAGTCCGAAATACTCCTGGAGCGCATTGAAGGTGTTTGGTTTAGCTCGAACATCTGCATAGGGGTGAGTTGTTTACCGTCTCGGTCGGTCTCAAGACAATTTATTTGAAAGGTGTCGCGGCGCAATCCACTCTGCGACCACTACCGATACAAATAGCTCGCCGCAAACTACTACTACATACAAATCACACCAAGAAAGCTCGAACTGCTTGCCTAACTGGACGTTATTACTTAGTGACGACCATTGATCCCTACTACTATAATATAAAGGTTGTTGTTTAGAGGTACATAAACTTAAAATGATTTTGATCTATGAATTTAGTTAAAAAAGCCAATAGTGCTTTAAAATGATTTCGGGCATGTAGGCGCTACGACTGACTCGAATGAAGCGTAATCGGGAAGTCCAATTTTTGAACAACTGGGGACGTATATCGGCTATAATGCAGCGAATGTTGGCTTCAAAGTGGTCCGACGTCTGTGGTTTATCTGCGTAGATGTGTGACTTCACATAGGTATTCCCAAAGAAAGTAATCCCTAGGTCACTCAGGTCACGATCACAGCACGATCGTGGAGGCCAGTCGATACTTGAATTAAAACATTGTTGTTAGACCGTTAACACAGTGCTTAATGCATTTCGTTTAAAGAGAGAACTAGTTAGATTGTCTTTACTGTATAGTGCAGCGAGTGGTATAATAACGGAAGTATAATTGGCATACTACTTTATAAACAAGAGAAGTATATATTTCTACGGTTGGATGCAATTTTAAATGACCTCATAATCCGAACTCTACAATTCAAACAGAAGAAGTTAATTTTAATGTATTTCCGATTAAGCTGCTAAAATCAATAAAAGATTATTACAACTTTCCAAATAAGTACAAATAAAGTTGAGAACCAATCAATTGTCCCATTGGAATCCGGCTTTCATAGAATCCGGCAAGTTATGGGCGCTGTCGAATTATATCGACAAAGGAGGCCGAATCAAAACGCTCTCTCGGGAGATATGATACGTCGAATAATTCGGTTACTCGCGCCGAAATTCCTAATTACAAGAGATGGGGAAATGACGGAAAATTACTTTAAATCGCGGGTTATCTAAGCTCTTAGTCTTATTATTTCGTAGACGGAGCGCGACGACTTTGAAATTTACTTAATTATGTTATAAAGATACTGATCTGAATGAAGTGGGTTCGCCGAAAGGCGAGGGCCCGCGACAGACGTTAGCGATCTCGTCGCGGCTTAAACTTGAATGTTGTATAAGGGCCGCAGTTATCTCCCGTGGGCCGTTTTATTGGGTGCAACGGTCGTTATCTATTATACTTTTTGGTAATTAGTTACGTGGAGTGTCGAGAGATGGGAGTTGATATAACAGAATGTTATTAGAGTCATATATGGTGCAGTCTCAATCTCGTTAGCGGTAGGTGGCGCGGGACGGTCGTCGGTTGTCGCCGGCTGAAATAGAAAACGGCTGGTGATTAATTGCCAATTACTCCAACTGGCGAGCAATTCCCGCGCCCACTTGTCGCCGCGTTTAAGCTCGCATATTATTTTTCAATCGTGTAAATAAACCGATCATACCGCTATGTGCTCGGAGAATATCCGAGACCTCTACTTACTTATCTAGTACCCAATAGTACCGAAGCTCGTTCGTAAAGCAAAACCATGTTGAACGTTATTCCACATACCTACTCTATAACACCTTGACCCTGATAAGTCTCGTTATATGAATTTATTTATTTAAAGAACAATAATCGCATGTATTAAAATACGTTGTAGGAAGCGCTACAACTAATGCTCTGTTTTGTAGTAAAATTAGTTTTAGATGTCATAGTTGCTTAAAACCGATTAGATTTTTACTTAACAACAACAAAGCACGAACTTTGTTACATCCCCAATGCAAAATTGTAATTTGCCTTGATATAATTCAATATTTAGCGAGGTGTAATTGAATATTTTTCCAATTTGTCGCACGTAATGGGGCAAGATTGAGTTGACAGCCCCCACGGTGCGGCCAGCGCGTCGCCGGCGAGCCCCGGGGGTTACCATCTCCGAATTACTCGCTTATGGTTCTAAATCTTGGTTTCTATGAATTATTTCCTACCTAAATAACCGTATGTGGCTATGCTATGCACTTCTTTAGTTTAAATCTTTATAGTAATAAAAATGTAACCTTCGTTTTTCAATGCTGGAAAAGCTTGCTGCAGTGGCATTAGATTCATTCATCGTGAATTAACACTTGTCACGAGATATAAAAAAAAACAGACCAAACTGATTGTATTACATATTGGTCTAACGCCTTTGGCTCATTTAGTAACAACTTACGTTACCTGTAGAATTGTGTGATGTCGTTTGATCTGACACATTTCTTTACTGTCACATTTTTTCCCATCGTCAGTTGGCTAAAACTCCATTTTTATGAAAACTAGTTATGGTGTAAAATATTCATTACAGCAACTCAAAATTTAATAAGACTCGAATTAAACTATGAATCATAAGTAGGTAATATATTCGGAGTAAAATTCCTCACTTTCAGCTTTATAATGAGTTTCGTCACGAAAACTCAACGCGAGCTGAAAGCCTGAAGGCGGAGGCGCGACCCACACAATGACCACGCATGGGCGACATTTCACCCGTATTACACATAATACAAGTCATCGATGCCTGTCATGTCCTTGATATAGCTGGATTACCAGCCGAATTCACTACCATATATCCCATGCCTGTCACGTGCTATGTTTGCAGTCACCGACAAAAGGGCTCATCTTTCATCGGACGATTTCCTTCCAAAAAGGTTTATGATATCCGCGGAATATTACTCAATCATTATATGTCATCGCAATTTAAATCCGCCTATTACGGGGAAAAATTACGAGGCTCATTTTGACAGGGTAGATCAATATTACTTACCTATATACGAAAATCTACGCAAATTTAACAAAACGACCGCCGATGCTTAGTTCTTCTACTTTTATTGGTGTTCTCTATGTTTTTATCAATACTTGCAACAAATACTAGGTAGTTGTATTAAGTAATAAAATCATTAGTTTAAATATATTTGAGATGATATGCCCATTTCATCCTTAACCACTGCTAATAAATCAAACACAAATACAATATCTTTGATTTTGCCGGTAGCTATTCGTCAATAAGTCAGTAAATTAAGCGGATTACATGTACCCAGCAGTAGCAGTGCTAGCCGACGTTACTTATGTAAGTGCGCTAGTACAATTTGACGTAGTGGTGACGCCGCTGTCGGCATCACGTCGACTCATTCCAACGGCGTTCCGCAGTGGCATACTAATATTCTCTGCGAGCGATTCCATGTAATTCCAGTCGGTATTTCGGCGCCGATTGTGCAACCAGCATCTTGAATATGTTACAGTAGGCAATACCGAGTAGTACCTAAGAGGAATCCTGAATAAAATAGCTGGTTATACATTTTGTAATAGCACCGATTACTACCTACTAAGGTATACCCTCAAATGCATATCAATAATATGCATAAGCTTCTGTAGGTAGTGAAGTTGTAAGGCTGTGCAATTCGGCTCGTAACTCCCGCAGCCGTAGGCTAAACAAACTCTGCTTATCGCGCGGCATAAATTGGCAACACGTCGTTAAGGCGACCCGCACACTGCGAGCCACGCCGGCTTTATCAGCCGCCTCTCGTAAACCGGAGCTCTCTGTTATTGCGGCTCCACTACGACATTTTTCCAGACTTTTTTCATATCGCAAAATTGTAGCTGATAGTACAAACCGCCACACGGAACGCAGCCGTCGAACCGCGTAAACGATTTGGCTAGTGGCAGTAAATATGTCTATTTGGCAAAGTGCGCCCGCTTAGTGCTCGTATCAACTGAAAAAGCGTGCCGCCTTGAGCGCCGCTGTAATTAGAGGCCAATCGTAAAACGAAAGGGTTGCGCCCGAAACGTCCCATCTGATAATGAGCACGACTGGCTCGGCTCCAGCCGCCGGTCATATTAGGCGGTTCTACCGCCGCTATCGTTACGACTTTTACACTTTTACGAGTTGTTTAGTTTACCGAGCCGGCTGTGTACGAGCGCGCGCGCTGCCAAATGCTAGTTCGCGGCTCACCGCGCTCGCAGCACCCACCGCTCCCTAAATATCACCGCCGCTACGGGTTAATGAGATCTACTACATTTCAGCCTTGTTTGGCATCGCACGGGTTCCCCGCCGCCCGCCCGGCTGATCTGCGGCAATGCCTCCAACTCATTACTTAAATATCGCACCGTTAGTTCATTTTGTTTGTTACGCAATAATCTAAACCTACCATTGAAGCTGTACGATTTAAAACGACTGCGGCAAGAAAGTAAATATCCATTTAAGCATCCGGGGCAGGGAACGTTTTTCTAACTATAGCAAACAGAGTCTGGTATCCGTTAACAATACCAGCAGAAGCGCCATTCCCGACGATATCAATTTTGTTTCAGTGGTTCTTAATTAACATGTTCTTTTCTTTCCTTTCCAGGTGAGTGAGGAAGCGAATACAAAACAGGTAGGCTTTGTGCGCCGCGCCCGCCTCGAGACAAAAAAGAATTGTAATATTCTTTTTTTTGCTTTCAATTCTAACGTGGAAGAAAAAATATTTGCACTGTCGTCAATGCATTGATCGATGTTTGCTTAAAACAAGAACCTAAATATATTACATTGTAGTCTTATATATAAGTATGTATAACATACCAAGCATGTATAAAACACCCTATCACTGAATAAATCAGTGAAACCATCCTACCACACCGAACTATCACTTATATCACTATAGTTAGAAGAACTATTATCGCTGTAAAATACCCGCAGATACTTTACAGTGATAATTTACATTGCCCTTTAATACTGGTACTGTACGAAAAATACGGACCAACCATTTTTAAAACTGGGTATCTGCAAACAGTAACGCTGGAGAAATATGATAAGTTGAATACCTTTATATGGCGGGTTCAACCCGAGCGCGGTACACTTCACAGTGCAACACGGGTCACCTGCACATATTATACAACATCTTAATTTTTGGCTTATTTATTAAAGGATCCCAATAGAGTTCTGAGATAATTGCTGTAATAAGTATAATGGAATCAGCATATTTACGGAAAGTGAAATCAAAAACATTATTGTTAAATTGTGTTGAGTGATGGGTTTTACTTGACTAACATAAACCGGCACTGGACTATACTTTTATATCAAGAGATGATCGTCTTCAGTTAATTCATCAGCATTTATTTAGATATTTAATTCCAGCCCAAACCATTGGCAGTTTTCTGTTACAAAGTTGTTCCAAATTGAAGCATTCAGAATATAAAGTTTTTTTTATTTTGCTTAAACAATACGAGTCTCCTTAATTAAGAAGATAAAGTCGAGGGCCCTCTATAACAAATACAATCTAGGTTATTCTATTCCCATAATCCTATATTTTCTTTGTATTATACACTATGAAACCCGAATTGGGCGTTATTGTAGTACCTAGTTACAAGCTGTTACCTAACAAACACAGCTCGTTCATATCAGACTAATATAAGTTGTTATTCAGTATAATAGGTATGCTGTAACGTTATGTAACAAAGGGGGTACTGACGACCTTCCAGTCGACCCTTGCTGTGCTGTTGAACCGCTGTACGTTCACCTCGCGGTCAACGCCATCTCAGTTTGTTATTATGCAACTCTCTGTCGCCGGTGCAGTGCCAAACGTGCACCGCAGATTGTGTCAGACTCGTAAAAATAACGATAATTTTCCAAATTCAAAATCTTCAATATCGCATAACTTTAGTTAGTAAGCAAAAGATTGATTGGTCATGTTGACGAGTGTACTCGTGATTCTTTTGAGATGCTTCCACACAGCAAATTAATAAAGTTGGAAGTTGAGTATATAAAAAGCTACCCATAAGTTTCTGACCGAATATTTTTGCACGTAAACATGCATGATTCCGGTATCTCGTGGTAGTGTAAAGAATACATATGCATTTAATATAAGAATACATTAAAAATATATCTCTAGCGCAACTACAGGTAGGTAAACCACAAGTATTTATTATTGTAAAATTGTATTATTCAGTCCGTGTACAAAGACTAGATATTCAAAATGTCTCATGACTCGATAGTAAATAAACTAAATTGCTGTCTTCCTAAATCACAATTACCTAAATACTACGTTCCGAACATAGAAAGCAACAAATCTGCAAAAATGCGCTCTTTCCGTATCTGTTGGCTTACTAACATAATTTAAAGACACTAGTCGCCAGGGTGGAGAGGGGTAAAGACAAAGAGTGCTAGCGCGGGCAAGCACCTCGGGCTTCGCCCTCTGGGGCCTTGCACCCTTGTACTGGAAGCGAAGTACCCTTTCGTATCACTCTATTTGCCGACGCGACTTGAGATAATATTCCTTTACGTAACACGCTCGAGGTTTTAGAGTTCGGGGAAACTCTTCGAAATAGTATCATTGGCAATAAAATTTAACAAATTTGAATGTTATGAACTAGTAAATATCTTTAAACTTAGTTCAGAGCTTGTATTGGCATTATGAATTTATTTATTATTACCTCCCGCAGCCAAATAATGGTCCCTATTCCCTATGACAGTTTCTGGATGCCTCTTTTAGTTGGTTTAAATAAATAAAAAATAGGAAATATGTTTTTACCGTATTAAATTAAATACCACATCACAAAATAAACTAATATGCTAATCATCCAAAACATTTTACGTGACAGCTACTACATATAAAACTGAACTGTCATAGAAGCCATCATTCGACGCAAGAGGTATAAAACTCGGATCCCATTGTTTGACATAATTATTGAAAGTCATAGTTACGGAAGGTGGAGATAGTCATAATGTAATGATTGTCAAAATTACCTTCAAAGAAGCAATTATGAACAACAATCAACTTATAGCCCTATATGCGCCCTGTCCATAAGTGGGAACACAACGCACTGTTATCATATTTTAATAGATTTTATTTTGACGTATTATTCTGTTCTTCGTTAGGCAACTAATCAGTTTCCACATTCTGCGCCTAAAAAGTGAGACGTTGGTAATGGACATTTTTTGCAAATTAAAGGTGTAATGTTTGTGAACTTAGGGCTTATAAGTTAGAGTTTGGCTCTAGATGAGATCTGATAACTTTTCGACAGTGCGCGCCGTATGGTCTCGTCTTGGCAACATTTTACATGAAAATGTTGTCGGTGTGTAATTTAATAATTTTGTACCAGATGCACTGCTACAACTATCAATATTAAGTCAGCAAACCGCCCCGCGAGAGGTCGACGCTACCTACATCTTTAGTTTGCCCATCACGCTTCCAATGTTATAAGGAAACTATTTTCATATCATTTCCCCTTCAATATCACTGCGACACTTTGTCATTAGAAGAGTTTCCGCTTTCAAATTACAGTTGCCTTTTGAAATGCTTTTGATATTCAAATACGATTACCGTGTATGGATTTTTAGTTTTATGAACAAAATAGGTACGTGTATATTTTGCATGATTTACCACTATATAACGATAATTCAATTTATAGCAAGAGAATTCAACGTTTGGTTTGCGTTGACATATGGTATGTATTCCTACTTATAAACACACAGGCCAATTCGCGCGTACACTTACATCAGAATAATATCTGAACGATGTCATTTAGCTATCGTTCATTTTACTCCTACTTGTCCGTACATATATTGGTGCGAAGGAGACGCACGATATCTAAATAACATCATTCAGATATCATTCTGATGTCAGTGTATGTTCTCGATATTGCAAGTATTGGTTCTTTTTTTTGTAGGTAAGTATATTTTATAGTAGATGATTTTATTTTATTTCTAGGTTTAATTTTAGTTTTATTTTTGTAATATTATATTTTAGTTTAGTTAGTCAATATAGATTGTTTAAGAGCTTTATTAGAATAAAAATTCTATCAGTATCATACTACTTACTACGCAGCGTGGATCTTTGAATTTCTTAAAACTAATGATATATGCTTCAGCTGGCTCTTTTGAAATGTTCGCCGGCCTTAGGTTTGGACCAGGGGCTTAATATAGTAAATAAGAATGAATTTTGTATGAGTCAGAAATAAATATGAGTCTGTCTTTCATTAGGTTGCAGTGCCGAATTAAGACATTTTGATGCCCTAAGCATTTCTACACCATGGTGCCCCCTCATCAAGATTACATTGAATTTTCTTGGTAAATTGAGTGACGTTTATTGCCGCATTACTGCTGAGAATAGAATTTTCAATCCGTCACATCATTTTATCACTGAAATTGACAGTACTGCAGCAGTAATGTTCCAACAGTATGTAAGGCAAATTGAAGATCGTGCTTCGCATAAGGCCGGAAGCGAGTCAACCAATGTCCAAGTGTGAGAAGACATAAGCCGTACTCCGCACAGGGTTTTGCAACCTCTAGAGCTTTCCTGCGAAGCTCATTCATGTGAGAGCAAAGGCAGAGCTTCAGTAGGAGCTTATCCATTGGCCGCAAGTGTCTTAAATAGCAAATTATTGTTTACGAAAACGGGACTTAATAGGGTAAGTTTTAAAATTACCTCTGACCCGACGTTTCAAAAACGGCGTTGTCCCCATGGTCTCGGAGATGACTGGGTAAAGTCGACATCATTATCTTGACGTTGGAAGTAATTTAGAACTTAATCAAACGCGATTAAGTCCCGTTTTCTTAAATAATAATGTGTGACAATTAGGCCAATAAAATTAGATTTTTTCGAATTTGGTCCTAAAAATGCGTGTAATCCCAGTTTGCTCCATTCCAGGAGGTGTGCATAAATGTTTCCTCATTTTCAGTTTTTTTTTGCTTGAAAATCGAAAACGGTACGTCCGGCGGAAAATTTGTTCTAATTATGATTAAAATTATGATATCTGAGGATCCGAAATGTAATTTAATTATGTTCTTGCAATAAAACATATTGATTTATTGAAGGTACCCTAATATGTATTCCTAGTCTAAATTGTATAAAAGGGTCGACATTTTTTATTTTTGGTAAAATCATGTTAAAAATCCAAAAACGCCTTCTTACTAGTGTCTAATCCACGAACTGTCCTATGTCCTTCAAAATCAAGTGGTTTCGAAAAGAAAAAATATCTCCTAAGGATCCCAAAATGTATGCATACCCCCTGAGATGGAGCAAACTTGGATTACACGCATTTAGAATGAAATGAAAGTATTAAAACATTTTCCAGCTTGCTGGGAATTAATTCCTCAAAACGCTATTTTTGGATCTAATTTGATTGGCCTAAATCGTGAAAGTTTAAATCAATGTTTTTAAAGGCAAAGTCTAAGGCTGAGCTTTTCATAATAAGGCTGAACGCGTGGAGCGTTCGATCGGCGCTTACGGATGAGGCATGGATGAGGCCAAAGGTCGAGCTGGAAGAAAGCATTTGAATTTGACCACTGGCGAGGTATGAATGGCTGAACGTCCGGAGCGTCCGATCGCGGTGGGTTATCATACAATACAACTGATGGCGAGGTGTGAGCAAGGCAGAAGGCCCAGCTTCGAGAGAGGACAGCTTAGATTTGGATCCATGTTAAGTGAAAGTAAGGCAGTTTGCACAAAGTAGAAGGCCTAGCGTCGTATAAGACCTAACGCCGAACTGCAAAAGAGTGGCTTGAAATCGAACCTGTAATCACGGTTCTCCTACTGCTCGGCCTTTGGCTTAAGTGGAAACCGAAACTTAATAAGTTGCTTTTGGTTTTGTGCCTTTGCGGGGCCCCATATAAGTTTGACAATTAGGTCGCAGGATCATGGTTCTGCAGCAACTCGGCCAGGCCGACACATCTGGCGTGCAAGAGAGCAAAATTCGCTACCAAATCGGTAATCTACGTCGACAAAATCGGTTGGCCACAAGCCCGACGGTAAAATATTTTGGCTATGAGCTTTGAGGGCCTCCGCGAAGGGTTGGAGATGTGCTTACGTGTCCTCACTCATTTACGACCCTTCGTTATTAGATGGGTACTTGCACACGTCAAAGTCGACAAAAAGCCTGCGCGTTTTTTTCCTACGATTTTGGTGCCCCCCTAGACGTGGTGCCCTAAGCAAGTGCTTATTTTGCTTAATGGTTAATCCGGCACTGTTAGGTTGTGAAAACATAGTTTAATGATTTTTTTAATTCGACGGAATGTTACAGTGTACAAATTTCATTGAAATGAGCTAAAGCTAATGCATATCGTGGAGGTATAATATTATAATGAACCCGTCAGGCTGCAGGCCGACGTGTGACGCCGCCCGAGCCTGCGGCACCAGCCGCTTCCAATCCGGAAGTTATAAATTTGCTTAAACTTGTTTGAGTTGCGAATTTGCACGATGTTTGTCCGGACGTGCGGGTCCATTTAGTCCCTAAACCAACCGGCAACTTCCTACCGCCAATAACTAACAAAGATTCTGTGATAACGTTATCACGGGCTACGCCAAAGCTGCATGTTCTTGCCATTGATTACATATAAATAATCTCAACGAGTCCAGTATAAATGTAAACTCGAGATCCGTTATATTTATGCGTATTCAGAGATCTGAAGTCACTAGTTTGAAGCTAAGTGTTCGGTAAGCGGGAACCCTGGGCCAGCAGGCTGCGACCGCTACGATGGCTGCCTAATCCCTTTACCCACTCGCACAACTTTCAACAGCAGTGAACTCTTGTCTACTTGCATAGATCGATAACTACAATATTGGTCATTTTAAATACGGACATCGTTTAAATAATTTAAACTAGGTAAAGCTTAATATTCTCTAAAATTTAGTTTTATTATTAAAAGAAATAATCTGCATGCAGAGGGAAATATTACAGGCATGTCATATAAGGGCGATTTACATTAAAGTATTGGTGAATAAACTTCTCCGAAATATCAAATATAATATTACAAAGGAAAGGATGATTTCCCTTCGGAGTAAAACCCGAACATAAAATTATAACTGAAGAAAAGTTTCATAGTAACGCTTTAGTGAGTTGATCTAGGATTATCGCTCAAAAGGTAGTTGATGAACTGCCGGCAAGTTCAAAGCCTCAATAGAACTCGTGTGATCCAGATTAATACCTTGGATTGCGTTTACCTTCTTTCGCAACGATGTAATAAAATTCAGCTTAAGTGCAAAAGAACTTGAACGCAGACGCTTTTATAGAAATTCGCGTTAAAAATGCTGCCATTCATGTTAAATATTTTTTGAGAAATGATAAAAGCTTCCATGGCTTTTAAGTAGGAGGAAGAAGCGTTTGGATTTCCTCAAAGCATTTCCTTTGTTGGAAGAAGATAAAGTGAAGAATAGTTTCTAATCTAATAGAACATTAAAGGATCAAGTTGACACTCGACGCGGCAGTTCATTCCAGATGTACTGAAAGTTAAGTCCGACTAGTCGCAGCGGCCGGCGGCGGCGGCGGATGGCGGAGCGCAGCGTCCGAAAACAATCCCAACTGCGTTAATCACTTATTTACGTCCGGGGGCATTCCCGCCCGGGTATTTCTAATGAACGCTGGGAATGCTGGGGAATCGTAATGAACCGTGCGAATTTAGGTTCTGTCCACTTGCACTGTGGGCATTACATTACCTAACCCCTATTATGATCGAGGCAAGGGAAAAGTAAGAATTTCCTAGATGAACCCACTTTAACAGCCTCCTCGCCTAGTTGGTAGTGACCTGCATACGAAGCAGGAGGTCCCAGGTTCCAAACCCGATAAGGGCAATTAGGTCGTTATTGCATGTTTATCACATAAGTATTGTATATTTGTTCCTGAGTAACTACCTTAATAACTTACACTTTGCACTTATTCAGCCCAAAGACACCGCATACGCGACACATGTTAGGTGCGAGAAAGGCTTGTTTACAGTATGTGCATAGTTAGACTGATAAGCGCAGTTCTTCTCGTGTACCAATGATATGTGTTGCGGTATCATCTTCCTGATATCGCTGGGTGCGCTGATAGGTTGCCCCGCAAGAGGACTGCTGCGGGATGTAATCCCGCTTGGTTCCGCAGGATATATCTGACGGAAGGCCTGCCACTAATCCACTAGTTATTTCCGCTATCGATTAATGTGGCGTCGCTGAGAACACGTGGTGTTCGTCTTTGTTTACTTCATTACTTTCAATAGTAGAAAATACCTATAATATGCAATTAACAGTCTCATTGGTGCCTGAAGATCTACATCTTTTTATTTTATTTATTATCGTCGTCTAGTGCCCACAAGACAAGCCTTATCGAGCTTACTATGGAGCTAGGACGACTTGCGTCATATTTGTCCCTTAAATTTAATATTTGTCTTCGGTTTTTTCTATGTATTTAAGTATTTATATACAACACAAGCCTTCTTGAGCTTGCTGTGGGGCTTAGTCAATTAATAATGTATTTATTATTTGGCATTGGCCTATGAAACAACAATGATCCTTCTTACTCTTTGTTTTACAAAATAATAAAGAGTTTATATTTTGTAGTTTTAAATCTATAACACACCTTTTATACCAAGTTTTACCTTACCAATAAATTATAGTACCATTTAAGACGGGACCCCCTTAGAGTGTAAAACTTCCATTGGCTGGCATGGCACTTTAATTCAAGACAAACGCTTTTAGCGACCGACTACGGGCTGTAAAAATAACTTGACTTGAGTTGCAGGAGTGCGGGTCAAATAGACCCGCTGTCACAGCGTAAGGGTTATTGGATGGATAAACTGAAAGAATTTACTTAGCTGCCAGTACGAACGCTATTTAACACTCTGCCCGATTCGAAAAATGAGATACGATAACGATAAGTTCTGGTTTAGATAAGTTCTCATTTAGATATCGTTTATATGTCGTATAATTGACAGAAGCAGCTCGATTCGGGCAACCAATGTCACTTTGACGTTAGAAATATCGTAGATACCTAGATCTTACTGGGATCACAGAGGAATCAAAATAAACTTCAATTTTGACGTGTCGTTTAGTTAATGATATTTTAAAGATCTTTCCAAAATCTTAAACGTGTCTTAATCATTCTTCGAATCGGGCCGACTATCGCTAAGTTATATATCAATTCGATTGCAAAAACGATTTAATAATTGAAATCATTATCAGTCTACACAAGTCCCAAGCCTCTCATTCAACAAGATGATTTGGGATAGTCCTTAAGTGCTTTAACATATTCTTTAACCCTAAGATAAGCACAGGTAAATACAAGGGGAAGGAGCTATAATTTATGTATGTTTTTATTAAGGAAACATAAATATCCAAGTCTTGAGATATTCGTACTACTTAAATAATTCAGGCATAATGTTCCATATTTAAAAACCTTTTATAGTATTTTATAAGTTGAAAAATTCGGGCATCGGAGCGCCCCCTAATCGACGTGAAACGGAAAACCTGCGCGAATATTCATAAAGCCTAACATCGCTTCCGGCAGTTATCGCGCGCAACGAACGCGTCACTGTCGTTCCCATTGCGTATTAAACAGGCCGTGCCAGATAAACCAGTATAAGTGTGACCTCGACTTCCTTATAAAACTAGCGCAACCGGAGATAACACTAATTCTGGTTTGCCTGCTCACTATACACTCTTATGATATGGTTATAAGTCATAACAGACCTCGTCTCGTCCCAAACGCCGCCTTGATATCTAAAGGATAAATAAAATCGCAAGCCTTCCAACATTTTTAAAGGAGTTTCAACAAAACATATTGCGGCGCTTTCAAAATACTGTCTGGTACCTTCTTTTCCTACAACGATTTTCAATCGAGTATCGATTGCGCATTTTCAAGTTTATTTTAGGAAATTTACTTTAATTAATTTACTATTTTTATTTATTTATTTATTATTATTTTATTTAAACTTTATTGCACACATAAAAAAATGTACAAATGGCGAACTTAATGCCAAAAGGCATTCTCTACCAGTCAACCATTGGGTCAAACAGAGACATTTGTGTATGTTGGTGCAGGAAAAAATAATAAGGAACAAATTAAACGTGAAGTCAAATAATATAAAAAATATATAAATAGTTAAATACTACTACTTATATAATGTATAAAAGATAGACTAATACATATAATTAGGTACATATACATGATGGTGAACCTTATTTAAGTTCTTGTGATTTATATTTGTTTTTATTTTTATTTTTTTAATTTATTAGAAAATTTTTGAGAGTTAAAAATACTTCGTAAACTCCGCTTGCTTCGATTAATTTCGTTACTCATTCTATTCGATCGTACCCTATAGGTACCTAAAGAAAAAGTATTTTTTTATGTACAGCAAATGACAAATTGACCACACTCTAATCTGTTAATATAGGAATACCTATTGACATTTCTTTCCCAACCACAACTAGCTCGCTGAATATATCGACAAAGTGGGGTGATAAATATGAATAAAAACGAATTTAAACAACGGTTTGGCAGCTGCAAGTCATTGGACCAAATGTGGTCGATATTTTATGATGCAATCGTTTATGGAATGGAGGGCGCGATAGAAGGAAAGAAATTAGTTGGAAATGCTCCAACTTGTGTTAAGAAGCTTATTTTATGGTTGCACTATCACTTATATAAAAGAAGGTGAGGCTAATTTTAAATGCTCTAAATTATTTTTGCATTGCTGTTGTCATTAAGCTAGTCATGAATACGTTAGATTGTTAATTATTTTGATTTATTTCTTGACGTACCGGTATCTATTAAATGCTTTTGATTAAAAATCTTAAATACTCTAATGAAAGTAGCCATGTAACTGTATGTATGCAGCCGCGGCAGCAGCAGTTTCTAGTTTCCAATTACATGTCTTTCAGTTTAGCCAACTAATATAAAAGTTCCCCGCGTGTATCTAAGTACTTCTTCAATGCACCCTGCAGGGCTCTTGTAATTTGAAACTTTCATGGCTATAAAGACTTCATACCTAGAACGTTTAATATTTTTGTAAGTGAATTTAACCTAATCTACGTCTAAATATTATATTATATAGATATATAATGCGTAAGTATAGGTATAATTTGTGTAAGTTTATCGAACATACACCGTTTTTTTTTAAGTCCGTTAATTTCAACGGTGTATTTCTGAGCTTAAATTAAGTAACTTTCTCAAAGAAACCGGTATTCTAATTAACTCCTTTTTGGAGATATAAATAAATAAATATAATAGAGACATTCTTTCATAAATTGTCTAAGCACACGGTAAGCCAAGAAGGCTTGTGTTGTGGGTAATTAGACAACAATATAATATAATATACAAATACTTATTTAAGTATATACATAAAAAATCATCCATGACTCAGGAACAAATATCTGTGCTCATCACACAAATAAATGCCCTTACCGGGATTCGAAATTCGAACCCAGGACCATCGGCTTCATAGTCAGAGTCACTGCCCACTAGGCCAGACCGGTCGTCGAGATAATTTTTTTTTTCTATAAAAACCCCTACTAGCGTGTACACTTGCCTTATGGCCTGTTTACATATTGATCAGTGTTTAGTATGAATTTATACACTTGCTACTAAACGCAAGTACTATCTCGGACGATCGGTATTCGAAATGTCATTGATATATCATAATTTCAATTGTTTGGCGGATTTAAATATAATGTCCGTTATACAACAACGCGATAATTACTTTTTACAAAAAAAAAAACTATGCCATTCAGTTTCCTGAAATATACTTAGCCATAACCCAAAGTAAAGTGAATTCAAATTAAACACCGTGTATACATTTAATCCGACCTAATATAATAAACAACTTAATAGATACTTATTGTAACTAACATAGCTTTTAAGTTAAATTGTAACTAATAGATTTGAACAATTAGATTGATTAGAGAATTGGAACAGGGACAAGTGCTTGCCATAACTAGACGTGAATGTAGTACCATTTTTTTTAAGTTAGGTAGGACAAAATCTTGGATGTCTGAAATGTCCTTAATAATATAAGATTAGGTATATTTGTATTAACCTATAGCCTTATCCTTAGTCACGTTTAGTTTATATGCGTTAAAGCCATATAACACAATCGTTTCTGTTAAAATCAGATTACTTAGGCGTCTAGTTCGTTTGTTAAAGTGTGTTAACTTGATTGAATACTCCTTATGGATAGTTTTGTTTTATATTCCCGCCATGTGACAGCGCGTTGCTACCCGAGCCTCGTGTCACCCGGGTGCGGAGCATTTAATAAACGACAACAACATTTTCGGGGCGGATTTTTCAGCCATATCGAGTTATCAGGGTAAAAATCTCGATATCCGGCCAACCCGTTTCCCATACAACACAGGTATGAATAGCCTAGTGCTAACGCTGATCGCCGATGCAATCATGCCACTGAAAAATCGTTTCAATTTGGTAGCTGAGCTCGTGCGGAAAATGCCCGCACGTATCGAGAATGCCTTTATCGTCATAACAACGTTACTCTCGACTTAATTCCGCCTCCAGTGCTCGAACGCCGCTGCGGCGGCTACCGGCTAGATTTGCTCATTCCTCTGCTCAATGCGATTATGCGAATACTGCCTCGATCAAAGATTTAATCGATCATAAGAAACTTTTGTTTCCAATTTTCAACCTATCACGTCTCACTTCTGGATGGACTACGAGGGTGGTCCCAGAAGTAGCCGGCCTTACAAAGATAACACAAAGTAATTGGAAAAGAAACTCATTTATATCTCAATATAGTCTCCTTTTAACGCAGTACACTTTTCCCAGCGATGTTCAGTAGCTTCGATACCCTGTTTATAGTGATCAGTGTCAAGCTCCTCTATATTGAGGAGCTTGACACTCAACCTGACCATCAACGGCAGACTCTCCCTCTTAATTATTGGCAAATCTTTTACCGCCGAGCCACTTTTTCAAGTAAGTAAACAGAAAATAATACGAGGGAGCTAGATCTGGCGAATAAGGTGCTAGTGGAAGCAATTCGGACTTCAACTCATTAATTATAACCCTTGCAATAATAGACGTGTGAACTAGTGCATCGTCCTGATGAAACAACACTTTCTTTTTCGCTAAATACAGCCGCTTTTCTTAATTTCATCACTCAAACGCTGTACGCTGTGTACTGTTTTGCGTAGTACCTACTATAGAAAAATAAATAAGCATAGAGTTTGACACCCACCCGCTATTTCCAGTTACCCATATAGATATCGGGAGGTCAATAAAAACAATATAAAAGGTAATCACGGTTTATATCCCGGTCGATTTAAGTCTAGTGAAACTAATCGTGAATCATTAAAAACTGTTAAGCATAGAGTGCTCACTCCATACATCAGTTTTCTCCCCAAAACGCTTATTTTTTCGTAGTCGCCATCTAGCGTCAAGTAACGGATTAATCAGTACCGTTACTTGACACTTAGATGTCACGAGTGCCGCGACTGACGGAAAGCGTATAGGGAGCGTGCATGAACTGTAGGAGGCAGCACAGGAGCTGTCAGATTTTTGGCGCGAAGCGTAAATGTGATGTTTATTGTTCCGATGTAGCCCAGAAGATGGCAGAACCTACTATGCACAAGAAAACACTTGACGTGTAAACGTGCATGTTTATGGTTCTGATTCAGACCACAAGATGGCAGACCCTCCAACGCGCACGCTCCCTATTGCTCAATAATTTATAACTACATAATATTATAAACAGAAGGAGTTAAAAATAGAGTTCCGGTTAATCCTGTTATGATATTTGCTAAAAAATGTTAAGCATTAGACTTTTCGTTCGTCACGACATCTATTATCAACTAGCAGTATTAAATCCGCTACTTGACGCTAGATGTCGACTACGAAATTTACAAAAATAAGAAGCGTATTGGTAAGAAAACTGATGTATGGAGTGAGCACTCTATGTTTACTTATTTCTCTATGGTACTACCTACTCGCCGTTGATGGTTTTGCCTTTTTCAAGACAAGCAATAAAAATTATCCCATGCGCATCCTAAAATACTGACGACATAACCATGCTACCAGATGGAACTAACTTCGCCTTCTTAAGAACCGGTTCTCCTTTTTTAAGCTATTGTTTTGACTGTTCTTTCGTCTCAGGGGTAAAGTGGTGAACCCATGTTTCGTCCATCGTGATGAATCGTCGTAAAAACTCTGCTTTATTGCATTGAAATTTCTCCAAACACTGGATTGGAACTTCCTCACGACGCTGATTATGTTCAATCAGCAATCGTGGCCCCCACTTGCACTAAACTTTCTCATTTCCTTTTCAGTCAATATGCGATATATATATAATATTTTTAGAAATGCGTACCACGTCTACTAACTTGCGCACTTTTCGTCTACGGTGTTCCAGTACTAATTTGTGCATTTTTTTCACCATTTCTGGCGTAGTCTCTTCATTTGATCGACCGCTGCGAATGCTGCGATATTCATCTTTACAGCTCGTGTGACCACTTTTTAACTCAGTAACCCAATATTTTACAGTTGTACCTAAATGAAGGAGCAGACTCTCCCAGAGTGGAATCTAGCTCGACTTTAATATCAATTGGACTTACACCTTTCAAATGAATGTATTGTATCACATATCGAAAACCAATTTTGTCCATGTTTGCAAAATCAGTCAGAGCAATATCTATTAATGGTTGTGAAACAAAAAGCATCTTCTTTTTTAGGGTTCCGTTCCCAAAGAGTCAAACGGGACCCTATTACTGAGACTTCGCTGTCCGTCCGTCCGCCTGTCACCAGGCTGTATCTAAAGAACCGTGACAGCTAGACAGTTGAAATTTTCATAGATGATGTATTTCTGTTGCCGCTATAACAACAAATACTAAAATCAGAATAAAATAAATATTTAAGGGGGCTCCCATACAACGAACATATTTTTTTGCCTTTTTTTATAAATAATGGTACGGAACCCTTCGTGCGCGAGTCCGACTCGCACTTGTCTGGTTTTTTTAACTAACACACCGTAAGATTCGAAAATTTGTTTTTTTTTTCAGGCAGTACTACTATCTATAAGCGAGTTCGGATATTTTTGGAACCATCCTCGTAACTATAAGAAATGGCCTAAGTTGGGTGGATGCGAGTTAGACTAGTACTTCATTAATGTCTAGGTTTTTTCACAATATTACGTAAGTTCTGAGAAAAGTTTTGATATGTGCCAGAACTCGATCTTACAATCCACACCTATTTAAACATCGCATGAATAAACGACTCTAATACCAGTCTATATATTTGGTTCTGAATTTCCTAATTATCTCGGTGCTCTTAATCAGCCGGGGCTGCAAGTGCAATCATCACAAACTCCATAAACATGCCTAAGTGAACAGCGTTTGATCCGTATGTATGTACACAAGGCGATAGAAGCGTTGTCTGGAAATCCTCTCAAATCCCCGAGGAGCATCAATGCTTCCTCACAATAGAGCACGTGAGATCCGCCGGCCGACAGCCGACATTCAAAGGAGCTATTATCGAAGGAGCAGCGATAAAGGTCAATTAGGATTCAGCGTAGGTATGTCTTGGCGGACCATGGCGGCTCGTCAACTGTCTTATACTGTTCGTGTTTGTTAATCATTTCGACTTGTTATTAATTTATAACCTAGATTAACTAGGTATAGTAAAAACTGCATAGTAGTTAAACGAAAACAAGCCTTGCGCATAATAAATGAAAGTAATATCTAAATTAATTTTAACTTAAATGTAAATAAAAGTCTTAATTTAATTGATTCCATTAAGTCCGTTTCATAAATAAGTTCCGTTACAAGCATGTAACTGTGTTGACCTAAACTGTAAACTTACAATATGTGTATGAAATTACTATAATACAATTCAGTCTAGATGTAGACCAATTAAATGTGTACTAAAACTCAATTGAGACCTGACCTATGAACATTTTTTTGTGATTCACTCATATAGTACAAAAATGAAGATAGAGTCGGTACTATTAGAATAATGAAATGGTTGTACCAATTTCGTATATCCGCACCAAAACCTCGACAGTGACTTGATGAATAAATAACTATCATTTGAGCTGGGCATACAACATCTATCAGAAACTAACTTTAACCTCTTGAACCCCTCTATCACACGAAAACTTTCTTGACTGACGCGTCGTAATAGACTTGCCGTCCTCAAATTCACGATAAGTTTTAAATCCTTTTACAGAACCGAAGCAGACTGCCGTTGAAATGCCGGGCGAACCGAGCATCAACGGGTATTGCCCGTTTAACTACGACCCCGTAGATTTCATTCGACGGAAGTATGAGATGAAAGTATTAGACATTCGTCTTATGGGTTGTGAGGCGTGGATAGGCGCAGTAAAAGGCGTCTGAGGCGTGATGCGGGCGCGGGGGCTCAAAGCAGTGCATTATTGCAGGAGACGTGATAAAGGTCAATCAGCTGGAGTGGAATTGTCATACGGGTCACTGAAATATATTATATCGTCAATACAGTGTTTACGATAAGTAGAACAAACGATTCGTAATCTTAACGGGTGCCGTTCAATTTTAATACAAACTTTTAGCATAATTTCATTTAACTACTATGGAAACTCATAATAAACATTATGTATAAAAACAAACCACAGAATGTTGTTTGTCATACTAATTAAATTACAGAATACTGTATAGCCATAAAAACATTCTTCATAACAATCCTCAGGAATAATTTTACTTCTAATAACATTCATTTCATATTATGATTAAAATGTAGAACTAAATTTTAATGAATTATCAGGTGGCATAATTTTCTATGACATATTAAATTATACAAAATCTACTCATTGAACTTTAAGGCTGGTTAGGTACGACGACGAGCGAAGCGAGGAGGAGTGTTAGGTAGAACTGTGACCATATGGACAGAACCAATTTTTTTAAATACCTATTAGCTTTCCTTTTTAAGAGGTAACAAAATAAATCAGAAAGATATAGAAGAAAACAACATTTAACCTTACCTTACCTTTACGTTATTATATTGAAGGTTATAAACCTTCAATATTATGATATTAGTTTTGATGCATGTAAACCCTTCTGAATAATAAATTGTATAAAAAATAAACATTATGCTGGTTGCCTGTTATGAAAATGCATTATTATGCTAGTTAATTATTATTACTTTCGACATTATGCAATTTGTTTTTATTTCACTTATTTTTATACCGAATCATCATTTCTGCAATTCAAAATTATGCAATTCAAATTATGCTAAATGAATATTCGCAAAAAGTTGTTATTAAAAACATTACACACCCAATCTTAACACTACATTAAGACAAAACAGCCATATCCTTTTTTTTGGCATATGTACGTTCAACTAGGCATTTATGGTGGTTTTCATAAAAAAAGTACCATTTAAATTTTTTCGAAAAACTAATAGTTTAGTTTCGACTCGGAATCACGAGTCGAAGTAACTATTTAATTTTTTCATACAAACTTTGGGTATCAGTTTTGTGACGGTTCATACAAAATGTACTTACCTACTTAGAGATAGATGGATAGAAAAATAATTTATTTGACATCTGCAAAAAGACAATTATCATAACAAAAACACAATTTTTTTTTTTTATTAAATTACAATAAAAATGGCACAAAACAAATCGAGACAGCAAAATAGAAATAAAGCGAAATAAGCACACATACAAAATAGAATAATTAATAAAAAATAAATGTACCTACATACTGTGTGCATTGCATGAGGACAAAAGGGTCACGGCTCAGTGATACTACTTATGTGAAAATGCATCACAAAAATGACAATATTCGGACCCTTTTTCCTGTCTAAAACGGATAGTCTTTATAATTGTGAGTAAACCCAAAAGTTGATGGTTTTTTAAAACCATATAGGTATACTTTTTTCTGGAAATACCCTTATAACCGACAAACTCAAATTGTTGACTAAGTTTTTTCCGATAACTAAATTAAATAAACTATCCAAACGTAAACACTAAGTATACTTAACTAAGCTCTCTAGATATAATTCGACAATGATTCTTGCATTTTCTTGGTGCATATAAAATCTAAGATGTAATGTAGCGTACGGACGTTATTTTAATGGTTCGCTGACAGATTATTTCAGAAAATTAAATTTTAGCTCGTTGGACACAGACCATAAAGCTCGTGCTTACAAATCTCTTTGTTACGACATCGTAACGAGATTATGTCCGTTTCGTTGTGAAGACATCCCGTGATGTCGTGACATCGCATGTTTTATTATTTCGCGCTATAAACGCAATGCCCATCCGCCCCGGCCCGTTGCTAAATTATGCAGAAACGTTTTAATGTATCGGACTCGCATCGTGATGGTTTACGGCCGACTATGACGAAACTTATTTATTGGGAATAAAGATACTCATTATATCATGCGGGCGGGCGTCACCGCGCCGCCGTACGCTCTCGTGTAACTTATATCAAAGCTAGGAGAAAGGGGCGTAAGTATTGTCAGATTTCGAATTCATGCACGACGCACAGCTATGTAGGAAGGTACGCGTGTTTATTTTTTCTCGTTATATCGATAGCAAGTGGTCGCCTAGGAGACTTAACCCAGCGCCATTACAATACGCCTACAGCGGGTCACGTGCTCACGTGGCCGGCGGGCGCAGGGCGCGGCGCTCACGTTGACCAACAACCCCCAACTTCGACCCACAATTCGCTTTATATGCTTTCATTTGCCAAGAAACTCGTTCAAACCATCTTGACAAAGTGCCTGGAAATCCAACCAAAAACTTCATAAACTTCAGTAGAAACCACCGGCACGTGAATCGAGAATACTTACAGTTACTTAAAGGGAAATTATAACGTTGCTATATAACCTTGTTTCCTTAGAAAATTTAGTTAGTATTTTTCAGGCTTCGCAAGTACTTCTAAAGGCACTTTATTTTGAATTAATGGGTAGTTCATATTTAAATAACGTTGTTAAACGCACTTACGTTTATTATCATTTATATGACAGGCCGTCGGTGGATATGAATATCATTATCAAGCATGCGATGCGGACAGCATGCGTGGACATGATTATCAGACAATCAGTGTAATGGGGTGTAATGTAGGCATACATCGGGGCTGCGCTTGAAGGACGTTGTCGACCAAGTGGGCGGTCGACTGACAATGCCCTATTGTGCGGACATCTCCTGTCATATTTAAACCCTGCACCATACACTGCAATACATTTTAACAAAAAGCATTAACGTTCGCTACAACGCTGTAATACTTACTATAAAAAGCCTGTTTATCGACTCCCGGTAGTCATTATTTAACATTGACAAAACAACATTGAAATGCGGTTGCAAATTTCATCCAAGGCTTGCAATTAACAGTGCGCTGATATAGTGCCGCGGACGGCGAACCATGTTAATATGGCAATAATAAATTTGGAGCGGTTTCATCCGCCAGCGGGATGTCCTGGGGCCCAGCCTATTAAAAACGCTGAATTACGAGTATATTCCCTTTATCGTTTTATCAAGTGTTAATTGTGCCGCGAAACCCATGGTGGTATAATGAAACAACCATATAAAATATTAATGAACTCAGACTAGATACATTTTTTGTCGATTTTTAAACATAAATAGGTATGTGCAATTGTGCATAGCAGTAAACACATGTGTGTGCGATATTTTTACTCTGCGTTATATCATGAAACAATGAAACGGATTAAATGCAATACCAGCGTCGCCGACAATCCGATATCTGTTGGCGGCTAGTTGGCTTTATCCACCAATACTATATTTATAACTCTTGATGTTTTCACAACAGTTCCGGGTAACAAAAGTAGAAACTATTAAATTCAATTTAATATTTCGTTTATCATAATTTAATTGCATTGATCGAAAAAAGAGAAATATAAACTACAATACAATACATAGACAAAAGAAATAATGGCAAGTTATCTTGGCTTAATAGTCTATTCATCTGTACTAGTTTCGTAGAAATTAAAACTGCGTGCAGAACTAATGAGCTCGCTCTGTGTACATGACAACGCATAAATCCCGTGTAATAAACGCAGCCAGCGTTAAATAGGGCCGAGTCACTCAAATTGTCCACAATGCGATTATTCCATTACTCGTACTACGAAGCCGGGCGACCGCAGCTCGCAGTGCGGGCCACGTGCGCCGTGCTTCACCGAAGCTCTGACAAACATCTACGCCGTGTAGAGCGCAACTAATGACCTCTGATTAGTGAGACTGGCTCCACGTAAACCGATGAGCTTTGTAAACATTGTTATTCAATGTACGGCGCTTAGCTTATGTATTATTTAGTCTTCGAAATAATTCTGTATTATTCTTAGTATAGATATCTTTCACTTTTTTAGTTGGATGTAATGGTAATCTAGTGGGTACTTACCTGTATATTGGGAATCTGGTAAAGAGAGAGTTCAGTAATTAGATATTTTTGAAATTATCTAGCCTAGTTCCCCTCTAATTTAGCAGCTCAGGTGGCAATCGCTTTCGTAAAAACGAATGTTTGTGCAATTCTTGGGATTTGGGATTAAGTTGCCTAGCGGATCCCATGGAATATGATGATGAGAATTGCCCTAACGACAATACTGTCAATACAAAATAATGGGTATCCATAGAATCATGGAACAAATGAAAATACTTTAAGAAAAAAAAATATTTTCATCATTAGTTAATAGAGGACATAATACCTTAATTTTGAACTAAATTAGGTGACATTTACCTACGCTAGAAAAAGTAACGAAGACCTAGAGTGCCCTAAGCCACTTTTTCATAATTTCTTGAACAAATTACATCTTTTTCAACGTATATGTAATGTATGTATGTATTCATACCTATGTTTAATTACAATTGGAGAAGCATTAACTCTCTAAAAACTTCATATTGCGGTAAACATTAATTAAAACGTGACTTGAGTAAGTATCCAATGAAATTGGAAGTGCTTGCCTACTTTTGCAATAGGATTATAAGGATATAAAACACCGTCTGGAACTGAAAAGGTTCCCGCAACTACAAGTTTCCAAGCTCACCCTATTTTACAAATCTTCATTTGACGCTATAACACAACATAATTGTGTAAGCTGATATTTTTTCCACTGGCATTTGCATTTTATGACGAGGGGAAGCACCCATTTCTCGAGAGATACATTGTATTTTGATATTCTAGAGAATTTATCAGATTTTAAGGCTCGCGTGCCTAGCCTCAAATATTTAATTAATAGATATTAAAAAATAACGGCAGACGGTCGTCGCTTTAATAAATTACTTTAATAACATATAAAGAAAAGAACTGCCGGCTAAAATAAAAATATACCCATGGCAACCGACTTCCATAAGTCCAATCTGGAGATGATGCTTACCGATAGGTCGAGGCGCCTTAAAAATCCAAATTAGTGTCAATAATTTTTCTAGGAGTTGTACCTACAGACTTTTCTAACGGAATCCGTTAAAGTTTTTCAGTGATTATCAGCTGTAAACTTAAAATTAACAAATGTTTTTCTCTTGTCTCCAGCCTGTCGTCGACACGTCGCCCTGCCGCGCTGAGCGCGTATGGCACGCGCAGCGTCCTGGCGCGCGCCCTCGACGTGTGGGAGCAGGCCTCACGACTCACCTTCACGGAAATCAACTCGGACGACGCTGACATTGTCGTGTCCTTTGCTAGGTAAGTGTTCTATATATTCGCAGCGATTAATACTAATCTAAATCAAAGTATAGGTACCTGCGACATATTTTGTAAATAAAATATTCACGTCTCAACTCTCACCGTAACGTAATGAAAATCAGGAATAAAAGACACATAACAACCACTCTTAAAAAAGTAACACTTATCAGGAACTATTTCGGATCTCTTATTGCAAAAAAAAACATTTTCAAACTTTTTTTCCGAAGTATTTGACCAAAATTAGAGCAATCTAGCATGAAATCCACACCATCTACTTAACCTAACTAATTAACCTGCAATTATCCATCTTTTAATATGTGTTATTAATATATTTCGTCTGTTGATAATATTTTGAGCTATCCAACAGAGACTGCACTTAAACGTTTTAATTTAACAATAACACTTCCTGGGTTCAATTAACGTTCGTAATACGTCATTTAATGCGGTAGAGTGACCATGATTAAATTACAGATCAGAGCGAGCAGAAAGTGGTCGGCCGCTCCGACTGGCCGATGCGATAGTGCACTGCATATCTAATAAACCGCAGTGGATCTGTGCTGAACCATACCCCTACAGTACTATAGTTCAAATGATTCGCATAGAAAATGAATAATAGTTATTTGTTTTACAAGGGGGCAAAGTTGTTGTTCAACCGCTCATGCTTATATTGATACCCGAGCAAACGACAAATATCAAAATTAAACCACGAGCGTAGCAAGTGATTCGAAATGTTGAGCGTTTCAAGGGTTTGAAGGCAAGAGGGTTAAACAATTTTTGCTACTGAGACAAATAATTTCACCACACCAACGCGAGGAAAATACTAAGTATACGTAAAATATCAAATAAAATCAAACCAAATCAAATCCAAATGGCGTTATTAAATATTTATCATTCAAAATCATCAGTTAAATGTCAATTCTACCCACCAACATAAGGGAACAAATTAAAATTCGTATCAGATTACTTTGCCCGACATGTGGATAAAATGCAACGTTCTCGTCAGTTTTAGAATAATCAAGAGAGCCTGTACTATGTGGTGTGGTGATATTATGAGGTAATCTAGCACAAATTAATGTATCCGTACAGTATATTTTATTATAAATAACACATGCTAAAATAAATAAAGCAAAGAGCGTGTCGTGCTTATTATATGTAGAAATATTTTTCATGCCGTTATTATTTCCGAATTAAACACTCTAATTTTCATTTCGAATACGAGGAAAGTAAAATACATGTGTTTAAAAAATATGGCTTAAAGTAAGTACTTTTATAATATTTCTTGAGGGTACTTTCAATTAACAATTTAGGTAAAAGTATCGTGATTTATGGAATGAGGAGTTATACAACAAGTTGGACAACAAGTCCATATAAAACCTAATTTTAATTACTTATCGTAAAAAAAATAAAAGAACATACTCGGAAAGTAAAATACTCTATACCAACAACGTATCATGTTTCTGCACACTTTATAGAACAACAACGACCCACTTTCAGAACATGAGAAATTAAAAATAGCAATATTTTGTATAATAAATATATGTCTCATACTTACGTCATAAAATTGTTTTATTTTTATTACCCATAACCAAAAATCTATTACAAAACAACAACAACCTATCAAAAGCAATCTAATCCTAAACGGATAGTGACACTTGCCGATTGTTACCGGTGTCGTGCTGAAAGGATTAGGCTAAAGATGTGTCAATGGCATCCGTAATTGGATACACCTCGCGTCCAAGGCTTAAGAGGCAGATTATGCCGGGCCCCGACACCAGATGGAGCTCCTGTTAAAATTTGGACGGTGACGCATCATTTTCAATTCAGTGCGTGGGATGTTTCGCTCGGCACTCTATTCAGTTTCGTTGAAATGTACGTGACTCGCAAAATCCGCTTTCGGTCTTATCTATTGGAAAAACGTGCACGTGTAAATAATAATTAAAACAAGGTTACATTTATACAACAAATGAAACAGTGTTAAAATTACGGCACGTAGCTTTTTTTAAGGAATGTTTTGAGGCTTTTCTTTTTCGATCGATAGTTGAAATTTGACATATCAGTCTATAATTTTTAAGTCTATTTATAATTTTAACAAAAATCTTTAATAAACAAAAGCTTAATTTGCTGAGACTTAAAAGTAAATTTTAATGTATTATTTTTCCATAACTTTGCTTTTCAAATAAGTATATAAGTCTACTTTTGTGTAAAAAAATATTAATTTTTTTGTATATCATGTGTACATTGTGCAACGAGGGGTGTAAGTGAAATTTTGGAAGCGAGGGAATTAAAGACCCAAGTTTGCAATATTCTTACCCCCGGAGTTACACACAATGTTTTTCATCACACTTGTGAAGAAAAAACTAAATATTAAACGGATTTTTTCTTAAATACGGTGACATATCAAACATTCGTCAAATCAAACATCGAAGGCACGGACTTATTCGGCATTCAGCCACGATTAAAAATTATGTATAAATATTTTGAACGGCTATTAAATGAATAAAATTAAATATTTTTAAACATACACAAATACATTAAATTATTAACGGCAGTAATTTTAAAGTAAAACTCATTTGCGTTACTTAGTTTGTATAAATTAGTGACATATTTTAAAAAAAAAGTTATAAATCCCTAGAGAATTATAGGTTATTTTTTCACAATCCATATCTCCCGCGGGAACAATATAGGCCTTTGTCCTTCAGTACACCTGCATGAAGGTCTTATACCTTTTTCGAGCAAGTGTAATGAAAAAAAAATATCGATCTAAGTATACTAAAGCGATAATGAGAGCGCGCGATTAGAGTTCGCCCGCGCTCTAAGCCCTGACAAATGACGGAGCGTCCCCGACAGCGGTCGCATATCGAATGAGCGACGGCCAAAGTTTCGCTTATTAAATCGCCGTAGACGACGATATGAGAAAGTCGAGCGACAAAAAGCACCGCGCGGACATATTGCGACCGCCATATTGCGGCCAGCTTCAAAACTTGCAGCGCTAACTTCACTGTGGTCTTGCATATTTTTCCTTTTTTTCTACTGTATCGAAAACGTGAAGCTCTTGATAAGTTGTGGTCACGTGCTAAGTTTATAATTATTAGTTAGCCACCTTAGAACCGACTTTAGTGAACCGCTCTTAATCAAATTCACCCTTTAAAGTTTAAACGTAGCTAAACAGATATATACTCACAATACAGTCGAATATAAAAACGAAATAAAACTATACAAATAACTTTAGGCAGGGGATACTTTCCTCAGTTAAACTCTCTTTCCAAATGTTAATTGGCATTCTCCACGGCCTCGGAAAGCGTAGTAACGCCGCTACGCACGGGCCGCAGGTGCTACGCCACACGTAGCCCTCGTAGCAACTCTCACTGATGCTCGTACAATCACAGCACAATAAAACATAATAATTGACAGTACTTCACTCGAGAGTGACGAAAAATCGGCTAAGTGCGTGTCAGACCACGCATAATAGAAGGTTCCGAACCTTCATACAATACCAAACGCCAAAATAGTTTTAGTGGAAAGTTTTTATAAAGCATATTTTTTTCGCTTTCAGAGCGAATATTTCTAAAATTATTCACTGAATTAAACAGATGGACGGACAAAACCAAACTGTAAGGATTCCGGTATTTTCCATTTTGACTCGGGACACTATATAAAGGGGTAGTTTATTTTAGAAATTTCCACTTAAAGCCTCTAATTTACATTTCTCGTAATTTAACAAAAACTAAGTCATATCATATACAGTTTTTAGTCGATAACTGGACTGTGCGATATGTCGTCAGTGTTGTATACTTCTAATAATTGTTATTGTTATACCCATAATTTGGGCGTTTATATTAGTCCATCGAGTATGCCAACGCGACTGCTTCATAAACCGATTCTACAAAAATTAAGGTGTTTCTACAATATTGTTAAAAGGATTGATAACCGCGGACACGTGGATTATCGCCTCCATACATTATTGACGCGACGCGTAAATGCGACTCTTTACCTGCCATGGATTTTACTCAGCCGTTAACTTATACTACACACTATAAAACTTCCGCGTGCGATATTCAGGAGCTTCCAATAGCTACTCAGATATGTACCCTGCTGCGCTCGATACATACCTGTGTGCGTTTTAGATTCATGTACAGTCAGCATCAAAAGTAGCGAATCAAACAAGGTCTCAAAAGTATCTACCATTCTGTAACAGCTTAACAAAATGTGGTGGTTCTATATGTAGAACAATGAAGACGTTAAAAGATATACTTTTGAACGTAAATTTTATGGATTTATCAATATTTGGAAAAGTTATCCGGAATATCAGATACTTTTGGAGCGTTGTTTCATCCGCTACTATTGATGCTGAACCTACCTACAATAAAACATGGTAGAATTTGGTACACATAATTCAAATAAATTAAATTATTTATGTACTACTTAAAAAAAATATAAAAAAGTATCGGTTTACAGATTGTCTAAATATCGATCATAATTTTATTACTTTGAATGTACACAAGTGTACAAACTAAAACTGCTATTTTTCTTTTTTTATTACCAAATAATGGTAGCAAAATTATTTATGTATTAAATATAGTTTTCATAGGTTACTTCACTTACACACGGTGTTTTTTAAAAGTCCCCTTTTTATTTTAAATTAAAAAATATATTCAAGGCTGCGTTTTTTTACCTTAAATTAAGTAATTTCTCAAAAAAACTGATATTCTCATTAACTCCATTTTGGAGATAATTAATGATTTATTATTATCTGATAAGGCCACTACGAGCGTGTGCGCTTGCCTTTTGGGCCTGTTGACATATGAAAATGAAAATGTTTTGAAAATGTTTTATTTGTTAATAATACAGGGTTCAATTGTAAAGGTTGATTAGTTTTCAATTGTGAACAAAAAATCATTTCACACGAACTGCATTTAATCGAACTAAAAGAACATTGATTGATGTAACATAATTCTTTAACAAGGTGCTATATCAATTTCGGCCGCATAACATCCATACAGCAGTCCATCATCACTGCATCGGCCGCGGATCGCGCCGACACAGCGCATGACCATTATATGCGTCTAGGAGATTTATTGGTCTCATAAACTGTAATATTACCCAAGTAATAAAGGATACGTACAACTTAACTGCGTTCTCCAACTCGCTGGTGATGTAAGTGCAATTACTGCTATAGCGAGTACTCACCGAGACTATAGCAATAATGGCAATAAATCAACGCGCGACTGTATATGTGCAGTACTAGTACATACAAAAGTAGACCCCGTTTTCCTCTCTAATGGAAAATACTTTTACCCAATTTGGTGTATATTAATAAGTTAACCATACCTATGTCGTTCCCTCTTCCATAATGGGAACTACGTTTGTAAAGGAGAATAAGCTGTCCTCCATTATCCTCTTAAGTACCTACTATAATTGACACAGTGTAAATTATGTGTGTTAGTATCTAAACTTTACATACACACAAATATTTACGGAAGATAGGTGTTGGTTAGTGTTAGTTAGTGCTTCTGGGCATTTTCCGCAAGTCGACAACCATTGTGCCTATTTTGCGTGAAACGAGGTAGCGAGCGCTACTCTTACCACCCCAGCTCCTCCACGAAGCCTAGCAATGAATGTTTTTAGGTTTCTAACTGACTCTTTTAGTGTGCACGGAGTTCTTGTGTGAAAGGAGGTCTTATTATTATTACCCCAAGATGATTTCTAGCACTCACCATTAGGATCAAACAAAAACTTTCTAAGATGGATGCATCTGATCAGTTCCTTAGCTTCTCATTGATTAAAGGGTGCAATGTGCTTATTTTATCGATGGAAGCTACATATTTAAATAACTTTAAATAATAAAAAAGAAAATATTTTTTGCCTTGGGTAGGTATTTGTAGACGAGCTAAATTTCTTATAGCTACGCCTGAATTAACCCCAAAGGCCGCTAGTCTTGAAATTCTATCAATAAGGTACATATTATCATTCTTGAAGAGAATCGAACGTCTATACAGGCGTTTCATGCTCGGAACGCCTGAGTGCAACATTATTCACCCCATCGTATACACCTGATAGCACAACTTCCGCACAAAACTCGATACTCTGGCTTGGTTAACATGACGTGAATTATACACAGACTGGTCTTTTCGTTGTTTTGCGTCGCTAAAAATGATTAGATGGGTAGTGGAGTGTCGCGCCGCGCCCCCGGGACGCAAGTTTGATTGCTCCAGCGCCATCGGCTAACTGTTGTTTGTAGGGAAATGAATATATTACTACTCCACCATTTGTTTTCTGCCGATGAAACTTAGTGTAGTCACTTTAATAAAACACAATCCTATTCCATCATTTTTAATTCGTTTAAGGCTTAAGGTGACAGTCCATTTCCAACTGCAGCTGCACTACCGTTGCGATTACTATTTGGCTTCTGCCTGTTAACTGCGGCTCCGCAGGTATAAAACATCTCCATAGTTCCTTTCGTAGTGTCTCTCTTTTATCTGGGAATATGAGTGAGAACGGTATAACCCAGTTCCGACCTTTTCCGTATTGCGTACCTAAATGTATATAGCGTATACCTACATCTATAGATACATGTGGTAGTATAGAAGTAAATAGAAAGAAACAGGAGACAGCCTTCCCTCTTATTTTGCACGCTTTCCCTCTCTCTCGCGCTCCCAGGCACTTCCACAAGGACGTCTCGAAAGCGTAAGGCTTTGTACACAGCAGAGGTTGCAGAGCAGGTTCTCCGAGACGCTCATCAACAGTTTTGGAGTATTTCGAGTAATTGGAGTATTTGGAGTCTTTGAAGTTTCTCGAGTAATTTTAGTGTGTAAGCGCTTGATACACATAATAATTGAAAAAATCGGAGCGCGTTTTAGGAAAATGTGCGATTTGAAGTGCGCTATGTGTACTCTGCCTAAAGATTTCAAATAACGTACAAAGCGCCTCTACCATCGCCCGTTTTAATAGGGAGAATCCCTCGCAGCTGCTCCTGTACAGTAAGAATTTGGTTAGTTTATTCAATTCAATTCAATTCAATTTATTTATTGCAATCATGTTCATTGTATACAGATGTTATATAAACTACAGTCAGTACATGATACCCTGTTAGGGCACAGCAATTTTCTTATGTACTAAATTAACAACTACGACAATGTGTATTTACTTAAACATTAGATGGCCTAAAATGTATTGTTTAAATATTAACTAATCGATATTATTTCATCCTCTAAGTTATCATTTAAATATTCATTCAATGAGTAATAACATTTTTTTAATAAAACAGACTTTATGATTTTAATAAATGTTTTATCACTTTCTAAATTTTTTATGGCATCAGGCAGTTTATTATATATTTTTATGGCCATGACATAAGTGCTGTTGGAATGCTTTTTTATTCTAGAGGCCGGTAGTAATAGTTTGTTTTGGTGTAGTATAAACAAAATAATAATAATAAACCTATAAAGAATCACAATAATAACATGCAATACCCGCTTCCCCTTGATTACGTCCATTTCAAACCGTTATAAAGTTAAATATCAGTGAGCAAAGTGTCTGCCAAATGTTTTTTCGTATCCACGGAGTCGTAATGAATCGAATGGGGGCAATGAGAACCGTGTGCAAATGACTTAGTAGAGTTTTTTTTTCAAACACTTTTACAACTCCGTCCCATGATAATGCAGAGCCCTGAATGTCTGCCTCCTCGATTTTCTTCGTTTCCAAGATATTTGTGACCATGAACCCCAGAGGCAGACGTGTGCAAATAATTTGATACCCCTTTTTTTTTAACAACTTTAATCGGCTGTAACGCGAAAACGCAGCGACGTAGGACCATTATTGACGGGACCAAATCGATTCGTACTGACGTAAACTGCAATCTACCTCGATGTGAAACGTGTGCAAATCATATACCGAAATGCTCGCCACCTCCCTAACTATTACTGCAGCGGCCGACTGCTGCTGCTTGCGGCGTGCAGTCGCGGCAGCGTTCGTCAGTTGACTGTCAAAGTCAATGAATAATGTCACTGTCAGACGTATAAATAAAATTACTAATTTACTTATTTGTATTTTTTACGAGAAGAAGTAAGTGACGATAATGCTACATGGTACACGAAAACGAAAAACAGTTTGCCTTTCTACAAAAGTCACATTCAGTCGAAGGCAGCTACGCAATATTATTAAAAAAACAGATATTGTTGGTGATCGTTTGTTTGCCGATTAAATGAATAACAATTTAACTTCAAATTGAAGAAATACAACCAAATTACTCGAATTAAATGAATGCAGAGGAGAAATATTTCTTCACTTAAGGTAAGTTAACATTTTGAAATTATCTTCCCTATCCTCTTGACTAAATGCGTGACCACCGCACACAGCAACCCGACGAGAGCGGGACTCATGTTGCTCGTGATGGATACGGTATGCGCACTTGATCCACTTGCATCACGTGATCCAGCCAAATCCAGCCGGTGGTCTGCACGTTTTTGGTGGCCTAGTACCGCCTGAATGTAGAAGTCTGCGATAAACGTCCCCTCAAAAAGCTAGGTAGGCTCTTTTATCCCGGGTTTACTTTATTTTTGCAAAGGGATTCGTGGGTTTCGGAGATGGCGATGCGACAAAATAAATTCTCCAATGCAGTCGTTCAGTGTTAGCAAAATATTACAGATTTATCTTTCTGAGTTTTCATATTAAACCAATCTTTCATTAGTTACCTAAAAGTAAAGAATAAACGAATAAATTGATTTGTAAGAGCTATAATTACGCAATTTACACTTAATATTGTCCAGTTTCCTATTTCAAACTAAAGCACAAATTTAAATCTTATAATCGCTCTTGTGTTGCAGCCTGCAGGTGTCCATGGGCGACGGCACTCGTGGTCGTGGCAGATACAGTTTATGACTAGACCATATAAAACTTGATGGGCGAGACAAGAAATCCTTTATGAAGAAAGCTATTTACGTTAGCCAAGGGGCTGATAGAAAGAATATTTAATAAATTAATTGGAATAATAAATATTTTCCTCGTGATGGTGTGATAAAATAAATTCGTGTTGCGCTCTGTAGCAAAGTTTGTTTAACCCTCATGCCTTGAAGTCCCCGCAACTGTCAATACAATTTTATTTTAAAACCGCTGTCGCTTCTCTTGTGGTTCAATTTTGTAATTTTTCTTACGTTTGAGTACCTACCATGTGTGTGTAGCTACCATGAGGTGTTAAACAACAACTTTGCCTTTTGTATTTCTAGGTAATACAACTGAATTATTGCTTCTTTTATCTCAGAAATTTGAAATGACAAAGTGAGAAAGTGTCACGATATTATACACCGTGGGCTGGTAAAACCTGATAGATTTAAAGTTGTATTCTTAATCGCATTTAGAGGCTAAAATATCATACAAATTTTCTGTAATCGGTCTTCTTTCAGAGATAATGGCAATTCTTGCGAAAATTTGTTTCTGCAATAACTTTGTGAAAAACGCCTTTTTCGCTGCGGCGCTGCCTCTATGTGACTTGGTTTAGTCATACCTTCTGACAAACATTACTCAACTAAAAAGAACACTCGCAATTTTGATCTATAGATGAATTAAGAAAACTTTACTTCTTCGTTGTAATGTTTTTTTTTTCGCCAAGATGTAGAAAGAAATAACGTGCTGTGTGCAGAAAATGTCTTTTAAATCGGCTAAAAGAAAAAACAAAATTTTTTTTCCGAATTTTACTAAACATTTTTTGACCCTCAGGAATGCGTGGTTAAGATCTGTCGGATTTTACCAACCCACGGTGTATATTATATGATATTACGACACTTTCACATTTTATCACGCCAAATTCACTGTGCCGCGGTACTGTCAGCGAGAATTCAGTAATTAATCCTGTTAAATATAAGCATCACTGAAACTCCTAAGCACGCCTCCAACTTCAGAAGTGATACATGCGCGTTGCCGACCCTTTAAAAACCTGTACACTTCTTTTTTCAAGAACCCCTACTGTAGACCTTCAGAAAAACCTCGGCAGGGAGCTCATACTAAAGCCGGAGCGCCCGCGGGAGGAAATTCCTCTTAAGCCGCACAGTGCGCGACCATTGTTGCCACTAAAAAATGTAATCTACTATGGTTTCGTAGTATCCTAACACAAATATAGAGGATACAGAGTAAGCTATTTCATTCGAAACATTTTCTCAGTCAAAATCTGGAAAAAGAGAGAAAGAGGAAAGAGAGAGGAAATTGCATACGACCACTCCGTTCAGTCTTAGAATCATCATAGAAATATTATGTTGGCACATTTTTATGCTATGTGTACATGATTGTACGATAATGGTTAGTATACCTACATCGATCTTATTCTAACACATAAGTGCGTCCTGTAATTTAGTAGTAGTAGTAGTAAAACTTTTTATTGTACAAAAATGAACACAAAACAGGAAAAAAAACACTCATCATTAATACAAAGGCGAACTAGTTTTCCAGTTTTTTCACTATTATTAGTTTGTAAATAATTTATATATACATACATACATAGCTACTATCTACTTATTGCCTACCATGAAAATCTTAATTTGAAAATCGTATATTTGCCTCTCTATCGTTCTTGCCCTTTCAAGCTTATAGCTGTTCTCGGAAAACTACGAAAAAAGGAAAGAACTGTTTATTTAATGAATTTATCAGGAAACATTAAAAAAAACAATAAGAGCAACGCCAAGATACAGAGGAACTATCGCGAAACACAGAAACTATCGGGGTTGTTTATCCGCGGGTGTAATAAACTCCTTATATTGTAGTTGTTATATCCTCTTTGCTTAGAGCTACTAATATCTGTGACCAAAGACATTTCTGTAAAGATTTGACGTGCGGTTCGCAGTTGCGGTCGTATGTACACCAAACACTAAAAATCACCATGCTACGTGCAGTCGGTCTTGTCATCATTTTACTATGGAATTTGACAATAACACTGACGCATTCAGGCCGCTGCAGTAATGTCGGAGCAGTAGTGCAGCTGCGGTCGGAAATACGTTAAAATTACCATATTACGTGCAGTCGGTACCGTCATTGATTTTACTATGGAAATTGACAATAACACCGACGCGTTCAGGCCGCTGCAGTAATGTCGGAGCAGTAGTGCAGCTGCGGTCAGAAATGGACTGTCACCTTTATGTAGACGGCGCGCGAACTCGCATGCAAGTAGTTTAGATATATAGAGATTCATTCAATTCATCCAACCGATAAAATACCGTGATCCAATGAAACTCGTATGCGAGTTTTCGCACTGTCTAAATGAGCCGTTAAACTCGAGAAGTTTCCGCTAAATTAGATTCTTAGTTTGATCGGTCGGTACGGGACCTAAATTACCTTTTTCTTAACTTTTTTATGTTCATCACTTTATCTAATCTTGGTTACCTAACCAAGATTTAGGTACCTATATCGTCAGTTAATCATATCTGTTTCCCTTCGTACGCTCTTCTTCTCTTCATCTTATGCAAAACATCACTATATGTAAATGCTATACACGGTGTATCACGAGAAACCCGAAAGATTTTAACCACGCAATTCTGAGGCCAAAAGAAGGAAAAAAAAAATTATTTAGGCCAATTTTTTTTTTCGTTTGATTTTTTTTTAATATAAAAACAAATGTTATTAATAAACTTGTCACTTGAAATGAATTTTGAGTCTTTAAATATGATCAGAATAACACTATTAAAATCTTTCGAGTTTCTTGTGAAACATCGTGTATATACCAACATAAAAGTACGATTACTTATTTGATCGATGTTGTTCAGAAGACAGTAAATATTTGACCAAAGTGTCGGATAGAAATGGTAATTAGACCTTTTTTACAATTCCAAAATCTTTGCAAGAGGTAGCTGGAAATTTAATTCTATGTGACCCGGGTGTTTTTATTTTCAGAGGCCAGCATGGCGATGCGTACGCGTTTGACGGGCGCGGCTCTATCCTGGCGCACGCGTTCTTCCCGGGCAGCGGCCACGGCGGCGACGCGCACTTCGACGACGACGAGCTGTGGCTGCTGCAGCCCAAGAACGAGGATGAAGAAGGTAGTTGTACAAAATAAATACCTACTCGTAGTTGTATTAAGACCAAAGATACATGGATTGAGTAAGATGCGTGAAATCTAAGACAATTTCGGGCTTCGAATTTGACAGGTAAACGAGATGGCTGCATAAATTTTGCGTACGGAAGGAAGGTAAGGAATGGAATCTCCATATACCAAAAAGAGTTATCAAAAAACCTTAAATAGGTGGCGCTACAATACCTAGAATACTTGAAAAAAACCAAATCATAGACAGCGCACTTCACTCCGTAAATAACGCCTAGGTTCTTAGCTACTCTAGCGCTACTCTGGAGAGATTAGGAACTATTATTTATAGCTGACCACTGGACACTTTTGCATAAGTTCTGCCTATGGAGATTGCGTTCCTTAACTCTACCTTCCATAATTTTGCGTAAGTCTGATTGTCAAAAGTTGACGTTTGACAATTCAGTGACCGAGAAACATATGACGCAGTACTGTGCCTTCTGGATTGGATGTCTGGATGGGACGGGATGTCAAAATAAGGAGCACGTTTTTAGGGTTCCGTAGCCAAATGGCAAAAAACGGAACCCTTATAGATTCGTCATGTCCGTCTGTCTGTCCGATTATGTCACAGCCACTTTTTTCCGAAACTGTAAGAGCTATACTGTTCAAACTTAGTAAGTGGATGTATTCTAGGAGCCGCATTAAGATGTTCACACAAAAATAGAAAAAAAAACAATAAATTTTGGGGGTTCCCCATACTTCAAAAAATCTTTTTTCGTCAAACCCATACGTGTGGGGTATCTATGGATAGGTCTTCAAAAATGATATTGAGGTTTCTAATATAATTTTTTTCTAAAATGAATAGTTTGCGCGAGAGACACTCCCAAAGTAGTAAAATGTGTGTCCCCCCCCCCCCCCCCTTAACTTCTAAAATAACAGAATGAAAAAACAAAAAAAAATATATGATATACATTGTCATGCAAACTTCCACCGAAAATTGGTTTGAACGAGATCTAGTAAGTAGTTTTTTTAATACGTCATAAAATTTTAAAAAAAATTTTTGGTCATCAAACCCATACGTGTGGGGTATCTATGGATAGGTCCTTAAAAATGATATTGAGGTTTCTAATATTATTTTTTTCTAAACTGAATAGTTTGCGCGAGAGACACTTCCGAAGTGAAAAAATCTCCCCCCTCCCCCCCTGTAACTTCTAAAATAACAGAATGAAAAATCTAAAAAAAATATATGATATACATTACCATGCAAACTTCCACCGAAAATTGGTTTGAACGAGATCTAGTGAGTAGTTTTTTTTTAATACGTCATAAAATTTTAAAAAATATGTTTTTTTCATCAAACCCTTACGTGTGGGGTATCTATGGATAGGTCTTCAAAAATGATATTTAGGTTCCTAATATCATTTTTTTCTAAACTGAATAGTTTGCGCGAGAGACACTTCCAAAGTGAAAAAATGTGTGTGTCCCCCCCCCCCCCTGTAACTTCTAAAATTACAGAATGAAAAATCTAAAAAAATATATATGATATACATTACTATGCAAACTTCCACCGAAAATTGGTTTGAACGAGATCTAGTTAGTAGTTTTTTTAATAAGTCATAACATAAAAATATATTTTTTTTTTCATCAAACCCATACGTGTGGGGTATCTACGGATAGGTCTTCAAAAATGATATTGAGGCTTCTAATATCATTTTTTTTCTAAACTGAATAGTTTGCGCGAGAGACACTTCCAAAGTGGTAAAATGTGTGTCCAAAGTGGTAAAATGTTGAACGAGATCTAGTAAGTAGATTTTTTTTAATACGTCATAAATGGTACGGAACCCTGCATGCGCGAGTCCGACTCGCACTTGGCCGCTTTTTTTCTTAGACTTTACCTCTATTAAAATCAATTCTCTTCTCTCTTGATTAAGACACAAAGCTCTAAAGACTAAATAGAATGTATGTAACAGCAATAGATAATCTCAAGCTGAACATTTTCCAGTAAATGTCTGAATTATTTTACTTACGAGTATACCTAGTCCTTAGCCGCACTATCCCAGCGAACTTCCGGCCGGAAGGTACCGAATCATCGGCTCATTTGAGTATACTTAGGTCTACCCATACAAATACCTCATAAGTGATATATGCATGCAAAATCCACAAAATCATATTATAGCGTCAAACACATTTTTACATAGCAATGTTTAGTAATTCCGCTGGCTCGCGACTATTAACAACTGCTTCAGGCGCAACAACCCGCCCTTAAGAGGCTGTCAACACCCAATGTCCTTGAAATTGATGTTACTTAAACAGTTTTTTAAGAAAGGCTATTTGTTTTAGTCAAGTAAGAAAAATATATGTTCATATTAATTATATTTCAAAGACCGTGGTTGTACTCGATACATGATTGAACGAAATCGGCTCGATAGAAAATAATTGCAAAGATTGGTCTTAAAATCACAATTAAACGGTTTTATGTCTTTATTGTTTTGACTTATGGGTCTGCAATTAAAATCACAATTTCAAAACATTTATATCTAAACCGTGGTTGAGTAAAATATTACACTAATAATCCACTTTTTTTATTTAAATATTTTTCTTATTATTCCCTTGCCCAGGCCCAGTAACATGCGACAGTGCTATCTCATTTACTCCGATACAAATAGACAGTGTGCGCGCTTTAGGTATTGACAGGCTCTTAAACAGAATTTAATCATTACTTACATAAAAAAGTAGGCACAGCAAGCAGCCACGAAAGTTTCACTTAATTAGAATTGCGCCAGTAGTTCCATGAAAAGTTAACACATTGTAACGTTCGGAAATGAGAATGTCGCGGTCAGCGATGTTTGACATGCAAATGGCGGGGCGAGTTGGCGAGCGCTAGTTCGCACCTTCGCGTTTACACAATACGTACTATGGAGCCTACCCTAAATAAATGCAACAATATACATATCTAAACGCTGGAGATAGCTACCTACCTACTTACGTCGTGGGTTTACCAGAAATATATACTTGAAACCACACAGTTCAAAATCTAGTTCCACCAATGATTAAGCTATTGTGAAAATCTGATACTAAGTGTAATGCTATGGAGTATAAAATTAGTTCCAGTTTCAACTCGTCCACTGTTGCCATGTTATTACTGAAATATTTTAATACATGTTACTCCGACAGCAGTGAACAAGTTTCTGCCACAGGGAATACCTTAGCATAAATCGATACTCTATTTACTAGTTTTCTCATCTATACGACCCTTAACACGTCATACTAATTTACTCCGAACCTCAGAGCGATCAAATATTGTAGCAACGTATAATAGTCCGAGCGAGTTTCCTACTGGTTTCCTACTATTACCGTTTTTGATCACGCTTTGTCGCAGAGCGCCGTTTCAACGTCTAAATATAAATGTCGAAATTTGAACGCCACGCCTATTTTAGATAGGTAGATTACAATAGAATGTTAATTCACTGGACACTGCAAACACCACCCAGCAGGCGGCGCAGCCGCGCAAACATGCGTTCTGCGATTACCATGTGCGTACTGAACAACGGCCAGCGCCGGATTGTGTCCGCCCACCCATGTGGAAATATCCACCTCTGGCTCGCGTTTGCTGAACTTGACATTTTAGCCAGACAGGTAGCCCGCGTCGATTCGTTAAAATTTCAACGGTGTAATGCATTTTTTGCATTCGATTTAACCCTTTGAACGCTAAAGCTTTTATCAATTTTCGCTCAACACCTACGAGAAAAATACTTACTTATATTTTATATATTTGTTCTTCGAAGTCACATGTCGGTAGTTGAGAATTGTGCACCCACCCTAGATTATTAATAAACAGTCTTGAAGTCCAACTCGAGTATCATTGACGCCTACCCTGACATGGCGCAGCCGGAAATTATTTAAATGGTTCAAACAAAGATAAAATAGTATAAAAAGTTAAAATATTTAATTAACAGGACTCAGTTGTTTATATACTAATATGGAAACAGTGCTTACGCCTCCGTTACCGTTTACTTATGATCAAAGTTTATTGAACATTACTACGGGCAGTTTAAGTGATAGTTGGAAAAAATGGAGTAAGGGATTTACAATATATTTCGACGCGTGTGAACTTTCTAAAAAAACATCGGCCATACAAATAAATATATTGCTTCATATAGTGGGTGAACAGTGCAGGGAATTGTATGAACAACTAAATGTGAAGTGTACTACGGTAGAACAGGTTTTGGACGAATTTAAAAAATATTTTGATCAAAAGAAAAACTTAACGGTTGAGAGGCATCGATTTTTTACGCGAAATCAGGCAGAAAGTGAAACAATTGAACAATATGTGTTTGATTTAAAGAAATTATCAACTTCATGTGAGTTTGGAACTTTATGTGATTCCTTAATTAAGGATAGGTTGATATGTGGCATCGCGAGCAAAGCTATTCGGGAGAGATTATTACGTGAAGCCGACTTGACTTTAGAACAAGCTATGGAGATTTGTCGAGCGGCTATAGTATCTAAAGTGTATTCGGAAAAAATTGTTGAAGACTCGCGAGAGAAATCGGTACATAACATAACGACGGGTGACAACAACAATTCATTGCAAGATAATAATGTATGGCAAATATCACAAAGAGGAGGTTACGGTCGTGGCCGTGGACGGTTCGCGGGGTCGCGAGGCGGCCGCGGCGCCGCCGCTGGGCGCGGCGCGGGAGCTTGGAGCAGGAGCGGTTGGCGCGCGCAGGACTCGACCGTGTCGGCGCGAGCGGCGGCTGGCGCGGGCGGGAGCGCCGCTGGTGCTCGTAGTGCGGCGCATAACGTGTATAATAACAGTACTCGTTGTTGTAACAAATGTGGTACAACGCACGGAAACTATGCGTGCCCAGCGTATGGGAAACGTTGTTTACGGTGTTCGCGCATGAATCACTTTTCGCGTATGTGTGGCGTATATCAAATTGAGGAGTCGGACCAACAGGTAATATATTGTCTTAATAATGAGATAGATGAATGGTCGATTGTTTTAAATATTAATAGCCATAATTTAAGGTTTAAACTTGATACGGGAGCCGAAGTTAATGTTTTGCCATTACGCTACTTATCTCAAGTTGGTTTAAGCAAAGAAAATTTAATGGTTACCACGTCGCGGCTTCACGGTTATTCTGGAAAGAACTTGGATGTTCTAGGCAAATGTTTTTTGAAAGTGGTATATAAAGATAATGTATATTTTTTGGAATTTAAAGTGGTGGATGTGCCGTCCTCTCCTGTATTAGGTAAATATGATTGCAAGGTAATGAATTTGGTGAAAAGAGTATTTGCAGTGAGTGAAATGGAGCAATTGAACTCTCCGGCTTTTGTTACGGAATATAAAGATGTATTTCAGGGTATAGGTTGTTTGCCTGGTAGTTATAAAATTAGAGTGAATCGCGAATGCAAGCCTGTGGTGCACGCTCCAAGAAAGGTACCAATACCATTGCGAGAAAAACTAAAGGCAAAGTTAGAAGATATGGAGCGACAAGATATCATAGCAAAGGTTGAGGGCCCTACTGATTGGGTCAACAGCATGACTATAGTAAAAAAACCAAATGGAGATCTTAGGATATGTTTAGACCCGAAAGAATTGAATCAAGCTATAAAACGAGAACACTTTAGGTTGCCTACGTTAGACGAAATAGTTTCGAATTTGTCAGGGGCTCAGTATTTTAGCACATTAGATGCTACTAATGGTTTTTGGCAAGTAAAAATAGAAAATAGTGATCTTTGCACTTTTAATACACCGTTTGGGAGATATAAGTTTCTACGTATGCCCTATGGAATATCGTCTGCGTGTGAGGTTTTCCATCGCAAAATATATGAGAATTTTGACGATATCGAAGGAGTTTGTATGTATGTAGATGACATTTTAGTCTTTGCAAAAACGAAATCTGAGCATGATGAGAGGTTGAGACAGGTATTAGAGAGATGTCGTAAAATTAATCTAAAATTAAATTTTGCTAAGTGTAAATTTGGTCTTGAGGAAATTAAATACTTAGGACATAAAATTACGAGGAAAGGTCTATACCCAGATGATAGTCATATCTCGGCTATTATTAATATGCCTAGGCCACAGAACAGTAAGGACGTTGAACGTTTGTTAGGACTAACAACGTACGTGGGTAACTTCATACCTAATCTTTCTAATAAAACCGAACCACCACCGAAATTGGAATGAGAGACATGAAAACACATGGAATATCATAAAAAAATGTTTGTCCGAAAAACCAGTGCTGCAATATTACAGTATGTCTAAGCCCATAAAACTTTCAGTAGATGCGAGTAAGAGTGGCCTGGGATGTGTACTTTTACAAGATGGTCTGCCCGTGTGTTATGCCTCAAAGGCACTTACAAAAACTGAGCAGAGATACGCACAAATAGAGAAAGAGTTATATGCATGCGTATACGCATGTGAGAAGTTTTATGGTTATATTTATGGGCGCTCAGATATAACGATTGAAACTGATCATAAGCCCCTGTTGAGTATAATAAAAAAAACCGATTGTGGATGCCCCACCCAGGTTACAGCGCATGCTATTAAGGCTCCAACCATATTCGTTTCAGCTGGTTTACAAACCAGGCAAGCAGTTGCATATCGCGGACGCGTTATCGCGCGCCTACGAGCCGCCCGCGGCCTCTTCCAGTGATCATCATGACCTGCAAGACGAACTTACAGAGGCGGTGCACACAGTGTGTGCATACAATGAGCTAACTGATACGCACTATTTAATACTACAAAAAGAAACAGATAGTGATAGTGAGATGCAGCTGTTAAGAAAGTATATTAGAAAAGGATGGCCAGAAGAAAAAAAAAGACGTAGAAGATGTTGTGAAGCCGTATTGGCAATACAGAGAGGATTTAACAGAAGGAAATGGATTATTATGGAAAGGATGTCGAATAATAATACCTAAAAAGTTACGCGGTGACATGCTTCAAAAGATACATTATGCGCATTTTGGCCTTGAAAAGTGTTTGTTAAGAGCGCGAGAGTTATTGTTTTGGCCCGAAATAAACAATCAATTAAAAAACTTTATATCAAATTGCCAAGCGTGTTTAACATTTAGAAAAAACAACACAAAAGAAAAACTAATTCCACACGAAGTACCAAAGAGACCATGGTCTAAAATAGGTATTGACATGTTTCATATCAATCGAAAAAATTACTTACTGATTGTCGATTATTATACCAAATACGTGGAGGTACGCGAAATGCGTAGCACACTCTCTCACGCGATAATAGATGAGTTAAAATGTATATTTAGTAGTCACGGAATACCCGAGATAATTATGTCTGACGGAGGACCTCAATTTGTTTCACGTGAATTTAGTAATTTTGCAAATGAATGGCAATTTAATCACGTACGCTCTTCTCCTCACTATGCCCAGTCCAATGGACAATCAGAACGCAGCATTCAGGTAATAAAAAATATTATAAAAAAATGCACCTATACGTCGACCGATTTTCGCCTAGCCTTGCTAGAATATCTTAATACACCAATTAGCGAATACTTACCCTCTCCGGCAGAATTACTTCAAAATAGAAAATTACGTAGCATTCTACCACTACGCGAAACAGTCCTAGATGCGACAGTTAATCACAGCGTTAGGAACAGATTAATTGACCGTCAAAATAAATATAAAATGTATTACGACATGAACGCAAAAAACTTATCTCCCTTAAAAGTAGGGCAAAAAGTAAAGGTAAGGCATGACAATAACAGCATTTGGATAAGCGGTACGGTTAGTAAAATTTTAAGAGATCGGTCATATCAAATATTAATGGGAAACGGTAATAAAATAATACGGAATAGACGTCACATCATACCGGACTCCCCGCACCGTCCGGAAACCGATCCGGAGTATGGGTTCGATTACGACCACATTCTTCCGCCGCAAATGCAATTCACATCAACTTCGGTTCCCAATTCAAATATTATTAATGTAAACACAAACCAAACTGATTCTTATGTAACTCGTTCCGGCAGGACAGTGATACCTCCCAATAGATGGGGCAATTGGAGTACATAACTGGAATTCAAGTATACCTGCCTGTTGGAGACCTGCCTGCCTAATAGGTTGTTAAAATAAGTAAAAGTGAATACTCAAATATACTAAGATAATCGTTTAGTAGATTAATTTGTCAATTTCGATAAATTTAAGTAAAATATTATATTTGATGTTTATTTAGGTATGCATGCATTATGTAAAAAAAAAAAAGATAGTACCTAATAATAAACAAACATTTAATATTGTATAAATAAAATAAAATGTTAGAAAGTTAAAAAAGTATGAACAATGAAATATAATGATAAGATATGTACTTCATAAAAACAAGTAAGTAGGTACCTAAATAATGTTCACTATTAAAATTGTATATCGAAATTCAATAAATACTTATTTTATTAGTAAAATTGTAAAAGTAGAATAATGTATTTAGTAAAAACTAAAAATTATATAATATACAAATGTTATCCAAATAACTAATAATATTGTATAGGTTCTTTACAATCTATGGAAAAGCATAGGTTTGTTTAAAGTACTAGGTTAATAAAATTAAGATAATGCATGCTTCTTTTAAGTATGTTGTTTTCTTATTTTTGATTTTAAGAAGGAAGATGTCGGTAGTTGAGAATTGTGCACCCACCCTAGATTATTAATAAACAGTCTTGAAGTCCAACTCGAGTATCATTGACGCCTACCCTAACTTAAACACTATCAAGCGAATACGTTTTTTGATATCGCTTTGGAATCTGTTTAAAATGTATGTATGTATGTTAATGTTTGACGACCGGCCTGGCCTAGTGGATAGTGACCCTGCCTATGAAGCCGATGGTCCCGGGTTCAAATCCTGGTAAGGGCATTTATTCGTGTGATGAGCATGGATATTTGTTCCTGAGTCATGGGTGTTTTATATGTATTTAAGTATTTATAAATATGTATATATTATATATATCGTTGTCTAAGTACCCTCAACACAAGCCTTATTGAGCTTACTGTGGGACTTAGTCAATTTGTGTAATTATGTTCTATAATATTTATTTATTTATTATTTATTAATGTATGTGTGTGTAATGTATGTGTGTTGTATGTATGTTGTATGTGTGTGTAGTTCTTGAATATACGAGTGAGGATATAATGCATTAATAATGTATTCAGTTATGTTAGATACCATTAAACACATCTACCTAATTATTATGATTATAAAGATAGACAAACTAAAATTAAAAAAAATACAGATATGTATAGGTACCTGTTTTTCTTAAGTAAAAACATTATTTCCAGGGACATCGCTGTTTGCGGTGGCCGCGCACGAGTTCGGGCACTCGCTGGGGCTCAGCCACAGCGCCGTGAAGGGCGCGCTCATGTTCCCGTGGTACCAGGGCATCCAGCCCAACTTCGTGCTCCCGGCCGACGACCGGAATGGCATTCAACAAATGTATGGTGAGTAAAAGCCAAATAAAATCAATTTGTCAATCCCAAATGGAATTTTGATTTTAAAGTAACTCGGACCTTCTAGCTCCGCCCTATGCATATCTGTTTTATTGGTTATGCTTTAAATAATATTAGTGTGCGAGTACTTTAAACAATATTATAAACGTCGTATAAAAAATAGCTTTGTATGACTTCAAATGCCGCCGCTACTGACACATATTGCTACAACAGTAGAAAATGCTGCTACGTGCTACGACGTGCTACGCGATATACTCCAAGGACTCAAATGGATTAAGCACCTAATTGCAAGTCATATATGCTAGACAGCTACAATAAACTTTAAACACCCATTCCTATTTACTATTAACGTACATAGAGTTAACGTCAAGGTTGTTAAAATTTTATCTTGTTTTGTCTTTCTTCAGGCCCAAAAGAAAAGAGAGTATGGGGCAAAATACCTAACTGGACGCCACCTAGGAGAACGCCTCCAACGACTACAACAACTACCACTACTACAACTAGACGGCCACATCATCATCACCCCCACCACAATCCTAATTGGCCTCACTACCATCCCCAAAATCCTACATACCCTACTTACTACCCCGAGAAACCACAGCGACCTTACATACCCGAGCGGCCTCATCGGAATTCTAGCGAGGAGTACCCGCAGCGTCCGCACCCACGTCCGCGCCCTCCACCCCCGACTACCCGCCCGACCACCTACCGACCCCGCTACCCGACCACTCGACCCGAGTACCCTACCTATCCGAGACAGAACCCTACCCGACCGTATCCGAATAAACCAGCGTATCATCCCGAGAAACCTACGGTTAAGCCGACGCCTTCCGACAAACCAGATACATGCGACACCAGCTATGACGCCGTGGCACTTATACGTGGAGAACTGTTCATATTCAAGAATAGAGTAAGTACTAGCTTTATTCAATCACAATTAATTTAAAAAATATATAAATTCATGAACAATATACTCGTAGGTAATATTATTAATCAATAATGTAATAATTTATTTTGTTTTATTTTAGTATCATTGGAGGATAGGAGCTCATGGCCGATACAAAGAATATCCCATTGAAATTTCAAGAATGTGGACAGCATTACCGAGAGATCTAACTCATGTCGATGCAGTCTACGAGAGACCAGACAAGAAAATTGCCTTCTTTATCGGTAAGTAGCTAATACTGTCCACAGAATTTAATTTAATTTAAATGTTTTTATTCTTAAAACTGTTTTTGTTTCATTTAAAGTGGTATAATGTCTTTGTAATGAAAAGATTCCTATGGACGTCGGCTACTTTATTAATAAAACGTATGTTTTCAGGTAAAGAACTTTACTTGTTTGATGAAGTGAGTTTGGTCCGTGGCTACCCCAAACCTCTAACGGATCTCGGTCTGCCCGAGAGTTTAGAGAAATTAGATGCTGCGATGGTTTGGGGCCACAACGGCAAGACATACTTCTACAGCGGCACCATGTATTGGAAGTAAGTACAAAATATTAGAAGCCCTTTCATGATATGAATATTAGATTTTTTGTGTTAGATAAGTGGCTATTCGTAATGTATCTACTATTACTAAAGTGGTTGTAACTATTTAAGGTACGACGAAAATGACGGGCGCGTGGAACCAGACTACCCGCGGGATATGTCAATGTGGAAGGGCGTCGGCTACAATATAGACAGCGTCTTCCAGTGGAGAGATGGTAATTACTTCATAATTAGTGGTTCTGTGAGCTGTAGAACTCGCGATAAGCTTCATAATTTTGATTAGCTTAAAAAAATAATTCAAAAATATACTTATTTCACCGAGTCATTACAGCGAACTCACAATGGTCTTAAATGCCACATAGGTACCCTACTGGCACTGAAGTCTTTTATGCCAATTGCCACGATTTTAAACATTTTCCAAAAAACGAAACGACAAAAAAAACTATTTAACTATCGAACCTGCTCACAAAATTTTACGGGAATCGGTTAAGAAATGCGACTTGCAACATCCGGACATACGAAAAAGCATTTTTGCTCAAGCTGAAACGAAGACCTTCGCGAACGCTCGGCCAACGGTAAATTGCAACACCTAATTTATACCTAGTAGAAAACAAAAGTCGGTGATATGTGCCAAAAAGACACTTCTTAAATGTCTATAAGAGGCGCGTTCTCCGATTAATAAATAAAATAGTTAACGCATATTTTTGTCAACAGGGAAGACCTACTTCTTCAAAGGCAAGGGTTTCTGGAAGTTCAACGACCTGCAGATGCGAGTAGAGCACGAGCGTCAGTACGCTTCGGCGTCGTTCTGGATGGGCTGCCCCGAGGAGCGCGTGGGGCGCCGCGCGCCGTTCCGCGCGCTGCCGGCGCCCGAGTCCACGCTGCGCTCGCCCGCGCCCCGCCCCGCGCCCGCGCCCGCGCCCGGCGCGGCCCATCGGTGCTCGCGTCTGCACTCTCTCGCACCTTTACTCTCTACTCTTCTTCTACTCTATGGCAAATATATACCCTTCGCATACTGAGTAACGGTTACGATATTTGATTAGATAAATATAGGATGTCTTTGGTAAGGGCTCACTCTCGGCACTGATTTCGTATTAAACAGGAAATTGTTTCTTTCATAAATTGGTACCGGGATCATGCTCTGGTTGGGGTGTGATTTGGTTTTCATATATCGACAACAACATATCGAAACGATGTCGGAACTGAATCTTAGAATTAAGAATTACTATTGCGCAAAATTATGCACTGCCCGTTTTAGTATTATGAGTATTATGACTATGACTATTTACGATAATCACTAAACCTATTAGTATAATTCTAGTACCTATTGATGCAATTTATTATTTCTTAAAAATGTTGTATGTACATTTTGATCTCAGTAACGATCGAGTTCGGTTTGATGACATGTAAGGTATATAACACCATTCGTTTAGCTTCTGTACAGTTTGTGTCCTTCGATGTGAACATATATTATTTTTATGTAATTATCAATCTACATATTATACCTATTAATAAGTGTATCGGTTTCACCTTTGTCGTACATACCTAATATTTGTCTATCTACCTACTCAAATAATATCTACAGAACTGCCTTAATTAGATGTAATGCAATTTTAAGTCTATATTGTATAAAGTATTTATTATCTACTTCTCACTATTACTTCAGTCTCGTAACAAATGTTCGTAATTAATACTTTATTGATTAAATATCATATGCTGGTTAAAAGAGGTACACATATTCTGTAATCTGTAAAATACATTATCTAGAGTTATGTACCAATATTCATTAACGTAGGTGATAATGTAGCAGTTAAAATTATATACTGAAGTGGTGTGTGGAAGATTATGGCCTTATGGAACTGTGAAAATAAACAGATAAATGCTATTGTGGAATGAGCGAAATATGATGGAACAGGGGGCCTGTTCAACTCGACAAAGTAATAGATCGCGTGAGGTGATCACAAAAATTAGACATAAGATGGCCATGTCACGATCTGTCATTTTGACCAGTCAAATAACCCCTGAGCTGAGTTGCCAATATGGGAATGCTTTTGGAACTTTGTGGAATGATTATGGTGCTTATTATAGTTAGTTTTTGTACAGAATAAATTCTCTTTAGATATTTTGATAAGTGTATCATTGTGTCATATTAAACTTAGCATTAATGTAATGTTGCCATCATAAAGCAACTGAATAGGATATTTTTCCACAATGTTTGCATTTAAATTAATATTACATCTTGTGCAATCAGCAGTTAAGAACTTTAAAATATAAACACTATTTCCTGATTAGATAATACTTTCAATCTATTTGTGTAGACTTGTGTTTATCACCTAAAAATTCCTTTTTGTTCTTTTATATTAAGCAGAAGAAAAGTGTTTTAATACCTATTTTGGTCACAAGTAATTTAATAATAACTGTGATATTTACTTAAAAAATGCCACAATTGATTGGTGAAATAAATCAAACTTTTATAATCTTCTATTAAATAACCTATATTATTATAGTACATAATTTTATATCTTTATGTAAGTCATTTCAGTTAATATAAATAATACAATATTGTATTAAGAATAAAGAACTTTTTATGGATGTATTTGGTTTTTTTTTTTGTGGAATTATTTTTGTCCCCCTTTGCCTATTAACATCAACACACTTTATAGTACTATCTACTGATTATACTTTTAAAGTAAACCTTCACCTAGGCCTTGTTACAAAAAAATTCTAACTCTAATAAAGAGACCTCTGATTGTAGCGGGCATAATTTATTGACAGGTGGGGAGTTCCTACATTGATGAATTAAATGATCCATACTTTGCCCTAACACCGTGATTGCCTCCAGCTTAATTTGTAAGTTTCATGTTAATACTTTCAATAAAGTTATATTTTAAGAAACTAAACCTGGAGCGATCAGTAGTATTAGGGAAAAATATTGATAATTTAATTTGTTCACATAGAAACAATGTCAATTAATTATGGCCGAAAGAATCTGATGTCCACTAATGAAGTAAAATTAAATTTTAGGTTGAATCTAAAGCCCCATTCTAATTTGCACTTATCACTGAACACACTTTGCTATACCTACAGCAAATAAGCATCTTTTCTTTTATACAATATGGATCACAGCCTGTCATACTACCTGCCTATGAGTTGACCTAGTTCTGCTGGTAGATAGCATAGTTAAAATACCAGCTAAAATATTTATGGCTAGCCCTATTTACTTAGTTTATGAGTAAAAGCTTTTCCAAATCAAATACTGACTGCAACAACCCCTTTACCAAACAAAATAAGATACTAGTCTATAGCCAAGTCCACACTGAGCGAGCATACGCGCAAGCCAATTTCCTCACACACTAAACGCCCGTTGCGCCATGCGCGCGTTTTCCTCGCCCGAACGCGCCCCCTCAGCCGAGGCACATTTACACTGGCCGTTATGTGCTTGATGAACTCGCGTGTATGCTCGCTCGGTGTGGACCCACCTTATGAATAGAATGATTGTAGCAATGTAAACCATAATAGGCTTTGTGTCAAGAGATCATACTAACATAAAATTTAAAAAATCTTCTGTTTCGCCTGAAACTGACCCCATCATAGTTTTAGGTTGTACCAAAATTGTGAACATTTATTTGAACATGTTCTAATTTTAGGTGCAGAAAACACAAATGTGAAACTAAATTTGTGTATAACCCAGATAATTTATCCTAAAGGGAGGAGCAAAACTAACTTAAAACTTAAATTCTCTGAGAGGAATCCCTAGAAATTATGTCTATTATTATTTTCGACTATTGATGACTGTTTAAATGAGAACTCATAGAGATTTTTAACAAACTAATTCATTTATTATAAACATGGCAAATATCTTACTTTACAACCAGTCTTTGGAGTTATTACGCTTTTTCTTTGATTTGTGCAGTCTCATCCTTAAAGCCCAATTTTGACCAGTCTTCTTTTGCCATCAATCCGTTGTCCATTCTGCACGCAAGATACTCTTTCGCCTCGTCACGACACAGGGTGTTGTTGCTGTTGTTGTTATACAAACACCTCATGTACTTCACCATAGTTTTCTTGCAGGCTCCTTCGTGATCCAGAGGAAAACTTCCCTTATCAGGTGGCGTTGGTATAAACTGTTTTTGGCCAAATGTCATAGCAGTCGACATGGTGTTCTAATAATTAATTACTGCTGAGGAAGCCGGATGAATACGATTCGGTCAAAAATTCATATAATTTTAAGCGATAACAAACGAACTAATATATTGTACAGCTGCAGCTGATCGATGTCATTGTCATCGATGAGATGAGAATGATACTGAACTGACAGTGACAGAATGAACTTTTTTACAGACAAGCAAGTCGAGTTATGCTCACATGCTTTATAATGCTGTGCGAGTTCTGCAACTTATTGTACGTACGTGCTCGCAAAGCTACATTCAGATAGCAAAAAATATACAAAAATTTCGACGGCTATCAAAAATCAGTGAAACCGATACTGAAACAACAAGACAAAAGCAAAATCGACAAAATATATTAAAACGATTAGTTCTACTGTTGAATCCAAATCATTATTAATTTCTTAATCTAAAGTTCCTATATTACTTTACTCTTTGATCTAAAGTCATATTGTTCAATAAATGCATGAAACTGAACTACTGAACGCATCGTCTACATGACATAACTTGACTTTTGGCTTAAAGGACTCGCATCCAGGCCATAAAAGTAAAAAAAAATGACTTGACTTTGACACTTGTCGTTTGACAAATGACAGTACGAACGAAAACACAATGCACGTGCTGAAATTAACTAAATAAAATTACAAATTGGCATCATAAGATATTTTAAAATGTCTCGTTTAATTGTGAAAAACCTACCTAATAAGGTCTGTGCTATATATATATATATTATCATACTTTTACAATTAAACAATGTACTTATTACGTCGATTTTTATAGGTAACAGTTGATTCTTTAAAAGAACTTTTTGGGCAAAAAGGCGAAGTAACAGATGTACAACTAAAGTACACTAAGGATGGCAAGTTCAGGAACTTCGGTTTCGTGGGATACCGATCAGAGGAGCAGGCTTCCGCCGCAAGAGAACACTTTGATGGAACATGTGTGCGTTCTATGAAGATTCAAGTTGAAATCTGTGCTAACCTAGGTGATGAAAAGAAACCCAGAGCATGGAGCAAGTACGCCCCAGACAGCACAGCCTACAAAAAACTGCACAAAAATGATATTCCTGATGAAAAGAAAGAAAAAAAGAAACTCAACAAAAAAGAGAGAAATAAAATAAAAATACTGGAGTTGCTTAAAAAGGTACAATATTAAAACTTACTATAAATTGTCTGTTTATAAAATATGTCTTAAGTCACAATGTGTTGCTTCTTCCTATATTTTACTTCATCAATAAGCAATGTTTAACATAAAATTACAAACTGAACTTGACTTTCTTGACTTCATATTTTACCAACAAGACATTCGATATTTACCAGTCGCTTTTCGGTGAAGGAAAACATCGTGAGGAAACCGGACTAATCCCAACAAGGCCTAGTTTACCCTCTGGGTTGGAAGGTCAGATGGCAGTCGCTTTCGTAAAAACTAGTGCCTATGCCAAATCTTGGGATTAGTTGTCAAGTGGACCCCAAGCTCCCATGAGCCGTGGCAAAATGCCGATCAACGCGAGGAAGAAGAGAGATATTTTACCAACAAGATACCACCCACATCAAATTATATTGACAAAATTAGCCATTTTTTAATTTTTTGTAGCATAAAGATGACCCCTTATTCATGGAATTCATGGAAGCCCACATGAATGATAAAACCAATTGGATCAAAGAAGCCCTAGATGAGGCAGCAAAGAGTGACGAGCATGACAGTGGCATGGAAGATGAGAGTGCTCCCAAAGCATCGGAGGAGAAAGCTTCTGAGGCACCTGAGCCCAAGAGTGCCCAAAACAATCAAGATAAAGTAGCCAATAAGCAAATCAGTGATTTAGAGGTAACTCAATGTAAATATGTGTAGGTATAAATTAAATTGGTAAATCATTATTGATTTATATTTCTTTAATTTGGACAATATGACTGCTTTTGTAAATTTTACCCGGTAAGCAACTTTATGTCCATGTTATAAAAATTAAATTTGCATTTAATAGTCCAAATTCTTGTCTTAGTATATGAAACTGCTGATGAAAAGGGTAGATGGTTATACTGAGAAGGCTCCTGAGAAGCCTACTTTAGTTGAAGAAGATAAGCCAAAGAAAGTGAGAAATAGGCCTCTCTTCCACATAAAAGTAAGTACCAACAATTTTTAATACCACTTAGAAGACTGTTAGATAAACTAATATCGACGACCGGTTTGGCCTAGTATGTAGTGACCCTGCCTACGAAGCTGATGGTCCCGGGTTCAAATCCTGGTAAGGGCATTTATTCGTGTGATGAGCATGGATATTTGTTCCTGAGTCATGGGTGTTTTCTATGTATTTAAGTATTTATAAATATTTATATATTATATATATCGTTGTCTAAGTACCCTCAACACAAGCCTTATTGAGCTTACTGTGGGACTTAGTCAATTTGTGTAATAATGTCCTATAATATTTATTTATTTATTTATTTAATATCTTTAAATCCTAGAACACTCTGCCAGTGTAGGGCTTATATTAACACTCCGCTTATTTAGTTCTTGTTGCCAATCAATAATCACTGAAACTAAAAGGCAAAATTAATTACAAAACACTTTTATGAACTTTATTATTAATCTGATTTCTGACAGATTACAGGTTTACCTTTTACATGCAAGAAGAAGGATATCAAAGAGTTCTTTAGGCCCCTGGTGCCCTATTCCATCAGACTACCCGGGCTTAAACAAAAAAAAATGTCAGGATTCTGTTTTGTCGGATTTAGAACTGAGAAAGAGTTCAAAAAGGCACTTGCTAAGGACAAATTGTTTTTAGGTATGTATGCTGGCATGCAACCTAGTTTATCATTTAACCTTTTGAACGCTACGCCTATCGCACGCGGCGCGTAATCGTGAACCTTGTCGGTACGCATGAAGGTTGATATTGGGCTGTAGCCGCGCGCGTCATATGACGTCTTTGGCGGTCAAAAGGTTAAAACATTATAATATCAACCAAAAAGTCATTGAATGAAGGAGAGGGATTAACAGCTGAACTAGATAGCGCTGTGTGATGCCATATGTTTTGTAGTAACTCAAGTGTTAAACATCAACTTGTGACAACTACAGTTACTACATAATTTATTGGGCCATACACTGACTTCGCGCGCTCGGGCGAGGAAAACGCGCGCGCCTCCTCGGCCGAGGCACGTTTACACTGGCCACGTGCGTGAGGAAATTGCCTCGCGCATATTCTCGCTCTATGTGGACCCGCTAATGATTACTTTAGCTGACAAGTTCGAGGGACAAATTTCTATAAGACTACACCTCAAGGGCGGATCCACCGTTGTGGGCACGATGGGCATGCCCACAACCCTAATAGGCTGCCCTAATGATTCTTCGAGTAAAATTATGTCGATTTTTGTTTCCCAGATGCTATGGCAGAGGAATCTTGGTAAAAATTGCATTACACAGAGTAGTCAGTTGGTTGGCATAACATTGATACGCGGATTTACTTTTCTTAAATTGATAGTTTGATAACTGTCACGCTTACCCAAGTCGAAAACAGATCATCGATTAGAAATTCTCGCCACCACGAGTCCTAATTATTTGTAAAAAATAAAGAAAGATTATTTACTAACAAGGGCAATTACTTTTAGTTTATGGAGTCTTAGAAATCTTCAACATTCACAAATATTAGTACAATATTTAAAAATATTGCCAGCTTTTAATTTACAGCTGTAGGAGTTTTTTAGCGTAGTTAGCGTAGCGTATGTATAAAAAGTGCAATAAATCATTTTCGATATACCTACCGCAATTGCTAAATTACTAATTTAACTGTCAGTTAAAGTTTAATTAAATTGTCACTTTATTCGAAAATAACTTTAGTCTAGTCAGCAAGTTGAAAAATTTAGATACTGCTCCTAAAAATACATGTGGTACCCATATACCATACTAAATATATGGTGTACCGAACTATTTGGCTACTTTGACTGCTACGAAGTATTTGACGCTGACTGTACCTCATTAGATTCGGAATAAGTAATGTCTAGAAAAATGTATTCGAAGCGTATATTTAGCATTAGCACATAAACAATTGCAAAAGTTAAAAATAAATATACATGAAAAAATATGGTATTTCGTTTTTAGCCGAATCTCATAAACTATAATACATTTAAGAAATGAAAATAAAATATTCCTAAAGAAGTGGAAATTTCCAATAAAAAAATCCCAAGTACTATAACTCTATTCATTGTAGTTTTCATTTACCGCTAAAAATAGCCCTAAGTTAGGGAATAATTAATTTTAAAAAGATCTCGTTCTTACGTCATTATCGTAAATGCAAACAAAAAAAATGTTCAAATAATTGGCGTAAAAATATTTCGGTTATCGGTGCTCTTCTTATATACATACTAAGCAATATCACGCTATAAAAAAAAAACGATACTTTGGTTATAATATTGTTTTATATTTAACAATTTTACCCTGATTTTTAATTTTCTTGTCATTTTTCACTACTATTCTGAAATTTTACACAAAATATTAATTTTATTAAATTTTTTGTGACGCGATCTTGGTGTATAAATAAGATGGGCTCCACGAAGCGAAATATTTTTACGCCAATTACTATAACATTTAAAAAAAATTACAATGAAGACGAAAGTTCGAAAAAAAAGTGTTAATTAATAATTGCCTATCATGTTGAAAAATCTACCTTTAAAATAATATTTAATGTTACGTACTTACTCGCTTTTTCACGCCGCGCGCGCATCCCAAAAATGAGGCGCGAAGGGCTATTTTAACGTTAAATTAAAACTATAACGAATAGAGTTTAGAGTACCTAGAGTTGGATTTTTTATTGGAATATTTTCTCTTCATTATAATTTTTCAAACGGGAAGGGTACGCTGATAGATATCATCTCCATACAATTTATATCCTAAAAGCTTCACATCTCGCAAAATTGTATTGAGATGACATACTTACAATTTTGCGCAAATGAGAATCTATCAGCATACCCTTCCTGTTTGAAAAATACTATGGGAATCTTTTGTTTTCATTTGTTAAATGTTAATAGTTTATGAGATATTGACAAAAAACAAAATACGATTCGAATTCGAATACCTTTTTCCTAGACATTGTTTCAATTCCAATGAGGTATTTTTCAAGTATTTTTATTCCTATTTTTGACCATTTTGAACTTGTCGACTAGCCTACTCAAATAAATATTTAAAAAAAATTTACTCTACTAATAGTTCCTTAAACGAAAAGATTACTCTGCCAAACGAAATTCATACAATAATTGTTCTGCCAGTGTTCTGCTAATTAACACAAAAGCGAATTGAACGGTATGTGAACCAAGACTAGCAAATGTTGACTAAAAGTTAGATCTACCAATAAATCCCTCTATGAAACGTTGACCTGCGAAACGTTGTCTGAGAATCGGGTATCTGCGAAAAATTTATAAGATAGCCCCCTAATAGCCTTGTGATGTCACACTTTCAGTCTATTGAAATCGGTAGAGAGTCATGATTGTTCATGAACGAGTTCGGACTCCGACTCGCACTTGGCCGATTTTCGGGTGGCTGTGCTGTGACCACAACCTTTTTTGAGGGCTGGATCCGCGCCTGCTACACCTCTTCTACTATTGATCACTTGATATGAATGCAATGACAAAAAAGCAATTTATATTTACGTATGTATATGTTATTCAGGAAATAATCGCGTTCATGTCAGTAAATATGAAGACAAGGCCAAGAAAGCGGCAGAAGAAGAGGAGAATGATGTAAAACGAAAAAAACAAGAGGTAACTTATCAATATCTTATCCATGAACCTAACTAATGGTGGTCGTTGATTCAACGAACTAGTTGATAAAACGTTCTTCGTTCGTCAACGAACGAAACGTTTTGTGTAACAGGCTCAACTAGTTGACGACTTTAACGTACAAACGTAATGGAAATGGAACGCTAAGCTAATGGCAGGCAGTATAGTTGAGATCAACATTCCTTTCATTCATTGATTCAACTCAACCCGATTCCTTTGACGCCAGTGCGAGCGCGACGCAACAGCAAAGAGTCGAAAACGAGATGGTGTTAGTCGACGTTGATTGGAAGATACTAAGGTCCGACCGAGACTAGGCAATGAGTTATCATTGGTGAATTTGAAGCACCCGTTAAGCCAAGCCACCCGTTGGTTGCATCGCCCGATTGGTGTGACGTTTTTAGGGTTCCGTAGCCAAATGGCAAAAAACGGAACCCTTATAAATTCGTCATATCCGTCTGTCTGTCTGTCCGATTATGTCACAGCCACTTTTTTGTGATTTTGATTGGTTTCTTACCCACATTTTAAGCCAATTACTTACCAAACACTAAGTGTTGGGATCGGATAGGCGCGGTTGCAATTAAAGACTTGTTCATTTCATTTGGGTCCTTTCGTTTGTGGTTGTTGTTATTGATAAATAAATGAGTGTATATTGTGCTCGGGATGTAACTTAGATTAACTTTTTGTGAGTGGAAGATGACACTGGATGGATTTTTTGATGATGATGTTACAGACACCTTCTAAGCAATTATAATTAACTATACTTAATGAAAACAATGACATTTATTTACAAACTTACCTAAATTTATAACCAAAAACTAAATCTGTATTATGAATATTGTACATTAATTAATTTATTTGTTTGACATTTATTAGTGATCTCATGTGTAATATAAGAATTGCTTCATGACTTTCTTAAATAAGTAGATAATTTTGATAATATGATAATATGTTATGAGTTATGAATAATAAAATATTATATGCTGTGCCCTTGCAGGGTCCATGTGAGACATTGTATATCATATTGTATAACATCTATACTGTACCATGGTTGCAATAAAGAATGATTATAATGATTATAATGATGATATTTTGATACAAAATATATTTGTGTTAACGGGAAAAAACTAAGCAGTAGGTAAGTCAAAACGACACCTGTAGCGAATTTTTTGGGTTACAATATATAACTCTTTATTTTGATTATTATTGGTGTACCTCTTTTTGTGCACATCCATACTGAAAAAACCATCTAAGTGCACATCCATACTGAAAAAAACCACCCAAGTGCGTGTCGGACCACGCATAATAGAAGGTTCCGTACCTTCACACAATACAAAAAAGCCGTACAACTACAAGCAAAAGAGCGTATGTTAGTGGCACTTTCGTCGTTTTAATAAGATCAGTTTTTTTATAATTCTTAAATGGCTTAACCGACCATATTCTAAATAATTTTCCTGAAAAATTATTTGCTAATGAAGCTTTATTATTTAGATATTTTGAAAATGGTTTTGCCCTCGCGGTCCAAAAGTTAGAGGAGATCACACTATTTTTTTTTTGGAGCAATTATTTCCAAAAATATTGACTTAATAAAAAAAAACATTTTTAGCAATCTTTATGTATTTTTAAAGACCTATCTAATGATGAGCCACATGAATCATTTCTAACTTTTAGTTACATTTGTATGAAGTACCTATATTTGAAAATAAATTTTACATTTTTTTTTCTTAACTAAGAATCAACTTACATAATACATTTACACCTACGTTCTAAATTTGTTTCTTCTTCCTCGCGTTGTCCCGGCATTTTTCCACGGCTCATGGGAGCCTGGGGTCAGCTTGATAACTAATCCCAAGATTTGGCGTAGGCACTAGTTTTTATGAAAGCGACTGCCATCTGACCTTCCAACCCAAAGGGTAAACTATGCCTTGTTAGGATAAGTCCGGTTACTTCACGATGTTTTCCTTCACCGAAAAGCGACTGGTAAATATCAAATGATATTTCGTACATAAGTTCCGAAAAACTCATTGGTACGAGCCGGGGTTTGAACACGCGACCTCCGGATTGCAAGTCGCGCGCTCTTACCGCTAGGCCACCAGCGCTTCTTACGTTCCAAATTTGTTTATAAAATATATTGTATACTTTATGAGTAAAATGGTTGTGACATACGCACAGACCGACAGACATAAGGACATGACTAAACTATAAGGGTTCCATTTTTGCCATTTTGGCTACGGAACCCTAAAAATACTATTTAATAGCGCTACGAATTGATTACCTATGAGTCGAATTTCGATTATAAAAACATTTTTAGTGCAAAATTCGTATTTTTTTTTTCTATTTTATACCTAAGTTCTCGGTCTCGACCGAGAATCCCATTGAATCTCGGTCTCGGCCGAGACAAAAAAAGCGTTCTCGGTCGGACCTTAGAAGATACTTTCGTTGATCGACAATTCAACTGACTAGATTCCATTGACGCGAATGCCTTTTTCTCTTCAGTGAAAGCAAAAACCTAGTTGATGAAGTCAACTAGTTTTTCAACTAATTGCCAAAATTGGACTCAATCTATTCAGATGGACTCAATTAGAATTTATCTTTATTGTTATCCACCGAAGTGGTTTTCTTCGTCTGAAAACTTTACATATAGCTATTTTGTATGCAAAATTTACTTGTTAATTTTGGAATTGTTTAGGCCCAAGGTAATGAAGAATCTATCGGCGAAAGCGGCAGTATATTTATACGGAACCTTCCATACATCGTGTCTGAAGAAGAACTTACCAGTCTTTTTGAAAAATTTGGTAAGGAGTAAAATTACATTTACTAATTCCATTTATTTATAAAGCATTACACCTAGGTGAAACGCTAATACGCAATGGCGTAGCTAGGCGTGCCGGGCGAATGGGGCCCTCGCATTTTGGGGGTCCCGCGAAAACTACACGCTACTGTACGAACGTATCCTATAACACAAAAAAAACCGTATGTAACGAAAAACGCTTACGAACAGAGACCCCGCCTAGCGGGTCGCTGGCAATAAATGTGCTTTAAACTTTAATAGTTCTAAGTATGTGACTAAGTTTTCGTAAAAATACATTATAATTATACTTAGGAATGGTATAACCATATTCCTTCATCTCTCTCTAGGTCCCCTAGCAGAGACGAACCTGCCTATAGACGCGGTAACGCGGCAACCGAAAGGCTTCGCCACAGTCACGTTCATGATGCCCGAGCACGCAGTTGCCGCGTATACCGCGCTAGATGGCACCGCTTTCTGCGGCCGCATGCTGCATCTACTGCCCGCGAAGACAGAGAAGGCCGAGGATAGCGATGACGGTTAGTTAAAAAAAAAAAAACAAAAAGCGATTACAGATTATTATCTTTCGAAAACAGAACACATTTGTTTTCGGCATGTGTTTTACTTAAAAATATCTTACAAGCAATAATACCCGTTAAACCATCCGGAGTTTTATTATTGAATTTTTCTCTCGTTTATTGTGTTATATAATATAACACAATAACTTATATTTTACGTTAGCCAATATCTGTACAATTGCCATCAAAACCATCAAAAGCGCGCGGTTGTTTTATGCTATTGTGCCGATAGAAGCTAGTTAGTAGAGTAGTAGCAACACTAGACGACACTTCCTATCTAAAGCGCCAATTACATCCAGACTTCCCGATAGTCAGGCCCGAAAACAATCCCGCATCATTTTTCTTGCATATGCACCATTTTTTACATTTCAATATTTTAAACGATGTGCTGATATTTGGTGAAACGGAAAAATACTCTTGCTCCGGACCGACGTCGGGCCTGACATCAGGGCTATAAACGCGAAAATCGAAGTTCGTCAATCGCGGGTATTTTTCTCTATCACTCTAATTTCGTTTATAGTGAGAGATTCCCGCAATTTGCGAATTTCGGTTTTCGCGGTAGGTCCTAAGGCCTGATAAAGTGTGGATGTAATTGGCACTTTACGGCGCAGTAAAGTGCGAAACAGTTTGCCCGAATCAGTGATCAATGCACTCTCAGTAAACTCCTTTAAAAATAAACTCGATGAACACTTTCAAAAAAGGACCAAACACAAGTGGACATTGATGTGCACGTATCGCACGTACACCGTGTTTTTTTTTTATTTCTGTTAATTTCAAGGGTGCATTCTTGAGTTTAAATTAAGTAACTTTCTCAAAGACACCGGTATTCTAATTAACTCCATTTCGGAGATAATCAATAATTTATTTTTATCTTATCAGGCCCCCACGTGCGTATACACTAGCCTTAGGGCCTGTTTACATATTGATTTTAGTACGAGTGTTTACATTTGCTACTAAACGTAAATACTATCTCGGACGATTGCTGTTCGAAATGACATTGATATGTCATCGTTTTCAATTGTTTGGTTGAATTAAATGTAATGCCCGCGTTACAACAACGCTATATGCAACATAAAATACTTTTTATACAAATAAAAAATAAATAAAACATTATATATATATATGTTTAATTATTTATGCTATTTAGTTTCATTAAACGTACTTACCCATACCCCGGAGTTAACGGAATTCAATAAAAACACGTCGTATATAATATAATATATAATAGACGCAGCGTTGAAAGCATACGATCACGGAATGTGGGGAAAATGACAATGCGCTTACCGCGCAAAACAACTGCGCTTTAACATGAGCTTTAACGCCTTAACAATAAAGTCGTGCTGAGACATTTTATATTTATTCCGGTATGTATCTATGATAGCGACCATAATTATGACAATGAAAATATTCGACCGAATTATATTCACATTTTTAGAGGGCCTCACATTCAAAGAGAAAAAGGCAAAGAAATTACGGAAGGAAGCGAAATCCTCCCACAACTGGAACTCTCTGTTCTTGGGCGCCAACGCCGTCGCGGACGTGGTGGCGGCTAACTACAACACCACCAAGGAACAACTCCTCAGCGACGATAATAAAAGTAAGTTTACGTTTTAGCTAACTAAATCTGAAGTTTCCACATGGTTTACGAAAGCTTAAAAATATTTGCTTGCTGGTGAGGATAAGCGAAAAAATTGTGGGATCCTCTGGGCTACAACTGCGAAAATCAAAGTTCGTCAATTGCGGGCATTTTTCTCTGTCACTCTAATTACGTCTTAGTGAGAGTAAAAGAGAAAGATCCCCGCAATTTGCGAAATTCGGTTTTCGCGGTAGGCCCACTGATCTAGATGATTGCATGACTTAGAAATTAATAACGTAAACCTACAGCGTACGTTTCTTTAAGGTAGGTCAAAGAAATCAAATCATTTATTTAATCGCTTGCGGATAAAGTGACTGTGCTTGTGTGAGTGTGCTTGCTTGCTATACGTGCTACGCCATTTTTACCCTGAGAGCTTCAGCTGTTAGCAGATTCAGACTCAAGATTCAAAATATTCTTTAGATATTCAAGTAACAACAAGCACTGTTGAATACTCGTGTAAATAGTAAATGGTAATCGACAGTTGTGTTGGTCTTGATTAGTGACGTCACATTAAAGAAATATCAGTTTCATATATTTCATATAGCGCGTTGAGCTCTGCTGAAGCCCAATCCCGATGTTCTAATAGTCTTAAGAGGAGGCCTGACCTCTGTAGGTTTAGGAACCTCCTCTATAGGTATAGATTAAGTATATAGTAAAGCACTATAAAGTTTATATGTAATTGAGCCCAGGGGCCGTCAAACAGCGGAATGCGAACAGCATTATGCAACTCTAAAGATACACTTGCGACTATTTTCTCATGTCAGAGTGTTATTCACTAGGCTTGGGTTTTTGGGTGCTTACCTTTTGGGTGGATTCTAGAACCACGAAGTCGTCATATATTAAAATGAAATTTATAAGTCAAAGTCTGAGAATAAAACTTATGAAGAATTATATCGAATTTATGTTGTTACATGGTTAACACATTATTATAAAATTGCGGACATAAGTCCCAAGCCTAGTTATCACCATAAGTGAAATGATGATTAATTGATTATAAATAAATATTATAGGACATTATTACACAAATTGACTAAGTCCCACAGTAAGCTCAATAAGGCTTGTGTTGAGGGTACTTAGACAACGATATATATAATATATAAATATTTATAAATACTTAAACACATAGAAAACACCCATGACTCAGGAACAAATATCCATGCTCATCACACGAATACATGCCCTTACCAGGATTTAAACCCGGGACCATCAGCTTCGTAGGCAGGGTCACTACCCACTAGGCCAAACCGGTCGTCTGATGATAGATTGTTTGTTCCGATTATCAATGACATAATAGTATGTTATTAATTGCTGGGTAATGTTTTGATTACAAATTAATTTATTTAGACAATAGTAACTGGTAATTGATGTCGATATACTTTCATTAATTTTGCCGACTGCAAATTTGGTATTTTTAATTTAAACAATATTGTTATTTTAGCTACAAGTGCCGCTGTAAGACTGGCGCTTGGCGAGACCCAGTTGGTCTCTGAAACTAGGCATTTCTTGGAAAACAATGGAGTATATTTAGACGCCTTCAATACAGTAAGTATACCTTTTTATGACCATGATGTGAAATAAACATAAGGGCTGTCTATGTATAATAGTGAGCGGTAATTCTAGCTTATGACACATATCTATCTATTTACCAGTAGATACCACTTTTTTTACTAACCATAAAAAAACTAATTATTTCTTTCTTTCTCCCACGTCTCATTAAATATATTTTTTTTTATCAAAGACATAAACATCAAAATGAAGACTTACATATAAGTACATATACAACGTATGATACATATACTTGAAAATAATCATAATAATATTTCGCTTTTGTAGGTATCTAAAAAGAGATCGAAAACATGTATACTCGTCAAGAATTTACCAGCAAACACCGATAACGGAGAACTCAAAGCATTGTTTGCAAAACACGGCCACATAGCCAGATTCCTCATGCCGAAACACGGCATATCTGCTCTAGTCGATTTCATCGAACCGTTCGAAGCCAAAAAGGCCTTTACTAAATTAGCTTACTCACAATTCAAAAACGCGCCATTGTATTTGGAGTGGGCACCCGAGAATGTGTTTGTTAAAACGACAGAGAAATCAGAAGCGGATCATAAGCAGCCTGTTATCGAAGATGAACCGAAAACAAGTGAAAAGAGGAAACGTGAGAAGCCGAAAACGAATCAGAGTGAAATAATAGAAACAGAAGAGATAGAAACTAAACCTGAAAAAGTAGAGGAAGAAGTGGCGGAAATGGGAGATCCCGAAAACGATACCGTGCTATTTGTTAAGAACCTTAATTTCAAAACAACTGAGGATAGCCTAAAACAGGTAGAAACTACTAATATTTAGGTGGTATATTTTTTACCGAAAATCTTGTGCAGTACTTGATAAACAATGTATAATTTATTTTCACAGCATTTCCAAGGTTGCGGGAAGTTACACAGTGTAACTATAGCAAAAAAAAAGGATCCGAAAAATCCTGGTCATTTCTTATCTATGGGTTACGGTTTCGTCCAGTTCTACAAGAAAGCCCATGCCAATGAAGCTTTGAAAGAGCTACAGAGTTCCACTTTAGACGGCAAAACATTGGAATTAAAGAGATCGGAGCGGGGAAACACGTTAGTATCAATTATTATTTTTATCTCCTTTATTTTTATTATTATTAGGTACCTAACTACTGAACAGCAATGGTCCAGTCTAACCTGTTATATTTTAGTATCTTACTAGTTAAGTAGTTTCATAGTTTTGTTTTGAAGATAATGAGATCGTTATAAAAGAGTGTAATTATTGACATAGGGTTGTACATTATTATACAATGTGCATTACTATTCTACATCCGTGTAATACATTTCTACATTTTTCTGCCTTTACAATATCTTGTTTTACAAATTCTAATATCAAGTGTAAATAATTGAGTACATTATTATGATTAGGTACTATTTTTTTGTTTCAGAACTGAAGTTAAGACAAATAAAAAGGACACCAAACATACTGCTCAAAATGGCACCAAGATACTTGTTCGTAATGTTCCATTCCAAGCCAACAGAAATGAGTTACAAGAAATATTCAGGTAATTAATTTCCAGATAACAGTTACGAATACAAGTACCCAACCATACCTAACTAAACAAAGTGTAATCAGACTGTTATCTGAACTCTTGATTGCTATCAAATGTATGTTGCAAATTGCAGATACGCCTTTTTTAACTGAGGTATTGTTTTTATAGGGCTTTTGGTGAAATAAAAACATTGAGGTTGCCGAAAAAACTATCCCCTGGATCAGATCAACATCGGGGCTTCGCATTCGTGGACTACCATTCCAAGGCCGACGCTAAGGTATACTAAAATTATTTATAATGAGCCTATTATGTCCCACTGTTAGGCAAAGGCCCCTCCCCACCCTATTTTTCCACTCTGAGACGAGAGTATTTTGTTATATACTAAAAATCCGATTTAATATTAGCTATAGGTACAATTAAGAGCCAAAGCTAGTAGTTAAATCCATAGTCAATAGGAAACAGGACCTAAAAGAAAGCCTTATCATTTGGGCACTTTCAGATAATTGTTAATGGCAAACCTGGCACAAGAAGACTTACACTTATGTATTAAGTTTGTATCCAAAAGCGAATCTAGTGTTACTTCTCCTATAATATAGATTTTTTCTAATAATTTATTTTCCAAAAACATTTCCTCTTAAACGTAACTAGACGGAGCCCCGCAAATGCGAGGCTCCTATTTCTGGGTAGTTTGCCCTCCGGGCATCTGAAGCTAACCTACCCTACCTAACTATTAACCTGACTAATTGTGACTTCCCTGAAAACATTACACTTTGGGGGGCGACTATGTAATTAGGCGTATCGCGAAATGGACCAACAGCTACTTAGGCTTACTGCGTTTGGGACATATTGCGAAATAGGTAATATAAGTAATGGGTCAATAGCGATTTGGACGAATAGCGAATTTCAAATGAAGTTTTGTCATAACGCGAATTAGTCAGACTACGTTTTAGGCAGACCCGAACAAAAGGGTTTGTTCAACTTAGTGTCCAGTCAAAATTCTGGTCACCGCACAGGCTTTGTGTTTTTTGAGCCCTAGAAGCTCCCTTTGCTGTTGAACCCTTTGATTAGAGCTTTAGAGTGTTTTTGTTCTTGTCAGTTAGAGCGAACATGCTATCCCGCAGATTTGCTCGGTGTACAGATGAAGTCAAAATCACTCTCTTTAAGGCTTACTGTACATCATTGTATTCATTGTATACGTCAAGTCTGTGGGTTAGATATACTCAGCGAACTTACAATGCTTTGCGCATTCAATACAATAATGCTTTTAGGATGCTGTTGAGACTTCGGCGTTTCTGCAGCGCATCGTCCATGTTCGCCGAGGCGCGCACAGACGGTTTTTATGCCGTATGGCGCAAGAAAACGACCTCACTGCTTGACAGAGTTCGCGGGAGTAGCAACAGCATTCTAAACATGATAGCTAATAAGCTAGATTGTCCTCTGTTGTGGGCAATGGGTCAACGGACAAAGTCGCTATTGTTTATAAATTATAAAAAAGTTTTATTTATTAGGTTACGGTTGCTACTAACATAACTGATCAGCTATAACTAACATATTTATGGACCATATGTTGTCTTTAATAAAGAAATTTTAAAAATTTAATTCACTTAAATTTATTGCACACCACTGTACGTTTTGGTCATTAAATTACTGTTTAATCTTTGCGAGGGTTAATTAAATTTGAACCTTAAGTATGAGAGCTAAGGTTGAAATTCTATTGTCATTTATGTTTGGAAACCTAACCCTAGCCTAGCCCATTAGTGATCTGTCCTTTTGTTTCAGGCTGCTTTTGAGGCCCTCTGCCACTCAACCCATCTTTACGGAAGGAGGTTGGTACTAGAGTGGGCCGATCAGACAGACGAGAATGAAGATGTAAACGCGTTAAGGAAAAGGACCGCACAGGCGTACAACGCCAAGTCGGCGGGCGGCAAGAAATCAAGGAAAGGAACCGTCGATGTAGAAACATTTGTTGATGGTGAATAATGTATAAATTTAATCCACACATATTATCTAGTGTTTTTATAATGACCCCGTCCAATTCCTTGTATGAATCAAGCGCCAGATACCTATGTCCTTATCAGTAGGTATGTATAAGTACCTAAACACCAACATTGGTTAATACAGGAATAACATACATTCAGACAGTAATTAAATTTTAGAGTTATTTTTGCCTTAGCGATGCAAGGGTATTTTGATAATAAAATGTTCTATTTCCATTATGTGGGATGGCCTCAACATGACGAGTTGTTGCATTGTATAATGGGGAAAATTCAATACATATATTCGGGCAAAGTCATTATAGATTACACGCGACTATGTAGATAACTTGACTAGTTCAAACTATTATATTATGTCCTGCAGCGGCATAAACGAGAATATTTTTTCACAATAACATAGTTCACCCATAAAAGCTACATTCTTGTTTATGAAGAAATTGCTACTATTTTTATTGTCAGTTTTAATTATTAATTTATTTTCAGTCATCGTTTCATATCAGATGGGTAAATTACTTTATTAGAATAATAAATAAAATTGCTATTCTTCTTAAAATGACATTGTATTGTTTTACATGACCAAGTACATCAGTACAGTTATGGCATAGTAATTACAAAAACAAATCTTTTGACTACTTTGAAAAACCAACAAAATCTTAGTTTTACAATATAATACATACAAATTATATTTGGGAAATATTACAGCACAGAAGAGCTGCAAAGTTATGAATATTAAATACCATAATCTCATGATAGGTGAATATATCAATATCAATGCACGATAAAGTTGAGAAGTTAATGTATCTAAGTAGAGGATAAGACAATATTTACAATTTCTAAGGGACATAGAAGTAACTTAGACATAGTTTAATATTAGCACCGCTTGGCCTGACACGATGCCTTACACATTCCACATTCCTTGCCCCATAGGAGGCCATCACTTAGACAATAAAACTAGATACTTTATTTTACATAGTATAGGTATTTAAGTCTTAAATGTAATTAGAGTGAGTTCTCTAAATATAATAGTCATTGAACTTAATGGTCAGCAACTCATTCCGGCAAAACCAAACATGGCAGTGTGTGACTCTTAACCACATGTTTTTATAATTTAATACATAGAAATAACCCACCAACAATGATTCAATGACTGCACTCTATTTTAGGTAAAAATATATTGCTATGAACTCTTTAAAGTTGCGATTTTTAAAGCAAAACTGTGATAATTATGTAATAAAAGTTTGACAAATGAATACAAATCAATGGGTTTCTTGTGTGTGTAAATTATAACTCGAGAAATTACTTAATTTTAGCAGCTAGATATTTAGGAATGTTGAGCCAAAACTCATTAACACAATAGGACAAGCCTAATTAATTATTTTCATTATTCACAGTTCCTCTTACTGGTGTGCCATCGGAAAATTTAAATTTCCCATTTCCAAAAGGAAAGTTTCCTTTATTGCCTGTGTAATTTTCCGGAAATTTCCGAGATTTTTTCCAACTTTTTGGAAACTTTCCGCATCTTGCACATCTGTAGTAACTCTCACGTTTTTTGTAACCAATTCTTAATAGATAAACCAAATCAACAAATAAAACATTTAGAACACTATTCCAATTGGAATAACAGTGCCATATCAAATTAAAATTGACAACCTAGTAATTTGTGTTCAATCGATCTTTACAGTCGAATAAATTTTCCTAACAAAAATACTTGTGCCAATGTAGCCTACAGTCCCGCAAATTATTCCAAGAGCTAAACTGAAGAGAGCCATGTAGCCAAAGTAAAAAGTGGTTTGAAATAGACCATACATTTTCGTTTTGAACAGGAAGTAATAGAAGGAATACAAGTATACATAGAGAGCTGTACTTCCGGCGGAGAGGAAGCTAGTCCACTGCCAGCGGTAGTCCTCGGCATTCAACAAAAAGTATGTGCAAACAATGGTTACACACACTGTCACTATCATAAGGATCACAAACACAAGCAACATAAATCCGTACACATAGTAAATTTTGTAAGCCCAGAAAGATGTGAATATGAAGTACATCTCAATAAATATTGAACCAAAAGGTAAAATACCACCCATGATGATAATTATGAATGGTTCCATAAACCACTTCTTTTCTGGTATGGGCCGAGGGACAGCATTGATACGGCAAGGATAGTCTGGTTGACCAGCTAAGTTACGGCCCAGAACAGTGCCTACTAAAGTCAGCGGCAGAATAACAAAAGTGCAAATGGACATCACAGCCACCATGCTGCCAAATGGAATAGCTCTTGAAGCATGATAATACATAGCAATAAAATTAATAAAGAATGCAGTACCACAGACTAGTACAGGGAGTAAGAAAGCAGAGAGGAGCATCTGCTTGATCCATAGCTTACCACCCATCCTGGCATACAAAGAGCCCCCAAAATACCCATTCACTGGAGAAGTTGCAGCATAAATGAAAATAGCAGTAGACAATAATGAACCCCTCTCAGTATAAAGTTCACCAAATATAGTGAATATAATGACAGCCAAGGTCACAGTGGTAAGCTGATAGCCAGCTCCTACTAAAGCAGAGAATAACCCCAAGTGAGGAACAGGACGGAACACATCACCATGTACTTGTTTCCAACCATACTCATCTCCCAAGTCTTTCTCTAAATCATCCAGGTCATCATCCTTAGAGTATCTGGCATAGTCTTTACGGAGAGTCCTCATAAGAATCATAGACACCAGCCCCACCAAAAATATCACCATCATGAAGCTGTTGAAGATGCTGAACCAGTGGATCCTGTGCTGGAAAAAGTTGGGATCCAAGTACTTATCAAACCTGTCTTCAAACTTAATATTGCTTTGCTTCCAATTGACTTCATATGTGAACGGAATTTTTGCATCCGGTGTAAGGCGCTCCTTATTTTCCGCAGTAAGGTTTACTTCAACTATTCTGTTCCCATTGTAGCCAATATCAAACTTTTTGTGAGTCCAGATATAGTAGCTGTCACCATCAACTTCGCCAACGATTCCCCAAATAGGCAGGTCATCAATGTACATTTGGTACCAGTAGTGGTTCTTCACTGCATACACGAGGGCTTTATACGACTGCTCAGTAAGTTCTATAGCGCAAAACTGTTGTGCAGGAACTTTGTCCTTGTAGGTAATGTCAAGTCCACTAAATTCAAGCTCCACACCTTGAAGCGCTTCCGATAAAGTTTCATGGTAGTGCCCGATTGTTACTTTGGTTCCGACACAAAACGGTAGCGAAAAATACGCATACGTCTCCTGGCGATTGTGGTATGGGCCCACAGTGTTCATCCATAGCACCACTTGCTCGCCATCCTTGTAGGTATGTGTATGTTCATCACAATTTACTATAGTCAATGAAATAAATAGTACATACAGGATTTTCATTGTATAAATAATATCACTAATCCAGATAATTTTTAAAAGTAAAATAAACAAAACACGTAAGTGAAATGCCGAAATCGGACATGTGCAAATGTTGCCAGCGAACCACACACAGAAATGTCGTCATAATCAAAATCATAGACAAAAGATGCGTTTAAGGAACTTCCTTATTTTGTAAAACATTTTTAAACAGCGCGTTTCCAATTGTCTGAAACATTCGGAGTGAGAACATGTGGAGGTGACACTGACAGTTCGCTTTGACAAGATGAGGTTATGTTGATACTAGTTTTCAAGTGAAAAAATTAAGTATACTATAAAAATGGATATCGACAGTGATTTACCAAATACTGTCCAAGCAAAATTTAAATCAGATACAGGAGAAGAAACTGGAAGTCCCTTAGATTTGCCGTTAAACGTTACAAAGGATCAACTTCAACTTATTTGCAATGCACTCTTAAAAGAGGTAATTTTGAATTACTTCTCGGACTCTCCTGTCACAGGGAATTCTATACTTTCTAAGAGATTTCAAGATTTCCAAGTAAACATGTCACCTGTAACTTGTATATTTAAATTGAAAATAAACTTTGTTTTGTATTTTTCTTTTCAGGAAGACAAACCATTCTTGTTTTTTGTCAAAGATGTTGAAATAACATCTACGCTTAAGGAATCGCTGGATTTAAAAAGTCTAAATTCAGAAGAAGTCATAGAAATAATATACCAACAACAGGCAGTGTTTAGAGTCAGGCCTGTAACCAGATGCACAAGGTAAAAAAGAAATACTGAATAAACTAGTTACTGCTGTCTTGTTATATTCATTATTTTCAATGTAAATTGACAAATAAATACTGTAAAGCCCGCAACTATAGTCCAGTACTACAACTATGGTTCACAAGTTCAACTTCTAATTAGGTATCAATACCAATCTTGTTCCTTTTATAAAAATATCTTGTCACAGAACTGACTGAGACATTCAATTAATATCCACAACAGAACAAAGGTATTCAAGTTAGTTTGGGACCATAATAGGGAGCTTTTGGACTATATCCTGTACCAATTGACACTCAGCGTTGCGGCACAAGCTCTTCATGCTAAACTCTATGCTTAGTTTGGCCCCGTAATGGGATTTGTTCACTTAAGGGATGGCAGGCTTGATTAATGAATGTAAGAGAATGTTTGAGATTAGTGAATGTGGTAATAAGTAGATAGTAACTGAGGTTTGATACTATGTTGTTCGCTGTAAATTGCAAATGTAATTTAAACAAATAAAAAAAATAGTTGAGTGGTTGTATGGTACAAATAAAACCGTTCTTTGAAATAATAGTACTTCCAATAATCCATTTTAGTTCCATACCTGGACATGCAGAAGCTGTAATATCAACAAGCTTCAGTCCTTCAGGAAAGCAGCTAGCAAGTGGATCTGGTGACACTACTGTTCGGTTTTGGGACCTCAACACACAGACACCATTACATGTTTGTAAAGGTATAATTTATGCAATTAATACTTTTTATCTTAAATAGTAGACTTATCAAAATGATTTAGATACTGGTTTGAGAAGACATTATCCAATTATATGTAAATTACACAAACTGTTTTTATACATTTGAAACTAAAATACATATAAAACTTTTAAAAAATCTTATATTTAGGTCATGCAAACTGGGTGTTGTGCATTAGTTGGTCTCCAGATGGCTCAAAATTGGCATCAGCATGCAAACATGGCAAACTAATACTTTGGGATCCTGTGACTGGCAATCAAATTGGAAAAACCATGCAAGGACACAAACAGTGGATTACAGCACTGGCATGGGAACCATACCACAAGTATGTAAAAATTACTGAATATTTATTTGAAATTTTACTGTTAATCCATTTCAAAACATAGACATAAATATCGCTAAACATGCAGTGTCTGAGTGGCATTCACTCATACCTACAAAATTAAATAGTAAAAATAGGATTGAAATTTATTTTGAAAGATAAAAACCTAAAAAACTAAAATAACTTTTCAGAAACTCTGCATGTCGGAAGGTAGCTTCTTCCTCAAAAGATGGCGATGTCAGAATATGGGACACTGTGTCTGGTATCACAGTACTCAGTCTCACAGGGCACACTAAGGCAGTTACATGTGTGAAATGGGGTGGCACTGGTCTAATCTACACTTCTTCTCAGGATAGAACAATTAAGGTACTTAACCCATTGAATGCTGTAGCATGTATATATATATGTCGTAATAGAAAATCACTCACATGTCAATGCGACTGTCAATATAACCTTGATGTTATTGATACTATTAATAGCATATGATGACATAGTATTTAGATTTTTTTTGCGCTCTTGGCATCCAAATATTTTTTGTCAAATCTGACCTTACCATTCTCCTTAAGTTGTATTCTTAAATAAGTATTCTTCTTTGAAGGTGTTTTTCCTACTACATATACCCATTAAATTAGAAAAACATTGCCTTGGCTAATTTAACAGCAACATATAGCATTTGTCTGTATTGTATACATTTTTTTATACATATAGCATTAATTAAAAGTATGTCTTCTTCTTCAGTCGGTCCCTCAATACTGAGGATCGTGACATCATGTGTTGAAAATGTATCACAAATTATAAGGTATTTAATAGAAAATTGAAAGCCTTTTTATTGAGAGGATGCTTCTATAGTATTGACGATATCTTTGTGTGTGATACAATTAGTTAGTTATAAGAATTAAAGACTTGACATGTAATAGGTTAAATGTATTGTAAAAATTATAGTAATTTAATAGTATATTAGTTTAAGCAAAAAATGTATATAAGTAATTTTAATTTTAATTTATTTCAAACACAATATTTGTATTGTTTCTGAATAAAAAAAAATAATAAAAAAAAAGATCAGATTCCAAGTAACTTAAACTATTAAAATATGTATGCAACTGAGTTGTAACCGTGAAAATGTTACAGGTATGGAGAGCAGATGACGGCATTTTGTGCCGAACTTTAGAAGGGCACGCACATTGGGTGAACACACTAGCACTGAGCACAGACTACGTTCTACGAACTGGACCCTTCCATCCTATCCTGGACCAGCAGGGATTCATCTCTGACAGTGAGTGTTGGTTTATATTTACTATGAGGGATTAAATTACCCCCTGCTGAGGTTTTGTCAAGATATTACATTATGGTTACTGAAAAAAAGGACTGTACAAGTTCATAAAGTTTCGGCGACGCGCATGTGACACCGTAGAGTTGCAAGCTTTCAGTGGCGTGGCGGTGCATGCTATAAGAGGTACAATTCGCGAGCATCACATTCGTTTGATCCATTGGAGAATCGTCCATAATGACCTGGCACAATGAGGACCATATTTGTCACTAAAACACACTGTATTGATACTTGCCGCAAAACTCAGTGGCGAGTCAGGTCATATTGCCATCTCTTTCACTCTTGATTGGTCTTAACAAGGGTAAAGGATTATGATCTCAGCCGCTAGTTCGTTTTGCGGCAAGTATTGTTCTACACGACCATTGTGGCTATTAATTTATTCTCCTTATTTTACAGAAAAAGTTCTACAGCAAAGAGCCCTCGAGCGGTACCAAGCTGTATGTCCGAGCGGCCAGGAACGCCTAGTGTCAGGTTCGGACGACTTCACGCTTTTCCTGTGGCTCCCCGAGAAGGAGAAGCGCCCCCTGGCGCGCATGACGGGCCACCAGCAGCTCATCAACGACGTCAAATTCTCGCCAGACTCGAGGTAAATCTTAGCGCAAACTGATTCTATATTGTTTCCTACATGGAAAATTTATTTGCTCTACGTAGATACACTTGAATTTCTACCTCATCTTCATAATAATAGTCTATAAGTATTTATACAATAATTGTATTATAGGGCGGCGTGTTTTAAATAAAATCGAGTGTAGATATGATATGTTTGTTTGTTTTTTTATACACCTATAAAAAAACAAACAAACTAGAAGTAACATGTATCAAAACTAGTCTCCGACCGAAGTTTCGGTTTCGGCAGGTTTCGGCATAAAACTAGTGTTGAGGCCGAAGGGTCGGTTTCGGCGCAAAAACTGCCGAACCTTTCGGTCGCACCGAAACTTATGACCTTGTACTTTCGTATCTAGTTTTTATTGTTTAGTGTAAAGACTGTTCAGTTTACTAATCGGACACCGAAAATTGATATATAAATCAATTAGTTGATCTACAAACGTTTTATTTTTATAAACGTAATAAACAGGAACTCAACGCTATAGAAGAGAGAAAAGAATGTAAATAAATTGGTAAAATTTTCGAAATATATTTCGAGAATCTACAAATCACATTCGTTTAAATTATTCTTATGTTTTAGCTTCTCGCCTATCATTTCTTATCTTGGGGTATTGTAAAGGTGAACTTATAATGCCCCAGTACCTACTTCACTTACCACCCCTTTTCGAATTGATTAGCTCCACTGTCTGACCAGCACAGTGCGGCACTTGCCAAATCAAGCCAAAACAAAGCAGGGAGTATTCTATAAAATCAGGCCAAAACAAAGCAGGGATTATAGTATTCTTCTGATGTATGGTAACTATTAATCGTTTTTCGTTTCATTTTTTTCTGTAAATTACTAACTTAACTTTTAATAACTTTTTAACACTTTTTAGGCCATTGGAATAAACTGGCTGTCAGGCAAGAACTTTCTTCCCGAATTTATCTGTTTTTATGGATTTCTCCCCATCGGTACTTCTATGACAGCAGTGTAATAATGTTGGGGCCTTGTTAAATTACTTTATTCATATTTTCTGAACATTTAATCGTCCATTAAAATGCAACGAGATTAATCTGTTTCACTTATCATGCTCTAAAAGAAGGTCATTGTCGTTTTATGAAGTGTGCATAAACGTATTTTCTGTATCACTACTAGAGCATTTTAGTTTCATTGTATGTTTTTTTTGATAAGCAATTTAAGTTTTGTTTTAAATGGATTTGTTATATAATTTTCATTCTAATATTTAACTCCTCATTCCATAAACAACGATAATTTTTCCTAAATTGTTAATTGAAAGTACCCTCTAGAAATACTATATAAAAGTTTATACTTATCGCTTTTTTTTTAATGAAAAGTAGTCTTTAACTCGGGTGAAAAGCATCATTTTAGCCTCGGACTATTCGAGCGTCAAACTACCTCGACGGAAATGAGTGCCTTTCATCCCTTCGTTAACAATCTACTATTAGTAAAATCCTGTGCAGGTAGCCGCGATTGCTGCTCTGCAATTCTTTTGGCCATTTTATTTATTTATTTATTTAATCTTTATTGCACAAAAAAAAAATCGTATAGTACAAAAGGCTTAAGGGGGTTTTATCATTTTTATAGGAACCTTTATTGTATATTTTTCTGATATTTTGAACTGTCCCTACGCTAACGTCTGCTTTCTGGAATTTCGCGAACCGATAAGATATTTTTAGATTTTAATTAACTTCTGGGCTGTGATTTTGTAAAATCTTCAATTCTATATATGATGCTCTCCAAATATTATAAATAATTGATTTGCGTTTGACTTAGAGTTTAGCAGTGAATTTGCCTGTGCACCATGATTGCACAGCTAACTTACATGTTCTACATTAAATCGATGCATTGGGGAAAATATTTGACTGTTGGGGAACAAATATGTAGCAATTTCCTCACGCATAAACCGGCGAGGCGAGGAAAACGCGCGCGCCGCCTCGGCCGAGGCACGTCTACACTAGCCGGTTTGTGCGTGAGGAAATTGCCTCGCGCGTATGCTCGCTCTGTGTGGACCCGGCTAATTGAATAAGAGCTTGTTGCGAGCTGTACACGAATTGTAGTTTAAAAGAGGTGTATGAGTGTCCAGTCAATAAATTGAACAGACCTTATTGGAGCTTGGTTGATTGTGACCTTTAAAAATTAAAACTTAGAATTGGTACAGTCAGCTGCAGAGAGAGGTGACCCGCCCTGCATAGACTGATTGTATGCAGAGGGGGTCACGTCTCTCTGCATCTGACTGTAATTTTACGTTTTTTTTACTAAACTTGTTTTATTTTGTAACACCTATGCGAATTATAGGTATTTATTTACTTTTTCATGGGTAATGTTCCAACAAGAGTTTCTGTTTCGGCCGAAACTAGAACCAAAACCGAACCATCGGTTTCGGCAAAAAAACATGTTTCGGTCGGACACTAATCAAAACGCTATATAGCTAAAGTTATATGTCTACTCTTAGATTATAATCGATATATACATATATTAGTACATTACGCTACAAGTGCGAAAAATAGGGAAATGCCTATTCGCACATGTATCGTACAACGTTTTACAGTACATAAGCCCTTTAAATATTCGACATAGTCACATAATGTGCTAATTATCGCACTAGTGCGGTAAAGTAATATTATATATATATGTAAGAATATTACATATTACTAAATTAGTAAGGCCGTCTTGCAGCCTTAAGGACTTCGCCTAAGCAGGTAAAAAAAACCGGCGACTTAGATAGGTTCTTCATATTTATAGTTCGTTTTTAACATTTGTGAGAACTCCACATAGAAGAAAAGTCACGTTATACAATTAATTTTTAATCTAAATTTGTACAGATTGATAGCGTCAGCATCGTTCGACAAGTCAGTAAAGCTGTGGGAAGCAGCGACGGGAAAATTCATAGCGACGCTCCGCGGGCACGTGCAGGCCGTGTACTCGCTCGCCTGGGCCGCCGACTCGCGGCTGCTGCTCAGCTCCAGCGCGGACTCCACGCTCAAAGGTAACACGTGGAGATGCTTATGTCAATGCGCTAAGGCTTTCTATTAAAATGTATAACATTCTCTGACTGGCCGAAAAATATGTTGGTAGTTGCGTTACGAGATATTATATCAATATGTATGTAATATGACGACCGGTTTGTCCTAATAGTGACCCTGCCTATGAACCCGATGGTCCCGGGTTCGAATCCCGGTAAGGGCTATTATTTGTGTGATGAACACAGATATTTGTTCCTTAGTCATGTATGTTTTCTATGTATTCAAGTGTGATTCAAGTATTTGTATAAATAATAATAATATAATAATAAAGAGCTCTATTTCTTCCACACATAATTTAAACAAAATAAATATAGAAATTAAAATAAAATAATTTAACTTAAAAAATATGTGAGCCCCTTTCGAGTAAAAGCCTCCCCCAAGCTATTCCACTTCTCTCTATCTTGGGCTCTCTCGCCGTCCATCTGCCGTCTAGGTATATCTGGCAACGTGTCCTGCCCATTTCCACTTTCTCTCGAGTGAGAATGTTAAGGCGTCTGTAATTTTAGTTTTTCTTCGGATATCATCATTCCTTACTCTATCCTTTAATTTTAAGCCTAGTAGCCTTCTCTCCATTCGCTTCTGCGTTATTTGTATTTATTGCCTGGTTGTGTAATCGAACGTCCAAGTTTGACAACCATAGGTGAGGCATGGTAGTATTTCCGAATCCATCACAATTTTTTTGGTAGGCAGAGGGACTTAATTGTAATGGGCTTTCCGCAAAAAGTATAATGTCATCAGCGAACCTTAAGTTACTTAAAACTTTTCCCTTTATATTAATCGCTCGTTTTGACCATGGCAAATTCGCCATTAGTATTTGTATACTCTTGTATATATATAATCTATATCGTATACTCGTAGTATAATATATAAAATCAATAGCAAAACCTAAATCATTTGAAACCGCCTTAAATAATGATTTATTAGACAAAAGTTATCATTCTTTGCAGGAGTTTTTTGAAGATACCTTTCCGAAAAAATAGAATAGCTGTGCAACGTAATTAATATTATTGTATAAGAATAAATTGCTGTGCCCTTACAGGGTCTGTATTCATTGTAATATTCAAAATTGGACTTTAAGTAAGACCAAGGCAACGGTAAAAATGTGGCTTGTGTCGTTAATATATCACGAAACGGAAGCTCTTCTTGTACCAAGTTAACGCACGCGCACACGCACACACACAAACACACACACACACATATTTGTATAGTAGTATCCGCCGTTTTGTAATGTATTTTTGTGTGTTGTTATATTTTAGTTTCTTAATCTTCTCTTTTTGATTTGTAACGTCTGTACCTATTTGTAACGTTTTTATACTTATTGCCAATGTATTGCACTCAAGGGTCCCGAGATACAGGCTCAGCCTAGTTTGGGGTCCGCCAGTATACCAATTATGTTTTTCTGTATTCTGTATAGAAATATTTTTATTTTATTTTATATGAGCAATAAAGATGTTATGAGTATGAATATATCGTTGTCTGAGTACCCACAACACAAGGCTTCTTGAGCTTACCGTGGCACTAAGTCAATTTGTGTAAGAATGTCCCTATAATATTTATTTATTATTTGCCGTTCCCGGGAAAATTCCCTAGCTGGGATTTTTCCCGGAAACGTTCTCAGAATATACCCCCATGATGGAAATGTAGGGAATTTTGAAATTGTGCATAGATACACTATTTTATAATACTACGTCGGTGGCAAACAAGCATACGGCCCGCCTGATGGTAAACAGTCACCGCGGCCTATGTACGCCTGCAACTCAAGAGGAGTTATATGCGCGTTGCCGACCCTAACACTCCGCACCCTCATTGAGCTCTGGCAAACTTACTCATCGGCAGGAACACAACACAACAACAACAATTGACAATTTTACTATCAGAAATTCAGTCAATACTTGACCTCTTGAATTTTTTTTTTAAATATTAATATCGTTCTTATCTGCCGAAGTAAATTCCCATTCTTCCTGGGAATTTTCTCATAGTTATTGGGAATTATACCCTAGTCAAAATACAATATATTTTACAATAATACGTATTTAATCAACAAAAACGATACAAATCATCACAGTTAAATCAGAATAGTAATAAGTTAGATAGAAATAAGAATAGTGCAGTTCCGTAAGCTTTTTACCAAGAAACTCTGTACAAATACGAGTATTTTGGACTGGTTTTGCATTATCAAAAGACCAAATAAAACATTATTTTAGCCGATCTCAATTTTTATTTATTATTAGCATGAAAAATTGAATATGATTGAATTTAATATATTTTCTTGAAATCTGTAAAAAAAAAAACGAAAAATATACAGATAAAAACTAGCTATGTCGTCAATACCATGCCGTTCCTGCCAGTTATAATGTATAACTTAATTCAAACTAACGATACGTTTTAGTATGGAGCATGAAGACCAAGAAGCTGGAGTTGGAGCTGCCGGGCCACGCGGACGAGGTGTACGTCGCGGACTGGGCGCCGGACGGTGGCTACGTGGCCTCCGGCGGGAAGGACAAGGTCTTGAAATTGTAAGTTCGTGCCCTAGGCAGCTATCGCGAAATTCTATGGGCCAGTTGCACCAGCCAAATTAGGGGACTGATCAACGCCACTCGGCTGTTAACTATGAATTCCCATACAATAACATTTTGCGAACAGTTTAACGGTGACAGCCGGTTTGGTGCAACTTACCCTATATCTGTCGCTATAGCTCTGGTTAAATATTCGAGTGTCAGGAATGCAAATTCTCTATTTTCAGTGTTTACTATAGGGACCGTGCGCGTTGGAGGGTCTGCCATCTTGTGGCCTGAATCGGAACCATAAACATGCACATGTACACGTCACGTGTTTTCTTGTGCATAGTAGGTTCTGCCATCTTGTGGGCTACATCGGAACAAAAAACATCACATTTACGCCTCACGCCAAAAATCTGACGGCTCCTGTGCTGCCTCCTACAGTTCATGCACGCTCCCTATAGCTGCCTGTGATGCTTTATCAATTATTATACAAGTGTAAACTTGAATTAAGTATGAATAATTCTTTGACCTACCAATAACACTATAAAACCTCCAGTGTTTTATTATGACATAGCACAAAATTTGAAGAAAGGAAATACGATTTTGAATTAAATCGACAATTTAACAGCAACTTACAAGGGAGGATTAACCCAAATAAACTATTTGACTATTGCACACTATGGCAGTCAATCAGACTGGTAGCATAACAGGACATAAAAATTAAAATGTGTATCTATATTATGTAATCTCTTTTTGTTTCAGATGGCAACATTAAAAAACAAAAGCAGAACAATGCAGTACATAACTTTATTGTACAAAATATAATAATAAAATACATAAGCATGTATTACTTAATTTTAATGCTCTTTTTCACATTAGCCTTAATACCTGAGGCTTCACCACCATACCTAGTTACCTCAGTACGAGGAGTACGAACCGCTCCCTTCCTCCTGATCTTAGCCTTCCTGTACTTGAGTTTATGTTTGACTCTAGGATTTCTCTGCTCTCTCTTTCTATGTGGAGTTAGACCCTTGTTCTTGGCTATCTGATAAGTGATTTCTCGCTTATCTCCATCAACAGGTACAATATCTTGTGATGTGGAAGGTTTACTATCATCCTTCTCTTGAGGTAGGAGGGCATCATTATCTGAAAATCCACTTTCTTCAGATTCATCATTATTCTTAGCAACATGATCAACATCAGATTGATTGTCTTCATATTCATCTTCATTGTCCGATACACCTGTGTCTTCCCCTTCATCTTTTTCCAAAGCAGAAATAAGTTTCAGTTTCTTTGATGTTGGTGCAGCAGGTACATTCTCTGATTTGCGTTTGTTGCTTACCTCCTTTTGCTCTGTAACCTGTAATTCTAAGTTGTTGCTAACAGCATGTAATATATTGTCTATTTGGGGCTTCACCACTTCAAGGTAGATAGGCTCCATCTTATTTAACATCTGTCTGTACTGATACAGTTTTTTGATAACTGGATGATTCTGTATGTTTATTCTTTGACTTTTAAGTAATAAATAGAAACTAATATTAGTGCAGTAATTTAGGATAAGATCAAAATTAGTCTTTACAAATTTTGAAGCTGGACATTTTGGAAGTTTTCCATCATTGACAAGCCTTAAAACTGGATGTAAATCATCTTTAGCCACTGTCAGTTTAGATTTAAAATCGTCAATCAGACCAGCAAACTCTGGGCTCTCCTTTTCTAGTAATTGTAGTTTTTGTCTTTTGGACATCTGACTTAAATCACTTTTTACAACTGACTCAGCATCTTTAGCTTTGGCGGCAAGTTTATTGATATAGTCCTCTGTAAAATCTTCTTCACCAAGTTGTTCTAAAAGCCTTTTTTGAATATTTTTTGCCTCTTCTTCTTCATCAAGGGCTGCTCTTTCATCATTTCCAAACCCACCATAGTCTTCATCAACATAGTCAGTAGCATAGTAAGACCTTTTGTTTTTTCCCCAAGCTTTTGAGTCAGGCAAATCATCGTCTGACTTTTCCTGACCTTCTACATCACTATCTGCAATGCCTAAATCATCTTTTTTACCATCAGAGTCCTCATCAGACTCTGAGAATGCATACATCTCTTCCTCACTGTCAGAGTTTTGATGTTTCCTTTTACGCACCTTTTCCAGAAGTTCTTTTTCTTCTTCAGAGTACTCATCTTCCGAATCAGAGGGCTCATAGTTGCCCTTCATGTCGAATTTTGAATCAATTCTAAAACAACATAACATGAAATTACAGTGACTGCGTTACATATAAGCTGAATAATAGCCAGGTAGCAAATGAACCAAGGATTACCTTATTTTATCAGCCATCGTGACTGGGAACTGGATTTAATTCATTAAACTTCAAATTGCATGTGGACCTAGGTTAAGTTTTGAAATCTGTCGTAACAAGCAACCATAACCTTTTTATCTCAGCTGCAATTATGTACACTGATTACTAGCTTTACTGAAAACCACTGTTACTTGTAATTAATGACTTCGATGATGAATAAATTCGATATTATTATTTTTGCCCTTCATGCTCTTTCTTTTCTTCGAGAGAAAAGACAACTCAATGGAATGATTTGATTTTTTTTTATGCACTAAATCGTCCATAGACAACTAAGCTGTTTGACTTACTATAAAAACTGCGGTCGGTATCGTAAAATACATTTGTAATTGACAGTCGATAATGAAATTATTATCTCATGTCTCGGTCAAACCGAATCCTGAAATTACACGTCAGTGTCAAGTGAAATATACCGGGCAGGAGACAAGATTGACTTTCAGACAATTAAAATAAGACAAACTTTGAAACAATAAGTTCAGAGGTTTAAAGTTGTCCTGTTAAAACCGATAAATATGAAGGTTTTCGGTGTAAAAATTATATCACTATTGTTACAGTTGCTTTTCATTGATAAAATTATTTGTAAAAAAATATCTTTTCCTGATATTGATTTACATTCTGTTGGTAGAGTCGATGATTGCCAAAAATGTAGGATATTAACAGATTCCTTCAGCCAATGGCTTACAAAAACATCTCGGGGGAAATACGAAGGAGGGGACGCTGCCTGGGAAGAAGCCAAGCTAAAGTCGTACGCGCGGAGTGAGATGAGACTTGTGGAAATACAGGAAGGTCTTTGCTCCGAAGTAAAAAAACATCAAGATCAGTGCTACGCTCTGGCAGAGGAAGCTGAGCAACCTTTAGAAAAGTGGTGGTTCCATGAGGACCCAGAGTCTGTTGATCTATACACATGGTTGTGCATTGAAACTCTTCAACACTGCTGCCCCGAAAATCATTTTGGCGAATCATGCACTCCATGTCCATTACACAAGAATAAAATATGTGGTGGTCGAGGAAAATGCGTGGGGGAAGGCACACGTAAAGGCAATGGCACATGTATTTGTGACAAAGAATTTGCAGGTACTTTTTGTGATGATTGTGCTAACAATTACTACAAAGCAAGCGAGGATTCCTGTCAACAGTGTCATAGTGCTTGTGCGGGTTGCTCAGGGGATGGACCGGCAGCTTGCACTGCATGCAAGAAAGGCTGGGAGATGCAATCAGGAACGTGTGTAGATGTGAATGAGTGCTTGACCTCAAGCAATTGTAAGGCTAACCAATACTGTGTGAACCGAGAAGGATCCTACAGTTGTAAAAAGTGCCATAACTCATGCAAGACATGTGCAGATGCTGGCCCCTCTCAATGCACTTCCTGTGAATCAAGTAGTGTCTTATGGGATGGCATGTGTGTTGATGATCAACAAAGAAGTGATCTTTTACAAAATGCTCTTAAAAGGTTAGCCCTGTACTGTGGGCTTCTTATTATAACATATTTTACATATAGAAAATCAAGGAAGCTAGCATCTCTGGTTGTGATAATTATTGCAATCTACATTTATTATTCTGAAGGCATTTCAAGAATAACTTTAATAGATTTATTTTTTAGACTATATTTAACCAATTCACAAAGTGTTTAGTAAATGTGGCTGTGTTTAATTTTAAGTAGAATCAATCATTTTTTAATAAATCAATTGATGTAAAGATATTGTGTTTTACTCATACTCCACTGGCCCCTAGGGATTCTGTACCGGTTATATTCTGGGGATATCTACCATTTGACACACATGTCTAATGGTATGTATGGTACTTACTCTACTCTTTGATTTGAGTTGCCTGTAGGGGTTGAGAGTGATGAAATGAAAGAGAATTTAAAGGTGGTAATAAAAATACATTTTATTGCAAATGTTACATTACTACATTTCAGTGTCATATATACAAAAATTCAATACAGTGTGGGAGTAAACCTGGTTGTGTAAATACCTATAATACAGCAGGATTATTACTAGCACAACTTATTAAATAGAGAATCTTATATTGAAATAATAATAGCAGACTATAAGGTAACATTCATAATACAACTGTGTACAAGACTGGTTAAATAAAATTCATTTGGCATCAGTAAGTTTGTGAGCTTACTGCCCTCAGTCTGACAAAGAATTATGTTCTAAATGCTTCTATGTATGATGACTAATAGTAATTTCAAACAGTGTCAAAATATTGCTGTGCCAAATGTAACTAAGAAAACTTCCACAAAGACATCCTCCAAGCGTAGTTCAGCGAAAGGTAAAAGTTCAACTATCAACTCTGGAATTGTAAAGTGGAACTGATGTATAAACAACATTAGATATATCAACACTTTTAAGCATTAAACCAAGCAGAAAATAATATGGCTTTCAAAAAGATGTATTAATTGGCAGACTGGCAAAATTTGTTGGAATACCATTAAATATTCCTTAATATGAAATCATGGCAGAAACCCAAGTAATATTGTCTTTGGTGAAGAAAATAAGATTGTAAAAAGAAAAAGGTACAGTTTGGTCACTTAATTTACTAATATATTAATTATATCAACATAAATCATAAATGTCAATGGGATTAAACAAAAATATAACACAAATTTAAATTGCATATAACCTTCTAAGCTTTTATCAATTTTTGGTAATAATATTTACTTTAAGTACACTCTAGTCTACTTGTGAAATAAACACCTAATACTATGTCTAAGCTCGCGAGCGAACCTCACCTAGTGCAAGTGCATTACGTTGCTGCAGCGAGGCAGCTGCAACCCCGAACTGACAACAATACAATAATTGAACATATTAAATCAAGACGACTAGCATTACAATGCTACGTGACAACCGAAACATCACCCCTATATAATACCCCTATTTGTCTCCTGCACTAATAACCCCAGACAGATCCATAGTTAAATAAAAAAACACTTTCAAATAATTTAATCTTCCACAAAGCGCAGTCATACAAAACTTACAACTTACTTTGATCAAAGGTGTTTTGTCGAAGGTAGAAAAAAAGTAAACAATTTATTCATATCAGTCCGCTGCAATTTATATACTAATCATTTATTACAATCATTATTATTAATTGGGTCCCACTTCCTAATACTCACTGAATCTTAAATTTCTTTTCGACCCAGTATTTAAAGTTCAAAATTGTTAATAAGCTAAATTTTCTGTAAATGATATTATGTGTAGTTCTACACTCAGTCTGTTTAATTTCATGGAATGTCGCATAACACTTTTGTTACTTACATGATCTGTTTTTGAATATAATTACAAATATTGGTTAGAAATAATACACTTTATTCCAATTATGGATTCTTATTTATAAACCGTAATTGCACTTCTATCTGGCAGTGTATTTAAATTATATATGAAAACCTAAATGTATTCATTCATGAATTTTAATGTAATTGTTATTAATTTACTTTTATCTGCTGGTCATAATTACAGGCTAACTTGTATAAACTTGGCGATTATTTGGCCGGTATCTGTTTTACTCCAAATGTAAATAAAATAAATAACTTATAATGGACAACTGCATTATCAAACTAACTGTCTAAGACTGCGTTTCCACCAGAGATAAGCGAGGGATGTGTTTGTTAAGAACCAATAAAATATTGACTACTAGCGCTGCGCTGAGAGAGGATAGGTAGTTGAAGTGATGCTCTTGGTTTTTAACAAACTCAGCCCTCTCACATCTCTGGTGGAAACGCAGCCTAACTCTAATATGTACTGTTCTAAGTACATAATGTCACTTAGTCTCAAGAATAGCACACATTTGTGTTGTGAGCCCACTGACTGACTTTCACACATACTTGTAAATATCATCCAATCCAAGCCTTCCTTATAAAAATCTACCTATGTCCGCTTAAACAATAGAGTTAAAAATAGAAAACTAGTGTGAGCGGAAGCCGGTGGCTCCAATACAATTTGCTACGATACTTGGTTGGGCCACCTTTTTGTGACCAAAAAATGAATACTCAGAAAAATTTTAATTTGAAAAAACCTTACGTTTACACTTACCTCTAATTTGCACGAACGCTAAGGCATTTTTAACATATGTATTTATGATTGTAACCGGTCTTTTGTATATATTTTGGCTCGTTAGAGTTGACTATCTAACTTAACTTCTATTCGTTAATAGGAAAGATTTTAAAAGTGACAAGCGTTCGCGCGGAAGGACGTAGAAGTCATTTATTTTTCTAGGACTATTTCAGAAGTCGTTTCCCTCACGCCGACACCAAAACGCCAAAGTTAAACATAAAAAGAAGTATGTATACATTTTTAAATGTATGCGAAATTAATTCTAGTTGCTGCATTTGAATTTTACTACACGTACAAGTTAATTTGTTGGGATTGTATCAATAAGAAACAATGTTAGCTCTCAATATAACGTCGTTTCAAATTAAGCATGTTTTATATAATTTATATAAGCCTAAACAACTCAGTGTCAGATGTAAACTTCAAACGAAAGCACTTATAATTCTTATACCGGTTATCGATATAAGTGTATTTAATACATTATTCGCGCAAGGGAGCTTTTTTCGCATACTACCATTTTTCTGTCACTGTCAATAATTTAACCGACTAACGCACACTATAACTATAAATACTACGCATAGAAATCGAGCGCCGTCCTGTCATTTCTCAAGATTTTGAAACTAGAACTTTCTAGCTTCTAAAAAATCATCAACATCCCATAAATCACTGCCCACTTACGGACATTTAAAAAAAGTTAGGTATGAAGTTTTGAAAAGTACAGAATAGATAGTTGTGTTAAGAACAATATACATATTCACACCAATCCAACCAAATAAAAAAAATTGTGAAAATCTTAACGCACCAACATCGGTCATACCCCCTTTTCTTAAATCGGCAAGGATTAAAAAGTCAGTCGCAGCAGCGGCGGCCCGACTCTAGTGGTGTAAGGTTCCGGAGACACAGGTCAGGCCGGTCAGTTGGCGCGGAGGTGCGAGTGGGAGGAGAGCTGCGCGGCGAGCTGGCGCTGCTGCAGCAGGCAGTAGAGGATGCCGGCCTGCGCCATGGCGTCCACGGTGCCGGCCGCCAGCTGGTCGGCGCGCAGCTTGGCGCCCGCCGCCGCGCCGCCCGGCCGCAGCAGCGTGGGCCCGACTCTAGTGGCGTAAGGTTCCGGAGACACAGGTCAGGCCGGTCAGTTGGCGCGGAGGTGCGAGTGGGAGGAGAGCTGCGCGGCGAGCTGGCGCTGCTGCAGCAGGCAGTAGAGGATGCCGGCCTGCGCCATGGCGTCCACGGTGCCGGCCGCCAGCTGGTCGGCGCGCAGCTTGGCGCCCGCCGCCGCGCCGCCCGGCCGCAGCAGCGTGGGCCCGACTCTAGTGGCGTAAGGTTCCGGAGACACAGGTCAGGCCGGTCAGTTGGCGCGGAGGTGCGAGTGGGAGGAGAGCTGCGCGGCGAGCTGGCGCTGCTGCAGCAGGCAGTAGAGGATGCCGGCCTGCGCCATGGCGTCCACGGTGCCGGCCGCCAGCTGGTCGGCGCGCAGCTTGGCGCCCGCCGCCGCGCCGCCCGGCCGCAGCAGCGTGGGCCCGACTCTAGTGGCGTAAGGTTCCGGAGACACAGGTCAGGCCGGTCAGTTGGCGCGGAGGTGCGAGTGGGAGGAGAGCTGCGCGGCGAGCTGGCGCTGCTGCAGCAGGCAGTAGAGGATGCCGGCCTGCGCCATGGCGTCCACGGTGCCGGCCGCCAGCTGGTCGGCGCGCAGCTTGGCGCCCGCCGTCGCGCCGCCCGGCCGCAGCAGCGTGGGCCCGAACACCGTCGCCAGGTTGTGCAGCGACATCTTGTTGTCCGCCTCGTGCTGGTTCACTCTGAAACACCATTCATAACAATATATTATCGAAACCGCGTGCCTAACCGCTGCCCCCGGCGCCAGGCATGCCGATATAAATTGACCCCTCCGTTTCAGAATCGAATAGGATCAAAATTTACCGGTTTTTGGCTGGCAAATTTAGTTCTCTGTGAGTTGAGGGGTTCAAGAATGTTTTGTATTGATATAGACACTCACTTGACAAAATGATTGAGCAGAAAATCGATGCAGTTCTTATTGAGGTCGGGCAGCTGCGCGAAACATTTCATAAGAGCATGCCGTCGCGTATGCGCCGGACCGGAGTCAACTGAAGTGCCTACGCCCTGCAATAGAAGAACAATATACATGCTATTATTGACCTCTGGACACGAAAAGTGTCCAAACCCTACTATGAAATTCACAGTTTGTGTGTCGTGGTTGTTCATTTCTCTAGTATCTTACTGATCTTAGTTTCGGACAAAATGGACTTTACGAGTAAGTATTTCGTTTATTCAAAACCAGTTGTACAGCAGACCCTTCACCTTCATCCACAATAACATGTTATAAATCATCTCTGATAATATGTGGATGATAGTGGGTGGGCCAATAAAAGTTTATATTACTTTATTTCGAATTACTTTGTGATTACATTTTCGAGGTGGTTATTCTATTCTGGACATAATCTCAATGGAATAAAGTCGCACCTGTGTTGCACTCCAAGCTTTCAAAAAGTCTGGGTACAGCGCATCCGTAAACAGCGCTTCAGGAAGCTCTCGTAGGTACAGCTTTAACACGCCGGTCACAGAGTGGATGTCAACTTCTTTCAGCAGTTGTTCTGCTTCGTAAGCGTCTGCAAATTCATTATATCATATTATAATGCAAAAACAGGCGTTTAAGGCAAACCATTGTGCTATAAAGGAGATAGGAACAAAATCATCAATCTTAAATTAGAATCGTTTTCGTAAGACATGATTACAAAAATCCGTTACTAGCTTTAGAGAAATTTACTACCTATCACTCTTTACTAGGAAATTTGACGTAATAATCATTACTGTAGCCTTAAATATAAAAGCGTTGCGTGTGACGTTGCAGAAACGCTGAGTATTTTGGTCGACTATAACACATTTACAATAATTAAGAGGGAAGAATAGCTTTTCGAATCTAACGAAATAACGGTAATTTTCACGGACTAAATCTTAACAACTCACTTTGATTTTGATGTCGATCGCTTGAGCATAATACATTCTAGATTTATAGATTTCGCTTAAAAATTTTTTTTTTTGTTTTGCAAATTTTGAAAAAAAGGAAAACCTTTAAACCTAGTTTTTCATTGTGTCAATAACATACTAAAAATTCAAGGAGAATGGAAAAAAACGTTCTTTTTCTATGGTATACTTCCCTCTTAAAGTGAGGGCTAGTCAGATCACGAGTATGGAGCTTTTTTTTTTTTTTTTATACTACGTCGGTGGCAAACAAGCATACGGCCTGCCGGATAGTAAGCAGTCTCCGTAGCCTATGTACACCTGCAACTCCAAAGGCGTTACATGCGCGTTGCCGACCCTAACCCCACCCCCCTCGTTGAGCTCTGGCAACCTTACTCACCGGCAGGAACACAACACTATGAGTAGGGTCAAGTGTTATTTGGCTGCGGTTTTCTGTAAGGTGGAGGTACTTCCCCAGTTGGGCTCTGCTCTAGATCTGGAATGACATCTGCTGTGCTGTGCCCTACCACACAAGGCGAGATGACATTCACAATGCCCATACCTCTCTTTTGGACGTAGTTTAAGGACATACCCGGGTCCAAAATCGTATAGGGATATGTATGCATTTCTAATGCCAAGTTTGTGCAAAGTAAGCGGAATCAAAGTCTACAATTAAACCTGTAATACGCATTCTGTGCACGGACGGAACTTGAAAGGTGGCCGCCGTTTGTAACTTTAAGCTTACCTGTTTAATTGCGTTTAAATTAGACAGCGGAAAGCATCAGTGGTAGGAAGACGAGAAGTAGGGGTATAGTGGTTAGAATACTGACTGGTCTCGAAGCTCTTGCGCAGGCGCGCGAGGTCGGAGGCGCTGCCGGACACGCGGTACACGCCCACCTCCAGGATGCCGCGCCGCTCCACCTCGCGCACGCACGCGCTGATGATGAACGGGATGTTGCGCTTCTCGCGCCTGCCCAACGGACACAATCATACTTAATACAAAAATAATGTTCATTCAATAAAATTATATTAGTTTTTGTCATCTAGAATATGCTAGTGAATTCATCAGTTACTATCAACTCAGCTACTATATATGAAACCTTAAAACGATATTGTGACAATTAAATTTGAAAGTTTTTATAAGAATACATTTTGTCATTGACATGACGTTGATGTAAAAATAATTTGGAGAGTAAAAGCACGTTAAATCTTGTATTTATAATAACGATAACCCTATTTGCAGCAACAACGGTAAATAAAGAGCCAAGTAATTTGCTATCAAGTTTTTACGTACGAACAATGGAACCATTTCTTATTTGGTTGTCAACGGAAAGGAAGTATAGACACGAGATAAAGATAAAGCCATTAAGGCCACGGACATAACGAGATGTCACGTTTAAAACAAGGAACTATGGAGGATAGAGGTAAAGAGAACATATTTTTATGGGAAAACTGTTGCTAGTGTCCAGCTGGCAGCTGTAAACAATATTTCGAAATATCTCCGGTGGTGCTAGGCTCTAGGCTACGCTAAGTGGTGGCTCTATAGGGTATTACAAACACATGACATGAACTTAGACGTTATATATACTTACTTTACTCTTTGGACGTTATTGACGGAGGGAAGTGCGCTGTCAGTGATTTGATTTTTTTTATCAAAGTCAAAAATTTTTTTGCTATGTATTGTGGCGCCACCTTTTTAAGTTTTTTTGATGGACACTTTTCATACACATTGATCCTTACCTCTACCTTTCATACAAGGAACCGTCTCGGCCATTTTATATTTAGAATAAGGTATTTCATACATCTAACCTCTTCGACGCCAATGACGGATATATCCGTACCGTAGGTCAGCTTTGATACGAAGGTGACTTGGCGTCCGAGTGACAGCTTTTGTGTTTGACACGGCGTCACAGTAGTCGGCATATACGTACTTGGCGACGCTCGCGATCTTGGCGCCGAAGAGCGCGCCGGGCTTGGTGGTGGGCACGCGGCGCGCGGAGTGCTCGGGCGGCAGCAGCCGCAGCCGCAGCGGCAGCGCGCCGCCGCCCAGCGCCACCGTGCGCGCCGCGCCGCCGCCCGCCGCCTCCGCCGCCCACGACCGCGACGACTGCCCACACACACACATATACGTACTTGGCGACGCTCGCGATCTTGGCGCCGAAGAGCGCGCCGGGCTTGGTGGTGGGCACGCGGCGCGCGGAGTGCTCGGGCGGCAGCAGCCGCAGCCGCAGCGGCAGCGCGCCGCCGCCCAGCGCCACCGTGCGCGCCGCGCCGCCGCCCGCCGCCTCCGCCGCCCACGACCGCGACGACTGCCCACACACACACATATACGTACTTGGCGACGCTCGCGATCTTGGCGCCGAAGAGCGCGCCGGGCTTGGTGGTGGGCACGCGGCGCGCGGAGTGCTCGGGCGGCAGCAGCCGCAGCCGCAGCGGCAGCGCGCCGCCGCCCAGCGCCACCGTGCGCGCCGCGCCGCCGCCCGCCGCCTCCGCCGCCCACGACCGCGACGACTGCCCACACACACACATATACGTACTTGGCGACGCTCGCGATCTTGGCGCCGAAGAGCGCGCCGGGCTTGGTGGTGGGCACGCGGCGCGCGGAGTGCTCGGGCGGCAGCAGCCGCAGCCGCAGCGGCAGCGCGCCGCCGCCCAGCGCCACCGTGCGCGCCGCGCCGCCGCCCGCCGCCTCCGCCGCCCACGACCGCGACGACTGCCCACACACACACATATACGTACTTGGCGACGCTCGCGATCTTGGCGCCGAAGAGCGCGCCGGGCTTGGTGGTGGGCACGCGGCGCGCGGAGTGCTCGGGCGGCAGCAGCCGCAGCCGCAGCGGCAGCGCGCCGCCGCCCAGCGCCACCGTGCGCGCCGCGCCGCCGCCCGCCGCCTCCGCCGCCCACGACCGCGACGACTGCCCACACACACACATATACGTACTTGGCGACGCTCGCGATCTTGGCGCCGAAGAGCGCGCCGGGCTTGGTGGTGGGCACGCGGCGCGCGGAGTGCTCGGGCGGCAGCAGCCGCAGCCGCAGCGGCAGCGCGCCGCCGCCCAGCGCCACCGTGCGCGCCGCGCCGCCGCCCGCCGCCTCCGCCGCCCACGACCGCGACGACTGCCCACACACACACATATACGTACTTGGCGACGCTCGCGATCTTGGCGCCGAAGAGCGCGCCGGGCTTGGTGGTGGGCACGCGGCGCGCGGAGTGCTCGGGCGGCAGCAGCCGCAGCCGCAGCGGCAGCGCGCCGCCGCCCAGCGCCACCGTGCGCGCCGCGCCGCCGCCCGCCGCCTCCGCCGCCCACGACCGCGACAGCTGCCCACACACACATATTAACTTCATTCATAAAATCTGACCGAACCACATGTGGACAATCATTCCACAGGTGTGTCTTGTACGAACGCATATTTTTTTATCTATTAGAGACTTTTCTACATTATTAATCGATCACTATTATCCTCTAATTTAAACTATCGTACCAAGCCTAAATTACCTATGAATAGTTTGTCGTTATCTGTCATTTTGACTTATGTATTTGTAAAAAAGGGATAAAACATAATTAACGCAATCAGGCTCGTAAAGTTCCAAATTTCAGTTCCTTCCAAAAAAAAAAGACGAAAAATACAAGTTTTTTTTAAACTTCAGTGTTTTTTCATATGAATTTAATTGGGAATTTAAACAGTAAGGTTAAGGCTTCAGGTCTAATGTGTTAGTTTCTGGCATTTTATATATTTGACACCGTCATCACTCATCAGTGGCATTGTGTATTTAATTTTTCTGAATAAAACAGGAAAAAAACGAAAAAACCAAAGATCACACACCTTGACAGTGCACTTCCCGCGCAGCACGGGCCGCGCCGCGTCCTCGTACAGCAGCAGGCGCAGGTTCTGCGAGCCCTCCAGCTCCAGCGTGAAGGTCTCGTTCCATCGCGGCTGGGCCGTCCGGCACACCAGCTTCGACTTCGCCTTGCGGAAGTAGTGCCCGTATGAATCGACCTCCACCACTATATAGTAATCTGAAACGAATTCATTTGTTTACTACGAGTATTTTGCACCCGCATCAAAATTGAAAAACATGGCAACATGTGGAACGTATACATTTTTTTTGCCAAGACCGTGTGGTTTATCAGCGGCCGGGTGTAGAATTTAGGAAAGTACACCAATAATAATATACATCGTGGACTGGTAAACCCCGATAGATTTTAACCACACATTTCTGAGATCATAAGGAGGTACAAATGTTATATGAATTTACTCAAATAAAAAAAAATTGAGTTTTCTGCATATGATACGTTATTTATTTTAACATCATGGCGAAACATTACAACGAATAAGTAAAGATTTTTTTATTTATACAATAAAATTATATATAATAATTCAGCCTATATACGTCCGACTACTGGGCACAGGCCTCCTCTCATGCGCGAGAGGGCTCGGGCTATAGTCCCCACGCTAGCCCAATGCGGAATGGGGACTTCACATAAACCTTTGAATTTCTTCGCAGATGTATGCAAGGTTTCCTCACGATGTTTTCCTTCACCGAACAGCTGGTGGTAAATATCAAATGACATTTAGTACATAAGTTCCGAAAACTCATTGGTATGAGCCAGTTGGTTTTATTTACAGATAATAAAAAATTGCAAGTTTCCTTTAAAACTCTAATGACTGTCAGTAGGTATGTCTCAACCAAGTCTCTTTAGTTTTTCACTAAGTTATTACGGAAACAATTTTTCACAAGAATTGTAATTATCTCTAAAACAAGACCGATTTCAGCAAACTTTTTATAAAATTTAAGTCTCTAAATGCGATCAAGAATACACCCTTAAAATATGTTGGGTTGTATCAGCCCACGGTGTATAAGTAATATAAGAGTCTCACCGGCGGAGGAGTCGAGCGGCGCGGTCATGCCGGTGATGTGCAGCTGCAGGTCGCCCAGCAGCAGCGAGTCGTCGCGGCCGCTGCGCAGCAGGTACGAGCCCATGTCCGTCTGCAGGTAGCTGCGGCACGCCGTCACCCAGGCCTGCAGCTCCAGCATCGACACAGCCGCTGAGCCGCCTGGCGGCGCTGATGATGCCTGTAACAGAACTCCATCTTCTCACACATCAAACTTCTCCCTCCTAGTCGCCTGTGTCTATTACGTTACGTATTACGTTTTAAAGCTTATGTTTCATAATTAATCTCAAAATTCAATAAAATGATGCTCGTGTAATTCTGGCACTGATCAGTGCTTCGACAGACAACAGGGGGTGCACTGATAAGTGCTTCGACACACGAAGGGTTAAATTCCCCACTCTCTCTTGTAATCTCTTGTTCACATTGTATCTGTTTTTAAGTAATTCTTATTCTGTTCTTGCTGGTTATTATTTATAAGACTACCTGCTCCGTATTGTTTTTACTATTCTTATGTTGTAACGTGTTTTATTTCTATCTTAACATTTAGGTTTTAAGATTAAGGGTCCACTGAAATTCAGCGTCGTTGCACTATGTGCTCCGACTCCCGCCGAGTGGTATCCTCTATGGGACAACAAATTACTAATGTTAAATGTTAATTTTAGATTGTTGTGTGTTGTTTCAAATAAATTATTTTCATTTCTTTTTTCATATTCATCGATGTTGTTTCCCCCCTCTCATTGGTCGATACAACCAATTGGGTACACTCGCTATTTATTTTTGCTGCCTCAGTTTCTACAAAGGGCAGAGATACGCGCGTAGTATCTGATTGGGCGACGCCAGCACACCTGTCGTATCGTGCGTATAAATCACAACCTTACGACTAAATCATTACAGTCATATGTGGAACGTCCCTGAAGAGAATCGATCCACTGCGTGCGAGCGCGCGTTTATACTCGGACCTAAGAAAGAAGACGTGGTGCGGTTGCAGCACGTAAGCGGGTGCACGCGCTGCTACCCGAACAAAGCATCTGCATACGACTCGGCCATTATTACAGTCGTGTATGAAATGTACCTGCAGCGCATGTATAGAGTCGATCCACTGCGTGCGTTCATACTCGGAACTCAGGAAGAAGATGTGGTGCCGTTGCAACGCGGAAGCGCCGGGTGCGCGCGCTCCGATCCGTAGAACCAGGTTAGGCGATGCCAGTACTAGCTGCCCCTCTAGCTCTGCAAGCTTCTTGCGCTGCTTTTCTGCCGTGCCGCGACTGCCTATTCTGATTTTCTGTAAGAGAGAACAATATGTAATTGACATAGACAAATGAGACAAATATAGACATTTCGAACTTATGTGTAAGCCAGAATAAGCGTAAGTTTTCAAAATAATCTCACTTCACTCGCATGCATTCCGACAGGTGCCGAGTGCTGGAGGTATGTGCCGGTGGATGGGCGGGGGCGCGGAAACTCCAGACTCAAACGCAGAAGTATGAGGATGATGCAGTTTTTAAAGAAAAACTTGAAATAACAAATAGAAAAACCGGATATGACTAAACCGCGAGTCGTAGAGATCAAGGTCTTTGCCTAGTAGCGGCACAAATATGCTAAAAAATTAGGTTACAGGTTAGATTGTTTTACCTTCGAGTATCTGGCCGCGTACAATAGCCGCTTGCGACTTGAGGGCTATGATATTAGCAGGCGACGTTTCCCGCGCGTCCGCTGCGCCGCTCCTATACCACCACGATGTCCGGCAGTTGGATGAACCACTTCAACTCGAACATGAACTTATCGTTTTACCTTGTCATCCTGCGCGGCTCGTTCTTCAGCCAGTATCTGGTCACGCACGGTGGACGCCTGCGACTTGAGGGCCACGATGTTGGCGGGAGATGTTTCCCGCGCGTCCGCTGCGCCGATCTCCTCCTCTACCACCACGATGTCCGGGAGTTGGATGAACCACTTTAACTCGAACGTGAACTTATCGCGGCCTGAAGCCTATAACAAAATTTAAACTGGGTTTTAGATTTCAATGTAGGAAAGTAACCAAATAAAACAATCTTGGCGGATCGAGTCACGATACACTCGCTCGATTCATCGGGTATAAGCCAGAGTATAGCTTTTGTCAAAAAAAAAAAAAAAATTACCTAAACACAATAGTAATTAGCGGATTCTGTTATGTATCTATGTTTAGAGGAACGCGGTTGGATGAGTAAAAGATACCGTTGACGGGTAAACTTAGACTGATTTATTCCGTATTGGCTAAGTGTTTATATACAGTTGAGTGATCGTCATTTTACATCCTTAATCTACACGGTACAAACATTATCTTAATTAGATCAGCGCGTGCGATAATCTCTACCACGCTATCGACACGCGCTGATAATATTTTGCTGACCGCCACAGGACTCCCCCCTTAGTCAACCGGTACGGTTGACGACCAGGTCCTGTGCCAGAGTTGTCCTGAACAGGACCCGAAGCAGTGACCATTGGCTGGAACTATGCTACGATACTCCTCTTGTAGGTACGCGCGCTGGAGGCTGGCTTCTCCTCTTACTTTCTTATATTTCCATGATGCCTGTAACTTCATTCAAGGCTTCGCGACCGTGAATCCTTAAATCCGTGAATGCGTGCTGCGTTCACAATAATTTTCTCACGTTACTTCTGCTGATTGCGCTTGATGTATGTAAACAATTACTTTGTCAGTTTATAACACTTTTGACATGACTCCGTTCAATTATTTTCAACATGGCGTGAATTTCCTTGAATATATCCTGATGTGTTGTGATAGTCTTACCCGTTGTATCCTTGCCGCTGGTTCCCCACGATGTTCCAGGTAGCGTTTGTGATGCTAAGAGATGCCGAAAAAGTGGCGAAATCAAATTGTGGCGAGATCACTTTGGCAGTACTTCTCGACCAGCAATTGAGTGTCGCAGTCACTTACTTTCGAGGCTTCTTCACTGGACTTCTTCGTATAGGCAATAGATGCGTGTTCCTTACGTCGGTCCCCGTGGGACCCCACTCGGGGTCACCACTTTAGAGGAACGTGGTTGGGCGAGTAAAGGGAACCGTTGACGGGTAAACTTAGACTGGTTTATTCCGTATTGGCTAAGTGTTTATATACAGTTGAGTGATTGTCATTTTACATCCTTAATCTACGCCATACAAACATTATCTTAAGTAGATCAGCGCGTGCGATAATCTCTACCACGCTATCGACACGCGGTGATAATATTTTGCTGACTGCCACACTATGTATCGATTTTGAATCTACGGTTTACTATATCATTGTTGGGCATATGGGAAAAAAAAATTAATGTTAATTACGAAACTTGCGTGTTACTCTTTTATGATTCAGTTACCTTGTATTTGGCACAAGCTATGACATCGTTGAAAAGGAATAAATGCCTCAATTTTCTATGTCCATCCGAAAGTTCTACAATAAACGAATTCTTGACGAGTCTTCTTTGGGCGCGGTCTGCGTTCTAAAAAATAAAAAAACATACATTAAAACAATTATCTTTGTATGTACTGTTCGTGTTCATATAATACAGGTATTTATTTGAAATACTTACAGGGAACATAGATTTAGTTTGTATAATATTAAATTCGTCGAGGAAATGTTGTGTCATGTTGAGTGCATCGGTGAGCATCGCGTGGTCCGGATGGCTTGCAGGGGTGTATTTTATGAGATCCTGTAACAAATATTCGCGATTAGCAAACTCTGTAATAGGTACAGGGCTTATTCTACAACACGCGTGAGTATTTTTCACCGCGTGGTGGAACTATTCTCGTTTAGCGTACTTTACATGGTTACTTCGGTGACCATTTCAGTTAGGCCATCTTCAACACAAGGTGTACTGCTCTGGAATATTGGTAGAGGTACTGTACAGTACCCGGTGATAAATATTGCACATCGGATTTTCGACTTGGTAGAGCGTTGTCTCTTTCTCTCTCGTTGTCTCCCATGTTCTCTTTCTAAAGACCGATGTGACTATAAACGACTGGTTTTGTGCTAAATTACGTACTTAGCGACAGCGACAGTAGCGAAAGATTTGGGCAGTTTATCGTCGACCGACATGCTGCCCTGCTATGCTTGGCATTCTTCTACTTTAATAGCAACGGCCTTGTGCGGCAATTGTCGTGCATCGTGGGTCGTGAGGTCGACGGAGCGAGCTGTAATATGATGTACTAACATGCAAGACAAGAGCGTTCTTCTGGACTCTAGCGACGAGCTTGTGCAGCAGGTCGTCGAGCGACATGGGCTGGCCGCGGCAATGTGGGTCGTGGGTCGACGGAGCGAGCTGTAATATGATGTACTAACATGCAAGACAAGAGCGTTCTTCTGGACTCTAGCGACGGGCTGGCCGCGGCAATGTGGGTCGTGAGTTCGACGGAGCGAGCTGTAATATGATGTACTAACATGCAAGACAAGAGCGTTCTTCTGGACTCTAGCGACGGGCTTGTGCAGCAGGTCGTCGAGCGACATGGGCTGGCCGCGGCAATGTGGGTCGTGGGTCGACGGAGCGAGCTGTAATATGATGTACTAACATGCAAGACAAGAGCGTTCTTCTGGACTCTAGCGACGGGCTTGTGCAACAGGTCGTCGAGCGACATGGGCTGGCCGCGGCAATGTGGGTCGTGGGTCGACGGAGCGAGCTGTAATATGATGTACTAACATGCAAGACAAGAGCGTTCTTCTGGACTCTAGCGACGGGCTTGTGCAGCAGGTCGTCGAGCGACATGGGCTGGCCGCGGCAATGTGGGTCGTGGGTCGACGGAGCGAGCTGTAATATGATGTACTAACATGCAAGACAAGAGCGTTCTTCTGGACTCTAGCGACGGGCTTGTGCAGCAGGTCGTCGAGCGACATGGGCTGGCCGCGGCAATGTGGGTCGTGGGTCGACGGAGCGAGCTGTAATATGATGTACTAACATGCAAGACAAGAGCGTTCTTCTGGACTCTAGCGACGGGGTTGTGCAGCAGGTCGTCGAGCGACATGGGCTGGCCGCGGCAATGTGGGTCGTGGGTCGACGGAGCGAGCTGTAATATGATGTACTAACATGCAAGACAAGAGCGTTCTTCTGGACTCTAGCGACGGGCTTGTGCAGCAGGTCGTCGAGCGACATGGGCTGGCCGCGGCAATGTGGGTCGTAGGTCGACGGAGCGAGCTGTAATATGATGTACTAACATGCAAGACAAGAGCGTTCTTCTGGACTCTAGCGACGGGCTTGTGCAGCAGGTCGTCGAGCGACATGGGCTGGCCGCGGCAATGTGGGTCGTGGGTCGACGGAGCGAGCTGTAATATGATGTACTAACATGCAAGACAAGAGCGTTCTTCTGGACTCTAGCGACGGGCTTGTGCAGCAGGTCGTCGAGCGACATGGGCTGGCCGCGGCAATGTGGGTCGTGTCGTGGGGTCGACGGAGCGAGCTGTAATATGATGTACTAACATGCAAGACAAGAGCGTTCTTCTGGACTCTAGCGACGGGCTTGTGCAGCAGGTCGTCGAGCGACATGGGCTGGCCGCGGCAATGTGGGTCGTAGGTCGACGGAGCGAGCTGTAATATGATGTACTAACATGCAAGACAAGAGCGTTCTTCTGGACTCTAGCGACGGGCTTGTGCAGCAGGTCGTCGAGCGACATGGGCTGGCCGCGGCAATGTGGGTCGTAGGTCGACGGAGCGAGCTGTAATATGATGTACTAACATGCAAGACAAGAGCGTTCTTCTGGACTCTAGCGACGGGCTTGTGCAGCAGGTCGTCGAGCGACATGGGCTGGCCGCGGCAATGTGGGTCGTAGGTCGACGGAGCGAGCTGTAATATGATGTACTAACATGCAAGACAAGAGCGTTCTTCTGGACTCTAGCGACGGGCTTGTGCAGCAGGTCGTCGAGCGACATGGGCTGGCCGCGGCAATGTGGGTCGTGTCGTGGGGTCGACGGAGCGAGCTGTAATATGATGTACTAACATGCAAGACAAGAGCGTTCTTCTGGACTCTAGCGACGGGCTTGTGCAGCAGGTCGTCGAGCGACATGGGCTGGCCGCGGCAATGTGGGTCGTAGGTCGACGGAGCGAGCTGTAATATGATGTACTAACATGCAAGACAAGAGCGTTCTTCTGGACTCTAGCGACGGGCTTGTGCAGCAGGTCGTCGAGCGACATGGGCTGGCCGCGGCAATGTGGGTCGTAGGTCGACGGAGCGAGCTGTAATATGATGTACTAACATGCAAGACAAGAGCGTTCTTCTGGACTCTAGCGACGGGCTTGTGCAGCAGGTCGTCGAGCGACATGGGCTGGCCGCGGCAATGTGGGTCGTGTCGTGGGGTCGACGGAGCGAGCTGTAATATGATGTACTAACATGCAAGACAAGAGCGTTCTTCTGGACTCTAGCGACGGGCTTGTGCAGCAGGTCGTCGAGCGACATGGGCTGGCCGCGGCAATGTGGGTCGTGTCGTGGGGTCGACGGAGCGAGCTGTAATATGATGTACTAACATGCAAGACAAGAGCGTTCTTCTGGACTCTAGCGACGGGCTTGTGCAGCAGGTCGTCGAGCGACATGGGCTGGCCGCGGCAGGCGATCTGGCGCGTGAGGTCGGCGAAGCGTTGCGAGCTCGCGCAGCGGCGTCGCACGGCGTCCGTGGCTCGACCGTAGTTGTGCAGGAACGCGCCGTATACGTTTATGTTCTCCGCCTACAGACAGAACGTTCGTACATTAGATGTTAAATCATCTTCGTTGCCGACTATACTGATATTTTTTATTGTTTTTAAAGTTCCTATGGCCCGCCTCCCCGATCCATCATAAAATTGTTTAAATGTTGACCTTTGATTTAAAAATAAATGTTTGATCAGTTACAGTCGTAGGTTAAATTACAATTATTTTTATAAAAAGAGTCCGTACCATTTTTTTAAAGTGGCTTCCCACAGATAGAGGCTCTTCCCAACTAGCGACGGCGGCCTTCAGTCCCTCGAGGAAATTCTTGTGTAATTCATGTAGTTCGGATATTTTGTAAAATATCGTGTTGAACTCTTCCTCCGTTATCACAGGCTGGGACGTCGACAGCGTCGCTTTTATGGCGTTCATGTACTGAAAACATACACTCAATTAGCCTTTCATATTTTAAATAAGAATTTGTACATATATTTGACTATGGCGTCAATTGTGGGCGTGGCGTGTATCACAATTTGTATACAAATTTGATCTAGCGAGTGTCGATACCAATTACAGCGTTAGTAAACAAGTATCCAGTGCGCGTGGCACTATTTAATTACGATATAAGATGTAGCTGACTAAAACATTTGTACAAAACTTTGGTAGACAATACTTTGGTACAATATGTTCACGAAAACGTCTTTATTTTTTATGTATTTAGATTAGATATTTAATAGATTTTCTTTTAATCTTCTCTTACTGACACTGTGGCTCAGACACCTTAGCAGTTAGCAAGACTTGCGTTGTCGCGCGACTCCATATGTCAAGCAAGACTTTAAGTATTATAGTCGCGCGCGACAATGCAAGTCATGCTAAACGGTCAGACCGTACGTAGTCCAGGTGTAGCATTTTCTGACTTCTGAATTTCTTACCTTTTCCATAACGTATAGGCATTCGACGTAGACGGTTTCGCTCTCGATGATGCTCGTGACAATGCACCGATGCATGGTCAGGCGCTCGGCCTCCGCATTACTGCTATTGTTTGATTCCTATAATAAATAAAACATTCATTTAAGCTCAAAGCAAAACTATCATTGCCCGTCTACAAATCCGATTAAACAAATCAGGGCCAACTCTCTAGAGCAACAAGGGCCCACAGGTCCAACTCCGCCTATCTAGAAGCTCCACAAAATGTCCTGCCTCAATAATTTAACGAATAGATCAGTCAGGAAATATTAAATGACTGACACTACCTCCATGCAAGTTAAAAATGAGAAAGAAAAGTGCATACTAATATGTGTAAAAGAATTTTCAATAATATTCCCGTATCTATTATTAAGACACTTCCAGATGCCGAGTTTAAGAATAAGTTCAAAAACATATTATCATCTATTAGATCAAAGGCCAAAGGTATGGCGGCATCGTTTCGAGCGATGGCGCCACAACCTTTTGCCGATTCCCTGTAAGATGGCGCCACTTTTTGATATTTAACACATATCAGTGCAAGAATAAGGATCAAAGTCAAATGGCGTTCTAAAAGATGGCAGTAAATTTACGGTGGCTACGAAATTTTCTTTGACAATCCTCTTTCTCAAATTCTCTTTGGTAATCATTATGTTATGTAATCGTTTCGTAAGTAGGAACAATCGTCGTTACAGCTCTTTGTTTGGGCCATAAACGCCATAAATTTGTAAACACGCCGATAAAGCCTTAAAGGCATACCCGTGGTCTATTACCAATCAATCGCATTCACAAATGGCGGTGTTCATTATTCTGAGTTTTTGTGTTATAAATACTTTATGTTACGAGTCAGGTAAGTGTTTCGTACTTTAAATTAACCACGCCCATTAAACAATATTTATATATTTCTAAAAAAGATGGTATGATGGAAGAACATGTATGGATTATAAATATATGGATATCAATAACGTGTGAAAAAAGTCGTTTACGTTTTTCAGGTTCCTCCGAATTAAATCGAATAGAATTCACACCTCTATACGAGACAATCATCTATAGTGACATCGCAGATATAATTAAAGACTATGAAAACAACGCGGTAAGTTGCGAAATATACAGGGCGACAAAGGAAGCGCCCTTGTGGTACAATAATTTTGCGGAGCCAGGTTTGCTCAGCCATATGCTTGTATAGTCCTACAATACAAAACTAAAATTTTCTAAGAAGCAAGAATGTTGGCAAGCGAACAGGCAACATTATTTTTATAGAAAGCCTGACTACGCTTGGAGAGTTTTTATAGGATATATTTTAATGAGATGCTATTTTCATGGGGCTGTCACTTTATTATTTAGTATATGAAATCTATTTTGGTTTATAATTTTAAAACTAAATAAAAACAAGAGTTACTAAACCACTTTTCTTAAACAAATATAAGCCCCGCGATCCTACCCGTATATATAACCACAAGGCACTTTTGTTCTAGAATCCGCCAATAGAAACTTTAACCAATAAGGATGATGATAGCGAAAGTGACGAAAACATCGAGGATTTGCTATCCGAGTATCAACATTATTTAGAAAAAGCTCACAAACAGAGAAGAAATTACGTAGACAAATCCAAAACTAAAAACAAAGTCCCGCTTTTACAACGCGACAGGTATTCTAAGAGCCTCGCCGCCAAGACTAATAAACACGATGACTTTTACTACAACCCAAACACGATACCGTTCCCTAAAACTCAATTCAATGCGCCATTAGATTTTTTGATACCGATCAATATGATGAGATCGAGTCCATATTACGGCGAACCCATCAAGCAGCAGGTTGATCCAGCCAAACAATTTCCCACAGATCAAGTAAGTTCAGACGTAAAAATGTTAAACCTTCCGCCCGTTATGCCCTCCTTGATAAGAGAGAAAATACCATCGTCTTGCTACTGTGAGGCTGACACATTCCCATGTGAATGCGGCTGTAAGCAATGTTTAATAGCATTAGAACCCAGTCCGCGGAGAAAGCAAATCGTAGAAGAAAAAAGCAAAGCGACCGCCACTGAAGCTAGCTCGAACAAAGACGTGCGGCCCATGAGCGATAACACGATAAACATAAAAATAAAAGTTGACGTACAATTCCCACAAGTACAACAAGGATTAGGTGAAATATTAATGAATAAAACTAATGAAAAAACCATAGAGCGTGGAAGTATTTCAAAGGAATCTAACATAAACCTACCATTTCCGTTCTTTGGCTTTCCTTTTCCTCTAGAAATGTACGACCTTCAGAAAACGAACAAGAATACGGCACCCATTCACAAAATAACTATTCATAGGAAAAAGAAATCGAAGGCCGGTAGCAATGGCAAAAGACACAGGAAAAAAGTTATAACATACCACGACTTAAAATTGGAACAAGAACATTCAACGTCACCAAATGTTGATGAAAGCTACAAAACAAGTGATTCTGGACAAAAGATAGAAAGTAATATTAAAATGAATCAAGCAAATGATTGGAATAACACGCAAATTGTAGAGCAAGCAAATACAATGTATACGGACATTTTTATTGATAAAACAACGAAGTTGCCAATCATGAATAATACAAAAACTGATGATAATATTTACTTTATGGTTAACATATCTAATTCTTTTGACAATACTACCGAAGATGTTCACAAGAATGAAAACAGCATTGAAACAGACTTCACGAGGGGGAATTCAAACGCGTCTACAGAAGAACCATCCTTGAGAAAAAAACGAGAAGTGACTAAACAAAACAGTTCAGCTATTGAGATTTCAGACCGCAAAAAAATTTCCCAAGCACAAAAAATAAGTATTAATTTGAATGAAACAATTAAAAAAACAGATAAATCATTGCCTGATGACGACGAACTTTTATACTGGCCAAACAATTCAAAAGGACTGGCCCTTGTAAACTCAAAGAACATAACAAGTTTAATACTAGATAGAGAAAGTAATAAGGAAAAGTTGAATCTGAGCGCAGAAACCATACGTCACAATCGTTCTAAGGCTCTAGAAGAAGCTATATTCGGAAAAGTAGATTGGAACGACGTAGGCACAGTAGCACCGGCGTTTATGTCATTCATGGGAAAGTATATTAGAGGAGCGTTGTCCTTCTGTTCAGATAGTATCTGTCATTCCATGAAATGCGCAGAGATGATGTGTGTTCACAGAACTTGCAAGCCGACGGACAGAACTAACAACAGGGGTCACTGCGCTGGATCCAACACTACAGGTGAGACATAATACAATAACCTATTCACTATACTATCTTTCCGCCCGTAACATTTGTTTGCCTTAAATGTTATTTTTCTGAAATATCATTTGACCACACCATGATTTGTTAATAATTCAAATGTGCTTCTTGTGAGATTCATAACGAGAAGTATGATGCCCATTTTCTAAAATGTGTGTACTGCGTGCTAAAATTCCGAACATTACAATCAATCTACGATTTCACATATTCGAGTGTGTGCGCGCACAGAGCGCTAACACCGGTAGAATTCCACCTTGTATTTTACACCAAAAACCTCTAGATATATCCTGTTATTAAATGGTGAAATTTTAATTTTGCAGATAGCGTGGCATCGATGGAATCAATCATGGATTTACCGTCAAACATTGCGCTAGAAACAGTGGACATATTACAGCAAAAAATGCTAGGAAAATTATTTGGTAAAGCCACTATAAGTATAGGTTCAAAATGTGTTACATTCACGGCGTCCAGGAAAAGCTTTACGAAGGTAAAGTGTACACCAAAGGAACTAGACGCGACCGGCCATTGCTCAATTTCTAAAATCACGAAAATTGCATAACAATTCGTATCTATGTTTTCAAAATAAATCGAGTTGAAGAAACATTAGTGTGTTTGTTTGTAAACCCTCCATACTGGAGTAAAAAGCTTTGCACAAGTTATATTTCAACGCTTGTTGCTTTCTGCTCTACCCAATAAAAAAAATTAAGCGAAGCACTAATCGACTAGTAAGAGAACTTGTCCTAGCGCCAATAAGTTGACTTCATCACGTACCCTGGCTGCAATGACTCGTACGTTGTTTTGTAAAAGCATTCAGTGCATCATAATCTTAATTTATATCACATTAACGAGGACAACATCAGAAAATACCACGCCCTCAACGGACGAAGTAAGTTTTTTAAAAATTGTATTATTGTAAATTGAAATTATTAAATTGACACGACTTTTTATTGAATAACTCAGTTCTACATATAGGCATTAAATCCGACAATAATCATATATGATCTACCTTCATTCATATGATAAACTTTTACGACTACAGTGCAGTGCGACATTATCGACTTGATATTAAAACTGAATCAATCTTTGACGTTGAAACCTATAGGGAGCGTGCATGAACTGTAGGAGGCAGCACAGGAGCTGTCAGATTTATGGCGCGAAGCGTAAATGTGAGGTTTATTGTTCCGATGTAGCCCACAAGATGGCAGAACCTACTATGCACAAGAAAACACTTGACGTGTAAATGTGCATGTTTATGGTTCCGATTCAGACCACAAGATGGCAGACCCTCCAACGCGCACGGTCCCTATAAGTCATTTAAATGGCATTATTATGTCATTTTAGTTGATTACTTCCTAATTCGTTCGTTTTCAGAAACCAAAATTTAATGAGTCATTTTGGAGACCATACCGAGGACTAGTGTCGCATTTGAAAGTGATTGACTTTGACGTCGAAGGAAACTTAATTGAAAAGAAAGTTCAAAACGTAAAAACCAACGACTATCCAGAAGAGAAGCATAAACACAGAGTCCCTACAAGAGAAGATACAGAAATATTTGAAAGAATTCTATATGGAAAAACGAAACCAAAAAAAGTGTTTTTCAACTGCGCGAATCGTAAATCTTGTAAATTTTTGATATGTACAGACATAAAGCAATTCTGCAGACTTTGTGAAAGTAATATGAAGTTGCCTTTGTTCAAGTCTACGACTTGCAAAGATGTGCCAACTAGAGAGTTACTTGGAAGACTTTGGATGTGATGGAAGAGCTACTTTCTTGCATATTATTTCGGGTTCCTAAACGTCGCACCAGGTATACCACCCTCTTTCAAGTCCCACTACACTCCACTAACTACGGCGCAAATGCCGTACTATCTCGCATTCCCCATCTTTACAATCAAGAATTTGACTCAACGGATCCTTTTAATGGCCCTAAAAATAAGTTTAAAAATGACGTATTAGATATATTACTTAACAAAAAAAGATGAATATAATAATTATTTTGGGTTTTAATAGGTTCTAAAGATTAACCAAATACTGTTGTAAATGTTAATCCTATATTATACTGTAGGAGTACTCATCATTGGCGTCTTGGCATAATACAAATTTTGGTATCTTATGCAAGGGATCGTCCCATGTAGTAAGTAAAACAGTTACTTTACAGGAGCGCTAAATAGTGATCTTTGGGTAAAAGCGTGATCACTTAAATTATTTACAAGAGCAATATAAATAAATTAAATCAACTATTAACGTTAATGCACACCTATCAACTTTATGCAAGCATGTGTACCTACCTCTAACTTCAATGTTCATGTTGATTATCACCTACTGTTACTGTTACTGTTACTGTGGGCTTGCACAGTTTCACTTTGATTATTACTTTGTTTAACTAATTATATTTGTATATTATTTTGCACCCAACGGATAACTGTTATTGGCCTAATACTATGTAAAAATACCTATGTAAATTGTATATCTACGGCTGTTGTTGTCCTGAATACCAATAAAATAAAATAAAATAAAAATAAGATGGTAGTAGGACGCGATATGAAAATAATCAATGAATCATGTAATATTGTCAAAAAATAATAATAAATATTACGAAAAATTTGAATAGTGTTTATATTAAAGAATATAAGTTTATATTGACAGGCGCGGATACAAGATTTGGCTTAGGGGGGGGGGCCATTTTGAGAAAATCATATATTTTTGGTAAAAAATAAAATTTACTCAATTTAGTAATGTGAGAGCCAGGGTTTTAGGGGGGGGGCATTGCCCCTATGGCCCCCCCCTTGTATCCGCGCCTGTATATTGATGTTTTCTAGTGGGTTTTTTCGTAAGCTTATTGGGGTTGCCCAGAAGTAAAGAGACAAATATTATTTTCAAAATATGTCATAACTATACGGTTATGTGAAGGTTGGAAACCCTTCACAGTCTTGAGATAGATAACTGGCAACGATTATTTGAATTCAGAACTATCGCCCTGCTGAAGGAATAAAGATCTGCAGGCGATTTCATTCTGAAAGTGGCAAGCAGCAACGGTAGTCGATATTTCTGTTATTAGATCTACCTGGAGCGTTTACATTCCCCACCTCAGCTTGACCGTATCCCTTTTACATGGTGGAGGTGCGGCAACATTAAAATTAATAATTTTGGTAGAAAGTTGTAAAAAAAAATATTAGATTGATACCGAATTTGCGCCCACAACAACTTCAAAAATTGTGTTAGTTGTTCCTGATTTTACAGCCACTCCTTTGGCCATACAAAAAAAAACCAACGGGTTGCACTCCGGGAGTGCCGGCAGAAGTGAAAACTTGAATATTGACGTTGTGTATTTTTGATATTTTGGAATGGTTAGGGAATAATTTTGCACGAATTGCTTTATTTATTTATTTAATTATCAGTATAAACGTACTATCATTTATGTGGTAAAATACAATATTCATTTATTGCGCTATCGTACACAAACATGACAATTTATATTACATTAAAAATGTAACACTCATATTACAATTATTTAACATTAAGAAGTTTATCTCTCAGAAAAATCAACTTCCATCCATAACATAGAAAAAAGACAAGCAAAGAAGCCGAGCAAAAATAAGAGCTTGGTAAAAGGTATCTTATTCACAACACGCTATTACTTTTTGTCTATGAGTGAATGAGACAACAATTCGCAATTACTTTCGTTTTTTTCAGGCCTGTCACATAGATTTAAAAATCATAGATTACTAGTCCGCACATCCTTAGTGAAGCCACTTCAGCTGCGACATAATGTCGCAGTCGTTCGTACGGCCCTCGCAGTACTCAAGGTCGAGTCGGTTTGTGTACACCTCCCGGTTGTAAATTAAAAAATACAGGAAAGATGGCTGTTTGTGCTGTGAATGGATGTCACAATTCATCACTTAATAAAAACAAATCTCCTGATATTACATTCCACGCGTAAGCATCGAGTTTAATATGATATTTTTACGTAATTGTGAATACAAAAATCCAAACCTTCGTTAGCCGCCATTGCTTATAAATGTTGCCAGTTGCCAAATGAGGCATGACCTTTACATTCTAAAATAAGTACGCTTACTTTAAGTTCGTTGTATTATTATCAGAAATCAGAAATCATAGCATTTATTCGTGGAGTTTTGACGACCGGTCTGGCCTAGTGGGTAGTGACCCTGCCTATGAAGCCGATGGTCCCGGGTTCAAATCCTGGTTAGGGCATTTGTGTAATAATGTCCTATAATATTCATTTATTTATTTAAGTGACCTACGGGTGGACATCCATGATAACTTCTCGAAAAGATATGATGGGGATTTGTGTTTTACTACGCCAAATAAGAGAAATGCCCGAAGAAGCTTGCGACGGTGTAGCATTTTGAGAATACTGTGCTTATTTAGAAATGGAGTCACATGGGCTCTTGGAGAAATGTTAAAGCAAAAACGAGCACAAGCATTTTGTACCCGCTAAATAAGTCGCCTTGTTTTTGCCAGAAGACGTGGACCATAGACTAAATCCATATAGTTCAATTTAGACAGAACAAGTGTTTCAATCAACCGAGTGCGCAAGGTTTCATTAATGAACGGTCGAATGTTGTACAGTAGCTTGAGCCTGTAGAAACAGTTTCTCACAGTTTCAGCAACATGATTGTCAAATCTAAGTTCACTATCCATAATTAAACCTAATTTTCTAGCCTTATACACTTTTTCAATGGGTTCACCCGATAATATCACATCTCTGGCAGGTCCAATTTTGCTCAACTGATTTTTAGTGCCGAAGATCATATATTTTGTATATGATTCCCCCCCCCCACCCCCCCCCCCCCCCCCCCCGTAACTTCTAAAATAACAGAATGAAAAAACTAAAAAATATATATAATATACATTGTCATGCAAACTTCCACCGAAAATTGGTTTGAACGAGATCTAGTAAGTAGTTTTTTTTAATACGTCATAAAATTAAAAAAAAAAAAATTTTCATCACACCCATACGTGTGGGGTATCTATGGATAGGTCTTCAAAAATGATATTGAGGTTTGTAATATCATTTTTTTCTAAACTGAATAGTTTGCGCGAGAGACACTTCCAAAGTGGTAAAATTTTGAACAAGATCTAGTAAGTAGATTTTTTTTTAATACGTCATAAATGGTACGGAACCCTTCATGCGCGAGTCCGACTCGCACTTGACCGCTTTTTTACATTATTCAGCATAGCACCTCTCTATTACAATACAATCAATTCTCTTTGATTATGTTTAGGTAAATATTTGTTTCCTTCTTCATGTACTAGGAAGATAATGATGATTAAAAATTTAAACAAACAAAAATATTATAATAACTGCGCATTCCAAACATTACTAAATTATGACAAATTAAAGAGCGTAAAGCGACAAGAATGTTTTTAATCTCCAAAGGTAAAACCGTCAGCCATCACGTAAATTAAAAGGTTTGTAAGAATGGCCCTTAGTCGCTCATTAGGTAAACATTCCCGGGCCCTTATCTCGGAGATAGGCTCGACATACCGGCACGGCACCTATTTAAAGGACGACTGGGATTGTTCAAACATTTACTGACGCAGCAGCCTTACCTGTCACCATGCTTGCGATTAAATGTGTTCTCCCATTTCTAATTGTGTGTTTGGTGCAAGGAGTTTATTGCAAACCAACAAGTAGTAAGTTTTTTTTTTCTAAATCATCATTTTACGAGTACTGACTTATATCTGTGTAGATCATCCAATTGCGCGTGGCAAATAATCATTTATGTAGTTAGTGTAATAATAATATGTAGTAAAAAATCATTTCTAATCGTATTTTCTCGGAAACGTATGTATCAAAAAATACTGGGTCTGGCTGAAATAGCATGACATATACAAACGTTTCCGAGAAAATACGATGGGAAAGGATTATTCATTACATCTGTACTTAGCTACTGAGCACATTTTCATACGTCCGTTATGGAATGCATGATCATGAGAAATATTAAGCTTATTGAATATAGAGTTGTCGTGGAAATATCAGATTTGATTATACAGGGTACCCTATCGGTCACTTCATCGTCAATATAAGGGGACTGGCCGAGATTAGGGCAGGTCTGATGAATTTATATTAAACTGAACCAATAAGAAACACCAAATATTATAAATATATATATATAATATTTCCAAATCTTGTTAATAAGTCCTAAAATACTTTAACAATGTGTTCAAAAATAGGCCCGTTTAATAAGAATGTAGGTATAGCTGACATCTACTTGGATATGTGTCTGCAGTGTCGTATATTGTAACCGCATTAATTATAAAGGTAACTAACATCATCGCTTGCAGATGAGCTAACCGAGGGCCGCGGGGTTGGTTCAACGATTTGGGGATGGATCACGTATCCCTTCACGGGATGGTGGGGCTCTTCAGACACCGAGGCTCCGCCCCAAGCCGATCTCCTCAACGGCTCGACCACCATCGGCCCGTACGACAACATCGAGATCGCGTCTCGAAACCTCACGATTTGGTGCAACGACCACACCTGCACTACTATGAAATGCGACAAAACGGCATGTGTGAATGTTACGTGTAACATTTATGATACATATGTCACGGGGCAATGTCGAGAGTACAACATGGGCTTGAAGCCAGAGGAGCCGAAGCCATCGCTACCCACCGAACCCGCCCCTACTTCGACCTCTCTAGCGGTTGCCGCGGTTCCAGAGTCGTCAACCGCGCCCATAATGGCAATCCAAACCGAAGAACCAGCGGAACACCCGTTAGAGCTGGAAGCTGTACTATCTTCCACAGTCACCAAGGGGAACCCTGACGTACCGCCTCCGAAAGAGAAAGAGGGCCAATCTAGTCCTCAAAATAAGGTGAGGCCTTTAACATACCCTTTGGGCTTTGTGGCTTTGCAATTTCATAAGCATTTTGTTTAATTAAAAGATTAACCATGGGGTTTTTTATTTCTTATCTAACCATCTTGTCTTGTCTGTGCATGGGATATGTATAGGTTGATAATAGTCATCAAGTAACCAAAAACCCCATACAACTTAAAATCAATCGTTTTGTCCCTTTACATTCCCGCCGAAACTTTACATCCTACAGTGACGAGTTTAAGCGATACCTAATCCCCCTTAGTTCACTTATATTTCATCCTATTCTTACAAATACATACTTCAACATGACAGAGATTAAGACAAACGCTTAATAGCTAATTGAGGCTTCTAGCGTGTTTGTGAATAACGTCAGTAGTACTATTATTATTTTTAGGGTTCCGCACCCAAGGGTCAAACGGGACCCTATTACTGAGACTCAGCTCTCCGTCCGTCTGTCCGGCCGTCCGTCTGTCACCAAGCTGTATCTCATGAACCGTGATAGTTAGCCACTTGAAATTTCTACATATTATGTATTTCTGTTGTCACTATAACAACAAATACTAAAAACAGAATTAAATAAATATTTCTTTCCAATCTCGAGGTTATCCAATCACCGAAGTGAAGCAACGTCGGGCGGGGTCAGTACTTGGATGGGTGACCGTTTTTATAGATAATGGTACGGAACCCTTCCTGTGCGAGTCCGACTTGCACTTGGCCGGTTTTTTTATTAATCTACAGAACTCCTTATTTTGAATATAGATTCATTTAAGTTTTCTGTTTAAAGGTTTTCTATTATATAATGTTTGTGTAGAAGTAATAAAAAAGGTATATAAATGGGATATTTCGTAGATAGCATCAGTTTTATTCAACACATTCTCAGTTTATTTCACAAGTCATTTACAAGCTACACAAATTCTAACTTATTTCCCATTATCTTGTTTCAGATCTAAACTCAACCACAACAGAAGATTCCGAAGCATCATCAACTTTGATTCTAGCAGTAAAAGACTTGTTCAGCAGCTACGCTCATTTCGTGATAGAGCGCTACGCAACGGCTCTCGCAGACAGCCTGATGACTCGGTTAAACATCAACTCGCAGTGTGTAGATGGAACGTGTTACTACGCTTTATGTGAACATGACAATTGTCAAGTGCAGCACTGCCAGTATCATTTAGTAACCGGAGCCAAAACTTGCTCTAGCAAACCATTCGGCCCGCCGACGCCGAGCACGGCGCCCGCTTTGGAATATGCCAGCGATAATAAAATTATTGGTGATAATGACGAGGATAATAGTATCAGTTTGTTTGATAGAATTTTGAGCTAATGTCTACGAAATTGTTAGTGTGTATAGGCTTGTATTTTATTTGACTATGCAGTGACAAAAATGTTAACTTCCTCAATTTAAACACAATAAAGTAGCAAGTACACTCAGGCAAGTGCATGATTAATTGTTCACTTATCTTAAGCATTTTAGATAACGCATTTGTTAAAAACGAAAACTTGAATTATTAAGAATGATAATGTAAATTAAGTATTCAATGTGTTAAGAGTGATTAAATTGTATTAGACATTTCGAGTTTTTTTCTATTTCCCGAATTGATTACTTGAAATAAGGGTAAATAAAACCAGTCTTCCTAGTAAGCTATAGGAGTAACAATATAAAAAGGTTAGAGATCGACTTGTATTGCATTTCGCGCATTTGTGCATGAACAAGCACGAGTGATCTATCATATCAATAACAAAACTATAACAGAATTTTCCCAAGATACAGGCTCGGCCTAGTTTGGGGACCGCTGTCAATTTTTACAAGCTTTTGTTTAACCTGTTAGTACTATATATACGAGTATATATATGTAATTTTATTAGTGCTGGTCAAATCTTGGAAGCTAAATTTGACCCACTTTACAATTTCCGGTTGAGCCGAAATTTTGCATACATATGTAAATTGGATTACAATGCAATATTATGATGACATGGAGCTGATCTGATGATGGAGACAGAAGGTGGACATGGGAACTCTGTAATAACTCAAACACAAACTAATTGTGTTTAGGGTTGTTAGAATCGTCTCGGTGAGTATTAGTGGTCTATGGAAAGAAAAGTACAGTCAGCGATAAAAGCATGTACCAAAAATTAAATTTTGCCAAAACCTTATTCTGATGTAATGTAATGTTTATCGCCTCATTAACCTTATTGATAATTAATTTTCACTTTTCACATAGAATCGCTCCAGTTTTGTAAATAGCGTAGGGTTATTTGATATTTATACGTTAACCCTCTTGCGGTACAAGAGCTACGATATTGGACGCTTAAGGACACCAGTAAAAGGTCGGTCACAGTTCATTTATGTGTTTTATATCTATGTAATCAAAACCAGGGTAACACATTCTCGCAACAACTAAGGTATTACTTAGATAAGTTAAATTATGCCGTTTTAAATAATTTTAACGATAAATTTTTATTAATTGGAGACTTTAATATGAGTAGTATATTGTGGACAGCGCACGGTACTTCAATGGTTCCGTCTATTTACGGAAGTGGTGATGAGTGTACTTTTATAGATGACATTAATCTGCACAATCTATGCCAATATAATGGAATTTTTAATCAATATGGCAAGTTGTTGGATCTGGTGTTATCCAACGACCTTGTTAGCGTATGTGAATGTTCCGAACCCCTTGTACCTATCGACCCGTATCATAAAGCATTAGTTATATACATTAAGTACATAGTAATTGAATCCTTGCCGCCTGCTCCGCGAAAAAAATATTATTATAATAAGGGCGATTACGCTTCAATAAACGCAGAATTGGCATCCATTAATTGGGAGTGTGAGTTCTCCAAACGCAGTTTTGTCGAATGTATTGATTTCTTCTACGAGACCTATGAAAGGCTAAGAAGTAAGTTCATTCCTAGTAAAAAAATACACTCGGGCTCATACCCCGACTGGTTTTCACTTCCACTCAAAAAGGCAATAAGAGAAAAGTACAAATATTTAAAAAAATACAAGATATATAAAAATAAATCTGACCTACTTTCCTATAACGTCTTAAGAGACAGAGTTCGAAAACTTGAACAGGATTGTTTTGATGCGTATATGAGTCGGGTGGAGGAGAACATAGTGAAAAATCCCAAGCAGTTCTGGTCATTTATTAGATCGCGCTCCGGCTCCCATGGGATCCCCAGTAGCTTAAAATATAACAGCAAAGTTGTTAACACTGGTGCCGAGATATGCAAAGCATTTTCTGACTATTTCCTAACCACGTTCTCGTCACCAAGTGATAGAAATGATAGCAACCGCGATCCAAGGACTAACCCTAGAGTTAACTCCACAGCCACCCTGTCTCACATTGAAGTTAATCCAGAAATACTTATTAATATTCTATTAAAATTAGACCCTTCTAAGTCCGCTGGCCCTGACGACCTATCAGCACAATTTTTAATCAATTGTGCTAAAACTGTTGTTGTCCCTATTGTGTTACTTTTTAAACGTTCATTTTCAGAATGCACTGTTCCTTTATTATGGAAGTCAGCCTACATTACTCCAGTCCACAAAAAGGGGGCTAAAACCGACATAATTAACTATAGGCCCATTTCTAAACTATGCATATTGTCTAAGGTATTAGAAAAGGTTGTTTATAATCAGGTATATGAAACTCTAAAGAACTATTTTAACCTTGATCAACATGGGTTCCTTCGGCGTAGGTCCACTGTGTCCAATCTAATTATTTTAAATGATTATGTCACTGAAGCGATGGATAGTGGCTTCCAAGTAGATGTAATTTATACCGATTACTGTAAGTGTTTTGATAGAATAGACCATTCCATATTATTATCGAAGTTGTGCGACATAGGGATTCATGGGGACTTACTAAGATGGTTCTCATCTTATATAGATAACAGATCACAGGCTGTTGTCGTTAACAATTATATGTCTGGATGGGTAACGGTGCCGAGCGGAGTCCCTCAGGGGTCGCTGCTTGGACCTTTGCTGTTCAATATATTTATTAACGACATCAGCGACTGCTTTATTCACTCTAAGCTCCTATGCTTTGCAGATGACATGAAAATTTTCAGCAAAATAAAATCAAATCATGATTCTCTACTAGTCCAGTCAGATCTGGTGCGACTTGATGAGTATTGTAAAGCCAATAAGCTTGACTTAAATCCATCTAAATGCTTCTCATTAACTTTTTCACGACAGCGTAATCAGATCCCTACTACCTACACGCTCAGAGATCAAGTATTGAATAAGGTTAATTTCATGAGAGATTTAGGTGTAATACATGATTCAAAACTTCTTTTCGATATGCATATAGATAATATTGTAAGTAATGCCTTAAAATCATTGGGTTTTCTAATGCGTAACTCTGGTCATTTTACTCAAGCTAAGACGCTGAAAGTTCTCTATTGCTCTTTAGTTAGGAGTAAACTGGAATACGCTTCCCAAATCTGGAACCCCTGCTATAGAACCTACATTGATAGAATTGAACGCGTTCAAAAAAAGTTTCTAAAATTTCTTAACTTTAAACTCAAATGCCCTTATGACTCAACTTACTACTACAGTATGTGCAAAAAACACCATTTGATACCGTTATATAAACGTCGTGAGATAGCTGACATCACCTTCATTCTCAATATCACAAGTGGTAATCTCGATTGCCCCGAACTGCTTCACAAACTTTCATTTAATACGCCTACTCGGTCTAAACGTCATTTTCCCCCTCTTTCAGTTAAATGTGTTTCATCCAAATATAGGCAAAATAGTTTTTTGATTCGAGCCAGTCGTCGCTTAAATAATGTGACAAGAGAGCTAGATATTGACATATTCAATTGTTCCATTCCTTCTGCGAGGCGTAAATTGGCGTCAAGCTGCTTCAATTGAAAATACTGTCAGGTAGTTGGTATGTATGCCCGTGCCCGAAGTAGGTATAGCTTCCAGATTTCTAATTTTTAAGTCCAATATATTTATTATAAGATATTTCATTGATCATAATAACTGCAGTTTCTGTTTGCTACTCAATATGTATAAAATAGATTGTTAGGTATTAATTTACTAATTTACTATACAATTTACAAAATAGAAATTGTGTCTGAAAATAACTTCTGTCTACGTTTTTCTAGTAATATTCTGGTGCTTTATTTCATTTCAAGCATGGTGTAACTTATTTTAAATACAGTGAACATCCCTATACATAACGTTGTTAACATATTACTGCATGTGCCTATGTAAAATAGTGCGTGTTATTTAACTTAATGTTAAATATTAAGATGTTGCTATATGTGAGATCCTATAATTGGCTCTGTGTCACTATTTATGTTGTTATTAGCATAGTTATAGCTGTTGGTTCTCCATGTAAATAAAATAAATAAATAAATAAATAAATATTGCTGTCATACTGTTGGTTTAAAAAATTGTTGCTTTGTTTATAATGAAATAAGTGGCTCTGTGAACTGACTCGCGAGTCCAAACTCACCAGTTTTTTTCAAAAACTGAATCTACATTATTTGAATTGAGTTAAATTATATGTTGTTTCTAGAATTGATATTTAGATTTTCTCTTATTTTAATTGAATGAATTGTATTTATTAATTTAATTTTTTCGTCCAATTTAGTAATAATTTAATAATCTTTTATAACTAAATTTAATTAGTTTTAAGTTAGTTAAGGAACAAATTTGTACGCCCATAGGCAAAACACACAGTTTATATTTGTATATTAAGACCCTTTGTATCACCTGTGTTATACAAATAAATGTTATTCTATTCTATTCTACAAATAAAATCCATGTTCATAGAATGTTGAGGAATGCGACCTGAGGTGAAAGAGGCTTCGTTCGACATCCGTGCGCACTCGTTTAAACAATTCTGCTAAGAATAAACCACAACAACATTATCAAGTAAACATTACAGTTAACCTTGGACCTTTTACGGGTTAATTTAACGTTCTAAATATAAAAGTTACGGGCCAGCGTACGTAAATAGAGTAGATCCTTTTGGTGATGAAATAAAAAATGTTTTATTCCTTTTACAAGCAGTGTTTACAGTCTTTAATCTAGGCATGGGGTAGCGTGTCAAGCCAAGTTCAAGGAAATGTAACTAGTCAAGCACTAGCCGTGTGTTTAACACGCATCATTTAGGGCCACTTCTGGCTCATTAACATACGTCGGACTCCAGCGGGCATTTTCGTGGCATGTCAGAATGATAGGTAAGGTTCGCAAATTAATCAATTCACTTTCGAGTATTTGTACTTAGTATTTGGTACCTAGTATTTATAATGTGAAATTCCAAATATCATAGCAACTAACTGCGTTATTTTTAAACGTACTTGGACTACACATAAGTCAAAATGGCGAAAAAGTTCGTTTGGCTTTATCACTGTCACTCAGATAATTGCAGTTGTGAGAAAGGAACAAAACACAAATGAGTTAACTGGGCATGTCAAGTTCTATGAACACAGCTCTAAGGCTGTACGTTAGTTAGGTGTTTATTTTTTTATATCCTTTAAATTTTAAATAAAAATAAGATTGAATAGTCTGTGTTATATTTGATTTAATTTACATTCATGGTACATTTGTAGGTATATTATGAGAATATATTATTAATATTTTTTTCCAAATTTCTTGGCAGTCAAGGTTCTTCGTCGGCTTGTAAATATCCATTTTAAATGGGAGAACGATCTTTCAACATCGACTGAAGTTATTGGCAAGTATTTGCATTGCTCAAAATGCTGAAGAGTGTTTTTGTGGCCACTTCAGTGGGCTATCAGTCATCACTTCAAAGAGTATTTACACATTAAAGATGAATAAATGATAACGGGTAACTAATTTAATTAACTATGTTACAAATACTAGGTACATTATAATACTCGTAAGTTAAGATTTTTTTGTAAACCTTACCTTGCCCTCAAACTGCCCCCTATAGTCCGACGTTTGCTCATTAATAACTTAAAATTATAACAAAGACATAAAATTCCGCAACCTTTATATAAAGAATTATAAAGAATCTTTCAAAACCAGTACATGAAAAAAAGGTTAGGGAAAACAAGAGCTTGGCATTGGCAGTAACTTCATGTCAGGATTGTCGAGCCGCGTCGGACGCACGCGGCCGGCGGCGCGGGAAACGGAGACCGCCACCGCTGCCGATGTCGTCCAAAACAGATTCATACAACTATGTCGTTGTTGTATGTTATAGAACTATGTCAGGCCATACCTGGTGCTGTAGCTTCCTCAAGGCAGGCGGCGTGGCGCTCGCTTCTGTGTCACACGAAATCGTCCTCAGCAAGAGAGGAATGTTGCTGGAATCCGTTAAGTCTGTATTGAATTGTTCGCCTCTACGCCTTCAGCCGCTTGTTTTTCTTCTTTCTAGAACTATGTTAGGTCATACCTGGTGCTGTAGCTTCCTCAAGGCAGGCGGTGTGGCGCTCGCCTCTGTGTCGGACGATATCGTCCTCAGTAAGAGAGGAATGTTGCTGGAATCCGCTAAGTCTGTATTGACTTTGTTCGCATCTACGCCTTCAGCCGCTTGTTTTTCTTCTTTCTAGAACTATGTCAGGTCATACCTGGTGCTGTAGCTTCCTCAAGGCAGGCGGTGTGGCGCTCGCCTCTGTGTCGGACAATATCGTCCTCAGTAAGAGAGGAATGTTGCTGGAATCCGCTAAGCCTGTATTGACTTTGTTCGCCTCTACGCCTTCACCCGCTTGTTTTTCTTTTTTCTAGAACTATGTCGGGTCATACCTGGTGCTGTAGCTTCCTCAAGGCAGGCGGTGTGGCGCTCGCCTCTGTGTCGGACAATATCGTCCTCAGTAAGAGAGAAATGTTGCTGAAATCCGCTAAGTCTGTATTGACTTCGTTCGCCTCTACGCCTTCACCCGCTTGTTTTTCTTTTTTCTAGAACTATGTCGGATCATACCTGGTGCTGTAGCTTCCTCAAGGCAGGCGGTGTGGCGCTCGCCTCTGTGTCGGACGATATCGTCCTTAGCAATAGCGGCGTGTCGCTGGAATCCACTAGCTCTGTGTTGGCTTCGTTCGCCTCCGCGCCTTCACCCGCTTGTCTGTAAAATTTTCAAATACTCTTTAATTTAAAAAAATATCTTGTGGCACCTTTTGTCACTGCAATTTAAAAAAAAGAGCCAATAATCTTCGGTTTGACAATTCCGATGTTAAAAGACTTGGGTATCCGAAATCTCCGGCGCTAGTCATTCTTAACAATTGGACGTAGTTCTGCAAACCAACTCCTCGAAAAAATTTTGAACATGAACATGAAGTAAAAATTTGAATAGAGATTTAGTGTGGATTGTTTTCAAGTTTAGATTGCATGATATTTATTTTTTATTCAATAACTAGGCCAACTATTTTTTTAAACAAATCCGCTCCGTGTAACCACCATCCTTGCCACACACTGAAACAGGCATAAAACTCACAAGTAAAAAACTTTTCTTTTTGTTTTGTTTCGGGGCTTAACCAGCCGAAGATAAATAAAATTCAAATTTGTTCTACAATGCGGCATTTTCAAACGGACGCCCACGACTGTTTGGATCGAAATAGAGCTAGACAATTTATATGTTGCTGTTTCATCAAATGTTTATAACAAATAAACGGAAACTAGGTTTTACTTTACTAATAAACAAACGTTATAGACGGCACTGTTTGTGGTAAACATACCATTTTCATTTCAACAATTTTTTTTACTATAACAATTTACTATCGGGACTGAGAACTTATTGGTGGTGTGAGATGGACCAACTATAATTATTATTTAATTATTTACATTTCTAAATAAATTAACATGCTAAACTTTCCAAGTATCTACAAAAATTTTGCTTGACAGCTACTCAATACAAAAATGAATTGTCATACCATCATTGACGTGAGAGGTAGAGCTCAAATATGTATTGTACCGCGAGCTACTCACAGCGCGCTGTTTGACAACGTCAATGCCGCTTTTTTTCAATACCGGGGAATTATGTATTGGGTAATATTTAAAGCGGGCGAGGTATATTTATGGAGAAAGGATAACTGTCTGATATGTGTCAGCTAAGTGTCAGTCATATGGACCGTTTTCCTAAGTCAAAAATGTATTGTGAGCTTCTAAATATATTCCATCGCTGGGTTAGACAGCATGTCGGTGTACCGTCGGGGAGCACTTACTGTATGAAGTAGTGTATGTTGACGTAGTTGGGCGCGGTGGGCGCCTGCGCCGCGGCCGGCGCGGACAGCGCCAGCGTGCTGGGAACACTTACTGTATGAAATAGTGTATGTTGACGTAGTTAGGCGCGGTGGCGACGGGCGGCGAGTCGGGCGCGCGCGGCGCGGTGGGCGCCTGCGCCGCGGCCGGCGCGGACAGCGCCAGCGTGCTGGGAACACTTACTGTATGAAGTAGTGTATGTTGACGTAGTTGGGCGCGGTGGGCGCCTGCGCCGCGGCCGGCGCGGACAGCGCCAGCGTGCTGGGAACACTTACTGTATGAAGTAGTGTATGTTGACGTAGTTAGGCGCGGTGGCGACGGGCGGCGAGTCGGGCGCGCGCGGCGCGGTGGGCGCCTGCGCCGCGGCCGGCGCGGACAGCGCCAGCGTGTTGGGAACACTTACTGTATGAAGTAGTGTATGTTGACGTAGTTGGGCGCGGTGGGCGCCTGCGCCGCGGCCGGCGCGGACAGCGCCAGCGTGCTGGGAACACTTACTGTATGAAGTAGTGTATGTTGACGTAGTTGGGCGCGGTGGCGACGGGCGGCGAGTCGGGCGCGCGCGGCGCGGTGGGCGCCTGCGCCGCGGCCGGCGCGGACAGCGCCAGCGTGTTGGGAACACTTACTGTATGAAGTAGTGTATGTTGACGTAGTTGGGCGCGGTGGCGACGGGCGGCGAGTCGAGCGCGCGCGGCGCGGTGGGCGCCTGCGCCGCGGCCGGCGCGGACAGCGCCAGCGTGCTGGGAACACTTACTGTATGAAGTAGTGTATGTTGACGTAGTTGGGCGCGGTGGCGACGGGCGGCGAGTCGGGCGCGCGCGGCGCGGTGGGCGCCTGCGCCGCGGCCGGCGCGGACAGCGCCAGCGTGCTGGGAACACTTACTGTATGAAGTAGTGTATGTTGACGTAGTTGGGCGCGGTGGGCGCCTGCGCCGCGGCCGGCGCGGACAGCGCCAGCGTGCTGGGAACACTTACTGTATGTTGACGTAGTTAGGCGCGGTGGCGACGGGCGGCGAGTCGGGCGCGCGCGGCGCGGTGGGCGCCTGCGCCGCGGCCGGCGCGGACAGCGCCAGCGTGTTGGGAACACTTACTGTATGAAGTAGTGTATGTTGACGTAGTTGGGCGCGGTGGCGACGGGCGGCGAGTCGGGCGCGCGCGGCGCGGTGGGCGCCTGCGCCGCGGCCGGCGCGGACAGCGCCAGCGTGCTGGGAACACTTACTGTATGAAGTAGTGTATGTTGACGTAGTTGGGCGCGGTGGCGACGGGCGGCGAGTCGGGCGCGCGCGGCGCGGTGGGCGCCTGCGCCGCGGCCGGCGCGGACAGCGCCAGCGTGCTGGGAACACTTACTGTATGAAGTAGTGTATGTTGACGTAGTTGGGCGCGGTGGGCGCCTGCGCCGCGGCCGGCGCGGACAGCGCCAGCGTGCTGGGAACACTTACTGTATGAAGTAGTGTATGTTGACGTAGTTAGACGCGGTGGCGACGGGCGGCGAGTCGGGCGCGCGCGGCGCGGTGGGCGCCTGCGCCGCGGCCGGCGCGGACAGCGCCAGCGTGTTGGGAACACTTACTGTATGAAGTAGTGTATGTTGACGTAGTTGGGCGCGGTGGGCGCCTGCGCCGCGGCCGGCGCGGACAGCGCCAGCGTGCTGGGAACACTTACTGTATGAAGTAGTGTATGTTGACGTAGTTGGGCGCGGTGGCGACGGGCGGCGAGTCGGGCGCGCGCGGCGCGGTGGGCGCCTGCGCCGCGGCCGGCGCGGACAGCGCCAGCGTGCTGGGAACACTTACTGTATGAAGTAGTGTATGTTGACGTAGTTGGGCGCGGTGGGCGCCTGCGCCGCGGCCGGCGCGGACAGCGCCAGCGTGCTGGGAACACTTACTGTATGAAGTAGTGTATGTTGACGTAGTTGGGCGCGGTGGCGACGGGCGGCGAGTCGGGCGCGCGCGGCGCGGTGGGCGCCTGCGCCGCGGCCGGCGCGGACAGCGCCAGCGTGTTGGGAACACTTACTGTATGAAGTAGTGTATGTTGACGTAGTTGGGCGCGGTGGCGACGGGCGGCGAGTCGAGCGCGCGCGGCGCGGTGGGCGCCTGCGCCGCGGCCGGCGCGGACAGCGCCAGCGTGCTGGGAACACTTACTGTATGAAGTAGTGTATGTTGACGTAGTTGGGCGCGGTGGCGACGGGCGGCGAGTCGGGCGCGCGCGGCGCGGTGGGCGCCTGCGCCGCGGCCGGCGCGGACAGCGCCAGCGTGCTGGGAACACTTACTGTATGAAGTAGTGTATGTTGACGTAGTTGGGCGCGGTGGCGACGGGCGGCGAGTCGGGCGCGCGCGGCGCGGTGGGCGCCTGCGCCGCGGCCGGCGCGGACAGCGCCAGCGTGCTGGGAACACTTACTGTATGTTGACGTAGTTAGGCGCGGTGGCGACGGGCGGCGAGTCGGGCGCGCGCGGCGCGGTGGGCGCCTGCGCCGCGGCCGGCGCGGACAGCGCCAGCGTGCTGGGAACACTTACTGTATGAAGTAGTGTATGTTGACGTAGTTGGGCGCGGTGGCGACGGGCGGCGAGTCGGGCGCGCGCGGCGCGGTGGGCGCCTGCGCCGCGGCCGGCGCGGACAGCGCCAGCGTGTTGGGAACACTTACTGTATGAAGTAGTGTATGTTGACGTAGTTGGGCGCGGTGGCGACGGGCGGCGAGTCGAGCGCGCGCGGCGCGGTGGGCGCCTGCGCCGCGGCCGGCGCGGACAGCGCCAGCGTGCTGGGAACACTTACTGTATGAAGTAGTGTATGTTGACGTAGTTGGGCGCGGTGGCGACGGGCGGCGAGTCGGGCGCGCGCGGCGCGGTGGGCGCCTGCGCCGCGGCCGGCGCGGACAGCGCCAGCGTGCTGGGAACACTTACTGTATGAAGTAGTGTATGTTGACGTAGTTAGGCGCGGTGGCGACGGGCGGCGAGTCGGGCGCGCGCGGCGCGGTGGGCGCCTGCGCCGCGGCCGGCGCGGACAGCGCCAGCGTGTTGGGAACACTTACTGTATGAAGTAGTGTATGTTGACGTAGTTGGGCGCGGTGGCGACGGGCGGCGAGTCGGGCGCGCGCGGCGCGGTGGGCGCCTGCGCCGCGGCCGGCGCGGACAGCGCCAGCGTGCTGGGAACACTTACTGTATGAAGTAGTGTATGTTGACGTAGTTGGGCGCGGTGGCGACGGGCGGCGAGTCGGGCGCGCGCGGCGCGGTGGGCGCCTGCGCCGCGGCCGGCGCGGACAGCGCCAGCGTGCTGGGAACACTTACTGTATGAAGTAGTGTATGTTGACGTAGTTGGGCGCGGTGGGCGCCTGCGCCGCGGCCGGCGCGGACAGCGCCAGCGTGCTGGGAACACTTACTGTATGAAGTAGTGTATGTTGACGTAGTTAGGCGCGGTGGCGACGGGCGGCGAGTCGGGCGCGCGCGGCGCGGTGGGCGCCTGCGCCGCGGCCGGCGCGGACAGCGCCAGCGTGTTGGGAACACTTACTGTATGAAGTAGTGTATGTTGACGTAGTTGGGCGCGGTGGGCGCCTGCGCCGCGGCCGGCGCGGACAGCGCCAGCGTGCTGGGAACACTTACTGTATGAAGTAGTGTATGTTGACGTAGTTGGGCGCGGTGGCGACGGGCGGCGAGTCGGGCGCGCGCGGCGCGGTGGGCGCCTGCGCCGCGGCCGGCGCGGACAGCGCCAGCGTGTTGGGAACACTTACTGTATGAAGTAGTGTATGTTGACGTAGTTGGGCGCGGTGGCGACGGGCGGCGAGTCGAGCGCGCGCGGCGCGGTGGGCGCCTGCGCCGCGGCCGGCGCGGACAGCGCCAGCGTGCTGGGAACACTTACTGTATGAAGTAGTGTATGTTGACGTAGTTGGGCGCGGTGGCGACGGGCGGCGAGTCGGGCGCGCGCGGCGCGGTGGGCGCCTGCGCCGCGGCCGGCGCGGACAGCGCCAGCGTGCTGGGAACACTTACTGTATGAAGTAGTGTATGTTGACGTAGTTGGGCGCGGTGGCGACGGGCGGCGAGTCGGGCGCGCGCGGCGCGGTGGGCGCCTGCGCCGCGGCCGGCGCGGACAGCGCCAGCGTGCTGGGAACACTTACTGTATGAAGTAGTGTATGTTGACGTAGTTGGGCGCGGTGGCGACGGGCGGCGAGTCGGGCGCGCGCGGCGCGGTCGGCGCGGACAGCGCCAGCGTGCTGGGAACACTTACTGTATGAAGTAGTGTATGTTGACGTAGTTGGGCGCGGTGGCGACGGGCGGCGAGTCGGGCGCGCGCGGCGCGGTGGGCGCCTGCGCCGCGGCCGGCGCGGACAGCGCCAGCGTGCTGGGAACACTTACTGTATGAAGTAGTGTATGTTGACGTAGTTGGGCGCGGTGGCGACGGGCGGCGAGTCGGGCGCGCGCGGCGCGGTGGGCGCCTGCGCCGCGGCCGGCGCGGACAGCGCCAGCGTGCTGGCGCCGCTCGATGCGTCATCCGCACTGGATCCCGTACCGCCTGTTACAAACCAGAGATCGCATTATCATTAAGTCAACAAGAGTCCTGGGTGGTGGGAACCTATAATTGGCTCTTTGTTATCTATATATATAACTATTGTACAATTTATAGCTGTTGGTTCTCCGAACAATAAATAAATAAATAAATAAATAAATAAGAGTAGGCAGAATAAGTAGGAAGATTTCCTAGAAAATCCATAGGTCTCAAAAGGAACTTCGGAGATTGACGGTCCCTGCCAGACAAAGCACCTGCTTATCTCTTTATTTGTGATGTCTACACAAGAAACAATAGACTGTAACAGCAACGCACCTGCTTGTATATAAACATATTCGCCATCGTTAATGTCCTGCGGCACTTGGTCGTAGTAGGGCTCGTCCTCGGGCCCGGCGGGGATGCTCTCCAGCGAGGCGGGCTCCCCACCCGTCTCGCCGGGCGTGTCGGGCGTGGACGCCTCCTCGTCGATAGAGAGCGGCGTCGCCGCCCCGCCGGAGCGTTTGCGCTCGGATGATAGAGAGTTTATGGATTCGTAGCTTTTCACCTAAAAAAGAAAGATTGGTCAGAACACACAGACGATAAAATAAATAATACGACGTATGTATAATAGAGATATTCTTGATCTATGTAAGAACAATTAAGCTTGCTCGCAAAGATAATGCTTTTAACTGGTGCAACACCGGTTAGGCTTCAGCAAAATCTTAAGACTTGAGGAAATCAGATTGCTGAAGACTGTTTTCAAGTAACGTTTATATTTGCTAGTGTGTGTGCCATTTTCGGATAACTAAACTAAAACTAAAAATAAACTAAACAAGGCGTTAATTTTTTTTCTTTTTTTTACACTACAACAGTCTCAACAATAAGCGATTTAGATAATTCGACCCTAAATTTAGGACAAAGAATGCTATTTCCAGTGTGAGTTAAATACAGTTTCCTCATTCGGTAATTTTTGTTACGCCACACGACTGCGGTCAACATTGTGAGTTATGCATAGCATAACTATGCACAAATAAATAATAATAATAATAATAAATATTATAGGACATTATCACACAAATTGACTAAGTCCCACAGTAAGCTCAATAAGGCTTGTGTTGCGGGTACTTAGACAACGATATATATAATATATATGTCGGAGACAGATCGGCTATTAGTACGGACGCTCAATTGTAGCGCAGCGCGCGAACAGCTATGATTGGTCGATCGGGTAGCTGACGTCACATCGAACCAGCTAGCCCCACTTCGTGCGCTAGGATGGAGTCGGGCAGGCCAAGACGTGATTCATTCTCCGACTGACTGCGCTAGAGTGAACACCTTGGTCCTACCACGGAACTGTCCTCGCTACATTGTGTTACTTAGTGCTCGATAATTGTGTATCCAATAAATAAAGAACCATTTGATTTCCATCATTGTCTCAATACTCGAATTACCCAGCAACGCCCAATGTCTGAAGATATTGATCCGTCATCAGAAGTGGGATCTAATCGAGCAAATGAGACACGTATTAGTGGCACCGGAGGTGACGTACCATGGCAGCAAATCCTCGAGGCTCAAAACCAGCAAATGCGCGCGCTTATCGAAGCGCTGCGAAACCCAGCAGCGATAACCAACACTTCGCGTGTGGTTTTTCCAGACTTCGATCCCGATAAGCAAGACAACGATGCACTGTCTTGGGCTACTACTGCCGACGTGTGTATGACCGATACTCCATTAGAAGGCGGTCAGCTTGTTGTTGCCATCAGCAAGGCATTGAAAGGAGCAGCGTCGACGTGGCTGTCACGGATCATTTACCCTGGTATTACGTGGCAAAAGTTCAAGGAACTATTCATTGCAAGGTTTGCCCCAAGCGAAACTTTAGCAGCCACACTAATTAACCTTGCTACTGATAAACCCGGGGAAAAGGAAACGTATGGTGCATACGCAAGCCGTGTTATGTCGTCCCTCATGAATCGTTTTAAAAAACGTCGACACCGAACGTGTAATGCTGTCAATCGTGCTTGCACACTTAGCACATATGGATACGAGACTTCAACGCCTGGCTTTTACTACTGAGATTACTTCGCGAGATGAATTACAAAAGGAATTACAGGCTTTTTCTTATTTGAAGAGAAAAGCACCAAATCATGAAGATAAAAGTAAGGATGACAACATCAAACGCCCGAGACTGTCTACTACACAACTCAAATGCTTCGGTTGTGGTAAAATAGGTCACAAACAAGCCGAATGTCGAATGAAAACAAAGAAAGCGGTCGCATCTCACGCAACACCCAAGCAGTCTACCAGTACATCCGTCGTATGCTTCAAGTGCGGAACTCAAGGCCACATCGCGAGTCGCTGCACCAGCGCCACCAGCTCAACGAGCCAAGCGGCGACCGAGCGACGCGTCAACGTGTGTGCCATTGCACCGCCAACTGGATCACTGTCTCAACTCGGTAAGCAGTTTACATTTCACTTTGATACAGGCTCTGAGTGTTCCTTAGTTAAAGAGAGCCTTGCTAGTAAAATGGCTGGCAAACGTGACGAAAAATTAGTGTCTTTAATCGGTATTGGTAACAACAAAGTAAATAGCACCGAGCAAATTGCTTGCCTAGCTGAGGTTTGTGACTTTCCAATGGAAATATTATTTCATGTTCTACCTGATGCGTACTTGAGCAGCGATATGTTAGTAGGCCGCGAAATCTTAGGTAAAGGTTTTATCGTAACGATAGGAGAAAATTTGTTTTCGCTATCGAAGAAATGTGAAGTAAATACTTGCGAGAAAACAAATGAAAACAAACAAGTAATTAGTTTTGAGCAGGTAGATACGGACTGTTCTTCCGAAAGTAGGCCCGCTCTTGTGGAGTTATTGAATGATTACTGTGATCATTTTACTCATGGGTTTCCAACTACCCGCGTAACAACTGGTAAATGCGAAATACGTTTGATAGACCCAAATCGCACGGTGCAAAAACGACCGTACAGATGTTCGCCTGCTGAGAGTGAATTAATGCGTGAACGTGTGAATGAACTGTTAGCAGCAAACATAATAAAGCCTAGTCAATCTCCATTCGCCAGTCCCGCGCTTTTAGTTGAAAAACCAGATGGTAGTAAACGTATGTGCGTAGATTATCGCGACTTAAATAAAAACACTGTCCCGGATAGATACCCGCTACCGTTAATTTCAGACCAAATTTCTCGCTTGTATGGTGCTAAATTCTTTTCAAAGCTAGATTGTGCAAGTGGATTCCATCAGTTACCCAACTTAGACAGTTTATTGGCCTGGCCTCGTATTTTCGCCAATTTGTGCCCAATTTTTCACGTATTATGGCTCCGTTACACAGGCTTACGTCGGGTAAGTGCCCTTTCATCTGGAAAGAAAATCACGAACAGACACGTCAGCAGATAATATCGATTTTAACTAACGAGCCGGTTTTAACTATTTTCGACCCCCGCTATCCGGCGGAGCTTCATACTGACGCTAGCGCGGACGGGTATGGTGCGATTTTGTTGCAAAATATCGATGGTAAGAGACGCGTGGTGGGTTATTACAGTAAACGCACCTCCCCGGCAGAGACAAGGTACCATTCGTACGAGCTGGAGACCCTAGCCGTAGTAAACGGAGTAAAGCATTTTCGGTCATATTTACAATCTTTTGATTTCGATGTCGTTTATAGAGCCGGGAAACATATGGGTCACGTTGATTTTCTTTCGCGCAACCCTTTGCCTAGAGTAACAAAACAACAGATTTCAAAAGTAGCTGATAAACATGTTAACTTGACGGAACTCTCTGGAAATTGGCTGCTAGCAGAACAGCAGCGAGACGAGGACATTCAAAAACTTAAGACGGCATTTAACGACGGTCTAATGTCAGACGATATTGCAAAAACATACGAGGTTCGTAAGGGCGTTCTTTACCGTAAAATTCAGCGCAACGGTCGTACTAAGTGCTTACCTATAGTACCTAGGGCCCTGAGGTTTTCTGTCGTTACCAACGTGCATGACACAATTGTTCATTTGGGTTGGAAAAAAACCTTAGAGAAGCTTTATGATCACTATTGGTTCGAGGGAATGGCTCGCTATGTTCGTAAACTAGTAGACAACTGTGTAACATGCAAAGTCGCAAAAAGTCATTCAGGTAAAATACAAGCGGAGCTACACCCTATACCAAAAGTGACCATTCCTTGGCATACGGTGCACATTGACGCGACAGGAAAGCTTAGCGGGAAAAGCGATAAGAAAGAGTATGTTTTCGTCCTGATTGATGCTTTTACAAAATTTGTTTGTCTTTGTCACACAAAAAACATCGACACCAAGAGTAGCATTAGAGCGGTTAGAAAGTGTGTATCTCTTTTCGGTGCTCCAGTAAGACTCATCGCGGACCAGGGTCGTTGTTTTGCGGGTCGCGAGTTTAGGGAGTTTTGCGATAGTAAACAAATTGATTTACATTTGATAGCTACCGGTTCATCGCGAGCGAACGGACAGGTTGAAAGGGTTATGAGCACCCTTAAGTCTATGCTGACAGCAGTAGAGACGAGTGACGATAGGTCATGGCAAGACGCGTTAGATGACGTGCAGCTTGCTTTGAACTGTACCGTTAATAGAGTAACGCAGGCAAGTCCGCTTGAACTATTGATTGGCAAGGTATCGCGCCCTTTAGAACTAATGACTGGTGATGATGTCCCTGAAGTAGATATTTTAGAAGTCAGGGAACGCGCCGCGCAACAAATCGAAAAATCAGCTCAGTATGACAAGACACGGTTTGATAGCACAAAAGCGCAGTTAAAAAAATTCTCTGTAGGAGAGTACGTACTGATAGAGAACGAAGAGCGTAATCAGACCAAGTTAGACGCTAAATTTAGAGGCCCGTTTAGGATAACAGAAGTATTAGATGGTGATAGATACGTTTTGACAGGGTTAAATTCGAAACGCACCTATAAATACGCGCACGATAGGTTGAGAAAAATGCCAGAAAGCCAGGTACCAATTGAAGTAGATGAAAGCGAGTATGCAAGTGAGGATGAGGATCTCAGTTCAGCGGCTCAGGCCGTACCAGAGGCTTCACCGTAGCCGTAGCCCGTTAGAAGTCGGTGTCTGCTTTGAGTAGTCCGTGGGTACGCGGTGCGCGGTGAGCTCTGGCGGAGGCCGGGTCTCGTGGAGACCGTAGAGTCATAGGGTTGGCTCGGTGATCCCGCAGGGATGCACGTAGTATGTTTGGGTATGTGATACCCGTTAGGCCGGGAATGAGATGCCTTTTTTTGTTGATTTAATGTTTTGTATAGTGTGTGGCTATGAAGCCAGCTAAACAATGGTACATGGCTGTTCTTGCATTTCTTAAGTCAGTTAAAATAAAATGATCTGCGATGATTAGGGTCCTTTAAGCTAATCCTATTAAATGTAAGCTTGTTTACCTTTATTATTGATTTTTATTAAAAAGGTGGATGTCAATATCGGAGTTTTTTTTTAGATGACGTCAGGAGTGACCGAACGGTGTACTTTGCTGTTGTTTTATTGTTACAGAATAGACACACGGGGCCGTGTGTCGGCACAGGATGGCCGTGTCGGAGACAGATCGGCTATTAGTACGGACGCTCAATTGTAGCGCAGCGCGCGAACAGCTATGATTGGTCGATCGGGTAGCTGACGTCACATCGAACCAGCTAGCCCCACTTCGTGCGCTAGGATGGAGTCGGGCAGGCCAAGACGTGATTCATTCTCCGACTGACTGCGCTAGAGTGAACACCTTGGTCCTACCACGGAACTGTCCTCGCTACATTGTGTTACTTAGTGCTCGATAATTGTGTATCCAATAAATAAAGAACCATTTGATTTCCATCATTGTCTCAATACTCGAATTACCCAGCAACGCCCAATGTCTGAAGATATTGATCCGTCATATAATTTTTTTTTTTTTTATAAATACTTAAATACAGGAACAAATATCCATGCTCATCCCACGAATAAATGCCCTTACCAGGATTTGAACCCGGGACCATCGGCTTCATAGGCAGGGTACACTACCCATTAGACCAGATCGGTCGTCATAATTTATTACAAAGAAATTAATTTCGTTTCCTTATTTTATGTTATTCGCTAAATCAGTCATAATTAATTTCGTTTCCTTATTTTGATGTTATTCGCTATAATCACTCATACAAACAGGAAATTTTATTTGTCACACACAACCACAATTAAAATTTTAAGTAAGTTTTAATACTTAAGTAAAATTTTGGTAAGTCTTAAGTCAATTGTTATCACGTTTGTATGTCGTATACTAACTCGTTCACTGATGGAGGGCGTGGAGGCTCTGCTGCCGATGGACTCCCGTGACTCCGCGCCGCGGAGTCTCCGCCCCAGCGACGATGGTGGACTATCTCCGGGGAGGTCCGACTCGGGCAGCGAGGCGCCACGTTTGCCAAACGTTTTCGGTGGGGGTCTTTAGAAAAAGAAAGGAACTTACTTCTGTATAAAATGTAGGTATAAATATGTTGCTATGCCCTAGTAGGGTCTGTGATTGTTATTACTCAATTTTAAAAATATCTGTAACACCATGATTGCAACCAATAAATTATGAATTATTAAAATCCAATACCAAAACTCGTTTAGTATTCCATACTCCAAACATATTACATTACCTTATCCTAGTTGAGCCAAGACTATTTATAGGTCAAGTTAAAAATGCCCCAGGGTGATATAAAAAGGTCGTTCCTTAAATATTCGGGCCCGTGAAATGTTAGCCTCACGGGCCCTTATGACGAAGTTTATTAGGTAACCAAACATAACGCTTACGTAATTATACACGTACTTTGCAAAAAATATTATTTAATACATTTAATAATACTTCTCGGTCCTGATGGTTCCAAGTTAAAAATAAAACTACGAACGTTGGACGAAATGATGCTTAAGTCGCGTTTAAGGGAAGCAAATATTGCAATACCAGCGAAATCATTTTACTTACTATTTTTGGACACCGTTTCAATAATAATGTGATTTACAATCGTCATTAAAATTAAGTGTCATTCTTAGTAGAAATATTGGGTACGCATGCATGACTTACGCAGCGCAGGGCACATGTACAGCACACGGCACACATTCTCAGAAGTGTGTGACGTCATTTCTGTGATGTAAGAAATATACGACGTACTAATATTCACAAAAACATTATTATGATACGTTACTACTTCCGTTATATTTAATATTTACACACTCGAATAATCGTCGTTACATAGAGAGTTGATCTTTGCCGATTGAGTCATCCGGAAATTACAATGAGAATGAGGCGCAACTCATGGGTAAACTAGTTAGCTGCGTTAAAATGAAAACAAAAACAACGCAAGAAGTTTATAGTCATGAACTTAGAATTTTGTACACTCAAGACCAATGAATTCCATACAATGTGATGCGTTTTACCCGTAAGTATACAAATACTTTGGCTGCCAAGTATCACCACCAATGAACATTTGTAACGGTACAAATAGTAGGTAGATATAAGATATACTTATCTACATTGTCAGAATTATGTCGCCTGGAGTGAATAGTCATTACTAGTTTATTCACTCAGGTATCCCTGAGCAGAACCGTAGTTTATTATCATTATGACTCACAATAGTTTATATAAGAATATCTTACTTAGGTGGTACTTTTTTCTTAGCAGCCGCCGTGGGGTCGAAGGGGCTGCTTTCAGAAGACGGCGGCGATTCCTGGACTTTCTTGGACGCATTCTCGGCTGCCTTCAAACCATTGACTTCGATGACTGTTACAAAATCACCCGCTTGTGACGCTGGACGGTTTTTAGCTGGACTCGGACTTGTTTCTTCTAAAGCTAACAAAAAAACGTTAACGATTGAATAATTAGAATAATCAGTAACCACGGATCTATACATAACGAGGATAGTACACTTACTTTATGCTAATCAAAATTGCACCATATCACCTAGCAAGATAGACGATTAGTCGATCATATGAGACTAGACAATATCGTTCTAAAGAGACCATCAAACCCAAGAAGTATGCCTCACTTACACATGTCACCTTAAGAGGCCTTATTCCTACAGACGAGCGTATTTTGTAAAATGCTTCCTTTTTCATTCAAGATTACGACGTAACTATTAGTATTTATTCAAAAACTGATAACGTACTTAAATAATCGTTTCCTAAACTAGGGGCTCCAACAGTTCAAATTTTCATTTTCTCTTTTAAACCTCTTTTTTAATGAGGTTTTTTGGGAGTCTTTTCCAAATTTTGCAGTGAGATGTGGCGTTTCGGTTCTCAATTTTGCTATAAACAAGAATCATTTGGTACATGAATGACTACAATTTGATTCAACATATCTCGTATGAGGGGCTGGAATGATTAACAATCGAAGATTCATTTGAAAAAACTGATAAAATACCTTCCGAGTTTTCTTCATTTTTATGGCGAAAACAGGGTTTTATTATATTTTATTTCCGCAAATTGTACGCATATTTTGCTTTAAAAATAATATTATAGCAAACTGTAACTTTATGTTAACCTATAAAAAAAAAATCGTAACTATGGGACCTACATTGCCGTAAATTTATATTTTTTTAAAACACGTATAAATCACGCAGCAGCGACGCCCCGCTCTCAGTCCGCGCGGAGCGCGCTTAGAGGACGGACCTGTGCTCGATTGTTAGGCATTCGTTGCGATCGTAATCAGCTACGGAGTTCCGAGAAGTGCTATATACTGCGATTAGAAAATCTTAATAAAAGTTCATTTTTTACAGTATGCCTAACAGACTCGCTTATTGATGGATTTTCAGTGTTACTTTTTTTTAATACTAAGTCGGTGGCAAACAAGCACACGGCCCGCATATGTACGCCTGCAACTCCAGAGGAGTTACATGCGCGTTGCCGACCCTAACCCCCTCCCGCCCCTCGTTGAGCTCTGGCAACCTTACTCACCGGCAGGAACACAACACTATGAGTAAGGTCTAGTGTTATTTGGCTGCGATTTTCTGAAAAAACGCATTTTCACTTGAAATTACGTTAGGGTTTGCATTATTATTTTTGACCCGGATGAAGTCCAAGTTCTCATGATGGAATCAGGAGTTGGTCACCAGAACTCCTAATCTACTAATTATAATCCCATCGTGTTTGGGCTCAAAAGATTTGCCCTGACGAACACCATCGATCTAGATGAGGTCCAGGGTCTCATGATGGAGTCAGGAGTTGGTTACTAGAACTCCTAATCTACTCATTATAATTCCATCGTGTTTGGGCTCAACAGAGTTGCCCTGACGAGCACCTTCAATCTAGATGAGGTCCAGGGTCTCATAATGGAGTCAGGAGCTGGTCACCAGAACTCCTAATCTACTCATCATAACTCCATCGTGTTTGGGTTCAATAGAGTTGCCCTGACGAGCACCATCAATCTAGATGAGGCCCAGGGTCTCATGATGGAGTCAGGAGTTGGTCACCAGAACTCCTAAACTACTCATCATAACCTCATCGTGTTCGGGCTCAATAGATTTGCCCTGACGAGCATCATCAATCTAGATAAAGTCCAGGGTCTCATGATGGAGTCAGAAGTTGGTCACTAGAACTCCTACTCTACTCATCATAACTCCATCGTGTTTGGGCTCAATAGAGTTGCCCTGACGAGCACCTTCAATCTAGATGAGGTCCAGGGTCTCATGATGGAGTCAGGAGCTGGTCACCAGAACTCCTAATCTACTCATCATAACTCCATCGTGTTTGGGCTCAATAGAGTTGCCCTGATGAGCACCATCAATCTAGATGAGGTCCAGGGTCTCATGATGGAGTCAGGAGCTGGTCACCAGAACTCCTAATCTACTCATCATAACCTCATCGTGTTCGGGCTCAATAGATTTGCCCTGACGAGCATCATCAATCTAGATAAAGTCCAGGGTCTCATGATGGAGTCAGGAGTTGGTCACTAGAACTCCTAATCTACTCATTATAATTCCAACGTGTTTGGGCTCAAAAGATTTGCCCTGATGAGCATCATCGATCTAGATGAGGTCCAGGGTCTCATGATGGAGTCAGGAGTTGGTCACCAGAACTCCTAATCTACTCATCATAACTCCATCGTGTTTGGGCTCAATAGATTTGCCCTGATGAACACCATCGATCTAGATGAGGCCCAGGGTCTCATGATGGAGTCAGGAGTTGGTCACCAGAACTCCTAATCTACTCATCATAACCTCATCGTGTTCGGGCTCAATAGATTTGCCCTGACGAGCATCATCAATCTAGATAAAGTCCAGGGTCTCATGATGGAGTCAGGAGTTGGTCACTAGAACTCCTAATCTACTCATTATAATTCCAACGTGTTTGGGCTCAAAAGATTTGCCCTGATGAGCATCATCGATCTAGATGAGGTCCAGGGTCTCATGATGGAGTCAGGAGTTGGTCACCAGAACTCCTAATCTACTCATCATAACTCCATCGTGTTTGAGCTCAATAGATTTGCCCTGATGAACACCATCGATCTAGATGAGGTCCAGGGTCTCATGATGGAGTCAGGAGTTGGTCACCAGAACTCCTAAACTACTCATCATAACCTCATCGTGTTTGGGCTCAATAGATTTGCCCTGACGAGCATCATCAATCTAGATAAAGTCCAGGGTCTCATGATGGAGTCAGGAGTTGGTCACTAGAACTCCTAATCTACTCATTATAATTCCAACGTGTTTGGGCTCAAAAGATTTGCCCTGACGAGCACCATCGATCTAGATGAGGTCCAGGGTCTCATGATGGAGTCAGGAGTTGGTCACCAGAACTCCTAATCTACTCATCATAACTTCATCGTGTTTGGGCTCAATAGAGTTGCCCTGACGAGCACCATCAATCTAGATCAGGTCCAGGGTCTCATGATGGACTCAGGAGTTGATCACCAGAACTCCTAGTCTATTCATCATAACTCCATCGTGTTTGGGCTCAAAAGATTTGCCCTGACGAGTACCATCGATCTAGATTAAGTCGAGGGTCTCATGATGGACTCAGTAGTTGGTCACCAGAACTCCTAATCTATTCATCATAATGGAAATTTGATGGTGCTTGACGGAGTAAATCTATTGAGCCCAAACATAATGGAGTTATGATAAAAAAAAAAAAAAAATTAAAATTATTTATTTCTATACAGAACACAGAAAAACATAATTGGTATACTGGCGGATCCCAAACTAGGCTGAGCCTGTATCTCGGGACCCTTGAGTGCAATACATTGGCAATAAGTATAAAGACGTTACAAATAGGTACAGACGTTACAAATCAGAAAGAGAAGATTAAAAAACTAAAATATAACAACACTAAAATACATTACAAAACGGTGGATACTACTATACAAATGTGTGTGTGTGTGTGTGTGTGTGTGTGTGTGTGTGTGTGTGTGTGTGTGTGTGTGTGTGTGTGTGTGTGTGTGTGTGTGTGTGTGTGTGCGTGTGCGTGTGCGCGTGCGTTAACTTGGTACAAGAAGAGCCTCCGTTTCGTGATATGTTAACGACACAAGCCACTTTTTTACCGTTGCCTTGGTCTTACTTAAAGTCCAATTTTGAATTTCGTGTACCTTACAAACATTGTTATATACACGTAGGTGCATAAAATGTGGCGACCGCTTTGCAAGGGCTGATCTATATTTTGGAGTCCCCACTCCAACTCCACTCCACTCGAAATTTCCGTTTGGTCAGCAGCTGTGTAATGTTAGGAATTTGCCAATAATTACATGAGCTTGAGCTACTGCTTTAGACACATATAACCGTCTCACGCTTAGGAGTTTCGAGTCCCGGTAAAGGGAATTCGTTGGGTAAAAAAGAGGTTTGCGCAGCATGACCTTGATGACAGCACGCTGAGCCCTCTCCAGCGTTATAAGTGTGGTTTTTGCGGCACTGCCCCAGACTGCGATGCCATACTGGATTATTGATTGGCAGAGGGCATAGTAGACAAGCCGTAGCACTTGCTCTGAGGTGCAACAGCGAAGCTTTTTCATGATATATATACATTTCCTTGCTCTTCCACTTAGTGCTGAAATGTGGTGTTTAAATGAAAGATTGCCGTCTATCAATAAACCCAGATATTTTACCTTTTCAGCTCTAACTCTAACGTTACACTTGCAAATAGATTACGAGTTCTGGTGACCAACTCCTGACTCCATCATGAGACCCTGGACTTCATCTAGATCGATGGTACTCGTCATGGCAAATCTTTTGAGCCCAAACACGATGGAATTATAATGAGTAGATTAGTAGTTCTAGTGACCAACTCCTGACTCCATCATGAGACCCTGAACATCATCTAGATTGATGGTGCTCGTGAGGGCAAATCTATTGAGCCCAAACACGATGGAGTTATGATGAGTAGATTAGGAATTATGGTGACCAACTCCTGACTCCATCATGAGACCCTGGACTTCATCTAGATCGATGGTACTCATCAGGGCAAATCTTTTGAGCTCAAACACGATGGAATTATAATGAGTAGATTAGGAGTTCTGGTGACCAACTCCTGACTCCATCATGAGACCCTGGACTTCATTTAGATCGATGGTACTCGTCAGGGCAAATCTATTGAGCTCAAATACGATGGAATTATAATGAGTAGATTAGGAGTTCTAGTGACCTACTCCTGACTCCATCATGAGACCCTGGACTTCATCTAGATTGATGGTGCTCATCAGGGTAAATCTATTGAGCCCAAACTCGATGGAGTTATGATGAGTAGATTAGGAGTTCTGGGGAGTTCTGGTGACCAACTCCTGACTCCGTCATGAGACCCTGGACCTCATCTAGATCGATGGTGTTCGTCAGGGCAAATCTTTTGAGCCCAAGCACGATGGAATTATAATGAGTAGATTAGGAGTTCTGGTGACCAACTCCTGACTCCATCATAAGAACCTGGATGGACTTCATTCGGGTCAAAAATAATAATACAAACCCTAACGTGATTTCAAATAACACTGAAACTCTATATCTCATTAGCATCTTGATTAGGCAGCATGGGTGCGTAGCCACCATGCCAATCGATACGACAACGAAACACTATCTGTCCCTCTCTCGTACTAATATGCACAAACGATTGGCATCTTGGGTGCGTAGCCAACATGCGAAACGTTTACGATACGACAAGGAAACACTATCTGTCTCTCTATCGCACTAATATGCGCAATCGATTGGCTTCTTGGCTAGGTATCATGGGTGCGTAGCCAACATGCCAATCGTTTACGATACGACAACGAAACACTACTCTCTCTCTATTGCACTAATATACGCAAACGATTGGTATTTTGGCTAGGCACTAAGCAAGTGTGTGGCCAACATGCCAATCGTTTACGATACGACAACGAAACACTATCTGTCTCTCTATCGCACTAATATACTTTATTTATACCTGCAGTCATTTACTAACTTCTTCATTTTCCATTGGTGTGAAAGAGACAGAATAAAGAGCAAGGGTTATAGTACACTCTGTAGTCTGTACACTTAGTAGTAGTGTACATAAAAAAAAAACTACTGTGCATATACAATAAAATAAAGAGTGCCCATATGATATCATATGACACTAAAATTAATGTTGCTTGAAATTATATTGAAAACTATCAAGATTATTCTAGTCTGCATTGAAACGCGCGTCGCGTTGCCGGCGCTCGCGTACCGAGCGCCAACGCCATCTATCGAGCGTTATTTCGTGAAATCGGAGAACGCTCCAAGGATTAAGGGCTCTTAAGAAGTCGTAACTCCCGTAATCAAAAGGAGATGAGATACTGCAGTTTGAATTATTTTTCAGTCACAGTTTTTACTTTTTGGTCTAAAGCACAATCGCTGTATATGTTCGTGTCAGTAATATACTTTGCTAAAGTAGCCAACTAAAGACTTAACCGGGTGTTGTGATGAGTGAATCATCTATTTCTGATGAATTTCAGATTTAAATTTAGCAAGGAATGATGAGTGGAGCTGGTTTAAGTTGGATATTAATTGTTATGGTAGCATAGTATTTATTTATTTATTGTTCGGAGAACCAACAGCTATACATTGTACAATAGTTATATATATAGATAACAAAGAGCCAATTATAGGTTCCCACCGGTAGCAACAGGTTAACAGATAATTGGTGGTTAGCACTAGATTTTTTTTTTTTACAACGTGTTACCACTAATATTTTTAAATATTAATACTTATTATATTATATACTGAACAAAGAAACCAAAACTTATTAGTAAACTAAAAACGTTAATCGATACAGATACAATAATATGCCAACACATACGACTCGCTCACTCAAGTAATTTGTCTGTTAGAATCCGTCTTATAGTTGTGACATTGCTATTAAAAACGTCTATATCCCGCTCCTTCGTTAGTTCATTTAGACTTTTACCAGCTCGTAGTAGAAAGCTGTTATTTCTGTAATTACGTGATGAAAAAGGAATTGAGAGGGGAGGGAAGTATCTTTTAGACCTAGATGGAGTATTGAATGAGAGCTTAGCGAGCAATTCAGGACAATCAATGTTACCATTTAAAATATTAAGTATATAAGTAATATCTGCAATCTGTCGACGTTTATGTAGTGGGATAAGGTGATGTTTTTTACAAATATTGTCATAATTGGATGAATTATAAGGAGTTTTCATTTTAAAGCAGAGGTATTTTACAAACTTTTTCTGTATACGTTCTATTCTGTTAATATAAATATTATAATAGTAGGGAGGGATTGTCTAAAAAATCGCTTTAACTTCAGAATTTTTCGGTCACCCTCGAATTTATAATTAATTGCTTCTGTGTAAGATGCAATGAAAGACGGTGCTCAAAGTTTTAATTAGTTTTATCATTAACATAAAGTTCGTTAAAGGTTTTTTGCAAGACAGAGTACAAAAAAGGTGAAATGCCAACATTTTAAGTGTGAGATTGGGTATTTGGTTAACTTCGAAAGTGCGATAAATTTAAAAAGGTCAAATCAAAATATCTATATAACCAGAAGCACTTCATACTTTAGCTGCACACGCTGCTGCAACTTTTATCAAGCTTACTGTTTTAGTAGATATTTCCCATTTTCAAATTATCCCACTTTCAAAGTCAAGCCAATGTGCCTTAAGTACTGAATACCTACCATTTGTATCCTGATTATTTTCAGTTCGCTGCACTACTTCACTGTTGCATCTTCTCCGAGCCGCCTCGGCCACCAAGTTAGAAGAGAGCTCATTGATGCACTGGTTGACGGAGCTCCTCTCCACATGCAGGGGCTTAGTTGGCTTACTCCTCAACTGCACTGGTTCAGCCTCAGCTGTCTCAGGGGCAGACTCATCGCTTTTACTACTTGTTAGACTTGTTATGCTCTTCTTAGACAATGAGTCTGTGTTGGAAACCTAAATCATAGATGATGATGAGTTAATATTATACCCAAATTATGTTACGACCCACCAGAGGATTTTATTAGTGTGGTCTAGATTTTTTTTTTTACCTATTTATGAAGTGTAGATAATTTCCTAATCATTTTCTTGGTTGTGATTGGTGCATTAACCAATTAGATCAAAATTGTGCTAGTCCATTAGAAAATAAATAAAAAAACAATATTGGTGTGTGAATCATACACAACAGACCCAATTCACACTATAAAAATATACAAAAATAGTCCAAATGAAAGTAGGCTGAGTATTCGGCATATCTGCCAACATTTTATTCAGCCAAATTATTCAGTTAAATGCCAACAACTAAGCTCCTCCAGAAAATTTCTCTTGCATTGGGTTACGTTTTTCCATTTTAAATATTATAAACTCCATATTCCGCCCAGCTATAGCCTAAATTATTAAGTATTCAAGATCTATGTGTAAGAGGAAAGCAGTAAAAATAGAAAGTCCTCCAATTAAAACTGATTAGTGTCAGTGCAATTGAAGGAATGGGCCATTGGCAAAAATATGGGCACTCATGTTATTAATTTGGGTGAGGTGTCATCCATTAGTGGTCATTTGACTGATTAAATGGTAACAAGCATTATTAACCAAGCCATTATTTAAACAAGTTAACTGAGTACCTTTTCATGGTTACAGTTTTATTAGCTTGGCATTAGTAGTAGTGGTCATAAATGAGTAACCATCTTTCACTGAATAAAATGATTTATATATTATGTATTAATGTGTATTTGCCATAGCATGAGTATGAAATGTAAGTATTAAAAAGTGTTTTTTACTCCAAATTTGGTCCAAAAAATTATATTTATGGAACCAATTATACAATACAATACAAATACTCTTTATTGCACACCTCAATAAAAAAAATACAGAGAGAAAACAGCAACAGAAGTAGAGGTAAACAACAGGCGGTCTTATTGCTAAAAAGCAATTTATTCCAGACAACCTTTAGGTATATATGCAAAGTATGTTTTACATTACAGTAATGTTTGGAATGTCATGTTTTATAAAAATAGTATGTGCTACAAGATCCAACCAGCTATTACCATAATCTTATTCGAAATTTATGTTCTAACACCCACTATACAATAAAAATTGTCATAGAAATGTGAATTTACCAGTATAGGAAATACAGTTGTATATTATACATTTAATAAAATCTTTTTTACCCAAGCAAGATATGCAAGAGAATTTTAAACCAATAGTAAATATGAGGTGATATAGTGACTCATCTACTTAAGTTCCGCTTGTCGTAACATGTTGAATACTTATGCAGTTAATATCAGTTGTTCATTATTTCAAGAGCATATCTTTCTTACACAGTACATTGAGACCAGAACTTTATGACTCACAAAACAAGATTGAGTTTCTGATTTGATTTTGAGTCAATCAATTTGCTTGAAAGAAAAAATAGTAAGTGAATGATTTTTACTACATTCATTAACATATTTAATAGAATATAAATACAATTTCCTGTTCAATTCATCCATTCATGTTAACAATGAATGAATATTATATTTATCCCTTTATAGGGCAACAGTCTCAAAAAAGACCACCCTGTAACATTATCTGTTTGTATTTTTTTGATGTACAGAATTTTTTGGACTATAGGATGATGTTGAGGCTTGAATTGAGATTTTTTTCAGTCTTGCCCTTTAAAAGGTTAAAGCTGACTTCATGGGGCTCTTCATAGTAAATGTTTAAATATTTGTAAAAGCAAATATTAATGTGCTTTGGCCATTTTTAGTGTAATTTACACTGATGGTCTCCTGATATTTAATTATGTTATTATAAAACCTGCTATGTATCATGTTCTATCAGAATTTATACAGATCTAATGGGACAATTCCTTGAAAAACAATAGTTAAACTGAGATAACTGCCCCCTTAATAGTCCAAGTGTGAAGTAACTAAGATAACTGTAATTGCATGCTTCATGAATCAATGAGCAGTTGTTAATGATCAATATTTATCAGCTTACTGTAGCAGAGGTGTACATTCTTATTAGCATTAAATAAAAACTGATTCTATGACCACCTGAGACAGTTATGTTCAGTGGCAAGTTAGTTATGAGATTTTTTTAAACTTTTATATGATTGTTCAATGAAAATTAAATTATTCACCTTCAATTAAAGCAATTAAATGCTAATTCATAATTTTTCTTTTTATAATTATTCATGAATTATTAATGATCCAATATCTAAGAACTCAATATGAAATGACTACAATACGCCTTGTTATGGAATTGATATGACACAATCATCTTAGATAAGGATAATAAGTGTGTTATTGTAAATGCATACAGACAGAACACAAAGAGACTTTTAAAGTTAACCAAAACAAATATACGAACATGGTTTTATAATCATGTAATCACTCAGCAGCATAGAAGATTACCTGCTTGGTATCAGCCGCGTTATCTTCAGCCTCGCTCACGTCAGCTCCCGAGGGCGGCACCCCTTTCCCCAGCGACGCTGTCTTATGTTTCTCCACATCAGACAACAGGGTCTCCAGATACTCCACGTAGAATTCTTCCTTCTCTAACTCCTCCCTAAGTATAGCCACTTTCTGTTTGTGTTTAGCCAAATTGGCCCTGACATCTTCCTCCCAAGCGGCTGGTAAAGCACTCTCTGGAAATCTTTGCACCCACACACGTTGAAAATCCCCGAAGACACTCATCTCTCACAAAACGATTTCATGTCAATTTTATGTTACAAATTAATCACCAAAAATTGTATTTAACTGGTTCACTCAGTATAAAAAATTATCACAATTATGTTTCTGTCACATAGTCTTCATTACTAATTTTGCTCTATCTTGTCTTTGTTCCTCTCGATGTCAAAACATTAATCATTTCATGAATTGAATAAATATTGAGCGCTTTTACTTATTACTTGAATAGTTTTAAAGATTATTTTCACCATAAACTATAGACGAACTGTCACCTATCTATTCTTACGTTCCAAATTAGGCAAATGTTTCAAGCTACGCAGCACTAATTAGGAAATTGAGAAAAATTAGTACATTTATGATTTCTTATTGAAGTAAACAGTACAAGTAGGACAGAATTTAGTAAATATGTTGTATTTAACTTTGTCTTTCAATTTGGTATGCTATTTTTGAAGTTATAAGAACGGTCTAATTATATTATTTATTTCATATTTTAGAATAGAAGCTACTTAAATGTCTTCATAACGTGGAAATATCTATCAACAAAGACATAATTGTCAAAATGGGGCTGAATTAAATAATGAAATAAATAAATTTCATAAATTTGTTTTTAAAATGGACAAAAATTATGTTAAATCTACTATAGAAGGATTGAAATCAACATCATCAAGCCGTGTCCAGGATACCCTATTGAAAATACGAAGTAAAGTAATAACAAATGATAGTGGAATTCAACTTTTTCGAGATTGTGGAGGGTTGGAGTGTTTACTGCCACATTTACGCAAACCCAATGAAAGAATTCTAGATTTAACGTTAAGTATATTGGGGAATTGTTGTCTAGAAGATGAAAGTAGTTTAGCTGTGAGTATTACTTTAACTATTTGGGTCACATTGTTTCGCTGTGTTAATTACAAACTCTGAAGGACATAGTATTATTTTACTGACCCCTGAAGTTTTACACAAATTCAATATGATTTTTTAGATATATTTTTTTTTCCTAATTAATTTCTTGTATTATTTTAAATTAGGTTGGAAAGTTGAACTACTATGGACCTCTCGTGTCTATTTTGAAGACAGTCTGCCGAGACAGTATTGTAGGTAGGGCCTGTCGTGTCATCGGCAATATGGCCCAGAAGACCAGCAATGCAGAGAACTTGCACAACCATGGGGTGGTCACTGCACTCATCACACTGATAGAAAGCCGGGATAAAAATACTTCATATCCTACATTAACGATGGCTGTTAGAGCTGTAAGGTAAAAACCTTTTTATACATTTTTGACTGGGAAGTGAACCGTTAAAGTATTGTACAACACATTCCTCTATCAATGTAAAAAATTTATATGTTATTTTTACCGACACAAACATACTTTTCATATCTTAACTATAAGTTTGGTATCAAGCAAAAGGAACCACTTTGTTGTTTGTCAATGTGGCACTGCTGCCATAAAACTGTAATTATAATTCTAAATAGAGTCAGACCAAGATAAGTTGGCAACGAGTTTGATAGCCCAGCCTGTGCAAGTGTTAAGTAAACGTCATCATTTCATAGAAGTTTGATGTTTAAAATGACACTTGCACTGTCTATGGTATGACTCTACTAATCAACAAAACAGAGAGTGAGATAGCCAGTTGAAACCAATGAAGAGTTGTTACAGATGGAAAACAATTGATGTTGCTAGAGGATAAAATACTTATGAATTGATTAATGTTTATTTCCTGAGAATTCTAAGTACACATCTTCTTACAATGTTTTCCTCATTTCTAGACAATTATGGATGGTCCCAGAAAAAAGAGAGGAAATGCTTAGTTTAAATGCAGTTCGCTGCATAGCTATTCTTCTAACAACTGAGTGTGAGTCTGCTGGTGTAATCAAATCTACTTGCAATCCAAGTAAAGAAGGTGAAGGCTTGAGGAAGAGCCAAGAGGAACTAATATGTGGTATTTTAAAGTGCTTGGGTTACTTCACAACCCATGCCTCTGCATTATGTGCAGAACAGGTAATTTAATTTTTTTATTTACGGGTAGAGCAATCCAAATAAGTCAATGTGCAATTAAAGCATAGCTGTTGTTGATAGAAAACCCTAATAGGAAATATAGTCTCAAACAATATAATGAGTGAGAAGGCGGGGCCACACAGAGCGAGCATACACGCGAGGAAATTTCCTCACACACAAAGCGGCCAGTGTAGATGTGCTTCGGCCGAGGCGTCGCGCGCGTTTCGCTCGCCTGAGCGCGCCGCTTCGGCCGAAGCATGTATACACTGGCCGCTTTGTGCGTGAGGAATTTACCTCGCGCGTATGCTCCCTCTGTGTGGACCCGCCTAAATATGAATAAATTTATTTTGCTTAAAATACAATACTACATAGAAAATGGTTTAATGGTTCCTTTTCAAGAATAAAAATCATGACCTAAGTATATAATTTTGGTTTGATAATAAAGACAGGTTTCTACAACCAATGCTGTCTAATTTCCATACTGAAACCTTGGACTGCATGACCTTTTTTATTACACCTATTTAAAAGTTGCTACTTGAAGTATTTTGCAAAAGTAATACTGATGCCAATTTTGTTATGGAACATAAAAATATTTACATTTTAGATACAAGGTGATGGCAGAGGATACCAGTGCTTGGTGGCATTGACTAAAACATATGAATCAGTGGCATTGAAATGTCTTATGAACTTATGCTACCTCTCTTCATGCCGGCCACTTCTTGGCACTGCTGGACTTGTGGAGTGCCTTGTTAGAATTTTACTTAAGAATTCAGGTAAAATTACAATGTTACTTTTTATTTACATTGACCCTTGTAAACTCACTACTCTCAGATTTCATTATTTTTCAATTAGCAAGATCATTTTTTCATGCAATACTTAAAGATGTTTATATCATAAATGTGTGTTTGTATCCATAATACCTATGCCTCACCTATTTTTTACATAGCTGATTTAATCCATTGAGGAAAATAGTGAAATATTTCTTTACTGCCACAGGTGAGACTGAACTCCAATACGAAATAGTAAGAGCGAGCACACGCGCGAGGCAATGTCCTCGCGCACAATACAGCCAGTGTAGAGGGAGAAGGGGGAGGCGGCGCGTGCGTTTTCCTCGCTTGAGCGAGCCACCTCGGCCGTGGCAAATCTACACTAGCCGTTTTGTGCGTGAGGAAATTGCCTCGCGCGTATGCTCGCTCTATGTGGACCCGCCTATTCTCAGTAGCTCAGTTGGTACAGTGGCGTACTGATATCTTGTAGTCGCAAGCTCTGGTCTCGCCCGTGACTACGATATTTTCCATCCTTATTTCCAAAGTTATTATTTCATTAGTAGTTTGCTCTCTAGATTTCAAAATTAATTGAGTTGAGGAAATAAATATATTACATTTGATACATAATGAATACTTATGATTTTCCAGAGGATTCATACTGGCAAAAGACAGAATCGGCGGCCCGCGCCCTCGCGCAGCTGAGTGGTGAGTCAGTGAACCGCTCGCGGCTGCGACACTGCGGCGGACTGCCACTTCTACTTGCCGCGGCTCGGGTCAGCCCAGATGCTATGCGGGCGTTGCTGCAATATGTGTTCGATGATACTTGTAAGTGACGCATTTTATACAATATACTTATTGTGTACTTAACATGTGCAGTAAGCATAGAAGCTGCCTTCCTGGCAATTGTAGAAGAGCCCTTATATTGTCTTGTTATCTTGATAACAATGCGTTATGTTTCATTATAGTATTAATAGCAAGACTTCATGACATATTTGATGCATGATATTACCTTCCAGCATTCCAAATCCTAGTCAGCAAAGGGCTCATCAGCCTGCTGACTGACGAACTAACTACCTTCGTAGCAACCATGGACTTTGAACACAACAACTTGGAAAACGCAGAGTCAAACGAAATCGTAACCGCATTTAAAACAGAAGAGACCGAGGCCCCAAAAACCGAAGCAAAGTTAAATAATGACGATGGAAAGTCGTTATTCGTAAGACGTCGAGGCCCTTTTTGTTCGAAGAATGAAGATGAGCTAAAGGTGGTGATTGAGAGGGATAATATGATAGTGGGGTTTGTGGATGCGGTGGACAGTGATGCCTCGGAGGACAGTCAGAGTGACGAAGAGACGCCGCGGCGGAAGCACCTGAAAAGGGCGCGGTCAAGGAGCCCTATGACTTTAAAAAAGGCATGTAGTAATTATAAATTATCTGGAATAAATCATTTTAAAATATAGTGGAGTACTGAGGTTATTCTGGACGTGTACATTTTGGACACAAGGCTGTAAGAAAAATCCTAATGGGGGGCCTCTATTATAGTACAAATTTTCTGAGATGAATTTTTCGGCTGGGGCCCTAATCTGTTAAACAACTGCCTTTGTTTCTTTTCTGCAGAACTGTCTTCGGCGCGTGCCATAGCAAAATAGTACATTACGATACAAGTGCGAAAAATAGGAAATTCGAAACGAGTGGCGATAAATTAAAACACGACCGAAGGGAGTGTTTTAAATCGACACGAGTTGCGAATTACCTATTCGCACATGTATCGTACAACGTTTTACAGTACATATGGCCCTTTAAATGTTCGACACAGTAACGTAATATGCTACTTGTCGCACTAGTGCTATAAAGTAGCCCCATATGTACTGTAAATGTCGTTTATAAAGCAACTATCGCCATGGTCTTAAGGTTAAAATTTATGTAACATGTCATTCTGAGATAACGGTCATAAGAGTTTGTCAGGTAACAGATGAGCTGTTACATGAATTTATACCATATAATTAGGACGGCACAATTGCTTTTTAAACGAGTTTGTTCCCGTTCAGTCAGTAGCAGTAGCATTTGTAACCGCTACATAAAAGAAACAAACAATCCCTTTTTAGATTAGATCAAAGGGTCATGATTTTCTCGAAGTAATATTTTTCTACGGAGCACTCGCTTAATGTAAAATTTAACACTAAAAAAACCAATGTAATATATTTTCAGAATTTTTAAATTCTTTTAGGGGTCGGCTACCACTTTGAAAATTTTGACCCTCCATACAAAATGTATATTTTATTCTATTTTTTTTTTGCGATTCATACTATACTATGCCTATATAGTCAGTATATCTGTCTGTAATTAAAATGAATTAAAAAGCTAGGCCAATTTGTGGCAGATTGCATAGTAAAATATCATGCCTATTGTGATGTCGAAAAAATTGTGCAATTTATAATTTTCATGCCCACATTCTCTGAGAACTCACACTGTTTATTTATTTCAGAAATCACAATTAATCAAAATGGCCAGCAAAGACTGGTCAGCTGGAGTATATTGGGAGCCGAAAAGCCCCGAATGGCCTTCCAGCTCCCGAAGCGCCATGAGCCCCGACCGACCGCAAAGCCCCCTATCACCTTACTACGAGGCCGGGTTAGGCCAGCCCGGGTTCCCGGCTGGCTCCCAGTTCCCCGCCAGCAAGCGCGCGCGGCTGGACTGGAGCCCCGAGTCGGGCGTGAGCACGGGCGAGGGCAGCAGTATGGGCTCGTCATGTTGGAAGGACTTTCAATGGAGCTCGGGCAGTGAAAGCCCTACTTCGCCTCTGAGCATTAATGAAGGTAAGTAAAATAATAACCGTGAAAACTTTTACGTAACCGTCAGACACACGTATAACGTATTATACGAGTTCTTTCGTTTTGTCTTTTCAGTTTATTCTAGTTTTAAGTCTCAGCGACCTAATTTAGATTCTGAGCCGTTCGTCGAATCGTATCAAATAACTTAAAAAAACATTACGATCCCACTATGTTTGCACCCTTAGTCTTAATGTTTTAGTCGTACGAGTATTTAACATTTCAAAGTCACATTTAAGCTTTTTTGTGTACAGAGAGTTCCGATTCTGAGATATCGGGGCGGTACTCCCCAGTGCTGTGCGAGGCGGAGGGCGAGGCGGACGGCGCCGCGGCGCGCGCCGAGCTGGCCGCGGCGCAGGTGGCGCACGGGCTCGACGAGCTCATCATGGACGACGACGAGAGCCTCGACGACGCGCCCGCAGCCGGTGAGCGAGACTGCCTTATGTCGGACAGACAGACCAGGTGTCAGGCGATACTAACATTTATGACATGCAGAAGTCTCATTATATATATAATATAACTATATAACCAGCAAATTTAAACGCAACAAATATAAAAACAACTATTTTAACCACAAATTAATTTTTAGAGAGCTCCGGCAAGCTAGAGAACTCGAAGACCTCCCGCATAGCGTGCGTTCTCGTACTCCTGTTCCGAGTGTCCCACGGCGCATGCAATAGCCTCGGGGCCATACGAGAAGAACCAGTGTCTAATCATACGTTGGAACTGCTGACGGGTAGAGAATGTCTTAATGCGTTGCTGGATTATGTTGAGAAGTGCAAGCGGCCTTTGGGCAGGGCGGCTAGGATACTTGCTCGAGTGTTAAGGTACGCTCAATTGTATACCTTACAATTATAAAAATAGAGTTAATATTAGTATATCAACTGGCGAGTAATCTCGGGGTCATACGAGAAGAACCAGTATCTAAACAATAATCATACATTGGAACTATTCACGGGACGAGAGCGCCACAATGCGTTGCTGGATTATGTTGAGATGTGCAAGCAGCAGCAGGGCGGGCTTGCTCGAGTTTCAAGTTAAGATAGACTTGATATTAGTAATAACAACTGACGCGTAAAAGTATCGGGGCTATCCGAGAACCCGTATCTATTTACTCCTTGGAAGTACCTACTCACGAGGAGAGGGTGCCCACGATGCGTTATTGGATTATGTAGAGGACAGTATACGGCCTTTGGGCAGGGCGGCAAGAACACTTGCAAGAGTTACTTAATTTGATATCTTACGATTGTAAAAATAGAGTTGATATATGTTATTTATTTGTGTTATAATCGCATCTCGTAGTACCAATTGGTTTCTTAGAACTTATGTATGCAATAACATTTAGAGGTGAAGTGATTCATTAAATTAAATCATTTGATCTTTTCTTTCCAGCAATGCCCTGTGCCTCATGAGTATACTCAAGCATAGAATAGCTCTTAGACTACACAAAATGTCGGTCGTCTCCAAGCATCCGCCTACTAAATGCCAGCAGTGCAAGCAGGTGTGACCACTATTTTCGTTATATAATGTTTTTCTATACCTCAAAACAAAACGGAACTTACGGGATTGATCCTATTAAGTTGACCCTTCGAAAGCCACATGTAATATCCAAAAACGTAACTCGCACGCCATAATTAGAGTCGCTTGCGAGGCCATATAAACCTTATTTCAATGTGTGAAGGTTACTTTAACAACGTACGCCATAAAATATATATAGGTGTTCTTGTGTTGGCGCTATGGGCTCGACTACTAATGAAAACTTTGGCTAGTTGCCCCAACCACATTTACAGAACTGATCAACGATACTCGGGAGTGAACTATGAAACTTCCCACAATAAAGATTTGCAAATTCTTTAACCATGATAGACGGTTTGGTGTAAAGGTCGGTCCTTTTATGTGTGAGGAGTACTTTATAACCTATGCTTTTTTTTCAGATCTTGAGATTGAGCTCAAAACTGTTGGCTCAGTTAACAATCCTGGCAGAGTCCAGTTACGGTATCGGCGAAATTAGTTACCAGCTCCTAAAGGGCTCCCCCGCCATGCAACAAACACTCTCCATCACACTGCCATACATAGTAAGGTAAGTCTACTGTAGCTCTCGTAAAAACTCATCCATTAAAATTATAACAACAACTCCCTCGACAAAAGACTTGAGAACTTAACAGGTGCAGAGTTCTGTAGTCAATCCTGATTTTTTTTAAAGGATACTAGCGACCCGCCTCGGCTTCGAACGGGTCACATAAAATGTTAACAAATTCTACACAGTAGTTTTTGAGTTTATCGCGAACATACAGACAGACAGACACGGTGGGGGAGTTTGTTTTACAATATGTAGTGATAAAAAGTTCTTAAATAAATTTAAACTCAAATTCTTGTTTTTCTCTGCTCCAACGATGTTTGCTATTTAAAAATAGGACATATTTGAATATTCTAGTTATTTACACAAAGCAAATAACTTATGACCTTTTTTCCAAATATATACGTCACCAGTCACGTAAAAATCTTGGTATATTTTTCAGAACTGAAAAACCGTTGAAGAAATATTTTATAGATTGCAACGCCTTAAACATCCTGTTCAACATAATAACGGAATCCAAAGAAGACATGAAAGTGTGCGTAACCGCCCTATCGAAGCTTGCCACAAACGTACACATCAAAGACCCTAAATCTTTGGAGAACAGGTTCAACGACCAGATCTGTGTCAGCTACGATCCTATATTAGACAACTTGGCAGTATCCGACATAGTGACATTCGAGTTAGACGATAAGTCACAAGTTAACGCAAATAAGATATTCCTATGTCAGAACTCTGAAGTATTCAGTGCCATGCTTATGGGATGCTTCAAGGAATCGGCAGAAAAATGCGTCAGACTGCAAAACGTAACAAAACCAGCGCTCGAGTACTTATTTACTCTATTGCATTTCGGCTTAAATAACCCAAAATGCGACGTGCAAGTGTTCCCTCTAGCGGACAAATTAGAAACTAACTTAGAAGTACTGTTGCTAGCCGACAGGTTCCTTTTTGACAAACTGAAAGGCTTGCTAAGTAGTGCCATATTACAATTCCAGCTAACGCCGGAGACTGCTGATAAGATCTACGTGTGGTCGTTGAGTGAAGGCATGGGTTTTCTTTGCGTTGAATCCGTTGCGTACTTACTGACAGGCAAAATGTGCGAGGCGCAACGCGCGCAGTCCTTCAGCGCTATACTAGACTTAGAATATAAGGAACAGTGGTTGGACGACATTAAGACTATGATTGTGAGACAACTCGTCAAATGAATTTATGTTTACATGTTGAGAAGCTTATTTCAGTTATTAAGTGGGCCATAACTTTATTTTACAATGTATATTTTACAATTACTGATTATTTAATTATGGATATATACAGGACCAACATAATCACAAAAAGCATTTAAAAAAAAACATGTTCAGATAAATCAAATAGAGTTCATCTATGTCAAGCCTGCACTGACTATGACTATGGCTTGACGTAGATGGACTGTAAATGGAATATTATTTTATACATTCCTATGCATAAAACCACTAAAACGCCATAACATTTATTATATCACATACTCGTTTGCAATGAACTCACTATGTAGGCAATGGACGCTCTCAGTAGCCGATAAGAGTGATATCGCCCGGCTAGGCCACCTGAACTTTATAATGGGAGTATCCTCAAAATACTGTATTCGTTTAAAAAAGACGCAGGATCTGATGTTTCTTGTGACCCCACTATTTTTGTTACACCTTATAGACCACTAAAATAACATCTTATAGAATTAGTTCAGCTGCAAAAGTATCTGATTAATTGAAGGCATGTTTGTTTGTAGGTATGTTTTGAATTTTGAATTTTGAACATATCTACATTTTTAACGGATTTGAGTTATTGGTATCATAGCGTTCGTCTAAGCAGGATCCGCAAGTAGAATAAAAGATAGTATCTAATAAAAACCGGCCAAGAGCATGTCGGGCCACGCTCAGTGTAGGGTTCCGTAGTTACTCTTCCGTCACAATAAGCTAAACTGGAGCTTAAAGTATAGTAAATTGTAAACCAAGGCATGAAACGGTACCTTTTGACCCGAGTTAAACAAATAGGCAAATTTGCATAATCAGTACCTAATTAAAGTAAGTAAGTCTTTTTACTATGAAGGGGAAACTTCTTGCGATAACTCAAAAACAGATAAACTGATCATGCCCGCTATAGTTTTCATTTAATGTTTTTCTTAAAGTTAGTACTACACATTTTTTTCTTTCGGAGCGTATATCTCCGAATATATTCACTTTATCAAAAATGTTTGTTGAAGACCCCTATTAGTTTTGAAAGACCTTTCCAACGATACCCCACACTGAAGAGTTCAAGCAAAAAAAAAATCACCCCCAATTTACGTGTAGGGGAGGTACCCTAAAAAAATTTAAATTTTTAGATTTTATTGTACGACTTTGTCGGCTTTATTGATTTATATATCCATGCCAAATTTCAGCTTTCTAGCACTAACGACCACGGAGCAAAGCCTCGGACAGACAGACAGACATGGCGAAACTATAAGGGTTCCTAGTTGACTACGGAACCCTAAAAATGACCCCATTGTCCAAAATCAGTCCCAAAAAATATACACTGTATGGGTTCACGTAAAAAAACTTAATTTTAAATATAACTTGAATTTAAAACGTGCTTATGAATCTTCACTTCTTCCCCTAAATCCTCACAAAGTACGCGAATTGAGGAAATTGAGGCAGTTTCTGGTCAAACCATCGAGCCATCAATTCTACCAATCCATTTTGTATCCAACGTGTCGAGAATCGTCGTCTCTGGAGGTAGATAGCGATGACAACAGCAGCGGATGTGAGGATTATAATAAATCCACATAGTTAAGTAAAATTAGCCTGTACCTCTCTCATAGAATAAGAAGATAATTTCTATACAATGTTGTTTTATTTTCTTACAAAAAGAACATAACTAACAAAATTTTACAAAAACAGCATAAGTGACGAACCTATTTTTAAATTTTTTGAAATCGTATATTTCTGAACTATTGGCCACTTACTAAAATCACCAATAAAATATTTATCTCTACTAACGAGTATATAAGAAAACATTTAGTTTTTTTCGTTTCCTGTAAAATCATGTCTAGTGTAGTGATGTTGTTTTTGTAAACATGCCTTCAATTTTTTGACCATAATGACTTTTTTTTTATACTGTAACCTTTGTCAGCCATGGCCAGCTGTGGTGGTCAAAGGACAATGGTCAAGAAAAACAAAGCGCCAAAAGTATTTGCCACACTCTATAAGTTTTACAAATATAGACTTATTTTATAAAGGTCTAGAAATACCTTTAGAAAATAGACAGCTCTACCGAGTAGTATCACGTGCTTTGAAATATCTGTAACATGTGTCATTCTGCGCGATACGGCATCTTAGAAAACGAAAAACTTAGTAATATTTTAAGTACCTGCCTCACACTAAGATCCCTTTCTCTTAAGAAAGACACAAGAATTGTTGCAGCTGGTTTATGAAATAATTATTCATATATGTATAATTGCATCTCATGTATTCAACCTTCAGAAAATAATATTTTACACATTAATGTATTAACTTAGATACCTAAAAAGGTTTATCAATTGTTTTCATTTCATTATAATAATTGAAAAATATAAGTTTAAAAAACTTTTTACCTATCAATTTTCTTCAAATATTCCTATGTGATAATTTCAGTTGAATAGGTTCACTGGGCACAAGAACCTGTGATGTGACTGGGAACACTTTTCCACTATTTGTACACTTGAAATCAAAGTTGTTTACAATCTGCAAAAAAAAATCTTCAAAGTAAAAGAAGAATTTACTTCACTAACGTTTTCTTTGTTTATACGCGAAACAGCAGAAATTACGAGTAAGATAATATTCTTTTAAATTTTTTAACCATCATCAACTCAACCATGCCCTGATAATTACTGTCACGATGGAAGGGCGATTCTAACTCTTTATTTATGGTTGCACCTGCTTTTTGGCGAGAAGTATTAATGTCAAGTTCCACTTTTCGATTTTTGCCACAAGGTGGCATACATTACCTATATAAGCATCCCTGCCAATGGGCGCTACAAATGACATTTGTAATTTTGTAATCCCTAAAAATAGTTAATTGCAAAGATGAGAAGAATATTCTTATAGGCATTTTAAGTTCTGAGTAGAATTGAATAGAGCCCTCGCTTTTTGGACTATTCAAATTATAAATACATTCATTCAGCATGCCTCACCTGACTCAGGAACTCTGTTAGTTGCATCATTGCCAACTTCTTGCCTATACACGACCTGGCGCCAAGTGCAAAGGGCAATGTTGCTGAAGGGTTGTGGTTGGCAAGATTCTTCCTTCTTGGATCATTTTTATCCCAGCGGAAAGGTAAAAACATATTTGCTTTAGTAAAATACTTTTCATCTCGTCCAGAGGTGTAAATTGATGCGATTATTGGGGTCTGAAAGAATATTATATTTTTTCAACACTGATCTGAGCGCAAAACATAATAAAGTTCGAAAAGTTTATCCAGTATTAAATAAGAGATATTATACAAGCATACTTTTTATTGAAACTTTTTAGGTGATATTTTTTGTAACATTAATCTAACTTCTTCTTTCATATGTGAATAGGGTTCCTCCAGTTCGCTGGGTGCTTCTGGAATGAGAAGTTTTCTTCTCAATGATGGTGACAGAAGACACAGATTCTGGACAAGGCCAAAGCTGCTTGATGTAAGCCAGTACAAACACATACAGGATGGTACACTTGCTGCTACAGGTATCATGACTATTGAAAATACTCTAAACATGTTTGTGAAAATATTGTATATTCTGGATGGTTGCCGAAGCTTTGACATTCTCTGTATTTCTATAACAGCTAAATTAGTCAATCCAAATGCAACTGGCATGATGTATGAGTGGTCTGGCTCGGCTAAGTTTGGGAACCAGCCAATCCCTCCAGCTGTGAGCTCCATCAGTGTCACTATAGCAGCTGGGTCCCCAGATTGGCTATACACAAGATTTCTTAGTGCAAAGGACATGCATACCCATATTGGGATTTGCACCCATATCACTAAACTAGCCTTGAATGGATGACAGTTATCTCTAACAATTAGATTCTGCCATTGTTTTTTCAGTGATCTCTTATATAATATAACAGCTTGCTTATCTGTTAATTTATACATTATTTTTGCCATTGCTGTTTCCTTTTTTAGTTCTTCTACCATGTCTTTTAATTCTAAACTGATGTTTTCTACTTTGGCAAGAATCCTATTTGAATATATTGTTAGAGGTAAAGTCATGAGAGCCCTCAATAAAACTGTGGAACAAACTATGGTAGACCACCATGGCAAACCAGTGGCATCATGAAAGTGTAATAGTCCATCTTGCATTGTGTGAACTAGATAGCTGTTTGATATACTCGAGTACACTTGTCCTTGCCATTGTACGAAGCCTTCTACTGAAAAGTTTCTCTTTATTTCTCTATTGGGAATCAAATTCTTCCACTGCTGCGACTTGTTGTTCATTGGAACTGATAATCCGCAATGTTTCAATATTCCACTATTGCATAAGCCACTAATCGATCGATAACCAAGAACATGTGATTTTATGTTAAGGCTTTGTAAAATTTTACAGGCAATCATGTTAATTTTTAATATTATTTCTTCTATTTATGTTCCCTCTTCCCTACACAATAAACTTAACCTTACTTTAAATGTCAAATTTGACATTGGCATAAATTGGTTTGAGGTAGTGATAAAATCGCGCGTCTTTACAAATTTTTATTAAGAGGAGTAATGCTTTAAAAGTAACAGGGGCCTACCGCGAAAATTGCCAATTGCGGGGATCTTTCTCTTTTACTCTCACTATAACCGAGAAAATCGAAGTTCGTCAATTGCGGGCATTTTTCTCTTTTACTCTAATAACGTCTTAGTGAGAGTAAAAGTAAAGTGCGAATTTCGGTTTTCGCAGTAGGCCCCCTGGGAGCCAATTCGCAAATTCCGGGAATCTTTCTTTCTTAGTCTTATAATGACGTAATTAGAGTGACAGAGAAAAATGCGCGCAATTCACGAACTTCGATTTTCGCGGTTATAGCCCCTTTGTAGAAGTGCAGTAAGAGGTAAACTTCCAAAAACTGTAATAATTTAAAATCCGTAAACCCTTCTATTCGGTACAGTAAACTTACATGCAAATTTAGATTGTATTCGCCAAGGATACAATCTTTTGGCAAAATTCTTGTCAAAAATGGGGCTACTGGATAAAGTCGCATAGCCTCTTTCAGTACATTTTTCACGTATCCTACATCTCTAGTGCGTATTTCGTGTTTAACACCATCGTCTTGTGAAATTAGATATAGGCTCCAAATTGAGGTATAAGCAGTCTGTAAAAAACAAAATATCAGCATTTATTATAAGGTCTCTCGATAGTGAATGGTCCCTTTTATATTTTACCGTTACCATCCACGATAGTATAAAATTTTAAAGCCTCTGCATACAATCCCATACTTTTACGTTCCCGACAGTGTCTTGACGATAAAACCATGTCGTTATCTCGTTACTGTGGACGACACGATAAATTTTAAACGCGGCCATTTTATTACGCGCTGTTTTTTTGCATTAATAATAACTCCACAAAAGTAAGCGTGCATTATTATTAGGCTCTTTAATTGTTCATAATAATTAGGCCAGGCAACGAATGCAAAAAATAGAGGGAATTGCTTGGAACACAATATTCCGGCCGTCGCCCTCGAGCCGGAGCTTGTAGGTTCCATTTTTAAAGTAAGCTAAAAACTGGAAAAACGGGACTTTCAAACGCCCCTCTCCTCCCAGCGCAATGTCTACATCCGGGCACTTTGGATATGTTCACCTCCTAACTAGTCCAAACAAAGTTACAAAGTTTAAAATTGCGTTTCAAGTATTTCCATTTATACCGGTTCGTTGCAAGACCTAAATTATCATTATGTTATGTAGCATTATCAATACTTATAATCTACTTCTAAAATTTACCGCAATAAGTACCCGAATTCACCGATTTGAAACCACGAGCTTACCTCTGTGAAGTTCTTTATAGTGCTAAAAAAACAAGTGTAGTATGTATTCTTACCGTATCGCCAGCCGCTAATATGAAATCTGCAACTAACCGTACTATTGTTTCTTTGTTTAAGCCATCTTCGAGAAGTTTTTGTATGAGACCGTCGCCTTGGTCTCTTTTGATTATCATTTCTGATACCAAACCCTGCGCTAAAAAAGCAGCATGAAATAAAATGGACATTAGAAAATATTAAGTACTTACAACAAACATTACAAACTATGTCTGATCTGCCATTTATAAACAGATGGTTAATTAATAGCTAAAATTTATATTACAAACTTCTACAAACGATACCACAATACGTCAGTAACACAGATATAATCTATTATATCTGTGGTAATGGTAACACTCTGGTAACAAAGGAAAAATGGAAACATTGTCTCGGTGAGACTCGAACTCGCGACTCCGGGATACCAGCCCCTTGTACCAACTGTACATAATTATAATTTAGCCGCATAAATAAAAGTATCTTTCATTTCATTCGTAAAAAGTTCAAACTTTAAATGATAAATTGATAATGTGGTAATCAAATAAAGTTGCTCCCGAAGCACAGCCCTGATCATTAATAAAGGAGATTGAGGAGAATACATTTTAATTATCCTACGTATACTTACTTACCGAAATGAAGCGACGCATCCACCGATTCCTTGAAATTTCTCCATACTTTTAAATTTAAACGTTGACAGATATGTAATGGCAAACCATACAATTTCGTTGTTGTTTGAAATATCTGTTTTACGGTCTCTGAGAATTCGGAAAGCATTGCTTCAGAATGCATGACGCCATTTGGTGATCCGTTCGCACCAGCAAGTATGGCTAATATAACTGGAAATAAATATAGGTCATAAGAATGATTCCATCTAGTTCATTTGATTATTTGATGCTAAAGAAGAAACATTGTACCTTCTGTCGACAGTCTGTACAAGTCAGATTCTAAATTTACTCTTGTACTTCCTTTTTCGGCTCTTCGTGTCCAAGCGCGGACAAACTTTTTAACTGAAGATTTAATGGGATCTTCTAACCATTCTATAGACCCCTCTCGGAGTAAATGTTTGTTCATTATTCGCCGATTTATTAACCATTCTTCACTGTTCATGAAGAAAAGACCTCTCTTGGAGCCATAAAGTTTTTCATACAAAACCCACGGTTCCGGTAATATATGTTTAGGATATTTTCCTTCAAGGCTTAGAAACACTGTCTTTATCATAAGCGGATCGCTAATGAAAACTAGTTTCGTGTTACATCCTAATTTTTCGTAAAAAATGGGTCCTAGTTCTTTGTGCCTCTTGTCAATATATTTGTGCAACCTGTAAGTTGTAATAACTGCTTATTAAAAATAGATGAATGTTTAGCTCAGTAATTATTAATCTTAGTATAAGAAAAGTATTTATATCTTACATTGTTCCACCGCCTGCTAGCATTAAATCCAATTTAGTTCCGAGCAAAGGTAAACATTTTGGGTGCGCCATATCGTCAATAGTTTTATCATGTACAGTCTGTCTGATGGCCATAACACAACTCCGGGTGTTATATTTTGGGTTGACTCGGGAAATAGATCTACCAATTAAAGAGTACATGGTGACTCGGATATCTACAACAGAGATTCAATGTCAATATTTGTTCATTCGACGATTGAGGTAAAATCAAAGTTATCCTATCAGAATGAATACCAATAACAATTACAATTGACATTATGATAATACAGTAAGCAAACGTAACATACGTTTTAAAAGACGAGAGCTATGATGCAAAGATATTTAATAATTTTGAGGTCAGGCATAGCTGTTTTTCAGAAAACTTTCCGATCACCTCGCCATAACCACTTTCGATTATAGTTAAGTTATTATTATAATCTATGGGCCTAATTAAACCAGGGATGAGTTACGGTAGTTTTACTTAATTAGACATCTCTCTCTCTCTCTCTCTTTAGCTCTTCTTTACCCTTCGGGTGTAGGCCTCCTTCATTTTATGACACTCGTCACGGTTCTGTGCGACCTGGAGCCACTTCTCGTCGTTCCAACGCATCTGGGGTCTACTTTGAGGACGTTCCTCCCCCCCATGGTCGCCACTCGAGTAGTCGTTTACTCCACGAATCGGTTTTTCGTGCTACGTATATGACCAGTCCATTCCCACTTCAATCTGGCTACGCGTTTTACAACATCGGTGACCTTGCTTTGCTGTCTCAGCCACTCAATAATTAGACATAATACTTCTATACTTTATTGTTTTTTTTTGCGAGAGACTTGGGTAAGTCCCAGCTCCCAGCTAAATCAAAGTAGAGGGTAGGGGGAGGGAGTCAAAAAAAAAGAGTCAGACCAGGCTAAGTTGGCAATGATTTTGATAGCCCAGCATGTGCAAGTGTTAAGTAAACGTCATCATTTCATAGAAGATTGAAATGACCCTTGCACGGTCTGGGCTGTCAAAATCGATGCCAACTATTTTTGTACTGCCTGAACTTCCTCTGAGCTAATTTCTATTTTAATTTGTATCCATAACTTGCTACACTTACGCGTAACAGGAGATCAAATGTATATTAGACCTTTGCTGAAAAATGATCAGCAAGCGTTTAAATAAATCCCGGTCCAAAGCAAAGCAGCGAGTTATCTGCCTTCAAAAGTCGCTGACTTGTAACATGATGTCGTTCACCCTAGTAATCCGGTCTTCTGTTATGTGAGTAGGTTTACAACTTGAAATAATTCGTTCACCAGTTCTATAATTTAATAGAATTTAAGGGGAAAACCGAGCGGATAGAGGTTACGTTAAAATAGATTCTTAAAAAAAAGCTTTATAATAATAGTTAAATTGTTATGTTACTACAAGGTATGTAAGATTAGTTATTTGTGCAACAAGAGAGGAAAGTTGGTTTTTCTTGCGAGTGTTGATTTTGAGTCCCGAATAAGCGAAAGATTCTATAATTGAATCACGAACGAAGCGAGTGACTCTTAGTTAGAATCTTGAGCGTAGCGAGGGACTCAAACACACGAGATGTAAAATAACTTTGCTCTCGTGTGACACATACAACTTTTCACCTCAGTAGTGAGAACATATTAAAGGTTAAAAAACATCAAGTAAAGTTAACCACATTTATTTACATTCATGAATGAAAGGAATCATCATTATGACGAAAGCTTCTAAAAATATTCCTGTATTCATGGCCATCACTAAATTATAAAGCTACTTTGTCTCACTCCCTGGACTGACGAAAGTCGCACTTTCCTCACTCCCTGGAGTGGTGAAAGTCGCACGTTCCTCATTCCTGGAGTGACGAAAGTATGCTTGTTCGAGCTGCTGAGGTGAAAAAATACAACTGGTGTTTTTGAATGTAGGTAAATGTACCAAAAAGGTCTCAAACTAAATATAAATACGTCTAAAATAAAATAAAAAATAATTTTAGGTACTTACCTTTTATTAACCCCCGGGGCAAAAAGAGAGGGGTGTTATAATTCAGCTTAGAGTGCTTAGACAATAATTTATAAAGTACAATAACACCAAATTACACTATTCGTGGTCGCATATAGTAATAATCAACACGAGTCGGCAACTGCTAATCCTTAACTGAAACAAAACTCCACACTCACAGTCGTGCACGAGTATGTAAGCGTATCTCGAAGAACGGTCATATTAAAATGATAATAATTCAGTGAATTATGTATTGCTGACTACTGCATGGTAATGCGAACCTTTTAGTTTTTTCGTAAGTATATCGAAACACTGAGATCAGCGATATTTAAATATGACGTCAAGCGGCAGTGCATTTTAAGCGTTTTTAGCGTTCCGTATTTCAAAAGGAAAAAAACGGATCACTTATTTGTTGTCAGTCCGTCCTTCCGTCCGTCCGTCCGGCCACCCGTCTGGCAAGATCCTTTATCTCGGGAACGCATGGAGGTATTGAGTTTAAATTAAAGCCATATACTCCGGTTTACAGCCCCTTTAAGCTGTGAAAAAATTAAACTCCTAAGTTAACGTAAAAAAAAAGTTACGGCCGTTTACGCCGCAAAAATAGTAGACTGTACAACAAGGGCAAAAAGCGATCCATTTTTATCCGAAGCAATTTATTGCTCCGAGCGCAGCGAGGGCCAATATAGTCGGACATTTATGCCTGAGTTATACACTATGCTTTTCACTTCGATTGCGAGGAAAATTTATAATATTTGCTCAAGACCAAAGAAAATCGTACTCGGGCCGGTCGGGGGCGCGCCGGCAGGGCTGGCAGATTTCGAACTTTATTGCCGAGTTAATAAAGTGGTAATAATAGATGATTTTTGCTTTATGCTCTAGAGCATAATTAGTAATTTTATGTCCCTTTCATTACACCCGACTTAAATGTCAATTTTACGAGCATGAGAAGTGAAAACAAATATTTCGACACTCTCAAGGGAATCATAATTAAATTATACGATACTTTCGGTTGACCTAGACCTATGAAATATGGCAAGTAATATCGTCTAATATTATATGTACTACAAGTTCAGGGAAAAATATAAAAACTATTAAATTTGTAAAAAATAAATGTTAAATCTGTACGGAACCCTCGGTGGGCGAGTCCGACTCGCACCTGTCCGGTTTTTTGTATTGTTTTAGGGTTCTATATGGGACTCCCTCTGGTCGCATAACAACTTTTGTCTTATTTTTCATGTTGTCAAGTTGTCAACACTTTATGCATAAAATCTTAAGTCAGAATTTTATTATTCCTGAGTATAACTGGGGTTTTGTCATAAATGAGTTATGTCATAATTTTTACAGTCATAAATTTAATTCGCATAAAATTTTAGGTTAGGTTCGTTAGGTAATTATTAGGTATGCACAAAAAATATGTATATGACAACTGCTATGTATGTCATCAAATAATATGGCTATAAATGTATGACACAATATAATATGACTTTTCATTTGTATGCGCAATGATGATTATGACACAAGTTGTTATGCATATCAAAGATATGACTTAAACTTTTATGCAACCCAATATGGACCCGCAGTGACCACTTGGGTCTATGTAAACTTACTAACTTGTAACACTGAATGTTGTCACACGCCAGTGTTGGGCGTTGGGCGTAATAAATTACTTGTGTAATTTTAACTACAAATTAGATTTCATGTAGTTGAATTATTTGTAGTTGATTACATGTAGCTACAACTACTTGTAATTAAGATTAATTTTTGTAATCGAAATTACATTAATTTATAATCAAAATTACTCAATTACTTCTTGATAGGCAAAGATGAGCAAATTTAGTACTTTAGTACTCTCTCAGTAAACAAAAGCAATAATATTTTTCTATATTGTTTTTCATACATTTACTTAGCCTCATGCCATATAAATTTAAAAAATGCTCGGGTGTTGCTTCATGGAACTGACCACATGACAAAAACTAGCTTTTGCCCTTTTTATGTTCATATTTTTTAATAAGTCCCTTTGTACAAAATCTTGTAAAATTAAATGAAAAGTTAAAATGTAGTTAGTAATAATTCATCAAAGGCTCAACTACTTTTTCCTAGTAATTGTAATTTGTAGTTAAAACTACATTTTGTAATCATAATCGTTAATCCAACTACTTTTTGTCCAACACTGTAATATGCGCGTTGTTAAGCTTTTGAAAACCTTGGAAAGATTTTAAAAAGCTCAAAGTATTAGTTAGATCATCTGTGGTGAAATACAGCTACGACATAAATCAAATTATTTTTCAAATGAATTATTACTATAGAGGCCAGGAAATGGAGGGTTGCAGGCCAAGTAGATATAGACGGCCGAACGTAGCGAGGACAGAGGGCCTACCGCGAACCACGTTCGACGTGTTGCCTCTCTGTCGCACTTGTAAATTCGTACGTAAGTGTGACAGAGAGGCAACACGTCGAACGTGGTTCGTGGTAGGCCCTCAGAAAGGGATACACGGCCGTCAACCCCGTTTCTCGCCGAGATTTGTATAGTGCTTTTCTCAAACTTGCAATAAAAAAAAATTGTTTCATTCATAGGTTATAACATGGTTATAACTTATAGCTAAAGACAAATTATGAAACTACTACTATTTGATGGTTGCATGCCAAGACGTTGTGTCACAATTTGACGTTTAAAAACAAAAGAAAGTTGCATTACAAGCATAGGTGTGTAAGGCTGTATGAAATTCCTCTACATATCATCTTCACTCATCGCACCGGTTGCGTACATATTTCCGGACCTAAATCAACATTTCATTGCAAGTTTGTGAAAAATAAATATTTTGAATTCTGTTTTTTAATGCACACGTGTGCATATAGAAGGCATAGACTCTAGAATTTGGGACGGGTACCGCCGTGACCGGATGGCCTAGAAGTCAGGGCTATAACCGCGAAAATTGAAATTCGTCAATTGCTGGCATTTTTCTCTATCACTCTAATTACGTCTTAGTGAGAGTAAAAGAGACAGATACCCGCAAGTTGCGAATTTTGCTTTTCCCGGTAGGCCCCCAGGGCGTTAGCTGCGTAAGCTAAAGACGCCGGTTCTATTCCGGCTTCGACTACTGGACTGGAGTAGGGCTTGATCACAATGATCACTATTTCTTTAGTAAACGACATCTATTTCCGTTTATAAATTGTATGGTGAAATAGTAAGCGCACTTCACCAGGGGTGCACTACATTTTTATAATTACTTTTTATATATTATAGTTTGATATATTGTTATTGAATAACGTAATAAATGGCATACTAACCGTAATACCAAATTAACGGCAAACAATGTTATTATTGGTACAATGGTCATAAGGTATATTTACACTTCGTGTAATATACTTTGCCATAATTATTACATACTTTAAAGCATATTATTTGTTCTAACAAGTGACATTACATACATAATTATTTGTGTGGCATAATGAGTGCATGACATAAATGGGTTAGGTTAGGTTGGAACTGCGACTCCGCACAATCGAATAATCGGGTCAAAATTATTTTCTTTGTCTTGTTTATTGTCTCCAAGAAAGGTGACGGAATGCAGCTTTTAGTATGAAATGAAATTTAAATTTTATAATTTTTCATGTAAAACACCACTACCACACCACACCATGTTTTTATTGAATTCCGTTAACTCTGGGGTATGGGTACGTATGTTTAAGGAAACTAAAACGGCATAGTTCATTTTCAAAAAATATATATGTATATTTATTTATAATAAGTAATTAAATGTTGCATATAGCGTTGTTGTAACACGGACATTACATTAAATTCAACCAAATTGTGACATATCAATGTCATTTCGAACATCGATCGTCCGTGATAGTACCTACTTACGTTTAGTAGCAAATGTATGAACTCGTAGTACTCGTATTAAACACTAATAAATATGTAAATGGGCCCTAAAGCAAGTGTATATTCTCAATATATTTATATAAAACATTAAAGAATTTTAATATTGATATGCGTCACTATAAGATGCTGTTAATTATTACGTAACAACTTAATGCTTCGAGTACGGAGATTCCAGACACAATTGATTTTCAATTGTTATGGACCACGATCGTGGTCTTAGAGACTGGACGTATTAAGACAGAAAGTCGCTTAAGTAGAGACTGAATAAATTAATAACCGACTTGGTATTACATGGATCTCACAACTTTTTACCGCAGAACAACTGAGTTGGGTTTTTTTTGACAAGTATTGTTTTTGATGGGATCTCATTTCTTTTTGTATTTTGTAGACAGTTCTACTTTTTTCCTTTTCGGTACCTTCTACTTATTGTATATATGTATAAATAAAACATAAAACATCGTTACGAATAAAGCCAATATTGAAAAATTTAACTGAAGACTTGGCTGTATGGGCTTAATTTTCTTTGCGGTCTTTTCTAGATTTTTTAGTTTTTCCTTGATTCATACACCAAACACTACTTATATTCCAAATTTGAAGCTTCTAGGTCTGCTAGAAGTGCCTTAGAATTTTGATGATCGGTGAGTCAGTGAGTGACAAAATTAAGAAATTTGACCCGTTATAATTCTTAAAATACTGGTTCAAATTGAATGAAATTTGAAATATACCGTGTCTTTACAATGCCTGCATGGTTACTGAAAATTCAGTCTTCTAGTTTTATCCACAACGAAGTTACAGGGGGTCGAAAATGGTCTGAATTGCTTCGAGAAAAGGATGGTACGGCCGTGCTTTTTTGCTCGACTTGGTGGGGGCACTTCCGTGCCCCCAGATACAAACGTGACAGAGTATTCAGAAACAAGACAACGAAATGAATTTGGACCCAACTACCTAGCAATAGGAGGGTTAGATTAGGTTAAAATTTCGACCCCCCCATAGAATAATAAACCTCGCAAAAATGTGGTTTAGGTTAGGTTTGAACTGCGGCCCCCGCATAATTAAAAACCTTGAAAGAATAGGTTAGGTTGGGTTAGGTGGGATGATAATCTGTACTTAGTTATACGGCCTGCGTACTACTTGTTATGAAAATTATGTAAAACTTTACGTTATAATTAAATGAAATATGACAAAATATTTTATGCAATATATGTATTTATATTTGATAAGATTATATAAAATATTACGTTATACAAAAAAATTATATACCAAAAGTCATTATAAAAGATGTCTATATAGTACTTAAATATTATATTACAATAGGCATTATATCAATGACAGTTTAGATGAAATCACAATATAACAAAAGAAACGTATAATAAAAATTACATTATAACATATAATATTATATCAAATGGCATTACAACAAAGTATGATAGTTTTTTAGGGTTCCGTAGCCAAATGGCATAAAACGGAACCCTTATAGTTTCGCCATGTCCGTCTGTCTGTCTGTCTGTCTGTCCGAGGCTTTGCTCCGTGGTCGTTAGTGCTAGAAAGCTGAAATTTGGCATGGATATATAAATCAATAAAGCCGACAAAGTCGTACAATAAAATCTAAAAATGTAATTTTTTAGGATACCTCCCCTACACGTAAAGTGGGGGTGAATTTTTTTTTTTCGCTTCAACCCTAAAGTGTGGGGTATCGTTGGAAAGGTCTTTAAAAACTAATAGGGGTTTTCAAAAAACATTTTTTGAGAAAGTGAATATATTCGGAGATAATCGCTCCGAAAGAAAAAACAAATGTGTCCCCCCCCTCTAACTTTTGAACCATAGGTCCAAAAAATATGAAAAAAATCGTGGAAGTAGAGCTTAAGAAAGACATTAAATGAAAACTATAGCGGACATGATGAGTTTAGCTGTTTTTGAGTTATCGCAAAAAGTTTTCCCTTCATAGTAAAAATACTTATTTTAATTAGGTACTGATTATGCAAATTTGCCTATTTGTTTAACTCAGGTGAAAGGTACCGTTTCATCCCTTGGTTAACAATTTACTATACTTTAAGCTCCAGTTTAGCTTATTGTGACGGAAGAGTAACTACGGAACCCTACACTGAGCGTGGCCCGACATGCTCTTGGCCGGTTATTTATAATTATATTAAGCGATTTTGATATCACAGACTATGCATGTGTTATTTTAAACTTTATAATTTCATAGAAGTTTGACGTTTAATATAACACTTTGTGCACAGTTTGTGCTATCAAAATCGTTACCAATGCCAACTTACATTGGTGATCTGAATCTTACGCCAATCTGAAATCGTTCACGTTTCTTTTTCCTTGTCAAGTTCTCCCGCCACGATAAAACAGCAGTCGTAATGGAGAACGCCGGTAAATAAACCTGAAAGTAGATGGCGCTCTCGTAGATAGTACTTTTTTGTATGAAATTTGATAATGCTATAGAATAAAATTGTCAGTTGCTTGCAAAGACTAAAGTAAGCATAGATTTAAAAAGCATAGATGAGTAGTCCGCACATCCTTAGTGAAGCCACTTCAGGGGGCCTACCGGGAAAATCGAAATTCGCAAATTGCGGGGATCTTTCTCTTTTACTCTCATTAAGACGTAATTAGAGTGACAGAGAAAAATGCCCGCAATTGACGAACTTCGATTTTTGCGGTAAGCCACCAGAGGGCCTACCGCGAACCACGTTCGACGTGCTGCCTCCCTGTCACACTTAGCTACGAAGTTACAATTGCTATAGAGAGGCAACACGTCGAACGTGGTTCGCGGTAGGCCTCCTGGGGCGACATTATGTCGCACTCGTTCGAACGGCCCTCGTAGTACTCAAGGTCGAGTCGGTTTGTGTGCACCTCCCGGTTGTAAATTAAAAAATACAGGAATGATGGCTGTTTGTGCGTTGAATGGGTGTCACGATTCATCACTAAATAAAAACAAATCACCTGATATTACATTCCACGCGTAAGCATCGAGTTTAATATGATATTCTTACGTAATTGTGAATACTAAAATCCAAATCTTCGTCAGCCGCCATTGCTTATAAATGTTGCCAGTTAAATGAATCATTTTTCCTCCACATGAGGCATGACGTTGACATTCTAAAATAAGTACGCTTACTTTAAGTTCCTTGTATTATTAAAGGAAAATATGTTTTTCGTTATTTTATTTCAAAATATCTTTTTTTAATAATAATAATAATAATAATAATAATTCAGCCTATATACGTCCCACTGCTGGGCACAGGCCTCCTCTCATGTGCGAGAGGGCTCGGGCTATAGTCCCCACGCTAGCCCAATGCGGATTGGGGACTTCACATACACCTTTGAATTTCTTCGCAGATGTATGCAGGTTTCCTCACGATGTTTTCCTTCACCGAAAAGCTAGTGGTAAATATCAAATGATATTTCGTACATAAGTTCCGAAAAACTCATTGGTACGAGCCAGGATTTGAACCCGCGACCTCCGGATTGAAAGTCGGACGTCATATCCACTCGGCCACCACCGCTTGTTTAATAATATTTCAGTTTAATTTTTATTTCATGTAATGATCTATTTAGAAATCCGACACTATAGCGCCAATACTGGGCGGCTACCGGGAAAATCGAAATTCGTCAATTGCGGCATTTTTCTGTCACTCTGATTACGTCTTTATTATTATTATTATGAGCCCATACTGTCCCACTGCTGGGCAAAGGCCTCCCTCTTATTCTTCCACGTGTCCCTATCCTCGGAAGTCTCCCACCAGTCTCTGTCGAAGGCATCAAGTTCGTCCCGCCATCTCCGACGAGGTCTACCGTGACGCCTTACAACCTGTGGGACCCAACAGGTGGCTGTTTTGGCCCACAGGTCATCCGGCATACGGCAGACGTGCCCTGCCCAGTCCCATTTGAGCTTGGCGGCAGTTTCAGCTACATCAGTTATTCCAGTTTTGGAGCGTAGTATTGTATTTTTAATGCGATCGGTTAACTTCACGCTCAGAATACTACGCTCCATAGCACGCTGACAAACCTTGAGTTTGGTTTTTTGAACTTTTGTCAAAGACCAAGTCTGTGTTCCGTAGGTGAGGATGGGGAGAATGCACATGTCCATGAGTTTTCTTTTTAGTGATATAGGGAGGTTTCCCTTCATGTGCTCTTTTATGGACCAAAAGCTCCTCCAGGCATTCTCGGTCCGTCTTGCAACTTCTTTATCTTGCCGCGCCTGGAAGGATACTATTTGGCCCAGCTATATATGATTACGTCTTACTAAGAGTAAAACCTCCTATCGGACGCCCTAGGTATCGCTGGAGCGACATGGTGGAGGCGGATCTGCGCGAGCTTCGAGTCGACAATTGGCGAGAGGTCGCACAGGACCGAGAAAAGTGGCGCTGTCTTGTGTCGGAGGCCAAGTCTCATTTTGGGTCGCTGAGCCAACGAAGTAAGTAAGTAAGAGTAAAAGAGAAAGATCCCCGCAATTTGCGAATTTCGGTTTTCGCGGTAGGCCCCCTGAACAGAGTCAGCTTGTGAGGTACCTCATTGTTTGTACACTTGTAAAATGTATTCAAATATAGTATTTTTTTCATATTTGTAAAATCAAAATAAAATAGTAAAAGCTTATTAATTAAAACCTTATTGCCAAAAAACAGGCGTGGCTCTCCCAGCGATTTCTTCGCGTTGCTATTTTTATTGAATTTGTATGCCAATAGGCACGACATAGTGATACCAAAATATTTATGTAACATCTTGTAATCTACCTATGTTGTACAACTAAAATCTTTGAATCTTACAAGTACATGCGGTCCACGTCCGGACCAATTTTGGTGTCTAGCAGTGGTTGCCGCGCACCGCTACAAAACGGATAATTATTGATACATTTTTATTAGGGTTCCGTACCCAAAGGGTAAAACGGGACCCTATTATTAAGACTCCGCTGTCCGTCCGTTCGTCCGTCCGTCTGTATCTCATGAACCGTGATAGATAGACAGTTGAAATTTGAAATTTTCACAGATGATGTATTACTGTTGCTGCTATAACGACAAATACTAAAAAGTACGGAATCCTCGGTGGGCAAGTCCGACTCGCACTTGTCCGGTTTTATAGACTAATTTGATAGATTTCGTATTAAGTAAATGACCTATGTATTTGGCATTTCCTGCAGTAATGCGGTCGACCGCAGCAATATGGCAGTCACACTCAATTTTTGAGGGTTCAATTCAATGTAATAATGAAACCCTTAAAAGCTTTTTGTTACAAAATTAAAAATCTACACACTTCCAAATTATTAATAACCAAGTATAAGAATTTTGTTAAAATACCCCTACTCTGACGAGAATAAATAAATACTGGCAACTCGTTTTTGTATACTTGTGTGCGTTTCTGAGCGTACGAGCGTCGCACGCACACGTCAATCGTGTTTCGGCTTCACTTTTGGCTGAATAGCCGCATGGCGACTATCGGTCTCGGTGTATTATGTCTGTGAAAGTAAGTATATTATGTTGCTTGTTGTATGAAAATATTAAATAGTATGTTGTCGCGTATAATTTACCGTACGTAAGGTTACCGTTACCGCTATATATGCTGTTACCGTGCACTACAAGTATACCAAAGAATATAATAGTCTTTAGGAGAAATTAGAGGCATACATTACGTTTTAAATATAAATTAAGTACAATCAAAAAATAAAATTAATTAAAAATTGAGATTGCTGGCTTAACCGAGGCTAAAAACACCTGGTCCATCGCCTACCCGGGTAAGGATTTTCCCGAAAACCGAAATTCCCAAAGGACCTGGGATGACATCCATTGTAAAATTATATATGACTCTCTTAAGTCGCAGCACGCGCCAGACTCTTAGCGGCGGGTACCAGGGAATCCGGCGCTTGGCTACACGCCTTCCCTTCAGTACACACAGACACATTTTTGGAACCGCACACTCTGCGCGTTCTGACCTGCCTGCGACTCGGCGTCCGGGTCTGTGCTCCACATAGGCGCCCCTGCGGCACTGATGTCGACGTCCTCGGACACCACGGTCTCTCCTGCCAAAGGAGCGCCGGCCGCTTCTCTAGACACGCCGCGCTTATACGATATTCTCCGCCGGTCCAGCGTCAACGTGCCAGTTCTTCTCGAGCCTGCTGGTATTGTTAGAGACGACGGTAAGAGATTGGACGGAATGTCATTAATTCCGTGGAAGATGGGACGGGTGCTGGTGTGGGACGCCACATCTGTAGACAGTGTAGACACCGTCTCATCTCCACGGCACAACTGCAAAAGCCGGCACGGCGGCAGAGGCGGCCGAAAAATTAAAAAATAACAAATATAGGGGTCTTGGCCCCGAATACGAATTCGTACCTTTTGGCGTCGAAACCCTTGGCCCGTGGGGTCCGAACGCGTCTACACTATTTAAGGAATTAGTTAAAAAAATAGTAGACGCCACCGGTGCGGTGATCGTAGAGCTGGCAGCATGTTCGCACAAAGAATAAATATTGCGATACAACGAGGAAATGCTGCCAGCATCTACGGCACCGGCGTAGCTGATATGGTGCGGTACGGTGCCGCAAGGGGATAGTTTTTAATTATTTATTATATAAATAATAAATAATTAAAAACTATATATATTAAAATAATAATGTTTGGTGAGTAAGGTTGCCAGAGCTCAACGAGGGGGGTGGGGTTAAGGTCGGCAACGCGCATGTAACTCCTCTGGAGTTGCAGGTGTATATAGGCTACGGAGACTGCTTACCATCAGGCAGGCCGTATGCTTGTTTGCCACCGACGTAGTATAAAAAAAAAAATCGTTTTATTTACTTTTAAATTTAGATTTTAAGTTTTATGGGTTATATAATTCTTTATAAATTGCATGAAAATGAAGGTGCCGTAACAAGGTGTTGTGTATCGTCAGTTTTTCATAAAAAAATATTAAATGGTTGACTGGTAGAGAATGCCTTTTGGCATTAAGTTCGCCATTTGTACATTTTTCTTTATGTGTGCAATAAAGTTTAAATAAAAAAAATAAAAAATAAAAATTCCAATTTAGGGATTACGACCTTTCTCTAAATTCTACAACAAAAATGTACTCGTAAGTACTCGTAACTTTATAAATTCCTATTATGTTGGCCACAAGAAAAACTTATGTTGACATGAATGATATATATTTCCTTTTTTTATTTACACTGGCAACTCCGTCGTCTTCTTGGAGTAGTGACTTGTCAAAATTTCTCAAATCATTCATTCTAGAGTCACCAAGCGAAACAAATAATATTTTACGTATCACTAAAAGATAAGTACCAAAAATGACGGTCAAAAATAAAGCTGAGGAACCAGCGAAAGAAAAAACAGAGCCAGTTGCAGCTCAAAATGAGGATTTGGTGAGAAACAGATTAGTGTATCGTCATTCTCTAAGTGATCGTGCAGTTGCATTTAATCTAATATATCTTGTATTTTCAGTCTGAGGAAGACAAACGCCTTCAAGAGGAACTTAATATGCTTGTGGAAAAGCTTATGGTACGTGTTTTAGGTTATATATATACTAAACTACGAATAAATAATCATAACCTAATTCTTTTTTTATTGTTTGCAGGGTAAAGAAGTAGATTTGTATTTCCCTGCTTTGCAAATGTTGAGCAATCTTATAAGAACATCCACAACTTCAATGACATCAGTCCCTAAGCCTCTGAAGTTTTTGAGAGAGCACTACCCTGCATTGAAAGAAGTGTATGAAAAGATCAAAGATGCCAAAACTAAAAAGTTCTGTGCTGATGTGGTTTCGGTGCTGGCTATGGGAGTTAGTGGTTCTGCCGTGAGTAATATTCCTATCTGTTAAGCATTATGATTCCGAATGATTTGTGTATATTTACAAAACCTTAGGAATCATAATGCTAAAAATGGTGACTGCTTCTATTATTTATACATAATAAGACTTATTAAGACTAAGCTCACACAGTTTGTGTTGTTTATGCAATAATTAAGATATGTTTTCAATGACTTTAAGGCAAAAATGTTCAGGATTTATTTTTAATTTTGTTCATTTTGTTTGCAAGGCAGGAAATAAAACTATTTATGTTTTAGGATGCGGCCGAAAAACGAGAATGCTTAAAGTATTGTTTACTGGGTACTATGTCCAATGTCGGAGATTGGGGACATGAATATGTCAGGTAAATATAAAAAAGTATTTTAATAAGTCTCAATATGATTGAAATTATAATTGCTATTCCTGTTACCCCTAAACAATGAATTTATACTAATATCAAAGATACATTGATTGAGTTTAAGACAACTTTGTGCTTTGAATATGACAACTCCATACATTGCGGTAACTCTGAGTGTCAAAAGTTGATGTTTGACAATATGATGGAAAACATATGGTGTAGTACAGCGCCATCTGTTTTGAATGACAAAATAAGGAGCATGTTTTTTTCTTAATCTTTACCTCTCTATTACAAACAATTCTCTTTGCTAATATGCACATTTAAGTAACATCTAAAACTAAATAGACGAGGTTTGTCTTTATAAATAGTAGGGTGCTACTCAGTGTTTTATTGGAAGCTCCCTGGTTAACCGGCAGCCAAACAATTTGTGTTAAATGATAATGGAAATCTTTATTAAATCACAAGTGGAATATCAAAAAACTCGCTATAATCACAAAACATCTTTCTAAGAAGCCCCTTTTTAGGGTTCCGTACTCAACTAACCCTTATAGTTTTGCCATGTCCGTCTGTCTGTCCGAGGCATTGCTCAGTGGTCGTTAGTGCTAGAAAGCTGAAATTTGGCATGGATATATACATCAATAAAGCCGACAAGTCGTACAACAAAGTCTAAAAAAATATTTTTTTTTAGGGTACCTCCCCTTTACGTAAAGTGGGGGTGACATTTTTTTTGCTTCAGCATTACAGTGTGGAGTATCATTGAAAAGGTCTTTCAAAACTAATAGGGGTCTTCAACAAACATTTTTTATAAAATGAATATGTTCGGAGATAATCGCTCCGAAAGAAAAAAAATGTGCCCCCCCCCTCTAACTTTTGAACCATAGGTCCAAAAAATATAAAAAAATCGTGGAAGTAGAGCTTAAGAAAGACATTATACGAAAACTATAGCCGACATGATCTGTTTAGCTGTTTTTGAGTTATTACAAAAAGTTCATATATATTCATAGTAAAAAAACGTATATCCACAGTTCATACTTTGGTTAACAATCTACTATACTTTAAGCTCCATTTTAGCTTATTGTGATGGAAAAGTAACTAAGGAACCCTACTCTGAGCATGGCCCGACATGCTCTTGGCCGGTTTTTTACTTTGAATTTGAATACTTCAGTGGATGTTGCATGAATACCTGACTAAGCATAACCAGGGTGGCCACTTTCTGGAAAACCGGGAAAAGTCAGGGAATTGTCAGGGAAATTTAATGGAGGTCAAGGAATAAAAATTGTCTCTGTATGTACATAATTTAAGTGCATAATAAAAACAAATTATTAATTTTACCATCTCCATATTCTGCTAGCTATAGCCCCGCGCGACGTGAAGACTATACAAGGTTTTCAGGCTCGAGTACATTCCCACAAAAATTTTGGTTCAGTACGTTGGAGCGAGAACTTTAGCGTTGTTGATCGCGCCACTAATTATACCCAACGTTGAAAAATATGTGCAGGGAATTAAAAACGAAAACAAAGCACCTGATAGCCAAGCTTTACAGTAGTAAATGCTGCATTGAAAGACAAATTATTAAAGGCTAAACTGGCCTTTTTCAATCGGTGGCGATGCAAGTGGAGCCATTTTTAACATTATTTTAATCCGACGCACCACTTGCTCCACTTTTATACGAATCCCTTTATCCATACTGAAAAAAACTCATGCAAAGTGTTGTTAAAGCGGATGTATTGGATTCTGCCACTAATATCACGTCAATGGACTGGAAAAAAGAGTCTAATATGATAAACGCGAAAGAAATCGACTTGGGCTTCACTGTAAAGAATGCTCTTCGCGATATCAAAGATCGATATCTTGCGTTTTCGTAAAGACTGTCGAAAGAGTCTGATAGAATTTTGCGTATCATTGTGCCAAACATCCCCACTTTCGTATGCTTTGACTAAGGGAATATCTTGTTTCGATCCCGCAATCGCAGTCAATGTCGGACGAGAGAGGCTCGATAGTGTTGGACATATTTGTCAAAAATAACCGGCTTTCAGGATATGAAGCAGATAACGCCAAAAGTGCCTTGAATGATATTTGTAAATCACCTGAATTTGAAAAATCAATGAAACAATTTTCCATTAAGGATGGTCACCGACTGGGTGATTTTTTGGTTCGGTTTGATAAAAAAGGAAAATAAAGACTTGCAAACTTTAATAAAAATGGTCATGGTGTTGTCCCACGGAAACGCTTATAGTAAACGTGGCTTTTCCATCAATAAGGAGATATTAGTGGAAAATCTTTCGCAAGAGTCTATAATTGCGCAAAGACGCGTTATGACGCTAAGAGGTCTGACTAGGCACTATCTCAAACAAGAACCCTGCTATGACAGCTCCTCAGACCACACGCCTGTCTTACTAACTATAAGCACTATGCTGATTGACAAAAAAGAGCCAGAAGCTTTATATAATAAACAAACAGATTGGGAGGCTTTCAAGAACTACTTAGAGGTATCGGTTAATCTAAAAGTTGCGCTTAAGACTCCTCATGATATAGAAACCGCAACTAAGTATATCACTGTTCTTATTCAAAAGGCCTGCTGGTTAACCACTCCAGAAAGCCACAACCGCAAGCAACGTGATAATTATCCATTATCCATTAAAAGCATTCTTCGAAGCAAAAGACGCTTGAGGCGGGTTTGGCACCAAACTAGATTGGATGTAGATAAAACTGCGTTTGAGAATGAAGCTAGGAAATTAAGAGAAATGCTAAAAAACTGGCATAACATCACCTTAGAGACGCAACTAGAATCACTAACAGGAACTGCAGCAACAAACTACTCGTTGTGGAAATTTACGAAAAATTTTGACCAGCCGCAACTAGCTAAAGCACCACTGCGAAGTAGCACAGGTTGGGCGCGAACCCCACGACAAAAAGCAGAAACTTTCGCAGAACACTTACGAAATGTTTTCTACCCAAATGCCGCGAACGACGCAGAGTCTGAAATAGAAGTAGACAAAACACTAAGTCAGCCCTTCCAAATGTCACTCCCACCAACTCCAGTAACTGTAGGGGAAGTCTGGAGAGTAATTAATGATCTGAAAGATAAAAAAGTACCAGGATTCGACCTCATTTCAAAAGAAGTCCTAAAGCATCTACCGAGAAAAGCAGTAGTATTCCTGACGACACTATATAATGGAATCCTAAGAGTACAATATTATCCCAGTTTGTGGAAAGTCTCTCAGATACTCATGATACACAAACCAGGGAAACCTGCTAACGAAGTTACGTCATATAGGCCAATTAGCCTATTACCGACCCTATCGAAAGTCTGTGAAAAACTGCTTCTAAGAAGAATCCTTCCGATACTAGAAGAGACAAAAGTCACACCAACGCACCAGTTTGGCTTTAGACAAAACCACTCCACGATCGAACAAGTTCATAGAGTCGTAGAGCGAATTAGAAAGTCACTGGAAGAAAAAGAATACTGTTCTTCAGCTTTTCTAGACATTCAACAGGCATTCGACAGAGTGTGGCACAAAGGGCTTCTTTACAAGATACGCACATACCTGCCCCATAGCTACTTTAACTTGTTTCACTCCTATCTATCAGATCGCCTATTTCAAGTTAAGGAGGAGGATGAGACCTCTAAGCTCTTAGAAATAAAGGCTGGAGTCCCCCAGGGCTCAGTGTTGGGACCGATGCTCTACACGATCTACACGGCTGACCTTCCACAAGCGGATGGTATCACCACAGCCACTTTTGCTGATGATACTGCCATACTTACAAGCAACAGGGACCCCAGTATCGCCACGCTTATGTTACAAAACGCACTGGAGGATATAACAAAATGGTTACAAAAATGGAGGATAAGAGCAAGTGCATCAAAATCTGTACAAGTTACATTCACGCTAAGGAAAGGAAACTGCCCCTCAGTTACTCTGGAAAACTCCACACTGCCCCACCAGGACAGTGTCCGATACCTCGGCTTACATCTAGACCGACGGCTTACATGGCAACAACACATCAAAACAAAAAGAGAAGAACTAAGATTTAGATTTCGTGATTACTACTGGTTACTAGGAAGAAACAGTAAACTCTCCACAGACAACAAACTCCTAATTTACAAATCTATCCTTAAGCCAGCATGGATGTACGGCATACAACTATGGGCCAGTGCCAGTAACTCTAACATCTCAATAATACAAAGAATGCAAAACAACATACTGCGGTCCATATGTAACGCTCCGTGGTTCACAACCAACTCGGAAATACATAAATACCTGCAAATCAATACTGTGAAGGAAGAAATCCTTCATGCAACTAAAGCATATCAACGTAGATTAAGCCACCACCCAAATGACCTGGCAGCAAAACTCACAGACAAGGGATATGAAAAAAGGTTAAAAAGAAAAGACATCTTCCCTCATACATAGAAAGAGGGAAAAAAAAAAAGAGTAGAAGCCCTCACTGGAGGACTCGCTCGTCACGTTATTAAGCATTCAACCAATCTGCTTATAGTCTGACTGATCGCAGGTATAACTAAAAAAAAAAAAAAATGACGCTATATCCTACCACGGCGGTATAGACAAAATAAATATTGAAAAAAAAAAAACCGGGCAAGTGCGAGTCGGACTAGCGCACGAAGGGTTCCGTACCATTATTTATAAAAACGGCAAATAAAATGTGTTTGTTGTATGGGAGCCCCCCTTAAATATTCATTTTATTCTGTTTTTGGTATTTGTTGTTATAGCGGCAACAGAAATACATCATCTGTGAAAATTTCAACTGTCTAGCTATCACGGTTCATGAGATACAGTCTGGTGACAGACGGACGGATGGACGGACAGCGAAGTCTCAGTAATAGGGTCCCGACGGTCCCGTTTGACCCTTTGGGTACGGAACCCTAAAAACTATCCACGCGGCTCGTAATGCTCACTCACTATAGTCACTATTTCTGGATTATATTATTTATATTATATGATACATTTAATATCCAATAAATTCAGTAGTCAGAGGTTTTTTCCTGTACAGCTTTTACCAAAAATAGTCAAAAATTAAATGAATTATTGGGTAATTGTAGAACTGTCTGATAGCAAATTACAATTTATAAATACAATGAAACTGAACAAAACGTCACCTGACGTCGGGTGTGAACCCAAAACTTCCGTCTAACTATGCTTTCGCTCTTACCAACTGAGCTATTCGGATACTATAGTCTGTGTGGAAAGAGAAGAGTCGTGGAATGTATGGGGTCCAATACATTCCATGACTCTTCTCTTTCCGAACAGACTCTACTTCTTATTATTTCCGTTTTTGTATTATTTTATTTCATTGTATTTATAAATTGTAATTTGCTAGCAGATAATTCTGCAAAAATTCAAAAATGTACCCCAATTATATATTTTATATTTATTACATTTAACCCTTTAGTCCGTAGCGGCAACATACAACTTGCCATCATACTTAAAACAAAAACGCATCTCTACTATAAGCATTACGGTTCGAAATCGAATGACTAGAAAGGAATGTCAAATGGTTAAAGGGTTATGATTATGGTCAGGGAAAAACTTGAAAAAAAAACTCCTGGAAAAACGAGAAAATTCTACATATATATATATATATATATATATATATTTATATTATATACATCTACGCTTTTGTTATGTTCGCTATAAGTTTACACTATTATTATTTTTTCAATTGTACATCGAAAAATTTAAAATTAGGAAACTATAAGTCTATAACGAAATCAATCCATAGCTATTAGCTAAGTTTCTCATATGTTTATTTTAAGACTGTTTGTTTCTCAATAAATTAAAAAAAAAAAACAGGGAATGTTGGTTGTAGTCACCCTGATAACAGTCTCAGCTATTTATCTATTTTTAGACAATTGGAGGGTGAAATCGCTGAAGAGTGGAATGTAGACAACATGGACACGCTTCTGCCACTGGTGAGGGATGTGGTGTCATTTGACATGAAGCACTCTGCGGAGATCCAGGCCTGTGATCTGCTCATGGAGATTGATCGGCTAGATCTGATCACACAGCATATGGACCAGAGCAACTACCCAAGAGTCTGTCTCTACCTTATTGGGTTAGTTATATTTCTCTAGTGTTAATATTACAAGGATTTTATTTTGGGACAGAATTTCTTCCACTCTTTCTGATTATCTAACTACCTTTTGGACAGCAAATCTACCAACATTTATCGGAAAAATTTGATTTACAAAAACAAAAATATTTTTTGTCAAAAACAGTGAAACCTATTTTAGTTACAATGTTGTTCAAATTTGTTTTCTTTAATTATGACATTTTACATTAGTATTTGTTACAATAGGCGGGTCCACACAGAGCGAGCATACGCGCGAGGCAATTTCCTCACGCACAAAACGGCCAGTGTAGACGTCCCTCGGTCGAGGCGGCGTGTGCGTTTGCCTCGCCTGAGCGTGCCGCATCGGCCGAGGCAACGTCTACACTGGCCAACATAGAGACATAAGATTGTAGGAGAATATGTCTATAATTACCAGTGTCGTGTGCATCAAGTTTTTAGTCTGCGTTTTTAAAATTTATAAGTCAAGTTGTGGTCAGATCAAAGATCTAGTTTCTTGGCATATTCAGAAATATTAAAAGTAACATTAGTTGAGCAAAACTGTTGGAATGCTCCTATACCAGATGATACTGTTTTCTTTAGATTGTGAATTTTAACTTGCGGTTTTAAAGACATAATTTATCTTCGTGTTACTCATCAATTTTATATGGACTAATATAAAAGTGTGCACTCGGAAGTACTCGTATGTCTCATATGTGCATAGATAAAGAAAATAACATCAATTGTTTACTCACATTCCAGTTGTGCAAGTTATGTAGTTGAGCCCGAATCAACTCAAATACTACAGGGTGTGCTGGACACATACCTGCGTTTTGGAGAGTACCCGCGGGCGCTTCTCGTGGCCATGCAACTTCATGATAAGACAAAGTGTGAGCAAGTGTTTAATGCTTGCAATGATCCGTAAGTTTTATTTATATATTAACTAATACACGATTAACTAACATGTAGAGACACACATAATTATATATATAGATTGTTGTAGAGACAAAGCAGTATATTATAGCAATCACTATACCTGCAATCTGTAACAATAGACCTAATCCAGCCATATTCTTAAGCGGGGGGGGGGGGGGGGGGGGGGGGGGTCGTCTAATTTTATTCTTTAGGGGTGGGCGACGCCTTTGGTAACAAACTAAAGAATTACAATCAGCTATGTTGACCTTTATTATGTATACTAAGCGAAATATTTTTTGTAGGTTAATAAAGAAGCAACTTTGCTACATGCTGGCGCGTCAGTACATTCCATTGGATATTGAGGATGAAGATCTGCGTACAATCCTTCTTAACGCCCATATTAATGACCACTTCCTGAGTTTGGGCAGAGAGGTAAGTCAAATGTATATTTTTCATTTTATTGTAGGTATTAGGGTAATAATTTAGCTATGTTACATCAATTCTCATAAATATGGCGCAATGACAGTGCCAATTTTGTAAAGGCACCTCTTTTTGTCTACTTTATTTATTTATTGAACATAAAAATGAGATGATGAATTATTATCTTTATTTTTAGCTCGACATTATGGAGCCCAAAACCCCAGAAGAAGTATATAAAACTTGGCTGGAGTCAGCCGGTTCGGCTCTGCGCCCTTCTCTTCTTGCGGAGCATCCAGTGGACTCTGCTAGACAGAATCTCTCAGCTACATTTGTTAATGCCTTTGTCAACGCCGGATTTGGGCGGGATAAGTTAGTCACAACAGAGGATGGCAACAAGTGGATGTATAAGAATAAGGATCATGGTGAGTTCGAAAAAAATTGATTATGTTGGTAACTCGTACATTTACATAATTTGAAAATACCTACTACAGTCACAATATATTTATTTTCAGAGCGTCATAGCAATTTGTTTTAGGGGGGAAGGGTTGGGTCTTGAATTTACTGAAACACAAAATTTTGCAATTCTTTGTGGCTTTAATTTTTTTTTTTTGTTATTTGTCAGGCATGTTGTCTGCGGCGGCCTCCCTCGGCATGATCCACTTATGGGACGTGGATGGCGGTCTCACGCCCATCGACAAGTACCTCTACACGGCCGACGAACACATCAAGGCCGGTGCTTTGCTAGCGCTTGGGTTGGTGAACTGCGGAGTCCGCAACGAGTGTGATCCCGCGCTTGCACTGCTGTCGGACTATGTGCTGCATTCTAGCTCCAACCTCAGGATCGGGAGCGTGTTAGGTGAGAAATTAGCTATATAACCGCAACCGCATATCAGAAATACATCTAGTACGAGTGTGATGTGCTGCATTCCATTCCATGCAATATCGAGATTAGGTGTTAGGTGAGGGCTATTAAATAGGGCAGGTAAAAAGTTACTAAAATAGTACATTACGATACAAGTGCGGAAAATAGGAAATTCGAAACGAGTGGCGATAAATTAAAACACGACCGAAGGGAGTGTTTTAAATCGACACGAGTTGCGAATTACCTATTCGCACATGTATCGTACAACGTTTTACAGTACATATGGCCCTTTAAATGTTCGACACAGTAACGTAATATGCTACTTCTCGCACTAGTGCTATAAAGTAGCCCCATATGTACTGTAAAGGTCTATTATGGTGTGGTGTATATTTTTGTAGTACAGGCAAAGTGAGTAAGGATATATTATTGTGTAGACCGGAGAGTTGAATATTGGGTAGAAACATGTAAAAAAGCATTACCTTTTTTGGATTGGGTAGTGAGATTTATACAGGACAGTTTACATTCAATTGTGTCCTGCAAATTGGGCGTGAGTGAGAGAGATTTGTAATGGCAGGTTTAAGTATGAATATTGGGTGGTCAAAATTATGATAACTATTTTTGAAATTCTGATTATATCCCTTTGTAGGTCTGGGCATCGCATACGCCGGCACCCAGCGCAAGGAAGTGCTGGAGCACCTGCTGCCCGTGCTGAGCGACACGGCCGCGCCCGCCGAGATCTGCGCGCTGGCCGCCATCTCCTGCGGGCTCATCGCCGTCGGCTCCTGCAACGGAGACGTTAGTATCATGAATAGCCGGGTCCACACAGCGAGCATACGCGTGAGGCTATTTCCTCGCGCACAAAACGGCCAATGTAGACGTGCCTTGGCCGAGACAGAGCGCACGTTTTCCTCGGGTGAGCGCGACCTTGGCCGAGCCGCTCGGTTTTTCGACATGCTCAAAGGCGCCTCAGTCGTATGCCGCGCCCCGGTCGGGATGTGTTTTTTTGGTGCGCAGTGTTATTTTGTTCCGTACATCATATTGGAAAATTTAATAAAGACCAATGTTGTACATGAATATCCTTTTACGTATCAAATACATGATTGAGATTCCAACTATACGAATTAGATAGGATTGATGTTTAATTTAATTGTAAATTTAATAAAGAGACGGATATTGGTGTCCGATTTTTTCATCGCTAAATATCGCTGCGTGGGAAGCACAATCTCCCTGAAAGTGATACTTTTCTTCAATTTGTTCTTGCCATTTAATTTTTACGTGTAATTGTCGAAACACTCCTTTTTTTAGGGTTCCGTACCTAAAGGGTCAAACGGGACCCTTTTACTGAGACTCCGCTGTCCGTCCGTCCGTCCGTCCGTCTGTCACCAGACTGTATCTCATGAACCGTGTTAGTTAGCCAGTTGAAATTTCTACAGATTATTTCTGTTGCCGCTATAACAACAAATACTAAAAACAGAATAAAATAAATATTTCTTTCCAATCTCGAGGTTCTCATCGAATCACCGAAGTTAAGCAACGTCGGGCGGGGTCAGTACTTGGATGGGTGACCGTTTTTATAGATGATGGTACGGAATCCTTCCTGTGCGAGTCCGACTCGCACTTGACTGGTTTTTTTTAATGCGCTTAAAATTCGTCTTGACTCCATTTTTAGGGTTCCGTAGCCAAATGGCAAGAAACGGAACCCTTATAGATTCGTCATGTCCGTCTGTCTGTCCGATTCTGTCACAGCCACTTTTTTCCGAAACTATAAAAGCTATACTGTTCAAACTTGGTAAGTAGATGTATTCTATGAACCGCATTATGATGTTTACATAAAAATAGAAAAAAAACAATAAATTTTGGGGGTTCCCCATACTTAGAACTGAAACTCAAAAAATCTTTTTTCATCAAACCCATACGTGTGGGGTATCTATGGATAGGTCTTTAAAAATGATATTGAGGTTTCTAATATCATTTTTTTCTAAACTGAATAGTTTGCGCGAGAGACACTTCCAAAGTGGTAAAAAGTGTCGTCGTCCCCCCCCCGTAACTTCTAAAATAACAGAATGAAAAATCTAAAAAAAATATATGATATACATTGCCATGCAAACTTCCTCCGAAAATTGGTTCGAACGAGATCTAGTAAGTAGTTTTTTTTTTAATACGTCATATAAATTAAAAAAAAAAAATTTTTTTCATCAAACCCATACGTGTGGTGTATCTAGGGATAGGTCTTCAAAAATGATATTTAGGTTTCTAATATCATTTTTTTCTAAACTGAATAGTTTGCGCGAGAGACACTTCCAAAGTGAAAAAATGTGTGTCCCCCCCCCCCCCCCCCCCTGTAACTTCTAAATTAACAGAATGAAAAATCTAAAAAAAATATATGATATATATTACCATGCAAACTTCCACCGAAAATTGGTTTGAACCAGATCTAGTAAGTAGTTTTTTTTAATACGTCATAAATGGTACGGAACCCTTCATGGGCGAGTCCGACTCGCACTTGGCCGCTTTTTTAACCTCAAAAGAGCCGATTTCCGTATCGTGTGATATTTATAGATTTGTTGTACCCAAAATCTTCTGCAACTTGTTCGTTTTCGTTTTTTCTTTTGGATTGCTATAAAAAGCAAAATAAAACACACACGAGCCACGGCAGTGAATATATGCAGCACCATTTTGAACAGCTGACTGAGGGACGCCATCTTGCCGAGCAAATTGGCTCGGCAGAGGCAAACGTACTGAGGCAAAAGTTACACGAGCACGCGGCCGCGCGAGGCCCGTCGTTTGCCGCGCGAGGAAATTTCCTCGCGAGGCTGCTCGCTCTGTGTGGACCCGCCCGCCTATTCATGAAAACACATTAACTGTTTAATAGATAATCAGAAATCATTTATTGTATTCGTGATAAACTTAAGATCTATAGAAAAGTATAATAGGACAAAAAGAATACCAATAGACTGTCTCTCGGTCGAGATGGAGACAAGTGTGACACAGACCCACAGAAATCCTGCGACAGAATTAACCAATCACATGGGGATGACGTGCGATTACCAGAATGACAACTAAATTTCAGACAAAGTAGTTTATATGCTAATGATTAACAGTTTGTTAAATAAAAATAAAAGTAAAAAATAAAAATAGTGATTGGTTTAGCTAATTCAGTTCATTTATTTATTTATTTATTATTTAATAACCAGGCAGGCAGTTTGACAACTGATATGACCTGTATCCAATATTCATAAAGATAGTTATCATGAACGAGTAGTAGATATCATGTGCTTGTCTAATTTATTTTTAAACTGGTTCACATTTGGTGCTGAAACCACTACTTCTGGGAGCCTGTTCCAAGCCCTCACCACTCGATTGCTGAAAAAGTGTTTGTATGGGTTACTGTGAGCCCTATGCCTTTCCATTTATCTTTCTAATTTCCGCTTATCCCATTTCAGTAATAGGATATTCGTGTTGAGAAGAAAGTATGTAGGTTTATGGTACTCGTATACCGATTCAACTTTACGGGAATCTATTAAGTTAATGGTTTTTGTTTGATCTGTCTTGATTCTCGCCTTTATTATAGGAGTAGACGAAAGTATTTTGCTAAATTTAAAATTCTGTTCCCAGGTGACGTGTGCCATCATCCAACGTCTCATTGATGACACGAAAGACCTTCACAGTTCTACCTATGCCAGATTTTTACATTTGGGTCTCGGATTATGTTTCTTAGGTCAGTAGGTACCTGCGATGTGTCACTTAATAACTCTAAATAGAGATAATTTAAAACAGATTTTGCATTAGTTCATTATGACCACCAGTCTTTCAAATTTTAAATTAAAGAAGTTCTCCAACTTCACTTCCAAATTAAAGAAGAACTCCAAGATTGTAAAGTATTGGTCAGTGAAAGTCGAGTGGTTGTGTCTTTTGCCTTTGTATGTCTCTTCAAAATTTGCATCAACTTTTTCAACCACTAGTTGGTATCCCGATATCAGTCCCGTGACATAATACCTTAATATTATTATTATGATACTGTTGATTTGATCTGATGATGACGAGGGAGACTCAAGGTGTCCGTAGGAACTGTCTCGAATATGTCTCCATTAACGAAACATTGGTCCAGGCTGCAAGGAGCGCACGGAAGCAACAATGGCGGCGCTGGAAGTACTCCCCGAGCCGCAGCAGTCGCTCTGCCAGACGACGCTGTCCATGTGCGCGTACGCGGGCACCGGCGACGTGCTCGTCGTGCAGCAGATGCTGCACATCTGCTCCAAGCACTACGACACTGATGTGAGAATACAAACATTTCTGTGCTGTGAATTCCGATTTTGCCATTTTGTCTACGGAACCCTAGAAAGTGACCGTCAGTTTTTTCATAGGTCCCTGCAACAAAAATAAATAAAGCTTAAAATGTGCAAAGGTTCGTCGTGGACTATGCTATTTTAATGTAAACCATGTAGACACAATAATACATAGATTTACATAGATTTGTGTCTCTGTACGGCGCTATACGTTGATAATTGGATTCTCTAATATTTTCCGACATAGTTTCCACATATTTTACGGTGCCGTTTAGCGCTATCTACTTTTTTTAATACTACGTCGGTGGCAAACAAGCATACGGCCCGCCTGATGGTAAGCAGTCTCCGTAGTCTATGTACACCTGCGAGGAGTTATATGCGCGTTGCCGACCCTAACACTCCGCACCGTCGTTGAGATCTAGCAACCTTACTCACCGGCAGGAACACAACACTATGAGCTGCCAAGACTTACACTGACTGACTTTACTTCAGCTGACAAGAGCTAATCTTCCAGGGTCTATGATCTAAACTGACATATTTCACGTTTTATCACAGAATGAACAGTCATCCGCCGAGGACACCGCGTTCAAGAAGACTGACAAGAAGGAGACTAAAGAGTCCAGCAGCTCCGGCTCCAGCTCCTCGGGCGCCGGCAGCTCGAAGGAGGACAAAAACAAAAGTAAGTTTCTACATTAACTTTAGTAAGCCGTATTATAATGCGATAAGGTCTACAATAATTACTAAGCTTACAGTGGAACTAGGTCGGTTTGTGTAACATTGAGCCATAATATTTATTTATTTATAATATATTCATATTCGTTTACTTGTAATTATCATACATTGTCGGTGTTACATTTTTATTAGGTACATAGGTATGCAAGATGGATGTCAAACATAATTACATTAATACAAAGGAAAATACAACAATAAAAATTCAAAGATGTCATTAAAAAGAAAATTTAATAATAATAGATTAATAGACTATTCATCCAAGAATTTAGCCACGGAATCATAAGCCTTCCGGATTAGAAACGACTTCAGTTTTAATATAAATCTTAAGTTGGTGCGAGCGTTTTTTATACTCGTTGGGATCTTATTATAAAGTTAAGTTTCTTAGTATAAGAAGCCAGCTAGGACGATAAAAGAGTATCTTCACATATTGATCAGAAAATGGGATTCATTAGGTACCTGACTTCAAAAATGATAGTGATATCTAAAGGGATTTTAGTTACTCCCAATAGTCCTATATACTTAATTGACACTTTCGAATAGGCTTGTACACTGAACTTGTAATGTTTTAGGCAAGTCAAAGGACAGCAAGAGCAAAGAGAAGGACAAGGAAAAGGAGGCCAACAAGGAGCTGGCGGCCGTGCAGGCCGTCGCCACGCTCGGGGTGGCCGTCATCGCGCTCGCCGAGGAGACCGGCGCCGAGATGTGCACGCGCATCTTCGGACAGCTGGTACATATTCACGTCTACATCTATCGTTGTATAGCCCTGGAACAAGGAGCTCGCCGTGCAGGCCGTCGCCACGCTCGGGGTGGCCGTCATCGTGCTCGCCGAGGAGACCGGCGCCGAGATGTGCACGCGCATCTTCGGACAGCTGGTACATATTCACGTCTACATCTATCGTTGTATAGCCCTGGAACAAGGAGCTCGCCGTGCAGGCCGTCGCCACGCTCGGGGTGGCCGTCATCGTGCTCGCCGAGGAGACCGGCGCCGAGATGTGCACGCGCATCTTCGGACGGCTGGTACATATTCACGTCTACATCTATCGTTGTATAGCCCTGGAACAAGGAGCTCGCCGTGCAGGCCGTCGCCACGCTCGGGGTGGCCGTCATCGTGCTCGCCGAGGAGACCGGCGCCGAGATGTGCACGCGCATCTTCGGACGGCTGGTACATATTCACGTCTACATCTATCGTTGTATAGCCCTGGAACAAGGAGCTCGCCGTGCAGGCCGTCGCCACGCTCGGGGTGGCCGTCATCGTGCTCGCCGAGGAGACCGGCGCCGAGATGTGCACGCGCATCTTCGGACAGCTGGTACATATTCACGTCTACATCTATCGTTGTATAGCCCTGGAACAAGGAGCTCGCCGTGCAGGCCGTCGCCACGCTCGGGGTGGCCGTCATCGTGCTCGCCGAGGAGACCGGCGCCGAGATGTGCACGCGCATCTTCGGACGGCTGGTACATATTCACGTCTACATCTATCGTTGTATAGCCCTGGAACAAGGAGCTCGCCGTGCAGGCCGTCGCCACGCTCGGGGTGGCCGTCATCGTGCTCGCCGAGGAGACCGGCGCCGAGATGTGCACGCGCATCTTCGGACGGCTGGTACATATTCACGTCTACATCTATCGTTGTATAGCCCTGGAACAAGGAGCTCGCCGTACAGGCCGTGACATATGAAAAGCTATCGTTGTATAGCCCTGGAACAAGGAGCTCGCCGTACAGGCCGTGACATATGAAAAGGGTGTTTAAAAAAAAAAAGTAAGGACCCCCAGCCAGAAACAGTCCAACTCCCTTGAGTTCAAGCAGCTATCCTTGCAGCATTCTCACACTATCCTTCCACTCCAATCTCGTCCAAAAGAGAGGTATGGGCAATGTGAATGTCATCTCGCCTTGTGTGGTAGGGCACAGCACAGCAGATGTCATTCCAGATCTAGAGCAGAGCCCAACTGGGGAAGTACCTCCACCTTATAGAAAACCGCAGCCAAATAACACTTGACCCTACTCATAGTGTTGTGTTCCTGCCGGTGAGTAAGGTTGCCAGAGCTCATCGAGGGGGGTGGGGTTAGGGTCGGCAACGCGCATGTAACTCCTCTGGAGTTGCAGGTGCACATAGGCTACGGAGACTGCTTACCATCAGGCAGGCCGTATGCTTGTTTGCCACCGACGTAGTATAAAAAAAAACTACCATCAGCTACCACATTGTCGACGTCCGTCGATTTTTTTTTTCATACTACTGATCTAGTGACGAAACAAAATTCTCTTATATTGTAATGTATGTCTCACTCTTTTTTTACCTGTAGGGTCGTTACGGCGAGCCGGCAGTACGGCGCGCGGTGCCGCTGGCCATCGCGCTGTGCTCCGTCTCCAACCCGCAGCTGGCCGTCATCGACGTGCTCAACAAGTACTCGCACGACTCCGACAACGACGTCGCCTACAACGCCATCTTCGCTATGGGTCTCGTGGGCGCCGGCACTAATAACGCTAGGTGAGAGTTCCTACAGTCTCACGATACAATTTCATACAAATGGTGATTATTTTTGCGAAATACATTTTTTTGTTACATGTATTTTTTGATGCCTGAATGCCATTTGTTTAGTGGACTTTGGAATCATTTCAATTGGAATTTTCGTTCTAGCAGATATTTGTTTCTCTGTTGTTTTTTAATGCGCATCATTAATGTTCTTTATATTCTCTTGTTTGAGAGCTTCAAGGTCATGATTAATTATTGTTAAGCATTGAAGAAACACATACTTTTGATATGTTCTGTTGAGCCATGTCATATTGCAAACCGAACTTCAAGCGCGCTAAATGAAAACTTGCCCCACCACAAATTCAGCCCAATGTAAAGTGGTTGTTGTTTTTTACAGCTATGAACATAATGTTATAATCGTGTCGTGTACAGGTTGGCGACGATGCTGCGCGCGCTGGCGCTGTACCACGGCAAGTCGCCGGTGCACCTGTTCATGGTGCGGCTGGCGCAGGGGCTGTGCCACGCCGGCAAGGGCACGGTGACGCTGTGCCCCGCGCACGCCGACCGCCGCCTCGTCAACCAGCCCGCGCTCGCCGGCCTGCTCGTCGTGCTCACCGCCTTCCTCGACTGCAAGAACAGTGCGTATACTATACTAGCACACTACACACCTGCTCATGGTGCGGCTGGCGCAGGGGCTGTGCCACGCCGGCAAGGGCACGGTGACGCTGTGCCCCGCGCACGCCGACCGCCGCCTCGTCAACCAGCCCGCGCTCGCCGGCCTGCTCGTCGTGCTCACCGCCTTCCTCGACTGCAAGAACAGTGCGTATACTATACTAGCACACTACACACCTGCTCATGGTGCGGCTGGCGCAGGGGCTGTGCCACGCCGGCAAGGGCACGGTGACGCTGTGCCCCGCGCACGCCGACCGCCGCCTCGTCAACCAGCCCGCGCTCGCCGGCCTGCTCGTCGTGCTCACCGCCTTCCTCGACTGCAAGAACAGTGCGTATACTATACTAGCACACTACACACCTGCTCATGGTGCGGCTGGCGCAGGGGCTGTGCCACGCCGGCAAGGGCACGGTGACGCTGTGCCCCGCGCACGCCGACCGCCGCCTCGTCAACCAGCCCGCGCTCGCCGGCCTGCTCGTCGTGCTCACCGCCTTCCTCGACTGCAAGAACAGTGCGTATACTATACTAGCACACTACACACCTGCTCATGGTGCGGCTGGCGCAGGGGCTGTGCCACGCCGGCAAGGGCACGGTGACGCTGTGCCCCGCGCACGCCGACCGCCGCCTCGTCAACCAGCCCGCGCTCGCCGGCCTGCTCGTCGTGCTCACCGCCTTCCTCGACTGCAAGAACAGTGCGTATACTATACTAGCACACTACACACCTGCTCATGGTGCGGCTGGCGCAGGGGCTGTGCCACGCCGGCAAGGGCACGGTGACGCTGTGCCCCGCGCACGCCGACCGCCGCCTCGTCAACCAGCCCGCGCTCGCCGGCCTGCTCGTCGTGCTCACCGCCTTCCTCGACTGCAAGAACAGTGCGTATACTATACTAGCACACTACACACCTGCTCATGGTGCGGCTGGCGCAGGGGCTGTGCCACGCCGGCAAGGGCACGGTGACGCTGTGCCCCGCGCACGCCGACCGCCGCCTCGTCAACCAGCCCGCGCTCGCCGGCCTGCTCGTCGTGCTCACCGCCTTCCTCGACTGCAAGAACAGTGCGTATACTATACTAGCACACTACACACCTGCTCATGGTGCGGCTGGCGCAGGGGCTGTGCCACGCCGGCAAGGGCACGGTGACGCTGTGCCCCGCGCACGCCGACCGCCGCCTCGTCAACCAGCCCGCGCTCGCCGGCCTGCTCGTCGTGCTCACCGCCTTCCTCGACTGCAAGAACAGTGCGTATACTATACTAGCACACTACACACCTGCTCATGGTGCGGCTGGCGCAGGGGCTGTGCCACGCCGGCAAGGGCACGGTGACGCTGTGCCCCGCGCACGCCGACCGCCGCCTCGTCAACCAGCCCGCGCTCGCCGGCCTGCTCGTCGTGCTCACCGCCTTCCTCGACTGCAAGAACAGTGCGTATACTATACTAGCACACTACACACCTGCTCATGGTGCGGCTGGCGCAGGGGCTGTGCCACGCCGGCAAGGGCACGGTGACGCTGTGCCCCGCGCACGCCGACCGCCGCCTCGTCAACCAGCCCGCGCTCGCCGGCCTGCTCGTCGTGCTCACCGCCTTCCTCGACTGCAAGAACAGTGCGTATACTATACTAGCACACTACACACCTGCTCATGGTGCGGCTGGCGCAGGGACTGGCGTGAATCCGCTCTGGACCAAGCAAAGTGGCGTGCTCTTGTGTTAGAGGCCAAATTGGTTTTGGGTCAACCCGCCAGCCACAAGTAAGTAATAAGTAAGTATAGATGTTTTCGAAGTTCAAGACAACTGATATACACGGTATCCCAAGTAAGATTGGATAGGTAGTGTCAGTCAGTGTTGCCAGGTGAGCGGAAGAAAATTATCGTACTTTAGTGTCAAAATTATCGTACCGATGAAACAATTATCGTACGCCTGTCAAAAATGCACTACTCCCAAAATTTATTGCAAAATAAGCCTACATGTCCAATTTATAATCAAACAAAAAAACAATTTTCGTCTAAATTGCCCAAACATTAGATTTATATTTGTGTATTTTGGTGATAGATTCAAACGGTTTACAGGAAATTTCGACATTTTTGACGTAAACCAAGGAGCCGAACACCCAAAAGGTGCTAATTGTAGCCTATTTCTCAAGGAAAGTATCATATTTTGCTTCCAAAACTAAACTTTTTTAGGGGAATCATCTAAGGGCTGAAATTATCGTACATTTGCTACGATAATGCTCTTTGGAACGTACATCGTACCGGAGCCCAAATTATCGTACGTGTACGACAATTATCGTATGCCTGGCAACACTGGTGTCAGTCTATGCCTCTGGGTGATGCTCCTATGAAACCATGGTCGACAGCGAGCGCCAAGACCGATCTCTATGATTCAAATTCAGCTTGTTCTATTATTCTACGCCACACAAAGAAATGTGCCCCGAAAACAGCAAACCTGGCTGCAGTATTGGCAGAACGTTAATTGCAATTAACCATTAACTATTATAAATTCAACGGTAAACAGTAAGGGACGGTTACCGTTCACGGTACAGTTTATAACGGTTAATGGCCAATAATCGGCCAACACTGCCAGACTGTGCAGATAAAATATTCAAGCCCAACCAGAAATATACGATCATTGCCAAGAGGGCGCTGTTACTGTCGAGTATAGTATAGGGTGACAATTCAGTTTAGTATGAAAAATTTAGTTTCAATGAAATTCCGCAATATGGCGCGTGATCATATATTAATGGTCAGGCTTTACATTGCAATTAGCTTCATGCATGAATATTTTTTATTTCATTATTTATATCGGTTTAACACCGAAAAAAATAAAAATACTTTTATAAATCTTCACGTTATCACGTTTTATTATTTTTAAATACCATGGATGAACCTGAAAACTGGCTATAGGCATCATCATAGATTTATAATTAGCCTAGATGCCTAGTCTGTACATCCCTAGTGAAGCCATTTCGAGTACGACATTATGTCGCCCTCGTGTCATCGTATCCGAAAGGCCCTCGCAGTACTCAAGGTCGAGTTGGTTTGTGTACACCTCCCGGTTATAAATTAAAAAATACAAGAAAGATGGTTGTTTGTGCGGTGAATGGTTGTCACAACACATCAGTGAATAAAAACAAACCGCCTGATATAACATTTCACGCGTAAGTATCCAGTTTAATGTGATATTTTTACGTAATTGTAAATACAAAAATCCAAATTTTCGTCAGCCGCCATTACTTATAAATGTTGCCAGGTGATATGAATCTTTTTTCCTCCAAATGAGGCATGACGATTACATTGATAAAATAAAATTAATATGCTTACTTTACGTTCCTTGTATGTATGACTATAGAAAATATTCTTTTTTAGTTTTTCATTCTTTTATTTCAAATTATGTTTTGTCTTTTATAAAATTACAGTTTAAATTCATATTTTTATTTTGTGTGATATTCGTTTTAGATTTCCGACTGATCCGCTTCTGTCTGCGAGATGGACGGAAAAAATTAGATTAAATAGGAACGATGCAATATGGAAACCGACTAAACATAGTCGAATATGCTCTCGCCATTTTGATGAGCAAGTAAAGTAAATTGTATTTGTGGAACACAGGTGTTACAGTTAAGCTCTGTAAAAACGAAACGCAACTGTCACTGTCGCACTTATATGAAAGACTGATAGAGAGACACAAAGCGTTTCGTTGTCGAAGCAATAGCGATTGCAACCTTGGCTAGGCCGGCAGGTACAATTACTAGTACTGACGATAAATAGTTATTTGTTTTACAAGAGGGAAAGTTGTTGTTTAACCGCTCGTGCTAATTAGCAATATTATCGAGCTAGATAAAGATCCCAAAATTTCTAAAAATTGAATCTTTAGCGTTGCGAGGGTTTCAAGTTACGAGAGTTAAACAAATTTTGCCCCAAGTGAAACACATAACTTTTCACCACACCAACCCGAAGAAAATATTAAATGTAAGATAACAAATAAAATCAAATCAAGTCGAATCCAAATGATCGTCATTAAATATTTATCATTTAAAATCATTATTCCAAAGTCAATTCTAACAGCTATTATCTGTGCACATTTGTAAAATAAAAAAATAAACGTTTTTCATTTAAACGTTATTTCACAAAGTACAGAAATGCAAAGTCCTTAAAAGAAACCTTGAAAGCTTTTGCTATAAATTTAATATCTACATAAACACTCCCAAATGATTGATAGCCAAGTATAAATCGAAGTATACAAGAGTAAACTAATTTTGTTTATAGATATCTGGTAACAAAATATTTCGTACCTTTTGGGCTAGACCATAAGCTTCGAGAGAAGTAAGTAGTAGGTATGAAGTCACGAATATTCATTAATTGAATGTAAAGTTTTTGATTGAACTAAGTATTTACGTATTTATACACAATATTGACTTGCATATTCTTTAGTCAAACCTTTGCTCAAAACTTTTTAAATTGTATAGCATAGACAATTTACCAGTTCTTATAGCTCGTCCAGACGGGATTATCAAATTGACCAATTTGATAAGGAAATTTATTGGCATCAATCTCATCTATTAGCGTTCACAATACACAATTTTAATCACCAATTTTAGATAACTATAACATTCAAGCGATCAAATTTAAAAAAAATGTCCCCAAACACCCATACCTATGAATGCGTTGTCGGAGACCTAAATGTCGAAATCAATATGGTACTCTGGCACAATGAAATTTAAAAATTGTACGCGTGGTTGAAGATTTTTTATTGATCTCAAAAGAAATATACATTTCACATAATGAGATACATACATGCATTAATTAATTCTATGTTAATTTGCGCCCGTGAGCGACAATTTGATTCTATTTACAATTACAATTTTAGTTTTATTACATTAAGTATATTTAATTCCTAAGTAAATATAACAAAACAACTTCACATAGAAAATTTGAATTTCTTGCATTTTTCTACTAACAAGTTGGGTGTGATTCAATATATTTTCAATGTTTAATTTTAATTTAAAAAATCTTTTAAAATTACAATTTATTTGGCTGATTAGCTCTGAAGTTTGGCATTGTTGGCGAGGCTTTGCCTATTGGCGGGAATGCGAAAATTAAAAAAAAGCGAAGCGTATGATATATGAGAGGAAAATACTTGGATGTATTGTTTCGGAATTGTAATTATTGAGAATAAGTTAACTGAAGTTATACTTGTGATGGACATCTACAATAATGCATCGACAAACCTATAATAATGCAAAAACATCCGTAATTTCGTGTTACTAACTAGTTGCAAACTAGTGTGTAGCTGGCGATAAAACTTTTGATCGATGTGTTGTATGTAAGTACGTGCAAGTTTAAATAATAAATAACAGTATTGAAACTCAACCAAGTGTTTATCTAGAAGTAGTCGACAATAACCGATGTTTGAGATATAACCATTTTTAAAGCAGATTTGTTTCAAAATCAGTGCGACGTAGAACAAAACAACAAATTTGTCTGAACTGTGACGTCACGTGACCTTTCGACCAATGGCATTGTGTTTCGCTCATTAGCATTTCGAGCGCAATTTTTGTACTTTTTATTTATTATTTTAAGCAATTAAATGATAAGTTTCTACCGGAAATGCATTTTTAACATCCTATAACGATAACAATTATCCGAATAAAAACTATTTGGTTCAAATTTAAATTGTAGATAATGTAAGGAATCATCATATCATATCCGGCTCGAAGGACCACTTTGTTTGAATAAGTTGCTACGTTACCAATCATTTATTTTGAAATGTGACAGTTTCTTATATAGATTCTATGATAAACTAGCATTACTTAGTTTGCGTCTGGAACAGCGCCATCTACCAGGAAATTGGGACAACAAACTAAACATACTCCCGCCTTAAATGACGTGACGTCATTAGAAAATAATAAAATGAATCAATGTTCCAACTTGAACATAATTAAACAAAATAACAACTTATTACGGACGCAAACTAATTTTCTACATCACATAATAAAGGACATAATTTGGTTATTGAACGTTGCAATACTCCTGACGAGGTTCGTAGATCATAAGTTCTGGTAAGTTGGTCTTTTCCAGGGTATTTTTTTATAATTCTTCCCATAGGCCAACGTCCAGGAGGAAGCCTCTGGTCTTTTATTAGCACTAAATCTCCTTCTTGGAATTCTCGAGTAGGCTGTCTCCATTTAGGCCTCTGTTGCATCCTACTTAAATACTCGGATTGCCATCTTCGCCAAAAATCTTGTACCATTCTGGTTGTTAATTGCCATTGATCGAGTCTATTTATCTTCACATCTATTAGATCTTCAGATGGTATGACATTAGTTGGTTCTCCGATAAGAAAATGACCAGGTGTTAAGGGGTTCAAATCGTCCGGATGATCGCTGATGGGCGAAATGGGTCTAGAATTTAGACATGCTTCAATTTCTGCCAGGACCGTGCTTAGTTGTTCAAATGTTAGCGTAGTATCTCCAACTATTCGTTTCAGGTGGTATTTGGTCGACTTGACACCTGCCTCCCATAATCCGCCAAAATTGGGAGCGCCTGGAGGAATATATTTCCATTTCGTCCCTTCTCTATCTAGCATGGAAATAAACTCATCTGGAACACTGGATTTTCCTTGACTCCACATTTCCAATAACTCTTTCTCAGCGCCAATGAATGAAGTTCCGTGATCACTCCACATTTCTACCACATGGCCTCGTCTTGACACAAATCTTTTAAATGCCGCTAGAAAGGCTTGTGTTGTCATGTCACTTACAACTTCAATATGTAGTGCCTTTGTGCACATACAAACGAACAAACATATGTAGGCCTTGTAAGACTTGGCACCTCTGCCTTTGCTCATTTTGACATTTATTGGACCCGCAAAATCCGTTCCGGTGATTAGGAATGGTCTGCATCGTCTTACTCTGGAATCGGGTAAATCTCCCATTTTTTGCTTTTTGTTCTTCGCATTCTGTCTTATACATGTAACACACTCCCGTACAAAACGTTTAACGCTATTTGCTGCGTTTATCAGCCAATATTTGCCTCGTAAGTATGTAATCATCATTTGCGGAGGACCGTGTAGTGTTTTGGCATGAGCTTCTCTCAATATTAACGGAAGTAATACATTGTTTTTTGAAATAATTATCGGGTGTTTTCGTATGAATTCCATATCGGCGTGCTTCAATCTACCGCCGACTCTTAGGATGCTCTTATCGTCAAGAAAAGGTAATAAAGCTAGGAGGTTGCTTTTAGATTTTAAGTTTCTGTCTCTTTTCAGGTCTTCTATCTCTTCCGAAAATTCTACTTCTTGTGACATCCTAATACATATAGTAAGTGCATCGTTTCTTTCTTCGTATGTCAGGTAAGAAGGTAACTTACTTTTCTCTCTATAATTCTTAGCCAGCGTCTACAGTATGCAATAACACGTGTAAGTTTCTCCAGTGACGAAAACTTCTTCAATAAGGTAAGTTGTTCTTCATTCTCATTGGTTACTCCCATAGTTACTATATTCTTTCTCTTTTCTATTGCTGTATCTAGTATCCTTTTTTTAATCTTATTTCTTTCTCTTTCAGCATTGCAGATCCGTTCCACCATATCTCTGTGGACATTAGTTTGGAAGGCATCACTCCTCTTGAAGCAGGATCAGCAGGATTTTGCTTAGTGTTTACATAGAACCAGTGATTAGCATCGAGTATCTGCGTGATTTCTATGACTCTATTCTTTACAAAAGGCTTCCATTTCATTGGATCTCCGTGTATCCAAGCCAAAGTCACTTGACTATCTGAATAAGCGTATACGTTGTCAAGTTGCACATCTAGTGACTCAGCTACTTGTTTCAAAAGATTACTCAATAATGTAGCAGCCAGTAATTCCAAACGGGGTAAGGAAACTTTTCTAATCGGCGAGATTTTTGTTTTTGCTGTCACGAGGGATACTTTAATTTCTCCTTCTTCGTCTATAACTCTCGAGTATATAACTGCCGCATAAGCTAATGCTGAAGCGTCTGCATATCCATGCAGTTCAAGAGTTGATTTACTCGTAGTGTGCATCCATCGATCTAAGCTGACACCTTTCAAAGCTGGCAGTTCTCTCTTATACTGTGACCACTCTTTTTGTAGTTCTGCCGGAAGTTCTTCATCCCACGAAATGCCTTTTTTCCACAAAACTTGCATAAATATCTTTGCTAGTATGACACTTGGAGCGATCCATCCCATTGGGTCGAATATTGATGCTATCTCAGATAAAACGCTTCTTTTAGTCATAGGTGTGTCATGGGAATCTTTGATATGATTAGGTATGAACAACTTATCTTCCTTAACTTCCCATATTATACCTAATGTTTTCACGCTCTCTTTGCGTTTTATTTCGACTGTCTGCGTTTCTTCTCTCTTTTCTTGCTTGTCTAATGCTGTCATAAACTCTTCGCTATTCGAACACCACTTCTTTAGTGCGAATCCTCCAGAAATTAAAATTTGTGTAACTTGTTTTTGAATTTCTATAGCCTATTTTTCTTCGTCTGTACCTGAGAGCAAATCATCCATATAGAAATCTCGTAATATCATCTTTTGAGCTTCTGGATAGTCCGATCCTTCATCCTTTGCTGTTTGCCTTAAAGTTTTTATTGCCAGGTAAGGCGCACAGGATGTTCCGAATGTAACAGTTAAGAGTTTGAAGTCTTCAATGGGTCCCTTTGGATCTGGTCTCCATACAATTCTCTGGTAATTTGTGTGTTCATCTTTTACTCGTATCTGTCTATACATCTTCTCCACGTCGGCAACAAATGCTATCTTGTATGTTCTCCATCTAATGAGAATGACTCGTAGATCTTCTAACAATGGGGGTCCGATTAATAACTCGTCATTCAAGGATACCCCGTTGCTTCCCTTGCATGAAGCATCATAGACTACCCTTAATTTGCTCGTTTCTCGCTCCAATTTAATCACAGCGTGATGGGGGAGCCACACGCCATTTTCTTTTTCATCTTTGGTTTCTATTTTCTTCATGTGGTTTAGCGTCATGTACTCTTCTAGAACTTTGTTGTATTCCTCTAATAGATGAGGTTTACTCTTAAGTCTGTTCTCTGTAGACTTCCAGCGTTTCAGTGCAATCTCTCGGCTGTTAGATGGTAGAACTGGTGGCTCGTGTTTCATTGGCAGATCTACTATGTAACGTCCGTCTTCGTCTCTAGTGGTAGTTTTCTCATATATTTCTTCTACTTTGATCTCTTCTGCAGTTAGCTTGTGTTTCTCTTCATCCATTGTCTCTAGCTCCCAGAATCTCTTTAGCATATAATTTAACTCGACATTTAAATGCATACTAATGAATGGTTTCTCTTCTCGCTCTCGTTCTATTCCGACTGTGACTTTTCCTGATATTATCCACCCCAAATGGGTTTGTAAAGCTATGGGAGAGCCTGGAACGCCTTTGATCAGACCAGGCTGGATCATCTCGTTGTAAACTTCTACTCCCAATAGAATATCTATAGAACTTGGTTGGTGGTAAGTCGGATCGGCTAGTTGTAAATCTCTTAGATGAACCCAGTTATCGATAGTAAGTTTCTCTGAAGGCATGATGTTTGTAACTCGCTTTACTATGTAAGTTGTTATACTCATTTTCTTTTCAGGATTAAGACGTGATGAAATCTCGATATCAGCAGCAAATCGGATGGGTGTGCTCATCTCATCAAGACCCGATACGTTTCCGTTCACGCGCTTTCTCTTAAGGCCCATAGTTTGAGCTGCAGACTCGTTCAGGAAAGACTCTTGAGAACATGGGTCTAACAAAGCTCTTAATACGAATTCTCTTCCTTGGTGGTTCGTCACGTTAATTTGGGCTGTAGATAACAATCCTGTCATGCTTCCTGTTGTTAGATGGGCAACTATCTCTCTCTTATTTCTCGTGTCTTGCTTGGGTTCTTGTTTAGAGTCTTTCTCTCGATTGCATTCTTTGTTTTCTCTCTCTTGTTTTGTTTCTTCTTTGTGCTCTTTCTCTTTGGATTGGTAAGTATTGTTGTGCAACAGTGTGTGATGTCTTCTTCCGCACTTTTGACATGAGAACTTGCTTTTACAGAATCGGACAGCATGACCAGGGATTAGGCAGTTAAAGCAAAGTTGCTGGTTTTGAATGAACTCTGTTTTCTTTTCAAGTGTAAGCTCTTGGAACTCTTTGCATTGATTCAAGTAATGGTTCTGCTTACAAAATCCACACTTGATGGCTGGTGACACGTGAAATGACTTAGACTCGACAGTGAAGTTATTTTCTCTCTGGGTGCTTCGATAGGTACTCTTCATGTTCATGTTCGTTGTTTGGCTAGGTTGCATCATCTCTAAAACTCGGAATCTCTTTTCTAAGAACTTTTGGAACATGACCATGTTAGGTAACTCTGTGAGGTTCAGATTACTTGCTTCTTCTTCCCACTCTTTATGTGTTTCAGCGTCTAACTTCTCAACAATGATGTATATAATAAGTGTATCCCATGAACTTGTATTAATGTTTTGTACTTTCAACTTGTTAAGACACTCCATAGTTGTATCTAATATCTCTCGAATCGCTTTAGCAGTGCCCGCGTGAATTTTCTTTTGATTTTAAGATTGAATTAATAATGACTCTCTTGTTGTTATACCTGTTCTGTAGCGTGAGCCATGCCAATTCGTAGTTTGTTTCAGTGACAGCTAGATGATCCAATAGTTGGGCAGGTTCTCCAGACAAGTAGCTTTTTAAATAATGCAACTTTTGAACACTGCTCAAGTTCTGTTTGTTGTGAATGAGTGACTTTGTTGTCCCAATTTCCTGGTAGATGGCGCTGTTCCAGACGCAAACTAGGTAATGCTAGTTTATCATAGAATCTATATAAGAAACTGTCACATTTCAAAATAAATGATTGGTAACGTAGCAACTTATTCAAACAAAGTGGTCCTTCGAACTGTAGAAGCGAAGTGACTTAAGTGACAAAGACAGTGCATTCGAAAGTGATCTTAAAGTACAGTATTGTAGAGTCTAAAATCAAACTAAAGGGTCAGTGATATACAGCATCTAGAAGTAATTTCAGAAACCAAACGTCAAAATTGTCAACAAAATTACAAAATTAAAATTCAAGATTTCGAGAAGATAAAATAAATAAGTTATATTTACAAGCCTACGAGTCAACGCAGAAAAATCGCCGCTTTAAATCAGCTATATTTACTAGATTGGATTTTATGGATTTGGAAAAATAAGATTTCGGAAATAGAATCACGTGAAAAAATTTTCACGTCAAACAAAACAATCAAGATTTCGCTGTGAATTTTACTAATTTTCAAGAATAATATCTCAAAATGTCTCAAGAATTACCGGGATTAATAGCTGAGCAAGAAAATATTTGTGAATTAATTCTCAAAGCGCAAGCGAACTTCAAGAAAACACCAAAAGCGAGATTAACAAGAGGGTACATCAAGACACGAAAAGAATCCATAGAAAATTATTTTAGTCAGTTCGTAGCAAACAATCGAGCCTTGATAAAAATATCAACACCTTCAGACAAAGCGAAATACGAATATTTCAAAGAAGATGTGTATTCAGCGTGCGAGGAAATGTTCATTGATTTGAAAGCAGAGATGACGGACATGCTAGAGGGTACTACGCCGTGCACGAGCAGCACTAATTCAACACCAAGCACCAACAGTGATGACGTGAAGCTACCGAAAATAGATATAGCGAAGTTTACCGGTAACTACCAAGATTGGACTTCGTTTTACGATATGTTTACGTCACTCATTCACAACAAACAGAACTTGAGCAGTGTTCAAAAGTTGCATTATTTAAAAAGCTACTTGTCTGGAGAACCTGCCCAACTGTTGGATCATCTAGCTGTCACTGACACAAACTACGAATTGGCATGGCTCACGCTACAGAACAGGTATAACAACAAGAGAGTCATTATTAATTCAATCTTAAGCAAGTTGATGAATCAAAAGAAAATCCACGCGGGCACTGCTAAAGCGATTCGAGAGATATTAGATACAACTATGGAGTGTCTTAACAAGTTGAAAGTACAAAACATTAATACAAGTTCATGGGATACACTTATTATATACATCATTGTTGAGAAGTTAGACGCTGAAACACATAAAGAGTGGGAAGAAGAAGCAAGTAATCTGAACCTCACAGAGTTACCTAACATGGTCATGTTCCAAAAGTTCTTAGAAAAGAGATTCCGAGTTTTAGAGATGATGCAACCTAGCCAAACAACGAACATGAACATGAAGAGTACCTACCGAAGCACCCAGAGAGAAAATAACTTCACTGTCGAGTCTAAGTCATTTCACGTGTCACCAGCCATCAAGTGTGGATTTTGTAAGCAGAACCATTACTTAAATCAATGCAAAGAGTTCCAAGAGCTTACACTTGAAAAGAAAACAGAGTTCATTCAAAACCAGCAACTCTGCTTTAACTGCCTCATCCATGGTCATGCTGTCCGATTCTGTAAAAGCAAGTTCTCATGTCAAAAGTGCGGAAAAAGACATCACACACTGTTGCACAACAATACGTACCAATCCAAAGAGAAAGAGCACAAAGAAGAAACAAAACAAGAGAGAGAAAACAAAGAATGCAATCGAGAGAAAGACTCTAAACAAGAACCCAAGCAAGACACGAAAAATAAGAGAGAGATAGTTGCCCATCTAACAACAGGAAGCATGACAGGATTGTTATCTACAGCCCAAATTAACGTGACGAACCACCAAGGAAGAGAATTCGTATTAAGAGCCTTGTTAGACCCATGTTCTCAAGAGTCTTTCCTGAACGAGTCTGCAGCTCAAACTATGGGCCTTAAGAGAAAGCGCGTGAACGGAAACGTATCGGGTCTTGATCAGATGAGCACACCCATCCGATTTGCTGCTGATATCGAGATTTCATCACGTCTTAATCCTGAAAAGAAAATGAGTATAACAACTTACATAGTAAAGCGAGTTACAAACATCATGCCTTCAGAGAAACTTACTATCGATAACTGGGTTCATCTAAGAGATTTACAACTAGCCGATCCGACTTACCACCAACCAAGTTCTATAGATATTCTATTGGGAGTAGAAGTTTACAACGAGATGATACAGCCTGGTCTGATCAAAGGCGTTCCAGGCTCTCCCATAGCTTTACAAACCCATTTGGGGTGGATAATATCAGGAAAAGTCACAGTCGGAATAGAACGAGAGCGAGAAGAAAAACCATTCATTAGTATGCATTTAAATGTCGAGTTAAATTATATGCTAAAGAGATTCTGGGAGCTAGAGACAATGGATGAAGAGAAACACAAGCTAACTGCAGAAGAGATCAAAGTAGAAGAAATATATGAGAAAACTACCACTAGAGACGAAGACGGACGTTACATAGTAGATCTGCCAATGAAACACGAGCCACCAGTTCTACCATCTAACAGCCGAGAGATTGCACTGAAACGCTGGAAGTCTACAGAGAACAGACTTAAGAGTAAACCTCATCTATTAGAGGAATACAACAAAGTTCTAGAAGAGTACATGACGCTAAACCACATGAAGAAAATAGAAACCAAAGATGAAAAAGAAAATGGCGTGTGGCTCCCCCATCACGCTGTGATTAAATTGGAGCGAGAAACGAGCAAATTAAGGGTAGTCTATGATGCTTCATGCAAGGGAAGCAACGGGGTATCCTTAAATGACGAGTTATTAATCGGACCCCCATTGTTAGAAGATCTACGAGTCATTCTCATTAGATGGAGAACATACAAGATAGCATTTGTTGCCGACGTGGAGAAGATGTATAGACAGATACGAGTAAAAGATGAACACACAAATTACCAGAGAATTGTATGGAGACCAGATCCAAAGGGACCCATTGAAGACTTCAAACTCTTAACTGTTACATTCGGAACATCCTGTGCGCCTTATCTGGCAATAAAAACTTTAAGGCAAACAGCAAAGGATGAAGGATCGGACTATCCAGAAGCTCAAAAGATGATATTACGAGATTTCTATATGGATGATTTGCTCTCAGGTACAGACGAAGAAAAAGAGGCTATAGAAATTCAAAAACAAGTTACACAAATTTTAATTTCTGGAGGATTCACACTAAAGAAGTGGTGTTCGAATAGCGAAGAGTTTATGACAGCATTAGACAAGCAAGAAAAGAGAGAAGAAACGCAGACAGTTGAAATAAAACGCAAAGAGAGCGTGAAAACATTAGGTATAATATGGGAGGTTAAGGAAGATAAGTTGTTCATACCTAATCATATCAAAGATTCCCATGACACACCTATGACTAAAAGAAGCGTTTTATCTGAGATAGCATCAATATTCGACCCAATGGGATGGATCGCTCCAAGTGTCATACTAGCAAAGATATTTATGCAAGTTTTGTGGAAGAAAAGCATTTCGTGGGATGAAGAACTTCCGGCAGAACTACAAAAAGAGTGGTCACAGTATAAGAGAGAACTGCCAGCTTTGAAAGGTGTCAGCTTAGATCGATGGATGCACACTACGAGTAAATCAACTCTTGAACTGCATGGATATGCAGACGCTTCAGCATTAGCTTATGCGGCAGTTATATACTCGAGAGTTATAGACGAAGAAGGAGAAATTAAAGTATCCCTCGTGACAGCAAAAACAAAAATCTCGCCGATTAGAAAAGTTTCCTTACCCCGTTTGGAATTACTGGCTGCTACATTATTGAGTAATCTTTTGAAACAAGTAGCTGAGTCACTAGATGTGCAACTTGACAACGTATACGCTTATTCAGATAGTCAAGTGACTTTGGCTTGGATACACGGAGATCCAATGAAATGGAAGCCTTTTGTAAAGAATAGAGTCATAGAAATCACGCAGATACTCGATGCTAATCACTGGTTCTATGTAAACACTAAGCAAAATCCTGCTGATCCTGCTTCAAGAGGAGTGATGCCTTCCAAACTAATGTCCACAGAGATATGGTGGAACGGATCTGCAATGCTGAAAGAGAAAGAAATAAGATTAGAAAAAGGAACTCCACTAGATACAGCAATAGAAAAGAGAAAGAATATAGTAACTATGGTAGTAACCAATGAGAATGAAGAACAACTTACCTTATTGAAGAAGTTTTCGTCACTGGAGAAACTTACACGTGTTATTGCATACTGTAGACGCTGGCTAAGAATTATAGACAAAGAGAAAAGTAACTTACCTTCTTACCTGACATACGAAGAAAGAAACGATGCACTTACTATATGTATTAGGATGTCACAAGAAGTAGAATTTTCGGAAGAGATAGAAGACCTGAAAAGAGACAGAAACTTAAAATCTAAAAGCAACCTCCTAGCTTTATCACCTTTTCTTGACGATAAGAGCATCCTAAGAGTCGGCGGTAGATTGAAGCACGCCGATATGGAATTCATACGAAAACACCCGATAATTATTTCAAAAAACAATGTATTACTTCCGTTAATATTGAGAGAAGCTCATGCCAAAACACTACACGGTCCTCCGCAAATGATGATTACATACTTACGAGGCAAATATTGGCTGATAAACGCAGCAAATAGCGTTTAACGTTTTGTACGGGAGTGTGTTACATGTATAAGACAGAATGCGAAGAACAAAGAGCAAAAAATGGGAGATTTACCCGATTCCAGAGTCAGACGATGCAGACCATTCCTAATCACCGGAACGGATTTTGCGGGTCCAATAAATGTCAAAATGAGCAAAGGCAGAGGTGCCAAGTCTTACAAGGCCTACATATGTTTGTTCGTTTGTATGTGCACAAAGGCACTACATATTGAAGTTGTAAGTGACATGACAACACAAGCCTTTCTAGCGGCATTTAAAAGATTTGTGTCAAGACGAGGCCATGTGGTAGAAATGTGGAGTGATCACGGAACTTCATTCATTGGCGCTGAGAAAGAGTTATTGGAAATGTGGAGTCAAGGAAAATCCAGTGTTCCAGATGAGTTTATTTCCATGCTAGATAGAGAAGGGACGAAATGGAAATATATTCCTCCAGGCGCTCCCAATTTTGGCGGATTATGGGAGGCAGGTGTCAAGTCGACCAAATACCACCTGAAACGAATAGTTGGAGATACTACGCTAACATTTGAACAACTAAGCACGGTCCTGGCAGAAATTGAAGCATGTCTAAATTCTAGACCCATTTCGCCCATCAGCGATCATCCGGACGATTTGAACCCCTTAACACCTGGTCATTTTCTTATCGGAGAACCAACTAATGTCATACCATCTGAAGATCTAATAGATGTGAAGATAAATAGACTCGATCAATGGCAATTAACAACCAGAATGGTACAAGATTTTTGGCGAAGATGGCAATCCGAGTATTTAAGTAGGATGCAACAGAGGCCTAAATGGAGACAGCCTACTCGAGAATTCCAAGAAGGAGATTTAGTGCTAATAAAAGACCAGAGGCTTCCTCCTGGACGTTGGCCTATGGGAAGAATTATGAAAAAATACCCGGGAAAAGACCAACTTACCAGAACTTATGACCTACGAACCTCGTCAGGAGTATTGCAACGTTCAATAACCAAATTATGTCCTTTATTATGTGATGTAGAAAAGTAGTTTGCGTCCGTAATAAGTTGTTATTTTGTTTAATTATGTTCAGGTTGGAACATTGATTCATTTTATTATTTTCTAATGAGGTCACGTCATTTAAGGCGGGAGTATGTTTAGTTTGTTGTCCCAATTTCCTGGTAGATGGCGCTGTTCCAGACGCAAACTAGGTAATGCTAGTTTATCATAGAATCTATATAAGAAACTGTCACATTTCAAAATAAATGATTGGTAACGTAGCAACTTATTCAAACAGTGACGTCACGTGACCTTTCGACCAATGGCATTGTGTTTCGCTCATTAGCATTTCGAGCGCAATTTTTGTACTTTTTATTTATTATTTTAAGCAATTAAATGATAAGTTTCTACCGGAAATGCATTTTTAACATCCTATAACGATAACAATTATCCGAATAAAAACTATTTGGTTCAAATTTAAATTGTAGATAATGTAAGGAATCATCATATCACGTGATAAATAAAAAGTAAAGATTTTAGAATTCCTCTAAGAAGAATAAATACTGTTAGGATTTTAATTTAGGCAAATTATACAAATAAGAATTTAATTTCAATCTCGAAAATAAAGAGTTATGCACGATATTTTATAAAGTGCTTTTTTATAAAACTAAAATTTTTCGACGAGGATGGGATTCGAACCCACGCGTGCAGAGCACATTGGATTAGCAGTCCAACGCCTTAACCACTCGGCCACCTCGTCATATGAAGTGGTGGTGAAATTAAATACCACTTAGTTCGTACGTGATTTTAAATCTATAAAAAGGTTTAGTGTTGATGCATGATAAATTGATAATAGATGAACACGTACTTTAAAATGAACAACACAAATATCGTTTCTATTTTAGTGTTTATGTATGATAGGACCAATTTTTGCTTACTTTTTATTAACCTCCAAAGTAATCTTGACGAGCCCCTGCGTGTGGCACACCTTAAATAGCTCGAAAATTATCGGAATTCACACGTAAACTGTAGTTTTGTCACTTTTGACTTGTAATAGGAAAAACTTTGTATCGCTGGGAGTCCGTCTAATAAGCCACAACCACCACCACCATTTTAGCTTTAAGAAAGTGTGGAGATGAAAAGTGATAGTCATATTTTTTGTAGGAATGTGACGTTTATAGTGACGGCGGTTTATTTGTACAGTCAAGTGTAAAAATATGGGTGTACACATCTTACTCAAAAATATGTCCCATAGCATCTTATTCCAGTGTAATAAGAGCGTAGTACCATATTTATGAGACGATTCTCTCGATACATATTTTTGCAGCCGACTGTACTTTCCATACTATAATATAATAGCTTACCTTACATACTTACTTTACTCTTTGGCATAGCCTCTCCACGTTCAGACCAGACGGTCTCCTCGGCCAGACGTCTTGGAGAGCTGTGCATTTTAGAGGCGTTTTAATTTCTCAAGGTTTCCATTGCCTAGGGACAGGTTAATTGACCTGTTGCTAGGCGCCGCATACAGAACAATTGGACTGACACTATCTTATTTTTATTACACTAAAACTTTCTATAGCAGCGAACAATACACGTTAAGAGATCTGTGTCATTTCATCTGCTAGGAATTAATTTACCTAATTAATTTATTGTTACATTCCAGTAATCCTTGGCAAGTCGCATTACCTGCTGTACGTGCTGGCGACGGCAATGCAACCGCGCTGGCTGGTCACGCTCGACGAAAACCTACAGCCCCTCAACGTCACCGTCCGCGTCGGACAGGTATGTACACATAACAAGCTTGTTTCGGAAAGGGGTCGCATTAGCTCTTCTAAATTTGTGTATTTACTAGGACGTGTTTCCAAAATAGAAACTGCGTAGGTGATTGTACAAATAGTAAGAGAAACGACGATGGCTGTATCACTAGCTAAACAAGTTCAGAAGTCCTTGATGTGCCGATTTCTTTTATCCTGTAAGTGTAAACTACTGTTGATGTTGGCGGAATAAAGATTATATTTATGTGTGTGGTTAATCAGATGCGCATACCGCCATCGCCAGTGCGCGTGTCGTGAAATAGACAATACTTTCCAAATGTAGTGTTGTTCATTATAAATAGTAGTAGTAGAAGTAACTGCGAAACTGTTCAAGCCATAACAATAATTAAGAGATACATTTCTACTGTGGATAATGCACATGTATTGTAACTGCGCAAAGACGAATTGCATTTTCAAACTTTGCTAATATTGGTCGCAGGCCGTAGATGTAATCGGCAAGGCGGGCACCCCGAAGACCATCGCGGGCTCGCACACGCACACGACGCCCGTGCTGCTGTCGTTCGGCGAGCGCGCAGAGCTCGCCACCGACGAGTACGTGCCGCTGTCGCCCGTCATGGAGGGCTTCGTCATACTCAAGAAGAACGAGGACAGCGTCATGGCGAGCGTCCAGTAGACTTATTAATCTACCAATATTGATTATAGTCGCGAATAACTGTATTATCTAATTTAATTTTTCAATAAAAAATGTGTCTTAAAAATTGAGTCATGTTCCTATTTTGACCCCTAAAATTCAAAAAAAGCGGCCAAGTGCGAGTCGGACTCGCCCATGAACGGTTCCGTACCATTTATGACATATAAAAAAAAAACTACTTACTAGAACTCGATCAAACCAATTTTCGGTGGAAGTTTGCATGGTAATGTATACCTACTTCTCTTATTTTAGAAGTTACGGGGGGGGGGGGGGGGAGGGACACATTTTACCACTTTGGAAGTGTCTCGCGCAAAGTATTCAGTAGAAAAAAATGATATAAGAAACCTCAATATCATTTTTGAAGACCTATCCCTATTAGATACCCCACACGTACGGGATTGATAAAAAAAAATTTAGTTTCAGTTCTAAATATGGGGAACCCCAAAAATTTATTGTTTTTTTGTTTCTATTTTTGTGTGAAAATCTTAATGCGGTTCATAGAATACATCTACTTACCAAGTTTGAACAGTATAGTTCTTATAGTTTCGGAAAAAAGTTGCTGTGACATAAACGGACAGACAGACGAACATGACGAATCTATGAAGGTTCCGTTTTTTGCCATTTGGCTACGGAACCCTAAAAATGGGGTGGTATAAGTTTATCTGTGTCTGATTGTGGTATCATAGCTCCCAAAGGGACAAATTGCTTCGAGTGTTGCTTAAATCATACTTTTGTCTGTTGCGATGGTTTAATAGTACATTACGATACAAGTGCGAAAAATAGGAAATTCGAAACGAGTGGCGATAAATTAAAACACGACCGAAGGGAGTGTTTTAAATCGACACGAGTTGCGAATTACCTATTCGCACATGTATCGTACAACGTTTTACAGTACATATGGCCCTTTAAATGTTCGACACAGTAACGTAATATGCTACTTCTCGCACTAGTGCTATAAAGTAGCCCCATATGTACTGTAAAATAGATTTTAATTTGCTAGATGGCATTGTTATAATGGTTAGGATTTTATTAGAACAGTTAGTGGTCTATCTATAGCAAACATTGTATGGTCTGTTAGAGGTCTAGATATTCAATACTGGCTTTTGCCCACAACTTTGTCTGCATGGAATGATGATGATATGTCCTTGCCCAGGCTTCAAACTGTCATCATACCAAATTTCATCTTAATCAGTTCAGCAGTTTAAGCATGAAGAAGTAATACACAGAGTTAATTTCACATTAAAAAAAAATTTTTTTTTTATTGGTATTCAGGACAACAACAGCCGTAGCCATATATAATTTACATAGTATTAGGCCTGTAGGGGCCGTTAGCCCTTACACTTGCTTGATGCGACTGGTAGCGCTGGTGGCGGAGGTAGAATAATACACTGAAGGTTGGATGGTTACTGAACGATTTATTGAGGAAAACCAGGGTTTATATAGTGGCTGTCTACGTGCATGGCATTTAGGTGACATTTAACAATATTAAATATAATTATAATTTCTTAGATGATTCATACCCTTGACATTTCTATTGTGCGTTAATTAATCTATTTTCTATTTTCTTAATGTCACATGACGTATGCATCACGTAGGGCTTACGCTATAGTTTATCGCAACGTAAGCATGTACAGTAATGAGACTGTACATACTGGCAACCCCAAAAGGAAGTTAAGGATACCCGAGATAGGATCTAAGTTACAATGGCTTAACCAATTAAAGGCTACATGGATAATATTACATTAAACAATCTGGATAGTGCTACATTAACCTAACCTAAAGGTCACATAGCTAAAGTTACATATTTATAATCTTAGATTTCCTACTTATAATTACAAAGTGCTTTGTTAATATGTAATGTGCATTCGAGTTTTAATCTTATATTCTACAGGTAGGTGTGAGATTTGACAATGTTTCTTTTAGTTAATGATGCTTGTCAGCTATTATATCACTATCACTTAGTAAGGATGATGGAGATCCCCCTTTTTTGGGATTCTGTTAGTTTAGTAGGTTATTGTTATTGGTTTCATATTGCATTCTGGGTGGTCTTTATATTTTCATTATTATTTTAATGGCAGATTAACCACAGTACGGTTTTTGGCATCATGGAGTCCGTAGCAACCCTTGTGCATGTTCGCTCGCGCAGTGTCGCGTTTGCCGAGCGCCACGGGTTGCAGTTCCTTTACTCGCGGGTGCGCTATGACCATCCTCGTTATGGGATGGTATATCAATCTTGTATGATAACTCCCGAGGGCCATCCCTTTATCACTCTCCAAACTCCTGCATTGGAGCTTGGGGAGAGATTTTTTGGAGAACTGTCCTTCACGGCCCCGGATGGTGTACTTTACGGTGCGGAGTTTGAATTGTCGCCCAGCCAGTTGTTCTGGTTCGTCATTTGGGCCCCGCTTGACTTTGACTGGCTGTGGGGCTTTTTGGACGTGCGTGAACTTGGGGGCGGTTAATTCAAATTCTTGCCAATTCTAGTGTGTGTGTGTGTGTGTGTGTGTGTGTGTGTGTGTGTGTGTGTGAAAAGCCAAAAACGTCCAAAAAGCCCCACAGCCAGTCAAAGTCAAGCGGGGCCCAAATGACGAACCAGAACAACTGGCTGGGCGACAATTCAAACTCCGCACCGTAAAGTACACCATCCGGGGCCGTGAAGGACAGTTCTCCAAAAAATCTCTCCCCAAGCTCCAATGCAGGAGTTTGGAGAGTGATAAAGGGATGGCCCTCGGGAGTTATCATACAAGATTGATATACCATCCCATAACGAGGATGGTCATAGCGCACCCGCGAGTAAAGGAACTGCAACCCGTGGCGCTCGGCAAACGCGACACTGTGCGAGCGAACATGCACAAGGGTTGCTACGGACTCCATGATGCCAAAAACCGTACTGTGGTTAATCTGCCATTAAAATAATAATGAAAATATAAAGACCACCCAGAATGCAATATGAAACCAATAACAATAACCTACTAAACTAACAGTCTATTCGGAATCTTGGATCAACGATTTGCTGAAAAATACGAAACCGACATAGAAGCAATACATACCAATGAAAACTACTTACTCCAACTCATAAAAAACCAAACATCCATCGTTGGATGCGTCCAATTTCAAAGTCATCAAATGAACGATAATAGGATCCCACGTTGTGGTATCTAAGCCAATATTTGTTAGTCCACTTAAGCATTCGGTTATGACGTCATGCATTTTCTTCAGGTTGTAGGCATCTGGTTGTTGAATGGTAGGCAAATTCAGCATGGTGTTCATAAAGGAAGTAAATTGAAGACGCCGATTGTCATAACGCTGATTTAAAATGTCCCAGCATGAGTTGTAGTTGTCTGCGTTAATTGTGAGATGCTGGACCAATCTTTCTGCTTCTCCACGAAGTTTAGTTTTGAGATGCTGCATCTTCTGTGCCTTGTTGATTGTTGGATTGTTGTGGACGGTTTCTACGAAAAGATCTTTGAACGAAATCCATTGGTTGTGGTTTCCCGAGAATTCGGGTATCGAAATGCGAGGTGCCGATTTTTGATAATGTGACGTTGTCCATATCTTGCTGTTGAGATCCTTTCGCATGGAATCGTACCTGTTTTCTATGTCGGTGAATATATTGTAGTAAGTTTCATGAGCGCCTTTGAGTAAGCCATCTATCTCCCAGTGTTGTTTGTCTATGTCCGTCCATTTTGATTTTAGGATATTAAGATTATCTTCTAATTCCCATTTTTCATTGTTAGGTGCAATGGCAATTTTTGACATCGCTCGGTCGATTGCCTTGAAGTTGCATTCTTGTTTGCTTAACAGTTGAATGACGTCACTGGTTCCGGTTTCCGTTCCTTCCAGACGCTCTGTAAGGTCGAATTGTACTGAACTGTTCGCTTCAGTTAGCTTGTGAATCAAGTTTAGCATATCCGCCTTAGTAACGTCGTACATGTTTTTTGTTTTTGTGTGGATGTCTTCCTGAAAGTAGGTGATGTTTTTGTCCTCGATTTCTGTTTCGAGGACCCCATGTTGGCTCTCGAACTTATCCCATAAGGCGTCGAGATTGGCCAGCCGTTTGTTTAAATAGTCGCAAGTTTTCCTGTCCGCTGAGTCTTTCTTGTAGTTGGCGCACAGGGACTTGATGCTTTCAAAGCAGGCTTGTTGCTGCAGGAGTTTGCTCATGATGAGTTGAAGGCTAAGCTGTCGCTTGAAGTTAGTTGGTATGTCCAATCACCGCCGGGTTTCTTGTTACCGTGACAGGCGATAGGATAGCCAATTGTTAAGCTGATGTTCTCAGTAGTTTACCGAGTATGAGTGAGCTGACGAGTTTGATCGATGTGATTGAGCTTGCACCCCGTCTGTTGTAGTTGTAGGTTCCGGAGCGCAGCGTGGGTGGAGTATTACCTCTGGTTCAGCCCGATGTCCGTGCTCACAGCTCACAGGCAATCAGTGCTTTTAGCACGATATATGTGCCTTCTCAATTTACTGGTGAGACCCGCTTGTGGGAGGCCAGTAAACCGATTCACTATCGTAATAAGCAACAAAACACTAAATACCTTTTGTGAGCAGCGAAGGACCCGGAGAGGTTCGAAGGACCATAAAATGTAGGGGCCGTTAGCCCTTACACTTGCTTGATGCGACTGGTAGCGCTGGTGGCGGAGGTAGAATAATACACTGAAGGTTGGATGGTTACTGAACGATTTATTGAGGAAAACCAGGGTTTATATAGTGGCTGTCTACGTGCATGGCATTTAGGTGACATTTAACAATATTAAATATAATTATAATTTCTTAGATGATTCATACCCTTGACATTTCTATTGTGCGTTAATTAATCTATTTTCTATTTTCTTAATGTCACATGACGTATGCATCACGTAGGGCTTACGCTATAGTTTATCGCAACGTAAGCATGTACAGTAATGAGACTGTACAAGGCCAATAACAGTTATCCGTTGGTTGCAAGATAATATACAGATATATTATTAGTAAAACAAAGTAAGTAATATTTAAAGTGAAACTGTGCAAGCCCACAGTAACAATCAACATGAAAATTGATGTTAGAGGTATGGACACATTAAAGTATTAGGTGTGTATTAACGTTAATAGTTGTTTTAATTTATACATATTGCACTTGTAAATAATTTAAGTGATCACGCTTTTACCCAAAGATCTTAACTGTAATACTTACTACATTTTATGTAATGTGCTTGGTTAGGGACCATCCCTTGCATCAAATACCAAAATATGTTTTAAGCCAAGATGCCAATGATGCAGTACTCCTACAGTAAACCTATTAAAACACTAAAAAATTATTATATTCAACTTTTTTGTTAAGTAATATATCTAATACGTCATTTTTAAACTTATTTTTAGGGCCATATTAAAAGGATTCGTTGACTCAAATCCCTGATTGTAAAGATGGTGAATGCGAGATAGTACGGCATTTGCGCCGTAGTTAGTGGAGTGTAGTGAGACTTGAAAGAGGGTGGTATACCTGGTGCGATGTTTAGGAACCCGAAATAATATGCCACACAGTAGCTCAGGGCAATCAAGATGGTTTTCGAACGATATCAAAAAGGAGGTTCATGTCTGCCAACTTGCATCTATTTTCAAGTGTAAGAAGATTGTATTCATGGCAGCCGTCAGAATAAGAAGTAAATGAATTATTAAATTTGTAATTTAAATGGTTAATAAACTTTTTCTGGATTCATTCTATTATATATTATATACTATTTTGAATGTAAGGACTTACAGAATTTAACAGCCGGAGTCGCCTTGTCTGTACAGACTGCCAATTTTTGCATGTGAGGGACATGTCCAATGTATGGCTATTTGTATGTAACATACCATTGGCCAAGGTTTTTGACAGAGGGGTAAGCTCTTAAAGGCGACTCCAGTTGTAAAATTCTAAGTTTAAGGATGTAACAAATTAATTCAATCATTTTTTTTATTTTTAGTGGGTTTGTACTTAATATTACAATTATTTTAATGTATGTGGACACACACTATTTGACGACCAGTTTGGCCTAGTGGGTAGTGACCCTGCCTACGAAGCTGATGGTCCCGGGTTCAAATCCTGGTAAGGGCATTTATTTGTGTGATGAGCATGGATATTTGTTCCTGAGTCATGGGTGTTTTCTATGTATTTAACTATTTATAAATATTTACATATTATATATATCGTTGTCTAAGTACCCTCAACACAAGCCTTCTTGATCTTACTGTGGGGCTTAGTCAATTTGTGTAATTAATGTAGCATAATATTTATTTATTTATTGCTTCACAGTTTCTTCTTTTTTGTTTTCACTTGAGTCTTTATTTTCGCCCTCCTCATTTTCATTTGCTTCATCCTCACTGTTGCTATCACTATCAGATTGGGAGGAATTATTACCAGTATTATTTGTTTTAGGCTTTTTACCCTTAAGTTTTGCCTTCATTTTTTGTTTCAACCTTTTGGCTCTTTTTTTGGCAGTTTTTTGCTCAGCTGCTTTCCTGTTTTCTTCTATCTTCTTATGATACTCCTCATCTAGTTTTTCCTGTAAAAAATTTAAAAATAAATGTATGGTTATCTGAATCTAATCTCAACAGATAATAACAAATTAGAACAAATAAAAATGTTAATGATCATGATCAATGTTTGTTGAATAGTGTTTCAACAAACATTAATCTGCTGACATTACAAAAGGAATCATTACTTAAATTATACCAAAGTTTACTTTTTCACTTTTTTCCTGAATAAACTTTTGTCTTGCATATTCTTTCCTTCTCAAGTGGCGGTAAACATGGAACTCTCCTGAACCCGCACCTGCACTGGAGCCCATCACATTGCGGACAAAGTCTGGAGGTGCTGCTAGGGTCTTCTGCTTTGGTGGTTCTGGTATGACTACTGGTTTCTCCTTAAAGAATAACAACAATATGAAATTTGCTGATTTATAGTTTTAACTTTCAGCTGGTTTATTTGATATAGGTAACAACTGCCTTTCAATAACAATAAATATAATTATATTCATATTATAAAACGCCTAATCTTAGACACAAGATTAATAAAGAGAATATAATTAGAATCTATAAACTTACAGGGTTCTTCATGAGTTTTTCCAACTTCAGCCTCTGCAGGTCGGTAGCATTTTTTACTACAATAGGTTTCTTTTCCTCCTTTTTCGCTTCTTTATCATCCATTTTACTCAATAAGTATGCTGCTTGAATCCAAGTTTATAGAATCACTATCACAGATTTTAGCTACTTACACGAACTAATCTAAAAGTTCTATAGTATGAAAGTTACGTTGAAACGATAAATTCGTAACATACGGCCGGGCCCTATTTGTCACACTACAGTTGAGAATTTAATCTGTATATGTGGTTTATAAACAAGGCGATGCCGTGATAAAATCACAATAGAACGTAGTGACTCTTTGATCACAATTATCACATCAATCAAGCCAAAGAGCATATAATCACTACGTTCTACGTTCGTTCGTTCTGAATCAAGCTTCAAGATCGACTTGACATCTTGCCTATGACGTTGACAACAAAGAGCATATAATCACTACGTTTGTTGACAACTGCAAATGCTTGTGTTGCCAGGCGACAAAAATCGGTTTTAAGAGCTTGCATTTCTAGGGTAATCCTGATTCATATCGATTTAGAGTCGCACTAGTTTCACCTTCTAGAGGTCAAAGCTATCACCACATCAATCCGGCGAATCCGGTGAATGAATCAAATTCCTTGAGGATTCCTCTTAATTTCTTCATTTCTTACACCAGACGGTAAGTTTAAATTTTATTATTTAAAAAACTTGTTTGAAAGAATACTTAACATTGTTTTATTCGATAATTATTGCATTACTTTCTTGTAAATACCAATCTTTTACATAACGTAATTTTTGTACCCTGTTAGTAATCGTCAATTGTTTTAATTAATGTTAATTTACGAAACATACACAGTGAATTGTAGCTTAGCTATCGCAGGTTTACCTTATGAAATCGTATTGAAATTATTTCGCTTTTGTGTAGGTATTCAAATCACACATAACCTATATTTGACCTTGTCGACCTTATCAATGTTATTTATTTTGTTAGAAATATCTTTTTGAACGCCTAAGGCGAGGCGTTCAAATAGATATTGACAAACTGTGTTTATAATTTGTTTCTATTAAATCATCATTATTAAAGCTTGCATAAAAGTAGTGGAATTGTAATAATTGCTTACCTGGTTCGCAAACTTATTAGTATCTTATTAGTAATAAGATACCACCAGTGCACCTTGAAAGTTTTATGACTAACCTATATTTTCATCCATAGGATACTTTCACAACTCTCCAAAATGCCAATCAAGTCTATTAAAGCTCGCCAGATCTTTGACTCTCGTGGCAACCCAACAGTAGAAGTTGACCTGGTAAGGACCATCATTGCATATTTTCTTAAGTATCTAATCAGTCGTTAATCTCTGTATTTCATTTGTAACAGAATGTGGCCAATTCGAATATTTTTGCAAGTAAAGTAGACACAATTGCACAAAAGTTATTTTACCAGTGTATATGTTATGTATTATATAAATATAAATAAAAATTATTTATTCTCAGACAATTAATACAGTCCATATTTATTAGTATCAACTTACAACCTATGTTATGTTACCATACAATAAATTACATAAAAGAAATTAGTTTTTATTCTTCTTCTCTTCTCTTCTTCTTTAGCCCTTCTCTACCCTTTGGGTGTAGGCCTCCTTCATTTTATGCCACTCGTCATGGTTCTGTGCCACCTGGAGCCACTTCTTCCCCGCAGTCCTTTTGATGTCGTCGTCCCAACGCATCTGGGGTCTACTTTGAGGACGTTCCTCCCCCCATGGTCGCCACTCCAGTAGACATTTGCTCCACGAATCGGTTTTTCGTGCTATATGACCGGCCCATTCCCACTTCAGTCTGGCTACGCGTTTTACAACATCGGTGACCTTGCTCTTCTGTCTCAGCCACTCATTCGTTTTACGGTCTCTCAATGTGATCCCAACTAGTTTTCTCTCTAGCGCCCGTTGGACAACGCTTAACTTATGTAGTATGTCCTTGGTGAAGACCCAGGTTTCGGCTCCATAAGTGAGAACTGGCAGAATACATTGGTCAAATATGCGGGCTTTTTGTTTTTATTATATGGAATTAAATGCAGCAAATTGAGTTGGGTAAATAGTACTGACAAAATTATTATCATTTCCTTAGTGTGAAATAAAATTAAAATAATCCTTAAATATTATACAGTTAGCATCAAATACTTTGTAGCAGTCAAAGTGGCCAAATAGTTCGGTACACCATACTAGATATATGGTGTACCGAACTATTTGGCTACTTTGGTTGCTACAAAGTATTTGACGCTGAATGTACAATAGACTGTAAGTTATAAATACTAACCCCCTTATTCATAAACATCTACTAAATTTATTAAGCTGCTATTTATCATTTGTCCCTTTCCATCATACCAATACGTCGGAAAGGGACAAACGATTATTAGGGGCTTGTTAACTTTAGTAGATGTTTATAAATAAGGGGGTAAGTAGTTACTTGTGTACCAAAGTGGTATGAAAATTTTCATCGTTAATAAATATTTAATTGTTTAGTTTCATTGGAACATTTAAACATCTTTAAGAACTAAGAATATTTTAGTTATGCTTACTAAGTGGAACCTGCTAGTATACCACAGGTTTTCTTATAATTATACATTTAATTGAATAATTTATTTGTAAGGTGACTGAACTGGGTCTGTTCCGTGCGGCCGTGCCCTCTGGTGCCTCCACTGGTGTCCATGAGGCTCTGGAGCTCAGAGACAATGTTAAGGGTGAATACCTAGGCAAGGGCGTGAAGACGGCCGTCAGCAACATCAATGACATCATCGCCCCTGAGCTGCTGAAGCAAAACATTGAAGTCACTGAACAGAAACAGGTTAGAAGCAAGTGGTATCACAGTAAACAGGCATGTTCCAGTTTTTTGTGATCATTAAGCACATTGGACCATCATTGCCTACTTTGAAATTCTAAATAATCTATTTACTATGCTTGTAGAGTTGAAGACATGCTTCTATTGTAATTTTTTTAATGAGTAATGGGTTTGCAGTTGTAACAATTTAAGCTTTTTTATATATTTTATTGGAACTTGGAAAGGCTCATCCCAAAAAATTGGGACTAATGAATTAATTTATTCCTTTTTTTTCAGATTGACCAATTCATGCTGAACTTGGATGGCACTGAGAACAAGTCCAAACTTGGTGCTAACGCCATTCTCGGCGTTTCCCTTGCAGTCGCTAAGGCGGGCGCAGCCAAGAAGGGAGTGCCCCTCTACAAACACTTGGCTGACTTGGCCGGAAACGCTGACATTGTTCTGCCAGTACCAGCCTTCAATGTTATCAATGGAGGCTCTCACGCTGGCAACAAGCTTGCCATGCAGGAATTCATGATTCTTCCCACTGGTAAAAAAAAATCTCGAAGACTTGAAAATAACCACTCTGATATCTGTTGTAATTATATACTTGTAAAATCGAAATTATACTCTAGAGCTGGTATTTAAAAGATCATTGATTTAATAATCACACACACACAGTTATGTACTATAATAAATAAGCTAACTTATTAATGTGCAGTAAAAGTTTTATTGCTATTGGCCTTTATGAGTCTGACTATTCTCTGATAGTGTTTCAAGTGGATAATTATGTTAGAATCATTGTGAATCTTAAATATGTAATAAATTGTGAATCTAAATATGTAATATAATATTTTATTACAGGTGCTACCTCATTCACCGAGGCCATGCGCATGGGCTCCGAGGTTTACCACTTCCTGAAGAAGATCATCAAAGAGAAGTTCGGCCTGGACTCTACCGCCGTCGGCGACGAGGGTGGCTTCGCGCCCAACATCCTCAACAACAAGGATGCTCTCTTCCTCATCCAGGATGCTATCCAGCAGGCTGGATACACTGGCAAGGTTAGTAGTTGAAGGTGTTTATATCTTTGAAACCACTTTGGAATGCAGGCATTTAGGCAGGGTTACATGCTGGTGCTGGCAGGCTGTGTTAAATAAGGGTTCCTTTTGTACCTTTTTGGTACAGAACCCTAAGAATAGTTTGCAGTTGTCAGTCAGCAGCTGATTCATTACTAACTTTTTGCCTCTCAAATTGCCCTAACTCTAGTTGGATATGGCATGCGGCATATATAAGGATTAGGTATCCAGTTTAAATCACTTTCGGCCGTAATCACTTATAGAAAATTGGGTGTTCTGAACATCGCACGTGGTTGCATAAGTGCGCAAAATTGGTCTCCTTATAAACTGAACTTCTCTCTTGGGCTTCTTACGGCGTGCTCGGGCGAGAAAAAGCGCGCGCCGTTTCGACCGAGGCACGTCTACACTGGCCGTTTTGTGCGCGAGGAAATTGCCTCGCGCGTATGCTCGCTCTGTGTGGACCCGCCTAATGATAAATTTCTTTTTCCAGATTGAGATCGGCATGGACGTTGCCGCGTCAGAATTCTTCAAGAACAACAAGTACGACCTCGACTTCAAGAATCCGAACTCCAACCCCGACGACTACTTGCCGTCCGGCAAGCTCGCGGACCTGTACTTGGAGTTCATCAAGGACTTCCCCATGGTGTCCATCGAGGACCCCTTCGACCAGGACGACTGGGCGGCGTGGAGCGACCTCACCTCCCGCACCTCCATCCAGATTGTTGGAGATGACTTGACTGTTAGTATTAGTAATTATAATGATGATAGATGGGGCATGTATTTTTTGTTGTCAACAAGGCTCTTTGTACCAAAATTACCGTATTTTACGTATTTTCTAATTTCTGTTATGCATAGTATCTTCATAGTAGTCTATGGGTAGAAGTTTATTGATATACGAAATACAAGTAGATTAAAACATAGTAAAACACTTGAATTAAAAACTAATGATATAAATTTGCCTTTGTGGGCATCATCAGTATTGATAATTATTCTTCACGCTTTTGGTGCGTGTCGATAAAATGTGCTTAATTTCAGATTCTGGAGTCTATAATCTAGGCAGTCTAAACTGAAATGTACAAACGACTTTATTGACGAGTGCTATTAGAAAAACACATAAATAAGCATCCTCCTTAATTTTCATGGATCTTTCTTGAAATTACTGAGAGTGCTTTGTACTGACCCGTATTGCTGTGCAAAACCATACATTCGAGTCTAAAACACAATAAGTGTGGTCTGCCTAAAGATGACGTTCACAATATTTGTAACATTAACATATTTGGTCAGGTGACAAACCCCAAGCGCATCGCCACAGCAGTGGAGAAGAAGGCCTGCAACTGCCTGCTGCTGAAGGTGAACCAGATCGGCTCCGTCACCGAGTCCATCGACGCGCACCTGCTCGCCAAGAAGAACGGCTGGGGCACCATGGTCTCCCACAGGTACGCAACACATACCCCCTTCATTCTTTTCTTTCCTTTATTAGCTTTTATTTCATTTATTTATTTATTTAATCTTTATTGCACAAAAGAAAACAATCTTATAGTACAAAAGGCGGACTTAATGCCACGAGGCATTCTCTACCAGTCAACCTTTATCACCCATAATGATATCTAACTTTATTGTAAAGTGATAGGGTTATAGGGTTCAAATTTGCGTAATTTCTGACCATATGCCCGTTAAATGTGGTTCACGGGGTCATTGCGATCTTCTAATCTCTGTGTCTAGATTATGACCTTGACAATGAAACGGACCTTACAACCGGTCAAAGTTACATGGAACATAGCTGTTAGATTAGAGCTTCATTCATAACTTTCATAAGAAAGTGAAATTTAGGCGCTATAAGTGTATAGTTACTTACAATGGATACCAAGTTTAATCTTAAAACAAGCTGCTTTTAGTGAATTGTAACTGTTTTGACTCTCGAACTCCAAAGTATGACCTTTGCTATCCTTCACTGACCTAGTCTATTATTCCAGAGAGCAAACTGATAGTGATATAAACTGGACAGTATGGACTTTGATTTTGATATCTCTGTTGTTTAAATATCATTCATTATATGGTCATTCATTTTCGTTAATTACTTATGATTAATTATTATATGTATTTATATTACCTTTCCCTTATCAGATCCGCTTTAAATTTAACCCGTGGAGCGCCCTGCCATACTATACTAACTCAATAAATATTTTGTAGGGTGGACACTCCACAGGTTAAAATCTAGCGGTAAATGTCAAAAACGTCCCCCAAACTCAAAAAACTACTAATCAGATTTTCATACGGTTTTTACTTATCGGTATATTCTCAGGAATTTGTTAAGATCTTTTGTAAAATTGGTTGAAATATATATATATATATATTTGGGAGGACAATATATATATATATATATATATATATATATATATATTTTTTTTTTTTTTTATTATTTATAAAAGAGAAGTTACATCGGCTATGATCACTTATCTGCCAAACTGCATAGCAGCAACACTGCATAGTATGACGATGTTTGCTAACGATGTCGGAAAAAATCACGCTGTCTAGGAGTTTAATCGACAACTCTGCCTAATCCGTTTGAGCTATAACAACACAATGTATTGTAGGGTTGTCCCTCTTTCATTGGTCCATGTCTATCTTTTAAGGAAAATTTACTATACCCATTTTAACATCTAGAAATATATTACCTAATATGTGGTATTTGCAAAGTTGTATTAAGTATTTCATACAGATTACAATGCTACCTTACACCATACAATTTAAATGAATATCTCAGGAGATATCGTAAATTAAAAATTCCATTTCGTACATTTAATTTGGACGAAATGTTAAGGACGCTCACATCTGTTAGTGATAATTATTACGCTGCGATTGCTCTACTATACCCCCACCATGCACTTCGCACGTAGCCAATAATAGAGAGCTTTTCAGTCGAGTTCCGTACAATATTGTTTCTACGAGTCATCTAAAATAATACTTTTTCATCTCTAAAACCTGAATAGGCGGGTCCACATAGAGCGAGCATACGTGCGAGGCAATTTCCTCGCGCACAAAACGGCTAGTGTAGACTTGACTAGTGACGCCATCTTGCCGAGCAAATTGGCTCGGGTGACGCAAACGTGTTGAGGCAAAATTTACACGAGCACGCGGCCGCGCAAGACCAAGCGTTTGTCGCTGCGTGTGGACCCGCCTAATAATTAAAGAAAATTAGGCAAGTATCTCAGAAGTACAAAAAACATCAAAGTGAGCATAATATATGAATATTACTCATGAAATAGTCGCACGTTGGTGTCTTCTTCACTGGACCGCGGCGCCACGTGATTAGGCGGGTCCACACAGAGCGAGTATACGCACGAGGCAATTTCCTCGTGCACAAACCGGCCAGTGCAGACGTGCCTCAGCCGAGGCGACGTGCGCGTTTTTCTCGCCTGAGCGCGCACAGCGAGGAAATTGCCTCACGCGTATGCTCGCTCTGTGGGACCCGCCTATTAGTCAATTTCATTGTAGTTGACTACAGCGTTTGCTTATAAATATTATAGTTGAGTTCCAACGCCCATACATGAAAAGTACGCAATTACAGTTTGGTATACGAAATCATAATTCATCCATTACAGTCGAAGAATAGAAAAAATTACATTTTAATTTTTTTATAGGTCTGGTGAAACCGAAGACACCTTCATTGCCGACCTGGTGGTGGGCCTGTCCACCGGCCAGATCAAGACGGGTGCGCCGTGCCGCTCCGAGCGCCTTGCCAAGTACAACCAGATCCTGCGCATCGAGGAGGAGCTCGGGGCCGCCGCCAAGTACGCCGGCAACAACTTCCGCAGACCCGTCTAAACTTGTTCATTTATAGGGCGTGTTCTGATAGAGTGTTGTACTGTATGTTTCTCTCTCATCTTGTGATTGTGAACATCAGGATATGCCCGTACGCTCCATACTGTAATGTATGTCGTGATTAAAGCATCTTATCTGCCTGTAATGTCAATGGTGTAGTGTTGTTAAAGCACAGTAGTCAACAATATGATTGCTTTTATGAAATTACGATGTTTTGAAGGCAGTAGTTGTCACTTTTTGAATGTATGAATCTATTTATTTGAAATTTAAGAATTTACTGTAAGTAAAAATGTGAAATGAATGTTATAGCATCGAAACACTCATAAATACACTATATACGTGGTAAATATTTAGTTTTATTCAAAGAACACTGTCCCAAGTCCTCGAAATTAGGCTCATTGTATTATTAAATTGATTATTAGGCAGGGGTAAAACGATTAAATCAAACGCAACTCTCCAGTAGAAAAATAAAACAACAAGGGCTAATAAAATACACTTGTAAGTTGTACTTACGGAAGTAGGGACTCGGCTATGAGAGATGTATATCATTACCTCATTCTAACAAATAGCTTTGTCCCTACTTACGTAAGTTAAACTTACAAGTGTATCTCACGCCTAAGAGCTGGTTGCATGACAATAGACTGACTGAGTTACGTTTTGGTTACGTTACTCAGCATGCAAAACAAATTTTGCCAATGCTAATATAACTTTATCAGTAAAAAAAGGCGCCAATTCAAATTTTCTACGGGATGATAACCCTTTGCGCCCACATTATTTTTGCTGCTTTGTTCTACTGACGGAAATGACTTAACAGACTATAGTTGATTTAGCAGACTTAAGCCTGTAGAGTTAGACCATGATAAGTCTGCAACGATCTTGATAGCAGACGCAGTGCAAGTGTTATTTTATACGTCTAACTTCTATGAAATTATGACGTATAAATACACTTGCACTGTGTATGCGCTATCAAAATCGTTGCAGATTTATCTTGGTCTAACTGATCTAACTCTAATGGTCTAGTGATTAATGGATCGGATCCACTTCCTTTTTCTATTCCACAGAGGTAATATTACATAGAATTAGTATATAAAATTATATTTTTTTGCTTCTATGGATTGCTTATTAAGATCATTTTGAATTTGGGGTAAAATTGGTCTTCCCAGTTATTGGGGTAACAATATGAAAAGGTTGGGAACCACCGCATTATTAGGAACGTTGAGTAACAAAGGTGTATGTAGCAGCACAGCAATTAATCTAACTTTTTGAACGTTCTTCTAACTGTCAAAAACAACAACTGTCAATGTCATTCCTAAAATCAAACGTCAAATTTCATTGGGTAACATAACACTACAAATTACTATCACGAGTTTAATCTACTCTCCTAATCCAAGACTACTTTAAAATCAATATGGTGCGGTTGTCTCCAGCTCTCTTGCGTGTGCCGGTAATAAAGTTCCGTAAGGGTGGTTTAGGACACTCGGGATCGCGTGCTGCACCCGCGGCGGCCGCAGCGCCTGCGGCAGCTCCTGCACCTTCTGCAGTACGTTCATTATATTAACTGCTACCTACTTTCTAAGTTATCATACATTATTCGTGTCATCTGAACTTTAAAAACTATACCTAGCCTATGTTAATCTATCTTTACTTCCGATAAGTTTATTTTTGGCATATAATATTTTCAAACGTTTCCTTTGACTAATTTGACTTTCATTTTGACCTAAATAATATAAAATACATGCTTGATAACAGTGTGTAAACGGATGGATGTATACTTTAAAACAATTTTGCATAATATGAACCTTGTATGTATGAACCTCTTGTTTTCTTTAACTGTTAAAGGTACACTTACAATAACCTATTTTGCCTGTATGATGTATAATTATTTGTTTATTTATCTAAGAACCTCAAAATTGTTAGTGTACAGTGGTGGCTTCAGATACTTACTGGCTTCCAGAATTTTCCCGGATGAGTATAAATTTCATTTTAATGTTAATATAGACTCCATAGCTCACTTTAGTCTTACCATGAAAAGTCCGAAGCCTGTTTATCACTGATATCATTATCACTGTTTGGCAATGTTTATAGTAAATTCTAGTAAATTACATGTCACTTTATAAAAAAAGTCTGGTGCATGAACTATTCAAATTAATATTACACTTTTGTTACAGTCTTGCGCCTTCAGGCCGGCAGGAGCACCACAAATGAGTACAAGTGCTATTCCTGACATTGACCTTCCGGCACGCTACAGAAGAAAACCCCTCTCTCAGGAAGAGATTGACCAGATAAACGGAGGAGGCATTGTTTAGTTCACAATATAATTATTGTTGTAGAATGTAGATTATTTGTCAATAATGATTGACAGTATTTATTTGTTACTTGTAGTTTAATTTGTCCTTAAGTACTACCATTAGTTTAGTTTATCATGTGTTGTGATTCCAAAAAAAGTAAAACTTATACTCATTGCATTTTACTTGCAACTTTTTTGTGTAAATTGATAGTCAAGAGGTAATTAGACTAATTGTATTAGTGTTAAATTATTATGTACTGTTGTTGTTTTATTAGTTTAATATTCAAGCTAAATGTTACAGGCTGATCCACCAAAGCTGGCGGGGAAAAAGTGAGCTAAACAAATGACATCTATAATTGTGTAAGTACAATTAGTACAGTCACCTGCAACACCTGTAACAATATAAATACTACTATCCATGAAGCACTGCCTAGCTCCTTTTTATATAATACTCATTTAAGCAGAGTGGGGTACCTCTTATGGATCTATCTTGTTTTAACCATACACAATTCAAGCACAAAAATATATCATGTACCTACACAATTACATACTTATATCTCTGCAAATTAGAAAGTAAGCTATTTTCGTGGGCATCGTCATAGGTGACTGTACATAAGTACATATAAACATTTGGTCATACACATACTTTATTCTCTCATTCTAATAATTCACCCCAGCTGTGGTGCATTGGACCTGTATGTGGCATAACTAGTTTAAAATACCTCAATTATTTCAGAAAGAGAAAGAGCGCGCAAAACTTTATTTGAAACCGAAAAAGGAAGGACCTTTACCATTGGCAACTATTAAAATACCTCGCGGTGTCCTGGTTCAGTCAGGCAAGAAAAAAAAACTAGTGTCCCTAAGTGTAACTATTGGAAAGCAAAGGAAAAAGAAATAATTCAAGTTGAACATAATCATTTTATTGAAAAAATATAAAATAGTATTTATTACTGAGAATGGCATTTTTGATTAAGCACCTATGACTGTTTAGGTGTGTAATCCACATAGAGAATATAAAGAACGTAAATTAAAGAAATGACTAGGATTACTCTAATAATACCGAACGTTGAGTTTTTCGCTCGGGATGGCCCGCACCTGTGCAGCCGCCCCATCGTAGGCGCCATCGCTGTTCGCCTCGAACTTTATGACGCCAAACTTGGCGAATCTGTCTTTCCACGGAACTGTTTGTGGCAAAGTCAGCAAAGCGTCGGTTATTGCATTTTTGATATGATCTGGAATTTAAATTAGTATTACGGCGTAATCTTACGGCATGACATGGTCATGACCAATAAAGTTTTCTTGTTAGCATTCAAAAGCCCACTGCTGCGACGCTTCATTCGAATGAAAACAACGTTAGATAAACCTAAGTGTTTTTAAACGTGCATATCTGGTGCGTGTCCACTGTGAGGAGAAAGATCTTAATAGAAATCGAATTTAAAGTAACGGGCATTTAGTGCTCTGCGCCGCTGTGGGCTGCAGCTTTTAGACTGCAGCAAATGCCGGAAATACTTACAGACTATGTTTGTTTACAAATCAATTTAGGTCACATTTCTAATAACGCTACCTATACAATAAGTTGTATTTTGTTATGTAAGATCAGATATAGATAAATAAAGTTTAATTATTGGCACAACCATCCGCAATGCTATTCAGGCCAGGAACATAATTATAAAAAACAGTTTTGACAGCGGCGTAGCGTGTGTGTTTGCCGCCCGGGGCCCGTCAGAAATTTGCCGCCCCGTTTATGATCAACATTAATTAATAGATAAGAAAAAGTTGAGTAAAAATGGTAAAATACAACAAATAAGTTCAAAAACTAAACTTCGACTACTGAAAATCGGGCTCAAAAATTATGAAAAAAGAAAAAAATCTCATCTGAAATAATCACACAGAAAATACTTAATATATATCATCTTTTAGATAAAGAAATATAACAAAACATAATTTACCTAATAAATTTTGTATACAATGTGGGAACAAGTAACCCGACAGATTTTAACCTCGCATTCCTGAGGTCATAAAGAGCAAAAAATGTTGCTTGACTTTTGGTCAAATTTGGCAAAAAAGTGTCGGTATGGGTTTTTAATTTAAAGGGTCGGGGGTGATTTACTGATGAATGATTCCACATACAAACTTCAACCTTTTTTTCTCCCTAACGACCTTTTCCTCCCCCTTTTCACCCTTACGGGGTCATTTTCCGGTTAAAAACTATCTACATACCAAATTTCAATTAAATCGGTTCAGCGGTTATTGATTCCCCGTACAAAATTCCGCCCCCCTTTCTCTTCCTTAGTGGCAAAAAATTTCAAGTGTTTGATTTTTTGTTTTGTTTGTGTACTAATACTATCCTACATACCAAATTACAGCTTCCTAAGACTAGGAAGTACCCTAAGGGTTTTAATGATCATCAGTGAGTGAGTAAGTGACGAAATCTGGATTTTTTAGATATGAATCTTCTTCTTTTCGTGTCGAGATTCCTTTTTTTATACGATGGACGCCCAGTAGGCAGCGGTGTTGACAGCCCTAGCTGTCGCGTCCCTCAGATCCAGCTCCGAGCAGCGATGCGGGCATGCGGGGCACGCTAGTAGATGTGCCTTGGTTTGCGTTGCTGTGTCGCAGGTACGGTCACGTCTGAAAATATCGATACAGACAAAGTGCCAAAAACATGTATACTCTTTAACTTAATTTATGGGCAATATGGTAGTGTATACATATTTTTGGCACCATTTTTGTATCGATATTTTCAGACGTGACTGTATATTGATTGAGTCGAGGGGCTACGGAGCAGCCCCATTTAGATAACCCCAAAATATTAATAAAATCTAAAGTATGAGAGCTATGTAATTAATTTTTTTTTTATGCTTAATAAGTCCACTATTGACATTATATCCCGAAATTTTCGTTGATCTGGTATAATTCAAACCCAAGTTATGAGGGTTCAAAAAACGACGAAGCGCTTCGAGAAAAGGTATGTAGTGCCCTGACGTTTCGGTTTTCTTGTCTTGGCGGGGGCACTCCCGTGCCCCCAGATTTTCAGAAGAATTGCCATTATCTAAATAAGCATAAGAAGTACTGTATGCATAACAAGACCGATTTTAGAAAACTGTATGAGATTCTCTAAATGCTACGCTAAATGCGGTCAAGAATACCGATAAAATCTGTAAGTTTGCTCGTTCCCACGGTGTAGGTATATTTAATATTCACAAACATATTTAAAGGACAGCCGTGGTCGTATGCTACGGTAATAAGCTTTAAAGCAGTAGTTCTTAACCTTTTCAGTTCTGCCACGCCTATGACTAACTAGCGAACCCGATTTTACCCCTCCTCCCAATAATTATCAATATTCTTTCTTACATAGGTCTAATTTTTGTTATATTTAATTAAGCTTATTGACCCCGTAAAATACCAGTTTTACCCCTACGAGGGTAATTATCACTTTCAATGCCAAGAACGCCACTAGGGAGTTCTCAATAACTTTGTTACATGCCACACGACTCCCGAGGGGAGTTCGTACTATACAATTATAGATGACTAAAGGCCATGCCATCCGACTCCTCTAGCGAGTTCTTACGAAACTTACGATTTTTCAGGGTTGTCACTATACCTGGTTTTTTTAGGATGAGAAAAATCGTGGGATTGTCGTCGTGCGATTTTTAGGAATACAATTTGAAAGCTGGCATATTTGCCTCTTATTTTCTTCACCATAACGTGAACAAAGGAATCTTAAATCTTATTTTAATATTTTCTAGAGATTACTGAAATAACAGATGTTTTAGTACCTAATTAGGTAATAAAACATTCTTTGAAAACCATTTGTAGTCGCTTTTAATAGCCAGAGTTCAAAAATAACAACCACATGTTTGGCGGTATATTATAAATGTAGCAAATAAAATAACGAGAAACAAACAAAGAAATTTCGCTTTCATGGTATTTTTGTCTAGAATATGCATGGCGTTGGCAATTTTGGCCATTGTGACAGCCCTGGACTCCCTAGAGGAGTCGACGGCATACGGCATAGAAATAAATGAACTCCCCAGCGGAGTTCTTGGCGTGCAGCGTTGTTTATTCGTCGAGTTCGCGTTTGGACTCCACGGGGGAGTCTTACGAGTATATAGATGTTTGTATTTACGCCGGCGTTCAGCGATGGACTCGGATTTTGGCCTGGCAATGAAAGTGTTATCCCGAGGTTAGGAACCGATGCTTTAAGGTAAAAGTAAATGATTATTTCAGATAAGATTTTTTCTTGTTTCATACGTTTAGAGCGCGATTTTCAGTAGTCTGGTTTTCGTTTTTGAACTCATTTTTTATTTAATTCATTTTTGGATTATCATTTTGTTATTCATTATTTAAATTCATTTTAAGTACATTATTTTTTTGTACGAAAGGCGCCCTTTAGTACAGCAGCACACGCAAAGCGCCCAATACCGATGTCAGGCTGTTTTTAACATAATTGTGACAAATACTATTACTTATTCTGTGATCATGATTCGATCGCGTGCAGCACGCCAAGTTCATCGGGCTATGTCGACTTTTTTTAGTATGAAGGCGCCGACGGCACTCGGCAAAGGGCGCTGTGTTCAATGTGACGTCATTTAACATATAACCAGCGGACAACCGTGTAAGCTCGGCGGTGGCTCTGAACGCCGCACTCCGGCAGCGATGGACCGCCCCTGGGCTATAACTGCTGAAATCGAAGTTCGTCAATTGCGGGCATTTTTCTCTGTCACTCTAATTACGTCATAGTGAGAGTAAAAGAAAAAGATCCACGCAATTCACGAATTTGGGTTTTCACGGTAGGCCCCCTGCATCGCCGCCTCGCCTCGCGCCGTTGGCTCCCGCGGTGCATTTTGGCGCGTTCGTGATCGTGACGCGATTTGAAAAATTTTGATTTCTTAATTTTATATTTTTTAATGCCGTGTTTGCCGCCCGGGGCCATGCCCCCCCCCCCCCCCCCTGAGTTTTGAGTGGTTCACGGTTAGTTTCACTAGACTTAAATCGACCGGGATATAAACCGTAATTACCTTTTATATTGTTTTTGAGCTCCCGATATTTCGAAGCAGTTACATGCATCTTGTTCACGGGTAACTGGAGATAGCGGGTGGGTGTCAAAGTTGTGTAGAAGGCGGCGGCTGGGTGTTGGGTTGTGTGTGCAGCCGACGCGTACGAATGAGGGTAGACCGAGCGCGGTATAAAATAGTAATTATTAATTAGTGGCATACCTGGTAGTTGCGCACTGACCACTATGGGGTAGGGCGGCAGGCGTCCCAAGGTCTCCAGAGTTATGATGTCTTTCCCACCATCATGCATAAACTTTTTGGAGTAGAGCAGAGTCGTTGAATCAACGGCGGCCCATTCAGCTTGCTTCGTTAACACCATTTGGGCTGATGCCAAATGTGACCCAGATCCTGAAATGAGTATTACATTAGTTTCTTTTACATGGATTATTTGGAAAGTTTATAACTATTTATTATGAATTAGTAGGTAATACTTAGTAGTGATCCGAAAAAAGAGGCATTCTCTCCTTTTCCCTTAAGAGTCTTAAGCACGAGTTTGCTGCCGCTGAGTGAGTCCTCGTCGCTGTACGCGAAGGTGCACCCGCGCAGGTCCAGCAGCGTATTTACGTTGTGCGCTCTGTAAATAACCACAAAATCACTAGCGACGCTAGCGCGGGGTGTGATAACACTGTATTAGGTAGTCGACGAGTGAATTGTGGAATAATAGAAGCAATCTTTATCAGGAGCCAATGACACGGGCTGATAACATTTAACTTATCTATTTGTTTTTGGTGTCGACAATGCCCGGAAGATTGCAATGAGTTAATTCATGATGTTGATTCCAGTAATTAACTAATGAAATATGAAACTGGAGATGAGTGGTTGGAATACCTACCTACATTAAAGATGTCCGCTGTTATAAAGATTCTACCGTACAACGCCCCCTGTGTCGGTACATCATGCAATGGCGACCTTGCTAGGAATGTGATAATGTCAGTCAAGGCTAAATCTATTTATAATCCTTGAATCTAAATAATGTGGGTAACAAGTATATGCTCTCATAACTATTTATGGTATTGGTGTACCTTCTACTTTATAAACTTCCGCGCATGAGTTACATACTGCGACTGAAGTAACCACTTAGTCGTAGGAAAATTAATCACTAGATGCTGTTGTCGATCTTATGAAATAACTTATGAGTAAATTGATTACACGCCATTGTGTAAAGGAATTTTGCTTTAAGTAGTCTTTGCTATTTAGCTTTAAATAGTGTCGATGTAGAGTGCCTAAAGAGGTAGTCGCAGTCACAAGAGCACGGGCGTTGCGGCCCCTCTGAATTGTTAGCGCCTGGAGCGGATATAAGGTCATAATATCCCTCTTATGTAACAAGTACTAAAGCGAGCTAATATGAAAGCGACAATCCGTCGAAGATCAATCATTTGTGTGATTCATTAGTTAATGATGAAGGAATTGATGACAAAACACACCTATTTATCTTTATCAGTGTTAAGTACTACTTATACTAAGATCATTGAATGAACAGCGCTATTGTTCTTACTGTCTTTTTTTTCTATTTTGTAGTTATTGTGAGAGTGTAAGATTACTAACTCACATATAAACTAGATTTAGTAATTAGGTAATTTAAGTTAAAGGTACAGTCACGGTCTTTAATTGTTGAGCCATTTAGCGTTTAACAATTAAAGATCGTGACCGTACGTGGTTCCAGTAGCCCAGTCGTACATATACTCTACTATATACGAGGGTCATGCCAAAAGAAATTAGATACTCAAAAGTTACCGACTTTATTCTTTATTACAGCTATCTATTTTTTCGAAGTAGTCACCGTGAACACGTATACACTTTTCCATCCGTCTAAACCACTTAGAAAATACCGATGACCACTCTTCTTTAGATACCTCAGAAATTTCATAATTATACGCAGCCAGGGCATCTTCTTTGTTCTCAAATCGCCTTCCTTTTAATTTTTCTTTAATTTTGGGAAATAAGTAAAAATCGCAAGGGGCTAGGTCGGGGGAATATGGCGGGTGGGGCAAGATAGTCACGTTTTTTGAGCTGAAATAGTCAAGTGTTCTAGCAGAAGTGTGAGGGGCAGCGTTGTCATGGTGCCAGAGCAGGTGCTGAGTTCCCGATTTCGGCCGCTTGTCACACCAAGCTGACAGTACTCTGGGGGCACAAACTGTCACATACCATTCAGAGTTGACTGTCCTTTGATCTTCTAGCACTATCGTAGCAATATGTCCCGTCTTGCAGAAAAATGAGGCAATCATTTGTTTTTGTGTACTTCGGGTTCGGCGACATTTTGTTGGCGTCGGCTCATCTTCAAAACACCATACTGTGGACTGCCGCTTTGTTTCGGGGTCGTAGTTATATAGCCATGTTTCGTCACCTGTAAGTATATCATATACATTTTTTTTCTCGCCAGCGTCGAATTTATCTATCATAAATTTGCACCAATCTACGCGGCGGTCTTTTTGCAAATCGGTGAGTTTGTGCGGCACCCATCTTGAACAACGCTTATGAAGGGCCAGATGATAATGAATTATAGTTTGCAATGCTGCTGATCCAATACCCAGCTCACGCTCGAGCTCTGCATATGTAATTCGTCGGTTCGCACGAACATTTTTTTCCACAGCCTGTACGTTTTCTTGAGTGACTGCGGTTGGCGGCCGTCCGGTCTTCGCCTCATCTTCAAAGGTCTCTCGTCCCCTTTTAAATTCAGCAAACCAATTAAAAACAGTTGCACGTGAACAAGCAGACTCGCCAAAAGTTGAAACTAAAAGTTCAAAACACTCTTGAGGTTTTAAACCTTTTTTAAAATCATAATAAATCATAACACGAAAATCACGTCGAGTGAGCTCCATTGTTGCGAAAATTTCCCTCCAAAATTACCCAGAAAAAAAATAATTAAAAAAGGAATCCTAACATTTTCCGAGTGTTCCATATTTGAATTTATTAGCAAATAACCTACCTTTACAATGGTGTATAACTGGCCAGTATCGATCAAATGACCATAGAGTATCTAACTTCTTTTGGCATGACCCTCGTATATAATTATTATGCTTTACTAAGAACTGAAGCCCTGAAGCTGAGTATGCGCATACCTATGAAATAAAGACAATACAATACAATACTCTTTATTGAATGTACAGAAGCAAACAAAGACAATTTGATAGAGGTAACAACAGACGGTCTCATCACTTAAGAGCGATCTCTTCCAGACAACCTTTGGGTATCGGAGACAATAAAATTAGAATATACGGTAGGTGGCACAAAGAAAAACAACAAAATAATAATAATAATTAAAAGTAATTGTACGTCGATAGAGTCAGCAAATAAGTTGTACTTTGCATACAAGTTTATATGAAAGTGCCTCTTCTGTGCGGCTGATCATTCTTCATGGATGCAGTTTTTATCGTTAGGTAGGTCCTACAAGTATGATCAATCAGCCTTTACGTAACTTACTTTGATGTAGCGTTGAAGGTTTATCTGGTAGCTACGTGAAAAAGGAACACCGAGGGACAGTATATTGGTATACTGAGTAGTGACTTACTTTTCGTCGTGGGGTATGCATTAATGATAGTGTCGCAGATGTTGCTAGACTTGTTCTCGACATCCATATGATACGCGAACAGGGGCGTAATACCAATAGTCGCCGTTTTGTCAGTTACTTACTTTTTGTCTCGGTGTATAATGACGTCGGAGAAGTAGCCGGGCTTATTCTCGACGTTCATCTGGTGCGCGAACACGGGCGTAACGGGCAGGAGCTGCACCGCCGACGCGTCCGTCTCCCGGAGCCGCATGTACGCTGCCGCCGTCATGAACGCTATGATCAATCACACATCACACGCGTCAGCTAGGGTCGGACTCATAAATTGATGTGGGACTGGCGCAGTAAGTAATACATGCGTCTACAATGTCATTAGTTGCTTAAAGATGAATTATACTAATAGAAGCGATGCTTATCGGGCACGGGAGACTTAATTGTAAAATTATGACACTATATGATTCTATACATTCTACTTATGCAGATATTCTTATGGATTTCGAGCTTATACTACATTAATCGCTACAAAACTGGACTGCCCGCCAGCGAAAGTACACGGCCATGCACGGCCTCCATTGGTTAATCGGTAGGACGATCGCTTTTATATCGCCTTAATGAATTTGTCTCGTTATAGAAAACAATATAAGTACCTACGAATACTATATAGGATAAGTATGTTCTTAGAACATGAAATCAATCGTGTTAATTTAGTCGGGTCTCATTTCACATATGCGTCTATTTATATAAGTAAGTACCGGTATACTTGATCCCCAGATTTGGCGCAGCCAGTATCAATAGTAGCGGATGAAACAACGCTCCAAAAGTATCTGCCACCCTGGAATACTTTATCAGATAGAGATAAATCCTTATAGTTCGCACTCAGAAGTATCTGTTAAAATCTATAGATCCTGTCATTCACGAAGACGCGTGCCTTGACTCGTATTGTCGTGTTATTAAAGGTTACATTTGACAAACGTGGATGACACGAACTATAATTGTTAACACCTAGAGACATATCTCTTTTTGTTAAGCTGTTAGACAATGGAAGATGCTATGCTTTTGACGTGTTGTCTGGATTGGTTAGGTCATTTGACGACTGTACCACAGATTGTTAGGGTTCCGTAGCCAAATGGCAAAAAACGGAACCCTTATAGATTCGTCATGTCCGTCTGTCTGTCCGATTCTGTCACAGCCACTTTTTTCCGAAACTATAAGAGCTGTACTGTTCAAACTTAGTAAGTGGATGTATTCTACGAACCGCATTAAGATTTTCACACAAAAATAGAAAAAAAACAATAAATTTTGGGGGTTCCCCATACTTAGAACTGAAACTCAAAAAATCTTTTTTCATCAAACCCATACGTGTGGGGTATCTATGGATAGGTCTTCAAAAATGATATTGAGGTTTCTAATATCATTTTTTTCTAAAATGAATAGTTTGCGCGAGAGACACTTCCAAAGTGGTAAAATGTGTGTCCCCCCCCCCCCCCCCGTAACTTCTAAAATAACAGAATGAAAAATCTAAAAAAAATATATGATATACATTGCCATGTAAACTTCCACCGAAAATTGGTTTGAACGAGATCTAGTAAGTAGTTTTTTTTTAATACGTCATGAAATTAAAAAAAAAAATTTTTTTCATCATACCCATACGTGTGGGGTATCTATGGATAGGTCTTCAAAAATGATATTAAGGTTTCTAATATCATTTTTTTCTAAACTAAATAGTTTGCGCGAGAGAACCTTCCAAAGTGAAAAAAAGTGTGTCCCCCCCCCTGTAACTTCTAAAATAACAGAATGAAAAATCTAAAAAAAATATATGATATACATTGCCATGTAAACTTTCACCGAAAATTGGTTTGAACGAGATCTAGTAAGTAGTTTTTTTTTAATACGTCATGAAATTAAAAAAAAAAAATATTTCATCATACCCATACGTGTGGGGTATCTATGGATAGGTCTTCAAAAATGATATTAAGGTTTCTAATATCATTTTTTTCTAAACTGAATAGTTTGCGCGAGAGAACCTTCCAAAGTGAAAAAAAGTGTGTCCCCCCCCCCTGTAACTTCTAAAATAACAGAATGAAAAATCTAAAAAAAATATATAATATACATTACCATGCAAACTTCCACCGAAAATTGGTTTGAACGAGATCTAGTAAGTAGTTTTTTTTTAATACGTCATAAAATTTAAAAAAATTTTTTTTCATTAAACATATACGTGTGGGGTATCTATGAATAGGTCTTCAAAAATGATATTTAGGTTCCTAATATCATTTTTTTCTAAACTGAATAGTTTGCGCGAGAGACACTTCCAAAGTGGTAAAATGTGTGTCCAAAGTGGGAAAATGTTGAACAAGATCTAATAAGAAGATTTTTTTTTTAATACATCTTAAATTGTACGGAACCCTTCATGCGCGAGTCCGACTCGCACTTGGCCGCTTTTTTTTCTTTTTAATTAGGTACTTACTTGAAGCGTCCTAAAATCATAGACCTCCGATTTCGAACAATTTCTAAGGGCTCCTCTACACGATGGCCCAGCGTAGGCCAGTCCAAGGGACGCAGCTATGCGGTGAAGTGAGATAGCAATATCACTTGCTCCCTCTAACGCATAAATGCGTCCCTAGGACTGGCCTACGCTGGGCCATCATGTAGAGGAGCCATAAGAACTCACGAGTCATTCATGTTAGATAGGTACACTAGTCAAGTCGCAACAGTTATCTACCTATGCGTAGTAAACGTCAGAGGTCAGAGATATATTGGTTTAACCGCGTCGTACGGCTGCATAAGGTAGCCTACCGATAAGACGTGCACATTTCAAATCGGAGGTTGGATCCAGTGAGTCTCTTGTTTGGACTAACTAATCCCAATAAGGCCTAATATTTACCCTTCTGTTATGGACGTCAGATGACAATCGCTTTCGGAAAAAATCATGAAGTTAGGTTGCCAAATCGCACATCGCACCCCGAGCTCTTTTACTCGCTTCTATGTTTGGGCAAATACGGCACGGAGTTGCTGTAATTCATTTTGGAATATCTAGGTATACACGTACCTAAGTATGTTGTATTGTTTGCGAAGTAAATATTGAACGGAAACTGACAGGTTTTTATTTCTATAAAAACAATCGTAAGAAAGGTTTATCAATTTTGAACCTTAATGTCGACGCCAAAGAGTCAGATTCATTGTTGCACTTGTAAATTCCGCTATGCACGCCAACATTAAGAAAAGAAATCCTTATGAAGTTAGGAAAAGAAATCCTTATCGTTTTCAGGCTCTCATTTCAGTTTTCTCATGTCGGAATTTACAATCTGCCTGTTTATTTTCTTCTGTATACTTTTTTAAATAATACATGCACATATATACAACGCATGAAGTCAAATGAGGGTAAGTTACTTGATTACTATCTTAAATAACACTCACCTAAATCCACTTTATTGGCGCTGAAAGGATCCGGGCGGTCTGGGAAAGGCCCGGGACTCCGGCTTTCATACTGCAACGTTGTGTAGCAGTTCAACGCCTTCTCCAGCAACTCCAAAATCAACTCGTAAAGTTGCACCGGGTGCGTGGGGCACATATAAGTCACTATACGAAGTTCTTTCTTCTCGGACTCAGACATTTTGGCTTGAGTAGTTTATCGGAATAATTTAACGCTACTAGTCGGACTGACTGCAAACAAAGCTATTTATGGGCAGTTTGGTTTGTTTATTGAAGCAAAATGAATGTGAGTTTGTTCTTATTATCGGCATCGCGGAGCACATCGATAAACGTACCACGCTGTAGGCACGGGCGGCCCGGTTTGTATTGTATACAGTGAACTTGTGTGTGACGTCACGCTGCACGCTGTCGATGCGTGACGCGGTAATGCTGGCATCGTCTGTACCGAGCTAGTTACGAATAATGCGGCTTAGTAAAAAATGAGAATAAGTATGTGCAAAAACAGCGAGCAAAGTTAGTTTTTGCTGAGAGTGCTGATTTTGAGTCCCGAATAAGTACCAGCTAGAATTAGCAATGTTCAGAAATGGTCCGTATTACCGATTCATACTAATAAGTAAAATCAAATTAAATACTAGGAGTAATAAAATATGAAACCAAAGATGAATTGTTCAAACGAAAACTTAAAGACCTGTTAATTAAAAAGTGCTATTTATTGATGATTTTCAGGGTTCCGTTCCGTACCCAAAGGGTAAAACGGGACCCTATTACTAAGACTCCGCTGTCCGTCCGTCCGTCTGTCTGTCACCAGGCTGTATCTCATGAACCGTGATAATTAGACAGTTGAAATTTTCACAGATGATGTATTTCTGTTGCCGCTATAACAACAAATACTAAAAAACAGAATAAAATAAATGTTTAAGGGGCCTCCCATAGAACAAACGATTTTTTTTTTGCCGTTTTTATAGATAATGGTACGGAACTTACGGAACCCTTCGTGCGCGAGGCCCACTCGCACTTGGCCGGTTTTTAAATGATACAAACTTATCCAATTAAGAAAAACGCAAATATTAATAAAATGTGAGGTCAGTACAGGTAAGTTAGCTACGGGACAAGTGTAACTGACCTTCATACGTATTACGTAAACTACTTAATTGAGATTGAGATATTGACACTGCTATGACCTGTTGTCATGAGTAAATAAACGATCAATTGAATTTTATTACTAAAGGCATAGATTTATAATTAGCATAGACACACACCGTCCCCCAAATGACGGCCATTTGACCACCCCATCGGTCGGTGGGTAAGCGACCCGCGACAGCCGCCGCAGCCGAGAGGCGGTAGCAACGTAGTGATTATATGCTCTTTGGCGGTAGCGGCCCCTCATACCCCCCTGACATTTCCAGTCAGTCCCGGTTATAAATTAAAAATACAAGAAAGATGGTTGTTTGTGCGGTGAATGAGTGTCACAAGACATCAGTGAATAAAAACAAACAGCCTGATATAACATTTCACGCGTAAGTACCTATCGAGTTTAATGGGATATTTTTACGTAATTGTAAATACAAAAATCCAAATTTTCGTCAGCCGCCATTACTTATAAATGTTGCCAGGTGATATGAATCTTTTTTCCTCGAAATGAGGCATGACGATTACATTGATAAAATTAATATGCTTACTTTATGTTACTTGTATGACTATAGAAAATTATAGTCTTTTTTAGTTTTTCATTATTTTATTTCAAATTATGTTTTGTCTTTTATAAAATTACAGTTTAAATTCATATTTTTATTTTGTGTAATATTCGTTTTAGATTTCCGACTGATCCGCTTCTATCTGCGAGATGGACGTTAGTTCAGCTACAGTTTCAGGGCTATTGATATGTTGCTAACAGAATTTTAACGTCACTCTTTGTCAATTGGGAACGTGCACGACTGTCACGCAACCTAGTGTCCGCAAGTCTAGGGGAAAACGTCAATTCACTACATCTTATAAAACTACTCCAAAACTAAAAACTACTGAACGGATTTTCATACGACTTTCATCTATCAATAGAGTGATTCTTGAGGAAGGCTTAAGTATATAACTTGTTAAGGTTTTGTTTAAATTGTTTGAAATATAACGATGTTGTCGGAAAAAATCACGCTGGCTAGGAGCTTTAATCGAAAACGCTGCCTAATCCGTTTGAGCTATAACAACACAATGTATGGTGGGGTTGTTTCTCATTCATAGGTCTACAAAAAAGTCCGCGATTGAGTTTGATGTCTATCTTTTAAGGATAACTTACTATACATATTCGTAACGTCTAGAAAAAGATCACGTAATATGTGGCATTTGCAAAGCTATTTAGATGGATACATTATTAACAATTATCAAAATAAATACGTTAGTTATATTAAGCATTTCATACAGCTTACAATGGTCCCTTACACCATACAATTTAAATGAATATTTCAGGAGTAATCGTAAATCAAAGTTTCATTTCGAGCCATATAATTGTACGAAATGTTAAAGACGATATCCGCAGTTAGTTCAAATTTTTAACACCTTATGCGCTGGGATCGCTTTACTTACCCCCACCATGCACTCCGCACGGTGCCAATTGTTATTATTTTGTGCACATTTGTAAAAAAAACATTTATTTATAGTTGGTCAAACCAATTTGTCAGTAAATAAGAACAATAAAAACTATACTCATCCTTTTCTTTTGGATGCTAGTACTAGTGTAAGACAAAGATAGTATGACTCCCTCTGTCTATGTTTGAAATGAGATAGCCCTTTGACAGACTATATTTAAACCATTGACATATATATGTAACGACGGACCTTACGGGTACTAAGAATGGCGCTAGTTCAGTGGTGTCACTCTCGAATTCGAGTCAATCGTGCAGTCTAACGCAACTAGTTGCAACCAATCGCGCGCGTGATGCGAACTCATCAACCAATCGCGTTGCGGCGTTAGACTGCACGATTGGCTCGAATGCGTGACACTGCTGTACTTGCCCCATTCTTAGTGTCCGTAAGGCCCGTCCTTAGATTTAAATGTCAATGATTTAAACCTTATTTCACAAAGTACAGAAATGCAAAGTCCCTAAGGGACACCTTGAAAGCTTTTGCTACAAATTTAATATCTACATACACACTTCCAAATGATTGATAGCCAAGTATAAGGATGTGGTTAAAATTCCTCTACTTTGAGGGGAATAAATGAACACTGGTAACCCATTTTTGTATATGTGCGTGTCGCTGAGCGTAAAACACGAGCGTCACACGCACACATCAATCGTGTTTCGGCTTCACTTTTGGCAGATTAGCCTTAGGCCGCCTTTACACCTGTAAGTTTTACTTACGTAAGTAGGGACACAGCTATACTATAGAGTGAGAGATGAATATCATTATCTCATTCTAACAAATAGCTTTGTCCTTACTTACGTAAGTAAAACTTACAGGTGTAAAGGCGGCCTTAAGAGGACTAACCAAGGACTAACTGTCTATGTGTGATAGGTCAGTGGTATATATAATATACAAATACTTGAATGAATACACAGAAAACATCCATGACTCTATGAACAAATATCGGTGCTCATCAAGCAAATAAATACCCCTACCGGGATTCGAACCCAGTACCATCGTCGGCTTTACAGGCAGGGTCACTACCCACTAGGTCAGACCGATCGTCAAAAAATATAAAACTAAACAAATACTGAAAAACTGAAAAGTCGCTCCAACTCTTACTACTACTATTAACCTGTCAAGTTACCAACCCATGCCTAATACCTACGTAGTGATTATATGCTCTTTGATACCTACCAACGTACCACCGCCTATAACACCACCCACTTACTCTTACTAAACCTTCAGTTTTAAGTTTTTGCACTAGTCCACTAGATGGCAGCCCCTTCAACGCAACAGGAGTGTGTGCATGGCCTTAGGCTTTCCCGCGAAAAATAAAAAAATGAAATTTCTTTATCGCTCTAATGTGCAAGAGCACAGGGAATAAATTTAAATTTACGATTATTTATGCCACAAAGTGGCAGACCCTCTGTTGACGCGCACCACGCACGGCGTCTTTAGGGCTTATTACATTTATCCTGCCTTCAGCGCCGATTACATCGTGAGAGTCAGAATGGCGGGTGTACCTACATAAAATTAAATGAAAACCATACCATACTTTTGTACCTAATTTGTACTATTTAGTACCTCCTTTAAAAAAAATTACTTAAAGTTATTACCAAAAAACAGTACACCCGCCATCGTCAGAATGGCGGGTGTACTTTATTTCGCTATATTCCCGTGGTTATTGATACATTCTATAAAAGCCAAAGTTTTGTACCTTCATATTCAATTATAATATGAGCTTTTTTATTTATTTGTGGTTTCCAAGTTTTACTCATTTTTATATTTATATTTTGCTTGCTATTACACTTTTGCAGGCGTTATAATTTTTCAAGTTATCGATCTCATTTTTAAGAAAAAACGCTAAGGTACAATTCTTTTTATTATGTCAGGAATTAGTACCTTTAATGTTTAATATGTTAAGATTAAATAACTCAGTAAATCATGTCTTAAAAAAGGCTAGGTGCCAATTCAAAGAAATCTTCCTTAGAAAAATCATTTTTTAGACATGATTTTCTGAGTTATTTGAACTTAACAGATTAAACATTAAAGGTAAATCATGGCGTAATAAAAATAATTGTACCTTAGCGGTTTTTCTTAAAAATTAAATCGAGAACTTGAAAAATTATCATCATTGGCCACGCCATCTGTTGTAGATGCTTGTTGCGGCGCTTGTGGGTTTAAGTGGCTGGGCATCGCCGTTGGTGGCTATAAAGTCCTATAGCAGCGCGACATTTCTTTCCACATCGATCGCATACAAATCGTGAGTTCGCAGGAGGTGGTAGAGCACGACGAAGACTTTTCTGCTTAAGGTGCTCCAGCCAGTCATCGTCGTGCTTTGATATTCCGACTTTAATGTCGCGACGCCATTCCGGTCTCATTTCGGCGCGTTTCTCCCAACCGTCGGTCCGAATGGCAAAACTGTCCATGTCCCGCTTGCAGGAGTCCTTAAAACGTAGAGTTGGACGCCCAACAGGTCTTTTTACGTCCGCTATCTGACCCAGCATTACTTGGCGTGGTAATCTCTCAGGGTCCATGCGATGAACGTGACCGAGCCAGCGAAGTCTTCTCTGCTTTAACATTGCAGTTAAGCTGCAGCAATGTGTTCCTGAGAGTACTACCTCGTTACTAACTTTGTCTTGCCAAGTAACTCCAAGTATAGTCCTCAGGCAGCGCATATGGAAAGCGTTGAGTTTGCGTTCTTGTTTCGCGTATGTTGTCCATGTTTCTGATGCGTACAGCAATATACTTAGGACGCAGGTCTGGTATACAAGGACTTTGGTATATGTAGTGAGCATACGGTTTCTCCATACGCGCGCGAAAAGCCTCCCAAAAACAGTTGATGCTCTGCCTATCCGAGTATCTATTTCCTTGTCTAGAGATTGTGACTGGGTGGTGGTAGAACCAAGATAGCAGAAATGGTCGACGACATCGAGTACAGCACCGTCGAGCATGATTTCCGGAGACTGGTTTACGCCTTGCACCATGATGACAGTTTTCCTGGTGTTTATGCTCATTGAGAACAGTCGACAGGCTCGACCAAATCGCGTCACTAACTCCTGAAGTTCATTTTCAGAGTTTGCAACTAGTGCAGCATCATCCGCATACAGAAGTTCTCTAGCAATCAAGTCTAGACGCTTGTTTTTCGACTTGAGAAGACTAATATTGTACAGTTTTCCATCCTTTCTAGTATGCAGGTGTACTCCGACGTCGCACCCTTCAAAAGCAGTCAGAAGCAGAGCAGAGAAGAATATATTAAACAGTGTAGGTGCTAGCACACAGCCTTGTCTGACTCCACGGTTTACACAAAAAGGCGCCGACTTTTCACCATCAAATATAACTGAGGCGTTCATGCCATCATGGAAGGACCTGATCAGTGACAAAAGTTTAGGAGGACATCCAAAAAAAAAAAAAACTAAGCCAAAAAATTAATTAATTATTGCTAAAAAATTATAACGCCTGCAAAATTATAATAGCAAGCAAAATATAAAATGAGTAAAACTTGGAAACCACAAATAAAATGACTCATATTATAATTGAATATGAAGGTACAAAAATTTGGCTTTTATAGAATTTATCATTAACCACGGAAACAGCGTTCCCGCCGACCAAATTCTGACTGTCAGGTTGGCGGGTGTACTGTTTTTTGATGATAACTTTATGTACCGTGAGATACAATTTTTTTTAACGGAGGTACTAAATGGTACAAATTAGGTACAAAAATATGATATGCTTTTCAATTCTTTTTATTTAGGTACACCCGCCATTCTCTCACATTACATCCACACTTCCCGATATCGGACCCGAAATCAGTCCCAATTTCACGGATTATCAGCACATCGTTAACTATTACGAATCCGCCGGCTTCTTTATACAGTTAAGGGTATTTGCACCAAGTGCAAGTGCAAGGAATAACATGTCTGTGGATGCAAGGGGAAAAATAAAAACAGGAATCCGTTTGTCTCTGACATTGACACTAATGACAGAATACGGTGGCTTGCTCTGGGCTTTGCTCAAGGACTTTATATAAAGTCCTTGGCTTTGCTTTTCTTTACTTTTACTTATTTGTAAAAGTGCGATCGGTATTAGCGCTCTAAATAACTGTTTATCTTATTTATTTAATTTGGCTATTCCTTGTTTTATAAAATGGGGAAAGATGAAGTTTCTGTTAAAAAACGACGGAAAATGAACACCTCTGTTTCAAACGATAGCTCCAAACAATCGCCAGGTGATGTGTATAAGGTTAGTTGATTTCGAAATAGATATTATACGAGTGAAATATGGTAGTGCTTCAAAAAATGATTTCATACTTCTTGCAGCGTGTTGTAGATTTCGAAGAAGCTGAGGCTCTTACACGCCCAGCTGATAAGGACGCCAATCTATTTAAAAAAATATGCCAAGATATTCGACAGCTTTTTTCTGATATAGCAGAACTGAAAGAAAAAAACTCTGACGAGGTACGTGTTTGGATGTTTGATTAATTCTGGTCAATAGATTCTGCATAGTTTAATAATGTGTTCATTTTAATTCTTATAGGCTAAGGAAAAAATTAACTCAAAAAGGGTGGAGGCATCACTAATGCTGGTAGCACTGAAGAAACTGAACAGATTGGAGAAAGTGCGTACTAGAGCTGGTCGTGACTCCCTCCACAAAGTGAAGCAACAGGTGGACTCTACACACTTACAGTTACAGAACTTGCTCTATGAAGCTGACCATCTCAACAAAGAAGTAACAAAATGTTTGCAGTTTAAATCAAAAGATGAAGAGATTGAACTTGTGCCTATTGATGATTTCTACAAGGAGGCACCATCTGAGGTTTCTAGACCTGTAAGTATTTAGTATCATAATAAAGAACACCTGACACAAAGTTAAAATTTTAACAGGTGTTTAGACTTGTGAATGTGTAGCTTATAAATTCAGGCATGACCTTACTTAGGTTGATAAAATAATATATAAAGATTATTTCTTTGTATCATGTGGCACATATGTAAATCAATAGTTTACTTACAATGATAGGTTCATCATTGGCATTCCCTTAACTATTTGACAACCTGTTTAGTCTAGTGGGTAGTGACCCTCCTATGAAGCCAATGATCCCAGGTTCAAGTCCTGGTAAGGGCATTTATTTGTATGATGAGCACAATGTTTGTTCCTGCTCATGGGTGTTTTCTATGTATTTAAGTAATTAATTATAAATATTTATATATTATATATATCATTGTCTAAGTACTAACAACACAAGCCTTATGTAAGACTTAGTCTATTTGTGTAATAAAGTCCATTATATTAAAAAATATATATATATCTTTATTTTAAAGCTGAAAGTAAAGAAGTCTGTTTGGCAGAAACAAAATAACTTAATATCACATGTGTGTTTGATTTAGTCATAAAATTAGGATTAAACATAAACTAAATAACATAATCTAACAAAATAAGGTAAAAATACCCACCTATGAAGTCCCGCAGGTCTGTCCCCTGCAATGCCCATGAGGTTGGCCACATTCCCTATGGATGGTAATGCTTATTTTTTGGCCTACCCAGCCCTAGGGTCACCCAAAGGGCTGAATGAACGCAACATTTGATAGACAGCTCACCTGTTTCCAGGCGGGTGTCTCTACACTACATCTAGAGTCACCCGAAGGAAGTCTCATGTAGTCTTTTTTTTACTTTGAAAAAGGATAAGGGTGTCACTACTCCACAACCCTTAGGTCGGGCTGGAAATATGTGGTTGTTTGAGAGACCAAGCAAAATAATGATGTCAACAATTTGTTAGAAGTGTGAAGTGTATTTTAACAAATATAAATATAGTGGTGTTTATGTTGCAGGATGTCACTAAAAAAGATGAGCATCAATTACAACTGGCTAGACTGGAGTGGGAGCTGCGACAGCGCAGAGAGTTAGCTGGGGCATGCAATGAGCTGGTGGCATCAAAGGAGCGTGTTGGGGCAGCCATAGCAGCTGCCCGATCCCGCTTGGATGCCCTGGGTCCTCACCTTAATGATGTCTTGAAAGCTACAAAACCTCTCCAAGAGTGCATGGCCCTTCGTCTTGATGAGAAGAGAGATGAATCTCGAGCAGCAGCTCTTCTTCCCCCACCTTTGTTTTTGCTCTATGCCAATGCTAGTGCTTATTCTGAGGCACTTGGAGTGAAGACTGTAACTGTTGGTGAGTACGAATGAAAACATTGAACTATATATTATATATTGATTAGTGAAAGTGGAACATAAAATGTATTTTTTTTCTTACAGGAATTTCTGGCGATGAGGATGAGGCCAGAAGGTTAGACCAGGAGAAAAATGCTGATAATAACTTAGTTCTATCAAATGACTCTGATTCTGATCAAGAAAATAATGATGAAGAACAGAGAGAAAAAAAGAAACGCCATCACAGAACAGCCAAAGTTTCCAAAGAAGAGAAAACTGAAGCCAAAAAGAAAGAAGTCATGAAAAAACATCCTTTACATGTGCAAGTGTCTGTCAAAGTGCAGGATAGTACAGCTTTGCAGTTAGTGTTTTCTTATCTTCTACACTTAAAAATTGTGGTTGTTAAGTTTACAGTTTCTTTGCCAAAACCTGTATCAGGAGTGTCTGCTGCTGACGTGCTGAACGGTCACTGTATACTCAATGAGTTGTATCCTGGAGATGCCGGACAGGATTCACCTCACCCTGCTACATCATTCTTGCTAAAGGCTGCTGGAGTGACTGAAGATTTTCACCATTTCATTTCAGAAGTAGGTCGACCATACATCTGGGCCCAGAGGATGTGTGGCTTAGATTTCATGGCTTTAGTTGTTGATGATGAGAAAAAAACAAGCAAAGTTATTCAACCTTGTCCAAGCCTCAGTGTGTCTACTGTTGAACATTTTATACTCACCTTGAAGAAACGGTTGAAATCAAGAGTAGCACTTATGAAAGAGTTGCAGGAATTGGAGTCTGGAAAGATAGTTCCAGCTAAAGGAAGCCCAGTGAGGTTATCAGGTTCTCTCACACAGTGGCAATCTGTAGGCTGGCCTGAATATAGTCAAGCACCATCTACAGCATTTTTAATATCTGAAGGTCTAGTGAACAGCAACGATATGTTATACAGGGCCATTATTACTAGGCAGTCCGCAAAGTTGATAGCTTTAGTTGTGCTAAAGAGTGATTATCCTAAATCAGCTCCTATTTTCTCATTAACATTATTCTGGAATGGGACACATCATGCAGGCATTGATGACGACATTAGAGATATTGAGCGTATTATCAACAGTGACTGGAGCTCTGAGGATAAACCCAGCCTGACCACACAAATGACAAAGTTGTTGACTTGTCTTGACATACTATTGGAAACTACAGGAACATCAGAGTTTCCACCTGATAAAGTTATGTTCCAACCTGTGCGAGGCAGGAACAGGGCAAAGCCATACAAATTCATAAAGCAAGGAAATGGTATATTCATACAATATTGATTGATTAAGAATTTGTAATAACTTACTCAAACCCAGTTTACCTTAAATAATTAAGGATAACTTTGTCTTTGATAAATTAAGTTTGACAACCTCAATAAAAATTGCATTAATACTCGATTTTTTTATTTAAAAACCTCGCATTCGTAACTCGTCGCGTCAATTGCGTGAGAAGCGCATTCAGAGCCTCGGGCACTCTCGGGAACTTTCGATAGTGGGTGAGCCATGTGCAAGCCATTATATTATTTGTACCTACAGCATTGGCCTAGTGGGCTAGTGGCATGGCGTGCGCCTTTTGGAACAAAGCTCGCGGTTTAAAAGTTGGCTCATACTAATGAGTTTTTAAAAATGTACGAGAAATATCATAGAGTCAAACCAAGATAAGGTGGCAGCGATTTGGACAGCCCAGACAGTGCAAGTATTATTTTAAACGACAAACTTCTATGAAATGATGACGTTTACTAACAGTTGCACAGGCTGGGCTATCAAAATCGTTGCCAACTTGGCTTGGTCTAACTCTGTTCGCTTTTCGGTAGGTAAAGGAAAACATCGCGAGGAGTTGGGACATATTCCAATAAGACTTAGTTTTCCATTTGGAAAGTTGGATAAAGTACGCACGCTTATCACATTCACTGCCAGACAAAAAACGGCGCACTACCCCAGAAACCGGTGGTCTATAGCTGCATACAAAACAACCCGCCCAGCGGGTTGTCCGGCATCTGAACAAAGTTCACGAGCGCCCACCATGTGGGTTCCCGGCAGTGAATGTGTTAAACTGCTGTCCCGCGTGTGATAGAGATAGGAACAGACGGGTCAATGTACCACAATCTTCGTTCGTATAGCATTCGTAAAATTATTTTCCTACTCCTCTACTGTTATCTGTCATTTATGCATTCATTAACACGAATATAAGAACATACATAAAAGGTTTCAAGAAAAGTCTATATTGTCTATTCCTCATAAAAGCTCTTGTGCTTTTATACGCTATAACGTTACTGCGATTAATGGCTACCAACCTAACAAAACCAAAACGAATACAGTTTTAAACTAAGTGCATTGCTGCCAACTTACAAAATATTCATTTGGTTGCATAGTAAAAATAATTACTTCATAAGTCAGAAACACGCATGTGACACCCGTAATATAGCAACACCCATAGACTACGAAGACCGCTTAGCGTTGGTTGTTAGTCTCCGTAGCCTACGGTGGCCAAAATTGAGAAAAAACTGTCCAAAATATTAATTTAGCAAGTAGCAAGTACCAGGGCCTCATGAGTTACGAGGTGTCGCTGACCGGCCGGCCGCGGCCCGGGGCGGGCCGGGCGCGTAACAAGGTATGCTCGCGCGTCTTGGCTATATACTTTTGCTGTGATTTGTTTACCTAAATTAAGATTTATTTTTGTTGACTCGTAGGAAAAATATTGTATGCAACGTTGTATCAGTAGGTCAAAAAATTCTCGTGGCGTATTCCTTTACAATGTTCGCCTACGCCTTCTTATACAACTGTTGCATAAAATACTATATTGCTTACTAGTCTTATTTAAAATGCCATATTCAATCGTACTTGTATTTGTTATTTTTCTCGTGTATATGTGATATCAGGATATGTTTTGGAGGAAACAGGAAAGGTAACAAATGGCAGGAAGCTGTAATATTGTCAATTAACCAGTCAAAAAATAATATGCCAAAATTATGCTGATAAAAATAAGTGTTTATTAAATCAAAACAAAACATTTATAATACAACAGTCTTTATTCTTATTATCATAAAGCAATTAATATTATTTTTGAGGAAATACATAATCACAATTTTGGCAAATTAAAAATAAAATAATGGTTTGAGAGAATACACAGAAATCCTTTCATATAATATTTTCGAGAAACCTTCAAACATAATTTCTATCTTAACCTAAAAATGCCATATTGTTATTGGTCGATAATGAGATCTCTATAGCATTGCATCTATATCGAGATATTACTTCACGAAGTCACTTTACACGATACGCTAAAAGTCCGTAATAATAAAAATGTCATACAAGATACGTGAGTTAAGAAACAATGCTACGTTTTCTAATTTATGTTTTTTTGTTTTTTATTTATTTGTATTTACCCTAAAATGGTGATAACCGAAAGAAATACATGCACAATTTTCTAAAGTAATTTGCGTGGCTCCTCAGAATTGAAGAAGCGGAAGGAAGGTTTACTCTGATGAAACTTGTACTAACATTACAAACTATGAAAAGATACAACCATTTATGACATAAGGGATCCAACACACGTCTAATCTACAACTATCACTTCAAGCGATCACTAGAACAGTCCAACGTCGAGATGTTCGCCGCCTCTACGGTAATACTACGGCTCAGAAATGTACTTACTGCATATAAAAAAATATAATTCACTATTGCAATCTCTGGTAATCTTCATCACTAAAACGACTGTATACATCGATCGTTAATTGATATTTATTCACTTATTCCTTTTATACTTTGTTTTATATTAATAATTTTCTCACTGCGAGTCTGTCGACAACAAAATAAAATCACTTCTCTTTTTGCGTCGCTTACGCTTACGATTAGGATAGTACATAGGTCGCTGGTCGCGTATTGCATTATGAGATCCCGGCCTCCAGCTTCACGTCCATGATCTTGCGCGGCCCCTTGAGGCAGTTCAGCCGCCGCTGCACCGCGTCCCGGTCTGCAACACGTACGTCACACGTTATTGTCGGATGCAACTCTAAACTCGTGACTTTGAAGCATAGGCAAAGAGAATTTCAAATAGAGGTGGATTATCAAAAAAAAAACTTTGTAGCCACAGTAAATTTACTGCCATCTTTCGACACATTATTAAAACTTTTAAAACGTCATTTGACTGTGGTCCTTATTCTTTCACTGTTAATCTATTAGATGGCGCTTGGAAAGTTTTCTTTGACAATCCACCTCTATTTCAAATTCTTTTTGGTATAGGTATCGGTGTCGATATCATCGATATAATCGATAAGGTTGGAGCACATCAAAAAGCTCGGCACCGGATCGGCGCCGCTACAATTGATCCGTTCGCCGGCAACCAGACCAGGGCGGCGCCGGGAGACGCAAGCGCGGTCACTGCGAGCTGGCAACGTACCGCATGTACCGACACGAGGCGATGCCGATAAATTGTCCGTTACAGGATGTAGTTTTCTACAAACAATCTTGAGCGGGACGGTTCACGGTGGTGCCGAGCTTTAGTTGTGCTACGACGCCTATATACAATATACATACACTTGGAGAGCGTGGTGCGATGGTGCGGGTGGAGCGGGTGGCGCTGCACGAGCGAGTGCAGCAGCACCTGCGCGGACATGTAGCGCCGCTCGCACTCCTTCATGTCGCCGAACAGCTCCTCGATGGCAGCCATCTGACACTGCAAACAACATACAGGAAACTGAGAGAACTTTCTACATGTTGCTTTCTGATATTGATTTACAAATTCATTTCGCATGTTCTTTAATTTTTTACGTTTATGTGTATTCACACTCCGTCCGGTATGTCAGCAGGACAGCGCTGTCACGCTTGCACCCTGAAGCAGCGTGCGGATCTGTATCCAATGTTAAGACCGCCTTAGCCTTCTAACCGCAACAATTATAGAACACGCAACAGTATACCATATTGGAATACGTAAAAGTTCAGTTGCAATTGTACTCGTTGTCGGTTATTACTGACTGTGGCAGGTGAAGCGACCTTTTCTGATTTTGTTTAGCGTAAGGCTCCTACAGGCGAAATAAACTCAATATAACTAGAGCAAAGGTAAATACCTGAAGATATAACTGACACAACTTACTAGCTCGATGGCGTGCTCGTAGAGTATTTTATCACAGACCGCGGGGGTGACGCCCGCCTCGTGGAGTCGTCGCGACTCGTTCACGATCCATTTGTACTTTCCGTTCATCAGGGAGACCACTGAAACGAAACACATATATTTTAATAAAATTTTGGCTTAGCTAGGGTTTGTTCAAGATTTCTTAGCAGCTTAAATATATAAAGAGCGGGTCAGCAAAGTTTTAAAAAGACTGGACGCATTGTAAATCATCTGATTTTCGTATTTTACAGGGCTAAAAATCTTCATTTTAGTTGTAACCAGATGATTTTTATTTATTTTTAACCAGGAGTAGTAGAGTTTGTTAAATACTGGTATAGCGTAAAATCCATCAACCACCGCCTGATGTCTCGCGAGGCAGGTGTTCGGCATATTTTTCGAGTGTCATGCGGTTAAGGTGACTGACGAGGCGCCTTCGCCGAGCAACCACAGAATAAATAGTACTATGCCGTAAAGAAATGAAACTTCCTGCACCAGCAGCCCCAGTCGCCGCTCTGTAACGACAGTACCCACCGTTGCGCACTTGCGGCGTGGGCTGCAGCGTGCGCTCGCGGTAGTGCGCGGCGGCCAGGCGCAGCCCCGCCGCCAGCGCCTGCATGGCCTGCACCAGCAGCCCCAGTCGCCGCTCTGTAACGACAGTACCCACCGTTGCGCACTTGCGGCGTGGGCTGCAGCGTGCGCTCGCGGTAGTGCGCGGCGGCCAGGCGCAGCCCCGCCGCCAGCGCCTGCATGGCCTGCACCAGCAGCCCCAGTCGCCGCTCTGTAACGACAGTACCCACCGTTGCGCACTTGCGGCGTGGGCTGCAGCGTGCGCTCGCGGTAGTGCGCGGCGGCCAGGCGCAGCCCCGCCGCCAGCGCCTGCATGGCCTGCACCAGCAGCCCCAGTCGCCGCTCTGTAACGACAGTACCCACCGTTGCGCACTTGCGGCGTGGGCTGCAGCGTGCGCTCGCGGTAGTGCGCGGCGGCCAGGCGCAGCCCCGCCGCCAGCGCCTGCATGGCCTGCACCAGCAGCCCCAGTCGCCGCTCTGTAACGACAGTACCCACCGTTGCGCACTTGCGGCGTGGGCTGCAGCGTGCGCTCGCGGTAGTGCGCGGCGGCCAGGCGCAGCCCCGCCGCCAGCGCCTGCATGGCCTGCACCAGCAGCCCCAGTCGCCGCTCTGTAACGACAGTACCCACCGTTGCGCACTTGCGGCGTGGGCTGCAGCGTGCGCTCGCGGTAGTGCGCGGCGGCCAGGCGCAGCCCCGCCGCCAGCGCCTGCATGGCCTGCACCAGCAGCCCCAGTCGCCGCTCTGTAACGACAGTACCCACCGTTGCGCACTTGCGGCGTGGGCTGCAGCGTGCGCTCGCGGTAGTGCGCGGCGGCCAGGCGCAGCCCCGCCGCCAGCGCCTGCATGGCCTGCACCAGCAGCCCCAGTCGCCGCTCTGTAACGACAGTACCCACCGTTGCGCACTTGCGGCGTGGGCTGCAGCGTGCGCTCGCGGTAGTGCGCGGCGGCCAGGCGCAGCCCCGCCGCCAGCGCCTGCATGGCCTGCACCAGCAGCCCCAGTCGCACGCTCTCGTTGGAGCGCTCTGTAACATTACACACGCATTTGTTATTCACGGTGCTCATTCTTATTTACACGACAATGCCCGCCATTCAAGCGAGGGGGCCAGTTCCGATGTCGCCAACTCGCCACACACTGCACTGTAGGCTTAGCAGGAGAGCGTCGCGACAGTCTCTTTCTCTCTTGGGCGCGTGAGATAGACTATCCGTCCGTTTCGACAAGATCCGAGTTACTGTCAAGACGCTCTTGTGCTAAGCCTACTCTACTGATACTAGAAACGACAATTTCTTCACGAACTATTTGTCCGTCAGCGGGGCACCGCGTCCATTTGCAAATTTGCCGTGAATAAGTGAAAGACTTAGATTAGAACTAGTTGTTAGTAGTAGTTTGGTATAAGCAGGGTATGGGTTGATTTGGTACTGACCGTCGGAGGCGTCCATGAGCGCGGCGAGCGGCGCGCCGCAGGAGACGGCGAGGTCGGCGAGCAGCTCGCCCAGCATCAGCACGAAGTTCAGCTGCGAGAACACTTTGCTGTGCTCCTCCTGCGACACAACATATAAATTCACAACATGGAATTGATTCACATAACATAAACGAAATTAAACGAATTATATTATTATAAAAACAAAAAACCCGACTGCTTACATATATTCTTGAAATGGTCTTTTAATTATTGCTATGGTAAGAATCAAAACAACCCCCTTTGGTCATTTGAGAGCGTCATATTCGAAATTTTTATGGTCTATGTCATGTGATGTGACGATTTTTTTTTTTCTTTTATTAAGATGCAAACGGTCTAGCGTGCTTCGGCGGTCTTCAGCGCCGGCGGCGAGTAGAGTAGAGTACAGTACTCACGGCCAGGATGGTCTCCTCCTGCAGGTTGGGTATGTAGACGGGCGGGTCGTGCGCGCTGTGCATCTTGAGGCCGCGCAGCAGCGCGTCGGGCAGCGTGGCCGCGCGCTTCGGCGACCCACAGCCCGAGCCCTTCAGCGCCAGCGGCACCGGCGGAGACGAGCCTGCGCACATACCGGTTACCATTACTTGCCATCGCCCAAATAACGTCTAATACTAATTCGAGGTTTTTACCGAGGATCAATCTTCGTCACACCAAAATCAGGAAATTTCCCTTTTGAATTTTTTTGTGTATCTGTAACACATAGTAAGACGCTGAACAGTGTATTTACCCTTCCCTTCCCCACTCCTAACCCAACACCCGTATGTACAAAATTCGAACACTTGCCAAGACCGTGGACTAAAAACTCGGACGTGTGACCACCTTTGTTGTTAGTAAATTATGGTACAGGCATAACACCAGGCACGGAGCGATCCTGCAGTTAAAAAATAAGGATCGTATGGTAGTTACCGGATCTGCGCAGCGGGCTGTTGTTGGTGGGCGACACCTGCCACAGCGACGGCGGCGGCGAGCTGCCCGACGCGCTGCGCCGCCGCGTCGACAGTGGCGTGCCCATCGTGAACTGCAACACGATATGGAATTTAACACATTGAAATATAACTCAATTTTCCATGACCTGTATAATGTTTCTTTTCGACAATGCATTTCAATGATATTGGCTCTGCTCCCGCACTAGTTGCGTCGGCGTCAAGTTCGCGGAATTCATGATGCAGAAGTATAAACGCATTCTGTGATGTTTTCCTTGTGTACTTGTATCTTTTCCATTTTAGTTTAGTATATTTTGTATGAGTTCTACATTTCCTGCTACCTAAAGGTTGTCTGAAAGAGATCACTTTTTAGCGATAAGACCGCCTGTTGTCACCTGGTTCTAAATTATTTGTAGTTTTACATATATCAAAGAGAATTTGGAATAGAGGTGTATTGTCTAAGAAAACTTTGTAGTGGCGAAAATTTACTGCCATCTTTCGACACAATTAAAACTTTTAGAATGCCATTTGAATTTGATATATGTAAAATGTATAATTGTTGGTGTAATAAAGAATACTTATATCTAATTGTGTAAGATTTTATAAATTGTGGATTTTGTGTGGCTATTCCAAATCGGAATTCTAAACCAATTCTATGTTTTGTTTTATGGTTCTATTATTAAATAAAGCAGGGTGCCCACTTTCTGGAAAACCGGGAAAAGTCAGGGAATTTCGATAGTCATGGAAAAGTCAGGGAAATTTAATGGAGGTCAGGGAATAAAAATTGTCTCTGTACATAATTAAAAAAAACTAATTATTAATTTTACCATCTCCAAACATTATAAATATATTTACTATAATAGGTTAATAATAGGTAAATGCGACCGCGCGGCCACAGTTATTACTCGGAAATCGCCGCCGGCGGGGATGTCAAAGGTTGTAGCGTTTTTATGTTCTCTATACTACCTATTCTGCTATAGCCCCGCGCGACGTGAAGACGATACAAGGTTTTCAGGCTCGAGTACATTCCCACTAACATTTTGTGCAGTATGTTGGCTCAAGAACTTTAGCGTTGTTGATCACGCCACTAAAATTATACCCAACATTCAATAATATGTGCAGGGAATTAAAAACGAAAATAAAGCACCTGACAGCGCAAGCTTTATAAAAATAACATATGTAATCATAATCATAATATTTTTGTAAATGCTGCATTGGAAGACAAATTATCAAACGCTAAATTGGCCTTTTTTCAATCGGTGGCGGTGCAAATGGAGCCATTTTTAACATTAGTTCAATCCGACGCACCCCTTGTTCCACGTACTAATCACTTTTGCCCACACCGAAAAAAAAACATGCAAAGAGATGTTAAGCGGACGTAATGGATTCTGCCACTAATATCACGTCGATTGACTTGAAAAAGGAGTCTAATCTGATAAACGTGAAAGAAATCGACTTAGGCTTCGCTGTAATGAATGCTCTTCGAATTAGCTGCGATATCAAAGATATCGATATCTTGCGTTTTCGTCAAGTCTGTCGAATTCGTGAATGACATCGCTGAACTAGCACCATTCTGAGTGCCCGTAATGCCCGTCCTTAGATTTTATGTCAATGATAAGGAAATATTAGTGCAAAATCTTTCGTAATAGTATATAATTGCGCAAAGACGCGTTTTTGACGCTATATCCTACCACGGCGGTAAAGACAAAATAAATATTGAAAATAAAAATTATCCACGTGGCTCATAAAGCTCACACAGGAAAATTTAAGTTCAGAGGCAAAAATCAGAGCAAAAAAAAGAAAAACTGCGGAAATGGTCAGAGAACTAGAAGCAAAAAGGGAAAAATTCTCGAAGGAGCTGCCAAAGAAGCTGCGTTATTGGAAAAACAGATTACCAAGTTGCAATAGATTTAGTTATTATTTTTTCAAATATATAATAAACATGATAACTGATGACTAGGTAGTTTTGTTTCAGTTATACCCAAGATTTTTAACAGACTTCAAAAAAATTAGGTTTTATCAATTTGTCGCTTTTGTACCATAATACGCAAAACGTGGAAGTCTAGTACTTACTAATACGCCCGTATAGTGTTCCCTTGAGTATTTCTCGCTAGATTATATTATATATTATATGATACATTTAATATCCAATAAATTCAGTAGTCAGAGATACTGTTTCTATTGGTTTTTCCTGTACAGCTTTTAATTATTGGGTTATCGTAGAACTGTCTGATAGCAAATTACAATTTATAAATACAATGAAACAGTACATAAACGTCACCTGACGTCGGATGTGAACCCACAACTTCCGTCTAACTATACTTTCGCTCTTACCAACTGAGGCAACTGAGCTATTCAGATACTAAGTATGTACTTCTTATTATTTCCGTGTTTGTATTATTTAATAGTATTTATAAATTGTAATTTCCTGGCAGATAACCTGACGTCACAATATATTCTGATGGCGACACCTCTTTATTGTGAGTTTATGCCGATTAAATATCATAACACATAAATTAAGCTTTTTTTCCGTGAAAGTGCGCAAAACTGATTTCATGACTGCTACATAGGTACAACAAGTAGGTATATATTATGGACAATCCACGGGTCATATTGCATGTATGTACATACGTTATCGATTATCCTCAACGGCACCGATTATGTTATATTGTAAATAACGCAGGGGAAATTCTGTCGCATTATTATCTAGGAATGGAAAGTAACCTACCGGTCAGCCGCGTGGGAAATATAACATTATCGCGAAATAAACATAGAAAATGCAAATCGACTGTAAAGTTGCGTAGTTCTCGGTAATTATAATGAGTCACACACGTGGCGTTGCGTAATACCATAGATACTGTCAAACGGAAATTAACTTTATACCAAGAACTGTTATTAGCAAGAAAAGAAGCGCTCTTAGCTACATCTTGTGAGATAACGGTTAATAGAAAAATCACTATTTCTTCTTTAACAAATCAAGACTACCATGTGACATAATTACTAGCCCCCTTATTCATAAACGTCTACTAAAGTTGACAAGCCGGTCACGTTACTTAGTTCCTCTTCTAACAAAAAGAGTGCTATAGAGGGAACTCTATACGCGTATGATAACCGTCGTATCATCAAAGTGTTGCTTAATAAGCGGGACTCGAAATAGTCATTCCGCCGACGAGACGACAATAAAAATCTTCTAAATCGACGTTAATATAACCAAAGAGAATTGATTGAAATAGAGAGATAAACTCTATGAAAAAAACGTGCCCCTTAGTTTGACATTCAAAACAGATTGCGCTGTACTGCCCCATATGTTTTGTGGTCACTGAATTGTCAAACGTCAACTTTTGACAATCAGAGTCACCGCAAAACGTATGGAGCTGTACAGCGCCATCTCGTTTACCTGTTTCGAAGCACGAAATTGTCATAGATTTTATGCATGTTATTCAATCAATGTATCTTTGATATAAGTAATAAACAAAAGTAGGGTACTCACAGTGGGCGGGGAGAGGGATCCGATGGGGTTGGTGGGGTTCCGGGAGTGGTTGGAGCGCAGCATGGTGATCGGCTGCGAGCGCTGGATGCTCGCGGTGGACGGCGTCGGGTGCTGAAACATACATTACGTTAGGCTATACTATGCATACAGGATCTTTGTTATTTATGAAAACACTGGAATTTCCTCAAACCACGTGTTGTTCAAAAGGTACTAAAAAGCGTATTTAAATTCATAATATAAGACAACACGTTTCTTATGACTTTGAAACTCGTGAGCTATAACCGCCAATATACTATACAGGTGTTTATTTAGTCACCTGCAATAATTTACGGGGTGAATATATAGGTCATACTGAGCCATTTTTACTATGGAACCAACCCCGAAATCGCGAAAAATAATTTACTCTCCCGTAGAAAATCTCAAGGTCAGACAGCCAAAATGTATGAAACAGCCAATTTTTTATTCGCGATTTCGGAGTTGGTCCCATAGTAAAAGTTGATCTGTATGACCTACATATTAACCCAGTAAATTATTGCAGGTGACTAAATAAACAGCCTGAATTTGTGTGCAAAAAAAGTCTGTATATTCCTTTGTAGCTATTTTATCGTTACACAGTAGCTCACTTTAATTACGTATGAATGCATAAAAAAACTTTGTTCATTTGTATACTGCTACGGTTGGTTTCTCTGCCGCTTGGTCAATTAGCGTTTCGCTTGCTATAATCCGCAATTGATACAAATTGGCAACAAACGCTACAATTCGCAACATTTAAAAAATTACATTTTCAAGAGGACATCTGTTCAATTACTGTTAACATTCGTTGTGGAAACGGTTACGTAGTTTGTTTTCTCCGCGATAATGACAAAGATAAGTGACCGGTTGACATGTTTTCGAACAGCAAGGGTAACGACAAGAGAAAGGTTTGTGACCTAGAAATGATTAGTGTAAAGGGTAACATGAGTAACATTTATCTGTATGTTGCGAAATTTCGAATACATTTCATCATTCTTATTATTACTCTTTCCTTTAAAGTAGGCAGGTAATTAAAAAAAAAAAACACTGCAAATACCTACAGTATATTATATTATATTCCTGAGCATATATAAATGGAAGTTAAGAATAAAATAATTTCACGCATGAAATTAAATTTTTCTTATGAATGTATGTATGTACGTACACTTTCAGCCCTTGGCTAAGAGAACTATATCAGGGGGTGAGCAAACGGCTCTAAATTAGAAATCATCGATTCCAGGAGTTTCAATACCAATCTGAATATAAAAACTCGCGAGTGTTGGTTGTCGATCTCTGATGTCTAACTGTATGATGGTAGGTACCTTAGCCGGTTGCGGCGGGTCCTGCTGCGGCGGCGCGGGCAGCGTGAGCGTGCGCGGGCGCGGCGCGGCCTCCGAGCCCGACGACGCGGAGCACTCGCCCGACCCGCTGTCCGCCTCCACCAGCACGAGTCGTGTCTGTATGATGGTAGGTACCTTAGCCGGTTGCGGCGGGTCCTGCTGCGGCGGCGCGGGCAGCGTGAGCGTGCGCGGGCGCGGCGCGGCCTCCGAGCCCGACGACGCGGAGCACTCGCCCGACCCGCTGTCCGCCTCCACCAGCACGAGTCGTGTCTGTATGATGGTAGGTACCTTAGCCGGTTGCGGCGGGTCCTGCTGCGGCGGCGCGGGCAGCGTGAGCGTGCGCGGGCGCGGCGCGGCCTCCGAGCCCGACGACGCGGAGCACTCGCCCGACCCGCTGTCCGCCTCCACCAGCACGAGTCGTGTCTGTATGATGGTAGGTACCTTAGCCGGTTGCGGCGGGTCCTGCTGCGGCGGCGCGGGCAGCGTGAGCGTGCGCGGGCGCGGCGCGGCCTCCGAGCCCGACGACGCGGAGCACTCGCCCGACCCGCTGTCCGCCTCCACCAGCACGAGTCGTGTCTGTATGATGGTAGGTACCTTAGCCGGTTGCGGCGGGTCCTGCTGCGGCGGCGCGGGCAGCGTGAGCGTGCGCGGGCGCGGCGCGGCCTCCGAGCCCGACGACGCGGAGCACTCGCCCGACCCGCTGTCCGCCTCCACCAGCACGAGTCGTGTCTGTATGATGGTAGGTACCTTAGCCGGTTGCGGCGGGTCCTGCTGCGGCGGCGCGGGCAGCGTGAGCGTGCGCGGGCGCGGCGCGGCCTCCGAGCCCGACGACGCGGAGCACTCGCCCGACCCGCTGTCCGCCTCCACCAGCACGAGTCGTGTCTGTATGATGGTAGGTACCTTAGCCGGTTGCGGCGGGTCCTGCTGCGGCGGCGCGGGCAGCGTGAGCGTGCGCGGGCGCGGCGCGGCCTCCGAGCCCGACGACGCGGAGCACTCGCCCGACCCGCTGTCCGCCTCCACCAGCACGAGTCGTGTCTGTATGATGGTAGGTACCTTAGCCGGTTGCGGCGGGTCCTGCTGCGGCGGCGCGGGCAGCGTGAGCGTGCGCGGGCGCGGCGCGGCCTCCGAGCCCGACGACGCGGAGCACTCGCCCGACCCGCTGTCCGCCTCCACCAGCACGAGTCGTGTCTGTATGATGGTAGGTACCTTAGCCGGTTGCGGCGGGTCCTGCTGCGGCGGCGCGGGCAGCGTGAGCGTGCGCGGGCGCGGCGCGGCCTCCGAGCCCGACGACGCGGAGCACTCGCCCGACCCGCTGTCCGCCTCCACCAGCACGAGTCGTGTCTGTATGATGGTAGGTACCTTAGCCGGTTGCGGCGGGTCCTGCTGCGGCGGCGCGGGCAGCGTGAGCGTGCGCGGGCGCGGCGCGGCCTCCGAGCCCGACGACGCGGAGCACTCGCCCGACCCGCTGTCCGCCTCCACCAGCACGAAGTCGTCCTCGCCCGCCCAGGTCGTGTCGGACGACTCGGCTGCAAGCATATGTCACGTCAATACTAGTGCCCAGGACATTTTTGTCATTTCACACATTGTATTTCCCATCGATGGCTGATGTTTGGTACTTAAAAATATTATAAATGAATGTCCCAAAACATTTAAAATTGAACCTCGCTACAGACAAGGAGAATAAATTAATAATGCATGTACAACTTTTTACTAAGGCATGAATCACGTGTGTGACCGGTACAATATCGTTTTTTGTGCCATTATACAGGCAGCTAACATTGTCGATGACGGTACAGTGGATTCAATATTGATTATACCACAGATTGCTATTAGACAGTTGGCATATTCTGAGAGCCTTAAGCATATTGGTCTCTTCATTTTATCTAATGGCGACTAACAGTAAAACCATCTAATGATCTTAAAATACGCCGCTAGCCATAGCCACCGACACACATGCATATAATTACATTGTATAAAACATAAATATTGCGTAGAAAGGCGGACTATTCATGCATAAATATGCAGACTTTTTAAACGTGTATTCACGTAGGACTTCAATCGAGTACGAACGTGCGCGCTGAACGCACAGGTCACCTTCTAACAATTGACCGAGCGCCAAACAAACGAGTGAAGTAATCTGTGAGTTCTGTGAGGAGCCTGCCCTAGTACCGTGTCCTACGACTACGACACCACTGTATGGTAATGAAGCTCGCAATCTAACAGCGCCAATGCCGACCACTGACACACCACAAAATGAATGAATTAAGAACTCGTGGTTTCATGTAAAATTAACATTGATTAATCGTTTTACGGCTGACGTAATTAAGAGTGTCACTTTGATGTTGAATAGATCTAGTTCATGCGTTTTACTTTCTGTGCAAAGCACCGTAAACGAGCCTAGCGGGTTGTCTGCAACTATAGTTACTGTCATCCACGATGCCGCGCAGATTTTTCAAATCTAACCTTTAATAACATGACAATACGAGTCAAGGCACGCTTCGTCGAGAATGACACGATCGGTAAAGTGTTGAGTTTATGTTATAGCATAATTTAGTTAATTAAGTGATTAGCCTGTACGGCCCGAGATCTAGGTTCATATTCTAGTAACCTCACATCCGTCGCATAGGGTCAACTTGGACGTAAGGTTACTAGGTATATTACAATATACATATTATGGTTAATTACAATGTAATTTTTCATGAATCAACAAATCATGTATTCTATTAAAATTATAACTCTCATCTCAATGATTTGACTCGTCTGTGTAATGGGTGAGGTGAACTAATCTGCATTATTATCTACAATATTCATATAAATCTAGTTTCAAGATACAATTAATATAATTTATGACTATTTTGTTACTTGATTTGATAACTTTGTTACTTGATATGACTTGGTAATTATTAAAAGTGACTAGTGCTTAGCTCTGTGGTTTGTATAAATTATGCGTCAAACTTATGTTTTGTTACTTAGTTAAAGAAAATGTTAATTATAATAAATGGATAATAATGAATACAATTAAGATAGCATTAATTTAAATAAAATGTTTTATCCAGAAATAAATGAAACAGTCACAGCCCAGCGACCGGAGAATGGTCCATTAGTTGGTAATCATGCCAGAAACAATAAGTAACAATAATAATGTTGATACCGCTCCTTAGGGCAGGCTAGGGTTATCTGAATAAGTTGTTCGAACTTCAATCGTTTTTTGTCGTTATCCCTTTCAAATATTATTATATCAGGATCAGGACCATTTTTAACACTTAAGAGTCGATTCTCACTTTTGTTGAAAATATGATGCTAAATACATATGATGCTAGAAAACAACTTGAAGGTAGAGCATGAACTTTGTACCTAATAGTCTGGAAGATCATAAATAAAGTCATGACATGTATGACATTGCAGGAAATCCTTTTGTCCGGACAACTATATGAATAGGAGGCACTGTTTGTTTACAAGTTTCTTTCGTCCACGTCAGGAAATCTAACAGCTGTTAGTTATTCTTTCAAGGGAAAATCTCATTATTTAGCAATCCGAGGGAGGTTGCTTAATATCCAACAGAGATCTAGTAACTTGTGTAACTAAGGATAAGTGTAGATGATATTCATGATATTAATCAGTTAATCACATTAAGTCTGGTGAATATGAGTTCGACGAAGCGTTGGTTCCATTGGAAACGTTATAAAGCATATAAGCTCTAATGATGGATGCTATGAATGCGAGCTCTCGCTACGCCACCTAGTTTTAGTAGACACGTTGACATTTATCGTAGCACAGGTTTGACCTCGTCCACCGTTTAGCTACAATAGCTACACACTATACATACATACGCAAGTATTTGTAATGTATGAACTACATACATACACTAAGTCGACTTACGAGAGCTGCGAGATTTGTACTTTAGAGATTCAGTTTTTGTGATTCAATTTGTAGTGTATAGAAACATTTTCTGGTTCTAAAGGATACCGCATATACAAAAACTCCGCTAAATACTAGTACAATAAGAGAAAGCAAGTATACACAGTAAAATAAGAGTCGATCACTTACCGGAGGACGTCGGCTTCTTAGTATTATTCGCAGCGAGTGTTAGCAGTTGCGGCGGCGGCTGCTGCGCGCGCGGCGCGGGCGGCGTGCGCGCCGCGGCGCCCGCTGCGGCTGAAACACAGCAGCCGTGAGGATCTCTGATACTACAGAATATAAACTATAGGGCTCATTTAGACGGCGCAAGAACCCGCATGAAATTTTAGTTACATTGCGGACTATTGAGGTTACATCCAATTCAGCCGACCAATCAAATACCGCAATGTAACGAAACTCGCATGCGAATTGTCGCACCGTCTAAATGAGCCCTAAGTTATGCATAAGATATGCGGTTTTCTTGAATATGGAATGAATGGAATACGTTAAAATCTTGAAGGTGGAACGTCAACTTGGTTACAATCGTGTTCGTACAGCTAAACTAGATAACGCTGTACGGCGCAGTATGTTTTGTGGGAACTGCTAACAACCGAAGGTACCGCGTAATATACGGAGCCATACATCGTCGCCAACATTAGCTATTAAATTCGAAGCACGAATTTGTCTTAAACTTTAGACATCTATGAATCTTTGTTACAGACACATTCGACGTTGTCTTTATTTGAGCTATTATTAGACTACGCTAGACTATAGGACAAAGAAAGTAAGCTATATTATGACGCCACAGATGCAATCCTATCTAATAATTATCTTTATCAGTATCTACTAATTTGCGTCATAGATTTATTCAGCATAGAAGTTCACTATCAATAATGCTAAATAATATCGATGTAAATATTATAAACACTGCAGTGCAGCTCAGTTTTTTTCTTTGAACTTGGCTAAACACACTGCAGTGTGTCTAGATTTCTGTATATCTCTTCAAGAGGCATACAGCATTTTTGAGTGGTTGGAATTTTGATTATATTTCAATTAATCAAATTTAAATGACGTAATCGGCCGGGAGTCGACGGCCTACCACTCCATTGGATATATCTTAAGTAGGGATGAAACATCAGTGGAGAAAATTAATAGAGCGTGTAAATGAGCCTGAATAGTTAGCTATAATTTTTCAAGCAGCAAATGCATTGGATTCCTTTAACGTCGATGTGCTAACATTCACAATGCACTTTACTAATAAATAAATCAACTAGCTGTAAAATTAAAAGATTTTCCAATAGAGAGTAATATTGCAATGTTCTGTCGCCAGAGGCAGCACTAGCTCAAACCGTAAACCATAGAGTAACTTATAGGTATATAAGTATATACTAATATAATATAAGGGTACATAATACCTACTTAGTTACAAGTTTGTATATTTTGGACATTCAACGAATAGTTTTTATTAGCTACTTCATTTTTTTTATGAATATTCTCTGTGAACTCGAACAGCGACAGTTCATTGTACACGTAACGACGTGACTGGCAAAAAAAAAAACTAAAAATGCCACGACTGTCAAACACGGAAGCAAAAACTATGGGTCATAAATGTGGACGAATTTCAGAAGCGCGTTCATGCTTAAAAAAACAATATGAAGATAAAACTTCCCCAAAACCGTTCGTTTTTGCCCTGGAGGGTAGTAGGTTTCACGATATCCCTTAACAGATATTATGACTCGCGACAGTTTGAACAGTCCCTTTTTGACCTTATTAAGGATATGGAAGAATAGGCCATTTACCCTCCAAAACAAAGTTGGGCGGTTGTAGATAATTAACGAGTAAATACATAACACAATGAAAGTTTGGCTGCGGTATAGTATGATATCATCAGTTAGATGTATAAGTACAATGACGTGGCAGTGATAAGATAGGTCGATCGCTCACGGAAACACGCCAAACCCGCACCCCGTGCACACAGACACAAAGCTGATTCACGTCAGATCTTTAATCCCAGAGACTACAATATAGCTTAAATAGTTCTGATAAACATCATTTAGCTTTATTGCCATTTCTTTGCATATCCTAACTCTAATAGAGACGATTCTAACAACTCCAAACATGATAAATATATAATGTAAATATGTAAGTAGTTTAGGAGTTTATATCCACGAGTCATCATCAATAAACCAGTTTGATGTGATGCTGACTGTCTAGGTATTTCTTAGCTTACACTAGACGCAAGCAATTTTTTTAAGAACGACTTACAAGCGCTGCAATGACAAAAACTTGTAATGGGCATCACCTCTAAAATGAAGGTCGTTCGCTAGTTGGCGCGGGTGCACAGAGCGGGCGCACGCACTCGGGTGCCATTGTAGGTAAAATCCGTCGCACGCGTCCACGCCAGTTCGCATTGCTCATACTATTTTTCGTTAACCCGCTCCCCCGCTCCGTGCAACCGCGCCAGCTAGCGTACGCCCGAATACGTCAAGGTGGATTGTAACTTTAGTCTCTGGTATTAATAATCAGAGTGTATTGGCAGACAAGTACCCTGGCAGTCCAATGACTCCTCTAGGCAACACTCGCCCCCTGCCGGGGCCTCTAACTCGCTCTCCATAATGTCAGGCAGGTCCGAATCCAAACCTGAACAATATATAGCACGTCACTCTACTGCTATAACAAGTTTATTTTAGAAATGTTTCGTGATATAGGCGAATTAGGCCCGCGTATCCGCTAGTTATCATAAATTGCATGTAATGTGATAATTACATATTTACTATATTTGATTTAGAAGATGCTATATTTGATTTAAGTCTTCACCAACTTCACCAAGCCACACAAAACATAATAAAATAAAATTGGGCGAAGATAAATGAACATAATAAGAAGGCAAATAAATATTTATAAGCTGCTATTGGTCACATGAATGGAGTAGGTACGTGTTGCACGTTTGTGTGTGCGACAAATTTCGAAAGCATACCAACAAAACAATAGAACGAGGATTAGTCATCGGCCGGCTTTATGTACGGTTTCCTCATATGCGACTTATCCGGCGGAGTAAAGCCGATCGTCTAAAGCTACAAATGCACATACATCGATAGCAGTAGTGGTAACGTCAGTAAATGTTCGAACTTGTATCCAAAACAGCAAGAAACAAGACGGTTTAAGCGACAAAATAATAAGTGTGAATGAATCTTTTCAATGCAAGAACTAAATTATTGTTTGGTTGAATGTCGAAAACGAAAATATATTTCAGATTAAAAAAGTCCCCTTTTAATTTTTGTTTGGCGTTAAAATCGGTCATGTCAAGTGTCCCCCTTTATACCAGTTCTCTCCTTCTTCCTCGCGTTATCCCGGCATTTTGCCACGGTTCATGGGAGCCTGGGGTCCGCTTGACAACTAATCCCAAGATTTGGCGTAGGCACTAGTTTTTACGAAAGCGACTGCCATCTGACCCTCCAACCCAGAGGGTAAACTAGGCCTTGTTGGGATTAGTCCGGTTTCCTCACGATGTTTTCCTTCACCGAAAAGCGACTGGCAAATATCAAATGATATTTCGTACATAAGTTCCGAAAAACTCATTGGTACGAGCCGGGGTTCGAACCCGCGACCTCCGGATTGCAAGTCGTACGCTCTTACCGCTAGGCCACCAGCGCTTTTTTCCCCTTTATACCAGTTCTAATATTATAAAACTTGCCACCGCTACCGCTATCAATGCGTTAGCTTGAATTGCTTGAGATACTTACTCGTATAGGAGGTGGTCCTCGGCCGTTGGTGGAAGGGGTGGTTGAAGAAAGCTTCAAACGGCATGCGCTCGCGCGGGCTTCGCCGCAGCAGACCGATCAGCAGGTTGCAGAGTTCTGGACTAGTGCCCGCGGGCATCCTATAAAGAATATGGCGTCAATGTTGTTCCTTGTACGGTTATCAATAAGAACGTTTTCGGTTTGAACCTTAACGCCAGCAGCGTCTGATCGCAAATGTGCATTTAGAAGAAGGTAAATGTTATGTAGAATTTTGTATCCAAAATAAATATTCATAGGTAGATTTCAGCAACCTTGGTTTTTCTTTACAATATCGACATAGCATAGGTATCAATTTAAATTCATACGATTCGGGCATGACCTTGCTGACAACGGGTCGATATTGTTAAAAAAGTTTACAAAAAATGCTATAGGTATAACTCAGGATCCTACGCTATTTTTTGTGGTTCAATTGCGTAGAAATAAATCGCCTTCAGCAATAAAAAAATATTTAAACTTAAACACTATCTTATGATGAACTCTTCCAACTGTAAGGCTCGCCACGCCGAATAATTCCCTCTGACCCTTTCCTTGTATGTACAAATATACAATGTATGTAATTTACTTTTAAACGAAAGTATAGGAAGCTTATTGGGGATGCGAGATTGGTAGAGGCTAGACTGCAGAGCCTAGAACACCGTAGAAAGGTAGCCTGTTTATCGGTATTCTACAGGATACATTTCGGGGAGTGTGCGATGGGATTACATAATCTTATCCCCCCATCTCCGTTCTGCCACCGTGGGACTAGACGCGGACTTGCGTTTCACCCTTACGTCGTTACTTTACCACTGGTTCGCACTAAACGCTACGCATCCAGCTTTATCATGCGAACGGCTAAGGAGTGGAATTCACTTCCTGCAAATCTATTCCCAGTCCACTATAACTTGGACCTTTTTAAATCGAGAGTGAATAGACATCTTTTAAGTAAGCATGTTCCATCCTAGACTACATCGGCACTTACCATCAGGTCAGATTGTGGTCAAATGCTTACCTTTTCGTAATAAAAAAAAAGTACTAAAAAACTGTTAGGTAAAAATCTTACTGATCGAATATTTTTTTAAATTATTGTGAGTATTGTCTTTTAACAAGCCGTATATATCAATTCGATTGCAATCCGCCACTCTCTTAACTTGGTTTACTTCAGTGAGTTTGAATCCATAATTTAGAGAGAGCGTCGGCATCTTTAAGTGCGTAGTCAACTTCATGGCTGCTCCTTGACGCAACGCTGGCGCAAATTTTCCATGGTGCTGACGCTCAAAAGACGCTAGTTGGGGTGGCCCTGTGCGTGAAAATTTTAAATCTGTTCTTACTTGGGTTGCAGATCCATGCTGTTCTCGTAGAAGGCCTTGAGTTCGTGCGGCGTGGTCGCCTGGAAGGGCGCCTTGCCCGTGAGGCACTGGTACACGATGGTGCCCAGGCTCCACAGGTCTGCTTTAGCGTCGTATTTCAGCGACATGATTACTTCTGGCGCCTGTGGAATATGCTTCTACATTATTATCGCGCTCTGAAGGTCGGTTGCACCAAACCGCCAGTCATCGCTTAATTTTATCGTATGACTATTTGCATAGTTCTCTGCTGAGTGATGTTAATCAGTCTGTCAAATGTGGTTGGCGCAACTAGGCCTTAGCTCAGGTACTTTTCCTGACTGCTTTGAGTGATATGTGTACTTCCCACTGGCCTCCAAATGCCTCCTATTATTATAAAAACAAATGACTGGGCATTATTTCCCACGCTAGCCCAATGCGTATTGGACTTAACACGCACTACTGGATTTTATTCGTAAATGTATTACGCAAGTTTTCTCACGATGTCTACCTTCATCGCAGAGTTACTGGTAAACCCCAAAATGATATTTAAAATACACGCCGAGGTAGGTAGTAAAATCATTTGAATTACCATGTACATCGGTGACCCGCAGAGCGTGACCGCCATGTTGCCTTCCTCTAAGAACCTCGCGAACCCGAAGTCGGCTGTAAAAAACTTACATTTGTGAACGGAGATTGTATTGAGATAAAACTCCAACCTACAATAAGTTACCTAAGGCCAATTCTAGAATTAGTTGACGATGAAAGTCAAGCACTGAAAGAGATTGGCAATTATAAAAAACATGTGACTGCTGACGATACTGATTATGCTACGTTCAAGTAGATAATTAGATAACATATCTCAAGTATCGTGAAGATCGCGTTTAATTATATGAACTGAATGGTAATATTGATAAACTTGGTAAAATAGTTTTAAAAGGTTTGTGGATCGTTTGCAGACAAAGTTGTTTCGCATGAAATGCAGAACGAATTATGTTTATTTTATCATAAATATGATTGCACTATGATAGCAAACAAGCGTACGACTCTCCTGATGGTTGACGAGAATTATAGCTAATAGTACCTTGCAAGTGCAGAGCCGGCAATACGCATATGATACCTCTTATCTTATGCGTATTGCCGGCTCTGTTTTCACAGCAGCTGAAGTCTATTTTTTATTGAATGTTTTATTTATTTATTTACTAAGTGTTTAAATTCTTGTCACAGATTTTAATTATAAATGTATGCTTAACTAACTAAACACAGACTAATAAAAAAGGAATAAGAATTATAATAACAAATTATTACATTAGGTACGCTTAAAATGCGATGCATTTACATAAGTTACGAAACACATATGACGAGATAACTGTTCACGTATTCTTTACTTAGTTTTAATAGTTAGGTTTTTGTTAGCAGTGCAGTGCTTTTAGTTTTTTGATAACTGGGCTGCGACACACAAAATTGAAGTAAATTTAGACAGTGGTAGACTACTTCGTATGAAAAGATTTCTTATTATTATGTTGGAATCTTCATAACTTCTAATATTTGAAGAGTTTTAAGTATTAACAATTGAACATATTTCACTTAATTCGTTTGTTAAGCTGATTACGTATTAAATAATTCTTAACAGGTGTCAACTCATTAATAATTAAAGGTGTCATTGTCACTGAATGGAGTAATTTATTGCATACAATTATGACGCAGTTTAAATCGGACCGTCCCTAAAATTGATAAGCTTAGACTGTGCTGTGAATTTAAATAATATTGATAGCTTAGCTAAGAATAGCTCAAGTAAAAATATGTCTATAATTGTTCACATCCTCGTATTGTTGGGGCGATAATATGTTGTGGCTTCAGGTAGCGGTGCAGGAGGAGCTCGGCTTAGATAGCGCATGGATGTGAGGAGCTGCCGAAGCAACTGAGTTTACTAGGTGCCCTGGAAACTTACCAATTTTAAGAGTAATTTCGGAGGGATGCGGTGTGCGGGGCGGCGCAACGTTGTGTGTGAGAAGTATATTTTGAGGCTTGAGATCACGGTGCACGATGCCCTTGGCGTGGATGGCGCGCATGGCCTCGGCCAGCTGCCGCAGGAACAGCCGGATGGTGCCCTCGCTCAGCAGCCGGTTGGCCTGCAGGTAATCTGCCAGGTCGCCACCGTTGCAATACTGCAAAAAATACGTAGGTTAGATCTAGTTATGACATGCAAATAACTAAAATACTGTACAGTTACAATAGATTGCAGTGCATATACTGCGTATATCAAATGGTTAAGATTACCCATCCGATTCCGTCGCAACACGCATATTCTTTCCCTCTTGTATGCCACTCTGTTCCACCCCAATACTCCGTGTTATCTTAAAGCCCGGTTTAAATTTCTTTCATCTCTTAGATGCTACTAAAATCTGCTAATTGTTCCCCCTCCTTCCTCTTCAAAATTCTACAACAACTCTTTCAGTTTCCATGCTGTCCGGCTGTGGAATAAACTACCCATTGATATTAGACGTGCTAAATCACTACCCATTTTTAAAAACCTATTAAAAGAACATTATTTGTCTATTTCATGAAGGTCCTATACTCGTATTCTTTTAAACTCGATGTCGTTGTTATGGCTTCCTTTGTCATTTATATATATATGTATATATTTTTTGTATATAGTAATAAATGTAGTATATCTTAACTTTATATGTGTAGTATATGTATTATTTATATTGGATTTTTACTACTTTTTTCTTTATTTTGCACCACCCGTTAACTTTGCTTCGTTCGCCATCTCACTATCTGAAGGTTGTCTGGAAGAGATCGCTGTTTAGCGATAAGTCCGCCTGTTGTTACCTACCAATGTGTATATTTTATCAATTTCTGTATCTGTTTTTTTATGTAGTGTGCAATAATGAATTAAATATTATTATTATTTCATTTTTTCTCTTACGTTAGGTTTTTTACAATATGTATATAAAAGTAAAATATAAAAACACTTAGAAAACAATACAAAAGATATAAACACATTATAAAAAACCTAACCTAGGGTGCCGCCAGCAGCGGGGCAAGGCCCAAGCTGCCGGTGGTTAGGGCCGCAGAGAGAGGAACCGGCGGACTATCCGCGCCGTGTCCAAGATCACCGCCTTCTGCATCTGACCCTTGATCCAACCACCTAGCGAGAGTCTCTCAAGGTGTTGGTCGAGACTCTTCGCTATGAGACCGTTCGCTGAAATATTATTAGTATTATTATATCTAAGGTTCTTATCTTCTCTTGTATCTTTGGCTTGTATTGAAATACAACCTTGAGATTTTTACACTGTTTAGAGTGTTTAGTGATCTAAACTATAAAATAAACACACAATATATGTCTTTAATATCTTTAAACGTATTTCTATTAAGCATACGCCGTTGCAAATAAGGAGTCGTCTTGAATGGTTTTAGTTGAAATTATCAAAGGTGTTTTTTTCGGCTAAGCTTTAATAGGTTAGTCAAAAGACATTGTTTCTTTTAATGCTTATATAACGACCCTACGGGCAAACTATTAGATTTCATCGCACGACAATTTCCTTAGTGTCAAAAATACTGCTTGGGCACAGGTACCCTTAACTTTCATTTCACGATGAAAACGCATTGTTGGTTGGTAATATCCTTAACAATGACGCTTAATCCCACAATAACGATACTTACTGTTTTTTTAACATACGAGACTCAACCACTTTGACTAATTTTTATGTTCAAACATAAAAATTAGTCAAAAAAATATCTTTGTTTTGCGTTATATTAGAATTTTGATTTTTTCACAGCTTCAAGAGGCTATATGGTTTTTAGGTAAGTAATTTTAACTCGATACCTCCACGCGTTCCAGAGATAAAGGGTCTTGACAGTACCTCTAGTGTAACTTCCATTCGATAGCGTAACGTAACTTTCGCGTTTATTCGCGGATTTTGAACAGCGCGCCAAGCGGGACGTTTTGGAAAGTCAAAAATCTCATACAAAATGACACTTAACGCAAACGCGTACGTCACGTTTCGTTGTCGAAAATATTTACACTAGGGGTACAGATATACCGATTGACAACAAAGTGATCGTATAAGGGTTTCGTTGTTTCCTTTTGAGGTACCGAAGTACGTAACACTAAAAATCAACGTAGGTAGTCCTGATGTGTCGGGTAAGGCTAGCAATGAACATCTTTGATATACAATCCCATGGATCGCATTTCTGCCCGTTTCGGTTGAATTGAAATATAAAACTGTTCAAATCACGAGCTGTGCATAACTTATGACTTACAATCAGTTCTTGATGTAATAAAATGTGGTCAACTTTATGATCCATTACAACGATGCGACTAGAATAATAATACCTACTTAATTTACAAATAACTCAAAAGTCATTACGCGTAAACTTGCCAACTAAATAAGCAAAGTGTGATCATTCTATGCGTGGCATTCAGACATTGTACATTATTTACATGTGTGTTCGACACAGTGTCTTCAAAAAGTGGTGTGAAGATAAATGTTTCTGATAATTGTGACCAATTTTTGATTCAGAATCGCTATCAGTTCCGCTGCAAAATTCGCTTTGTTATACTTCTCGTAATTTCTTGCGTGTAGGTGATAAACATACATAAATAGAACGGCGTAAACTACATCGGGCCGGTGTGCGCGTGAGAAGAAAATCAGGATAAGGAAAGTAGTCGCTATTCAGGAGCCTGTAACTGACGTTTTGCGGCGGTACCTGCGTATCAAGAGTCAGTCGTTTATGCGAAGGGCGTGACCGACTTAATACGACAAAACGTGATCGCGTTATTGAAAATTTATAGTCTTAGTTTTTGGTGTTTACGCAGGCGCGACGTTATCACACTTGATTCGCGATAAGCTCCGCGATGGCAGTGGTGCTCTTATCACAGTGATAACAGTTATAAGTGTCAGTGAGTTATGCGCTGTTCCCGGAGGTACAGTACTGGTGGTGAAAAAAATCAAAATTCAGCGACGGCTCGAAGTGATTGTTCCAAGTGACCATGAAACCGAAATGTATTCACCTTTTGATCGTTGTTCTTGTTTCGTAAGTACTCTACTGTTTCGTCTTACGTTTGTCGATCCTATAGTTATTATTGTAATAATGTGTTAAGCAAGATACTTAATTAAAATAGGTAGGTATTAATTTTGTTTATCAAAAAACACAATTTGCCCACTGTAAAGAGAAGGCGATTTCGTTGATCAAAAACGAAGCATAGATTACATTAAATGAGAAAAACTAATAGTTAAAGTATTTATTTTATTTAGTTAAGAATACAAATGTGAGCAATCATACAGGATAAAGGTATCAAAGAAAATATTCTACAATTTGATATTGATTTATTTTCTTGATCTTTAATGGAACAAATACGAAATGTTTCTACCTATGATTGTACGATTGTATTTTCTCTTGTACAATAAAGATTAAGTATAAATGCAGTACCTTATTATATTAGAGTATCTGCGAACCAAATTGATGACCGGGGCCGTAAAACTTAATAGGCTGCATAATGCCATAATATAGGTATGTAAACGTCAGAGTTATCTTATCCCTTACACGTAGTTATCAATTGATTATTAAGCGATGAAGGTATATTGATTTGAGGTATGAAGTTCCTTATTGCTTCGAAAACTAGGTTACAAGTAAATGGAAATACTTCAGGCAAAATAGGTTTAGTGTTTCGCGTCGCATTTATTAATTTATTTTCTTTATGATAGAGGAGGCAAACGAGCAGACGGATTACCTGATGGTAAGCGATTACTGCCGCCCATGGACACCTGCAACACCAGAGGGGTTGTTAGTGCGTTGCCTTAAAGATGGGAGTACGCTCTTTTCTAGAAGGTCGCATCGGTCCGGAAATACCGCAGACGACAGTTCATTCCACAGTTTAGCTGTGCGAGGCAGAAAGTTCCTATCTATATGTACTTAACGGTCTAACGCGAGATAGGCCACAACCACCCTGATAAAAAAAGTCAATCTAATGCAGGATTCAGCTGTTGCAGGGTGTTTTACCATGAAACACAAGGTAATTTATAGTAGTTTATCTTTATAGTAATTTATAATATATATCTTCGAGATCAGTGTTCCAGTTAAGCCCTTGTAGTTATCGCGATGTTTATCTGTCATAACAGTTTCACCGGAGCTGAATGCGATAAAAGTACATTTAACGGTCACATGTTAACCGACATTTCCTTACATTTCAGGTTCGGCGCTGTGGTGGCTCAAAATGAAGATGAATTACCAAATCCTTTAGAGAATGATAACCAGTTCCCGCCAGAGAATCACGTTGAGGGGGACGAGGTCGTGGAGGGCAGCGGTGATGGTACTATCGAGACTACCACAGACAGCAGCCCTGTCCTTGAAGCCATACAACCTACAAATCAGTTAGTCGAGGAAGCAAGCATAACCCCGGACATCGAAATACCTTGCCCGAAACGCTGTTCGTGCATGACAGAAGGAGACGCATTCATAGTGGATTGTGCTGGATTTGATTTAACAGAATTTCCTTCCCCTATAGACGAAAACACTACCGTGTTAAAACTACGCAACAATAAATTAACTGAAATCCCTCAAAGTATCTCCTCATTGAAGAATTTAAAAGTACTTGATGCAGATAACAACTCTATCATGGAACTTAAATCTGGAGTGAGTATTACCTAAGAAAGTATTAAAATTGAACTTGAATTTGTGATAGTTAAATATTACAATTAACTCGATTTTCATCTGTTTTCAGTCAATAAGCGAGCTCCCTAATTTAACAGTTCTGAAACTAGCAAACAATCGTTTGATAGAATATCCGAGCGACCTAAGGAACAGTTTGCTACTCAACAAATTAGAGGAGTTAGATTTGGGTGGCAACGACATGAGAACGGTAATATTTTATTTTTTAAATCCTTTAAGGAGAGCGGTGTGGTTGAGGCAATGTTTAATTTATTTGCATATTTTATTACAAAATTAATAAGTAAATGTGCATCATGTGGATGCACTTACTTACTCTAGACGTCTAGGGTATTTTATTATATTGCTTTCGGGGCGTCTAGTTTCAAGTACCTAGCAGACCTAGCTGCATTCATTTAAGTATTTGTTCCACCTATAATCGGTTTTACTCCCCCATCAAGAATATCGCACTTTTAAATAGTATAGTATAACTATGTCGGTAATAGTCTGTCAAATAACTATGTCGGTAGAAAATGGCGCGAAATTCAAATTTTCTGTGGGACGATAAACCTTCGCGCCAACATATTTAAAATTTGCCAGACCTAATTATGCTTTACCAAACTTTATAAAGCAGTACCCCTAGTGTAAATAAATTCGATTTCCAAACGTGACGTACGCGTTTGCGTTTAGTCTCATTTTGTATTGAATTTCGAAAGAGCGCGCCAAGCGGGACGTTTTGGAAACTCAAAATCCTATACAAAATGACACTTAACGCAAACGCGTTCGTCACGTTATGATGTCGATCACAGTTACACTAGGGGTACTGATCAATTTTTCAGACGATGGTGAAGGAAAAACATTATAAACGAAAAACATGAAATACAGATTATACTTAAGTACCTAACTTCAATCATATGTTAAAAGTCAAAGATATAATTATTGTGCCCCTGTTACTCGTATGGCACTTATGCTTAGGTCATACTGAAAGTTCATATAATCTTAAAAACTGTAGTAGATATGTAACATTTTATTTTATAATCCCTTAACTCTTTCTGACAATGCGTATAAATTTTATTTACGATAGGACTGAAAATTCACAGCCATTTTTCCTCAGGCACTTTTTGTATGAATATTTGGGTCCTCCGTGATTCTGTATGGGGTTTGTGGGGTATCTATTAAGATTCATGATTGTCTGACTCTGTTGAAAAGCGTTTTTTTTTTATTATTATTACTCAGCACACAGTTGAGATTTTAGTTTAGAGAGTTTAGTTATAATTTTATCTAATTTATAAAATCGACCACAAATAGTCACACGAGAACTAAGCTTCATTATAAGATTATATTCGAAGCCTGGTATAAACTTTTTGTCGATTGAGGGACATTGAAAGTGTTATAAAATTCTAGCACGCAAAATTTCTCGACTTAAAATTTTGAAAACTCTTTAAAAAAAACAGCTTTATAACGGACAAATACTAAACTAATACTCAGATAGGTATACAGAAATGATATAACATAGCTTCATTCGCAACGCATTATGGGCGGGTCAACTTATTCCAGAGTATCCAAATTATTTTTTTAAATACTTATAAAGATATCTTCCTTTTTTTTCAGGTGCTTGACGCAGACACGTTTTCCAACTTCGAATTGCTTCGTACATTGACCCTTGCCACCAGTACTGTAGAACTGAAGGAAGATATTTGCAACAAGTTAAAAATCTCTTTAGTAACGATATGCACCGGTTCATGCGGAGCGGACATGTACGAATGTGACACAGATAAACCTATAAATAACGAGGACGAATTGCTTTTGGAATCGGAAGCTAAATTACCTGGAACTCTGATAGATCCCGAAATACCTAAGGAAACCCATGACACTGATGTCGATTTAGGTACTGAGGAAACTCCAACGGAAGTGCAGTCATCCACCGATAAAGAAAATAGTGAAAGCGGATCGCCTGTTAACAACTTTTCCTTGCGTGTAGCTGCAGACAATATACCGTCAGAAGGCGAAATTGTTTCTTCAGATAAACCCGTAGGCGAGACTCATCAAGATTCTACTGCGGCTGACGCCAACGTAAAAGTTGGAGCAACCACATCTGACACTAAAACTGGGGGAGTTGACAAAAGCGTCATCGGCATTATCGTAGCTGCCATGGTGGTAGTAGTAGCAGGAGTAACCATTAAGAAGAACTGGAGTTCAATCAAGAAAAGGTTTAGCTCGTCTCCGAGGCCAGCAAACGAAAGAGTCGCAAATGGAAATGGAACGGCGCCCGAAGAAGTCCCACTGCAGGACAACAAGTCGCCTGTCTGAGTCTATTTATATGGACACAGGCATTTCCATTGTACCTTTACTTTAAAGCCTTTCTTAAATTTGTGTCGAAACGAATGGCATTTGACATAAACTTTCGGTTTTGTGACGACGGCTCATCGGCTAGTAAAGGTATATTTAATAAAAATGCCCATTGCATATTTGTACTGTTTTGTTATTTGATATGAACGGTTTCGATCTGAATGTTGTAGAACATTATTTATTCAAGAAATGTTAATAAGAGCGCAAATAGATTAAGTGTTGTTAGGGATACGTTTTTTATGTACATAAAGATATTATTGTTTCATTGTATTTCTATGTATTATGTTATGACAAAATGTGTTTTATAATATATGTATGCAGTTTTTACAACCTATACTTTGCAGTTTTGTTTCATTTGTACTAAATATACCCAATAAACTGACTCGACATTATAATTGCATCCTGATAATGTTTGGACAAATTGGTAGAGCTAAAAGAGAAAAAATACTCATAAAAACTACAATAAAATAATCAACTTCATCTTAACGAAATAAAGATCCCTAACCACACACTACAAGTAATAGCTGATAGCGTAGGGCAGTGGACACTATCATAAACGTAAATTCCCATAAAACTAGATGTATTATTATCATGTAATATAGTCACAAAAATTATATCTCTTATGACTCAACTATTCACACTGTAAAGTAAACATGTTTCCCATATACTGCGGTTAATGCGCATTTGTTGTTGCTTTACTACGAAACGAATAGGTATATCAACAAAATAAACAAACATGTTATTCCAAAATTGTATACTTATGCTACATTCGCGTATCTTTTGAATGAAAACTGTCACTGTACTAAAGCGAAACAAAGTCATGGATGTCAGAGTATAAGTTGTACCGGTGTCCGCTACGGGCCTACGGGCGGATATGCACCTCAGCGCTCACCTGACCTACAAGCACTAACCCACGAGTTGCCGTTACCCGGTTCTGCGCGATAACCTCCATTTCACAACAAACGTTACAGGCGATTCCCATTGTCAGTGTTTCTTTCTTATCTCATGAGTCTTTTCATTTTACGTTGAATATAAACGGCGGGTCGTTGACCCCAGCAGAGGGAGACCCGTGTACTAAAAACTGCGCAATTTCAATGCACATCACTGCATACAGTATAGTTCAGTGTACCTACGCGTCCGCCGCCTTTTGATCAACGACACGGTGCTCAAGTGCACTGCTCTCGTTTCGTACATACAATGTACGTGCCGCTTTTGGAACGCTACGCTACATAAAGATAGATATATGACCACGCTGGCCAGTTACATTTGGGACACACACAGAAAAAAAATAGTTCTCCAGCCAAGTAAATACTCTTGTGTCAAGACATTTTGTGTTTCCTATATAAGGAAACAATAAAATTCTTGCGTCAAGATATAAAATATTTCAGTTTATTATTTAAGCTAAAAAATTAAATTCTCTATCCGAGCTATAAAAAGTTTCTTTTAAAAAGCTCATTATTCTCACCAAGAGCGTTTACGTTTTGTTTTAAGTATTGTATTTTTTAAATTGAACTTAACTGTCTTAGTGCAATACTTAAAGAAATTGTGCCAAGAAACTTTGTTTCTTGGGGTTAGATACTCATAATTGAATTGAGAATTATATTTTCTCCATAAAAACAAGAAAAAGCATTGGTTCAAGAGTACGTTACTCAATGTGAAATATGATATTATTTATATCTAGAGCTGAAATCTCTTAGCGCCAAGTTTAGTATGTCTTGAATAAAGAATTAATTTTCTTAAACGAACATGATTTTCGTCATTCGTTGAAATCTTTGTAGTAATCCTCTTCATCTTCTTCTTCTTCCTCGCGTTGTCCCGGCATTTTGCCACGGCTCATGGGAGCCTGGGGTCCGCTTGGAAACTAATCCCAAGAATTGGCGTAGGCACTAGTTTTTGCGAAAGCGACTGTCATCTGACCTTTCAACCCAGAGGGTTAAACTAGAGGCATTATTGGGATTAGCCCGGTTACCTCACGATGTTTTTCTTCACCGAAAAACGACTGGTGAATATCAAATGTTCGTACATAAGTTCCGAAAAACTCATTGGTACGAGCCGGGGTTTGAACCCGCGACCTCCGGATTGCAAGTCATACGCTGGCCACCAGCGCTTTTGTGCTCTTCATCAAATTTATTGATACTATTTTATGTAAAAGTCTCAAACCAAAGTTTTGGTGCTTTTTCTTTCAAATAGCTTTGGCTCTTGACTGTATATTGACAACATCAAACCAAGAATTAATCGCTCTTGCGTAAAAACTTAAGTCTCAAAGCAACATTTTAGTGCTTCTTCTTTGAAATAGCTTTGGCTCTTGACTGTAGGTTGAAAACATCAAACCAAGAATTTATCGCTCTTGTCTAAAAACTTTAAAGTCTCAAAGGAAAATTTTGGTGCTTCTTCTTTGAAATAGCTTTGGCTCTTGACTGTAGGTTGAAAACATCAAACCAAGAATTAATGGCTCTTGTATAAAAACTTAAAAGTCTTAAACCAAAGTTTTGGTGCTTCTTTTTTCAAATAGCTTTAGCTCTTGACTGTATATTGAAAACATCAAACCAAGAATTAATCGCTCTTGTCTAAAAACTTAAAAGTCTCAAAGGAAAATGTTGGTGCTTCTTCTTTGGAATTTGGTAATATTTTTGGTTTGAGGAAGAGTTACTCAAGATAAAACCGTTTTTTAAGAGCGTGCTATATCTCTTGCTAAGACGTTTTTTTCTTGCGGCGAATAATTAATATCTGAACTCAAATCACTACCATTCGCTTTAAAAATGTGTAAAGATAAAACTAAATCATTTTTATTCTCCTTTAAAAAAATATGTTGTTTTTAACTCAAGACATATTTATTGGACTAAGCAATTTATGATTTTATTTAAACAACCGTGCGCAAGATAGTTTTGCGTTTTGAATTAAGATATCTTTTTTATCTGTGCAGGGTTGCGAATATTCGGTACCAATCTTGATCTTATTGGTGAGATACGCTGTCTTATACTTACAGCGGATCAAAACTATTTCGAAATACGATGAAATAATCTTAATTATGTGTCATTTATATGCACAATAAATACGTTTGTACCATATATAGAAAATAAATATTACATTCCGATCGATATCGATACCTCAACAGAATTGCAGAGGCAGAATGTGCTGACTTAATAAATAATAATGTGAACTAGTCGATACTGTTATTAATACTGGGGCAGATAGCGTCAAGTTGTCTAACAGCAAGTTTTTATAGGCAGTAAACAAAGAGAATACAGTAATCGAGTTGCAACTTGAATTCAATTAGTTTCTTAGACGATGTGATTCATTCCTTTCCAGTCGAGTCGATGTGTTCCGGGTAGCATTTAGCGCTTCCATGTTTGTTAAGCTAGGATTTGATATATAGATATTTTAACAAGTTATCAGGACACTTACAAGTTAGACAAGATATCAGGTACAAACACAAGGCTAACAAAAACGTTTAGATTATAGTATCGCTGCATTTTTCCACATAATGTTCATAGAGAAAACAAAGTAAATCGACAAGTTCATGCACGAGCTAGTAATTTGAAATGATGAGATCATTGGCTGGATTAGATGGGTAGAAAGCCGCGGTTTCCGGTGGGTATGTACCTGCATCACTTTCAACCAGTCGTGCTATCAAGCCGCCTGGTGTAGAGAAACTTTATGCAATCTTGCAACCATTTGTCTACCGGGCAGTGCAATATCATGGGACCTATCCCATGGAACAAAAAGGCGTACACATACACAGACTTAACACAAGTAAGTATCAACTATTTTATACAACTAAATAGTAAGTATGGTGACGTGGGTACTTTAATTACACTTACAGTACGTAGATGTGAAATGTGGTCGTAGGTTCAAACTATTCTAGCTCAAATTATTGTATATCAAAAATACGCACTGATCTTACAATTTAATAGTATTACTATGTTTCAAGTCTCAGTCTCAGCATGCAAAATAGCTACAACCTGACATGCAATATGCATAACTAATTAGGTTTATGATATCAAGTATACCTACTGACTACTAAAGTATTACGAGTAGAGATACTCAACGCACTTCATTAAAAGAAAAGTGAGATTAAATATTCTGATAACCGACACGCTACTGTTTCATGCATAAGTAGGTACTGCACCGTTTTCAATTCACATAATCATGGAATGAAGTGATGGAGTGGAAATTTGAATGTTTTGTTTTGTGTCTAGGCGAAAAGCCGCCTCATTGCCCCCCTTGCAACTTTAGCATATCGTTAAGTGACAACACTACTTAAATCATAAAAATCACTAAAATTGAAAAGATGAGTTTGATAGGGACATGGGCGTAGGATAAAATAGCGGAATACATAGTCAGATTCTATTTTGAACAAAACTACTTGAATATAATGGCATGTAGAGATAAAGAATTTAGAAACATCCTCAACTGTACATTTGAAAAATCCCTTCTTAGACTCACAGGCGTATTCTGATTTTAATAACAAGTTAGATTTTAGAAGTTTTTGGTTGAAGAAATATCACTTTTGACACTGACAGATCAGATCTATAACTAATCCAGATCTAATTCATAACCTTTTATTAAAATTAGAATACGCCTGTGAGTCTAAGAAAGGATTTTTCCTACTTTTATATTCAAATGGCTGCAACACTACATCGGAGCAGATGCCATAATATATATGTATGTATATGAACCTGATGCGACCCCAAGGCCCAGCCACGTGCGAGATGTACCGCTCGACTCGACAGCGCGCTTTATATTAATACGACCACGAGGTCACTACCTGACTGCTGTGTGTTATGGTGTGGTGATGGTGCCGGACGACACACCGCCCGAATAATTTCATTACTAATATATTCATTTGTTTGCTAACATGTGGGTGTTGGAAATGTAGTATATATACCATATCAGTATCACACACGAATATTGGAGTGACTCTGGGAAGGAAGACAGGTTGGGTGGTAATAATTTCCATACCCCTTTTCATTGCATGTATTGTATCCAAGTTTGCTTACGGGCCAAATCAGTTACTTTTCATAGAACATCAATATAATGAAGCAAACTCAAAAGAACATTGGCAAATGAATCTAACTAGTACAGGTTGCCATAACGCAAGTTTTACTCCTGTGGGTATCACCGGGACGCTAATCTTTAAACGGGGACGTATGGCAACTCTTGCTAAATTTTGAACATTGACGGGGGAATTTGCTTAATAACGGGGACACCGGGACACCAAGCTTCAAACGGGGACATGTCCCGGTGACGAGGACGTATAGTAACTAGAACGAAGATGACAACCCGGTAATGTCCACTTTTTCTAACTCGATTTGTTTAATATGAGTTGGGTGTTTTCGCGTACTGATAATTTACATTTAAATAGCCGAAATATTTTCTTGTATTGATATCAATTTGTATTTGTGATTACTTTGAATTATATATTTTTTATGAATAAGATTAAGATTACCTAGCTCGCGACTGGACTACGACTTTAAAGGTCAGTCTAGACGGGATGATCAAATCTACCGGTTTGATCAGAAAATAAATTGGCATCAATCACGAATTTTAGATTTATTCGCTCTAAATTTAAAAACTGCCTCCTAATGTGAAGAATAGCGTCACAAGCAGGTCACAAACTTGGACTAATAATACTGCGGACGGAGTATCGGTAAAACACAACTAGGATTCCATCATCCACCAATTTCCTAGTATTTACGCGTGACACACAGATATTGACATTTATCTCTATGCCCTCATCCACCAATTTGCCGTCAGTCGGATCGACATGTCATTTGAGTAAATGGTGGAAGAAAAATATAAAATATGCCGACATGAGAGGTCAAGTGTTATAAGAATTATATAGATCAGACGAAAAAAAAGAGATGGGATAACGTTTCATAGGTAAGTTTATCAATTATCATGTTATCGTACGTAAAATCAAGATATTTCAATTTCAATATCTGCGGAACAGGAGTATGACCAGTAGGTTGAATAGAGTAATTTCCCGAAAGTAGGGTAATTGATGCCCTTCTTATTAAATCGTTATGTACTCTGTATAAGAGATTATTTAGGTAAATGGATAAATTATTGCTTGCGAATTTCAAAATAAGTCGGTATGGTAATTTCCCGAAAATAATGAGTTTATAGACACTTTTATGACTAATATTTGATAGTAAACATTTGTTTGTTATGTATATTATATTTTTGTTCAAAATCAGATGTCTCTAATGTCTTTTAACAATTGATTTCATCTAATATTAAATATTATGATTTTATAGTGTTTGCACGCGGTGCATGTAATTTGAGTCCGTAGATATGGTGCGCATGTGTTAAGACTTATAAAAGCATATACCTACGTAGATATTTGTAATTTAGTCTATATTTGTTTAAAAAGTATTTCAGGATTATTTATAAATTTATAAATAATCGATATTTATCAATTTTCGATCATAATTTATCATAATTTCCGATCTGGAACATATTTTTTTGTTTAAAACTTATGATTTAAAGATATGTTTCAAGTTAAATATATAAATTAAAAAAAACGAACTGATATCATTCCGATGCTAAATATTATTATTTTAAATAATGTTTGCACAAAGTAATTATGCAATATTACGCATTTTCAAGACCTCAGAAGATCAGGTACATATTTATTGTCAAACATAAAACAATGCATTTTTTTTATTTTAAACATAATTATTACATCAGGGAGAATATGTTTTACATGGTATCACTCGTCTACGCGCACACTTTCAAACCATCCGCCATTCCAGTGTCACAGTTTGTCATAAGTCAAATTACCTCTGATAATATCTTTACGTACTCTATGGTCACAAATTGGTATTTCTGCGTCCTCACCTCCATTTTATCGGTCAAAATATGCGAACAAAATTGGCGTTTGCGTCCCCAAGGCAAATCAGGCAAATTAATCAGATGGGCGAAATGTTGTTCCCGTCTGGACTGGCCTTTAGATTCTTTTTTTAGAAGGACAAAACTGTAGCTGTAAAAACTAGGTCGTTACCAATGTAAGTATAAAATTGTCCTCTGAAATTTAGTTATAAATATTTTTGGAGACAATCTTACACAAATCGACCTAGCCCCAAACTAGGCGACGATATACATACTGTCTACGCATAGTGCCATTACGTATATAGATAAATACATACTTATATACATAGAAAACACCCATGACTCAGGAATAAATATCTGTGTTCATCACAAAAATAAATGCCCTTAGCGGAATTCGAACCCGGGACCATCGACTTCATAAGCAGGGTCACTACCCAATCTAGGTCAGACTACTCCCACTAGGGCAGTTAATATACCTTAAAGTGTAGTACGTTCCGTTGATCAGAGGGACATAATGTCAAAGTTGAGCGCAGTAATTGGCTGGCACACGTGCTAGCAACCAAACCGTGAGACTGTATGAGACAGTCGCGCTCGGGCTTGCATCATCCGACCACGCCTCATCGTTGACTGACTATCGAAGAGCTTTGTCATCAACTTTTGCGGTTTAAATGTAAACATAAATAGAAACGCGTGGGCTTGAGTCCAAGATACTTTGTTTAATAACTTTTGAACAAATCTTCCATGAACATTTGGATGTAGAGCGTAAAAACTGTGTTGTGTAGGTTCTGATGTTTGTCTTAATTAAAAACAATTTAGACGAGATCTGACGAGCTATACAGGGTCATGAGGAACCTGACAGCATTAACAAAAAAGTCATGATCGACAGAAGCCATGACGACTGTCCGCGTTACTCGCCCGAAAGCAACTCGTGCCAATGAACTTTGTTGGCTTTGTGCTCCGTACCTATTGCGACTTGCGACTTGCGAGGCACCGGCCTGGCCACGGAATACATTTGGCTATGCCTCTTCTCTCTCGCGGTACAAAAACTAAACATTCTCATTATTATTACGTACTTCTTAAAACGTCATTAGCACCAGTCGCACAATTTGGCTTCATGTGCTTGCCCTTGACGAGAGCTATTAATATAATTCGTTGTTGTGCTACCTCGTCAGACCTGAGCAAATGGTAAATAAAAATAATTTAATTCGCCCACGACGGGTAAAGTAAAGCCAAATATAACTGAGATTTGTGTGTGTCTCGCACGGAAAGCTGTATGAAGGAAGGCGTCTATATATTCAAGCATGAGAGATCTTTGATGTTCTTAAAAATTTTAATCATTGAATTTGACATAGCATAATTTTTTTTTTTATATACTTGGCTTGGAAGCGGTGGTAGCCGAGTGGATATGACGTCCGACTTTCAATCCGGAGGTCGTGGGTTCAAATCCCGGCTCGTACCAATGAGTTTTTCGGAACTTATGTACGAAATGTTATTTGATATTTACCACTAGCTTTTCGGTGAAGGAAAACATCGTGAGGAAACCTGCACACATCTGCGAGGAAATTCAAAGGTGTATGTGAAGTCCCCAATCCGTATTGGGCTAGCGTGGGGACTAAAGCCCGAGCCCTCTTACACATGAGAGGAGGCCTGTGCCCAGCAGTGGGACGTATACCTATAGGCTGAATTATTATTATATACTTGGAGAGTAACATTGAAAACAAATAGGTCAGAAGATAAGGACTGATTATCAGGAAGCAGTTGTTTCGTAGATATTGGAAAGCAAATAAACAAAATGACTTGTTTTTGTTTTGAAAGCACGTAAGAGATTGACGCAAAACTTTAATTTAGTCGCCGCCTGTAGGTGTCGTTGCGCAATTACCTAGCATAAACATTATATTATTACTTAGTAGTTGCGCATGCAGATATTATTATTATTATTATAGCCACGTGGAGTCGCGGCGCGCGGTGCGCACCAGACACCGCGACGCGACCTATTTGCTCCACCGATGTAGGATTCGTACATAATATAGAGTCAAGTTATTTAATACTCGTAATATAACCCAGGGACCACCAGTTTTAAAACAAAATGACCATCGCGGTCCGTTTTTATCGAGTTTAATAAGCGAATTCATACTCCTTGTTGCATTGCATCTCTCTCTCGCACGTTACTTCGCTCGTCCGTTGTCGAATTGACGAGCAAAGGCAAAGCGCGGGATGCATTAAATGACGTACTCAGTAATACAAGTTACTGTTTACTTAAGGTCCGCTTAAAATAGGTGACCCCTGATATAACTTATCTTCAAGCATGTAGAATTTAGAAATGCACTTTTAACATTTAAATATCGAGGCTAGGCAGGTGCCGTGCCCCTGCCCTGATAGCTATCACTTGTTTTTGCAACATCTTTGTTTAAAAACAGGTTCAGGTACGCTATATAAATTTACTCGGGTTTCATAAAGAATAGACTAAGAAATGAAACGTTTCGCTCCTAGGACAATCAGCAGTCGTCGTCACCGAGGCCTAAGTTGTCAAGTGTCAATAGGAAAAGCCTCGGAAAAGCTGATAATGTAAATGTTTATGATCCAAGTGACCTAACATTAAATATTACCTATTGTTAGATTTCCAACTTCCAAGCAATATCTTACATGAAGCAGACTACAAAACAATGCAATAAGATAGAACTAAATTGGGACTAAGTAGTAAGTAGATTGGGAGGGACTATATGGGACTGACCAGTGACAAGATTGTCCAGCTAGTAACAAGATTCAAACAAACATTTTGCTATTTTGTATTTTGCAGCCATAATAATGATGACAAAAACTGTAGGTAAGTGCTAACTTGATAGGAGCCGAAAGTTTTGGAGTAATAAATGATAAAGAGGTTAATAGGCCACGTTGTATGACTAGATTCTCCACGATTTCAATACAATAATCATGTGATATCGTTATATGTATATGTCTACACTATGTAGTTCCGTCAATGAGATAAAGGCAGTCTGCTCTCTTATCGTTAGACAAAATTTTACCTTGATATAATTAGCACTATCCAATCCAAAATATCCACAATAATGCCTATAAAAGCGATGATTCAAATCAAAGAAATTAAAATAGTATGCAAACTATTTCAATATGCATTAGGTTAAATGAATAATTGTATAGATTTTGAAGTATACAACGCGCGAAATGGAGCCACGTTTAAGTTTATTGGTGCGGTCGTCGTCCCCTTGACCTATTAGGCAGGCATTAAACATTGTAACTGCGCAGTAGAAGCACTCACAGTTCGCATGGAAGCTTCCCGTCTGTCTGGTAGATATATTACATTTAGTAAGTAAATCTGCGATTAGCGATAAAGGAGTGTCCACGCGATGGGCCACCGCACCAGCGCACACGCACCGGCGGCGTGCGACCTTGCTGCGGATCCGCATACGCCACACGCGCTGCGAACACGCGGAAGACTATTATTACGTCGCGGTGATGATAAAATGAGAGCTCTGTGCTTAATATTATACAAATATGACCGCGACGTAATTTGCCAATTATGATCGTAGGTATAGTCTGTTTTTGTTCCAAAACTCAATAAAATTTAGTCGAATGTTTACAAATGTTGAATAGACGTTTTACATTTTTATGTTACATATACTTGTGATACTTGGTAGTTGGCAGTGTACCATTTGTAAGACTAGCTATGTAAATAATGATGGATTTGTTTATTTTGTTATAGTAACTTTTTGGTTGTTGGAATAGCGGCTCGCATAGAATTTTTGTATTGATATGAAGTACCTATCTCTAAACAGGGTCGTTTATGTTTTGTTCGCCACAACACTGCACCTCTGGAGTTGCACGTCCATAGGCTGCGGTGACTGCTTACCATCAGGCGGGACGTATGCTTGTTTGCCACCGTCGTGGTATTAAAAAAAACCTTGTTTTTCATAATAGTCAAAATCATAAATCTCATTTGCCCTAACGCAACTCATGCCAAACATTAGTCAGAGCGGCTTAAGGTAGCTGTGAATTTGTAGCCTTTGTAGGCTACTTCTTCTTAACCGTATCATAAGTAAAACAATAATGAATGGTCATAAGGAAATGCGGTGTCGTTACTGTTATCGAGGATGGATTAAGGGCAAGGCCATCAGGTCACGGACGCCTAATGCCTATGGATAGCCACAGTTTCTTGGTAATTGCACACTGGCGATATAAACAAAAAAATCTGACCATGCTTGTATTCAGAGCCATATGAAATTGTAAATTTATGTAATCGAGCGCCACCCATTTTCCAAGTGCATTATTAGGTTCAAAGCGTAAAGTTAATTAATTATTATTTAATTAGATAATAAACTGACATAGTTCATTTGGGAAACTGGGCCACTGTTTGTTAGTTAAATTCAAGTGTAAACAATAACAATAAATGATACACGATAATAGTGGCAGTTATTCACAACAGTCCTGATTTAACGGCCACTAGACAACAGCGTGCAGGGTCGAAGTATACAGAGATATAATTAAAGAGCATACTTAGTTTCTTACTATTATATTTACTGGTGCGTTATGCATGTTGGTGCAGCGCGCCTGGCCGCACTTAATCAATGTTCTACAGGGTTATGCAACAATCACCGATCCTCGCCTAAGTTTGTATCGCTGATTTATGGGTAGCACGGTAATTTAGTATCTGTACGTTTCTATTGTACGTCCGCATTGCACCTACACAGACATTGCAACACACTGATATTTAGACTAGGCTATTAAAGTACTATATATTACCTACTTAGGAAATCTGTAAAAATTAAAAAAATATGGTTCTGATCGTAAACGTTCTGAACCTTAGATACTCAGTTTACTTACAAAATCAATTTTGAGGAAGCCAAGTTTAGAAGTGAAACATATTAAACGTTTAATAATATTGCACAAGCGTTTGCTGATATTCTGAGATTGTAATGTTTGAATAAACCACGGTTCGACTTCGTCAGAACGGAAGTTATTTTTAAGATCCTGTTTACAGTCACTTTCCCAGGGTATAGTTTACAAACTATGGTAGTTCGTTGTAAACACTATCAACGGGACACCTGCACGGAAGTCACTACAAATCTTTACTTGAAGTAATCGATAACAAAGAGAACATACAGACTTATTAAAAACTAGGCCTGTTTTCCATATATCACTAATTCACTACAATTTATAGTTATAGGTTCACGGGTACGGTTTTTCGTTTTGATTAACGTTGTAAGTCCGAATACTGCTTTAATACCATTATCAGCAACAGCGAAATTATTGATTAAAGTTGTACGGTTTGCAGTCACTGCATTTAACGGTTGCTTTGGTCAATGCAGCTCCTATTTTCCTATTATATAAGATTTACGTCAATGTCTATATTAAAAATGTAGGTAATTAATTAGCGTTTAGATTGACGGTTTTTTTTAAAGAACAACAATTGATAAAACTTACATTACCGGACTATGACTTACCTCCATGACGACATACACGTAAGCGGGGCTGTCCATGCAATCGTGCATGGCCACGAGGTTTGTGTGATGCAGTGCTGTGAGCTCTCGTAGGATTTTGATCTCTTTCACGAGAATCTCTGAAGCCTTTTGAATTCCTTTCTTCGTTACCACTTTTACGGCCACGGATTGCGATGGGTTCTGAAACAAACATAATAAGTTTTTGGCTAAATCTCCATTTTTGTACAAACTTTTACCGCTGACCGTACTTTTCTTTCCATAGGCACCTAATACTCATCGAGACAATTCTAAAACCCCAAACACAATTCGGTTGCATTGTTTTTATCACACCATCCACCCTACACCAACTCCTGTCTCCATCATCAGATCAGCTCGGTGGTATCATAATATAGCATTGTCACCTGACTTACATATGTGGGTCCGGAAACCGAGAAGTGGGTCAAATTTAACTTGCATGTTTTGATTACATATGTACAATACAGACAGACACATAACACATACAACGGGACAGGTGAAACTAAATAAAAGCTTGTAAAATATCATCAATTTCTACTTGGTGAACCTGAACAAAACAAGTTTTGAATAGAAAACCTTATTCGTAAAGACTATGTAAAGTACCTAATCAAGTTTCCTTGGTGTTTCGCGGGTGAGTGAGAGTAGCTCTCTCTCTCGACCTCAGCATGTATTGTTTGCAAAAAAAAGTAGGTACGCTGAATATAAGGTGCAAAATTGAATGTTTCTGTTTGTTTTCCCTACACGAAAGAGGACAAAACTCATGTATCTGTCTAATACCCGTTGTCGCTGCATTGAGGGAAAACAGCTTTGCATAAAGGGTAAGATTAGAAGTTCGTAGGATACCTACACTCTATTGTAGCAATAGGCACGTTCTTTGTAAAGTGATAATACGAGTGCACCGAGCGTTGCATAAGGTCGTCTCAGGTGGGCGGCTAGCGTGTGCGGCCCAAGGTCTGCATCTTCGGCTCGTCATAAATGTGCATCTGATGGATGCACTTAGTAATCATAACATAATTAACTCCGCAACCAATCAGGTTTTAAATTGAAACAGGTGTAACTAAAAGCTGTTTGTCATCGGTCTAACTGATTGAATTCGCACAAGTTACGTATCTTGATGTCAGCAAAAATTATTTTAGACGCTAGATGCGAAGCAGCGACGTACAAATCCATGTCGCTGTCAAAACAGGCGTCCGAGACACAAAATTATACATCTGGCTAACTTTTGACGTCAAATTCGTTAAAATGGCAATGACTTTTTTGCGTAACTCTTGGGATTGGGCCCGAAAGTACGAGGGTAGATTGAAAACTTCGCGGCCGAATATTAAAAACAAAACAGAGGTTTTTTAATTTATTTTTATTTTTCTACATAGTCCCCGTCGAGTTGAATGCACTTGTTCCATCGGGATTCCAGAGCCATTACACCACTTTTGAAGAAGCTTTCCTCGAGATCTTCAAAATAGGCATCCACCTCAGCTTGGACCTCGGCGTTGCTTGAAAATTTCATACCACCCATATGTTTTTTTAGATTGGGGAACAGATGAAAGTCCGATGGTGCTAAATCGGGTGAATAGGGTGGGTGGGGCAATAATTCAAATTAAAGTCCAAAAAGTCTTGAGTATCGGCTTCATACAGGTCTAGACATTCACGTGAATTAGTACAGCGACCGATTTTTTGTTCCACTGAATGAAGCCTCGGGACCCATCTCGCCGACACCTTGGAAAAACCTAATTCGTTGACTATAATATTTTGAGTTCTTTCATAAGAGATGCCTACGATGTCAGCTATTTCCCGCACCTTTAATCGCCGGTCTTTCATTATCATTTCGCATATAATTGCCACATTGTCCGTGTTAGTCACCAATGTTGGCCTCCCGGGACGAGGGTCATCTGCGATACTATCTCGTCCACGCTTGAATTCAGCTGGCCATTTTTTCACCATCGTATATGATGGACAGGATTGCCCTAATGTACTTTGCATATCATAAATTTGCTTCGGTGTCAATCCTTTTTTATGCAGGTATTTAATCACAGCACGCTGCTCTAATTTCTCCATTTTCACGATATCTACCAACACGTAACTTTAAACATGCCGTAAAATTGCTTTTAAATATAGACGCCAATTGAAATTTCGCGGGAAGACAGTTGAATAATGACAGTTCAAAATGGCGGCAGAAAAAAGAAAAAAGTTTTTTTTTTAATTGGCCAGGCCGCGAATTTTTCAATCCACCCTCGTATCTTGTATCTTCCATACCATGCAAAAAAATTACGAGCCCTTGTTTATTTTTACAATGTGCCAAATCTAATCGGAATAAATCAAAAAACGACGTTGCCATCACGAAGAAGATTCCAATGAAGCGATAGATATCGCTTGCGAAGCTCGTTTGATCATATAAAACATCGTCAAATTAAGACAAATCTTGTGATCAAGAAATAAACGGCATCTGTCCACACACCTCTATCAGAAAAATGCTGTTGTGCAATAGAAACTCAAAATATATACAGTAATTAACTGTATTTAACTTCCAGAACTTTGTTTGCTGAAATATAGGTAGGTGATGACTATACTATTCGTCATTTCCTTTGTCTTGCCGCGCTCTCGAGATAGACCGGCGAAGTGCTGGGGTAAGTAAGTAAATATTCTTTATTGCACCAACAATTATACATTTTACATACATGTAAAACTACAAATGAATTTTAAAGGAAAATAGAACCAGGTAACAACAGGCGGTCCCATTTGTTCTTTAGAACTGTAACTTCTTAAACAATTTAGTTTAAATTCGGACAAAAAGTATTCCTCTTACAGAACTAATGGGAATAGAAAGTACTCGTGAAGTGTAGCGAAATGACGTTCAGTACCCCTAGTGTAACTAAATTCGATTTTGAAACTTGACGTACGCGTTTGCGTTTAGTCTCATTTTGTATTGGATTTAGGAAGAGCGCGCCAAGCGGGACGTTTTGGAACCTCAAAATCCTATACAAAATGAGACTTAACGCAAACGCGTTCGTCACGTTATGATGTCGATCAAAGTTACACTAGGGGTACAGCTTGTTTCTTTAGTGCGTACTCGTAGAACGTTGTACCTAATGCAAATCGTGGTACTACTGCGAAAGCACATTCTGTGTCCGAAATTCATATGTTATGTGAATAGTTATTATCATATGCTTTATGCAACCAAGCCTGTGGTATTTAGATCCTCACCAAAATATTATGATTACCGAATTGATGAGACAAGCTGCACTTTGGCTTTCTCGTGACATTTTGAGCATTCTATACTTAAGTCAAGAGTTGGGGATGGCACATGGACATCACGGGACAATTTAGATGAAAACAATTTTCTGCTAAAGCGTACCTACACATAAGCGGTAAAAATACTATTAGCTCATTTGACGAAGAAAACAGAAATGTGTGTGCTGTGTGGAGTTTTTATTAGCTGTGTAATTGAGCCGTTTGTAATTCATTAAAATTAAACCGTTTAGTAGCTCATCTTCGTTCGTTTAGGCCCGTCTAGCACTGTTGATTAATTGAATGAATTAATGAATACTTACTCGCCAACCAAAGCTTTTTTGCAAGAGATTGCTTAATAGTAAAAAGACATTTGTCTTTTTACCCACTTTTGAGATTTGTTATATATTGTGAGAACTGCAATAAAAAGTATTTGTTTCTGTCTAGCACTTTGAATTGATCTGGAGACTGATTCGGTGAATCATTTAACTCGGATCGGCTCGCAGTTATCCAGAAGGGGCCGGTGGTGCGCGCATGCCGGCTAACATTAGCCCGCCCTACATTCCGCAGGCTCGTGCAGCGATTACGGCTTGACCCGATTTCGACACTCCCCGTCCCCGTGAAGCAGGATTGGTTCTAGGCCGAAAGAAAAGATAACTACCTCCTATTTACTAACAAAGGTGTATTGTAAGATATAGGTCGCAAACGCTATTTTGTGGCAACTTCAGCCGTTTTAAAACAGCAGTTATTTTATTAGTAAATAAGTTTCTTTTATAGAACAGCGGAGCGCGGGGGCCGTCTGCACGGTCACGGTCAGCGTGCCGTGTTCAGCATTTATTCTCTGCGCTCGCCAACGTAAACGTTTGCCAATTCAGCGATTATGGCATGGAGGTACGGTTGACGTCTCGGCAGACGTCATAGGTACTACTTGACCGCTAATTTAGCAAAGTGCTATTTGCTCCATGCGGATAATGAACCTAGTAAGTAGGCACTTAACAATGACCCCAGTTTTTTAGCATCGTCATCCGTTTTACTCCACTCTAAATTAATGTAAAAACAGTATGATGATGGCAAATTCTAGACGTAGCAGTTGTAAAACGGATTGGAATATAAAGTGGTTGGTATTCAATTTTTTGGAGGAATTTCTTTATAGGTACCTTATAGGTATAGATACTTGTACTTTATATTTTCAAGTTGTGGATGTATTAGGTATCGTACAAAACCTGCCGATAAGATAAGGATGTGCTTGGGTCGGCATCGGCACGTGCCGCTCGCCCTTGGGCCGTCGTGCGTGTCGCACCATTGTCCGGCTTTGTGGGCCCGCACAAAGCTACACCCGAGCCCGACATCCAGCCCACTGACCACGCTCAACAGCCCGACTATCCCATACTCTACTATTTTGCTGGGTCTGAGCTTGCTGTAAACTGTACTTAATTGTATGACATTAAGATTCAAAATAGTGTGTACCAACGACTATTAATTACTTGATACTGTAACTACTAACCAGGGACTGATTTAGGTTACGGTGTGACGGTATGGTAGCGGTATAAAATTACGATACCGATACATTATACCGGTAGGCCGCGCGGTTCCGATATAAAGGTATCGCTACCGAAAAAGGGCTTACGGGCTTACACTTACATAGCCATTTAGGTAGCCGAATAAATGTATTTCGCTCGCGGTAAATAACGGTACCGTTATTTTTTCGGATACCTTAACCGCTTTCATAAAGGCACCCTGTCAGCTTAGGCGTCGTTGCCAAGCCGCTCGAGCCTTGCGCCAACTTGGTTCCTATTGAATGAAGCTGTCTATGTAAGTGTAGCCCTTTTGATTTTATTTGATACTATCAGTTTGGCTATAATAACGGTTAAGGTATAAACCGGAAAAAATATCGGAGCCGCGCGGCCTAACGGGTATAAAGTATCGGTATCTTAATTTTATACCGCTACCATACCGTTATACCGTATCCGAAATGAGTCCCTGGGTATGAGGTCATACCGTTATTTAAAGGTATCGTTATTTTTCGATTATGCAGGCCCTGCTACTAACCATAAGTAGGCCTGTTTTATATCAAACAGCAATACAATAGAAATAATACTCATTATTGCACACCCCAATAAACGAAACCAATACGGAAAATACACAACAGGGAAACTACCTGCAAAGGTGTTATTATTAAAACTACTAAGTATTTAAGTATAGAAGTTAGGTATGTAGTCACATCGCACTATTTATAGATAAAAAGTAATTTAAATTTGTGTATAAAAAGTATACCTACATTGATTACCATACTAAACAAACAATGAGTCAATGAACAAATTAAATGATGTGGTAAAAAGTAATTACCACACGGAGAAACATATAGCAAATATAAATAAAGATAACCCTAGCAATGTATCTCTACTGTTTGGATAACAATGTACCATGTGAGAATCAGATAGATTACTGTCTGAATAACAATTATAATCTTTGTTTGGGTTCTCATGGCTGCAACTTTCAAGTCATTTTCTTTGTTTAGTGGAACCTAAATACTTTTTTGTACACAAAACTAATTGCACAATTGATTGAAATATCAGGACATACGAATTTGTTACAAAATACTATAATTAAATATATTATATACTATTTGGCGTAAGTCTTGATTCCCCTTTGGAAATCGGTTTGAAATATATTTTTAAACGATAGCAGGTTATTCAATATTACTTATTAACCAGTAGCTACATGTTAACAAATAGTAGGTAATTAAAGGCACAGTTCAACATGTACAGAATTGGCAGAGACAGCTGCTCACACAACTGGAATGGGAGCAGCTGGCCATAATGGCAACTTTTGTCACTTCTCTCCTTTACATTATTAAGGGCAAAGATAGATCATCCTGACTTACATGTGACCTTTTTAAATGAGGACTCAGGCTGTGTGTATGTATGTGGTATTATATTTATTTATTTATTTGTATTAAAATCTGTTTAAGTCTTCACTGTTTGTCTTTCTGTATAGTTAACAGTATTGTATATTTCAAGAATGTCAATTTCTTGGTGTTTTCTATATGTACAAGCTGTATCATATAAACAGTATACAGTGTAAACTCCATATTACCTCACTCAATATCACAATTTACTCCCTATAATGTGGACATTTGTTGGCTATAGTTGCTTTACTTTAATATCAATGTCTCTCGATATAAGGAAAAATCTATATTGATCAAAAAAATCCGGTCCCTTGAGTATCTCTACATTATAGAGTTTACACTATGGTTGCAAATTCTCTAGTTCACAAATTGTAAATTATATAAATGCTATAGCAACAACTAATAAAAATCAAATTAAATAAGAAATAAAAGTTCCCATGACAAGCTATTTAATTTTTCCTGTGTTTTTTCTACTGTGTGAATCTTCTCTGCATGCTTAGTGTTCCATCACACACTGATGGCTGGGATTTTATACATCACACAGAGAAAATCTATTGTCATCATTCATCGTTCGCTTGCCCTTATCCCATTCATTTGGGGTCGGCGCAGCTTCTCTTTTTCTTCCATATCTTTCTGTCAACCGTCATCTCATCATTCACTCGCATTTGTTTCATGTCATCTCTCACACTATCCATCTACCTTTTCCTAGGTTTTCCTCTCCCATGCCATCCCTCCACATTTATTTGTAATACCTTTCTCGTCACATGACTTTCATCCTTCCGCATCACATGCCCATACCACGCTAGGCGATTCACTCTTACTTTATCTATTATGGGTGCAACTTTCAGGCTTCCTCTTATATACTCATTCCTTATCCTATCAATTCTTGTCACACCACACATCCATCTTAACATTCTCATTTCCGCTACGTGTAATCTCTTTTCATCCATCAGTTTTAGAGCCCAACACTCTGATCCATACATGACGACAAACTCAGCCTCCTTGCGGATCATACGTGGTCCAAAAGGAGCCGGTCACAAGCCCGGATAAATGAGGAGTGCACAGGTCGTGTTGTCATCTTGGGGGCAACCCCGTCATGGCAACACGCCCCAAAACCCCCAGGGTCAAGGTGGGAGGACGTGCCGAGGGCCCTCACAGCCGGCTGTGGGCAGCGGGGGGTTGGTGCCGATTGGGCTCGCAAGCGGAGGAGGGGAGGGGGGACAGGGCCTGTGTTGTGTCTGGCGGACGGGGTGGGGTGGAGGCGGGGGAACCCCGGGGTGTCGTGGAGAGATGCCCTTGGGGTGAAGCGCCTCTATTCCAAACTGGAAGCTGGAGTGGTGGGCATACGTGTACAAGTGTTAGTCCCGGGAGGTCACGAGCGACTTCCTTGGGGTAAACCGACGTGCACAGTCTCATCACAGACAAGCAACGCAGGAGCTGTCCTTCCATGCTTGCGAGCCTACTCGGCACAATCGCTGTCGTGTACGACTATGCGCAGGGGGGTGGCGCCACTGCGTAGGTGTAAATGTTGCTGGGTGGACGGCAAGGGAGCACTGCCACCACTCTAAGTTTATTTCTTCCCACAGAATTTAGAGTGTATGGATAAAGTAGAAACAAATAAAATGAACAAAAATAAAATCACCGCGCAAGCGGAGAAGGAGCCCGCAAGGGCAGAAGAAAGGGAGGGTGGGAAGCCAGTCGATGGACCCCCGACCATTACAGCAGGCGGAACCTCGAGCTCTGGCGAATCGGAGCATGGAGGTCAGGAGAGGAGCAGAAAGGGTACCCCGGATGTCCTGCAACTGGAGGGCCTGACACTGCATGAAGAAGAGGCGCTGCTACAATCACCATCGAGGGGGGAAACCGTTAGGGAGGCTACACCGGTGGGGAAGGAGCAATTCCATAAGTACGAGTCAAAGGCTCAAAAGAAGAAAGCGAAACTGCTTAGGAGGAGGGCTGCGATTGCTGGGGAAGGGAGTGGCATTCCCGTGGCATTTACCAAGGGGGAGGCCAAACCCGGCCCGAGCAACCGCGGTCTAAAGATGAAGAGACAGAGTACTGATGAGGGTCGCTCGGAGCGTCCTCCGGCGAAGCGCCATAATCAAGGCAAGGCGGCCGCAGAAGGACCACGGAACGTCGCTAAGGCGAATCGAGGTCTCGCTGTGGCTGTATGCCGGGAGGATGGCGTTTCGGTGGATGAGGCTCTGGCGAAACTCATCAGAAAGAAGCTTACGCAGATGATTGAAGTGGTCGTCTTGAAGGTAGTAAGGGGGGAGCCAGGCTTGGTAGCGCCAAGATTCGCTACGTCGGGGTTGGTGTCGGAAGGATTCTTCCTTGTGACACCAAAAACGACGGAGTCGAGGGAATGGCTGCTAAGTCAGGACTTCGGAGAGCTGGGCGGCCACAAAATCATCGTGCGGAAGCTGGAGCAGACTAGGGTGCAGGTTTGGGTTCCGGGCGATACCGACACTGAGTACGTAAAGGAGTTCCTGTACGCTCAGAATCCGGATCGACCGGAACTCAAAATTCTGCAATGGAAAGCAGTAGGCAGAGAGGCACTGGAACTAGGAACCCGACTGACCTATATGGTTCCTGAAGGTGTCGAGGAGAGCTGGGGCGAGGAGAAGACCAAAGTGTTGGACTTCTCGGCCACTAGCGTCCGAGTCCGGATTCTGAGGGCGAATCCAAATCCACAACCCTCAGAATCTAAACAAGAGGAGATAGAAGGAGCACCCGAGCTGATGCAGGAGGGGGCGAAACCCGTCGATGTCCATACAGGAGGAGAGGAGTGTATGGATGTCGCCGGCGATGAACCCTCCGAGTAACAGCTCGGGGACAATGACACTACACATAGATGAACAGGAAGGCTGACACACAAAGAACACTACACAAACACACATACATCAACACACACACGAATATATGCCAAGTAAACCTCCAGCATTGCAAAGATGCAATGTCCGAGTTAGGACAATATGTTAGGAGGGCCAAAGTTGATATAGCTCTGCTGCAAGAACCCTATGCATGGAAGAATCAGGTGGCAGGCCTGGGACATCTGGGGGGAGCTCTCTACTACGAAAGGAACGGTGAGCTACCTCCTAGAGCATGCATATACGTGAGCAATAATATAAGAAACATGGGTTGTGTCATGACCTTATGTTACAGAGACCTTGTTGTTGTGGAGGCCCACTTCATGAGTGACAAAGGAAGGAGTTACAAGGTGGCGCTGGCGTCCTGCTACTTGCCGGGAGACGGAGCAGCACCGACGATAGAACTAGAAGAAGCGGTACTTAGGTACAGAGGTAAGGGAATTCCCCTACTTGTTGGCTGCGATGCTAACGCACATCACGAGGTGTGGGGTAGCACCGACACCAATGAAAGGGGAGAATCACTAATAGAATTTATTATTAGCAATGACCTAGAAATTATGAACACAGGTAACACACCAACGTTTATAACGAGGGCAAGGAGAGAGGTGCTTGACATTACTATAGCAACGAAAGGGATATGCGACAAGGTAATGAACTGGAGGGTGGATGAGGGGGACAGCATGTCTGACCACCGCAGAATACTCTACAGCATTGAATGTCGCGTAGAAAAGATGAAGGTAAGAAATCCACGAAAAACAGACTGGACGAAGTACGAAGAGGAGCTAAGGAAATCGGCTGTCTCGGGACTCAGGTATGAGAATGCGAATGACCTAGAAAATGGGGCACTCAGACTGAAAGAGATTATAATAGGAGCATACCACAAGGCATGCCCGGAAAAACTGATACAAACAGGAAAAGGACAGCCATGGTGGAACAGAGAACTGCAGAAGGTAAGAAAGAAGGTACGTAGGGCAATGAGAGTAGCAACGAAAAGGGATGACTCTCAGAGCTGGGACGCGTACAGAGAGGTCAGGAACAAATACACCAGACTGAGAGAAAAAGCTAGCCTAGAGGGATGGAGAAGGTTCACAGGAGACATCAACAGTTACTCAGAGGGGGCGCGAGTGGTAAAACTGCTTGCGGGAGACCGAGCGTGTCAACTGGGTAGTCTGAGAGTGAACGGAGACTTAGTCACGGATCCGGAAGAGATACTAAGTGTCATGCTGAAATCACACTTTCCGGACTGTGAGGAGGTGACAGAAACAGAGAGACAGGAAGGGGGGGGGGGAGTCCGACTGGGGGGCGGCACTGGAGGTGGTGGAGGGGGAGAAGGTAGAATGGGCGATTAGCTCCTTCGCGCCCTTCAAGGCCGCGGGCCCTGACGGAGTCCTGCCCGCACTGTTGCAGAAAGGCTATAGATACATAAAAGAGGACCTAGTGGAGCTATACAGGGCAAGTATAGCACTAAGCTACATTCCAAGGGTATGGAGAGAGGTGAGGGCGGTCTTCCTGCCAAAACCGGGTAAGAAATCGTACCAAGAAGCAAAGTCATTCAGAAGCATAAGTCTGTCGTCTTTTGTACTAAAGGCTTTAGAGAAAGTGATAGACAAGCATATAAGAGATAAAGTGGAATGCAGCGGAGATCCGCTACATGCGAATCAGCATGCATACATGGCAGGAAAGTCAACGGAGACAGCCCTACACAATCTAACGGTAAGGGTGGAAAGAGCATTAGATATGAAACAATACGCATTAGGCTGCTTCTTCGACGTTGAGGGAGCCTTTGATAAGGCAACCTTCGAGGCCGTAGAGGAAAGCCTGAAAAGAGAAGGTATCCGACCGACAATAGCACTATGGATAAAAAGAATGCTCAAAGGAAGATCCATAACGGCGGAGCTGGGCGGAGTAGCAAAGACGATTAGTCCAAAAAGAGGGTTCCCACAAGGAGGATGTCTGTCCCCCCTGATGTGGTGCCTACTGCTAGATTCGATGGTGAAGAAGGTCAATAGAGGGGGCATGTATATGCAAGCTTACTCTGATGATGGAGTGCTATTAGTGAGAGGGACGGTTCTGAATGTCCTAAGAGAAATAATGATAAGAAGTCTCAGACAGGTACTGGGATGGTGCAGAGATAGAGGACTGGATCTCAATCCGTCGAAGACAAAGCTTGTGCTGTTCACGAACAGAAAGATAAAAGAGATAACACCTATAAAGATACAAGATAAAGAACTAGACATGGTGGATGAGATAAAATATCTGGGCGTTACTCTGGATAGAACGCTCAGATACAGAACTCACATCAAAGAGCAGTCGGCAAAAGCCATAAGAACACTGTATCAATGTAAAAGGGCAGTGGGGAAGAATTGGGGGTTGAAGCCGGGAATGATCTACTGGATCTACAAGGCGGTCATACTACCCAGGGTGCTATATGGGGCCGTATTATTATTATCGTATGGCTTTATCCTTTATAAGTATTTTACATTATAGTTTTTATATCATAAATCTATATCTAAGTTTAATAGCCAATCCCTGGCACCCGCTGTAAGCTCATAGAGTTCTTCAACTCTTCCAGCATACCGTCTCCGAGGACACTCTTCTACTATATGCGCAATCGTTTGGTCCGGCGCACCGCAGTCGCAACCAGGCGAGGTCTTGTAGCCCCACCTGTGCAGAGTATGATTGCATCGGCCAACTCCCGCCCTGATGCGGTTGAGAGACACAAAGATCTTCCGTTGCTCATTGAATCCTGGTGGCTCTTTAGTTGGATCCAGGACAGCGTTGCCTAAGTTCTGTGCATCCCATTGGACTTTCCATTCTGTGGAAATACTGTACGTTTCGGGACCCTGAAACTTGCGGTTAGACCAGAATGGTCTGCGAGATGGCAGCCTCATATTAGGGAGATTGTCTAACGTTCTCCTTATGGGGAGCGACGGTTTTTGTGCTTTCACCCACTCTCTAGAGGCGGCGTAAGTTCTTCTTAATTCTGGTGGCGCAATGTGGGACAATACTGGCAGCCATTGAGAAGGTGTGGGCATTAAGTTACCAGTTATTGTACGCATAGCTCTATTGAGATGTACGTCGATTTTGCTCGTATGTGCGCTTTTGTACCACACCGGAGCACCGTACTCCGCTGCAGAATAGACGAGGGCCAAGCTGGAAGTACGCAGTACACCTCCTCGTGCACCCCATGACGTTCCCGCGAGTTTGTTTATTAGGTTTACCCTACTTTTCACTTTCTGGCTTAAGCTATCTAGGTGGGGCTTGTAGGTAAGTGACCGGTCCAGAGTAATTCCCAGGTATTTCGGGGTAAAGTTATGCTGAAGCTTCTTACCACAAAAAGTAACATTAATTTCCTTACTTGCCAAACTGTTGGATAAATGAAATGCGGCTACCTCCGTTTTAGTGGGATTTGGGCAGAGTCTCCATTTCACGTAGTACTCATTTAGGACTTGAAGATCTCGCGTGAGCGTCGCTTGGCCAGTTTCGAAGTCCCTGGTCTGGGTGGTGAGGGCAAGGTCATCAGCATAAACAAATTTATCGCATTGCGTCGGTGGCATATCACGAGTGTAGATGTTAAAAAGCAGAGGAGCCAAGACCGAGCCCTGAGGAAGTCCATTTTTTAATAGTTTATAGCGACTTTCCATTTCACCGAGATGAACTTTAATTTCGCGTGGTCCAAGCATCCTTTTCAGAAGACGTAGGATTTTGGATGATTTTATTATTTGGCTGGCCTTGTACAAGAGGCCTCCTATCCATACAGTGTCGTACGCTGCTCGGAGATCCACAAACGCAGCCATAGTCTTCTCTCCTCGTTGAAAGCCAGCTTCTATGTGGGTAGTGACCGCGAGAACTTGATCCGTGCAGTTGCGCCCAGTGCGGAAACCCGCCTGTTCGATAGGGATTTCTTTATCAACAGTGTCCTTAAGGCGATTGTACAGCAAGCGTTCAAGCAATTTGTATGTGACACACAATAAAGATATCGGCCTATAGTTTGCCGCGTCGTCTGGGGATTTTCCCGGCTTAAGAATTGCGATCACTTTTGACTTCATGAAGATTGATGGTAGAGTGCTGGTGTTAAAGATGTCATTGAAAAATTCGGCCAGTGGTATGGTGGCACAGGGCCCATATCAAAGAATACCAAAGAGACCTAACCAAAGTACAGAGATTAGCGTGCCTAATGATGACGGGGGCCATGAGAACGACCCCGACACACGCAATGGAGGTAATGTTAGGTTTGAAGCCACTCTGGATTGAGGTAGAGAAAAGAGCCACAGAACAGTGGTACAGAATGAAAGCATGTAAAGAATGGAGAGGAAGCTGCGTGGACAAGAGACACGCGCTGATACAAAGAGAGGCACTATCAAGATTTGAGATGTTGATGGCCAACAACGACCTTATAAAAAGGCAGGAGATATTCGACAAGAAGTACATATAGGAGAGAGAGACAACTGGAAAGTGGAAGTCAGACACCCAACGACAATCTGCTTCACGGATGGCTCGAGAAGAAGCTCAACGAAACTAGCAGGAGCGGGCATCGTGATCCCTAAACTGGGAGAAACAGTATCAATATCACTGGGTAGATATGCTAGCGTGTTCCAAGCTGAGGTATGTGCAATAGCGCACTGTGCACGTATAATCAAAGAGAGTGTGAAGCAAGAGGGCGCTGTTGTAATATATACCGACAGCCAGGCAGCACTGAAGGCACTGAAGAAAATATCAGTCACCTCCGCTCTCGTGAGAGAATGTAGAGAAGAGCTAAACTCGATAGGCAAACAAAGAAGTGTCACGGTAGCATGGGTGCCGGGGCACCAAGGAGTAACAGGTAACGAGAGAGCAGACGAGTTGGCGAGGATAGGGGCGGAGACGGAATACATGGGTCCGGAACCGGCTCTGCCTATGTCAGCGGATGTCACGAAGGGAGTCATAGAAAAGGTAAAAGAATTGGAAGCACAGAGAGAATGGGAAGAAGAGACTAGCTGCAGACAGTCTAAGATGATGGTCAAGGGCATTGATCACAAAAGAACCAGGTATCTTCTGAAACTAGGTAAGAGCAGTCTGAGAATATTGACAGGTATCATTACTGGTCACAATACTCTCAACAGACATCTCAAGGTAATGAAAATAAATAGAGACTCCTCCTGTCCACACTGTGGTAAGGAGGAAACTAGCTTCCACCTACTAGCAGAATGTATCATGTACGCGGCACTGCGATATAATACATTCGGTAGAGACTCACTAATAGAAAACGAACTAAAGGACGTCGAACTTAAAGATGTCCTTCTGTTCTGCAGGAAAACAAGAAGATTTGAGGAGATTGGTATGGGAATGCCGCCGGGACAGTAACCTGCAGCTCCAACTTCAGGGAATTGGGCTGAATGAACGCAACACGCGATCGACAGCCCGCCTGCTTCCGGCCGGGCGTCCCTACACTACATCTACATCTACATCTACATCTACATGACGACAGGTCTTATGATGGCTTTATAAATTTTACCCTTCAGTCGGAGGGGCATCCAGGCGTCACAAATTGTGCCCGTGACCTGTCGCCATTTCATCCATCCTGTGGTAATCCGGTTTTTCACATCACGGTCAATATCACCATCGCACAGAAAAGATGAAAGAAAGAGAAGATGTAGTGTAAATGTTCAAAATAATGTTATGATGATGTCACACAAACTTATTGTAACAAAAAGATTATTTACCTTCCAAGCAAGCCATTGCCAATATTACATAAGCCAATTATCAGCTGTAATGTCTTTGTAAATGCATATATTATAGGAATTCCTCCAACTTTACGTTATAGAATTCTTTTATCTCTTGTCATAAATATTGAGCAATAAAAAAAAACATAAATAAAACTCGTGAAAAACTAGTGCTTCCAGAAATATGACTGCCAAATATATTACTGCCAACTGCTATAAATCATTCCTGTTTCAGCATTACAAGGAAATAACTAGCCTATGGCATACTAAGCCCTAAAAATAAAATGTATTATAGACATATTATGATTTTTAAATATTTATTTTTAATAATATTATAACAGGGTATTTAAAATATAACCTACAAAATACTTAATTAAGTAATTAATATAAAAGGTATTTTTAACGAATAAATCAATAAACAATTATAACATATAATATTTAGAGAAAAAATATAAATAGAGATGTTCTAAAGTATCACTTCTTTCATAAACAAACGTCAATATTTACAAACAGCTGATCCAACACCATAATCAGTATACATATTCACAACAAGCAAGATAAGGATCAGCTAATGGAATAATCTTATAAAATTTGACTTTTTTACTGCAAACTAGACGTGACATCATGATATTCGTTTAAAACCAAAACCGAGCCAAATTACTAACATGACGTTTGTTTCCACCCACGGTTCACAACTAATCAATATTGCGAAAGGTAACGCATTAAAGCACCTTTAACGTTTCAACAACGTATACAACTATTTAATGTGTGTGGCAAATGAACACAAAGATATTTTGAGGCACCGTGAGCGCTGTGGAGGAACATGAGTGATCATACACACCTTTCTCTTCCTTCCTTTGTAAACCATCGCGAAGGCTCCGTGTCCTATTATATCTTGTTTGGTGAATTCGTATTCACCTACTTGAATTACTTCCATTTTCACTAACTTTCCTTTAACCACAGACATTTTTAAACAGTTTATATTTATTTAGTCCTGTACAAAAAAGATCAATACTATATTTTTTAATAATTAGGTTCACACTGTGGAACTTGATTAGGTGCTACATTCTGATCAACGCATTAAAATGCTCTCCTAATCACTTCCTATTGTTTAGATGAATCCTTTATTACACTTTATATACACTCACGCTTACGCATCATTGTTTCTGTAGCAATACACAACACACAATGAACGCAAACCCGCAAAATGTTTAGAAGTGATTTTATTTTGTGTTGATTTTGCGATGTAGTGTAAAATGTTGCTGTATGAAAATAAGAGCTCAAGAATTGCCAACTTAGGAAAATTAAATATCATCAATGACACACTTTAGAGCATGATTGAATATTTCCAATGGATTATTTATATTAATCTTTACCTCAAATTTAGTTGTTTATGCATATTACAATTAATAAAGTATTTGTTAAAGTTTTAATTGAAATATAAGTTAGTGTTGCCATCGTCCCCTGTCAAGTCACGTAAGAAAATAGTTGTCTTAAATTTAGACTAGATGGAGCTAATTACGTTTTTTTTTTGTTAGGCCTTTTTTAGGGTTCCGTAGTCAACTAGGAACCCTTATAGTTTCGCCATGTCCATCTGTCTGTCTGTCTGTCCGAGGCTTTGCTCCGTGGACGTTAGTGCTAGAAAGCTGAAATTCGGCATGAATATATAAATCAATAAAGCCGACAAAGTCGTACAATAAAATCTAAAAATTTTTTTTTTTTTACGGTACCTCCTGTACACGTAAAGTGGGGGTGATTTTTTTTTTGCTCCAACCCTACAATGTGGGGTATCGTTGGAAAGGTCTTTCAAAACTAATAGGGGTCTTCAACAAACATTTTTTGATAAAGTGAATCTATTCGGAGATAGTCGCTCCGAAAGAAAAAAAAATGTGTCCCCCCCCCCCCTCTTGAACATTTGAACCATAAGTCCAAAAAATATGAAAAAAATCGTGGAAGTAGAGCTTAAGAAAGACATTAAATGAAAACTATAGCGGACATGATCAGTTTAGCTGTTTTTGAGTTATCGCAAAGTTTCCCCTTCATAGTAAAAAGACTTACTTTAATTAGGTACTGATTAAGCAAATTTGCCTATTTGTTTAACTCGCGTGAAAGGTACCGTTTCATCCCTTGGTTATTAATTTACTATAATTTAAGCTCCAGTTTAGTTTATTGTGACGGAAGAGTAACTATGGAACCCTACACTGAGCGTGGCCCGACATGCTCTTGGCCGGTTTTTTGCATGATGAAATCTCTTCGCACTCAAAATAAATATGATTATTACACTATCTTATAAACTGAAAGGAGTACATGCTTGCTAGAAGATAGATAATAGTTGCAGTACCCTTTTCAGGATGGCATGTTTTTCTATATTTTAATCGTAACAACTATGTACCATAATACATGGTACGATTCGCAATAAACGATTTCTGATTTCAGATAGATGCTGTCGTATCGTGGTCTTTGAATAGTTTCAACTTCGCGATTTTAGAATTTATAACCAATTTCGCTAATACCAACTACCATGTCGAGGCCTAATTTCAATAATTTCATCAGACCAATGTGATGAGGCAAGTCTACTTTCCTAATTAAGTGTACAATCCAGACTTGATTGAAAGAGCAGAACCAATCTGTTGGGACATTTCAAAACATCAGACTATTTCGCACCTAAGGATAGAAATGAAATATACAAAACATTTATTCTTTAATTTTATTGGCAGTAGCTCATAAATAAAGAAGATATGAATCAAAGCACTTTATTCCTGTGCCAAAATGACGGAACATCTGTATTGTTGCCGTTGTGTAAAATCCACTTTTGAAAACTGTTAAATCAATACATTTTGTGTCAATCAGTGACATTTATAACTTAAAACTCACTCTAAAAGCATTGAAACGACGGTAGCATTTTATTGGTGGCAAATTCACTTTGTGCTTCTTTATTACCTTAAAAAGAAAGAAGAAGGGGTAAAATGCTAACTTGTAAAATTGACCATACATGACCCTGATCTCACAATTTCCAAGTAGAGGTAACATAACAAACATCATAGATACAAAATGTTATCACAAATGTTTCATGCAGACAGAGGAATAAAGATCTCCCATTCTTGTTATACTAAAATTGTGACTATCTCTTCTGGTCACCTAAATCTTCAATACTATCCTCATCAATCTGAAAAAAGAAAACCATGATATTAACATTCATACTACTAAATTCAGTGCTATGACATAACAGAGGATGACTTCTGGTTCTAACACCATCATGTTAGTTTGCCTCGTGATTAATTCCTTTGTTTTTTGCTCATTAATATTATTTTAAGTGTAATATTGATAGCTTATTATACAGCACACTAATGTGGTTGTGTGCAATGAATGGAGAATTAATCTAGAAACACGTTTAACCACCAATTTCGAGTCAACGGCCGGTAGTCCACATGCATGCATGCATGTAAAGTCCAGCTATCGCTTTATAAGAGCTAATAAAACCCCCATACACTGTCTTGTACTAATCATAAAATTTTAGTTGTATTTAAAGTTCCTAATACTTTGGATACTGTCAAAATAGTCTCAATGGACTGTATCTATAATTTAAAAAAAATGAATGATTTAATGACATAACAGAGGTTAGAAATAAAATAGAAATATAAAAATACACTCAATGCTGCGAGAATCATTATTGTTGTAGATGGCACTAAATGTTATTTTTACATTTTAGTTATTTGTATTTAGATACTGTTACCTTACTCTTATTAATAACTTTTATACATATTGACATATTTAATTTCGCCTGGCATCCATTTTTTTTTTCACTAGGAAGTGCATATATGTAGCTTACCATCAGAGAAGGGTTCTTATGCACTTGAAGCATAAATACCCTTCTCTAAGGGACAGCCACATATACTAACACACTACTTATATGTAGTTAGTTAAACTGATTATCTGTAAGTTTGCCTGGTGCTATAATTATTAAATAAGTGAATAAATAGCTTACTTCAGGCCACTTCTCTGGTATAATATCAAAGAGATCATCTTTAACATCTCCCTGTATCACTATCTCATCATCTCCTGTCACTGATGATCCACAGGCAAACTTGGTGCCAAAGAATTTAGCCGCCACTTTCAAGTCAATGTCTGTAAATTAGGAAACACACATAAATTAAAATATGACCTACATACACTGGATTTCCGGAAAATAGACAAAAAATAAATTGTAAAGCTTTAATCAATAGACAAGTAGTGAAAATGATGGATACTAATTTTGTTAAGGATTCTACTGAGAAAACCCAGTTTTTTTAAAACCACTGTTAACCATTTAAAATCTAATCAATTTGTTATTGCGTTTTTGTTGTTGTCAACAAAAGAAATAGAACAAATTATGCAAACATAAAAACGATCTGCCAGATCAAATAAATCAAATCACATACCAAAGGTGCTCAAGCCAGATACAACAGTGACTGATTTCTTCTTGCCGCGCGGCGCGCGGGAGACTTGCACAAGCTTGGGCACATCCTCCTTCTTCTTGGACTTAAGCATGCCCTTGCCACCACGCTTCTGCCTTTTTTTCTCCTCTTCACCGCCAGCATTCTCTTCTTCATCTGGAATATTTAACGAAAATTGCTCAGGCGAAAATATTTCTGACGTAAACGACATGAAACACGAAGAGGGCATATTACAATAGGAATTCATAACCTTACTTAAGTAATATCTTGTGCGAAACTTACCAATCTTTACTTTTTCAAACTCGGTCGGCAAGTTTTTTTCCAACCATTGCTTGCATTTATCATATTCAGGGTAGTACTCGCAGTATTCTATCGGCATCGAACAATTTCCACAGTACTGCACCCTAACAGGGTATGTTACTCCTTCACGGGGTCCCATAGAAAGATCTCTATCCGCCATAATTACGAGATTTTTGTTTCAGTTATCAGATACAACAATATTTAACATATTAACATAGCAAACACTAGTAATTTTTGTCGGTCGGTCAGTCGGTCGGTAAAAGGAACCATTACTTGCCCACTTCCATTGACAGATCTTTGACAGCCCACTGACATTCATGACAGCAGAGGGCCTACCGCGAACCACGTTCGACGTGTTGCCTCGCTGTCGCACTTATAAATTCGTAGGTAAGTATGGTAGGGAGGCAGCACGTCGAACGTGGTTCGCGGTAGGCCCTCAGGGCTATAACCGCGAAAATCGAAGTTCGTCAATTGCGGGCATTTTTCTCTGTCACTCTAATTATATCTTACTAAGAGTAAAAGAGAAAGATCCCCAGAATTCGCGAATTTCGGTTTTCGCGACCGCGAACAACGAAGTTGCAAATTGAGGGCACCATTCTCTGTCACTGTTCATAGACATACAATATAACGCTTTGTTGGAGTAAATCAGAGTAAAGTAAGTGTACAGTAAGTGTATAGGTAAGAGTAAATGCCGGAACTAGCGAACTTCGGTGTTCGCAGTAGACCCTCAAGGGCCCTCCACACTCGTGCGCGAATCGAGGCGCGAAGCCGCGAACGCGAGTGTGTAGGGCCCTCGCGTCGATTTCGCAGATTGTTCACGACTTCGCGCCTTGTTCCCCGTTTTTTGTCGGTATTTGGCCCGCGTCAAAGGAGACGCGAAGCGCGAACTTGCAAGACTCCACACTCGCAATCGCTTCGCGTCGCGATTCGCTCACGAGTCGGTTAATCTGAAAACTGTCATAACCTTCTATGGCGCCCAGCGATTGATAATAAACATAGATGTCGAACTAGCACTGCAAAATGACCCCACACACATTGTGCCGAAGCGAGCGGGGCGTCAACTTTGTGCCGCGGAGCTATTTAGTTCGCAAATGGCGGCCCGTTGTGACAGTCATAGTAGAAGTATTCAAATTATATCTTTAACGAAAGAAATATGCCTTATTGTGCGGATAAATGATGTACTAGTCGACACTAGTCGTTCCAACAAACACTGGAAAAAATATGGGATTACTTTTCACGTATAGTTTAGCTAGGATCATATTATTTTGATTTCTCTTGATCACAACAGGCTTTATATGGGGATGATGCTATGCATTTTAAACAACCATTGATATTAAGAGACTCATTTTTAATTTGTTCAGGTTGTTATTTCAATAATTTAAATTTATGATTGCCATTGCCATCAAGCCATTGTAGGTGGAGGTTTTTTATGTGTACTTTCTTACTAAGTCCCGGTATCTCGCTGCTATTTATAACTTTTCGTTAATTTCGCGGACGGCTGGACCGATTTGGCTAATTTTGGTATTGGAATATTTCTAGGTCCAGGGAAGGTTTGAACGGTGAAAAATTATGGAAAGAATGAGAGGAAAATAGTAAAAACAATAATGCTATTTTCTCAAACTTGTAATGAAATGTTGACATGACTTACTTCAAATTAGGTCCGGAAATACTACATATTAGGTGCGATGAGGGAAGATGATATGTAAAGGAATTTCATACAGCCTTACACACCTAGGCCTGTAAGGCAACCTTCTTTCGTTTTTAAACGTCAAATTATGGCACGTCTTGGCATTCAACCATAAAAAAACCTATAAGCAAAATTCTGCCATTATGTTTGTTTTATTTTTTTGTGTTTTTTTTTTCTTTTTTGTGTTTGTTAAATAATATTTCAGGGCTTCAAAGGGGAACAAAAATTTCATTTTTCTTGCACTACGATGCACGGTTTAGGAGATACAGCCCCATAAAGTTTTTTTTTTCAGTCATGCAGAAATCTTTATAGGGCTGTATCTCCTAAACCGTGCGTTGTAGCGTAAAAATAATCAAAGTTTCGTTCCCATTTTATTAACCCAAACATCCATCATCATCATCATCATCCTTTTTTTTAATTATTTCATTGCAAGTTTGAGAAAAGCACCATACAAATCTCGGCGAGAAACGGGGTTGCCGGCCGCGTATCCCTATCCGTTCTCGCTACGCTCGGCCATCTATATCTATTTGGCCTGCAATCCTTCGTTTTCCGTCCTCTATACTAATGTCCTATTCCCATACAAACTTTTCCTATGACGACGTGTTCAATACGAATTTCTGCATGTTTGCTTTGATCAAGATGAAAATCGATATCTGAAGATCCTAGAGGACCTTTATAATGAATATGAGGTCAAAATTAAACAAACGCCCGCCATTTTGGATTTCTGCATTTTAGCTCTGATCGAGATGAAAATCGATATCTAAGGATCCGAGCGACCCTTCATTATGATTCTGAGGTCAAATTTGGCAAAAACGCCTGACATCTTAAATTTCTCCGTGTTTGCTTTTATATGATGAATGATGATCATGATAAGAGCAAAAATGGAGATATTCAAGATGTCGGGCGTTCCATTCAAAATGGAGGGCGCTTTTACCAAACATGACTTCAGAATCATAATGAAGGGCCGCTCGGATCCTCAGATATGGATTTTCACCTTGATCGGATGAAAAATTCTAAAATTTAACCCGCGGCATTTTTTTAAATTTTGATCTCAAATTCGTAAATAAAAAGCCTCTCGGATCCTCAGATATCGGTTTTCATCTTGATCAAGTAAAATCCAAAATTCCAAATGCCAGCTGTATTTTTCATTTAAAATTAGTCTATCCTCGTAAGGCCCAAGGTCCTACCAATAGGACTTATTCAGTTCGATGAAATTTAAATCATATTCAATTGGAACAGAGTTGCATTTGGTTTGTTTCATTCAATTTTCAAACAAAATAAAATCAATTGTATTCCCTGCACTATAGGTTCAAATTCTAGTGGCAAATTTAGGATTTTTCATTTCTATGGCTGGGCCTTAGGAGGCTATATTGCATGAAACCGTCTACCTAGAGCCGGTTCCCAATGACATGTATTTTCAAGTGACAACGGTACAGCCAATCACAGCGCTTCATTTTATAATAGACCAATCGTAGTTCAGGTGGGTTAAATTGGCTAATCATGGTCATATGAAGTTTCGTCGAAGAAAACAAGACCAGGGGGCCTACCGGGAAAATCTAAATTCGCAAATTGCGGGGATCTTTCTCTTTTACTTTCACTAAGACGTAGGTAATTAGAGTGACTGAGAAAAATGCCCGCAATTGACGAACTTCGATTTTCGCGGTAGGCCTCCTGAACTTTGACGAGTTGCAATGCAATTGGTCCGTTATTAGTATTGCGTGTTTAATAGTGGGGCCACTTTTACGCTGATATTTTGTTTGACGTTAGTCTTCTATGTTTTTTTCGTTCGCTGATGGCGCCTACTTGGTTATTGGGTGCGAACTTGATCAACCAAAAATCAATTTGACAGCTCCCAGTTTGAATCAGTGTCTTGCCGCAAACTAAATCCAGAGATTTGTCATACGCTTCGCTTGAATACTATCATACTATCCTATTTCTATGACTAAATCCGATCAGCTGACGCTTCGGCGCCATCTTGCCGCGAACCAAACCAGAGACTTGTCATACGCTATCCTATTTCTATGAACCAAACTGCGAAATCAATCAATTTTTCGTGTTATGGCTCCATCAAGGTGTTGATGATTCTGCCAATGTCGAGGTTGGATAAGACACGGCTAGTATATGAATCTTATTACGGTCATAGACAGTGTTCGGTGGAGTATCCGATCTGCAAGCCGTGAAGTTGTGCGAGTGACGTTGACGTACGTCGCGGTATGTTCGCTCCGCGAAGTCGCGCCGCGATTCACGCACATAGTCTGGAGGGGCTTTAGCAAAGGGAGGGAGTCGTTTCAAAATAAGTAATAAAATTAATGTAAATATTTACACGCGGCGCTATGAGTTTGTGTAGGTTGAAACGCTTACACATATTTAGAGTCTGGGTTATATAACCATGAATATCGAATGTGATGAACTCGCATTATTTATCGAAACACTTGGATAAACTGAATACAAAAATATATTTAAAGAATTACAATTAATGGGTCATTGCTGTTACGACGATATTTTGAGACTGCCATGGTTACATAAATTTCAAATTATTCTATTTTACTGTGACATGGCTCTAAAACAAAATAGAAAATACGAGGGCTGCTATTTATATATCCGGAAACCGGGATTACAATCTTCTTAAATAGTATATTAAATTTGACCTTCATGGTAAAATTTGAACTTTTTAAAGTACTGGCCGGTATATTTTTTCTTTCTTATTAACGCTAGTGTTTTGTTTTTGACGGGTTTTAAATGTCATCTTGCTGCAAGAATGGAACTCACTCGTGAAAATATTCGTGCTATGATTTATTATGATTTTCGGCGTGGTTTAAAGCAACAACAGTGCATAGATCAACTAACTTCAACTTTTGGTGATGAAGCTCCATCTAAAACTACTGTGTGTCACTGGTTTAGTGAGTTCAATCGTGGACGTAGTATGCTTACGGACGAAGTTAAGGCAGGTCGCCCGAAATCGGTCGTTGTACCACAAAATATTGAGGCTGTGCTAAAACTTATAATGGACGAGCGACATGTTACGTACCGCAAGATAGAGGCGACTCTGGGTATTTCTATGACTAGCATTAATAGCATATTACATGATCATATAGCTGTAAAAGAAATTTGTTCGCGTTGGATACCGCACAACTTAACTAAGGAGCAAAAAGATGCTCGCGTCGAATGGTGCAATAAAATGTTAAAAAAATATAACCGTGGTGACTCAAAGGCCGTTTATAACATCTATACAGGTGACGAATCCTGGATCTATGCATAAGATCCAGAAACGAAGCAACAATCAACGGTATGGGTGTTTCAAAATGAGCCGAACCCTACGAAAGTTACTCGTGCAAAAAGTACATTGAAACAAATGGTGGCCTGCTTCTTCGGTATTAATGGCCATGTAGCTACAGTGCCACTAGAAAACCGTAAAACGGTTAATTCAGATTGGTACACGACCATTTGCTTACCGGAAGTATTGGAACAAATTCGTAAAACTAACCAGTGACGAATAATCATTCTTCATCATGACAATGCCAGCTGTCATACGTCACGCGATTGATTTTTATTTATTTCCCAATATAAAAAATAAATTACGCGGTCAACGATTTTCGACCGCTGAAGATGCTGTCGACGCATTCAAACAACACGTTATGGAGGTACCTCAGGCGGAGTGGCAGAAGTGCTTCGAAAATTGGTTCACACGAATGCAAAAGTGCATAGATCATCACGGGGAATACTTTGAAAAACAATAAAACCATTTTCAGCCGTGTACGTTTGTTTGTTTTTTGTTTCTGGATATATAAGTAGCAACCCTCGTAATACAAGAAAACTAAACCATAAATAAAACCTTTTTGTAATGCGGAGCAGATTACGTCACATCAAAGTTTGTCAATTGCGAGCATTTTTCTTTGTCACTCTACTCGTAACACTTGCACATAACTTGCAGCTAGCTCATCCCTTTTTAGGGTTCTGTAGTCAATTAGAAAGTTTTACAGATTCGCCATGTCCGTCTGTCCGTCGCCGTCGGTTCGGTGATCGTTAGTGCTAGAACAGCCCCGTATAGCATATACTGACAGATTGGTAACTACAGAATCCTACACTGAGCATGACCCGACATGCTCTTGGTCGATTTTTATTTATTAACTTGCTTCGGCTGCACTGTACGCCAAAAAACATCTCCTCTGAGGGCCTACCGCAAATACCAAAGATCGCAAATTGCGGGCATCTTTCCAGGGGCGTAGCTACCGCCTTATCTGCCGTATCAATTATACGGGGCCCTCGGGCCACGGGGGCCCCCAACGTGCGTTTTTGTGAGAAATCTTTACCCTTCCTAAGGGCCCCCAAACAAAATTTTATACGGGGCCCCGCCTAGGCACGCTACACCACTACATCTTTCTCTGTCACTCTAATCAGGGGAGTAAAATGGAAAAACACCTGTAATTTCGAACATCGGTTTTCTACTGGAAAGAAGTAAGGTCGGATTAAACGATGCTCTGTAAGGTTAAAATAATTGATTACTCTGGGAGTAATTACGGTAATTTCCTGTAATGTGAATAATTTTTAGAAGATGGAGGGTATGTCCAATTCTTCAGCACGCCCTACAGCCCAAATGGCTGGACCATAGGGCTGGACGGTTTTCGACATATGAGGTGTCGTTGAATTCGTCAGATTTGTGGTGTGACATAGGCTATATGAATTTTGAAAATGGCGCCCGCAAATGAAATAAGTTTTTGGCAAAAATTCCATTTTTGGTACAAGCTTTCATCGCTGACTATACTTTTCTTTCCACAGGCAACTAATACTTATCGAGCCAATTCTAAAAACCCCAAACACAATTAGGTTTCGTTGTTTTATCACAGAGTTCCTATGACCACCTCCTGTCTCCATTATCAGATCAGCTCGATGGTACCATAATATTGCATTGTCACCGGGCTTACATATGTATGCAAATTTTCAGCTTCATCGGAAACCGGGAAGTAGGTCAAATTTAACTTGCAAAATTTGACCCGTGTACATATATACATATATTCAGTAGCGGAAAAAAAACTATCATTTATTGTGATTTTTCTGTAAAATATTTCAAATTAGATGAAACCAAGAACTTAATTTGTTGATAACTAATCAAAAAAGGTTATATTGATTTATTCTCAACCAATTATAAAATAAATAAATAAATATTATAGGACATTATTACACAAATTAACTAAGTCCCACAGTAAGCTCAATAAGGCTTGTGTTGAGGGTACTTAGACAACGATATATATAATATATAAATAAGTATTTATAAATACTTAAATACATAGAAAACACCCATGACTCAGGAACAAATATCCATGCTCATCACACGAATAAATGCCCTTACCAGGATTTGAACCCGGGACCATCGGCTTCGTAGGCAGGTATTATACGATAACAGGCCTAGGCATATTTCGAAATTCAAATTGAATTCATTTTTCTGGAATTTAGCGTCCGTCACTAGTAGTATTTAAGTCGATAAAAAACGGAATATCGTGCTAATTCATAATAATATTTGTAAGAAATATCAGTTCCGTCATGGGGAGACCTCGTGGAAATAAAAACTAAACAGTAGCTATACAAGAAGCATAATTGCTTCTTGTATAGCTATAGAATGGCTTCACACATTCGACGCTGGCTAAGCAATTTCAAGTTCATCAGTCTACTATATCGAAGGTTTTGAAACGGGAAAAAGCTCACGGAGGTGTCAAAAGGCCCAACAGACCTGGTCGCCCACGCTGCACATCAAGTTTGTTAGACCGCAACATTTTGCGAATAACAAGACAAAATCCACGACTCACGGCGAGCGACATTATGCGGGAAATATCGTGTGGAAATTTAGTTTCTGTGTCCGTACGTACTGTAAGAAATCGCCTGATGGATGGTGGACTTCGTGCTCGTCGTCCTGCAAAGAAACCACTGATTTCCAAGAAAAATCGAGCAGCTAGAAAAAAATATGCGAAAGAACATCTTTCTTGGACTGCGGAAATGTGTGAAAAGGTAATCTGGAGCGATGAATCCAAGTTTTTACTGTTCAGAACAGATGGAATTACCTACGTACTCGCATGCCCCCCAGTATCAGCTCCCTACAGTCAAACACGGCGGCGGCTACCTTATGGTGTGGGGCTGTTTCAGTGCAAGTGGAGTTGGTCCTTTACATCGAATAAACGGTATTATGACGAAGGAAGTTTATGATGGAATATTACAAGACGTTTCTTCCCTGGGCACGCCAAAATTTCGGCAGAGCGTTTATGTTTCAGCTAGATAATGACCCGAAACATTCGTCTAATCTTGTTAAACAATGGTTCAAAAAAAGTAGAGTGAGGGTTTTGGAATGGCCCAGCCAAAGTCCGGATTTGAATCCTATAGAAAACCTATGGAAGGAGCTAGGTCATCGTGTGAGTGCAAGAAATGTCAACGAAAGATTTGAACAATTAAAGGAAGAGTGGGAACGCATTCCAAGTTCTTTCCTTGCGAAGTCAACTCGTACAAAACGAGTTTCTTATATGGTGTCATACAAATGTAGTATATGATTTTACTCTCCATCTAAAGGACTTTCACATGATAATCGTTTAGGCAGCCTTAGTCGTTCTCATAAAAAAATACTTTAAAAAAAACACAAATATGATAGATTATTTTCCGCTACTGTATTTACATTGAAAGTTAATAAAAAGCTTGTAAAACGGGGGGTTCTTCCCATAGCAATATGGGTATAAAATGAAAGCTAGTGAAAATAAAATATAACTAAAACTAATTTAATCTGCAATAAAATTCTACGACCATTTGAAAAAAAAATATATATGCCTATATTTATATGTTGCCTTGCAAACCTTGTTGCATAGCAGGGTGGTTCTGCTAGGTGCATGCTCTGTACTGTAACAGAAACACTTTGCAACGTATGTTTATTAAAGAGGTGGTTCTGCCAGGGAGCAACAAACAGGGAACGAACACATCCGTGGTAGCCTCGGGGTGAGAGACGTCGCCGATAAGCTCCAAGAAAGTCGGCTGAGGTGGTTTGGGCATGTCAAAAGAAGGCCGCCAGAATACGTAGGCAACAAAGCCCTTAGTTTTGCCTTACCAGGCCCAAACAGGAGGGGCAAACCAAGGCAGCGTTGGCGCAACATCATCGCCAAAGATTTAAACGCCTGTGGGTTATCGGAAAACGACGTCCAGGATAGAGCGAAGTGGAAGGAGAAAATTAAGAAAGCGGACCCCGTCACAGTACGGGACAAACGCTAGGAGGATGATGATGTTCTGCCAGGGAGCAATGACGTTAGGGTTGTTTCCATCTACAAATCTTAAGAGCCCTCCACACTCGTGCACGAATCGAGTCGCGAATCCGCGAACGCGAGTGTGGAGGGCCCTCGCGTCGATTTCGCAGATTGTTCACGCCTTCGCGCCTTATTCCCCGTTTTTTGTCGGTATTTGGCCCGCGTCAAAAGAGACGCGAAGCGCGAACTTGCAAGACTCCATACTCGCGATTGCTTCTCGCCGCGATTCGCTCACGAGTCTGTTAATCTGAACTGTCATAACCTTCTATGGCGGCTACTTGGTCAATATATTGGGTGCGAACTTGATTTATTTATTTATTTAATCTTTATTGCACAAAAGAAAACAATCTTATAGTACAAAAGGCGGACTTAATGCCACGAGGCATTCTCTACCAGTCAACCTAACCAAACCACCAAAAATTAACCAAAAATAAATTAATTAAAGTTGATTAACCAAAAATTAACTGATTCAAACTGGGAATCAGTGCCTTGCCGCAAACTAAATCCGATCAGCTGACGCTTCGGCGCCATCTTGCCGCGAACCAAACTGCGAAATCGCCGTGAAGTTGTGCGACTTGTGCGAGTGTGGAGTCTACATCAATTGTGGTATGTTCGCTCCGCGAAGTCGCGCCGCGATTCACGCGCATAGTCTGGAGGGGGGTTTAGGGCAGAATAGTATCCCAATAAATTCTTAAGAATTATAAGAACATGTTAAACTACCTTTAGTGGACCAACAATGAGTATATTTTTGTAAATATTGAATTTAAAATATCTTTTAACACATGTCACGTAACCCAAGTCGAAACGAAATAGAAAGATTCTAATGACGTCACAACTCACGGTTTGACACTGGGCATTAACCAATTAGGTTAAGGCCTTAGTCAATTTGTGTACGAATGACATGACATTTATTTAATTTATTAAGTATATCTATCTTTCTATTAGTATCAGTAACTTCTTTCAAAATCACTTATCTTGGAGTAACGTTCAAAAGTTTTAACACATCTCAGATGTCAAGAATACCCTATCTTAACAGCCCATCAACGTGCTCACTAGCGCCACTGCTAAATAATTGTGATTATTTAAATTTAACGATAGTTATTTAAATAAAAAAACCGGCCAAGAGCATGTCGGGCCACGCTCAGTGTAGGGTTCCGTAGTTACTCTTCCGTCACAATAAGCTAAACTGGAGCTTAAAGTATAGTAAATTGTTAACCAAGGGATGAAACGGTACCTTTCACGCGAGTTAAACAAATAGGCAAATTTGCATAATCAGTACCTAAGTACCTGGGCGACCGAGATTTGCTCGGTTATAACTATTTATTGTAATATAGTGGTGTATAGGTGATAATCTTAACTACATTTTTTTACTAAATTAAACTTGTCTAAAACAATAAAAATTAAAAAAAAAAATATATAAACTTGAACATATAAAAAAAAACAAAAGTTAGTCACCGGGCGAGATTCGAACCCGTAACACTCGTTTAGCAGTCCGGTTCTTAACCCGCTGGACCAGACGGACAGTGGCGGGCAACACGAAATTAGCGACCATATTGTGCGTCGCATGTATACTCGAAAACACGCGTTTTCCCAAATATAAGACTAATCTAGATAGATTGTATACCCCCAAAAACCCCCATATACCAAATTTCAGCGAAATCGTTAGAGCCGTTTCCGAGATCACAGAAATATATATATAAATATATATACAAGAATTGCTCGTTTAAAGGTATAAGATTAAAGTAAGTCTTTTTACTATGAAGGCGAAACTTTTTGCGATAACTCAAAAACAGCTAAACTGATCATGTCCGCTATAGTTTTCATTTAATGTCTTTCTTAAGCTCTACTTCCACGATTTTTTTCATATTTTTTGGACCTATGGTTCAAAAGTTAGAGGGGAAAGATTTTATTGTACGACTTTGTCGGCTTTATTGATTTATATATCCATGCCAAATTTCAGCTTTCTAGCACTAACGACCACGGAGCAAAGCCTCGGACAGACAGACAGACAGACAGACAGACGGACATGGCGAAACTATAAGGGTTCCTAGTGGACTACGGAACCCTAAAAAGGGGGCCTCTACGTACTGTATTTTGTATTTAAGTACCTTTTGAATACATTATAATAGTTTTTACGTTGCTGGATTCGTCAATCTAGGCGTCCAAAGTCAAAACGTCCGTTTTTGTTTTGAGTTCATAGATCGACGAATCCAGCAACATAGAAACTAGTTTGATGTATTCAGAAGGTACTTAAATACAAAATACAGTGCGTAGTGGCCTTCTTTTTTAAATATCTATCGTTAAATTTAAACAATCACAATTATTTTCCAGTGGCGCTAGTGAGCACCTTGATGGGCTCTTTAATTATTTCTGTACGAGTTACTTACCTACTTTTAAGGCGAGAACCTCCATATAATGTCTAATTGTCTAGTATGGGTAAATTCTATTTTTTTAAACCTATATTAAGGACCTGTAATTAGTCAGAAGTAATCGATTTCACTGTGCAATGAAAATTAAGCCGTTTCTATTTAAGCTATATGCATGAAAGTGTGTTAGTGTATATGAATGGAATCAATTAACTTAAGACTAATTAAAGATCGTTAACTATGCTTAATATTTATTAATTATACATTAGGAAAATAAAATTCCTTTAAGTAAAGTATCAATTTACTGTTAGTGTCAATACAATTACATCGATACAAAATTTAAAATCTTAGTAAACTTGACGAAACAAACGTTAGTAGGCATTTATTTAAAAAGCTTTATGAGTAATTCTGTAACAGATAAAATTTTCAACTTAACATTAGTCTTTGATACTTTAGCATTTAGGTACTACTGAACTACTACTTGTGCACAAAGTGCTCTCCCGATCTTATCATATACATTAACTTTGGTTTAAATTTTAATTTTAGCTTATTAAGCATCACTAGGCATCGTAGTAAAAGCCATGTTGATGTGACGCACAATGGATAAAGAACGAAAAGTGCTTTTGTTCTGAACGATAATTTGAACTAATAATCTGGCTCTACAAGGTAAATATCCCGACTATCCCGAGTAGGTATTGTGTGGTTGCTTGCTATAATGCTACTTGCAAAAAAACATAACCATACGTTCCAGAGATGAGTTATGAATGTCTTTCAGAAATGTATTACGAGATTCTCAAAAAGGAGCGCAACATATAACGTAAATAAATTGGTAATGTAAAGGTAAACTCATACCAAAAATACATTGATGTAAGATGCGTTAAATCTAAAACAATTTCGTGCTTCGAATTTGAAAGGTAAACGAGATGGCGCTGTACGTTACTCTGATTGTTAAAAGTTGACGTTTGACAATTCAGTGACCGCATAACATATGGCGAAGTACAGCGCCATCTGGTTTGAATGTCAAACTAAGTGGCACATTTTTTCTTAGACTTTACTTTTCTATTACAATCAATTCTCTTTGCTCATATTGATTGCGGTGAGCTTGTGTAGAAAAAATTGCACTAACTGTACATTTTAGATAAATAGGCAGTAATTCCTGATATTAACAACAAACCAAAAAATATGTTCAAAAATCTAAATTCATCAAATTTTTCTAAAGAGGTTCTCAATATTTTTATTAGAACATAAATGAAATAGATAAATTGTAACACTACGCTAGAGGTACATTTGCAGTCTATAATTTATACATCTATAATACTGTCGTGTTTCTTGTCGGAAGCTTTCAGTTTCTCTTGCATCTGAGTGAGCATGTCTTGCATTCGCCTAATCTGTAACATATATTAATTTATTTGTAAAAATATGAACTCTCTAAAATAGCTCGCTAAAATAAACACATAAGTATTTTCTTTAAGTATAATATATACTTTTAACTATTTTTTGTATTGTAGAGGGTTTTTAAATAATGTATCACCTCTTCATCCTTCTGCAGTAGCAGTCTATCGGTGTCCGTAATTACTACTTCGCTATTGTTGCCCATTGAATCTCTCTTCAGTTTCCTGTAAATAAATTTTATCATCATTAAGGGGCTGTCAACACCCAATGTCCATGAAATTGATGTTACTTAAACAGTTTTTTAAGATAGACTATTTGTTTTAGTCAAGTAAGAAAAATATATGTTCATATTAATTGTATTTCAAAGACCGTGGTTGTACTCGATACATGATTGAACGAAATCGGCTCGATAGAAAATAATTGCAGATTGGTCTTAAAATCACAATTAAACGGTTCTATGTCTTTATTGTTTTGACTTATGGGTCTGCAATTACAATCACAATTTCAAAACATTTATATCTAAACCGCTAACGAGTAAAATATTACACTAATAATCCACTTTTTTTTATTTTTATAATTTTCTTATTATTCCCTTGCCCAGGCCCAGTAACATGCGACAGTGCTATCTCATTTACTCCGATACAAATAGACAGTGTGCGCGCTTTAGGTATTGACAGCCTCTTAACTCATATAACCTAATAGGTACTGACCTAATTTATTGTCTGACTGAGGGCATACCGCGAAACCCGAAATTCGCAAATTGCAGGGATTTCTCTCTTTTACCTCAATTATGTAAGGCGTAATTTGCGACCTTCGATTTTCGCGGTTATAACCCTGGGTTGGAGATTGGAAGATACCCATCCAAGAACCGCTCAGAAAGGTTGACTAAGGTAGAAAGACTGACTATGATCGCATGAGTGCAATGTTACGCTCAAAATAATTTTCCCGCCGTTTGGTCCAAAAACCTTGAAAGTTTAAATCAGTATATAAAAGATAGTGACCCGCGCTCCCGCATAGCGTGCTGCGATATCTGCGAGATGCACTGCGCGCGGAAGTTCTCGTAGTGCACGTCTTGGGTGACGTCCTTGAGGTCCTGCATGTGCGTGGAGATCAGCATCGTGCGGAGCTTCGTGAAGTCCGAGTGCCGCGGGTTCTCCACTGTAACAATGGAAACAGTTTTCAAGATTTGGATACGCCTTCCTACTTTAGATAGAGGGATTAACAAAGGTATGGTGAACTTAACATCTATGTATGTAACTGTAATCCGGTAAAATCGTAAGTCATTTTATCGGGTTATTCCCACTAGTTACCCAGCAAACATTTTTGGTGAAAATAACGAAAAAATCACCTATTATAGGTCGCAAATCTGACAGTGACCAAAATGAGTTACCTCGAATCGACGTGGAATCCACCTGGATTTCACCAAAGTGGGGAAAAAAAGCACGTGCCGGCTACGTCGATTCCACGTAATTTTAGTAATTGTGACCTAATGGTTACTACATAGGTAATGTTTGCGACGTGGATTGGACGTCGCCACGACGTGTAATGTGGTTGCAATGTACAAAATTAGTAAGACTTACTATTTTTCAACATGATTTCAACGTGTTTTTTACCATTTAATTACCAAGAAAGGTTATTTTTTTATGAGATAGCATGAAGAGAAAGAGACAAATATATTACGAGAGTATTTTCTTTCCGCTCACAATCAAAATGTCTAACGAAAAATCACTTTACTTTTACAACAAAACATTTTACTTGGCGTAAAATAATTATCTAGGTCGATTACGCAGGAATTTTACGATGAAATCTTGTGCGCTGATAATTTTCTCGTGCAGTATGTTAGGTTTTTATTCAAAACTACTGATGGGCTTTCGAAATACTTAAGTATTAATTTTTTTTAAGCTCATAAGTAGTATGTATTGCTTGTAATTGTGGATCGTAAATTTGTGTTCGGAGTTTGTAAATATATTAAATTGACTCTATATATTTTTTTCGTATAAATGAATTAAAAGTGCTGTTAGATTTTATTGTTCTAAGTATTACAACATCCCAAAATTTTGCAATTTGCAATAACAAGACCTAATTATAACAAAACAAAATGTCGGCTCGACTAAAAAGTTAAGTTTACCTAAAAATACGACGTACTGGTATTTAAGGAAATTTTACGTAATATATACTCAATTCTTCGACCTAATAGTGCAGAGTTACCGTTTAAGGTCGAAGCGACCGCCATCACAACGTCGCTTTGACCGCGTACCGCGAGGCGAGCGCAATCGTTATTCAGTATTTGTTTGACATCGCGGGCGTAGGCGGTGTGCTTATAAGCACTGCTTACGACATAGACTTATATTACTTCGTAAAGACTGGCCTTACGAGCACTACGAATGGGGCTAATACATAGGTGTCAAAATCGCATTTAGTTACACCCCTGCACTCAGTCGTCTGGCGAATTGCGCAGTGGAAACGCGTCACGTATAGCCATTCCCAATTTAAAAAATGCCTAATTGTCTTGTGAAATTCTGTAAAAACTATAACAGATAAATCATATCAAAATTTGTTTCATATTGACCTTGCGCGGCGCGAGACGCGAGGCGGCGGTACACAGACACATATTAAAGTAGACTGCACTCTCGCTTCCAAAAAACGAGCCTAGCGAGATAGTTCGAGGGAGACTTCTACTATTACCATATTTATTAAAATAAATGTCATTTTTATTGGTTAGGTAGGTTAGGCTAGTTTATTGACTCACAAATAGTCCTTCTAAATGTTGACATTTAGTGAAAATCAAGCTTCTTTGGTTATGAAGTATTTTGTATATAATTAAAACATAATGTATTTATCAATCACATTTTAATATGTTTTAATTTCCACTTATCCCTACTCAATATTCTTAAGTGAAGTTAATAAATTAATAATTTATTTCAGACCAAGTTGATCCATAGCTTGTTAGTTACAGAGTATCGTAATACTTAACTATCTATGTTAGTTGAACAATACAAAAAACAAAAATAAAATAATAGAAAAAAATTAAACTAAATATATTACACGATATAATAATATGATATCAATTGACAGGGGCAAGCAAGGCAAACTATCTCTGAAGTAGAGACTTGTCCCTGCTAATTACCTCTTCAACCCAGAAGCGAATGAGAGGAGAGTCGAGCCGCTCCGCCAACGCCCTTAGAAGGTCGTAATAAACTAGCACGGTAAAATCTATAATAATAACATTTATATTAATAAAAATAGCAGCATGGCTTGTTTAGCTGTGGGTGGCAACGAACATTTATTCAGTTGTCACTTCATCGTCGCCCTAAAGAAAAAGGGACTAAAGCACCAATTACATCCACACTTCCCGATAACGGGCCCGAAATCAGTCCCGATTTCGGGCCTGATAATCGTTTTCTGTTTCACGGAATATTAGCACATCGTTAACGATATTTGAAATGTAAACAATACTTTGTCTCTAACTGTTTAAAATGTTCAATGTTTGATATTCTTGCACAGGAACCATTTTTTTACATTTCAAATATTGTAAACGATGTGCTGATATTTGGTGAAATGGAAAAATATTCTTTCTCCTCCCGGAAATTGATAAAGTGTGGATATAATTGGCACTTAAGGTCTCCCTCGACTCCCTCGAGCCATTTTTCTAGACACGTTTTTTGGAGTCGAGAGTGCAGTCTACTTTCGCGTATGTCTATGGCCTATTGTATCTTTGCTGTGACCATCGGCCACGTAGTTTACTGAGTATACAACAGATGACGCTGTGTTTTGCTTAACGAGTCTTTTCGGTCGGAATTGTTTGCATGGTCTTATCTTTACTTTTTTAGATCTATGGCTTACGATCAGAAGTGCCAAGGGTAAATATTACGCACACAGGTTCCCCAATTGGAAAGCTATATGTGAAAATTAAGATTTTGAAACTTTTACGAGTCATTAGTGATAATTATTTTAACTGATTGTATGCTTAGTTTAAAACATATCTGCGTACTTAACGCATCTACGCAATATAGTTACCAAAACATTTATTTCTAATTGACTCTGATTTGGTTTTAGGTATTTATTGTTGCAAAAATTATATATAAGATAGTGGCCACCCATTACTGAAAGGGAATGGAAATAACGCTTTGCCCTTAAGCGTGGGAGGAGAACGGCGTTAAAAAAAGAGACATACCGTCTACGTTGAAAATCAACTCAATACTTGATATAAGGTACCTGGGTCGAATATGGCCAGCCGAAAAATATGGCCACACCCCTACACGTCCAAAACTATGGCGTCATCTACAACTTTGTTTATACGCGTTAAAACGTCCATGTGTGAGTAATGCTTAGGTGTCGCCGCCATCTTCCCCGCAACCCCGCAAGTCCCGCAATGATAGTCGAAGTGAAACCACGTGTCACGGATACAAATATTCACTCGTAAGTTTCTATGATTTTTTTGCTTTTATTGACTTTTACTTTAAAATGTTTATTATATTTAAGTCATTAGTAATCGTATATTATATGAGCATGTTTATTTGTATGCTTACTTTCGTATATTTTTCGTGTTGATTTTTTAAGTAAAATACAAGAATGACCGAAAATATGGCCACCTAGTGGCCATATTTTCGGCACTTACAGGCCGTATTAACCTTATGCGTTTTTGACTTTCGGCATTTGCTGGCCATATTAACCGTAGATCTTTTTCCTTTCAGAATATGGCTCCACGATAGGTTTCAAAACAGATCCGAGGAAATTGGGCAGAGTCTGATGTGATATCAGCAGTAGCAGCTGTTAAAAGTGGTTTTATCTGCGGCGAGCACTTGGACGATATCTTATAGAGAAAAAGTAAAATAAATCCAAGGAAGGTAGAAGGGAAGAATATCACTTCTTAATAATCATGAAGGAAAGGAGCTGTAATTTCGTATCGTACGGCTGAGCGATGTTGGTTATGCATTGACATCACGTGTGCTTCGTATGTGCGTCCAGAAGTATTATCAGGGGAAAAATATGGTACAGGCTAGACAAGACGTCTTATTTTGCAGAGATTGGCTGAGGGGTTTTTTGAATCAGCACACACATACAAGTACATACTACACAAGAGAATCCGTAAAAGAAAAACCTAAAACTTGAATCCAGCTAGAGCTCAAAAACTTAACAAAACTGTGGTTTCAGACTATTTTACGAAATTGAAAAACCTGCTGGAAGATGACGAGCTAGTGCATAAACCAGAAAGAATTTATAACATAGATGAAAAGGGTTGTTACAAGTTTTTTTTGTCCGGAGTTATTTTTTTTTGTTTCTTTATTTGATATAAAAGAACTTGTTTGAATAAATTCATTTTATTTATAGCACTAAATTCCCTTACAAATAGAAATTCCCTCCGTATCCAGTTCATACCGTTAATACGGCCATCACCTGGCCATATTCACATACACTGTCGGAAATATGACCATTTTCACAACTTTAAAAAAAATTACTTAAATTCTAACCTATCCGTGCCTAGGTTTTTTCGTGCCTGCGATAAAGTACATAAATAAATACACTATCAAATAAATTAGGACTTGTAACTTCTACTGTTATACAGTGCGATATATATATTGTCAAACCTTAACGTGGCCATATTCGACCCAGGTACCTTAGTACTTAAATCCATGTCTAACAAAGTTTTTTGTAAACAATAGCTTATCTTACCTTGATACCAAAACTTGCCTTGGCCCATAGGCTCTATAAAAAGACATCGTCAGTTTTCAGAAGTGCTCATCCATCTTTTGGCAATTTAAATCCGTGTTCAGTTAGTAAAACTAACAAGTCGTTTAGAGATGACTTGGTATCTGCAGGTGAGAGCAGTCTTCATTTCTAATGAACTCATCTCCAGAGTCTTAATTTTCCGATTCTTTGTTTGCACCGATTTCACTTCCATTTGTCATCTCATCTATATTATCAGATATTTTATTTCCTAATTCATTATAATACGAATGCATATTATCAAGATCTTTGCCTGTGTGTGTTATTGAAACGGTATCAGTATCAGTAGATTGACACAAAGTTGGATATCCATCAAAACTGGATTAAGAAGGTAATTCACACTTTTGTTCTTCTTTTAATATTTCACTTTGAATTTTCATATTAGCCTTACACTTACTATAGTAACTGCTGGAATGTCTATATTTTTTTTTGTCTTTGGCCATTGTAAATCCAACACTACTTTTGATTTAAAAACGAAATAACTATTGGGTAAACGCGTCCTATTTCACCGAGAAATGACTTATTTGTGACTAAAACAAACTTGACCTGAAGTCGCCTCGCAAACTTCAACTTATTAGTTATTTTTTAGGGTTAATTCGACTATTAGGTTATCTTAATGAAACCTTATGGTATTTTTAGTACCTTACAAGTGTTTATAACTTTATAGTCTCAATTTGGTATCTATGGAAGGTAATATTTATTACGAAATTGGTAGCAAAAGCTACTTAAATCATCGACCTACAGGTCCCCAGTATAAGAAAAAATTACATCGCATATACACCTAATATGCACCTAGAAGTAATAATTAACTATTTGTCGAGTTTCGAAGTTAATTTTACCTTATATTTTGCTCATTCTCAACCTTTAAGTTTCTGACCTTATGGTGTTTTGATTAAGGGAAATTTACGTTTTAATGGCTCTATATTTTTACCCAGAAGTATAAATGTACGATATGTGAATTTATGTGGTGCGTATGATGTAATTTTTACCTAAATTAGTAATATATTCTAGAGCCTGGGAAAAAGCACTTAGAATGTTTGCTGGGTACCACCAAGTTGTTACCAGTGGTAACTACTGGGAAAAAAAAATCCCACTGGTTACCACTGGTAAACCTTACTAAACTTACTTAAGTACTTACCCCCAAAATTTGGTTAGCGTTCAATAGTAATAAAAACAGTATAAATAGAGAGTGCTTTAATTAATAATAAATTAAAAGTCCAATTAATTATAAGTTAATTCATTATTAGTTTAATTATAAGTCGATTAGTGTTTCAGTAAACTGCCTTAAAAGTGATCAAAAATATTAAAACCGGTGCAAGTGCAAAAAAAAACAAAAAGAGATTTAGAGAAAAATTAACGTTTGGATAAAATTATAATTTAAATTAGAATTTATTTCTCCAAAAGAATATTACAGTTCACTTACATAGAGAAATACAAGCAATCATAATATACATTATTTACATAGTGTACGAAGAGCATAAAATATATTCTAAAATAAAACAACTTATTTATTTCTATAAGAAAAAAGTGGGTACGTACTGTGTGAATAGGCAACTGGTAAGTCAAGTACAGTACAGTGAAATTGTCATCGCGCGAGCGCGAGCGGACCGATCTGTCGCACAGACCAGCGTAACGTGACCGATACAAGGAATTATATTACGTGTTAACTTTTAATCGCTACGCGCCGATTATAAAAATTATTTATTTATTTATTTTTACGTATAATAAATATTTTATTTTGTTTTTTTGGAATTATTACATTATATTAATATATAAGTATATATTTTTAATCAAAAATTTCCCACCTTTTACCAGTGGTAACTACTGGAAAAAAAACCAGCCAAGTGCGAGTCGGACTCGCACAGGAAGGGTTCCGTACCATTATCTATAATAACCGGCCAAGAGCATGTCGGGCCACGCTCAGTGTAGGGTTCCGTAGTTACTCTTCCGTCACAATAAGCTAAACTGGAGCTTAAAGTATAGTAAATTGTTAACCAAGGGATGAAACGGTACCTTTCATCCGAGTTAAACAAATAGGCAAATTTGCAAAATCAGTACCTAATTAAAGTAAGTCTTTTTACTATGAAGGGAAAACTTTTTGCGATAACTCAAAAACAGCTAAACTGATCATGTCCGCTACAGTTTTCATTTAATGTCTTTCCTAAGCTCTACTTCCACGATTTTTTTCATATTTTTTGGACCTATGGCTCAAAAGTTAGAGGGGGGGACACATTTTTTTTTCTTTCGGAGCGATTATCTCCGAATATATTCACTTTATCAAAAAATGTTTTTTTGAAAACCCCTATTAGTTTTCAAAGACCTTTCCAACGCCACCCCACATTCTAGGGTTGAAGCGAAAAAAAAATTTCACCCCCACTTTACGTGTAGGAGAGGTACCCTAAAAAAAAAAAAAATTAGATTTTATTGTACGACTTTGTCGGCTTTAATGATTTATATATCCATGCCAAATTTCAGCTTTCTAGCACTAACGACCACGGAGCAAAGCCTCGGGCAGACAGACAGACAGACAGACAGACGGACATGGCGAAACTATAAGGGTTCCTAGTTGACTACGGAACCCTAAAAACGGTCACCCATCCAAGTACTGACCCCGCCCGACGTTGCTTAACTTCGGTGATTGGATGAGAACCTCGAGATTGGAATGAAATATTTATTTTATTCTGTTTTTAGTATTTGTTGTTATTAAGGTCCGACCGAGAACGCTTTTTTTGTCTAAGCCGAGACCGAGTTTTATAAAATAGAAAAAAAAAAGTTTGCACTAAAAATGTTTTTATAATCGAAATTCGACGATTTATAAGAAAAAAGGTAATAATTTATTCATAACGCTATTCAATAGTATTTTTAGGGTTCCGTAGCCAAAATGGCAAAAATTGAACCCTTATAATTTCATCATGTCCTTAATGTCCTTATGTCTGCCGGTGCATTTGTCACAGCCATTTTACTCATAAACTATACGATATATTTTATAACCAAATTTGGAACGTAGGTGTGGATGTATTATGTAAGTCGCTTTTTAGTTTAGCAAAAAAAACGTAAAATATATTTTCAAATATATACCTACTCCATATAAATGTAACTAAAAGTAAAAAAAAAAAATCATGTGGCTCATCATTCGATAAGTCTTTAAAACTACAGAAAGGTTTTTTTTATAAGTAAACCTAAGTAAATACTTTTGGAAATAATCGCTTCCAAAAAAAATAGTTTGATCCCCTCTAACTTTTGAACCGGGAGAGCAAAACCATTTAAAAATATCTAAATAATAAAGCGTATTTTGAATATGGTAGGTTAAGCTATTTAAGAGTTATAAAAAAAACTGATCTTATTAAAACGACGAGTGTCACTAACATACGCTCTTTTGCTTGTACGGCTTTTTTGTATTGTGTGAAGGTACGGAACCTTCCATTATCCGTGGTCCGACACGCACTTGCCCGGTTTTTTCAGTACGGGTGTGTACAAAAAGAAGTACAATAACAATAATCAAAATAAAGAGTTCTATATTTTAAGCCAAAAAATCCGCCACAGGTGTCGTTTTGTACTAACTTGCTTTGCTTTTTCCCGTTAACACAAATATATTTAGAATCAAAATATCCAGTTTCCTCTTCCACTCACACCAACTCGGTGGTAAAAGGTGGGAAAAAAATTCCCAGTAGGTAGTAGGGCTCGCGGTCGTGTCCGTGATTCGTGAACCCGTAGCCGTGCACCCGGTTTCGTGATTCACGGCAACGGTTTTCTGGTCCGTTCCGCACGTGACATTCGGCTACGTGAAATTAGGGTACGTGAATCCGTGTAGATCCGTGTAGGCGTGATCACGGCTTCACGTATCTTAAGAACACGCCGGTTCGGTCCGCCCGCGACGTTGAGTGAAGATACGATGCGGTCTCTAAGAGCTACGAATAAAATATTTATCATGATTTTTTTTATTCATAGCTCTAATTCCGTTTCATTACTTTTCAATACTTACAATTCAAAAAAATTTATTTCCAATAGTAAAGCCTTTTAAATATAAAGCTACTTTAATAAACGAGTTGCTAAAATAATACAACAACACTGTGTGTCAGGAGGCCAACTGTGATGTCAGGAGTAACTAATGACAATGAATGTGAGTTCAAAATTCTAAACTGCCCCCTCCAGATTAAATAAAAAATACCACGAATTTGTAAAACAAAACATCGCGGTCACTTCTTTCAACTTCACGAATAAAAGGTAAAGCCCACAGCTACTTATGTATATTGTTTGTTTCATTTTAATAAGTCGCTCGCAAATCTTATAATCTTTGTCTGCACGTGCAACTGCACTTCTTATCTACAAAAAAAAAAACCCGGTATGTTGGCTTAGCTTGTTAGTCATACAATAAAACGCTCTAACAATAATATGTCATTATTACCTTCAATCTAGAAATAAACAGTACTCTTTAATGTGCCGAAAGTCCGAAACTGATAAGAACTGCAGCTGCGTACTTTTTTTTCCGTGGCCCCGTACATGTGTTTTTGTTGAATTTGTTTACCTGTATTACCTTTATCATACCTACCGAAGATTTGCAGAAATTTACCCTTTTGTTTCTTTGGATTAGGATTGCCTTGTTTATAGTTAGGCTACGTTATATTCTTTGATAGTAGCAAGCTTTTAAAAGTATGTTTCATTCATTTCATTAATACTTAACAGAAAAAAATGTCTTCTCTTGATTTAATAATGACAACCAGTAGGACAGCGTTGCTTAAGTTCATAATTATAATGATACTTACTAGGGAGTTTTACACCTTATATTTATATTAGTGCTATGTAACGAGCAGGTCGCTAGTTTTGACTATTAATCATTAGCTGGTTATACAAAAAACAGTATAACCCCATAAATTATTTAAATATAACCATTATATTCAAATCGATGCAAAAAACACAATTTAAGTTTAATTCACACGTAAATGTTTGTCCGACGAACGTCCCGTATTCAATATACTAAGTGGTAACTCAATTCAATAATATCTAGTCCTTATTATTATTCTCCCGGGCGTGTCGAACCTACGAGACGTGCGATAAGTACCTATCCAACGGAACCGAGCCCGAAGCTCCGCACACGAACGCAGGTACGGGCTACGTATCATGGCGTGTCACGGCGTGTCACGTGAATCCGGTCGCGAACGCAGGTACGAGGTACGTACCTTGCCGTGTTCGTGAAATTCGTGATCTTAGTACCGCCGGGCTTAAGAACCCGTAGCTACGGATCGGCGTGTATCACGGATATCAGGAGCCCTAGTAGGTAGTTACCACTGGTAACAACTTGGTGGTAGGGATTGCAAACCGGATTGATTTTCAATCCGGCCGGATCCTGCCGGATTTTGGCCATAACCCGGCCGGATCCGGCCGGACCGGATCCGGTTTGCTATAGGGATATTAAAGTTAATTAAATGGCATATTTTTCTAGTTTTTTGCATAATACGTATTCCTAAATCTATAATTTAAGTAAGTAAATAACTTCTTAACAATAAAATAGAACTTAGTAGTAAAAAGTGTGACACTGTCAATATCACTTTAAAAACAAAATATGAAATCGGTCATTTATTATATTTAACCATTCACAAGTGCTCAAATTTTCGTTTCCAATTGTAAATTTGATTAGTTTCCAAAGCCCGGTAATGGGATGTGGGGTGGGAATTGGAACTCCTTGAAAGGACAAGTTTTCGTAACTGTTGTTTGATTGAATTCTTTGTTACGTTGACATCCATTCCAGTAAGAAAATAAGATATTTTACTATTAACCAAAATTATATTAAATTTGCCCTCATTTTTTTTCCGAGACTGTATTATTTAAAAAAAATTAACTTTTTCTTAATTTACAGATAAAGATAGTTTATTATTCAAGTAGGCATATTACAATGCGCTTATGAAACAGAAAACTATATTGTTCAAATTATAGGGAATGGAGCACGACACGACGATCTCATGCGAAAATTAATAGAGTGTAGGATTTAAATCCATCGCGGAAAGAGACACTAATAATAGTTACATGGATCAAATAAAGAATTGGCTAGACGTAGAGTAGCATGTACCAGGAGATGAAGGAAATTGCATAAGATTGGATGAAATTATAAATACAATAGATTCTCTCGTAAATTTGAATAGAAAATAACCAATATTTTATATATATACGTAAAAATATCCGAGCAAAATATCTGAAAAAAAAAAATCTGAGCAAACTAAAGATTATCAATGTTATCATTTATTCATTCACACATATAACACATATTGATTAGCCCAACTCTAGTCGGTTGCGTACCGCCGACTTAATCCTGCTCATTTGTTTACTTTTAATCTCCTATCACAACATTAACCTTCTCTTTAGAATAAATTACAAATGCCTTCCATAGCATCTCCATTCTTTTATTTTTCCTTCTATAACAGTATTTATGCAATCGTCATATCGTGCCACCAACATGCCAATTTGCCATTTTTATTTAACAAAATTTAAACTTTTTCATTCGTTTTACGCTCTGTTCAACTTCATACCTCTCGTCCGTCGCCTTTTCCTTATCTAAAACGCACAGTGCGTGCTGTATTTAGGCGTTTTTTTATTTTACCGGATCCGGTCCGGATCCGGTAGCTATTGAAAAGTGCCGGATCCGGCCGGATTACCGGATCCGCCGGACCGGATTGCAATCCCTACTTGGTGGTAACTAGTGGAAATAACCTATTTTATTGGACCTCTGACTACCACTCATGATTATCATTTTTATCTCTAAAAATACGAGGTATTCATCTAGAATTGTAGATACGCTATTTAAAGATTTTGGTTCGTATTCAATTATTATCTTAAGGTATTTTGTGTACCTTTGCCTGTATGTTGAAATTCTCTAATGCTCTTCGTCAGACGTAATTAACTGTTTCCTGCATCTAATTTCAAAAGGAGGTCGAGTGAAATGTCAGTTTAAATATATCCTACAACTTCTTAAATGTTTGACAATTGTTATGGATTGTTGTTGTTTCAGATCTTTACAAACAACGGTTATTATTGGCATCGATATGCCGACGGCCGATCGTAAAATCATGCAGATCATAAAATTACTAGGCATACTGTGAAAATCATTGTCTCGCACCAAGCAATTCAACGAACTTATCCTGCTTAAATATTGGTTAAATGTGACTACCCTCAAAAAATTACACGGCCGCCGATAGCTACATTTTACCTTTTTCTTAGTAGCCTTAGTGTATTAAAAAAAAATAGGGCCACTTGCACGTTCCAGGGTTAGTCAACTAACTCGGAGTCGGCGTTAACCGTTTATACAGGGTTTAACTGTACTGTTTAACCTTACTTACCAAGCGCCGGAGCGCTAAGAGCGTGCGACTTTCAATTGAGAGGTCGCGGGTTCAAAACAAAAAACAAAACAAAACGGGTAAAGGAAAACATCGTGAGGAAACCTGACTAATCCCAAAAAGGCCTAGTTTCCTCTCTTGATTGGAAGGTCAGATGGCAGTCGCTTTCGTAAAAACTAGTGCCTCCGCCAATTCAGAGATTAGTTGCCTAACGGGCCGCAGGCTCCCATGAGCCGTGGCAAAAAGCCGGGATAGCGGGAGGAAAAAGTATGAAAGACAAGGTTAAACTGTACTGTTAACTCCGAGTTAAGTTGGCTAACCTTGGAACGCGCAACCAAAGTGGCCCTTAAGGGGCCCAGTAATTACCAGCTAGCCGGACAGTATCGGCCTGTCAGTTATTCGCGATTGTCAGATTTTGCGAATTTAATTTCACCCTAATCCCTTTTAGGTGGTGCAAGCTACTTTGAACAGTATTGCCACGCGACAAGAAAACGATTAGTAAAGCAAGAAATATCGTTTGCCACCCACCTTCAACACGGTGTCGGCTGCTACCACTGCTACCTGCTGCCACTACAAGTGGTGTCACTTGCAGTCCTTTAGCTTGCGATCCTTCTTAAAGGCCTTCACTTTTTATCATTGCAAGTAAAGTTGGGCGTAATTACTGTGCATGAAGATAGCTATTACAAAAACAAGCAATTAATACCTATCCTCGACAATGCCCCAGCGCACGCGCTTGCCGCCCACCTCAAACACAGTGTCAGTGCCTACCGCGAGTGGCGCCGCTTTCAGCTCGTGGTTCTTCTTTGAAGCCTTCACTTTTCAGAAGCGCCAACAATATTGGACTCTATTACCACTTGAGAAGAAAGCTATTACTTAAACAAATAATTTCATACCGTCAACGATGCCCCAGGGGTACTGGCGGCCGCGCACGCGCTTGCCGCCCACCTCCAACACGGTGTCGGCTGCTACGACCGCGAATGGCGCCGCAGCCTTCAGTTCGCGGTCTTGCTGCTTGAACTCCTCGTCCTCGTCGCTATCACACTCCGGGAACTGGTACACCTGCACAATCATTCATGTTTACCTGGATGCATTATCAAAACCACAGTATAAAAATTAAGAATAGAGCTAATGTTGTGTTGTAGGTACCTCAATTTCGCACGGCCCAAGATATTTTTAGTGATTTAGAGGTGCTTTAATTAAGCTCTTTATTTTAAAAGGTGTATGCTGGGGTCTTCGGGTAGGCCTTATTAAACTTGAGGAATATTATTACTTCTTGCAAATATGGCACTGTCAAGAATGACCTATTTACAACTAGATTAGGTACAACTAGATTTGAATATTATTTTTAAGTATGGCGATATTGGAGAAGGAACCACCATTAGGTAATCCCTTTTATTGAGTCTTAGGACAAGTTAGTCTAGTAGAAATCCAAGGTATGAAATATTTTTAAAGTATCATAATACGATTACTATTCGTTTGTTATTAGTTATTGTGTTCTGCGTTATAAGTACATATATACAGTTACACCACAACGAAGTACATTACAGGTTCTCAATATTGCGTTGCATTGCATTCAAGCTATTCCACCCACGCGATTGATGCTATTGATGCTACATCAATAATGTGGGAGTGAGTCAATCATCTACGATTGTAGAACTTTGTTGCCTACGTATAATAGTACGTATCATATATATTTAGAATAGCTTTGAATTGCGTAGGATTACAATGCTAGTTTAGTTATGAATGTAGCTTACATTATGTAGATGCATAGATACGATTAAATAACGTACCCCCTTATTCATAAACGTGTACTAAAGTTACGATGCCGCTAATAATCGTTTGTCCCTTTCCGACGTATTGGTATGAAGGAAAGGGATAAACGATTATTAGCGGCATCGTAACTTTAGTACACGTTAATGAATAAGGGGGTTAAATTATAGAGTACCTGCGCCAAAGAAGACCTGCGGCGGTAGAATGGTGGCATTTTTAACGCCTGTCACCATGCCAGTCACGTTAGCAAGTATGTAAGTGCGAAAGTCAAACATGCATTACATGCGATAAAAACGTTACCATGCTACCGCCACTGGTTTTAAAGTCGAGAAGTACTAAAGCTATCGACTTGAAATTTGGAATAGTAATGAACAGAACAGCACTAAGCCAGACGCATTAAAAGTGTATTTTTTATTATTATTAATTATGGAAAATGCCATATATAATACAAAACAATTTATTTTCAGTGAAAAAAAAATACCCCCCCCCCTTATATCTGAAGTTTACCAAAAAAAAATACTTTTTCATATTTATAAATTTAATTTAATCCCGCTTGCGGGTGTTTATTTATACTTGAAATTCCTAATCCTCGAAACACTTTCTTTCGAATAAAACAAAAATTATGGAAATCGGTTCACATGATAAAGATTACGCCTGAAAAACAAACATACATACAGGTCGCGCAAATTAATTAGCCAATTTGCCCATAGATGGCGCTGTACGTAAATATGCTTCTGGTCAAGTCTTTCGTGATTATAGTTATAGACCGCGAGTATGGAACAATCTCTATGACCAATCGCCTCCCGGCTGAAAACTCGTGTTGTGGGTAACAGCTAGGTATGATGAACCCTCGTGTACGTCAGCTGCCGCTCCGTTAGCGGATTGAGGGATGGCAGCCCCGAAACACGTAAAATAAAAAAAATGTCATCGCCTCCCGTTTGATACTTTGTCAAATGATAGTTCAGGTGCTGTTGTTAATTTAAAAAATCGTCAGCTGGTTATAGCGCGGTGGTAAGAACATCAGCTGGTCGCATGAACATGTAAAAAATAAGCGCTATACCTTTTATGATAGCAAAAACAAATCATGAAACGTTGCATGTAGCATTTCATCAGGCGTAATCGCCTAAAAAGCCATCAACGGATTACGCAATTTACACATTACGCATACTTTGCCGTACATAAAGTGGTAGGCGCATATTTTTTACATGTTCATTTTACAACTGACGGTCATTCCACTGCGATAGAACCGGCTGACGGTTTTTAAGTTTAAAACAACATCTAAACTATCATCTGACAAAGTCTGACATCGGCAGATTCAGCTGGGAGGCGATAACTGACGAAATATGCTCCTGGCCCGCGGTCTATTACATGAGAAAATTGAATGTTTGTATGGAACCCTCGGTGCGCGAGGTAAACGAACTTGCACTTGGCCGCTTTTTTTAAAGAGTCATTTGACAAGTCTCGTTATACAAAATAGCTACCTATTCCAAATTTCAAATCGAAAGCTTAAGGAATTCTCGAGATATTTTGCAATGTGACAGACAGACGGATGCACGGAAAACTATACATTGAAGTATATATATTTAAAAAAATCTTATTCTTATTGGTTACAGGGCCAGTGTCCATACAAATGCTCTCTATCTGCCATTGCGTCCATGTTCGCTAGTACATAGACAAAAGTTCAAACATAAGAAAAATAATAATAAGCACTTCACATTTGACGTTTCTTTGTTAGGTTTCATTGCTACTATGACGTCACAAGATTACAAGAATGGCGACTGCCTTTTTGGCGCAAACATTTATCGTTTAAATTTTGAATCAATTTTTCTTTGCATGCAGCGGTGTTATTTTGCATGAAATAAAAATAGCAGTTGGTTATCGAAGCTATACGATCATAAATAAATATATTAGAATTTTTTTTTTATTAAAATAGCCTATAAAGCATTTATGCCGATTATGCGCTTTGGCTAATTCCATGGAGTTACTATGAGGTATTTTTTTAAGGGTTTGATATTCTAATAAGTCAGCTGACTCATCAAATTAATGTATTTCTTGAATGATTTAAAAAAAAGCAAACCTGTATCTGATGATCCTCGAGGTCAGCCAGTATTCTCGTTTTAAGCCGTTTGACTTCTGCCGCCGTCAACGAATCGGCTTTCGCTATCACCACCACGATGTTCACTTTTCTGTGTAGTCGTCTCATCATCTCCAGATCCACCTGCCTTACGCTGCAAGCAAACATAATCTATACTAGAAGGTCGCAACCATTTTTACGTTGAGACCCCTTAGCGCAATCTCAAAACTCTTTTCTTTATTATCGGTAAGGGATCTCAGATCCTCTTGTCATCTCATTCCTCTTAGTAGAACGCATCGCAGTAGTTTGCGTTCCTGATTTATATCAAATTAGAAATACATAGGCAGGTATTCAAATGATATAACTGACATAACCGCACCCTGTTTATTTGCAATTTAATGAGCTAATATATTATTATTGAATGATGTTTACTAAAAAGGTGTCGCCCGCTTAGTTTGTTTAAAAATATGTATAGTTATCGAACCATGTTATATGTCAGTCATGTCACACAAGTGATATACTACCGTTACCACATAAGGAGCACGTATGCTTCCGCAATGCGTCTTGCTATCGCTATGTCCATGACCTAATAAACCAGAAGATAGGCTCTTTTGTTGGATAGTCTAAGTATCGAATTAAAACCATTATACTGATTGTATATACCCGCGTTGAGTACATATTCGAGTCCTACACTCCAACAGAGGATAAAGGATGAAAAGAAGAATAAGACGTACCGAGTGCACAGTCAAGTGTAAAAATATGGGTGTACACATCTTACTCAAAAATAGGTCCCATAGCATCTTATTCCAGTGTAATAAGAGCGTAGTACCATATTTATGAGACGATTCTTTCGATACATATTTTTGCACTTGACTGCACCTAACTTGCCGCCTTATAGAACAAAGGGAAAGTAGGCAGGTATTTTTTTGGAACTGAATCCTGAAAATGTACAACCGGCTGGAGCAGAAGTATTTATTACCTAAACCTATTGGTTTTTTGTTCAAAATGGCGAGTTAGTTTTGATGAATCAAGTGAGAAGCTAGTTGGAGTGTAATAAAATATATACTAATCTATGGTTGGAAGTTGGAATACCTAGATTTATAAGAAAAAGACAAATCCTAACATCCTTAAGAATTGATTCGGTTATATGATCCGCTATATCTAGGTATCTATGGGAGTACATATACATATATTAATAAATTCATACTGAGATAATGAATAACAATATTCCTAGAGAGAAAGCGTATCGAGTCTGATTCAAGGATAATGACAGTGAAAGGGTTTAATGGAGCAAATGGCCCGGCCGGTAAAAGCGCTTGCTCAAATTACTCTTTCGAATCACTTGCCTCATTACACACAATACTGAATGCATGGTTGTTTTTCGTTTCCTCGTTCACGTAACAGTGTAATGGGGCTTGCAACAAAGGCTCGCATCAATGACGCCTCGCTCCGTCTAAAGAAATCGATTCCCATATTTGGCAAGAGATTGTAATCATACTGCACCTCGGGAAAAAAGGGACTATTTAAAGCTTTTATTAATCTGAGAAGTAGGGCAGCCTAATGAGGGAGGTTCTTCGCTTTGCAGAAAGACTGCAGCCCATCTTATCATTTATGTACATCCCACTTACTCTATATTAGTTAAAAATAAATATTATTACTATAAATTACCTGTGAGCCCATGGTGGGACGAAGTATAAGCAACAATGCACTCTATTGTCCTGCATGTGTCGGCGGTTGAGCCCGCTCTCATCGGTGAAGTATTGCCGAAACTGCTCGTCAATGTAGCCCGAGCAAGTTCTCCAGGAGTCTTCGCAATTAATAGCGTCTCCGAATCCTGGCGTGTCAACTACAGTCAGACGTAACTTGACTCCTCGCTCTTCTATTTCCATCGTTTTCTTTTCTATAGTTGTGGTTTTCTCTATCCTATCTGTAACAACATTGCATAATTTTAATTTAATAGATAATAGATGATTAGACGTTCGTTTGCGGTTTTAAAATATTTGCATAGAAAGCAAAGTGAGTGTTTTTTTACACGTTCTACTTCGAATTTAATTTAATTTAATCGACAAACTAAAACAGCAATTGTAATTTAAGTTTGCTGCCTGCCAATTTAACCAAAAATAACATTTCAATATCATACCGTGTCTGTCTAGTGGTATGTTTTGCAACATATAATTATTTGCGACTATTTGCAGGTCTCCTGAGAGGCTGTTGATGAGTGTTTATTTGCGAAGCCTTAATTGACCGAGCACCATGAAGCGTAAAGTCGAAGCCTCGCTTCACCAACTTGCAACACCTGCTCCGGCATTAATGTGAACTAACCTTGGACATCTGGTATTTTCCGTGCAGGTGTCTCCTAGGAAGAGGCTGTTGATCAGCTTGGACTTGCCGAACCCTATCGTCAACCGCTATGAGTGTGAAGTCGAAGTCTCTCTTCACCGACTCGTGGTACACCTGCTCCGGCAACGAATTAAAAACACTTCTTAATATGAACTAACCTTGGACGTCTGGTATTTTCCGACCCTTGTAAAGGTCTCCTAGGAAGAGGCTGTTGATCAGCGTGGACTTGCCGAGCCCTGATTCGCCGACCACCATGAGCGTGAAGTCGAAGCCTCGCTTCACCGACTTGCGGTGCACCTGCTCCGGCAGTGTCGCGAATCCGATGTAGTCGCGCTCCCCGCGCTCACGTTCTGTTGACAACAGCAAAATTTAAAAACAATTAAAAGTATAAAATTAGTAAGCAAGGACGTCGTTGCAATTAGTGATGGTTGTTCTCGGAAATATGTTGTTTTCAATTGTAGAGCAAGATACGCGCCCTTCATCAGTCGAATTGTATTTCCGGCTCTACATTGTTCACAATTAAGCACGGCTCACAACAAACAAATAGAAATTTTCGTTGAAATTAATACAAAATCTTTGTAAGACATCCTTCATTTAAAGATTTTTAAGGCTTTGTCCACTAAACAACTTATTAAACTATAGGCCCAGTCGGTACCCTGTATGAATCCAGCGACGTAAAATGCAGATAGTCGTGTAAAAAAACCTCAATAACTACTCAGAAAGGTTGTTATTTAAATAAAAGTCTTGTACATACATAAGATCATTAATTGGAATAGTTAAACAACTTTAACACATCGTTATCGATAGTTTTCTCAATTAAGAACACATCAATACAATTGTCTCGGTGATATATTTAGGCCACGAAAATAAACAAGCGTCAAGTATTTTATCAGCGTACGCATTAGATACAATTTCCAGATAAATTATACCTAGCTATTTAAATCTTTATAAAAATAGGTATCTCAGCCATAGTCATACAGACACTATCATCATTACCCCTTATAGATAAGATACGCTACATTGAAAATATGATTGGCTGGATACACTGCATTATTTTTTCATAAAAACAGCTTCACCTAACATTTAGTATTTTTTTTTTGTTCTATTTATTTAGAAACAAACAGTCATACACAATTTTTGATCAAAACTTATAGACAAAAAATAGACCTATAGTTTCATATGTAGAAATACAATATAAACAGGTCCGTGGCTTGCTGAGTATTAGCATTATAATTACGGCAATTCCGTGTGTAATATCCACAAATCAACACTTTCAGTCAATGGAGCAATACCGACGTTATTGTACCTAATAATTCATGTGTATATAACAGAATCCAAGCATTTACGAGATATTGCAAGGAAATGGATATGTTTTTCAATAAGTAATGATTTTCTCCTTGTTCTACCCTTTAACGGGCAAACTTTGATTTTATATGGCAAAAATGACCATCATGAGTTATAGTGACAGGGTTAAATTTTCCGTCACTTCTGATACTCTTTTTTATTTTTATTTATTTATTTTATTTCCACACATACAAACCCGGCTTATGCCCATTAAAGGGTTAAAGTTTACTGACCTAGCGCATAAATTTCTAGTATGCAACATAGCCCGTCGCATCTCGTCCCATTCTCAAAAACAAAGAGACAGGAAACATGATATCTAGTTCACAAAGCATGTCTAGGATCCTTCGTATAACTTGACTTCGAGTTTTGAAAAGTGGCTAATGTCGCCTTAGGTCAAACTTATATTGGTCCATCTAATCGGTGGTGTGAAAAAGGACGGAAGGAAAGGACGGTCGATTTGGCGCACCAAGAAATGTAACCTGATATAATCTGCATAATCGGAGATTTCACTTACACAGGTTGATTATGGTGGCTCTTCGAGCATTGCGCATAAGGGCCCTGCCCATTCGTTAAGGTACTAGTCGTAGACAAGTGGGCCAACTGGCCGGCCGCGGCGGAGTGGAACACGACAGGTTCCCCTAGCCGGCCTAGCCCATCGTCCAGGGACGCGCGTGCCAGTATCGAGCACAACTAGCGGAAGCGACAAACGTGCCCGTCAATCAGCTGCGCGGCTAATTCAATATAATGCTAAGTGCCCAGTGAAATTAAGGTCACTGGCAGCGTGCTTGCAGCAAGTCACCTTTGACTATTGTTTGACGAAGAGATTTGGGATTTTTGACAGTTTTTTTGCAATATAATTGCTAGTTATGCGTTCAAACACACAAATCAAATCATATTTTCCTTAGGTTTGCGATTTTTTGATGTGCTAAGAAATATGATGAACAAATAAATTCTAATTCTGAATCTATGTGTCATTGTCATTCACGTAAATTAATATAATAGACAAGAATAGCCGGTATACAAAACATAGCGCTACAAAGACTAACTCTATTAAGCTCTACAAGTAGAGATACTGTAGGTCACGTAGGCTTGATGTTTTTAGATTAATGAAAGCCTCCGGAAATCTCTGATTTTCTAATACATGAAGATCAGTAAAAAGTATAACCCCGTGATAATAAGCTCGTTGAAATAATCTGAGTTGTTACGTGAGACTCCCACGGCCTGAGTTGAGTAAGACAATAGCTTTTCATCTTTATACATGTCATGTATTTTCATTCTACTCAAGCTATCTAGCGCACTCTGACGAAAAAAGTCAAGCACTATTGTATTTGTATTGAAAAAGAAAGATCCATTGTTTGTGGAAGATTTCTGAACAATGACAAATCATTTACGTGTTGAGGGAAATCAGTCGGCCCTCAAGTTTTTTTTATTTACACCGCTTAAGCTACTACTTTACTTATAGATAAAAATGGCTAGTAAATCTACTTAATATTGACAAGTTTCATGTTTACTTTAAACATACATTCTATGTAAATTAGATTTTCCTGATTTGGGCTTCGAATCGCAAGATAAGACATATTCTCTTCTCCTTCTCCTCTTCCCTCGGACCCCCGCAAGGTGTAGACGTGTCTAAGTCCCAGCGCGGTTTTATTTCAAATTGATTAAATAAACATTTTATACCATTAAAATCAAGTGAGAAATTAGGAGCGCATAAGTTCGAAGCGTGTAACATCCCACCACCGTAGCATATACGTCACGCCTACGCTGCTGACTGGGTGAGTGCTACGCTGCTACGACGTCATCCTGCCTCTGCTACGCAGCGCCTAAGTACTGTGACCTGTTGTGCACGTATGCGCTCCTGGTACTGCGCTGATATGGTGTGAGTGTGAGCGCGTCATTATCTCGCGTCATATGCTACGCGGCTCATCTGTGTGAGCTCCGTTCATCCTTAGAGCCCTGGTACTTTTGACTTTTACCGCATCGACCGAGAGAGTAAGATGGAGTCTGCACTGGACGATAGTATGATATGCAGTGGATGCCAATTGGACTTAGCTGTGGGCGCAGAGTATTTGCAATGTATGGTGGAGACATGTGGGAAATTATATCATTACGATTGCAACAACAAAACCCTCTCAGAGGCCGAAAAAACAATTTGGGTTTGTCCCGAATGTGCCTGTGCAGCCCGAAAAGGGGGCCGAAATTGTGATACGCCGGTTGGTACCCCTGTAAATATAAAAAATGTGGCGCTCAGAAAGCCACCCTCTGATGAGCCTTCTGTCACACCGCACTCTGCCCCTCGACGGTCCCCTCGGCAGTCGCCAGAAGCTGATGGATCTATGTCTATGCCTACGACCTTGGATACTACATTGCTTCGGGAGCAAATAACTGTTTTAACGGAACAGCTGGCGGATGCAGTCTCTGTCATCAGGCGGTTTCAAGCCGCTTTTACTACATGCACTAATCAGGTCCAGACAATGAGCGGCAAACTCGATGCATTGGAACGTGCCCTCGAGTCTCGCTGTGCTGCGACCTCACCAACAGTATTACCCATTTCTTCCGACAGTAGTGACGAGATTGATGTAAACAGTAAGTTAGAAAAAACTCGTCGTCCGAAACGCAACCGTACAAAAAAGAGCAAAAAGAGCAGAAAGGATATGGACCCCATGACAGTACCCAGCACCTCAGCAGTGATGACAGCAACTGAAATCCCGCCTGCGGATCCACTTCTGAACTACATTAGCCCCGAATGCTCCCAGCAGAGTAATGCCATAGCCGAGAATTCGTCTTCGGGCGATAAGGTAGCTTCTATGACCAAGGAATGGAGAGAAGTTACAGCAAAAAAGAAGCAGAGACTACCAACATCCATACGCTGCACCGGTGGCCCAAATGTCACTACCCTCAAAGCCGTCGAGGTCCGGAAACACATCCACCTATGGAACATGGTGTCCAGTGCGGAAGAAGTCCGGGAGTACCTGCAGCGGCTTTGTGAGCAGGGCACGTGTACCGTCGAGGAGCTGCAGTCCAAAGGCGAATATAAGTCCTACAAGCTGGGAGTTCCTGTTGCTTATTATGATAAGTGTTTATCAGCGGAAGTATGGCCTTATAATGCAAGGGTAAAGATGTGGTTTTTTCGAAAGCAAACCAGGGAATCAAAAAGAACCTCAAACTCCAATTGATGGCCCCACTATCTCCATTACTTATCAAAATGTCAGAGGTCTTAACACTAAGTTGAAGTTTTTTAGACATTGTATTCTTGCTCACGAAAGTGATATTGTCGTCGCCACGGAATCATGGTTGTCGGCATCGGTCGGGGACCCCGAGCTGGTGGGAGATGCTTGGAATATCTTACGCCGAGATCGCGCTCCCGGTAAACATGGTGGAGGAGTACTGGTTGCCGCGAGGCCAGGTATTAGTCTGCGACGGCGACCTGAGTTTGAAACTGCCGATGGGGAGGACCTGTGGACTTCTTTCGTGATAGGAGAAACGCTTTTTCATTTGTGTGCTGTATACATTCCACCTAACTCTTCCGATAATGTGTATATGCAGTTTTTTCAAAAAATAGAATCATTTATTGACTCTATCGGTGCGGTCGTAATTGTTGGTGATCTAAACCTTAATCCTAAGTATGTCTCATCTAATGTCCTTAGTTACTATTGTTATTTTACTACAGTCTGTGATTTTATTGAGATGAATGAGGTATTAAATGCGCATGGAGGAGTGCTAGATGTAGTGCTGGTGCGAGAGCGCGTCCATGGTGTTTTGGTTTGTGAGGCCCCGGATGATGGCCTGGTTCCATATGCCGATTCTTATCATCCACCGCTTGAAATTTCTATCCCGCTTAGAAAAACTGTAAGTATTCCCGTAAAGATCGACCCTAGTAATATTGATACGAGCCGTGATTGGAATTTTTCTAAGGGCAATTACGTGCTTCTTTGTCAACTGATCGCCGAAGCGTCTTGGATAGGCGTCTTTGAAGCCCAGGATGTCAATATCGCCGTAGAACGCTTTTATAATTTGATGTACGGCATTTTTGATACGTGTATACCCAGAAAGACAAGGTCCAGCAAGCCCAGTAGACAGTATCCAATTTGGTTTACAGCGGATCTTATTAAGGACATTAAACGGAAAGCCTCCCTTCACCGTAGGTGGAAACGTACTGGAGACAGAGAAGTATACGCCAACTTTTCTAAGCTTAGGGGCGATATAAAATCAAAAACGTCTAGAGCTTATGATAATTATATTAACAGAGTCCAGACTAACATCACAGGCAATCCTCGAGCTTTTTGGCAACATATGAACAACCTAAAATCCAAAGGTGGGTTTGAGAATCGGTTGTTATACGATGGGAAGCCTCATGAGGGTGTAGAGGGTGCTCAGGCTTTCGCGAATTATTTCTCAAGCGTCTTCCTTCCTGGCGTACCTTTACTTGACCACGCTAAAACAAATGAGCAGGATGGGACAAAAAGTGCCAATTTAATTAATATTGGTTCGATATCTCCTCAGGATGTCGAATCAGGCATAGCTGAGCTAAAGCCTCAAAGCTCTATGGGTCCGGATGCCTTTCCAGCGTATATACTAAAGGGCTGCAAAGACTGGATAGTACTGCCTTTAGCTCATATTTTCAACCTAGCTCTACGCACTGGGGAGTACCCGAATCAGTGGAAGGTAACCCGCGTGCGACCGATTCCTAAGTCGGGCGATACAACTAAGGTTGAAAATTATCGTCCCATAGCGATTCTCTCCTCGATTGCGAAGTTATTTGAATCAATAGTAAAGAAGCATGTAGCCTCCCAAATACAGCCCTATCTCTGTGACTCCCAACATGGTTTTAGGCCAAGGCGATCAGTAGAGACAAACCTTTTAACCCTGGTAGACTCTGTTTCTGAGCATTTGGATAAAGGAATACAGGTGGACGTGTTGTACTTTGATTTTAGAAAAGCCTTTGATCGCGTGGATAACGACATACTACTAAGGAAGTTATGTATCATCGGTTTCTCTCCAAAACTGCTTAAATTTTTTGCTAGTTATCTACGCGATAGGCAGCAGTATGTGCAGCACGGATGCTTCGTTTCCAATTCCTACCACACTCGCTCCGGAGTAAGCCAGGGTTCAATTCTAGGCCCTTTTCTCTTCGGCGTAATGATTAATGACTTGGCGTCTCTCTCTAGATATGCCCGATGTCTCCTTTATGCTGATGACCTAAAGCTTGTTTATGGCCTGCAGCAATTGTCTGACTCTGAATCGCTCCAAGATGATATTAACCGAATCTATGAATGGAGTGTCACGAATAAGCTGCTTTTTCACCCTGAGAAGTGTTCCGTGATGTCCTTTAGCCGTGCTCGTAGTCCTTTATCTGTCAATTACCGGCTTGGAACTAAATCAATAAAACGCGTTGACACTATGAAAGACCTGGGTGTCACATTTGACTCAAATCTTAATTTTCATGGCCACATAAGAACCCTTGCTACCGACTGCTATCGGAGGTTGGGATTCGTAATCCGCAATGCTCGTGAATTTGATAACCCCTTTGTCATTAAGCTTGTTTACACCGCCCTAGTTAGGAGCAAACTGGAGGCAGCGTCTATAGTGTGGAACCCCCACGAGGTCACTTATGCCCTGCTTCTAGAGAAAATTCAAAAGGCGTTTTTGCGATTTTTATATAAAAAAACCTATGGGTACTATCCCTTCCTTTACCCAACAAAATTTCTGCTTGGCACCCTGGGCTTTAACTCCTTGGAAGTGAGGCGTAATTATGCTCTCGTGACCGCGGCGTGCCGAATAATACGTGGGGATTCGGACTGTCCACAGCTGGTCTCGCAACTTTTACGCCTTCTAGTGCCCCCTCTGTTTCAATCAAAGACGAATTTTAGGCCACGTAAGCGCGACTTACTGGCAGTTCCTAAAGCGCGCACTGTGGCGTACAGGAACTCACCATTGGTTCGCGCCTTACAATACCTAAACGCACTTGTCAAATCAGCTCCTGACTGTGATGTTTTTGCCAGTAGTTGGAAGATTCTATGTGACGAATGTAAGAGGTTATGTGAGGCGATGGATGATCACGCGTCTTCGGTTAGTATTTAAGTTTATTTGTTATTGTATAACACAACATGTTTTTGGATAGTAATTATATTGTATGCATTCCACAGTGCCTTAGTGTCTCACTGTAATACTGTGTAATCTGTTTGAATAAAAAAAAAAAAAAAAAAAAAAAAAAAAAAAAAAAAAAAAAAAAAAAAAAATTATATTAAGTTGCTAGTAGTTACGAATCGTTATGACTTGTTTACACAAAGTAAATGAGCAGGTTTCTAAGCGACTGGCCCACTAGCCCACTACGTGCTTTTACCTACGTGGAAAATTATAATTAAATACTAGCAAATAAATATTAGGAGGTACCTACAGAACAAATCTTTATGATTTACTAAATGGAAGTCGAAGGAACAAATGAATAAATATTGGACAATCTTACACAAATCGACCTAGTTCGACAGTAAGCTCAATAAGGCTTGTGTAGTGGTAACTATTTTTATTCTATTCTATTATAAACCAGATGATTTCAATAATTCCAAGGTAAAAACAAAAAGCAAAGGATAGCCAATAGGCGATTTGATATGGTATTGCTGCCGTTACTTACGAATTTTTATTAAAGTCGAGATCTGGGTTTCATGATTTTTCTCTCCACCGCTTACTTTTTCCGTTTTTAGTTCTTTTTTGTCTTTATCGCTTATATTAATATCATAAATAGCAAATGAATCGCTGTTTTCCATTGTGTTAACTGTTTCTGGTTTCTCCAATAGTATCTATAATCAAGCAGTTCACCGGATTTTATTTTTTATTTACTTATGTGAGGTTGGTATTAATCATTTTTGTAGCTTATCCAAATGATATCACAACTCAGATACGATAATCTATCGTAAAAAAACGCGGGAACACGTTGCGCTCGGTTGAATAAGTAGTCGGTAAAGGGGGAGTAGATAGTCTGTACTCTGTAGTAATTGGGTGCGCGGGGTTCGTAATTGTCGCGTAAATGCGAGGGCGGGAAACGCACGGCGCGGGCGGCGCTCGGTCGACGCGGTGTCGGTGCAACGCGCGCGCACGGACTGTACGCGTACGCACGCCGCCCGAGCTTCATCGACCGGCGCTTGCGTCACTCATTAGTTAACAAATTTAATAACTGCTTAATTTTACCCAAAATACTACTGAAAGCGGAAAACATGTAGGACGTTAAACAGGTGGAATTTAAGCAAAAATAGAGATTAGGAGCGAGTTGGCGGTGTTCGGTGTTTTAATTTTTGTTTACATTGTACAAATACCTAAGATTAGAAATTTACCGTTAACCCATTACCTATACCTATACTTATATAGTATTATAACTATCTATATACTGGAGATTAGATAGGTATATAATAATATACCTATATACATAATCTCCAATAAATTTGCAAAGTCTTTAGAGGATTTTACTCTTTACATGGCACTATGTTTAGAAATAATGCAACATTCCAGGAAGTCGCTTTTTATTAGGGCACCGCATAAAATTAACTTCATGATGGTAATAAAAAGTACGTATGTAAACTTTATTTCATAATTCAGCATCGCTCTGTACCCCTAGTGTAAATAAATTCGATTTTGAAACGTGACGTACGCGTTTGCGTTTAGTCTCATTTTGTATGGATTTTTGAACAGCGCGCCAAGCGGGACGTTTTGGAAAGTCAAAAATCTCATACAAAATGACACTTAACGCAAACGCGTACGTCACGTTTCGCTGTCGAAAATATTTACACTAGGGGTACTGTTCTTCTAACTTCGCACAAGTGTGCACGATTAAAAAGGTAGAGCTCGAGCTACTTACTCGTATTAAATTGACAATCGACAAGGAGTTACCTCACCACTTGTTGCAACAGTAAAAGAAACTAATGACATAGGCAGTTTGTAGCATATCATAGGTTAAAGGGTCTTCCCAAGCTCTCATTTTGTTCAATTGCAACATGCTCATGTTGAAGCATCTTACCATCTTCCGGTGGCGGTGACGCAACCCTGCTCTCAGACAGCAAACAGTACATCGAAACTTTTAAAAAACGCCCTTGTGCCTAAGACAAGACAGTATAAAAGATCCCATTGTATTAAGTACCAATTTAGTTACATTCTCGGCAATAACAGGTCTAGTGGTTTCATTTCTGTGTTATAGTTCAACGCCTACGCTCATTTAGTTTATCTCTTGACCCTAACCCGTAGACATTTAGTACAAGCAAATGATGATTTTAAATAACTTTTTCATCACACTAGCTGGTAAAGGCTCTCTTTGTAATTCAAAAAACCGATAAGAAAGTTGCATTTTATCCACACGCGTGGCAAAGTAATCTGATACAAATTTTGAGTTGTTTGCTCATGTTGTTTAATAGAATTGACTTATAAGTGATGCCTTGAATGATAAACATTTATAACGTTCATTTGAATTTGATTTGTAATGTTTTACAGTTAGTATTTTTCTCGCGTTGGTGTGGTAAAAATGTTTGTGTTTCACTCGGGAGCAAAGTTTGTTTTGCAAAACCCTCGCAACGCTCAAGATTCCATTATTCGAACCAATCACTACGCTCGTGGTTCATATTTGGAATCTTTTATTAGCACGACAGGTGGCTATAGAAGTTAGGTTCCCAAACTTTTTTAGGCCACCGCCATTAAAGTATCAAAAAAAATTCAGCGCCCTCCCTCACGAAATACTAGCGGTTAAACAATAACTTTGACCCGTTGTAAAACAAATAACTATTGATACCTATACTTAAGCAACTAAATATATTTATGTATTTGACCTTTAAGATTAAGTTTATACCAAAATAATCCCGAACCTAATCCATAAAATATTTAACTTTTGGTTAATTATCGGTTGGTTTCTTTAAATAATTAGGATATATTACAAAAATAAAACGATTTTGGTATTCCTAATTTAAACAGTCATAAATTTGTTATATGTACTTACCAATAAGTACCTAAAAACCAAACGATCAGACCAATACAAGGTGCCCGTGAGCATTGCGAGAGATGTTAACGGTGCATTCCTGATGGCAACAGAAGCAAAAAATGTTATGACTTTTTATGAAATTCGAAAATTTTTTTTTGTTTTTTTTTTGCCCTTGATTTTTATTGATAAACTAAAAAGTTTTTTTTTTTATTTGGGGGTTTGCCTGGCCTCTCGAATACATTTTTTTTATATTTCGATGTCAATCAATAGGTATGTCCAGACTAGACCTCAAAGTGGCAATACCGCAGTCAAAAATGTGTTTTGTACCGACTTATGGCGAAAGAATGATTTTGAAAAACATTGAATTGTCTCTGAAATAGGCCTAATCCAGAAAATTTTATATGACATTTTAGTTTCTAAATATTACTAGGAAATCTTAGTTAAAATGTCCCGCAATGCTCACGGGCACCTTGTAGAATAATGAAAAAGTTTGTTTGATAATACGAAATACAAACTGTAGGTAATATGAGTTTCTAGGTTGCGTAATTGTTAAATGCCTGTAGGTATTAGGCAAAGGCCTCTCGGAAATCAGGAACCAAAGATAGCCAAACTGTAAGCTTCTACTATGGAAACTTATTTCGCCGAAGAAAAGATCTGGGCGGAAGAGGCAGTAATGAGTGACGCTGAAAAGGGCACTTCCCATTCCTTTCAGTCTAAGGAAATAAGAAATCCTTCATAGAGCTCAATTAAAAAAATAGAGAGTTCTAATATAGAACTACTCGGAATTACCCGCTGAAAATTTTGAAATTAACTAACAACACTCACCCATCGTCATGTTGTGTAATGAGGAAGAACTGCTGAAGGTACTAAGGGTACACTATGAAAAGTTTAATTAACTTTCATAATTTATATTTCAGTTTCCTCAAAAAGTGCGTCTTCATTTTTTTACGTGTTGCTTCTGTTTTGATTCTGCGTTATTGATTTACAAAAATTTTAGAAAGTTTTTAAAACCGATCGATCGATTTCACACAAGTCCCTGCCTTGTCTCCGAGATCCCAAGTTCAAAATCCACTCGTCGACGACTTTCAATCTCTTCGTCCATGGTTATTATAAATTGCGCAATTCACGATAGATTTTCACCAAAACAAAACTGCAGTTGCAAGTAGTATCAAACATTATTCTACACTACAAATCTAAAATGATAGCGAAATTAAAAGTCGCGCGACACTTAACTAAATATCACGATACTAATCCTAAAATGTGTATAATCAAAAACAGTATAAAAATTCAAGAAAATAAAATCACATTGTTTGTGCGCCGTGCTGTGCGTGTTGCGTTACGTAATGTGAGGGTCCCGATCCGGGCGCGGGCCCTCGCTTTGCTCCCCGCGCGCGCGCGGGAAATCTGCACCCTTCGCAAAACATTTTATTCTAGTCCAACTCAGAGCCCAGCGTAAAATGAGCCTAGGAGTCATTACAACTATGCATAGCCGACGCTCTGCTTTATACAAGTCCGCTGGTGGTAAAGCGTTACGAATGTTCCGAGGACGGCGCACGCAGCTCTGGAATCGATATCCTCGAGACACCCTCGTACGCCTGCGCGTACCTCTTTCCCTTCTTGCTGTAAATGTTATACTGTGATGTTTCTATGTGCATTTTTCCTTGCCCTACATGCATTGTAGTAGGTACGCCGCGCCCCAGTAAGATTCAAGGTCGTTCCATGGCCGATCATTGTAGTTTTATTATACTCATGTAGGTGACTTTATCACATTTTCCGGTGTTGGAATATCAAACGTACCAATCGTACTTATTTTAATTAGCCATATTAAATACATACTTTACTCATATTTATTTCCTGGATACGATACCTACTATCGAAGTATCACGAGTATCATTGACATAATAGTAATCAACTATACTTATCTTCAGCTTAATAATCTGAATCGGCAACCGTTAAGAACCGCCCACAATTGATAAGAGTCAAGGAATGAAATGCAATAAAAAAATTATGATGATAGGGTTGAGATATTACAGTTCAAATTCATCAAATTTCTCTGTTATAAAATGCGAGTCAACTATAGTTCTATCGACTGCCTCAAGCTGTGTAAGAAACATCATTTGATCCCACTTGTTAAGCGCCGTGACATTGCAGACAGTGTACGTAGTAAATATTATTAAAGCTAATGTACCCATAGATTGTCCAAATTTGCTTAATAGGATCTCTTTTAACATTCCGTCAAGGAGGCTAAGGCACTTTCGTCCCATTAGTAATTAGCAAGCTACTACTAAGTATAGAAAAAAACTGTTTCATATGCAGGGCAGGCATAGTTCTATAAATTGTGATATCGACATATATAATGATAGCATACTAGTTATAAAATAGTACATTACGATACAAGTGCGAAAAATAGGAAATTCGAAACGAGTGGCGATAAATTAAAACACGACCGAAGGGAGTGTTTTAAATCGACACGAGTTGCGAATTACCTATTCGCACATGTATCGTACAACGTTTTACAGTACATATGGCCCTTTAAATGTTCGACACAGTAACGTAATATGCTACTTCTCGCACTAGTGCTAAAAAGTAGCCCCATATGTACTGTAAAACAATTTAAGAAACGCGAGCGCGCCGCTGCGATACCTTCATAATCCTACGCGCCCCGGCCGATCCGGCGGGGTGGACAACGACATCTCGTAACTCATGAGGCCCTGGTACTTGCTCCATGCTAAATTAAATTTTTAGACATTTTTTTTTCTCAATTTTGGCCACCGTAGCCTAAGGAAACTAACAAGCAATGGTAAGTGATTTTAGTCTATGGATGTTGCTATAATAAGGGTGTCACATGTGCGTTTATACTTATGAAGCAATTGTTTCTACTATATAACCTAAAAATAATTAATTAATTTGAGCTTATGTAAAAGTACCTATAAGGAATTTGATTGAGGTTTTTATTACTAACGTATATTTGAATGGATTCATATATTTATTTTTATATCTATCCCAAAAGCCGCACTGGCATAATCAATAGGCTGACATCATAATCATAGGAGGTGACCAAAACTGTAAAAGAGCTCGATGGACATGAATATTTTTTGTGTTACGCCTCATAACGGAACTATAATTATTTATTTATTTAAACTTTATTGCACAAAAGAAAACCTTATACACACAAGGCGGACTTAATGCCATGAGGCATTCTCTACCAGTCAAGATATACACGTTTTTTATTTTGTCACCTGCAATGATTTACGGGCTGAATATATAGATCATACTGAGAAACTTTTACTATGGCACCAACCCCGATCGCGAAAAAATTTTACTCTCCCATAGAAAATGTCATGGTCAGACAGCCAAAATATATGAAACTGCCAATTTTTTCGGATTTCAAGGTTGGTCCCATAGTAAAAGTTGCTTAATAATAAGAATGAACTATATATTATTGACCACGTAAATTATAGCAGGTGACTAAATAAACACCTGTATATGAAAAGTAATTTCAGTGTTAAAATTTTCTTCCCCTATAAAGAGGAATAAAAGGAGATTGAAAGTTTGTAACGGGAACGATTTGAGGAGGCAAAGGACTTGAAATACGTAGGAAGACACAATATTAGAAAGCAAGAGAAGTAACTTCAGTGCTTTTGAAAATTCATCCCTTAATATGGTTAAAAGTTGTATCAGGAAAGATACAAACATTTTTTTGAAGGACTTGAAACTTCAGAGAAAGTCACATCATTAGAAAACAAGAGGATATATTCAGTGTATTTGAAAATTCATCTCCAAGGGGTTTAAAAGGCGTTGAAGCTTTATATCGAGAACGAAAATATTATTTTTACCACACCAACTGGTAAAGGCCTAAATGCCCTCTTGATTGTTCAAAAACGAATGAGAAAGTTGCATTTTATCCACATGTGGGGCAAAGTAATCAGATGCAAATTTTGAGTTGTTTCATTATGTTAGCTGGTCAGTGGCGGATTAACCGAACAGCAGAAAAAGCATATGCTAAGGGCCCCGCGCCTAAGGGGGGCCCCGCGCTCCGACCCTGACCATGCGATTTCGGCACGTGGAATCGGCCAAGTTCAAGTATAATGTATTTGTTTCGTAAGTCACTAACAATATTGATTAATTATTATTATTTGTTATTATCCTGTAAATTTTTCTTTATGACGATACCAATTTTAAATAATTTTTAGGCTTACGCAAAGACCAAGAGCAGAGTTTAGCATACAACCGAAGGTGCAGAGTGTCTCAAAACTTTTGTGCATGGCTAAGCTGCAGGAAACAGCAGAGCTCGGAAACGAACAAAAGAAGATACTGTGTTAAAAAAAACATATTAGTAAAAAGCAAGGAAGGATGATTTATTTATTTATTATTACAAATACCAAATTGCACCTTACAGCTAATGCCTAATGATGATCAGCTTTGAACCCGTAGTAGGCCAAAGGACGTGCTCCTCTACGGCTGGCCGGGCGCACGAAATATGCCAAGTCGCTGCAAAGCCGTTATAAAAAGAAAACAGCGGGGCCCCTATGCAGGGCTTTGCATTCGCGTAGGCCGGATGTAAAGCCCTGCATAGGGCCCGATATCCAAAGTATCCCAGCAAGTCGTACTTTCGAGCAAGAACTAAGGCCGAGCAGCAGGCGAGCCGAAATCTAAAAATTCGCATACTAGGGAAAAATCGGTGATGTATTACATGTTATAAACTAATCGAGAACTAGTAAAAAAAAATTAAGACATCATAAAAATGTTGTGATGGTACTGAATCCTCGGGGTGCGAGTCCGACTCGCACTAAATCTTTTTTCTTCAAACCTTGGGGCCCCGCGAGTTATTGTACTAAGGTCCCCGCGCCTTCTTAATCCGCCCCTGTAGCTGGTGGAATTTACTTTTAAATAATGATTTTTAATGTTACATTTTATATTACGTTCATTTGGTTTGATTTGTTTGGTAAAAAAAATTGTGTTTCACTTGGACGCAAAGTTAGTTTAACCGTCGTGCCTTAATACCCTCGCAACGCTCAAGATTCCATTTCTCGAACCACTCGCTACGCTCGTGATTCAATTTTGGAATCTTTCACTTGCTCGGGTATCAATATTAGCACGAGCGGTTAAAAAACAACTTTGCCCCCTTGTAAAACAAATAACTATTGAGTAAGCCTTCGCAAAAATTCCCGTAAGGGCGTTGAGACGAGATTGACAGTTTGTATCGGGGGCAAATATTTTTAAGAATAAGATTAAAAATCGTTTATTGCCACATACAAGTACACAGGAAAATAAAGTTACATAATAGTTTTTTTAATATACATTATTAATTTATACAGATGAAATGAGTATTGTATTGTATTTACAAGCTTTTATTTAACTTACAATATACAGTCGCCATCAAATATATCACAGCGGCTAAGATGCTCACAAATATCTGAACACGCCCCTCTGAAGATGGATAGGAATGCCATAGGAATTCCGTGATGAAGAATGCTACCTAATTGTGTTTGGGGTTTTCAGAATTATCCAGATGAGTATTAGTTGGCTGTGGAAAAAAAAGTAGTCACCGATAAAACTTATTTTTGATTGAGGGAGTTGAAACTTTGGAAGACGTGATTGTGACACAAAAGTCACGTGTTTTCAACTGCTTTTTTTTTAGCTACACGTAGTTAATGTAGAATTACAACAACCAATATAAAAATCCACGTAATGTTGATCTATCTACCCTATAGATATAAGAATAATAAGAATACCTTCTATGATCTGAGATCTACCCTGAAGATCTGTGTAATGTTGTGGGCGTTACTGCTGGTTCCTTATGGCAGCGGCGCGCACGTCTATTTTGATCCTTTAGAAAAGGTTTAAAAATGTTAATACTAGATGGCGCCATTGAGTAAAACTGAATATACCTACTTATACATTGATTTTAATGTTTTAATTGTACTTTTAAGTATACGACAGTTAGTTAAACCTTCGCAACGCTTAAGATTACATTTTTCCAACCACTCGCTACGCTCATAGTCCAATTTTGGCATCTTTCGCTTGCTCGGGTAGTAACATCGGGTATCCATAAAAAAAAAAATCTATGAGTTCGACGCTCAAAAACGTGCTGTCATTGTACCTACTATTACGGTTCTATATCTGTTGGGCGTTGTGGAAGATTTAAATCAAACCTTTATTTTGACACATTATAAGAAAGAAGTTACACTTTGGACGACCGGTTTGGCCTAGTGGGTAGTGACCCTGCCTACGAAGCTGATGGTCCCGGGTTCAAATCCTGGTAAGGGCATTTGTTCGTGTGATGAGCATGGATATTTGTTCCTGAGTCATGGGTGTTTTCTATGTATTTAAGTATTTATAAATATTTATATATTATATATATCGTTGTCTAAGTACCCTCAACACAAGCCTTATTGCGCTTACTGTGGGACTTAGTCAATTTGTGTAATAAAAATAAAATAAAAAATAAAAATAAAAATTATTTATTCTCAGACAATTAATACAGTCCATATTTGTTAGTATCAACTTACATTACAACCTATGTTATGTTACCTTCCGCACAATAATTTACAGAAATTAAATTAGGTAACTTTAGATTGCTGGTTATCTTGGCCGATTTACCGAACTGCACGTTTGTGAACATGCAATTCGATAAATCGTCCCAAAATACCGGAATCTAACCGCTCGGCTATCATTTTCAGGATCCCGTTGGTGCTCCCGCGTATACGGTGTACCACTGATGCATTCTTTTTTCGCATAATAGCATAAAAATCATCTACATGTGCGTCCGCAAACATGCCAGAAGCACTACAGTATCGCGGAAGCCTCAACAGGGCCCTGAAAACGTTGTTATACTGAATAATACGTAACGTAACGTTGTAATAATGTCCTATAAATATTTATTTATTTTATTTTTATTATTTTTATTTTACACTAAACTATTAGTAACTGATTACAACTTGACACCGACTTCAAACATATCAGTTTCTAGCGTATTTAAAAGGGATAATTTTCATTTTATACTTTATGAAGTCTGTTTTATTTTTGAGAAAAAAAATCAGTTTAGATAATTTTAACTCTCTGGTTTTATTTATTAATCAGTATTTTTAAATAAAGAAATATGTCTAAAAATACAATCCAAGGAACTCCACTGCGTACCAGAGTACAGATTTACAATAGTCAATGCCTCTGGGAAATCAAGACGGCTATTTATAGATTGTCGTCAATGTCGATCCCCAACAGCAGATTCGAATATTTCGACAAAATTTATAACCGAATATCCATATAAATAATTTAGTAACGGGTAATATGTCATGCGAATCTAGATAATATTAAAAAAGAATTTTTGGCTGTCATGATAAAAACATTTTTATATACCACGTCGGTGGCAAACAAGCACCTGATGGTAAACAGTCACCATAGCCTATAGACGCCTGCAACGTATGTAGGTACACGGCTAAAATTGGAGACACCATTGCATTAGAGAGGTTAGACATAACTTTTTATACATGTTTTGATGTTGTTCTTTCCTAATGGTTATCGAATATATGGTGGTTGACTGGTAGAGAATGCCTTTAGGCATTAAGTTCGCCATTTGTACTTTATTTGTTATATTGTGACATAGTTTAAATAAATAAATAAACTGACTCACTAAAGTACTATAATATTAATATATACCTATCCTCCATGTCGTATGCGACAACGGCGACCTTTACAATTTTCTCTGATGAGCACGTATTAGGCTCGCAAAACCACTACTAAACTACCACTAACAATTACAAGTACTACTAAGTTACTGAAGTGCTACCAAGTCGTTTTTAGGGTTCCCTACCGTAGTCATGTAGTCAACCAGGAACCCGTCCGTCTGGCTGTCAGTTAGTTATCGTTAGTACTAGAAAACTGCAATCTGGCTGGCTATACACGTCACGCCGACAAAGTGGTAAAATAAAATCTAGGTATTTTAGGGAAGGTACGTAAGGTCAGAATGAATATCTCCGAAATTAAAAAAAAAACTGTAAGTTCCAAAATATGGAAACAACAGAACAAAACACAACAATATAAAGAGCAGCATGCAACCAAAGATTAATAAAGAGTTTTGAGAGAAACCGATTTCGAGCATCAAGATTTTTGAGTTTTGGCAAAAAGTCTTTTTTCTTAGCAAAATGACGTGACTTTGAAGATAATCCCTTTATATACTCGTACTTATTATGTTGAAAGTATCTACAAAAAGTATATTTTAAACCTGTCTGAAAGGGACGGCCAACTATGGAACCCTACACTGAGTATGGCCCAACATATTCATGGCCGGTATTTTTTTATTTTAGAAGATAATTGGAAATTTAATAATTGTTAAACTCTGTTGAGATTGAGAACCGACTAAAAATAAAATTGCTTGGAATTAAAACTTTATTTTATATTAATTAAAGTATATTTAAGTAAATCTAGCTACTTAATTCTCAGCAAGTTACACTCATTAATCCCTTGTATATTGCAATTACAATATTTATGTGTAAGTGACCCGGTAGGTCTTTCCCTTACAATAATATTACTTCCTACTTATTCAGTTACGTTCCACAAACATCTTAATCTTACATTTAGTTATTCAATATTATTACTAGGTTTCACTTCAGAGTTTTCACTACTTATGCTTGATAGATGAGAGAGATATTAAATATCGGGTAGTTGACGAAGAAACTCTATACGCGGGAAAAGTGAGAAAATCTGTGATAGGCGGGAGCACTCCTACGTCATGACTGGGACCTTCCGGGTCCTGTAATCAAAACTGAACCAACAAGCTTTCTGCATAGAATAGAAAATCGAATATTTATGAAATTATAGAGTTTGGAGTTAAGTTGAATGAAACCATACTGTGTGGGTATAAAGCATAGTTTCCCGGGTTCGTGCGGGTTGAGAGAAAGCACTTTCCGGTTGTATGGCGGGTTGTATGACGCAGATGAACTGAGGCTGAGGCTCGCTCAGCTCAGTCGCCGCGAGGTGCCAGTCGAGTGGAGTCCGCCCGCACGCGAGGACTCTGCCTCGCCGTTTTCCCTTACGATAACATCTTCGCGATATCAAATTGTTGTGCCAAAGGTGATCATAAATGACATCACAAAGTTTAACTATTATTTAACGCAAGATCTTTCCGGTTTCAGGTAAGTTTTTAGTTAAGAAGTTTGTTCAGTATAAGATCAAAGTTACAGTTTTGAGTATAAGGAACTATATGTCAAAGCTAATGTTAAATATGAAGTTTCAAAATAATAATTATTACAATAGTATCTAATGCCCATTTTGTGATTGGACAAGAACTATATAATTATGACCGAGTGTGAACAAACATAAAAAAAACTCCAGTTAAATGTTTCCCGAATTTTAGTTTTGTTTAATTTTATTAACATTGCTTTCTATCTTATATTATTTGTATATTACGTATACAAGTTCATAGAATAGTAAGGTATATTGTTTAGTATCTAACGTCGTCGGTGTGACTTATCAACAGGCATTACGCGGCTACGCGCCTACTTACCCTACTTTATTCAAACCACACATTTTCAACTTTCACGGAACGTAAAGTGTAGGTACTGCATTGTTTTTGAATGAGTACGTGCGATGCAACTGTTGCAAATTAAATTTTTCAATGGGAATACCTAATGACACGTACTTTACTGCACGATTCTCTACGTGAGAACATCTTGATAAGCTATCTGCACCAGATCCGCACAAATACAGGGAGGAAGCTAATTCGACTTCTTTCGTTAACTGCTTGCAATATGGCCTCTTTTTTGAAAAGTGGACTCCGGTATACATACTCATATTGCCAATAGTTACTTCATCAAATCATATAAAATTCATTGTACTAAATAAGTATTCTTGAAACACGATGGGTACATATCATCTCCATTTCACGAGAATTTGCGTTTTAAGATTATAAATTCTATTGAGAATATAGTAACACATGTCACCGTACCCATCATGTTTAAAAATACTATCCTCGTAAGGCCCAAGGTCCTACCTATAAGGTCTTATTCAGTTCAATGAAATTTAATTCGTTCAATTTTGACAACTGGTCTGTCTTAGTGGGTAGTGACCCTGCGTATGAAGCCGATGGTCTCGGGTTTAAATCCTGGTAAGGGCATTATTCGTGTGATGAACATGGATATTTGTTCCTGAGTCATGGTTGTTTTATATGTATTTAAGTATTAATAAATATGTATATATTATGTATATCGTTGTCTAAGCACCCACAACACAAGCCTTATTGAGCTTACCGTGGGACTTAGTCAATGTGTGTAATAATGTCGTGTATTTTTTTCATACAAAATAAAGTCAAATGTTTTCTCTGCACCATAGGTTCAAATTTCATTGGCAAATTTTGGATTTTTCATTTGTTTGGGATGCTATAGTAAATTCCGTGATATGGTGATGACGTCACAAGATTTGCGATATCGGGAGCTATTATAGGATAGTGGGGAATTTAGATTCAGCTACCTAACAATTGAAGAGCATTATAGCACTCTACCTCTACAATTATCTCTTGCTCCACCCTCGCCTAATCCAGATTTACGGCTTTAGTTAAGTCACTGTGTTTGACCTTATACTATTTATTTATAGATGACTAACAATCCTTTTGTATTCTTTGTGTCATTCACAAGTAAACATTAACACTTGTATTTATCAATTTGTTTTTGGTTAACTTGTGTTCAATAAGCCGAGAGTAGCTTCTTCCGGGCGTCGAGTAAAATGCTGCTTTAGCGTGCGTTTTAGAAATGTGATTATTATCAGAGAATAACTAATACGCAGCACACGTCGAACAACTCACTCCGTATTCATCGTATAATATAGCTATATAGATAGAATACTCTTTATTGGCACACCTTAGTAAAAGATACAGCTTAAAGAAAAATAGTTGATTAATGATAGAGGCAGATAACAGGCGGTCTTATCCCTAAAGAGTGATCTCTTCCAGACAACTTTTGGGTAGCAGAAACAAAACAATTAATCATAAAGAGTTGGTGTTGCAAAAAAAAAATCAAGCCTAACTGTCATACACACAATTTAGGTAAATAAACATACACATATAAGATAATACAAATATATATACATAATGAATGTATAAGCCACAAACCAAAATATACAACATATGACAGCAACATATCCACCACAGAGTAAATTTTAAGTTAACTATTTCAAACACTAATGGAGATATATTAATGTTCTTTAAGTAGTTTTTTGAATACAGCAAGAGATTGATTAATTGATCGAGTTTGATTGATTATTAATATACAGGTATAATAATAATTTATTTGCTAGTGTCGTAACTAATCAAGTCAGTCAGCCGGTTAATTAAAACTCATAGAGACTATTTCGACCATTTGAAAATGAAAGTTGCAAACGTTAGCGGGGCGGTGCTAATAAGGTCAACATGCCAGTGCGGGCGGAAGGAAAGTTGACGAAAACCAGATATTTCTAAGTCTGTTCTTTAGTTTTCATTATCAAACGAAATAAAGGAAAGTGTTAGGAATAGCCAGTATGCAAGTAGGCATAAGAAAAACTGACTTTTTCCCACGTTCGTCTATTACCCTCGAGCGGGCTGGTCAAAAGTCACAGTCACAGGACTTATTACCAACTAGTTGTTTTTAAATTACTTGGTACACTATACACAGTGATGTAACCAGATACCTATTTTTCTATAGATATACCTACTTCTCTAGAGTTTTAATTTACAAATGGAATGTACGCGCGAGATGTCTGGACAAACATTTCACTACACGCTCCAAGGAATTTGCGCTATTTCAAATGTCAGCAGCGTCTTAAAACAACACACAAGCTAATTACTAAACAAAGCAGTGACAGTAAATTCTTCTTCACTTATGACCCCATGCTAGCAAGGATCCTTTCATTAACTGCCTGAGCCAGTAGGTTCAATTTTTTTTTATTACTCTTGTTTTTTTTTCTAAGTCCATGTGAATAACTTCCTTGATAAAGACCATGAGAATAAATTATCAAGAGGACTAGATATTACCTTCACACATTGTCATATGAAGGTACGTATTGCAATAACGCCATTAGTTTACGTATTGCAGTACGTATCAGTAGTACGTATTGCAAATCCGTGAAAATTTTGTGATACCTATTCGTATATAATTTCAGCTACCATATCACGAATTTGGTCAACGTCAGTTTAGTGAGACAAGTGACATAGTTACTTCCTCCAAAAGACCAGACGTTTCTACTATACCCAGTGAATTCAAAAGTTAATGATTTCCAAATTTAATTTGGTATGGCATTAAATGGACATTACTGTCTAGTGTCTACTACATTACTGTCAAAGTGCCTACTATTTTGACAGTGGGTTTTGTTATGGAGTCGCGCAGGGCGGTGCGGCCGGTCCACTGACCCATTGACCTTCAACGCGCGACCGGTTGCGCCTGGGCAATGGGCATAAGCAACTGGAGCGCCGACCTAGCGGCGTTATACGTATTTATATAACATTAAAAAGAAAGCCTAACGCCCAACCGACCGTGGCCGTGAGTAAGATCTTCAATGGAGGTTATTCATGACGCTTGACGACAGTAACGGCTCAGATAAACCAGTAAAAGTGCGATATTTTCGATTAAGTACACAAAGTCGATTATGTAGAAAAATGAATTCAGATTCCGAAATATGTACCGGGCTGTTAGCGTATAATTGGTTGAGAATAAATCAATATAACCTTTTTTGATTAGTTATCAACAAATTCAGTTCTTGGTTTCATCTAATTTGAAATATTTTCAGAAAAATCACAATATGATAGATTTTTTTCCGCTACTGTAGTTGGTATGTATGCCCATGCCCGAAGTTGGTATAGTTTCTAAATTACTAATTTTTAAGTCCAATATGTCCAAGTATCTTGACGACCGGTTTGGCCTAGTGGGTAGTGACCTAGTGACCCTGCCTACGAAGCTGATGGTCCCGGGTTCAAATCCTGGTAAGGGCATTTATTCGTGTGATGAGCATGGATATTTGTTCCTGAGTCATGGGTGTTTTCTATGTATTTAAGTATTTATAAATATTTATATATTATATATATCGTTGTCTAAGTACCCTCAACACAAGCCTTATTGAGCTTACTGTGGGACTTAGTCAATTTGTGTAATAATGTCCAATATTTATTTATTTATTTATTAATATACTTTTTATAAGATATTTCATTGATCATAATAACTGCAGTTGCTGTTTGCTACTCAATATGTATAAAATAGATTGTTAGGTATTAATTTACTAATTTACTATACAATTTATAAAATAGAAATTGTGTCTGAAAATAACTACTGTCTACGTTTTTCTAGTAATATTCTGGTGCTTTATTTCATTTCAAGCATGGTGTGAAATTAAATTACTTATTTTAAATACAGTGACCATCCCTATACATAACGTTGTTAACATATTATTGCATGTGCCTATGTAAAATAGTGCGTGTTATTTAACTTAATGTTAAATATTAATTATATTAAGATGTTGCTATATGTGAGATCCTATAATTGGCTCTGTGTCATTATTTATGTTGTTATTAGCATAGTTATAGCTGTTGGTTCTCCATGTAAATAAATAAATAAATAAGTTGTTACGGGATCAAGTTATACTAAAGACGAATATACACTAGGCATAAAACGGGTAATGGTAAAGACGTAGTTGAATTGTTGTGACGCGACGTGACAACAAGGTGGATACCTATTCAAATTATTATGTATAGTGAAATTTAATGGGACTTTTGTATCAACAACAGCAACAATACATTAGTCGATTTTTTTTGTCCCCGGGTGGTACGGCATTCAACTAAAATAGCATTGATTGTTATTCAAAGTTCGAAACCACGGCTGCAATGTTTAGGTACCTAATGAAAATGAATATTCACATGTACGGAAACAAGATATACCTACAAGGAAAATCACACATAAACTCACAGATTTCTGACTAAGACTACTAAGAGTGTTTTTACTCACTTGCTCAGTAGCAGACGAGCGACGGGAGAGGCCGCAAAATGCTGCGTTCCCTTCTGCTGGTTGCCTTCGTGGCAGCCGCGGCCTCACAGTCAGCTTCTGACCCTGGATTCACGCCATGTAAGTTAGAAAACTACATTTAAATTGTTATCTGCAGTGGGCTTGGATGTCAGTATCTTCTAAATCTTAATCAGTAAAAACATTGCAAAAAAAAACATTCACAACACTTGTTATACCTTTTTAGCGGAAGAGGTATCGCCGACGGTCCTAGGCGAGGTGGAGGCCCGCGACGCAGGCACTGACTTGGAATTCCGGTACCACGACCACGATCAGCTCACGCGCTACTTGCGCGCGGTGTCGGCGCGCTACCCCGCCCTCACGGCGCTTTACTCCATTGGCAAGTCCGTACAAGGTAGGTGGAGGCGACCGAGGCACTGACATGGAGTTCCGGTACCATGACCACGAGCAGCTCACCCTCTACCTGCACGTGATGGCGGCGCGCTACCCCGCCCTCACGGCTCTCTACTCCATTTGGGAAGTCCGTACAAGGCAGGTGGAGGCGACGAAGGCACTGACCTGGAGTTCGGTACCACGACCACGAGCAGCTCACGCGCTACCTATGACTCGCCTTGACGGCTCTCTACTCCATCGGCAAGCCCGTACAAGGTAGGTGGAGGCGACGGCGGCATTGACCTGGAGTCCCGATCCCGATACCACGACCAGCTCACGCGCTACTTGCGCGCGGTGTCGGTGCGCTACCCCGCCCTCACGGCTCTCCATTCCATTGGCAAGTCCGTACAAGGTACCTAACTGGCACCAGTCGACACTCTTTAATGCAAAACGACGAGATTTCCATTTTTCTTGGCTGCAAGAATTTTAATTCGAATAAGTAACAAATTGAAGTTGGCCTACACCTATTTATTATTCAAAAAATACGTACTTACGTAGGGGTGAAAGTTATTGCTTTTGTTAACGTTAACTAATTGAGGTTAAGCATGTAAACCTACCACTACAAGTAATTCTTAACAACTTGTACCTATATAGTAATGTTTAAAGCAAATAAATTATTTTTACATCTTTAACTTTTATCATCAACTGTTCAGTTTTTTCAGAGATTTAGGTATATATGAATATGTAAAGTATATAGGTATCAAAAATATACTATGATAGGTAGGTACTTAATAGGTAGCACAGTTTGACAGTTCGCCGATTACGTACTTCGTCTTCGTCCGCATCAGCAAAGTTGCTAAGCAAGTGGATGACGCGTTCAAAATGTCTATACGCACTAGTGTTCAGATCATTATGGGCAGCTCACACGATAAGCTACTTCTCTTGATTACGTAATTTATAATAAAATAACGTGAGGAAAATTTTACAGTTTGGTAATTAGCCGAGAACCTATCGATTTCGAAACACTGCACAATCTACAGAGATGGAATAGTAATTAGCTGCAGATTCCTTGGCACAGTTATGAACCTAACTTAGCTAAATAAAATCACGTTTAAACTTAGGTAAGAATTGTCACTTAATTACTATCCCATTCATTTTACTAATAAATAAAACAATAAATATAGAGGGTTTCACGCTTTAGAGGGTTCTATATGTCTATATTTTTTTAAATAAAAATCCTTACTAATATTATAAATGCGGAAGTAACTCTGTCTGCTTGTCTGTTACCTCTTCACGCTCAAACCGCTGAACCAATTTACATAAAATTTGGTATGGAAATAGTTTGATGCCCGAGAAAGGACATACTAGGGTAGTTTTCATCACTTCATGTAAGCCTGCAACTCGACTACATAGGCTACGGAGACTGCTTACCATCAGGCGGGCCGTATGCTTCTTTGCCACCGACGTAGTATTAAATAAAAGGTTAATAGTTAGCTTACCTTCCAAACGTTTACATATAAGTTAGGCTTTAGCATTTAGGTCAGTACCTCTACTAGACCTCTACTTATACTCGTAGGAGTCGTAGGATCTAATAAGCCTCAAACGACGCGATTAGTTAACTATTTACACAAGAGGTTCTTTTCTTTGATCTGCGCTTCGATAAAAAAAACACACGAACTTAAATGATGGGATTAACGTTATGATGAAAAACACAGTTTTTGAGTCGTTACTGACTACAAAAAATGTGTCTTTAGAGTAGTTCCGTGTAAATTTAACTATCAATTTCTAAGGGGGCAAAACGCACAACAATCAATCTTTTTCAATTTTATGAGGTCTATGGCACTATGGCCTAATGAGTTTTGGGTATAGATACGTAATTACGGAAGGTGGAGGTAAGGACATAAATCTCCATGTACCAAAAAGTGTCATCAAAAAACCTTAAATAGGTGGCGCTACAATACCTAGAATACTTGAACAAAAAAATCAAATTATAGACAGAGCACTTCACACCGTTAATAGCGCCTAGGTTCTTAGCTACTCTAGCGCTACTCTGGAGAGATTTGGAACTATTATTTATAGCTGACAGCAACAGTTCTACCATAAGAGATGTCACTCCTCTTAATTCCACACTCCATATACGTAATGTAATAAGTTATAAGTATGTATTTGAAATCGACTTCGACTTCCTAATGGAATGTGTTCGGACTCGAGACAAGAGGGCGCAACTATTTGAAGCTAGGGGTTATGCAGTAACTGATATTGGGGTTTTTCACTCGATATTGGCGGAACCCCTGTCTAAAACTGCGAAATTCGTGTACAGTTTTTTTGACAACTCGTAACACATTGAAACTGTAATGTAGAGGCCCAACGGAGCCGACATGTCTCATTGATAAAGGCACTTTTAAATATGTTGATAAAAAAAAACGACTTCTTATTAATGTAATGGATATCTTCTAAGTAGTATGGTTTCGTAGGGCGCGATCTATGGGTGATGGTGGTATCAGCGTCACCGTACGAGCACATGCTGGGCAAGCCCGACGTCAAGTACGTGGCCAACATCCACGGCAACGAAGCCGTCGGTCGGGAACTGCTACTACACCTCATTCAGGTATCTACTTACCATACCCTAAATTTATACTCAAGAGCGAAAACGAGCACCGAAATCCTTTTTCAAAAAGAAGCAGTGCCGCGCACGATACGCAAGAATACGAGCTGCGTCGTTCTATTCAATTGATTCTTCCATAATTTTCGCTCATAGCGTAGTGTGGTGTCGCTGTAGGACGAACTAGTACGAAAGCGAGCCCGAAGAGACTTCTATAATAAGTTAGACAATATACGATATCTACTATCATGACATTTTGTAATAATCTGCCCTCGTTGGCACAGTTAACTCACCATTCGTAAACCTAATTACGACGCAGTAAGGATCATCAATGGTCTATGGGACCGTTAAGTGTGTTGCTGAAGCTGTTAATACCACCACTTTGTTTCTTTCTCAAAGTTGTTAAAAATTTACTTGCAGCACTTGGTCACCTCCTACGACAGCGACCCCTACATCAAATGGTTGTTAGACAACACCAGGATTCACCTGATGCCCTCCATGAACCCCGATGGTTTCGCCATCTCTAAAGAGGGACAATGCGACACCATTCACGGCAGGTAAATTTTTCTGAAAAAATTTTTGATCGATTACATTATGCACACATCAACCATACATAACATTGTACTATTGTGTAAACGCATTGAGTGTAAAGCAAAAGTTGCATCACAGAACAATATGTTACACCATTTTGTCATTCATTTCCATTTACATATTTTTAAATCACTCTAATTTCCTTTTTACAATCGTTACATGATCGTTATTGAATGTTTTTCATTGCGTAACAATGAATTAATGATTATATAAGTACCTACTCTTAGATTGTCCCGTCTGTCTTTTTGACAGAAGGTACATAATATTCCTTTTGTCAGACCTTGACCACGGTGAATGATGAATCAAGTAGGTATACGTCTATAGTCTGTACTGTACAGTTGTTACTGCTTTGTTTCACACTAATTAACTCGACCTTCTATCCAATAAATCTCGCGGGAACTATGAATTCTTATTATGTCATACCGTTCAAATTATTTAATAGCCATTTCTATAACAGACACAACGCCCGTCGGTACGACCTGAACCGCAACTTCCCAGATTACTTCAAGGCTAACACGAAGCAGCCGCAACCCGAGACGGAGGCGGTCAAGGAATGGATCTCCAAGATCCAGTTCACGCTGTCGGGATCGCTGCATGGCGGCGCTCTCGTTGCCTCTTACCCGTTCGACAACACGCCCAGTGCCAGTAGGTAACATGACATTAAGCCAGGTCACCAGCCCACATAGCAGCCGTAGCCCGACACGGAGGCGGTCAAACAGAGAATCTCTAAGATCCAATCAGTTTACAACAAGACACAGGTAAGGTATAAGTACTGCACGGAAATAAAGTATGTCTAGCCCAGATATTGTAAGTTTACCTAACTAATAACCACAATGTGCCATCATATCTTGACATCACACGACTAATACCAACACCTGTTTAGATATATGGTAGAGTAAGTATAAGAGCGATAGTTTTTTCTAATTTAAACTTGTATTTTCACGCTGCCCATATTAAAGGACTATGCCGATCTTCAGTCCTGTGCTCAGGTGATCCCTTCTTCTAACAGTGTCTTATTGTAAGCACGCACATACCTAAGCAACAGATATCTTGGATATAATGTAGGTAATTAACGATATTTTTTCGTCCAACATGTCCCTTGAACGCAGTGTTCCAAAGCTACGCGCACTCGCCGTCGATCGCCCCGGACGACGACGTGTTCCGCCACCTATCGCTGGTGTACTCCAACAATCACGCCAAGATGTCTCGAGGAGTCTCCTGCAAGTCGGGATCGCCGCGCTTCGAGCACGGGATCACTAACGGTGCCGCATGGTACCCCCTTACAGGTATACAGATACTCTTAGCTCTAAATATTTGCGAAGTTTTGGTTGAAAGATAATTTATTATATATGACGCGTTCACATAGTTGCCGAGTCACACTTAATAACGCCGAAGCGACAGGATTGCAATTTACGAAAAACTAAAAAAAGCGGCCAAGTGCGAGTCGGATTCGCGCATGAAGGGTTCCGTACCATTTATGACGTATTAAAAAAAATCTACTTACTAGATCTTGTTCAACATTTTACCACTTTGGACACACATTTTACCACTTTTGAAGTTTCTCTCGCGCAAACTATTCAGCTTAGAAAAAAATGATATTAGAAACCTCAATATCATTTTTATACACCTATCCATAGATACCCCACACGTATGGGTTTGATGAAAAAAGATTTTTTGACTTTCAGTTCTAAGTATGGGGAACCCCCAAAATTTATTGTTTTTTTTCTATTTTTGTGTAAACATCCTAATGCGGTTCATAGAATACATCTACTTACCAAGTTTGAACAGTATAGCTCTTATAGTTTTGGAAAAAAAGTGGCGGTGACATAATCGGACAGACAGACGGACATGACGAATCTATAAGGGTTCCGTTTTTTGCCATTTGGCTACGGAACCCTAAAAAGGGACCTTTAAACCAAAATTAGAGAATAAGACATCCGATTAATTGCTAATATGTACTTATATCATGTTTATGAATTACCTAATTAGTGTTGTTACTTTCTGTTCCTTAGGCAATTCTGTTTCTTTTCAAGGTGGAATGCAGGACTACAACTATTTGTGGCACGGATGCATGGAAATCACATTGGAAATCTCCTGCTGCAAGTATCCCCCGGCGCACGAGTTACCCAAGTATTGGCAGGATAACAAAGAGGTGTGTGTGTGTTTTTTTAAAATTATTTATCTATGTAGAGTACCTAATAGACTTATCTAGAATAATACAATTCACGATCTTATAACACAGGGCTATTGAATACGTTATCAATTCCACTCATGATTTGATGCACGTAACTTGATAATAGTTTTAGTGATAAGATATTGCAAGATTTGGCTTAGCATGTCGTCCGGCGAATATAACTGAAGTATATATATATATATAAAAAACTATTAAAATGAATTCACAAAAATATATATTGAGTAATAGGTTAATTTCGTACGAGCTACGATAAGATCTGTCTGTTTAAATTATTTAAACTCTTTAGAACTTGATGAAAAAGTACATGAATGCCACAAGCATCCATAGCAGCGAGGGCGCAGTAGTCACAGCGGAATTGTCCCAAGGTTCACTAGGGGACACAACGCCGATGACGCCGCAGGCCACACGCCCGCCAGCGTTGCCCGTCGTCAGCGAGTCCTCGTGCCCGCCCAATCCTAGATCGTCAGTTCCCTCGTGCAGCACTAAAGCGCGTCCGAGGATGTTATTGCGACCCCGCAACGTAGCCATGTGGTCCGTGAAATCAACCGTCGCTAAACCGTTTCTATTTGCTTCCACAAACTGCACGTTGCCGAAGTCTCCGACGTGTCTCACGTCATGGTCTCTTCCACCGTGAGTTACTTCGTCAGGGTTGAAGTGTGCTCCAGTAGTTAGGCATGTCGTTACATCGCCCAGCTCGTGAATGTGAAATCCATACTCGCCCGCCGGCAGTCCTGTGATGCTGCCCGTGACTCGGAGACCGTCATCGGTCTCCGTGAACGTTATGCTCCCGGATATCTCGTTAGCGACCAAATGAGCTATAGCTACCCTTTCACAACGTATTCCAGTTGCCAACAAAGTAATTAAAGTCAGATATAAACCTGAGCGTGACAACATTTTGGTTGAAGAATACGACTGATACTGTCGCATTCTTGAATACGACATCAATGTGCTTTGAGCATTGAGTGGTGATAACAAATATAGTATCGATACTTTATCACTAAGATATCAAATCTGAAGATCACGAGGAAAATGAATGCCCTTTCACAATTAGGCGATATTAAGGGTTCCATATATTATTAGATTACATTTTATCTTGATCAATGATGATATTCTCTAAAGTCCGACGTGCATTTTTATACAATGGTACCCTACATATGTCTATTATGGGTCTCTATTGTTTCCCATAAAGTTTTAAGTCATAATGTATTGTTTGTCCGCATTTTCGTTAGTCATAATTTGGTTTTTCTCAGAAACGCGTAACTTTTCAGGATTGCCATAAAACAAACCTAACCTAACCTAACCTATCTATAGGATAATCTAAGGAAATTCCTGAAAAGTTAACGGTTTCAGAGTTATGACTAATGATAATATGACTATCATTACATTATGACTTTCAATAATTATGTCAAACAAAGGGATCCGGTCTATTATAAATGAAAACATTTTTTTGCAGTCAATGATCAAGTACCTGGCCGAGGCGCATCGCGGCGCGCACGGGTTCGTGATGGACGAGAACGGCAACCCGGTGGAGCGCGCGTCCGTGCGCGTCAAGTCACGCGACGTCGCTTACCACACTACGCGCTACGGCGAATTCTGGCGCATCCTGCTGCCCGGCACCTACCGCCTCGAGGTACACACACTAACGTAACTACAACCAGGCGGAGCGCGTCCGTGCACGTCAAGTCACGCGACATCATCTACCACACCACACGCTACGATGAGTACTGGCGAATCCTGCTGCCCGCAACACCTACAGTCTCGACTCGAGGTACACACACTAAGGGCTCCTCTACACGATGGCCCAGCGTAGGCCAGTCCAAGGGACGCAGCTATGCGGTGAAATGAGATAGCAATATCACTTGCTCCCTCTAACGCATAAATGCGTCCCTAGGACTGGCCTACGCTGGGCCATCATGTAGAGGAGCCATAACATGACTACAACCCGGCGGAGCGCGTCCCTGCGCTTTAAGTCACGCCGTCACCTACCTACAATGCCACGCGCTACGGACTACAAGTTCTGGCGCATTCTGCTGCCCGGGCACCTACCACCTCGAGGTACTAGGGGAAATTATAGTCAAAAGTAATTTTCAACACACTTGCTCAAAACGACGTTTTTATTCCACCGATTTTTGGCTCATAATCCTAGATATTAAGCACGCGTGCTTTTTCAGTATATTATAACACTCGTGCTTTTTTCATTATATTATCCGACTGAGTTAAGATGCTAACTGATTGCTAATAATATACATAATTTGGTCGAGTAATACATACATTTATTTATTTTTACCCAACTATTAGGTGTTTCAAATGTTAGTTCAAAGAGGTTTCATCACACCAAATATAATTTATAGATTAAATTATCTCGTAAATTTCATTAATGAATAAACATAACATTTTATCGATTTGATCTCCATCCGTCGAATAGAAATACGAAAATATTAGCTTTTTTACATTTTTTTAATTGGCTGTTTGTCTATTTCGTTCGGGCCTTTGCCTTGCGCGCGCATTGGAATCGTACGTAAAAAAAATAACGCTCCAGCCATTTTCCGTATTTGTCATAAAATTTGAATACCTTTGCATGTTTTTAGTTTAGATATTGACGAGAATGTCATTTTCAAACATTGAAAATGAAGAACACATAAAATTGACGCTGCCAGTAATCCTAATAAAGACAAGAGCCGAGAACGATAGCTTTTTACCATCAAAATCGGGTAAAAAATAATTGGCGGCATATGAAACTTTTGTTCAATGGAAAATCAACAAAAACGCCCAGTCTTTCTTGGAAAACGTGTTGGTAGCTTACTCCAATGAACTGGTGAATACGTGCCTACAAGCCCAGCTCGCTTTGGTGTAATTATTCGATGTTAAAACTGTAAGCCACCATTTTGAAAATTGTAGGTACTTTTATTGTTTTGACAAAATAAATCTAATTTATAAGTTTTGTTTTTTCCTCGCGAGTGTGTTGAAAAACGTCGTATGAGACGCCTGTGCTATGGTCATTACAAACATCGGTTTTCTTATTGCGCGCTTGCAGCTCGCGCGCACAATATCGCCTCGTGTGTAATGACCAACTTAGCACACTTGTATCATAATAATGTACTATTACAGTACATATGGTGCTACTTTACCGCACTAGTGCGAAAATGAGCATATCACGTTACTATGTCTAACATTTAAAAGCCCATATGTCCTGTAAAACGTTGTATGATACATGTGCGAATAGGTAATTCGCAACTCGTGTCGATTTAAAATACGTGTGCGAATAGGTAATTTGCAACTGTGTTAATTTAAAACATAGCCATAGCCTGTCGACAAAATTGGACCTCCTCTTTTTTGGCTCGAGCGTTGGAGCTCGTTGCGAATTTTCTTTTTCGCACTTGTATCGTAATGTATATGTATTACGAGTTACTTCCTAGACACTAACATCCCATTATAAAAATTAAGTAAGGTAGGTATACCCGGATAAAAGACCGGACTATATTTCGGTGAGTTGGAAGGGCGTTACAAAAAATTTTATTAGGTATTTATTTCTGAATTTGAATTTTTGAGTTTGAATTACATTATTTCCTAAACACCAAACGGATAAATCTTCTTGGACTAATATCGGACTATTTGCTAATTCAAACTCTGAAACATGGAGACTAAGTTGCAAACGTTGAAAAACCAGGTCTTTTTGTTTAAACGTTCGTAACACACGACCAGAGGCGGCGCTAGGCGTGGGCGACGTGGGCCACCGGGTACGGCCTCGCGCCTCAAAATTACATCCACATGCAGAGGCGGCGTTAGGCGTGGGCGACTTGGGCTATCACCTACGGCCTCGCGGTCCCATGGGCCTCGCGCTTTGCGCCTCACACAACTCTGACACAACGTAAAAATGTTCGTTATTTTTTACGCCACCAAAATCAGCCTCGCTAAATATATCTTGCCCACATAACATCACACTTTGGTCTTGCCCCGCCAATGCACATGACTGAGCGGTTACTACAATATGGCAAGAAGGGCGGGATGAAATGGCGTCACACGTATTGCTAGTGATGTAAAATAACTGCTATTTTGGTAGCAATTGTACCATACGATCTTAGCCTCCATCCGATATTATCCGGGTATACCTTACACCATCTAAGTTGTGCTTACATACTTACATGTTTATATTGCAGGTTACTGCCGAAGGCTACTTGCCACAAGAAGTAGAATTCATCGTAATCGATAGCCACCCAACTCTACTTAACGTCACTTTACATTCCGCTAAGGTAATCCAACAGTAACTAAGCCACTAACTTTATGAAATCTGTAAATATATCCTAATGTTATCCCTCTACAACAGTTAAAGGAAATTTCAATTCAGCACTAAAATAATGTACTAACAAATAATATAAGGCTTCAGTGTGCAAAGATATAGTTCGTGTCATCCACGATGATACGATGATGCGCAGGTTTGTCCAATGCCGGATTTAGAGGTCTGGAGGCCTCGGGCAATAAAGGAGTGGAGGCCCCCTGGCCCCAAATTTTTTCCAAATAAAATAGTAAATTTACCGAATTCTCTATTGTGGGGGCCCCCCTTTTGTGGAGGCCCGGGGCAGTAGCCCCGTTTGCCCTCCCCTAAATCCGGCCCTGGGTTTGTCAAATCTAACCTTCAATAACATGACAATACGAGTCATGGCACGCGTCTTCGTGAATGACACGATCTATACAAGGTTCCGTCAGCCTTTACTAATCCTACTTTATTAGTATTTCTAGAGTAAATAGGTGACCATCTGATTTTGTATTACCGGGCATGTGTCAATTAAAGTTGTACATACATATTTTTACTATGAGCATGAGGCATTGTAATCTCTACGGGTGGTGGATGTTGGTTCTATAGGGGTACGTGCCGAGCCTGCCCGCCAGAAAGCCGAGCCGCGGCTCCAGCAGGAGGGCCACCACCACCACCACCACCACTACTACTACTACTGCAGCCCCTGTCGGTGCCGACGGAGCATGGAAATTCCCTGAAGATTAAACCACTGTACATACACCGCTGCATTTCCTTTATCAAACCTAACAACTAATAGCTTAGCTTCTCGGTCTTAATTTCGACTGCAAATAAAGTTTGGGCCATTGTTAGAAATAGAAAGCATTTATTTAAAGTCAAGAAGTTAGACGGTAACAGACCGTGTTTAGGTAGGAACCAAAAGGATTTTAATTGTTATTTCGAAACTTCGATCCCATTGGATCTAAGTTAAAAGTTAATCAGTGTGGCGGTTTCTAATTATTAGTGCGTACTGCGTCAAAAAGGCTCTTGAGTAGCTAATGGGTCTTTCCTTAGGGGGCAACTACACAAAAGATTCCTATGGGTCGAAGTGTATCCGCAAGGGCCCCCGGTAATTAGAAGATAAGAAGTGCGTACTGCGTACGTACAGCACGAACAGAATTAAGTAAAGGGGGCTTAAAACTCATTCTTCGAGTAGGACGCAAAAGTTTGGGAAATTCTGGTCTTATATATCTCTGGGTCCACAAATACTTACACTTCCAATAAATTGCTTACACGGCTTACATAGCACGATACTTAGAACAAATTATGATGTACTTAATATCAGACCTGCGACCTGTTTAGTATTTTAATTAACGACCATATTATCTACTCCACAATGTTTTACCGTTTAAGTAGGTACCTAGTACAAATCATATCTTTGAGATACTTGTTGACGCTTTTTGTTAATTTTAAAATGTACAGTTGTACACTAATAATAACGCCTTTTTTTACCTGCTGTAAATATGTCCTTTTGAGGAGTTCAGGTGAGTGGGATTAGACTATTTAGACATAGTATTCGTTGCATGCACTATGAACAGTGAATCGCACCAATAACACAAACCTCGTTAGGTGGAAGCAGATTGCATGATCCACGACATATATAGGTTGCGATGATTCCCCTTGCCTGTGAGATTACTGTGAGAGACGCTATATTTCCCAATTGAATTAATCTATAAATGTATCCATCTTCAAAGTTTTCGTAAGTAGTTTAGCAGTTCTCCGTTTTTCGAAAATCATAGAATGCAATTAAGGTCTCCTTTTGACGAGTGTTTGTTTCTGCAGCGCATCGACGGCGGGCCGTACTACCGGCCGCTGGTGCCGACTCGGCCGCACGCGCCGCCGTCGCCTCCGGGCATCTTCGCATCGCTATCTAATTCTTTCAACAGCTTCGTGTCCAATATCTTTGGCTGAGCCAAGAAACGAAACATGTACACGCAGATATGCGGTGCTATGTGTTAACAACCTAACCCAGTTATAGACATTTGCCTATCTAGTTGTTAATAAAGCCTGTAATTTGACTTGACAGTATTTTGAAATGAGTCGTAGGCTTCATTCAAAGAACATTATTTTAATTTATGTTACACCGTCGGTCAACGAATGTCGGTGAATGAATCTCTATAATAGGTAGTTCGATCTATTCTATTTTCTTCGTATTATTTGGTTATTAAGTTTGTTACTCATTAGCAAACTTTGTTTATTTATAAGAACTTTGTAGTAGCCTACCGACTAGTTTTTAGATTATTTTATTAAAATCTGAATAAAGATGGTCTCATAATACTAAATGCTTCTTTAAGAAGAGTTCAGATTTCAAAGAGATAATTCAAAGTTTTTTAAAACAGCGTAGCATTATACTGTGTAAATATAGGTTAATTTATCATATAAATTTAGTTAAAGTGTTAAGTTTAATTTATTTTATTATTTACATGACAAAATAAAATTATAAAGCAAACAAAGAGTTTTACTTCAAGACGTAACGTAAAATAACAGTTAACTAGGTATTCTTATCGATCAATCAAAGGGTACCTAGGTATTCGTTTAGTTTAACACGAAAATCCACTTTCATGACTTTCACTATCTCCCGCTGGGCTACCGGAAAAATATATCTACTGGGTACGGTTAACTTCCGTTCGCCCAATAGCGCTTCATGTCACGATTAATAGAGAATAAAATGTATAATATTTATGCCGTAAGACAAAAGAGAACCGATCATGAAAGACATCACAGCTAAATTAGAATTAGTAGTAAACTTCAGTTATTGCAATTAAGTTTAAATGGCCACATTACCGGGTATTCATTACGACTGTAGAATTGGAGATCGGTCGGAATTAACTAACCCTAAGCGATCAAGACTAGGCTGAAGCGACTGTTAAGTGACATTAACATCTTAATCATCTTATGTATGTAGTTTTGTCACATTATCTGTTAATATGACAGCACTTCGTTCAGATTACTTGATCCCAGTCGACCTAGTTCCGCTAATGTGGCGCTAAATGAGAATAAAATCCTGTCATGTTTTTTTATAAAATTTATTTAATAAAAATACAAGATTCACAGTACCTATTGTTCAGCCTGCACTTGGTCGAGTTTGACTTGATCCCGGGCTACCTGGAAGGCGGCGATGAGCGCGGCGAGCTCGATGCGCTCGCTGCAGCCGCTGGCGAGGCGCGCCTCCGCGTCCGACATCTTGATCAGGAGGGATACGAGCACCTCCGGTGGCAACTTCACTGGAGAACAAAAAACTCTTTGAAGCTCCTAGTCCTGGCGCTTTCTCGGTTGCAAGGAGCCCTAGGTCCGCTTTTGAGAACATAATCCCGTGAATTCGCACAATGCATAAGAAAATGTCTTACTTTAGAACACGTCATATAAGTTAAGTACATATCCTCATAATGTTTTCCTTACTCGAAGGATTATTATCAGAGATCGGATTTCCCGGTGCAACACGGGGTGAATGACCTCAAACATTATACTAATATTATGGATATACCCCCGGATTCCACAACTTATATTGTTGAATAAGTTACTGGCTTTATTACATTCAGTAAATTTTAGGAACATTTTGTCGCGTAAAATATATATTTTCGGAAAATAAGTGTACAGTTGTGTGCAATATAATAGCAGTCAATAAGAAAATTAAAATTATGGTTAAACTATAACTTTAGATTTTTTTATATAATTCTTCTGCATTACTTGACACTGATTCAAAGTTAACTGTAACCTTTACTTGAATAATATTGGAAGTAAAAAAATTACATCATGAAAATTGGCTTTTTTACTAACTTGCGGAAATTCTTATAAAAACGTAAAACCCTACGAAAAAAATACAATTGTGTACTATAATTGTAATTTATTATCTTGCCTATTATTTCAAATCAAAGCTTTACATCTAACTAAACCCATGTCATCCAGAAAAAAAAACTTTTCTATAAGACGACCTTCGTCGCAGAGTGTACAAGTGGTCCATCATTCGGACTTTGTTGTTGATTTTTGACCGACTTAGTAGTGCAGAAGAATTATATAAAAAGGTAACAGTTCATTTTGAAACAATGTCAAGTAATGCAGAAGAATTATATAAAGAGATCTAAAGTAATAGTTTTACCCTGATTTTCCCTTTCTTATTGACTGCTATTATGTTCCACACAACTGTATGTGCATTGTGTATATAGTAAGCGGTAGTATTTTCTTTATTCATCTTAACTCTTAGGTATAGGCTTTTTATACAACGTGTCCCAAAACTCAACGATAAGCCGGCACCAGAGGATGGAGCTGCTTATGATTAGTCGAGAAAAAATAAGGAAAAAAATAAATCTCAATTATTTTAGAAATTACAGAAAAAAAATGAAATTCATCGAAAATCGACATCCCTAATGGTATTTTTAACGACCATGTCACAAATATTCAAATATTACTGTTTTTTTTTTGTTTTTGGAAACTTAAGTAGCCCTGCTATCTAACACAGTTCTTAAAAATACCATAATACATGTAGTTTTTACACAAAAAATAATCAAAATTCATTTTGTCCCTACAATTTTGAAAGATTTTTTCTTACAGTCCACTTTCAATCATCATGGTGTAAAAAAATAGTATCGACACCACTATGGCAATTATTTTCAAAAGTTGACGCAACTAACCAAGATTCTAAAATGGTATAATACTTTAGGAAACCTAGTCACAAAAAAAAAACAACGAATTTTTAAACAAGAATCGACATTATTTAATGTTGGCGGTAATTACTTTTACTGTACCCAAAAAAGGATTTTTGTTGTTGAAAAATGTTGAATAAATGCAAAGAAATGGTACAATTTTTTTTCCTTTTTTTTAAATTCATTTACTACATTATTAATACTACAGTAAATGTTCAAATTGCCTGCCACCGGCATTAATACAGACATGACATCGCCTTAGAAATGATCGTTTTATCCTTCTACCATTGATATGATCCGCAGCTTGTGTGATTTTTTGGCGAAGCTCGTCCAATGTTGCTATGGGTTTTGAGTAGATTTTGTCTTTAAGACAGCCCCAGTAGAAGAAGTCCAGGGGGTTCAGGTCGGGCGAACGGGGTGGCCACAAGATAGGACCAAGTCGCCCGATCCAACGCCCTGGATACTCTTGGTTTAAGTATTCTCGCACTGCACGGGCATAGTGAGCTGGGCAACCATCATTTTGAAACCACATGTTTTGTAAATCACGTAAAGGCACGTCTTCTAATAATTCAGGCAAGTCGTTTTGTAAAAAGGTCAAATAGCCATCACCATTAAGGTTTCCTTGTAACTCAAAGGGTCCAATTACATTTCCATTTAAGATGCCCGTCCATAAGTTAACCTTGAATTGATACTGAGATTTGTCTTCTCTCATCAAGAGTTGTGTAGATTTGAATAGCCATCTTTCTTGCAGGTTGATTCATCCGACCATAGAACTTTGTCTAAGAATTGGGGATCTTCCCTGTGCTTTTGCAGCATCGCACGGCAAAATGCGACCCGATGTGGATAGTCCCGCGGTAGTAACGTCTGCACACGCCTGTAGTGATATGGGTGAAGTCTGTGACGTTTTAGAATTCGATGTGCAGAACTTTTTGGTATTCCCGTAGCTAGTTCTATGGCACGTACCGAGGTAGTTGAATCGTTTTCTATTTCATTGAGAACTTCTTCATCGCGTTCCAATCTAGGTCTTCCAGTGTGTCTCCTGTCAAATGGTAAACGACCTTCCGCAAAGGCTTGATGTACATTAATAAACACTCGATAATCCGGATGTCTTTGAACATTTGGGTACCTTTCTCGATACAATCTGCTAGCAGCGTTAGCATTGCATCGGCATTCTCCATAAATGAGATGCATATTAGCGTATTCCAACGGTGTGTACGGTAGCGGCATGATAAACGCTAAACAATCCAGAATACGGAAAAAGTCCAATACACAAAACACAATCACAGTCCAAAATAATGCCAGGTCAGTACAGTTTGCAGATCACCAGTCCAAAAAGCAAAGCCAAGAGTTGTTAGTATGAGAGCCACATCAATTAATACGGAACGGTGCACAGCGAACAAAGGATCAGAGTGTACTGACTTGAAAATTGTATTAACTACCCACATTTTCCATTGAAATTTTAAAACTTGCAACAACAACCCTTTTCAAAAGTGATTAATATCAACATTTAAAAATGTCGGTTCTTGTTTAAAAATTCGTTGTTTTTTGTTGTGACTAGGTTTCCCAAAGTATTATACCATTTTGGAATCTTGGTTAGTTGCGTCAACTTTTGAAAATAATTGCCATAGTGGTGTCGATACTATTTTTTTACACCATGATGATTGAAAGTGGACTGTAAGAAACAATCTTTCAAAATTGTAGGGACAAAATGAATTTTGATTATTTTTTGTGTAAAAACTACATGTATTTTGGTATTTTTAAGAACTGTGTTAGATAGCAGGGCTACTGAAGTTTCCAAAAACAAAATAAAAAACAGTAATATTTGAATATTTGTAGACATGGTCGTTAAAAATACCATTAGGTATGTCGATTTTCAATGAATTTCATTTTTTTTCTGTAATTTCTAAAATAATTGAGATATATTTTTTTCCTTATTTTTTCTCGACTAATCATAAGCAGCTCCATCCTCTGGTGCCGGCTTATCGTTGAGTTTTGGGACACGTTGTATAATAATAAAATACCAAAACATAAAAAATGCAAACAAACACATTATAAAATACCTAACCTAGGATGCCGCCAGAGCGTTTATTATTATGCAATATATCGATATATATACATATATATATATATATATATAGTACCAAACATTTACGCATAAATTAATAATTATTTATTAATAATATTATATAATTGATTCATAGAATTTACAATTTAATTCAAATACACTCGTATTACGTCAATAGATAATGATGTCATACAGTACAAATTAAGCTTAAGCTAAACTAAAACTAACAAACTACTCAAAGAGGCCCCCGCGAGTTGTTCCCGGCGCAAAGGTGCCCATCACACTCGCTGCGTTACCGCGTTGAATTGCGATGGATAGCCTTTGCGCCAGGAAAGAACCCACGCGGGCATCACGCCCCCCTCTCCCTAGCTCGCCGCCCTATCTCCCTTATAAAATCCATAGCTTCCACCCCCCAGCACCCTGTCGTCTCACAAGCCAAGGGGATAAAGTAATAATTATTAAGTAGGGCCGAATATTTGTCATGCTTTCTCGCTGCAGCACATTCCGCAGCGGCCCCCGCTGTATGCACCGTACGGCTGAGGTGCGAGGCGGCAAAAGTGCTGACGCACGTGGCGTCCCACAACAGGCACTTGCCCTTCTCCCAAGGGACCAAAGTTAAGCCGTCGGGCCTTTTTCCATCCCTTCGACAGAGACCCGGCGGTTCAAGCACACAAGGGATATTGGCGGAAATTAAGGCCCTCCGAACGATATCATTGAGTGCATGGTGACGCGGAAACCTTCCCGCACAGCGACAACAACTCAAATATATATATATTTATCGATATATGTACTTTCAACAATTACAAAAGATAGGTTGTAAAAGTCTGTTTAATACTGACCAAAGTATCAAATAGCCTTTGGTTATTAAATACAAAATTTAGGTACATAAATAAAAAAATCATAGTTCATCATTAAATTCATTAAAAATAGAAGTTTTGTTTTTTATGGATATCTATTAAAAAGACTATACATGTTTACATTAAATTAAAGTAAAGAATATTTAATGCATTGATAAAGATTTAGTTTACGAGTATATTCCTACCTACCATATCGATATAATTTTTTTCAAACGAAATCCGGGAATCTTGGTCATATCCATATTACGTTTTCTACTTGGTATCCCACGGTGTTGCCCCGGAAAATCCGATCACTAATTATTATAGTATTCTGTTGATAAGTGACGTCCTTGTCATGTCACCTACATATGTAAATCCATTTGTTCAGTCATTCGACTTATTGCCATGAGTTTTAGTAAATCGACTTTCCTTTAAAGGCTGCATAGCACCAATAAGTGCTGTTGTATCTTTAGGACCGTTACATCCGGTTGCATCAACTACAATCGACGGATTGACGTAACACAGCAGAGAAGCATAAAATAAGGGAGGCAACAGGAGACCCTCGCGCGGGCAGCTTTTTCGCGCAAAGACTCGCTATTGCGATACAGCGCGGGAATGCTGCCTGCGTGATGGGCACTCTGCCAAGAGGCCAAAGGTTTGGAGGGTATATTTTAGTTATTTTATTTTTTTAGTTAGGTTTAGTTATATTAGTTTATTTTATAAATAGTTATAATTCTTGTAACTTAAATTTAGTTTGTATATACATTATCTTATACCTTTAAACGAGCAATTCTTGTATATATATATATATATATATATATTTCTGTGATTTTGGAAACGGTTCTAACGATTTCGCTGAAATTTGGTATATGGGGGTTTTTGGGGGTATACAATCGATCTAGATTAGTCTTATGTTTAGGAAAACGCGTGTTTTCGAGTTTTCATGCGGTTTTCTTTCGACGCAGAATATGGTCGCTAATTTCGTGTTGCCGGCCACTGTCCGTCTGGTCCAGCGGGTTAAGACGCGGACGGTTAGAAACGAGTGTTACGGGTTCGAATGTTTCCCGGTGGCTAAATTTTTTTTTTATATATGTTCAAGTTTATATATAATTTTTATTGTTTTAGACAAGTTTAATTTAGTAAAAAAGTGTAGTTAAGATTATCACCTATACACCGCCATATTACAATAAATAGTTATAACCGAGCAAAGCTCGGTCGCCCAGGTACTTTTATAATAAATGTTCAAATAATCCATACAACAAAATGTTCGCGATTACGATTACAGACTGTTTAGTGCAACCGGTCTGTAATGTTAGAAGTTGGAAGTAAACGAAGTTAACTTACTTCTTTGTATAACCGTATGAACTTCTGTCAATATATCACTTAGAGCCAAGCCTTTTGCTATCTTGAGATCCTGTATATCTGTATTAAAGTTCAGAAAGTATTGGCACGAGATTCAATAGTGTCCGGCGAAATCTTAACAATTACATATCAACATTATCAACTGTACCATGGATCTGATATTGGTTGAAAAAGACATCTGGTTCGAAGGACCATAAGTCTACTCCACTTCTTAATACGGATAAAAAAATTGTAAACACGTACATCCGTATGTTAGTAATATAACTAGACTAGTGATTAACTTGTACAAGAGCCCTAGATTCGCAGAATAAATTTTCGAGTCTGAATATTACCTAGATCGACTAGTATTCAGATAATCCGACGCCAGAGAATTAGTAGTAAACTGACAAGGCAAATGTACGTAAGTACATGTGCAATTACTAGTTAAACAACTCCCTCGCAATGAGTGGTAATTTAAAATTCAAAAAAAAGGATACTCTTAAAGCACGCAGCGAAGTCATTCTCATTGAGCAACCAGTTGAGAATCGCGTTGATGTCAGACCGCAGCGGGTGTCCAACACAAGTGTACACAGTGTCTTCTGTAACTCGGCGGTACGCGAGCCACGTGCTTTGAAGCGTGTTAAGGACTTTACGCATGTCGCCGCCGGAGAGTGTGAGCAGCGCCTTTAGGCCATCTTCTGATATATCCACACTGATGAACAAAGAATAAATTTATTAACACAAACAGTCTAAGAAATGATTGAGCAGTCAGATTAATTTACTCTCTTAAACTTAAACATATACCCATATCCATAAAGAATAGTAATTCATAAACCAAGGATGTAGTGGCACTTAGCAGCTACGAGTTGCATGCTAACGAAATTATTCATAAACACACTACAAAGTCTCAATTAATTAATACATGTTTTATCCCTTTCTTACAAATTAGAGTTCTGCCGTTCTCGAGAACGTTCTCCGTTTTGCATGGGAAACGTTCTCGCTCGAGAATATTAGGACGAAGAACGTTCTCACCCGAGAATATTAGAACGTAGAACGTTGTCGAGAACGGCACAACTCTATTACAAATATATACCTAAGTCAAAATTACAGATTAAGATAAACGATTATTAGATAATTGAAGCTTGTAGCGCGTTTATGAATAAGGGGGTTAGTGCACTACTTAGTTGACACTGTCAACTTGACAGACGTCGAATGTGAAATACCTACTTATACCTATAAGAATGAAACTGGCCCCAAATAAAAATCACATGTTAACCATAGCGATGTCGATTGTCGATGTGTGTCATCGCTTTTAGTTCCTCTGACAAGCACGTCGCTAATTCTCAATAATAGCAAGTGGGAATCATAGATTTCGTTTCCTTCATTTAGGCACGTTTTGCCTGCCGTACGTAAATCCATAGTAAAGGCAGTAAGCCCATCGTCGCGAGCCATACACAGTCAATAGTTGTCACCCTATGCTACTCTTTAGAATAAAATCTTGTAAATAATATTGAGCATTTACATGTAGGTTATCTTACGTAAAGTAACGTAAAACATAATAGCACAGATACTTGTACGAATTAGACATAGTACTCTATATACTTTGACGGCAGAAATACCTAAACACTTACAATATAATCATAGCGAATTAATCAGCAAAACTACAAATTACTTAACTTATCTAGAATAGCGTGGAATATAGATACACTAATACAAATTATCAATGCCACGCGTGTAAGCAAAATAATCTGTGCGGTCAAACAATTACGTTTCATATTCAATATCAAGATCAAGTATTCACTATGCGCGATGAGTTCCGTTTTGGTAACTAAGGATAAATGAACCATTAATGTTATCTATTTGACTATCGGTATCATTGCCAATATGTAAAGTTTATCTATAATGATTATATTATGTCTGTGTTAAATGTAACTACTTACATCGCACTGGGAGTGTTGGTCCTATCTACAGGACAGTTCAATGCAACAAAAAAGTACCTACACACAACATTTAAAAGAATTCACCTATGTATTTAACCATTTATCTATAAATATATACGGTCAGCAAAGTTATTAGCCTAGCACTCCAGCATACAAATAAAAATATGTATGCCGGGATGACCAGCTTATAATGTTGCTGACAAACGTGTAAAAAGGGTGTATCAGCAGCTACAGCGCATATTTATTTGAATTCGCAATATTGCATAAAATACAAAACAAATTAGCATGAAAAAACGGCAGTGCAAAGTGTTTACTGGAGAATATGAACAATACACAAAATGCACTATTTTATTGTACAATTCGTACATACAGTTCGCGTAGGGTATCGGAGAATTCGGGGCTGAAGAAAGAAAAAGGGGTGGGGTACCTGGTGCGGGGATCGGGCATGTCGGGAACAAGTGTTGTTTATTTTCAATTACTCGTGCCATGTGCACAAAAAATAGACTATAAGGTACAGTAGGGTTCAAAAGTGCATGGACAAGTTATGAATGAAATCATTCATTAATTGTCCATGCAAATTTGAACCTGATGGTACAGTCAGCTGCAGAGAAAAAAGTACTCCCCTGTATACAAAACTTCTAGGTACCTCTTCTCTGCAGCTGGCTGTACATTGGCAGACAATACCACTTGCGTCGAATGACAGTTCCTATGACATATCATTTTTATATGGCGTATCACGTAAAATGTTTGTAGATTCTTTATGGAAGTTTATTTTATTTAGAAATCTTACATTTAAGTAAAATACGCTATAAACATTTTTTTTTATTATACTCAACAAATAACTTGAAGGAACTGCCATCAATACCAGAATTCGGCGCGAGAGGTATAAATGCAGAAAACAAGCATTAAACATATTATGGGTTTAATAGTACATTATGATACGAGTGTGCTAAGTTGGTTATTACACACGAGGCGATATTTTGCGCGCGAGTTGTAAGCGAGTGCGCAATAAGAAAGCCGATGTGGGTAATGACCAATGCACACGCGTTACATACGACGTTTTTCAACACACTTGCGAGGAAAAAACAAAACATTTTGTCAAAACAGTAAAAGTAAAATTTTCTAAATGGTGGATTACAGTTTTAACATCGAATAATTGCACCAAAGCGTGCTGGGCTTGTAGGCACTTATTCGCCAGTTCAGTGAAGTTAAGCTACATACACGTTTTCCAAGAAAGACTGGGCGTTTTTGCTGATTTTCCACTGAATAAAAGTTTCATATGCCGCCAATTATTTTTCACCCGATTTTGATAGAAAAAGGCTATCTTTTTCGGCTCTTGCCTCTATTAGTATTACTGGCAGAGTCTATTTTATGTGTTCTTCATTTTTAATGCTCGATAATGGCATTTTCGTCAATATATAAACTAAAAACATGCAAAACTATTCCAATATTATGACAAATACGAAAAATGGCTTTTTTTTGGCAAATATCATAAAGGAAGTTTTTTAAATGTTGATATTAATTATTTATAAAAATGTTATCTGACGAAAGTCGAGCTAAAAAGCGGCACCGCCGCGCCGTTCCTTTTCTCGAAGCAGTTCAGGCCATTTTCGACCCCCCTATAATTTAGTTGTGGATAAAACTAGAAGCCTGAATTTTCAGTTACCAAGCAGGCATTGTTTTAACCCACTATATTTCAAATTTCATTCAATTTGAACCAGTAGTTTAAGAATTATAATTAGTCAAAGTTTATAAATGTTGTCACTGACTGACTGACTGACCGATCATCAAAACTCTAAGGCACTTCTAGGAGACATAGAAGCTTCATATTTAGAATACATTTAGTGTTTAGTGTATAAATCAAGGAAAAACTCAAATATTTTGCAATTTCGGTCGTTTTCTACTGGGCCCCAGGCTTTGCAACGAGCGTACTACTAACCTGACGAATTATAAGACGAATACACGTGTTTTCCGTGTACTTCCCGTGTAAATAAATAGTACCTGGGCGACCGAGCTTTGCTCGGTTATAACTATTTATTGTAATATGGTGGTGTATAGGTGATAATCTTAACTACATTTTTTTACTAAATTAAACTTGTCTAAAACAATAAACATTAAAAAATTATATATAAACTTAAACATATATAAAAAAAAAACAAAAGTTAGTCTCCGGGCGAGATTCGAACCCGTAACACTCGTTTAGCAGTCCGCGTCTTAACCCACTGGACCAGACGGACAGTGGCCGGCAACAAGAAATTAGCGACCATATTCTGCGTCGAAAGAAAAACGCATGAAAACTCGAAAACACGCGTTTTCCCAAACATAAGACTAATCTAGATCGATTATTTACCCCCAAAAACCCCCATATACCAAATTTCAGCAAAATCGTTAGAGCCTTTCCGAGATCCCGGAAATATATATATACAAGAATTGCTCGTTTAAAGGTATAAGATAAATTAAAATAACAATAAGTAAAGACTAACCCCTCAGCAGCTGCGACTTCGCGTAGGCGCGGCACGACCTGCGCGGCGTGCAGCGGCGCGAAGCGAAACCGCGTGCAACGCGACTGCAGCGCCGGGATGATCTTGCCGAGGTAGTTGCAGATTATGCAGAAACGCACGTTCTCCGTATACTTCTCGATTACTGGAAACAAAGGAATGTTCACATTGGCGTCTCTACTTTATAGAATAGAATAGAATAATTTATTCGCAAGAATATGTATGTACAAAGGTGTCCTTATAAATAGTGAGTAACAATATTCAGCCATTTGGCATGCAAATTTTAGGAATAAGTATCGACAGCATTAAAATTATTCCTATAACGTTCCTAAACCGCTTTTTAGTTCCTAAAACGTTATATACTTCACATAGGAGTGAGTGGGTTAGGTACCTATTAGTATTTTTCGCTGTTGAATAGGCAAATGTAACGAATGATAGACGAAATCGGTCAAACGGAATACCTTAACTCTCACAGGTTAAATTATCACCAGTTGACTTGCTAGTAACCTACAGGGTTCTCAATTAAACAAGACAAAAGTTTTATCTGTTACGGCCCGATGTTTGGTTATAAAAGCCTCTTTTCTCTACCTATACCAAACTATACTAGTTTTTGGTAATCCTAAAGTACTTATGGACTTATTAAAAATATTAGAACAAATTAAATTATTTTCAGAAAATATTTTAGGGGGCGGCATAAGTCAAATTTTCCCAATAGCTTTTTTTCCAATTTTTTTGGTCACTTATTCTTAGTATATGACATTTATTTCAGTTTATACTTATGTACTTATTCAAAATAATACTAACAAACCATTCAACCCTCGAAAGCTTTAGCATTAGTTGAATAGCTTCAAAGGTATACTCGTATAGGTTAAGGTGGTTTCTACCAAGGGGTGGGGAAAGAGGAAAGAGACTGATGCGGAGATGCCCATCGGCAGTTGAAACTCATTGCAACTCTCCAGTATGTTTTTAAGCTTCTTAAGTATCGTAAACTGGGGTTACTTTGATTCGTAGGGTAACATTTTGACGACCGGTCTGGCCTTGTGGGTAGTGACCCTGCCTATGAAGCCGATGGTCCCGGGTTCAAATCCTGGTAAGGGCATTTATTCGTGTGATGAGCATGGATATTTGTTCCTGAGTCATGGGTGTTTTCTATGTATTTAAGTATTTATAAATATTTATATATTATATATGTCGTTGTCTAAGTACCCTCAACACAAGCCTTATTGAGCTTACTGTGGGACTTAGTCAATTTGTGTAATAATGTCCTATAATATTAAGCTAGTGGTAAATATCAAATGACATTTCGTACATAAGTTCCGAAAAACTCATTGGTACGAGCCAGGATTTGAACCCGCGACCTCCGGATTGATAGTTAGACGTCATATCCACTCGGCTACCACCGCTTACATTGAACATCGATTTTTTAACTATAAGTAATTCGTTTCTAAACGCATTGATCATGTATTTCTGCTAAGGTGCCAACATAAAATTCTTAAGCTCGTGTTGAAATATCAACTCCCTAACCCTCAAAAATCAATGAGCAATGTAACCCTGTAATGTTAAAAAAAAATGTAATGTTAAGAGGCTGTCAACACCCAATGTCCTTGAAATTGATGTTACTTAAACAGTTTTTTAAGAAAGACTATTTGTTTTAGTCAAGTAAGAAAAATATATGTTCATATTAATTATATTTCAAAGACCGTGGTTGTGCTTGATACACGATTGAACGAAATCGGCTCGATAGAAAATAATTGCAAAGGTTGGTCTTAAAATCACAATTAAACGGTTTTATGTCTTTATTGTTTTGACTTATGGGTCTGCAATTAAAATCACAATTTCAAAACATTTATATCTAAACCGTGGTTGAGTAAAATATTACACTAATTATCCACTTTTTAGGGTTCCGTAGCCAAATGGCAAAAAACGGAACCCTTATAGATTCGTCATGTCCGTCTGTCTGTCCGATTATGTCACCGCCACTTTTTTCCGAAACTATAAGAGCTATACTGTTCAAACTTGGTAAGTAGATGTATTCTATGAACCGCATTAGGATTTTTACACAAAAATAGAAAAAAAAACAATAAATTTTGGGGGCTCCCCTTACTTTTTCATCAAACCCATACGTGTGGGGTATCTATGGATAGGTCTTCAAAAATGATATTTAGGTTCCTAATATCATTTTTTTTCTAAACTGAATAGTTTGCGCGAGAGACACTTCCAAAGTGAAAAAATGTGTCCCCCCCCCTGTAACTTCTAAAATAACAGAATGAAAAATCTAAAAAAAATATATGATATACATTACCATGCAAACTTCGTAGTTTTTTTTAATACGTCATAAATGGTACGGAACCCTTCATGTGCGAGTCCGACTCGCACTTGGCCGCTTTTTTTTATTTAAATATTTTTCTTATTATTCCCTTGCCCAGGCCCAGTAACATGCGACAGTGCTATCTCATTTACTCCGATACAAATAGACAGTGTGCGCGCTTTAGATATTGACAGCCTCTTAAGGCTTGGCCAAACACACGGCGCGACGCAGCGTTAAGTACATGCTAACAGGTTAGCGACGTCAAACAGACTGCGTCCCGCCGGCATCGCGTCCCGCTTCTGTCGCGCCCCGCGCCACGCGGCCCCTTGCGTCCACGCGGCGCGGGCGCAGCGCTGCGCGGCGCGGACGCGGCGGCACGCTGCGCCGCGCTTGGTCACATCAGTCGGACGTTAGGCAGCGCGCGGTGCGTACCAATATATTAGTTATTTTGTGATTGTGATTACGGATATAGAAAATGAGTGTCTTGTTTCGTTATGAATGGTTGCAAAATATTATGAAGCTCTTCAAAGCTGCCTTTGGACATGCGGAACTATGAAAAGAACTTTTCTTCATCCGATTGTAACTCCCGGCACAATCTGTTATATTCTCCATATTCCAATCTTTTAGTATTAATTGAATGAACTCACTTTCTTGTACGCTTTCTAGAAGCGGCCGCCATAAACAAAAGAGTGTCCTCAATGTCAGAGTCGTCCGATTCATTCTCGTATAGTAGCGTCGCTTCGAACAACAAAAAAACGCTCTGATCTGTGGCTTCGAAAGGAATGAGCGGAGCGACCCTCCCCGCGCGCATGCTGACTCCGGGCGCGAGCCACGCCTGCATCGCGCCGCGCTCACGCCGCGTTCGCGCGCGCGATAGGGGCGTGTTGAGAGCACGAGGCCGGCGCGATCCGCGCGCGCCGTTTGAACAGGCATCGCGCCGCAGCGCCGCGTCGCGCCGTGTGTTTGGCCAAGCCTTTGATGTTGTTGTAATCTAATGTTAATGTTGTGCAAAGTTAGCAAATTATATCACCTTGAATTGGTCACTTGCAATATTGAATTCAGTCACCTACCAATAGGCATCACGGCATCAATCTCTTTCCCCGCCCTTTGAGAGAAACCGTTTCCCGGTTTACTCATACAATGAAACAACGACATATCAAATCATCGACTTTATTGTAAAACGCAGACGGAGCTTGAAGCCCGCTGCACGCGCCTGAGCGCCTTCCTGTTCATGATGAGCGACTGCCGCGGCTCGGCGGCGGCGGGCGGTGGCTCGGGCGGCCGCGCGCGCCCGTTGCTCGCCGCCGGCGGCGCCGCGCGCACCTTCACGCCTATCACGCCAGCCACTAGGTTCGTGAACGCCGTGTTTACCTGCAAATATTACATTACTGTATTTATTTATTTAATCTTTATGGCACATAGGAAAAGATACTGTACAAAAGGCGAACTTAATGCCATAAGACATTCTCAACCAGTCAACCTTTAAACAAAGCATAAGTTGCTGTACTATCTCGACTGGAAATTAAAATGTCATTTACTTATGCTGCAGTGAGTTCAGCGAGCAGAGTTTTTGAAAAATCTTAGCTCTTTTACTGTTATTACTATTCAAGTGAAAATTGCTTCTAAAATGAATATTTTTGATCGAATTAGTTGATTACTTTTTGTGTTATAACTAAAATAACAATTCGTAAACAATGATATCTGCGAGTCCCGAGAATCCCGAGCACACGCGGCCTCCACTCAGTGCTTAGCCAGTTGCGTTCGGAGAAAGACCTGAATTCACGGCGCCTAAGTGTAGTTGCAAAATAATAATACGACACATTATAATAGACCAGATATAACTGTGGTAGACAAAACAAAGAAAACAGCCCTTTTGATAGACATAGCCATCCCTAACATCCATAACATCCAAAGTACAATAGCTGAAAAATTATCCAAATACACCGACTTAAAGGAAGAAATAGCCCGGATATGGAAGCTAAACAACGTTACCATAGTACCCATTGTTTTGTCTACCACAGGTGTCATCCCGCCACAATTACACACCTCCTTAAAATCTCTGTCATTACCTCCATCGTCTTACATTGTTATGCAGAAAGCTGTAATTCTGAATACTTGCCGAATCACCCGAAAATTTTTACAGAATGATATAGCCACACAGACCTAGACCAGAAACTACATTATATTTTTTCTAATATGAAATGCACTTGGCCTTGGCCCGTGTACTTCATTACGCCAGTACTCTGTGTACTGAGATATTTAAAGAACCCGTATAAATAATAAGAATAATAATATTCTTTATTGTGCACAATAAAAAATAAAATAATAAAATAGTTATTTATTCGTTGGGAAATATGGTTGTTTAACTCCTCGTGCGAACATATCAACCCAAGCAAGTAAAACATTCCTCGCTGTGTAATGTACGTGGTTCGAAAAGTGGAATCTTGAGCGTTACGAACGTTTCGAACCAATCTTCGCTACCGAGTGAAACACTTTTCACCACACCAATGCGACGAAAATACTAAATAAAACATTACAAATCAAATACGCTATTAAATACATACTTATCATTCAAAATAATCAATCACTTAAAAGCGAATTCCACCAGCCAACATGAGAAAACAACTCAAAATTTGCATGGAAATACTTTGCCCCTCTCGTGGATAAAATGCATCTCATCAGTTTTAGAATAAAAAGAGCTTTTACGAGCTGGTGTGGTGAAAATAAAAAGAATAATGTATGTTCTCGTAAGGTGACGTAGGGACGGGCCCAGATTTATTCAACCGACGAATGTGAATTTGTAAATGTTCGGATATTGATCTACTGTCCGTAATAAGTAGTAATAGCTATACTATACTGTGCACCTTCACAAAACTACTAAGATGTTTTAGGCATATCGATAAGTTCGATAACCCTAATTTTATAATATGGTCTTTTTAATATGGTTTGTTGATGTTGGGGCGAGTTTAAACCAAGTCAGTTGTCATTGTCACATTAAGCGAAACGGTTAAAACTTTTTTAGGGCACTGCTTTTTAGCTTACCCACCAAATTCACCCACCATTTCTCCTGTCCGCGCTGATCCTTTGTAATTCTCTAATAAATGTTCGGAAGCAAACTTCTGTACGCACGACAGCCGCACAGCCCTCTGATGCTCCAAGTCAGACTTGTTACCAAACACGGCCAGTAGAGGCTTCTTCACTTCCGCTTCAAATATGTTCTTTACAGTTGTGATCCAAGTGTTTAGATTCTCGAAACTTTGTAAATTCGTTAGGTCATAAACAAATAATACTACCTGAAAGGAAAAAAAAACATCCGTCAATATTAACAAAGCTCATTAACTGAAAACATGGTTTTCAAATAATTATTAATTACCGAAACAAGCACGCCATTATTTCGGATCTGTTGTAATGAACAGACATGAGACAAGTTTCCTGTCAGATAATTACACTCGTACATCGAAAATACTTAGTTCTTGCCTGAATTATAAAACATACCTGGGCGACCGAGCTTTGCTCGGTTATAACTATTTATTGTAATATGGTGGTGTATAGGTGATAATCTTAACTACATTTTTTTACTAAATTAAACTTGTCTAAAACAATAAAAATTAAACAAATTATATATAAACTTGAACATATAAAAAAAAAAAAAAAAAGTTAGTCACCGAGCGAGATTCGAACCCGTATCACTCGTTTAGCAATCCGCGTCTTAACCCGCTGGACCAGACCAACAGTGGCCGGCAACACGAAATATGCGACCATATTCTGCGTCGAAAGAAAAACGCATGAAAACTCGAAAACACGCGTTTTCCCAAACATAAGACTAATCTAGATAGATTGTATACCCCCAAAAACCCCCTTATACCAAATTTCAGCGAAATCGTTAGAGCCGTTTCCGAGATCACAGAAATATATATATACATACAAGAATTGCTCGTTTAAAGGTATAAGATAACCCACAAAGTACCCAAGTAAGTCGCCTAGTGTAGGAGCCAGTGAAACCTACTGAAAATTCTTAAATGTACATATACTGCTTCTTAGTTTTAAGACTGAATAATTTCAATTTCTGTGAAAGTTATCTTGTGTACAATAAATAATTTTTACTTTACTTTTTTACTTTAAAGTACAAGGCTATAGAAAGGTGTGAAATGCAGTTTTCTATGAGCTATTGAGCATTGACATAAAATTGGCCAGCAAATGTTAATTAGGCTGGCACGTCGTCAGCAGTACGAAGCACCGGCCCGCCATAACTCGTCGCCTTGCGTGCCCCCTTATGCTTCACAAATCTCAGATAGCATATTCACCTACACTTCACTACACTACGTGCTAACATCAGTACTACGTGCTATAGTTGTTAGTTTTGTAGCTGGCCCGCAACGGCTTATCCTTTGTCTATTGTTAACTAAAACCGCGCGTGCCACTTACCTGCAAAAAAAGGGCCGGGTAACTTTAAGCAGTTATTTAATTAGAACTCCTATGGTAACTGAAATAAGATTCAAAATGAACAAATGGAAAAATAATTTGTGATTTCTTGTGTGGTCCCTATACGGTTACTGAGTCGAACGCTACCGAACCAGTCTAAAATGTGTCCTCGATATGCGGAACAAAGGCGCGTTATCGGAGAGCGCACCTACACTGGTTTTTTGAGCGTTGGACTAGCCCGCGCACAGGTGCCAATTATAATTATACGACCCTTTTTTTGCAGGTAGTGGCACGCGCGGTTTTAGTTAACAATAGACTAAGGATAACCCGTTGCGGGCCAGCTACAAAGCTTACAACTATACACTACGTGCTAGCCCGAGACACTGACCCTTCACCTCGTCGCCCCGCGTGCCCCGCTTGCTGCTCATATAGGTAGTATATTCATCTACGCTACATTACGTGCTCACATCAGTAGCGTAGAGGTAGTTCTCCAGCATGCGCGTGGCGAGCGCGTTGCCGGCCACGTCGCACAGCTGCAGCGGCACGGCGGGCCGCAGCCCGAGACACTGACCCGCCATCACCTCGGCGCCCTGCGTGCCGCCGCCGGCCGCGGTGCCGCCCAAATAGCGCGCGCATAGGCTGCTCTAAAAAAAAACACATACCCATATAAAATTTAGAATTTCACTTTTATTACTAGCTTTTAGCCGATTTAGGGTTAGGTATTTCATCTTATTAACCCTTTTACAGCCTGAGCGTAGTATCAATATTATTTCAACCTTACCACTCTGATTTAAGGTTTAAAATAGATTGCACTTTGGAAAAAAAAATCAATTTTACTTGAAGTGAATTTCAATAGGTATCTTGTTTTCAGTAAAATCTTATAGATTGGTGCAGCCTTGATACAAAATTAATGTAAAAAAGTTGAAAGTTTAATCATTTAATAATATTATTCCTATTTAAAGGAAACTGATTAAGCAAAGAGGCAAAGCAATTAAAATATTAGTAAGGTTATAATTATAAGTTACTTACTTTGCCAGTAGATGGTTCACCAACAACTGTAATTTTAACTGTTTTATTCTGTAGTTCATCTTCTTCACTGTCCGACATTTTATTTTGAATTGTATAATTATATTGTATAAATACCATTTAAAAAAAAACTAGTTTGAGAAGTTGTTATAAAGTACTTAAAGTTATTACTGTTACTATTATTTGTAGTTAATATATTACAATTTACTTTATAATGTTCCTTTTATAAATATTTCTTTTTAATTTAATTGTAATAGTCAACAAATGGAATTTCAGTGACAAGACCTTCATATTTCTTAGAAAACTTTTGTAATGTTTGTACAAGCAAATCACCATGGCAACAGAACAAATCATACAACCTAAACAAGTAAATGTCATGTCATACATAATACAGGGTGGACAAATAAGAATGATACACTTTGTTTTTAAATTTTAATTACATTAAGTGGAAATTTTACTAAATATTTTTTCATAAATATATTATTCAGGGTTGGCAATTGTATACGGAAGATAATTTCTGCCAAATGTCTACCACTAGCAGCAAGCAATTTTATCTCAAATGTTTCTGTTGTTTAAAACACGTTGTTTGCTCGATTAATTTTGAAAAAAAGTGACAGTGATAGGCACCCAAATTCCCCAACTTTGCAGCTCTTGACTTATTTTTGTGGGGCTATCTAAAATTACGTTTCTATGCTAACGAGCTGATGAAATTTAAACAGTTCAAACCGACTATTCGACACAAATGTACTAAGATAATGCCCAAAATGTGCGAATAGTTACTGAACATTGGGATGATAAGAGCTTACATTTGCCTGCTGTTAGAGGTGGACATATGTCAGACATTATGTTTCGCATGAATTTGCCAACCCTGAAGAATATATTTTTAAAACAATACTTAATAATTTTTGAACTTAATACAGTTAAAATTTAAAAACAAAATGTATACTTCTTATTTGCCCAACCTGTATATGTGGGGCATTAAGTGATTGCTGTTTCAATAACAAATGGTTATAAAGGTCATGGAGTAGTGATTTTAATATTTTATTATGTATTTGGCACATAAACGGAAACATACTTTTATTACTAGCTAGTCATAAATATTATTTATCATACATATAACCTGCAGAACTGGCTAACAGAACTGCCCAATATCTAATTTGACCACGAGCGTAACGTCACGTTCGAAATGTCAGGCCATATAATAAACGTAAGTTTACGCGATTAAGTCCCGTATTCGTTTTAAAACTATGGTTGAGTTCTTCTTTCCTCTTTAATAATATTTAAGATCATATTTTTGTCTGTGGTGTCCATACAACTGTTTGTTTTAGGTTATATTTCTTACAACTTACAAGAACAGATACACCAAACATGTTAGTTATAGGTTACATCAATGAATGAATAATGTCTAGATTAAACTAAGTTTAACAAAACTAGAACTAATCAATTAAATTCATTACTATTACTTACTAAAAATTCTAGTACTCTAGTGTAGTGGGTGCGGAGATTGACTCCAGATACCAAGTTGCAGTGGCTAGGAATCTAGATTCCTACTGTGAGAATATGTCTGTCTGGGAGTCAAATAGAAGAATATAATGTATGTGATACATACATAGGGCTAGTGACTAAAGTTACTGTGCTGGTGGTCGGAATTACAGAAAAAGTGACGGGCTAGGTCAAAGAAGAGTTCTCACAGATCGCGCGGGTACTTTAAAAGTTACATAATACAGTAACCACAGATTATTTCATTGAGCCGGGTGTTAATCTAAAAAAGTATTTTGTGACAGCTAGCTGCCTCCTTACCTCAAGACTTTGATGACCAACCATTCCTAGCGCAAAGTGAGTAAGGTACATCTAGGGTTAGTAACCATGTTGTTTCCAGTACAAGTACCTAACAAATGATTTCTTGATCTTTTCAATGAGAAGTCCATACTATTTGTCATATGGGCTCCAGGCAATATAGTACCAATATGCGAAGTAAAAAGGCATTATATAACAGCCTCGACCATCACCCCCGCCCGCCTCGTCCAGCTCCCCGTCCACATCGTCGTCAGGCGACGAGTTCGCGACAGCGCCTGACACAGACGGGTCCAGTGACGAGAGCGGGCCGCCACCGCCGCCGCCACGACCACCTGCGCGACGAGGGCGGCCACCGCTGCCGGCACGCTTGGGGCCTGCGGGACATCCTGCCCCGCCCACGGCTCCCGCTGCCGGTGGTATAGTGCGACGCATGAGATGGTCTCAATCCATTAATGAGAATGTCATGCGCGCCTATTATGGGGCTACAGAGGGGGGAACACAATTATCCGCGTATCGTTCAAGAATACTGCCTCTGTTTCAGGCTCTTGAACCTACCATCACCGTGTCGGAGCAACGACTATCGGATCAGGTGCGCGTCATTCAACGGTTAAAGCGGTTGGACGACGCGACACTTGACCGGCTTCGCCTGGAGGCTCTCTCTGCTCGCGCGGCCTCCACCTCTGTGCGGGATCTGCCCGCCACGACGCCGGATCCGGTGCCCGCACCCGACCTGGCACCGGGGGCGCCGCGGGTCGATTTCAGTACCGACGAGGGGGACTTTGCGAGTCAGAGCATGAGCACCCCTGCTAATGAGCAACTGAGGAGGACTTTGGATGAGGCAATTAAGCAGTATCGCTCCACAACTCACTCTAGGCCACGATTACCACGTCTGCCTATGAATAGACGCAACCTAGCGCTAGTGGGAGCCCTGAACGCTTTACTAGAGCCACACATACGGACTAGTAAAGATTTAGATGATACGCACTCGATCATGTACTGCGGAGCCATCGCGGCGTGCCGTGTTGCTCGAGTCAAGTTTCCGGACGCTGAACGTGCACCTAGGACCGTCGGAGGTGTGCCTGCATGGCAAGCGCGGATCGAGCGACGTATCACCTCGTTTAGGACTCTCATTGCAAAGCTGACCTGCTTCAGGGGGGGCAACAACCGCCCCCGAGTAATGCGCTTTGTGTACCAGGCATTCGCGGGGACGGATATCAGGCCCCGCGACTACATGGCCAATGTCACAGAGCGCATCGACTTTCTAAAGCAGAAAGTCTATGCATGGGCAAACCGTATTCGCCGCTACAGAGAGCGTGTGGACCGATTCCAGCAGAATCGTCTTTTTCAAAGTGACCAAAGGAAGGTATACAGAAGGTGGGAGGAAACCGACCCTCATGTGTCCGACGTGCGGCTGCCGGATGCTACTGCCATGACTGATTTCTGGCGTAGCATCTGGTCAGTGCCCGTTGAACACACGGAGGGCGAGTGGATAAACGTTGTCGAACGTGAGTGCGAGAATATCGAACCTATGGGGGCTACCACCATCAGCCCCGATGACGTAAGTTGTGCCATCCGTACGGTCCAGAACTGGAAAAGTCCTGGACCAGACGGATTGCACAACTTCTGGCTAAAATGGTTTCGGTGCTCGCACTCACGGTTGGCAACGCAGTTCCAACAAGCCCTCGAGCTTGGTTCCCTCCCTCCTTCCCTAACAACTGGAGTAACCTTCCTGCTCTACAAGTCCGGTAGTACCACGGAAGCGAAGAACTACAGACCCATCACGTGCTTGCCTACACTTTACAAGCTCCTTACATCCATTTTGAGAGCAAAAATTAACGCGCATATTGTCGCTAATAACATTTTGGCCACTGCTCAAAATGGATGTAGGGTTGGGTCCCGTGGTACTAAAGAGCTCCTCCTCATAGACATGACCATTTGCCAACAAATCCGGCGGAACAAGAGGGCCCTCTCAGCCGCTTGGATTGACTACAAGAAGGCCTATGATTCGGTGCCTCACTCATGGCTGGGGAGGGTCTTAGAGCTGTATAAAGTTGATACAGCTTTAAGAGCCTTCCTAAGCGCGTGTATGAGGCAGTGGACCACAGTCCTTCGTCAACCAGGAGGCGGGGATGACCGTCCTGGCCCGCAGGATTTTATAAGGATTGAGCGAGGAATATTCCAGGGTGATAGTCTGAGTCCCCTGTGGTTCTGCCTAGCTCTGAATCCCCTCAGCACCCTGCTGAAGGATTCGGGACTAGGTTGCCGGCTTCGGAGAGAGGGTGAAGTCGTTTCTCACCTTCTGTACATGGATGACCTCAAATTATTTGCACCAAATAGCCAAGACTTGTTGGATCTACTGAAAACCACCGAAGTCTTCAGTAGTGCCATCAACATGGAGTTTGGTGTCGATAAATGTGCAGTTATGCATGTACAGCGGGGGAAGGTTGTAAATTCAACAAATTTACAACTATCTGAGGCAATGGCTTTCAGATCTATCTCTGAATCAGAAACCTACAAATACCTTGGTATGTCACAGTCGTTGGGTGTTGAGGATGAGGGTATTAGACAGTCGGTGAAGGAACGCTTTTTCAGTCGGCTCACAAAAGTCCTTAACAGTCTTTTGTCAGGAGGCAACAAAGTGCGCGCCTTCAACGCCTGGGTAATGCCCCTGCTCACATACTCCTTTGGCATACTAAGGTGGACTCAGACCGAGCTGGACGCCCTGGATCGGAGGGCCCGGCTACTGCTAACCACACACCGTATGCTACACCCACGCTCGTCAGTTATGAGATTGTACATCCCACGGAAGTGTGGAGGTCGAGGCTTCCTAAACGCCAAAGATCTCCACAACCGCGAGGTGTGCAATCTCAGGAATTATTTCCTTAACAACGAGTGTGGGATGCATCGTGATGTGGTGGCAGTAGACAGGAACCTCACGCCGCTCTCCTTGGCAAACGAGAACTGGCGCAAACCTGTGGTACTAAGTACTGCGGATCGCAAGGCGGCATGGGAGAGTAAGGTGCTACACGGGCGGTTCTACAAGGCCCTCACGGGACCCGACGTGGACCTGCTCGCGTCGGTGAACTGGTTACGATTCGGGGACCTCTTCGGAGAAACCGAGGGTTTTGCCTGTGCAATTGCGGACGAAGTGATGATGACGAACAACTATCGGAAATATATCCTGAAGGACGGTACGGTCGACATTTGTCGGGCATGCCGCCGTCCCGGAGAGTCACTCAGGCATATAATTTCCGGTTGTTCTCATCTTGCTAACGGCGAGTACTTGCACAGACATAATCTCGTAGCCAGGATTATTCACCAGCAACTTGCTCTTCTATACGGCCTTGTGGACCGCGAAGTACCGTACTACAAGTACTCACCTGCGCCAGTTCTCGAAAATGGTCGTGCCACGCTCTATTGGGATCGATCTATTATCACTGACAGGACTATTGTAGCCAATAAGCCTGACATCGTGATAATAGATCGATCGCAACGCCGGGCCGTGCTCGTCGACATCACCATCCCCCATGATGAAAATCTCGTGAAAGCCGAGAAGGACAAGTCCAGTAAGTACCTAGACTTGGCTCACGAGATAACCGCCATGTGGGATGTTGATTCGACGATCATTGTCCCGATAGTCGTTTCAGCGAATGGTCTCATAGCGAAGAGTCTCGACCAACACCTTGAGAGACTCTCGCTAGGTGGTTGGATCAAGGGTCAGATGCAGAAGGCGGTGATCTTGGACACGGCGCGGATAGTCCGCCGGTTCCTCTCTCTGCGGCCCTGACCACCGGCAGCTTGGGCCCTGCCCCGCTGCTGGCGGCACCCTAGGTTAGGTTTTTTATAATGTGTTTATATGTATTTTGTATTATTTTTGTATGATTTGTTGTATTTTACTTTTATATTCATATTATAAAATGCCTAATCTAAGACACAAGATCAATAAAGAGATAATAATTCAGCCTATATACGTCCCACTGCTGGGCACAGGCCTCCTCTCATGTGCGAGAGGGCTCGGGCTATAGTCCCCACGCTAGCCCGATGCGGATTGGGGACTTCACATACACCTTTGAATTTCTTCGCAGATGTATTGCAGGTTTCCTAACGATGTTTTCCTTCACCGAAAAGCTAGTGGTAAATACCAAATGATATTTCGTACATAAGTTCCGAAAAACTCATTGGTACGAGCCAGGATTTGAACCCGCGACCTCCGGATTGAAAGTCGGTCGGACGGAGTAGATTGATATACTACAAAATAAAGGGCTTTTAGAGATTTATATAAGACTTTGAATTTACTTTAGGTCCATCCAAAAAAATGTATACCGAACACATTTGTAAAATATTTACACTGCAATATTGGCAAAAGCCACTTCACTAAAATCAATATAAGCCTGCGACAAGAAGAGCCCGAGGGCCCTGAGGAATAAGGTTTACTCTTTCATACAAAAAAATAAAATCTACTTACTTCTGCGAAGTGCATTCTGTGCATCATTGGTCATGGCATCGGCTTCATCCAGGATTATCAATTTTGGCCCAGCTTTGAAAATAGTTCTAGTGGAGGCAAAACTCAGTATCTGTCCTCGCACAATACCTATGCCTCTGTCATCTGACGCATTCAACTCTAACACCTGTGAATATTATCATTTACTCAGTGCATTTAACCTTTAACCACTGACATATGAGTGTGGCAATTTGTCAGTCATTATGACATTTTATTATCATTCATAATCTGATACTGTCAGCAAAAACATGTCAGCAGTTAAGGATTAATAATCATCACCAATGAGCGGAATTCTTCATAGCAAAAATCAAACTGTCAGAGGGATTGACCTAACTATTTTATCGACTTATCGATGTTACGGAATAATATCGCATTAGGTATCCATAATCAACTTAAAAGATTATTCTGTAACATTTGACCTCTTTGATAAGCAACTTGCATCTCCGTATTAAAGTAAATCATGTCAGCGTCACATATGTCATTTATGTCACTTGAATTTTCATAAGTGATTTCCGTGCCGTGTTACTAAAATGGTTAATCCTAAAAGAAAACAATAAAAAAATGGATACAGAAAGATTCTTATTTCAGTTTCAAAAAAGATTTTTCCACAATATATTGCTCTAAATGTTACGTTCATTTACATCATAAAAGTATTTTCTGTTTTATTCTTTACTATTATACCAAAATACAGTAGCGGTCAGCTAATTAGGGACACCGTTAATTTGTTTGTATGTATATCCCAAAGCCTAATTTCATTACTTTAACTTTGTTTCGTTAAGTGACAAATATTTATTGATAAGTCGATAAAACAGTTAGGTCAATCCCTCTGACAGTTTGATTTTTGCTATGAAGAATTCCGCTCATTGATCATCACAATGTAATAAACATGTTTACCTTTAATTCAGAGTTATTTTAATCTTTTGAAATGAATATACATAATTTTCTTAGATTGAGATAACTGTTACCAATAAAGAACCTATTCAATAATTAAAGGACCCAAGGGTCCCAAAACAACCTCAGCTAGTTTTGGGTTCCCCAGATAATTCATTTATTTATTTATTATTATCTCAAGGAATTCAGAGTTCTATAGTCAGTACATTGGTCTTTTTCAATAGTATTACAGAGCTAATTACTCACAGATATAATTTATATGTATTATTTAAGAATTAATCTTTTTTTGGATTTTTAAAGGGTAAAAGAAAAAAATTCTAAAAACAGCAGGGTAAGTTAAGTATATGTATTTAAGGAAAAAATATGAACTTGTGTATTTTATATTGCATATAGGGTTACACAGGTTACACTATGACTGTGTATATACACCAAATGTCACATATTTACCATAGAATTGAATTGCTGAGGAGTATACATTTGTTTGGCACATGCTAGAATTGTAGATGTCTTGCCAGTTCCAGGGGGGCCGTAGAAAAGCAAATGTGGTAACTGGTTCTCCTGCATAAACTGGTTAACTGGAAAAAAACAAGAATACCGTCATTTACTCTAATCCAAACTTGATAACCTAACAAAACGAAGTTGAATATACTTACTTGTTTTGATAATATCATCGTGAGATACTAAGTCTTCTAGTTTAGACGGACGATATTTTTCAACCCTGTATAGAAAATACAGATGATATTAACGGTTATTATTAAAATTGTTTAAGTAGTACCGGTTATTGAAAGGTCTTCTTACCAAGGCAAGTTTTTCGAAGAGTCGCCTTGAGTCATTATGAACGAATCCAAGATGTTGCTATATTTGATCACTATGTTGATTCACTTAAGATTGGTATAAAAATTACATTAAGGGAGAATATAACAACACGAAAAACTATAAACGTAGAATCGCGCTCAAATTGCAAAACATTCATCTGACGTTTTGATACTTGACATGACATTAGCATTTGGCAAGCTGTTAGTAGTGTTGCTATACTAATAAATGTGTTGTTGTATATTGGCTCCTCTACATTATGGCCCAGCGTAGGCCAGTCCTAGGCATAATTGCGCGTTAGAGGGAGCAAGTGATATTGCTATCTCATTTCACCGCATAGCTGCGTCCCTTGGACTGGCCTACGCTGGGCCATCGTGTAGAGGAGCCCTAAAAATAGCAGTAACTTATCTACTAATGATTATCTACCTTATTGTTTGCAGAATATATACATAATAATGATAATTATTTTTTTTAGTGTTTTTCTCATATTTAAAGAGTATATTATGCTATAAGCGCCATTTGATAAAAATTGCTACGAGTACGAAAGTCATTTTAGAAAGAGTTTCGTGACTATTTTTATAAATTTTAATGTCATCCGTGTCACATATATTGTAAAACAATTTCAATACACTTGTAAGGAAATAAATACATTTTATCTAGATTCTTCACAGTGTGTATGTAGGCAGAAATTGAACAGTTGTCATAACAGTTTCGCCTCTGGCTAGCTATACAGCTATGCTTGTTCTTTAGCTTAGTGACAGACGTCAAACGCTGAAAATGGCGGACACAATTTGTTCTCGATAGCCTGTCTAGTATATTTATGTCAGTGTTGGTAACACTTAAAAAATTTGGCGACATCTCGATGGCTCATGGAATTCAAAGTGCTTTGGAGTAAATTCAGGCTTGCCTTGGTTATTATCTTCGTTGGCCAGCCACTACCACTTTTGCGATTTATAGTCAAGGATGCAAGAATTGTATATATAGTAGAAACTGGTTTAACTGGTACATTTTCTGTACGTACTAAAATGACCCACTGTGTGTCCCTTTTCCCATGTTTAAGTTAGAATTTTTAAAATGTACAACACGTTTTCGCAGAGTTTCTTGTTTTGACTCCAGTCTAACAAAAACAAATGTTTGAAGAAATAAAAAATATGAAATTCAAAAATCTCAAAAGAACTAGCAACAACTTTATTAACAGCATTTTTTGTTTATGTAGACAGTTTTGTTTATGACTTATAAATATTACAGAAAATCATTCTCATTTTTAGGGTTCCGTAGCCAAATGGCAAAAAACGGAACCCTTATGGATTCGTCATGTCCGTCTGTCTGTCCATTTATGTCAGTCACTTTTTTCCGAAGCTATAAGAACTGTACTAGGGAATCCAATCCCGCAAACGCGGGATCCCGCTAATGTGGGATCCCGCACCTTTTTTGCGGGATTACTCATGCGGGATCCCGCACGTTCGCGGGATTGAAAAAAAGTAAGAAAAATAGGCTCAGACGATGATCGGAACCAAAGAGCATATAATCACTACGTTTTAAGAGACGGGACTTCCATACTAGCGAGTGGAATCCCTTTGTTTCGCAAATCATTACCAAAATGTACGACAAAGAACTGTCAAAGAACCATAGTACCAACATAAGCAATTTAAATAGTGTAGTACGCTACACGCTTGCGTTTCTTATCGATATCGATAAAATGGGGAGGGTTGAAATATAGACTCTTCTCTACAAATTTTGTACTCGAAATCACGTTAGGATCGAGTCCACATTTAAGTTGTATGTTATATAGTGGATAGTTCTATGAGTGTACTAATACGTGGTCGAGCTTAATGTGGACCCGATTTTTTTTAGAACACCTTGTTGTTCTTCACCACTAGGAAGGATCAAAGTAGCACTTTTCTTCCCTACTAGGAGGGATCACTTTTTTTTCCTCTTTTTGCATACTTCTTAGGTTAAACTATTTAATTTAATTACCATTAATTAAATTTATTTAATTTATTTATTTTTTATTTGTACCATAATAATTTGGGATTCAAGTGTTAACGCCTTAGGGTGTTATTCCACCTATCCAATTTCTTAGTCCAATGTCATTGCGTCTCACTCTGCTATTAAGCAAAATGTGAGACGCAATACACATTGGACAAAAAAATTGTATAGGTGGAATAACACCCTTAGGCGTTAACACTTGAATCCCTCACTACGCTAGGATTCTATTTTAGAATACCTCGTTACACTCAGAATGTAATTACAAAATCCTTCACTATTTTTTTCTTAATTTTTTTTATTAAAAGCACTATTTTTAAAATGATCTGCAGATACATGTTTCAATAAATGTAACTTTTCCATGGGAAGATGTATCAGGTCTTCGTTCCCAACAAATTTGACCCACTGCCTGCATCTGAAAACATACAGCCTTGGTTATGTACAGTTTATATTCCAAGTGTTTGCTAATAAGATGGTCAACTGATTATTTAGCGCTAATATGCAACTATAAATCATGTTTTTTTGGCATCCAATTATCAACAACCCTTTATCAATGCTCTAACTTTTTATGTATTTATATGTCTGTTAATCATGAGAACCGGTCTTGCCTACTAAGCAGTAACGCTGCCTATAAAGCTGATGGTCCCAGGTTCAAATCCTGGTACGGGCATTTATTTATATGATGACCATGCGTATTTGTTCCTGAGTCATGTGTGTTTTCTATGTATTTATATGTATATATCGTTGTCTAAGTACCCACAACACATGTCTTATTGAGCTTCCTATGGGATTAAGTCAATTTGTGCAATAATGTCGTATAATAGTTTTTATTGATCACAAAAAGAGAGATTAATTTACTTACATTTCAGATTAATATATTAAATAATTACTAGATTAAAAAAAATATGTTAAATAATGACCATTAATGCATAGATGATAGATAATTTTCCACTGAAAATCTTCGACGAATTAATTTTGTGTCATATTGCAAGCAAGTTCTCAGGAAATTTCACATATTTTATTTAATTACTTAGACTGATATACAAATAAACATACAATTATCGATAGTTTTAGTACATCACTAGTTCACAACTAAAAATAATATAAAATATCAAATTTTCGATGTGTTTAAAGCGTGCTGCACCAAAATAAGGTCAAAAATATTTAAAGCAATACGTACCGGTCTTTATCCAAGGGAAATTTCGCCATAAAATCCCTTTTTTCGTGATTTTATCGAGTGGCTTGCTTGCCACATATTTCACACTTAGTAAACCGTTTTCTCGGTGGCATTGTAACAAACTCGTTCTTTACTCTGATCACGGTTCACTATTTTCGATATTTTCACTAAATAATAAATAAAATAATAAAGAAATTGCACGAAATACCCGAACAAAACATTGAAGCCTTCATAACACACAAAACAATTAGGCTGACAGTTGACTTGATGTAAACTTGACAGAATAAATAGCACTGACGTTTTATTTTTCTTCGTTGGCAAAGATTTGCGAAACAAGTTCCATACAAAACTTATTTTGTTCCTAGTTGCGTCAGCCTGATCGGAACTATTATCGGACGGAACGGGACGTAATCAATGTCAGTTCCAGTACTCTATGACTGGGGATTCCCCTACGGCGCACGGGGATTTACTTTTGCGCGCGGTCAAGTGTCAAAGAATGTTATTGCGTCATTTGCGTCTTACTTGTGATGTGAAAAGGTTACGTAACGTACGACAGGACTATTATTTTTTATTATCAAGTTATCAAAGTGCTAAGAGCACGTTACGAGTGAAAAAATACAATTTATTATTAAAAATGAGTGTCAATTTAGTTTATAAAGAGTATAAAAGCTCGAGTGAAGTATGGAAACATTTTTTAAGAGCGGAAAATGGATCAACCGCTAAATGTACAGACTAGTGCGGGGATATTACTTCATGAATCGATAATGTTTAGCGGTTGTTTTTCATGATAAAGTCCTTTATTTTCAACATTTGCTTGTAAAGTAAATCTGTTTAGTTTAGAATTTTTGAGAGAAATCAAAGTTTGGAAATAAATAAGCCAAATTGAGAAGAATTCCACCATTAATTATTAATATCGATATCACTATTTGCAATCCCTAAACTTTTTATTAGTTGTTTTCTTAAAATTTGCTCTGGCGTGTGAGTGAGCGTCTTGGCGGACAGGGTCCGGCGGCCAAAAGGTTGTGTCAAACATAGTTTTAGTTTTTAGTGTATAACACTAGGGAGTAATGTTTTATTAGTTGATTATTTGTAAAACGGATTATTACCTACTGTTATATACCCAATGTTATTATATTTAACTGCTTATTTAAAAAAATGTTGATTATTTTTTGCTTAAAAAAATATTTAAGTCATTTTATGACACTTATCATAAATCCATCCAAATGTTTTAATCGCAATCCATCCCTGTCTTTACCTGGTTTTTGCATAATTTTAAATGGCACCTGAGCGCGGGCAAGTCCAACGCTCAAAAAACCAGTGTAGGTATAACGCGCCTTTGTTTCGCATCTCGATGACACATTTTAAACTGCTTCTGTAGCGTTCGACTCGCCGGCACTCAGTAACCGTAGGGGCCACACGCATTATCGGGGGTTTTTTCCATTAGTTAATTTTAAATCTTATTGTAATTCATATAGAGTCCTAATTCAGTAACCGGTTAAAACGAACGAAACTTTTTTTTATGCAGGTAAGTAGCACATGCGGTTTACACTTACAACAGACAATAGGATTAGCTTCGGGGCCAGCTACAAAACGAACAACTATACCGAACTATTTTGCCACTTTGACTGCTACAAAGTATTTGACACTGACTGTACCACTACTATCCATAGGGGTATCAAGTTAAACAAGCTTTTTAAAGAAACGTCATATTTAATTTTATTAAATCATCTTTTAGTCTTATGTTCTATGAAGCCCTCCAACTGCGCCCGAGTAAGGCCTCTATGCGGCAGTCCCTCAAAAATGGCGCATGCTGCTTCCTCCCAGTTCCACATGACGCGCTGCGTGTAAGCTTCGACTAGGTCGAGGCCTGCCTCCTCTATGATATGGAACAAGCTCAAAGGTTTTTTGTCCTTGCCGATTCCGAAATAGTATTTCCGACCGCATTTTTTGGAAATGTGCGCCTGCCATGGTTCTGAAATTTGAAAGTGTATGAAAAAAAGTTGATTGTGTGGTTTTATGAAACCACGATGCAAGTGAAACTTTTTTCGGATTGTAGGCATTATCTGATAATTATTCGATTTAGGGTTTATAATCGCGTTTATAATCTTAATAAATATCTTCTTTAATAATTTAATTTACAAAAGCTCGCCCAGCGCTACTGATGGCCTACCGCGAACCACGTTCGACGCGTTGCCTCCCTGTCACACTTACGTATGAATTTACGACTGCGACAGAGAGGCAACACGTTGAACGTGGTTCACGGTAGGGCCTCTGTAATTCAGCTACTCCACACGAAATGAGCTGTAATTAATTACCTTTTAATATCATACGTGAGTCAGGGGCTAAAGAAACCGGTATAAGCTCTCCGATTACGCATAGGCTGTTACGAATCTCACGGCCACGTTACACCGGGGCACAAAACAGATAGGTACAGAAATCAATCTACATACAAAGTGCGCTCGAGCAACGCACACATAGACACTGCTCACGGACACGATATCTCGGACTGGTTGGGACTAGTGCGAGCGCGAGTGCCATACGCTTGAGACACGCGTCTGTGAACTTTTTTATGCAATAGTGGAGCAACAAAAAAGTTATTATAACTGTTCAGTGGACGGTTGTTTAAATTAAACGGTAAATTATCGTTTTTAAGCTACCAGTGGTTTTTAGAGAGGTAAGTAGGTAACTGCTTGTATTTCGATGGTTCGTTTTAACGTTACACAGAACAGTTAGGTAGGTAGGTAAGCGCCCCGACCCGGTCCCGTCCCCGAAGAATATATCTTAGATCGTTTTACATAATCGTTTGTAAATTCATGCCACCTTACGTGTAAGTTCGGAAACATGTTTTTTTTGTTTGTGTAGATATTGTGTGGTTTTTAGTGCCATTTGATAGGTTTGGGTCTAAAACGGATAGGGCAATGGAAATTGTGTAACTGGGGTAATCCGTTTAGAAGTTATTAGGGATTTTCGATAGTGAAAACTGACAAACGTAAAATTTTGTTTGTTTCTGTTCTGTAAGCTTTTTGTATTGTAATTGTAGTCAAGTTTTTTTTTGTAGGATAATTGTACATGAGAATGCGAATTTATTACACTTTAAAATAGAATAATCGTGCATTTCCCCAATGTCGAAATCATCGCAAAATATTTTTTGTGACAAATTTGTAATATAACAATGACATTAAAATTAAAATATTTTAGTTATTATTAATTTATATTTCCATTCTTCCAGTTTCATTCTCAAAAACAAATTAAATAACTAGATACGAGGGCCACTATCAAGATAGTTTTTAGTGCATAAGCCATAATTGACAACCCTAGAGCGACCGCCGAGTGTAGGTATGAAAAGTACCATCTTGTAATTACCATGGTGCAATAAAGGAAGAATAATAATAAAGTGAAGTACATACATGTGATTGACTTCATTCTCCCTTTTCTCCAAAATACTTCAATGTTGTGCGACAAATTGTAGAAATATAGGACCTCACTTTTTTCCCAAGGACCCCATATGCATGAATCCGTGAGAAAAAGCTTTGAGTATCAAAAACTAAGGCAATTGACAAAGACCTATTTTATAGGCTACATTTTAAGGAAGATAAATGTTTTGGAAAGAGTAAATACAAAGGTAAGCTAAGGTTTGATGAAGTAATACATAATATAGGGCATGGCTTGGCCACACATGCTGTACTCTGTACGCATCACGACTTTGTGTACCTATCTGATAGTGTCGTAGGGCGGGCGTATATGAAACGCCTTCTTGTATAACCAGGTATACTTTGTACAGGCTTTGCTTTTTATCAAACACTCGTAATATAAGAGGAAAAACTGCACGTGAGCCTTCAAAAATTTTAAGTAAACGGTAAAACACACAAGATAACCTCAAATATATTAAGTGATTACCTTTGTATAAAATAAGCCTTTTTTCCACCAACTGTAGCATTTCACCTTCGACACTCGGTTTGCAGTTCTCGTACATTTTACTTTAATAATCGCAAATATTACAAAAAAAATCGCAACGATACCCTTGACACGAATCGTAAACAAAGAACGGTTGAAGTGGCAACATCTGTCCTAACCTTTCAGTGCGCCTCCTCATTGTCCTGCCTGTGCTAAAATTCACCTAAAAATCATCTAAAAGATATCATGAAAGAATACCAACCTCTCATCTCTTTAACAAAGAGTACAGATCCAACGACATGAAACATTTCCATATTAGTAATCCTGTCTGGTATATCCATCGTAAGGGCTCTCCTGACTCTTTTCATAGCTCGGCACTCCAGGTTGTTCACGACTGACGGAAAGTCTTCCATGTTGAAGAGCCGCTTGCACTTGATTGGTAGTGCGTTGCTTTTGTCGTAGGGCTTGTCGAGCGCCGCGCAAAATAGGCCGCACTGATGGATCCTAAAACGTGTATTTTTACGAACGATTGACATAGTTATTGTACAGTTGATTTTTGAACCGTATTGTAACAATCATCAAGTCTATACTAGCAGCCTACTATAAGACAGCGTGTTTTAAATATCGTCTTTCTTCTGTTGGCGTTAAGGTAGACAATCAAAGGTAAGCATCTGTCAATCACAAACTACAGGTATGTTCGCAACTGTATATGCGGTGCGGTGCTAGTGCTATATCAACCGTTTAATGGCGGAACATAAATGTTTGTAGGTAAAGGTTAACTTGTAGAACTTCTTTTTCTCACGGGCCATAAAAACAAATTGGTACAATAGCACCATGAAACATGAAACTTAGGTGAGAAACACAAATAACAAGAAAACAAAGTATATGCATAGGCTATGTTACGTATTACATCTATCCTTAGATAGAAGTAAATAAAAACAAGAACAAAGAAACTTACCTTTCAGAGAGAGGTAAATGAGAGATGTCAGTTCCTCCAAGCATCAAGGCGTCGATCACGTGAAGAGCTTTGCTGAACATCTGGTTGTTGCCCAGTCCACGATACTCTTTCACAATCTAAACAATACGAAGTTAGTCTTAGGACACGTAACAACTAGATATATACTTACACAGTCAGCACTGTTGCATACTGGCAACATGTAAAATTTTACCATTGAAAATCCGCGAAATGGCGAGGGTAAATTTAAACTGTTGTCAGGCTTTATAGCCTCCTACAAGAATACCTAATAAACATTGGAATAGATTTTAATAGCGTAGAAACTGTAGGGAATATGCTTAATTTTCTTTCAACTCTGTTTCATTTGAAAGTGATTTAATTTAGGTACAATGAAATAATTAGTATTATGGAGCATAGTAGAACAGTGGGACTTACGATCAAAGTGTACATGCCTACCTCTACAAGTCTACATCATACATACCTCTGTCGTACACAAACACTTGTTGGCACAACGAACACAGCCAACATACACAATAAGGCAATACATGCATTGCATCTAAGTCAAACAACGCATCTCTTTGGTTACCAAATATGTAGTTATAGTAATGGCGTTGCATTTGTTAGATCCCTGTGAACTCACCTCTCCATAAAGCAATGTTTTAGCAGGTAAAGTGAGATGTAAGTCAACCACGCTCCTCCATCCCGTTCCTTCTAGTTGGTGCACTTGTTTACCACCACAGCCTATAAATGAAATATGCCGATTTTATTTAAAGCAGTATTTGGCGATTCAATTCTAACAAGCCCCATACACATTTGTCTTCCATCTAAATTGAAGGGTTTTGCTAAATTAGAGTTTGACGACTACACACATTCGGGTTTCGCAGACCGTTCTCTCGCATCCTTTCCGCGGGCAGTAGTTCGTGCCCTTATATAGAAAAGCGATTCCGTTCCGAAGCTTCCGAACCTGGAGGAGGATATCAAAGTTGGTACCAAAAATTTAAATACCTCTATTCGCTTGTATTAATTGCTTTATATATTTTTAGGTTGGGATACACTTAGTCTATGAGTACCTAAAAGAAATAACTAGTCTTCCATGTCTTACCTATAAAAAACTTCAGGTCCGGGCTATTTTTTCCATTGCTTAAAAAGTAAAAATGCCAGTCATAGACATTCTTAAAAGTATCCAGATCAGATGACTCCTCCAACAAATGTGGTGGTTTATTTAGAACTGCACTCTTGAACGCATGCGAACTGTGTGCTTCTTTCGGTCGCTTCTTCATCAAGGCTAGAATACTTGTGAGAGTTTCTTCAGGGCCCAGCCTCTCGGTCTGTGTCCGCAATTTGTCAGGCAACTGGGGGGAGAGAATGACACCTTTATGAATTGCCACATATTGTGATTAAGGTATAGAATCTGGAAATTAGGGCTTGTAGAATTAAAGCGTGTAGAGTCAGCACATAGAAATAGTGAGTGCTATCTACGGTGCCTTTCCGAGTAAAACACTCTACCTTTCATATCGAATGCGAGGAAACCAAACAAAACAAGGCAAATATGTAAAATCAGTAATTAAAGGAATAGACCTACGGCTAAGTTTTTCTCCTTAAGGACTTATTTGCAATCAGGGAGGTAACTGAGTCTAACTCTAGAATTTTTGTTGTTGTTTGTGTACTAATACTAACATACCAAATTTCAGCTTTCTACGAAGTACCTTAAGAATTTCGATGATCATCTGTGAGTGAGTGAGTCAGTGACGAAATCGGACTTTTATAAATTTTACATATAAGAGCTATGCAATTGAAACTAGATATGTTTAATAAGTCATCATATCCCGAGATTTTTGTTAATCTGGTATAATCCAAACCGAAATTATGAGGGCTTAAGAAACGACGAAGCACTTCGAGAAAAGGCAGGTAGTGCCCTTGCGCTTCTTAGCTCGTCTTGGTGGGGGCACGGTCAGATTTTCAGTCCAATACATACAGATCTAGTTTTTTTTAGGGTTCCGTACCCAAAGGGTAAAACGGATAAGACTCCGCTGTCCGTCCGTCCGTCCGTTTGTCACCAGGCTGTATCTCATGAACCGTGATAGTTTTAAGATAGATTTCTGTTGCCGCTATAACAAGAAATATTAAAAAGTACGGAACCCTCGGTGGGCGAGTCCGATTCGCACTTGTCCGATTTTGTATCACGGGGCGACACCATGTCGTCTCACGGGACGACGGTTGTCATCTAATGGGACGACGCCATGTGGCGTTTGTACCCATGTACGTTTTATGATGGTGCCTATAGGAGGTCACTGCGTCTCGTCGCTGGGCCATGGGCAGCGAGCGGAAAGTCACGAAGTTTGAGGTCGAGGTCGCTTGTGAAAATTGTACCCGTGTTCCTTTTTATGACGATGACTATATGAGCTCAATACGTCTCGTCGCTGGGCCATGGGCACCGAGCGAAATGTCACCAAGTCTTCTCACGAGACAAAGCTTATCGTCCCATAAGACGACACCATGTCGTCTCACGAGACGACGGCATGTCATCTTAAAGGACGACGCCATGTGGCATTTGCACTCGTGTACGCTTTATGACGGTGCCTATAGGAGGTCACTGCGTCTCGTCGCTGGGCCATGGGCACTGAGTGGAATGTTACGAAAATAATCTTCACGATTTGTAATGTCTCGATCTTTTTAAACTTGTTTTGTAGACGTGTTGCTCGGCTGAGTTACAAAAGCGTACTAAGGAGAAAGCAGCCGAGCGCTGGCAACCGGGCGACATTGGTACTTGAGTAGCTCGATAGATGGCGCTGCTAGTTGAGAAATTCACTCGATTAGGGCTGAGTTACAACAGGGTGTTATCGCATAAGTGGTCCAAGCGGAAGGCACGGATACCTAAATATCATTAAGACAAACTTTCAAACTTTGCTTGTCGTAAAACTTGACGTTTAAGCGACAAGGTTTCAAAGGTAAATCAAGGCCCAGTAAGTTCGATATGGAAGTGCGTGCCCGGGAGCGGGGATATCATGTTGTTTTTTAATTTAAATTATTGGTACGTTTAAACAAAATAAAAAGTGATTGACACGTTCCCTCAAACATGATATTGCCGATTAATAAAAGCATTTTTCATATTTTTAACTGTTGTGCATAATTTGTTACAATTTTTTTAAAGTGTATTTAATATCCAAAAAAGCGCTACAACTATATTATACTTTTTTTTAACTCCGTTTTCTGAACCTACAGCACCTTAAAACAACGCCTACACATATCGCAAATATCGCAATTAATACAAGACAGAGCTGATCGCGTATCAACCTCCATTTGAAAGATCATATTTTGTACTATGTGATATACACCCCCGTTTATAGTTTGCCAATGACATCTCGCACATATATTCTTCATCGTCGTAATCACCATCATTACTATCAGCAACAGTCACGCCCGACTGCCCCGAAGTGGTCGTCTCGTCGACGGGCTTCTGCATCCAGTAGGCACCAGGGCTATAACCGCGAAAATCGAAGTTCGTCAATTGCGGGCATTTTTCTCTGTCACTCCAATTACGTCTTAGTAAGAGAAAGATCCCCGCAATATGCGATTTTCGGTTTTCGCGGTAGCCCCCCCCCCCCCCCCCCCCCTCCGACTATAACCGCGAAAATCGAAGTTCATCAATTGCGGGTATTTTTCTCTGTCCCTCCAATTACGTTTAATCGGAGTAAAACAGAAAGATCCCCGCAATTTGCGAATTTCGGTTTTCGCGGTAAGCTCCCAGGAACCTTGTGCAAGCTCGCCTGTGCCGCCCGCCCCGCCGCTTGCCGTCGCTCACGCTCGCCCTGTGAGACGCGCGAATGGGATCCTCCCCCATTTCATTCCGCAGTCTCAAATTCGGCTCTTGACCCGAAACATGATTTTCAGGACACATTCTCATCAGGTAACCGACCCTTTTACAAAAACAACAAACGTAGTTCTGGAATTTACAGCTTTCCGTTTAATGTTGAATTTCACCACTACTGACATAAATATACTAGACAAGCTATCGAGAACAAATTGTGTCCGCCATTTTCGGCGCTTGACGTCTGTCACTAAGGTAAAGAACAAGCATAGCTGTATAGCTAGCCAGAGGCGAAACTGTTATGACAACTGTTCAGTTTCTGTCTACATACACACTATGAAGAATCTAGATAAAATGTATTTATTTCCTTACTTGTTTTACAATATATGTGACACGGATGACATTAAAATTTATAAAAATAGTCATGATACTCTTTCTCAAATGACTTTCGTACTCGTAGCAATTATTATCAAATGGCGCTTATAGCATAATATACACTCTTTCAATATGAGAAAAATACTAAAAAAAAATTACGAGATAAAGAGTAATATATCATTATTATGTATATATTCTGCAAACAATAAGGTAGATAATCATTAGGACTTACGTGTTACGTCTGCGAAATTTAATCTATGCGCCAAAGAAAATGGCGTACCACCGCGAGTGTTTAAAGTGACATTTCAAAATACTCTAAATGAGCTTAAAACAAGAGTTTTTTCGCAGTGGATTGTTAATATATTGCTTTTATTATGTTTCTTGATATTATTAGAATACATTTTCATAACGCACAATGGTATTTTTTTTATTGTTTTTTTTTTATTTGTAACACATGCGTGGCATCTCGCCAGTAGTCGGAGACGTACTAAATGCAGTGAAGTGCCGGCACTTCATTGAGGTGTGGAAGCATTTTCTTCCAGTGGTCTTCTCTAGTACTACATAATACCTCAATGATCACCACAAGCCATGCATTTAAACATGTTTATTTTGTTCATGGCGGTGCTCGGGTTTTGGTCTACCTCGCTGGCATTGCGTTCGGCCGCCTCCAAAGCGTACGCTAGTTTCACCGCCTCGGCGAGGGTAAATTTAGTCGTTGCCTCATATTTCCACCTTGTTTGCAACGAAGTATATTTCCACTCACTCGTAATACGCAGTCCAATTGCCACTATTCATAAAGCATAGTTCATATAGAATTGGCACATAATTAGCAATGTTTAAAAAATAATAATTCCATGGCGGGAAAAAAATTGACAATTACAGTTCAATCACCAACCTTCAAAGTATTAATGGTGAAAATATTATTTTCCTAGCTTTATGCATTTTAAAGTTTTCGACCATGAAAATTTAGAACAGGAGATTGATCGTGCACAAATACTTCGAAAATTCTTATCGATCCCGGACAAAGACAGCTAAGTCGCTTAAGATGCTAAAAGCTAGTATTTGTAGGCTTTCCGGTGCATGCGACACTAAACTCAAAATACACCACTGCTCAATTACTACCAATATTATAAAAAACTATTCTCATAACGAATGAAACTCAAATAAACTTGTTACCAAAATGAACCGTTCTCGATTTGCACTTTCCTCAATATGGGCCAATTCCAAATTAACTGAAGCTCATAAAAACCGGTACACAAAAGGCTCTTTTCCCAAAATACCCTAAATTTGAAATACGGGAAAGTATCAGAACACCCGATTTTCATAATGATTGATTCACAAAACGTCATGTTCCCAAAATACACCAAATTCACGATTGTCATACTTTATACGGGTATGTTGCTTTTTAGGGTTCCATATGAAATATGTATACATACTTATTACAATTTGCTGCAAAATAGTATCGATAAATTGAGTGAAATTAGAAAAAAAACGTTTCCGGGCTCTTTAATTCGTATCAAATTCACGCCACTTATGTTTAGGGAAGAGAAATTTTCAGCAAAAACTATTTTTGTTAAAAGTAATTGTAATGCACTATTCCCTTGATTTTTCATATTTTTGGTAAGCTCGGTATAGTAGTAGTTTTCTAAGATGTCAGTATTGCCTTATAGAACTTTATAGGGCAATGCGGATGACTACTACTGCTCAAAATTTTTCGAGGAAGGCGATTTCCTCCAAACATATACACTGAATCAAAAAACTTTCTTTGTAACCTCCCTATCCTTACTATTTTTAGGGTTCCGTAGTCAACTATGAGCCCTTATCATTTCGCCATTTCCGTCTGTCTGTCTGTCCGTCCACAGCTTTGCTCCGTGATGGTTAGTGCTATTAAGCTTAAAATTGACATAGATATACAAATTAATATCTTTGGCCACATACACGTTAAGTGGGAATTACATTTTTTTTCGCTTCAATCCAATTGTGTAGGTTCAAATGATGTCGCGGATGCGAAGCAACCTATAGTGCGATTCGCACATTTCCAATTATTAGAATTTTTGTTCTCGTGACTAAAATTGTACCTGTGCCCGTCATAAAGGAGAGCGGGCGCCCGTTTTGGTTCTCAATAAAAATAATTTCGATGCTGGAACTCCTCTTGGCCATGGCGAATCTCAAGAAACAATAAATGATGACATCGATTCCTTTCCTAAAATATGACAATCAAGAATTTAGTGTATTTTGGGAAAAGGCCGTTTTGTGAATCAATCATTATGGGAAACGGGTGTTCTGTGATTGAAATTTAGAGTATTTTGGGAAAAGAGCCTTCTGTGTATCGGTTTTTATGAGCTTCAGTCCATTTGGAATTGGCCCATATTGAGGAAAGTGCAAATCGAGAACGGTTCATTTTGGTAACAAGTTTATTTGAGTTTCATTCGTTATGAGAATAGTTTGTTATAATATTGGTAGTAATTGAGGATTGGTGTATTTTGAGTTTAGTGTCGCATGCACCGGAAAGTTTGTAGGGTCATTAATCGTTACAAGGAGACACTATCAGCCGACAGGAAAACACAAACTAATCGGAGGTCTGGGACAAATAACAAGATTTTGGGAAAAATGTCCCAAGGTCACTCAAACAAAATTCAGGACGGTCTAATTAAGATTTATCCCAAAAATTCAAAGAAACTTCTAGAAAGATAAAGATGATTCACCTCAGAGGTGGCTATAAGAGCTATCGAGCAATAAAACAGCCAAATCGGACTGTTAAACAGATCCGACAAGCTAAAACACTAGCTCGACTATTGTACGACCCAGTATTGACAAAATTGGAAGGTTGCTTGTTGTTGGACGACAAGACGTATGTAAAACTCGATTTTAATCAACTGCTTGGTTCGAAGTTTTATATGGCCAATAATAGAGGTAATTTGCCCGAAAAATATAAGTTCGTGAAACTTGACAAGTTCGCAAAAAAACATATGATATGGCAAGGAATTTATAATTGCGGCTGTAACGAAAAGTTTTATAACATAGTCAACAATGAAGTCGGACCTTTATATTAAAGAGTGCTTAGAGAAATGAGTATTGGCATTTATTAGAACCCATAACGGTCGTGTGAAATGTTGGCCAGATTTATCCAGCTGCCACTACTCAAAAAAAGTTTTTGGCATGGTATGCTAATAATCAGGCCAATTACATGCCTCGCGAGATGAATCCTTTGAATTGTCCCCAATTTCAATCTATCAAAAACTACTGGTCAATCATGAAAAAAAATTAAATAAGACTAGTCAAATTGTCCAGGGTGTCAATTCATTGTGATCTACAAGAAATCAACACGCCAAAAATGTCCACAAAAGTGTTGTGCAGAAAATGACGGGGGTCCATTAAGAAAATGGTTCGTAATTATTTACATAACAGAGTTTTTTTTAATTTATACATATTTGAAAGCTTATTTTATCAATTTAAAAAATAACAATCTTCTAGTGCGTACCAATTCTATATGAACTATGCTTTATCAAGTTCACGCAAATTTCCCACTGACATTGTTTGAAACTTGTTCTAAATTACAATTATGAAACATTATCAGTAGTTTGGTATTCAGCGTCAGTGATAATAAACGGGTGGGCAGGGTCCAATATGAGTGTTGCTTTGTGCTTATCGCAGCATACTCAAGTCCCAACTGATCATTGGTGAATCTTATTTCGTTACAATAAGGTATACAAATAGCCTTATGGAAATTTGTTGGCTGTTGTCGATGGTTGGCTTGGTGAACTCAGTCGGTCTACTGAGTTGCAATTATGTTATCATTATCAAAGAGCTTCTTTATTTATTTTTTATTAAGTAGTCATGGCTTATCTACAGTTAGAACACTTTTTACGGCATCCTTATACTTATAAATATACATTTTTAAGGAGGTTAGGAACCGTTTATTCAATAGAGGACTTGATCCCCTTTGTACAGATCGCGATTCAACGCGGTAACGCGGCGAGCGTGTTGGGCATCTTTGCGCCTGGGATGACGCGGGGTGGGATTTTTGACTTAGTGTTTTATTTTTATTTTATTCTCTTTTTGTGTATTGAATGTCATTTTAATAGGCTATTATAGCTAATTTTAGTGTAACTTTAAAGTACCTAGTGTGTAAATAGCTTTTAAGTAATATAATTTTTTAAATTTGGTGCTGTAATAATATTGAACTTAATAATGTTGATAAAATTATTCTAATTATAAACACGTCATCTCTACACACCATTAAGTAATAAAAGCAAAAGTAATCGTCTAGTATAAACCAAAATTAATTATCATTGGAATTCTAATATTTAAGTTGTTCTATATTAGATTAATTATTATAAATTATGTATTGTACTGTAAATTATCTTGTCAAGTACAACAGATACAAATACAATATATGAGCACAAATTTTAACTTACTTACTTTCCATAATCTTAAACAGTCCTCTCTAATTTCAGCTTGCGAAGTTTCCTTCAGTTCTTTGTGCTTACTAAACTCTGCTATTTTTAGCAAGTTTTTAATTTGCTTTTCGCCAATGCTATAGACAAAGAAGAAGGCATTATACATGGTATAGTGTATATACACATTATATATATATATATATATATATAGGAATAACTTTATGTTAATAAGATCAAAAGTAGCAAACAATCTTTTCAGAACTCAGACGAGTAACGGACCAGTGGGAGGATGGAGTGTTGCAATTAGTCCATTACCTGCGGATACAGTTACAGAAAATGCACCTTTTGGAGCCAGTACATACTACCCGTTGGCTTCAAGTTGGCCGTTACCCCCCGGCCTACTTCCCCGTAACACCCCCTCTGACGCCTTATTCACTCGGCTACCACAGCTTTAAAACTACTTTTATTAGTTACATTTAATACGATTACAAATAAGGAAGCAAGTACGACATTATTTCGTTAGTACTAGTAATTGTACCTGTGACGTTATCATGTAATGGTTGCTGACGGCCAACTTGAAGCGAACGGATAGTGCCTCTACTCTATCATATCATAAACCTAATGTGGGCACTAGATTTTTGACCTTACTGTGCAAAGTCGAACAGATAATACTTACAGGCAATTACTTTTAAACATGTACTCATAGAAGCCAGTGTCCTCCTGCAGGGTACTGAGGGGCACGAGCTCCGCGACGTCGTCACCGCGATCTCGTCCCTCCCACAAGATGGAGTTAACAGAATACAGGTGGTGCTCCGCAGATTCCGTGCCCAGGCGCTTCCATAGACAAATTAAATATCTTTCAGAATTCGCCGGTCGAGACGTTACTGGCTTATGAATGCACACTAAAACATGAACTAGATTGTTTAAATTCCTGAAATATTTCGAAAAATCTCATTGGCTTATTATTCTTTTCTTATATCTTGCTCTGATGATGTCTTCTGACTCACTCTTTCATTTTAAATCATGAGTAGGTATATGGGACACCAACATGATCCTCCGGCATAACCCCCAAACCAAAATAATAATATTAGTAACTAGGCCTACTGCCTGGTTTTAAGTAACCTCATAAGACAATATTGGTTAGGTACCTACTTTTTGTATAAATTCTACTAGCTAGAAGAACTATGTCTACCACAAAAAATACGATTAATATGACAATACAAACCTTTATCGAAACATCTGTACATGATGTAAATCAACCCCACACTGAATGGTGTAAACACATCAAATAATTTAACAACAAAATGGCCGCCAGTTCTTACTAGCATCAATGCTGCAAGACACTGACATAGATATAGCTGCTTGGATAAGATTTCTTGAATGTTCTCTTGACCTTCCACTGAAAATCCCTGTAACAGTTACACACAATACAGGATTATAATTATGTAGGCAAGCCTAGTATCATGGTCAGTGCTTAGTATAAATTGTATCCATTTTTAAGTGCACATAGTTAACTGAAACCTTATCATTTCGCCCAATCCACGTGCATGTCCCGCGGTTTAGCTCAGTGATTGTTAGCTTACCATCCCTACACCTAAAATGGACAAGGTCTTAGCCATTGTATTCTTGTTTGATTAAGTAGGTACTAGTAGGTAGACATTCAATAATTAGTTTAAGTTATAACCTATGACCTGTCTCTCCCTTTCCCTCAATGCCTCAAGGCATTCTCTACCAGTCAACCACTGGATCAAAAAGAGATGTTTGTTACTTGCAGGCTTTATTTTAATATTTCTAATATTAACAAAATATTTTCCGAAATAAATAATACCCATAATGCAAAAAAGTATACAAGGGGTTTTTATTATGTCTGACTATACCCTGAGGGGCGAATATGCAGGTCTACTCATACTGAACAACTTTTATTATGGTGCCAACCCTGGAATCGCGAAAAAAAAAAGATCTGCGGTTCCATAGAAACCATTAACATGATTTTCCGAAATGTATGAAACAGCAGAATTCTTTTTTGCGTTTTCGAGGTTTGCCCCATAGTAAAAGTTGTTCAGTCTGACTTACATATTCACCCCTCATCTTGAGAGTATGGTCAGATTTAACAAAAACACGGTGTATTTGACTTACACCATCAGCCATAAGAAAGTGGACTCCTTTGTCATCTGTTTGTTTCAAAACATAGTCTTTCAGTGCTGTTAAATTTTCAGGATTGAAAATATTGCCATCATTTTCCACACCATAATATGGATTAAAAGTTTCAGGTGTACCAGCATGAAAATCTGACAGTTTGAAATCATTACCACCTTTTAAAGTGAAACCAAATCCTGCAAAAAAAATTTATAATGAATCTATAAATAAATAAAAATAACCAAACGAGACTCTGACAGGCCAGTGAGAGAAACAACAATGATTTCATCTAACCTTTAGCTTTCCATCCTTTTCTATACAAAACATATTCAGAGAAACCTCCAGGGCCAGCACAGACATCAGCAAAATATAACAACTCCTTTTCAAGAGCTGGTTTTCCAGTTTGGGTCTTAGGTTCAGTAAACATGAAGTCAAAGAGAGCATCTATGTTTGCCATTTTTACAGCAGCTCTATTCAAAAATATAACTGAACCTATTGTTTCGTAAGGATTGCTGCGAAACCTTGCATTTCTGAGGTCTTCATCATCCAAGGTATCAAAAATTGTCTGTGGAATTTTAATTTTATTTGATAAGGTTATCACAAAATATAGTATTAACATAAAATAGTGTTACCATTAATTATATATTATACATACCTTTGCATTCAGGACACCAGCTAATATTTGGGGATCTACAAATTCAGTTTCATCTTCAATAGTCAGTTTTTTAGGACCTTTCCGAAGCCATTCTTCCAATAAATCACCAGATAATGGTTCTGCTCCTAGAGGCATCCATAGCTTAAAAAATAATGAATTAATTTAATTAAGTGCACTAGCTTCAAGCAATTCTAATATTTTTTTATTTCACTATAAAAAATGTGATTGAAAAGGACTTACAAGTTAACTTACCACTTTTTCTTTTGCTTCAGGTTTTGTATCATCTGGTGACCATTGAAAATCTCGTGGGACAGTGCCCACAGTAGATGACTTTAGACCCAAGCCTCTCCTGCCTTTCTGGGTGGATGCTTCCACAGGTTCTGTGCGTCCATGCTCAAACTTACCCAAACCCTTTCCTGCTTTATATCCCATGTTACTCATCATGTGTTTGATTTTATCAGAAAACCCTCCCTTAGAATTATGGGATGCATTAGACGAGTTAGAGTTTTTACCAACATTGTCATTGTCTTGGAAACTGGCTCGGCCTGAGCCATCCTCAGGCTCCTCATCAAAACTGGTTCGGTAATCATCATAGTGGTCACTTGGAGAAGAACAGTTCTCACTAAGACTGCTGCGGCTCAGCCTAATGTCATTGTGAGGAGTTTGTTCTATATAACTCAAACTCTTATTTGAACTGTTGGGTTTGGTTGTCCCAAGGGCTGTGCGTGGCTCATCATCTGGCTCACCATCTGATTCTTGAAGGACTGGGAGAATATGGGAATAAATTAAAGATATGCAATTCTACTTATGTTATCTTCCTATTTATTCACATTTTTAAGTTGAACTATTTACCACATACATAAAGGTACAAGGTTATACTTCTATATATCAGACAACACAATTAACTTCACAGTCATTTACAATACTACGGATAACAGGTTAATAGTTTTAGAATAATCTACTTTTTCTACTAACATGTATGGACCGGACGGGACTAGGATGGGATAAAGGGTTATATTAGGATATATTATGTTCAGTATGTAATATAATAATTACTAACCTGATCCCTGAGAAGTTGTAGAAGATGCGCCGTACGTATCCGTTCTAGGGCGTTTTGCCGGAACGGAGCTCTCATCGCTGCTGGACTCATCGTCTGATGGATCTAGTATAATAGTCATTTCTTATACAATTTGCACCACAGTAAATTGTACTATAATTTTATAAAATAACAACTAAATATGTTTACCTGACAGACTCATGTTATACCAAGTGATTGGTTACAACTACAACGTAATTTGTTGAAAACGTTACCGCCTATACCGCTGCACCACACAGATACGAAGGGACAAAAAATTCCGATTTAAACTTCGCTCGGGATAATACTATCACAAAAATTTTAGGTATAGCGGCGTACACAATAAAATAACACGAACATTTATTTCAGGATGGGAATAACCGATTAACCGAACGAAAACGAATGTCAAATATACGAAGTGTTCAGTAACTTCATGTAGATTACGCTATTTTATATAATTATAAATAAATCAAATGAAAATACCAAATAATGAAGTCGAAGAGGTCTCATATAAAAATGATTAAAATTAAAGACTTTATACTAAATCAATTAAGTTTCACTTGGATTATATTCTTTCGCACAATTTCTGAAATTATACTAAAAAGTTTTGGTTTCAAAACGCAACCTAAGTTTTATTTTTGACCATAGAAATAGGATAGTATAGAAGGTATGGAGTGTGGAATAAATATCTCTACCTATATTACGCTATTTTATATAATTATAAATAAATCAAATGAAAATACCAAATAATGAAGTCGGATAAGTCTCATATAAATATGATTAAAATTTAAGACTTTATACTAAATCAATTAAGTTTCACTTGGATTATATTCTTTCGCACAATTTCTGAAATTATAGTTTGTCAAAGGGCTATCTCATTTCAAACATAGACAGAGGGAGTCATACTATCTTTGTCTTACACTAGTACTAGCATCCAAAAGAAAAGGATGAGTATAGTTTGTTTTGTTCTTATTTACTGACAAATTGGTTTGACCAACTATATACTAAAAAGTTTTGGTTTCAAAACGCAACCTAAGTTTTATTTTTGACCATAGAAATAGGATAGTATAGAAGGTATGGAGTGTGGAATAAATATCTCTACCTTCCGTAATAGAAGGACTGTCAAACTTCAAAAGTGCAACCAAAAAGGAAATGCAAGTGTGTGCGTAAAATGTTACAACATATTAATAATCTATCGATGTTTAACTGGTTTATTGACTACTTTTTCAAATGTTTTTTTTATTAAAAAAATGTTATAGGTATGAGTATTATTACCACTATTAGACCCTATTAGCGCTTATAGTACCTTTAATTTTTTTTTTTATTTGATATTCGTGCCTCTTTCTACTGACAAGTTGGGTTGGGTGTGTATACGCGGTCTTGTGTTTCCTTGTGTTGGCGGTTTGACATGTCTCTGGGCATAAAGCTCCCTCTAGACTATGCGTGTGAATCGCGGCGCGAACATACCGCGATGTTGACTTAGACTCCACACTCGCACAACATCACGGCGATTCCGCAGTTTGGTTCGCGGCAAGATGGCGCCGAAGCGTCAGCTGATCGGATTTAGTTTGCGGCAAGGCACTGATTCAAACTGGGAACTGTCAAATTGATTTTTGGTTGATCAAGTTCGCACCAAGTAGCCGCCAAAGAAGGTTATGACATTTTAACCGACTCGTGAGCAAATCGTGGCGCGAAGCGATTGCGAGTGTGGAGTCTTGCAAGTTCGCGCTTCGCGTCTCCTTTGACGCGGGCCAAATACCGACAAAAAATGGGGAATAAGGCGCGAAGGCGTGAACAATCTGCGAAATCGACGCGAGGGCCCTCCACACTCGCGTTCGCGGCTTCGCGCTTCGATTCGCGCACTAGTGTGGAGGGCCCTTTACATAAGTGCCAATTAAGCGCTATTACATACACACTTCCCGATATCTGGCCCAAAATCAGTCTCGAGGTCCTACCGCGTAAAACCGAAATTCACAAAATTGTGGGGATCTTTCTTTTCTTACTCTCACTAAGTCGTAATAAGGAGTGACAGATAAAAATGCCGTGAGAGTCAGAATGGCGGGTGTACCTAAATAAAATTAAATGAAAATCATACCATATTTTTGTACCTAATTTGTACTATTTAGTACCTCCTTTAAAAAAAATTGTACCTCACGGTACTTAAAGTTATCACCAAAAAACAGTACATCCGCCATCCTGACAGTCAGAATGGCGGGTGTACTTTATTACGCTATGTTCCCGTGGTTATTGATAAATTCTATAAAAGCCAAATTTTTGTACCTTCATATTCAATTATAATACGAGTCATATTATTTGTGGTTTCCAAGTTTTAATCATTTTATATTTTGCTTGCTATTACAATTTTGCAGGCGTTATAATTTTTCAAGTTATCGATTTCATTTTTAAGAAAAAACGCTAAGGTACAATTATTTTTATTACGCCAGGATTTAGTACCTTTAATGTTTAATCTGTTAAGTTCAAATAACTGTTTTTGATGATAACTTTACGTACCGTGAGGTACAATTTTTTTTAATGGAGGTAATAAGTAGTACAAATTAGGTACAAAAATATGGTATACTTTTCAATTATTTTTATTTAGGTACACCCGCCATTCTGACTTTCACAAAATGTCCGCAATAGGGTTGTTTCCAATTTTTTGAAACGCTTGTATTACGTTCTATATTAACTAAAAGTTGTCCTAAAATTCAACTTTTATACTAAAAACGGCTTTAAATATGTTAAATTAACAAAATATGTTTTGACAGATGCTTTCGCGCCCAAAACGCTCATTGAAAATTGTGTGACGTCACAGTTTACGGTTTGACACATAACTACATACACACGTAGAAGATACGAACTGTCAACTGACATTTGTCATTTGTTGTTTATCGCCTAACTGTCAACAGTGTTAATCCGAGAGTTGTGACGTCATCAGAATCTTCAAAGACGTTTCGAGTTTGGTCACGTGACGTGTGCCAAAAGATATTTTAAATTCAATATTTACAAAAATATGGTCATTACACGTCCCCTAAAAGTAGTTTAACCAGTTTAACATCTATATTAATAATTCCGTCGAGGTTTACGGTAGACCCGAATGAAATTATACTCAAATGAAAGAGCGTTAAAAAATAAGAGTTTTGAATGGACTACATATATTGGCAAAATTCGGATAATCGCGTATTTTGCATTTAACACATTCACTGCCGGGAACCCACCTGTTGGGCGCTATATAATCCAAAAGAATTTATTGGGATACAATAGGGTTGTTTCCATCTACAAATCTTCGGGCAGAATTGTATCCTAATAAATTCTTTTGGATTATAAGAACATGTTAAACTACTTTTAGGGGACCTGTAATGACCATATTTTTGTAAATATTGAATTTAAAACATCTGGTGGCACACGTCACGTGACCAAACTCGAAACGTCTTTGAAGATTCTGATAACGTCACAACTCTCGGATTGACACTGTTGACAGTTAGGCGATAAACAACAAATGACAAATGTCAGTTGACAGTTCGTATCTTCTACGTGTGTATGTAGTTATGTGTCAAACCGTAAACTGTGACGTCACACAATTTTAAAAGAGCGTTTTGGGCGCGAAAGCATCTTCTTCTTTGACTAGCCTTTTACCATGTCATTTGGGGTCGGCTCTCCTCGTCATTCTTCGCCAGGCGTATCTGTTCTGGGTCGTCGAGACATTTGTTTGAGCTTTCTTAAGGTCGTTGTTTATGACGGACATCCAGGTCGTAAGGGGTCTACCTCTGCCCGATCTTTTGGAGCCAACGTTGATGCTCAGGACTTGTCTAGTCATGTGATCTTCTGGCCTCCTCATGACATGGCCATACCACTTTAAGCGAGATTCGGAAAGCTTATCTTCTATGGGCCGGATCTTAAAACTGCCGCGGATGTGCTCGTTTCTAACCCTATCAAGTAGAGTGACACCTCCTGCCCACCTCAACATCTTCATTTCTGTTGTGTGCAATTTTGTGGTATGGACCTTCTTCAAAGGCCAACATTCAGCGCCGTAAGTGAGAGCCGGTCGGATTGCGGATTTGTACACCTTCCCCTTCACACGCACCGGCATTCTGCTGTCGCATAGCACACCCGATAGTTCCCGCCACTTTATCCACCCCGTGCTGATGCGGTGAACTATGTCCGCGTCAATGGAACCGTCATTGGCTACAACCGATCCAGGAATTTAAATTGGCTGACTTCCCGTAGCTGATGGTTTTGCAGTTTCACCGGATTGCACTGCTGGTTGGAATCCGAGTAGCAGCAGCGCATGTACTCCGCTACTCCGTCTTCTGTCGACTTATTTTTAGTCCGCCTGACTCAATAGCGGCTCTCCATACTTCAAGGGATTCTTCCAGGTCACTGAGGTTATCTCTGATAAGAACGACGTCGTCCGCATACAATAGGTCCCAGGGCGGCGTCTTCTTGATGATCCATTACTAGGTTGAATAGCAATGGGCTCAAAGCCGAACCTTGGTGAACACCTACTCCTACTTGAAAGTCGTCGCTTACTCCCGCTGGATTTCTCACTTGCGTATGGACGTCAGTGTACATGTCAGTGACTACTCGGATGTACAATTCCGGTACTAATTGCGCGCGGAGAGATCGGAGAGAGCGGGCGCGAAAGCATCTGTCAAAATATATTTTGTTAATTTAACATATTTAAACTTCATGGCGATTTCGCAGTTTGGTTCGCGGCAAGATGGCGCCAAAGCGTCAGCTGATCGGATTTAGTTCGCGGCAAGGCAGTCAAGGCACAAGGCACTGATTTTATAAGCTTTTCTTGAGCAAAAGGGCGACTTCAACTATTATCCGAATGAGATTAAATCACTGCCTCTCCCTAGTTCACCTATCTAAGATGCATTATCGGGACACATCCTTATGTGAGTGTGGCCTGGATGCTGCCTGGATGATGGAACCCTGAACCATATTTTCCTGAATTGCCCCCGTCTTAATCATTCTCATTTGTACTCTGGTCTCATTTTTCAAAAAATTCCTCTTCCGCCGCATATGCCCTCTCTTTTAATTCCTAATCCCTCTGTATTTCGAATCCTTTAAAATTTTATCAAAATTAACAATTTAAAATTATAACTATTCCCTGCTCCTTAATCTGACCAACACTTTCGTGCTAAATTCGCAATCCCGTTTTATGGGGAACTATATTGACGTGATGCTGGCAAATGCCTTCGTGGCGATAGCCATTTAAAAAAAAAAGAAGGCACTGATTAAAACTGGGAACTGACCAATAGGGTTGTTTCCATCTACAAATCTTAGGGCAGAATTGTGTCCCAATAAATTCTTTTGGATTATAAGAACACTAGACGAAAACCCGGCTTTGCTCGGGTAAAATAATAACTCTGGCACACTCAGTTAGTCAGTAGAAAAATGCGGCTATAAAATGTAGGCGTGAAGGGTTGTCCTCCCATAGAAAATTTTATTTACCGCGCCTTACTTTATACATCATTTACAAACAGTGACATACATAGTCATTCTTTAAAAAAAGTTTGTGCATCTACACACTGGGTGCCAACCAACATGCCGTCGCACAGGTATTCACAATTTCCAAACGCACCCGTCACTGTCATTTGCCAAATTTAATATGGCCTACCTTTCGTAATGTTTTTGTCATTAAATTAACACTTTTAACACGTTCACTGCCAGACAAAAAACGGCGAACTACCCCGGAAACCGGTGGTCTATATCTGCGTACAAAACAACCCGCCCAGCTGGTTGTCCGGCATCTGAACAAAGTTCACGAGCGCCCAACAGGTGGGTTCCCGGCAGTGAATGTGTTAAATGCAAAATACGCGATAATCCGAATTTTGCCAATATATGTAGTCGATTCAAAACTCTTATTTTTTAACGCTCTTTCATTTGAGTATAATTTCATTCGGGTCTACCGTAAACCTCGACGGAATTATTAATATAGATGTTAAACTGGTTAAACTACTTTTAGGGGACGTGTAATGACCATATTTTTGTAAATATTGAATTTAAAATATCTTTTGGCACACGTCACGTGACCAAACTAGAAACGTCATTGAAGATTCTGATGACGTCACAACTCTCAGATTGACACTGTTGACAGTTAGACGATAAACAACAAATGACTAATGTCAGTGGCGCGAAAGCATCTGTCAAAATATATTTTGTTAATTTAACATATTTAAAGCCGTTTTTAGTATAAAAGTAGAATTTTAGGGCAACTTTTATTTAATATATTTTATACAAGCGTTTCAAAAAATTGGAAACGACCCTATTGATTTTTAGTTGATCAAGTTCGCACCCAATATAACCCAGTAGCCACCATAGAAGGTTATGACAATTTAACAGATTAACCGACTCGTGAGCGAATCGCGGCGCGAAGCAATTGCGAGTGTAGAGGGCGGAGGGCCCTTCAGGTTTCAAATGTTAGTTCAAAGAGGTTTTATCACACCAAACATAATTAACAGATTAAATTATCTCGTAAATTGCATTTATGAATAATATGTTTATTCATAAATCACATTTATCGATTTGATCTCCAACCGTCGCCTTACCTACCTTACCTTTTTTACATTTTTTGAATTGGCTGTTCGTCGATTTCGTTCGCGCCTTTTCCTTGCGCGCGCATTGGTGTCGTGCGTAAAAAAAATAACACGCCAGCCTATCAAAGAGCATATAACCACTACGTTTTACAGCCTATTTCCATATTTGTCATAAAATTGGAATAGTTTCGCATGTTTTTAGTTTATATATTGACGAAAATGTCATTTTCAAGTATTGAAAATGAAGAACATATAAAATTGACGCTGCCAGTAATACTAATAGAGCAAGAGCCGAGAACGATAGCCTTTTACCTTCAAAATCGGGTGAAAAATAATTGGCGGCTGAAACTTTAATTCAATGGAAAATCAGTAAGTCTTTCTTGGAAAACGTGTTGGTAGCTTACTTCAATGAACTGGCGAATAAGTGCCTAAAAACCCAGCACGCTTTGGTGCAATTATACGATGTTAAAACTGTAAGCCACCCATTCTGAAAATTGTACTTACACTTTTGGCAAAAAAAAAAAGTACAAGTTTCTTGTTCTATTCTCGCAAGTGTGTTGAAAAACGTCGTAAGAAACGCGTGTGCATTGTGGTCATTACCCACATCGGCTTTCTTATTGCGCGCTCGCTTACAGCTCGCGCGTACAATATCGCCTCGTGTGTCATGACCATTTGACTAACTTAGCACACATGTATCATAACATAATGTACTACTTACATTTCAAATATTGTTTAGGATGTGCTGATCGACGTGAAACGAGCCACGAGTGTAAATGGCTTCAGGTACAAAAGGTGACTAGACTCCAACCACGAAAAATAGCCCGCCAAGTTTTGAACGAACCCATTAGAGGCATTAGACCACGGGCCAGGAGCATATATCGTCAGTCATCGCCTCACGGCTGATACTTAGTCAGATGATCGTTTACAGTACATATGGTACTTATACTACTTTCCCGCACGCGTGCGGGAATGAGCACTCTCCGTGCGTATGTTGAAACTTTAAAGAGTAATATGTACTGTGAAACGTTGTACGATACACGTGCGAATAGATAATTCGGTCGTGTGGTCGTGGTTATTTTTTAGATGTGCGATAGGTAAATGGGCAGATAATGGTATATTAACCAAATGCAGTCGTGTATGGCACCATAAAACTTTGAAAAGGTGCAGTTTTAAAATGGTTGTAAAAAAACAGGTATGGGGAGTGATTTGTCGATAAAATTCATCGTACTATACGTGGTTAACTGCTCCACTATACGTGGACAAACACATTGTATATAGGGTTGTATCGCGGTGGAAAGACCGTCAGTTGATGACATGAATATGTAAAAAAAAAATATTTTTTCATCGCCCGATAGAAAAGGGCCCTCCACACTCGTGCGCGAATCGAGGCGCGAAGCCGCGAACGCGAGTGTGGAGGGCCCTCGCGTCGATTTCGCAGATTGTTCACGCCTTCGTGCCTTGTTCCCCGGTTTTTGGCTCGCGTCAAAGGAGACGCGAAGCGCGAACTTGCAAGACTCCACACTCGCGATCGCTTCGCGCCGCGATTCGCTCACCAGTCGGTTAATCTGAACTGTCATAACCTTCTATGGCGGCTACTTACTACTATATTGGGTGCGAACTTGATCACCAAAAAATCAATTTGACAGTTCCCAGTTTGAATCAGTGCCTTACCGCAAACTAAATCCGATCAGCTGACGCTTCGGCGCCATCTTGCCGCAAACCAAACTGCGAAATTGCTGTGAAGTTGTGCGAGTGTGGAGTCTACGTCAACGTCGCGGTATGTTGACTCCGCGAAGTCGCGCCGCGATTCACGCGCATAGTCTGGAGGGGGCTATAGCGTCAGGGGGCCTACCGCGAAAACCGAAATTCGCAAATTGCGGGGATCTCTCTCTTTAACTCTCATTAAAACGTAATAAGAGTGACAGAGAAAAGTGCCCGCAATTGACGAATTTCGATTTTCCCGGTAGCCGCCCAGATGATAGTTTAGATGCTCTTTTAAATAAAATAAAAAAACAAGTCAGCCGGTTGTATGGCGGTGGAAAGACCGTCAGATAGCCTAGGTTCTTAGATACTCTAGCACTACTCTGGAGAGAATTAGAATTATTATTTATAGCTGACAGCTGGACACTTTTGCAACAGTTCTACCATAAGAGAATTCACTCGTTTCAAATACGCACTCCATAACCGTTAGCTGACCTTTTGACCGCCAAAGACGTCATATAACGCGCGCGGCTACAGCCCAATATCAACCTTCATGCGTACTGACAAGGTTCACGATTACGCGCCGCGTACGATAGGCGTGGCGTTCAAAAGTTTAACATGAACACTTACAAAATACGCGCCTTACCAATTTATGTCCGCAAAGTATGCGAAATCTGTTAATTTGAAACGCCTGATGTAATTTTTCATGCAAAGTTTCATGATTATGTTATTACTATTATAAAAAGGTAAAGCGCTTATTTTTTACATGTTCATGCGACCAGCAGCAGCTGACGTTCTTACCACCGCTATACAACCGCCTGACGATTTTTTTTAAATTCCATAAGGCGAAGACTAAATTTTTTTACGTGTTTCAGTGGTTGCCATTCTTCAACCTACCAACGGAGCGACAGCTGACATCCACGAGGGTTCATCATACATAGCCGTTAACCACTATAAGAGTTTTCGCCCGGGAGGCGATTGGTCATGGAAATCTGTTCCTGGCTCGCGGTCTACATACATTGCACCACCAACGACCGCATACGCACCAATAGAATTTCAATGTAAATATTCAGGTTCTAATTACATTGCACTTTCGGGAAATGTGACTCTTCTTCAAATTAATCAAAGCTGGATTTATCTAATATATTTGGATTTTTTGTGAAAACCTTGTAGAACTGGTGCGGTCTGGAAAAGGGTCAGGGTGGGTTTCCACCAAAGCTGTGAGAGGATGTGTTTGACATGAACCAATAGCAACCCTTCATTTGCCTATCCTCGCTCAGCGCAGCTCTAGTGGAAGGAAAACAACTCTGCGGTGCCAGGTTTTTGTACATTCAAAATAAGTGAAGGATGTGTGAGCGAGGATTTGTTGCGAGGGATGATTTATATATAGGCGGCAAACGAGCAGACGGATCACCTGATTGTAAGCGATTACCGCCGCCCATGGACACCCGCAACACAAGAGGGGTTTTAAGTGCGTTGCCGAGATTTAAGATGGGAGTACGCTCTTTTCTTCAAGGTCGTATCGTTGCGAGGAATGTTTTGCGAAAAACGGACGCGAGCGAGAAACAGGATTTTTAGACATTTTCGGCAGTAATGTAGTCGGCAGTAATGTCGCGCCGCAATAGTGGAGCTGCAGTCAGAATCCGAACGTCACATTAAAAAACTCCGCTCTCGCCTCACTGCACCCGCTTACTAATTTGAAAAGAGCCCGCTACACACTACGCGTCCTCGCACTTCTCTGGTGGAAACATCCACATCGTTCCACATCCTCTCACCACTCGACTACCTCGCACAGCTTTGGTTGAAACGCAGCAAAGAGTGGTAGAGGTCTACACAGTAGTTAGGTGTCAAAAAGAAAATTACTAGGTTTAATCAGAAACATGATTGAAGAATACTAGGCAACCAATTATCAAAATTCTTTTATTGAAAATTTATTTTTGCTGGAAAACTGTCTCAAAGCCTAAACCACAATTTCAACTGATGTCATCAAAAATATTATACTCTACACTAACTAGTTTAGTAATATTATAACCTAAACATTTTTTTCATCTCATTTCATCAATAAATTCAACACTGTCAGTGCTAATCTTCCTTAATGTACAAAAGTGTCCATTTCACTGCACTATTATGCTAATCGTAATTTACTTAATTTCTTTGACATAGGCATCTAATTCGGCGTCAAGTTGTTCTGCCGTGGGGACAGGGCGGCGGCCCCGGCCAGCGCCGGCACCACGGCCACGTCGGGCAGCGCCTCGGGGCGCGCCTCCGCCGCCACCCTGATTTCTGCCAGCACCTCCCACTTGAAACAAAATAATGAACGATTAGTCTGAGCTCTTGGTATCTTTACTAAGTTTTTTTAGATGTTGTCAAGTTTGATACATGTCAGTGTATGAATATATATTCTACAGCTCAAACTCATTTATTCCTAAAAAAATCGACATTCGAAGTTTTATAATATCTTATCGCTAAAGTTACACATAAAGACGGGTATTTTTTTAGGAAAACTTGAGTTTAAGCAGATATAACAAAACACGTGCTCATTATTTTTTGCTGTTTTCTAACATATACTCAAACCAGCCATTAACTAGCAAAATGCTTGAGCATCACTTTCTATAGGAGTTAGATTTAGTAACTTTTTAGTACTTTGAAGGCCATTTTCTCCTAACAGGTTGAGTTTGGGCAGCTAAAAAAAAATACGTGTCCGTTATTTTAGACTACTCTATAACATATATCAAAATGAATCAAATCGGAGTCGGACAGGTGGGTACCCTTCCTTGTAAGAAGGTATATAGATGCTTCATAAAGTATGATGGCGAAAAGAGGGGAGTAGAAGCAATCGATCAATATTGTTGTGAATGTGCGAATGGGTTAAGAACAGTAGGTTGTTGTTCACATGTAGCGGCAATTATATATTACTTGTCGTATGGCAGATTTTTATCCAGAATTCCGCGGCCTAGCCATAAACTCTGTGCACTGTTCAAGACCGAAGGTATAAATGTTAATATTAATACAGACAGTGACGAGGATGAGTAATTATGTGTTATGTTAAGGTGTAAATTGTAGGATTTTAATAAAATGTGCTTTACTTTTTTAGTTTCTTTTGACACGTAATATTTTTTTAAGGCAGTATTGCGTATGTCATAATAGACCTCTGCTTCGCTTCGGCCGATAATTACATGTGTTCTGAGACATTTCTTATTTTATTGGCCTCGGTATGTAATCTACCATTGCTGTACGTAAACAACTACTACGTAAACATTCCTATTATGAAATACGCAATACTGCATTAAAAAATATATACTTAGTGTAAACAATTTTTCTGCTCGACTAGCTGCTGCTCGTTAATACCTACTAAATGGTTGTAAAGGCGGAAGTACACAATGAGCCAAGTACGTTGGCCCAATGTGTAACCTACAGACGCCTAAGTCGAATGGCCTGCATTAGTAAGACATTTTTACCTTGTTCCCACAGATGGATGTTTATGAAAAAATTTCATACAATATTGTATTGTGCATTAAATACCTAAAAATTGAGGCTGTCGCCCTCTTGGAAATAATAAAAAAAAAATTATAAACAAAAAAAAAATATTTTTTAGGCCTTTGTAAATAAGTTAGAACCTTGATTTTTTTTGAAAATGTATTGCTATTAGTGCCATGTATAATCCGAAATTCAAAGAAATCTAACCATTAGTTTAGCTTAGAAAAATTAAAAAAGATTTTATATATATATAAATATTTTTTTTTTTTTTATCCAAACCAAGGGGATTCCAGGCTTGAAATATTGTAAAATGATATCTTATAATTATTATAATATAATAAGACCAATTAAGGCTTCTAAGAAAGGTATACATTTCAGCCAGGGGCAGTTTCACTATAGGATTGCGGCTAGACCCTTTCATCGAAAAATCCATGGAGCCTTTTCCGAGAAACCCGAAAATATATATATATATATATACAAGACTTTCTCATTGGAAGATATAAGATACGTAATGTACTCCATATTCAAATTCTTATACATTACAATATTTTTACGAATGCTTCGTCTTAATACATATACTTCATGGCACGAAGTATATTGCTCATAATTAGGCATCGGAGATTTTATCGCATGGTAAGACTAATAGAGAGCTATGGAGTCGACATTAGCAATAAAATTCAACTCATATTCATGCTCATTCATCTATTTAATTACTGATTTTAGTTTTGTATAGCCTGTTCTTTTATTCCGTAGACTAAAATGACAACCACAAATGTCAAACGTAGAAATAATGTGACCAGCTTAAAAAACAAATAGTGCTGATCTTTGATTTCGATTTGTGAATAACAGATAAATATTAAAATAATTTTAGATTCAACATAAACAATTAATGAAATCTACTCACTACTACATGATAGGAAGTAAACAATAAATAAAATCTACTCACTATCACTACTAATCCACTCAAACATTTAAAAATTGCATTATGAGCTTCGAGGTGACTGTTAATCTTACAATAAAATCGCTTTTAAATATTAGAAATATTGTGTTTAGACCTGGATACAAACTTTCTATATTCTGTTTTTTTATTCCGTAGACTAAAATGACATTTCATGTGGTACTAAGAAATGTCATGTCTTACATATGAAACGTCATTTTAGTCTACGGAATAAAAAAACAGACCTTAAATGCCTCAAAATGGTGTTACATGCCTATATAAGTAACTCCCTATAGTTTATTTTCGGTTAGTACCGGTTGTAGCACATCACTATTTATAAGACGTAAAAACCAGCAACACATGAAATGTCATTTTAGTCTACGGGATAAAAAAATAGACTATAGTCAAGGACAAGAGAGTTAACAAGTTTGTAAACGATCCTTTAATTTTGTCTTTCAGGACACAGATTTAACAAATAAGAATAATGACCATTTTTTTGTATTGATTAATTTATATTTATATTATTTTTGCCTCTTTTAATATACAAATTAGTTTTTTTATGAAATTTCTTAATGTAATACAAAAATGATCATTATTCTTATTTGTCATATTTATATATTCAAAGATAAAATTAAAGAATCCTTTACAAACTCGTCAACATTCTTGTCCATGATTATAAAATTAAAATCAGTAATTAAATAGATGAATCTGGAAAAAACAAATGTGATGACAAATGGCGAGAAGAACATCATTAAAATAAGAGAAATGACAGTGGAATATGTGGACGAATACATTTACCTCGGTCAGATTATATCACCTGATGAAACAATAGAGAAAGAAATAGAGAGAAGAATAGTGCACAGGTGGAAAAGGTACTGGTCCCTGAAAAAAGTCTTCAAAGATAAACAACTCCACTCTAAGACAAAGGGTAAACTATTTAAAACATGTGTTCTTCCCGTCCTAATGTATGGTAGCCAGACCTGGGCCCTGACAATAGCTACTACATCCCATCTAGCATGCTGCCAGCGCACCATGGAAAGGAGCATGATAGGTGTACCGAAGACTGACCGGCTACGAAACACCCTAATTAAGGATAGGACGAAAGTCCAAGACATTATTATTATTTATGAATGCACAGGCAGCTTATAGCTGATATGTGCACATCAATGTCCTGCACTTGTGTTTTGTCCATTTATAAAATGTTTGTCGAGTCTGTTTTTAAAAGAATTCACTGAGGGTGCACTGCCACAAAAATTAGAAGACTTAAATGGATATGGGCTGGCCATATCATCCGAAGCACAGATAAATGGAGCAAGTGAGTCACCCAATGGTACCCAAGAGAGGGAGAGAGAGGAGCAAAGAGATCTCTAATGAGGTGGGATGATGACATCGCGCAGGTAGCTGGCCATACCTGGAGCAGAGTGGCAATAGATCGGAGAGAGTGGACAAGGTTCAAGGAGGCCTTTGCCAAAGGGCAAGCAGACAAAGAATACAAAAGATGGGAGATAATAGAGAGATAATGTGCTACTGTTCTTTGTTCTGTAAATAAAGACTGTTTTATTTTATTTTTAATTAAATAGATGAATGATGAGTATGAGTTGAATTTTATTGCTAATTCGACTCCATAGCTCGCTATTAGTCTTCCCATGTGATAAAAACTCCGATGCCCAGTCATGATAGTGTTGCATAATCAAAGTATACCTCTGTTAGAATTTCTTCTGATGGGTCCTCCACCACCGCCACCACCACCACCACCAAGGCGACTTCCCCCTCTTTCTTCAGTTCTAAAGGTGCTTATTTCTGAAGTTGCTAACTGGATATTCATTGCGCGGCCATCTAGAGGTACCCCATTATATTGTTTCATAGCTTTTAAAGCATCAGCTCTCCTTTCAAACACAACATCAGCAGTCCCTAAAACAAACAGGTCTTTTATTAGTAAAAAACAATAGCTTTACAAAGATAAATGTAAAATAAACCTTGTTTCTTTATACAAATAAACATCTAAAATTTCACATGATGGGGGTATAAATGGAGACTTCATATTTCTAAAAAGGGTTAAACACACATAACAATATTATAAATGTAATTTTAAAATGAATTATCCTTACCTAAGGACCTTCCTGATCTGTCATAATGTACAGCGGCACTTTTCAAAATGCCAAATTCAGAAAATAACTCTTGAATATCTGAATCAGAAACTCCAAAGTCCAAATTGGACACCATGAGCTTGGTAGGGCCCATAGTGATGGGTCCGCTTCTTTGCATCTTCCTCTCGCCAAAGTCCGAAAACATATCGTGTTTCCATGTGCTGTTAACATCACCCTGAAATGTCGTCCTTATAGAGCATGCCAACAGGCCACTCAATGCGTCTTTGAGTATGTGCACACTCAAAATACATGGCAACCAAAAAAACATTTACAGTTGATGGCATAATGGACTATCAAAATTAAATTTAAATGATGATTTTTACAATTCAAAAATACATGTAATTTAATGACTGATATAAACAGTGAAAGTATACATCAATTTTGAGAATAAAGTCTCTGAAAGATGTTTTAATCACTGATACACAGCACTTGTCTGCTTCATAATGTCCATGGGGAGTCTGAGGCAACTTCACATTGCAGATAAGTAGAATTAAATCGAGTTTTCACTCGATATTAATTGCCTTCTTCCATATCCAGCGCCCACAGGTTGTGCCACGGAGAATGCAAATAACACAGCAACATCTCCACACCTCCTTATTTTGCGACCATTCCTTGCATCTCCAGAGAATTGCGAAATCGTTCAAGTAAAATTACATGAATGTAGTACAGGGACAGCATCAACCAAATCCTTCAGTCCTTAACAGTTGGACCATACGGCTCAACCATCGATGAACAACAAAAGGTGGCAATAAACGACAATTACTTTCCATGTTCCTAGGATGATCCCAAGAACTATATGGACAATAATAGGATTATAATTATTGGAAAACATTAGTAATATCACTTATCCTCGAACAAGGAAACATTTGGTATCAATATGGCATAGCTACATTTTGCAGTTCTACAATTTCACTTCATTCACCGTCATCAAAATGCGTCATGACGATCGGCCATTTTGAAATTTAACAATCTTAGGTTATTCGATTTACCCTTGTATAATTTGTTGGTTTGGAAACACCGCCACGATTTCTTCCACGCAATACGCCACCGGAGCGACCATTGCGGAATCCACCACCAGCTCCGCCGCCTCCACGGCCAGGTCTTTTGTTAGTATCAAACTTTCGGCCTGCGCCACCGCCGCCTCTTCTACTTCCTCCTTTACTTGCTTTTATGATATCGTCCAAAGCCATATCAATCCTGTCCACCATTTTTAATATTTCGTGAAAGATTCAATAATAGTTTTAACGAAATAAAAATTGCAATAATTCTTAGTCAAAATATTAACCGCGTCTTCGACTAGTCACTCAACTCGACGCCAAATGAGAGGAAGTAAGAATGAATGAAATTCCTAATTAAAAGGATATGAATGAATGAAAAGAATGAAACGTCATCAATTTGATAGAAACCTGGCAACATTGTAATATTCGCGTAATCTTCATTGTCTATGGTTAGAAGAGGTAGAAGGTTCCTGTTATATTCACCTTTTCTGCGTTTAAAACCAGTACTCAAATAGCACAACCTAAATTTGGCAATGACATTGACACCAAATTTTTTGTTTTAAAAGGGCGGGAAACTTCAGGCGCGGTGGACGCGGTTTTTCGTAACTAGTTTTTGAAATTGTATTTTAAAGGATTGGAGTCTGTATTTAGTGTATATATTTGTAGATTTAGATTCACTTATTAATTATTTTTAGTAGTTAGGTGTATATAGTAATCGGTAAGTGATAATTATATGTAATTTCTTATGGGGGATGGCCAGCCCCCTGACCCTGGGGGAACGATTCCCTCAGGGTCAAAAACACCAATGGATATTTTAATTTCTGCGATAGAGTCATCGATGGATACTGATGTATCAAATACTACGGACGTAACTTTAAAAAGGAAAATACTTTCACGAATGTGTACCAATTGTAATAAAAGAAAACGCAAATCTGGTTCAAACAAGATAAAAGATACAGATTGTGTTTGTGTAAACCAATCAAAATTGAAAGATAATGCCAGCCATCCACAACAAACTGAAAAGCTGAATCCCATTGTAAATTCGAATTCTGAAAATACAAATACACTTAATAACTCCACACCTACTCATGTGCCCATTGGTCGTGACCGCTACCAACAGTCCGATGTTGCACCTTACGTTGTACATGTTCAAAAAGAAGCCAACACTGATGGCACAACTTTACATCCAATAACTTTTGGTCGCTTTATGCGACAAAATAACGTGCAAGGCGTTGTGAACGGCAGTCTTAAACGAATAGGGAGAAATCGTGTCAGCATTGCATTTGCTACATTCACTGATGCTAACAATTTTCTATGTAATGAAAACTTAGGAAAAAACAAATACAATGCTTTCATCCCAACATTCAATGTCACACGCATGGGAGTGATTAAAGGTGTACCACTTGACTTGACTGATGATGAAGTACAGACTTCTATTAACCTGCCAATTGGCTGTGGGCCAATTATTAAAATAAGAAGAATAAAAAGGAAAATTGTTGTCAATAACATTACTCAATTTGTGAATACAGGTACAGTTATACTTACTTTTGATGGGCAAGTATTACCTACCCGGGTGTACATGTGCTACATGGCCTTGCCAGTAGAACTCTATATATATCCTACGGTTCAGTGCTTCCTTTGTTGTCGGTTTGGACATGTTAAAAATCAGTGCCGTTCAAATCCAAGGTGCTTCAAGTGTGGACAAGGTCACTCCGGTGAATCTTGTCATGTAGATGAGGATGACTATCAGTGTTGCTTGTGTAAAGGTTCACATCAAGCCACTAGTAAAAAATGTTTAGAATTTAACAGACAAAGAGCTATTAAAGAAACTATGAGCAAAAGTTGCATCTCTTACATGGAAGCTTCCAAAATTCACCCACCTGTGTCTAAGGTGTCATATGCTGAGGCCTTGCTTGCAACACCATTGTCATCTTCCTCACAAACACAACATGATTTGCAGAGTAACCAGGATATAATACCAATGTTAAATAACCAATCTTATAAAAAAACTGTTTATCTTAAACCCAGAGCTCCTGTAAAGTTAGGCAAAGGGTATGATAGAAATGCACATTCAGAAATAATAAGACAACCAGTTATCCATAGGGAAAAACCTGTGTTTAATAGTAACAAAGAAGAGAAGCCTAGTATTGATGATATAGTAAAAGCTCTTATGAATTTAATGTCCCAATCTAACACAGTATCACCGTCCAACGTTGCAGCAGTTATTAATGCTTTATACCAACTCAGAAACAATAATAATGGATCAGAGAGCTCTAGTGGTTCAGTGGAACGTTCGCAGCCTAATCAATAGGAAACAAGATTTAATACATGTTATTAATAAATATGATCCCTTTCTACTTTGTCTTCAAGAGACATGGTTGAAAAGGGATTCATTGTTTAAAATACCAGGATATGTCTGTCTAAGAGAGGACAGGCCTGATGGGTATGGTGGTGTGGCCATACTTGTCAAAAACTCATTAACATATGATTATATCACACTACCTGTACATAGTGATGAACTATCTGTTATAGCAGTAGTTGTAAATAGCATTTGTTTTGTATCATTGTATTATAAAAAACCTAATAACAATATTTTTAAAGAAATTGAACAACTTTTTAAGTTCCTGCCTAAACCATTTGTATGCTTAGGAGATTTTAATGCTCACCATGAGTTCTGGGGCTCTGCTCAAACTTTATACTATGGAGAAAAATTGCTGGAACTAATTAGCTCACGTAATTTATTCATATTAAACACTGGATCTCCAACTAGGCTTGCACGAAATCCTAGTGCAATTGATCTGTCCATTTGTACTCCCGATCTTGCTTCATCTCTATCTTGGTCAACTGCAGTTTCCACGTATGGTAGTGACCATTTTCCTATTCTCATTACCTTTCCTTTTTTCAAGAAACCTCAAAGACATGTCAGACATCCCCGTATAAAACATAAGCTGAATGATGATAGATGGAATCAGTATAGAGAGGTTGTTGAGCAAAAAATTAATAATTTATCTGAAATAAGCAATTTAAATATATTAGACAGTTCACAAGCATTTGCCACAGCTTTGATTGAAGCTGCTAATGAAACCTTTCCATTAAAAAGCAGCGGTCCAGAATCCATACCATCCCCACCTTGGTGGGATTCAGATTGCACTCTTGCAATTAAGCAAAGAAAGGAGGCAGAGAGGAAGTATTGTCATGAAATGACTGATAATAACTTTGATAATTACTTAGAAGTTGCTAAATCCACTAAAGAGTTACTTAGAACCAAAAAGTTTGAAGGATGGCATAGGTTTTGCAAATCATTAAGTCCTAATGTTTCACCATCAATAGTTTGGCAAAACATTAGAAGGTTTAGATCGGCATTTAAAGTCACAGTGAGTAAAATATCTCCACTTTTAGCAGAACAAGTCATGGATCGTTTGGGTCCTCCTTATGTCCCAGAACACCCTATGATTCTAAGGCCACTTTTGCTAGGTAATAATAATGCTGAAGATGTTTTAAATTCCCCCTTTTCACTTTTTGAACTGAAAGGAGTACTTTCATCAACTAAAGATTCTGCACCCGGTGAAGACGGGATTCCTTACTCTTTCTTGTCAAAACTTGATGATAACAGTCTTTGCTACTTTCTTTCTTTAATTAATAATGTTATGATAACAGGTTTTGTTCCTAAAGAGTGGAGGACTCAAACATTGATTTTAATACAGAAGCCAAATAAACCCAATTCAGATCCCACATCGTATAGGCCCATAGCTTTATCAACTGTACTAGCCAAAGTTGCCGAACACTTAGTAAAAATTCGATTGGAATGGTTTATAGAACATAATAAACTTTTATCATGTAATCAATTTGGTTTCAGGAAAGGTAAATGTACTCTTGACAGTTTAAGCATTTTTACCACAGATATCAGAATAAGTTTCTCTAAAAATGACTCTTTAGTTGCTGCTTTTTTAGATATAAATGCTGCGTACGACAACGTCAATATTTCAGTTTTAAAAAATAAATTAATTCAACTAGATGTTCCTAACTTTTTGATTAATTTTATAATAAATATGTTACATGAAAGGTATATAAAGTATCCATTAGACCAGTCTGGAAATGAAGTCATTAAAAGAACAGTTTGGAAGGGTCTGCCACAAGGATCTGTCTTGAGTCCTTTACTATACAACATTTATACTTATGATTTGGAACTTTCTGTTGAAGGGCAGGTTAATGTTCTTCAATACGCCGATGATTTGCTATTATATGTTTCTGGGCGATCTTTAGAAAACATTAGTAATATATTATCATCATCTTTGAGTGCCTTAAATAATTGGTTGAATAATAATGGATTAGATCTTTCGCCGTCTAAAAGTTCTGTTGTAGTTTTTTCACGAATGAAAAATATTCCACCTATTAACGTGCATTATAATGGTATTCCATTGGTAATTAAAGATAGTGTAAAATTTTTGGGAGTTATATTAGACTGTAAACTTACTGGACTTCCTCATTTTGAAAATATTGTATTAAGATGTGAACGGAATCTGAACATTTTAAGATGTCTGACCGGAGTCTGGTGGGGGGCTCATCCTTTTACTATGAGATTGCTGTATAACGCTTTGATTAGAAGTGTTTTAGATTATGGCACTTTCCTTCTACACCCTGGAAATGTTAAAGCAATCAAAAAAATTGATTCTATTCAGTCTAAGGCTTTAAGATTGGTCACAGGTGCAATGAAATCAAGTCCAATAAGTTGCTTACAAGTAGAATGCTGTGATCCACCCCTTGCGTTTAGAAGACAGTTCCTCTGTGATAAATTCTTTTTTCGTACTCTGCAATTAGATTCTCATCCACTACTTTCAAAAGTAAAACAATTAGCAGAACTGGTTGGAACCTGTAATTATTGGGCCCTTAAGGATTCTCCTTGTCTTGTTAAGAGCTATAAAAAATATCAAAGTTTAGAAGCACCCACTTACAGAAGCGCGACACTTCCTTTATATCAACACGACTACAACAGTCTCATTATAGATCCAGATATTAGATTTAACATAGGCTTATCTAAAAGCGATATTAATCCAAAAATAGAATTTATTAACCTTCTTAACATTGAATGGGCTAATTGGCACTGTTTATACACAGATGCCTCCAAACATGGCGATAGGAGTTGTGTTGGTGTTGGAATTTTCCATTCACAATACAAAGGATTACAACTTATCAAACTGCCACCTGAAACTTCCGTCTACACTGGTGAATGTTATGGTCTACTTAAAGCTATAGAATATATACTTATGCTGAAGATACCTAAAACCATAATTTTTTCAGACTCTCGCAGTGCTTTAGAAGCCATAACGAGGTTCCCATTTAAGACTCATAAACAATCTCCAGTTGTCTTTAATATTAGGAATCTTTTATATAAATGTTCACAGAAGAGTTGTGCTGTCGTGCTGGCTTGGATACCAAGCCATGTGGGCATTCCTGGGAATGAAAGAGCGGACCAATTGGCAAATGAGGCTATTCACGTGGGAGACATTGTGCCATACCATAATTATTGTCATGACTTAATAAATTTGTCAAAAGTGTATTTGTATGTGGATTGGAATGAGATTTGGAATAAGGAAACCGCAAAAGGTGTACATTATAGGCATATTCAGCCGTCAATTCCACGGAAACCATGGTTTAGCAAAATATTTTTTTCGAAAACTGTAACTTCTATTCTGTGTAGAATGCGTCTGGGGCATGTTTGTTCTCCGGCGCATTTACACATAATAAATAAAAAGCCGGATCCTCTTTGTTCTTGTGGTGACTATGGGGACCTGAACCATATTTTTTTTGCATGCTCTCTTCATGATCGGTCTGATTTTCTTTCCAGCCTTGAATCATTACGCATCCCATTTCCTACATCCATAATTTGCTTGTTATTTAGTAACTCGTATGATATTTATAAAATCTTATCTGTATTTTTAGAAAAGAATGATATTAAAATATAGCATATAATAATTATAATTATATATATTACAGTAAATCCAATCCTTCCCTTTCCAAATTTTCGTCATATCCGTACTTCCTAATTCCTAGTTTCCCTAACTTTTAATCCCATTACAACTTGACATTGGCTAATGTAACAAAAGCCAGAACAAAAAAAAAAAAAAAAAAAAAAAAAAAAAAAAAAAAAATTTTTGTTTTGGTTTTATATTATAAAAGCAACGGAGAATTTCTCAACTAAAAGTTGTTTTATGCAATATAATAATGGCTATGAATAAATACATGCATCCACGAAATATTTATAAAAACCCTCCGGATTTCGCTAAGCTGTCAAAAGATTTCTCAGAATTTTCCAACATTTGTAAAAAGGTATATAAATTAAGTTCTTGCTCTATACATATTATTTGTATTAGGTCATTAAGTGATTCCCTTTGCTTTTTAGGATGTATCAGGAAAAGTAACAATCGATTTTAAAGATCCACATTCCTTAAGAGTATTGACAAGGTGTCTACTGAAATCTGATTTCAAACTAGATGTTAAAATACCTGAAGACAGATTAGTGCCCACATTGCCCTTACGACTCAATTATCTGTTGTGGATAGAGGATCTAATGAAGGCTATCAAAAGGACTGAACATGTGAAAGGCTTGGACATAGGTAAGGTTAATCTATGTTTTTTTTTTTCTTTTTAATATTGACCATATACTCAATTACTTTTTTTATTTTTTATTTAGGTACTGGAGCCTGTGCTATTTATCCACTTTTGGCAACGGCGAAGAATAAATGGAGCATGTTAGGAACAGAAAATGATGAGGAAAGCCTTACTAAGGCTTTAGAGAACATTCAAAGAAATAATTTGCAGGATTTTATTCAATGTAAGTGTGCATAGCATTATACTATAACCCATTCAAACCGATATTGATAGTGGTCCAAATGAGTTACAGTATACTTCAAAGTAAACCTTTATTTTTTTAGTAAAACTAAATAAGACTTCATCAATATTAGACTACCTATTTACTCAAGAAAGTGGATCAGAGTTTGACTTCAGTATGTGCAACCCTCCTTTCTACAGCAACATTCAAGAACTTCTGGAATCTCGCAGTACGGCCAGGTTTGTTAAATATGTATATCTGTTGATAAATTTGACAAAACCTTTATAAATGTATGTACATTTATTCCTGTCTGTTTAAGGCCACCCCCTAAGAATGGATTTACTGGATCCCCACATGAGTTGATAACAGAGGGAGGAGAATTAGAATTTTGTAGAAAAATGATACAAGAAAGCAAGAACCACAAAAATAAAGTCATGTAAGTATCAATTGTTTTATCCATTTACACCCAAATCACCCAATTTTAAAAATCTTAGCTCAGTTAGTTTTTTTTTTTTCAGATTATTCACTACAATGATAGGACATAAATTTACTTTAAATGAATTATCTGAAGATTTGAAAGCAGATGGTATTAAATATACTAGCACAGAATTCTGCCAAGGCCGAGTGACAAGATGGGGTTTAGCATGGACATATCAAGACTATGATGTTTACAAATTAGGTATTCATTTATTTTAACCTAAATTGGCATAGAATGTGGAATATTCATTTGAGTTTGCTGCTTGTATTATAGGTGGATGAAGAATGCAAATTACCTTACAGCAAGGTCAAACTGCTATTATTATAAGATAATATGTGTTCATCTGCCACCCATCATTTATTAATAATGGGAATAGTTAGCCACACATTTCTGCTTCTGTTTTCAGCTCCACCAAGGGATAAGCCCCGGAAGAAGATTGCTAACACAGTACATCAGTTACCGGAATTATCAGAGAGTATAAGTAATGTTGATCTTGCTTTCAATAAACTTAAATCCCTCTTGGTGGGCTTAAAAATATCAAATAAAGTCCTTAATAAAAAAGGAAATTGTATATTTCTGCAGATAACTGCTACTGAAAATACATGGAGTAATCAAAGACGAAAAAGGAGAATGCTTGAAAGAAAAGAAGCAAATGACGCAAAAAAAATAAAACAAGAGTTTTCACAAGAGGCAGAGACATCTGTTCTGGAGAACAATAATTTAGAAAAAAAACCTACTGTGCCTGAAAGTGCTTGTTCAAGTAATCTTGATTCTTGTGATGATGTCAAACCACCACAATTCCTAGAAAACCCTGGAGCAGACTTAGAAGAACAACAGTTAGTACATGCATTTTTAAAACTTTTCATTAAAGACAGCCACATATTCCTTGAAACCGAATTTCTTGATGGTACCAGTGGGAAAGAAGGCTTACATCAGATAATACAATTCATTAAAAACAACTGGAAATAACTTGGTGTTTCTTTATTTTATTCCTGATTTGTCTATTGTAAATATTTTGGCAGGATGGGCTATTTTAAGAACATATTTTTTTCATTTTAAGTTTTGAATTACACTCCATAGTTTTGGTGTAAGTTTGCATCTCGGAACTAAAGAGTAAAGTAAGTATCTCAGGGCGGCTACCGGGAAAATCGAAATTCGTTACGTTTTAGTGAGAGTAAAAGAGAAAGATCCCCGCAATTTGCGAATTTCGGTTTTCGCGGTAGGCCCCCTGAACGCATAAACCTCGGTGCATGAATTATTCAACCCTTAGGCTGCATTCGCACGAGCGCTTTGTCAGCGTTAAAAAGCGGCCAAGTGCGAGTCGGACTTGCCCATGAAGGGTTCCGTACCATTTATGACGTATTAAAGTTTCAGTTCTAACCAATTTTCGGTAGAAGTTTGCATGGTAATGTACATCATATTTTTTTTTTAGTTTTATCATTCTGTTATTTTAGAAGTTACAGGGGGGGGGGGGGACACATTTTACCAATTTGGAAGTGTCTCTCGCGCAAACTATTCAGTTTAGAAAAAAAATGATATTAGAAACCTTAATGTCATTTTTGAAGACCTATCCATAAATACCACACACATGGGTTTGATGAAAATTTTTTTTTTAGTTTTAGTTCTAAATATGGGAAACCCCCAAAATCTATTGTTTTTTTTTCTATTTTTATGTGAAAATCTTAATGCGGTTCACAGAATACATCTACTTACCAAGTTTCAACAGTATAGTTTCGGAAAAAAGTGGCTGTGACATAAACGGACAAATGACGGACATGACGAAACCATAAGGGTTCCGTTTTTTGCCATTTGGCTACGGATCCCTAAAAAGCGTTTGAATTACGCAAATGGATAACCAATTAACTATGTATGTGTTCAGACGATGGCGGTATCGCTTTTTCATCGCGTGTTGTTGGATTTTCGACGTTGAGTGTTGGCCGTTAAATCGAATAAGTGTGGATGTAATAGTCACTTTAATCTGCGATTCTGCGCAAGTGCCAACACGCGCAAGCTACTTGCCTATTACTTACCGTGTGCAACCAATTTAGAGCGAATATGCGCACCCCTGATTGCAACAACCAATGTAATTGCGGTTTTTGGACGTTAACTTTTTTGTCGTCTTTACTAGTGCCTCGAATAATACGAATGTGATCGATAAAAAAAAAACTCATTAGTCAATGGGTAGATGTTGTGTTTGTAGGCGATTGTTTATCGTTTTTGGCATTATTAGCGCTATATTACACTTTTATAGGAATAAATATTGTTCTAAAAAATATAAGAATGGATGGTTCATCGAAAACTCGTCAACAACCTTCTGCAGAAAATGCAAATGAGGAAATTATGTCCTCGAGTACAGAGCTGGAAAGTAATGTGCCACCCTCAACTAATGGTATCGTAGCTTCTGATACTTCAAAGGATCCTCAAAAACCATCACCGAAGAAGCCCAAAAAACGGAAGCCTAAAGTCCCCCGGGACGTCACTGCGCCACGCCAGCCACTAACGGGTAAAATAGTTTGCAAAGACTATTTGTTTGTTATAAGACTAATAAATTGGAAAATTATATAAATCGACTTCAAGCCCCACTTATCTCAGATCACTCGACTAGTCTATAGTGGATCATTTAGGGCATTAGTTGTATTATTATATTTACTTGTTATCTAGGATATGTGCGGTATTTGAATGAGCGACGCGACCAACTACGCGCCGAGCACCCCGAGCTTGGGTTTGCGGAGTTGACGCGCCAGCTCGCCAGCGAGTGGAGCAAGTTGCCAGTGGAAGAAAAACAACAATATTTGGATGCGGCTGATCAGGACAAAGAAAAGTAAGTAACTAATTCATTTGGGCACTCCAGATTATGTATTATCCTCTGGTCATCTTGTGATCATATTTAAATTGTGGTCAGTTATATGTATATTCCTTTTTTCTACACAAATTTATTAGAGTAAGCAAAATGAAATTATATTATGTGGCTTAGGGCTACACATATTAATTTATGTACAATAGCAGTTTCTGCTACATCTTTATTTTCTTGCTTGGTTTTAACATTATGATTTGCTATTTTTACAAAGGTACAATAAAGAGTGGGATGAATATAAGAAAACTGATGCTTATAAGGAATTTAGAAGACAACAAATGGAGCAAAAACATTCTGGTGGTGCAGCTAAGAAGATGAAGCACAATCACAACCAAGCCAGTGAGGGTGCCAGTACTGGTAAGCATAAAAGGATTTACATTAAACACATAAATTAGTGAGTACCTTTATTACCTTAAACTTGGTTCCGAGATGAAAATGATAGTCAAGAAATACTATGTAAATAATTTAAAACTGTTACCTAGAAAGGTTCTCAAAAGTTAGAGTCAGGCGAAGTCTTAATCTACACACATTGACTAATGGACGACTTGTCTGCTATCTATCAGTATGAAATATATAAAAAAAATTTATATTACATTGGTGGCAAACAAGCATACCCGCCCACTTGTAAGTAGTCACCGTAGCAACTCCAGAGGAGATACATGCGCATGGCCGACCCTAAATAATAATAATTATGATGACAAATTAATTTGTTTTAACACATTCACTGCCAGACAAAAAACGGCGCACTACCCCAGAAACCGGTGGTTTATAGCAGCGTACAAAAAAAACAACCCGCCCAGCGGGTTGTCCGGCATTTGAACAAAGTTCACGAGCGCCCACCAGGTGGGTTCCTGGCAGTGAATGTGTTAATTATACAAGCATCACTGACTTTCTTTGCCTTATTTTTTGCAGCAGCCCCTCAAACTAGCACAGAACCAAACACTGTTACAGCTAATGGACCCAGTGTAGCTGCAGTGCCACGGCAACAAACACCACCTAGGCCCAGACCCTGCATTACTCCAGCATCTGTAAGTAATTAACACTATCATCTCTAAACACATACAAGCACTCTGCAAGATTTGTCCCTACCATATGACTATAATCTTTATAGAAAGATTTCTATTGAAGTATGTAATAACTGTAAAATTATGGTTTTATACTTTATCCTAGTTCTACTCATCACATAGTTTCTGAATCTTAAATTGGCATTACTTACTTGGTAAGAAATAACAGTTTTTCAAAACTTTTTTAAATCTATTCTCACTACCTCTTTAACTACATCAAGCTATTACAGTTCTAATCATCATTGATGATTTCAGTCTTTGACTTGTCTTAATTTCTCCTCCTCTTCTTCCTGCTCTTATCCCACGTTATGTGGGGTCAGGTCCATTCTCATCTATCTTTCATCACCTCAGCACTGTCTTTCACATATCCTCTGACTTGTCCTAATTTGTTACTTATTTATTCATAGGGTGAAGACTTTGGTGGTGGGGACACAGACATTCCCATATTCACTGACCAGTTCCTGCAGCACAACAAACTGAGGGAGTCAGAGCTGAGGCAGCTAAGGAAGGCTAACTCTGATTATGAGCAGCAGGTAAACCTTCACATGAAAACGAAAACTTTTTCATCAACTACCACAAACACTCGAAGTTCGCAATCTCGGACAGCTTATTATTATTTATTATTGTAGTTTTAATCGGCCTTTGAGTGCCACAAGCAAGCAGTGATCGATTGTGGCAGCCTTTTAAAGTTCATTAAATCATTACTAATGCCTGAATCCATGAAATTCCATATTCTTGGGATCATAATGTTCTGTACCTCACAAGAGTCATAAGGTTGCAATACATACCACCCTAACCTAAGTATTAGGTATCCTTTTTTGACATTAATGGTCCGCAGGAACAAGAGAATGTGCATCGTGTCGCCTTGACTCCTGGACGGGAATTTCGGGCATATTTATTTTCGACTAATTCTGACCGCGGCTGGCAATTCGTCCCACTTTGTTGCTTGCCATAGTTGCCATGAGAACGACTTCACAGGTTATTCATTTAAAGATACAAGCAAATTTCGTCCTTATGTCTACCGACAAAGCGGGACGTTTTGCCGGCCCTGATCACAATTCTAAGGCGTATTTAGAATGACAGATTTTATATATTATACGTTTATTGCGATTAAAACTCAGTCAATAGTAGTAGTTTGTAAATTAATTTAATGATTCAAATTAAAAATTCTCACTCCTTATAAAAATTGGAATGTGATTTATATAATAAAAAGTACATATAATGTAATTTGGATTTTAAACTTTTAAAGTAATTTTACTTCATAATTATCAATGGCTTAGGCATAATATTATTTTACAGTACATAATTATATTAATTATGGTGCTGCTTTACCACACTAGTCCGATAATTAGCACATTACGTAACCATGTCGAAAATTTAAAGGGCCATTATGTACCTACGTAAAATGAGGTACATGTGTGAATAGGCAATTCGAAACTCGTGTCGATTTAAAACAATCCCTTTGGTTGTGTTGTAATTTATCCTCACTTGTTGCGGATTTCCTATTTTTCGCTTTTGTATCATGCTGTACTAATACAGTAGCAGTACATTAGGTGTTACTTTACCGCACTAGTAAGGTAATTAGCACTTTACGTGCCTATGTCGAAAATTCAAAGGGCTATATGTACTGTAAAACGTCTCATACACGTGCGAATAGGTAATTACAACTCGTGTCTATTTAAAAAACTCCCTTTGGTTCGTTTTTGTTTCTACTTTCCGCACTTGTATCGTATTGTACTATTTTAAGTTGTCTGTGTTCTATTTCCGTCTTTTTACTATACTTACCTATAGCTGTATAGATACTTATGCATTGTTATCCTCTCGTTAGTTAGTTTTGTTTGAGTTGCTTTTGCTGTTGTAATTGTAGCACCACTCACAATCTCTCTGTTTGTGCTTAGCCTTAAGGTTGACTGGTAGAGAATGTCTCGTGGCATTAAGTCCGCCTTTTGTACTGTAAGATTTTTTTTCTTTTGTGCAATAAAGATTAAATAAATAAATACCGACCGGTCTGGCCTAGTGGGTAGTGACCCTGCCTATGAAGCAGATGGTCCCGGGTTCAAATCCTGGTAAGGGCATTTATTCGTGTGATGAGCACGGTTTTTTTATTTTATTTTATTTAGGAAACAAACAGTCACATATTAATATATATATAAGCTTAAGTGATAACAACCAGACCTTTAGTTCCATTGAAAATAAAATAATATATAGTAAATTACAGATCGAAACAGGGAAGGTGTTAGGTATCTTCTTGTCTGTCACGCGTACAGGGACTTCAAAACATCGGTAGGTAATTAATAAATGCATGACATAGTACAGAATTTAAAATGGTAAACAAAGTAATTTAAAATATATGTACCGCTATAGTTGTTATGCGTGCAAATAATAAATAGTTACTATAGGTACTTAAAAGAAAACATACAATATTTATAAAGAAAAGATTGAACTTCGCAGAATGCTACTGTATTTACAAAATGATAATGAAAAAATATCTAAATTTGAAAATTTATCATTGTAATCATGACATGCTCGTCTAAAAAAAATATGCTTGGCAAAATTAGAGCCACAAAAGCTAATATGGAATGTTTGGGGGTGGCGAGTGGGAATACGACGAGGCAATTTAAAAATATTTTTTTCAAGAAGATCAGGAGAGTCAATATAGTTATTTAAAAGCTTATATAAGAACATTTGGTCTATATATACGCGGCGTCCGACTAATGGCGTGAGACCGTGCCGTATGCTGGTACTTTCAGACAGATTCAAACCATGGCGGAAGTTAAGTGACTTTAATAATTTATTTTGAATTCTTTCAATTCGCGTTTTATGAACTGTATATTGGGGAGTCCAAACGATGCAACCGAATTCTAAAACACTACGGACGTAAGAGGAATATAATATCTTTAGAGTATTAGGGTCTTTAAAGGGTTTAGAGAGCCGAAGTATCAAACCCAACTGCTTATAAGCTTTTGCAGTAATAAGATCTATATGTGAAATAAAATTGAGCTTTGAGTATATTTGTTCCTGAGTTATGGGTGTTTCCTATGTATTTAAGTATTTATAAATAGTTATATATTATATATATCGTTTTCTAAGTACCCTCAATACAAGCCTTAATGAGCTTACCGTGGGACTTAGTCAAACACAGGAAATCCTAGTTCAGGCACATGTAAACAATAATTAGTTTTAAGGCTGTGTTTTATATGAAACTAACCATGGAATACTTGTTTTGAAATAAATTATGTTTATGTTTAATTTTTGTAATAATGTCCTATAATATTTATTATTATTTGTGTCTCTTACAAATTCTCGGGACCATAGGGTCCCGGGCATTTGGAAGGCGTGCGTGTGGCCGAAGCCAACACGTAGAGGCCCCTTGTAATAAGACAATTTACTCTAAATGTAATGTCATAATGTGAAACCAACCAACGATTATCCCAGTTTACACTATATAGTGTAGGAAATAAAGGTAGTGGACCCCGCAGTAACTCCTCTGCCAGAAAAAACTTTACAGTATGATAAAGTATCAATAAATAAAAAGTATTGTCTTAATTTCCAAAGAATAATAATAATAGGATTTAAGTAAATACCTAAAGTATGAAATCGTTAATATCTTTTTACGGAAAAATGCTCCGTTCAAACTTTCTTCACCAGACATATTCATGTAACGTATTACAACAATATATGAAATATCCAAAAAAATATCCCAGCAGAAATACCAATATTAATAAAATATAATTTTTGGACGTGTCTTGGACCGGAAAACTACTCCATCTAATTTTTTCACTGGAATGCCATTTTATTGCCGATTTATAGCTACAAAATGAAAATCTAAAAAAAAATCCATGTAACTATACTATTTTCAGAAATTGCCTTTTTACTCGCTGTGAAAAATTTCTCTATCCATTTTATTTATTGAATTAAGATCACAGTTTTATTTCCATCCAACTATAAAAACATCCAAAAAAATAACGAGCGTATTAAAAACTTAACATATCGGGAGCAGTGTGTAGGGAGCGGGGTGTACAAGCGGGGTGCGGGAGCGGTACCGGCCGCCACCAGCGCGCGCGCCGCGCCTGCCCGGCGGTGGCAGTTTGCTACTTCTCTATTCATTCGCGTATCGCCTAGGTGCAGGTTACTGTTTTAAAAAATATTTCGACTCGTTTCTTTTTTGACCTGCCGTATGCCTGCCTGTCTGTGTAGTACCTAACCTACCGTAAGTATAGTCTCTACCGTACCTACAAATGAAGTATAGGTAGGTTATGCGATGTGTCTAATTTAAATATTTATATTCTTAAATTCAATTTATTCAATTCGAGTCGTACGTATTAGGCCACCAAACGAAGGAAAAAACGGGGAAATAATTCGTGTATAAGCGAATTTTGGCATAGTTGTAGATAAAGGTACCTTACATAACATACTGAAAGTACTGATAGATGGGGGTGGCGCTATTGTGTACGGGGGAGGGAGGGTTTAAATGTCCCTTTTTTAGTTTATCTTAAATAACTCGTGAACGGTGGCCCATATCAAAAAATGATCTATCACGCAAATCATCTATATAACATTTCCTACAAGAAAAATTCAGTACACTTTTTACTAGGATCAATATTTAAAACGATATTAAAGCGGGAAAATTAATTAAAATCAATTTTCTGGTTCATTTTTCTATATTTTCGTAAACGGTGGCAATTAGCAAAAAACGCTGTAAAATGTAAATAATCTACACAAAACTTCTACAAAAAAGATTCAGTACACTTTGTGAGAGGATCAATATTTAAAAAGATATTAAAAAGGGAAAGTTAATAAAACCAATTCTAAGGTTCATTTTCTTTAGTTTTCGTAAATAATTTGTAAAGTATGACCCATAGCAAAAAAAAATGTCTTATACATAAATAAGTAACATAAAATTTTCTATAAAAAATATCTAGCCAGCGAACGAAAAAAACATAGAAGACTAACGTCAAACAAAATATCAGCGTAAAAGTGGCCCCACTATTAAAACACGCAATACTAATAACGGACCAATTGCAACTCGTCAAAGTTCAGGTCTCGTTTTCTTCGACGAAACTTCATTTGACCATGATTGGCCAATTTAAAACACCCGAACTACGATTGGTCTATTATAAAATGAGGCGCTGTGATTGGCTGTAGCGCAGCTCTAGGTAGACAGTTTCATGCAATATAGACTAGTTTTAAATGCAATATTTTTGTATGATAATTTATTATTTTATTTTAAAGGCTTAATATTTGTTCGTTTATTGCACGTGTTTAAAGGCAATTAAGCCTTCGAACCAATTATTACATTGTGTCGTTCATCTTATAGGGCACCTGCGACGTTTAGTTAGGTGGCACAGAAATGTCAGATGTAAATGAATGTAAATTTGGTAGGTCAAAATTGGAAAAATACAGCTGGCATTTGGAATTTTGGATTTTACTCTGATCAAGATGAAAACCGATATCTGAGGATCCGAGAGGCCTTTTATTTACAAATTTGAGATCAAAATTAAAAATAAAAAATGCCGCGAAATCCAAGTTGGCGGGCGTTTGTTTAATTTTGACCTCATATTCATTATAAAGGTCCTCCAGGATCCTCAGATATCGATTTTCATCTTGATCAGAGCAAACATGCAGAAATTCGTATTGAACACGTCGTCTTAGGAAGTTTGTATGGGAATAGTACATTACTATAGAGAACGGGAAACGAAGGGTTGCAGGCCAAGTAGATATAGACGGCCGAGCGTAGCGAGGTCTGATAGGGATACGCGGCCCGCAACCCCCCCGTTTCTCGCCGAGATTTGTATAGTGCTTTTCTCAAACTTGCAATGAAATAATTAAAAAAATAGGATGATGATGATGATCGATGATGATGATTGTTATTATTACTTTCGGGTTATTAAAAGGGGAACGAAAATTTGATTATTTTTACGCTACGACGCACGGCTTAGGAGATACAGCCCTATAAAGATTTCTGCATGACTGAAAAAAAAAACTTTATGGGGCTGTATCTCCTAAACCGTACGTCGTAGCGCAAAAATAATGAAATTTCTGTTCCCCATTGAAACCTCAAAATAATGTTTAACAAACACAAAAAAGAAAAAAAACACAAAAAAGAAAAAAAAAAACATAATGGCAGAATTTTGCTTATAGGTTTTATTTTTGGTTGAAGTTTGGTTGAATGCCAAGACGTGCCATAATTTGACGTTCAAAAACAAAAGAAGGTTGCCTTACAGGCCTAGGTGTGTAAGGCAATATGAAATTCCTTTACATATCATCTTCACTCATCGCACCTGATATGTAGTATTTCCGGGCCTAATTTGAAGTAAGTCATGTCAACATTTCATTAAAAGTTTGAGAAAAATAGCATTATTGTTTTTACTATTTTCCTCGCATTCTTTCCATAATTTTTCACCGTTCAAACCTTCCCTGGACCTAGAAATATTCCAATACCAAAATTAGCCAAATCGGTCCAGCCGTCCGCCAACTTAACGAAAAGTTGTAAATAGCAGCCAGATACCGGGGCTTAGTAAGTACACATAAAAAACCTCCACCTACAACGGCGACTCGTATTTACTATCACAAATTTAAATTATTAAAATAACAACCTGAACAAATTAAAAATGAAAGTTTCTTAATATCAATGGTTGTTTAAAATGCATAACATCATCCCCATATAAAGCCTGTTGTGATCAAGAGAAATCAAATTAATATGATCCTAGCTAAACTATACGTGAAAAGTAATCCCATATTTTTTCCAGTGTTTGTTGGAACGACTAGCACATCATTTATCCGCACAATAAGGCATAATTCTTTCGTTAAAGATATAATTTGAATACTTCTTACTATGACTGTCACAACGGGCCGACATTTGCGAACTAAATAGCTCCGCGGCACAAAATTGACGCCCCGCCCGCTTCGGCACAATGTGTGTGGGGTCATTTTGCAGAGCTAGTTCGACATCTATGTTTATTATCAATCGCTGTATCTAGACACTTTTCGCTAGGATGAATATTTAAAAAGATACTAAAGCGGGAATGTTAATAATAATCAATTTTAAAAACCCTTTTTAGTTTTCATAAGTAACTCGTAAACTGTAGCCCGTAGAAAAACACGTTCTTATACATAAAGAATGCACATAATATTTCCTACAAAAAATAATTCGATCACTTTTCTCTAGGATCAATATTTATAGGGGTTAATCAATTCATAGGTACTTTTTTTAGTTGTTCGTAAATAACTCTTAAACGGTGCTCCAGTGCAATAAGAATGTTAAACATAAATACTTAAGATAAAAATTTCTGGAAAAAAGATTTCTTACACTTTTTCTTTAGGATCAAAATTATTGAGATATTAAACGGCGAAAGTTAATTTTAATCAATTCTGCACATTATTTGTGTTTCTCGCTTTAAAAGCTTAATAAATATTGATCTTAGGGAAAAGTGTTCCGCATGTCTTGTAGAAAATTTTATTATAATTGTTTATATACACATATATATTTTTTGCTATAGGTCATACTTTACAAATTATTTACGAAAAACTAAAAAAAGAGACCTGAGGATTCATTGTAAGTAACTTTGCTCCTCTTTGACTAAAAAACCGAACAAGTGCGAGTCGGACTCGCACACCGAGGGTTCCGTACTTTTTAGTATTTCTTGTTATAGCGGCAACAGAAATACATATAAATATAAATATTTCTGTCATAGCATGCCAAACTATAATTCTAAACGTAACCAGCGACAATGATATCGCTCGGAGCGCACGTGAGACAATTGCATCGACGCGGCTGCTAGCTTTAAATGGCCCTTTTTTAGTTTATCTTAAATAACTCGTAAACGGTGGCCCATATCAAAAAATGTTCTTTCACGCAAATCATGTAAATAAAATTTCGTACAAGAAAAATTCAGTCCACTTTTCCACTAGGATCAATATTTAAAAATATATTAAAGCGGGAAAGTTAATTAAAATCAATTTTATGGTCCATTTTTCTATATTTTCGTAAACGGTGGCAATTAGCAAAAAAACGCTGTAAAATGTAAATGATCTACACAAAACTTTCTACAAAAAAGATTCAGTACCCTTTGTGAAAGGATCAATATTTAAAAAGATATTAAAGAGGGAAAGTTAATAAAACCAATTCTAAGGTTCCTTTTCTTTAGTTTTCGTAAATAATTTCTAAAGTATGACCCATAGCAAAAAAATGTCTCATACATAAATAAGTAACGTAAAATTTTCTATAAGAAATATGTAGCACACTTTTCGCTAGGATGAATATTTAAAAAGATACTAAAGCGGGAATGTTAATAATAATCAATTTTAAAAACCCTTTTTAGTTTTCGTAAGTAAATCGTAAACGGTAGCCCGTAGCAAAACACGTTCAAACATAAATACTTAACATAAAATTTTCTAGAAAAAAGATTTCTATTCTTTTTCTTTAGGATCAATATTATTGAGATATTAAACCGCGAAAGTTAATTTTAATCAATTCTGCACATTATTTGTGTTTCTCGCTTTTAAACCTTAATAAATATTGATCTTAGGGAAAAATGTTCCGCATGTCTTTTGTAGAAAATTTTATTATAATTGTTTATATATGTATATTTTGCTATAGGTCATAATACTTTACAAATTATTTACAAAAAACTAAAAAAGAGACCTGAGGATTCATTGTAAGTAACTTTGCCCCTCTGACTAAAAAAAACCCAACAAGTGCTAGTCGGTCTCGCCCACCGAGGGTTCCGTACTTGTTAGTATTTGTTGTTATAGCGGCAACAGAAATACATCATCTGTGAAAATTTCAACTATATATCACGGTTCATGAGATACAGCCTGGTGACAGACGGACGGACGGACAGCGGAGTCTTATTAATAGGGTCCCGTTTTACCCTTTGGGTACGGAACCCTAAAAAGGACCTGGAAACTGATTATAATGAATTTTAATATCTCATTAAATATTGATCCTAGCGAAAAAAATTACGGAAATTTTGTTGTCAAAATTACATTTCTATTATTAATGTATAAAGAACTTTTTTCATTGGGCCACTGCTTACGAGTTATTTACGAAAAACAAAAAAATTAGGGACTTGTAAATTGTTTGTGATTTACTTTCCCCCTTTAATATTGTTTTAAATATTGATCCTGGAGAAAAGTGTTCCGTATGTTTTTTGTAGGAAATATTATGTTAATTATTTATGTATAAGAACCTGTTTTGTTATGAGCTGCCGTTTAAGAGTTATTTACGAAAAACTAAGAAGTGACTTTAAAATTGATTAGTATTAATATTCCCGCTTTAGTATCTTTTTAAATGATGATACTAGGGAAAAGTTTCATATATCTTTCTTGTAGTAAAAATTATGGTTAATATTTATGTATGAGAGATTTTTTGCTATGGATCATACTTTACAAATTATTTACGAAAAACGAAAGAAAAGGAACCTTAGAATTCATTTTAATTGACTTTCCCCCTTTAATATCTTTTTAAATATTGATACTTTCAAAAAGTTTACTGAATCTTTTTTGTAAAAAAGAACATTTTATGCTATGGGCCACCGTTTACGAGTTATTTAAGAAAAACTGAAAAAAGGGACCTTTAAACCCCTTGATATTATTCTAATCAATGTTATATAAAACTGCGTAAGTATATATTATTCGGTACAAAGAAAACGCAAAAATCACTAAATGTAGTGTAAAGACTCGCACATCAGTGGCAACGACAACTCCCTTCTTAAGTGTGGACTGCGGGTCACGCGGTCGGGTCGTACTAGTAGCACAAGGACACTAATCTGCACTTAACTGCTAAAGGAAGACGGTACATTATTGCGTAACCGCGGGATGGATTCATCTTCGCTTCAAAAATTTCGGTGTTCTGGATGATATTTCTTTTGGATATTTTGAATTTAAGTGTATACGTGACTACTTAGTATATATTTAAAAAGAATACAGGCTGAGAAATTTTCCACTCTCAGTTTTTAAAATGTGTAAAATACATACATTTGGGTATGTATTTTTTTTGGATATTCTTACCCACTAAGCCAAATTATATTCTAAGATCATATAAGAAGAAAAAAATGACAGAGCAATTTTCCGATGAAAATGAGCGTCAAAAAAAGGAATTATCATTAAAAAAAATCACATGTTTGACAAAAATTTTAGATTTTTTTCTAGTATTACATACTGATACAAATAACTTATTTGGTAAAATAATTTTGTACAGAGGAATTACTCGGTTAAAAATATAAACAGATTTATATTTTTACGTATAAATACCTAACTTAGAAGTGTTTTTTTTTTTGGATATTTATATGTTAGTTACGACTCATACTATGCAATAACCAAGCAAAATTTCATCGACTGAGAAATTAATGCATGGGTCTCCATACAACAACTTGCTTCATTTCCTACACTAATAGTAGTGCACCCAAGGACAAGCTCCGGTTAGTGTAGGACTATTGTAAATAAAAACCGGCCAAGAGCATGTCGGGCCATGCTCAGAGTAGGGTTCCGTAGTTACTCTTCCGTCACAATAAGCTAAACTGGAGCTTAAAGTATGGTAGATTGTTAACCAAGGGATGAACTGTGGGTGTACGTCTTTTTACTATGAAGGGGAAACATTTTGCGATAACTCAAAAACAGCGAAACTGATCATATCCGCTATAGTTTTCATTTAATGTCTTTCTTAAGCTCTACTTCCAAGATTTTTTTCATATGTTTTGGACCTATGGTTCAAAAGTTAGAGGGGGGACACACACACTTTTTTTTCTTTCGGAGCAATTATCTCCGAATATATTCACTTTATCAAGAAATGTTTGTTGAAGACCCCTATTCGTTTTGAAAGACCTTTCCTACTATATCCCACACTGTAGGGTTGAAGCAAAAAAAATGTTCACCCCCACTTTACGTGTAGGGGAGGTACCCTAAAAAAAATTTAATTTTTTGATTTTATTGTACGACTTTGTCGGCTTTATTGATTTATATATCCATGCCAAATTTCAGCTTTCTAGCACTAACGCCCACGGAGCAAAGCCTCGGACAGACAGACAGACAGACGGACATGGCGAAACTATAAGGGTTCCTAGTTGACTACGGAACCCTAAAAAAGGACAAAAGCTATTGCTATAGCTATAAGGACAGGGCTATTGGGTTTAAATACTAGTGGACAGGTAACCGGGACTACGAAGAAGGCTATTGCACCTACCCTAATCATATGTTAAAAAACATGAAAAAAGTGGGCAGGGTGGGGCCTCACTGTGATATTGTGACAATATGGATCCCCGAAAACGGCCGCTCGCACGGAGCGACAAGGGGACAACATTATGTGAGCGGCTCAGGGCGTGGAGAGGTGTGCGCCGCTTTCTACCCACTGGGTAGAAAGCTGTAAGCTTTACAGTCACTGTACCAACTCGCGTCTTATGCATATTTCACTTCCACCTTGCGAGCTCTGACACCCCACTCTGGACGGCCGGTAAAGGCAAGCCAGAGGTAAGAGTCCTGCGGCCCCTGCTCAGTGTTCACTCTAGCCGGCCAATGAAGGCAAGCCGGAGAGAGGGGCCTGACCGACTCTCAGGGGTATGGGACCCAGGGGACGTCACTTCTCATTCAGCTCCAAATTGAACCCTATTTCGTAAAGAATTATCTCTTCCTTATCTTTGATTCTTAGCAAACTTTTGATAAATGTTATCCCTTTGTAACCATTTGTGACAAACACAAATGTCAAAATACACATATTTAAGGACTTAGAGCATTTAACAACTAGAGATGCCTTGCTGTAATTTTCTGTACAAATCAGTCTGCTGATTTCTGCGGGGGAGGGGCACGTCATAAATATGTATTTCAGATAAACGTCAGTCCATATAATAAGTATGACCATTGGGCGAGGTTTTAGACAGAGGTGTAACCTCTTAAAGGTGACTCCGGTTGTTAAATGTTCTAAGCCTAAGAACAAACGATTATGGCGATTATCGCAGGCTACTGCCGACCGAAGGTGTGACCAATGTTTGTGTACGTTTAGAACGCTATCCTGCAAAGACATGCGGAGGAGGTGAGCGCAGCGACAGCCCGGCTGCGCGCCGAGACGGCCGCGGCCGCCGAGCGCACCGCAGCGCTGCTCGCGCACCGGCGCGCGCTCGTCGCTGCCCTGGTGCACGCGCTGCACGCCGTCGCCATACCAGGTGACGTCACTTAGTTCAATCATCCTACAAAGGCACGCGGACGTGAGCGCACCGCCGCGCTGCTCGCGCACCGGCGCGCGCTCGTCGCTGCCCTGGTGCACGCGCTGCACGCCGTGGCCATACCAGGTGACGTCACATAGTTCAATCATCCTACAAAGGCACGCGGACGTGAGCGCACCGCCGCGCTGCTCGCGCACCGGCGCGCGCTCGTCGCTGCCCTGGTGCACGCGCTGGACGCCGTGGCCATACCAGGTGACGTCACATAGTTCAATCATCCTACAAAGGCACGCGGACGTGAGCGCACCGCCGCGCTGCTCGCGCACCGGCGCGCGCTCGTCGCTGCCCTGGTGCACGCGCTGCACGCCGTCGCCATACCAGGTGACGTCACATAGTTCAATCATCCTACAAAGGCACGCGGACGTGAGCGCACCGGCGCGCGCTCGTCGCTGCCCTGGTGCACGCACTGCACGCCGTCGCCATACCAGGTGACGTCACATAGTTCAATCATCCTACAAAGGCACGCGGACGTGAGCGCACCGGCGCGCGCTCGTCGCTGCCCGGGTGCACGCACTGCACGCCGTCGCCATACCAGGTGACGTCACATAGTTCAATCATCCTACAAAGGCACGCGGACGTGAGCGCACCGGCGCGCGCTCGTCGTTGCCCTGGTGCACGCGCTGCACGCCGTCGCCATACCAGGTGACGTCACATAGTTCAATCATCCTACAAAGGCACGCGGACGTGAGCGCACCGGCGCGCGCTCGTCGCTGCCCTGGTGCACGCACTGCACGCCGTCGCCATACCAGGTGACGTCACATAGTTCAATCATCCTACAAAGGCACGCGGACGTGAGCGCACCGGCGCGCGCTCGTCGCTGCCCTGGTGCACGCACTGCACGCCGTCGCCATACCAGGTGACGTCACATAGTTCAATCATCCTACAAAGGCACGCGGACGTGAGCGCACCGCCGCGCTGCTCGCGCACCGGCGCGCGCTCGTCGCTGCCCTGGTGCACGCGCTGCACGCCGTCGCCATACCAGGTGACGTCACATAGTTCAATCATCCTACAAAGGCACGCGGACGTGAGCGCAGCGACGGCCCGCTTTGCGCAGAGACCTATTTATTCTAGAACAAAGAAATTCGTGCCCCGAATTTGACAGCTAAGGTAGATGTCGATCTACTTCAGCTTAAACGCTGCGATTGTCAAGATTCGATGTTTTGGAAAATAAACATATCGGTTAAAATACGCGCCTGTTAAGGCATGCAATGGAATATGTGGTTCAACTTGAACCTGCTATAGAAAATAAAAACCGGCCAAGAGCATGCCATGCTCAGTGTAGGTGTAGGGTCCCGTAATTACCATTCTATCACTGTAGGCTGAACAGGGGATATTAGTAAGTATTATGTATATTACAAGCAAAAGGGAGCACCTTCGCAGCGCTTTGTAGTTATGTTCGTTATGTTACTAAGGGGCATGGCACACTGCATCCAATTCGCACGTCGCTCCGAAGTTTGAGCGAGACAATGCTATGCGCGTATTATAGCGAAATCTCGCTCGTACGACGAAACGAATTGCGAATCGGACAGTGTGCTATGCCCCATTGTTGGGTGGTTTTACAATATTTAACTCTTTGAACTTACAATTTTTACAAATTCTTTTTCAGGTGGCCCAACGGGTGCAACCGAAAATAACATTGAGGAGTACATGGATAAGCTACACACCCTGGCCAGGGAGACCAAAAACCAGGCGGCCGTAAAGCAAGCCAGAGATATTCTTAATAAAGTGGAACTACCCATACATTAGTATCTTCATTATCAGTATTTTATTAAAATGAAATTAAGTGCGTAATTTGTTTTATTACAATATAGTTTAACATCAGTATATACCAATTTTAATATGTGCATTATTCTGGGCATGATTATACCCAAATATGACAATACAAAAATCATCATTTTGTAGCACAGTTAGCATATACATATATATATATATATATATATATATATCAACATGGTCATTATTCAAGTGGTTCTTCCAATTTGTTACCACATATCCATGGTAAAGTTTATCATTATGGAAGGAAGCAAAATGGTTGTTTACTCCTCATGCTTAAATTGAGACTAGCAAGCAAAATATTCCAGAATCGAACCATGCTGCGAGGGCTTCAAGGCATGAGAAGCAAACAAGTTGTGCCACCAAGTAAAGTAAAACACAATTTTCTATACATTGACAATATGACAAGCATTTTTATTAATCAATATTATTTACATTTTTTTTATTTAATAACTAAATCTTATGAAACATACATATCAGTCATATCAAATACATATTGCTTACTACTAGGGCTAACATTATAGCCATTTGTAGGCACTTATAATGATTGGTATATTTGTGAAAATCTGTCAAACATGGTAGAAAAACTAATGTCCAACCTCAGTTTTGGTTTCAAAAAAAGAGCAATCCGAACCCTTATTTTTCGGCAACAATCTGGTTTCGGTCGGACGCTAGAAGAAACTATATTTTGGTCTTAGGGCCTATAACCAAGTAATTTGCCCTACCCCCATATCTAAAGGATTGAGTTATCATGTTTCTGTGCAACATTCGCAAGATATGAAGTTGTCTAAATGCACCTAATTGTTACAAAAAATTGGTCAATAATATTGATAACGTAAATAATAAAGGAGACGACAATAAGAGCCCATTATTTTAAAAATATATTTGGAAAACCTATTAACTAAATAGGTTCTTCCAAATAGTTTACTAGTGGCTGAATAAAAAAAAGTCGAATTTAATAATTACTGCATCCACGATCCACGTTCGACATGAAAGGTTAAAATGTAATAGTAAAGTCATGTTCCGTTCACTCTTGCTTGCTTTTGTAAGAGGTGTACAGTTAATTTATGGTAACAGCACATACCAACAATAAAGTCTTGTTTATCTAGTAATAAGTGGCTTTTCCTTATGCTTCATGTACATAAAGGAGGTTTCCATCTGAAACTCGAACATACATTCTCATAGAAACATTCTTATGCAGAATTTCCAGATGAAGCATAAGGATCCTTCTCTGTGGAAAGTCACATATAATCAGTACGATATTGTGTGTAGAAACAGGTCACAGGGCAGTGTTTTATGTTTGTCTTTGCATAATAACCTCTAGATAGTTATGACTAAACATAACAAAGTTATGAATACCTATAGCAATCAAACTGGATCACAAACATTTATGCAGAATAACCAGACAAGCACCCAGAAGCACCAGAAGAATAACCAGAGAAGCCTGACTCACCTATCCAAAGAGGTCCTGACCTGGAAGATGCCCGGCGGAAAATGGTTCAAGCCCTACACTCCAGCAGGGGGTAACAGGATGAAAAGAAAAGCGATCAAACAATGATATGATATAACCAGTGATCAGCGACAGGTAGCAATTTATGTCACTTTAGCCTATGTTGTTAAGAAATAAACAATACCAATGCTGCTAAATAACTTATAATAAAACCTCAAATACAAGGTCAAAAGGTAATGTAAAAAATTGTTATTTTGAAAAAGTAAAATTTTTGTGTAAATTGACCTGAACGGTTATTTATCTTTCAATAGATATTTTATCTAGAATAGAAAATATATGGAATTATATAAAAAAAAAATTGCAACTTCGATAGGCGGGTCCACACAGAGCGAGCAAGCGAGCACTTACGCGCGAGGCAATTTCCTCACGCACAAACCGGCCAGTGTAAACGTGCCTCGGACGAGGCGGTGAGCTCGGGCGAGGAAAACGCGCACGCCGCCTCGGCCGAGGCACGTCTACACAAGCCGTATTGTGCGTGAGGAAATTGCCTCGTGCATATGCTCGCTCTGTGTGGTCCCGGCTGACAACTATAAATGCATTCATATTTCATGTATAAATTAAACACAAAAAGTAAATTGTCACATCTATTTTTATGCTAAATCCTAAACTTACTACCTGTGTCTGATCCTTAGATATGACAATAATGGCTTTGAGACATTTAGATGCATTTTTAATCTTGAAGGTGCAACCAGATCTGGTGAAATGCTACTAGTGCAAAATTCACAAACTGCCCTTATGCATGTAGCAGTACCACATGCTATGTGCAGTGCAAGAGCCAGATCTGGATGCACCTGACTTTGGAGTATTCATATTTGTCACCACACCACATGATCACTGCCATACATGAGCCAGGGACAGATGGGAGTGGTTCATATGAATACACCTATTCCCATCTGTGTTCAGCAGGGACAAATGGGAATACACTCTTAACATCAACAGCATGTCTTAAAGATATTGTACGGTATTGTAAGAACTCCTATGCCTAATTACAACTAAAATATCTATTGCTCAACATTATCACCCTCATCCTCATCAGAATAAGTAGTGGAACCAGCAACAGAGCCAGAGTTAGATCCGGTGTTTGACTTGGCTCCATCAGTGTCATACTCATGTAACTTTAACCTCCACATCTTGATCAATGTGTCCCATGACCTGCGACTGTATTTTGAATATTTATCTGGGGTCTTTGGGTCATCCTTAGTGCGCTTGTCTCTGAAATGATACATAAAATTAGATATTTTCTTATGTATACAAATTCTCTAGATATTTCTAGAAAAAGAATAAAAATTTATTCAATTTCCTTTATTGGTTGGGCAAAAATATGCAAAATCCTTTGTTTCTTGAACATGGATTTCACAATAAATAAACAAAACATGCAACAAATATTAACTTTACCTACAACTTTACTTTTTAGAAGAAAACTGAAGAAAGAACTTACATAGGTACATGCTGCAAATAGTTATGGTAGCCAGTTGTGTTTTTCCCATAGTCAATTTGTTTCTGTCTTCTTTGCAACATTAATGGGTCAGTCTCTAGTTCAACAGGCTTCTTTGGTTTACTGAAATAATAATTTACACATTTTAGCAAAATGTAAAAATTTTGTATATTAGATAACATAAGCAGCTTTCAAATTTAAAGAAAATGAAAGTACTTGCCGTGCTCTTGTTTCAGTGCCTGCTTTCTCATTGGGTTTTGCCCTTTTCCTACTGTTTGAATTTTCTCTGCTGCTGTCCGACTGTGACTTTATTCTTCCTTTCGTCGCTTTGCGTTTGTCTGATTATAAAAGAGAAAGAGCAACTTTATTAAATAATAACAGTGATAATATTAACGTTTGTAAGGACACTGTAGCTTACCATTGAGGATTTCTCTTAAATCTTTAGTCCAAGTATTATCTATTGCGGAGTTACTCATTTTTGAATGATGCTTTTTTCTTAAGGGAAGACCGGTATTAAGTTTACACAAATTCACTGCAAACAAAATTATTGTTAGAAAAACAAACAAGGCGCGACTCATTTATGTACCACTGATTTTACTTTGTTACCTGTGGTTTAAGAGATAACACAGCGACTATAGTACAATAATAGATTGAAAAGTAGGTTAAAGATAGTTAATTTTGTATTGATTGCATATTTATTTACAAATCCAAAGCTAGAAATTAAAACGATAGGATTATCTTGACTTGACACTGACAATCGTGAAAACGCGCGCATTTCTACATTCCCCACAAGCACGCTTGCCTACAGTACAGATAGATAATCACACATACTGGAAATCTGAAACCTTTCATTCATTTTTACACTATTTGAGGTATAGCTAAAAATACTTGCATAAAAAAAGAAAAAATCATTCTGGTCTGTCAATAATGTCAATGTCATGTCAAAGAATCGTGTAGTGCAATGCGAACGGCAGGATGTAAAAATCATTAGAAAATTATAAATATGGCATAAATAACACTTTTAGCTTTTATTTGTATGTTTTTTCAGGACACATATTTATATACTTCGAGATTACTGTTCTTTTCCATTTTTAGTAACGTATCCCAACTATCGGGACTCGTTAAGATTATGATTTAGCTGCACAAGAAGTCCTAGGCTATAACTGAATTACTTTAAAAATGGTGAGCCCTGAGCTTTATTACATTTTTTTAAATTACATACGTGCTTTAATAAAATTCAGTATACAGTAGTAGCTTATTTAAATTAAAAAAATATCGAAATCAAAGGTATACTGGCTAATTGGTTCATTTCCAAGAATATTGATTATATTAACTAAGCTAAATATGTAATGGATATAATGTATGCTTATAAACATTTTAATATAGTTTGGCCATTATGTCACAAGACAAATTGCATTTTTGTAGCTATGTGAAGGGCTGGTCAGATTATGTGATATGTACCACTTTTAACACTTTCGACACCGCGTACCCGACACTCGAGCACTCGTAAACTTTACTCAGATGCCGACGTACCCCGTAGTCGGGCACGAGCTATAAACCTACACGCGACGCCAAAGTACCCGACAGGCGGGCAAGCCTTGCATTTTCGTTGCTTGACTAGCGAGTACTGTCGGTTTCTGGGGTTGTGAAAGTGTTAAGATGCAACCTAACATTAATTGGCTACTAAGAAGAATCTAACTTTTACCTAAAAATTTTGCTTTCACAGAGTGACATGGAGGTCAATGAGGCTCTGGTCTCTCTTGAGGCCTTGATGTCAGAATTTTTTGCACCAACAACAAACAATTTGAGGAAGCGCGAGATTGAGACCATGTTGGAGAACTTCTCCAAACACAGAGATTCCTGGAGGCACTGTTTACTGTTTCTACAAAAATCACAAAATCAATATGTCTTGATGTTCACACTGACAACACTGGAGGTTCGAGAAATTGAATAGAATTAGTAATTTATTGAAACTTTATTCTCAATCACGAAATGTACTATACCTAATAAATATTTTTAACACTTTGGTTGTGTTCATGTTATATGACTATGTAAAAGTCTACCTTAATATTTAAAAAAGTGTAACGTCTTGTCAAATTGTTGCTAATCTTTTGTAAATAATGTAGAGCTTTGACTGATATGACAGCTTTTTCATTCAAAACAAGATGGAAATATGCTAGTTTAAGAATATGATATGCTAATTTGATAGCCCTGAAAAACAAATGTCCATTTAATCTTGTAAGTCCCCACATAATTGTACAAATACACATTCAATTCAAGTTTCGAACTGTTAAGCCCCATTTAAACGTTCAAGAATTTGTATGCAATACTCAATACAATGCTGCACAACGCAATGTAATGAAAATTGAAAATCACATACAAGTTCTTGAACTGTCTAGATGGGGCTTAATAGAAATAAAAGCAAATTCCACATTCAAAAGCACTAAAATTGCCCTGGGTTTTACAAGGTTAATATCAGAATTTTTTTCCAGTATTAATTTACACTCTGCATTAAATTCCAGAACATAATAAACAGACAATGGGTTAGTTTGATGTTAGATGAAGAGAAGACTGAAATAAGACTGACACTCTGGAATGAGCTGATGGCCAAGCATGAGGTTATGCAGTACTTCATCAGGAACAAACTTGCAGCACTCATGGTATCCATAGCGCGCTATGACTGGCCTCATCTGTACCCAGACTTCTTTAGTAACATTGTTGAGGTATGTATAATAAACAACAAGCTCAGTAAGTTAGAGATTAACTCTTAAATCTATTTTTTGAGATGAGTAGTGTGTAGAAAAGGGGTGTGTAATGATTGGTATAAAAATAAATATTGTATTTTCTTTCGATATAACAACATTTGATATAATTTCAAAGGGTATAATCACTTGTTGTATATAATATACAATTGGCATAATATTAAAATGTCCATTATTATTTTGTATTTCTAACCTATGTAAAGAGACTCAGTATTAATGGAGAAATTACTGATTTACGATTTAATACATCGGAACAGCCTGTATGTAGATACGCGGTAATTAAAGAGCATGTCATGTCACTAGTCATCACTAGTGCCACTTTAATCTTATCTTCATTGCGAATATCCTCCTGTTTAATGATGATTTATTTGTATTAATTTAACTTTTCTATTTATCTAATCAAATAATTTACCATATTAAAAAAATCCTAAGAAACTCTACTCGGGATCTCGGTCAATGTCCAGAGAGTAGTGACACGTGGTATAAGTCTGATTACCCTATATTGTAATACTGTTTGTTTCTAAATAAATAAAATAATAATTACAATAAATGTGATATAATATCTATTAGTATTGTAAATGTAAGACATAAAACGCGATTCTTTCCTGTTCTGAGACTTTCCTCATTATACATTTTAATAATATTTTAATGTTATTGTATAAATAATTCTTCAAACTATATCAATATTATTTCATGACAGCTTCTACGCTGTTCGGGGCGGCGCTGTCTGCTGGGGCTGGTACTGGCGCAAGCAGCCAGCGAAGAGCTCGGCGCGGCGCGCGATACCGGCGTGCTGTTGCCCTCGGCGCGGCGTTGCCAGCTCGAGCGGCTCATGCTAAAGGGCGTGCCGCAGATGCTGGCAGCGTTGAGCGGTCAGTATCTTATTATTTACGCTGCTGGGGCTGGTCCAGCGCTACACCGGCGTGCTGCTGCTTTCGGCGCGCCGCTACCAGCTCGAGCCGCTCATGCTTAAGGGCGTGCTGCAGATGCTGGTGCCGCTGAGTGGTCAGTATATTATCATCTAGATTGCGTTAGGTGACCAATGAGGGACTCGGCGCGGCTCGTGAGTTTAACACGTGATAAAGATCAGAGATTCACGAATCACTTTTGTTCTAAAGGCAGAGCAAATTATACTACGCAATGTATGCGAGCAGCTTCACCAGATTAAGACAGCAGCTTAACCTTAGGGTAACTTAGACTAAGACGATGCTGTACGGGCTGCTTCCCGCACAGTCTTAAGATGATATAGTTGATAATGATAATTGATAAAACTGCAGTTTCCACCGATATAATGATTTATTGATGACATGATAAAAATGATACAATTATTGAATACACTCCGCGGCGGTCGGACATGTACTGTCTCATATAGGTAAAATAAATGCTGACTGACGGAAAGTGCTGATGAGCGAAATGTTAATCCTTGTACGGACCGTACATGCTCCCGGGCGCGAGATGAAAAAAGATAAGACTTATAAAAATATAAGATATACATTGATAAAATTAAAAAAGTAAACACAACATAAAATCATTCACTCGCGGCGAATCGTCCTCCTACGATGGGTGACGTAGCCTTGTCGAGTCCCCTGGTCACTATAAATGTGACGTGGAGTTCCTCGCCGTGCTGCCATTCGACGAAGAGCTGATAAAAATGCTGAGCTGCTGAGGTCTGATACAAGTTCGAGGTGTATAGCCTTCGTCACCATACACACAAATACTGCTACATAGCCCTTTGTTGTCTTTATGCCCCGGCCCTTATTTGATTTGACATCAATAAAGCCGGTATAATCAACACCTGTGTGATAGAACGGGCGCGTCGGGTTACACCGCGCCGCCGGTAAGTCTCCCATGATTTGTTCTTGCCTCATAGCTCTATGACGTATACAAGTGACGCACTTATTGATATAATTTTTTACTGCTCGATTCCCTCCTATGATCCAAAATTGATATCGCAGTTGCCTTAAGGTCACTCGAGCTCCACCGTGAAGGGTCAACTTGTGCGCATTTTCCATGAGAAGATTGGTGATGTGGCCTCTGTGAGGGATGATAAGGGGATACTTCATGTTTGGGTCAATATTAGCTTTTCCTATTCTTCCTCGTACTCTGAGCAGGCCATTGCCGTCCAAAAAGGGGTGTAGTGATAAAATGTTACTGCTTGATTTTACTTGCCCATGTCCAGACAAGTTGTTGATATCTTCTCCAAATGATTCTTGTTGCACTTGTTTGATAATCATGTTTCTTGCTTTTCGTAGTTCCGCCACCGTGAGGTATGGCACTGTAGGTTTGCATTTTGATACGGCGCGTAGTACCCACGCTAATACTCGCGTTATACGATTGATATTGCTGTGCTTGATAATTAAGTCACTTACGACGTTGTTGCCTTGTAGTGTCGTGACACTCGTGACGTTTGTTTGTTTTGATACTTTGATATTTTCATCGGTTGTGTATTTTATTTCTTGTTCTTTTTCTTCAAATGTTGATAACCAGGAGGGTCCCTGCCACCACAAGGGGTGTTTATTTAGCTGCGTAGCGCTGATCCCGCGGCTTGCGCAGTCTGCCGAATTTTCGGCTGATTTGACGTAACGCCAGCCATCTGAAGGTGTAATTTCTTTGATAGCTCGTACTCTGTTTGATACAAACGGCTGCCAACGGTTGATATCACCTTGTAACCACCCTAAAACGGCGGTCGAATCCGTCCAACAAAATAGCTTGATATTGTTTTTTGATAAACTTTCCATGATTTTTTTTGATAATTTGGAAAGTAGTGTAATGTTGTTGTAATCTTCTGATAACTTTTCGTTTTTTATGAGTTTTCTCTCAAGTTGATAAAATTGTGCCACAGCCTTGTTTCTTGATTCCCCTAATTTTTCTTCTATGTCGGGTTTCAGGGGTAGTCGTACCACATAGCGTCCGTCGCTTTGGCGCGTGGTTTCCGACTTATATTGATTGATACAGTACTGATCTTCTGATGATAAAGTGTCCGATGATTCGGCAATGTCTTCTATTGCCCAAAATCTGCTGATATCTTCAATGTTGTTTATTACCATGTTGCAATGATATGACTTCATGTCTCCGCAGAGAAGCCACCCAAGATGAGAGTCCAGTGCTATAGGAGTAACGTCATCTACTCTAATGATAGACCCCAAAATGATCCTTGCAAAAATGCCTGCGCCCAATAAAATGACAATCGGATGGCTGATATTGAACTTGGGATCTGCCAGCTGTAAACCTTCAATATGCGGCCATAAAGGCAAAAATGATTCGTTTGGTAGGTCTATAGTAAAATGGTTCATTATGTAGGCTTTTGTGATAAGTGTATAATCCGTATGAACTGACTGAGCTTGGATAATTGTGTATCCCTTGCAGTTGCTTTCCTTTTTTCCGATTCTAAAGACAGTACCACTGTAATTTTGACGTGGCAAGCCTAGCAACTGGGCAGCGTTTTCTGATATGAGATTTAATTGGTTTCCTGGGTCGATTAATGCTCTAATCTTGATATAAGAGCCATCCGTTGTCTGAACCTTGATTTGGGCAGTTGATAAAAACGTGTCAATATCTTCATCTTGAAACACGTGTAACACATTTTTTGACGTACTTTGTTCATTTGTGGCCCCTTTTTTCTTGCTGATAAATGCCTCGTGTAGTATCGTATTACGTCTGCCGTTGCATTGCTTGCAACGTTTTTCCGACAAACATGGGTTGCCGCAATGTTTGTATAAGCAGTTTGGACATATTTCCTTTGTAGTTATTGTTGCAAGTTTCGTCTCAGGTATCATGCCTAGAAACTTCGAGTAGCGAAATAACTCATGATTATAAGTGCAACAAGGACACTTGAAATTGTTGCTTGATAATGCTTGATAATTGTTTGCTTGATTTCCTTGATAGTTCTTGTTTGATGAATAATGATAATTTCGGTTTTCCTTGACATATCCTTCGGAGCGAGAGCCTTGATAATTTTGATAAGACGAAGGTTTGCCGCTAAACCTTTTCTCGTAGTTATTAGTATGTTGGGCTGGTTTTGTTTGTTCTTGTTTTCGGCGAGATGATTCGAGTGCCGTAAATTTGGCTTCTAAAAATTCAGCCTTTGATTGCGGTACCGAAGGTTGCGAAATTGAGGCGCCGGCCTGCTCTTCCGGTGGCTGATTCCAGTCCATTTTCAAGTTAAACTGGGGAGTAGCAGGCCTGATAATAGACTTTGCCTCTTTAGCTAGAGACAGTTGCAAAAGGTTGCGAGTTTCATGATAAATGTTTAATACTCGATCGTGATGATTTTCCGTAAAGTAAATGTAGTCTTGATTTTCAAACTCGCAAAGTGCAATATGATTTGTTTGAAACTCTTTCCAATATTTCTCTAGAGTTTCTGAACGGTTTTGAATATTTTGAGTAGTCTTACGTTCAGCGCCGTCCTTTTTAAAATTGATAAGAAGTTTCTCAATTGCCATGGCAAGTTGACCTTGTTTATTTAGTAAACTCTCCATCGTGGTCGTTTTGCCAATTAGTTGATATGATAGTAACTGATGATAATGATGATAGTCGCAAAATTGTGTTTAAGTGTCCTTCGTGAGTATCTGCGCCTTCTCAATCAGACGGTGAGACCCGCTTGTGGGAAGCCGCCGAACCGATTCGCTATCACACAAAGTCCACTACAACACAAACTTGCTAAAAACTTGATCTTGATAATCTTGATTGATCCTGATATTTAACTTTGATACTGACACGATTGGATTTAATATTCACACGGCTATGGTGTCACAGCTCCTGGTCACGTTGCGTCGACACGTGGCGCGATCCATAGGTCACTGATATTTGATATTTGATAATGATATGAGTCCCTGATATTTGCTGTAGCAATGATGATCTTTCAAGTTCGAGATTCCTCTAACTTGGCTTGATAGTAGACGTCTCTTGATAATCTTGATATGTAGACGTCTCTTGATAATCTTGATATCTTCGATGATGAACTGATGCTGTTCCCTATGACAATGAATATAGTCAGGCTCTGGATGACTCACTGCGCCTGTTCAATCCGCACGGTGGGACCCGCTTGTGGGAGGCCGATGGGATGAAATCACTGTCATAGTCACTGATGGGTTCGAAGGACCATAAAGATGTACGGGCTGCTTCCCGCACAGTCTTAAGATGATATAGTTGATAATGATAATTGATAAAACTGCAGTTTCCACCGATATAAAGATTTATTGATGACATGATAAAAATGATACAATTATTGAATACACTCCGCGGCGGTCGGACATGTAATGTCTCATATAGGTAAAATAAATGCTGACTGACGGAAAGTGCTGATGAGAGAAATGTTAATCTTTGTACGGACCGTACAGATGCTTTGTACGGAGTTTATGAATTGTTCTGTTAGACGTATTAGTGTTTTTAATTTTCTTTGTGACATTTTATATGTATTTATTTGATATGTATTTTTTATATTTCTGTATATTATTTTTATGATTACAGCGATATTAGAGAACAATGCTCAAAACGAGGGCCACTCGAACCCGCCGCCGTCGCCCACCAGCGGCATTCCTCAGACGTCGGCGCTGCCAGACCTACTAGTCAACGCACACGATGTTCATACCGCTGATAAGTAAGACTATTGGGGTCTATTATTATTTATTAGAAATTTTCTTTGACATGTATTTCAGTTCAAGGCCTTTTTTATTGATATTAGCATTAAAGTTAATGACCCGGGAACAAATATGCTTTCTTATTTTAGTCTCAAGTACTGACTTTCAAACAACAATAAAAATTGTACGACCCATTAGGTTATTCTCAGGTTCTGTGTTTACAGTTTTTTTTTTGTGTGTAAACTTATCTATAGACGTGTGTACGGGTCGTACATCTGAGCTGATATGATTCTTGATGGTTGATTGTAGCCTTGATGGAAACACTGATTTTGGTATATGTATTTATTGATAACCAAGGTACATGAGTACTAGCTAGGAGCACGTATAAACGTAAACTAATTCATAAATCGATGTATGGCGTAATCGCAAATACAGCAATTATTATAAAGTCATTACATTTAATTTTAACGCTGACGCGAGAAATGTGCGATGCTTGCATTGTACAACGTGTAATAAAGTGACATACTCAACAAGCAATACATTAAAATAAGTTCAACTTGAATTGTCTTTATAAACCTTTTGTTATTTCAGGGCTCTGGACATGGAGATAATTGTAAAATGTCTGACGACGCTCCAGCACTTGTTCTCGTGGTTGCCGCTGTCGTCACACGTGCCCCCGACTCTAGTCACAACCGTGTTCTACTGGGGTAGCATTGCTACTCAGACACAGGTATGTAAACATTCGCTAAAGATAGTTTATTATTATCAGCATGCAGGATGTATGATGATAAGTTTCAAAATGTAGATATTTTCAGTGAAAAGTTCGGTAGTTTCAAACAACTTACATTGAAATGTATTAATGGACTTAAATTAGATAGTTAACTTTAATTACAATTATTGTTTGTTATTAGTGTTATTGCAATGTACTTCATCTTTGCTTTTATTTTTGTTAGGATGTACGAGCATTATTTGTAACTTCAATTTGGCAACTTAGAATTTCAGGTTTAGTTTAGTAATTATATATATTTAGGTTATATGGTTTTCATACTATATTTAAGGAAACTGTAGGTCTATAAGTCTATTACCCTATATTGTAAAAATTTATCAATATAAGAGACTGTTTGTTTCTAAATAAAGAAAATAAATAAATAAATAAAATATTGCAATGCGCTTATGACTGTCAAATAAAGCTACACCGGCTCTAACCTTACACCTCTGACCCGAGAAGATTTAAATCCCCCCTCAATCGGAGGAGGGTATCTCAATATGGACCGGCAAGAAACTCGGCGGGACACATCTTTTCAAAACATTACATGTTATAATTAACGCGGCAATTTCTTGGCGAAGCAATTCTTTCTGCGTGGACCCGTTTGTTCATCTGTAGAATAGAATATTGCAACTTTTTTAGGGACAGAAATAGTTACCAAAGTACAATCTGGTGTTGTGTAGAGCAAGGAGGCGGCGCTGGCGGGCCTGGGCGGCGTGTGCGAGCTGCTGTACCGCCGCTACGCGCCGCCGTCCGCGGGCGCCACGGCGCTGCGCCTGCACCACTGCGCGCTGCGCCTGCTGCGCCACCTCACGCACCCGCCCGTGCTCACGCCGCACGAGTCAGTACTATGTATATGTATAGCATTTCAAACAAGTTAGGCATTTTAACGTATCTTTACAGTACATATGGGGCTACTTTATAGCACTAGTGCGAGAAGTAGCATATTACGTTACTGTGTCGAACATTTAAAGGGCCATATGTACTGTAAAACGTTGTACGATACATGTGCGAATAGGTAATTCGCAACTCGTGTCGATTTAAAACACTCCCTTCGGTCGTGTTTTAATTTATCGCCACTCGTTTCGAATTTCCTATTTTTCGCACTTGTATCGTAATGTACTATTTTATTGAAAAACTCTTTTGAATACTAAGTCACGGCAAATATGTAAACCATTTTAAATCATATATGATCATTTATATTATTTTGATTTTTTTAAAGCTTTATTCAATAAAAAGACTACTCAAGATTTTTTACCCTTTTTGTAATGCTAAAAAAACGAACTATAGCGGGGCTCGTATACTACAGAGTAGTAGCAATAGTAGCATCACCGCATTAAAGACAACAGTATCACTAAGTTGTTTTTACATCCCAAATAGTAATCCCAAAACATCCCAAATTACTACTCAATCCTTATGTTTTGTACCAATTTTGTTCAAAAGATGGCAGTATAGTTTGGCTATTGGGGAAATCAAACTGCCGTTTATAGATTATATGATCTGGAGCGCAAGTTGCATTACATTACATTTTACTCATTTTTGATATCGGATTTATATATTTCGCGATGATAGACATGACGACCTTTTGGTTTTATACGGTCATGGTCCGATTAGTTTATGTTCAGAACTGATTTGGTAAAAGTAAACTAAAGATTTTTTCTTATTCTTTTTACAGTTACCTTAACAAGCTGGCGGAGTTTTTGAAGTTGTTTATATCGCTACATTTCAAGAGACTAGAAGCCGAGCCCGAATTCGATGCAATACAATTCTTGTCGTATCTGTTCCAGTTCACATTCCAGGTACTTATTTAACAATTATTTGAAATATAATTGGTACCGTTTTAGCTAATGTAATACATGCGTTGGTACGGAAAAAGTGACAGTAATGTGCTAGACAATTTTACCTACCTTTTATTTTTAAACTCTCGCATTTGTATTGAAGCAAGCGCCTGTCATGAAGTCCCATTACCTATAACGACTTACCCCTTTATTCGTAAACGTCTACTAAAGTTGACAAGCCGCTAATAATTGTTTGTCCCTTTCCGACGTATTGGTATGATGGAAAGGGACAATCGATTATTAGCGGCTTGTCAACTTTAGTAGACGTTTATGAATAAAGGGGTAAAAAATGAATAAAATGTTTCTCTTTGCAGGTGCCTGTATGCACAATATTTGTAAATTGTCTAGATATATGGATCCAATTTATTGATATTTTGAAGCCTGAGGATACAGTTAAGTAAGTATTTTTCATCTTCTAACTTGCTTTATGCCTAGTTACATAAATTTTCAAATGGTTTACAACTAAAGTTTATTAAATTTAGTATTTATTTTTAACTCTTTTCCAGGCATAGTACGATTTATCGACCTCATACGCGCCATTACAATTTCAACTTTAGCATTCCGATTTAAGGTCAAATTAAATTGCATTGTCTGGAGATCCTTGAAGATTGGTTAAAATAGCTGTAACATGGTGGAGGTGCTGGGATCAAAAATCAGTTCTCTAAAAAAAGGGTGTTGTTTCCTCACGAGTTCGTTAATTCGTTTATTACTTACATGCAAAAAATAACTAGTGGAACTCGTGTTTTTATAAGTCATAACATTATTTATCACTCTCTGGCACGTTCACAAAATCCCGTCGGTTTAAATTAATTTTGTGTATTCTAATTCTTCTAGATATTGGGAAGCGCTCCGCGGCCTAGTGGAGGGTATACTTAATAAAATTCAATTCCAACACAACAAAGCTCAGCTTCAACACTTAGATAATGAAGTTTATGACGACGACGTAAGTACTGAAAGACAACTTTAAGTTCTTATCGCACCTCGGATTTGGTTGAAAGCCGTTCTCGTAATTCTTAAAAACTAAAAATAATTAGCGACACAAGTCTTTTGCTGTGCCACTTATTCTGGTGTAGGATTCGGCAGATTCCCTCGGAACCGCCGATATCACACACATCGGCCAGAATCCTTGCTCACGATGGTTTCCAGTAGCGGCGGTTTAATCATATCATATTTATTTTTAATATACTTTTCATTACACTTGCTTGAAAAAGATCTTATTTCAAGCAGGTGTACTGAAGGACAAAGGCCTATATTATTCCCGCGGGAGTTATGGATTGAAAAAAACGCTATTAGGGAGATATAACTTTTTTTTTATGTCACGAATTCATAGAAACCACTTAGTGTAAATGAGTTATACTTTAAAAATACTGCCGTTAATAATTTAATACGTTTGTTTATGTTTAAAAATATTTAATTTGGTTAATTGTATAGCAGTTAAAAATATTTTTACATAATTTTCAATCGTGGCTGTCAAAGAATGACAATATGGCGGACGAATGTTTGAAATGTCACCGTATTTAAGAAATATTTCGATTAAAATTTAGTTTTTTCTTCGCAAGTGTGATTAAAAACATTGTGTGTAACTCGCTTCCGAAATTTCACTTACCCCCTTCGTTGCACAATGTGCTATAAAACACAACTGGACTTCATTGCGTTCTCATTATTTATTTGCTTTCACGATTCTAAAGAGGGCAAAACGAACGACCGGGGAAAGCTAGCTGCGAAGGTTTTTAAGCTAACCGAATTTGGGCTTGACAATTTTGACCCTGGCATATTCAGTTTCGTTAGGGTTGACCAACACACAATATTCATAACGTACATTATTTCAATGCAGGGTGAGACTGAATGGCAGACATTCCTGAAACATTGTATCGAATGCATCGCTCGAGTGGCGGAGTTGGCGCCCCTCGACGTTTTTACTTGTGTGGTGAGTTTTACGGGTTAAAAGAGAGACAGAGAGAGAGAGGGGTAGGATAAACTTGAGTAAATGAATGAACGATAGCGAAAAGAGTGGCAAAATTAAGTAATATAACTTTCTTTCGACCATGCCATCCTTTCATGGTCTTCATCAGCAGTTATGTACAGTTATATACTTTGTATGGTGCCTTCCGAGAACAAAGAAAGCAGTTACTATATTTAAACATACTCAAATCACAACCTGTAGGCTTATAAATATTCGAAGTTCCCTTGTTTTCTCCAGAATCCAATAAGTTTATACTCTTTAAAACAAAACAGAATTCCAAATCTGTTCAGCCGTCTCCGAGAACTTGGGAAGAATTGAGAATAGAGACACCAAGAAGGGGTTCTAGGTGTCTCCTGTTACATATGATGGCATGTTTGGCAAACTGTTTTCGGAACTCTGAGCACCTCGTCTATGCAGATAACACAAAAATATACAAAGCTGTGTCCTCAGAAGCAGATTGATTTAGATAACTTTTTCCTCTACTGTTCAGATAATAATCTTTTGTCAAATACTGATAAATGTCTCGTAATCAGCTTTAATCGTAAAAATGATCCGTTAGTTTTCAATTACACCTTAGCTGGAAAAAATATAGCCCGAGTATCTTCCATTAGAGACTTGGGTGTTACTTTAGACTCAGAATTAAATTTTAATTTACATATTGATAATATATGTAAGCGAGCTTATAAGAAGGTGGGGATGATTCTCAGGATCGGACAGCCCTTATTATTCTATTCCTTTGTTAGGAGTATACTTGAATTTGTTTCTGTTGTTTGGACGCCTCAGTACCAAGTCCATATTGATCGTCTGGAAAGGATCCAAAATATTTTTCTAAAATCACTCTGTTACAGAATTTTTGTGTTCCTTCCCTTGATAACCGAAGACACTATTTAGATATAATATTCTCGCCTTCTTGAATACCTATAATTACGTATTTACTATTTATACTTTTACCTTAGACCTCATTATGTTACTAAGTTAATTAGTATTTTTAACTCCCACATTATCCTTATTAAGTATCATTTGTATTCGCTTTGTTCACATATGTGGTTGCAATAGTGCGTTATCTTAGTTTAGTATTATGTCACTACCTGTGAGTTCCTATAATTGGCTTCCTGTATCTACTATATTTTTCTATGTTAATGTCACAGCTGTTGGATCTCCAAAAAAAAAAAAATCTTAAAGGAGCGATAAAATGTCCGAATCTTTTAGAATTAGTCACTTTCAGTTGTCCGCACCACCCCCTACGTCCTAGATCTCTGTTTTATATCAGCTTTTCCCGCAAGAATTACTCTCGGCACACTTTTTTCAGACGAGTCCCTAGTTATTATAATAAGTACCTACTTGATATTGATACTTTTCACACTTCATTGTCTAGTCTCAAAATGATACTTAAACGTAAATTGTTTTAGTTCAAGTACCTATTTCAAATAATTAAATATAATACAATGTATAAATGTAACTTTCCGGTTGTTCTAATACCTACCAGATATTAGTAATAAAAAAAAATACAACCTATTACTACTTATTGTATTTTTTTTCCTCTGAAGACTAGTAAATCGAAGTTAGGTATGGCTCATGATTTCATTTTCTTTATGCTGTTAGTATGTATGTTAACATTATGTACTTAATAATGAACCTCCAGGTCTATGATTCTTAAGTATGTTAAGTTCTCTACATTGTACTCCATCCATTTGTATATGTGTTTGTGTTCTAAATATATTAAAAAAAAAAATTTTTGCAGCTGGAGCGCTGGCAGGGCCTGGCGGGCGTGCACGCGCGCGCGGCGGGGCGCGGCGGCGGCGCGGGAGCCGCGGCGGGCGCGGGCGGCGCCGACGGCGAGCGCCTGCTGTGCGCGCTGCTGGACCTGGCCACGCTCACGCGCGTCGCCGGCCGCCTGGCGCCCGCGCTGCTCGCAGGTACGTTGATATGGCGGGGTCTGGCGGGCGGGCGCGGGCGGCGCCGACGGCGAGCGCCTGCTGTGCGCGCTGCTGGACCTGGCCACGCTCACGCGCGTCGCCGGCCGCCTGGCGCCCGCGCTGCTCGCAGGTACGTTGATATGGCGGGGTCTGGCGGGCGGGCGCGGGCGGCGCCGACGGCGAGCGCCTGCTGTGCGCGCTGCTGGACCTGGCCACGCTCACGCGCGTCGCCGGCCGCCTGGCGCCCGCGCTGCTCGCAGGTACGTTGATATGGCGGGGTCTGGCGGGCGGGCGCGGGCGGCGCCGACGGCGAGCGCCTGCTGTGCGCGCTGCTGGACCTGGCCACGCTCACGCGCGTCGCCGGCCGCCTGGCGCCCGCGCTGCTCGCAGGTACGTTGATATGGCGGGGTCTGGCGGGCGGGCGCGGGCGGCGCCGACGGCGAGCGCCTGCTGTGCGCGCTGCTGGACCTGGCCACGCTCACGCGCGTCGCAGGCCGCCTGGCGCCCGCGCTGCTTGCAGGTACGTTGATATGACGGGGTCTGGCGGGCGGGCGCGGGCGGCGCCGACGGCGAGCGCCTGCTGTGCGCGCTGCTGGACCTGGCCACGCTCACGCGCGTCGCCGGCCGCCTGGCGCCCGCGCTGCTCGCAGGTACGTTGATATGGCGGGGTCTGGCGGGCGGGCGCGGGCGGCGCCGACGGCGAGCGCCTGCTGTGCGCGCTGCTGGACCTGGCCACGCTCACGCGCGTCGCAGGCCGCCTGCGCCCGCGCTGCTCGCAGGTACGTTGATATGGCGGGGTCTGGCGGGCGGGCGCGGGTGGCGCCGACGGCGAGCGCCTGCTGTGCGCGCTGCTGGACCTGGCCACGCTCACGCGCGTCGCCGGCCGCCTGGCGCCCGCGCTGCTCGCAGGTACGTTGATATGGCGGGGTCTGGCGGGCGGGCGCGGGCGGCGCCGACGGCGAGCGCCTGCTGTGCGCGCTGCTGGACCTGGCCACGCTCACGCGCGTCGCCGGCCGCCTGGCGCCCGCGCTGCTCGCAGGTACGTTGATATGGCGGGGTCTGGCGGGCGGGCGCGGGCGGCGCCGACGGCGAGCGCCTGCTGTGCGCGCTGCTGGACCTGGCCACGCTCACGCGCGTCGCAGGCCGCCTGCGCCCGCGCTGCTCGCAGGTACGTTGATATGGCGGGGTCTGGCGGGCGGGCGCGGGTGGCGCCGACGGCGAGCGCCTGCTGTGCGCGCTGCTGGACCTGGCCACGCTCACGCGCGTCGCCGGCCGCCTGGCGCCCGCGCTGCTCGCAGGTACGTTGATATGGCGGGGTCTGGCGGGCGGGCGCGGGCGGCGCCGACGGCGAGCGCCTGCTGTGCGCGCTGCTGGACCTGGCCACGCTCACGCGCGTCGCCGGCCGCCTGGCGCCCGCGCTGCTCGCAGGTACGTTGATATGGCGGGGTCTGGCGGGCGGGCGCGGGTGGCGCCGACGGCGAGCGCCTGCTGTGCGCGCTGCTGGACCTGGCCACGCTCACGCGCGTCGCCGGCCGCCTGACGCCCGCGCTGCTCGCAGGTACGTTGACATGGCGGGGTCACCGTGTACACAGTATCTCTGCTGTTAGCTCTCTGTTATTTACATACTATTGTGTAATTGATAGCTGTTGGTTCTCCGAATAATTAATAAATAAATATCGCGATCAGGCTTGCGGCGGGTGGAACTAAAAGATTCTTGAGGCGCACTAAAATCACAGGCTCGGAAACTCGCATATTTTATCCACCCAAAATGCTAGTGACACATTAACTAGTATTTATTTAAAAATGCATAAATAGTGTGCGATTCGCAGATGCGGAGCCGTGCCGCACGGCGCACGGCGCGGACGGCGCGGCGGCGCGGGCGGCGGCGGGCGCGGCGCTGGTGGAGCGCGTGGCGGCCGCGCTGGGCGGCGCCGCGCTCACGCGCCCGCACCGCGCCGCGCATGCGCACGCACACGCCCACGTACAAGTGTGAGTAGATATAAACTTAGTAGTAGGAGAGATGGTATTTAGGTAGTTAAGTTCTTCATTTTTGACTCACTCCTTCTTTGCACAAATAAATGTTCTTGAGGCAGTCTGCAATTTTTTTAAACTTATTATTAGATCATTTCTCACTATGTCATGTCAAAGTCGGCGCAGAAATTTCGCAAGTTGACTAGAGTTTTATTGCATCAAGATATCAATCTATCTATCTTATTTTTTAAAGACAGAATCAATCATCATTTTTTCTTACTTAATTAAAAGTCTCTTAATGCCCTTTTGGCGTGGCAGCATGGAATCATGTCGCTGTCGCTAGTGCCCCCTTAAAAATGTATATAATTAATTTTATTAATTATGTTATAGACACGCGGAGATGTTCGCCTGCATGGGCGCGTGGTGCGTCCACGCCGCGGCATGTGGCGTGCCGCAGCACACCGTGGAAGGGTTGCTGGCCGCCGCCGTGCCTTTCCTGTTGCCTCACGAACTGCCCGTGAGTTCAATATTTAATTACTACAGCGGTCGGGACAAAAAGGGTTGCCGGCAAAGTAGTTATAGACATACAAATATATATAGTTTACAATGCTGCGTAGACTCAAATCGGTGCAATAAAGACGGAGTCTAGAGCATTCGCCTCGTTTTGTCGAATAGTGACGTGATCAAGGTGACGTTTACGATAAGACACAAGATTTGTTGAAATGAGAGGTAATTGACGACGGGACAAAGACTGTGTTACTGTTTTAGGAGCCGCCGCTGCTCTGTCACGCGGCAGCGCACTTGCTGCTGAGCCTGTCCAAGAACGTGAAGTTCACGGGCGACCCGGTGGCGCAGGCCGGCGATCTCTTCCAGCACGCGCAGCGCTCGCTGCATTATCTCGAACCAAAGGTAAGTCTTCATCGTGGCGTTAGAATAAGATAGGTGCGTATCCTATATTTTAAGACTGTTTGTTTCTCAAAAATAATAATAATAAGTATATGTAAATATATTATCCTTTACGCTAGGTTTCCCTGTATCTCCAGCGTCAATTCGTTGCCTATGGCAGGGCAGGCATTACACAAGGTCACAATGTTTAAGTTAGACCAAGTTAAGTTGGCAGCGATTTTGATAGCCCAGACGGTGCACGTGTTATATTAAACCTCATACTTCTGTGAAATTATCATGTTTACTTAACACTTGCACCTTCTGGGCTATCAAAATCACTACCTACGTATCTTGGTCTGACTCTAGATATTTATTGTATTACTATACAATTTTACAGTAGGTACATATGGTGCTATTTTACCGCACTAGTGCGAAAATTTGCATATTACTGTGTCGAACATTTAAAGGGCCATATGTACTGTAAAACGTTGTACGATACATGTGCGAATAGGTAATTCGCAACTCGTGTCGATTTAAAACACTCGTTTCGAATTTCCTATTTCTTGCACTTGTATCGTAATGTACTAATACATATTTCTACTAAAATATGGATTAGTGCGCGTACTGCGCGTGCGTGTATTTTTATTGCGCGTGTCTTGTGTGTATTTATCAAAGGTAAAAGTAATAGTCGTATTGTAGACTGCAGGCGTAGTCCGCGAGGCGCTGCTGTGGCTGTGCCTGTCGCGGCTGGGGCCGGGCGGGCCGGGCGCGGGCGCGGAGGCGGCGCGCGCGCTGCTGGCGGCGTGGACGGCGCCGCTGCCGCACGCCGGCCCCGCCGCCGCGCTGCCGCCGCTCACCGCGCTGCTGCACGCCAACGCGCACGCCAACACGCAGGCCAAGAAGGTGATTGAAAATCTCCTATTTAAAATAACATACACATCTTCACATTGGATGCGTGATAACCGCGTAAATGAAAGACACGCTACGGTAGCTCAGTTGAAAGAACGACTCATCTCAGAAAGACATAAGCTCGCAGGTTGGTACAGTCAAGGTTTTTTTTTTTTTTTTTAAATTTATTTAGAAAACAAACAGCCTTTTACAAATATGTCTAAAGTAAATGAACTAAAAATAGGCCTAAAGTTTCCTACATTACTAAGAAAACTATTACATGGAAATGTAAATTACGCAATTATAAATTACCGGTTTAGTTGTGTGCTACATGCAAGTAAGTTAAGAAAACATACAAAAGTATGAAAAATATGACTGGAACCAAATTGATCAATTTCTAGAAAACAAAATTTGCCGAACTTTGTTCTTGAACAGGTGATAGCAGAGGGCATGGGCGGCGCGGCGGAGACTGCGCTGCGCATGCTATGCGAGCCATCGTGCGCGAGCGCCGAGCCCGAGATCACGGAGTTCTTCCTCGCGCTGTTCACCGCGCTCCTGCCGCAGCTCGGCGCCTTCGCCTACACCGCCATCGACGTGTTCCTCGACGTGGCGCAGAGGTGAGACAGACATTATGTACGAGCGAGACAACGTGCTCCTCACGCTGTTCACCGCGCTACTTTCGTAAGTCAGTGCAGCGGTCTCCAAACTACGGCTCGTAAGCCTGCCGATTCCGGCTTCTTGAAGTACAAATTCCATACAATCAATAATTATTATTATTATTTATTTCCTTTATTTATTTTTGGTCTTAGGCTAGGTTATTTATAATATGAATATAAAAGTAAAATATAAAAACACTTACAAAACAATACAAAATATATATAAACACATTATAAAAAACCTAACCTAGGGTGCCGCCAGCAGCGGGGCAGGGCCCAAGCTGCCGGTGGTCAGGGCCGCAGAGAGAGGAACCGGCGGACTATCCGCGCCGTGTCCAAGATCACCGCCTTCTGCATCTGACCCTTGATCCAACCACCTAGCGAGAGTCTCTCAAGGTGTTGGTCGAGACTCTTCGCTATGAGACCATTCGCTGAAACGACTATCGGGACAATGATCGTCGAATCAACATCCCACATGGCGGTTATCTCGTGAGCCAAGTCTAGGTACTTACTGGACTTGTCCTTCTCGGCTTTCATGAGATTCTCATCATGGGGGATGGTGATGTCGACGAGCACGGCCCGGCGTTGCAATCGATCTATTATCACGATGTCAGGCTTATTGGCTACAATAGTCCTGTCAGTGATAATAGATCGATCCCAATAGAGCGTGGCACGACCATTTTCGAGAACTGGCGCAGGTGAGTACTTGTAGTACGGTACTTCGCGGCCCACAAGGCCGTATAGAAGAGCAAGTTGCTGGTGAATAATCCTGGCTACGAGATTATGTCTGTGCAAGTACTCGCCGTTAGCAAGATGAGAACAACCGGAAATTATATGCCTGAGTGACTCTCCGGGACGGCGGCATGCCCGACAAATGTCGACCGTACCGTCCTTCAGGATATATTTCCGATAGTTGTTCGTCATCATAACTTCGTCCGCAATTGCACAGGCAAAACCCTCGGTTTCTCCGAAGAGGTCCCCGAATCGTAACCAGTTCACCGACGCGAGCAGGTCCACGTCGGGTCCCGTGAGGGCCTTGTAGAACCGCCCGTGTAGCACCTTACTCTCCCATGCCGCCTTGCGATCCGCAGTACTTAGTACCACAGGTTTGCGCCAGTTCTCGTTTGCCAAGGAGAGCGGCGTGAGGTTCCTGTCTACTGCCACCACATCACGATGCATCCCACACTCGTTGTTAAGGAAATAATTCCTGAGATTGCACACCTCGCGGTTGTGGAGATCTTTGGCGTTTAGGAAGCCGCGACCTCCACACTTCCGTGAGATGTACAATCTCATAACTGACGAGCGTGGGTGTAGCATACGGTGTGTGGTGAGCAGTAGTCGGACCCTCCGATCCAGGGCGTCCAGCTCGGTCTGAGTCCACCTTAGTATGCCAAAGGAGTATGTGAGTAGGGGCATTACCGAGGCGTTGAAGGCGCGCACTTTGTTGCCTCCTGACAAAAGACTGTTAAGGACTTTTGTGAGCCGACTGAAAAAGCGCTCCTTCACCGACTGTCTAATACCCTCGTCCTCAATACCCAACGACTGTGTCATACCAAGGTATTTGTAGGTTTCTGATTCAGAGATAGATCTGAAAGACATTGTCTCAGATAGTTGTAAATTTGTTGAATTTACAACCTTCCCCCGCTGTACATGCATAACCGCACATTTATCGACACCAAATTCCATGTTGATGGCACTACTGAAGACTTCGGTGGTTTTCAGTAGCTCCAACAAGTCTTGGCTATTTGGTGCAAATAATTTGAGGTCATCCATGTACAGAAGGTGAGAAATGACTTCACCCTCTCTCCGAAGCCGGCAACCTAGTCCCGTATCCTTCAGCAGAGTGCTGAGGGGATTCAGAGCTAGGCAGAACCACAGGGGACTCAGACTATCACCCTGGAATATTCCTCGCTCAATTCTTATAAAATCCTGCGGGCCAGGGCGGTCATCCCCGCCACCTGGTTGACGAAGGACTGTGGTCCACTGCCTCATACACGCGCTTAAGAAGGCTCTTAAAGCTGTATCAACTTTATACAGCTCTAAGACCCTCCCCAGCCATGAGTGAGGCACCGAATCATAGGCCTTCTTGTAGTCAATCCAAGCGGCAGAGAGGGCCCCCTTAGTCCGCCGGATTTGTTGGCAAATGGTCATGTCTATGAGGAGGAGCTCTTTAGTACCACGGGACCCAACCCTACATCCATTTTGAGCGGAGGCCAAAATGTTGTTAGCGACAATGTGCGCGTTTATTTTCGATCTCAAAATGGATGTAAGGAGCTTGTAGAGTGTAGGCAAGCACGTGATGGGTCTGTAGTTCTTCGCTTCCGTGGTACTACCGGACTTATAGAGCAGGAAGGTGACACCAGTTGTTAAGGAAGGTGGGAGAGAACCAAGCTCGAGGGCTTGTTGAAATTGTGCTGCCAAACGTGAGTGCGAGCATCGGAACCATTTTAGCCAGAAGTTGTGCAATCCATCCGGCCCAGGGCTTTTCCAGTTCTGGGCCGTGCGAATGGCACAACTTACGTCATCGGGGCTGATGGTGATTGCCCCCATAGGTTCGATGGACTCGCACTCACGCTCGACAACACTCATCCAATCCTCCTCGGTGTGTTCGACAGGCACTGACCAGATGCTACGCCAGAAATCAGTCATGGCAGTAGCTTCTGGCGATCGCGTGTCGGACGCACGAAGGTTGGTTTCCTCCCACTTTCGGTATACCTTCCTTTGATCACTCTGAAAAAGACGATTCTGCTGGAATCGATCCACACGCTTTCTGTAGCGGCGAATACGGTTTGCCCATGCATACACTTTCTGCTTAAGAAAGTCGATGCGCTCCGTGAGATTGGCAATATAGTCGCGGGGCTCAATACCCGTCCCCGCGAACGCCTGATTCACAAAGCGCATTACTCGGGGGCGGTGGTTGCCCCCCCTGAAGCAGATCAGCTTTGCAATGAGAGTCCTAAACGAGTTGATACGTCGCTCGATCCGTATTTGCCATGCGGGGGCACCTCCGGCGGTCCTAGGTGCACGTTCAGCGTCCGGGAACTTGACTCGTGCAACACGGCACGCCGCGATGGCTCCGCAATACATGATCGCGTGCGTATCATCTAAATCTTTACTAGCCCGCAGATATGGCTCTAGTAAAGCGTTTAGGGCTGCCATTAGCGCTAGATTGCGTCTATTCATAGGCAAACGTGGTAATCGTGGCCTAGTGTTGGGTGTGGACCGATACTGCATAATCACCTGTTCCAGAGTCCTCCTCAGTTGCTCATTGGCTGTACTACTCACACTCTGCGCGAACTCCTCCTCCTCGTCGGCACTGAGATCCATCCGCGGCGCCCCCGGTGCCTGGTCGGGTGCCGGCACCGGATCCGGCGACGTGGCGGGCGGGTCCCGCGCCAAGGTGGAGGTTGAGCGAGCAGAAAGAGCCTCCAGGCGGAGCCGTTCAAGTGTCGAGTCATCCAACCGCTTTAGCCGCTGGATGACTCGCACCTGATCCGATAGTCGTTGCGCAGTCACTTCGATGGTCGGTTCAAGAGCCTGAAACAGAGGCAGAATTCGGACACGATACGCGGATAGTTTAGTTCCCCCCTCTGTAGCCCCATAGTAGGCGCGCATGACGTTCTCATTCATGGATTGAGACCATCGCATGCGACGCACTACACCACCGGCAGCGGGAGCCATGGGCGGGGCAGGATGTCCCGCAGGCCCCAAGCGTGCCGGCTGCGGTGGCCGTCCCCGTCGCGCAGGTGGTCGTGGCGGCGGCGGCGGCGACCCGCGCTCGTCGCTCAACTCGCTGGTGTCGGGCGCGGTGGCGAATTCATCGCCCGACGACGATGGCAAGGAGACGGACGAGGCGGGCGAGGGTGGTGGGCGTGCGTTGGTTGTGGTAGACGCTTGTGAACGCGTTTTACTTCTTGTTATCATTTTCCCTTTTTTTCTGTCATTCGACCATTGTTCGACGGCTAATAGTTTTGTACAATATGTACATTTTTGCGGTCGCGTATCCTTAAGCGAAGTGTCGCATTACAGTCAAGATAATTCCGCAAAAAACAGTACAAAAGAAATTATTTATTATTATTATTTATTGTTCGGAGAACCAACAGCTATAGATTGTACAATAGTTATATATATAGATAACAAAGAGCCAATTATAGGTTCCCAACGGTAGCAACAGGTTAACAGATAATTGGTGGTTAGCACTAGATTTTTTTTTTTTTTTACAACGTGTTACCACTAATATTTTTAAATAATAATACTTATTATATTATATACTGAACAAAGAAACCAAAACTTATTAGTAATCTTAATACGTTAATCGATACAATAATATGCCAACACATACGACTCGCTCACTCAAGTAATTACTCTAGCTAGACTCGTAAAAAACTAACCGGGGCAAAGATAGTGGCATGAAGTTAAAATTCTGTAATATAAACGCGAGTTTTTGTTCGCAGGGGCGGCGGCGAGAGCGGGCTGGAGCGGTTAGTGGAGTGCGTGCGGCTGGGCGTGGAGGCGGGCGGCGGCGGCGGGTGCGGCGGCGGCGTGCGCGAGTCCGCCGTGCTGGCGCTGCTGCACCAGCACGCGCTGCCGCGCGCCACGCACCACGCGCCCGGCCTCGCGCGCGCCGCGCACCGCCTGCTGGCCAGGTACGGTGTACTAGCGTCTAGTGGAGGCGGGCGGCGGCGGGTGCGGCGGCGGCGTGCGCGAGCCCGCCGTGCTGGCGCTGCTGCACCAGCACGCGCTGCCGCGCGCCACGCACCACGCGCCCGGCCTCGCGCGCGCCGCGCACCGCCTGCTGGCCAGGTACGGTGTACTAGCGTCTAGTGGAGGCGGGCGGCGGCGGGTGCGGCGGCGGCGTGCGCGAGCCCGCCGTGCTGGCGCTGCTGCACCAGCACGCGCTGCCGCGCGCCACGCACCACGCGCCCGGCCTCGCGCGCGCCGCGCACCGCCTGCTGGCCAGGTACGGTGTACTAGCGTCTAGTGGAGGCGGGCGGCGGCGGGTGCGGCGGCGGCGTGCGCGAGCCCGCCGTGCTGGCGCTGCTGCACCAGCACGCGCTGCCGCGCGCCACGCACCACGCGCCCGGCCTCGCGCGCGCCGCGCACCGCCTGCTGGCCAGGTACGGTGTACTAGCGTCTAGTGGAGGCGGGCGGCGGCGGGTGCGGCGGCGGCGTGCGCGAGCCCGCCGTGCTGGCGCTGCTGCACCAGCACGCGCTGCCGCGCGCCACGCACCACGCGCCCGGCCTCGCGCGCGCCGCGCACCGCCTGCTGGCCAGGTACGGTGTACTAGCGTCTAGTGGAGGCGGGCGGCGGCGGGTGCGGCGGCGGCGTGCGCGAGCCCGCCGTGCTGGCGCTGCTGCACCAGCACGCGCTGCCGCGCGCCACGCACCACGCGCCCGGCCTCGCGCGCGCCGCGCACCGCCTGCTGGCCAGGTACGGTGTACTAGCGTCTAGTGGAGGCGGGCGGCGGCGGGTGCGGCGGCGGCGTGCGCGAGCCCGCCGTGCTGGCGCTGCTGCACCAGCACGCGCTGCCGCGCGCCACGCACCACGCGCCCGGCCTCGCGCGCGCCGCGCACCGCCTGCTGGCCAGGTACGGTGTACTAGCGTCTAGTGGAGGCGGGCGGCGGCGGGTGCGGCGGCGGCGTGCGCGAGCCCGCCGTGCTGGCGCTGCTGCACCAGCACGCGCTGCCGCGCGCCACGCACCACGCGCCCGGCCTCGCGCGCGCCGCGCACCGCCTGCTGGCCAGGTACGGTGTACTAGCGTCTAGTGGAGGCGGGCGGCGGCGGGTGCGGCGGCGGCGTACGCGAGCCCGCCGTGCTGGCGCTGCTGCACCAGCACGCGCTGCCGCGCGCCACGCACCACGCGCCAACCGCGCACCGCCTGCTGGCCAGGTACAGTGTACTAGCGTCTAGTGGACTGTAGTATGCACTACCACTGCACACCCAATGGACTAAACATACTTGAGCTGTCAGAATATAAACTCAATTCTTTAATTTCAGACGGCAGTGTTCGGCCTCATACAGACTATGAAGTGTAAATAATACAATACTTGACTTACAAGAAGAAATATTAATGACAATTGTGTTACTGTTAAGAAAGTCTTGTAGTTAATAAACACGGATTTTGCTTTGAAATGACATAAATCACAACAATATTGTAAACAGGCGGTATTCTTTTATTGGTCATGTTTTGTGCTATCGCTAATCCGTTGTCTACTTATGTTTTGAGTTATTTTAATAATAGATGATTCCCCCTTAATAATTTTATAGTATAAGTAGCTTTGGAAAACTAACCCTATCCCTATAGTGTGCGTGGCTTTTAGCATCTCCAAAACTGAACCATATCGTCGGTTGACTTGGACAAACACCATACTTATTATGACCTTTTTTTTCAGTTTGCTCATTCACCGCTGGCGCTACTTCTTCCCCACAAAGTGCGTGGGCGAGGAGGAGGAGAGACTGCAACAGTTCCGGGGCGCGCTGTCGGCGCTGGGCCGCGCTCTACTGCAACCCGACATAGAGCTGCTCAGGATTAACATTAATGCGCTGGAGACACTTAATACCAAATGGAAGCTATACCACAAAGTGAGTCGAAAATAGATGTGTCATGAACTTGAATTTCAGTTTGCTTATTCATCGCTGGTGCTATTTCTTCCCCACATAATGCGTGAGCCGGGAGGAGGAGAGACTGTCGGTGCTGAGCTTTTTACAAATGCAAACGCGTAGCGAAGGGTCGTAAGTTTTGCCATCAGATTTACATCGTAACACTAGCTCATATTTGACAAAGACGACGTCAAGTTAATTCAGTACCATCTCTCGCCTCACTTGTTGTAGAACTTAGATCATAGAAGGTTTCTTAATACGTCGCCCGCGCATAATTGGTGTTTTTTTTTTTTTTAATTTATTGAGAAACAAACAGTCTTAATATAAACATATGTGCAACTTAGCTAATAGCTATGCATTGATTTCATTATAGACCTATAGTTTCCTAATTTTAAATTTCGATGTACAATTGAAAAAATAATAATAGTGTAAACTTATAGCGTACATAACAAAAGCGTAAATGTTTATAAAATATATTTATATAGAGAGAACTGAGAAAATACTTAAATCACAGGTACCTATTATCAGGATGCTGTAATTTTTAACCGTTATTTTAGAAAAGAATATACTGTTCTTTTAAAGAGGCCTAATGAAAAATCTGTTTTAAGTTTTATTTATTACATTATAGTTTATACTTAAAAGTGCATTTTAATCAGGTTCTCACCTTAGCAATAACTAACTAAACTGCAATATAATCAAATACATTCAAGTTTGCAAAAACATTTTCCTTAAAAAAATCATTGCAATCTTTCAGTTTCCTGAAAAATCCAAGTGTTTTAATAGCACAAATCACCATCTACGCCGTATTTTTTTTATTTGTAGTTCCGTTACCCGTGTTATTCACGGATTTAAAGGAAATAGATAGCGATTTTTAATTATTAATGTATACAGTTGTAAAGCTTATTTATAAGTGATAAGCTTACGATACAACCTAATAAATATGGTTGTTCTGGTTTCCAGAATTCCTTATAGCAATCGGAAAAATGCCGTAAAAAAACACGTCAAAAGTACGTTCCCTGTTCATGTCGTTTTAAATGCTATTTATTTCTGATCATATTAAGGATATCAGCCTTGCACACTTCAATAGCTAGGGGGGGCAGACGCCGCAGAGGGGCATACATTGTATGTGAAATTTGACCATACACCAATGACCAGACATTTTTCATGTGTACTTCATGTGTTAAGATTTTTTGAATACTTTTTGGACTCACGAGGTCCTCGTGAGCTCAACTAGATGCCTGATATCCTTCTATCTGCTAACACGAGATCATGATTTTTTTGACGTTTTCTTCAGTAAGGACGATAGATCGGCGGTTTTCGTGGTGTTCGTATTTAGTTGATGTTCTCCTTATGTTAAACTACTTGCACCAGCGGGTAATTGTAGAATACGGAGAAGTAGAGTCCAGTGGCGGATCGTTCAAAGAACTCGATTCCCACCGGCTTGTCTAATATCAGCCCGTTGAGTACTTTCACGATCAGTTCATGGAGAAAAGGAAAGCAAAATTAGCGCCGGGTTCCCTACGAATATTTGTGACGCCCCGCCACTGGTAGAGTCCCCCAATTTTCCCGCTAAATAAATGTGCATATCTTTAGTGCACATTTTTTTCACAAGGAAATACTTAGCAACGGGGTCACTTTCAGGTTTCTCAATTGAAACAGTCTGGCCACCATGAAGGCCACCATGAAGCTCATACACGACCATATAATTAATATTGAGCAAAAAAGTGGCCCATAGTCGGTCATCAAAGTGAAAAAAAGAGCCAAGTAAATGTAGTTTTTTTTTATTTAGGGTGCCGTAGTCAACTAGGAACCGTTATAGTTTCGCCATTTCTGTCTGTCTGTCCGAGATGGATCAATAAGAACATAGTCGTAGAATAAAAAAAAAATATCAGGGAGGTATTCCCTACACAGCATGGCCCGACATGCTCTTGGCTGGTTCTTTGTCGCCTACGGTGAATAAAAAATGTATGGAGACCAGTTTGATGAACTTTCTAAAAAATAGTTTATCGAATACACGAACATTACATATACACACATAATAACACATGCTTTTACATCTTTAGATATGGCTTAGATGCTCATTAAAGTGAAGTATGGTGCCGGTTAAAAAGACAAAGGAAAGTTCTATTATCTCGAACACCACAATACTTTTACTAGACCTATAAGTTCATTTTCTAAATCAGCCTAAGGTGCTGTCGGTGGTTAGTAGGTTATCCATTAATTACCAGACGCCCTATATTTGATCTTGACTGTACTACTCAATGCAGTAGTTTTTGTATTTACTCAGAGTATTCAGTACACAAAATATCGATAGCTGTAACTTTTTCGACTTGTCCTCTATCTAGCGTCGCGACGCCGCGCGGTTTGGCCAATCACAGCGCGTCTGGCCATAGCCTCAGTAAAGTGGTGGGGGAAATTTGGACACAGCGAGACTCATTGAAATTATGCCCGGTTATAAATCTCCTTACTTCTTAAATCTATGCTGTAGAACATGTTGCTTTCGTATTAGTATTATACCAAAAATCGTCTGCTATAGACGCTAGGGTCAATAGTAATAGAAGTGTTATGATATGACGGCGTTGTCTTTACAGCCGATCTTCCGTTCGGAGTTCCTCGGCGAGTTCCTGTCCGTGCTGCTGGCCGGGCTGGGCGAGGGCGGCGCGCGCGCGCTGCTCCGCGACGAGGCGCTCGCGGCCGCGCACGCCATGGCCTGCGTCGACTTCAACGCCTTCCGCCTGGCCTTCCTGCCGCACTTCCTGCGCGCGCTGCCCGGCCTGGCGCCCGACCACCAGGCGCAGCTCGCGCAGTTCCCGCCGGACACGGTCAGTGTTCCTGATGATGTAACCGAGTCACCCAAGACGCTCACGGCCACGGTTGCCGCTTGCTTCGCCTTCAGTTGTCTTTCGCATAGCTTTAGTAGGCTAGCACTCCTTATGCTTACTTACGTTCAAGCTAAAATTAAATAATAGCGTATATTTTTCTAAATTAAATACCTTACTTGTAGACGTTGTTACCGCGCTTAGTTTCCAATACCTTTTCGAACCAAAACTAATTATTATCACTCTACCTTCAGGACCTACCAACGTTCACCCAAAACATCCAACGGCTGATGAACGACGTCAACTGCTACCGCGCGTACAACGCGTTGTCCGGCGCGCCCAGTGCTATGCTGTCCTAGCGCGCGCCCGACGTCACCGATCTGCAGAAAATCGTCGAAAACATTCAGCTACTGTGTGTCACGGTTGCCGTGGCGCCGGACAGTCCGGACAGGGGTATTGCCTAGAAAACTTTCCAAACATCTGCGAGTCGCGTACGACGCAACATGCTGTCCTAGCTGACCTTACCTGGGGCCTATTGCATAAGAAAATACAAGCTATTACATGCAAAGTGATTTTACATACAAATTCACCAATAAAATTAGCTTGTATTATATTATGCAATAGGTCCACGACCGATGACGATCTGGCGGAACTGGGCGAGAATCGGTCAGGGGTATAGCCAAAAAGTATTTAAAAGAAATCGGAATATTGTAAAGTTCGGAAAAGTTGAATATTGAATTTCACTTTGTCATGAACGCTATTGCCGCTATAGCGGAAGATTTTTTTTGAATAAAAACGGACGTCATTTTACCATTTGAACGACACGGCTATCGTGTGTGGTGCGTCATCCTGAACCTTGTCAGAATGCACGAAGGTTGATATTGGGCTGAAGCCGCGCGCGTCAGTTGACGGCTTTGGCGGCCAAAGGGCTAAATCAGTCGCGTGTTTAAACTAAACCACTAGTCACTGCATGAATGTGTCAGTCTCCGCCCCCAACATGGTTGCATTAAGGCAGGAATTGGGTACCCATATAATGTTTTTTGCGTTTGTACAAAATAAATAAATCGTCTGTCTGGGTTGTTTCATATAAAATATTAGTCTGATAACCGTCGGAATTTCCTATGAGAAAGTGCCAACGTTATCAGCAAATATTTTATATGAAACAACAGGGTAGTTAATAGCTTCTAGTACTGCCAATAATAAAGTAATTTAAGTCACAAGTCTCATGCATGCTTGTCTGATGTGAATGCAGTCTGCGGTTGCGTAATGCATATTTCGGCAAACCCCGACAGTAAAATTCATATTGCATTTATGTGTAATTTTTTTTTATTATTATTTAGAAACAAACAGTCTTATAAAACATATAAGTAAATAAGCTACAGCTAGAATTTCTTATGATATAGACCTATAGTTTCCTATATGTAAAATATTTTATAATAAACTTAATACCATGAATCCTATCCGAGTATAAAAACTATAAAAAATTTATGATTTTTTGGTATCATTTTATAGTTACTAGTCATAAAGGTTTAGACTTTGTTTATTTTAATGATCTTTATAATTTGGCTCCGTAATTGTTAGAAATAATTGTAAAAATAATTATGATCCCTCTTTTGTACAGGTTTTAAAAGTTCCTTATTTACATTACAATTCTATGGCATTTAAAAAGATAAAACATTTGGATCTGTCATAAAAAAAAAAGTAATAAATGGTTCCTTGGTGAACTAATAAATAAAATAAATAAACGTATAAGGGTTGGCTGTACTTATTGGACTGTCATTTTTTTAAGTGTGATATTTGTACAGGTTGGTAATCTATCATTTGTTAATACGTATGTATGTTTATGATATATATTTAAAGAGGGCTTGTATAAAATGGGTGAAAAGAAATGAGCATTATGCTCGCGCTGATCATTTAAGAAATATGTTATTTATGGAACTACTCAATACTAATGTGATGTCCTATTAAGGTTACGTCAGATAAAGTAAAGGTTTATTCACAAGAGCTGGCTGCGAATACCAACAACAAAAACGAGAAAAATTAGTGAGCGTCAGGATGGCGGGTGGACCTCAGCAAAATTGAACGAAATATTTATAAACATATTGTACCTTCGGTGTACCTCAGTGTACCTTTAATACAATCTAGTGTACCTCTCCCTAAAACGAAATATTTAACAAAAAAGGTCCAACCGCCATTCTGACGTCAGGTTGGCGGGTGGACCTATGAAATCTTGCATTATACTGCACTAAAAATATGCAGTTATATTGTAACTTCAGTGTACCTCTGTAAACCATTAATAGAAATCAGTTTACTTATCCCTAAAACGAGCTATGATCAAACTAAGGTCCACCCGCCAACCTGACGTCAGGATGGCGGGTGGACCTATGAAATGTAGCATTATTTCACGCAAAATGGATGTATTTGTATTGTACCTTCAGTGTACCTCTGTAAACTATGAATATAAATCAGTGTACCTATCCTTGAAACAAGATATTTAACAAAAAAGATCCACCCGCCAACCTGAAGTCAGGATGGCGGGTGGACCTATTAAATCTTGCATTAATTCAAGCAAAATATATGTAATTATATTGTACCTTCAGTGTACCTCGGTGTACCTTCAAAATAATGCTGTGTACCTCTCCCTAAAACGAGATATTTAAAAAAATATGGTCCACCAAGACGGACTTATTATTAGACGTAACTTAGTTTTAGGAGATGTACCGCTATGTTTATTAAAAGTACAACGGAGTACACTGGAGGTACAGTATAACCACATACATTTTACTTGAAATAAAGCAAGATCCTGACGCTAGGTTAATAATTTTTGGGTTATGTAGAAACCTAGGTTCTATTTGGCCTTTTCTGTTCCTGAATATGAAGGCCTTAAACATTTTGCGATTTCGGGGTTAATATAACCAAGCGGTGGGAGAGAGTGAGGCAAGATGGAGTACCTATTACTATTTTTAATGATTACTATTTTTTCGTAAGTGTAAGAGTGATCGGTGATGGTAAGTAAGTAGTAATTGTTTGATATTGACAACCCTTTACAACCCAAACCGCCATAATTTACTATTGGCGCTAACTACTCACTTTCGTTCCAGTTTTCATCTCACCTGTAACTATGATTGCATGTGCGAAAGTGAGTAGTTAGCGCCAATAGTAAATTATGGCGGTTTGGGTTGTAAAGGGTTGTCAATATCAAACAATTACTACTTACTTACCATCACCGATCACTCTTACACTTACGAAAAAATAGTAATCATTAAAAATAGTAATAGGTACTCCATCTTGCCTCACTCTCTCCTACCGCTTGGTTATATTAACCCCGAAATCGCAAAATGTTTAAGGCCTTCATATTCAGGAACAGAAAAGGCCAAATAGGCCAAACCTAGATTCCTAAATAACCCTAAAATGACAACCTGGCATCCTGATTTCATAGGTCCACCCGCCAACCTGACGTCAGATTGGCGGGTGGACCTTAGTTTGATCATAGCTCGTTTTAGGGATAAGTAAACTGATTTCTATTAAAGGTTTACAGAGGTACACTGAAAGTACAATATAACTGCATACAGTGCAGTATAATGCAAGATTTCATAGGTCCACCCGCCATCCTGACGTCAGAATGGCGGGTGGACCTTTTTTGTTAAATATTTCGTTTCAGGGAGAGGTACACTGGATTGTATTAAAGGTACACTGAGGTACAGTCAGCATCAAAAGTAGGGGATCAAATAACGTTTCATAAGTATATCTACCATTATGTAACAGCTTAATAAAAAGTTATGTCTTTAATATAAAGCAATTAAGACTGAAAAATATAAACTTTTGAATGTGAATTTTAGAAATGTATCTATATTTGGAAAAGTTATCTGGGATGTCAGATACTTTTGGCGCGTTGTTTCATCCGCTACTATTGATGCTGACTGTACACTGAAGGTACAGTCAGCGTCAAATACTTTGTAGCAACCAAAGTAGCCAAATAGTTCGGTACACCATATATTTAGTATGGTCACCACCTATTTGGCCACTTTGACTGCTACGAAGTATTTGACGCTGACTGTACAATATGTTTATAAATATTTCGTTCAAGTTTGCTGAGGTCCACCCGCCATACTGACGCTTACGAAAAATGATAAATGGGATTCCTAGTCAACTCTTGGAAATTGATCCTCTACATGTGTCTATTGTTTCGCAAATTTTTTTAGGTGTTTGCTCATTTTGGTTCTAAACGAAAAATTTGGGATATTAGGACCAGGTGCTTGATTTGTTATTTGCGTATGACTGTACCGTTATACATATTGTTTCCTTCCTTCTTTCTTTCACGAGAAAAGTGAACAGTGCACTTTGCAAAAAGATACGAAAACGACTTTCGTGCACCTTTGTAGTAGGCATATTTCTGCATATTGCATATGTGACCATTTAAAAAAAAATAACGATAGGTAAACAAAAACACAATATTTACTTTGTTATATATGTACATGAAATCGTTTTTTTAGGATGACACTTTCATTTCAATGTTTGCATTTTGTTAGTGCATTTTTCCTATTCTGTGGGTGCAATATTATACTAGCAAAATAATACGATTTGATTTATGTGACAACTTTTAATCAAGGTGACGAAGGGTTTACAAAATTTGAATTATTTTTAATGTTATTAGACGTAAGGTTCTATTATAGTTATACAAATAATAAAGTAAGTGTGAGTATAATAATTTTGATTTTTCTTTTGCTAGATTAAAGCTTAAATGTGTTAAAGTAGACCCAAGAAAAAAGGACTTTAATGTGGGAGTCGCTTACTTGCACCTATACTATGGCTGACATAGAGTTTTAGATCAGTGGTTGCGTCTACTTACGAAAAGGTGTACGAGGTTAACTAAAGGGTCTACTCTTTCGTTTTCGAAAAAAATGCAAAAATTCAGTCAGGATGATTCAAGTTACCATACACAGACGAGAGTTTGGCACATGGCGCCGACTATACCTACACTTTTTTGTTATGACTTTATTTACGAGTGTCAAATTTAACATAGGCTTTAAGTAATAATGCGACTTTGTAATAGGTAATTCAATATTCAATTATTTTGTAACTTGTTTGTAAAAATGTGAGAAAGTTTACTTAAATAAGATAATATCATGTACTAAGGATGGCAATCCATGTTAACAACAAAGCAGCTGAGAGATTACTACCTCGTTGTCACACTTCCACTTAAGAAAAAGCATTAAGCCTTCGCTTTTGCACTTCATTGACAATACTACTATGGCTAGCATAGAGCTTCAGGTCTGGGGTCGCGTCGACCCACGTAACGCCGACGGCGTCGTCGCCGGCGTGCAGGGTCAGCGCGCCGACCACGTGCCCGCTGTCGTCGTGGAAGTTGTACGCGGCTGTTTCCATCCAGGCGTTGTCGGTGTTGCGGGGGTCGTCTACATAGCCTTTGTAGACTTCTTCGCCGTCGCTGAAGAAGGATTCAAATTTGGCTTCCCAGGCTTTTAGTTCACCTAAAACAGAAAGATAATTTCATGAAAGAAGGTATAACGCAAGTTTTCCTTGGTTTGATATTATATCTAAAACATAAGATTCATCAATGATTCATCATAATAAATGGTTTATCTGTCTATCCTATCAGACCAATATTAGTTCCTATTGTATGTAGCTCTCAGTACCCAGACTGGTACCCAGAGATAGCCTCTTGGATCCCAGATATTTTTGTTTTGTTTTAGAATTTACATCTTGTCTTGTTTAATAAAAGTTAAAAATAATTGTTGAAATTCGTACTATATAAGGGTCTCTGGGACACAAAAAAAGGAAAAATATCAACTACTCTAAACTGCAAGATCAATACGAGTATCAGCGCTTGTAAATAGGGTTTGAATAATACTTTTAATAAAACCTTTATTTCTCACAAAATATTACATACATTTAACACTTATTATATAATAGGATGGGAGTTTAAAAAAAAAGGTGTACCATTAGCCGGGTCCACACAGAGCGAGCATACGCGTGATGCAATATCCTCACGCACAAACCGGCCAGTGTAGACGTGCCTCGGCCGAGGCGGCGCACTCGGGCGAGGAAAACGCATGCGCCGCCTCGGCCGAGGCCAGTCTACACTGGCCGGTTTGTGCGTGAGAAAATTGCCTTGCGCGTATGCTCGCTCTGTGTGGACCCGGCTATTTACTTTTTTCGTAAAAACTAACAACTTTTTAGTTTTTTCGACTCAGAATCACTTAAATTAAAACAGAGACAAAAATTGTGCCAAGTTTTTCATACAAATATTGAGTGACAGTCTTGTGATGGTCCATACAAAATGTATGTGTAAATTTTTTCGGAGACTTTTTCCTGTTTGAAACGATAGTTTCTATTTTTGGGCAAAAGCTGAACAGTACTTCTTCTTCTTCTTCTTTAGCCCTTCTCTACCCTCCGGGTGTAGGCCTCCTTCATTTTATGCCACTCGTCACGGTTCTGTGCGACCTGGAGCCACTTCTTCCCCGCAGTCCTTTTGATGTCGTCGTCCCAACGCATCTGGGGGTCTACTTTGAGGACGTTCCTCCCCCATGGACCATGGTCGCCACTCCAGTAGACGTTTGCTCCACGAATCGGTTTTTCGTGACCAGCCCATTCCCACTTCAGTCTGGCTACGCGTTTTACAACATCGGTGACCTTGCTCTTCTGTCTCAGCCACTCATCCGTTTTACGGTCTCTCAATGTGATCCCAACTAGTTTTCTCTCTAGCGCCCGTTGGACAACGCTTAACTTATGTAGTATGTCCTTGGTGAAGACCCAGGTTTCAGCTCCATAAGTGAGAACTGGCAGGATACATTGGTTAAATATACGGGCTTTTTGTTCGGCCAGTACAGTACTTACTACTTATTAAATATTAACCTTACCTTGTGACATAACAAGGGAGTTAATGGCTTCTTCACGGAACTCTCTGACAGCTGTTGTTGTCACCTTCTCACCAGGATCTACCATACCGCCTGGCAAGGCCCATTCACCAGTGTCTCCTCGTTTTATGGCTACAAACTGAAGTATTGGTCTAGAAATAACAAATACATGGTACAAGAAGGTAAATCATTGATAGAACTAGGGGATAATGGGCCACAACATACATTATTTAAAAAAATTATAAATAAAATGCACCAAAGATATTTTTTGCCAAAGTAATTTAACTTATTAGTTAGGTTATAGGTATTCGCGGGCTTGGTTTCCGCAACTCGACGTCATATTATCACGCCTATTTTGCGTGGTGAGTTTTCGGCACTACTCTTGCCAACCCAACTCTACCAAGAAGTCTAGTAGACCCTTGATTTTGCCAACGACTTCTGGGAGAGACCCCAGTGAACCGAGGTATTGTGCCCGCTACTCTGCCAACCCTGGGCATTCAAGAATGACGTGGGCAGCTGTCTCCTCTCTAACTTATTAGTTAAAAGATAACTCCCAACATTGCACTTTCAGCAAAACTTTGGCCACTATTTGATTTGATTTATATTGTTTCCTGGCATGTGGAGGCACTTTTTTTATTTTATAATTTCATCATTGACTGAGATCACTTAGTCAAATTATAATAACTTTGTAATAAAATAAGGTACAAAAAAAATATTGAATGCTATGTCCTTAAATTAAAAAATATATATGATTCACTAAGCATACTTATTGCTATTCTTGTCTATCTCCACTTCTCCCGACTGCAGTCTTCTCCATCTTGTGACCACTGGATCGGCAGCGTGATTGGGTCCCCAGCGGCCTAGCACTCCTCTACCACTGATGCCTGTTCTCCCAATAGGATTAAGAGGATAGCTATCTACTATTTTGTATTGACCTGTGTAACTCTGTCTATCAACATTATTGTCTAAATTATTCCATTTTGGGTTGAATTCAAGATCACCTGTAAAAATTTCTAAGTGTAAGTTTTCCAGTAAATTAAATGAATTATCATTATTTTGAATGCTATATTAAGTATTCGCCTTACGATACAAATATCCGTTAAGTCTGTTAATGAGTGTTATGGCTCTATAATGAGTCAAATCTTTACCTATCTCTGGATCAGCCCAAGGTTTCCCATGAATAGATTGTGCGGTATGATTGCGTGGTCTATATTCTTTGTAGTCAACGGCCCAGCTCACTTTGTCATCAGGTACCGGGAACCTTTCAACAGACGACCGCGGGTAAACTCCGCCGCGGCATTTAAAGTGTGTTATCATCATACTGAGCGCCGGTCGAATCATCAAAAGAAGGCCAACTAAAATTATATTCATGAATGCAGATTGGTTTACGTGATACTCAGGTAATACTTTATGACACTTTACCGACGCTCACGTTATTAGTCACAGTTAAAATAATAATAAAACAACTTCAAATAATACAACCATAATACAATAGCAGCTGACGATGATTTGACTGTCATGACTGATGAGTGATGACAATGAGACATGAGACAATGACATTGACGCGTGAGATCTGAATGCTTTGAATGCTAGTATTTTTAGCTGCTGCCACCTAAGCTGGGTGCTTATTAAATACAAGCTTATACTTTTAGTGATTTTACATACAAAATCACTAATAGTATTATTTAGCTTGTATTTTATTATGCAATCCGGCCCTGGCCACCCAATAAGTTTTAAAAAACTAACTCTTGCACATGGCGCATGTAACCCGGGCAAGTTGAGGCGCGGCTATATGCTAGAGATACTTGCACTGGTTCCTCGCGTGTGTTTGTATCAAGTTTGTATGCTACATCAGCATAAGCTCGCTCTTTGTATTGGCCCGCATCAATAGTCATTCTGTAATTTTGTGTACAAAACAGTCTGCCGATTTTTGCGGAGGAGGGGCACGTCAAATGTGTGGCTATTTGTACGTAACGTTCAAATAGCCATGTCAGAAAAACATAGTCCATACAGTACATATGACCATTGGCCGAGATTTTCGAAAGCTCTTAAAGGCAATTCCAATAGTTAAATCCTCCAAGTCAATAGTTCATCAATAGCATCTAATCTAGACTTGCTCCAGTAACCGCAATGATCAAATGGATTGGACTTGCGTTGGTGTTCTAGTTACTGGATCCCCACAGGCACACACACTACTACTTATTGACCACCGGGACTTATATGACAAGCAAAACTTATCAGATTATATTACGGTTTATTTCGCACTGCACCCCACAGCCGACAGTGGCGGTCAAACCATTAAACCATTGTTTACACGAATACAGTTTCTACTGAGCCAAGGGCCCAGTGTGAATATTATCGATTGTTTCTTTATTTGCTTACACACGCATCTTGATGAGTATCTTACGTTGGTTATATGCATTTTTTTTATAATACGCCGGTGGCAAACAAGCATATGGCCCGCCTGATGGTAAACAGTCTCCGTAGTCTATGAACGCCTGCAACTCCAGAAGTGTTACATGCGCTTTGCCGACCCTAACACTCCGCATCTTACTCACCGGCATAGGTACACAACCACGAATATATTTTTTTTTTCTTTATTTAGAAACAAACAGTCTCTTATATTGATAAATTGTTACAATATAGGGTAATAGACTTATAGACCTACAGTTTCCTTAAATATAGTATGAAAACCATATAACCTAAATACGTATAATTACTAAACTAAACCTGAAATTCTAAGTTGCCAAATCGAAGTTACAAATAATGCTAGTACATCCTAACAAAAATAAAAACAAAGATGGAAAGAGAAATTTGTGCCGTTAATAAGGTTTGAACAACTGATGCACCAGTATAAAGCTAAAACATGAGCAGACTGCTTAGGTAAGATGTGTGCACCGTGTGCAAGCAACAATAAACAGAGGTCCTACTCCTAAAAACGAAAATCAAAATTTCGTTAATTGCCTCGCTATCGCTTTTGCATATTCGAGCTATAGAGAGACAGATTAAGAAATTTCGATTTTCGTTTTTCGCGAATAGTTTTTTGTTTTACAAGGGGGCAAAGCTGTTTACCTCCACATACATATTGATATCCGAGCAAGCGAAACACTAAAATTGAACCAACAGCACAGCAAATAGTTCGAAAAGTGGAATCTTGAGCGGGCGATGGTTAAACAAACTTTGCTACCGAGTGAAACACAAAAATGTTCACCACACCAACGCAAGGAATAGGGTCGGCAACGCGCATGTAACACCTCTGGAGTGGCAGGCGTCCATAGGCTACGGTGGCTGCTCACCGTCAGGCGGGCCGTATGCTTGTTTGCCACCGACGTGGTACCAAAAAAAAGGTGCAACTTCCTCATCCTCATCCCTTTTTGAAGAATGAAGATAGTCTTTACGAGCTGGTGTAGTCTTATGTATATTTTAAGACTTAACTTAGTGGCTGAAGAAAGTATGAATTGATCGCGCCGGGTCAATGTACTTTAGATAGAATAAACCATGATTGAAGTATATAAAGGTAACAGCAGACTAATAAAAATAACTAGTAGTTTACATACCTCTATTTTCTAAGGGTTAATGTTTACTTCATGGTTAAAATCATAGTGAAATCAGACTTATGCATTCAGCTGTTTATTACTTAAATCAACTTAAATATACATGTCTTTTACAGTAACAGTTCAATTCTTCCTTCTTCGTGTTGGTTTTCTAGCAGTGGGCTTCTTAAATAGTTCATCATCTTCTTTTTGTTGCTCCTCATCATCTATAAACATAGTTTTATTTCATATTACTACAACTAAGAGTAAGTACATTATTTTTGGCTTGGCCAGATGACCTTAGCAAAGAGGGATTAGATGAAATAATAAAATAAAACTGTGTAAATATTATGTAGTCAAACTGTTTAAAATACAATATATACAAGTAGTTTGAATACCTGACTCGTCCGAATCATTCGTAATCGCCTTGATGACTCTCGGTCTGGCTTTTCTGCTAGATTTTCTGACTGACTGAGGTGTACCTTCAGTGTTAGTGGGCGGATCATTCTGAAAATAATATACATTTTACTACACATGTATAGATCGTGTCATTCACGAAGACGTGTGCCTTGACTCGTATTGTCATATTATTAAAGATTAAATTTGACAATTCTGCGCGTTATCGTGAATGAGGCGAACTATATAATTTTATTTAAAAAATATGTTTCTATGACTTGAACAGACAGGCACAAATAATATATTACAAATAATCAAGTACAAACTCATGACTGATTTGCGACCTAGATTTAGTAGGTACTAATTTTGTCAGGTACTAATCATACATTTACTTAGGCCAACTCATCTCTATATCTGATCAAATGCAACAAGAAATGAACAGAAGAGTCACAAATGCATGGAACAGGTTCTGGTCTCTAAAAACTATTATGAAAAATAAAGATTACCGCATCTCAATAAAAAGAAAAGTTTTCAATATGTGTATATTGCGTTTGTTAGTCATATACCTCGAAATCAAAAACTTCCTTGTAGCTTTTCACCTATTCGCGTAGTATCGCGTAGTAGTATGATTTCTGATCGCCAATTACAATGGTGTATAAAATTCATAGTATATTTACTTCCCTGCCTTTCTTCACTGTAGTCGCTTTCCAACTCGATAGATATTTGTTTATAATGCGTTATTACATATCGCGACATTTCCTTTAAGCACTATACCTCTAGTTTTGTTTTGTAAATGCATTTCGCACTTGTAGTTTATCTCCTGGTTTTGAGTGTGATATATGCAAATTCTCCAAAGCTAGTTAATGTATAGCTGTAACAATGAGGTCAATTAGCGACCGTTTTTTTTATTATATCCCAGTGATATAGCCAATTTTTGTTACGATTAATACAATACACTACAGCAATATGCGACCCAACTAAAATGCAACTAAAAATTATTGCGGCTAACTAAACAGGCTATTGATTATACATGCTACATTAAAATTAGCTACTGTTGTAAACATCTATTGAAAATATATGCGGCTAACTAAATAGGCTATTGAAAATACATTCTACATTAAAATTTGCTACTGTTGTAATAATCTATTAAAAATATATGCGAGTAACAAAATATACCATCGATATTACACGCTACAGCAAAATACGCTATCATGGTGAAACGCGAATAGGTGAAAAGCTACAAGGATTTTTTGATTTCGAGGTATACGACTAACAAACGGTATATTGCCTATTTGTGTAGGTTTGGCATATGGATGCCAAACCTGGGCCGCAACAGAAAAAATGTCACAGAAACTAATAACGTGCCAGAGGGGAATGGAGAGAAGCATTTTAGGGTACACAAAAAGATACAGAAAACGGGCGACGGAAATAAGAGAGGTCACAAAATTAGAAGATGTCACTCTAAATATCAAAAACTCTAAAATGGAAGTGGGCGGGCCACATGCTCAGGGAAAAGCAGAAGTGGTCAAACATACTGACTGAGTGGACCCCACGCTACAACACAAAAAGAAAAAGAGGCAGACAATACAAAAGATGGTCAGATGACTTAAAGAAAACTGCTGGTCCACTATGGATACGACTAGCCTAGGGATTGCAATCCGGTCCGGCGGATCCGGTAATCCGGCTGGATCCGGCACTTTTCAGGAGCTAAAATAAAAAAAACGCCTAAATACAGCACGCACTGTGCGTTTTAGATGAGGAAAAGGCGACGCATGAGAGGTATGAAGTTGAACAGAGCATAAAACGAATGAAAAAGTTTAAATTTAGTTAAACAAAAATATATTTATTATGACGATGACTGGGAACAGAAGTTGCCTTTCATGTTGACGATTACATGAAAACTGTAATAGAAGGAAAAATTAAAGGATGGAGAAGCCATGGAAGGCATTTGTAATGTATGCTAAAGAGAAGGTTAATGTTGTGTCATAATGTTGTGATAGGAGATTAAAAGTAAACAAATGAGCAGGATTAAGTCGGCGGTACTCAACAAACTAGAGTTGGGCTATTCAATATGTGTTATATGTGTGAATGAATACATGATAACATTGATAATCTTTAGTTTATTCCGTTTATATATATATATGAAAAAATATTGATTATTTTCTATTTAAATTTAAGAGAGTATCTTTTGTATTTACAATTTCGTCCAATATTAAGTTCAAATTTTTTAAACATACAGTCTACTACTTTCTGGGGCAAAAAATGAGGGCAAATTTTATATCATTTTGGTTAATAGTAAAATATCTTATTTTATTATTAGAATGGATGTCAACGTTACAAAGAATTCAATCAAAGAACAGTCACGAAAACTGGTTATTTCAAGGAGTTTCAATTCCCACCTCACATGCCATTACCGGGCTTTGGAACTAATCAAATTTATAATTGTAAACGAATATTTGAGCACTTGTGAATGGTTAAATATAATAAATGACCGATTTCATATTTTGTTTTTAAAGTGATTTTGACAGTGTCATACTTTTTACTACTACGTTCTATTTTATTGTTAAGAAGTTATATATTTACTTCAAATCATAGATTTAAGAATACTAATTACGTAAAAAAACTAGAAAAATATGTCATTTAATTAACTTTAATATCCCTATACCAAACCGCGTCCGGTTCGGCCGGATCCGGCCGGGTTATGTCCAAAATCCGGCCGGATTAAAAACCAATCCGGTTTGCAATCCCTAGACTAGCCAGAGACAGAGAGGCGTGGAAGGTATTGGAGGAAGCCTTTGTTTCAAAAGGACACGTCGAACTGACTGTTGTTGCAAACACATAAATAAATAAGTATTGTATTAAATATTACTAACTGTATGTTCGATAATAAAAGGCTTTGAAATTGAAATTGAAATTTGTCAGGTGCGCAACTGGATTATGTGACTAAGAAACGTCGATGGCCCCCATTGGAGCCGTTGCGGTCTCGGCCTCAGCGTTAAACTTTGTCTCACCTTGATGTCTTATTTAGTGTCAAATTCAAAATAGGTCACCTCGTCCGGGCTGGAGGAGGAGCGGCGGCGCTGGCGGCGCGCGGGCTTGCGGCGCGGCGCCGCGGCGGCGGGCGTGGCCGGCGCGCGCGCCTCGCCGTCCGCCCGGTCCTCGGCGTCGCGCACCGCGAAACATTCCTCTATCTTGTCTGCTAGCTCCGTTACTAGTGCCTGTCACACAATACTAGTTTATGGGACTGCTACATAATAAAACGCATTAAAATACACATGTGTGGGTTTAAGAAACGAACGAAGTGATGCCTTCAAAATCCGTAAATAATGGCTAATATTACGATAAACTGTTTTGTTACAACAAATTTCTTATCTTTGATGATGTTGCTATTGCTTTATAACTACATCAAAATCGATTTGGTTATGACTTCAAATTTGGAACACCTCTGAAAAAAAAGCAATTCCATTTGACCTCTATTCTAATATTAGTCGAGATGCCTTTTTGTTCGAAATGAAATGTCAATTGCATACAATTTTGACATTACACACATTAGTTTGTATAGAATGATACGGAAATAGGCCCCCGACTCTAATTTGTATCTGAATTAAAAAAAAAACTACGAATGCGTGACATGCGTGAAAAAAGATTTCATTTGCCGCCATTTGACCTACAGTTTATCTTTTAATTAGTTTTAAGTATAAAATGAATGTTTTATTGTTTTTAAAGTAACTATAGCAAATATTTCGTGTAAAATGAGCGATAAAAATATTTCGGTGACGCCACCACATATCGGCGAGTTCTGCCAAGAGAGCAACGATGCCCTGTAATTTTGGTTAGTGAATAAAACATAGAAAGTTTATAATATGTGTGTAGATAAAATAGTGTATGTAACTGTACATAATTAGGCATTAAAACACTCGTGTGATCCTATTAACCCATTCAGGGCCAGCGACTCAGCATATGGGTCATGCTCAAACACTTCCGCAGGGCCAGTGACTCACATGTGAGTCATGAATGAATTCTGATTTAAACATAAACGAAACGTAATTTGACGCAATAAAGTAGGTACGTATCCACTAAGTTAACAACCATTTCTAATTTTAGATATATTGCGATAAAATATTATAAATGCGTTTTTTTTAATGAAATTAGAGCCTAGAATATTCAATTTTAGTTTACTATGAATGAAATATAGTAAATATACTGAAATTCTAGATAAATACGCGCTGCAAGCAAACAGAAAAATCCATATTTCAAAGATACCAAAAATATGTATATTTTAAAGGTTATTGACATGACTCAGGGTATGGGTCATCGTGGCTTGGCGCTACTAGTAAAAACTAGAAATGTTTCCGTAGCAAGCTAAAATAAACTTTATTGGCTGGTTTTAAAGCTTATTTCGTGTTGAAGCTGTTTGATATTGTACAATTTTACAACCGATTACTGTTTGGATGATGGCTTGCAACATTTACCAACCCGTAGTATAATAATATTTTGTTTTGTGTGAGGGGTAAGGGAATGAGGAATTTCTCCCACTGTACTTTTATGTCATAATATTTTGGTGACCGTTGTATTATATCTTAGGCAATTATCTACTAACAATGATGTTAATATTCATTCTTTTTTTTTTTCGTTTCAATAATAACAAGGCAGTTGAAACAGTCACCACTAACTAATATTGTATTATCATAAGTGTGTGACAAATATTTACAAGTTTAAAAAAAATAATTTGTTGTGTGAGGGGTAAGGCAAGGGAAATGGGTCAAATTGAACTTCCGAGGTTTGACCCATAAAACAACAACAAACACAGCAAGTTAAATATGTAAAAAATAAAAATGTTCATTCCTACATCTTTTTTTTGATAGGCACAGAAAAAAGTTGGTTAGTAAAAAGTTACATAATGTTGTTCAACTGGCCGGCTTCATAAGCGTCGATTTATTTACCGTGCGCGCCAGGCCAGAGACCCATAAGCTGAGTCATACGTTTTAGCTAAAAACGGTTTGTATGGTGGCCCTGCGTATTGTGTACGCTCGACGGGTCTTGGCCATGAAAGGGGTAAGAAACTCACATGAACTCGTGTAATTTAATGCCTTTTATTATGTAACAGTTGTTACATACAATGTTTTTCATCACACTTGCGAAGAAAAAACGAAATTTTAAGCGAAATAATACTTAAATGCGGTGACATATCAAACATTCGTCCGCCATTTTGTAATTATATGGCAGGTGAGGCATCGAAGGCACAGACCTATTCGGCATTCAGCCACGATTGAAAAGTATGTAAAAATATTTTAAACGGCTGTTAAATTAATCAAATTAAATCATTTTAAACAGAAACAAAAATATTAAATTATAAACGTCAGTATTTTAAAAGTAAAACTCATTTATGCTACTTGATTTGTATGAATAAGTGACATAATTAAAGAAAAAAGCTATAACTTTCTAGGGAGTCATAGCTTATTTTTCACAATCCATAACTCTCGCGGGAACAAAATAGGCCTTTGTCCTTCAGATCACTTGCATGAAATAAGATCTTTTTCGAGCAAGTGTGATGTAAAAAAAAATTAAAACTCTTTTTATTTTTTAAATTATTTTTACGTCAGCGACACCTCCAAGTTTTTCACCAAAGCTAGCCTCTTTAATAAGCTACAAAATGAATTATTGAATACATCACTGTACATTTTCTTTTTATTTATTTATTTTATTTTATTATTTCGTATCGCAATGTGTCCTTATGTCCTATAATTGCCTTTACTATATGCAAAATATATGTGACGCACGTCAAAATCGGCTCGCTAGAAAAAAAATATTGAAGATCATTTTTTATTTGTTTTTACCAAAGTCTATATATAACATTTGGGGGCTCATATTTTGCATACTTGCTTCTAATATACAGCCACATCATCAAAAAAAAATTACGTGCCAAAACTCGCTGGGGGCAGGTTCACTTAGCTTATCCAGGCATGGCCTTTGCTATCTATAACTTAACTTTTGACTTTCCCATGACAGACTTAGGATCTCATAAGGGCAACGATTGTTGTACATTACCCACCTTTACTTCATTCTTAGCCATTTTCGATGCATTAGCCATGATAGTATGGAATGATTGCATGACGCCATTGCAGTGCAGTTTGTCCTTGTAACAGTCCAGGTTCTCGATCAGCTTCTTGAGCGTCCGTTCGTTGTAGTTGAACAAGGACAGACAGAAGGCGAGGTCGCGCCACTGCCGTTCTTCTGTCGACATTTTGAATCGTTGGCACAGTTTCTCTACCAGAGCCTCAGTCTGGCGGTCCTTTTGTATAAGCGATGTGATATATCTGAAAAAAGGACAGCGTTCGTTAAATGAACCGTTTATGTATCAACTGACATACTGTGACGGAGTCGAATCACAGAAAACATAAAATTATAAAATCGAAAGGTGCGCTTGAAGCGTGTGACAAGATTAAGATTAGTAAAATAAATAAATAATAACTAGACGATAGTACATTGTAGGAGAGGCCGGAAAACCGCTTAAAGATGGTCGTCCATGTGTGAGTGGAGAGCTCAAAAATAATACGAGTCCATATTTAGCGTTTCCGGCCAAGCCTTTACATAGTGCTTTTCACGACTACTGCGAGGAAATAAGAAAACATTTGCATAACTATAAGTACTTTAATAGAAAATAATATTTGTATTGGCGCGAGGACAATTGTTGAAAGAAAGCGATGTATTTTTGCCAGGAACATTTATATTTTCTTCACTAGAAGAATTCATTTTTAAAGCGTAGATACGTGTTTCTTATATTTTTTAGTCAAATACAATTTACACTATCCAATTCAGTAAGTATTTTCCGATCCCGCCCGATTTTTTACTTTTTATATCACTTTAAGAGGCGTTTTTTCTGATGTTTGCTTCAAACTGACTCTAAATTTAGAAGCGTTTTTGCTAAAAAAGCACAAACAGCTACAAAAGTAAAAACGCCTTAAGTGTGAACTGAATAGTTTGACGTTTTTTTTTTAAACAAGTAATTGGTCCTATAAATAACATAACTTTATTTTTGAAGGAAAAAGTTGCGACAAAAAAAGTCCTTTTACCATCACCAATGACAGAGGATGATAGCAATGATCACCAATGACAGATGATGATAACATTGAAACATTGTAGTAGTGGTGGTTCAGGTGCTACAGCTATTGTCTACTTTCCAGTTTGGTTTTAGACCATCTATAGGGAGCGTGCATGGACTGTAGGAGGCAGCACAGGAGCCGTCAGAAGATGGCAGACCCTCCAACGCGCACGGTCCCTATTGCCACATTTCCAAACAGTGCCGTGAAAAAGTCATTTCCTTAATTCTTATAACCAGTACATATTCGACCCACTGCGGAAAAACGGGGTCCCCTCATGGAGCAAGAAAGTTTGACTAGTCTTTTAATTCTTCTTCTAGTGCCGAAGGTTTCGTGTTTCATATTGAGCGGAATCAGAAGGTAGCGACGCTTAACGCCCTCTCTGTCTTTTACTTACTTCATAATAACTCTATATTGTTCCTCCGGCACGTTGAGCTCCGGGTCGCTGAGCCGCGAGATGATGTCCGGCATGACGTTGTACAGCGCGTTGCCTTTCTGCGAGAGCTGCTTGAAGAACAGACGCGTCATCGACGCGATCTTTGCGTCTTTGTCGGCGCAGCATAACGCCATATCTGCGATCTGGCCCTAGAAAGTAAATTACAGTATTATATTCTTTGTAGGCGAACATTAACGACTAAACATTTTTTTAGGGTTTTAGGTATTGTATAATAATATAAACGTCAATAGTAATAAGTTTTTGTCAAAAATTACTTTTTTTGGTACAAGCTTTTATCGCTGACTGTACTTTACACAGGCAACTAATATTCATTGAGACAATTCTAACAACCCCAAACACAATTACTTTAAGTTGTTTTATCACAGAGTTTCCATGGCCACCTCCTGTCTCCATCATCAGATTAGCTCCATGTCATCATTTTTTTTTTTTTTTTCATTTATTTAGAACACAAACAGTCACATATACAAATGGATTTGAAGTACAATGTAGAGTACTTAACATACTTAAGAATCATAGACCTGGAGGTTCATTATTAAGTACATAATGTTAACATACATACCAACAGCCTAAAGAAAATGAAATCATGAAATCATGAGCCATACTTAAATTCTATTTACTAGTCTTCAGAGGAGAAAAAAATACAATAAACAGGTTTGACATTACTGTCTGTTTCATTAATTATCGGATATGTTGTATTTTTTTTTTTTTTTTTTTACTAATATTTGGTAGGTATTGGGACAACCGGAAAGTTACATTTATACATTGTGTACATTGTATTATATTTAATTATATGAAATATGTACTTGAACTAAAACAATTTACGTCGAAGTATCATTTTGAGACTAGACAATGAAGTGTGAAAAGGATCAATATCAAGTAGGTACTTATTATAATAACTAGGGACTCGTCTGAAAAAAGTGTGCCGAGAGTAATTCTTGCGGGCAAAGCTGATATAAAATAGAGATCTAGGACGTAGTGGTGCGGACAACTGAAAGTGACTAATTCTAAAAGATTCGGACATTTAATCGCTCCTTTAAGAATTTTAAACAAGAACATTATATCTAAATAGAGTCTTCGGTTATCAAGGGAAGGAACACAAAAATGCTTCGCTGCTAACGAAGTACGTTCAAAATAATTACCCGTTCTGTAACAGAGTGATTTTAAAAAAATATTTTGGATCCTTTCCAGACGATCAATATGGACTTGGTATTGAGGCGTCCAAACAACAGAACCAAATTCAAGTATACTCCTAACAAAGGAATAGAATAATAGTTTATAAGTATTGGGGCGCCTGAAGGGCTGTCCGATCCTGAGAATCATCCCTAACTTCTTATAAGCTCGCTTACATATATTATCAATATGTAAATTAAAATTTAATTCTGAGTCTAAAGTAACACCTAAGTCTCTAACGGACGATACCCGGGCTATATTTTTTCCAGCTAAGGTGTAATTGAAAACTAACGGATCATTTTTACGATTAAAGCTGATTACGAGACATTTATCAGTATTTAACAAAAGATGATTATCTGAACAGTAGAGGAAAAAGTTATCTAAATCATGCTGTAATGCATGGCAATCTGCTTCTGAGGACACAGCTTTGTATATTTTTGTGTCATCTGCATAGACGAGGTGCTCAGAGTTCCTAAAACAGTTTGCCATGTCATTGACATATAAAATAAACAGTAAAGGACCAAGATGTGATCCTTGGGGTACTCCGGAAGGTATAGGAAGAAAGCAAGAAGTATAACCCTTCAAGGCAACCGCCTGACTGCGATTGGACAGGTAAGACTTTATCCATCTAAGAAGGTCGCCGTGTATACCGAGCTCAAAGAGTTTCTTTATTAAGTTATTGTGGTTAATTTTGTCAAAACATTTCGAAAAGTCAGTATACACGACGTCCACCTGACAGCCAGAAGATATCCCATTGATAATAAAATCGGTAAAGGTCAGGAGATTTGTATCAACGCTACGACCTTGACAAAAACCATGTTGGTTAGGCGCAATGTGCTGAGAGAAGGCAGAAGTAATTTTGTTGTAAACGATTTTTTCAAAGATTTTCGCAAATATGTTTTAATTTACTAATGGGCCTGTAATTAGTTACCAGGTGCGCATCGCCACTTTTGTAAATTGGTGTTATCAAGGCTTTTTTCCAAGAGGAGGGAAAGTGACCATGAGCTAAGGACTTAATAAAAATTTGAGCTAAAGGCACTGCCAATTCACGGGCGCACATTTTAATGAAAAGGGAGTGAATCAAATCAGCACCACTACCCTTCTTAATGTCTACTCTTTCTAAAAACTTAAAGACGCAATCCTCGGAGATTTCAACGGAATTAAGATCAATCAGGGAGTTATTAGCTACATACAAATAATCTGGTAAGACAGAAGAATCAGTAACAAACACAGAGTTAAAATATCTATTAAAAAAATTACTAATTGTGTTACCATCTTTAGAAAATTCACCAAGGTAAGACATTTGGTCGGGTACGCAGTTACTAGGGAATTTTGACTTCATAAACGACCAAAAATAAGTAGGATCATCATATTGCATTGTTATCCGATTTACATATGTACCTATGCAAAATCTCAGCTCAAACGAAAATCGGGAAGTGGGTCAAATTTAGCTGCCAAAATTTGAGCCACACACTAACATACATACTGATAAATAGGGCAAGTTAAATAAAAGCTTGTAAAAAGGAAAAAAATCGTCTACAGAAGTCTTAAACAAGTAAACACACGGTACCTTCACTCGCACCATCTCATGCAGCACGAGGAACGAGAGCATTTTCACTGCACACTGACGCACTTCTAACTCCTCGTCACTTAAGCTACAAACAGGACACGGATTAGTATATTGCACGTATGTAAGCATTGCGGCCGAGTTAATATACAGGAAAATAAGTACAAAAAAGTTGAGTGAGATTAGGGAAACGCAGCGTAAGATACGTAAACGCGATAGTGAGATTGGTCGGCAGTATATCACATTCCGGGAGCATGTCAGTAACGTCACCATCAGCATAAACACTTACATTTGGTATATATCCCGGGTCCAAGGTTGACTGAGATTAGGGAAATGCAGCGTGAGATCAGCGAATGCGATGGTGAGATTGGTCCGAAGTGGTACATTTCGGGAGCGCGTCAGCACTTACATCTGGTATACATGGCGGCTCCAAGGTTGAGTGAGATTAGGGAAATGCAACGTGAGATCTGCGAACGCTGTGGTGGGATTGATCCACAATGCCACATTTTAGGAGCGCGTCAGCACTTAAATCTGGTATACATGGCGGCTCCAAGGTTGATTAGTCAGATTAGGGAAACGCAACGTGAGATCTGCAAACGCGATGGTGGGATTGATCCACAATGCCACATTTCGGGAGCGCGTGAGCACCGTCATTATTAACATAAACACTTACATCTGGTATATATGGCGGGTCCAAGGTTGAGTGAGATTAGGGAAATGCAACGTGAGATCTGCGAATGCGATGGTGGGATTGATCCACAATGCCACATTTCAGGAGCGCGTCAGCACTTAAATCTGGTATACATGGCGGCTCCAAGGTTGATTGAGATTAGGGAAACGCAACGTGAGATCTGCAAACGCGATGGTGGGATTGATCCACAATGCCACATTTCGGGGGCGCGTCAGCACCGTCATTATTAACATAAATACTTACATCTGGTATATATGACGGGTCCAAGGTTGAGTGAGATTAGGGAAACGCAGCGTAAGATCAGCGAATGCGATGGTGAGATTGGTCCGAAGTGCCACATTTCGGGAGCGCGTCAGCACCGTCACCATCAGCTGCAGACCCTCGTCGCAAACCGTGCTCGATACCAGCATGAATCTGCAAAAATCAACTGTATTAATCAAATCAACACAGTTCATCATATGTAATGTATGTTCGTTAAGGTTCGTGTAGGGTTCTTAAATACTGAGTGACTAGACTTCAATCGACCGGGATATGGACCGTGATTACCTTTGATACTGTTTTTAGCTCCCACTATTTCGACGCAGTTTCATGCATCTTGTTCACGGGTAACTGGAGATAGTCAAAGTTGTGTAGACCGCGCTCGGCCTACCCTCATTCGTGCGCGTCCACTGGTCGCGTCCACACTTGTTGGCCTATCCAAGCACATTCACAGTGTCACTACGCATGTTTGATTCGGATATCAATGGTTTTTACACAAACAAATCACAAGATTCCACACATTTGACACCCACCCGCTATCTCCAGTTACCCGTGAACAAGATGCATCTAACTGCGTCGAAATATCGGGAGCTCAGAAACAATATCAATGGTAATCACGGTCCATATCCCGGTTGATTTAAGTCTAGTGAAACTAACTGTGAATCATTCAAAATTGTTACCGAGTAACTAGGTAAACAAAGGTAGCTCAATGTTCTGGTGTAGTGATATAGTGATGTATTGAAAAAAGCACTACAACATTACATGGACACATTATGAATGTAATTAATTCTTAAAGTGGCCATGCACTTTTGCAGCTGGATTTACATGAAGTGATGGTTATGAATCGATATATTCACTCACTTGATTGTTTGCATTGAACTCTTTTGACTAGCTAAATTAAGAGTCACATCTGGTAAATAGAGTTACCAAAAGCAAGTGAGTGGGTTGGTCATGGTAGAAGGCGCACATCATGGACTAAAAATATAAGAGACTGGTTAAAAGTGAAGAGCATAGATGGACTAATTCGCATGACTGAACATAGAGAGACATATAGACATATGGTCGCCAACCTCCTGTACGGAGATGGCACGTGAAGAAGAAGAAGGGTTGTTATGTGACGGATCGAACTATGGAGTCTTAATGTGGGCAGTAGTGTTACCTAGTGAAGGTTAGAGCCACGGCGGCCTGCAGCGCGGGCGGCGCACGCGCCGGGTTCGCGAGGATGTGACGCAGGAGAGGCACGTAGCGAGCCAGCGCCGTGCCCTCGCCCACAATCTGGAAATGATTCAATAATCAGATTTGATGTTAAGATCGCACTGATCGCAGAGTATTCAAATACTAGAATAAATAAAACTATAATCATCCCTTGGGGTTGTAATACTCACTGAAAAATACAGTATGATTCTCTCTGTCCACCCCACTGGAAGGAATCTCCTTACAAAACTATAGAAATAACTACATACAATAAAGAGCACAAACCTCTCGCTCGCACACACCACGCACATACTCTGCGTCCGCGTCGTCCGCCACCGCGCCTTCTAGCCCTGTTTCGTCTTCCGTCATTGTAGTGTTTGTCTGGGCAAAAAAAAAAATATTTATAAAAATCTGTAAAACAAGCCCAAACTTGACTCGACCTTTTGAAAAGAGGCAGTTTTTGTAGCCACATCTACAGGTAACAACAGTAACCAATGAATGTTACAATAAGTAGGTGTTTACTCACAGATGGCCCCTTGGTGACGCTGGCGGAGCGCTGGCCGCGACTCGACGCGCTCGCTCCGGACGCGTTCATGAGCGTCTGGCGGCGCAGGTCGTCCACTCGCCCCTTCCGAGCTGGAGTGGCGAAGGCACCGGCTTTCTTCTTCCGCTTTTCCTCTAATTTGCGGTCTTCGCGGACCTAAAACGGGAATTGTTGTTAAAAATGTTAAATACAATAACCTCTAAAATAAAATTAGTAGGCGATCGATAACAGATTAATAGAAAACCGGCCAAGAGCATGTCGGGCCATGCTCAGAATAGGGTTCCGTAGTTACTCTTCCGTCACAATAAGCTAAACTGGAGCTTAAAGTATGGTAGATTGTTAACCAAGGAATGAACTGTGGGTGTACGTCTTTTTACTATGACGGGGAAACTTTTTGCGATAACTCAAAAACAGCTAAACTGATCATATCCGCTATAGTTTTCATAAGATTTTTTTCATATTTTTTGGACCTATGGTTCAAAAGTTAGAGGGGAGGGGGACACATTTTTTTTTTCTTTCGGAGCAATTATCTCCGAATATATTCACTTTATCAAGAAGTGTTTGTTGAAGACCCCTATTAGTTTTGTAAGACCTTTCCAACGATATCCCACACTGTAGGGTTGAAGCAAAAAAAAATGTTCACCCCCACTTTACGTGTAGGGGAGGTAACCCTAAAAAAAAAATTTTTAGATTTTATTGTACGAGTTTGTCGGCTTTATTGATTTATTTATCCATGCCAAATTTCAGCTTTCTAGCATTAACGACCACGGAGCAAAGCCTCGGACAGACAGACAGACGGACATGGCGAAACTATAAGGGTTCCTAGTTGACTACGGAACCCTAAAAAGGCTTGAAATAGATTATTTTAATAAACATTGATTCAAACTTTCTAAATTTTCACACATTATTATTACTCGAATCAGGACCAAACGGACTTCTACGGATCGTCGGTTATATAGTAGAAAAGTTGCCAAAGTTGAAAGCTATTGAAATAAATAAAAACTCATAGCAATTTCATTCGGGACGATGGCTTTAGGATCTTATACACATGGAAAACGAATATCTCCGGTTAAAAAAACAAACATCGTGAGTGTTGTGAGGTTACCGAGTGACATCCCTTAAGACCAAGTGTGGGTAGTTCGAAAAATCGCACAGCTAGAAAATGTTAATGTCAACTCTGGCCAATCTTCTCTGAGACCACGGGGGCAATGCACAGTGGTCACACGTTCATTGAACAGCGGTCGAAATTTAAAAGTCGCACTAAAAATGTAACAAACAGACCTTAGTAAAATACAGTCTTTGGGTAATCAACCATTCTTTTTTCAAGGTAAATCTCGCAAACCAGTGATGTAGGGATCGGATGTCATCAAAAGTCTATTGAGCAATCTCACCATTCTCACCTACAGGCAAAACAGAATATTCTATGAACTCAGAACCGTGAATCAGTACCTTATGCACAGAGGCAAGAAGGTAATACCAAGGATATGACAAGCAGTTTTGCTGTTTCTAAAGCGTTACGTTCTTCGTACTTCTTTATGTGAATACTGTAGCCTGAAGTTAAGGTTTTTAAAATAACAGAGCATCTGAGTATCAAGTTGTCTAGCCCCGTGATTTCCGTGGATATTTCAGGATACTCAGAAGAAAATTTTCTCGTAGTGTTGCCGTTATTCGAGGAATTTGTCAACAATAAGACCCAATTTTTGACTACACTGGGTTTGAACCAGTGTAGTCAAAGTTCCTTTTTGAAAAATAGCAAATGTACACAAATAGTGAGTTTTTCTCTCTAAATTTTCGGTGTTAATACCCTCATCATCTAAGAAAGACTTAGACAGTTGCTGAAAGACGTATCTGATTTTTTTAGCATTCGAAGCTTTAGCTGATTCAAGCCAAAGATCAAATACAAGCTTACGTGAAAATGAGCAATTGATTTCTTGCCCTAAACAAAGAAAAAGATCATTACATATTTTGGTCCTAGAACTTCAATGACATAAAAAGGCTACCACCAAGACCTTCAGCAATCTTCGGTAGAAGTATCACTTGTACACGATAAAGCACACTTTAGGATACAAAATGACGTATGAATCATCACGGGACTCGAAGGGTTTCTAAACTAAAAGCTTCGAAATATCTTTCAAATCGAAATTGTGATTTTATTCTTACAAATTCTTATTCCAAGCATGATTTTATTCTTGAATGCCCAACACTGCTCCGGGGAAGAATATTGCAAACTCGAGTTATCCAAAATTTGACTTACCCCCCTCGTTGCACAATGTACTATTGTGAACCTCTATTTAAATAATTATGGCTAACACTAAACAAAACATGTAAATAATCAAATTTTAAGCAACCAGTAAATGTTCCGCTTTTCGATAACGCGTTCGAGTGCCATGCGGTATGATAACTTTGACAGCTATTAGCAAAGATTTTTGTTCAGACGCATGCTAAATCTTTTGTTTTCTAAAACTACCTAGTATAAAGTGCCCTCCTTGCTAAAAAAGACAGTCAAAGTAGATCATCAATTTATTCTTCTACCGTGACTTCTGTGCAATGGCGTCTTCAAAATGTCGCAGGTAATTTAGGAACTTAATTATACGCGATAAAGTCCCATTTTTAATTTCTTTACAAAGTCGCTTCAACAAGTTCCTATTGTGTTTATTTCATTCAAGATAAATTTACATCTAAAGCTACAGCTATTTTACAGAAAGGGGCATAAAAGCTTGGCTAACCTGATTTCTTCTCCTCAGCTCACTGTACACTGACACATCCAGGTAGATGAGCTGCTGGAAGGCCACATGTCCCAGCGTGAACACGAAGCGAGTGAGCAGTTCAACCGGCAGAGAAACCTCTTCTTCATTATCGCTCTGTTTCACCATCGCCTGCTGTACCCTTTTATGCATTTCCGCTAATATCTTAGCGCAGACAATCTCAGGCGTATCGCAGATTGCGTAAATCGTATCTATGGAATACGCCGCGAACGATGTGAACTTGTTAAGTTTCGAAAACGTTTCTAACAAGCTATCGTAGATGGAAGTAAATATCTGGTGATCAGCCGGATATCTTTTATTCTTTTTGCTCAATGATAATAATAGTTGAGCGCTCAAGTTCCTGGAATTGTAGTCGCCGGTCAAGCCGTGGGTTTGTATGACTTCAAGGTTAGCGAGTGCTACGGAGGGTTTTGCTTTGGAAACCATTACGAGGAGCGCTAGCGCTGCGTAGCTGTCCATGTCTGTCGTACCGTCAATTTTCTTCATAAACATCTCCCAGAACACCTAAACAAGAGTAAAACGTTTGTTACACGTTTACGTATACACTTTTCAAGACTGAAACAGTAAATTATTTATTGGCGCAGCCGGTAGGATCAACAATTTTGCTTTAATTATTTTCATCAGAAACAATAAAGTTACATGATGTTTTTTTTCCACAATGTAATAACACTAATAAATATAGTCTGGGTCTCCAAATGCGGCAGTAACAATAGAATGAAACAACTATACTTATTCCATATTATATTTAATTTTTGTGTAATAATACTAGCAACTAGACTAGAGTAAGAAAATGGCAGCACGATTTTATCTGACTATTGTTTAGTATGGGTTATTCCCACTAGTTACCACCAAGTTCTTACCAGTGGCAACTACTGGGATTTTTTCCCACCTTTTACAACTAACTTGGTTTGGTGGTAACTACTGGGATTTTTTTCCCAGTAGTGACCACCAAAATGTTGTTAGAGTTCAATACTAATAAAACAATAGAAGTAGTACAGTATAAATATAGAGTGCTTCAATAAATATTTATAAGTCGATTAGTGTTTCAGTATACTGCCTTAAAAGTAATCAAAAATATTAAAACCAGTACAAACGAAAAAATTAATTGTAAATTCTATTAATTGTGACGTTATCTATGAAAACTGGATCTTTTGTCAAGGGCGCTTACGGAGCATCCAAATACGCTTTATAGGAGCATCCAAAGAGCACATAATCACTAGGAGCATCGTTGATAATGGCGTAAGTGCCATCGACAATAAAGTCCCTTTCAATAAATAACGTCACAATTATACGAACGAACAAACAAATCAATCAGTCAAAGACCGATTTTTTAATCACTTAAGGCAGTTTACTGAAACAGTAATCGATTTATAATTAAACGAATAACGAATTATTGATTAAAGCACTCTATATTTATACTATTTTTATTAGTATTGAACGCTAACCTAATTTTGGTGGTAACTACTGGGAAAAAAAATCCCAGTAGTTACCCCCAAACTAAGTTGGTGGTAACTAGTGGGATTTTTTTCCCAGTAGTTACCAGTGGTAAAAGGTGGGAAAAAATTCCCAGTAGTTACCACTGGTAACAACTTGGTGGTAACCCTTTAGTATCAGCAGTGCTATGCTAAACTACAAACACACGCCTTCACCTGTATTTAGTAACTGCCAAGAGGGACACCGCAACACGTGAGACACAATAGAAATATCTCCTACCGATAATCAAACTATAGCTTACCTGGATAATGGATGGAGTGATGTCCCCCTTGTCGACCCACTGGTCGACGAGGTGGTCGAGCGCGAGCGCGCTGCTGCGGTCAATGGTGGCCACTAGAGAGACCAGTTTGCGTGCGATATTGACCGCACGCGCGCGCTCCGGCTTGCTATCGCATTCTAAGTACATGTCGCGGTAGGCGCGCTCTACGGCTTGCCGTTTCTCCTGTACACGGATACAAATGTGTTATTAGTTGGACGACTGAAGCAATAGGCATTTAAAGTCAAAGAACGAATTTTAACTATTGCTTCGGTGACATTGGCACCATCATTGTGCATAGCAATCCCAACTATTGAAATGTATTTTGTGGCAGCAGAATATTTTTTCTTAGAATTAGCGCACGGTACGGCACGGTGTTCATTATCATCTTAATCTTAGTACCAGTATGACATGAAACAAATGAAGTAAAACTGGTGCACCTGAAATACTATTACATAATTCCGTTCACTGTATGAGTGTATGAGAGTAATGAGAGTGTACTGACCTGATCAGGCGACCATACAAGCAACAGCATGTTAGCTACACCAGTCTTGGCAGATTCAATATTAAAGTGGTGTGCTGCGGTGAAGAACTCTATAGCCTCATTAACATCGCCTGCTTGCTTCGACATCAGCAAAGTATTAATCAACGGCACCGCCTCGGAAACCATTCTGCTGAAATGCACCGACTCTTGCAAGAAAGCAACTATGGCTTCCTTTTCTTCCAACTTTTTGTATAGGGCCAATTCGTTTTCACATTGCTGGCTCAGTGTTATAGATTGACGTCTGTCTGGTATCACAAAAATGTTCTTAAGGAGAGCCACAAAATATTCCACCTGAAACAAAAATCATTTTTAAAATATTAAAAATGTATAATAACTTCATTATCTGTAACTATGCATTTCGCTATTTACGTTTACCTTTGCCAGGGAGAGAATAATATAGCAAACCTCTAAAAAAGTTTATATAAAAAAAACAAAGGTGAACTGTCTTGTGAACGTTACAGTTTTACAAACTATAATTACGATTATGGGAGACTAGGCGACATATTAATGTTTTACTTGTAGAGATGTAGATGTAGTGTAGGGACGCCCGGCCGGAAGCAGGCGGGCTGTCGATCGCGTGTTGCGTTAATTCAGCCCAGTTCCCTGTAGTTGGAGCTGCAGGTTACTGTTAATGTGTTAATGTTTTACTTACTTGGTCACTTTTTTCCATGCTGCACCTCAAATACCTCGCTTCAGGATATTGCCTCTCTGTATGTTTTACAATCAAATATGCCTTGAAGTAGTTCTTCTCTCGCAAATGCTTTCTAATTGAATCATACAAGTTATCTAGAGAAGCCTGTGATAGGTCAGGTTCGTCTTGCGTCAAAGTGTTCATTCCTTCGTGAATAGCGGCTACAACATCATCTTTAATTTTATCCCACTTATCTACTAACTTTGGATCTGGCCCTGGATTCAATTTTTTCTGCAGATCGTCTAATATCTTCTGCTCGGTTTCTAGTTGTTCTTCTAATATTTCTAGCTTCAGTTGGGCGGAAAAGGGGTTGCATTCCAGGAATACCTACAATAAATAGAATAAATAGTACTAACCATTACTAGAAGATACTGCATTAAGGTGGTTTGAGACCAAACAAACAAGCGTTTTAAAAAGATATATTGAGGCTAAATTGCATTTGTACAGAATAGGTTTCCAAACTTGGTGAGCTTGTATCTTGGACTGCATGAGACCCTTTTAAAATTTATTTAGCTTTGACAACTGGAAAATAAATACTGGCATAACATGTATAAAAGATCTTGAGCTTAAGTCACAGGACATAATGGGTTCAGTGTACCTTCAGTAACTGTATAGCTGCCTTCCTAACAATGGCAGCCTTGTCCCTCAAGCGGCCAATGGCGCGCTCCAGCACAACTCTCTGCCTGGTCACTGGCACGCTGTTGTCGCGCTGCAGGCGGCACCAGAACTGCAACACCTGTGTGACAACAGAGATTTATTTATTATTAAAGGACATCCATATCATATATATTATAACTTACACTAAAACATTTTAAAACGTAATAAATACTGATATATACAACAATTATGGAGTACCTAACATTGACTACTTATATTGCATCACAGAGATGTATTGTAATGTATGTAATGTAGTACCTTTTAACCAACAACACCATCAGTACTTTTAAAAATCGTTTTAAGGAAGGATTCTGTACAATTTATTTTCGTAAACATTTCGAAAGCTTTAGGATAATACTCACATTACAGAACAAACTTGCATACTTAAGTTTACTCGAGAGCAGAACTTAGAACGCTTAATTCGGTGTCGGGCGCATTCCTAAAACCGAAAGGTATCATGGAAATTCATAAATACCCTCGGGCGTTAATAACCCTGTTTTTTTAGTTTTCTTCGCGTATCGTTATTAATAGAAAATTGTAATTAACTTAAGGGTGACGCAGAACTGATGCTTATTGTAATAGGTACATCGTCTAAAACTTTACCGAGCGCGCTTCTAGATAATGTCATAGCGCACGTGTGTGTAGCTGGCCAGCATTATTTAGTTAGTAGTCGTAACTGGGCTGATATTTATCCTGCACTTTAGCACATTCGGCGCTCACACGTCTGTACCTTGTGGCGCACGTAGGCGGACAGATCGTGCATGTCCTCGTACATGTCATCGAGGAAGTCGTCGCGCTGCTCGTCGGACAGACCCGCGCCGCGCAGCTCCGCGCTGAGCGCTCACACGTACCTTGTGGCGCACGTAGGCGGACAGGTCGTGCATGTCCTCGTACATGTCATAGAGGAAGTCGTCGCGCTGCTCGTCGGACAGGCCCTCGCCGCGCAGCTCCGCGCTGAGCGCTCACACGTACCTTGTGGCGCACGTAGGCGGACAGGTCGTGCATGTGCTCGTACAGGTCGTCGAGGAAGTCGTCGCGCTGGGCGCGCTGCTCGTCGGACAGGCCCTCGCCGCGCAGCTCTACGCTGAGCGCCTCGCACATCATGCCGAGCACGCTGATACGCAGTGTGTATGACTGCAACATCAGACATTTGTGCATTAATCTTATCAATATAAATAGAATACGGTCATAACACTTTAATACCTAAAGAATTTTTTTTTTTGCATGTCTCTTCTTCTTCCTCCTGCCCTTATCCCACGTTATGTGGGGTCGGCACAACATGTTCTTCTCTTCCATTCTCCTCTATCTTTCGTAACCTCAGCACTCACTCCTTTCTTTCTCATATCCTCTTTCACACAATCCATCCATCGTTTTTTGGGTCTACCATCCGCTCTCCGTCCATCAACATTCATTCCTAACATTCTTTTTCCTATATGGCATTCATCCCTCCTCATTAAATGCCCATACCACGCTAACCTACCACTCCTTATCTTCTCCGCTACCGGTGCTACTTTCAAACTTCCCCTTATATACTCATTCTTAATTCGATCCTTTCTCGTCACTCCACACATCCATCTCAACATTCTCATTTCCGCTGCGTGCACTCTTCTTTCATCCGTCACTTTCGTCGCCCAGCATTCTGATCCATACATTACAACAGGTCTCACGATCGTCCTGTAGATTTTCCCCTTAAGTTTAAGGGGCATTCGTGGATCGCAAGTTGTTCCAGAGACGTGTCGCCATTTCATCCATCCCGCATTTATTATATTTTTCACGTCACGGTCGATGTTGCCGTCACTTTGAATCAATGACCCAAGGTACCGGAAATCGGAGCAGACTGGTAGGGATACACCGTCTAAGGCAATATGGGAAAAACTGGATAGACCACCGAAATCGCAGAACATATGCTCCGTTTTAGTTCTGCTTATTTTCAGTCCCACACTTTCCAGCTTTTCTTGCCATTTTCCCAGTCTGCTCTGGACCTCAAGTGCATTTTCTCCGACAAGAACAATGTCGTCAGCAAACAGCATACACCAGGGTGCTTCCTCCTGTATGTTCGATGTCAGAGCATCCATAACCATTTTTTTGCATGTGATTAAAATATGATATTCGCGGTCCCGAGCACGCACATCCATCTCGCTTACGCTCAGTGAGTGTGAGAAGGACACGAATCTACGGGGCCTTAACTAGGTAGCTTCTGGTTACCTCATCACTTTCCAGATATGACTGCAATGTGGTAATAGCAGAGGTCATTTCCTTAGGTAGTTCCTTGGTGAGTTCGAGTAGGAAGGCGCCGCAGTTTCTGGCCGCGCCCTGTTCCGTGGCCACACCCGCGTTGTCCTCCTCACTCGTCGCTAGGGCTTCTGCTATTTCACGAACCTATACAAACGAAAAAGTTTTGTAGTTGATCATTTAGTCTTCAATGAGGAACCCACGGCTTTTTTAAGGCGTCATATGATTATACAAATACAACAACAAATACTTTGTAATGCCAAAAATTTGTTTTCGGGCTTACCAATATAATATAATATGGAAGCTAATTCTGAAATAAATGTTTATTTAATTTAATTTAATTTAAAGGAATTCACATCTGTATGAACAATTATATAAACAACCCTTTAAGTTTAGCACAGTAGGTATAGTACTCCTTAACCAATATTTGAAGTTACCATCTGAGGTCCAAATGTTCCTATTTCGAAATCCTTAGTAAGCTGCACAACTCCAGCACAAATTGGAGACACGGAGTGTTCCGCCATTTGAAGAACCTGAGGATGAATAACGTGCATGCATATAAACTTAACAAACTACAATGGCACATAAAACAGTAAAATATTTCTACATGCACAGGATTTAGTTGTACCAGCCTCTAAGGATCTTTTGCAATTGATGTTGCATTTACCACAAAGCTCTTCTGAGGTACTTATGCTTTATAGTTGACTGGACTAGCGGAAAGAAATCTATCCTCACCTGCACAAGCTTGATGAGGCAGGAAGTCCCATGGTTATATTTTTTAATTAGTACTCCAAGTACTTGGAAAACAGTCTCTCTCACTGCTTTGTTTTTTATTATTTGTTCTTCTAACGCTTTGTAGCAAGGCTCAGAAACCATCCTAAAAGTAAAAAAAAATCTTATACATTTCACCATTGATGTAGTATATTATACGTCAATGCATTTCACTATATATAGGCACTGTGGAAACTCAACAATCTGCTTAGCACCCCTTACGTCTTCCCATTGTCATTTAAACATATAGTGACACATGTTGAATAGTTTTCATTACTTAACGACCGTCTGGCCTAGTCGGTAGCGACCCTGCCAATGAAGCCGATGCTCCTAGGTTCAGTAAGGGCTTCCTGAGTCTTGTGTGTTATTTATTTATTTGGTGAGTCCCTTGCTTTTACACCAAGTTGTTATTAAAGTGTTTTCGAATAGTTTATAAAATAAAATAAATAAATAAAATAAATTGATTTTATTTCAGGCAAGCACATTTATAAATTATCTAAGTAGATGAACCATATAATTTAGCTTATTCGGAATATACATATTCGGCCCTTCTCTAGTTTTGAATATGTAGTAAATCTTACGTTACAAAGTTGTCTTCAGCCAGTGGAGGGTCCCACAGGCGATTCAAAGGTTGTTGAAGCAATAAATGCAAAGTCACAAGAGCAGCTTGTTTATCAGATTCCGTCCAGCCACAAAACTCTTCATCTTCTGTTGCCTTCTTCCCCTTTTTACCCAAAGTCAGTTTGGTGGAGTTCTAGAACATGGAAAAATGGAAGGTATGGTATTTATTACAATCATCCTAACTTGTATAAACATAGAGAATGGACTAGACGCACCATATTCTCATCTTATGTGGCACCCAAGAGCCCAGAGATATGTAAAGACAAAGACTCTCAACTCTAAATATGAATATTTAATATGAATGACAAGGGTAGCAGAGAAGTTGGGGGGTCTCAGAATGTTGGAAGGGTTTGGGGGAAAATATTGGAGGGATAAGAGGTTTAATATCCCAGGCTAGGCACAGAGAACTATTTCATTTAAAAATAAAAACATATTATTAGACATAGGGATAAGGTGTGGAAAAAAATGAATAAGGAGAATATGGCGAATAAAGTAGTTTTTTCTGATACCGGCTGTACATGAGATGAGTAGGAGCAAGACGAGAAGAGAACAGTATGTACACACTCATTCTTGGCCTGTCTCGGGGTCTCTCGATGAGTGTGTACAGCCACCATGACAGAATGCCACAATTTTGAAAAGCTGTTGTAAAACTACATTACAAAATATAGTTATGGCAAAAACACTTACATCGGCTGCTAACTTAACATCTTTAGTTTTCATTATTTGTGTATACAAGTACATGACCATTTTCACTATATTTAGGTTCTTCACTCTAAGATCTGCATCTAACTCTTGATCCTGCATAATCAGTTCAATATGACTGCACAAGGCCTTAGCAGTTCTCACAAGGTGGTCAAATCCTTAAAAAAGAAAACACATAATAGATAAGACCTCATAAGATCTGTAAAATAAGATCTGAGTCTGAGTATTCTTGCATACAAACTTTTATACAGGTAAGGGAAAGTCAGATTTATTCGATATATACCTTTATTGATGATGTTCCATTCAAGCTTGTTACCATGGACAATAATAGAAAAATATGTATCAAAATGCTCCAGTATGTATTCAACACCTTCAGAATTATATGCTCTTGCCGCATCTGTAAGACAATTATAATGTAGTGCCTATGTTATACAAATACGGATTACTCAATACTGAAAACATGATAAGCATATAAGAACATACCTTGCAGTTTGGACAAAAGCACTCTTATCTGCACCACATCTTCAACATGATATTGTCCAACATGAGACTCCAACAACTCATCCTTTTGCACAGGTATTGCAAATTCAAAGTGGCTCATTTTGAAGACAACTGCTAGTGTTTAACTCTTAAGAGTAAGCTCGATCTAAAGTTTCCTACTCACTTTATTAAGATAGAATGTATTTAAGAACTTATTGTATTTCACTATGAAGTTTAATATTATAATATTTACAATTAAAATCCACTGTACACTTTCTAGAATAGTTAATTTTTTGCATTAGAAAAAAGGTAAACAATCTTGACAAGTCTTTTTATTGAAAATGTTTGAAAAACGCGTTTTAATGTTAGTTTATATTATTTACGAAAGCAAAAGAATATAAATATTCGTAGGTATATGATTTTTCTTTTGATAGACAGTCATAGTTGTTCTAAAAAGTGTGCAGAAAGTGATAGGTATGTTTCTGCACTAGAGCATTTTACACAATGATTTAAAAAAAAAAATTACGATAAGCAATTGAAATTTGGGTTTAAATGGTTTTGTTATATAATTTCCATTCTGATAAAACTCCCCATTCCATAAATAGGTACCGATACTTTTACCTAAATGTTTAATTGAAAGTACCTTCAAGAAATGCTGTAAAAACTTATACGTAGGCAAAAAAACACATGTATTTTACTTTCCTCGTATTCGAAATGAAAAGAGAGTGTTTAACTCGGGTGAAAGGCATCATTTCATCCATTGGATAACAATCTACTATATAAAATATAAATGTTAGATATTTGCTATGACTTGTTTTTCAAAAACAAGACACGTCAAGATCGCTTACCTTCTTTCTAATGCTAAATAAAAAGAACTATAACAACTAACCGCGAAAGTACTATTACTAATTCTGTGCCGCGATGTAAACAACAAAGTTCAAACGGAATTTATTCGAAATTTAAACATTTGACGTTTTCGTTTAGAACTTTCACTCAGAAATAAAATATGTAAAATGAAGAGAAGGTCATTTTTTCCGTTTAAATGTATTTTATGATAAATTAATTTTTCATTTATTTTATAAATCCGAATAACTAAAAAAAAAATGGGCTTAAATTAAACCAAAATCAGTTTAATCCCATACATAAATTGCTCATAAAAAAAAAAACTTGTTAGTGTTGCCATTAAGTAAATAAAAATCAACATAAAAATTATAACCGGAAAATAAACTCAACAATGTATATTAAAATAATGTTGTTATAGCCCCAGACTTTTATTGTATGCAATATATGAATAAGATACTAATAACAAATAAGTTATTTACTATAATCCCTTACCACATATTCCCGTAGGGCAACATATTTGACACGTCGCCGACATGTCAGCCGACGTTTCGTCTTTTTTCAACAATCGCCAGCCACGAAGTACGGTTCATTGCTTATTTTGTAAAGCTTGTGCTAATTCTTATAAGAAACATAAGGGTGTGTGATAACAATTATTTATTAAAAATTACAGTTCATTCATAACAAGATGTCCGGAAAGACGAACAAGGCTTTCACGAAAGAGGAAGAGCTGCTGCTGCAGGATTTCAGTCGAAATGTCTCTACAAAGTCGTCGGCTCTATTCTACGGGAATGCCTTTATCGTATCTGCTATTCCTATATGTAAGTGTTTATTTCCTATTAATATGTCTTTCCCAAGCGTAACAAAGCGTAATTGACGATCTTTTCATTGATAAAACTTATGTACCGTTAGTTATGTGAAAGTGACCGGGTGTTTTCGTGTAGGGTTATTCTGGAGGGTGCACGCTCTTGAAGTGAGCTCCTCCCTGGCGTGGTTCGGCGTGGTGACGGCGGCTTGCACCTGGTTCCTGGCGCTGGCGTACCGCAACACCAAGTTCCAGTTGAAGCACCGTGTGGCAGTGAAGCGCGAGGACGCCGTGGCGCGCGAGATGTCGCGCAAGCTCGCTGACGACAAGAAAATGAGCAGGAAGGAGAAGGACGAAAGGTGGCTAATAAATCATACTTATTTATTTTGCTTTCCATATGTTGGCAATTCAAAAGTTCTAATTGGGTCAAAATTCTTTTCATTGTGTTTTCTATTTGTACCCAAAAAATTTAACAGCTTTTTGTATGAGATGAAATTTAAATTTGATTTTTTCATGGGAAATTTAATCTACAGCTAACGCAATAGCACTTGTCTTCTTTTATTTATTTGATAAAATACAGAAATACAAGTGTGACAGAATGGTCCAAAATAAGAGAACGAAAAGAATTTGGACCCAATTAACCTAATAAGAATCCTTGTATAGTTATACAATTTTTTGTAAATATTTTTTGTTTCTTGTTGAGTTTTCATTATAAAACTTAATTTGATAATTATCCATGTGGTGTGCATAATTTTTCATTTTTGATTCAGTGGAGATTCAAAACTTGTTTCTACATAAGCTATTTGGTGAAAGTCTTTCACACAAATCACAATAATAAAATGTAAGGTTGATATTTGTCCTACAGTTTCCCTATTATTACATAATTCATAATGAAATAAATACCTAGATCTAACATTATTATTATTTGAAAGGCTTGCTTAGATATTTTTCTTAGGCTTGCTTAGATTTCATGGTTGACTGGTAGAGAATGCCTTCTGGCATTAAGTCCGCCATTTGTACTCTTCATGTATTGTGCAATAAAGTTTAAATAAATAAATATTTTCATAAGTTTATATTAAATATAAAGCTGATTACAATTCTATATTTTGACTATATTTATTTCTATTTCATTAATAATAATAATAAACATGTTTATTCAAAAAGTTTAAACATAGGTACATAATAAAAGTACACAGTAATGCTTTGCATTACATACTTACTTCATTAAGTCACATAAATTGAGTTCTCATTAGTGGATTATAGGTAAATAAAATTTAATTGATAGTTAGCTAATGATAGAGATACTATAGACTTTCTCTTTTTCTACTTAGGTTTTATTTAATAATTTTCCTCTTAATCATATAATTTTTAAAGTTACTTTCTTAACTGCTATTTAGTATTCATTTTAGTTTTCTGCACCTACTAATTAGGAGTTTCATTGTTTATGGTTCCATACCCAAAGGGTCAAACGGGACCCTATTACTGAGACTCCGCTGTCTGTCTGTCACCAGGCTGTATCTCATGAACTGTGATAGTTAGCCAGTTGAAATTTCTACAGATTATGTATTTCTGTTGCTGCTATACTAAAAACAGAATAAAATAAATATTTCTTTCCAATCTCGAGGTTCTCATCCAATCACCGAAGTTAAGCAACGTCAGGCAGGGTCAGTACTTGGATGGGTGACTGTTTTTATAGATAATGGTACGGAACTCTTCCTGTGTGAGTCCGCCTCGCACTTGGCTGGTTTTTTTCCACTACCTAAAGGTTGTTTAGAAGAGATTACCTTTTAGACATAAGGCAAGCTTTTGTTTACCTCTGTATTTGTGTTCCTTTGCACATTTATTCTGAGGTTTTGCAATAAAGAGGATTTGTTGTTAATTTCAGGATTCTGTGGAAGAAGAATGAGGTAGCTGACTATGAGGCCACCACCTTCTCCATCTTCTACAACAATGCCCTGTTTCTGGCCATCGTGATCCTGAGCAGCTTCTACCTGCTGCGCTCCTTCACACCCACTGTGTATCCTTTTTATACATTCAACCATAGCCAAATAACACTACTGTGGAGTTGCAGGCATCCATAGGCTACAGTGACCGCTTAACATCATGCGGGCTGTATGCTTGTTTTCCACCAACATAGTGTAAAAAAAAATTACTTTCTGCCTGTGACTTTGTCTGTAAAGAGTTAAGATTCCATTATAAATCATATGTGCTTGGTGTGAAAACTTGACATTTGAAGAGACTAAGTATATATGGATTTAAGTCCAATACCAAATGAAATAAACAAATGATGTAAGTCTTTTTCTTGGTTTATTAAGTATTTAGTTTAGTGTATTTTAAGTATATAAGTAGATCATTGTGCATTTTAGGTCTATATCAATGAATACTCTAGTTAGCTTTCTATATTAGCATAATTTGATTGTTTATTTTATCTTGATGGCAGCAAGTTTTTTCCTTAATACATAAATTTACAGCAATTACATTGTATCCCTGACATCGGCATCTGGACTCCTGGCCCTCCTCTCCACGGGAACCAAGTGAATTGAACACTAAGTGTTGTGTGTTTGTGATGAAAGCTGAGCGCTATCTCGACACCGGGAGTGTACTCACTTTAGAATTAATATTTAAGACAAGTTGTTCATAATTTAATAATAAAACAATCTAAACAGTCTTCAGAAGTTTTATTTACACATTACTATAAAAGAGAGCTTACATTAGTAAACCTAATAGTATCTTATAATATTTAACCTATTCAGAAATCAGCTGATTCAGTTTTCCAGGGTGGGTTAAGTACACGTAAAATCACAAACCTCGTTTTCACTATCTTTTCAAATTCGACTTATATTTATAAAATTCGGATATTAGTTATACTGCTTACTACTGCATAAAGTAGGTATATATGTATGTAAAGAATTACGACGATTACATAAGCCTTCACACCCTCAACATCATGTTAACTCTTGTGGACACTTCATCTTAACGTTAATTCTTTAGCAGGAACATCGCCGAAAGGGCAAAACAAAAAACGCATTTACACCGAAAGAATGAAAGTTCAAATTAAATGTTTTGATAAAAACATCAATCCTCAAACACTTGACAACGTGACGTATATAGTCTTGATTTCATTAATTGGTCGCAAGTAAAGTTAAATGTCCTGCCTGCTTATGATTCCTAGCTATTTAAAAATTAGGGATTTTTTATCCAACTTTATACAGTAACAGCAGTCTTCCAGCATCGTTTTTCGGATATTTTATCATTATAAAAATTCAGTTTATGTAGAATTGCTCCACAGGCATATTTTGGACAAAATTACAAGACATACAATTTCTTGGTAAGATTCAGTCCCCATTTTAAATAGGTTATAGTGGTTCCAGTTCGGCGCCATACATAACTTCCACGTTGCTCGTAAGATTTGCAACCTTTATAAGAGTTTCACCAGATGGCGTTACATTACTGAGACCTCGCTTATACCTAATTAAGATCTCATGAAACTCTTATTTCGGAGAAATACAACGAGTAACAGTCTACTATTCGCTATCTTAACACACTTCGGGCAGATTAATCTCAAAACATAATATCTTGTCCTTAAATAGACGTGGTAGTAAAACGAGGCTGGTCGCTAGGCGGTGCTGTCAAATCCATGTTCGCGGCGGAACGTTGGTTTGTCAGATGCTCAGTACATCATGCCGGCATGCAACGGCTCCGTGCGCTGGAAGAATACGTTGGGGTTGCTGCTGAAGGTGGGCTCCACGGTCGTGTACACGTTGCCCTCCTCGCGCACCATCATGCCTGCAGAATACTCCACTATCATCATCTATGTCTTGACGGAGACAATTAAGAAATAAAGACTGTTTATATCTATACCGAATGGAATTTATAAATGGGACACTGAGGTGAGGGCAATTACCTGATCCCGTGATGCTACGCCAAATCGGGTCTTTAGGAAAAAAACAGCACGGGATAAGGGAGCTGCTACTTAAAAATCTATGTATCTGTATTAAAGTCGCGCGCCTCGCCGTCACTTTAGATCTCAGCCCGCGTAGCCAACGCGCCAGTCACAGTCGCACTAATAAAGAAGAGTGATAGAGAGAGATGACTACGATAAGCTACGGAACGTTAACGATTGTAACGTTGGCTATGCGGCCAGTGGCCTATCCCACAAAACTTTACAAGTGTACAATTCCACAAGTGTTAAATTGTAAACAAAACAGTGCAAACTAGTAACGTATACAGTATATTTGGAATTATTGTTTGGCTTAGTGGGTAGTGACCCTGCCTACGAAGCTGTTGGTCCCGGGTTCAAATCCTGGTAAGGGCATTTATTCGTGTGATGAGCATTGATATTTGTTACTGAGTCATGGGTGTTTTCTATGTATTTAAGTATTTATAATTATTTATATATTATATATATCGTTGTCTAAGTACCCTCAACACAAGCCTTATTGAGCTTACTGTGGGACTTAGTCAATTTGTGTAATAATGTCCTATAATATTGATTTATTATTTATTTATTTATTATCCACTGTCTCCCAACATTACCTACGACATTGGGGAAAAGTCTCCATCCGTCATCCCATTGCTGAGATAACGATGAGCACCTTAAAACCCGCGAATCATGTACGGAGCCAGGCCATCATGCATTCACATAAAAAAATCTAGATTCGGTCCACAAACTACCATAACATTTATAGAATGATCTCCGTGTCGATCAACAAAACCAGCTTCATTTTTATTTGGAGCATCTATCGGTATTAATAATGATCCATCTATAATACCTGCGACCCGGGTTTTTTTTTATACTACGTCGATGGCAAACAAGCATACGGCCCGCCTGATGATAAGCAGTCTCCGTAGCCTATGTACGCCTGCAACGCCAGAGAAATTACATGCGCGTTGCTGACCCTAAAAATGTACATGTGATGCTGCAATAAAATCTTGAGAAATTAAGTTTCCATTTGTTGGCCATCTTACTTCACTTCTCAGTAATTTGTCCACTATTTGTACACATACGGCGCGAATCAAACGACACGTGATCGTAGTAGCAATTCTCTAAACACACGTTTAGAGAATTGTTAACTTGTAGGTACAATTCTACATATATGTATAAATATTACTACAATTTAATGTAGCACAAAATAATTGACAGCTACAAATTTGTACGTTTTCCGGAAAAGATATGTACGAGTATCGTATGTAAAGTTTTGTGATACAATAAATTGTGATGGTAAGTATCGCAGGCGGGGACCAACAGAGGTTTACTTATAGTCATTTTGGTTGTTGCATACCGCCTGCGATACTTACCATCAACAACAATATTCTTGTGGGACTTGTTTTCCTCGTTTTAGTGTGCAGACGGGTTTTTTTTTATATAATTTTATTTTATTTTATAATAATTTATTTATAACTTTTTAGTTACCCCCCAAAAACATCCTATGACACTCCCGTGATCAAGACGAATCTAACGATACCTCATACAGCAAAATCCATCAAGCCGTTTAGGCTACAGGAGGCCACAAAGAAACAGACCTACATACATACATACATACACTCGCAAAACATTACCCTCCTCCCTTTGGCAGTCGGGTAAAAAAACAGCGCGGCTAGTAAACTTTAAAACTCTAGAGAGGTCCCTTATGTTATGTACTCGTATCAGCGGCGTGAACCGGTATTATCTACACTAATGAAACACCCCATCCATAAGCACTTTCAGTGCATGTACCTATTTAAGTAGGCAAACGTAATTTATTGGTGTTTTTTAGACCTGCCTCCTGCCTGTTAGCAGGCTGTATCTCATAGAAGTAAACAGTGCCTAGGCAAAAGGTAAACAGATTAAAGGGGGCATTCCCATTACACGAAATTTGATTTCTTTGTAACAATTATCTTACATCTCATCTTCTGTTAATTTTGTCACTTTCGACAAGCAGAAATGTCAAAATGACGGATAGGGACAAACGATGTATTATATTTGACATACGTTTAAGAATAACGCCATATAGTCTTTATCTAACTACTATCTACAAAGATAATTTAAAATACAGGTGGATTGTCAAAGACAATTTTTTAGCCACAGTAAATTGACATGATTAAAAATTTTAGAACGCCAATTGAGTTTGATCCTTATTATTTCACTGATATGTGTTAAATTTGTTAAATATCAAAACGTGGCGCCATCGAATATATCGAAGGCCAAAGGTAAGGCGGCATCGTTTCGCACGATGGCGCCACAATCGTTAGCCGATGCCCGGTTAGGTGACGCCACTTTTTGATATTTAGCCATTTTTACACAGTCATCAGTGAAATAATAAGGATGAAAGTCAAATGGCATTCTAAAAGTTTAAATCATATGTCAAAAGTTGGCAGTAAATTTACCTACTACAAAATTTTCTTTGACAATCCACCTCTATTTCAAGTTCTGTTTGCTATCAATAACCATTAAATACTTGTATATAAACCACAAAAGGTGTAATGAAGCGTGAGTCAGTTTTAAGAGGGAAGTGGACGACCGCATCTCCATGCAAACGTAGTCCCCAAGTGCTCTCTGGATATTAATATAGATTTTTTACACAGTATTTACCCAATAGTACTTGGGAGACCGATATTTGCTCGAAAACATTTAAAAACTCAAAAATGCGCGTTTTCCCCGAGATAAGACCTAGCTAGATCGATTTTTCGCCCCCGAAAACCCCATATAGTAAATTTGAGCGAAATCGTTAGAGCCGTTTCCGAGATCCCCGAAATAAAAAAATAACACTATGAACCATACGTATAGCTATGCCCCTTCGTTTGACTTTATTTGATTTAAATTATTCATAATTGTTAGGAACATACATAAATTTGTTTGCCATTTTGTTTTCGCTATTTCTTGCGTCATAAGAAGATCCGAAATTGAGCTTTGAAAAAGTAATGAGTCGCGGTTTATTGAGACGGGTCGGCTTAATGCCAGTCCCACAACTAAGACGAACAAATAACACATCATAAGTAGGTAATAGGTACGTTAAACCCGTCAAGCTATTTAAATCTAGCTTTGCACAAGGGTGTTTGGATCCCAATCCATTTAGTTTCGTTAACTAAACTGCAATAACTACTGTTCTAGTTGTTATGTATTTACACAGTGCAAATTGTGCATTAGGATTAAGTATGTGATTATAACTGTAGGTAGGTATAGGATGATAACAGTAAATTCTTAGCGTGAGGAGTGGTACTTAAGTGGGAACATAATTTAAGTATACCAACAAAGTGTAAAAGATACTTTACAAATCAAATGCAAATATGTAGTAGGGCAGTGGAGTTATACCTACCTGGTGGCAACATGTAGTGATAAGGCGGGTAGTGGTAGTGCATTAGAGGGTGCAGGGGGTAGTGCGGTGGGGGGCACAGAGGGCGCGCATGCATGTGCGGCGAGTTCGCGAACATCGCTCCGTACAGATCTGCGAACAGAATGCGGCATATTGCGATCACATATCGGTGCGTGGAAGCGCTAGTCCTTACTATTAGCGCATTTTAGATACTTAACTAACCGGCTGGCTGAGCGGGCGGCTCCTTGCGATCTAGCACGGGCGGCGGCACGGGCAGCGGCGCCGCGGCCGACACCATGCCGTACTTCACGGGCTTAAAGTGGAAGAAGGAAGGCGAGTACCCCGAGCCGCCGGCGCCCAGCGAGCTTAGGCCCTCGTCGCGGTCCGCGTCCCAGCGGCCCTCTCGGCCCAGTGCCGCTAGCCGACGACCCTTCGGCGCGAACATCAGCGCGAACACCACCGCGCACGTCGCCAGCAGCCCCGCCGCCACGCACGCGTCGCGGTGCCGCTCGGGCGCGCCCAGCGCCGCCGCCACCCAGCACACCCACACCGCGGCTGTCGCGCCGCCTGCGGCCGCGATGTGCGTCGCCTCGCGGTAGTTGTCGCGGATGCCGCGCGACCGTAACGCCACGCCGCACACCACGGCGATCAGGAACGCCGCGTAGCACAACGACATCAACAAGTCCGATAACTGCGTGTCACATCTGCCCGCGCCGGTCATCACTCGCGGTGGCGATCCGCCTAGCCACTGGGCGCCGATGGCCACTTGAATCATTACCGCGAAAAATAACAAAAGTCCTTGGTAAGCGGCCGGCAGATACACACCACCGTTCAAGCTGAGCAAAAATACACACTTCACCAGTAAAGACGCGAATACGATTACGTATGCGACTCCAGTTCCGAAACGCACGGCACCGCAAGTGAACACAGTGGGAGTGGCGACGTACAGTGCGGCTGAAGCGGCGCAGGTGAACAAACCGAATAGCAGCGTTTGACCCAGGAGTAGGTGACGGCGGCTGGGCGCCGTGCGGCTCGCGCCCCACACGACAAATGCTTCGAAACCAGCAATCATTGCCATACACACGCAGGCCAGAGCCAAAATTGGGACCGCCCAAGATTCCTGCCGTAGAGCTCCCATCGATATACGCGCCGTTTGTACAAGCACTGTCGTATTTAATGGACGGTGTGTGGTTGTAGATACGAAAGGTCGCGAAGGAGTGGGAGGCGGCGGCGTTGATGAAGTTCTTTGGGGTACTACAAAGTATTCAGTGCTCATTTCAAGACGGTGAGCCTCGGTACGGGCTGGTCGTCGAGGTGGAGGCTCCGTTTCCGAAGTAGCCTCACGATCTTCAAAGGAGGCTTGTTCTTCATACTCCTGGTCGTACTCCTCATAGTCGGCACTTGAGACGTGACGGTCGTGGAGCGCGTGGCGCGGCGTGTAGGTGGGCACGCGCGGCGCGAGTCGGTCCCCGAAGCGCGCGGCGAGCGCCGGCTGGGCCAGCGCGGCCAGTGCGGCCAGCGCGGCGGCCGCCAGCAGCGCGAGCACACCCGGGGCCGCCATCAGCCCGCGCGGGCCTCAGCGGCCCGACTCTCCCAGCGAACACATCGGCGTGGCTCCCTCTGAAAACGATAAACGTGCGCGTTAGTCACGCCTCGGTGCGATGTCAGGTCGAGTCGCGACGTCTCGACTCCGCGATAACCAAACAAAGAATCTCCCGGTCAAACCGGTTCGCCGGTCGCCAGGCACACCTCCTAGGGATCCTAACATTGCCGATTTCGTATTCTTTGTTATTTTTATTTTACATAACAAAGGACGGCATAGCTGAGGCGTGCCTGCAGTCGGAGTCACGTATTCACTGAATGTCCTTTGTCGCTAAAGGTCAGACAGGAAGATAGGGATAATTTTATATGTCTTGAACTGATGATTAATTTATGAGAGTGCAACAGCATACTACATATTTAAGTCGTTATTGTAATTAGTAGGTGGTCGTGTTAAATGCCACAGAAAGTTGTTGCAAGTGTTGAAATGAAATTGCAAGCTATAAGCCACCTACCTACTTGTCAACATATTAGCATTTAGTTAAGAGGTCAAATTGAATACAATGTATTCAAGGTCTCATGCATAGTCTGAATTAGGACTTTCAAAATGCTACCTACGCAAATTTGCTACTCGTTGCTATTGGGTAGGTACCCTTGTTACAATCCCTCTAACTTTATTTATATAAGCTAGTTTGCATTTAAATAACTCTTGTCAGCTTGCTATAATTACCATTATAAATTACTTAGTATAAGCAAAATGGTGTAATCATCTTTACGGGCATCTAACGAGACGGTCATAAGATTAGACATTATAATAGGTGTGCAATTGAATACGTGTGTGGATACTCAGGATATAAACACAGCGTGGCGCAGGTTTGTTCTTCCCAGCTACCAACCGCAGGCGAGCGTTTGTTTGAGGTAAACCAGTATAAGTGAATGCCACCTTTACGCTTAGTTGTTACGAATGTTAATGTCACAGTAATACTAGTTTTCATTAGTCGAACATAGCTATGGGAATCCGGTCAGGGCTCGGCGCGACGTCCGACGGGGCAACGAACGTATTAATTCGCATCCCCAAGGCACAAGCCGATACTTACGTGCCTACCTGCCCCGTGCTAGCGCCGCTTTATCCTCGACATGTGATTGACACTCGCCATCACTCCTATGAAACACGAGTATGAAATTTCCGCCTGCCTGTAGGTCCTAGGATTAAAATTAATCGACGTTAGAGCCTCGCTCTCGGTCTCGAGTAATTATTCAGGCGTTAAGTGACATTTGGTTTTAGACATTCACAAAAGGTATTAAGTAGGTATTCTTGTTAGTTACTTATCTACTTATTGCGGAATTATACTGAGTACAGCTAATGGTTGTGTCCCAGCTAGGGTTGCCAGCTATTTTTTGGTGGAATATAGTATTTTCCAGAATAAGACATTAAAAATATAGTACATTTCAAAAAATATAGTACTTTTAGATAAAATGCTTAACATAAGTGTAATATACGTTTAATCATACTTACTAGCACTCTGTTAAGATTAGTTATGGTAACGATTTTAGAGTAAAAATGTAAAATTGATAGATTTAGTCGTTGAAATTGTACTCCTTTTGTTACGTAATATCTAAATAACAAGTATTGGTTTCTATTAGCACGTCTTCTCATCTTGCCTTTTAATAATGAGGTCGCAAGCGTGCGTCCCCGGTAATATGTGACGAGAAGGGATTTACGCGCGTTTACGTAAACGTCCATCAGAAAAACAATCATTACCAATTCAATGAGTCTATTTAAAAAAAAATGTAAGATAATAAGACGCGCTAATAGAAACCAGTACTTGTTATTTCTAATAGTTAACAGAAGTTGTACAATTTCATAGACTAAATCTATGAATATGACATTGTTGCGACTAAAATCGATAACGGCCTCTTAACTATTCCTTTTGTGTAGACCAGTCTCTGTTGTCAAAATCATCCCAATCCTAGACTCCAGCTATCATGCCATCAGTTAGTCATATATGTAAAACTACTCACTCGTCATCTCATACGCCCAGTAATAATAAAGAGTAAAAAAAAACTTTTTAATAACAATATTTATTTAAACTTTAAATTTATATTTTTTATTGAGCTTTGTGCAGTTTTTAGTAATGTCTAATTTCTAATAAAATGAGACAACGATTCAGTACCTACATTCATACTGAATATTTATGACAATTTAATAGCTCACTTTTTATTAAATTTATGTCAGCCCTGTTGCATTCCTTACTCCATTTTGTCTTCATACTTGAAATAATTTTATTTGATTAGAATTAAATTGATAATCGATCTTGAACAAATTAGAAGGATGTCGGACATATAGTATTTTAGCGTACTATATATTTTTTCAACAGTATATAGTACAGAGAGCCAAAATATAGTACAATACTATATAATATAGTACGGTTGGGAATCCTAGTCCCAGCCGAACCAACTACGCAGGACCTCCCCACAAAAAACGAAATAGCAATATAAGTTTTTACGATTGGTGCACTACATTTTTTATAATTACGTTTCATTTATTATAGTTTGATATATCGTTATTTTGAATAACGTAATAAATGGCACACTACCGTAATACCTAATTAACGGCAAACATAATGTTATTATTGGTATAATGGTCATAAGGGGAATTTACACTTCGTCTAATATACATTGCCATAGTTAGTACATACTCTATCTAAAGCATATTATTTCTAACAAGTGGTATTACATGATTATTTGTGTGGCATAATCAGTAATGAATGCCATAAATGGGTTAGGTTAGGTTGGAACTGCGACTCCGCACAAACGAATAACTGGGTCAAAATTCTTTTCGTTGTCTTGTTTTTTGTACCCAAAAAAGGTGATGGATTGGAGCTTTTTGTATGAGATGAAATTTAATTTTTATAATTTTTCATGTAAAATATAATCTATAGATAGAAAGACATACAATAGGACTCAACTTTTTTATTTATTTGATAGAAGACATAGATACAAGCGTGACAGAGTGGTCAGAAACAAGACAACGAAATAAACCCAACTACCTAGCAAAAGCAGGGTTAGGTTAGGTTAGAACTTCGACCCCCCGTAGAATAAAATACCAAGCAAAAAAATGTGGTTTAGGTTAGGTTTGTACTGCGACCCCCGCATAATCAAAAACCTTGAAAAAATAGGTTAGGTTGGGTTAGGTGGGATGATAATCTGTACTTAGTTATACGCCATGCGCTACTTGTCATAAAAAATTATGTAAAACCTTACGTTATCATTAAATTAAATATGACAAAATATGTTATACATTATATGTATTTATACTTGATAAAATGCTATATACTTGATAAGATTTGTATATGTTTTATGGATTATGGCGATTGACACGCATAACTGATATGAAAACCACTATAATGGCGTATCATGCTTTTGTTCTATCCAATTTAAGGTACGGTATATTGATCTGGGGAAATTCATCATATGAAAATCATGCCCTTGTAGCACAAAAACAATGCATTAGTTAGAGCAATATGCCACATGCCTAGAAGACATCTTGTGTAAGTTCTTTTATTAAAGTGAAATTGTTAACGGTTCACTCGATTTATATATACGAAGTCTGTGTATTTGTTAAATTACACCCCGATATGTTCGTCTTGAAAAAAGATATAACCAATTTTAATACTAGATATCCTGACAAGCTAGTACTCCCTAAAATGTATACAGTCATGAAAAACTTTGTAAAATAAGTAACTTGCCATAATTACTTATGTAGTAAAAATAACTTATATATATATATTTAAAAATAAGAAAGTTTAATAACTAATTAACATTGTAAATTAGCTAGTTGCTTACATATAATTAGTTAAGAATAGAAGAATAGCATACTAACATTATATTACAGGTTTTTTTTTATTTTTAGCGCTGATTATAACTTTGTATGAAAGAGCGAATACCTCCTAACACAAGTTTTTAACTTAAAAGGAGGATTCGGCACCTATGACTGTAAAACATTTGTTAAATATAAATAATTTTGAATTTTTGAAAAACAAAAGGGGTTACGCAATGTGCGTTAAAATATTTAACAGACTGCCTGATGAGCTTAAACAATTACCACTCAATAAATTTAAAAACAAACTGTACTTACTCTTTTCTTGTTGACAAGTGTTACTACAGTTTGAAGGAATTTTTCGATAATAGACTGTAAATTTTATAATTTGTTTGTATCAGTAACAGTCCACGTTTATGAGTTAACGGCTTTATAGCAAGTTAATTATGCATGTATTGTTTAAAATAATTATGTCAATTAATCTTGAATTTTGTATAAAACAATTTGCATGGCTTTTTAAAGTCTAAATGTGTATGGCTCTAAAACAAATAATATAACACCTTTGTATGCCACATTTAATGGCAAATAAATATATTTCTATAAAACATAACATTGTCCAAAAATATAATATAACAAAAGTAATTATAATTTATAAAAGATGTCTATATACTACTTAAAAATTATATTACAATAGGCATTATATCAATGACAGTTTAGATGAAATCACAATATGACAAAAGAAACGTGTAATAAAAATCACATTATAACATATAGTATTATATCAAGTGGCATTATAACAAATGTATGGAAGTTTTTTTTAAATATATTAAGCATTACACACCCTTTTACGATACATACGAGTATATAAAGTTATATTAAACTGTAATGTTCAAAGCAAACGACTGCAACTTACACTCTGAGGAGTGAATAGTTGTATGAGAACCTATAAAAGCTAGACAGACAATCATGGGCGAGTTGACATAGACTGACCAAGGTAACTTTGCACAAATTTGGCAGTAAGAATGCAATAAGCTCCATACTTGACGTAGCACTTGGCATGAAACTTAGCGTGGTCAGACTCTATTTGCCTTCCAATATCTTTACTCTACTTTAAGAAAAACTGACAGATATTGACTCAAATGTCCTGTCCTATTCATATACAATAGTAGATTGTTAACCAAATGTTGAAAGTGGTCAATTGCACCTGTTAATCGTGATAATTCTATAAAATAGAAGGAGAATTGGGTGTTGGGCGCTTTCACCCTTTATGGTATTTTTTTCACATTATACTGCCACATTAAGTACCTACTAATACATGGAAATCTTACCAAAAACGAGGTGTTGCCTTACATCGAATGAGGTAATTCTGTTTTTTTTTTGTTTTTTATATATACATATATATTTGTAGTGATGAAATAGATATATCGAATCCAAGTTTTTCACCTCGAAAGCCCTTCGGAACATTGTATATATAATATACGGTCCAGCGAAGGAAATTGTTATAACTCGTATACCTTCGATGGACCAAGCTGGTGGCCTAGCGGTAAGAACGTGCGACTTGCAATCCAGAGGTCGAGTCATCTGATATTTACCAGTCGCTTTTCGGTGAAGGAAAACATCGTGAGGAAACCGGACTAATCCCAATAAGGCCTAGTTTACCCTCTCGGTTGGAAGGTCAGATGGCAGTCGCTTTCGTAAAAACTTGCAACGCCAATTCTCGGGATTAGTTGCCAAGGCTTCCATGAGCCGTGCAAAATGTCGGGACAACGCGAGGAAGAAGAAGTACGTTACAATGATCCGAAAGGCTTTCGATGTGGAAAATTTGGATTTGTAATTACCATTTCATTACTACCAACATATAAAAAAACAATAAAAAACAGAACTACCTCATTTTATGTTAGGTAAAATAGGATTGAAGGAGTACCTAGCGTATATAAAAATCAACCCTCACCTCTCGCGATAGATAACCCATCCCTATCCTGACATTGATGGTAATAGCAGCATAATAGTAAAATTACCTCAATTTATTGACCATATATCCAGCTAATTTATGAGCGGTCACTGCATTGTATTCTTGTCTTAAATGAGAGAAGCCATAAGGAAGTTGGCAGTTTATTATCCTAACCCGTCTATAGATAGATGTTTACATACTGGGAACCGTTTCTAAAATCTATAGAATACAGGAGTATATTAGCCGCGAACTTGGAAGCTTTAATACGTATAATTCATATCCACACTCTGTCTTAACGATACGTCTGATGCAAAATAATATGCATCTCGTCCCGTATAAGGAAGCCTCTAATCCAGGCGAGAGATTACGTAGACAGGTTCACGGAACCGGATCGTGACTCTAAACTTATTATCCGAATCAAAGTATACAGATCGCATTGTGGGCTGATTTGGCGCTAAAGTAACGGTGAGGAGCCGGCATCGCACAGGCAAACGATCTCGCAACGGTACAGCGTAATGTTATCTTAAATCACTTCCAAATCTTCGCGTGCAGCGACTGTTTTACAGTCTGTTGCAAATTTGTTTTGTTTTGTCTGATGTCCTAGATATGCCAAAACAAATTTAATGTTGTTTCTGACGTGTTGCTGCGTTGAACTACATAGTATATTAAGAGTACCTGTGTTACATATGTATAGGTAAGTACATACACCTGCAAGATTTCAGGCTGTTGTAAATAAGAAAACAAAGTAAAGTTAACGTCCTCTTGGATATGTTCGAAGAACACTAAACCTGATGTATGTAAATATGGTAAGCCTTTAAAGCGTCTGGCAGTTTTATTTTAGTACCTCTACTTTGGCACTTTAAATAATTCGCTGCTGAATGCATTCTGCCGTCCATCGTATTGTTACGCAAAATTGAAAAAATAGTGACATGTGTAGTGCAGCACTTTTGACGCAGACTTACTTTCGAGTGTTTTTCTTTTTTTTAACGTAAACTGTACAGGATGTAAAAAAATTGTGGGGTTCTGTTTAAAGCCATTTTCGGTATCGTGTTCTGATTAGGAAAAAATAGAAGTAAACATTTTTTGACGATAAAAATTTTTGGTCTTTTTATGGAGGGTTATCCGACTTGGGCGACCTGCCCCATAGTTTTTTTTTTTTTTTGCATTAATAATTTTTTTCTTCTACTTCCTGGTCATGCAGAACACGACACTGAATATGATAGATAGATAGATAGATAAAGGGTTTATTTGTTTGCTGCAAATACACACAATTTAGAAACACATAGGCAAACAGAGGAATACACAATTAACAAAGTACACAATCATTTAAAACAAAATACAAAATCTTATAAATATTATAAACATAAATAAATAAATATTATAGGACATTATTACACAAATTGACTAAGTCCCACAGTAAGCCCAATAAGGCTTGTGTTGAGGGTACTTAGACAACGATATATATAATATATAAATATGTATAAAAACTTAAATACATAGAAAACACCCATAACTGAGGAACAAATATGCATGCTCATCACACGATAAAATGCCCTTACCAGGATTTGAACCCGGGACCATCGGCTTCATAGGCAGGGTTACTACCCACTGGGCCAGACCAGTCGTCAGAACATAACAGGAATAATGGAATAGTAGTAGTCTGTGTGCATTGCACCAACAACAAAAGGGTGCCGACTCAGCTATAGGGCTTCACTCATTCGAGCAAAGCACTGGTATTCTGTCGAAACCCAGATCACGTGGTGAGTGTGATGTAAAACTGTGGATGAAGTGGTAATAAAATACTAAATATGATCAGATTTTAAAAGTGATAATTGTTTCTAAATAAATATGCCCTTAAACGGATCCCCACTATATTTGTTACACCTTGTATACAATGAATAATTTCACATCTACTTCACGAAAAGTAGGCCGGCACAATATCGGCACTTGATCTATATTCGAATCGCTACGTATGCATAAACTCTACGCCCCATGACGCGCCAACTTTCTTGAGTTAAATGCATAGTTTACGCGCGCTAAGGTGTCATCTATGAGTGGAAAGTCAAAGTTTTCCTCGGCATGATACAGAGACAATGAGACTTAGGGAAACAGAGCGTTGTTCGTGTTCGCCCGCGCGTTGTAAAAGTAACAGCACGAATACTCCGGGTGAAACTCGGCTGAACTGATTGCGCTGAGAGTGTTCTGCCCAGTGCGAGTTGATACCACGTCACATTCTTACGTTGCGGACAATTATTCAATAGAACTTCACTTGCATCAGTCATTCAGGCTAATATCTGGGATTTGGCATAACTACGCGTTCACAAGTATTATGCACTTGTGTGTAGAATTGGTAGAAATGTGAAGTAATTAGGTAGGTTTAACGGCCTTCTAGCATAGTCGGTGTAGTGATCTGCCTACGAAGCAGGAGGGATTTTTTTTCTTTATTTTGGCACAAACAGTCATTACAGTACAGAAGAGTTACATTAGAAAATATTAAATATAATATTGACAATACAATACAATACAATACAATGAATCGAATCTAAGCCGAATCTCGGTACGGGCATTTATTTTTGTGTTTATCACGAATGTTTGTCCCTAAGTTATGTATTTTGTCTTTGTGTATGAATTTTTGTACCTATATAAGTATGTATAGCGTCACCTAGTAGTTACCTATAGTACTACAAGCTTTGCTTAATTAGTTTGGGGCTAGGTCGATGTGTGTAAGATTGTCCCCAAATATTTATTTGTTTTACAGTACATATGGTGCTACCTTCCTGCACTAGTGCGAAAATTAGCATATTACGTTCCTGTGTCGAACATTTAAAGGGCCATATGTTATGTAAGACGTTGTACAATACATGTGCGAATAGGTAATTCGCAACGCAACTCGTGTCGATTTAAAACACTCCCTTCGGTCGTGGAGCTCGTCCCTCGTTTTGAATTTCCTATTTTTCGCACTTGTATCGTAATGTTGTAAATAAATAAAGTTGTAAATAATTTCAACACACTTGCTCAAAACGACGTTTTTATTCCACTGATTTTTGGCTCACAATCCTAGATATTAAACACGCGTGCTTTTTCAGTATATTATAACACTCGTGCTTTTTCTTTATATTATCCGACTGAGTTAAGAAGGTAATTGATTGCTAATAATATGCATGAAAACGGAGCCTTCTTAATTTGGTCGAGTAATACATTTTTTTTAACCAACTATTTTTACAAAGAGTTTTTATCACACCAAACATAATTTATGGATTAAATTATCTCGTAAATTACATTTTCATCACACTTGCTCGAAAAAGATCTTATTTCATGCAGGTGTACAAAAGGACAAAGGCTTGGATTGTGAAAAAAAAGCTATTACTCCCTATGGAGTAACAGCTTTTTCTTTTAATTCTGTCACTAATTCATACGAACGATGTAAGTATACTTTTAAATTAATGACGTTTATAATTTAATGTTTTTGTTTATGTTTAAAATTATTTAATTTGATTATGTTAACAGCCGTTTAAAATATTTTACATAATTTTCAATCGTGGCTGAATGCCGAATACGTCGGTGCCTTCGATACCTAACCTATCAAGAAAATACAAAATGGCGGACGAATGTTTGATATGTCACCGTATTTAAGAATTATTTCGCTTAATATTTAGTTTTTTCTTCACAATTGTGATGAAAAACATTGTGTGTAACTCCGGGGTAAAGAATATTGCAAACTCGGGTCTTTAATTTCCTTCCAGCCTGCAGCTGTCGGGAATTACCACCCTCGTATCCAAAATTTCACTTACCTCCTCGTTGCACAATGTACTATAATGAATAAGCATAACTTTTATCGATTTGATCTCCATCCGTCGAATAGAAATACGAAAATATTATCTTTTTTTCATTTTTTAAATTGGCTGTTTGTCGATTTCGTTCGCGCCTTTGCCTTGCGCGCGCATTGGAATCGTACGTAAAAAAAATAACGCGCCATTTTCCGTATTTGTCATAAAATTGGAATAGTTTTGCATGTTTTTAGTTTATATATTGACGAAAAAGTCATTTTCAAGTTACTCGTACAAGTTTTCAAGCATTGAAGAACACATAAAATTGACGCTGCCAGTAGTAATACTAATAGAGGCAATAGCCGAGAACGATAGCCTTTTACCATCAAAATCGGGTGAAAAATTATTGGAGGCATATGAAAATGGAAAATCAGCAAAAACGCCGAGTCTTTCTTGGAGAACGTGTTGGTAACTTACTTTAATAAACTGGCGAATAAGTGCCTACAAGCTCAGCATGCTTTGCTGGAATTATTCGATGTTAAAACTGTAAGCCACCATTTTGAAAATTGTACTTTTACTGTTTTGACAAAAAAAACTAATTTATAAGTTTTGTTTATTCCTCGCAAGTGTGTTGAAAAACGTTGTATGAAACGCGTGTGCATTGGTCATTACCCACATCGGCTTTCTTATTGCGCGCTCGCTTACAGCTCGCGCGCACAATATCGCCTCATGTGTAATGGTGACCAACTTAGCACACTTGTATCATAATGTAATATTAGCTAAGAGTCTAAGATCTATAATAAAATGCGATTTCGTTGAGCCTAGGCTGCTAGGTTTTGCTACCGATTGGGGGTTTAGCTAAAGCTACTTTCTACCTCATTGATTAACTCTTACGATCTTACGAGAGTAGGAAAAATTTAGGACGGGCATTTAAATGACGATGGTTAAAATTTATCTGCGAGCATTTATTTAGAGATCAGGTTGATGTTCTATCAACTCATTTGAACAGCATCCATTGTTATAGGCATACTAAATCGTGATCTGACTAAACATAAATATAGCCTGAGCACCTGATCAGCGTGCTTACCGACATCGATAAGATCTATTTATATTGATAGAAGACGTTGAAGATGGCTTTAAATCGTTTATACCGGCCTGGAGTAAATATCTCTCTAGTGCCTACAGCTAGTGCTCATAATTTTGTCGGAAACATGAAATACAACAAAAACATGAACATGATGGAAACATCCTGTAGATGTGTAACAAAACCTCACTTATTCGATTAAGGCGATAATCAATATCAAAATAGCGATTACGATAATGACTTCCTTTTTATAAAGTAATGACATAAAATTTTACAACCAACTAGGAAAGCCTCTTGAGCTGCTGGCCTGTTTTAATATACACCATTTAAATGTAGACTGGCACGGAGAGCCTAAGGAACTAAAATATACCAGGTGTGGCCTGTAACAGGAGCAATAAATTGATTTGTAGGCTGTACTCCTCAAACTGACCAACATTTGTCCAGCTACTTATTAGGTACACTTTATAGGTAGGTACGAGTATTCTAAGACGCAATATATAGCGAATTTCGTTATGTTTAAAGCTATGGAGGGTAGAAGTAAGGAGAACAATCTATGTGTATGAAATCTGTTCATCAAAAAACCTTAAATAGGTGATGCCACAATACACTGCGAAATTTTTTTTTACTTTCATAAAAAAAATCAAATCACTGACAGCGTACTTCACTCCGTCAATAACGTCTAAGTTCATGGCATAAGAGATTGTTCTCCTTACCTCTACCCTACATATTAAACCGTCACAAGCAACGTCAAACACACTGTAAACGGTTGTATTATGGAAGGTAGAGGCTAGGAACAAAATCTCCATATACCAAAAACTGTCCGACATAAAAATAAAACGAAAATAGATGGCGCTACAATACCTAGAATACATGAGTAAAAAATCTAATCATAGACAGGGCACTTCACTCAATCAATAACGCCTAAGTTCTTAGCTACCCTAGCGCGACTCTGGAGAGATTTGGAACTATTATTTATAGCTGACAGCTGGACACTTTTGCAACATTCTGCCTAAGGAGTTTCTGTTCCTTGCCTCTACCTTCCATAGGCTGTATTTTTATAAGTCTTATAACGGTTACTTAGAAGTTTGATTGTTTCAGTTTCAAGGGACTGTATAGACCAGGGGTGGCCAACTTGATTAGACTCAAGACCTCCTTGTTTACTAACGAAACCCTGTGCGATCTACATACTTCTTGAAACCTTAAATGAAACTGGTCTACGTATTTATATAAAAAATATATTGCCACGATCGACTGGACTAACAGTCGCGATCGACCTCGATCGCGATCGACCTGTTGGCCACCCCTGGTATAGACCTCAGTATATATGGTTTTAATTTTAACTCGATTTCTCGTCGCGTTCCCGAGATAAAAGGTCTTGACACTCTTGACAGACAGACAGACGGTCAGACGGAGGGACCGACAGACAACAGAGTGATCCTATAAGAGTTCCGTTTTTTTCTTTTGAGGTACAGAGTCCTAAAAACGTGCCCCTTAGTTTGACATCCACATTTGCGGTCACTGAATTGTCAAACGTCAACTGTAGAGTTACAGCGGCATCTCGTTTACCTGTCAAATTCGGAGCACGAAATTGTCTTTGGTATAACTCACTAACAATAAAACCGGCCAAGAGCATGTCGGGCCACGCTCAGTGAAGGGTTCCGTAGTTACTCTTCCGTCACAATAAGCTAAACTGGAGCTTAAAGTATAGTAAATTGTTAACCAAGGGATGAAACGGTACCTTTCACGCGAGTTAAACAAATAGGCAAATTTGCATAATCAGTACCTAATTAGGTAAAGTAAGTCTTTTTACTATGAAGGGGGAACTTTTTGTGATAACTCAAAAACAGCTAAACTGATCATGTCCGCTATAGTTTTCATTTAATGTCTTTCTTAAGCTCTACTTCCACGATTTTTTTCATAATTTTAGGACCTATGGTTCAAAAGTTAGAGGGGGGGGGGGGGACACAATTTTTTTTCTTTCGGTGCGATTGTCTCCGAATATATTCACTTTATCAAAAAATGTTTGTTGAAGACCCCTATTCGTTTTGAAAGACCTTCCCAACGATACCCCACACTGTAGGGTTGAAGCAAAAAAAAAAATTCACCCCCACTTTACGTGTAGGGGAGGTACCCTCAAAAAAATTTAATTTTTAGATTTTATTGTACAACTTAGTCGGCTTTATTGATTTATATATCCATGCCGAATTTCAGCTTCATAGCACTAACGACCACGGAGCAAAGCCTCGGACAGACAGACAGACAGACGGACATGGCGAAACTATAAGGGTTCCTAGTTGACTACGGAACCCTAAAAATAGGAATGATTTTACGTTTAAGTATCTAAACCATTTAAAAGTACATTCACGTTAAAAATGTTGTATTACTCTTTCGTCAGTAGTATTTTGGAGTTTAGCAGTGTTGTTTGGAGCCCCTATTTTGGCATTCATAAGTCTCGACTTGAAAGGATTCAGATTTTTTTTGTAAAGCCCTTGATTATAGAACCGGCCGCTTATTTTTCCTCAGCAGCTAAACAGTCTCCTTCCGTTGGAGAAAAGAAGAGCATGTCTAGATGTTTTATTTTTATTTAAAATTATTAGAAATCACATAGATTCTAACCTATTGTTAGATAGCGTTAGCCAAAATTTCTCGGTTCCACTCACGTTCTCAACCTACATTTTCTATTTCCTCCTGTGGCACACAGTATGCCTAAAATTATTTCTTTAGGCATACTTGTAATTTGAATGATCTTTTAAAGATATAGATATTTTTGTTCCTAGTTTGTCCGTGTTCAAGAAAAAAGTTCGGCAAATTTTGTTTTCTAGATACTGATCAATTGGTTCCAGTCATATTTTTCATAGTTTAGTATGTTTTGTTACTTTACTTTGTAGTACATAACTAAACTACATATGTAATAGTTTTCTTAGTAACGTAGGAAGCTTCAGCCTATTTTTAGTTCATTTAATTTAGACTTATTTGTAAATAATAACAATAACCGGCCAAGAGCATGTCGGGCCACGCTCAGTGTAGGGTTCCGTAGTTACTCTTCCGTCACATTAAGCTAAACTGGAGCTTAAAGTATAGTAAATTGTTAACCAAGGGATGAAACGGTACCTTTCACCCGAGTTAAACAAATAGGCAAATTTGCATAATCAGTACCTAATTAAAGTAAGTCTTTTTACTATGAAGGGAAAACTTTTTGCGATAACTCAAAAACAGCTAAACTGATCATGTCCGCTATAGTTTTCATTTAATGTCTTTCTTAAGCTCTACTTCCACGATTTTTTTCATATTTTTTGGACCTATGGTTCAAAAGTTAGAGGGGGGGGACACATTTTTTTATTCTTTCGGAGCGATTATCTCCGAATATATTCACCTTATCAAAAAATGTTTCTTGAAAACCCCTATTAGTTTTGAAAGACCTTTCCAACGATACCCCACACTCTAGGGTTGAAGCGAAAAAAATAATTCACCCCCACTTTACGTGTAGGGGAGGTACCCTAAAAAAAATTAAATTTTTAGATTTTATTGTACGACTTTGTCGGCTTTATTGATTTATATATCCATGCTAAATTTCAGCTTTCTAGCACTAACGACCACGGAGCAAAGCCTCGGACAGACAGACAGACAGACAGACAGACAGACAGACGGACATGGCGAAACTATAAGGGTTCCGTTTTATGCCATTTGGCTACGGAACCCTAAAAAGCGGCCAAGTGCGAGTCGGACTCGCCCATGAAGGGTTCCGTACCATTTATGACGTATAAAAAAAAAACTACTTACGAGATCTCGTTTAAACCAATTTTCGGTGGAAGTTTGCATGGTAATGTATATCATATATTTTTTTTAGTTTTATCATTCTGTTATTTTAGAAGTTACAGGGGGGGGGGGGACACATTTTACCACTTTGGAAGTGTCTCTCGCGCAAACTATTCAGTTTAGAAAAAAATTACATTAGAAACCTCAATATCATTTATGAAGACCTATCCATAGATATCCCACATGTATGGGTTTGATGAAAAAAGATTTTTAGAGTTTAAGTTCTAAGTATGGGGAACCCCCAAAATTTATAGTTTTTTTTCCATTTTTGTGTGAAAATCTTAATGCGGTTTATAGAATACATCTACTTACCAAGTTTGAACAGTATAGCTCTTATACTTTCGGAAAAAAGTGGCTGTGACATAAACGGACAGACAGACGGACATGACGAATCTATAAGGGTTCTGTTTTTTGCCATTTGGCTACGGAACCCTAATAAACGACGTGACAAATACCTACGCATTCAAGTAGCTCCAGCTAAAATGTTCTAGATGACCGATATATGATGTAACATGCACCTATTTAGAGCAATCATAATTACACAATGAGAGTATACTGTATCTCATTGTTCACGTTTTGTATGTGTACAGTGAGATTATTTGGCAGGTAGTTAACTGGCTGCTTGCGTAAAAACAATCGTTTAACACTTGCTACATATATCACTTTTGCCATATATGGTAAGTAAAAAATGTACAAGCCACGTTTTCGACTTATTTTAATAACTACTCGTGACATGGCGTATTTGGACACTTGTGAAAATAGCCGAACTTTAAAATTTTAGTGACCCACAGACAACACGTTACACGTATACAATTATTTCTAAATTTATGAGGTTGTCACATACAGGTGTCATTTCACTTGTAAAAGGCTATGCCGCGAGAAGTACTGAGTTGAATCTTACACTATTTTGTACTATGGTAGCTTATATTTAGGATATACTCAAACAAACATTGATGTGTCGTCGGAATTGCGAAATTTACACATGAAACTTTTCGGAAACCTCTCAAATTTTCGAGAACTATTCCAACATTGTAACTCCTTTGAAGCCAACCCGCATGTAAATACTGCTTACCATCAGACAGGCCGTATGCTTGTTTGCCACCGGCTTAGTATATAAAAAAATAGTTTTGAAACTTTTTCTATTATTAATTAACATGATTTCGTCATAAACAAACTGTCGGCGTCCATATTGAATTAGTACGGGAACTACGGGAGCACTTTGCACATGTTTGGTGACCCAATCATATATTATAGCATATAGGAGGAGTTTTAGCCGAATGGTGTCAAGTTCCGGCGGTTCTGCGGCCGGCTCCCTGACAGCGAGGTTGCGAAGTGCATCGTAGCCATAATGTGTGTTTTTAACCGACGAAAAAAACGGAGGAGGTTCTCAAGTCGACGCGTATATATATATATTTTTTATGTATGACCACGCATAACTTTTCACAGGGTAGTTCGATTTTGATAATTATTTTTTATTGGAAAGGGTATACCCCGAAGTTGGTCCCATATAAATTTGGAAAAAAATGCAACCTTAAGGGTAGGAAAATAGGGGATGTTTGATTTTTCACTCATCGATTGTAAGGTTAATAGCTAAAGCAAGGTAGGTAGCTATTTAAAAAGTAATAAAAAATTAAGCATGCAATAATTTGTGTAAATTATAGCGACAGAAATTTATAAAATAAAAACTTTTTAAGAAAAAAAAATAACCGCCGATAAAAACTAAAAGGCAATAAAAAAACCGGCACTAACATGAAACGAATCGACCAACAACGCACTGAAAAGAAAAAATTTTTTTTTGTCTTTAATAACGCAAGTGAATACCCTACAATTACAATTATAATCTATTTCTACACTTTTTATAGATACCCCACACGTATGGGTTTGAATTTATTTTTTTAATTTTATGACGTATTAAAAAAAACTACTTACTAGATCTCGTTCAAACCAATTTTCGGTGGAAGTTTGCATGGTAATGTACATCATATATTTTTTTAGGTTTATCATTCTCTTATTTTAGAAGTTACAGGGGGGGGGGGGGGGGACACATTTTACCACTTTGGAAGTGACTCTCGCGCAAACTATTCAGTTTAGAAAAAGATGATATTATAAACCTCAATATCATTTTTGAAGACCTATCCATAGATACCCCACACGTATGGGTTTGATGAAAAAAGATTTTTTGAGTTTCAGTTCTAAGTATGGGGAACCCCCAAATTTTTTTTTTTGGTGGGAAAATCTTAATGCGGTTCATAGAATACATGTACTTACCAAGTTTGAACAGTATAGCTCTTATAGTTTCGGAAAAAAGTGGCTGTGACATAAACGGACAGACAGACGGACATGACGAATCTATAAGGGTTCTGTTTTTGCCATTTGGCTACGGAACCCTAAAAACGAAGTCGAATACGGCTCAAGTGGGCGTTATTTGCACATCTTGATTAGCTAGTTACCTACCGGCAATTTGGCATTGACTTGAAATACTTGCTAGTAATTATTGAGCAGTCAGTGTTAATTCCTTGTTACGTGAAGTTATGCAGTTAGTATGAATCATGACCGCAATTAACTAATAAGTAGTTATTTTTCCATTTGACAATATTTCATATTTTTGGCCTGAAAAGTTTTAACAACAATTTTTTGTGAGGAAAGTTTTTTTTTACCTCTCGTGTTTATATTGAAACCAGACCTGAGTATGCGAAAGATTCTAAGGTTGAACCCCCGGAGTAGCGAGTGGTTATAAATATGGAAACAGGTTTTAGTGTCAATCAATATTCTGTATCCAAAGGGCAAATAGAAAGCTTAGTGTTTTAGTAATTTATGTTAATTCGTAATTTTAATGTAGGCAGCTCTACCACGGTCCTTTATTACCTTTAAATTAATGGAAGGGATTTGCTTTTGTTCGATTTTATAACATAACAAATGCAATTCTTATCTTTAATATCATTGATTCTAATTTGACTGTTTTTAGGGTTACGTACCAAAAGCAATAAAAAGGAATCCTTATTATATTTACGTAATTTTTTATGTAGGCAGCTCTACCAGACTCCATCTGTAGCCTCTAGCCTCCCACGGTCATAATACTAGTCCGAATTGGTTCCCTTCAATTAAATTTAAATACATAATTAAAATTACATCATTATTAAAATAAAAAGAGTTGCCTTTGTTTTATTTCGTTAAATTTTAAATAAAACAAATGCTATTTTTATTTTATAATTGATTCAAATTTTTCTGTCAATTTTTAGGGTTCTGTACCAAAAATAAAAAGGAACCCTTGAGAGCCTCGACTCTGTCCGTGTCCGTCTGTCAAATCGCTAAATATCTCGAAAATTATTTACTTAAGCTATTTCTATAAATTTGGAATAGTCAAGAACAAGGCTATATGTGTGTTAAATATCAAAAAGTGACGCCATCCCCCCGGGAATTGGCTAAAGGTTGTGGCGCCATCGCTTAAAAAGATGCCGCCACGCCATATCTTTGGTCTTTGATCTATTAGATGGCGCCATTTTTTGATATTTAACAAAAACACAGATCAGTGAAAGAATAAGGATCAAAGTCAAATGGCGTTCGAAAAGTTTTAATCATGAGTCGAAAGATGGCAGTAAATTTACTGTGGCTACGAAGTTTTCTTTGACAATCTACCTCTATTACAAATTCTCTTTGTACATACTGACCTGTCTACACAATTCCTCGGAGCTGTGAAAAAATCAAACTTCTCAGTTAACGTAAAAAAAAGATACGACCGTTCATGTCGCAAAAAACTTATATTCTCAAGGGACACTCTCAAGGGAATCAAAATTTTAGGGTAATTTCCGTTGACCTAGGACTATGAAATTTGGCAAGTAATATGGTCTTCTTATACTAAAAGTAAGTACAGAAGAAATCAGAAAACTATAAAAAAATCAATAACTATAAGTTAAATTTGTACGCAGTCTGACTCGCACTTGTCTGGTTTTTAGGGTTCCGTACCCAAAGGGTAAAATGGGACTCTATTACTAAGACTCCGGTGTCCTCCGGCTGTCCGTCTGTTACGTTTTGATGTCATGTTACGTTGAAGTTTTGATTATACCAAACCTGTCCTACTAATCTAACCATGGACCTATAGCTGACGAATAATCCACCCAGTAGTCGGCCAATTTTTTCCCAATATATATAATAACAGACCACTCCGACCAGGGGCTCATTTCTCGAACGGTATTAGACTAATATTATTAGTCCACGAACTGTGAAATCGTATGGGTTACCATGGCAACACACTAATAATCAGTGTTGGCCGAACGTTAATTGCAATTAACCATTACAAATTAAACCGTAAACCATAACGGACGGTTACAGTTTACGGTTCAATTTGTAATAGTTAATGGTCAATTGCATTATCGTTTTGGCCAACACTCCTAATAGTATTAGTCTAATATCGTCCTAGAAATAGGCCCCAGGGGCCACTGATGGTCGCCAAAACCTATACAGGGAGGTTTTCGATAAAGTGTAGAATGTCCATATTAAAAGGGGAGACTTTTAGGCAATTTTATCGGTTCAACTGTTTTTTATTTTTGACCATTAGTTATTTTTTACAGATTTTTAAATTTCCTAGTAAAAAATTAAGTGGTACTCTTAGCGGTATAACTTTTGATCTAATAATTAGATTTTTTGTGCAATTAGATTCTAATTACACAAAAAAAACTAAACGAAAATCGGTTTATCCGTTTGGGAGCTACGATACCACAGATAGATACACAGATACGTTAAACTTATAACAGCCCTCTCTTTTTGTGTCGGGGGTTAAACAAAAAATAAAAAAGTGCAGTGTAAAAACCATGGATAGGGGATGAATATCGATAACAATTAAAAACCAAACTGAAGAAAATATCTACAATAAGATTTTTTTTCAATTCATACATCGATTTTTATTATAATCGGTGAAATCACATTCAAGTTGGCGGTCGTTTTTTACAATTTTTATTCTGATTCGTATCCTTTCGAATCCTCATATCAATTTTCATAATGATAAGAGCAAAAATAGGGAAATTCAATATGGCGGCCGTTTTTTACAATTTTGACTTCAAATTCCTATTCGCCTTTCGAAAGTTTCGAATCCTCAGATATCAATTTTCATCATGATTAGATCAAAAATTAAGCAATTCAAGATGGCGGCTGTTTTTTACAATTTTGATTTCAGTTTCCTGTTAAAGAGCCTTTCGAATATTCAGATATCAATGTTCAATGATTAGAGCAAAAATTTAGAAATTCAAGATGTCGGTCGTTTGTTCTAATTTTGGCTACAGATTCATATTCAACCTTTCAGATCATCAGATCATCAGTTATAATTTTTTACATAATCAGACCAATGAATTAAAAAAAAAAGACAAAATCCATAGCTGGTAGGATTCTATAGATTAAGCTATACGCGTGCGCCCGTGAGGGATAAAAAAAAATTAATAAAAAAAAATCGACAAAATTAAAAACACGTTTTAACTTTCTTGACAATATACCACAACCTACGTAACAAGGACAAACGTAAGTACTAAACTACGTAAAAAGGACTGTGACAAGGACAAACAATAATAGCGTTTTCTTTGCTACTTCTACTGTAAGTTCCATAAGTGCGTCTCGTTCGGTTATCTCCCGGCTCTACTTACTTACTTTTAATCTCTATAGTACTATACCTCTACGACAAAACAAAGCGGCGAACTTTGTCCATTATTGACCCCCGTTTTGTATTAAAAGTCCTTGCGCACACCCCCACACCCTCGGGTCTCGATTTCCAACTCAATCAGACCAGTGATATCTACTACACAATTTATATTTTTTTTTTTTCTTTTTATTGGAGAAACAACAGAAGTATGCGACAGGATAATAGGTTACATTGTTAGATACAAACAATATAGAGATGAACACTTACTTCCTTAAACGCTCTCATATATGTCTCCTAAAACACCCAGTTTCCCGCGTACCCGCCCCAATTGACCAGACAAAAGACCACCTACCCTACACTATGGCCACTTATACTTTCTTGCAATGGAGATGACCAGTATAGCAAGACCCCTCACGAATAGCTTTTGGGCCTTCAAGGCTCTTCTAGCTCTATAACCCCTTTATCGAGCCTGCTCATAATTTAATGAATAAAGTAGGTAAACTGCCCTCAACTACACGTTTACCTAATTTCATTTGAACAAATTTACGTAAGTTATTGCGTAACAAACTACCCTCTGATAGTTCAGTTTAAAAACATCGAAATGCTGAGACGTGCCCCTAGCCAGTTGTGTGTATTCAAATATTATAAAAAAATAAGAAAAGGAACGAGAAATCGGTTTATTATTATCGTTGTATTTCAAAAGCTATTTTCTCATATTACAAAAACTAATGATATTTTGCAGAAATTCATTTATTTTAATTGACTAGATTTTATCATTCTCCTATGATTTGTCCACATTTATAAAAACGAGTCAAGCGCAAAAATTAGACGTATTCAATATTTCTAGATAAAGCTTTCGTTATAAATGCATTGTTGCGTGAATTAATATAACTTTAACCATCCAAACACGCAAGAGAAAATATATATAAGTAATTAGTAATTATTTTCCGATTTAAATTTAATATTAACTTCTAGTCGCACAGAGGCCTATAAAAATAAGGCCTTACATTCCATTGTACATATTTTAAATCTCTATTTACTTTATTTGTTTTGGCAAGTTTTGATTCCTGGGGCCCATTTCTCGAACGGTATTAGTCCAACATTATTAGTCCACGAACTGTCAAGTTTTATAGGTTACCATGGCAACACACTAATTATATTAGACTAATACCTTCGAGAAATGGGCCCCAGGAATCAAAACTTGCCAAAACAAATAAAGTAAATATTTAAAATTTTATTTATTTATTTTAACTTTATTGCGCAAGAGAAAATCTTAAGAGGAATTCCTAGTTGCGATTTTTCCATACAAACGCTCTCGACTGATTCCTCCCTGGATTTTTAACCTAGAGCAGTGATTTTTTCAAATAAGATCAATATCATCAATATCTGTGCCGCTATGTTTTGCTTTTTTGGATTATTTTATTTTGAAGAAAGATACAGCGCCTCGAAAATCGCAAAAACGGCTAAATTGAATTGGCTGTAAAAAAAGGCACAGTATACAAATATGACAAAAAATCAAAACATAGCGGCATAGATTATTTCTTCCTCTTGCAATTTCCAAAATTTCATAATGATTAGTTGCGTTTTGAAGGAGGAAACAGTCGAGAGCGAAACCTCGATTTTTGAGTTTTTTGCGAGTGAATTTCGGTCCGAGCTGCAGTTGTCCTTATCGCACGAATTGGAGGCGGAGACAGTTTCTAAATATACGTACACAGAAGGAATAGTGATGGGCATAACATCCTTATTAGGGATTGCAGAACCGGTACTGTTTTAAAGAACCGGGATTTCCCGGTACTTTCGGAACTGGTCTAATTATTTCATTATTTTAAATAAAACGACAGCATTTTGCGATTTGACCACCTTTCGTATTATAATTTAATAATCACATTTTCTTCTATTACGTAGTAGGCATTTTTTTTTAGAAATATAGTATTTTACATTGCTCACACTTGTGCGTCACAAGTAAAAGATAACTACTTTGATGTTTGCCACTAGATAGCAAATTTAATGAAATTACATTGACGAGGGGATTTATATATAAGTATCGCAGTCGTATTGTATAATCCGCCGTATTACATTACGGCTAGCCGATATCAAAATAAGGGACATTTTGAAATGCGGCGGTTCAACGATTAAGGTATGTTGGGTAAATACCGGATGCGGGTGAAGAACGTAGGACATTCATTTCCCACTAATTTGGCTTTATTTTTTAATGTTGACAACATTGTGTAAGACGCCATTTTATTGCGCCTCGACTGTCAGTGTCCCCGCGTCGCTCAGGGAGTCGGGCTTGTGCTATGTGCAATCACAGAGAGCAAGGTAAATTTCGCGAATTCTTCCTTCTATCCGATCTTCGCTCTGTAATTTATTTTGCGTATTGTGATGAAACTGTGTTTGTTTTTGTAATTGTGTTAACAGACCTAGCACTGCTGTAGACTGATATCCGATCTTGACCATTCCAGTAAAGATCGGACCAGAAACAATCAGATCTTTACCTATTTAAAAAACAGCAAGTGATTATCAAACTTTAAATTTTCTTCAATTTACCTACTGACCTTAATTATCACATTTATTGTTTTCTTGATCACACTTTCGTACCATTATTTTTATCCAGTACCACTACCAGCGCGACGGTTACTGACAATGTAATTTTTTTAATTTCCGCAACCCAAAGGTTGCCTTTTAGCGATAAGACCGCATGTTGTTTACCTGTGCTTATGTGTATGTTTTCTTTTGTATTGTTTTCTTTTATTGAGGTGTGCAATAAAGAGTATTTATATTGTATAGGGATGATGATACATGTTGAAATTTATAACAAAATCGAGTAAAATAGATAGCAAATGAGCAATTTTTCGCAATAAAGTACCTACACATACGAATGCATATGTAGATGTGCACGCATACATACATTGCTAGTTTCGGATACAAAATAGAGATAGGGCTTCGAAATTAGTTTCCTTAAAATGCTTCAAGAGGGCTCTCTTTTCCTATATATTTAATTATTTACTTTACTCTTTACATACGATCCTTACATTTTATCAAAAAAAAAGATTGTATATACAGGGTTTCGTATTCAGTATGGGTGTATGGGTCAACCGAAGGTCCGATTTATCCTTTAATTTTTAATGAACATACATCGGTAGTGCTTAAGGTGTATATTGCAACGCACCTGATTATATTACCATAGGAAAGCATATATTTTTGGTCACTGTACTGTATTGGATGCTGACTGTACCTCCTACGCGGAGCTCTCGCAAAACTAATAAAGCTTTAAAGTAATAGCTACTCATTGCGAAATGCAGGGGTCCTAAATCTATCTTAAGACAGGTTATTTTTCCTTTGATCGTGGGCATATTTCAAAACTATATTAGCCTGGAGCCCGCAACCTTACGGTAAATTAAAGGGTTTACGACTTGTGAGTCCCGTCGAACAGAAGTCTGAATGTTAATAAAAGGAATGAAATGGTATATCTTAACTCTACTTTATGTTTGAATAGTCATAACACATTTTTTACCTTACTTGTTCACTTAAATTTAACTGCGTATGTTAGCTGGCAAATTATTAGCTATCGAGAGTATCGAGCTTGTTTAAATTTTAGCGCACAAAACACAGAAATACAGACTCAACTGTATCACTCACTACTAGTAGTTCGCCCCGAACTGAGAACTCACTGTTCGCCAAAACCTATACAGGGTGGTTTTCGATAAAGTGTACAACGTACATATTAAAAGGCGAGACTTTTAGGCAATTTTATCGGTTCAACTGTTTTTTTTATTTTTGACCATTAGTTATTTTTACAGATTTTTAAATTTCTTAGTAAAAAATCAAGTGGTACTCTTAGCGGTTTTTAATGTTAGCGTGCAGAGCATTGATGAAAATTTAAACATTAACTCTGTAGGTATTTGCTTTTATGAAATGTTTATGAAGGTTGACTGATAGATAATGCCTCATGGCAAAGGAGCAATTCCTAGCTGAGCAACTTTTCAAATCTCAAATTTTTGAAGCTATGTTTCTGTCGCGCTGCGGTGGGCGGGAGCCGGAGCTATCTAAGTGTGAGTGCGCGCACACAGACGCGAGACTCGTGCGCTCGCTCATTGCGCGCCGTTCCGTCGACATCGCCCGCGAGCCAGACGGAATTTATTCTGCGCTGCCCGACGCAAGTTGTTTTTGTTGTTACCACGTAATATTGTTTTTCATTTTTATATTATACTGTATCTATTACACCCTAATACCAAACACCCTATCACCTGTACTAAATGTATTTTACACCTATGATGACGAAATAATAAATGATTGATTGATTGATTGATATTAATTACCATATAGGTAAAAACTGCAAAAAATAATGATGTCTCAGCTTCGGTTGTCGTTGTACAGTCAAGTGCAAAAATATGTATCGAAAGTAGGGATTGCAAACCGGATCGATTTTCAATCCGGCCGGATCCGGCCGGATTTTGGCCCTGATTTGGCCGGATCCGGCCGGACCGGATGCTTCTAATGGAAAGAGAATAAGGTATCACAAAGAAATAGGTCCGGTGTCTACCCTTTTGTATCCGATCTTAACCCTGATACAAAAATTGGTAAAATTGTGGCTCTCAAACTTTGATACCTATGTCATAAGGCAATTTGATAAGTAAACAATGTGCTAAGAAACTACTTATTGTAAGGTTTACCCGAAGTAATAGAAAAAACCACTAAAATAATAGATACGTTGCGCAGTTTTGACAATTTAAGATTTCGTGAACTGTACAGGTTTAGGGAAAGTGTAAATGTATTGTTTATTGAATGGAATGTACTGGAAGATATTAAGTACTTAAGTAGGAGGGACAAAAATCAAAATAAAAAATAATCGTGCCCAGTCATTTTTAATGAAGGTCGCCAAAAAATAAGAATCAAACTTAGAAATCAAAAAGACTAAGTAGTTCTTTAAAAAGGTCAAGGTCACTGAGAGCCCATCTTGAAGTATGGAAAATAATTAAAATTGCGATTTTGTTGGTTTAATTTTGCAATATGTATAAGGCTATTTAGGGCAAAAATCTGAAAAGTATTGAGGTTATTAACGCTTTTAAAAATATCTCGATCGAATAAATGACGAAGAAATGTAGGATTGATTAAAACACTTGTATGCACTTATGCAATAGCATTGTTAAAATGTAATGTACAGACGTAGTTAAAATTTTGGTTAGGTACATAGATATAAGAAGTAAGGTTAGGTACCTATATTCGTTTCTCATATCATACTGGTTTAACCCTTAGATACGAGTAAATATTGTACGGCAAAAATGACCAGTTTATAACATCATCTTTTTGGATTTTTCTTAAGCAGAATTTTTGGTGCTTTAAAGAGGTGTAAGAGGCTTGAATCGTGTATTTTTTTATCCGTTGCTTGGTTAAAGGGTTAAGTAGGCACTAGGCACCATCGGCTATGGGGTTTGCTTCGAACTCAGAACTCGATGAGATATTTACAGGTTTTCAGATGAGATGCTAAATTATCTGCTTGCTGCGAAATAATGAATGAATTAATTCATACGTAATTATACCTTAGAAGTAGGTACTCCTACTTCTGAATCTGAAAATTCATGTTTATCTCAGCTTACTCAGAGACAGACCTCTTCAGTATGTTCCAGTTGATTTGCTGAAGGTGTAGATGTACTGCGCGTTTTGTTATATTCAGCAGGTATTTGTCGGAATACCTTGAAGTACTAATGCTGATGATATACATATGTGTTTTTATTTAACATCACTCATTCACGTTCCGGACGAAGAATTTTACAAATGTATTATTATAATTCGGCGATTCCGGGAACAAAATCCTTAAGTAGGTACAGTCGCCATCAGATATATTTCATATATTGGAGCTGCCAAGGTGCATTTTAACTTGACAATACGCCTAGAGCCGTGTACAGATATTTGTGACCTACCTTGGCCGCTCTAATATGTCTAATGGCAACTATACATATTTTTACATATAATGTTTTTTGGTAGATATTTTTTATTCGAATGAGGTTGAGAATAAATTCAATTATGAATTGCATTACAATCATTATATTGCATCAGCCGATGGCAAATAGTTACCTATTGTTTTTTGACTAATAGATGATTATGGTCCTGTGATGTAAGTATATTAAGGTAGTTTTAATTTTACTGTTTGTTAGGGTTCCGTACCCAAAGGGTAAAACGGGACCCTATTACTAAGACTCCGCTGTCTGTTCGTCTGTCACCTGGCTGTATCTAGAATGAACCGTGATAGCTAGACAGTTGAAATTTTCACAGATGATGTATTTCTGTTGCCGCTATAACAACAAATACTAAAAATTACGGAACCCTCGGTGGGCGAGGCCGACTCGCACTTGTCTGGTTCGGTCCGACATTAAGTTCGCCTTTTGTATATTAAGATTTTCTTTTGTGCAGAGTTTAAATAAATAAATAATAATGTGATGCGAGTCTTCATTACTTCGATACTTATTCCCTGAAGACACTAAACGAGCAATATAAAATACGGGCGCATTATGTAAATGAAAGTAAAGTTGTTCAGCCACTAGCTCCGTGCTTGGACAAGCTGGCTACCGGTCCTGGATAGTGCCCATTGCATCCATAAATGGTTGAGCATTAATGGCTAAATCGCCAACTATACTTATTTAAAGAGAAGCGGGAGTTGTATAGTTTAATAAAAGATCGTGCTTACTTACTCATTAGGAACCATCACGTCAAATTGAGATTTGTAGGTAAGTTTAAAGTATGCGGTCTGGAACGATTTGTTTTGATAATTCAATCAAAATTTGTTAGACTTGATTTGTAGCGCCTTTTGAGCAAATTAGAGCTTAACTACGCTATACTTACGTGTAGATAGGTTTACAAATTTGTAAAAAGGTCCTCTTGGCAAAAAAGTTCATCGTCCAAGGTGAACAACAGGTTCAGCGTCGATCGTTTAACTTATTTAGCCCGGAGAAGGGATGCGCGGGTCCTGATAATGAAAAAAAAAACTTACATATATAAAGGTTGGCACTTGTGGTAGTCGAAGGAGTTTGATAAGCACTAGATCCGATTTGCGGGCATCACCGGTTGTCAGTTATCACTACCGTGCGCGGGAAATGCTAGAGCTCCATGCGTGCGAGTGGCACGGAGTCTGGGAACTAACTAAGCGAATTTCTGGGTGTCCGTGATGTGTGACGCTCGCGCACGTGCGCTATACCGGCGCGTACTGCAAGCTGCGCCTACGACGGCGGCGTCGTCGTCGCCGTACCGCGCACCCACTCTACTCTTCTGGCGTAGATTTGTTACAGATTAGCTGTAGCGTTGCATCATTATTGAGGTTTAATTCACAAGATCTAAGATATAGGCTTTCAAAGAAGGAAACACCTAGTCACCTACCTACGTAGCCTAGATTTTTTAAACCGCTACATTTGAAAGTCATGAAATAACGAATAAATGATGGTTTGCATCTAATTTAAGAGTAATGTAAAATGCAGTTATAAAATAAATGTTATAATGTAAATATTTAACTCGTTTATTTAATGGACCTAAAGAAACAGTTGTAAGTATCATTTACATTGCAAACATTTTTTGCTCAGTTTTTATTTCGACCTGGAATTCTAATTTCATATGGTCATAAATTTAAGGGAGTTTTGACTTATGATTATGACTATACTGGTCAAAAGTTATGTAGTTGTAGTAAAACACTTTATTGCACAAAACAAGTACATAACAAATAGAGAATACAATAAATGTGTACAAAGGCGAACTTATCCCTTTAAGGGATCTCTTCCAGCTAACCTTTAAGCATGTAATGTAAAATATTTATGATACGACTATTTGCATTAAAAATAATTTATTTATCTGTTTACATTGCATATTTACTAAACAGGAATGGTCCTTCGAGCCGGATAAACCAGTCTCTCCTAATTATGTACAATATTATATTTCACACGAGATTATACAATATGCGTCGGATTTTAAATTGGTACTTAATTAATTAAAATGTTATCGTTCACGTTTGTTGTAAAACTGGTCTTAGTTGTAAAAAAAATCTGGATTTTCATCTTGCTTACGTAGGTAAGTTAAATATAGAATGTTATTACTAGAATCGCTTTTAGCAGAATTTCAGTCACGTGTAAACAATTCATAGTTTTTTTAATGCGAATTTGCGAAAGTGAGTTAAATACCTACTGCAAGATACGGATCTTAACAATAGTGTTCGCGCTCTTGACCGGTTCTTGTTATATGAAACTGATACGTGATCGCATCTTTCGTGCGGTGCGGCGGTGTATGCAAATGGATGAATGCATAGGAAGTCCCCCACCCGTTCCAGCCTTCACCGCCAATGTGTACGGTAAACAACTCAAGTTCCTGATTCATCACCGTTGACACCCATATTTAAAGTTCACTTTCGCGAGTATGTTTTATACGCTAGCTGTACCTACTGGAACGAACGCATGATAATGTTTAACAGAAACTCATTAGATATTCATTTTTATCGTGGCGCGGTGCCCATATAGAGGACTTTCCGAAAATTTCTCCATAAAACACTTTAGATAGATATCTTTATGTTATATTTTGGAGATATTTTAAGAGGCTGTTGAATAAAAATTGCCACAATAGGAACTTATAAACTGTCAAGTTGTTAATAATATTGTTGTTACATGAACTGTGAATGTAGAAGTTTGTTTTAGTCGTACAGTTTTATCACAGTTCCTATATATTACCTCGCAGTTGGCTGAGGGAGGGTTACACTTTTTTTTATCGAACGACGCCTGTAACGTAAAAGAACTGACGAGAGGCAAACCAAATAATCCCATAAGTGTTCCTTTTTAACACGCTTTTATTATGTCGACCTGTATGTAACTATTAACTATGTAATGGAATCTAAGGTAACTAATTTAACCATCTTCCAAGGATCGTAGCGTTATGGAAATTGGCAGCTGTATGTAGTTCTAATGATAATACAATAATATGGTACTGTCGAATTGATCTGATGATGGAGCCGGCAGATATGAACTGGAACTTCATGATAGAACATCGTATCATAGCTGTGTTTGGATTTGTTAGAAAAGTCTAGTAATGAACTTTGACCACGATTAGGTTTCAAGGTCTGATGATGAAGCCGGAAGATAGGCACTGGCATTCCATGATGGAATATCGTATCATAGTCGTGTTTGCACTTGTGAGAAAGGTCACGTTATGGACTTTGAACACGATCAGGTTTCAAGGTTATAACAAACCTATTATATATTGACTTGGAAGTTTTTCAGTTATTTCAAATATATCCTGATAAACACGCTATTATAAATGCACGTACGTGCATTTATAAAAGCGTGTTTTTCTAGTGTTTTTTAAACTATTAATTTATTTGCTTATTATAATAGTTATGTCAATGTGATTTGCTATAATAATGGGATCTAATGTCATAATCATATTAACACTTTTGTTACTAAATAGGGCTGATTACGATAGTTAGTAGTTATTATCAGTCTTCTTAATTGAAATATCTGCCACGACATGGTGATACAACCACGAGCTGTCACGACTTAGTGATGGGAATACATTACCTATTTAATTATTCTTATTACATTCCATTGATACAATCAACTAAATTCCATGACTGGAACGCTTTTGTGCAACTTACACCTAAGTTTTCTTTTCCAAGACAACGAATAATTCAGAAAAATATTGAAAGTACTTAACGAAGTTTGTGACGATGTTCATGTAAAATAACGTAATAAATAGGCACCTATGCAAAGTTCTAAAAAAACCAGCCAAGAGGGCAGTGTAGAGCTCGGTGTAGGGTTCCTAAGTTACCTACCATTTTCTCAAAATATTGTTTGTAAAAATTTGACAAGGAAAAGTGCCCCTGTTGCCTATTTGCTGAATAAACGTTTGATATTTGATTTGAAAATAGGCTGCCTTGAAAAGGGGCTATTAGTAAGTATCAAGTATATCGCTTATCTTCGTCTTTTTATTTACTAAGAAGGGAAGACTTTTTGCGATAACTCAAAAACGGCTTATCCGATCATGTTCGCTATAGTTTTCATTGAAAGTGTTTATTAAAGTTTTCCTTTTATTTACTTTTTTTTCTTCATATTTTTGGACCCCCATGATTCAAAAGTTCGAGGTGGGTGGCACACATTTTTTTTCCTTTGAAGCGATTATATCCAAAAAACCGGCCAAGAGCATGTCGGGCCACGCTCAGTGTAGGGTTCCGATGTTACTCTTCCGTCACAATAAGCTAAACTGGAGCTTAAAGTATAGTAAATTGTTAACCAAGGGATGAAACGGTATCTTTCACCCGAGTTAAACAAATAGGCAAATTTGCATAATCAGTACCTAATTAAAGTAAGTCTTTTTACTATGAAGGGAAAACTTTTTGCGATAACTCAAAAACAGCTAAACTGATCATGTTCGCTATAGTTTTCATTTAATGTCTTTCTTAAGCTCTACTTCCACGATTTTTTTTCATATTTTTTGGACCTATGGTTCAAAAGTTAGAGGGGGGGACACATTTTTTTTTCTTTCGGAGCGATTATCTCCGAATATAATCATTTTATCAAAAAATGTTTCTTAAAAACCCCTATTAGTTTTGAAAGACCTTTCCAACGATACCCCACACTCTAGGGTTGAAGCGAAAAAAAAATTTCACCCCCACTTTACGTGTAGGGGAGGTACCCTAAAAAAAATTAAATTTTTAGATTTTATTGTACGACTTTGTCGGCTTTATTGATTTATATATCCATGCCAAATTTCAGCTTTATAGCACTAACGACCACGGAGCAAAGCCTCGGACAGACAGACAGACAGACAGACAGACAGACGGACATGGCGAAACTATAAGGGTTCCGTTTTATGCCATTTGGCTACGGAACCCTAAAAAGGATGTTGGAGACCCCTTTTCGTTTTGATATACCTATCCAACGACACCCCACACCATAGTGTTAAAGCAAAAAATCAATTTCATCCCCACTTTACTTTGTAGGAGAGGTGCACAAAAAACATAGTTTTTATTTTACCACTTTGTCGCCATGATTGATATATGTATCCATGCCAAATTGCAGCTTTCTAGCTCCAACGATGATGGAGCAAAGCCGCGGATGGATAGACAGACGGACATGGCGAAACTATAAGGGTTCTTTCTAACTACGGAACCCAAAAAAACGTTTTTAAATTTGAGAATATGCATGACCAAAGTCATGTGGTCACATTGTGCATTAGCCCCCTTATTCATAAACTTGTACTAAAGTTACGATGCCGCTAATAATCGTTTGTCCCTTTCCATCGTACCAATACTTCGGAAAGGGACAAACGATTATTAGCAGCATCGTAACTTTAGTACACGTTTATGAATAAGGGAGTAGGTATCCACAAGAGCGCTATTCGATTTTTTCTTGTCATGTTAAGACATCGCCAATCTTGTCATTGGCGGTGATGAAGTTTTGCTGAAACGTACCTTATATTTTTTGATTTCCTCTCTTCTCCAGCTATTAAGGGACATACTTAGAAGGAATATAGTCGTAGACACGCTGGCTAAATTAATTAACATAAACGAGTTGTAATCCATCAATAACCAAACAGTCTTAACTATCTTCAATCTAATTTTATCGAGGTAGCAATTATCCAATAGACTTGTTACTTTGTGCATCTTTAATTCCGAACTACAAGTTAATTCCTTCCTTATGTTAATTTTACAGTTGAGTCTGATTTTAACTGGAATTAAAAAAAAAAAAAAAAAAAAAAAGTAGTTGTACTGCTCCCATTTACGTACTTTATGTAACCTTTGTTTAAATAAGTAGGTAATAGTGTTTTTGGGCAGGATTACTTATAGTCGACGACTATATTTATGAATTTAAGATTTTGGGTCTCAAACATCGAGCGCTTTGTATTTTCTGGATTGGGATTTTACACGTGAACTCTTATGAAATCTACGAGCTCCGGTATATCTCCACTCTTATACGATTATGAAATTTATGAATCGCATCAAAATATCATGGGAACAAGTGCGTTACCATTGCATATAATACCCGGCGAGGTGTTAATCATGTTGTCTTGTACTTGATATATGTAGCTTCATATCTTCATATCGCTCACATCGCATTCGACTTTCCCGTTCCGCACCGTCGCGCCCATTGACGAGCTCTCTTCGTTCGCTATTACTCTCATGTGTAACCTCATTCACTCAACTGTGTAATCGTTTTATATTGGAAAATTAATTTTCTGTTTATAAACAATGCAAGGTACGCCATTTTGATGTAGGTATTGGACTATTGCTAGGTAGATATAATATAAGTTATTCTGGTTTTATTAGTCTACTCGTGCGCGAATCGAGCCGCGAGTGTGGATGGTCCTCGCGTCGATTTCGCAGATTGTTCACGCCTTCGCGTCTTTTTCTCCGTTTTTTGTCGGTATTTGGCCCGCGTCAAAGGAGACGCGAAGCGCGAACTTGCAAGACTCCACACTTGCAACCGCTTCACGCCGCGATTCGCTCACGAGTCGGTTAATCTGTCCTTCTATGGCGGCTACTTGGTTATATTGGGTGCGAACTTGATCAACCAAAAATCAATTTGATCGTTCCCAGTTTGAATCAGTGCCTTGCCGCAAACTAAATCCGATCAGCTGACGCTTTGGCGCCATCTTGCCGCGAACCAAACTGCGAAATCGCCGTGAAGTTGTGCGAGTGTGGAGTCTACGTCAACGTCGGGGTATGTTCGCTCCGTGAAGTCGCGCCACGATTCACGCGCATAGTCTAGAGGGAGCTTTAAATGAGCGTTCCCACACAAACGGAGTTTCGGTCTCATTTTAAAACTACGTATTTGGTTGTAATGACACTTTGCACATACAATGACATGAGCCTATATCTAGGCCTGTAATTAGTTTATATTGCTCGACTTTATAAAACAAACGAAGTAGAACAAAAATAAGTTTTGTATGAAAATCTTAAAATCGCTGTATGTTTTTTTTATTAACTATCGTATCTGGGCTACTTGAACTAATTACAGCCTTACAGGATAAAAGATATCCTATCCTATTGTAAGTACAAAGTTTTAGCGCAATCTAGCTGGTCGTTTTAAAATGAGAGCGTAACTTACGTATGCATGGAGAACCGAACTTGCTTAATTCCTACTACATACTGATTGAAAGTCCCTTGCGGTAAAAAAAAGTGATACTAGATATAAAATCTTTAGTATTTCCATTTCTCCCGCGGACTTTCCAATTAAGTACCCCGTACGGTTTCGGGTAAAAAGAAATGGCAATGGTTTTGATTTCGTCCAAATTTTGTATGATAACATTTATTTGAAATTATTACTTTATTAAAATTAGGCAGATAGCCAAACTAACGGTTAGCGTAAAAATTTATTCGGTTTGTGATAGTTTTATATCTTATTGGAGCGTTTGAAGTTAGGTGTTCCCAATTCCCCCACTTTCCTCTACATGCTAAGTCCCGTTTAGTATAAATAAAGTTTATATATAAACAAAATTGAATGGGCGTGGAAGGCGTGGCACAAATAAATAATAACAATTAATTATAGAAATAACTTTTTATTTCAATTGCGTAACATTTTAACTTCCCTAGCTCAGTGTCGGCCAGGGCCAAAGGCCTCGGCTTCTGTTCTTATGGCTTACCGAGTAATCGCCTTAGTCAAACCAGTATAATTGTAGTCACCAGTACCCTACATAGTTGTTGTTATTATTACAGATCTCGTCTTGGGTATCCGGTGTGCTGGTTCGCCAAGGCAAGTATGTGGTAAGCGAAAAAGCCACGGATGGCTGCTCTTCCGTCACACGCTTATAGCATAATTTCCTGAAGCAGGACAGGCTATGAAGAAGCTTCTTATAAAATTTTAGTAACTATACAATGTAGTTATTGCGGCTTTCTGGGACGCTTTTACCGTTGGTCAACTGCCGTAAATGTTATTGCTGTGAAAGGATAACGTTTCTACTTAGTTACTACTGACAGTAGTATGCTTAGTCACATAACTTAAAATCTAAAAACATAAATCTAACTTTGGAACGGAGACTAGAAATACACAACTACTTTATAAAAACAAGTGTTCAAAATACTACCGTACTAAAGTGATTTCGATTTGAATCAAGATCAGGAGCCACATATTCATTTGCGGACTCGTTATTTTCTACGCTGCTACTCGTATGGAATAACTAATATTCTGGAAGAAGTCATTAGTGGATTAGGAAGGAAACCCTATACTCTTGCGGCGACCCGAACGAGCCCAAGCAGGGATAATAGTCGATGCATATTTCGACGTTGCAATTTGTAGTTACTTAGGCGCAGAATGCACGAAGTGGTTTGGTGTGGGTGCCGTGCTTGCTGCGAGGTGGAGCGCGAATTTTATGACGAAAATAAAACCTAGATACATAGATTTATTTTCTGCTAAGTAGCTAGTCTGAGAGCTCTGCGTGTTACGTGCCCATGGTGTTTTAAACCAATCAAAAGCAAAGGGATTGCAAATCAGACGTCATTCATATTTCCAAAATTTTATAATTCCACTACCTGGTTATGGAATTTTACACGCGGGTACAAAAAGTTAGCAGTTTATTTATTTGATTCAACGCTGCGAAGTGCGGTACCATAACCCTCCGTATGTACTGTGCCTTAGGCTAACCGGGTGATCACCAAGATAGGCAACTAGAAATTGATCCTAACAAGAATCCGCTAACGGCATCGAAATTTGAAGACGTAAAGATAGAGCAATCTACTTATCGAGTCGACTATTACAACAGTTATTTACATTATCTAACTATAATGTGAATAAATTTTATACAAAATTTTCCTTATCAGCCTTTCTTTGGAGAGTGCTTTGGGTCAAAGTTCTTTTCGTTGTCTTGTTTCTGACCACTCTGTCACGCTTGTATTTTTGTCTTTAATCAAATAAATAACAAAAAGTCTAGTGCTATTGCATATTTTTCTAGCTGTAGATTATAATTAGGCCAGTCAAATAAGATCAAATAAAACCGTTTCCAGGAAATAATTCCCAGCAAGCTGGAAATCGTCTTAATACTTTCATTTGGTGCTAAATTAGTGTATTCCGAGTTTGCACCATCCCAGGAGTTGTGGATTTTCGCTCTTTTTCCAGTTTTTTGCTTGTAGCTCGAAAACGGTAAATCCGATTGCAATGTCATACATTTCAATATTAAAGAGGATGAAATTCTTACACAAATTGACTAAGTCCAACGGTAAGCTCAGGAAGACTTGTGTTGTGGGTACTCAGACAACGATATATATAATATACAAATACTGAGATACATAGAAAACATCCACGACTCAGGAACAAATATCAGTGCTCATCACACAAATAAATGCTCTTACCGGGATTCGAGCCCAGGACCATCGGCTTCATGCCTATGAAGGGTACGTCACTACCCCCTAGGCCAGACCGGTCGCCAAAACATGACACCGGTTGTATGCTATAAATCCGGTAAATAAGTAATTTCCAACAATTTTCTCCAAATATGTCGACTACGTTAAGCAATACTATGACCCTGCCAGTACAATCTTCGTTATTGATCAATCTTGGTTATCCTAATGATGCATCACTAAAGAGTATGTACTAAAGAAGCTGACCGTCTTTACTGTTAGAGCAAGTACTCTTCTGCAAACGTGGTGTTAACTGAAACGATGCCTGCAACTATCCCGAAAAAACAATTTATGTCCAATGACAGCAACAATGAACGGCTTATCTCCATGCTGCGGGAAAAAGTTCTATAGGGTTTGAAATGAGGCAAGCTGATGTTGAGGATGCTGACACCTTCATCGTCAACACCGCCATTCAAGTGGCAGAAGATTTTGAGACGGTCATAATAATCGCAGAGGACACCGATCTATTTATCTTATTAACTGCCAAAGTACCAGATTCCTCAAACATTTACATCATGGTACCTGGAAAGGGGACTTCACAAAACCCGTTTTACTCTCCCTGGGACTTTAACTTCTCTTCTGCTGTCAAACAGAACCTTCTGTTCCTACATGCAATCAGTGGGTGTGATACCAACTCTGCAATCTCTGCATTCTATCGCCAAGGGAAGTTGAAGTTTATCAAGCTCCTTGAGAACACGGCTTTACAGAGGCAGTCAAGGTTTCCCATTATGTAATGAGACTTCCTTGGACAAAATCCGCCACGAGACATTTTCAAAATCTCTCATAAAGCCAACTTTCAATCTGGCTCACTGCCCTCAACAAATGCAGCCGCCGCCCAACATATTCTGCGGGTCTACTGCCGATCGCCGTAGACAGATCAGTACAGTCCCTAGGAAGATGATCTCGACGAAGAGAGGTGAGACCATCGACATCTAAAAAAATTTGTGAAGACTTTGATTTCTATAACATATTTTTTTAGAACATATTAAATTTTTTAACACCACTATTACTAAAATATTATTTTGGTTTATGTTTTTGTTCTCATTTTATCATGTCATGCCAATTTTCCCAGTTTCTAACTTTTGATTACGGCTCTACCACTGAACCTAATTTGAAGTTTGAGATACTCATTCGACGCAGAATTCAATCCTCTTAATATTTAAATGAATGACATTTCAATCGGACGTACCGTTTTCGAGTTACAAGCCAAAAACTGAAAAAAAAAGAGCAACAATTTGGCAATGGAGCAAACTCGGATTACAGTAATTTAGAACCAAATGAATGTATTAAGCCGATTGCCAGCTTGCTGGGAATTAATTCCTGGAAAAAAACTAATTTGCCTGGCCTAAATTAACATATGAAAAATGAAAAACTGCTTCCCATAAAAAAAGCTCCACTCCGGCATATTTTTTGGGGACAAAAAACAAGACAACGAAATAAATTTTGACCCCTTTACAGTCATTCCCCGTATCGTCTTTAGTGTCATTTACCGTTTACATATAACAATCGTATCCACCTCTATATAACAGAGTAGTCTTGTATTTACCCCTAGCAATACGTAGCGCTACTATCTGCTAGACTAGAGCTTGATGAGCGTTTACAATTCCTGGAGGATTATGTTATAAAAACAATACATATATCTACAATGCGTGAATTCTGCTGTGCAGTTAAGTAGTAGCAGTTTATATCTACATACCTTTTTCATCTGTGACAGTTTTTACTGCTAGAAAGGTTCCTGTAGCAGTTACGAATAACTGACGTTTACAGTACCTAACTATAAAGCAGAGACGTTTTCCATATAGATTTTCGTACACTGACGCACCTGTTGGTATCTCTATTGCACGCGCATAATTATATTGCTGTCCCGAGTGTAATGCTGGTTGTCAATGTCACTGTGTGTGTCAGCTATATAGCAACAGGCGGTTCAATGTACGAAAATCTATACGGAAAGCGTTTCTACTTTAGTAGTACATATTTACAGTAAATTGAAGGTATAGTAGAATAAAAGTAATACGGAGTATTACTGCAATGTTCTGTCGCCAGATTGCAGCACTAGCACCTATCATGACATTGATGCATCAAGGCGGTTTGTTTACAAAGGGCCTTACCGGGAAACGCGAAAATCAATATTTAGTTATCTACCTCTTTATCGCTCGAATATGCAAGAGTGATAGGGAGGTTATATAACGAAATTTAGATTTTCAGGTTTCGCGGTAGACTCTCAGATTGTGATGGATTGTGGTAGTGGCGCCCCCTAAGCAGATTCGCGTAAGATTCCCTATTCAAAAAAAAAAATTAAATACGCCTTTCAAGTCCAGTCGTTCCCAAAGCCTCAAACAGACAGGGACATCATTTATACCAGATTCATGAACACCCATAACGTTTTAAGACCGTTTTAGTTACATTCCTAAAGGTCGAACTGCTGCTGATTACACATCAAGCGAACGAACGATGACTATTTCAATTTAGTGCCATCCACGAACACCCGTCCCATATTATTAACTATTCGTTTCACAAAATAGTAAGGAAATACATGAGGTTCAGCGCGCGTTTCTCAGGGTATCTGTCGATTGCTGCGTAGACGCAGCAGCAGCTTCCATTAAATACATATGTTATCAAAGCTGACCGGATAGGCAACTAAATAGGCCCTAAAACTCTACCCGTTATAGTTGTATAAGTAGTTTTCGTATTGTGCAGTTAAACCTTGTGTGGCCGATGATGGTCTTCATCGTCGCTGTGTTCCTCCTGCAGCAGCAGACTGTCGGGCGGACCACGCGGAGGCGCGCGCGCACCGCCTGAGCGCCGCGACGCACCCGCGCCGCGTGAGAACATGCGCGATAGTTGTGCGAACTTCTTGCGCGATACTGTGAAAATTGAGATGACTATAAACTATCATTTATTGGTTGATCCACAAATGTTAAATATTTATAATTGTGTTGTCTTTTAAGATAGGTACACTAATACTATGCACGATGAAGAGTATACAAATTCTTACTCGTAGGTATCTAATTGGATACCGCTATAGGTACCTAAAAGAAGTATTTTATTGCGCTTCGCCATGCATAATATATAATCTGCCTTTGTGCGATTAGGTACATGGCTACTCTATGCATAATATTAATATGTGTAATATATGTTATCCAGACAAACCTCTAAATAATTGTGTTCTCTGCAATATTTTTGTTTCAATTCAACCAGCTACATATTTTGATAGAGATGCCAATATTTATCCCGAAAGTAAAATCGGCACTAAGATAATTAAGCACACTCACATTTCCCCATATTTTTAAGCCGCTCCTTAAAATCTGCTTCGTCATCACCCTTCGTCTTCCCCTGCTCACTATCCAACGCCGCCATGAACTCCTGGTTCCAGCGAAGTTCCGCCATGAACTCCTCATTCTGCAGAAACGTGGCGATTCGGTCGTCGTCCATGTCTAAACTCAGGTCTATTCGCGCGTCAGTGCCAGGTGGTATGCGCAGAAACATGGGCGGTAAAGGTCCAAGCATTCGCGGTACCCATTTCCTTCGTACGGCTAGCGGTACTGAGTCGTCGTCGATGTCTCTGAAATTGAATTTGGAGATGAAGCCAAATTGTAGAAATTTCTTAAGCTGAGATGTGTGACACGCTAGAAGAACCTAAGACTAATGTTTTATAATCGAGAGTAGATTCTATAACACTATTGTTGATCCAGATTATTATTTAATTTCAAACTGTCCGATCTACTTGTATTATAGAGTTAATACACCTACGTCAATTTGTTCAAAAATTAAATGTTCCGTCGACAGAAAAACCAATACCGATGTTTTCCGTTAGGATTTTGTATCATATCCAGGTATATTGGACCTGGGGTGTTCATTGTTCATAGGACTATAGGTACTATGGCGATGGCCTAACGCAAACGAACCTTAAGTATTCGTTGAGAATCCGAATCTGTTTTCAATGCTTTAGGTACTTACCTAAATAGTTTTTTTTTTGGAGACCGGTAGTACCTATATGCATGGAGCTTAAATGCACCAAACGAAAAGGCCAGTAAGAATCGCATTCTATGGTCACGTCTCGCGTTAGAGATACCACCAAATTTGAGTGATAGGTAATCTACACTTACAGTATATCTACCTACCTATTAATAGGTAGTCGTTATAAATATAGCTAAAGAGAGTAGAGAGGTCAAGTCTACCAGTAAGCGCAGGCAGTCCGCACGTCGAATAAATATGGTAATGAAACGATAAAGAACGCAATTCGAGATACGATTGTTTAATTAAAAGTCCTTAGTACACAATCCACTGTGGGTGTGTACTACATCATGTCGGACTGACTCAGAGTATGACTCCCCAGTTCGGCTTGCCAACAATTCGCATAGCGCTTTGTTATGTTTCTAGTTTCTGTTTATATCCTACAAGTGATTGTTAGATATCTGAAACATTGTCTTGATGTCGGGCGATAACTTTCTGTAAGTCGGTAACGAGTTAATGATTTAGTGTTTTGTTTTGCGATCAGTTTAGTGCGATTGGCGATTAGGTACTTGATTTAGGTGCTGTATAAATTGCAATTCTAATTTAGGTACTATTTTGGTATTTAACGTCTGAAAGTTTCGCAGCTACGTAGGGTACATTGTGTTGAGCAAGAAATATCGAGAACAATATCTTAATTAAAATTTAGATTAGGTAGTTGTTTTCATCACACTTGCTCGAAAAAGATCTTATTTCATGCAGGTATACTGAAGGATAAAGGCATGTATTGTTCCCCCGGGAGTTATGAATTGTAAAAAAAAGCTATTCTTTTATTGCACAAAAGAAAAACGTAATCTATAAAATGCGAAATTAATGCCATGAGGCCTTTTCTACTAATCAACCTTAGGACAAAGCAGAAAATATTGTAGGTAGGTGGTGCATTTCAAACTAAAATCATTATTAAAAGAAAATGAGGCCTAATACACGAATATATTGTATACTATGAACTTAAAAGCGCAGTGCTAATTTTGTGTAAATTAGCACTGCGTAACATATCTTCTTAATTATTTTAGCATAGAGCTCATAGAAACTTAAGCGAATCGCTATGTGCTAACCACGCGCTAACCGCCCTATCGAGTCAGTCCCGGCTACGTGTACCTAAAGATTCTAACGTAAATAAGAATATGAACTTTGAACTCTTTGAATGAAAGATTCCGCTTGTCATGCTAACCTGTTGCACTACTACTAACAAGACTATTTCTCAATATTTGACTGCTATTACGGAGATTTAAACTCTTCGCAAAAATCTAATAGATAAGTGGGTCAAAATTCTTTTCGTTGTCTTGTTTCTGACCACTCTGACACGCTTCTGTTTTTGTCTTTAATCAAATAAATAAATAAAAGTTGGTTGCTATTGCATGTCTTCTAACTGTAGATTATTATTCTATTAAGAAAAATTAAAATTAAATTTCAACCTATACAAAAAGCTCCACTCTCACATTTTTTGAAGGCAAATAACAAGATTATTTTGACCGACGTCTCTTATACGTAGGTAGCTTCTACTAGCTTACTTGTAGGTAGACAGGGTAGGTACATGTATTATTAAACATGTTGACTGATAGAGAATGCATTATGGCATTAAGTATCTACGTCTTATGTAACTGTATATTAAATTTTAACTGTGCAATATGGTTTCTGTCTCTAGTTAATCGAATACTAACTAACTAACTGCCCACCTACTGTACAAGTGTACGATAGTCATCATTACCTTTTTTTAATTAGGTACGAGTATACCTAACGAACAGAAAAATGCTAGCGAAAATGAAAAAGCTTAGTTTGATCTTACCAGTGCGCATTTACCCATCCTCAATATTATATATTACTTAAGTATTTTTTGGGTAACAGGAATATTAAGACTTATATCGACCGGGATAAGGATTACCTTTTTTATTGTTTTCGAGCTCTCGATATTTCGACGCAGTTACATGTGTCTAGTCTAATGGAACTAACTGTGAATCATTCAAAACTGTTTTGAGAAATATTGCTTATTGAATTTGATATTGCAGTTGACTGTACTTATGGCGAGGGTTTGTTGTTGTAACTTACACGAGTGCCGTGGTGTCGTTGTCTTCGCCGTTGCGCTGCTGGCGCGGTGTGCGGCGCGGCTTGCGCGGGCTCGCGCCTTCCACCCGCTCCATCTCCAGTCGCAACCTCTCGTTTTGGTTGTCGGTACTCATCGCCAGCAGCTGATCGATGGTGGCATCCACGGCGCCCTGGTTCGCGCGCAGCACCGCCTCGATCACGTCGTCGTCCATGTCCGGGAACATCGTCTTAAAATCCGTCATCGCCTGGGTGAACTCCAGCTGCATCGTGGACGCCATCGCGCCGGCTTGAACACGAGACGTCACGAGCGCGCCGGTACAGCTGATGTGTGACGCAGAACTGCCGCAGTGCCGGGTGTCGGCGTGCGCTCATCGGCCATCCTAGCGGCCCGCTAGAAGCCGCCGGTGCCGGGTTCTCCGCGAGTTTCTCGTGTGTAGTTTTGTCTAGTCCTGTGAGCGATGCAGTGCACCGTGCGGTACCATAATGTGCAATTTTCACTTTCGACGTCTTCAGGTGCGCATTGCGCGTGCGCGGGGGGCGCGGGGCGCGTCAATATATAAATAGAGACGGTACGCGGTGCCGCGTCCCCGCCTGGCCGAGCCGCGGTGCACTCTGGACGATGCACGGGCGAATCTAGACCCTCCGCGGTGTCGCCACGCGCATGTGCGAACAATGTTTGTAAATGTTCATTATCTCGACCTTTCAACGATGATAAGTTTACAATATAAAGGTGTCAGTTTAACCTTTACCGCGCCGGGACGAATTAAATAGACACCTCACATGCGATTAAGTTTAAGTAGGTCAATTAGGTCATAATCATAAATGGGTTATTTTCTGTTAAAGGGCATGTCACTACATATGATACATATCACTGTGACCCGCGCGCATTTAATATCTATTAAAATTTTTTTTATGATACTGATAGATGACTACTTATAAATTAAATGTAACAGATACACTTATTTTAGTACTGTTTTTTAACTCCATTAAATCAGAAACCTAAGCATATTTTTTAATAGTCTAAGATGTCGATGAAGCAATTTTCCACTTTAAGAGACATAAAGTGTCTACCTATTTGTCTAACGAACTTACCCAGGCAAAAATAGCGGTTGAACCTAAGTGGTGATTAAACCTAATAAGTCACCTTAGGACTCTAGCAATTATAGAAAAATCTAATTATGATTTAGTCTTGTCAGCATGAAATAAATAGTGAAGGCTTAAGTGGCCAAACCAAATACTTATGTTATATCTCAACACATCTTTGTGGTATGTAATATTTTATGGGAATAAAAATAAGGATTTGTTCAGGCTATTGAAAGTTATGGTACTTAAGTTGCATTATTGCATTTAAAATTGCAGCATATGACAATTATTTATAGTTACGTCCGTTACGTCCTAATGAAAACTAGCATTATGGCCTATTGCGGCATCTCATCATGCTAAGTGGGGATCCTGTTGAACCTAAGATTATTTTCTATAAATATATGTTTGCTTTCTATCGTATATAATGGCCATTATGGCATAGTAGTTATTTGTTTTACAAGGAGGCAAAGTTGTTATTTAACCCCTTGTGCTAATATTGATACCAGAGTAAGCGAAATATTCTATAATTGAACCACGAGCGTAGCGAGTGGTTCGAAACGTGCAATCTTGAACTCTGTGAGGGTTTCAAGGCACGAGGGTTAAACAAATTTTGCCACCGAGTGAAACACAAACATTTTCACCACACCAACGACAGGAAAATCCTGTAAAAATCATAAAAAATCAAATCAAATCTAAATGAACGTCATTATTATTAAACATTTTTCATTCAAAATCATCATTTAAAAGTCAATCCTACTAGCGAACATAAAAGCATTTGCCCCACATGTGGATAAAATGCAACTTTCTCATTAGTTTTTGAACAATCAAGAGGGCAATTACCACTTGGTGTGCTGAAAATTAAATTATGGCTTTTGACCGTTGTGTAAAATTAAACAACTGAAAGTGATATTGTACAATACGAGATACCAATTGGTTAGGGAGTACCAAAGTATTTTAATTAAATAAAAAAACAAAAATGGCATTTTACGTGTATTTATTTAAGACTTACATATTTTACAGTTACATACCATGAATAATTTAGTACATAGCATCGCACACCAATTTACTTAGTAACTTTACACATTTTAGAAGTTTTAAGATAGGTACATAGTCTTTATGTTATACATACTTCATCACAAACTAAATAATTTACAAGCCATAAGGTTTTTTTTTTAATTTTTAGACCTACAAAAAAATAAATTCCTTGCGACACATTTGAAATTCATATCTTATTAGGGTTAGTAATATTTTTAAATAGTTGATGGTCCTAGGAAAATATAAAAATAAGTACACACGGCAAAGAATAATACTTAATAGGATTTCGTTCTTTTGTACACTTTAGGCCATTGCGAAACTACTTACGATACCTTACCATAGGTAGTCTACGTAAATCAGCAAACCAGTGTTTCAAAGCAATCAAAATTGCCCAGTATCTACTCCTTATATGACAATTACAGCAAGGATAGTAATAGTATGGTCGGCCGGGGCAAGTGCCCCCCACGGGGCAGGTTCGGCGCCTGGTACACTTTCTCACCTAGTCTGCTAAGAAAAGCTTAACCATGGTCCAAATGCCTTTACCATTACCCTTGACTTATTTACGGGGTAGTTTTACTTACCTTTACCTGCATGATAGGCCAGAAGCTCTGCCCCGTGTGCGGCACCTTCTCCATAGAACTCATTTTACCTACAAATGATAACACAATAGGTCGGTGCCAAGCTATTTGTAACAACGACATAAGGCACGACACTGGGACTTGGTAAATAGTTAGGTAATGACTAAGACAGTTGGGTTATTCTCAGTAGTTACCACCCTCTGCCAGTTTTAAACCTCACGCATTAATATTTAATTATCTTTAATAACAAGGGTCCCGTTTCACACAAGCTTGTGACTTGTAAAACAAGCGGGAATCCCTTTCTAACGAATACAATTAAAATTATAATTTCGCTTTTTTTAAGTTACACGCTTTAGTGCAACGGGCCCCGGTCAGAGACAAAACTTAACTACGAACACAAAAGTGAAACTTATCCAGAAATGCTATCCAGTAGGTTGAGTAGGTCAGTAAAAATTTGACGTACGAATATGGCAGTGGCAACTGGGAATAACCCTTACAGTTTATTACTATTAATTTTACCACAACTACATGAGCGCTACCGAGTCTATGAACCTACTTAGGAACATCGACATAGCACATCTATACATTTAAATTACATTTATATTTGGCTGTTATAGTTGGAGCCCATTGCAACAGTGATAATGAATATGGACGGTGTTTTGCCGTTGGCATAAATGTATAATAAGTCAAGAAGTGCAACTCCAAAAATATTGTCCAAATTGCCTTATGTTTCGGCAACTACTTAAGTATGGGATTGGAATTTACTGGACATAACATTTACAATCGTCTAATTCTGGCGCTGCATAGTCATTCAGTTAGTACTACTAGGTCTGCTTTCTCGGCATCAGATAATAAAGTACTTAATGTACTGTTTCAATATTAGCCACATTCTCGAGCTTATTATATATCGATGGCCGTAGGTAGTAATTGACAACAATTACCTGTCCTTTAACGCCAATACATATGACAATAGAGGAATGTGAGAGAGGAAATGCGTTCGGAGAGCTATCGTGGCTTTCTTGCACTGACTCAGAAATTCTAGCCATTATAACAATATTGTAAGTCATTTTTTTAGTTTTTTAGCTTAAACTACGTTTTTATTATTATATTATTTAGACATGACATCTAAGTGAATATACATCTAAAATGAGGTTCAATACAAAAATAAAATTTTAAAACACAATGGAATGGCACTAGTTTAATTTGAAATATATATTTCTCGACAGTGCAATTTCGACAAATGCCAAAAAGTATTTGTATTATTTTATTAGGATTTATTATGCCAAGTTAAGAGAGAATATAATAAAGAACTTTCGCGCAGTTAGGTAAGCATATCATTATATACAGGGTGGACTATAACAGTGATACTCTTTGTTTTTAAATTTTAATTATATTAAATGCAAAATTTATAACATATTTTTTCATTCATATATTGTTCAGAGTTGGCAATTGTATAAGTACTGAAGATAATTTCTGCCAAATGTCTACCTCTAGCAGCAAGCATTTTTTTCTCAATGTTTGTGTTGTTTAAAAAACGTTGTTTGCTCGATTAATTTAGAGAAAGTGACTGTGATTGGCACCCGAATTTCCCAAATTTTGCAGCTCCTGACTTATTTCTGTAAGGCTATTTAAAATTATGAGACTATGCTAACAAGCTAATAAATTTTAACAGTTAAAACCGACTACCTGACACAAATTTACCAAAATAACGCTGAATTGCGATAAAAAGGGCCTGCTGTTGGTGGGTGAACATATGTCAGACATTTATGTTACGCATGTATTTGCCAACCCTGAATAATATATTTTTAAAGCAATACTTAATAATCTTTTAACTTAATATAGTTAAAATTTAAAAACAAAATGTATACTTCTTATTTGCCCAACCTATATATTTATAGATTTTATGACTATTCGTTGCAAAGAAATGAAGCCTTTATACACATAGACACGAGAATCACAATGCTTTCCGTGGAGCAACCAAATATTTGATAATAAGATAAATTAAGCATTTTGTAAATCCACAATAAAAATAAAACTTTCAACCCCAGATTCTAGATATTTTATTTATATCATAATAGTTTATATTAGTTTAAAATATAAGTTAAGAAGGAAAAGCAGACTTATAAACTGAGAACATCGAAAAAAAGTTTAGTAGCTATTCCTACCTGTCCATTAAGAAATATACATCATGAAATTTAACCGGCGATCAGGAACCAATTTTTCTAATTCGGTCATCGATATCGATGGCGATCCTATTTAACTATGATACCAACTCCGAAATCACAAAACAATTGGTTGTCTCATATATTTCGGCTGGTCCGATGTTGATATATTCTGAGAGTAAATTTTTTTTTCGATAGTTAATTAAAAAAACTGATTCCTGATCACCGATTAAAATTCATCGTGTATTTAGTGACGACCAATCATATTTTTTTAATAAGTCTGTTTTAGTACAATTTTGTCCTTTAGCGTTTTGAATTAATTGAAAAACCATTTTTATTTAACATTTCGTTAGGATTATTTTATGGCGAGTTAGCGCCTGTGACCAGGGTGCTTAGCCAACATGCCAATCGTTAACGCTCCGTAGCGTAGCCATCTCTCTCTATCACACTTCCATATTAGTGCGACACTGACAGTTGCGTTTCGTTCGCTACGGATCGATTGGTATGTTGGCTACGCACCAAGGTGCTTTTTAGTAATTTTATATTATCACATTAGTGATATTTTAAGTGCAGTTATCGCGTACCATCGATGAAGTCAGCTTATGAAATAAAACATAATTTAGAGCCATTGTATACGTCATTCTTTGTACCGATACAGCATCGTGCGTGAGCGAGAGAGAGAGAGAGAGAGAGAGAGAGAGAGAGAGAGAGAGAGAGAGAGAGAGAGTAGAAGATATTGGTTTTGGTTGTAGCGCTATGGTATCGCAGCTGTACCGCGTCAAAAAGGAATCGTGTGCGATGGCTCATATAAGCATGAAGGGAAAATAGACAGTTATTAATTAAATTGTACACACAATACTGCACCTTATGTGCCCGTCATAAGGTATACAATAGTCACATAAATAAAACAAGCACTTGTTTTCCCTTGTAGCCCGATTGGGTAAATACTTTATAGTATACTGTATTGAATCAGCTCTTGAGACTTCACTTTGGTAGTTTTTACTTGTTCTATTCCAATGTCCCCTGATATTTTTTTATTGGTAAATAGATAGTATAAATTGTTAATTACAGTTGTTTAATAGTTAATTAAAGCCCAACCAGAAATATATGATCATTGAGGGCGCTGTTATTCTCATGTATAGGGTGACAGTCTGACAGTTCAGTTTAGGATGAAAAATTTAGTTCCAAGGAAATTCCGCAATATGGCGCATGATCATATATTACTGGTTCAGCTTTATATATATATATATATTAATATCGTAAATTAATATTCTGCAGAAAACCTCTAAAGTTGCCACAGCTACCGGACTCTGCATGGCATATGGCATAGGTGGGTCAAAATTATTTTCGTTGTCTTGTTTTTTGTCACCAAATAATGTGACGGAGTGTAGCTTTTAATATAGGTGATTTTTAGTTTTTAATTTATCTCAAGTAAAATATAATCTTCAGCTATAAAGATATGCAATAGCACTCGACCTAAGAAGCCACCAATACAAACGTGATAGAGTGGTCCGAAACAAGACAACATAAAGAATTTTGACCCAGGTCAATGAAAACGTGTCAAAATGTCATCATTAATATCAATTCATATGAAAAATAACGTTTACTGCCTCGCTTAGTCTGTTCACGTCGGTGCAGTTAGCTTAGACTGACTTTAATCTCATACAATTCCGAATTAATATTGATTTAAGCATATGTTTGAAGAGCATTTTTAAAACGATGCCTTAGGATAAATACATGTTTGAGATACGACATATTCGAATAAACAAAAACTAAAAACGTTAATTTAGGGCTACAGAAAAAAGGTACCTGGAAAACGAGCATGTACTAAAAGTATATAGGAGCCTCGAGTCTCAAGAGCGGCGACGGTGAGATTCAAACGCGGGCCTGTGCGCCCTGCTGCGGCAGCATCACCACCGAGTCGGCCGCGCCCCCCGCGCCCCCCGAGCCCCCCGAGCCCCCCGAGCCCCCCGGCGGCGGCGGCGGCGGCGGCTGCGGGGATAACTGCTGTTTAGTTCGATAAGAAAAGACTGAACATAATGGCGTTATTTATAAATGATTTTCAAATCTAATAAACCCTTTATAATCGTTTGTTTCTAACCGTCATTTTGAGATTTCTGTTTGTTAGAAAGAGACAAAATTTAACCGAGGATTGTAAGAGGCTGACAAGTTTTAATAGTTTCATGAATATTGTAATAATTAATATGAGGTTGTGATATGTGTCTCTTGGGATGGTAACAATACCAAGATCTCTCATTTTAAAAGATAACTATTATTAATCCATACTGTTAAAAATCGAAGTAAATGTGTTTTATAGTTGTAGACGCCACAATTAATATATTTGAGGTATCGATGCACCAGTAAGCTAGAATAGTAACGCTTGAGATGGGGCGCGGAGTATAGCAGGGTGGCGACATTTTCCTCTAAGATCACGAAGAGAGTGAGGCAGTAATTACAAAGAGGTCAGCGTGGGAGTTGGGGTTTGTTTAACAGTCTCTTCATAATCAGGCAGATGACCGTACGGTGGAGCGGCGAGAATCGCCGGAGATCACGCGACATGAACTAACCGTAGTTAAAGCGGGGTCAGCGTGGGCCATGAGCGTAGCGGCGCGGTATAAAGGCAGCGGAGTCTGTTTCACCGTCTCCTCGTAGTCAGGCAGCAGGCTGGAGTAGTCAGGCTGCGGCGGGGGCGCGGTGTATGGAGGAGCGGCTACTCTCTCCTAAGATCACGCAGTGAACATGAACCAACCGTGGTTACAGCGGGATCAGCGTGGGCTATGAGCGTAGCGGCGCGGTATGAAGGCGGCGGGGTCTGTTACACCGCCTCCTCGTAGTTAAGCAGCAGGCTAAAGTAGTCAGGCTGCTGGAAAGGCGCGGTGTATGGAGGAGCGGCTAGTGTCGCCTAAGATCACGTAGTGAGACAGTAACATGAACTAACCGTGGTTACAGCGGGATCAGCGTGGGCCATAAGCGTAGCGGCGCGGTATGAAGGCGGCGGGGTCTGTTTCACCGCCTCCTCGTAATCGGGCAGCAGGCTGGAGTAGTCAGGCTGCGGCGGGGGCGCGGTGTACGGCGGGGCTGCGAGGGTTTCCCCTGAGATCACGAAGGGGGTGAGGCTGTGGAGCGCGTGAGCGCGCATCGTGAGGTACTTGTAGCAACGCCACACCATGCTGATGCAGTAACCCTGCCGAAAAAAAAACATTTATATTAGTACAAACATGAACACGCAAGATTGTCTCCTTCCTATGTTGGAAAAAGGTTTACAAATTCGTATTACTGAGCATCGTCTATGGTTAAGCTGGTTATCATCATCTTCCTCGCGCTGTCCCGGCATTTTGCCACGGCTCATGGAAGCCTGGGGTCCGCATGACAAGTAATCCCAAAAATTGGTGTAGGCACTAGTTTTTATGAAAGCGACTGCCATCTGACCTTCCAACCCAGAGAGTAAACTAGGCTTTATTGGGATCAGTCCGGTTTCCTCACGATGTTTTCCTTCACCGAAAAGCGACTGGTAAATATCAAATGATATTTCGTACATAGGTAAGTTCCGATTAACTCATTGGTAAGGAGTCGGAGTTTGAACCCGCGACCTCCGGATTGCAAGTCGCACGCTCTTACCGCTAGGCCACCAGCGCTTTTAATATTTGTTTTGGTTAATAGTTTATATTTTGTTAAATACAGATAATACAAAATTAATGGCTAATAAGTAGTACTAAAAGCAACACAATTAACCACGCCAGACTTTTAGTGTAGGAAATGAAGCAAGTTGTTGTATGGAGACCCATGCATTAATTTCTCAGTCGATGAAATTTTGCTTGGTTATTGTATAGTATGAGTCGAAACTAACATATAAATATCCAAAAAAAAAAACACTTCTAAGTTAGGTATTTATACGTAAAAACATAAATCTGTTTATATTTTTAACCGAGTAATTCCCCTGTCCAAAATTATTTTACCAAATAAGTTATTTGTATCAGTATGTAATACTAGAAAAAAATCTAAAAATTTTGTCAAACATGTGATTTTTTTTTAATGATAATTCCTTTTTTTGACGCTCATTTTCATCGGAAAATTGCTCTGTCATTTTTTTCTTCTTATATGATCTTAGAATATAATTTGGCGTAGTGGGTAAGAATATCCAAAAAAAATACATACCCAAATTTATGTATTTTACAACTATTAAAAACTGAGAGTGGAAAATTTCTCAGCCTGTATTCTTTTTAAATATATACTAAGTAGTCACGTATACACTTAAATTGAAAATATCCAAAAGAAATATCATCCAGAACACCGAAATTTTTGAAGCGAAGATAAATCCATCCCGCGGTTACGCAATAATGTACCGTCTTCCTTTAGCAGTTAAGTGCAGATTAGTGTCCTTGTGCTACTAGTACGACCCGACCGCGTGACCCGCAGTCCACACTTAAGAAGGGAGTTGTCGTTGTCACTGATGTGTGAGTCTTTACACTACATTTAGTGATTTTTGCGTTTTCTTTGTACCGAATAATATATACTTACGCAGTTTTATATAACATTGATTAGAATAATATCACGCTAAAGACGTTAATAACAACCGACGTCAAAAACAACTAGGTTCTAGAATATTTGCCACGTAATAAAGATTACCTACTTATTGTATGCTTATCGTTAATAAATTGCGATATCTTAAAACTTAACCGTCGAGATCTTTAAAACTACTGAACCAGTTTTGATGAAACTTGTACTCATCATTATCGTCAGCCTGTTGCAGTCCACTGCTGGACATAGGCCTCCCCCAGATGCGCCACAAAGCACGTTTTCCCGTTTTCTGCATCCAGTCCCTGCCAGCTACCTTCTTTAGACGCCCACATAGACTGACATTTATTTAAAGGTCCCCTTTTTCAGTTTATCTTAAATATCTCATAAACGGTGGCCCATAGCAAAAAATGTTCTTTAACGTAAATAATATATATAAAATTGCCTAATCGAAAGATTCAGTGCACTTTTTCGCTAGGATCAACATTTAAAAAATATTAAAGCGGGAAAGTTAATTAATAAATCAATTTTATGGTCCATTTTACTATATTTTCGTGAATAACCCGTAAATAGCAAAAACCTTGTTAAACGTAAATAATTTACACATTTTTTTTACAAAAAAGATTCAGTAAACTTTTTGAAAGGATCAATATTTAAAAAGATATTAAAGGGGGAAAGTCAATTAAAATCAATTCTAAGGTTCCTTTTCTTTCGTTTTTCGTAAATAATTTGTAAAGTATGATCCATAGCAAAAAATCTCTCATACATAAATATTAACCATAATTTTTTTACAAGAAAGATATATGAAACTTTTCGCTAGGATTAACATTTAAAAAGATACCAAAGCGGGAATATTAATACTAATCAATTTTAAAGTCACTTCTTAGTTTTTCGTAAATAACTCTTAAACGGCAGCTCATAACAAAACAGGTTCTTATACATAAATAATTAACATAATATTTCCTACAAAAAACATACAGAACACTTTTCTCCAGGATCAATATTTAAAACAATATTAAAGGGGGAAAGTAAATCACAAACAATTTACAAGTCCCTAATTTTTTTGTTTTTCGTAAATAACTCGTAAACAGTGGCCCAATGCAAAAAGTTCTTTATACAGTAATAATAGAAATGTAATTTTGTACAACAAAAGTTCCGTAAATTTTTTCGCTAGGATCAATATTTAATGAGATATTAAAATTAATTATAATCAGTTTCCAGGTCCTTTTTAGGGTTCCGTACCCAAAGGGTAAAACTCCGCTGTCCGTCCGTCCGTCTGTCACCAGGCTGTATCTCATGAACCGTGATATACAGTTGAAATTTTCACAGATGATGTATTTCTGTTGCCGCTATAACAACAAATACTACAAAGTACGGAACCCTCGGTGGGCGAGTCCGACTCGCACTTGTTGGTTTTTTTTTAGTCAGAGGGGCAAAGTTACTTACAATGAATCCTCAGGTCTCTTTTTTAGTTTTTCGTAAATAATTTGTAAAGTATTATGACCTATAGCAAAATATATATATATATATAAACAATTATAATAAAAATTTCTACAAAAGACATGCGGAGCATTTTTCCCTAAGATCAATATTTATTAAGGTTTTAAAGCGAGAAACACAAATAATGTGCAGAATTGATTAAAATTAACTTTCGCGGTTTAATATTTCAATAATATTGATCCTAAAGAAAAAGAATAGAAATCTTTTTTCTAGAAAATTTTATGTAAAACATAAATAATGTTTGAAGTAGTTTGAACGTGTTTTGCTACGGGCTACCGTTTACGAGTTACTTACGAAAACTAAAAAGGGTTTTTAAAATTGATTATTATTAACATTCCCGCTTTAGTATCTTTTTAAATATTCATCCTAGCGAAAAGAGTGCTACATATTTCTTATAGAAAATTTTATGTTACTTATTTATGTATGAGACATTTTTTTGCTATGGGTCATACTTTAGAAATTATTTACGAAAACTAAAGAAAAGGAACCTTAGAATTGGTTTTATTAACTTTCCCTCTTTAATATCTTTTTAAATATTGATCCTTTCACAAAGGGTACTGAATCTTTTTTGTAGAAAGTTTTGTGTAGATCATTTATATTTTACAGCGTTTTTTGCTAATTGCCACCGTTTACGAAAATATAGAAAAATGGACCATAAAATTGATTTTAATTAACTTTCCCGCTTTAATATATTTTTAAATATTGATCCTAGTGAAAAAGTGGACTGATTTTTTCTTGTACGAAATTTTATTTAGATGATTTGCGTGAAAGAACATTTTTTGATATGGGCCACCGTTTACGAGTTATTTAAGATAAACTAAAAAAGGGCCATTTAAAGCTAGCAGCCGCGTCGATGCAATTGTCTCACGTGCGCTCCAAGCGATATCATTGTCGCTGGTTACGTTTAGAATTATAGTTTGGCATGCTATGACAGAAATATTTATATGTATTTCTGTTGCCGCTATAACAACAAATACTAAAAAGTACGGAACCCTCGGTGGGCGACTCCGACTCGCACTTGTCCGGTTTTTTAGTCAAAGAGGAGCAAAGTTACTTACAATGAATCCTCAGGTCTTTTTTTTTTAGTTTTACGTAAATAATTTGTAAAGTATGACCTATAGCAAAAAATATATATGTGTATATAAACAATTATAATAATTTTTTTTACAAAAGACATGCGGAACACTTTTCCCTAAGATCAATATTTATTAAGCTTTTAAAGCGAGAAACACAAATAATGTGCAGAATTGATTAAAATTAACTTTCGCCGTTTAATATCTCAATAATATTGATCCTAAAGAAAAAGTTTAAGAAATCTTTTTTCCAGAAAATGTTATGTTAAGTATTTATGTTTAACATTCTTATTGCACTGGAGCACCGTTTAAGAGTTATTTACGAACAACTAAAAAAAGTACATATGAATTGATTTACCCTACCCCCTATAATATCTTCTTAGATATTGATCCTAGAGAAAAGTGATCGGATTATTTTTTGTAGGAAATATTATGTGCATTCTTTATGTGTAAGAACGTGTTTTGCTACGGGCTACCGTTTACGAGTTACTTACGAAAACTAAAAGGGTTTTTAAAATTGATTATTATTAACATTCCCGCTTTAGTATCTTTTTAAATATTCATCCTAGCGAAAAGTGTGCTAGATATTTCTTATAGAAAATTTTATGTTACTTATTTATGTATAAGACTTTTTTTGCTATGGGTCATACTTTACAAATTATTTACGAAAACTAAAGAAAATGAACCTTAGAATTGGTTTTATTAACTTTCCCTTTTTAATATCTTTTTAAATATTGATCCTTTCACAAAGTGTACTGAATCTTTTTTGTAGAAGGTTTGTGTAGATTATTTACATTTTACAGCGTTTTTTGCTTATTGCCACCGTTTGCGAAAATATAGAGAAATGGACCAGAAAATAGATTTTAATCAATTTTCCCGCTTTAATATCTTTTTAAATATTGATCCTAGTAAAAAGTGTACTGAATTTTTCTTGTAGGAAATGTTATATAGATGATTTGCGTGATAGATCATTTTTTTAAATGGGCCACCGTTCACGAGTTATTTAAGATAAACTAAAAAAGGGACATTTAAACCCTCCCTCCCCCGTACACAGTAGCGCCACCCCCATCTATCAGTACTTTCAGTATGTTATGTAAGGTACCTTTATCTACAACTATGCCAAAATTCGCTTATACACGAATTATTTCCCCGTTTTTTCCTTCGTTTGGTGGCCTAATACGTACGACTCGAATTGAATAAATTGAATTTAAGAATATAAATATTTAAATTAGACACATCGCATAACCTACCTACATCATTTGTAGGTACGATAGAGACTATACTTACGGTAGGTACTACACAGACAGGCAGGCATTAGGCAGGTCAAAAAAGAAACAAGTAGAAATATTTTTAAAACAGTAACCTATGCACCTAGGCGATACGCGAATGAATAGAGAAGTAGCAAGCTGCCACCGTCGGGCAGGCGCGGCGCGCGCGCTGGCGGCGGCCGGTACCGCTCCCGCACCCCGCTTGTACACCCCGCTCCCTACACACTGCTCCCGATATGTTAAGTTTTTAATACGCTCGTTATTTTTTGGATGTTTTTATAGTTGGATGGAAATAAAACTGTGATCTTAATTCAATAAATAAAATGGATAGAGAAATTTTTCACAGCGAGTAAAAAGGCAATTTCTGAAAATAGTATAGTTACATGGATTTTTTTTAGATCTTCATTTTGTAGCTATAAAACGGCAATAAAATGGCATTCCAGTGAAAAAATTAGACGGAGTAATTTTCCGGTCCAAGACACGTCCAAAAATTATATTTTATTAATATTGGTATTTCTGCTGGGATATTTTTTTGGATATTTCATATATTGTTGTAATACGTTACATGAATATGTCTGGTGAAGAAAGTTTGAACGGAGCATTTTTCCGTAAAAAGATATTAACGATTTAATACTTTAGGTATTTACTTAAATCCTATTATTTTTATTCTTTGGAAATTAAGACAATACTTTTTATTTATTGATACTTTATCATACTGTAAAGTTTTTTCTGGCAGAGGAGTTACTGCGGGGTCCACTACCTTTATTTCCTACACTATTTATCGCGTTACAATAAGGCTTTCAAACGGTGATAGCTGTGTGATGGTGGGTTATGTGGTAGTGGTGGTGACTATGGTATATATGGAAAATCGAAGACGACTGCATTTGGCTTGCGCTGTTCGGAAGGTGTTAGATTTTGAAAAACCCCGCTATCTGTTTGATAAAATAAAATGGGTAAAGGATACGCGCTCAAGGACGCTGAGAAAATGCACGAAACTGATAATCCCACCGCATAAAACTGCGTCCTTCAGGGGGAGTTTCAAATTTGCCGCTAGTAAAGTCTGGAATGACCTACCTCCCCCCTTGCGAGAACCTTTGACGTTCTTAAAATATAAGCGTTTAGTCCGTACACATCTATTAAATATGCAAAATAAGTTGTAGCTCCAAATATTATATTTATATATATAATTAATTTTTTTTGGCTTTGATAAATTATTTTCATTTTATTATTTTTATATTTATTTAATGTATTCTTCTTTTTTTCTTTTATCTGTATGTAAGGACAAAACATAATACACACAATACAAAGTACATTCTTACCTACACTACTTCTACATACCAGCCCCACATACCCATATACGCACATTAATAAACTATAGTACAGGCACACACAAATACACATAAAGATTTCAATATAGAGCTGTACCTATAAAAGTTACATTATGCTAGTAGTGACCGACCCCAATCTCTGCCGGGACCAGTCTGAAAATCAGCGCATAGCCCTCTAGCACTGCACATGCTGAGATTGGGACCCTTTGCCACATTATAGATTTAAGTTATAATTATTGTGTTAATTTAAGTTAATTAGTTTAAGTTATTTTGTATTTTTTTAGCTATTTTCACATAAATTGTAAATTTTGTTGTGTGTCAATAAAGATTTTTTATTTTAATATACCTTCAGCAGCACGGCCAGCAGGAACACGGACAGCACCACCAGCGCGAGCGCGGGCGCCGGCAGCGCGAGGAGCTGCTCGCGCCACGGCACGCGCTTCGTCTCCGCGACCAGCCGGTGGATCGAGCGCAGGTAGTACAGGTACCCGGTCGCCGTCAACCTGTGTACAGTAACACACGCCAAGCATACCATCAGATCATCAAAAAATATATATTTAATATAATTATCATTATGTCAACCGGAAGACGTTTGCAACAGCTATAGGTATCTATCAAATCGCTCCACGCTCTAATAACAAAACTTCCGTGAGACACAGACATAATAAATATGTTAAAACGGGTCACTCAAGTATTTTAAGTCGAAAACGCTCGACATGTTTCACTCCGTACCGAGGAGGCCCGCAATCTGCGCTGGTCCGTCAATGCAAGCTCCTGACGACACTCATCGGTACGGAGTGAAACATGTCGAGCGTTTTCGACTCGCTCCACGTTGTTGTGTTGTTTTCCAGCGTCTTTGGGCATGTGAAATTTCACGCAAGAGATGTGGTGTAGGTCCATTTAAAACGCATGATAAAATTTATAATGCAGCAGGCTCTTTAGAAGTATCGTATACCTGACTTCTGATCTTCTGATAATGAGACGATTTGGAATTATCTATGATATTAGTGTTTGTTTAACATGAACGATCATTACATTAACTAGGTTTGGCTGCAATTGATTTGACAGTTTTTTGTGAATAATGTCAATCGATCTTGAATTTCCTGAGGATCAAATGCCTATGTAGGACTCATGGCATTTAAGCAACACAAAGGTCAGCAATGAGAGTTATAGTTTGAAGCTCGCACTTGACGATTGAAACGCCTCTAACAAAATGATATTGTAATGTGACATCACATTACATTGGTCAGTCCTAAATGTATGGAAGATTAAGAAATTGATACTTTGACCCGGAAATATTGCGTCTAGGTATGTATATAGTTGTCAAACAATTTATTTTTTAATAAAATGTAAGGAATCAAATGTTACCATTTTCTTTTTAAAACCTAAAATAAATTGTTGAGACTTTGGAGCCTTGTATTATTAGATAATCTCGATATTTTATAATAGATGGCTCATTTTAGCTAAATTTTGTTACAATATTCAACATGTGTCAAGTACTCAATTATTTATTTAAAATATTTCTTGACTTGTCTCTCGTTTTCCCCATAAATCAGGCTGAATCTGAATCAGTCGCTTTAACTACCACTACCGTTCAATAACCCTATATTTTGACGACCGGTCTGGCTAAGTGGGTAGTGACCCTGCCTACGAAGCCGATGGTCCCGGGTTCAAATCCTGGTAAGGGCATTTATTCATGTGATGAGCATGGATATTTGTTCCTGAGTCATGGGTGTTTTCTATGTATTTAAGTATTTATAAATATTTATATATTATATATATCGTTGTCTAACAAGGAAGGGTACCCAACTGTCCGACTCCGATTTGATTCATTTTGATATATGTTATAGAGTAGTCTAAAATAACGGACAAGTATTTTTTTAGCTGCCCAAACTCAACCTATTGGGAGAAATTGTCCTCCAAAGTACTAAAAAGTTACTAAATCTTCTAACTCCTATAGAAAGTGATGCTCAAGCAACTTGCTAGTTAATGGCTGGTTTGAGTATATGTATGGCTTGACCACTGTGTGACCACAACAGCGGCTAGACAAACTATTGTTGGTGCTAAAATACATTATGACGTATACTGGTCTGATCACTTTCCTATAGAAATTATATGTAACGTAAGTAAAAGTGTACCTAAAAATATAACTCTTAACAGTAACAATTTAAATGAGAACTTGCTAAAAGGCATAATATGGGGTGAGCGTGAGCAATCCCAAATAAAAGAATATTTAGATATTTGTAATTGTAAATTAAAGGATATTGATTTTCCGAGTGATTTAGTATTATGTTGTGATAATTTATGTAGTAATTCTGATCACAGGAAAACTATTGAAAACCTGTATTATTCTGTTATTACAGTACTTCGGGATGCTTCTATTGCTAGTTGTGAAAGAAAACAGCCCAGAAGGATTGGCAATGTAACTGGCTGGAACAAACATGTGAGGGAGGCTCACCGGAGGGCAAGATCTTGTTTTCTAGAATGGTGCCGGTATGGTAAACCCAGATCAGGTCGATTGTATGATGAAATGTACCACTCTAAGAAAGAATTCAAACTCAAACTTAAATACTGTCAAAACAATAAAGACCAATTAAGGATGGACATGATTGCCTCTCATCACAAATCTAAAAACTTCGCCCAGTTCTGGAAGGCGACTAATAAGATCAGTCCAAGGGTGAGTTTACCGGCGAGTGTGGAGGGGGTTAGTCAACCCAGTGATATTGCCAACCTCTTCATGAACCACTTTAAAGTGGACCCTCTGGCGGCAGATGGGAGTGAGCCGGTGTTCGGAGCTGGGTGTCGTGTGCGTGGTGATCCAGTCAAAATAACACCAGCAGAAGTTTCAAAGGTAATTCGTAATATGAAAAGAGGAAAATCACCCGGACACGACGGCCTTAGCATCGAGCATCTGCAACACGCGGGTGTTCATCTCCCCAGGGTTCTTGCAATGCTGTTCACTTTTTGTATTCGTCACAACTGCCTACCGCACGATCTCATGAAAACGATAGTTGTACCCATTATTAAAAATAAAACCGGCGATGCTTCCGACAAGTCCAACTACAGGCCAATCTCTCTGGCTACTATACTGGCGAAGGTGCTGGATGGTGTGCTTAATACGTACTTAAGCAAACACATACTTTTGCATGACGCACAGTTCGGTTTTCGACCTGGGCTGTCAACTGAAACAGCAATACTATGCCTTAAGCACACCGTGCGGTACTATACCGACAGGAATACGCCAGTGTACGCGGTCTTTTTGGACTTGTCGAAGGCATTTGACCTGGTGTCATACAATGTGCTCTGGAAGAAGCTGAGCAACGACACAAGTCTGCCGGCTGAAATAATAGAGACCTTTAAATATTGGTACGATAACCAAACTAACGTGGTGCGATGGGCAGGGGACTATTCGCAGGTTTACAAGATGAAGTGTGGAGTGAGGCAGGGGGGGCTCACATCACCCACGCTATTCAATGCTTATGTAAATGGGCTGATTGAGGAGCTCAGCAGTGCCGGTGTGGGTTGCTCGGTGGACGGCTGTTGCGTCAATAGTATCAGCTATGCCGACGACATGGTACTGCTGAGCCCCTCAATCGATGCACTCCAGACAATGTTGTCCATCTGTGAAAGGTTCGCCGTGACTCATGGACTCAAATATAACGTAAAAAAGAGTGAAATATTGATTTTCAAATCCGGTACAAAAACTTACCCCATTCCGCCTATAACTCTCGGCGGTTTTCCTCTTAAACAAGTTACAAGTTTTAAATATTTGGGTCACTGGGTCACGGATACCCTAAAAGACGACGTCGACCTAGAAAGGGAACGCAGAGCACTATCGGTCAGGGGTAATATGCTCTCACGCAGGTTTGCACGCTGTACACGCGAAGTTAAGGTAACTTTGTTTAAATCTTACTGTCAGACGCTGTACACGTGTAGCCTATGGAGTGATTACACCAATAGGACGTTTAGTGCTCTGCGGGTCCAATACAACAATGCCTTTCGAGGACTGCTGGGGCTGCCCTGGCGCTGCAGCGCGTCGGGCATGTTCGCCGACAGCGGCACGGACGGCTTCCACGCCGTGCTGCGCATGCGCGTGGCGTCCCTGTGGGCGCGCGTGCAGGGCAGCCCTAACACTCTATTAAAGGTGGTCGCCGAGAAGATGGACAGTCCTATGATCACCCACTGGATGTCCATGCATGTGAGACCAAATAATAATTTTAATTTAATTTAATTTAATTTAATTTAATTTGATTTAATTTGATTTGATTTACTTTAATTTAATTTAATTTAATTTAATTTGATTTAATTTAAGTTATTTAATTAATTATTTTAATGTAGATTTTATTTATATTAAGTAAATTATTAGATTATAAATTATTCATTATATTTAAGCAAAACTATGGATAATTATGTCCGAAATAAACGATTTCATTTCATTTCATATGTTTGAAAGCAGCAAATAATAATGAGCACGTGTTTTGTTATATCGGCTAAAACTCATTTTTTCCTAAAAAAATCGACATTAAGGAAAACTTGAGTTTAAGCAGATATAACAAAACACGTGTACATTATTTTTTCCTGCTCTCAAACATATACTCAAACAAGCCATTAACTAGCAAGTTGCTTGAGCATCACTTTCTATAGGAGTTAGAAGATTTAGTAACTTTTTAGTACTTTGGAGGACAATTTCTCCCAATAGGTTGAGTTTGGGCAGCTAAAAAAAAATACGTGTCCGTTATTATAGACTACTCTATAACATATATCAAAATGAATCAAATCGGAGTCGGACAGTTGGGTTCCCTTCCTTGTAAGTACCCTCAACGCAAGCCTTATTGAGCTTACTGTGGGACTTAGTCAATTTGTGTAATAATGTCCTATAATATTTATAAAAAAAAAAAAAATATTATCCTCCTACTTGTTTTACATGACGGTATACTCGCTGTATTGAGTTTGCCTAATGATATTCCGCAATTACTACGACCATACTCACCCAATTGACTATAACTGGCATAACTATTATATAATAAATGCATAATAACCGACTTCAATGTAAATATATTTGTACTGTAAAACAACGTCGGAGGCAGGTTGTACACGTGGTAAACAAGTGTACAATCTGCCTTAGATATTAGTGTTACTGTGGCCACTTGGCCAGTGAGCGATTGCAACTCCGATTCGTTTTTTCGATACAGGATTGTGTAGAACTATGACGCCTCCTTTTTACCTGTGTTCGCATTTAGCTCGGCCCCTTTTCCTACCTACTTATACTGTAAATTTGATGATTTCATGATTGCTGGAAAACTATCACAAATTAGGAATCAGCTTATTAACTTTGAAACATAAAACTGTATTTGATTTGAGAAACTTGGTTAATATTATAAAAGCTTAATCGATTCTGTAAGATTTCTCAAGCGGCGGAGAAAATGTTCGGGTAAGTATCACGAATTAATAGAAAAAGCGTGAAATCCAAAATGCACGTTATATTGTTTTCATAATGGCTCACGCGATGTTCTAGTGAATTCGACGAAAAAAAAAAACGTTCTAGCATGTCGTGGTGACCTTGCCACTATACGTACGTTTCTCACATAGATTACCTCCTAAAAGATGAGGTGCAGGCATATATTTTATTTAGGCCTAAATAGTTTTTAGTTGTAATTTTATAAAATGTATAGGTAAGTATGTATGTTAGTCTATAAGGTATTTGTAATATGGGCCTTGTTGCTTGAATCAAATTTTTAAATAAAATAAATAATAGATTTTATTTATAAAATAACTCGCACTCAATGCTCGCAGGTGCGCTTTTGAATTATCAGCATTTAGGTCAAAGCAATTCACTAACCGCAAAAAATGTACATGAGCTCATTTTTGTTCCTTCAAAATCGGGTTTGCGTAGGGCGTAGTGGTCTCAGGGTTCGTTAAGAAATTTATGAATCGTATCTTGAGCGTTAAGGTGATACCTGGTAAAAATGAAATAGGTGGTAGGATAGCTTTTAACAATTTCTTGTCTGGTTTGTGGTTGAGATTCCTATTAAAAATAAACATACTTAACGAACTTAGTTTGTATACGTAACATTATGTATAGTGGTGAGCGGAGACCATAGGTCGTTGTCGCCATATAGGTACGCACGCTTCACAATGCGGCATCTTTTGAGAGGTCATCATGCTTCATGTCATTAAGTAGTTTACCTAATAAGCTGTTTCCTTTTTATTGCAAGGTGAAGGTTGTTGCAGTGGGAAAATATTTATCGCAGATTAAATACCTACCACGCAAACGCATAAAGAAGTCATACAAGTGTGGAGTCAATGCCTTATGCGATGTTCATGGTTAAACGTTGTTAAAGGATTGTTTTTATGGAATATAGTCGTAGTCGAAAGACATGCTATGATCTTGTAGGATTTTGCGAGTTTACATGAGTAGGTACTATTGATAGATGCTCGATCGGCGGCGATCAGCGGGAATTGAATGGGGATGATCGTATTTTTTTCTTCGCGGGCGATTGTTTTCTCCTAGTAAAAGTACGCAAGTGTAAACAGTCGGCAACAAAGGATTAGGCAAGATGTGGATCTTTATTTTTCACGCAGAATATTCATCAACACTTATCTACGTTTCTTGCACGATAAAATAGTCTATCGTTTCCCGCTTTATCGTTGTTGGTCGGACAGCTGCCAGAACTATACACGTTTATGATTTTGACTGCACCAGTTAACTTAAATTTATCAGCAAGTATATTGGTACGTACAAAGTACGGGTTTAACGATGATATATTCGTTCCCGTGTCAGTAATTACTCAACGCAATAGCAGCAATTAAGGGTAAACAATCGGACCACCAAGGTCATTTATATTTAGACGAAGGAGCAAAATGAAGACTGAATATGTTCTCGAAGAGATACAATCGTCATCAAATCGTTACTATTCTTGATGCTCAAAAATATTAGACCACCTAGTTACCTAGTACATGTAGTCCTAATATTACGTACTACTTCAACTATATGGTACCTACAAGTTGCTAGTTAATAAATGAAAATGCCTATTTGTAAAAATAGTTAGGTATCTAGGTAATTAGCGCTGGACGCCAGTCTAGCATATGCTGAGCTTGGTACCCACAGCCAACATGTCTTGTTAATTTTGATTACCAATTAGATTAGACAATAAGTTAGTACATACCTAACCTAGACTTTATGTATTGTTTGTATTGCTTTTCTTTGTATCATCATGTTTTGGCAATAAAGGTATTTTGATTTGATTTGATTTATAGTAGAGCTAACACTCGGTGAACTTTTCGGCGTGGGCCATTGAAGTGAAAAAAATAAATTACACATAATATATATATATTATGTGTGTGTGTATATATATATATATATATACTTGCATATTTATACAGGGATTATAATACGCCAACGTCATTTCAATCGATCATTTGTATGTCTTTAAGTAGGTAATTAACAACCAAGCTAATAATGCGTCTACATTATGTGACTTCATAATTCCTAATTGATTCGACAATGATTGACTTCGAGTCGTAATTTAGCTATAATTCCAAATTTAAATATAATTCTATGCGCTTAGTTAATAAACACAATTTTCCTGCTTGCCATGACAGGTAAATATCGAATAATATTTTACAGTACATATGGGGCTACTTTATAGCACTAGTGCGAGAAGTAGCATATTATGTTACTGTGTCGAACATTTAAAGGGCCATATGTACTGTAAAACGTTGTACGATACATGTGCGAATAGGTAATTCGCAACTCGTGTCGATTTAAAACACTCCCTTCGGTCGTGTTTTAATTTATCGCCACTCGTTTCGAATTTCCTATTTTTCGCACTTGTATCGTAATGTACTATTAAACAAAAAATTCTTCATATCAGTTCTTTTTTAAACATGTTTTAAATAAATCTGCTATTGAAATAAATTTCCTCACGTAAAATACCGCGTATGCTCGCTCAGTGTGAACGCGGCTAATAAGGGATGATTTTACTTTATGCTCTACAGCATAATAAGCAACTTTATGTCGCTTACAGGCGACTTAAATGTCAATTTTACGAGCAAGTGAAGTGAAAAGATCATTACATGTAAATGCCTTCGGAATGCGCATATCATACCTCTGAAAACGCATAGACTATGCTGACCGATAACTGCTTACTATCAGATGATTCTCATCTGCCACTATTTCAACATGAAAACATGATATACTCATTGATAGCTAAGATGGAGCAAGCTCACAATACAACAAGTGCCCGACATCCACATTTAGTGACCAAGGGACTTACACAGTGATGGCGAAGTCGAATATCTGCAGGCAGAAGAAAGGCAGTAGGTGGGCCGGCTTGCCGCGCGACGCTCCGTAGATCAGCATGAGCGTAATGGCGAGCGTGCACACTGTAACCAGTGCACCGACATCCAGATCATCTATTGAACAAGTCACTGGTTAAACAACGAACTTAACCAGTTGTGTTATGTTTACGTACATTATTTATTAATTTCATTCATATAAAGTTCTGGTATGCTTTCTACATCAAATGTATGAAAAGTTTAGGCAAACCAAAATTTAAAGTTAAATTTTCTGTAACATGAAATCAATTTGATAATAAAGTGTCATGCACCGATGTTCACATTACGTAGTACGTAGTGCACAAGTACGTAACTGGTTAAACGATAACCATGTCCATTGTAACCAGTTCACCGATATCTATATCCTCCAGTGAATTCTAGTGCACAATTACTAGTTAAACCAGAGCCGCGCAACGAAAGCACAACAAATGATATTTTACAGTACATATGGTGCTACTTTATAGCACTAGTGCGAAAATTAGCATATTACGTTACTGTGTCGAACATTTAAAGGGCCATATGTACTGTAAAACGTTGTACGATACATGTGCGAATAGGTAATTCGCAACTCGTGTCGATTTAAAACACTCCCTTCGGTCGTGTTTTAATTTATCGCCACTCGTTTCGGATTTCCTATTTTTCGCACTGTATCCTATTATGCCCCTTTCAACAAAAAGCCACGTTGTATAAATACATTACGTTTTGACCATGATATACAGACGATAATATATTGTATTTTGGTCAAATTACAATCTTATCTTATTATCTAATGGCTACTACAAAAACAACTAGACATGACACAGTTTAATGATATAGACATGCTCCATTATATTTATATTACATCTTTAGAATATGTGTAGTTCTTTTTTCGTCTGTGAAGAAAAAAAAAAACCCGTTAGGGTCGGCAACGCGCATGTAACTCCTCTGGAGTTGCAGGTGTACATAGGCTACGGAGACTGCTTACCATCAGGCAGGCCGTATGCTTGTTTGCCACCGACGTAGTATTAAAAAAAAACATATAAAAAAATAACGATTAAACTGTGTCCTTCAAGATAATTTATTTAGAATACGTTGGAACAAAATTATCAAAAAAATTAATTATAAATAATAAATAAATAATAAAATATCTTTATTTCGAAGATCAGGCTTCATAGTTGTTAGTATTATGTGAAAATAACACAAACAAACTTAAAACTAAAGGTTAGTGTAGTAGGCACATTTCACATTGCTTAATTAATCCCTCAATATGGGCTAGTTGCTACCCCTTTAATTTGCCCAATCCAATGAGCTTACCATAGTGTTAAGTTATGCATATAATTAGGAGAGCTGACTAAATAATTCAGTTCAAATTATTGTTTAGTAAAAGCATGCATACAAAACTTAAAATACAAGGTATATTTTTTCATTTTGCATTAATAGTTCAGTCGTTTTTACGCAAAACATTTCACCTGGTTTGTTGAGTATAAACAGTGCTAGCTGATATTATTGAATATAATAATTGAATGACGATTCAATATAAGAGACGCAAGAACACATTCAGCTGTTCTAACAAAATATACAATAGTGGCAATGATAAATAAACAGAAAATGAGTAATCCAGAAATTATTACAAATAAAATAGTGGTACAAATAAGTGGAGGAGAAAAAGTCGTAAACCACTTTCTAATTTTTGGCCTGGGCTCAAGCAGTAGCAATATAAACATGCAGCCGGTATAAACGCTAAGATAAGAGCATCCTTGCTCACGAGTCAAATTTTTTTTATCTTTTTTAGAGTGGCATATCTGTCCTGGTCATATATTACATGAAATGTTAAAAACCACACTCACGGTAAATAATGCTGTGATTGTGATCCCGGGACTGCATGTAGGTGCCAGGGCGGTTGTCGACATTGGACAGCGGCGTGGGCATAGGGTTGGAGTCACTCTCCAGCTCGTCCAGCAGCCGCGGGTCGCGCACCACGGCCGCCAAGAAACCAAGCGCGACTAGGTGCAGCATCTGAACAAAATCGCTCGCATTTCAGGGTGGTGTGTGGGAACCACAACACTGTTATGGTGGAATTTAAGTAAACAAAGTTGTGAGGTAATTTGCCTCACATGAAGGCCTAGTAGCCTCTAGGGTGGGAAGGTAAGACGGCAGTTATTTTGTAAAAACTTTGTTGTGGTACAATTTTTGGGATCACGTTGCCGAGTGGGCTACAGGTTTCTCTATAGCAAGCTATGAGAATACTGGGATGGTGATGGTGAAAAGGAGTGGAAAACAAGCCAAAATAGCTTTCAAGAGTCCTTTAAAGACCCAATTTACTTGTACAATCTGAAAACCCCAATTAGACCCATCAATTAATCACATTGCAGACACAGATAGATTGCGACAATAAGAAAAAAAGGTTTCATAGTGGGATTTAGGAATTATTAATTGCTTTATGTGCATATTATTATAATATGTAATATTTTCCTGTATATTAATTATAATAATCAACCCCCTGTATATTAATTATATTAACCATCCTCCCATTGTTGTTTATAGTGTACCATCTATATATTAAAACTTACCAAGTGCCATGTTCCAAGAAGAATGGTTCCTGTGCGGACATGGAGGCAGAAACAGCAGCGCCACTCACTGTTGCGCTCACTTCCCAACTTTGGCCGAAACCTCAACATTTTGAACCTGCACAATATTTTGTGATAAAAAGGAGACACCAAATAAATATTTATTTATTTATAATAGACTGATAAAACAGAATATATGTGGTGTTATTGATCAAATCCACCTAAATTATATATATATATATATATATATATATATATATATGCCAACATAGTGTTTTTTTCCACATACAAATGGATATATGACTGAAAAAAACTGAAGTGATTGAATGTGATATTGTTAACTATTAATTTTTTATTGCTTTCATTGCACATCCTATTTCACACTTTAAATTTTTCTAAAGTTACCTGGAATAGATAGTGATAAGGCCACCTGCTACTTTTAATCTTATTTAATAAGTTGTGTTCTATATATCATTTATTTATTGACTTGTAAAATTTGCCTTTTATCTATAAAACATCTGAATCTGTATAAGCCGGATATATGTGTAGAACAATTTCAATTTTCGATTTGACATGAATACTTCTCAGTATTTTTCTACGTACACCTATTTCATTACTTGTGTATTACCAAAGATACATTGATTGAGTAAGATGTGTAAAATCTAAGACAATTTCGTGCTTCGAATTTGACAGGTAAACAAGGTGGCGCTGTACAGCTCCATACATTTTGCGGTAACTCTGACTGTCAAAAGTTGACTTTTGTTGTAAGTGTACAATTCAATGACCGCAAAACAGCTCCATCTGTTTTGGATATCAAATTAAGGGGCATGTGTTTTTCTTATACTTTACCTCTCTATTTTTTACCTTCTCGATCTATTTACCTAAACTTTTATTTGTTCTATATTGTAACAATACATGTGTATCTGAAGTTGGAAAATGAGAACTCACTCTGATAGTTAAAAAATGGCACAAAAAATCCAGCCTCTGCTGATGACTGAAGAACTACCATATCTAATCAGACTTTCTGTTACAAAGTCTATCATTTGTCCATGGTAACTATTAATTTAAAGTATTTAACATTTTTACTGCCTAACCGCTAGGAAGTCCACTAAGTATTATATGACAATGTTTCAAAATTAAAATATATCTTCATTTTTACACTACTTAAAACATGAACTAACACAGATACAGGTAATTAGTGCTGAATTCAGAGAATACATAGGTACTTAACAATTTGGTAACAGAGTAACATTAATACTACACATATACAGAAAATAGAAATGATTAAGAATCAGCTATTTTCAAACAAATCAAAAACAAATGCTTTTATCATGACAATGTAAAATGTTATCATATGATAAACCTGCTGTTGTTGTGCAATAACGTCGATATTACCAATGGCACAATATGTTTATATTATGAAACCTACCTAAGGAACGTTTGAAGGTCTATTAGTTACGAGACATATGTCTTCATTTATGCTACTAACTAATGGTAATTTAAATCCTTGAAATAGAACAAACAAATGTAACTTTAGTTTTCTGCTGATTATCAATTAAGCGCACGCATCATAATAAAAGTGAAACAAATAAAATAAGCGATAGACGGAGTGTTAGAATGAAATATATATTTATCCTCACCTGTATTAATAAATGGTAATTTTCTTAATATGTCCAAGGCAATAAATAAAAACACTATTTCCTATTTCCAGAAAATTTCTCTATAATTTCGCGTAAGTATCGCGTATTGAATCGAAATTGAATAACGTCATACTATGAAAAATGTCAAAGTTTTGTTTTTAAATCTCTAGCAATGGACAAAGGAGAGTTTCCTAGTGCACTTATTTATTGTAAATGTTTGTGTATAGGAGCAGTAAATTATACATCTCGAATAGACTAACGTTACGTTCCAAAACAAATATAGTAGACAAGTTGAGATAATGAGACATAGAGGTACAATATTATGTACGATCCTACCATCTATGGAAGTAACCAAGCAGTTTATAAACATGTTATAACGATTACATTCCACTGAAAACACAACATACAGGGTCATAAATTTAACTACTATTTGTCATACATAAGTTTCAAAGTATTTTTTATGTAGGTTTTTTTGGTATGGTTAAATGACTTTAAAGTATTATTGTAGAATTGGAACGTTCCCTAAAGGAAAAAAAGTGTCTTCCTGTCCAATCCACTGTCAAAAATTTGTAAAAAGTGAGTTTTAAAATTAAATCGTAATTTCCAAAAACGGCGTCCTACCACATCAATTAATGTGATCGAATAAGTAATTTGTGTAATGTTCCAGCTATAATGGACAAAATTCCAGACCAAATCGGTTACCTGGTGCTTACAGAGGACGGGGCTGTCCTCGAGTCTGGAGGGGAGCTGGAGAATGACGAGCGAGTAGCCACGATAGTAACGGACCTTATCAGCTTATCAAACAAGTTCGTAAAATTATTTATCATCCCTTAAAACAACTCTCTATTGGTATCCAAACCAAAGGGGCCCAGTAATTTACTATTTTTATATTTATTCACTTAAATACAATGCAAGTTTACAGTATGTCATTACACCAAAGCACTTACACGCTAAATTATTAATTATACATAAAGAGAAAATATGTCAGTGAGAGAAATAATACCAATACTAAATACATTCACAAAAAATAATAATAATAATACTAAATAAAGATAAAAAAAAAAAAAAATACTAATAAAACAAATCATGATTCATTCAAATTATTTAGGAACTGTTTGGCAATACAACATAATTGGGCAAATTTTCCGGCAAACATGTCAGCCTCCTCGTACTGAGTGAGCATTATGATAGCACTATGACTCATGCAATATTATTATCATGTTTCAGGGTTGATCCTGTGGCTTTTTCTCCCAGTGAACAGTTCAAGAAAATATCCATAACGTACGACGACCACTGGTTCTTAATTTGCATGTCCAATAAGAAGATATATGTGGTCAAAAGGAACATATCTCTTCCTGCAAGTGAACCTAATTCAGTTGTTGTTTGACCAATTCGAAACTAAGTCACTATGGGACGAAACTTACTGATGAGTAGTCTTGAAAATGCATCATTTAATATAATCTTCCAAATAATATTCCGTTGTGTAACATTCATTATCAATGCATGGGTAATTAGGAATGTTGGTCATGAGGTATTAGGCATCATGAATGTGCGCCTTCTGCTGCTAGAGAGCACAATCTTGTTCCTCAGCAGGGAGCCATTCAACCGGGCATGCCTTGGACAAAAAGAAGAATTCAGCTGGCATCAAATAATTAACCAAATGTGGCTTTCTGTTCCTCTTAGCTGTGTTCTGTCATTAGTGTTTGTTTACATCTGGCTACACATATTACCTCTAGGCAATCCAGAATATGCTTTTCAGTATGCATTTGGCTGCTGGAGTGTTGCACTTTCTTGTGTCATAGAGTTGTGTTCAGCCAACATGGCATTACTTGCACAACTGTTCTGTTTTGTTAAATTAAGAGTAGCATTAGATACTTTGCATATTTTCACAAGAACAGTCTTATTTTTATCCATAATTATCTATGATAGGTCTTTAGCCTTGATTGCATTTTCATTAGCACAAGTGGGCAGCATTGCAGCTGTTGCTATATTCTATTATTTGTTTTTCTATTGGTACATTAAAAACAAACCATTATATGCCAAAGGCGCTCTTAAGAGCAGTTATGTGCCAGATAATATTTTGCAAAAATTATATGAGAATGTGGATGACTTTCATTTTACATCTCTTAGAGATTTCTTACCTAAATGGTTGGGATCTGTGAATTCATCATTTAATAAGAAATTAAGTTCTTTGACTGTAAGTTTTGCTAAACAGGGTGTTGTCAAACAGTTGTTGACAGAAGGTGAGAAGTATGTGATGTCTGTAAGCCCTGTTATGAGCTTTTCAGAGCAGGCAACTTATGATGTGGTTAACAATTTAGGCAGTCTGGCAGCCAGGTTCATATTTAGACCCATTGAAGACAGTAGCTACTTCTATTTTACTCAAATGGTGAGCAGAGATTTGCCACTTCACAAGCAAGACCAGCACAAGATACAGGAATCCTGTGTTGTGTTGTCTCAAGTCTGCAAGACTGTCAGTTCCATTGGGTTAATAGTGTTAGTGTTTGGTCAGAGCTATGCTCACACATTATTGTGGATGTACGGAGGAGAAGCATTTGTTGCAAGTGGTTTGCCAGTGCAATTACTCCGTAGCCACTGTCTGGCAATAGTCCTGCTAGCTATCAATGGTGTCACTGAATGCTACACATTTGCTACAATGACAAGTGCACAATTGAACAGCTATAATTATTTAATGGTATTCTTTTCCATAAGTTTTTTGTTTTTATCCTACATTTTGACTTATACATTTGGACCAGTAGGTTTTATAATTTCTAATTGTATCAATATGTTTGCCAGAATCATGCATAGTATTCATTTTATAAGTAACAAATATAAAAATACTGGTTATAAGCCTTTAGATGGACTGAATGTTGGAAAAGTCTTCCTATTGGTGTTGTTTATAGCAGGGTGTATTTGCAAAATCTCAGAAAACAAGTTGATACATGTGTCTATCATACTGCACATAGTTATTGGTGCAGTGTGTTTTGCCCTAGTCCTGCTGGCCTGGGTTTATGAAAATAGACAGCTTGTTATTAAAATGTACAAAAAAGTCTTTCAGGCAGAGGAGACTAAAGAGAAAATATCAGTTGACTAGCATAAGAATGTTAAGTTCATTTAGAATGTAACAGACTAGAGTTTTATTGTATTTATCAAATAAAGACATGTTTTATTCACATTAAAACTTGGTTTAATTTGAATGTTGCATAAAAAGGTTGTAAAATAAAAGTTAGTTTATGATTGAATAAATATCAGTATATATTTAAAATATATTTAACATTTATATTACGTAAATAACAATTATATTCCATGATATTTGTATTTTTCTTAGTTCACGAATGTTAATATTTATATAGGGTAGAAAAATATACCTTTCATTTGAACTTCGCATATTCGTTTTACCTCATCTGTAAAAAAAGAATAGTACATAGTAGGTTAGGTATATACTGATGCATTTAACCCATTCATGGCCAAGACCCGTCGAGCGTACACAATACGCCGGGCCACCTTACAAACCGTTTTTAGCTAAAACGTTTGACTCAGCTTGTGGGTCTCTGGCCTGGCGAGCACGGTAAATAAATCGCCGCTTATGAAGCCGGCCAGTTGAACAACGTTATGCAACATTTTTACTAACCACCTTTTTTCTGTGCCTATCAAGAAAAAATATGCAGTTTGTAGGAATGAACATTTTTATTTTTTACATATTTAACTTGCTGTGCTTGTTGTTGTTTTATGGGTCAAATCTCGTTTTTACTAACCACCTTTTTTCTGTGCCTATTAAGAAAAAATATGCAGTTTGTAGGAATGAACATTTTTATTTTTTACATATTAAACTGGCTGTGCTTGTTGTTGTTTTATGGGTCAAATCTCGGAAGTTGAATTTGACCCATTTCCCTTGCCTTACCCCTCACACAAAACAAAATATTTTATAAAGCTTGTAAATATTTGTCACACACTATTATGATAATACGAGTACAATATTAGTTAGTGGTGACTGTTTCAACTGCCTTGTTAATATTGAAACGAAAAATAAAGAATGAATATTGACATCATTGTTAGTAGATAATTGTCTAAGATACAATACAACGATCACCAAATATTATGACATAAAAGTACAGTGGGAGAAAATCCTCGTTGCCTTACCCCTCACGCAAAACAAAATATTATTATACTACGGTTTGGTAAATGTTGCTTGCCATCATCCTAATAGTAATCGGGTGTAAAATGGTACAATATCAAAGAAGCTTTAAAACCAGTCAATAAAGTTTATTTTAGCCTGCTACGGAAACATTTGTAGTTTTTACAAGTAGCGCCAGGCCACGGTGACCCATACCCTGTCCACCCACGCCACCTCAATGACTTCTAAAATATACATATTTTTGGTATCTTTGAAATATGGATTTATCTGTTTGCTTGCAATGCGTATGTATCTACAATTTCAGTATATTTACTTTATTGTACTGATAGTAAACCAAAATTGAATATTCTAGGCTCTATTTTCATTAAATAAAAGGCGTTTATACATTTTATCGTAATATATCTTTTAGAAATGGTTGTTAATTTAGGGGATACGTACGTTATTAAGTCAAATTACGTTTCGTGTATGTATTTATTCATGACTCACATGTGAGTCACTGGCCCTGCGGAACTGTTTGAGCATGACCCATAAGCTGAGTCGCTGGCCCTGAATGGGTTAATATCTGACTATATTATAATATATATTGTGGTGAAAGTGAAGATCACTTTGCCCACTATGATAAAAACAAATTATTGTCCACTAAAAATGACCAGAGTAATCATTTAATCCGTTTTACCTGCAATTTCTTTGAGATTTGCATTCTTTTCTTGAATTATAACATAAAATTCTCTCTCATTTGATGACTTGGCAGTAATCCAATATTCATCTGGTGTCTTGATAATTACTTCGCCATAGTTGCCCAAACTGAAACAATAAAACACAATACGTTAAATAACTCAAAAGGAGCATATTTTTTATATGCCACAACAATTTATAGTCATCCCTTTATTCATAAAATTTTACGGGCCTCATTTAGTTAAATTATGTTTTATCCCTTTCTTACAAATACATAAGTCAAAATGACAGATAAAGACAAATTATTCATAGCTAATCATGCCAGTAACGCGTTAATGAATAACGCCATCAGTCTCTTTCTTATTGCAAAGCTATTAAAGTCCATTTTTGAACAAATGCTAAATTACTAAAATAAGTGTAATAGCTCAGAAGAGTTATTTGTGGTGGAAGTGGCTCCCTTGTTTGATAGCAATTAGTAGATGGGGCTGTATGGCGCCATTCATCAGTTACTGCATAATGTATGGAGCCTTACAGCGCCATCTATGTCAGCTGTCTAATTAGAAAACGATTTTTTTCTAAGACTACACCTCTACAATCAATAACTTTGGAATTAGATAGAAAATATGTATGTAATTAAAAACCTTTACCTTTGCTTGTCTGCATGTATGCTAGCTATTATACTTAAAACTTCTGGTTTGATAGTGGTTGAAGGTACCAACTTGTTAACTGGAGGCTGAAAACATGTTGACATTAATGTTTATATTGAAATAATATCCCACTTCATCACCGTATTAAAAGAGCAAGTAAAATTACTGCATTTTGTGACCCAATTTGTTTCAGTATGGACATTAGCAGTCTTAATAATTCACTTGTTAGATCCAAGATACAATTCTTACAGAAATATTACTTATTCACTATACCTCGTTTTTTTAGCATTAGAAAAGACTACACGATCATTGACTTTTTATTGAAAAACGCTTAAAAAAATAGTAACTATGAGTATCACTTATGAAACCAAAATAATGTAAATGACCATATGTGCTATATAATTGTTACATATTTGCTGTGACTTATTTTTGAATGTTAAGAAAACTTAGGTAATAAAGCTTTACACTTAACTGATAATTATAATTAGACCTTGTCATTACAATAAGAATTAAAATGATAATTGTGGTCAATGTTGTTGTTGGTACAAGTAAGAACTATTATTAATACTGCGATGAAAGTAGGTACTTACAGATGTTTTAAAAGCAAGATTAAGTCTGTTGAAATAAACAAACTTGTTATCATTGCTTGATATCTGGGCAGTTTGGAGTGCCTGAAGGGCGCTCTGTTCGCTGATGGCCGAAGCAATGGATGATAGCTGGGGCCCGATGAATGCGTCCAGGGACTTGAATGTATCTAGCTTGAGGTTGGTGTTGACTGAAATAACAGAAATGATAGCCTTTACAATTTTATATTACAGACAGAATTTAACATGTCTGGTTGTACAATACGGTATGATTTATTCCGAAGAATTTTATTTATTTAAAACACAAGGACTGGAATCGTTAAATTAATCATATAAGCCCCATCTCGAGGAGCTTAGTAGTCCTACTATCTATCTTCTGATCACATAATCAGATACTGAAAACATGTTGACATTAATGTTTATATCGAAATAATATCCCACTAATATGATTGCAATAAATGCTTTGTCTTGTCTTGTCTACTTAAGCTCGATAATTTCCGTTATGTTTTATTTGGTTTTGTCGTTAAGACCTCAAAACTCTCGGCATGGTTGAAATTTCCTATTTTAATGCGAGGGATTGCATGTGACTTCGAGTACATTGATCGATTGGTTGAATTAATTCTAGGTCTGTACCTAAACTGCAATGTAGTGAAAACATACGTCATCTAAATCGGGCTTCAGCTTTACCCTATCGCCAAAAAGGGGAAAGTGGGGTCATCTTGTGAAACTTTATTTAGGAGGAATCTTTGTAGGTATATGTAATATACCTTTGTAACCAACTTTGTATATGTAGAGTCTTAATTATATACTTGTCTTTAATACTAACCATCAACTGTAAAACAAACTGTGGCGCTCAATGTCCTATAAATAATGAGATAATATTCCTTTTCTTCCGGCTCATCTTCAAGCATGAAATGAACTTTAGTCAGCCGCTGTAAGTCCTCCCGTGTTCTGATGCCGTCCCGTGGCATGATGAAGCGGCCGTGCCTTTGTGCCGCGGCCACGGCCCCGCCTTGGAGTTCCTTTTCAATTTGCTCAGGTAGGAGCTTTTGTACTAAGTACTGGTAAAGTGTAAGCATGTCGTCTGTTGAAAGTGCGTTCCTGGAAGATTTTTTAATTGTTATTATACGCTTTGTGCAATGGGCATGCCTGTGGACTATGGTGCCGCCCGAGGTGTGGTCGTCCCACGAGAGTTGATATTTTCACCGAGTCGTGCGGTGTCTTGCTTATAACTAGTACAGTCGAGCACTAAAGCCTTTAATTCGTGGACGTAACGTAACAGCTATGACTATGAGACATATTTATGAGGAAGATGCGTGCACTATAGTTCTGTGGTGTGCACTTATATTTTTAATCTTACAACCTTACAGAAAACCGCAGCCAAATAACACTTGACCTTACTTATAGTGTTATGTGTGAGTAAGGTTGCCAGAGCTCAACGAGCATGTAATCTTCTTATCAGGCGGACCATATGATTATTTGCCACCGACGTTGTATTAAAGAAATACTTAACTGTACCTATAGTTTATAGTAAACGTCAAAGACATGTTTAGGCTAGGTTCGTAGGTATACGGGATTTTATCGAATACCGTAGTGAGAGCAAAATTTATAAAATCGTTCACATGGCTAGACGGACGGACGCATAGACGCCGTGTGAACGATTTTGTAAGTTGCCGTACAAATTCGGCTGTCACTATTATACGGGAAAAATTAACTCAGTTGAACCTAGCCTTACAGTTTTCGACTTATTTCCATAGAGCAAGGTGCATAAGTGTGATCATATCTTTGACGTTAACTGTACAAATCTGCTGAGGGAAAAAGCAAAGTATTTAAGGCTTACTTTCCATGAAAATTGCACATATTTACTTTACTGGGTAATTCCACGAAAAAGTAAGGTGAATAATTAATGCCACGATTTAATTGTGTTTATTTATTACTGACGCAAATGTCACCCTCTCTTGGAATTATCCTGTTTGTATTTATCTTACTCACCAAATCAACTGCTCATTGTAAAGAAATGAGATGCATTTAAAGTCAGGATATGTGACTTCAACCAGATCAATAAAGCACAAAACTTTGAAGAAGGAGTTTTTGTCCAGCGGCAGATAACTTATTCCTTGAATTATATCACTGATATCATTTGTGAGATTTTTAGATGTTATATACTGCAACAAAAGCATTTGTATTTGAGTATATTACCATTTAGTTATACGGGATAAGAGTGTGAAATGGTTTTATTACTGAGTGAGTTCGAAATATATCTAAATAAATTTGGTGGTGGCTATCTTTACCCTATAATTGAATTGGATGTTGACTGGATTCACTTTATTTGTATACACATGTATGTATTTAAAACCAACAATTTTATTGAGTTTATGTACAAATGAATTAAGTACTGTTAGAGGTTCAAGGTAGTTAAGGCAAACAATTTACCGGTCCAAAGAACTTTTCACAAGTGGTATAAATTTCATCCGGTGGAATATTTTGGAAAGGCCCTACAAACATTTTGAACATTTTGTAGGCTGCTTTCAACAGATCAAACATAACAGATGGCTCAATCTGGAACAAAAACATTAGTCACTACAAATTTACATAAATGGAGCTGTACTCTAAATTATTAAAATATATCTCTATTTGAATATTTTTGCATGACAAGTAAGGTTGATATTGGAATAGATTAATTGCACATTATTTTAAGAGATTGATATAAATTTAACTTACCACATCTCCTCTACTTTCTCCAATAGCAGAAAGTGCTTTTGTTGTGTAAGGTATTCGAACAACCTGTAATTAAGTAAGATTTGAGGATGTCAGGCTGGCACACATCTACTGCTTTATTCAATTTCATAAAAACATTGAAATATAGGTTTAGTATAGCCTCCTCTGAGTCCCAGAGGCCTTTACAAAACACAAATTCCAAACATTATTTTTAACTTTCGCTAAACAAGACATGGTTCAAAATTTAAAAATAAAACTGGGATCTGGAAGGTTAAAGTAGAGAACTCTTATGAGTAGTATGATTAAGTCAATTAAGTATTATATCTTACCAGAACCATCCAGTAGCCTTTTTCTGGTTGATAGAAAATGTGTCTTTTGGTCTGTGTTTGTAGTGCTTCACAAGGTTCAGAAGAAAATGTACTGGAACAAAAACATTGTTTATGGACATTTAAAAAAGTAAAGCACTTTAAATGTAAGAGAGTTTTTGTTACTCAAGTAATCTCCTTATCTCTTCCCTCAAACAACATTACTTTATATGGAATGAATATAATTCTTTGATAAATGCACATCTTGCGCTGTCCCCATCTCTCCTACTTTAAGATTCAGAAAAGTTTTTGTTGTAAGTATAGATCGAGTCATTGACGAAGACGCGTGCCTTGACTCGTAATGTCAGGTTATTAAAGGTTAGATTTGACAAATCTGCGCGTCATCGTGGATGACACGAGCTATAGTCAGTAATAAGATACTCACGACATAAATTGGACAACTGCTTCACATAGTCCGACCTGCAGCTTGCGCCCATCTCCACTCACCTGACTGGGATGGAAGAACAACACTCTTTTCAGTTCCTGTCCAAATTACAATAAAACAGCTATAGTTTCTATTAAAACTGGTCATCATTCATTGAATAATAAATTAGTGAACGTACTTCTCCTTCCTTAGGCCCGAAGCTCGAATTAAATATGAAGAAGGAGTGAATTTTCGTTTTCACATCTATCATTTTGGTAGTTTTCTCTCTGCTCGCGCTGAATACTGCCACTTCACTATAAAACTGAAAACGAATATGCACGTTGCACTTGGTAACTACGTGAAATCATGTAAAATGACAATTTTATTAAAAATAAATAATATTGTATTTGGTTTGGCATACAACTACACCACACAAACACAAGGTAGTATTGAGTTGAAATAACATAACAACTGTAATTGTCAAGTTGACAGGAATTTGGCAGTTGTGAACGAGACTTGACGTATATTCAGAGACGATAACATTGTATAAATTATAAGTTCTAAAAAAAGAACTGATGCTTTATGATATATGGATTATTTAATTTAATCGAATATTTTATGTATTTTATAGTTTAATCAGGGGCTGTCTCATTTCAAACACAAATAAAGAGAGTCATACTGTCTTTGTCTTATGCTGGTACTAGAACCCAAAAGAATGGGATGATAGTTTTGTTGTTCTTATTTACTGACAAATTGGTTAGACTATTTTTTTTCCTAAAGAAGTTTCACTTAAAAGAAAAGACGATTGAACGTCCACTGCCTAATACACTAAACTTGTATTTACCATTAAATATATTTGTGTTGTATCCTTTTCTTTTATGTGAAACGAAAGTGATGTACCCATATTATACCCATATTTTGCTTAGTAGGTGTAAGTAGGTATGTTGTGGTATGTTGCAACTGGATAGTTCAGTTATGGTTCAGTTCAAAGTTCAGTTCGAATGGAGTGTAGACAAGTGTATAATGCCCCTTAAATGTTACCATGGTAACGAATTTGCAAGATTGTTGATTTTATGAAGTTTGTAACGCCGTACAATATTTTTATAACAATTCTTATTGAATATTTACCAATTTTAACTAAATAATAAATCATGGCCATGAGAAATCCAAGACTACCGATGTTACCCGGTTACGGCGCCAACCCCTTGGCGAGTACTTTTGAAACTTAAAGAATATTATTTACTTATTTTACTTTCAGTTTCATCAGAAGATTACACTAAAATGCTAAAACCTACTAAATTCAGACTCCATCCATATTATCTGGTTTAATAAGCTAGTACTGAAATCTATTTAATTTGTGTAGACAAGTTACCAACATATTCATTAGGTATACTTAGGTACCTACTGCTCCTCCCCGTTTTCGGTTGTATTCTGACACTGTCATATATCTTTCCTTATGCTTCTGTAAAATGTTGGCTTGATGGTGCTACTTTCCTGCACTAGTGCGGGAATGAGCACTTTCCGTGTCGAAAATTGAAAGGGCCATATGTACTGTAAAACGTTGTTCGATACCCGTGCGAATAGGTAATTCCTACTTTCCGCACTTGTATTGTAAATAATTATTGTAGAATTCTAGTGAGTAATCCTGGGGCCACTGCGGCACACGGTTTACCTGCGTATGTTTATGTGGTTATACAGAAACATACTATGCCGTACTATGGTCGTGTGTCGAATCTTTAGTGCCCAATACACAAGCCGCACAACATACTATACTACATTGCGAACGATGGTCTCGTGATGTCGTTCGTGAGTATATGGGGTACCTCCTTCTCCAATTTTATTAAGTCATTTATTACAGATTGGGAGAACCAAATTTGGAGTTCGTCCAGTTTTCACATCGATCGACAAAGTTAACATGTTAGTCGACAAAGCAACTGAAGAAAACATCGTGCCCTCGCTGTACTCTCGAAAGCAAGCTCCTGAGTTACCTACCTGGCTCATGTACGATAAGAACGTATGTCCATATTTACTATACCTACCTTAAATATTTGTTGAACATTTTACCTTTTCCTTTTTTTGATTTGGGACTTTTTATTTTTATCAGATACTACGATTCGAAGCGTATTTCCAACAAACGCTGCATGAGTTGCGATCTGCGTCCAGCTTGCTTCGCAAAGTGAATATATTCTTCTTCCTTGAAGATGGTACGATCAAGGTTATGGAACCACGGACGGATAACAGCGGTATGTCGCAAGGTTAGTACTATGGTTTTACTACCGAGGAACACTTAAGGAAGGGAGTACTTGTTGAATAAAATGGTTCTATTTACTTTCTGAGAGAGTCCTATTTCTGTATTCTTAACTGATAACTAAGAGCATCGACCGAACTCCTAAACTTTTAAAGAGCTATTGTTGGATTATTATGTACGATTTTTATACAGGGTGGGCAAATAAGAATTATACATAAAGTTTTTAAATTTTAACTATATTAAGTTCAAAGATTATTAAGTATTGTTTTAAAAATGTATTATTCACGGTTGGCAAGTACATGCGGAACATAATATCTGACATAGGTATGTCCACCACAGCAGGAAAATGTGAGCCCTTACTCATCGCAGTTTTTAGCATATTTTTACACATTTTCGACGTTATATTAGTAAATTTGTGTCGGATAGTTTATTTTAACGGTTAAAATTCATCTACTTGTTAGTATATACAAGTAATTTTAGATAGCCCCACATAAATAAGTCAGAAAATGAAAAAAATGGGGAATTAAGGTGGCAATCACTGTCACTGTTTCTCGAAAATAATCGAGCAAACAACGTATTTTAAACAACACAAACATTGAGAAAAAATTGCTTGCTGCTAGAGGTTGAACTTTGGTAGAAATTATCTTCAGTATACATTATACAATGCCAACCCTGAATAATATATTTATGATTTTTTTTAAATAAATTTTGCACTTAATATAATGAAAATTAAAAAGTGTATCACTGTTATTTGCCCATCCTATATAAACTCACGCACGGATTGCCTTGACGATTATGCTGGTATTTAAAGCGAATACGATTCTTGGCACTTTTTTTCCCCCGTGCTGAATCTCAGAATTTTCGTAGGATTAATTGTCGTACCTATGCGTTTTCTTACATTTTAGGAACAATGATATGTAGACAACGAATCAGACTTCCGCACAGCTACGATATGTATTACGATGTACTCGATTTGAATATTGGAAGAGAGGTCACTTTTCACGGAAAAGTTTTTAAAGTAAGTGACTTACCGCCTATTCTCGTTAAAATGGAAGGGTAGGTACTGTTTATATCACCTCGGTGGCAAACAAGCATACGGCCCGCCTGATGGTAAGCAGCTACCGTAGCCTATGGACGCCTGCAACTACAGGGTTGTTACTTGCGCGTTGCCGACCCTTTAAACACTTGTACACACCTTTTTTGAGAACCCCATACTGTAGGTAGTCGCTAGGGAAAACTTCGGCAGGGAGCTCATTTCACAGCCCGAGCGTCCTCGGGAGGAAATTCTCCTTAAACCGCACATTGCGTGACCAGTTAGGTTCTAGGGTGTGGGAATGAACAACCTGCCGACGGCGAGCGGTGTTGTGATAGCAAGTGGACGTTGCCATCATGCCAAACAATTCCTCAGAGCACAGCCCATTGCACAAGCGGTAGAACACACAAGGAGGCAAAGTCTCTCCTCCTTAGACTTACTTCTGTATCTTCCCCAATTGAATTTCTCATGCCGTATAGTAATATTTAAAGTGGATTAATCTTGAGCGGGTTACTTCCAACGAAAGATTGAATAATGCTTCTTGGCTTTCTTATGTCGATGGTGTTTCAGCCATCATCATACTCGATAGCTGGTGGCAATGAGTCTCATTGTTTTTCTAACAAGAAAATCTTATTTTTAGATTGTGAATTGCGACAATTTCACTAGAGTGTTCTTAAATCGCCTTGGAATCAATGTACCAGATCCATTAAACTGGCCAGATGCTGTTGAAGTAAGTTCCATGAATTCTTAGTTAAGGTTTCTGTAGTGTTACTTTTTTGCAGGTTTTAGTGTTTGTGTCAGGCGGCTGAAATTATAATCTATGTCTAATCATAATTTTATTTTCGTAACCACATTTTAGAGAACTCTACCAAAAGAAAAACCGCCCAAACATAGACCGTTTCGCCAATTCCTGGATTTTGACAGACAAGTGTTAAGGTATGACTCAGTGCAAGCTATTTTTAGTTTCTTTCAATTTGCTTAGTATAGATTTATATTTAAGCAGGTAGCAGAATCATTTATTAAAGAGGTTTAGACTACATTAAAGATATATGATATAGCCGGTCAAACAAGTTTTTCAGAAGAAAAAGGCGTGAAATTCAAATTTTCTATGGGACTATAACCATTCGTGCCTACATTTTTTTTATATTGCCACTTTTTTTATTGATTAAAATGGCTAGTAGGTGATACACTCTTCAATTACCCACAGCGCAAGCCAATATGAGCTTGCTGTGGGACTGGGTTGATTTGTGAAAATTGAAATTATATTTTTTTTGCAGATTTTACGGTTATTGGGACGACCGCGGGTCAGAATTTGGTACCATTCATACACTCGAGATACATTACTTCTTGGGTGACGACACTATCGAGATTAAAGAAACTCTTCCACCAAACTCTGGAACTGAAGCAGGACCAATGTTCCTGAAGAGAATGCGACTGCCCAGAGTACGTGTCAAAAGTACCAACTGCTTATAAATAAAAATAGTTTTTTTTTACAAGGGGGCAAAGTTGTTGTTTAACCGCTCGTGCTAATATTGATACCTGAGCAAGCGGAAGACTGCAAAATTCGAGTAGGGGAATCATGAGCATTGCGAGGGTTTCAAGGCACGAGGGTTAAACAAACACTGTCTCCGAGTGAAACACAAACATTTTCACCACACCAACGCGAAAAAACTACTAACTATAGAATACCAATAAAATCAAATTAAATCAAATCCAAATTAACGTAATACAAATCATCACTTAAAAGTGAATTCTACTGGCTAACATACAGAAACAACTCAAAATTTGCATCTAATTACTTTGCCCCACGTGGATAAAATGCTACTTTCTCATTAGTTTTTTAACTATTAAGAGGGCCTTTACCAGTTGGTGTGGTGAAAATATATTCATTTACCAACACAAATAAAATGAATTGCAAGTAAAATAAGAAAATCAAGCAGAATTTACAATTATTTTTGCTTATATGCCTTTCTAATAAATAAAATACCAAGAAGTGTAAGGCTGAGTTTCCACCAGGGATTAGTGAATGAATGAATGAATTTGAATTTATTTCGTAAACATCAAATTACATAGATTTCCTTAAATTAGAAACTCTGCTTCCTAAATAGGTATAACCTGTACTTTAGGGTAAACAGCTCCAGCCCCAAAAATTTAGTTGCAGGAGATGTTTTATTTATTTATACAATTAGTGAGGATGCGAAGCGAGGGATGTGTTTTTAAGAACCAATAGAATCACTGCACGTTGAGCGAGGAAAAAAAATGAAGTGAATCTATTCGTTTTTAACAAAACACATCCCTCGCAACGCAGCGAAACAGAGCCTAAGACGAGGTCTACATTTTATCGAGCGAGCTGATTGTGTACCTGATGTGACTAGCCATATGCCTATTTCGTAATATTGGCCTTGGTTTTATATTAAAACACATAGAAAATAATGAAAAACTACAGTACTCTTCGTTTGCATCTTTCAGTCATGATTTCACTCCGTATTCTAACAATTACAACTTGAAGGACACGTTTCCGTATTTTACCACTTGTGATTTCGATTAAATACATAACACTCAGTGAATTTTCATTTATTTATTTATCTTAAAATGCTGCGAAGAATGATAATAATCAATTGAAGTTAACCTAGAATAAATGCATAATTATTGGTGTAATAAAGAACATTGACTTACTAACTTAATAATAAACGTAAAATATTACAATACGGACGTTATTTTCAGAAAACAAAACTAATACCTGAAGTTAAATAATAATGTTAGCATATTCATGCTTGATAGGTTTTGAAACGTTTCATTTTATCATTTTTTTGGTCTACTTAAACTGACTACCAAGCGAATCCTGTCGTTGTGTGCGTAAAAAACATTGTGTCGCTATTATGTCGTCAATATGTCGCTACTATGTCGCCGTTGTGTCGCTACTATGTCGCCGTTGTGTCGCTACTATGTCGCCGTTGTGTCGCTACTATGTCGCCGTTGTGTCGCTACTATGTCGCCGTTGTGTCGCTACTATGTCGCCGTTGTGTCGCTACTATGTCGCCGTTGTGTCGCTACTATGTCGCCGTTGTGTCGCTATTATGTCGCCGTTGTGTCGCTATTATGTCGCCGTTATGTCGCTAGTCGCCAATATGTCGCTGTTATGTCGCTATTATGTCGCTAGTAGCCAGAACTGCAGAATAAATGTATTTTGATTTCGCCGTTATGTCGCTACTAAAGTATATAAAAGGGTCGTAAAGTGCGGAGGAGTTTATTCATTCTTTGACCATCGGACTGGCGGTATCTCTGGCTTTGGGTAAGTAAAGTTTCTCTACTATTCCTTCTATTTGTTTGTGTTTGCTGGGAATTATCCTGGTAAATTTAAACTTGTAAATTGTGTCTATGTTTGGCATTGCGGGGACAATGTTGTCGTAATGCTAAGCTTGGGCTATGGTGGAGATTCTTTACTTCCTTATCTGTGTTACTATATTGTGAGTTTTTTGTTAGTAAAATCTAACTTTGTTATTTTACTACCTTTCTATGAGGTTAGTTTGTTATTTTATAAAGCCAGATCACTGTTTGGACTAACAGTTTGTCCATCTAAGCAGCTTCTCCCTAACGGTGGAAAATTGCAGCTGTTTAGAAGTCTTTTGCTCCAAGTTGAGAGGACTTGGCGTCTCTTCTTTACCAACATAAGAGGCGAGCATACTCTCCTTAGTCTCAAGGTCCAGCTGTTAGATGAATGTGAGGGCATCACGTGCGTGCCATTGAGAGTAATCTCTGCTCACTGAAGTCTGCAGTAATTGAGGCTAGGTCTCGTATTAAATATATTTATATATTTCGGTGCTCTGGCTCATGCTAGTGCTGGTCACGGGAGAGCTTCTGACATGATTGGTAACAATCACAGATAAAGTTTTAGTCATGGCAGGGTATCCCATGTGACTGGTACGGGTGTGTGTGCTAGTGCGCTGATTACCTATAGACATGCTAGGGCGGTCTATTCTCATCCACCGTGCCCGCGTGGCGATGAGGAGGGGGCCAATCACACAGACACTAGGGTTTGCTATACCTCGGTTTTGTCGGCCGAATGCTTACAGCTTAGACTTAGGGATACACTTGTGTATGTTCCAAATCACTAGATCAATGGTAAGTACGATCTGTGTTCTGGACATACTAGATTAGGGTCTAAGGGTAGGAATAGGGTAGAGTCACACACACTGTTATAGGGTCTCTCTTAGGTTTGATCTAGAAATTCGATTGGTTGGTGTATATATATATCTTTCAAAAGGTTCTAATGACGTGAAGCTATGGTTTTATAACGTGTACTAATGATAATATTAGTGAAATACTGGTAATGGGTTTTAATTACCTAAATCTTCCAGACTGTTACTCTGAGTGGAAAGTTGAGGGTTATCTGTAACATCTTATATCTATTTATTTTCATTTCTAGGTTTTTGGTGTAGAGACGAAGTACTGAGTATTACGATCAGGTCCTAAGGTATTTATATATCCAATCCTTAAATATCAAGTTGGGTTTAGGAACACAGACTATTCTGGGATTAAATAATGGTTTGTTTTAGAGACCCTTTGGCAGGCGAGCGCAGTCCATTGGAATCTTTGAGTGGAATAATACTCACCTTGATAGTTCGATCTCATAAAGTACTGATGAGTTAAACTTGTACTTCGTTTATACATTTAAAAGGCCTAGGAATTCAGCCTACTTTTAGCTATGGGGACTGGGATAATGGCTTAGTAGCCTTAGCTTTTGGATATAAAAAGATAAGTAAATGGTGTCTGACGAATACTTATCGCTTCTCTTCGTCAGCCCCTAGGTTTGCATAGGGTTGCGAAGCGTTGGTCATAGCCCGTCTGGCTAATAAGATAGGAGTAGGTGGCCCGATTGATATTGCTAATCGGAGTAAGAGTCTTCAGACCTGAATCTAGCATTAGAGGCAGCACGTGTGATCCATTCACACCTCGTTTAGAAGATGATAGGATTGATAGGTAATAATATTTAATCTTAATATAAGTGTGTAAATGGGCTTAACCCAGGAGTGCTGCTTCAATGTTACCCCGAAGACTTAATAGGAGTAGCAGGATTTTACCAAAAATATTTTTATATTTATATAATCATATATGCCGCAATAACTAAATATCTTTCTAATAAATTAATAAAAATGTATCTTACATTACATCAAAAATCATTGAGCTTCTGTAACTTAAGGCTACACCCGTCGTCTACGACCTTGTGCATGTGGGCGGAGCCTATATCCTTACCATGACACTGCTCATACCTTGTCGATTGTTATATATTTTCATTCTACTTATAAGGTGTCATATTTAATATAGAAAAGGGTTTGGAATAACTTAGTCTTATGGTATTTTGCTGGAGGTTGAATCTTAACATAATATCCTATAAATTATTTGCTATCAACATAATAAATTATTCAGAACAGTAAATTTCCGAGTCTTAACATCTAGGTAATCCATAATCAGGTAGAATCAGAGTCCAAGATTTAGTTGTTACTCATTAAAGAATCTAGGGTACCGCGGTTCACTTCGAGGGGTCCTAACCTTTAACTAGACGATCACTTGGCCAAATAATCGTTAAGGTAAAATTATTGTTGGGGTAAATTTTAGGGGTAATTTTAAAGGTGGGATTGTTAATGATTAGGTTCAGTATTTTATTAGGTTTGGGGTTTAATAGATGGGGTAGATCGGGGTGTAGGTAGGGGAAGTTACACTGACCATTTTATTGTTTAGCATTTGGACTTTAAAGCTGTTATTATGTTATTATTCGTAGCGCATCTCTCCCGCACCAATAAATAAATATGAGCGAGATGCACCGCCATTACAAAACATCAATTTGTAAGTTCGAATTGTCTGGAACTTCAAGAGTGACAATACTGAATGTTACTCGAGCATATTAACCATATTATTCTACCTTACGTATTTAGTAGAGTACTACGAGGCACGAAAGATGTGAACCTTTTAATTTCATGTTATCAGAAACTGCCAGATCACGTGGAAATGACGGGTGGTCCACTGCCGTCATCGTACAGCCCAGCAGATTTAAGCATCGGAGCAGTCATGAATGTGTTTGGACGGAATGTCGTATTAACGGATTGTGATCCTTTTACTAAGGAATACTATCGTGTTACATATGGATTCGGTACGTGTGATTTTGCTTATGGTTTTACATAAATATGCGGCCTCCTAGCCAAGTCGGTAGTTACCCTACCTATGTAGCAGGAGGTCCCGGGTTCAAATCCTGGGGTTTATTTGTTTGTCATCACAAATATCTGTTCCTCAGTTATGGATGTTTCCTATGTATTTAACTTTTATACATATCGTCGTGTAGTATCCACAGCACAAGCCTTATTGAGTTTACTTTGGGGCTAGATCGATTTGTGTAAGATTGTCCCATAATATGTTTGTAATATGTATATGTATTTATAGGTAATAATAGTTATACGACTCTGCAATAATTTTATAGGTACATATCCCGCTAAATCATATATGGGTGCTCATTAAAATAATAATACTATACAGCGTTACACGCCCTTTAATTTTTGACACCTCATACCTATATGTAGTCCCGCTTGAAAACTTAGTAGGGAGCTGCGCTGATACTCACTCGAATCCACACTCGATATGAGTTGTTCCTTTAGGACATTTATTGAAACGATCATGTACTTTCTATGTCTGAGGGAGGCAGACGGTGAGCGGTGAACGTTATAACGATATGTTGATTGTCCAGATACATTTGTGCCGCTGGCGACACCGGGCGCGGAATCGCACTGTGTGAGCACCAGTGTGGCGGATCGTGAACTCCCACCATGGAATGGCTACGGCTCGTATGACGACTCTGCTGAGAATTGTCGTACTGTCGAACCTAAGCCTGTGCATGGGGATTTCATGAAGTTTCTTCACAAGGATAAGTAAGTTGTTTAATTCCAATTAATGCGTGTCTTAAAGTATGTATTAGGTGCCGAAGAGTACTTAGGCGCATGGCACACTGCATCCGATTCGCACGTTGCTCCAAAGTTAGAGCGAGATAAAGCTATGCCCGTTTTATAGCGACATCTCGTGTGCAGTGTGCCATGCTCTGTGGGTATTTTATACATTTGCAAGCGACATGTCCATCGAAATCAGTGGTGGGCAATTTTTTTTCAAGGGGGACCAGAAACTTAAAAAAAAATCCGAGGAGGGCCAGAACTGCAGAATAAATGTATTTTGATTTGAAACCAGCCATATACTAATTATTTCGAAGGACCGGCAGCGGGCCGGATGAAACCTTCCACTGATCTAATCTAATAAAGTAAGACTTACCTAATTTTAGGGTTGGCTTCGATTCGCATGTTCTTCGCTTCGCTGCACGGCTTATTACTGACAATCCTGAAGACGGAGAGCGATATTTCATTGTCAAATACTTCTTAAGTGATGACACCATAGGCATATTCGAACTAGGCGAAAGGAATTCCGGATTTAAGGTCAGTAAGTTATAATTTTTCGCATAATGTCGGAAGGATTTTATTCATCTGAGATTAGGCGGGTTAGGAAGAACATTATAATATTTACGGAAAAGAAGAAGAATCTGAACATTTTGTACAAGTGCAAAGTGTTGTCCCTGTATTCCTCTTACCTTAACTGACGGTACAAAAAAAACCCTTTCAGTAAAGAAAGTCTCATCCCATATCTGTTTAATGTATCTCTGCTTTGTACCGAATAAGGTAACTTAATAAGTACCTACCTGCTGGTTTTGTGAAATAATGTGTTTATTACTTAGAACCATATGCTTTTTAATAAGAGGTGTATAGTGCCATTAAGTATCTACTCCTCGTTTTTCTTCCTAGGGTGGTAAATTCTTCCGACGCGACAAGATGTATCATCCGGACGTGGACTTCTTTGTGCCGAAAGAGCCACCCTCGTACACCGACCAGGATATGTGGATCGGCAATGAACTTGTGATCCGCAAGCATCGCTTTAGACTCGTTGCCGCCGATGAGTACGCCTTGCGGTATATGGAGCTACACACTAAAGAGGTCAGAAATTACAAGCTTTAGTATGGTATCTTGCTTTAGCCACATGGACGCGGATCTGCTGTGTGAGCGAGACAGCGCTATGAACATTTTATAGCTATGTTGCACACCGCCGCGACGAGCGGATCCTTCTCCGCGAGATCGAACCGTAATCCGTTACCCCTGTGAGTAATACCAATTGAGGCTTTGCGTTGATGTCTGGGGTGGTAAAGGTCGAGAAGGAAGCCGATGAAAGCTTGATGTAGATGTCGCTGCCTTGTCAAGCGTTTGGACCTACGAGGGGAATTCGACATTGCGTTTCTTATCCAATTTGTCATACTTATGTTGTCAAACACATTGAATGCAGACGTCCTCGTGCTCATCTACAGCGCTTTGCAAATTAACGTCTGGGTGTAGGTACATTGAGCGTGGTGACTATGAAATTATATTGTTTTTCAATTTGAAGTTTTGGAACAAACCTCCAGCCTAAATATAAATCATGCTTGTAGTATCCAATGGCTAACGTACCACTGATTATGGACAAGATTCGACGTACTTTGGCAGCTAAGGAAAACGGCTACAAGAACTTTGTTGCAAAGTACATGGACGCTGTCATGCCAAATAATAAAGATTTAATGACGACGCGTTGTTTCAAGTAAGGATGCAGTTCCTATCTATCTACTTAACACGTTCACTGCGGCAAGCCAAAACCTGTACCTAAAATGTAGTGCGTTACGAGGCCTAATCCGCCCCGTGTTGGTTTACACCGTGGTGCGTTACGGGTATAAAAGTGCCCCGTAAAACGAAGTCTGTTAAAACTGCTATAAAGTCCTGAAATATTACATCTTCTATATTTTTTTGTGACAATTGTAAAGAGTACGACATTTCCTACGTCTTATTCCCTTCGCACCTAGACACGATAAAAGCTCATGAAATTATATAGAAAAGAAAGGACGGGGTTTTCTTATCCCCGTATCGCACTAAAATTGAAAAACTACGGAGCTCAGTCAACCCCGTAATGCACTTACCTTACTCATGTCGATAAATGAATAGTGATGGGAAATAAAACAGACGATATTTTAGTACGTACTTTATTAATTTGAAAAAAATAAATAAACAAGTAACAAAAATGTAACACTTTAAATTGTCGAGTTTTACAAATCCCGTTGATATCATTAAGTAACAAAAATGGTAAAGAATATAAACCACCACCGACATTACATTTTTAAGACACGTATTACTGCTCGCCTATTAGTCTATTTTGAGGTTGAGATTTCATTTTTATTATTAAAACATGTTACATGTCTTACATTATTAGCCGATTGTCGCTGAAAAATCTTGCGAAACAAAGATGAGGGTGTCGACTGTCCCCTCGGTGATCTTGACATTGAAGGGGTAGCTTCATCCTTGTTTTTGCTCTTGGCGAGCGCTTCATTTTGAAATTACCGATAACAAGTCCAGCAAAGGTGACTGCACTAGCGATACTGTGGTCATAACCCACACGGGTTCACAGGATTCCGTATCGCACTAGAGAGCAATTTTTGTTCCCTGTTCGGTACGCGGTTCTTGGGACCCCGTATATGTTTAAAATAACACATGATAATACTTCTAATGAGAAATACAAATGTATATGTATGTATGTATGTATGTATGTATATATATACTTTATTGTACTTACATAGAAATAAAAACACGAAAAACACAGTTACAGAGTAAATTAAATACAACAAAGGCGAACTTATCCCTGTATGGGATCTCTTCCAGTTAACCTTTGAGGAAATGAGTAAAACAGAAGTAGCGGTGAATGAATGACAAACACAAACAAAAGTGTACAATCACTGAAATTGATGAAATGCACGTTTTAAATACACATTTATTTATCGTACGTATAAAAATAACAAAGATACCCGGCGAGTAAACGCGATTTTTATACCCCGCTCTGAGTGATGACATCGTACGGGGTTCGTAAGTCCCCGTAACGCAGTGAACGTGTTAAGTATCTACACAGGTTTTAGTAAATTTGGTGGTTATAATTTATTATACGACGAATGACTCCATATTACGTCGGTAACTACTTTTATGTCTCAATTTTCAGACAAGCACTGAAAGAAATAATGTGTGAAAAAATGACAGAACATGAGTTTATAACATTGATCCGATATTTCCGTGGTGATCCCGGACAAGAGCCGAGCCCCAGAAGGGAAATGATCAGGTAAGATAAGTCCATCATATTCTACGAATTCTATTACTTACGAATAATTCTTTAATTATAGGTTTCTCGGATCTAGTCCACCTACCTTAAACAGTATAACTAATCATGCTATTGTTATACTGTTATAGGATTGTTATAAGGGATTATCTGATTGAAGGTCTTTGGTGTTCTCGGAACTGACGCGAGGCCTATGGGACGATCGTGCGCGACTGCAGGAAGGCCTGTTACACGCCGACGAGGCCAAATTGGGAGCATTGTCCGTTCCACGCTTACGGCAATTATTGCGTGCGCATCGCCTGCCCATCAACACTGACCTCATGGACTGCATGCTAGGAGTGTATGTTACATATGATATTAATTTATAGTCATTGTAACGTGGTGTGTTCCCTTGAAAGCAGCTATAGTTCGAATGTAAGGTCTTGCTCTTAATCACCTCTTAATTAATAAAGCAATGCAATATGTGTAATGTGTTGTGCGCAGATTGGACAAAGATGACGACTGCAATATTCGCTACGACGACCTGATGTCGTTTTTGGACTTCCAAACTCGCCCTGTCTACAACCTCGCGGAGGGAGACTACCAGAAAGTTGTGCGACATGCGCCCCCTGTTAAATTTACAGAGGTATGTTTGAGATTTTTTTATACCTCCGTTTCAAGAAGATCTAAAGTGGTCCATATCTACGGCTGCCATGATATTTTCGGAAATAACCGTCCAAAATTAAATTGATTTAAGACGGCTAAGAAATACCGGTCTTTGAAAACGATTTTCGAATTTTATATGTCAGATATTTTTCAAATATCCAAGTATTATCTTTTATTTGCAGTGCAAACAGTGGGCAGACGTGGACACCATGATTAAGGAGGGCTACGTTAACTGGAGCGCCTTCCTCTGCCAACTGAATCTCGAGCATCTTGTTAGAGATCCTCAGCCTTAAAATGTTTCGTGTTATACCGCACTGCATCCACTACGAGTGCTGCACACACCCCGAGTGTTCATAAACGATTACTTGAAAATTGCCAAACGCCACGCTGTTATATAATAGTACATTATGATACAAGTGCGAAAAATAAGAATTTTTTTTGAAAACAGCTTTTTTCATGTGCTGCTGGCTCGAGTATTTAAATCACTTATATTTTTCTGACGGGACAGATTAAAAAAAAATATGAGATAGAAAATGTGCCTTAAAAATGTCTACGATTACTGGCAAAAATTTGTTTGGTTTGAAAATGCGATCACAAAATAATCCGCAAAATTCATTGTATGAAAAATTGAATTTCGTTAAAGTTCTCCATACAAAACGCCAATTACATAGGTAATTACCTAATATTACTGACAGCGTCAATTTTATGTGTTCTTCATTTTCAATGCTTCAAATGACATTTTGGTCAATATATAAACTAAAAACAAGCAAAACTATTCCAATTTTATGACAAATACGGAAAAGGGCTGGCGCGTTATTTTTTTTAACGCACGATTCCAATGCGCGCGCAAAGCAAAGGCGCGATCGAAATCAACAAACAGCCAATTTAAAAATTTTAAAAAAGCTAATATTTTCGTTTTTCTATTCGACGGATGGAGATCTAATCGATATAATGAAATGTTTTTTCATTTATGTAATTTACGAGATAATTGAATCTATAAATTTTATGTTTGCTGTGATAAAACCTCTTTGAACTAACATTTGAAACCAGATAGTTGGTTAAAAAAAATGCATTACTCGATCAAATTAAGAAGGCTCCGTTTCCATGCATATTATTAGCAATCAGTTACCTTCGTAACTCAGTCGGAAAATATAATGAAAAAGCACGAGTTTTATAATATACTGAAAAAGCACGCGTGTTTAATATTTAGGATTATGAGTAAAGAATCGTTGGAATAACGTCGTTTTGAGCAAGTGCGTTGAAAACATTTAATAATTAAAATTACCACCTACGCGCACATTATAAACGCACAATGTTTGGCTGTATTGCGTCTGTAAGAATAATTAAGATGTGTGCTGTGGTATGCGAAGAGATGCGCACTTTAAAAATTGTTCATTTGTAACAAATCATTAATTGTATTGTAAATTCGTGACACAAAGTCATAGTGCCGAACTGGGGCCTATTGCATAATATGATACAAGCTAATACTATAAGTGATTTTGTATGTAAAATCACTAAGCGCTCCTTGCACCATCCCACTAACCCGGGGTTAACCGGGTAAACCTGGAGTTCCCATGGTTACCAGTACAATATTAGCTTGTATTTTATTATGAAATCCAGCCCTGGTTTGGAAACAACCTTTTTGGGGGATTCATTAATTTAATCATGTTATTTGAATTATGTATAGATACTTGTATCTAAACGGGTTTCTAATTAAAAATACAGGTTCTAGTTTCGATTTGAATTCATTTATTTTTTCGTAGAGAATAAATACAATCTTCTAAGCCATTCTTCCTATTATCTATAGTTATCTACATTCTCACTTTTATACTGTTAACATTTACCTACGCAATGTCACATACTTATACATATTCACTGTTGCAAACATATTTTCACAACATTGAAAATGATCAGCGTTTTAAATAATAATATTACATATACTGTCAACATTTAGAATCAATATTATTAGAAAATGAATACCTATAAGGAGATACTTACTTTTTGTTTGGAATTTTATATCACGCGTACTATCAATGCCACTATCATATGAAATAAATAACTTACAGTAAATCTTAATGACTTTCCTAGTGATGTTATGAACAGGCGTGTGTTTAACTTGCCAACTGTTGGATTATCTTGATAAATTAGGAAATTACGGTATACGATTCAAATACGTCAGTTTAAAATTAAACATTTTAGTCAGGTACATATTTTTTATGCCAATTTTTTTCCATTTTAAATTAAATCTCGCTAATAAAGTTGATCTCATCAGAGTGAAACGAACAGTGCCATTACACAACATAATAGACTACAGGGACCCTTTCCCTTGCAAACGGCACCGGGCCCTAAATAACGGGCTAAAAATACTGCTTTGAGTAATAAGGTACCCACTGTAGTCAAAATGTAGAAATATGACTTAGTGTTTGGCGTATTTAAACTTGGCTCGATTCAACTTTAGCTAACTAGACTAGTTTTACATTACTCCTTATGGACAACAATGAAATGTATAAATAAAGCAAAATTATGATGCTTTATTAGGGTGCGAGTTAGTGAACTGATTTGTATCGTGGAGTGAGTACATGGCACACAGTATTCACTTGTGCCGATGATTAATACACCTGAGCACCTCTGCTATACAACCATAATTTATAAACGAGGTAAACAAAATCATTTAACTTAGAATACCTATTTTTACATTATTACAATTTATGACACTGGACAGGTGCTTAAAAATAATTTAGATAATTAGTATAATGTACATATTTACACGCAGGAGACTGCCTCGCTTATGTTATGAGGCAATGCCATTAAATATTTCGATAAACAGTCTCCTTATTTATGATTACTGTCGTCCATTTTGGAGATCGGTAACTTGAATTCACACTACTTGGTCAATTTCTTACATAGTTCATTATAATATTCACTAACAAATGCCACAGTTTCAGGTCACTGCACCATTTCACCACATATCTTTAACTCGTTCCGTAGCAGGTATTTGAGGTCGGAACCTGTAAAAATTAAAATATGCTTAGAAGCAAAAGTAACGTGTAGCTAATTATTCATATATAAAGGCTGATTTGGACTTTGGAGTCCCCGTGTTGTAATTCTTAAACTAGTTATAAACCTACATATTAAGCTCACTTTGTATACACAGTCATGCATGAACCATCCCGTTTTTTTTTATAATAGAGGAGGCAAACGAGCAGACGGATCACCTGATGGTAAGCGATTACCGCCGATTACCGCTGATGTAATAGACTAATACTGTTAATAAAAGTGTCAACCATTATGTTGCTCAAACTTTCTGAGTAATTTGAAATTGTGTATAATCCTTACCTGTGTGCTGGGATAGCTAAAGGTGGATTTGGAGGACTCCCCGCTAGTGGAGACATTTTGATTGCCGTGCTGTGGCCATTAATACTGGATCCTATACTAGATGCACTGTCCGCTCTGAAATCACGCAGAAAATAATATTACTTACATGCAGTTACCACCTATTTATGTACCTGTGATGAACGAATAAAGAATTGAAATTGAAATTCTGTATATCACGGCCGATAAAACGGAGTTTACAAGAACTACAAGGAAAAATTCGAGGTGTCTTTTGTTTCTTAGATCGTTTTATGTATTGGATGGATGTGATTTACATATTTTTATTTTTGACAATCAATATTCACCTGTCGATCTGCCTCCTAAACAGAGGATACCTCCAGGGCGAATTTGGTTTGCGATGCTCGTGCTGAAAGGCGGGGTTGTCCCGACCATTCTCGTTCACAACCGCCATAGAGACTTGAACCTCTGTTTCTCTAGTTTTCGATGATAATCTCCTGTAAATTTAGAGAAAAGGCAAAATGATTTATTGTTATTATTAGAAAAAAAATGTTAAACTTCTTAATTCTTCCAGCTGTTCTAAATCTAAAACCTACTCCAAACTTTTTAGGTCCTGAAATTTTCCCTATATTATTTATATTACTATGTCAGTCCTAATAGAAATCCGGAACCCTAAAAAGAGGCCCAGAAATGCTGGTAATGGAAAGGGCTAGTACGAAAAATGCATGAGACATTTGAAAATTCTGAAATAGTAAATGTTTTTGTATTTGGCTATTAAAATCTATAGAAAGCCTAACGTACCTTAGTATTCTAGACGGCAAGGATTGCTGTGTTTGAGGCCGAGCTCGCTGTCGGCTATCGACGATGAGCACGTGTCTGTCATACGGCGTGTCGTAGTCTACTTCTAATACTGTGGAGAACCGATGCGGCCACACCAGGTCCACTGCTGCGATTAGTAAGCCCACCACGAGGCAGATGCACCCTGAAATAAGATAGCATAAATATTTTTCAAATTAAAGTACAAATCAGACGACGAATAATTATTTGATGGAGACATGATGTGATACTATTAGACACATAAAAGATTCTGGCGTTACAAGAAAGAAAGGCTTTTTTTCGTGTCTGCGGGTATCATCATTAACTGTGCGAGTACTCGCCCACTTTATTGCCTTGTAAGAAGATTATGGCGCTAAAGTATGAAACAGAAGCGGTCAATAAAGGAAATCCGTAGGTCGACGACTCAGTTCAGCGAAAATTTCAAATCCTTGTCTGTAAGAAATAGCTGTTCGGTATCGTGCCATGATGTTACTTTAGTTCGCTACCAATTGAAGTCTGTTTACCTGAGATGAGCACCAGCCAGAAGCACCACCCCAGCGAGAACAGCAACGTGGCTCCGTCTAGTCGCACCACTAAAGGTACATGAGGCAGCGACGCCCAGTAGCCGCCGGCCGCCGCACACAACGTCACACCCAGCGTTGCCATTGCGTATGCGCCGTAGCGAGGTACCACCACGAGCAGCAGGTTCATTAGTAGCCATAGTGCTAGTGCTGCCCTGAAATTAACAATATATGTGTTATCAAATTTCATTTGGGAGCGTAGGTTCATATCCTACCGACTGCGCCATGTTATGTCGTTTTACACAAGGACTTGGGGATCTTCAGGCATATTTTAGAAGTTCGTATATTTAAAAATAACTAGATATCTACACATGCGGTGGTAGCTTTGGCAACTTTGTAGCGATAAAAGCGCAAGAGCGCGGGGATTAAAGGACAGTAAATGCTACGTAAAGAACTTTGGATATTTTTTAATCAGGGGCAGGAATTAATACATTGATGAATTTAAATGCATCATGCTTATGATGCGTACATAATGTAGAAGATCAATTGAATCTTAACCAAATTAACCCTTCATTATACATACCATAGCAAGGTCGAGGTGGTATAGCCCGCTGCGCGGTACTTGGCTCCCCATTCAAAGCCCTCGTGTTGCACCGCGAAATGTTCAGCCACACTCAGCACAGGGTACGGCAAACCCCGCTCCAGGCCCTCTCTGTACCACTCCTGAACGCCGCCCGTGTCCTCCCATCGGAACTGCTCATTGTAATCCACTCCAGGGTCTCCAACGGAGGTGTTACCCCAGGATAGCGCTGTAATGTAACCTTATATGAGATAGGAATAATGTAGCCTTTTATGAGATAGGAATAGTTAAAATAAGGGATGATGTAAACTGAACTGATAGGTATATTACAAATTTCGCATTTTATATACGCTCATTGGTGATTAAAATAATTATAAGGAGTTGCAAGTAAAGTAGTACAAGATGGCTATATTTGCTGAAATTACTGTTCATCAATATATCTAGTTATGTTCTATTCTATTTATTAAACTTAAGGAGATAAGTTTTACCACATTCGAGTTTTTTTTCTAGCGTTTCCCGGCTTTTTTCCACGAATTAATTGGCGTAAGCACTAGTTTTCCGAAAGGATCGTCATCAAACTTTCGAACCCATAGGGGAAATCGGGCCTTATTTGGATTAGTCCGGTTTCCTCACGATGTTTTCCTTCACCGAAAAGCGACTGTTAAATAACAAATGGTATATCGTACACACGTTCCAAAAAAACTCATTGATACGAGCCGGGGATTTAAACTCACGACCTCCGGATTGATAGTCGCACTCTCTTACCGCTGAGCTACCAATGCTTCTGTGTGTAGTGATATTGTCGTAGGCCAGCCCCCGCCAGCGGTCTCAGCGGTTAGCAATGTAGTAAATATATGTTGCACTCTCCAGGCGCAAAGAGGGCTATTGGTATAGTAAGATATATCGTATCTTTACTATAACTATATACTGTATATGTAGATAATAACTATGCTGGATAGTATATATATGCCATCCAGCTATCCAGCAGCTCAGGTGTTTGGTGGAGTGATCGAGCTGTCCGATATGAATTCAAGACAGCTGTTTGTACAGTCTTCAATAAAGACTATTCCTAGACGAAGGCCGCAAAAATATCTGACATGATCTTATTTGTAGCGCAATAAGAGCGCGTGACATATTTTTGCTGCCAGTAACATATACACCAAAATTACTTGCCAGTACGAATGATGTTGACGTGTCCGAGCTCTAAATGGCCAGTCATCCAGCAGTCCACTGACTGCGAATGACGAAGTTGTCGCGCTTTCCCGGCTGCTCCAAGTGCCGAGACGTCTGGTTGTAATAGTAAAATATATGCCAGAATTACTCGCCAGTAAGCGTGACGTTGACGTGTCCGAGCCCTACATGGCCAGCTAGCCAGCAGTCCAGGCGTTCAGCGGAGTAGGCGCGGTACGCAGCGCGCGCCACCCGGGCGCCCCCCACGTGCCACGACGACCCGTGTTTGCACACTGGAAAATAATTAAGTAGGTATTTCATAATTTTATCAGCAAAAAATCAACCCCAATTTTAAGCAGCAATACTCGTATCTGCATGTGCTGTTAAAGTTTACTTTAACCTCCAGACACAGGATATCCGTTTACAACACATCCGTGCTCATTTTAATTTGCGTTGTCCTCTTGGTCAAACTATATTATAATAATAAGTCACAATTAGAATCCTAGTAAAGTACCTAGTAGTATCCTTAATTATCGGGGTCCTTATCCAAGGACTCAATTATAAGCCGGTTGTTTTTGCGCAGTGTCAGATGGATGTAAGTGTGATGAATTGCTATTTAATTAAGGCTAAGATATATTTTATAGTCTATTGTTTTAACTTTAATATGATTCAGTATTTGTTGTTTGATAGTGCACGCCGTTGTTTGTGACCATGCGCTGTCACAAAGTGCAAGTACAAGTTGTGTAGATTCAGACCGGGAGCCATCGAGAGCCACCGCGCATTTAGTGACGCGGAGGGGAGGAAAGTTCGACGCTGCCGCGCTTTAATTGAAGCCTCATTTCTGTAAAACTATACATATTAAAGCATGTGATATATCATTTTCGGATAAATTAAAGTACTTTCAAACAAAAAAAAGTAAAAAACACTAAAAAACGTATTTTTGTAATTATTTATAATTACCATTATTTTAAAAGTATAACTGAAATTTTATAAGATCACGTAAACATGTCTAATGTTAATTTTCAATTATATATAGTTACTCTCCATACTCGTTTTTACCATGCAAACTTCCACCGAAAATTGGTTGGAACGAGATCTAGTAAGTAGTTTTTTTTTATACGTTATAAAATTAAAAAAAAAATTTTTTTTTCATCAAACCCATACTTGTGGGGTATCTATGAGTAGAGATACTTCCAAAGTGGTAAAATGTGTGCCCCTCCCCCCTCCTGTAACTTCTAAAATAACACAATGATAAAACTAAAAAAATATATGATGTACATTATCATCCAAACTTCGACCGAAAATTGGTTTGAACGCGATCTAGTAAGTACGTCTAGTTATTACGTCATAAATGATACGGAACCCTTTATGGGCGAGTCTGACTTGCACTTAGCCGGTTTTAATATTTGGGGACAACCTTACACACATTGACCTAGCCCTAAACTAAGCAAAGCTTGTACCTTGTACTATTGGTATATATATAGATAAATACATACTTATATACATAGAAAACACCCATGATTCACGATCAAATATCTGTGTTCATTACACTAATAAATGCTCTTACCGGGATTCAATCCCGGGACCATCGGCTTATTTACCCACTAGGCCAGACCGATCGTCTGGCGTGGCATGAGATTATTCTTAAGACGTTTTAAATATAAATTATATCTAAAATACGGACATTGTCCACGTCCGTAATCTTTAAATAATGGTTACTTACTTACTTAATATAGATTAGAAATGGTCTAAGAGCTGGCATGTACCTACTGCCAAGCTATTTATAGTTCCGAAATGCCAATATTCAAGGTATATCCGCCTCGCCTCTCAGCACGTGATTCATATTTACAAATCCTTTTACGTAATGACTGTGTTTGGGGACTGGTATGATTACTTCCACGAGGGCCGCTTAGAAGGTACGTATTGGTACCAATCGACAACCGGTTTATAAAATTACTTGAAATTGAAAACAATGTTTTTAACGACTCAAAAAAGGAGAGAGGAGGTTTTTAATTTATTCGAACCTTATTTAATGTTCTAAGGGTCGGTTGCACCAAACTGATGGCACAGTTAAAACGTTCGCTAAATTTTATTGTATGGGAAGTTTAATAGATCTGCGTGACGTTGAACAGTCTGTTAACTGAGATTGGTGCAACTGGCACTTAAACTTTCTGGGCATTCGGTTTGGAGTTATTAAACCCTCTAAGGCATTTGGCGTTCAAGCATTTAGTTTGAAAGTTATGATTGTTATTAACGAGTAAAAAGTTTAAAAACTAAATTATTTTAAATAATAGTTTATTTACATTGATCATAAAATTGAATCGATTGACAGCTTATATCCATAACCCGCAAGGGTTAAGCGTTCTTTGCTGTAGTCAGGTAAAAGGTGACAAACAATTAATTTAGGTACATTTTTAGGGTTCCGTAGCCAAATGGCAAAAAACGGAATCCTTATGGATTCGTCATGTCTGTCTGTCTGTCCGTCCGTATGTCATAGCCACTTTTCTCCGAAACAAAAAGAACTATACTGTTCAAACTTGGCAAGTAGATGTATTCTATGAACCGCATTAAGATTTTCACACAAAATAGAAATGAAATAATAAATTTTGAGGGTTCCCCATACTTAGAACTGAAACTCAAAAAATCTTTTTTCATCAAACCCATACGTGTGGGGTATCTATGGATAGGTCTTCAAAAATGATATTGAGGTTTCTAATATCATTTTTTTCTAAACTGAACAGTTTGCGCGAGAGACACTCCTTAAGTGGTAAAATGTGTGACCCCCCCCCCCTGTAACTTGTAAAATAACAGAATGATAAAACTAAAAAAAATATATGATATACATTACCATACAAACTTCAACCGAAAATTGGTTTGAATGAGATCTAGTAAGTAGTTTTTTTTAATACGTCATAAATGGTACGAAACCCTTCATGGGCGAGTCCGACTCGCACTTGGCCGCTTTTTTAAATACGTCATAAATGGTACGGAACCCTTCATGGGCGAGTCCGACTCGCACTTGGCCGCTTTTTATAAAAAGGGTATTATGAAAAACCATTCACAAAGTAATAATTATTATAAGACTCTTATTATAAACTTGATCGGGGTAAATGTTTGCCTCTGTGCAGACTTTATATTCCGCAATGGCACACCCAACTAGTTTAGTAGGACAAAATCGCATTCCTATATTCTGCCATAGAACAATCTAGTATAAACTTTGGACTCACCTAGTATAACAGTTCCAACGAAGAGACTAAGGGTGACGATGGTGAACGTGGAAAATCTCTGAAACAAAAAAGTGAATTCTAAGATTATCAATTCGAAAAAAAAGTGAATAAAATGACCTGAAGTAAAAGATAATTTGTCCAAGTGCGAGTCGGACTCATGCCACAAATGTTTCGTAGGTATTTTACTATGCTTTTTTTGCTCAGGTGAGTCGCTTTTGATATCTCACCGATTTTATACGTCTACCTACTACGGATCATTAGATAAAGCTTGCAAAAATATGGATCGTACAGAATACAACATATCACATTTTTACGGGGGGTTAGTAGTATTACTTATTAAATAAGAGGGTCTTAGATACCTAGCTTTTAGTGTATAATAACACAAACTGAAGATGATTTAACAGCATAAAATTTATTCGCGAAATGACATTATATTGTAAATAAATAAATAGATTTCAAATGATTTAAAAATTGAATAGAAAAAGAAATTAATGCTAATATAGACAACAATAATGATCCCAACAAAAACATTTTCATGTAAAATGTTGCCAAGACGAAACCATAAGGCATAAATTTCGTTATCTAACCTCTCTATCACTCTTGCGTATTCAAAGAGGACGAAGAGATTACATACTCTAGCGATGAAGAGGCAGATAACAAAATTTCGATTTTTGCGTTTTCCGGTAGGCCCTTTGTAAACAAACCACCTTGATGCATCAATGTCATATTTTATTATCTATGAAAACCTGCCAAAAACAGTTTAATGCACAGTATGTATAAGTTACTCTATGGTTTACGAAAGGTGCTTTTAATTTTTGATTTTGTTAAACATACTTTCGGCCTCTTATAGATGACTGACTCTTTTGATTTGTGTTATGCATAGTTTTAACTTGTTTATGTATTTGTAAGTAGTTAAGGAAATGTTTGTATTCATGTATTTATGTTTGAGCTGATGGCCGTGTTGCCAATGCTCCAAATAAATTTTAAAAAAAGGTGCTTTTATTTTATTTCGAATCTTGGAGAGACTTTACACCTCCAAATCACTTTAGTATCAGTACTCTGACATTGGGGACCTTTTACATCTCCAGATTTAATGTATTTTTAACCATAGAGACTATACATCTCTATTGTATTGTAGTAATTATTTATTTTAAGATTATTATAATGTAATGTTAACCCAGGTATTGGCTGTTGTATTTATAAATGTTGTTATGTATTTTTCATGTCACTATATGATGTTACCATAGAGTAAAGATATTATCAGAGGTAATTTGACTTATGACAAACTGTGACACTGGAATGGCGGATGGTTTTAAAGTGTGCGTTATGGAGTGTGGAATTAAGAGGAGTGGCATCTCTTATGATAGAAATGTTGCAAAAGTGTCCAGCTGTCAGCTATAAATAATAGTTCCAAATCTCTCCAGAGTAGCGCTAGAGTAGCTAAGAGCCTAGGCGTTATTGACGGAGTGAAATATTGCGCTGTCTATGATTTGATTTTTTTGTTCAAGTACTCTAGGTATTGTAGCGCCACCTATATAAAGTTTTTTAATGACACTTTTTGGTACATGGAGATTTCGTTCCTTATCTCCACCTTCCGTAGTGTGCGTGTAGACGAGTGATACCATGTAAAACATATTCTCCCTGATGTAATAATTATTTTTCAAATAAAAAAAATGCACTGTTTTATGTTTGACAATAAATATGTACCTGATTTAATAGGTCTTGAAAATGCGTAATGTTACTTTGTGCAAACATAATAATATTTAGCATCGGGATGATATCAGTTAATTTTAATATATACTTGAAACATATCTTCAAACCATAACTTTTAAACTAATATATGTTTATACTAATGTATGATAAATTGTGATCGAAAATTTATAAATATCGATTATTTATAAATTTATAAAAGTGTAAATAATCCTGAAATATTTTTTTTATCAAATATACACTAAATTACAAATATCTACGTAGGTATATGCTTTTATAAGTCTTAACACATGGGCACCATATCTACGGACTCAAATTACATACACCGCGTGCAAACACTTATAAAATCATAATATTTAACATTAGATGGATCCAATTGTTAAAAGACATTAGAGATATTTGATTTTGAACAAAAATATAATATACACAACAAACAAAGGTTTACTATCAAATATTAGTCATAAAAGTGTCTTTAATCTCATTATTTTCGGGAAATTACCATACGGACTTATTTTGAAATACGCAATCAATAATTTATCCATTTACCTAAAGTCCTAAGGAACAATGCATTAATTTTTTTATGACTGGCTGAATTTCGTAAATCTGGGGGATAAATTACCTAAATAATCTCTTATAAGTACATAACGATTTAATAAGAAGGGCATCAATTACCCTACTTTCGGGAAATTACCCTATTCAACATACTGGTCATACTCCTGTTCCCCAGAAATTGAAATTAAAATATCGTGATTTTACGTACGATAACATAATAATTGATAAACTGACCTATGAAAAGTTATCCCATCTCTTTTTTTCGTCTGATCTGTATAATTCTTATAACACTTGACCACGCATGTCGGCATAGTTTTTCCACCAATTTACTCAAATGACATGTCGATCCGACTGACGGCAAATTGGTGGATGAGGGCATAGAGATAAACTGTCAATGTCTGTGTGTCACGCGTAAGTACTAGAAAATTGGTGGATGATGGAATCCTAGTTGTGTTTTACCGATACTCCGTCCGCAGTATTTTTAGTCCAAGGATGTTACTATAAATGTTGTATTGACTTGTAAAAGAGCCCTTGAGACCTACTTACAGAATATTTTTTTGTATTTTGAATTTTTTGTTAGTGCTGCACTCTGGCGGCAGAACATTGCAATAATACCTACTCCCTATTTAAACAAATTATACATATAAAATAATTGTAGGAACGCTTTAAAATAGGATCCCATTTAGATGCTAATTTCTATGATAGTCTAATTGCAGCTTTACACCTGGCTGAATGTGATATTATATAGTTTCTGTCATACATCTGGCTCGTCAGTGTCAAAAAAATATTTCTTGAAACGGGATGTGTAATTTTGGTTTTTTCTAATTTATAATAATATTTAAAGTGTGTCAATGAGAGTTTAAAGAGTGAAAAGTGAAAAATGAAAGTGGAAAACAAGAAGACGAAATCAAGAAGACAAATCTGTGTAGACCAGGTTTTTTCAAATTATCTGGGTCCGGAATCATTCAATTGAAGAGTGAGCAGAGTGAGTGGTGTGTATTTCTGATTTAAATTTAATCCGTCTCGGTCTACTCTTTTAGTAAAATAATTACTTGTCATTCTCAGCCGTGTCATTATCATATGTGGTATTTATAGTGTTACTTTACCATTGTCTGGGTGGATCAATTTTTAGTCTCTCATTGCCATGGTTACATTTTTTTTTATCCCTTAGACAACCACTTATAATCCTGATGTTTTAGTATTTTAATGTATTAAACTTGCATTTTTGTGGTAGTTTTATGCCATTTCTATAACAGGCCATCCACTGGGTCAACTGTGCCAGTATTGTCCCTAGGATAACGGGACAGCATAACAACACAAAAAAAGTTGATTCGCCCGTCTATACTATATAGCCGGATTATTATCAATTCAAAAATTGCGTGATTTAAGTGTGTCAGCTGCCATCACGTACCCTCTACGCGATCCGTCAGTTATGCTAGGCAGCGTTGGTCTGCAATTCTATTCTTAAACGACAATGAAACAGCTCCATGTTTAAAAAGTTACCTCTTTCCTGATGCCGGGAAAAACAGCGAGGAAAGCGATGTAGAGCGTGAGTGCAGCGATGACCAGCGCCAGCGCTGGCACATCAGCCGCCACCGCCGTCCGGTTGTGGTACGCGTACAGGGTCGGCCCGCCTTCCTCGCGGAACGCGTCAAACCACCCCTTCATCGCTCACCCAGCCTGCAAATAATAGAAAAATACTTTGAGCCGGATTAGTTCATGAAAGGAGTGAAAGATGACTGGTCTTACGGCCACTGACAAGTACAAAATAACAGTGGAATATATGCAGCAGATACAAATATGCAAGAATTTCTTGAATTAACATCTTCAGTGCGGCAAATTAGTGTTGCTAATACAGGGGGTTTTCGACCCCATGCTGCAGTGAACGTCTTATGTAATTTCCAATCGTAGTTCAGGTACCTATAGTGGAGTTAAATGTAAACAAATATTACAGATTTTATTATCGGCTCGTACCAATGAGTTTTTCGGAACTTATGCACGAAATATCATTTGATTTTCACCAGTCGCTTTTCGGTGAAGGAAAACATCGTAAGGAAACCGGACTAATTCCAATAATAATATAACAATAATGTAATGTATTAATGTTAAAGTTAAATGTTATGAATGTTATGTTTTAAATGAATAATTATGGACCTGGTCTGAAATAAAGAATATGATTGATTGATTGAATAAGGCCTAGTTTACCCTCAGGCTTGGAGGGTCAGATGGCAGTCGTTTTCGTAAAAACTAGTGCCTACGCCAATTCTTGGGATTAGTTACCAAGCCGACCCCAGGCTCCCATGAGCCGTGGCAAAAATGTCGATATAACGGGAGGAAGATGATGTTGATAACATATGATGACATGATTTCTCATATAATGTAACATATTTACAAATATTATTTTCACTGAAATATTAATAATTAACATACATATTACTCCTATAACTAATAATGTATATAAAAAAATATTTAATTGTATTAACTGTTGATGATAACATGTTGTCCTATCAAAATGTGAGGTAGCGAAGTAATGAAGGTAAATTGGTGTGTTTATATTATCGCAATTGTAATTGAACTCCACTTTAGGTTCATCTATCAAAAGTCATTTTAAGGTTTCATTAAGGTTCGTAGTGATTACGAGTATTTATAATAATGTATATTACAGCTGAAAATACGGGATGAATATGAGAATTCTGAGTTTGATGATATCATAACGCATAACATTCCATATCATCGAAGTTAGGTATGTTTGTACGAGCGTTAGAGAAAGTTGAAAATAAATGAAAGCTTATAAAATTGCTGTGTTTAGTGTAAAATATGTATAAGAATAAGGACTTAAATTTGTTTATAATAACTGTTTACAAGGTACAAGCGACACGTCATCGTGAGACATAATAAACTAGTGCAGTTACTGGATTGCTTCATTATTACACTAGGTATTAGCAACCCTGAGGCCTGTCTAGAAGGCCTTATTTGCGTAAGTCTGTACAGTGTCGAGTTTTATCTAAGATCTAATGGCTTATTTAGTAGAGCAAGAGTAAGCAAGATCATTTTCTATCGTACCTATTATCTGTTATCTTAAAAACAAATGTTAATTACTTATATGTCACACATGGACTTGACCTGGATTGCATCTTCATACTATTGTCTGGTTTACGACCGACCGCAGAATTGTATGATCGCGTTTTTACATTGAATAGTTTAACTGTGTTATTATATGTGCAAATAGGTACGTATACAGTTTACAACTCATACAATATTGGTCGTTTAATAGAATAAAATATTAGTAAGTGCTTAGCCCGAGTATGATTTTTGGGTTAACATTATTATTTTTTTAAATAAATGTGCATAATCTTGATAGTTTCAATCGGGACTGATAGTCGATAGAATATCTATTGCGTTTATATTTTCCGTCCAAATGTTGGTTGCATCGGCGATATAATGTTTACTATAGCTATCAACATTAAATATTATATAATAGGTTAACCTCTAACATTAGCTTAGCCTGGACCTAGTACAACATGTTTGTAATTGAAACCGGAAAATTCTGAGATTTATTATATTCTTTTAGATAAAAGATGTTAAACCATTAATGTCAATACTGTAAGTATCTTTTCTTTAAAAGTATTGACCTATATCAATTGAGTTCGGTAAGCAAAGCAGAGTACCTACAAAACAACGACCTGTCTGGCCTAGTGGGTAATAGTAGGTTCAAATACTGGTAAGGGCATTTATTTGTGTGATCACGAATATTTGTTTCTGAGTCATGGGTGTTTTCTATGTATTTAAGTATTTATATATTATATATATTTTTGTTTAAGTACCCACAATACGAGCCTTATTGAGCTTACTGTGGAACTTATTTAATTTTTGTAATAATGTCCTATAATATTTTAGTATTTATTGCAAAAAGCTAACTAGCTAAATTTTATCACAAACGACACGTGATTGTGGATTTAATACTACTAAAATTCGCTTTCCCATCGATTGAGATCAAGTGATCAATGTGAGAATGAGGTGAACTCCCCACCCTGCAATGGAATGCAATGTGCAGTTGCAACACTGTCTTCGGGAAACGGATGTGGCTCGTTACCTACGCCTTTAGCGCACGTGGCCACTATAATTACAGCATTTTTATTTAATAACACCATTTGTTTGTAACGACAAGCATTATTTATTAGCGCAATAACTCGCACTGGACTTAAAAATATAAAACAAGTCATAAAATAAAAGATAAAAATATTTTTGAAGTAAACAAGTAATGTAAATATATAACAAACACTTAACGTTGTATATTGAATACAACAACTTAAATATTTCACGGTCAAAATACATCTTTATGGTTGAGTACTTACTGCAGCATTTGCAGTGTCAAACACAAGTTACGAGTAAATACCTAAAATAAGTTGTACTGTAAGGAGTTACAAAGGGCCCTTAAGAACTAATAGTGCCTATGATAAACAAACCCTCTCTAGTTAAGAGTTAGGACCCTTCGAAGTGAACCGCGGTACCCCAAATTATTTAATGAGTATCAGTTAAATTTTGGACTCTGGGTTTAAAAAATTGCAAAATGAATGACTCCATTTACGAAAGCAAACCCTTTTCAAAACCAAATTAATAATTTTACGAGGGTCGCAATTCTAACCTACCCTACCCTACTTTTTGTTAGATATTCGATTCTGCGGGGTCGTAGTTTTAACCTAACCTAACCTACTTTTTGTTAGATACCTATTCAATTCAGTGGAGGTCGCAGTTTTAATCTAACCTACCTAACCTAATGTTTGTTAGATATTCGATTCTGCGTAGTCACAGTTTTAACATAACCTAGCCTACTTTTTGTGAAATATTAGATTCTGCGGGGGTCGCAGTTTCAACCTAACCTAACCTACGTTTCTGGGGGACTAGACACATTTGTGTATATAATAAATCTTACAGTTATCTTTATAGTTTCCTGATGCGATATCGTAGGCAGGTACTTTACATAAAAATACTATAACTTATACTACTACTATAACTAGGTATACCTATGCTATAACTATAACTAAGAATAACACAACACAAACCATGTAACTTTTGCAAAATCATTCTCAGAACAATAAAATACATCAGTTCGATTGGCAACTTGGTTAAATGTGCATATATATATGTATAATTCTATCATATCACTAGTTGTAACAAATTTGTTTTATACTTAGTCAGGTCATAAGTTCTGTCAAAAAGGTTTTGACTGATAAAAAGCTATAGGATTAGATCCCTTATTATTCATATACATGTGTTGAAAGCTTACGACTTTTGACGACCGGTTTGGCCTAGTGGGTAGTGACCCTGCCTACGAATCTGATGGTCCCGGGTTCAAATCCCAGTAAGGGCATTTATTCGTGTGATGAGCATGAATATTTGTTCCTGAGTCATGGGTGTTTTCTATGTATTTAAGTATTTATAAATATTGATATATTATATATATCGTTGTCTAAGTAACTTAGTGCGTGGGACTAAGTCAATTTGTGTAATAATGTCCTATAATATTTATTTATTTAATGCTGAATTACTAACATTATAATTAAACTTACTTTGCTGTCTCAGTTTTGCACAGTTTTGTGTAATATTCAGTTTTTTTTTTAAATCATGCAAAAAATACGCGACCTGTTCAAGGTGATTTTGATCCCTAGTTATTTATTTTTCTTGATTACATGGTCGAACCTTACATAAAATAAAAGCTGGATCTTTTATCTTCCTTAAAATATATAATTCATGTGTATTGGTATTGCCAACCTGCAAATGTACGTGTTTTACCAAACATACTCGTAGGATGGCAGTTAAAAATATGCGTATCACTGAAAAATGCCCTAAGTTTGAAGTACAGACTTATCAGAAAACTAATTACAGGTAATAAAATAACGTTCTAATAAAAGAGGTTTATACAAATAATCAATTGTACCTATTTTATTAATGTGACACTGATTTTTACTTCCTTTGGTCAAGTATAATTTTTCACAATCCAGCTGCGTATTGGCGTCTAACGTCAATCCCAAAGTAAACAAGTAGTATATTAAGACGCGATCTATATTTTCAACTAATTATATTAAGTTTTGATCAGTATAAAACAAGCTTTCAATTCATGGCAAACTTTTTTTATTAAAAGGTTTGTAGGTATTACATTTTATCAGTCAAAACCTTTGTGACAGAACTTATGAGCAAAGTAAGTAGTATGTAATTATTATAGCAGTGTGTATTAGACGAAATGGAAATATAATATACTTATCTATCCTATGACCATTATATCAAGAATAACATTATGTATGTCGTTGATTAGTTAATATAAAAATATGCCATTTATGACATTATTCCAAATTACAAAATAACAGTATGTCAAACTTAACTATATAAAAAGTAATTATATAAAATGTAATGCACCCCAAAACACAAGTCGATATGCGAAATTCAACTTTATGTGTAAGTGAAGTTTTCATTTCTATCATTAAAGTTGTCATTGCCACAGTAGCCTCGCTAAGATGGCAGTTTGCAGTGGCAGAAAAACATTTTGATGTTAAACTTGAGGCCCGATAAAACGATATATTGACCTTTACATTCAAGTGGCGCGGCACAGTCATTGACATAGATCTATCAAGAGCCGTGTCGGAAGTGCATTGCCAATCGACTATCAGTTACCGGAAGAATAAACTTATATATAACCGAGGTTGCTTATATCACATTGGTATGAAGAACGGGTATTAAGTGCAACGATTAACCTTCTCAGAGGTAAACTGGTTGCGTTTAAGGTAAGGCCCTTTGCTGTGCGTAGAACGGTAATGCTTAAGAATGTGAATACATTTGTAAATTGAAGGTATTGTAAGAACAATTGTACGTACTTAAGCATAATTGTGCACTACAGGTTATAGTTAACCTTAAAAAGTTTTGACTGTTTGACATTCTACGTAAAAATGTGTTTGTATAGACATTTTCCTTCATAAATCATTTTTTTTGGAATTAATGGAATGAAATTAAGGTTTAAAGACATATTTACATCTATTTTTGTCCTCGCAACATTAGAAAAATAAAAAATAAAAACGAATTAATTAAATCAATTATATACATACACGTTCAACTCGTTTTGCATTGTTATATTATAGGTATTTCTGAAATGAAGTGTTTAGCAAGGTGCTTTTTAAACGAGTTAAACGCGTCGAGATGTTAAATATGTGCGGGTAGGTTGTTTTATATGCGCGCACCCTCAAAAGTAATTGATTTGCCGTAGTTAGTACGAATCTTCGGTATGATAAGAAAACTAGCGCGGCGGCTGTCGAGTACAGGCGTTCGGAAAATTTTTCCTATTTTTAAACGACAAGTTTGTGTGTATTTTTTTATTTAAAGTTTTACGTATAAAATGCAAATGTTGTAGATATATAGTTGTTTAATACTCATTAATTTTGTTTACATTAATTTTGAGTACAGGGGTTCGGAACATTTTTTCTATTTTTAAACGACAAGATTGTGTGTATTTTTTATTTAAAGTTTTACGTATAAAAATGCAACTGTTGTAGATATATAGTTGTTTGATACTCATTAATTCTGTTTCAGCGAAAAAATTTTTTGTAGGTGCTAGGTAGTGATATCATTTTAATTATTTTGTTCTGTAAAATTTGCAGTTCAGCTAATCTTGTTTTTGCAGCACTGCCCCGAATTTCAATAAGGTATAGCAGGTGTGGTTTTACAAGAGCATTGTAAATAGTAACTTTTTGGTTTTTGGGTATATACTTAATAGTGTTATGAAGAGAACCTCGCAGGGTTACCAGTTTCTTTTTTATGTGATCCATATGAATGTTCCAGGTTAGGTGTGTATCCATGTAAAGGCCGAGATGTTTTTCATGAGTTTTTTGTTTTAAGGAGATATCCTTTATTGTTAGAGGCGCGTGTGCAGGAATGAGTTTGTTTTTGGCTTTAAAGATTACGTAGCTAGTTTTGGAAACATTAATAGTCAACAAATTACATTTCAACCATTCGTAAAGAATATCTAGATCGTGTTGAGCTCTAGCAATGATATCATCTATAGATGAACCAAAGTAGAATAGACAAGTGTCATCTGCGTAAAGAGTGATGTGGCCATTTAGATCCAGTTCATACACATTGTTAATATAAGCTAAAAATAGCTAAAAATAATAGAAATTGGATATTTTTACTTCAAAAAAAAATTTTTTTTTTAATACTTCTATACTATACTACTTTGGTAAGCAGTATCCGTAGCCTATGTACGCCTGCAACTCCAGAGGAGTTACATGCGCGTTGCCGACCCTAACCCCCTCCCGCCCCTCGTTGAGCTCTGGTAACCTTACTCACCGGCAGGAACACAACACTGAGTAGGGTCTAGTGTTATTTGGCTGGCTTTGGTTTTCTGTAAGGTGGAGGTACTTCCCCAGTTGGGCTCTGCTCTAGATCTGGAATGACATCCGCTGTGCTGTGCCCTACCACACAAAGCGAGATTAAATTATTTTGGAATGTACATTTTGAGCTCTTTCAAATGATATCTCACTTGACCTTATCATTTAGAAATAACGATAGAATCAGGCGTTACTTTGCGGAAATCAATACATCCATCCATCCATTCATCCATTTTTTCTTATCCTTTAGACTTCGAAATTTTGCCCACTCTTCATATTGGGCATTTTCCATAGTTAATAAAAAAATTGTTACAATGTGTCTGGGTTAGCGTTGTTCATAACTATTCCAAATTTCAAATCGAAAGCTTAAGTGGTTCTCGTGATATTTAGTGATGTGTCAGACAGACAGACAGACGGACGGACGGACGGACAGAGTCGCACCATAAGGGTTATTTTTGTACCTTTTTGGTACGGAACCCTTAAATATAAATTTAGTTTATGTGTACCTAAAGACGCCTAGTAGGCTAACGGCCCGATTCGAAGAATGAGTTACGATAACGATAAGTTCTGGTTTAGATAAGTTCTCATTTAGATATCGTTTGTATGTTGTATAATTGACAGAAGCAGCTTGATTTGGGCAACCAATGTCACTTTGACGTTAGAAATATCGTAGATAGATCTTATTGGGATCACAGCGGAATCGAAATAAACGCCAATTTTGACATGTCGTTTAGTTATCGATCTTTCTAAGATCTTAAACGTGTTTTAATCATTCTTGGAATCGGGCCGTAAGGCTAAATAAGGCACTAAAATACCTATATTATGACATGTTTTTATAAATTATGTATGCATTTAGGTACTATTAAATCGTTTCAAACTTTATGTAAATATTACCTTAGTTTTTAGTATGCTTAATTTAATATATTTAGGTAATTAGTTTAAAACTTAATCAATCATTTGGTGGATATGTAGGCGTACTCTAACACATCTAATTAATAGTTTTTCTATTGTCTTTTTTAACTAGTCTTTTAGCTGACATCAACTAATTAACATCTCACGAATATCAATAGTACCTACAATTATTTTTAATAATGGCAAAGTTCTTACATGCGTATACACAAAAACCTATTATTGCTCGATAAGTTTATGAAAGAGGTTGCTGACTTGATGATGTCGTGATTGAGATAATTTTTTCAATGCAGAGCAGGCGTAGGTATTTGACTACATTTATTGGGAGGACATACAAGAGCTTTTTTAAAAGCTTATTTATCGTACATAGCTATTTATCTCTCTCTTAGTCATGCTCCTTACACTCATATCTTTTTCTTGCCTGGTCGTTATTTTTCTCTTGCTTGATTACTCATTATGTATTTATGTATTTTGTGTAGGTATATGTAGTGTATTATTGTTGCCTATATAATATATGTAGTTTATGTAGTTTATTTCTCATTGTTTGTAGTTTCTATTTACTTATTTTATAAACTTTACACTTATGTGGTTTTGCACTGCCCAATAACTTTATTTCTAGCCACTGAATCGCGATCTGAAGGTTGTCTGGAAGAGATCGCTTTTTAGCGATAAGTCCGCCTGTTGTTACCTACTTACTTATGTCCTTTTTTTTTTGTTTGTAACATGTATGTTTCTTTGTAGTGCACAATAAAGTATTTTATTATTATTATTATTATGTTTATGGTTTAAATAAGGGTTGTTGATAGCTTGTTAAATTGAGTTTTAATGTTAGCAAAAATAACAGGATCGTAGCAATTGAAAATATGTGATGAATCCTCTGAGAACTTGAGGAGTCCGCTGGGAAACAACTAAACAAGCTTGATTATAATAATTATATGTAGGTAATTATGATTATTCCGCGAATTTAATAAGACCCAGTAATAACAATACATATTCATCATGTTGGCATTTACTTAATTACTACGATTGTAACATTGGCATTAAGCATGATATTTTTAAAGATCAAGAGTGCTTACAAAAAAGCGTAACTTTAAATTAACTTCCTGTTTTAAATCTAACCTTTACATTACAACTCGTGTAATAAAGGGGGGGCGTAAAGCCAAATAATTAGAAAGAAACAAAACATGCGGCGCGCCGCGCGAATCTTAAGAATAAGAATAATATAGGTTAGGTTTTTTATAATGTGTTTATATCTTTTGTATTGTTTTGTAAGTGTTTTTATATTTTACTTTTATATCCATATAATAAAAAATCCTAACCTAAGATATTGAATGAATAAAGAGAATAATATATTTATTTCAAGAATTTGACATTACAAGAGTAGCAGTAAATTGATCCTCACACTAGGCTCAGCCTGTAACGTGGGAATCTCAGAGAAGTATCGAAATGGTGCGGGTCTTATTTTAACAGAATACATTATTGTTAAAGCTAAATTAAATATAAGATTTTTTTATTGTATGACTAACTATCAAACTAAGTACAAAGACAGTTAAAAAGGTCTCAGTAAGTTGTATGTAAGTGAAAGTGTTTATGTGAGGTTATGTGTGTATGTATGTGAGTATGTATGTATGTACGATATCTTGCGATGGTAGATATCGCCACCGTGCGGTTTCTAACCTTTTACTTCAATATCTCCAAATATACTTTGGTTTAAAATTTTGCTCGTCATGTTCCTCGGCTATATCACTAACTATTTTATATTAAAATTATACTTTTGTGGTATGTAGGGTATAGAATAGAAAATAAATGAAAAGACGTGTTGGATTTTTTTTCTATCAAGTCAACTTTATAACATAGTAAGATTTTGCTTAAGGTTGTAGTCTGCCCTTGAAAATATAATCTACTTTCCTTGCGATTTTTTCCTCCCATTTGCCTTTTGTAAAAACGTCTTACAATTCAATACAAAAACTAAAATTTGCCGTTAGCCCTCTACTAAGTATTACGCCATTGCGAACTTGGACTATAATAATACCTTACGGTATGTACCTATGTGTAAGTAATGCTTATCAATTGGTTATTTCCACAGATTTAAGTGCTCCTGTATATTTTTCTTTTGGATCTTATGTGTATTGAATGGAACCTATCAGTTCGCGCGTTGACATAATGTGATGTCGAACTGATACATCACGTAGCATACATATACTCGTGGAAATTATAGGTAAATACAATACGTACTCGTAGTGTACTTTCTATATCTAGTCACAGTGTCTATGCACATGGATATGGATTAGGTCGTGCAGTTACTATCTTTGTGATCGATTAATTGCTATTACTACTGACATAGTGCTCTGAATACCGATACATTGACTCAACATTTATTTTAATTAAATCCACGTCATTAAATGTAGCATCTTATGATTCCGTTACAAATAAGGAGTGTTGCTCATTTATTTCGCAGCAGGGTTTCGATAACAGTTTCAGAAATAAACAATTATTTCATAAATTTAAATGTTAATGATGTAGTCATTAAATGGTGGTATGTACAAAAATAAAGTATAGTTCCTTACTGTTATCGATACAAGGTTCATTATATACACTAGAATCGTAGCCGGTACCCGGAAGGCGCGGTCATTGAGCCCTGGAGGTCGAGACTCGAGCGTTAGCGACCTTGCACACTCGCCTATGGCCATCACACAAGGGCAAGGGTTTATATTCCCCTATGACCTGCGACAGGTAGGTACAATGTTTTTACCTTTACCGCTTTTTAATGGCTTCATGATGTTTTTCGATAGGGTCAAAAAGTAGCCGAAAAAACCTCGCGTGATATTTGCACAAACCCCTAGACGCTGTATGAGAGTAAATAAAAAAAAAAACACATTCTGCTCTGATTCCTCGGAGTTTGCGAGCGGTTTAGGTAACCTACCAACTCCGCATCAATCACTTTGAAAACATAATTAATAACATGTTTTTTTCTCACGTTTTTATTCCCTAAATCGAATGCTTATAGCTTTCTTATAGAATTTAGAATTAACTATAATTCTAAATGCAAATTATTAATAATATGTACATAGGTTCTACAGATAAAATAACTTTCTTTTATGATATAGGAGGCAAACGAGCAGACGAATGGGAATGCGCTCTCGAAGGTTTGAAGGTCGTATTAAAAAAAAATTGATTAGGTAGCATAGATTATGTTACCGACTTGTATATTAATTAAAATATTTAAATTCACGTATTCGTGATCATACCATGTAGCAACCAATTTTAGGTTTCGAGTAAAACGAGTTTAGCAAAATTTTATAAAGAGGAGCTGACCGCCATTTTTGTTTTTTTACGATATTTAATGAGTAACTACTTAAATATATCTGAGCAAAAAGATATCCTTGTATTCGTTACGTGTTGATTAAGATCATTGAATGTTTTTATGACGCTATTTTATGACTAGACGTGATTTATTTACTGGGAGGTGAGACTGCCGTTGAGTATATATACACCGTGTTTTTATTGAATTCCGTTAACTCCGGGGTGTGGGTAACTTACGTTTAAGAAAATTAAATGGCATAGTTAATTTTCAAAAAAAAAAATCTGTTAACAGTATTAGTATATTTTCGTGTTTCACTTGTCGTCTTGTTATAGCATTGCAAGCTTCTATTATTATTACACCAACAATTATGCTAAATTAATCTACATGAATTCATATTATGAATGTCATTAATATTTACGTAATATTATTTAATAAATTAATGGACACAATTCAAAAAATGTCTTAAAAATAGTCAATCTTATGTCAACAATTTTATCATTCATGTCAAAACAAAGTGCGTGAATAACTAAGTACGAGTAACTCCTAATTATCATCATGTTCTAATATATTATGAAATGTGTAATAAATGTCAAATAATAATAAGTTATTTAGTTTATTATGTACAGTAAGAAAACATGTTTGAAAAAGGGCGAAGGGGGGCAGTTATATGCAGCTTACCGTACATACATATACGTATTTCAAATCGATCCAGATTAAGCATTTAGATTAATCTTTAACAACTGGTATCTTTTTTCATGGGTTATATGGATTTTCATGGTCATTAAGTGTAGAGGTTAATGTACCAGAGGACGTCCGGGGCACCTTGCCTCCTATAGGTAGGTGCATGACTCAACGTTACATACTAAAGTTTACGACTTTACTGATACGATCGGGGCTGGACCGAGAGACCGTGATGGATTGACTAGATAGATCACCCGACTAAGACAAAAAAAAACATTATTAAGTTCAATATGCTGTAAGCGCTTTTGTGTCGACATCCGCCTATGGAGTTCGTTAGCCGCGTGAAATTAACACATTTTATTAGTCTGTTTTTGCATCAGTCATCTCGCTTAATTAAGTACACAGTGTGTTCGATGTTCATATGGAAATTGATAACGTATAGTTGAAACATAAAAGTTATCAAAAAAGTTTTTTAAGTACCTACTTACCTATTAGCTATAGATATTCGATTCTAAACCAGTTTTATCCGGTCGTAAAATCAGTTGAAAATATGAATCTGCAAAGTTTTTGGCTTTATTTACCTACAAATATATATTTATGTCATATGTATAAGGTGCTAACAAATTAGCAACTGATATTTAAAGAGATTTTTCTTTACATTAAATACTCGTAGAAATTAAGACAACTTTTCATATATTTTTCCAGTTCCATTTACCGAACCAAATAAATTATAATTTCATCTCACAATTATTATCATGTGCATATAACAAACAAGATGTTTAACACGCGGATGTAAAAATATAGGAAACTAATTTTTAGCAGCTTATACCTGGAACTTATTTTAGACAAAGTTACATTATACAATTAATGTTACAGTACAGCATTTGACTTAACAGTTTGTAATGTTTTAATTACACCGTCATTTAATTTGATATTTCGTACAACGAGTTCATAAGAGTAACAAGGCATCGTGGCCTCATTAAATTTTCCTTTTATGCAATATGATCTACATAACCAAAGTTAACGTTTATTATTATGTTATTAAAACTAATACCTATAACACGACGCTCAATAAATTAAAAATTACAAAATACTAAGGTTTATTCTGTAAACATTCGCTAGAAATAATGCAAACATGTTAAATCGGATCAGCTTGCAACCTGCAGTGGCCGACAACGCGCTTGCGCGAACTTGACACCTCTGTCCATACTCTGTGACTGATCGTATACTTAACCTCTATCTTTATGTACACTCGTACATAAAAGCACTATTTAGGTAATAAATTCAGCGCAATCGCTAACGTAAATATCGAATGCCAACTTATGGGAGCCGTGTTAATGACTGTATTTACCAAATAATTAGGAAGTAAAATATTTTTAACCGACTTCAATTTCATAGAAGGAGGAGGTTCTGTATTTGGTTGTCTATTTTTTATGTAGGCGTACGTTCACCGATTACTCCGACACCCGTGGTCAGATTTGAGTAATTCTTTTTTTGTTTGAAAGGAGTTATCTCCAAGTGGGTCCCATTTTAATTTGGATCCGATGATGGGATCCATGAGGAATTGAGGGAACTCCTCATTTTTTAAAGACACGTGTATGGTGATTTGGGTGTTTTATTAAGCAATTCGAGCATTTTCTCTAAATAAACCATCAATTTGATGAAGTGGATTTGATGATGATGATGGTTTTTAGGGTTCCGTAGCCAAATGGCAAAAAACGGAACCCTTATAGATTCGTCATGTCCGTCTGTCTGTCCGATTATGTTACAGCCACTTTTTTCCGAAACTATAAGAGCTATACTGTTCAAACTTGGTAAGTAGATGTATATGAACCGCATTAAGATTTTTACACAAAAATAGAAAAAAAAACAATAAATTTTGTGGGTTCCCCATACTTAGAACTGAAACTCAAAAAATCTTTTTTCATCAAACCCATACGTGTGGGGTATCTTTGGATAGGTCTTTAAAAATGATATTTAGGTTCCTAATATAATTTTTTTCTAAACTGAATAGTTTGCGCGAGAGACATTTCCAAAGTGAAAACATGTGTCCCCCCCCTGTCACTCCTAAAATAACAGGATGAAAAATCTAAAAAAAATCCACCACCTACATACATACCTATATACATTAACTACTTCCACCGAAAATTGGTTTAAACGAGATCTAGTAAGTAGTTTTTTTTTAATACATAAATACATAAATGGTACGGAACCCTTCATGGGCGAGTCCGACTCGCACTTGGCCGCTTTTTTTAAATGTAGTATCTTTACCAATTACTCCGACACCCGTGGTCCGATTTGAGTAATTCTTTGTTTTGGTTGAAAGGAGTTACCTCCAAGGTGGTTCCATAATATTTTTGGTTCTGATCTAATGATGGAATCCATGAGGAACTGAGGGAACTCCTCAATTTTTAAAGGCAGATGTATGGTGATTTGACTGTATTCTTAAGAAACTCAAGCATTTCCTCTCGAACTACCAATTTGATGTAGTGCAACTGTAGTCTTACCATGAGTTTGACTCTACGCTGACGTGTTCGTGACTTACTTTCTATACTTCTCGCTCGCACTCATAGGATGCCAGTACGAGCGAGATGGATAGAAAGTAAGTTACGCTAGCCAATATGTCAGTGTTATGTGGACCACGGGCGATATGTGGAACTTACCTCGTATAATTGGGTGTATTTTTGATGTAGTTGGTGTTGGAAATAAGAGGTGAGGGGTAGGTGTGTGAGGTAGACGGTGGTGGTGAAGGTAGATGGGGATTTGAGGTTGAGGGTTGAAGGGTAGGGATTTGATGAGTCGGGGTTTGAGAGGTTAGGGGGTTGAAGGGGCGGGGAGTTGACGGGTCGGGGGGTAGGAGATGAGTGGTCGGGGGTTGGAAGTTGAGGTATTGGGGGTTAGGATTAGGAGTTGAGGGAAATGGTCTGGGGTTGAGGGGTAGGGGAAGGCGGTTGAAGGTTTGGTGGTTCAGGGTCAAGGGTTTCAGTGATCAGGGGTTGATGTTCTGTGAGATTGAGTGATCGGAGGGTTGAGAGATTGGGTCAGTGGCGGGGCGGAGGCTAGATTTAGAGTAGTGGCAGGAATGATTTCCCTGGCGGACTCGAGGAAAATCCTGATTATTTATTATAGTTAACGAATTTAGTGTTAAACATGATTGTGTTTTTCATTCTTACGTCACGCGTCACTCATAAGCTCTTAAAAAAGCCTTAAAACTAAAAATCGAAAAATAAAAACTTTTTACAAAAAAAGTAAACCGACTTCAAAAAGGATAAAATTAAATATTATCCTTTTTTAAATATATGCGTTACCGACTGATATGTTTGAAGTCGGTGCCAAGCCAAATTTAGAGGCATATCATGATTTTGGTGCGATTCGATAAAGATGCAGCTATGCGATTGCAGTTTGATATTATACGAAGTCTTAATTCAACCATTAAATTCGACGAGTAGAGAAAAGCGATGAACAGAAACAGAAAGTTCTTTCTTAATAGTGATGTTTAGAGGTAATTTCCAAAATCGATTTAGAAATCATTTAATATCAAATCATATTTTTTGTTGCTTCCCGAGCAGCAGAGGTATGCTTCCCTATAATCTCTAACTTTTATTAGATGAGATTCGGCTTTGGATGTTTTTTTAGAATTTATTCAAAAAGTAGTTATTTTGTGTAACGTATTTACTATGATCAATCCGTGATATTTTCTTTAATGTTTCTGGCGATCGTGACTATCAATGATCACGCAGACCCTAATGACGACCTACGGTTGAATGCCGATCCCTAATTCAGGGTCAACAAACACGTAATAATATAGGATCTTCTGCATAAGGTTTTGCGGCCATTATGAATATCAAACAGTAGACTGTAGGCGGCACGTAGGTAACTCATTAGATATTGTCCGCATCCGTTTTCCTTAAATACCAGCTTGAATAAGCGATGCTATGCTATTGGTTTATGAAGATTATCATATTTCTTCCTTGTAATTTTGTAATCTATTCCTAAGTACTGACTCAGTCAGACTGAGTGGCAAAGTTTAATAGGTTGAAAATATTATTATTATGTGTTTGATATACTTATGTCACTATTCGTAATCGCGTAACTTTTGCGTGTGAGTTTTGGTATTTAGGTACCACACACGTAAAAAACACTACCATATTACTAGTTTAGACATGGTGGTTAAGTTTATTTTACGTAAACATTTACGTGCTATTAGAAAATATTTTGCGACTTTGGTTCATAAGACCAAATATACGATTAAGTATAATTTCAATGATAAAAACTGTATGAGAGATCATTTATTTGGACAGATTTAATAAATCATTCCGGCTGTCAGAAATGGATCTTCAGTGATCATTTCTCACTTAGCTGGCGCCGGTCGCGTGCCTTCAACTCTGCTTTTGTAACATGTTCGCATTGAATGCTCCGGTAAAAACAACCTTCTCAAATGACAGCCGGTATAAAACAACAGGCAGCCTGTATCCGAGCCAAGGTCCTGTAATGAGATATATGAGTTAGATAGCTGCATTAGCAGAATTAAGAGAATATCGTTTTTATAAATAATATCTATGTACTGCAGTAATTATTCCTCCCTCATTACTAAGGTAAAATGCGGTGTGGGCTGTGTGTGGGCTAACAATCTTTTATTTATATTCAGACAGTTATAAGTTTCGACGGAGTTTATCTATTACGAGTAAATATATTTTATGATTGGTTCTACTTTATGCAATAATGCATGCTTATTTATGTCAAGTTCCTTGTTTATAGATGTCGTGCTCATTACTCTAGTGATGTACAAACGTTTCTTAATACTCCAACATTCCAACGGGTGGACCAGTGTCTTTCAAAATATGATTATTTTGAGGGAACATAAGTCTTATCTATAACAATACATTACGAAATTTTATGAATTTATCGTGAGAATGTCTTTACATAATTCAAGGTGGTCATTGATACGAGAGATATCAGTGTGAGTAGGTAATTCTTTATTGTCTGTTAGTTAATTGCATGGTGTAGAGTTCGTCAATTATGTTGACGAGTTTAAGATTCTACGTAAGGCTGACATTCACCGATCTGCATACCAGATAAAACTTATATTTTATGAAATAAAATATGTTCCTGAGCATATTTCAATAGAGTTGCCTAAAACATATGATCAAGGCTATTTTTATAAAATTTTTGGATATATATAATATATGATGATGATGGCAGAGCGCTGAAGTATCGATCCAGAGGCCGTGAGTTCAATTCAGCCTATATACTTTCCATTGCTGGGCAGGCGCGGATCCAGCCCTCAAAAAAGGTTGTGGTCACAGCACAGCCACCCGAAAATCGGCCAAGTGCGAGTCGGAGTCCGAACTCGTTCATGAACAATCATGACTCTCTACCGATTTCAATAGACTGAAAGTGTGACGTCACAAGGTTATTAGGGGGCTATCTTATCAATTTTTCGCAGATACCCGATTTTCAGACAACGTTTCGCAGGTCAACGTTTCATAGAGGGATTTATTGGTAGATCTAACTTTTAGTCGACATTTGCTAGTCTTGGTTCACATACCGTTCAATTCGCTTTTCTTTTGTGTTAATTAACAGAACACTGGCAGAACAATTATTGTATGAATTTCGTTTGGTAGAGTAGTCTTTTCGTTTAAGGAACTATTAGTAGAGTAACTTTTTTTTTTAAATATTTTATACATTATTTAAATATTTATTTGAGTAGTCTAGTCGACAAGTTCAAAATGGTCAAAAATAGGAATAAAAATACTTGAAAAATACCTCATTGAAATTGAAACAATGTCTAGAAAAAGGTATTCGAATTCGAATCGTTTATTAGCACAAAAAATAGCAAAAGTTATAAAAAATATGGTATTTTGTTTTTTGTCAATATCTCATAAACTATTAACATTTAACAAATGAAAACAAAAGATTCCCATAGTATTTTTCAAACAGGAAGGGTATGCTGATAGATTCTCATTTTCTCAAAATTGTAAGTATGTCATCTCAATACAATTTTGCGAGATGTGAAGCGTTTAGGATATAAATTGTATGGAGATGATATCTATCAGCGTACCCTTTCCGTTTGAAAAATACTATAAAGAAGAGAAAATTTTCCAATAAAAAATCCAACTCTAGGTACTCTAAACTCTATTCGTTATAGTTTTAATTTAACGTTATAATAGCCCTTCGCGCCTCATTTTTGGGATGCGCGCGCGGCGTGAAAACGCGAGTAAGTACGTAACATTATATATTATTTTACAGGAAGATTTTTCAACAAGATAGGCAATTATTAATTAACACTTTTTTTTCGAACTTTCGTCTTCATTGTAAATTTAAGTTTTTTGGCGTAAAAATATTTCGCTTCGTGGAGCCCATCTTATTTATACACCAAGATCGCGTCACAAAAAAATTAATAAAATTAATATTTTGTGTAAAATTTCAGAATAGTAGTGAAAAATGACAAAAAAATTAAAAATCAGGGTAAAATTGTTAAATATAAAACAATATTATAACCAAAGTATTGCTTTTTTTTATAGCGTGATATTGCTTAGTATGTATATAAGAAGAGCACCGATAACCGAAATAATTTTACGCCAATTATTTGAACATTTTTTTTGTTTACATTTACGATAATGACGTAAGAACTAAACATAACAAATAATAATTCCTTAACTTAGGGCTATTTTCAGCGGTAAATGAAAACTTCAATGAATAGAGTTATAGTACTTGGGATTTTTTTATTGGAAATTTCCACTTCTTTAGGAATATTTTATTTTCATTTCTTAAATGTATTATAGTTTATGAGATTCGGCTAAAAACTAAATACCATATTTTTTCATGAATATTTATTTTTAACTTTTGCAATTGTTTATGTGCTAATGCTATTTAAATATACGCTTCGAATACATTTTTCTATACATTACTTATTCCGAATCTAATGAGGTACCACATGTATTTTTAGGAGCAATATCTAAATTTTTCAACTTGCTGACTAGACTAAAGTTATTTTCGAATAAAGTGACAATTTAATTAAACTTTAACTGACAGTTAAATTAGTAATTTAGCAATTGCGGTAGGTACTTACAACATTCGGGTCGGCAATATATCGAAAACGATTTATTGCAGTCTATGGAGCACTTTTTATACATACGCTACGCTAACTACGCTAAAAAACTCCTACAGCTGTAAATTAAAAGCTGGCAATATTTTTAAATATTGTACTAATATTTGTGAATGTTGAAGATTTCTAAGACTATATAAGCTAAAAGTAATTGCCCTTGTTAGTAAATAATCTTTCTTTATTTTTTACAAATAATTAGGACTCGTGGTGGCGAGAATTTCTAACCGATGATCTGTTTTCAACTTGGGTAAGCGTGACAGTTATCAAACTATCAATTTACGAAAAGTAAATCCGCGTATCAATGTTATGCCAACCAACTAACTACTCTGTGTAATGAAATTTTTACAAAGATTCCTCTGCCATAGCATCTGGGAAACAAAATTTAAATTAAATTTTAATTTTACTCGAAGAATCATTAGGGCACCCTATTAGGGTTGTGGGCATGCCCATCGTGCCCACAACGGTGGATCCGCCCTTGTTGCTGGGCACATCTCCTTTCATGCTCGAGACAGTTAATAACTAGAAATATCTTATTTAAATTAATTAAGAAACTAAACTATTCTCAAACTTATGTGCGAAATATGTTTGATTTTGTCCACCAGATTGAATTATTGAGAGTTGAAAAGAGGAGGAGGAGCAATTTCAACACAGCCGCTTTTAGCTTCTCCTTCCTCGCGTTGTCCCGGCATTTTGCCACGGCTCATAGGAGCCTGGGGTGCACTTGACAAGTAATCCCAAGATTTGGTTGGCGTAGGCACTAGATTTTACAAAAGCAACTGCCATCTAACCTTCCAACCCAGAGAGTAAACTAGGCCTTGGTGGGATTAGTCCGGTTTCCTCACGATGTTTTCCTTCACCGAAAAGCGACTGGTAAATATCAAATGGAATTTCGTACATAAGTTCCGAAAAACTCATTGGTAAGAGCCGGTGTTTGAAGCCGCGACCTCCGGATTGCAAGTCGCACGCTCTTACCGGTAGGCCACCAGCGCTTATCAAGCGCTAACACAGCCGCTTTTAGCCGAAGCACGTTTCGTCATTTTACACCCACATTGAACAAACAGCAACCACCAAAGGCGGATCTAGTTAGTACATTGTTATTCCCTGTGTAAACATCGAGAGTTACTCGACTTCCTTTTATATTTCCTTAGCTTCTGGTTGTTTGTGTATTAGATGCTGTGCCGTGACGCACGCGCGAGGTCGCTTAAAGGCCACAGCTCGTTCACGACAAGCGCAACCACTCTCCTGTATTCACTTACTCGTAAATTACTGGTTAAGTAGCATTCCTATTTGCTTTAATTGATGTGTTACGTGACAAGGATCAATGTTATCGTACATGTGTACCATCCGTCTCTGGCGTAGGCGCTTTGAATTACATGATTATTTTGATTTATAACATCTCCGACGTTAAGACGAATAATACTTTAAACACTGCTCATAGTGTTGTGTCCTGCCAGTGAGTATGGTTGCCAGAGCTCAACGAGGGTGCGGAGTGTTAGGGTCGGCAACGCGCTTGTAACTCCTCTGGAGTTGCAGGCGTACATAGGCTATGGAGACTGCTTACCATCAGGCGGGCCGTATACATGTTGGCCACAGACGTACTATAGAAAAAAATAGCAGCCTGAATCGTGGTTAACACGTCTAGTCCGGAAGGTTTCCAAGTACCGGCGTATGAGTTAAAATTTAGTACGTAAGGGAGGTAAAAAACATTGAGTGAAATCACTAATCGTGTATTAAGACATGATTCATTCAAATGCCCTGTTGCGGGCCTTATAAATTTAATCTTACGATTACATTGTGTAAGATAATCATTATGTAGTGTAAAATCCCGGTAGTACAAAGACCTTTATATTCACTAAGGGAAAAACGTATATTTATCATGTGTTGTGCATTTATTCAAAACGTTTACCGAACGCATCGCCTCTGAAAACCAGTTTAATGTGTGATCACTAATTACGCAGTCGGTACGGATCTTGAAGTTGTATTCGTGATGAACTCACAATAGGAGCAGCATGATTAGTGAATAGCTCGGCTCATTGCGTACCATCAGCTAACGACTGGCAGTCTTCGCGAACAATATAAACCGTGTTGCTACTAGACCTACAATCGGAGTGATATATTTGCGTCATCTGTCAGCGAAGCATCCGCCTGTCAGAAATGCAACTAACTAATGTAATGGTTCACTGATTTTTATTTCAATCATGGCATAATTTAATTTTACATTATTTAATATAGTCTTTATACTCACGATTGTATGCAATATAATTTATTTTTAAGTAATTTGGCAGTCTTATGCAAACGGTCGTGCGGGTAAAGAGAAACAGCTGAGATGGAGTAAACCGAAGGGATATCTAGCAATGGTACAATAGGAAGAGTTGACGCAACGCTAAACAATGGTTGGGAATGGGTAATAGCAAGCCGAGCGAAGAAGCATCGAGCGGTGGCTGAGAACGTTCAATAGGAACTTTTAATAACCGGCCAAGAGCATGTCGGGCCACGCTCAGTGTAGGGTTCCGTAGTTACTCTTCCGTCACAATAAGCTAAACTGGAGCTTAAAGTGTAGTAAATGGTACCTTTCACCCGAGTTAAACAAATAGGCAAATTTGCATAATCAGTACCTAATTAAAGTAAGTCTTTTTACTATGAAGGGACAACTTTTTGCGATAACTCAAAAACAGCTAAACTGATCATGTCCGCTATAGTTTTCATTTAATGTATTTCTTAAGCTCTACTTCCACGATTTTTTTCATATTTTTTGGACCTATGGTTCAAAAGTTAGAGGGGGGGGGACACATTTTTTTTTTCTTTCGGAGAGATTATCTCCGAATATATTCACTTTATCAAAAAATGTTTCTTGAAAACCCCTATTAGTTTTGAAAGACCTTTCCAACGATACCCCACACTCTAGGGTTGAAGCGAAAAAAAAAATTCACCCCCACTTTACGTGTAGGGGAGGTACCCTAAAAAAAATTAAATTTTTAGATTTTATTGTACGACTTTGTCGGCTTTATTGATTTATATATCCATGCCAAATTTCAGCTTTCTAGCACTAACGACCACGGAGCCAAGCCTCGGACAGACAGACAGACAGACAGACAGACAGACAGACAGACAGACAGACAGACAGACGGACATGGCGAAACTATAAGGGTTCCGTTTTATGCCATTTGGCTACGGAACCCTAAAAATCATGAATAGGTGTTTATGAAAGAAAGTACTTACATAGGTGGTATTTAGATACCTTATGAAATATAGTAGAAGGAATTGTATGTATGTGGTAGAATCACTATACCTATATACAGTTAGATTACCATAAATAAGGGTTTCAAATATTTCATATGTAATATATGGAATTGTTTTTCTTTATTAGTTTTTTGTATACGATATTTCATAGGTCTGCGTCTGTTGTCCGCTCAATTACTGTGGGACAAAAGACAACATTTGCGGTTTTATGTAATTACGAAATAAATAATTTCTAAAATACTACGTCCATGTTCAACATCACTGTTGAATGTAATATTCGACCCGAGTTTTTGTAGCCGGATAAGTTAATTGATAAATTGATAGTATGAGGTAATAGTAAACAGATAAATATCAGCCGTTAGAGATACTAATATTTATTATGTGTTGTATGACACAACAGATTACTGTGGAGTGGCATTTATATAACTGATGTATGTTTTAGACAAAAGCCTTGCATGGTGATTGGGCTGTCGTGCGGAATGGCTAACAATCGTAATTATCTAGCGGCGGATTGTGCCTATGCTGCTATTTCTATCGGCATTTTACTTTGCCGTATTGGCACAAATATTTGTGTAAGTAGGATCTTTTTAATATCGTAGAAAAAAACGGACAAGTGCGAGTCGGACTCGCCCACCGAGGGTTCCGTACTTTTTAGTATTTGTTGTTATAGCGGCAACAGAAATACATCATCTATTAAAATTTCACTATCACAACTCACAACACATCACTATCACGGTTCATGAGATACAGCCTGGTGACAGACGGACAGACGGACGGACAGCGGAGTCTTAGTAATAGGGTTCCATTTTACCCTTTGGGTACGGAACCCTAAAAACAAAAGATACTCAGAGCCGTATTTTGCTTATGAAGAGCTAGAAAATGCGATGGTGTGGTAACTTTATATTGTGTTTAAGGATCTCGAGATGATACATACAAGATAAGCATTGCTAGCACATAAGTACACGATGAGCTTTCGGATTTTGTTTTATGTGGAATATACACGGTGTAACATGAGGAAACCGAAAGATTTTAACAGTGTATTCCTCATCACATTTAGAGACTAAAATGTCATATAAACTTTTCTGGACTTCGCCTAGTTTCAGAGCCAACTAAAACCAATAAAAAAAAACTTATTGTAACTTAGTGCAAAACGCCTTTTTGATGGAGATTATGCCATTATAGGGCGTAGTCTAAATATCCTTATTGACAGATGTCTAAAAGTGACAAGTAACCTTTGCTAAAACTAGGTTTTACAAAAAAAAAAAATTAATGCCAGTTTTACCATAAAATTACCTCTTTAATTAAAAAATATGACAAAATGTGTTTTTTTTTGGCGAAATTTACTTAGTCATATAACATTTTTTCCTTCTTTTGGCCTCAGAAGTGCGTGGTTAATATCTTTCGGTTTCCTCATGTTACACCGTGTATTTACAGTATAATCGGAATAAGCTAACTATAATTGATTTTTGATAGTTATGAATTGACCCTTATTTATATGAAGCAAAGGCTATCAGATGAACGCTCGGCCTCAGCTTCATATACAATTATACATAAGGGTCAATTAATATCTGTCTAAATTCAATTATTATGTTACTCCGACTATTAGACAAGTTCAGTTTCTTACTTTCTTTCCTTGTGTATTAAATTAGATACGATTGAGATTTTTGAATTCTCCATTTGGCAAGAGCTACTAAATTATGAGGCCTATATTTAGAAAGCTATGGGAATTAAGTCACTGCAGCTGCTCTGCTGACTAAATCTGCTGTTCTAGCCGGCGCGCCCAGCACAACTTAGTTGGAGCCGATTTAAAATTGATTAGTTACCGTAAAATGTACTTTGCACCAAATTTTGTTATCTTTGTCTGTCATTATGGCTTATGTATTGGTAAAAAGCGATAAAACATATGTTATTTAATTAAGACTTGTAAAGTTTTATGAATGAGGGGGTTAAAGTGGATCATCATTACTACCATGTTTTAACATTTAAATAAGGTTGTGAAATAGTTTTAATATACAAAAACGGTTGGAGTAGAATTATCCAGTGCGGAGCAAAGTAGGCACATTTTACAGTACGTTTGAAGTGATAAGTTCATCTGATAAAGTGATAAACGATTGAAAAGTGTGTTAACTAGTTAAATATGCAAATTTTGAAACTATGACATGTGGATTCAAAGAAAATTCACCTGTATACTACCTAAATTATAGGTTTATATAAGGACATTTCTTTTTATAAAATAGTAAGAGTTTTTTTTTATAGGGCTGAAGTGTACTCGAGTGTTCCTGACTTCCTGGGGAGTTCTGTCACCCGAAAGTGGATGGGTGGGACAGGATTCTCTGCCTCTGGCTTGCCTTGGCCGACCGGCCAGAGTGAAGTCGTTAGAGCTATAAGCTCCAGCGGTGGAAGTGAAAGATGCATATGACGCGTGTTGGCAAAGTGGCTGTTAACAGCCACTGGGTAGGAAGCGGCGCACACCTCTCGACACCCCTGAGCCGCTTACACCGGTGTTACTCTTGAGCCATCCTAGATGTCGCTTTTTTTGATGCCCATATTGTGAGGGCGAGTCACTGACTGCCGGATATTAAATTGCATACCGTTTTATTAGGCAGGCGTCTGGTTTTTTATCCCATAGCTCAGTACCTACACCGGTGTTACTCTTGAGCCATCCTAGATGTCGCTTTTTGTGAGGCCCATATTGTGAGGGCGAGTCACCGTCTGTCGGATATAAAATTGCATACTGTTTTATTAGGCAGGCGTCTGGTTTTTTATACCATAGCTCAGTACCTAGTTAATCGCTTTCACTCAAAAACCTAGATCGTTTTAGATTCTATCAAGTCTTATTAGTCCTTACGCTCTGGCGGGTGCTGCTTTTACGTGCGTCCCATGGTACGGGCATGGGCAGCATCCGCTCGGTGTACCCCTTAGATTTGTGTCAAACGGGCCTCTAGGTGTTGGCTTCAGTTCCGCGCACGCCTCCCAAAGGTTCGAAACACCATCATGGTTCCGTGATGGGACTAACGTTTATTTACTGTAAAACGTTATCTGATTCTTTTGGTTGCATAATAAATAAATGTCATTGTTAATTAATTATATACGTATATAGGTTACAGTACAACTCGTAAATTCATAATATAGGAACGGAAGATAGAGGTACAGTTTATGATTATAGAAAGACAGAATTACGTAACATAATGTAATTTATTACGGAAAGATAACAAATATTGCAAATGATTCAAACGTATTGACTCACTCGTAACTGTCCCGAAGACAGATGCACATAAGTAAATATCCAGATTAGAATTATAAATTCGGGGATTTTGCTTTTGATCATTATGACCCTGGCTCAATATCACTATAATTAACATCATGTGCAACTGCTGCCTATATTCATAAAAATAAAACAATTCCTCTTTTTTGTCGGCTGCGAACACTGTTCGAAAGGTCGCCGGCACATCCTGTTTGCATTGAGCGGGTGTTGATAGATGGACGGGCCGTGTTTTCCCTGCACTAGATACACTCAATTGTTAGATTGCCAGTTTTTTTTATACACAACGGCGACCGGCCTTATGTATTACGATTACTTAGACAAAATGTCTTTGTTATTTTCTAAATTACTTACATTGTATTGTATCGCTTTTTGTCGAGATGGCTAAGTCGAATTCAATTGATTATGCATGCCTATTACTCGCGAACATGTTTAAAATCTATATACCGGTACTTATCTTACGCAATTTACCAACTTGTAGGTTGTACACTATTATTAATAGGTAAAGTTTATGTGTCAGCTAATAATAATTATTCATAATAGTATAAGTTTATAACATCTCTGTATTTAACTGATAGCAATTAATTTTAATTGATTGTGATAAGTACCCACCTGGCGTATAATAAAAATTAATAAACGTATCTCCTACGGATATGGCACAAGGAGTTTTGGCACAAAACATCACAATATACACTATCTGTATACAAGTGTTGTGTCACTGCATATCGGAACACTGGGGCTCACGTCACAGTCACTCCGGGGGTGCGCACGGGCACATTTCGGTATACCCGTGTGTCGCGTATCACAAGGATTCGGGTCAGAAAATGAGAACAGTCGGTCGTGTTGTGTCGGTAAAGGCTCAGGCCAGACTGAGCGGTTTATTATTATATCGCGGTAAGGAGCGCGGTTGTATTCAAGGTTCCGGCGGCCGCGGAGGCTCACGTACCGAGGCTTATCTCGCAGCGGCTTTGTCGTTCACGAGTCAACCGTTCGCGTTCATCTCATCTCATTACGTGTGCGCCTAGGAAATCACGTTATGACTATTTTGTCGTGATTGCTACTCTTCATAAGGTTTGAAAGTTAAACTCTCTTTGCAGATGGTACAAATATGGTACTCGTACATGTGTCACAGATATAGGCCATAGATACTAGGAACTGCTGTACATATGTGTGGCGTAGATATTGTTTGTAGATATATAATTGAGTAGATTTTGTGTTGTCTGAAGGCATGACCCAGACACACATTCATCGATTCATTTCATTTACTCAGTTTGCGTAAAAGATGACAGCCTGCTGAGTAAGTAGACGAAGTTTGTCGTGCCTAAAATCTTTACACTTTAGGTCAATTTTTAAAAAAATTGTATAAAACTCAGATAGAAGATAACAGGGCTATGCAATGTGTTCTTAATTTACTTAGAGTTCAATCAGACAGGACATTAACGTGAGAATTATAAAATACTACCTGTTACCCGCGACTCCGTACGCGTGGCTTCTTTTGTTAGATGTTGTAAGTCTATATTGTAGCAAAAACAGCAGTTGAATTAACAATTTGACCACACGTGACATTTGTCTGGCACAATATCTTTTCACGAAATTTCAACTCCCTCACTCCAAGAAATATCTGTTCACGATACAAACCTTCATCATCCTTTCATCCCTTAGAGGAAGAACTTTCAATATCATGCATATTATTTACGCAGGTAATGTGAATCAATATATTCAGCTCCATTTTAGCTCCCTTAGGGGATAAATTTTCAAAAAAGTAGATATCGCTTTTCTTTTTTTCTACGAGTAATATTACCTATGTCTTTCTAAGAGTTTCAAACTAACTCAAACAAATATTTTTACCCAACTCAATATTAAACTTTTAATTTCAACCCCTTTGCTAACCTATTATTCTAATTTTCTAAAACTTAAATAACAATACTTTCGTAAGAGACTTTAATAATAATTATTCACGTATTTTAAGTCGTAAATTGTTCGACATATTTCGCTCCATAACGAGGAGCTTCGACAGGAGCACGCGTTTTTGACCGATGCCGACTGCGGGCGACCGATTTCTCGGGGCGGGCGACGGCGGCAGCAGGGGAGGCGAGAAACTACCCTCGTTTTCGCCATTAAGTAGTATCAAATACGGGGTTGCCTACAACACTCACTATGTCGAGTATAGGCTTGTCACCGACACAGTACATAAGCCACACTGACCACTGACAACGTACACAAAACAGTTTTCCAGCCCCGGAGGCACTGACCAACCACAGTCACGGTTACGTTCTAATGACGACTAATTTAAAAAGCCTGATTTATGAGTTGTTCCTACGCCAGTACGGTTACCTTATCGAAACGTATATGAGTCGCTTCGAATCCAGGCGCTTTAGCCAACATGCCAATCGTTAACGCTCCGTAGCATAGCGTAGTCATCTCCCTCTATCACTCTTCCATATTATTGCGACAGCGACAGTAGCGTTTCGGTCGCTAAGGAGCGTTAATGATTGGCATATTGGATACGCACCCGTACCGCAGAACCTTAGCTGTCCCTGTCTTTCATACAACATAATCAGCCGGAAATATTTCGGCCAGTTACTTTTATACACTTTTATACACAATTTGGTAGGTAGTAATTTTCGAACAAACGACGAAAGTCCAAATCCCCAAAATAAAATATTCGGGCCCGGTTATAAACTTTTAACCCCTTTTTCACCACCTTAGACGATATATTTTCAAAATCGCTGAAATATGTTTTCTTGTATTTTAATAAAATACAATTTTAAGAAGTTTGAAGTTCCTCACTAAATCAATCATTCCTGATACAATTCAATCTCCTTTCTCTTAGATTATTTTCCAAATTTTTGTCGAAAAACGTTTTTTTAAATTTAATCTGATATGTTTTTTTTTGTTTTCTAATATTGTCTTTCTACGAAGCTTCAAATCCCTTATAAAACAAAAGATACAACATTTCAACCCCTTGTTAATCACTCTCTTAGAGGATGAAATTTCAAAGACTGGAAATATTCTTCTTGTATTTAAATTAAATGACTTTTTACGAACTTTCATGTAACTAGACAAAAAACATCTTTCAAGGTCAAACGGTTTTGTCCTGGCCGTTGAATTAAGTCGTTAGTCAGTCATGATCATGACCAGGGCCCCTACATTTCATGCCGATGACGCAAAAATGACGTAGTTTAACATACAGGGAGTTTTCTTACAACACTACAAATTTAGATAACTTGACGCGTAAAAAAATACTTACGTAAAACTGTTAAACATCAAAAATATGTATTGTTTAATAATCTATTAAAGGTTGACAAATGATTAATTATTACGAAAATACTAATTGGAATCATGGAATCAATCTATGTAGCGTGACGTCATTTTTCCGTCAACGGCATGAAATGTACGGGCCCTGGTCAGGACTTTTAGATTTATATATACAGGCTGTAAATTAAGTCACCTGCAATAATGTGTGATGTGAATATATAGGTCATACTGAACAACTTTTCCTATGGTACTGACCCCGAAAAACATGAAAAAAAAGGTCTTTTTCCTACATTTTGGATGGTCTGACGTTGACATTTTCTATGGGGGAATCAATTTTTTTTTCGCGATTTCGGGGTTGGTTCCTTAATAAAAGCTGCTCATATTCGACCTATATATTTACGCCATAAATTATTGCAGATGTCTATATTTACATCCTGTATATAGTAGAATATGATATTTGATAGTAGAAGATGGTATTTGATAGAGATAATTACTTGTTTATGTAAATGTGCTAATACAGTCAAGCTTAATTGAAAATTATCAGGTTGACAAATTCCTAAAAGAAAAGAAATTACAGGGCAACTCATACTTAACGGGATGCGAATGCGAACCACTTACGGAAAACAGACGGAAAGAAGACGACAAAATATTCGCTTCTGAAGCCACGGCCCGATTCGAAGAATGAAATACGATAACGATAAGATAGATAGATAAAGCGTTTATTTGTTTGCTGCAAATACACACACTTTAGAAACACATAGGCAAACAGAGGAATACCCAATTAACAAAATACACAATCAATTAAAACAAAATACAGAATCTTATAATGTTTATAGTATATAAACATAACAGGAATAGTGGAATAGTATAGTTACAATGTGTGCATTGCAGCAACAACAAAAGGGTGCCGAGTTAGCTATACGCTTCACTCTTTCGAGCAAAGATAAGTTCTGTTTTAAATAGGTTCTTATTTAGATATCGTTTGTATGTCGTATAATTACATACTATATTACTTGTCATATTATTATTTCTGATTAAATTTGAATTACAAACTAATTCTAACGGATGATGGTCCGACCAGTACACGTCATAATGTATTTTTATACTCCGTATAAGTCTCCGTGCCACTTCAGGGCGGCTACCGGGAAAATCAAAATTCGTCAATTGCGGGCATTTTTCTCTGTCACTCTAATTACGTTTTAATGAGAGTAAAAGAGAAAGATCCCCGCAATTTGCGAATTTCGGTTTTCGCGGTAGGCCCCCTGATACTACACAGTGATCCAGCCAGCTTTTAGTACCATTAATGTCACTAACATAGGTGTAATAATTAACAGAAACAGCTCGATTTGGGCAACCAATGTCACTTTGACGTTAGAAATATCGTAGATAGATCTTATTGGGATCACAGCGGAATCGAAATAAACGTCAATTTTGACATGTCGTTTAGTTATCGATCTTTTAAAGATCTTTTTTAAACGTGTCGTAATCATTTTTCGAATTGGGCCGATATTTAAGAATTACTAATTGCTATGAAATATATTTCGGTATGTGCCTCTCCATTACTCGAAATCATATTGTGATTTTTGCGGTAGGCCCTCAGGCGAGGCGTGTCTGAGCGCGTGATTGTTTCCACGTGCGTAGCTGCGCCTGCGCATGCTACGAATTCGGATCGCGCGGTGATATCACGATGTCGGGGTGCCGACAGCTTGCCTGCCACGTTGACTAGCTTGACACTGTACCTACTACTTGTTTAGCAGAGGTCAGGATACCGACATTGATAATTTCTCTTAGTTATTTAATGCAATAATTTAAAAATAGTAAAGTTTAAATAGTTAATCTTAGTCCCTAGCCCAGCCTTATTAAATTAAACAACTCAAATAAATGTAATAAATGTTTCTATAGATCCCTCAGATCATTATCATATTGACATTATATCAGATAAAATTCAGTCGAGTGAGCAATGAGCATGTCGGAAGTTATTTGACTTAACTTGGCCATGCTGAATAGTTGAGACGTAAATATATACAATAAGTATTCATTTCCTGCTCGCACAAGGTTATTTCGAAGTCTAACATAATTAGTTCCTCTGTATGGTTGTATCGTTAACTGCTTAATTTTAATACGAAGCTCGGACTGCATTGTCGGCAGCGGGAGTTCAAGGTTCAAGACGATCATCTCGATCGCTTTTGGAGCATGTTTTTGGCAACCTGTTTCATAGATATTAAAGTTAATTACTTTCACATTAAAAACCCACATTCAGTTGGTACTGAAAATTAAGTTTCCTAGTGTAGATATCCAAAAAACAAATGTATGTAGGATTTCATTCAAAAACCTTGATTCGAATTATATAGGATGTTTATTTAGTCACCTGCAATAATTTACGGGTTGAATATATACTGAGCAACTTTTACTATGGGATCAACCACGTAATCGCGAAAAAAATTTAATCTCCCGTAGAAAATGTCAAGGTCAGACAGCCGAAATGTATGAAACAGCCAATTTTATTACGTCACTCCGTAAATTGTTCAATTCAATTCAATATGTTTATTTCAGACACAACTATCCATATTCACAAAACATACAAGTTAAATTTAAAATAAAATAAATAAAAACTAATAAAAATTAATTAAATTATTATTATCAGGCCAGGTACATTATGCGTCTTTGCGTATATTTTAAACGTTACAAAATTGTATTCCTGCCTGGGCTAAAAAATCATGGTTTATGTAATATTCGTGTGCACAATATGCTAATTATTCTCCGGGACATGAGATCATGTCTAGCGATGGTCAATTTCTGAAACATTTCACATATTTCCTTAACGGTGACATGTTTCAACTGTTGAAAATTACATACCGTTAAATACGCCAACTTTGCCACCAGGGGGAACATTGCCCAAAACACAATTTCTAAGGCAATCTACTAATATCTAAAAAAGTTACAAAATTATGGCAACATTGATGACATTGGTAGAAAGTAAACTATACCTGTGGCAACACAGAATAGCGCGTGCACTCCTGACTTCATTCAGTAACCAGTCGGGACTTGTCGAGTACGGAGTGTATTTTTGCGGGCCAATTACTGAGAAATTTTGGAAGGGAATTGTACATCATGGCGAATACACAGGTATGTTGAATCGATTGTATGTAATGTAAAACCATGAGCTGAGTATTTTGATGCTAGGTTCTTTACTGTAACTAGTATATTACAAAAGTTATGCTGATGGGCAAAATTACCCAGTAATGTACCGTCGTATGAGTGTCAACATTGCCCGTAGTAAAAAAATGCTTAGGGTTGACACTTTTTTTTACAAACTTTTTTTTTTATAATGTGCAAATCTTGCAATATTTGTATGTACGTACATATGTTCGGATCAAATCTTGCAAGCCATTTTTCGACCACTTTTTGGTATCCGATTGAGCTGAGATTATAGCATACTACTTCTACTTCTACTACCAGTGACAATACAATCTGGTAGTGACATTCTGGTTCAACCGGGATCGTCTCCGCATGAGGAATTCTTTTTTTTTTTCTATGGTTAATATATAATGGAGTCGAAAACTATAGTTTCATTTTTGATTACTGGCCGTTTTTCAGAAAAAAAATTGAATAACTATTTTGACATACCACACGTTTGAACGCATTTATAGCTTAGATGCCTTAGTCTTCCGCAAAAAAGTGAAAAACGTAGAGTTGACAGCTGCCAGTTGTCAAATATTGCTTCCTCATTGGTTACAACTACGACTTTGTTTGTACGCGGTTCAGCTGTGTGTGTCAGTGTGTGACATTTGGCAACTGGCAGCTGTCAACTCGACATTTTTACTTTTTTACGACAGACTAAGGCATCTAAGCTATAAATGCGTTCAAACGTGTGTTATGTCAAAATAAATATTCAAAAAAATATTTTTACAAAACCACAAGTAATTAAAAAAGTAGCTAGAGTTCTGAACTCCATTATGTGTCTATTAAAAAAAAAAAATAGTAATGGCCACTTCAGAAAACTTAAGGTAACCAATTGAAATTTGGTTGGTACATATATAGATCTCAGTTGACAATACAAGTACAGTCAACAAAAAGCACAGTCAGCGAAAAAAAGCTATTAGATTCTGCTATTAGATTTTTATATAACGTTATTGAAATAAACAACTTTGCGCCTTATTAATATTTTTTGTTTCTTACCTACCCTACCAACTTTGTGCAAATTAATGTTCAGTTTTTATTATCTTCTCAATTTTGACAACCCTAGCACTTTTAAATCGCTACACGCCGTTTGTATGAAGAAGAAAAAATGTACAGGCTAACATTGCCCACTCATTTTAATAGGAAAGTATTTCGAGCATGTATTATTATGTCGAGTAAATTTTTGAACCGATCGCCTTCATTGCCAAAATACTTTCATTGGTTTTTATGGCAACCAAATAAGGTCTATAGTTGCGCTAAAAATCACGGTGGGCAATGTTGGCTAAAAGTCCAGATAACTTTACCCGACCTCAAAATCGGTCATATGATGGAGAAAACGTTGACTAAAGTTAAATTTGCAGTTAAATTTAAATGCGCATGATCTCGGTGTTACCACAGATACATAAATATTTCCGAGGTTTCATACAAAAAACTAGAATTTTTTTAGTTATTCCCAAAAAAGTGGGCAAAGTTGGCGTATTTCACGGTATCTGTCTGTTCGCTAAAAACTCAAAAACTAAGAAAAATTAAAAGAAATATAAGCGAAATTTTCCATTTGAAACTTACATGAAATTTAAGTGTAAGTGTCACTTTGGAAACTTACAAGCTGCCTATCACTAATCATGTCACAAAGTCCCCGTTGCCTATTCTTTCTTTTGACATACCGTGCGTGTTTCTATTCCCACTGGAACAGATATTAACGGCCGATTCAAATATTGATTTATTTATGGACCATCCTGTAATTTAATCACAATTTGATTGTTTTAATTAATATTAATTTTAGATTACTGAAAAGCTAATGCCTACTACTATGTTTTTTGAGTAAACGCCATTTTTAGAGAGATACTATTTGTTATAACTTGGATCTTTTTAAATCGAGAATGAATAGACATCTTTTAGGTAAGCATGTCCATCCTAGGCTGCATCGGCACTTACCATCAGGTGAGATTGTGGTCAAATGCTTAACTTTTCCCAATAAAAAAAAGATAAAAAAATATATATAGTCTGTCAAGCAAAGTCTGTCAGTAGCAATGTAAAGCAAACTGAAGTATGGCAACACTCACAGAGCAGTATTGCGCTAAGAAAAGCAGCAATGTACATCGAACCGAAACATATTTTTTCCGCTGAGCGCGCTCTTCGTACGTCAACTAAAATTGCCGCTCGCGGTTTATTGAAGCATTTGGAAATTGTTATTATTATGAGAGGGACAATTTAAACTGGAGTAAAAACGATGTCAATCAATATGATAAACGAGATCAAAAAATACCTATTTGCAAACGGACTATGCTGGAGAAAATAATGTTTGAATCAAATCATTGCTTCCGCAGGTAGCTGGATTTTAATATATTATCAGATTTCTCGGTTGGAATTCAATATTAAAGATATATCACGATAAAATGCAATACAAATGCTCCTTTATGCAACCTTCAAAAGCTAATTAGACATATTTAGGTAGGTACAATCGAAAAATATATCAATAGATTGAATTAAAATAAAGGTTTGTATGCTTAGTAAAAGGTGGACGCAAAAGGCGAGCGCTCGCATTCCTAACCTTTGGTATGCTTAGGAGCAGATCTGCTACATATATATTCAACTTAAACATGAAGATGTCATAGCTAAATAAATGTAAAGGTTAAGGCATTTGCACTTGAGTACTTTTTAACAAACGAGCTGTTAGTAGGTACCTATACTACTGAATTTAACTAGAATAAAACAATCCATTGTTTTATTTAGGTAAATATTAAAACCTAGGTAAGTAACCCCTGAGCCATCACTGGCAGCGGTAGCCCTGGTAGGGTATCACTGTAACTATTCTTGTCACAATTGCAGGGCTTATTAAATATCAAATATCTGGACTATTTACATCATTTTGATATGGTTTTATTCTGTTTTAGCAAACTTAGAAGACAAATAGGGAGCAAAGAGAACATGAGCACCACGGTAGAAAGCTGTTTTTAACATCAGTTCAGAAACTGAAGAAGCCCAAAGAAAATAATTATGCCACTTGTTAATTGTAAATTAGTGTATTTCTCTTGAACAATGTCACATTCACATACCAGTGTAATTTTGAAATGGTTTTACAATATACTTATATAAATATACAGATTAAAAATTAATAAAACACAACTGCAGATATTTTGGTGTTCATTTAATTTCAAGGCAATTAAGATACAGGTCACTTTAGCTTATTTACACTTAATTCAGGCCATTCATTGAAAAAATATCATTAAGTTACCAATGTTACTGGTCCACTCCAACCAAGCATCAGAATACTTTGTACCTAGTCACTTATTGCATCTTAAGCATAAAACAGATCTGTTTGAAAATTTGTAATTTCAAGTTTAAAGTTTCCACTCCAAGTTTCAAAATTTATTCTTATAGTAGTAGTTACACATAAAACTTAGTCTAAAGCAATTTGCCTAATTTATAGTACAGAGATATTCCAATATCTCTGAGACCACTCAGGTAAGGTTTTGCTCACTACTGTTTTTATACAGGCTAAAAATGTTAGATATTTACATGTATCGGCTAGATCATATTTTATATGTAGATATTTAAAAAAGTCATTTAGATATCAGGAGAATGCTGTTAAGAAATTTTATTAACTTTCACATTAGTCTATTCAAGACTTGTCAGGAACTGACACAATTTCAGGTACTCAAAATATTAATAAAAGATACCTTGACAATGGAAACTTAACAACTTCCACTCATGTGAGTAATATGGAGTTATATTGTTTCTGGATAAAAGAAGGTATGATTTTAATGTTAAAATATTTTTCTAAAATTATGCACACTGAATAAATGTAATGCACACTGAGTAAAGCGACTTAAAACTTCTCTTTAATAGGTACATACCGACTTCACAAAGTATAAACTAGGATTTTCCATAGGTATACATGTGCAATAGCTGAGTGCATGAAACAAATCAGCCTAAATAATATATTTTCGTGATGATTAACAAACGGACAACTTTTACAATAATATGTAATCTAAACTATTGTCCCAATTTTTTTAGTTTTTTTAATTAACAAGTTTATTTTTCGTCTTGTTTGCGTTGTACACGTATGTACGTAAAGCGCCGTAGGTAAGTTTTGTATGAAGAGAAACTTTTACGAACGCCTTATATTGGGCGAGTTTTAATCCTGCAACAAACATATGGAAGTATTAGGTAGATGTTGCGAAAGAAATTAGGTATAATCAAGGTTCTTAAACGTCTTAAGATTGTTTAAAAAAGTTACCTTTGAAAATATTTGAGGAATTCGTCTGTTGATATTGGGAACAATCGAATCAGTTGCGGTTTCGAGGGCACAATTCGTGGTCTTATTGGATATATTTAGGCATACGTTTTATCTTTATTTAAGCCTTTTAACCCTGAAACAGAAAAAACTGCTCATTATCTTAAAAATTCTCCGGGATCTTGCAGTAATTATCATAACCTCAAAATTTTCTAATGGTTAAGATCAACGAGCATGATTTTACTTACATTGTAGGCATCTTGACTTTGCTTATGGTCATGCACAATATTATTTAATATATTGGTATTTATTTTAATGCTGGGAGCAGAAATTTCTCTTGAATTAGCACCGACTCGGAATGTAAACAAACAAGATGGACGATCCACATTCTACAGATAAAACACAGATTACACGCGATTTTGGAATTATTCGAACACAGTGTTGCTAGCCCGCGATTTTTCAAATTTGCCGCGTTTTTCTACTGACAAGATTTGCTTGACCAACTATATGCGAGCTGATGGTATCTGTATTTATACACAAATATATTACGTTGGTAAAGCTACGTTATATTGTATTAAGATAATTGCTTCCTGTGTTTAACAAAAAAACTAATTTTATATTAGTAGGTAAGTTGTTTATTTTTTATCGTGCGTAATTACTACGCTTACGCCACCCTTTAATTTAAGCAAAAAGGTGGTTAATAGTAATAGCCTAATAGTTAGGCGCACCAAATGACGTGATACGGGTAACCACAAAGGATTTAATCGGTTATACTGTCAGCATCAAAAGTAGTAGATCAAACAACGCTTCAATTTCTTCATTCTGATGGTTCTGTATGTTAAATTAGACTGTAAATATATTTGGAAAAGTTCTATGATTAGATATGCTGAAGCCGAGTAATGTTTTAGTATATTGCACTATATTTTATACACCGAATTGAGGTTGATGTGTTTAACCTCGGAAATATATACTTACAATAAATAAATAAAACACGTTTAGTGTATGGGGCCCACCTTTTCGATTCTATTTTATTTTGATTTTTTCTCGTGGAAGTTGCAATATAATAATCATATACACATCTTTTATAAAATTATACAGCCGTCTATTTCCGCAAATTTTCGCCCGACAAGATCGTGTAATTTTTTCTTATATTACTTGTTATAGCGGGAATATATAGAAAAAAAATCACTGTTAAATATTTACTTATTACAGTTCATGATAAAGTCCTTTGTTAGACAGACTTCCAGATAAAGAAGAGGAGGGAATATTGTATCTTTGCTATCCGAGATAATATTTTACGTTTCTCTTTTGTATTGATAAGTACGTGTCGGACACGTTCTCGGTGACATATCGGCTTTCGAGACGTTGGCAAAGCGTGGCGAATTCAGTTTGGTGTCCTGGTTTCGCTCGCAGCAGGCGGGCTCTTTATCTTTGAAATGTCATTCGGGCGGGGCTTAATTCCAAAGTATGTGAACAAACAGCCCAGCTATACTACTGCTATCACACACATATTTTTAACTTTGTGGTTATTATCTGTGATCTAACCATAAGTCAGTGGCTATTGCATTCAAATTCTTTAGCCTCTATATCACGCGTTAAAAGCCAATGAGGTGATACTGTTAGGTTCACACAAATAATTTCTAACTACAAGAATAATTTCTATATTTACCGAAAAGTTAAGCATGAGCTGTAAGTTTTGGTTTTAAATATGTTCATCTCAAGTGAATTAGCAGAAATATAAAAATAAACGCATCGGAAAATAAACGTAATCTCAATAAATCCAAATACTATATTTTTATTAAATATATTTAACTTTGGCCCTTATCATTAACATTATTACTGCCTAAAGCACAACATAAAACTGATACATAACATGATATTAGAATTCATTAATTGAACTAGATGTAGTATTATTGTCTATTTATTATTAATCCCACGTAACTATTCCATAAAGCAAATTTGTATTGCTGTTTAACAGTTGAGTTCATAATAAAGAAGGTCACACATATATTTCAAAACCTAATATATTGTGGAGCGTAAATTACCATAAATAATGGATTCCATATTTATACAACCAGAAATAAACATATCTATTCATGCACGCAATGTTAATGAGTTGAGTACCTAACTAAGGTCATCATAATAATTATTATATCATAGGTAGAAGCTTATAAGAGATATTCGGTGAATACGTGTTGTTCTTGTTTTCAAGAACAGTGTTATCAATGATTCTCTACCGATTATTACCCTCAACATCATTATAATACAAAATGCATGGAATCGTATGGATATGTTTCCTTGTAAGAATAAACTGCCAATACTTATGATTAAAAAATCCGTTGCACGTTTAGGATTATAATGGTTTATGGAACAGAAATGTGTGATATACTTTAACTAGATTTAGTTGTTTACATTCTTTTAACTTTGTTAATTAAGTCTGTTTTTATGGGGCTACATAATCCTTTATTAAAAAAAAAACAATAATAAAGAGAAAAAAAGGGTTATACATCTTTGGGGTTATACAAAGAACGACACGAATATTAAAAAAAAAACTGAGGTTAGCTTTTTTACTTTCAATGAAAGTTAACATTAATTTTACTTGCCTAAATAATATTTAACTTTGAATTTTGATCAAAGTAAACCCTTTCGGGTCAAAGACTTTCCATGCTACAAATACCCTAATAAACAAACATCCGCCAAGATTAAGATTTGCAACAAGAATTGATTTTATAGGTCGATACATGCATGATTTAGTAAATACTATAATATAAAATATACCTATGTATTTATTATACAGTAAATTGTACCTGAGAAGTTAAACAACTTAGGTATTTAAAGTTTATAAGATTAATAGGGTCATTGCGCTAGTTTCGTTCCAGCTCTAGTTTTCGTCCCCTTGACGGATTTTGAATGTAAGCCTACCTCCCTAGGCGCACAAATTTGGACTTATTGCACTCTTTAAAGTCTAAACAATAGATCTATCTACTTAAAAATGGTATTTTGCAAAAATAAAATATATATATTATTTGCTAACGTGCTACTCCGTCAAGTGAACGAAAACTAGAGTGGACGAAAACTAGCGCAATGACCCTACTTACATATTTTCAAAGTTTTCCTATTGATCGACGTACTTAAACCCACTACCGCCTCACACTGACATGGACGTTCGATACAGCCAATCGTAAAAATAAATAAATGATGCGTTGACCAACGAATAAATTTAATCATGAAGTTTTTATCAAAGTAACTCCATTCCAAGGTATCTAAAATGTTATGTGCTTTAACTAAGATTTACTATCTCTTAATGTAACCTCTATTAAGAGGAATTCCTAGTTGCGATTTTTCCATACAAACGCTCTCGACTGATTCCTCCCTGGATTTTTAACCTAGAGCAGTGATTTTTTCAAATAAGATCAATATCATCAATATCTGTGCCGCTATGTTTTGCTTTTTTGGATTATTTTGTTTTGAAGAAAGATACAGCGCCTCGAAAATCGCAAAAACGGCTAAATTGAATTGGCTGTAAAAAAAGGCACAGTATACAAATATGACAAAAAATATCCAAAAAATCAAAACATAGCGGCATAGATTATTTCTACCTCTTGCAATTTCCAAAATTTCATAATGATTAGTTGCGTTTTGGAGGAGGAAACAGTCGAGAGCGAAACCTCGATTTTTGAGTTTTATGCGAGTGAATTTCGGTCCGAGCTGCAGTTGTCCTTATCGCACGAATTGGAGGCGGAGACAGTTTCTAAATATACGTACACAGAAGGAATAGTGATGGGCATAACATCCTTATTAGGGATTGCAGAACCGGTACTGTTTTAAAGAACCGGGATTTCCCGGTACTTTCGGAACTGGTCTAATTATTTCATTATTTTAAATAAAACGACAGCATTTTGCGATTTGACCACCTTTCGTATTATAATTTAATAAACACATTTTCTTTTATTACGTAGTAGGCAATTTTTTTAGAAATATAGTATTTTACATTGCTCACACTTGTGCGTCACAAGTAAAAGATAACTACTTTGATGTTTGCCACTAGATAGCAAATTTAATGGAATTACATTGACGAGGGGATTTATATATAAGTATCGCAGTCGTATTGTATAAATCCGCCGTATTACATTACGGCTAGCCGATATCAAAATAAGGGCCATTTTGAAATGCGGCGGTTCAACGATTAAGGTATGTTGGGTAAATACCGGATGCGGGTGAAGAACGTAGGACATTCATTTCCCCCTAACTTTGCAAAAACATCGAAATAACCATATATTTCGGTTTATTTTATACTCTAAATGTAGGACTCAGTTGTGTTTTCAGATAACGAGTTCGTATTATTAGATTGCCTAATTAGAAATGAAGTAATTAATAAAGAACGAAAAAATACCGTTTTCGTTCCCATACAAAAAATACCGGTTTCCGATCCCTGATAGATAGCAAATGAGCAATTTTTTGCAATAAAGTACCTACACATACGGATGCATATGTAGATGTGCACGCATACATACATTGCTAGTTTCGGATACAAAATAGAGATAGGGCTTCGAAATTAGTTTCCTTAAAATGCTTCAAGATGTTTCCTTAGAATGCTGCTCTCTTTTCTTATATATTAAAAAAAAGATTGTATATCAACTATATATATATATATATATATATACATATAAATTGCAAAATTAAACCAACAAAATCGCAATTTTAATTATTTTCCATACTTCAAGATGGGCTCTCAGTGACCTTGACTTTTTTAAAGAACTACTTAGTCTTTTTGATTTCTAAGTTTGATTCTTATTTTTTTGGCGACCTTCATTAAAAATGACTGGTCACGATTATTTTTTATTTTGATTTTTGTCCCTCCTACTTAAGTACTTAATATCTTTCAGTACATTCCATTCAATAAACAATACATTTACACTTTCCCTAAACCTGTACAGTTCACGAAATCTTAAATTGTCAAAACTTCGCAAAGTATCTATTATTTTAGTGGTTTTTTTTTATTACTTCGGGTAAACCTTACAATAAGAGGTTTCTTAGCACATTGTTTACTTATCAAATTGCCTTATGACATAGGTATCAAAGTTTGAGAGCCACAATTTTACCAATTTTTGTACCAGGGTTAAGATCGGATACAAAAGGGTAGACACCGGACCTATTTCTTTGTGATACCTTATTCTCTTTCCATTAGAAGCAACTTTTTTTCACCACCCAATGTTCTCCCTTGATGACAAAACACTCGTTACCCTAAAAAAAAGTATGTCTCATCTTTACACAGGTACAAAACTAAAACCGTTCTATATTGAAGATTACCAAAATTCAGGCCGAATCTATGGTTATTATTTAACGATTCGCTACGTACTTCAAGAATCTGTCACGTGTTGAGATCTCGAAAAAACATTTTTTCACGAGTTCTCTCAATTGGTCCCAAAATTGTCCGGCATTATCCCAACATACTTTACCCAGATTTTCATTGCGATACGTTCTTCAATAAGGCGGCCCAAGTTTAGCCCCATCGTACTACAAGTTAAATAGATTGTAGTTTAACCATAGGTATATTTATACCTACTTACAAAATTTCACAACACACCATGATCACTCCCAACTTACTGATACGGATAGGTACAGTCAAGTGTAAAAATATGGGTGTACACATCTTACTCAAAAATATGTCCCATAGCATCTTATTCCAGTGTAATAAGAGCGTAGTACCATATTTATGAGACGATTCTTTCGATACATATTTTTGCACTTGACTGTACGACGACAACCGAAGCTGAGACATCATTCTTTTTTGCAGTTTTTACCTATATGGTAATTAATATCAATCAATCAATCAATCATTTATTATTTCGTCATCATAGGTATAAAATACATTTAGTACAGGTGATAGGGTGTTTGGTATTAGGGTGTAATAGATACAGTATAATATAAAAATGAAAATAGTACATTACGATACAAGTGCGAAAAATAGGAAATTCGAAACGAGTGGCGATAAATTAAAACACGACCGAAGGGAGTGTTTTAAATCGACACGAGTTGCGAATTACCTATTCGCACATGTATCGTACAACGTTTTACAGTACATATGGCCCTTTAAATGTTCGACACAGTAACGTAATATGCTACTTCTCGCACTAGTGCTATAAAGTAGCCCCATATGTACTGTAAACAATATTACGTGGTAACAACAAAAACAACTTGCGTCGGGCAGCGCAGAATAAATTCCGTCTGGCTCGCGGGCGATGTCGACGGAACGGCGCGCAATGAGCGAGCGCACGAGTCTCGCGTCTGTGTGCGCGCACTCACACTTAGATAGCTCCGGCTCCCGCCCACCGCAGCGCGACAGAAACATAGCTTCAAAAATTCGAGATTTGAAAAGTTGCTCAGCTAGGAATTGCTCTTAAGAGTTCAATAAACATCCTGTTGCTTCCTTTCACCGTTGCAAGTAAAGTAAAGCCAAAGGATTTGTTATTTTAACGTTAGCTTTACAACAGTATAAAGTTAATCCAGCATGTTATCCGACTCTAACTGAGTCACGCCTCGCTCCCTCGCCGGCCGAGGTTGGGCTTGTGAAATATACATTTAAATATCCGACAATGTAACTAAACCTTTGTCCCAAAACTCTTGTAAGGTTCTTAAAATTAAGATTCGTACTTTTGAAATACTATACTGATATTGTTAGTGTGTAATGCAACTGTTCTCTCTCCTTAAGAGCCCTTAATCCTTGGAGCGTTCTCCGATTTCACGAAATAACGCTCGATAGTTGGCGTTGGCGCTCGGTACGCGAGCGCCGGCAACGCGACGCGCGTTTCAATGCAGACTAGAATAATCTTGATAGTTTTCAATATAATTTCAAGCAACATTAATTTTAGTGTCATATGATATCATATGGGCACTCTTTATTTTATTGTATATGCACAGTAGTTTTTTTTTTTTATGTACACTACTACTAAGTGTACAGACTACAGAGTGTACTATAACCCTTGCTCTTTATTCTGTCTCTTTCACACCAATGGAAAATGAAGAAGTTACTAAATGACTGCAGGTATAAATAAAGTATATTAGTGCGATAGAGAGACAGATAGTGTTTCGTTGTCGTATCGTAAACGATTGGCATGTTGGCCACACACTTGCTTAGTGCCTAGCCAAAATACCAATCGTTTGCGTATATTAGTGCGATAGAGAGAGAGTAGTGTTTCGTTGTCGTATCGTAAACGATTGGCATGTTGGCTACGCACCCATGATACCTAGCCAAGAAGCCAATCGATTGCGCATATTAGTGCGATAGAGAGACAGATAGTGTTTCCTTGTCGTATCGTAAACGTTTGGCATGTTGGCTACGCACCCATGCTGCCCAGCCAAGATGCCAATCGTTTGTGCATATTAGTACGAGAGAGAGACAGATAGTGTTTCGTTGTCGTATCGATTGGCATGGTGGCTACGCACCCATGCTGCGTAGTCAAGATGCCAATCGTTTGCGCACATTAGTGCTATAGAGTTTCAGTGTTATTTGAAATCACGTTAGGGTTTGTATTATTATTTTTGACCCGAATGAAGTCCATCCAGGTTCTTATGATGGAGTCAGGAGTTGGTCACCAGAACTCCTAATCTACTCATTATAATTCCATCGTGCTTGGGCTCAAAAGATTTGCCATGACGAACACCATCGATCTAGATGAGGTCCAGGGTCTCATGACGGAGTCAGGAGTTGGTCACCAGAACTCCCCAGAACTCCTTATCTACTCATCATAACTCCATCGAGTTTGGGCTCAATAGATTTACCCTGATGAGCACCATCAATCTAGATGAAGTCCAGGGTCTCATGATGGAGTCAGGAGTAGGTCACTAGAACTCCTAATCTACTCATTATAATTCCATCGTATTCGAGCTCAATAGATTTGCCCTGACGAGTACCATCGATCTAAATGAAGTCCAGGGTCTCATGATGGAGTCAGGAGTTGGTCACCAGAACTCCTAATCTACTCATTATAATTCCATCGTGTTTGGGCTCAAAAGATTTGCCCTGACGAGTACCATCGATCTAGATGAAGTCCAGGGTCTCATGATGGAGTCAGGAGTTGGTCGCCATAATTCCTAATCTACTCATCATAACTCCATCGTGTTTGGGCTCAATAGATTTGCCCTCACGAGCACCATCAATCTAGATAATGTTCAGGGTCTCATGATGGAGTCAGGAGTTGGTCACTAGAACTCCTAATCTACTCATTATAATTCCATCGTGTTTGGGCTCAAAAGATTTGCCCTGACGAGTACCATCGATCTAGATGAAGTCCAGGGTCTCATGATGGAGTCAGGAGTTGGTCACCAGAACTCCTAATCTACTCAATATAATTCCATCGTGTTTGGGCTCAAAAGATTTGCCCTGACGAGTACCATCGATCTAGATGAAGTCCAGGGTCTCATGATGGAGTCAGGAGTTGGTCACCATAATTCCTAATCTACTCATCATAACTCCATCGTGTTTGGGCTCAATAGATTTGCCCTCACGAGCACCATCAATCTAGATAATGTTCAGGGTCTCATGATGGAGTCAGGAGTTGGTCACTAGAACTCCTAATCTACTCATTATAATTCCATCGTGTTTGGGCTCAAAAGATTTGCCCTGACGAGTACCATCGATCTAGATGAAGTCCAGGGTCTCATGATGGAGTCAGGAGTTGGTCACCAGAACTCCTAATCTACTCAATATAATTCCATCGTGTTTGGGCTCAAAAGATTTGCCCTGACGAGTACCATCGATCTAGATGAAGTCCAGGGTCTCATGATGGAGTCAGGAGTTGGTCACCATAATTCCTAATCTACTCATCATAACTCCATCGTGTTTGGGCTCAATAGATTTGCCCTCACGAGCACCATCAATCTAGATGATGTTCAGGGTCTCATGATGGAGTCAGGAGTTGGTCACTAGAACTCCTAATTGATACTGACGAGTACCATCGATCTAGATGAAGTCCAGGGTCTCATGATGGAGTCAGGAGTTGGTCACCAGAACTCGTAATCTATTTATCATAACTCCATCGTGTTTGGGCTCAATATATTTACTCCGACAAGCACCATCAAATTACCATTATGATCAATAGATTAGGAGTTCTGGTGACCAACTACTGAGTCCATCATGAGACCCTCGACTTAATCTGTAGATGTAGATGTAGTGTAGGGACGCCCGGCCGGAAGCAGGCGGGCTGTCGATCGCGTGTTGCGTTCATTCAGCCCAATTCCCTGAAGTTGGAGCTGCAGGTTACTGTCCCGGCGGCATTCCCATACCAATCTCCTCAAATCTTCTTGTTTTCCTGCAGAACAGAAGGACATCTTTAAGTTCGACGTCCTTTAGTTCGTTTTCTATTAGTGAGTCTCTACCGAATGTATTATATCGCAGTGCCGCGTACATGATACATTCTGCTAGTAGGTGGAAGCTAGTTTCCTCCTTACCACAGTGTGGACAGGAGGAGTCTCTATTTATTTTTATTACCTTGAGATGTCTGTTGAGAGTATTGTGACCAGTAATGATACCTGTCAATATTCTCAGACTTAATCTAGATCGATGGTACTCGTCAGGGCAAATCTTTTGAGCCCAAACACGATGGAGTTATGATGAATAGACTAGGAGTTCTGGTGATCAACTCCTGACTCCATCATGAGACCCTGAACATCATCTAGATTGATGGTGCTCATCAGGGCAATTTTTTTTAGCCCAAACACGTTTGAATTATAATGAGTAGATTAGGAGTTCTAGTGACCAACTCCTGACTCCATCATGAGACCCTGAACATTATCTAGATTGATGGTGCTCGTCAGGGCAAATCTATTGAGCCCGAACACGATGAGGTTATGATGAGTAGATTAGGAGTTCTGGTGACCAACTCCTGACTCCATCATGAGACCCTGGGCCTCATCTAGATCGATGGTGTTCATCAGGGCAACTCTATTGAACCCAAACACGATGGAGTTATGATGAGTAGATTAGGAGTTCTGGTGACCAGCTCCTGACTCCATCATGAGACCCTGGACCTCATCTAGATTGAAGGTGCTCGTCAGGGCAACTCTATTGAGCCCAAACACGATGGAGTTATGATGAGTAGAGTAGGAGTTCTGGTGACCAACTCCTGACTCCATCATGAGACCCTGGACCTCATCTAGATCGATGGTGCTCATCAGGGCAAATCTTTTGAGCCCGAACACGATGAGGTTATGATGAGTAGTTTAGGAGTTCTGGTGACCAACTCCTGACTCCATCATGAGACCCTGGGCCTCATCTAGATCGATGGTGTTCATCAGGGCAAATCTATTGAGCCCAAACACGATGGAGTTATGATGAGTAGATTAGGAGTTCTGGTGACCAGCTCCTGACTCCATCATGAGACCCTGGACCTCATCTAGACTGATGGTGCTCGTCAGGGCAACTCTATTGAACCCAAACACGATGGAGTTATGATGAGTAGATTAGGAGTTCTGGTGACCAGCTCCTGACTCCATCATGAGACCCTGGACCTCATCTAGATTGAAGGTGCTCATCAGGGCAACTCTGTTGAGCCCAAACACGATGGAATTATAATGAGTAGATTAGGAGTTCTAGTGACCAACTCCTGACTCCATCATGAGACCCTGAACCTCATCTAGATCGATGGTGTTCGTCAGGGCAAATCTTTTGAGCCCAAACACGATGGGATTATAATTAGTAGATTCTGATGACCAACTCCTGACTCCATCATGAGAACTTGGACTTCATCCGGGTCAAAAATAATAATGCAAACCCTAACGTAATTTCAAGTGAAAATGCGTTTTTCAGAAAATCGCAGCCAAATAACACTAGACCTTACTCATAGTGTTGGTGTTCCTGCCGGTGAGTAAGGTTGCCAGAGCTCAACGAGGGGTGGGAGGGGGTTAGGGTCGGCAACGCGCATGTAACTCCTCTGGAGTTGCAGGCGTACATATGCGGGCCGTATGCTTGTTTGCCACCGACTTAGTATTAAAAAAAAAGTAACACTGAAAATCCATCAATAAGCGAGTCTGTTAGGCATACTGTAAAAAATGAACTTTTATTAAGATTTTCTAATCGCAGCATATAGCACTTCTCGGAACTCCGTAGCTGATTACGATCGCAACGAATGCCTGACAATCGAGCACAGGTCCGTCCTCTAAGCGCGCTCCGCGCGGACTGAGAGCGGGGCGTCGCTGCTGCGTGATTTATACGTGTTTTAAAAAAATATAAATTTACGGCAATGTAGGTCCCATAGTTACGATTTTTTTTTTATAGGTTAACATAAAGTTACAGTTTGCTATAATATTATTTTTAAAGCAAAATATGCGTACAATTTGCGGAAATAAAATATAATAAAACCCTGTTTTCGCCAAAAAAATGAAGAAAACTCGGAAGGTATTTTATCAGTTTTTTCAAATGAATCTTCGATTGTTAATCATTCTAGCCCCTCGTACGAGATATGTTGAATCAAATTGTAGTCATTCATGTACCAAATGATTCTTGTTTATAGCAAAATTGAGAACCGAAACGCCACATCTCACTGCAAAATTTGGAAAAGACTCCCAAAAAACCTCATTAAAAAAGAGGTTTAAAAGAGAAAATGAAAATTTGAACTGTTGGAGCCCTTAGTTTAGGAAACGATTATTTAAGTACGTTATCAGTTTTTGAATAAATACTAATAGTTACGTCGTAATCTTGAATGAAAAAGGAAGCATTTTACAAAATACGCTCGTCTGTAGGAATAAGGACTCTTAATCATTTCGAAATTATGTTGCTTCTGTTTACACGGTAACTGCAAAAAATGTACTAATTATTGGGTAACGATATAATTTATCGCGTACCTACTGCAGTTATTTGGCTGAACCAAATTACCTAAGTAGTAGTAAGTAGGTATCTAATGTTTATTCACGCAATATTATGCCATTAAAAAGATCGGTTGTTTAAAATTGTACGTAATGTGATAAAATGGACGACTTTCTTATCTATACGCTACCACAATGTGACTTGGTTTAGACATAATAAAGTTTTAAACGAAACTAGGAAAACTTATCATTCATTTTATGGGTGTCATAAAAAATGCAACTCTGCCAATTAAATGAAATTGATATCTTATCGACTTCATTTGTTTTACTTACACACAGTTACATGCACATTTGCTATGGTATCTAGGAAAGAAGCGATAGTGACACAACACGCAATAACCAAAACAAATTTCGACATTCCTAATGCAAATATTGCACTGTGACATCATGAGGATATCTGTCTAGCAAATATGTTATGAGAAAACTTATAAAGCTATACTAGAACATAATCATAGACATTTAAACTTAAAAAAATATTTTAATTTAATATTATATTGTGTTTCTGAATATATGATAGTTAAAGTAGATACTTATTTAAAAAAATTGTTTAAAATTCAGAAAATTTCACCCTCCAACTTAATCTTTCAGTTGTTATATATGCAATTTAGTACCTACACATACCTACGTAGGTATGTAGTATGTGTAGCTACTGAATGACCCAAAAATTAATCGTGCCGGACTTTTTGTGTCAAAGAAACCTTTTGGAAAACCCAATAATGCTCAAGTGAGTAATAACGTTCATTTGGTTACAATGAAAAATGACTTAACGTTTTAGAAGTACCTTCTTAACATTTAACTTGTATTGAACACGTACATTACATACACGTACGTAAGGTTGTCTGGAAGAGATCGCTTTTTAGCGATAAGACCGCTTGTTGTCTGCCTCTAAATTTAATCAATTGTTTATTTTTCTTGTATATTGTTACTATCTATCTATCTACATTAATTTGTTTTTCTCTCTTGTATCGTCATTATAAGAAGACTGCTATACATATAAGATGTGAACCTTGTGTGTTGTGAATGTTGCATAGAGGGTAGGCCTTATATTGGATCTTATAGTTATAGTTTTATATTGTAGAGGTAAGTACAATTTTATTTTATAGGAACCTACTTCTCATAAAATAGCCGCCATTAAAGTTCTTATTTCACCAGCGAACCGTCAAAATTTAGGGAATATCAGATGGGTAGATACACACATTCTTATATGCGACCCCTTATAAACGTACGTACTTATATATTTGCAATTTTTATTTCTATATATTTTAATTTAATTTCATAATGGACTTGTTTTTATGTAGAGTCCCTACCCGATATGAACACATTTTGCAAAATTGTGAAAAATTTCAAAGTTTTTGAGTAAACAGTACGTACTATGTTATCGATTTACAATTGTGAATTAAAGTTTTAATGGCGGTAGCGCCTCAATATCAACATGAAGTATTTTTTTGCCAAAAACCACATGTACAAAAACAACATGTAATCGCGCCTCTCCACATTCTAGGTACTTGTTGGATAAATCTGTATTCATGGCGATTCCTCGTCGTCCGGGTGTTTGTAACCAATTAAGATAATAGGTAAAGAATGGGTCGAGCATTAGTAACGATAGTTCACCTTGAGCCGACCTCTGGTTGACCTTATCGGATCACAATGTGCGGACAAGGAAAGCGCTCACTTCCGCACTTACGTTGAACCACCGTATATTACATTACATATTGTAGGATGTGACCGTTGACTTTGGGCTTGCTGCATGGGAATTTGCTATTTACCTACATATCAAGACCAAATGGACGACGAACGTAAAAAGTCGGTGATTTTTTATCACATTGCCATTTTGTAGAATTGACACAGTTTACGTTTTCAACCAATGGAATGTTACTAGCACGAAATAGGTACCAAGGTACCAAAGTGTCATCTGTGTCTATTAACTAATATAGCTTGATATTACAGTCGATTTTGTATTGAAGATATTTAAGTATATCGATTTCAAATTTGAGAGTTCTGACGCAAAGCTCAGGTAAAGTTTCGCTTTTCCTATGACTCACGGTTCATGGTGACTTTGCTACCTTTATAAGGTAAACCTTGAGTAATGTCAATTCTTTTTTATATCATTTACGTTTTGTTTCATCAATTTCATCATACAGGGAATCATGAACGTGATTCAAAATTAACATCGGTTTGAATTGAGATGATTTTTGAGTTTCTTCCTACTTACTACCCTACCGTACCGTACCTTACTAGACTACCGTAAAAGTAGATTACTTTTGTCTTGTTAAAGCATTTTTGTGGCCTTAGAAGACGGTGAAGATCTACCAAGGGAGAAGATTTACAGCTTATTAACAGAGAGCTTAGCCAAGATGACAATTGTTGATAGATAACGCCAATCGAAACATAAATAAGTCACGTGACTTTTTGTAACATCTGTCATCCCGGTACATTTATCTCGTTTGACGTTCGTCGATGTACGACTGTCATCTTGGTCAGTAGATTGGAAAATTGACAAAACAGCTTGATTAAACAGTTGGCATCGCTATTCATTTGTGTCGTCTTCAATCAACATTCATCGTTATAACAATTAGCAATATAATACTTGCGAAATTCTATCTGTTGCAAAATAACATCATGTTGTAGATAAGTGTAGGCGTGTGTTCAATAGGTTTAAGTTTTTAGTTGAGTAAATGATAGAGCGCATGCGACATTGATGTCTATAAACGATTTCCTAATATCAACAGTTTATCATCGAATGCTCATGGTGTATTAAGCAATACAAAACAGAACCATTTATTAACGTATGCATGATATTGACATTTGGTGGTCAACAGTGACTGGGTTATGTCAGCAAATCTATATATTATCCCTTAAGTACATAAACATGTAATGTGTAATGGTTGTATCATAGCTTATTAAAAACAAATAAAAAATATGTCAAGAAAATTAAGTTCGTGGTATTTGAATATTATTATATAGAAATGAATACGAATATTTATTTGGCTGATATATACTATTTATTTAATTTATTTAAGGATTACAAACGGATAATACATATACACTATTACATTAGGATGTAAAGTGAACGTAAATACAGAATATGGACAGATGCTTAGCCACTTACAGGTGGCCATAGCTTACAGTATGATTAAAGATTATCTCTTATGTATGAGTAAATTGTTTATAGTTTTTATTCAATCGAATAATGTAGGTAGGTATGTAATTTGCTCATGGTCATCGCCATTGTTAAGGAACTCGGACGATTTAAACAATCGATTAATACACATATTAAATGAAACAGTAGAAAAAAACTCTATTACTACTTCTATACCTAGCAAAAATCGTTTAATTAAGCCCTGGATCACTCCCGCGATCCTGCGTTGTATCCGAAACCGTAATAAACTCCAACAACAATTAAATAATGATACTGACAATAAAATTTTGAAAATAACCTACACCCGATAAAAAAAATCCTCGTAATATTCGAAATGAAAAGTAGAGTATTTAACTCAGGTAAAAGGCACCATTTCAGTCTAGGACTATTAAATTACCTCGACAGAAATGGGTACTTTTCATTCCTTGGTTAACAAACGACCATATTATTAGCACAAAAAGGTGCTGATATTCGCCGTTGCAGTAGTATGTACAGGTAAAAAGCTGATTTTCATAAGAGTGGGAAAAGTGACACCTCGTTCAAAAGTCAAAGCGCTAATAACCGTAATTAAGGCCAAGTGTGATTGCGAATAAAGGGTTAAACGTACCAACTGCGAGCAAAACCCCAGGCACGGTCACTCACCGTAATGACTGACTAACTTGGATGACCGGATATTAGTGTTGGTGGAGGAACGTGACCATAATTGAAATATGTTAATAACAATATAATTTGCAAACATTTCCGTTAGAAGGTTCGAGCTGAGGACACGAAACATGGTTCATTATTTTAAGTATTGTATTCATAGGTAATTGCTATATGAAAGGGAAATATAAATATTTTAGTACCTGAAAATGTAACAAATTTATATTATAATTATTTGAAACAGTCTTATATGTATTTTTACAGTACATATGATGCTACTTTTCCGCACTAGTGCGTAAATTAGCACATTATGTAACTATGTCGAAAATTTAAAGGGTCATATGTATTGACGACCGGTTTGGCCTAGTGGGTAGTGACCCTGCCTACGAAGCTGATGGTCCCGGGTTCAAATCCTGGTAAGGGCATTTATTCGTGTGATGAGCATGGATATTTGTTCCTGAGTCATGGATGTTTTCTATGTATTTAAGTATTTATAAATATTTATATATTATATATATCGTTGTCTAAGTACCCTCATCACAAGCCTTATTGAGCTTACTGTGGGACTTAGCCAATTTGTGTAATAATGTCTTATAATATTTATTTATTATTATTTATTATTATATGTACTGTAAAACGTTGTACGATACATGTGCGAATAGGTAATTCGCATCTCGTGTCAATTTAAAACACTCCCCTCGGTCGTGTTTTAATTTATCGCCACTCGTTACGAATTTCCAAATTTTCGCACTTGTATCGTAAATAACTATTAATGTATATTTTCTTAGTCATGGATATAGATAAATTGGGAAGCATTCGCGGGCTGGTCTAATTCTCTAAGGAACGCGTCCCCAGGTATAGCCAGGACGATCTGCCCGAAGGAATCGTATTCGTACATTGAACCGCCTGCCCGTGCGCATGTTCCTGTTGTATCTCTATCTTATGCGTCGGCGGTCAATAGTGACTATTGACAATAGTCATACCTTTGAGTGGGACAGCAATATAATTATGCACGTGCGATAGAGATAGGAACAGGCGGATCGATGTACGAAATTCTTCGTGCTTAGCATCTTTACTTTAGTGGATAGGGGGATGCTCACTATCCCCAGAGCTATTATAAACTTTCTATCGGTCCTGGCTAAGTATAAAAATAAATAGGTACATACATAGATATAATATTAGTTTTATTAGGAAGTGTACGGGTGCTAAATGTTTTATTTAGCAAGTCACGGAACAAAGTGCACTTACCAATGACGTGTGCGAAACGGGTATTGTGCAACGCAAGTTGACATGTAGTTTCTCCCGTTACGACTATTGAAGACGAAACGCAACCAAATTGCTGCTAAACTATGTGTAATAAAATACTAAACTTTCAATTTTATTATTGAATATAGCATACTAATAGAAACGATTGTCCTATTCACTTCCTCAATGCAATGAGGAGGATTTAACGAATTAGGACATAAGAAATACGAAAAGACGTTGCTCAACATGTTTCTAAAGTTGGTTTCTGGGATATAGTATATTGTTTTTTTTTGTTGGACGGAGAAAGCGAAAATTACTTACCTATTTATTTGGAGTTAACATTGCTATTCAATCATACTCTTGTTAATAAGTCAAACTTAATGCAAGTCAATAATATCTGCATAACCGATTATGAATAAGCTATCGAGAACGACTTCCGTCTGACCTTTCTACGAAATAGTCAAGTGTAATATCATCCTTGTACTCGTCTATAGATACAGGATGTTTTTTTTTGGCTCCCCTTTACCTAAAGATATGAGCAAAAATCTGAAGAAAGGTACCTTCCACTCCCCTACACCCTCAGCACAACCCCGCCTCGAGGTTGGTCCTAATATTATTTTTATTTTTTATTATTATTTTTGAGCTAACATTGCATATCAAAGAGAATAAATTTATATAAAAAGCATGTTATTCAATATTTAATATATCTCATAAGTACCTATCAAACCGTTACATAATGCGCTATTGAATACCTGCTAATCCGTGCATCATTAGATTGTTACCAATTAGGGATAGAGCGATATTACTTTTATATCTTTAATGTATAATAAAAATAACTTTTTAATATTTCCACTGCTGAGCAGCTATTTAACTATCATAACCTCTATTGATGTCGTCGGTGTAGTATGTAGTCAGTGTAATAATACTTAATATAGTCATTTATTATTATAATTATTTTTGGGTGAATTTCGGGGCTGACAGTAAGCTTAAGCTGCGTGGGACTTTACATTCGAGGTAATGCTGCCTCTCTTATTTTCCGTCACTTTTTACGTTATTCAATCTTATTTGTATTCAATCATTTTTGTATGATTGCGTCATTATTTCTTCAAATTACGAAAATGGCGTTTGTTATGCAGTTCCTAGCTACAGTGTAGCGGGGACATGCTGGTTGCTGGTGCTGGCACAGGGGCGCTTTCTTCGCAAGTGACCTCATTGCCTTCTTACATAATGATGCTTACTTATACCACCCAGGCTTCGTGTTCGTGTCACTATGGGAAATACCGTGTGTCGTGCGCTTACTTCATTCACAAAAACCTTTGTCTGTACTGCATTTTTGTCACTTTTATAACTTGACCTCCCGATCGATAACAACTATGCGGTATCAAATATTAGATATTACTCTGCATTCTTTGAAGGAGCGTACTCTGTAAGCGTTGTGAAAGATACTGTTGTTTGAATTTCAATTGACGTGATCGTTTTTATAAACAGAGCAGGTACCTACTTAGTGGCTGTTAACTTATTCGCGATTGGTAAATTGGTATAAGAAATGTATATTCCGATTATAATCACGGTTCTAGCCAAATCTTGGCAGGCAAGGCGTCTAACACCTTTGAAATAATATTACCTACGAAATTTTATTATCAGACTAAAACGACTTAAGTTATTGACTCAAATGTAATGATGTGATGATATAATATATTATTTTCATTAATACGTAATATATCACGATACTTATATCATTAGTCAAGGTTTTTGAATAAATAAGTCAAAGTTACCTATGTTCCAAGATAATTTCATCAAGGTAACAATCCAAACCAATCGATTACTTAATGAAATATCAAACAACATTCCACCGGATATTCTGATTATTAAAAATTATATAATGTAACTTTAAAAACTGCACAATCGGTAATAATATATAAAATTACTTATGTAGATTCTGGAAATTCTTCTAGTTTTGTTATTTGTAGATTATATAAAAATTAATTATGAAATTGATTAGTTGAATTTTAATTTTTAATTGATGAATTTTACGGATGTTTTTGTTTCAAATGAGTATAGGTACAATTTTTACGATTTGAAACGAATTATATAAAAAAAAATATTTTTGTGTAATTTTATAATATGCTAGTGTGAATATGTATGTAGGTACCTACATACATCCTTGCTTTGCCCTAACAGGGTCCATTTGAAACTGTTTATAATATTGTGTAACATCTATATTACCATGGTCGCAATAAGGTATTATGATTATGGCAAATATTCCTAATATAATAATGTTTTGAGGACAAATATTGTAACTATCTAATCGTAAAATCAAATATCATCCCATCCCGTCCATGAGGTCTGATCAGTTATAATAATTGTATATATTTATTGCGCTTCCGTCCGTGCTCGTGCTTCTAAGTGCAAGGAAGAGGTCCGATTATTATCCGTGATTGTTTCCTGCGCGAGATGTGGTTGTTGGCTGCTCAGTGCTCATCGAGGTGAGCGACTCAAGGCCGGCAGCGCCCGTGCATGACCTGTCCTTAATAATTGATACTTTATTCATAACTATTTGTCCAACATAATCAATATCCTTCTAGTGCTTGTGTTTGTCACCTTGTACAGTGTGTGTGTGTGTTGTGTTAGTCACCCGCAATCATTTACGGGCTGAATATATAGGTTATATTGAGTAACTTTTATTAAGGGACCAATCCAGAAATCGCGAAAAAAAATGTTACTCTCTCATAGAAAATGTCAAGGTCAAACAGCTTGAATGTATGAAACCTCCATTTTTTTTCGGGATTTCGAAGTTGGTCCCATAGTAAAAGTTGCTTAGTATGACATGACCTATATACATATTCATTCCATAAAATATTGCAGGTGACTCAATAAACACCCTGTAAGTATGTATTTTTGTTCTTCTTAGATTTTACTCTATATATTCGCCTACCCTGGTCTTCAGATCTGTAATAGAACCGTACTTTGTTACCTTCCTACGAAGGTAAAAAACAGTAGGTATAGGTAAATAAACTACGGCATACGCCAAATAAACAATTTAGGTACGGCTTATATCCTGATAAGCTTATTATTATTGAGTAATACACACATGGCTGTAGTTCCTCAAATATTCGTGTTGCATCTCTTTCCATAAGTGATGCAGCTATAAGTATTTGCGCAAATACAACAGCCATAGTCAAGTGAGATGCGGGCATCAAGGGGCAATTTTACATAATACGAATAATAAAGCCTATTGAAAGTTGTGAATGAAACTGATCGTTTTTTCTTTAAAACAAATTTAGTTCAAGTTCACTGATTGCTGTTGCAAATAATTGGGATGCTAAGAAGAGGATCCGTAATAATAAAAACGTAGATTTGCCAAAACGGCATTGAGAGATTGCGTCGTGTTCCGCAGCACGCTTAAAACGGTCATGACTGATGCGAATCGACAATCTAACATTAAACATAGATTAAATATGCAGAATGTACTTGCATGTTTGATTTTAACCTCTAAGGTCGCATTGATGTGGTAATTACTTTTGTTACACTCGGGAGCAAAGAATATTTTAACCCTCGTGCCTTGAAAGCCTCGCAACGCTCAAGAGTCCACTTTTGAATCATTCGCTACGTTCGTGGTTTAATCTTTGGCTTGCTTGGATATCAATTTTAGTACGAAGGGTTAAACCACAACTCTGCCTCAATTTACTATGTTTTCTCCGTTGTACGGTTTACAAGTTTTCTGGTCTCAGTAATGTAACGTATACTTTAGCTTTGCTCTCAAAATTTTGGTAACTTTCAGATGCAGTCAAAGTAAGGGTTGGAAAATGTGAGACTTGAGCGTCTTGAAAGTCCATCGTTAAGAGGGAAGTATACCACGTACTCGTCCATACAATAAGAGAACATGTTTTCCCCCTTCTAAATATTTTCCATTCTCCATAATTTTTTGTATGCTATTGACACAATGAAAAACTAGGTTTATAAGTTTTCCTTTTTCAATTTTTTTTTAAATTGAAACCTAGAATATAATACGTATACCCTATACACATGGTAGTCACAGATTAAGAGTTCACATTATGCTAAAACGATCGACATCAAAATCAAAGTTATTTGTTAAGATTTAGTTAAAAACCGTTTTCTCCTGAAATGGGAATTTCATAGAAAAAGTATCGTTATTTAGTTAGGATCGCAAAACTATTCTTCCGTCTTAAGTTTTTCAGTTGTGACACTTGTGACCCCGGCGCTGAGCCCATCGCGCTTAAAATTGCCGTAAAAATAAAACAAAGCGTGTCAACAACGGCGACCTTGGTGCGCCCGCAGTTGTGCAACTCGAGGTAGAAAGCCGGCTTTCTTCAGCATGCAAAATAACCGGGTAAAGGACTTTATTCGGTACTAATTTGAGGGTCAGAGTCAGAGATATGACTTGTGATTTTGACTTTCTAAAAGTGCCAGATGGGGAACTTGTGGCGGTAGCGCGACTCCAACATAAACTTCATACATTATAAACCTGCGTCTAATAAGGGAAAATGCTTTTTGCTGAACTTAATGATTATGCCAGGAGATTGCGGTTAGTTACATAGTCAAAGCCACGGCTATATGACGTAAGATAGCTTTCAATATTAGCAATTTTAAACAGTCGGTGTATACCTAATACCTACAGTGTATTTGATCCATCTGTAGCAATATTCTGATTGCTCTTTCCGCTTTCCAGATTCACTAGGTATTGGTTTAGTTAAAAGTCAAATTCGTATATATTTATACGTTTTCTCACGCTCGCAATTTGCCGATTTTAAAGGAGATTTTGTATACTTGAATATATCAACAGAGCATTGCAGCAGTCCTGGTGCTGTTTAACCCTGTGATACACACTACATACAGGGTATTTACAGATTAAGACCTTACGTACTTGCTTTAGAGGCTACATTCGAGTTAATGTTAACCTAGCTTAGCAGCGTGAGCCATGGCGGTGTCAGGGCTCTGAGCTTGTCTGTTGACACTTTCACCGCGAGCCTTACCAGAATTTACGTCAGCCGCCAGCGCAATTATATCATCACGAAATCAGCTGGCTCGTTATTGCAATCGCTTTCCGAAAGCAGACGAGCGTTCCTTTGTGGTCGAACGCGTTCGTGTGAACTCTGACCACTTAAACATTGGTATGCCAATGAACTTATTTGGTTAAATCAGTATTTTTTGTGAAATTTGTTTACATAAAATAAAAAAAGCCAAAAAAATTAAATTTACTTACAAATATTTCTCCCAGAGGTTTCACAAAGTTTAACACGGTAATGGTCTAAGTTTTTTTTAATGCATATTATTTAAGTAGAAAGGCCAGCTGAGCCTCTTCTTAGAGTTGAGCAGCTCAAGAAGTGCAGTTTAGGCGAAAAATCCTGCGTAAAAATCTCAAAAATCGAAGTTTCGTACACTACTGTTTCCTCCTTCAAAACTTAACCAATTAATAACTAAATTTTGACATCTAAATTTTATAGTAATGAAATTATCTGTGTCGGACTGTTGCTTATTGGGCTCAGGTAACAATTATCAGCGTTCAGTTATTCTGGTACTCGTATCAGTTTTGAATACCATGCTTTTCTTTTGGCCGTTTTGCGATATTTCAAGTGCTCTAGCGCTTAAAATAACAAGAATATAAAAAAAGGAAAACCCTTCGACACAGATGTTGATAAAATTGTGTCGATAAAATAATTGTTCTTGGGCAACAACCACGGAGGAAACAGTGAGTACGTTAATATGGAGAAGTGACCACGGGTCTTGCCTCTTAATATTTTACTAAATTATCACTAGAGAGACATTTTTGCTTTGCAGATTTCATTGGTCTAAAAAAACTTTTCAGGACATTGTACGCCTTAATACGCCCGTAGGTTCGTGTTCTTCTCTCACTCTCACTGAGCGTATGCGTGAGCGAGATGAACGGATCGCGGATATCATGTCGGGCCATGCTCAGAGTAGGGTTCCGTAGTTACTCTTCCGTCACAATAATCTAAACTGGAGCTTAAAGCACGGTAGATTGTTAACCAAGGGATGGACTGTGGGTGTACGTCTTTTTACTATGAAAGGGAAACTTTTTGCGATAACTCAAAAACAGCTAAACTGATCATATCCGCTATAGTTTTCATTTAATATCTTTCTTAAGCTCTACTTCAAGATTATTTTCATATTTTTTGGACCTATGGTTCAAAAGTTAGAGGGGGGGGGACACATTTTTTTTTCTTTCCCCCCCCCCCCTATTAGTTTTAAAACACCTTTCCAACGATATCCCACACTGTAGGGTTGAAGCAAAAAAAAAAAATGTTCACCCCCACTTTACGTGCAGGGGAGGTACCCTAAAAAAAAAAATTTTTAGATTTTAGTGTACGACTTTGTCGGCTTTATTAATTTATATATCCATGCCAAATTTCAGCTTTCTAGCACAAAGCCTCGGACAGACAGACAGACGGACATGGCGAAACTATAAGGGTTCCTAGTTGACTACGGAACCCTATAAAATGGGCATTTTTAGAAGCATTTTTCATATTTTTGCTTATGTGTATAAATTGCTACACATTTTTAAAGTGCGTTTTAGACCTATGTTGTTGATTTTTTTTATGAGCAAAAGTCAAAAAATCAGATTTCGAATCGCTGAAGTCTCTAGAGAAAATCCTCAAGATTGCTAGTGATAATTTTGGAAACCGTATTGTAATCTAAAAAGCGGTACGATATTTTTTTAAACTCCGCTCTCAGTCCCTACGGCAGTTTAAGCAGTCTTTAGCTCACACGCACACTGGTTTGTAACTTTTGTAAGAGTCTTTGGCTAGTTAAGTGATGGTAATACAGTCCGTTGATGGAAGACGTACTGTCTGAGTTAAAAGAAAACTGCTACGCTTTGACGTTTTGTTTCGTGAATTAATAATCATTAATGGGTTTCTCAATGTTAACAGGGTAATTATTTCGATATCCATAGAAAAATCATCGGAACCAAATTTGAATTAATGAGGTTCTGAGAAAAAATATATAAATAGAATCGTCCAATATTGATTTATAAGTCACTGATAGATTTATATTCATCTTGCGGATTCTTTTTATTTTGTTCTATGGAATTAATTTTATGTTGATAGAAACATTACTTCTGACTGGAGATCTATTCAGATAGTGCCTCTTTTGTATAGATCATACATTTTTTTAGATAGCTTTTTAGTCCACTGCTGGGCGAAAGCCTCTCCCCGTGATCTCACAGCTCCCGTTGTTGTGTTATTTCTGGCTAGTTACTGAGATGAAGGTGTCTAAGTCGTCACGCCACTTCAATTAATAACTTACTTAAGAACATTTACTTAAGGGGCTCGATTTTTGACTAGTTTTGAGTTGTTACTCCTACATTTGCACTATAGAGAGAATTATAAAACAAACGGCTATCGGTTCTTTCATTTTTTATCTCCATTCTGGTCTGCCCGATTTCGAAAGAAATGAACACTTATATTTTTATATTTTTTTAAAACATTATCTAAAAAAACACTTTTATCGTTACTCGATTGGTGTTAAGGATTTTACATGTACGAAATCTACACATTTAGGTTCGTCTTCGACGTCTCTAAAAACGGGTCAGAGATTTTAATTTTAAACTAAGTAACACAAAAGTTATGGCCAGTAAACCAGTTTTTTGGCCTAAAATTGTTCAACTTTGATGCCAAATATCTCAAAGACAGTGAACTTTGAAGTAAATATGTGGCATTATACTGCTTACAGCCGTTGCTGTTAATATGATAAGCAACAAAAACATTAGAAAACTCAGGGACTGATCGAAGGTCATTGGCGTTGGGGACCCCCTTAAGAAGAAAATAGTAGTAAAACTAGCAATGAGTACTTCCTAAAGAAAAGCGCTCAATGTATAACTGCTTATATAAATAAAACAATATTCTACCTACTCAAAAAACGTAAGATAAGCGGTGATTTTATCAATTCATCAGCAACTCTGATGGTTCAAATTAATCATAGGAATCTAGAAATCAAGATAGGTAAATATGAAGAAGTGTAATTTGTTTCTGAATTATAAATGGAAGTTTTATAGAGTTTGTAATTGAGGTTAACGAAACCTCAATTCTGTCATTAACCTGACTTTCAGGTATAAAAAATGAGGTACTAGGTATAAATGTTTTTAAACCCTAAAGGACTACTGGTCTCAATAAAAGTAACTCAAGCAGATGACACGTACGTGACGTCGTAATATGACGTCGTATTTCAAATTCATTAGACAGAGACGCAACCATTTCACCCCTAATGAATCTCATAACTAAAATAGGTATGTGTATAAAATTTGCTTACCCAAGTTCCGAGACGGAGAACTTATACTTTTCTCTTTTCATTTCCACGTGTTAAACAGAGTCTCGTGTTTCACTGTTCATTTCACTTGAATCACTTATGACACTATTTTTAAAAGATACACGCGAGATGCTGGGCTCATGACGATGCTTGCAGTTTCATCTGTAACAAAAAAAAAACACATTACTTAAATAGTTGACTAGAGTCAAACCAAGATAAGTAGGTAGCGATTTTGATAGCCCAGATTTATTCAGGGTTATTTTAAACGTCAAATTTCTATGAAATAATGACGTTTACTTGACACTTGCACCGTCTGGGCTATCAAAATCGCTGCTAACTTATTTTGGTGTGACTAGACAATTTATTTATTTATTTATTTATTTATTAGGAAGCTACTTCAAAAACTAAAAAGAACACTAATTTATAATAGAATATTCGATACTTATATAATTCGCACTATATTGGTAGTATTCATTTCCTCTAGCGTAAGCGTCAAGCTCAAGGCATTATTCAAATTTAACTAGTATTAATTAATATGAGAATATTCGTAGTAGCATGTTCTCATGTTGCTGTTAATGTGCAAAATCTTATAAACAAACAAACTTGAAGGTCACTACAAAAAACAACAGCAAATTCGAAATGTTAATATTGTTTCTGACTGGTTGAATGTTTCAAATGTTTGCGTGCTAAGTAAATAGGGTCTAATTAAGGCGTAATTAAATTGACAGAAAAATATGCCCGCAATTTGCGAACTTCGGTGTTCGCGGCAGGGCCCAAAGAGTAAAGTAGTTATAAAGGTATTAGGGCCTCTAGACAGGGCTCGATTCTTGCGCACTGTGTAAAGCATAATAATTTTATCTTTGTGCTTTTATCATTGTATTCTCAGTGGCTTTATCTTTAATCTACGATAGGATGAACTTGAACAACAACAATGAAATTTGTTGTTCTCCACACTATGAACCTCTTGCGGTAATATAAAAGCCTGAGCAACTCAAGACCGTGCCATTAGTGATTATAATGCCCTCCGTGGTTACTTAACCTTGTAATGTTCGACCAATAATTTTTATACATCTCGAATCAAATAAAAGATCTTCACGTAAGTAACATAAGATGGAGTCGTTTTTAACAAATGAACCTACAAGGGAGCCGTAAATAATGGCCTTTGGTTACTGACGACTGACGAGATTTATGTAATAAGTAGGTAGGTGTAATAGGTAGGTAGGTAGGTAATAAATAAATACAATACAAAACAATACTTACTTATGGTTAGTGAGAGACAATTAATCCAAAAGGCATGACTTCAACCGTTTGACATTCGGTCTGCATAATAAGATTATTAAGAAAGAAAGTGTTGAGTTTTCAAGATTAGAGTAGTACTATGTATACTTAAGCTTGTATTACATTCAAAATGTCAAATTTTATTACATCATTTTCCAGTTTTTCCAGTTTTGCAGTGACATGTTACATACAGACAAGCATAACTAATAAACATTTGCATCTGCGGTTCCATGGTGGGTGCTGACGGCCACCACGCACTGAGTTGTCGTCGTTGCGCAGGTAGGCACCCGCGTCACCATGCCCTCAACGATACTGTCCAGAGGGCCCTTAGGTCGGCTGGTGTCCCATCGGTGCTTGAGCCCCCTGGTCTTAGCCGCACCGATGGCAAACGACCCGATGGCCTGACCCTAATACCATGGGAACGGGGGCGTTGCTTGGTGTGGGACGCTACGTGTGTCAGCACCTTCGCCGCCTCCCACATCAGCCGTACCTCGCGCACGGCCGGAGCGGCAGCCGAAATGCAAGCGTCTTTAAAAAGGCAAAAATATGCCCCTATTTGCCCAGGGTACATATTCGTTCCTTTCGCTGTAGAAACGGCGGGTTGCTGGGGAGCGGACGCAAAACGTTTTACACGCGAACTAGGCCGTCGTCTCAGGCAAAAGGGGGAGGGTCCCCGCTCCGAGTCGTACCTAGTGCAAAGGCTGTCCATGGTAATTCAGCGTGGAAATGCTGCGAGTATCATGGGCGCCTTTGCACCCGGGACGGTGGGGAGCGGTTTGTTTGTGTAAATTTTAAGTTTTAATAATATAATAATATGTTTTTGATCAAATAGTTACATCGAATTAAATTGAATATATTTTATTACTAATAAATGTCAAAACTATTTTTATAATACAGTAGGCGCTTGGTAATCCGGTACCACTTTGCTCCCCTTAGCCGAATTATTGGAACTGCCCGATTAGTGGCAGATTAGTATGAAAAGTTAAAGCACGAAAATATACGTGTCACTACCTACTACAATGCAACCGCCCTGTAATCCGGCGTTCGGTTGTATTATTTGCCGGATTATAGAGCCAGCCATCGAAGACGCTAACTGCCGGATTGACGAGCGTCGGATTACCGAGCGCTTACTGAATACAGTTCCGGTTACACGACCACCAACATTTTTTGGTCTGGTTTTTTTTTTGGTTTGGTACGAGAACCAAAGCGTTGTGCCACCAACATCGAAAAATCTAAAAATGTTACTTGCCTCTCTGTCACTAATATGCAAGAGCGATATAGAGGCAGATAACGATTATCGATTTTTGATGTTGAAGGTGGGCTCTCTAATCTCGCAGTACATTATTTGTACATATAAATTATAAAAAAAGCATGTTCTGCCTTGACCGTAGAATAGTATTAAATCAAAAAACATTTGTAATGGAAATTTGTTTTTACATTGAAAATTATTCACATTATTGAAATGATGTATAATTGACCGAAGCGTAGCGTAGGTCTACGTTTTGACTCGCGCAATCTGCTTTCGTATGTCCGGATGTTCTCCTCTACAGGTCGCAATTCTCAACCGATTCGCGTGAAACACAACAAAATCGTAGATTCCAGTTTAGATGTAGCAACAGAATTTGAAAAATTCTTCACCGAGGTACCAGCTTCCACAACTAAGAACTTAAATTCATCACCCTCGTCTGCCGTTACACTGTTAGAAGAGAATGTCCCAGAATGTACTAGAAACCTTAATTTTGAACATGTGAGTGCCTCAGATATATTAAAGGCGTTTAAATCAATTAATGTAAAAAAAACTAGTGACCTTTGGGGAGTCTCCGTTCATACTGTCAAATCCTTAATAGAAGTTGTAGCGCCTGACCTGGTAGTTATATTTAATAACAGTGTTGACTGCGGTGAGTTTCCTGATCTAATGAAACATAGTAAAGTCACTCCTTTATTTAAATCAGGTAGCACATCCGACCCCACTAACTTTAGACCGATATCAGTGTTACCAACATTCAGCAAAATTTTTGAAAAAATAGTTTTGAGTCAGTTATTGAAACATTTTAACATTAATAATCTAATGCACAACAAACAATTTGGTTTTACACGGGGTCGCTCAACAACCGACGCTGGTGTTGAGCTAATTAAACAGATCTTCGATGCCTGGGAGGAGTCACAGGATGCTTTAGGTATCTTCTGTGACTTATCTAAGGCCTTCGATTGCGTCTGTCATGAAACATTGATCAGGAAACTGCACTATTATGGAGTAAGAGGCTCGGCACTGAATTTAATAAAGTCTTACTTACACGGTAGAATACAAAGGGTTGATGTGAGTGGACAGCGATCACCGGGGTCATTGGTCTCTATGGGTGTACCGCAGGGATCAATATTGGGGCCGTTCCTGTTCCTTATCTACATTAATGACCTGCCTTACCTAGTAAAGACCCACCATGACATAGTATTGTTTGCAGACGATACTTCACTTATTTTCAAAGTCAAACGACAGCAACAAGCTTGCAGTGATGTAAACAATGCTATTTCTAAAGTAGTAAATTGGTTTAATGTTAATAATTTATTGTTAAATGAGAAAAAGACTAAGTGTATTAAGTTTGTTACAAGTCACATAAGGAATGAGCAAACAGGTGTCATTGTCAAGGATGAGGAATTGGAACTAGTAGATAGCACAGTTTTTCTTGGTATAACTTTAGATTCTAAACTACAATGGGGTCCCCATATTGCTAATCTCTCGAATAGACTGAGTTCTGCAGCTTTTGCAGTGAGCAAGATCCGTCAGTTAACAGACGTGAAAACAGCTCGATTAGTTTACTTTAGTTACTTTCATAGCATTATGTCATATGGTATTTTACTATGGGGTAGTGCTTCAGAGATAAATACCATTTTTGTTCTGCAGAAGAGGGCTATTCGTGCAATATATAAAATGTACCATAGAGACACACTTAGAGATAAGTTTAAGGACATTAACATAATGACAGTACACTGTCAATATATTTATGAGAATATTCTGTATGTACATAAAAACATTGCCAGTTTTAAGAAAAACTGTGAAATACATAATATTAATACTAGAAATAAGCATAAGCTCGCAGTGCCCTTCACTAGGCTCCATAAAATTAAGAAATCATTCATGGGTAATTGTGTAAGATTTTACAATAAACTTCCTAATATTATAACTGAATTGTCTGTTAGTAAATTTAAAAATTACGTAAAACGTAAGCTTATCTCTAAAGCCTATTATAGCACACAAGACTACATGAATGATGAAACACCGTGGGATTAAGTGTGATTGTAAAGAATGAATTATTTATTGTTATGTTATTAATGATGAAATTGATAATTCAATGTATATATATACCGTATTTTTTGACATTTAGATTTTATTCTAGAAAGGTTCTAGACTAGTATTTTTATACAATTTTGATGTATGACGATCTTTTTATGAAATTCTTATTATTAAGTTTACCATATCTATAATAGTTCAATGTTTTTTTTAGAACAATAATAACTGCATCAATAAATTGCTCTGATATTTAGATTAAGATGATATTTGTAAAATTTGACGATTTAAAAGTGCTTGTTGCTAGGCCTATTTGAATAAAGAATATTTTGATTGATTGATTGATTGAAATTTTGCGACCATATTCTATGACCAAGTAGAATTTTTTTGTCGATCCAGTTTTTGGATTTTTTTCAAAATGGCGGAGTCATGGTACGTCACGCCTAAACAAATAGCCGTATCGATATCATAAGAGTTTCCTCCTTGTGAGACATGGTTACAGACTGATTTGCGAAAAATTCAGATATTTTAGAACGCTGGTTTAGGGGGTATTTAGATATTTAGGTTTTACTCGAGAATAAGTAGCCTAATTTCACCGTGTCACATATATCCATTCGTGGCTCAATTGGAATACACTAGCTTTACAATCATGAGGTTCCGGGCTCAAATCCCAAACAATGTAATCTTTTTTGTTTTTTTTGCACTTTAATTTCCTATTTTTAGGGTTCCGTAGCCAAATGGCAAAAACGGAACCCTTATAGATTCGTCATGTCCGTCTGTCTGTCCGATTCTGTCACAGCCATTTTTTTCCGAAACTATAAAAGCTATACTGTTCAAACTTGGTAAGTAGATGTATTCTATGAACCGCATTATGATGTTTACACAAAAATAGAAAAAAAACAATAAATTTTGGGGGTTCCCCATACTTAGAACTGAAACTCAAAAAATCTTTTTTCATCAAACCCATACGTGTGAGGTATCTATGGATAGGTCTTTAAAAATGATATTGAGGTTTCTAATATCATTTTTTTCTAAACTGAATAGTTTGCGCGAGAGACACTTCCAAAGTGGTAAAAAGTGTGTCCCCCCCCCCCCCGTAACTTCTAAAATAACAGAATGAAAAATCTAAAAAAAATATATGATATACATTGCCATGCAAACTTCCACCGAAAATTGGTTCGAACGAGATCTAGTAAGTAGTTTTTTTTTAATACGTCATAAAAATTAAAAAAAAAATTTTTTTTCATCAAACCCATACGTGTGGGGTATCTAAGGATAGGTCTTCAAAAATGATATTTAGGTTTCTAATATCATTTTTTTCTAAACTGAATAGTTTGCGCGAGAGACACTTCCAAAGTGAAAAAAAGTGTGTCCCCCCCCCCCTGTAACTTCTAAAATAACGGAATGAAAAATCTAAAAAAAATATATGATATACATTACCATGCAAACTTCCAACGAAAATTGGTTTGAACCAGATCTAGTAAGTAGTTTTTTTAATACGTCATAAATGGTACGGAACCCTTCATGGGCGAGTCCGACTCGCACTTGGCCGCTTTTTTATTGACTAAACTTTGTAACAGGGAGAGAGAAGAGGACCCTGGATCTATTCCCTGAATAGTAACATTTTGTATTTTTTTTGTATTTAAATTTCGTAATGTTGATCAAGCGAGAACGAAGCGCGAGCAAAGCGTATTCGTTTCAGTTTTAGTGTCTGAACTTTTTTACAGCTGTTAAAGTTCAAGGATACGGACAGTTGCGCAGGCGAAAACGGGTTCATGTTTAAAAAAATCTGAGCAGTTTTTGCATTTAGATTAATTTATCAACTTTGGCTTTGCTATAGAGACGTAGTTGTAGATTGGAATATTGATATTATATTAGGAATAGAAGTTTAAACGTAAATGTATGTTATATTGCTTTAATAAATAAAAAATATATATCATAGCTAAAAGAGGGAAACGGTTTTCTAACATATTTTCTGCGTGCAGTCGCCGCAGAAAGTTTCGGTACGGTTCGTGGCATTCTTTTAGAAAATTTTGGTGCATATAGATTACTAAGAGCCAGCGATGCTTGCTATAATCTTGTCTACAAAAATTCAGACCACAAATTTGCAGGAACACAATGTTCCGAAGATTTATTACATATCTTCTGTTGATATTTTAGTCAAGGTATTCGATGTAGCAAAATGATGTTTTAGCGGATTAAATTGCCAAATCCTATAGAGATAAAACACTACAGAGTGAAGCTCTGATGGCCCTTCTTCTGCCGACGAAGATGGAGGTCGTTCTACTTTTACCATTCAGGGGATGACCGACTAACTGTGGGCGTTTGGAAACGGGAAAGGGAGTATTTTCTCTTTCCTTCCCATTTTGTAGGCGTTGGCAAAGAGAATTTGAAATGGAGGTGGATTGTCAAACAAAATTTTGTTACTACAGTAAAATTGCTGCTATATCTTTCGACACATGATAAAAACTTGTAGAACGCCATTTGACTTTCCTTTCCTTGATGATCTTTTTGATCCTTATTCGTTTACTAATATATGTTAAAATTGTTAAAGACCTAAAAGTGGCGCCATCTAATAGATAAAAGGCCAAATAATTGACAGCATCGTTTCGAGCGATGGCACCATAACGTTCCAAAAGTTTTAATCATGTGTCCAAAGATGGCAGTAAATTTAAGTGTCTACAAAGTTTTCTTATTTAATAATTAATGAAAATTCCTTTTCCCTGCGGGCTTTTTAAATTCTGATATACGAAAAAGTATCTATAAAAAATTAAAAGCAATTAACATTATTTAGAGGTCGCTGAAAATAAATTGACCCATCAATAAATCTGCTTTGGAAATGTCTTTAAGGGCTCTTTATTCATTTTATTTATTATTTATAAGTATGCTTAAAAAGATGGCGATCGTTATTTTTTTTGTTTTAGGTAACTTGGCATTTTTTTATTTGTATGAGGATATTGCAAATCACAAAATCATAGCGACCACCTAATCATTCGCAAATGAGTTCAAAGGCACATAGATTACTGTTCTATAAAGGGAGCCATGTGAAGATAAAATCCTTTCAACTTTTTTCTACATACATAGTTGGACCATCCTATTCGATAATTATGTTTTTTGTCAATTTAGTTTTTATAAATTCTTCTAAACAGCGGAGCCATAGGTACATTTATTCAGTTTTAAGGGCTCCTCTACACGATGGCCCAGCGTAGGCCAATCTAAGGGACGCAGCTATGCGGTGAAATGAGATAGCAATATCACTTGCTCCCTCTAACGCAGTGGTTCCTAACCTTGTCAGTTCTGCCACCCCTATGACTAACTAGGGAATCAATATTCTTTCTTACAGGTCTAATTTCTGTTAAATTTAATTGAGCTTATTACCTCCGTAAAATACCAGATTTACCACTACGGGGGTAATCACCCCCATGTTAGGAACCGCTGCTCTAACGCATAAATGCGCCCCTAGGACTTGCCTACGCTGGGCCATCGTGTAGAGGAGCTATGCTCGCGAGGTCTACAGCTCACAGAGCTACTAGTTATTAGTAGTTATAATTATAGGAAGTAAACGTATGAAGTTAACACTTTAGCTTAAAGTAGGTGTACCTATTGCTCCGACAAAGGCTATATTACACAATAACCTTCTAATCCATATTTATTACTTTAAAGTCATTCTCATAATTCACATAAAGCACTTTTCATCTATTCTGGATCACGATGTGACATTCACGACGGTACTTTATAAGTAGGAACTTATCGTTGGCGATTGCAAAGCTATGTAAACTACTACATGACCATTTCACAATGCACTTAAAATGTCAATGCTTGTATAGGTATAATGCATCAATTTCTGATATAATAGAAACAATTTTGAGGCTATTGGGGTTTTGAGGCACAAACTAAATAATAGCACTAATAAAATATACCTACCCAATCTCTTCGTTCATTGTTGACTTTCAGTTAGGCATTATACATCCTCTAAGGATTAGATAAAAACTCTGCCCAAAAACCTGAGGTTCTGGTTCCAACCGTCTTATAAAAAAATACTTGACTAGGTATATCCATTATTTTATCTTCTTCTCTGATCTTGATATCGTTTTTGATGTTTATAGTCAAAATGCTTGGGTATAAACATTTGAAATACATCTTAAATTATGACACCACAATGCTTGAAATAAAGTATACACTGCAATGAGCAATTTTATTTTTCATCTATTCGCTGAGTTTGCCAAATGACTCGAAGATGTACCACAAACATTGAGGAATTTACGGCCTCAATATGTATGGTGGTTATCACACTCGATGCGATTCGCACGTCGCCCCGATGTGCGAGCTGGATGTCGCTATAATACAACCGCCTATTGCTTGCATGTCGATACTGTGTCGATACCGTCCCGTCGCCATCATGCCTAGATAGGTAGTTTTTACAACGTGACACGGGTCTGCTGTCTTGAGAGTGGATCGTGAGAAATTAACTCAGTGCCGCTGATTTAATGACGTCAACTCGGCACTGGCAACTTTTGCAACCGCTCATTAAGCGGCGTGACACAAATGTAAAGGTCTTGGAAGTTTAATTGAATCAGTTACCTATTGATGGAAACACAAGGAACTGCTCAAGTTTTACTTACTAATAATATTATGTTATTATAAATGTGAAAGTAACTCTATTACCTCTTCACGCTTAAAACGATTTAGATGAAATTTGGTATGTAAATAGTTTGTGGCCCGAGGAAAGAAATGTGGTAGTTTTTATCAATATAGACCAGCGGTTGAACAAAAATGGGTTTCGATAATATTAAAGTTTTTTCTTTTTTGATATGTCATTGGGAGTATGTTAAATAATACTTTGGTAAAAAGTTAGAAATTTTAAGGTTGAGCTTTCGGTTATATTTAAATATTTTAATTTTTGCTAATAACTAAGTAAATATAGAATTAAAGTTACAGAAAACTTTAGCATATCGAATAACACTTCAATTTATGTACAATTTTCAGTTTTTAGAAATCTGGAACAGCTGCTTTCTGGTAAACGTATAAACACGAGTTATTTTGTAAATATAGAATTAGAGTTGCTGATATTGCAAAATTACGATATTATCGATCAACTTAGTATTCTAGTAAAAAGTTAGACATGTAGACAATGTGCTTGTCTAGATATTGATTTCAGGTTAAGCAGTATAGCTGATATTGAATTAAAGTTTGTAGAGTTAATAATAATCGATCATCAACAATGATCTCAGTTACTAAACAAAAATTTAGAAATATAAAATCACGGCGACACTCATTACTGATATGTATGCATTCCTTGCTTATATAAATACGTTACGTTTCAAACGCGCGGCAAGTTTGCGCGCGCCGCGCGCTGTGGCAGGAGGCAGCGAACAACGGTAGTGGGGAGCGGGGTGCCCTTGACTGCGTCTACGGTCCATCAAAAAAATTCCTAAAGCGTGTTTTAAATTAATAGCAATAGAAAATTGTTATTTTGTTGTTAGTATAATAGGTATTGCCCGCGGTTTCGTTCACGTAGAATTCGTTATCGCGTTACATGAATATTATTTATTTATTTAAACTTTATTGCACAAACAAAAAAAAAACACAAATGGCGGACTTAATGCCAAAAGGCATTCTCTACCAGTCAACCATTGGGTCAAATAGAGACAAAAAAACACATTCTCATACAGATGACCACCCTTCCTTGTACCATTTTAAAAGCCAGTTGCAGCTTTTCTTTCCCGATTTTTTTCAGATGTTTGGACTTGGTAATTTTCCTCGCGATAGTTATTTGTTTTAAGGGGAATGTTGTTTTTAACCGCTAATGCTAATATTGATAACCGATAGTTATATAGAGATACGTTATAAGGTATATGCACCCTCATGTTATTTATTTCTGATAAGAAATAAATGTAAGACAAAATTCACAGTGATACATTTCAAGTAGGTTGCCTTGTAAGATTGCGTACGGATAGTTTTTTTGTTTGTTATTTCATCGTATGATATATCAAATGAAAGCTTATTTGAAAGTTGCCGTATTAAAAAAGTTGGTCCAGTTAATGGTCGCCTAGATTAACCGATTTTTATATAAAATGTAGGCAACCATGGACTGGACCAACTTGTTAAAAAGGCAACCTAGTACAGTTAGTAATATAGTACCTGGGCGACCGAGCTTTGCTCGGTTATAACTATTTATTGTAATATGGTGGTGATAATCTACATAAACTTAAAAAGTAAAATGTGAACTGACAATTATTATTATTTACAATCGATTTTAACCTTACAGCACTTGTCGCAGAGTAACGCCATCTATTGTCGATTTCTCTTATTACATAGGTCATTTTTTTTACTAAATTAAACTTGTTTAAAACAATAAAAATTAAAAAATTATATATAAAATTGAACATATAAAAAAACAAAAGTTAGTCACCAGGCGAGATTCGAACCCGTAACACTCGTTTAGCAGTCCGCGTCTTAACCCGCTGGACCAGACGGACAGTGGCCGGCAACACGAAATTAGCGACCATATTCTGCGACGAAAGAAAAACGCATGAAAACTCGAAAACACGCGTTTTCCCAAACATAAGACTAATCTAGATCGATTGTTTACCCCCAAAAACCCCCATATACCAAATTTCAGCAAAATCGTTAGAGCCGTTTCCGAGATCCCGGAAATATATATATACAAGAATTGCTCGTTTAAAGGTATAAGATAATTAGGCATTAAAACACTCGTGTGATCTTTTTAAGAAACTCACTTCGTTCGTTTCCTAAGCCCACACTCGTGTATTTTAATGCCTTTTATTATGTAGCAGTAACATAAACTACTAATATATGTTGAAAGTAAGTATAGGCGGCTGACACAATGGTAACAAAAGACAAAAGTAGTTTTGAAAATGTAATTTTCATCATCGTCACTTGGCTGTACATTTGAGGGCCTATCGCGAACCACGTTCGACGTGTTACCTCTCTGTCGCACTTGTAAATTCGTACGTAAGTATGACAGGGAGGCAACACGTCGAACGTGGTTCGCGGTAAGCCCTCTGATGCCACCTCCATTAGTCTTTTGTACGCCGGTATAGCCTTCGACTCAATGTATAATCTACACTTTTTATGGAAACGTAGTTCCTCCTTCCCGTAGAAATATTTAACTTTCCCATCACCAAGAAAGATTATTTGCTCGCAGTTATTAGCTGCTCAATTCCTCGTTTTTTCTCTGTTACTAAGTCAGTACAGTACACATATCAAACATTTTTCACTCATTTTGAAGTCATAATAACTTTTATTCTAACAATTAAATTCATGTAATGTCCGCATCTAATTTATGTGCACGATAAACAAACAAATGAATGATTTGAAAGAAAAGACAAACAGCGCTTGCGAAGCTGAGCGGGGGGCGCGGGCGGGGCGAGGTATCTGTCGCTCACTAGGTCGGCTACGATAGGCTCCCGCGCGCCGAGCCGACATGTTGACGGACCAGCGCGGCGTGGTTATGAATTTCGCGCCTTTTTAAGTTGATTTTACTATTACAATGCAAGCTACACACAGATATTTCTACCTTTCCATAAAATGGCTGCATATATTATTTTATAGTAATAGACTTATCTCTACGGACTTTAATTCAATATTAGATCTCACAGGACAAAAAACGCATATTAATTGTAAAGCACATATCCTATTCTTCTAATTTTTTGCCTTGCCTATTAACTTAAGAATTTAGATATGATATTGTGGATTTTTCAAACTTTAATTCAATATTGACAAAATAATATGCTAATTTGAGTTTGACAAAGTAGCACGTTGATTTTTTTTCTAAAAATTTTATAGCATAAAGCCTCATACATATTATAAAAGACGATGCTTAAATTTTGTACTTTAATTCAATATTCAAAATTCATCAATAAAAATACATAAATACCTTATTTATATCTAACGCTCGTTCTAAATTTTCTTCATATATTACAAATATGCTTAAAAATATGTCCCATACCAGATACACATCACTTTTCACTCTTTATAATTATCGAAACTTATAGGGCAAAAATCCGGTCCCACTATTGGTCTAAATAATCATCATTCCACGCAGACGAACGACGACGACGAGACTTACCTTTGACACTGACGTATCTAATCCATATCGTATCTTTAGCAAATGTTTCATGTATCTGATATGTAAAGCGGACTTAATGACATAAGGCTTTCTCTAACAGTCAACCTTAAGGCTAAGCAGAGGGATTGTGGGCGGTACTACAATTATAACAGCAAAAGCAAATCTAATAAAAATACGTATAATAACGCATATAAGTATATACAAATATACTATACACATATATTATATATAAGTATATATAAATAAATAAAGACGAAAGATATGAAGCTTTTAAATGAACTAAGCATCTTTCATTCTCCTATAGCAAAGAAAGCAGCGTAAAGATTTTTTGAAAGCGAGTATTTGGCGCATTTTCGATGATAAATGAAGTCCCTTCCAAGGACCCGGTTCGGTGAAGAGGGATAGACAAATGCATTGCCAGAAAGCGGAGTTGATGGTCGCGAGAAACGCCGTAATATTGAAAGAAGTATATCTAGTTATTGTTTTAGTTTCATTTACTGTTTTCAATTAAATACCATCTATCTTCGTCTATTAATTTGGCTTTAAATCATTAATGACTAAGCCATTAAATGGTAGTCGATACCTAATTCAATTGCACCAGGCGACCTTCATCCCCGGCTGGGAGCGTCGCGTGTCAACAGAATATAAATTGCAGATTTTTCATAGACGATACGAAGCCTAAATAAATTTGTTTTTGGTTTACTATGTATATTATTTACTTTGTATTTTTGTGTACAGATAAGATATTCGTTTTTTCAAGATAGTCATCACTATAGTTTTAATATATAATTGCTAATATTTGACGTATTCCCAAGAATCCTTAGAAAACAGTAATTTTACTTTCATACAACCCCGCTACTTCTGCAGATGTAATATATTTCGGTAAAGAGTAAAATATTATAGAACCAAAAAGAAACAAAAGAAAAATATTGAAACATATTTTTGTGCATCCATTTAAGAGTCATACCTACTTAAAATAAAAAAAACCGGCCAAGAGCATGTCGGGCCACGCTCAGTGTAGGGATCCGTAGTTACTCTTCCGTCACAATAAGCTAAACTGGAGCTTAAAGTATAGTAAATTGTTAACCAAGGGATGAAACGGTACCTTTCACCCGAGTTAAACAAATAGGCAAATTTGCATAATCAGTACCTAATTAAAGTAAGTCTTTTTACTATGAAGGGAAAACTTTTTGCGATAACTCAAAAACAGCTAAACTGATCATGTCTGCTATAGTTTTCATTTAATGTCTTTCTTAAGCTCTACTTCCACGATTTTTTTCATATTTTTTGGACCTATGGTTCAAAAGTTAGAGGGGGGGGGACACATTTTTTTTTTCTTTCGGAGCGATTATCTCCGAATATATTCACTTTATCAAAAAATGTTTCTTGAAAACCCGTATTAGTTCTGAAAGACCTTTCCAACGATACCCCACACTCTAGGGTTGAAGCGATAAAAAATTTTCACCCCCACTTTACGTGTAGGGGAGGTACCCTAAAAAAAAAAAATTTTTAGATTTTATTGTACGACTTTGTCGGCTTTATTGATTTATATATCCATGCCAAATTTCAGCTTTCTAGCACTAACGACCATGGAGCAAAGCCTCGGACAGCCAGACAGACGGACATGGCGAAACTATAAGGGTTCCGTTTTATGCCATTTGGCTACGGAACCCTAAAAAATATTTGGACCATATCTAATGTCTAACAATAAAGTCATGTAACATAACACCACTTCCCTTACGGAAAGTTTACCTATCTGATGGCTAGATGGCGCTAGCGTCGAGTTAGATCGCACAAGCGTTAGTCTTTCACAGTTTCATGGCATGTATTAATATGCAAAACGTTCGCTAGATGGCGGTGGCCTCGAGATAGAACGCGCAAGCGTTGTCTTCCATAGAAGAGTTAAGTTCTAAGTTTTGTTTTTACATATTTCTTTGATAAGTTCGAAGTTTTCTGCGTACTATATAAGAGTTGCACGGAAACTTTTTACGAAGTGTGGCAGCCGGTGGTTTGGTTCGTGCTGAGGGTGATTGCTCCTGCATGCTATTGTGGGTCTGCGCCTTTACGCGAACGGTGTTACCTTTTTGAGTACTGTTACAAAGTTTTAAGAAATAAACTACTTAAGTATTTAAACTTTCACGATTTTTACACATTATTAACTAACACAAACGGGACTTAATCGCGTATTAATTTTTAAATTTACCTCCGACGTTTCGAGGACGGCGTTGTCCCCGTGGTCTCGGAGAAGACTGGCTAAAGTTGACATCAACATCTTCTAGCCGCGCGAGTTTTTCGAACTACCCGCACTTGATCTTGTTTATTGACTTGAACATTCTGCTCACTAGGGATGTTACTCTGTCGACACACAACACTAACGATATTCGATTTTTCGACTGTCGATATTCGTTCTCGCTTACATATACTAATGACTGGATTCCATGTGGATGAGATGCCCAAACCCTCGTCCCGATTGAAATTCCAATGTTATAAAAAAATAAAAGCAAAAACCTTGTTCGTAGCAAGTAGCATTAATGGTGCATTATTGTGGCGGACTGTAAAGTAAGGGATTGCCTAAATAAGTGGTCTTTCCAGTGCCTGACAGCTTTTAAAAATATTCTGGTTTTAATTTGTTGTTCTGTAACTGTTTTGGCTTTAATCTGTCAGCTGGTAACAGTGACATAAGTTCACAACAAGAAAATCAAATCAGAATTGGGCTCCAGATACGTTTTTCCAAGCTCCAATGCTCCTACAGAAAATTATTAAACTAGTTTTGGTAGGTAGTAGGAATATAATTTTTTGACTCATCTGTCTGTTGTTGGTTGTGCCCAGCGCAGGCATTAGAGCGGGCACTTGATTCAAGGCATCAATAATTACTCATTAGTCTAATGGATCTGCGATCACGGCTGTGCGTTATGGCCTTTGTCACGATTCAAAAATAATAATTACGATTATATGTATATCAACTGGAGATCTCGGGCACCTTTATGACATACACGCTACACAGTTGTTCATATTATTGTAATAGCTATTATAATAACGCAATCTCCTCGAGTTTGGCTTCGTTAAAATCAACGATAAAAATAATCTCAATAACATTTAAACATGGTTAATAATTCTAGGCAATCATTAGCATGTTCTTAACACCAAAGTTTAGTATTCACTAATCATGTAAAACATATAATAATAGTCATGTTAATAACAGACGATTGCACATTGAAGGAAAAACCTTTACCAACACTTACATAAAGATACGTAGAACCTTCTTTGGACAACTTATATTCATCTTATGTTTGTTTAAATATTAACAGATTATTTGAATAAGTGCCTCGTGGTTATTTCGACACCATATAGCCAAGGTATTAGGCTGGCAGAAGGACGGTGGTTTTAGCATAGTTTAAAAGAGTAAATACTAGGATCGGAAAAATGCAAACAGTCCGGCGGTCACAGATGTCAGTGCAGTAGGCGCGCAATTTGCGCAAGCGCAAACACCGGGCACGGCTGGCCTTGCCCGAAATTCTTCGCTGACCACTACGTTACCCTCAACTGATACATTTTGTCTGTTTATTATGAGTGTTCTGTGGGCATTGCCTGCATTTGGCAACAACGATTCAATCAGGACTTAAATCGAATTATATCTGATTATGAATGCTTGTATGAGTATCTATCTAGAAAGTAAATTTGATTCATAGGTCCATATTAAGTTGTACATAGTTTATCGCTTCAACTTTTTATTGATTACTCCGTATGTGTTCTTTCTTCTTTCAAATTTTAAATAGTAATTACTGTTTTCTAGGTAATTAAATTTCATGGTTTGGAAAATTAGTTTTTATGTAGGTAAGTACTTTAAAAGCAGTGTTGGCCGAACGTTAATTAGAATTGAAAATATTGAAAAAAAAAACCGTTAAAATTTGAACCGTAAACTGTAACCGTCTGTCTGTGTGTCTGTGTTGTTGTGTTGAGTAAATGAATTGTGCTCACAAAACGAAATCTAACATAGCCAACAAGAAAATGTCACGCGCTATTCATGTATCGCGTCAATATACCTTCAAGTATCTGTATAAATAATAGATAAAATTTCATGACCCTTTGTCATATATACATCAGGCAAATGACGAAAGAGTATGATTAGTTATTGTATTGCAACAAAAGATATGTTTGATAGGTACCAAGCGACGCTGTGTGACATGCATATAATGGAATTTTGGAGCCACTATGAGATCACGTATCTAAAACTGACAAAATTAGTGACGTCACGTGTCACATCGGTGGTTAACAACAATAGGATTTACGCCATAGTATGTTAATCCCCCTCACATGATCCCCTCAGAAGTTGGGTCAACCTAAATCTCACGAATACGCTGCATTTTTCGGCTAAATGACATTCACATAAAGTCCATTATCGTTGAAGGCTTGCACGTTGTTATAGTGGTTTCACTAAGCTGTACGTGAGAAAGTGTAACACATACAATTCATTGTATTTATGAAGGAACCCATGCTGTGGGAGTCTTTGGCATAATAGAATTAGCGAACTACTCACGCCTAAACACAATGCTAGAACAAAGAAAATCAACATTTGAAAATTTAATAACATTCACCACCGTTCAGCTCAAGGTACGGGAGGAGCGTAGCGTATTTATGAAGATACACTTGAAGTAGCATTTGTTGCGAAGATCTCATTGCATTATAGATTATAAATATAAACCACTGAGTATCGTCGTTTGTTTGTTGAGCCTGTAAATAGGTATCTGTAGGTACACATTTAGGTATATACAACGTGCTCATGACGAACCCGAAAGATTCTAACAGTGTATTTCTGAGTTTTCTGACCATATTGAAAGACTAATGTCTGGGGGAACGGTATTGTTCCCGCCAAGACAAGCTTAGTGAAGCGCTTCGTCGTTTTTTGATCCCTCACTTGGGTTTGGAATATACCAGATAAATAAAATTCTCGGGATGTGATGTTAATAGTACACTTATCAAACATATAAAGTTTCGATTGCATATCTCTTATACTTTAGATTTTATTAATATCTAAAAAACCCCGATTTCGGCACTGACTCACTGATGATCATCAAAATTCTTAGGGGACTTACTAAAGTCCTGGAAAGCTGAGATATGTAAGCTAGTATTAGTACGCAAACAATGAAAAAATTGTAATACGAATACTTGGAATATTTACCGCTCAACTCAAGTTTGAGACTTCCGCAAATTTAGATGCTAGATGTCTGGAAATTGATATAGGGACTTTATTTTGATAACTAAATCGGATACTAGGCCAAGTTTGATATCGTATTCGTATAAATCGGGGATGCCGAATTCATTGATACCATTCCGGATTAAAAACGTAAAATATAAATAAAAATATGTTTTTTTTTTCATATCCTCTTCACGCTTAAACCGCTGAACCGATTAAGTTCAAATTTTGTATAGAGATAGTTTAAGTCCCGGGAAAGGACATATGATAGTTCCTTTTTCTCAAAATTCATCCCTTAAGGGTGTGGGAGGGAATCAATAACCACTAAACCTAATTTGATGAAACGATACCAAACTTGACTTAGGACCTAAAACTAAAATAGTTATTACCCTCAAGCGTCACAGAAGCTGAATGCAGACACCCCCCATCCTCCCACCTTGATTAAAAACCTGAGTGAACCTCCAATTCTTATATACATCTTAGGAACAAAAGATTAAGTCTGCCAAAGGAAACCTTTGGTTCAGAGGAAGCCTTTATATGTAGGTAGTGTAGAAACGCGACTATTAGACTAAATAACTGAAGATATTTTAGGCAGTACATACAGTGTTACTTTATGTCATTAGTGCGGTAATTAGCACTTTACGTGCCTATGTTGAACATTTCAAGTCCATATGTACTGTAAAACGTTGTACGATACACGTGCGAATAGGTAATTCGGAACTCGTGACGATTTAAAACACTACTTTTCACATTTATATCGTAATATAGGTACTACTTTAAAACAGCCGCTCAAAAAGTTCTACTTTACGTAGCTGTTTAGCGTTCGAAATAGTTGTTTTTTCAAACTTTTTTTTATTACTGAACGTAATGCATACGTTCACACGAAAAAGTTTGGATGTTAAAAAACTTTATATTTTTATTTCGAAATTAGATATTTATTCCCTACAAAAATATTATTGCATAATATATTATGAAGTAAACATTCACTTGTTATTATATAAATAAAATGTTATATAATACAATATTTTACTTCAACTTTTTTCATTATTTGGTTGTTGAATGGATTTATCATTTCCACGATGAATGTCGTAAGCAGAAAAAAATGGATAATTAAAATGTACAACCGGCGCGGCGTCCGCTATTTTCATTCAAAATTTAGTTGTATCAAAATAATTCATCTAAAATTGCATTGAACTGTCACCTGCGATATTTTAGGACCGATACGACCTTCAAACTTTCAAGAAAAGAGCGTACTTCCATCTTAAATGCCGGAATCGCACTTACAACCCCTCTGGCTGGCTGATGTCCATGGGCAGCGGTAATCTCATAGCATCAGGTAATCAGTACCCCTAGTGTAAATAAATTCAATTTCGAAACGTGACGTACGCGTTTGCGTTACCCGAAAGTTACATAAGGACTGAGGCCCAGAGGCAATTGTAAATTCGTACGTGCGACAGGGAGACAACACGTCGAACGTGGTTCGCGGTGGACCCTCAGTTGTTTCTACCGTGGCGGACTGTCGTGCGAGGCCGAAGGCCGAACTGCAGGATAGCAGTGTTTGGAATTGAACCAATGGTGGCAATAGTCAAAAAACGAATCCAACGGCCATGCTCTTCATAAGGTTGAAGATCCGGAGTGCCCACTTGGCGCTTTCGAGCAAGACCTAAAGGCGGAGTTGAGTGAGAGAGAGCTGGGTTTTGTAACTGACTGAAAAAAATACCCAGTGTAAGCGAGGACTAAGGCCGAGCTCCACACAAGGTTGAAAAGAGAGCTTTTCTGAGAAGCGCATTCATGTGAGGCCAAAGGTCGAGCTTTAGCAGGGCCAAGCTCTGGCAAGATAGATTCTTGCCAGAGCTGAGGCCAAGTGTTTTAAAAAGTAAGTCGAAAGCTGAGCTCTTCATAAGGCTGAAAGCGCGGTCCGATCGGCGCTTTTACGTATGAGGCCAAAGGCCACGCTGCAAGAAAGCAGAACTTGAAATTGACAAATTGTGTGAAAGAGGCCGAAGGCTGAGGTCCTCATAAGGTTAGACGCCCGGAGAGTCTGATGGCGGCGCGCTATAAAAAAAACCAATGGCGAATTGTAAACAAGGCATAATGCCCAGCCGCGAGAGATGAAAGCCTGGATTTGGACAGATGGCCAAGTTTATGTGAGGCTTAAGGCCAACTTTTGCATAAAGTAAAAAGCCGAGTATGAATAAGACCTAACGAAATCGAACCAATGTGATCATGGCTCTCCTGCTGCTCGGCATTTGGCCTCGCTCAAAAGGGCACTTGATTAGAGTTAGTTGCAGCCGATGAAATAGGCGTTTCGAACCGAAGAGTTCCTTTGGCAGGATTGGCCCCTAGGAGTTAGGACCCAAGGGTTGATTTATATAGTTAAGAAGTGGAGCCACCAAGTTTTGTAGTGTACATTTTTAGAGGAGGGGGGTGGGCTCTCAACTTTATCTTGATATCTACATCAGTTAAGCTAGTAGGCTATGTTTGGTATCGTTTTCGTATAAATCGGGAATGCCGAACTCATTTACGAGTATGGTATCACATTGACACCATTCCGAAGTGGAAACATGTAAAATATTCTTTTTTTTTTTAATACTCCTTCACGCTTCAACCGCTGAACCAATTTAGTTGAAATTCGGTAAAGAGATAATTAGTTTAGTCCCGAGAAAGGACACAGGATAGTTTTCATCTAAAAAATCATCGCTAAGGATGTGTAAAGGAGGGTGGAAGTTTATGTGGGGAATCAATAACCGCTGCATCTTTGAATGAAATTTGGTATGATCTACATTTTAGATTTTGTCGAAAATGATACCAAACGTAACTTAGAACCTAAACTTAAACAGTTATTGACCTCCGACTGACCGACTTCGCCGAAGCTGAAATAAACCTGAATCAAAAATCTGGGTGGCATCACTTCTTAATTACATCTTAAGAAAACAAAGATTAATTTTGCTAAAGGAAACCTTTGATTTAAAAAAAACCGTATGCTTTTGGTTTTCGACCTTCGTGGGGCCCCGAACCTGCACTTTAGCCTGTGATTCCGTCATCAGTTTTTTTATGATAATACTTTGACAATAAGTTCGCACGATCGCGGCTCTGCAGCTTGGCCGTGTGCAATACGTCGCAAACCAATCTGGTGTCCAAGAGCTCGGGCAGCATGAGTGACAAATTCCGATCCTTGAAAACCTGTTAAGACTTTGGTGCGAAACCGAAGGCCGAGGTGTAAGAGAGCGAAATTAGGACACGACATAATTATAAAATAAGGCAAAAGTGCAGATCTACTTTTAAATTCGACACCCCGAGAAGGCCGAAGAACAAGCTCCACGTAAGGTTGAAGACAAATAGCTTTCTAAAACTGAGCTCTACGTTGGGTGTAAGGCCCTTTGGCCCAAAGGCTGACAGACTTGCAGAATGCTGGAGATCAAAAATCAGCCACTAACCAATGGGTAAAGTATGAGGAAAAAATCAGCATATAGGGTAACAGCACCAGTGGCCAGCCAGGGACCAGTAGTCAGCCTTTTAAGTCGTTTATTGGTCATAAATATCTGGTATATTCGATTAAACAAATCGCGAGTAGTCAAATAGGAGCTCTGATTCCTTATTCGTTAATACGTAACGCGGCAGGTGCGGTGAGGTATCGGGGAGAAGAAATATACTCGTTCATAAAGGTGATGTTTGTTGACGAGAGCTAGAATGTCATGTCCGCCATATTTTTTACTGCACGTGGTGTTCTTTTAACGCGTGAGAAAAAATGTTTTAATATAAAAAGTTACTGTTTTTTGTTAATGATGGGTTTATTGGTTAGTTTATCTATTAAATTGCGTTATATTTAAATAGAAATATCAATATTTAACTTATAAATTGAGGAGGTTGACCACTGGATACCACTTTTTTACAAAAAATCCAGTGCCCAGCCTCCCGCGGCTGACCTTTGGGTTATTAGTTATTTCTTTTATTTTCGATCCAATACGACCGTTAGGACCGTTACATTTACATTTTCAAATTTAGTTAGGCATGTCTCAGTCAATTTAAAGTAAAACCCAGTAGTCAGCCGCATTTGAAACAACGTTTTAATGCGGCTGATCACTGGGTTTCACGGATCCAGTACTCAGCCATTATCTTCCTTGGTACGTCGCTGCCAAATATTATGAACTTTATTCTCATTTAAATAAGGTTCAAAAGTGTATACATACTTTTGTTGAGAAATATTCCAATATCTAACGGGCCCCTGCACGGGTTTCACCAGCATTTAAACCGATTTTAAAAATAATGAATTCTATTAAATAAACAGATTCATTAATAAAAAACAAGAAGATAAATACAGTGTTTATTCGTTTGCAAGAATAATTTTAAGCACCTATGGCCTACAAATTTCGTGGCATGAGAATTGTACTTATAAGAGTATATGTACCTACCTATACTCTAGCTTCCTACCTAGGAATGATAAATATTATAATATCATTAACTTTAATACAAATAATAGTGTTTTTTATTTCATTGTTATTAATAGTTTATAAAGGCTGAGTACTGGGTACACAAAGGCTGCTTACTGGATTTTACAGGCTGACTACTGGAGAAAAGTGCCATTTTTTGTTTAATCTTAATTATAGATATTATAAAGAGGATTGTTATTTTTTGACATACTTTGTTTTAAAACTATAATAAACAATTGATCTAACCATGTTATGCGTTTATTTATCCGACTTATCCTGTAGAAACGTCGAGAGTACAAACTTTAAAAATGCGTTATAAGGCTGACTACTGGTGCCTTTACCCTATTGCAAGCCTGATGGAATGGGCCTCCTCGTAGGGGCAAAGGCCTGCGTTGGAGACGCGCTTACGTGCCCTGTACACGACGCACAAAAGTTCATGTATAAACCACGCGTTTTTTTATGCCAACGATTTTGGTGCCCCCCTAGACGTGGTGCCCTAAGCAAGTGCTTATTTTGCTTAATGGTTAATCCGGCACTGGTTGTGTTTGTAACTAGTGTTTTACTCGGCTTCAAGCATTACCGCCGCTATTAAGATCACAGATAAGGATGTCAGGTTGGAGACTATCGAAATGTCAAGATCGCCGCACCTGCAGCCGTGTTGCAAGCCAGGCGACAAGTCTGGCCTGTCGCGGAAATAATTCATATTCGCGACTAACGACCACTCAAACAATGTAAACAACCGTAGTGTACTACTTAGCAATTTTAATTTATTTTATAACCATTGGATGATCTGTGTCTTATATAAAACGGCTACCAAGAGATCAGCGATCAGCTGGCCGAGTTTACTACATTGTAATAGGTATAAATCGTTTAACATGATATATCATGTCATTGAATGCTCTTCTAAGATTTCAAAAGAGGAGGTTATCAATTCGGTTGTATGTTTTTTTTTTAATGTTTGTTACTCCATAACTCCGTCATTTCTGAACCGATTTTGAAAATTATATTTTTGTTTGAATGTATATATATACAGATTGGTCCCGTTTTTGTCAAAACTCAGTTCTGATGATGGGATCCATGAGGAATCGAGGGAACTCTTCAAATGTGAAAGGCATACATATAGTGATTTTTGTATTTTCTGTAACAAATCAAGCATTTACATTTAAAAAAGTGACATTTGATGAAGTGGAACTGCTGATGATGATCAGAATGGAACTCTTCAACGACGCATAGTACACGTTTGGCAATTTCTCCTCTTCGCTGTGTTTGTTAAGTAAATTAAATTTTCAAAACAATTTTTTGTCTGGTTTGAGTTCTGACGATGGGGTCCATGAGGAATCGAGGGAACTCTTCAAATATGAAAGGCATACATATAGTGATTTTTGTATTTTCTTTGACAAATCAAGCATTTACATTTAAAAAAGTGACATTTGATGAAGTGGAACTGCTGATGATGATCAGAATGGAACTCTTCAACGACGCATAGTACACGTTTGGCGATTTTTCCTCTTCGCTGTGTTTGTTAAGTAAATAAGATTTTTAAGACAAATTTTGTCAGGTTCGAGTCCTGACGATGGGGTCCATGAGGAATCGAGTGAACTCTTCAAATATGAAAGGCATGCATATAGTGATTTTTGTATTTTCTTTAACAAATCAAGCATTTACATTTTAAAAAGTGACATTTGATGAAGTGGAACTGCTGATGATGATCAGAATGGTACTCTTCAACGACTCATGGTACATGTTTGGCGATTTGTCCTCTTCGCTGTGTTTGTTAAGCAAATTAGATTTTCAAGACAAATTTTTGTCAAGTTCGAGTTCTGACGACGGGGTCCATGAGGACTCGAGGGAACTTCTCAAATGTTAAAGGCATATATATAGTGATTAGTATTTTCATTAACAAATCAAGTATTAACATTTGTAGAAGTGACATTTGATGAAGTGGAATTGCTGATGATGAACAGAACGGAACTCTTCAATGATGCATAGTTCACGTTTGGCAATTTGTTCTCTTTGCCAAGCAGTTAGGTTTTCAAGGCACATTTTTATATTTCTATCTTATTTAGTTTTTTTAAATAATTATTTGGTGCATAGTTTGAAATAATTTATCTTAAATACAGTCGAATACCCTATTGCGGGTAGGTATCTTACCAGTCAACCATAGGGCAAATCTGAAATGTGTCAAGGTGAGTGCAGTGGCAAAAAAAATACATGTTACCTCCTTTTCTACATAATTAGGCGTAGGACGCTGTCTTTTTAATTTCATTGTATGAAATCTCAAATCAACAATAATCGTTCTTTCACCGGTCTCCCTCAATGAAGTCGGTTTTTTTTTCTTAAAAATTTTCTCGGAAACGTTCGTATTTGTCATACAAACCAACGTCAGTACTTTGTGTACCGAGACTGACTGAAATAGCAAGACACTTCGTACGTTTCCGTGAAAATACTATGGGAAATGATTATGCACTACATCTGTAATATGCTTCTTTGGGTACCTACGTAATTTATGTTTTTATTGTTGTTCACTTCTGACTGATCAGGGGCCTAGTCAAGAAGATAATCGTCGACAGAGTACGCCAATAGAAACTTAATTATAGTTCGTGTCATCCACGATAACGCGCAGATTTGTCAAATCTAACCTTTACTACCATGGTGTACGCGTCGTCGTGAATAACACGATCTATAATAATAAATAATCACGTGACATTTCGTAGGATTTCTCATCCCGAAACATTTGCTCTTTTATGTTGGTGTTTATCGACGTACGATTGTCATCTTGGCTAGCCCCCAGATAACGACATAAGAAAATAGGAATGGATACTTTGTTTGACACTACTACTGTTTCATGTATTTACATAAAACTGCATTTTTTATGTAAATGGATTAGAATAAATTATTGAATAAACAAATACATAAATATTTATGAAAAAGAAACCGGCCAAGTGCGAGTCGGACTCGCGCACGAAGGGTTCCGTACCATCTATAAAAACGGCAAAAAAATACGTTTGTTGTATGAGAGGTCCCTTAAATATTTATTTTATTGTGTATTTTAGTATTTGTTGTTATAGCGGCAACAGAAATACATCATCTGTGAAAATTTCAACTGTCTCACTATCACGGTTCATGAGATACAGCCTGGTGACAGACGGACGGACGGACAGCGGAATCCTAGTAATAGGGTCCCGTTTTATCCTTTGGGCACGGGACCCTAAAAAAGTGTTGAAGTAAAGTCACTTCGTAATTTAAAAATAGGTATGTAATACTACTTTAAAATTTGAAAATGTTTGGTTTGTAAACAGTGACAAAAAAAATTCAAGTGCATGTTCCGTGTAAAATAATGAGCAACAGTTATATTTTTAATGATTTTTTTAGGCTATTACTCATTTTTTTCAATCAACGGTAACCTTCAAAAATATTTACTATAACACCATGATACACAAACATTAGCGTTACGACCGCCTGTTGTTACCTAGCTTTCAACTGTATTTCATTTCCAGTGTATTTTTAACTATATGGTGCACAATAAGTAATATTTATTTACTTACATACATTTGAGTAATTGTGATAAAGAAAACAATGGCATTTAGCTCTGTTTAAATGCCAACTTTATAGCAATCAAAGAAAAGCTACTTACTAAAGATGCTTAGGCTGTCAATATTGTAATCCGAGAAACAAATGCCGAATGGTAAGTGCTTGCATAACCATGACATTTAATTTAAATATTCTAAGATAGGCAATGCAGCTTCGATTTTTGTGCCTACTAGCAATATACCAGTTTATAAATGTTGGCAGGTAGGCTCTGCATTACTTGAGAAGGTCAAATTCTGTTAAGGATTGATATACAAAAATATGCTTTATACAGTTCTTGTTAAGTTGAAATCGAAACGAAAGCAAGTTTAGATAAGAGGCAAGATTAATTGAGTCCAATATGACATGTTTTAATGCAGATGACTGATTACGCGCGCTGCGTCGTATCAAGTATAGCAATCGGGTTATTATTTAACAATAAGAATTATGGATTTATTTGAAACGGACCAGGGTGCCTAGCCAAGGTGATAATCGCTTGCGCTACGGCAACGAAATGCTTTGTGTCTCTCACTCTTCCATATTAGTGCGACAGTGCCAGTTGAGTTTCGTTGGCCATGGAGCATAAACGATAGGAATGTTGGCTATGCACTCAGCACCGTGTCGGTAGTGTCTTTAATCTTGCGTTAGCCCGAACCAGTTATCTAGCGTGATACCGATCATTCAAATTCACGTGATCGCCCGTATAGGCTGGTGGCGTGGTGCCTGAGGGTGGTTAAGTAATTCTGTCTTTAAGATATGCGGTTAAATATATGTAACAGGCACTCAATGAGTTCTATATTTATAGTTTTAATAAGTGTCGTTAATGCTTGAAAAATATTACTTGTAACCTGAGAATAACAAATTTCATTTTCTATAGAGAACATCACGTGATTACCAGTGACTTGACATTAGAAAATGAAGTGTCGGTTGCCTCGGCCAGGACCCGAGCCGTTCTAACGTGAGTCATCCTTAAATAAGATCGTTTAGGTACCTATATACCTAGTAACTTAGTATTAAATTGAAATCGGATATCAGATACGCTATTTAAATATACCTATGTTGGGCACTTCACATTAACATACCTAGGCAATTTATTAAACGTGCGTGATTTTCTGAGAATACAATGACAACCGATTCGTCACAGACATGTCAGTGCTTTGATTTTATTCTAAAATCAATATTAACCGACGACCGAGCTACATAACGTTTGTTGTACATTGTATGTACACGTACGCAATCATATCTACCTATTTGACATTGACAATATAAACTAATATGTTATACACTTAATGTTTTTATTGTAACCTTTATAACCTTGTAAGTCAAGAAACTTGTAAAGAAAAATTACGTTATAGTGGCGCCGCATGCGGAATTCGCATGAGTGCGATAACCGCGCCTTCTAGCATTTTTTATGAAATAGAAAGAACTATAGCGATACATATGACGTTAAACACACAGTGTCTACTTGGTGCGTTGTTCAACATACATAACATACTTATTGTGTTATGTAGTAGGTAACAGTAGTCGAGAGATAGAGTACTTTTTGAGAGGCAGTTACGAGAGAATGAGATACCACCCAGCCTATCTAATCTTACCAAATACTTTGCGGTGTTTATCGATTTGCAATAATTTCGATTGCAAAAGTTTTGTTAAATCGTTTTCAGCCCGATTGCAGTGGATTTGGTTGATCATAATAGATTTGATTGTCTTGTCACAAGGCTCTTGTGACACTGCCAGGTGGGCACTGTTTAATATAATTATCAATTGATTAGTCACGGAACAAAGTTTCTTAACTCGATGAAATTACTGATATTTCTAACAAACTTCCCGCGAACTTAACGGGCCAAATGTTAATTTTCAATAAACTTTAAGTAAATTTTTACATGAGATAATTGTAAAATCGTGATAATTAAATAGTATAAAATCAGTTGCTTATTTGTTTTCTTATGTTATATAACTATTTATTGAACATACTTCTAGTCATTAAAATAATAACCGCGAAGTATCGAAGTACCTATCAGCAAAAAATAAAGCTTGATTTTAAATAAAATCCTATTAAAATTACCATATACGAGTATAAGAGTTCAACGCGTTGCTCATAGCAAACTGTCGTTACCGCAACAAATCGCACGTTTTATCGTCATAATAATTTGTACCTGGAAAAATGTTTAATTCAAGAACTATAAAGTGCATAATCGAGGACAAGGATGACTGGCTGTCGATGGCGGCCGTGGGTCACGCGACGTTCTAGCACCGAGTTCTTTTGGGCTTATTCACCTGAGCGCAAATCCACGTGACGTCAGCGCGGTCCAGAAGGCGCTGAGTCAGCACAACACTAACACTAAGGAAATGTCACTGTTCCGGGTACCGGAGGTCGCCGGCAGAGAGCGCCGCTGCCGCGAAGTCACTGAAAACTAACTCGCTCTCGCGCGGCGTCGCGATGGCGGGACGAAAGCGCGAGACAGGGACGACGAGTCATTTCTTCCTTTCACTCTCGCCGACGTTGAATATAATTGTCAGTACCTTGACTACACGAATAGTACACTGTGTCAGCGCAACTTTGTAGAGATGTACAATTAAAGATAATTTTGTGGAGTTCCAGATCAAATTAGTAACCTGTTATTACTAGTGGCTCTGTGAAATGGAGAACTCGCGTTAAGCTTAAAAAATTAAAAATACTCACTTCGTTGAGTCATTATCACAGCGAACTCACAATAGTCTAATGTTCCATAGACTGGTGCTTAAGTCCTTTATGCCAATTTCCGCCATTATGATTTTTTTCCAAAAACAAAAAAAAACAAAAGAAACTATTTTACTACCGAATTGATTCACACATTTTCACGAGAATAGGTTGAGAAACGCAACCTGCAGAGAATAACAATCGGTCAATAATCAAAATACGCCTCCATATCAAAAAATAAAATTCGTTAAAATAGTTTTGGGTTGATAAGCGTCTCGAAAAATAGAAAAGCAAATATATAGATACTACACGCAATCTCATAAATAATAATAAAAAATATGTATAACATCATGAGTAATAAATGTCATAAATGGTTTAACATTTGACCATTCAAAATCACATTTTGATCTATAATTTCAGAAACTAGAAGAAAGTACTACGCTCATTTTTTATTCGTTAATAAGGGTTGATAACGATTTTTATTAAGTCAGTATACTAGTGATGAATAAACTGTGGTCGAGAAGGCCCAGCTTTCTTATCTACGTCCAATAGTTCACGGGCTGCGCGACCAGGGCCTTATTCCGGAACGCCTAAGCCGAAAATTAAGATTAGATTGAAATTCTTCAATTTTGATTGAAATTGATTGGTGCGAATTACCTACTAATTTCCAATTTCGTAAAGCATGAAATTATATCAGTAATGCATCTTAAATTAAACGCAAGTTTGTTGGCGACACCTGTCGGCGTGCCTGTGAAACTTTGCTCCGGCATCGAGCGCAGGTGCAAAGGCAGCGTTTCCGGCCTCAACCTGCTAGTACCTGCTGACTTCCTTCAAGCTACGAGGCAGCTACCTGGGCGGGGCGGTTTGGTGTATAAAAACCATTGAGCACGTGGCTGCGCGGGCAGTTCTGTTCCTGACGCCTCCGAGTGAAGTACTATTCACGGTTAAATTCGGTATCATTTTGGTTTGATTTATGGCTTGACGTACGTATCCCTGATTGTTTAAACAAATAGGTATCATATGTTTTTCATATTAAAATATGTAAATATCTTAGAATGTGTGTAAATTCCGTTTGTTAAATAATGTGTATATTCCCACCTAATGATTTCGTGTAATTACTCAATAAATATAATAAAGTTTATGTTCTGTGTTCTCATGTTTATTTTATTCTAGATAACAGTAGAAAAGATCACATCAGAAGTGCCGGCAGAATGAGGAAACATAAGAAAACTCGTTCGCCTTCGCCCTCATCGTCCTCATCATCATCAAGGACGCCGTCTCCGCCTCGCCGGAAAAAGAAGAAGGTACCGAAATCAGACGATGGCGAATTTGTGAGTACATCCAGTGCGATTTCACTCAATAGTATGATACCTGAATTTGACCCTATTAAGGACAATGTCGACGCGTGGTTAAATATAATCGAATCATATACTCATACGTTTGCATGGAGCGATAGAATGACGCGTTATCAGGCTCTTAATAAACTAAGAGGTTCGGCGAAAATTTGGTACGACTCGTTGTTGCGAACTAGTTTTGAGTGGACAAATTGGAATTGGCATACGTGGCGTAGTAAAATCTGGACAACATTTCAAATTAAACGAAACATGTTTGAATGTTTAAAAGAAATAATTGAGCGTAAACCTAACGAAGAGCAATCCCTTTATGAGTTTTTCTTCGAGCAAAAGGGCAAGATTGACAGGCTGTCGTTGAATTTTACGGAACACGATATTATATCAATAATTTTAGGCAATATGCGTGATAGCACTATAAGTAGTTCAATAGAGGCGGCTAATTTCAATACATGCGAGAGTCTAGCTAGTTTTTTGCACAGTCGTAAATATAGAAGCAAACCGGTCTCAAAACAAACGATACCCGGACATAATAAACAAATTGATATGCGAAATAAATCAGTTTCACCGCATTTGAGTATAGGGCAAACGGCTTCGTCTTCTGTAGACCAAACTTCCGATTCTGTGAAGACCGGACAGCCTCAAAATCGCATCAAATGTTTTTGTTGTGGTGGAGCGCATAAAAGAAATCAATGCGAGGTTAAATGTGAATTTTGTGGTAAAAAAGGTCACACGGAATCAGTTTGCTTTAGTAAAAAGAATCAGAAGGTTGCAAAGCAGGAGACAAAGTTTATTGGAAGTGCCGAATCAAATACTAAATTTTTCAAAAAGGTGACAATCAATAAGAAATTCGAGCATGAAGCTTTTATTGATCCTGGCAGTAGTTGTAGCCTGATTAGTCAAACATTGGTTAATAAATATGCATTGACGACCACCGTATTGGATCCACCAATAACATTGCACGGATTTTCAAAAGATATTAGTAAGACAGTGTACAAGTCTATGAAAGTCTCCTTAAAATTAGATAGCCTTGATTTAGAGAACATAAATATGTACGTTATGGACGATTTGTCTGACTGTGATATTTTAATAGGTCGCAATGTTACTGAACGTCCAGATATTATGTATTCACGTATTGGAAATGTATTGACATACAGTTATCAAAAATCTTTTGATAATTTTTGCAATGTGATAAGTGAGACCCAAATCGATTCTGATTCACATCATAATAAGTTAGTGCAATTATTCCATAAGTATAGTGAATGTGTCGCGAATAGTATCAAAGATTTAGGTCAAGTTGACAACCACGAGATGGTGATCGAATTGAATGACACCAAACCTATTCAATATAGGCCATATCGGAGTTCACATGGCAATAGAAAAATTATTCGCGAAATGGTTGACGAATTACTAGAAAGTGGCATAATTCGAGAAAGTAATTCCGCCTATGCTAGCCCCGTGTTATTAGTGGACAAGAAAAATGGCGAAAAAAGGTTATGTGTTGACTACAGGGCCCTGAATAAAATAACGGTTAAAAATAAATATCCTATGCCACGAATAGAAGACCTTATTGACCGGTTACAAGGTTGTAAATATTTTACTAGTCTAGATCTCAAAAGTGGTTACTATCAAATCAAAATGAGTGCAGATTCGATTCAAAAAAGTGCTTTTATAACCGAGGACGGCCATTATGAATTTTTAAAACTCCCATTCGGGCTCTGCAATGGGCCGTCGTGCTTCCAACAAATGATGAACAAAGTATTGGTGAATTTGCGTTTCGGTAAAATAATTATTTATTTGGATGATGTCTTGCTAATAAGTGAAACCCCAGAAGAGAATTTGGCTTTGCTAGAATCAGTCCTAAAAATATTTAAAGAGCATAATTTAAAATTAAATTTAAAAAAATGTCATTTCCTAAAAACTGAAATCGATTTTTTGGGATATAAAGTACAGTACAATACTATAAAACCTAGTGAAAAGAAAGCGGCGGCTGTTAAAGACTTCCCTCAACCAAAAACTGTTCATCAATTACGTCAATTTCTAGGGCTAATTAGTTATTTTCGCAAATTTATAAAAAATTGTGCCCTGTTATCTAGTCCTCTCACAAAATTGTTGAAAAAAGATAGTATTTGGTCCTGGGAAAGTAGTCAACAACAAGCTTTTAAAACGTTGAAAAGTGCACTATTGTCTCAAAATATACTGACTATTTATGATCCGAATAAAGAATGTATACTTTACACGGACGCTAGCAGAGACGGAATTGCAGGCATTTTAATGCAAGTAACTGAAGAAGGAGAGAAACCGGTGCATTATTATAGTCGTCAAACGTCTAGCGATGAAAAGAAGTATCATTCGTTCGAATTAGAATTATTGGCTATTATTGCGTCTTTACAAAAATTTCGACTTTATTTATTAGGCTCCCCTTTCAAAATTATCACCGATTGCAACGCTGTACGTTTTGCAATGACTAAGAAAGAGATTGTGCCACGGATTGCACGATGGGTACTTTCTACTCAAGAATTTAGTTTCGATATATTACATAGAGATGGTAACAGAATGCAACATGTAGATGCGCTCAGCCGCAACCCCGTGCAATCTGGGGAACAATCTGAGTCGGAACTAATTATGTCAATTACTGAAGCCGATTGGTTGTTAACTGTACAATTGCAAGATCCCGAAATAGTCAGAATAAAGAAAATTCTTGAATCAGGAGAGGCCGATATAAATAAAAATGTTTTCAGTAATTACGAGCTTTTGGGTGGTAAAGTGTACAAACGAACTGGTCAAGGTCGTCGTTGGGTCGTGCCTAAGCAGTGTATTTGGCAGATTATCAAATGTAACCACGACGACCTTGGTCATTTTGCCGTAGATAAAACTGTAGAACGCATTAAGGATAAATATTGGTTCCATAAAATTCGACGCACGGTAAAAAAATACATTAGCAATTGCCTAAATTGTATATACAATAAAAATAAAACGGGTCCAAAAGAAGGTCAACTGCATCCTTTACCAAAGTACGCTAGACCATATCACACATTGCATTTGGATCATGTAGGACCTTTCGTAAAAACTACAGAAAATAATAAATATTTATTAATTATGGTAGATTCGTTCACTAAGTTTGTCTTTATATTTGCTGTGCCTAACACTGACAGTGCTAATGCTATTAATGAATTGGATAATCTTTCGAAAATCTTTGGTTACCCAAAACGGCTAATCACAGATGCAGGGTCTTGTTTTACGTCATATAGTTTTAAACAATATTGTAGTAGCAAGAATATAAGATTACATACGATAGCCACTGGTATGCCACGTTCCAATGGCCAAGCGGAACGCTTTGTTAAGACAATTTTAGAATCAATGAGAGCCATGGGTGCCGATTTGTCCGATGATAATTGGGACAAATGTGTAAAACCTTTGCAACTAGGCTTAAATAGTACTGTACAAAAAACTACAAAAGCCGTGCCTAGCGAAATTTTTTTCGGTTACCGTTTACGTACGGATGCAGACACTTTAGCACCTAATAGCGATAACGAGTCTGACATAGATGTTACTAAATTACGCAAATTAGTGGACGAAAATATCAAATTGAGCTCCATGCAACAAAAAGAAAGATTCGATAAAACACGCAAAAAGGCACGACAATACCAAGAAGGTGATTTAGTCCTTACTAAAATACAAAGCCAATCTAATGATGGTCATAGTACGAAGTTGTTACCAATTTTTAAAGGACCATTCCAAGTGGTCAAGGTCTTAGGAAAAGACAGGTATCAGGTGGAGGATGTACGAGGCGCTGAACGTAGTAATAAGCGATACACTGGAACAGCGGCAGCAGAAAACATGAAACCCTGGATACACATTGATGACTGGGATACAGCAAATGAGTAGCAGTGTTGGCGAGGTAAATATTTTATTCTTTATGTAATTGCAGCTACACATGTCCTTTCCTTATTGCGAGCCCTGGTAAAATGCATTTGGTTAATATACAGTAACTTAGTATGCAGATAAATATATACTTTACCAATATTAAGTCTCAATAAGCGTTAATTTATCAGAATATGCTAATATATAAAATAAAAAAATGTTTTGTTCCTAGGGATATGACTAATTTAATATTAAGTTATGATAACTTACTATTAAATTGGTAAAGTTACACTAAAGGAAGTGTGCAAGGTTTGATAATATAATGAGCCGGTAAACACCTAAGTTGCGAGAGTGGACACGAGCACAAGTAGTTCATATAAAGGAACATGCTGCTAGAAAGACACTATAATGTGACTGGTGTGGTGATTATAAATTAAACCAGCGCCTTCCTATTGGTGTGATAAGCAGCGGTATTTGCTATCAAAACTATAGTTTTATTTTTTTTATAGCATTTTACCGGACTCGTGTAGTGCCCGAGGCGGGCACAACCGTCACATGGCCGTGTTGGCGACACCTGTCGGCGTGCCTGTGAAACTTTGCTCCGGCATCGAGCGCAGGTGCAAAGGCAGCGTTTCCGGCCTCAACCTGCTAGTACCTGCTGACTTCCTTCAAGCTACGAGGCAGCTACCTGGGCGGGGCGGTTTGGTGTATAAAAACCATTGAGCACGTGGCTGCGCGGGCAGTTCTGTTCCTGACGCCTCCGAGTGAAGTACTATTCACGGTTAAATTCGGTATCATTTTGGTTTGATTTATGGCTTGACGTACGTATCCCTGATTGTTTAAACAAATAGGTATCATATGTTTTTCATATTAAAATATGTAAATATCTTAGAATGTGTGTAAATTCCGTTTGTTAAATAATGTGTATATTCCCACCTAATGATTTCGTGTAATTACTCAATATATATAATAAAGTTTATGTTCTGTGTTCTCATGTTTATTTTATTCTAGATAACAGTAGAAAAGATCACAAGTTGATATTCTACCCAAAAAAACTGATTTCGATGTTCCATTCCCAATTGTGTCCTCCAAAGTTACATGTATATAATGTCATACTGACACCTGGCACTCTGAGTCATTTTGATGCTCCTTCGAAAAGACTCAAAGTCGCCCAGGCGGAGACCGAACTGCTGGAAGCTTCCTTGACCAATCGACCTATCAGCTTAACAATCCAGCGATAAATTTTATGATTTTATTTTCTGTTTTAGATTGGTGTACTTATATTTTAGTTTCGAGTAAGCTTAATATTTTTTGATTAAAACATCATGTGGGTAATTTCTGTTTGATTATATTAGATTGACATTATATTTTTTGCGCTGAATTCAGTCTTAGTATACTACTATTATGCGTCGCAAGTGTCAAGACGAACGCCTTGCAATTTTTCACAACGCACGCGCACGACTCGCAATGTTTGAGGGTTTCGTTTGTTACGTAATTGGGGAGTGATTTGACACTCTTGTGCGTTACTGATCTGTTAGTTTGCGCTATTTATCTAGTGGCTCGTTGTGTCAAAATTTAAATATCTTGATCATATTTTAAACGTATGTTAGAAAAAAGTGTTTCAAATACCTATTTAAAAGTATACTAGTATAGTATTCATTTAAAATACTTAAAGTGCTTCAGGTACTACCGGTACGTACAGTCAACATCAAAAGTAGGGAATGAAACAACGCACCAAAAGTATCTGATATTCCGGATAAATTTTCTAAATGTAGGAAAATCTCTAAAATTCACGTCCTAAAGTATATATTTTACAGTCTAAATTGTTCTGCATATAGAATCATCACTTTTTGTTACTTTTAGCTGTTACAGAATGGTAGATACTTTTGAAGCGGTGTTTGATCCGCTACTTTTGATGCTGACTGTACCTGTGTACCTTTATTCAGTTTTTGTCAGTAGTAGTAAACCATTATGTTGCTAATTTTTCGCAGGTACAAAGATTTTAACAGACATATTCAAAGACTGAAATGTCTTACTCGTATAAACATGTAAAGAAAATCGTGATACCTAACTATTTTCTTAATGTTAACCTGAACGCGTCTAGCTGTTTTAGCCATAGAGTTTACCAGCTGTCATGAATGTCAGTTATGGCATTGACATTCATGATTCAAAATATGAAAAGATTGTTCATTACTATAAAATAGATGTGATCGATTTCGTGTAAAAGAAATAACAAAACCCTGAAATAGAGGCTTTAAATGTTGTTTTTTTTTTGTCTTTACAGGTAAATTACTTTGTACTAACAAATATTGTAGTAAATTAGATGTTATAAGTTCAATTTAAAAATAAATCTTTTGTCTTTACAGAGAAACGCAATTTCGCCTTTGTTTTATTCACAACAGTGAATTATTATTATAAACATTTCTGAAATTCGCCTTGTTTCAGAGTTAATACCAATTAAAAAATACATCTTTTATTGTTGGGTCAATGTGACAATTAACACTATACTAGAATTTATAAAAAAAAAATTGTATTTTGTAAAATGTTTTATGTACACATTGTACATTTAAAAAAAAACAATATTTTTTTGCGAGATAGCCCTTCTTTTGCCCTCATAAATGCGGGTTTCTCGTGAGCACCGTGTATCCCTAGTTGTAACAAGGTGTTTGATGTGTGATGTCTACATATCAGCAATAAGCAGCATTTTTTTCTTTGCTACATGCGAAAGAAAAATTAACGGAGTATTTTCATTAGCACACCTTTTGTTCCCTACACGAGAAATTACGTTACGTTACTTGTTTTTTCTTGAATGATAAAGTCATCATTTTCTTAGCGATGCCCTTGATTTTTGTCACGACTAATGAGAGCCTGGGGTCCACTCAGCCTGAATTGGATGGCATTTTTTGATAGTAATTGACAGTCAGTGACAAAGAAAACACGTATAGTAAATATAGATAAAGATTGGTCCGGAAAAATAATATCAGCTAACATGTGTACAAGATTATTAAAACAACAGTTTGATGAATCTTTACTGCGACCATAAAAGATATTAAAATCATGACGTCACGTTAAGAATAAAATAATTGTTTCGATCTACACTAAAATCTTACAAATTGATCTTATTAACGAGTTTCTGCTAGAAGACGTGATACAATTTGCAATTCGGCAGTTTTAGATTTAATTACTAAATAAAAAATACCGAGGATATTTTGCAATGTTTTTGATCAGGTATATTTTTAATATTATTTAATGGTGATCAAGACTCGGTAATTTGATTTTACTCATGCACCTATTTTGCTATTTATGTATATCGAAAAGCTAGATAGTGATTATTATTTTAAATTGGTCGGATTGTGAATTCTTTTTTCCACAACACTTTTTATAAGGAAGTAGGAGCAGGTGTTACCAGTTGAAGTTAACTTCCCTGCGCGCGCGCAATGAGGAAGGAAATGGCCGCCCTCCCATAACACGTTCCGTGATAATGATAGCTATTATAATGGGAATTCACATTTTTAGTTATAACTTTTTTAAATGGGAATACTTTATTCACAATCATAAGTACCTTTTTTTTAGCTATCAAGGAAAATATTAATAAATATATAATATTATAAATCAAATTAAAATTATTAAATATTTATTATTCAGTCATCACTTAATTGTACTCGTAAACCCACATGAGGAAACAACTTGAAATTTGTATCAAATTACTTTTCCACTCTTGTGGATAAACCGCAACTTTCTCACCAGTTCTTGAAGACTAAAGAAGGATCTTATGACCTGATGTGGTGAAAATTAATTTTACAGTACATATGGGGCTACTTTATAGCACTAGTGCGAGAAGTAGCATATTACGTTACTGTGTCGAACATTTAAAGGGCCATATGTACTGTAAAACGTTGTACGATACATGTGCGAATAGGTAATTCGCAACTCGTGTCGATTTAAAACACTCCCTTCGGTCGTGTTTTAATTTATCGCCACTCGTTTCGAATTTCCTATTTTTCGCACTTGTGTCGTAATGTACTATAAAGTTAGTATGACTGCCTGACAACAGTTTAAATTCGAATAATACAACCATCCTGAAGACATATAGGTATTCCCTGTCGTTAATATCGACAATCCCCTAATTCTGAATAGAATGTATCCAATAATTTAAATTATAATAAATATTGCACCAGTCCAGCAGTAAGCTATAATTATGAGCCATCTGCAAGAGTATTATGAGCCATCTGAAAGAGTATTGATATAGCCGTTCGCAGCACGTAATTTGATTCTACTAACGAGAGCTTCGAAGAGTTTATGCCTATAACCGCGAAAATCGAAGTTCGTCAATTGCGGGCATTTTTTTTCTGTCACTCTTATTTCGTCTTACTGAGAGTAAAAGAGAAAGATCCCCGCAATTTGTGAATTTTGGTTTTCGCGATAGGCCCTAAAGTATCTAGAGGCCGAAACTAATTAAAAAAATTATTAAAGTTTTGAACTGGTTTTGATACGACGACGTTCTGGTGATTCGCATCTTACGCACGTTTTTCACATCATGTCGCATGCTCGAAAAGCGTGAGCAATTTTCAAGGTTTATAAGATCAAAACCGTAACAAATTGTTAAGTTTGAATCGGGTTCCTAGTGTTACCAAAAAGCGCCGAGTGTGATGTACATATATAATCAATCCTTTAGGTATTCACCCTTAACCCATTCGGCGCTAATCACGACACGTTGTCGTTTTACCTCGCTACGATTGTAGCTCAGCGGTGAATGTGTTAAACATTATAAAAAAGAAAAACTTTTCAGACAATTTTTACAAGAAAACTTTTTTGTAACTTTCCATCACATGAATGCACAAATGCTTACACTATCGTGACATAAGCCACTAAAAATTATGTGTGACAGAAAATTGTTTTCGTATATCTACGTAGCTAAATAATGAATAATGTGCAAACCTTATATAATGCGAGTGAAGGAAACAGAGCGGGGCTAAAACAAAGTCATGGATCGTTGATTTGCTCGCTCAAGACTGCTAATTGGCCAAATATCAACTATTAACTTCCTAAATATTCTTTGTACCTATAATATAGGAACTAAAATCAACCTTATGTTATCATAATAAGATTTATTTTTCATATTATTGAAAAAGTTCAATATGAGGTTAGCAAAGTAAATGCATATTATCACATCTTGTGTAAAAACTTGCGCTTGGGAATGAATTTTCACACGTTTATTCGCTTCAGGAAATTAATTCGTCATGCGGTTAAGAAATCTGACGGTGAAATATAATAGGATTTAGTTGATAACTTCAATGAATTAACTGATTTATTTGTAATGGCGTTGCGTGGAGTAGTAAATATCCACTTTTAACAAAAATATAATTAAAGCCCAGTAAGTGTTACTCTTATTGAGCGTAAGCGCGAGCGAGATGGATGTGCGTGCCAGCGAGCGCGCATATTATGTATATTGATTTTTTTTTACGTTTATATAAAAAAAAGTAATCGATAAGTTCCGTCAATCATGGTATTGCCGATTTTTAGAAGCAATTTTCATATTTTTACCTATGTTCGTGTTTTTTTTTATATCGAGCGAAAGTCAAAAAATCGATATAGTCCCTCGAGCAAGACCCCAAGATTGCTGATAAAAATGGCAGCCGTATTGTGATCTGAAAAAAAGCGCTACGATTTTATTCAAAAACTCCGCTCTGAACCTACTGCACCTTATGCAACTAAATATCAATTAATAGTGAACACAACGCGACTATATTTTACTTAACTCGTTAGAGGTATTAGCTCGCGGGATCAATTATTTATTTATTGCGTAGTTTTTTAATCATATACATTATTGCAATGACAATGAGTTATTTCTTACTTTAGATATGTATTTGTTGTATACATCATACGAGTATTTATACTTAGCTCGTACCATATCATTATGAGTAAGTATTAGGTACGTAATTAAACTATGGTGCGTAGATTCTCGTGTAATGAGTTGAAATTCTGCTTAGAATCTTAATAGTCATTGTTGGAAATTTAAGCTCGGCATTGCGTTGCATTGTTAATTATAAGTTAACAAGGAACGCTATTGGGCTCTTTTTACGATAGCTCGTTAAATTGCCATTTTCAGTTATGAAAGTGTGTCAAGTAAGTAGGTACGCTGAAAATAAAATTGCATTGCCTAACACCGAAATAGCAATATAACTAATGCTATAATAAGTAACAGCAGCTCTAATACTTTTTAACATTACACCTCAATCGATGGCGCCAAATATGGAGCTATAACTTTTCTATTGTGGATTTTGTAGAAACTGCGACTGCGACCTTAGGTTATGTAAAGTCTGACTTCACAAATGCCGCCGCGACAGCCATGATGCTCATGCTAGATGCACGTGCTTTTCCTCGAAATATAGAGGTGCAATAGTGCGTTGACTCGATGTGTCAAGAGACGCAGTAATGAGGGTCATTAGACAATCTTGTCATAATGTATGGGTACAGTGGGACGAAGAAATGATTTATTACGCTGGTTTTCTGTAACCGGTTTTGAGATATCCTTCATTGTGGTGCAATTTTTCATTAATTTGTGCATTATTAAATTATATCTATTTGGTTATTAAACTATATTAGGGTGCAAAACATTTCAAAGGAATAGATTAATAGATATAGAATAGATATACAAAAAATAAAACCCGGATATATGAATGAACAATTCGAAGGCGAACAGTTTGGGTTTGATAAAATAATTAAATATAAATGGATTCTAATTTTATGGCGATTAGTTAATTTTCTTAGTAATATATTTTAGGGAAACACAACAATGATATTGGAAATTTTGTGTTTAACACACTGTGTGTTTAGACAGTGTCCGAATTGGTTTGTTTTTAAAAACTCCTTAAGTAACACTTTGCTGGCAGTAGGTATTGAAAAATCTTAGTGTTTCTGTTTTGTAAGTTCAACTGTTATGTTTGTGCTAATATTATTTACATATATATGTATGTTTGTGTTTTAGTTATGATTGTAATGTGTTAGTACATGTACTTAACTGTATCCAATATAGTTCTATAATAACCACATGATTTTGCACCGCCTTCAACTTATCTGATTTGCTTAAAGGTTGTCTGGTACAAAATGCCTTATGACATTAAGTCCGCCTTTTGTAAAATGTGTTTTCTTTGTGCTATAAAGATTAAATAAATAAATAAATAAATAAATGTACTGATAAATAATAAATCTGAAATGTCATTGAATGGACGTGTAGAACATTAATTAATTTAAATGTACCTACTTGTAAATGATGCAATTGCAAGGTAGGTAATGGTTTAAATACTTGCCTAATAAAAATAAACATTAAGCATTATACCCGTATATTTATTTTTTGTTGCGAAGCCCCTATACGAATACATGCGACATTAAGCACGATAATGTGCAAAAATATTTACAATACGCATACGTGGCCTAGTTGCTCAGGCCATTAAATATTTCTATAGAAAGACGTTAAATCCGTACGAATATGCACAAACGAAGAACTTAAGTAAATGTTTGGTTGACAGTCATTAGTTTCGGCGTGTCAGCACCAACCTACACACAGACGCACACACTCAATGACCGATAATTTATTTTATTATTTATTTACATAACTGTTTTCTATTTAAGTATTGATTTAAAATACATGTAATGCATAAATAAGAAATCGGGCAAGAGCATGTCGGGCCATGTTCAGTGTAGAGTTCCGTAGTTACCATTCTGTCAGAGCTAAACGGGGGCTATTAGTAGGTATCGTGTATTACAAGCATAAGAACGCAGCGCTTTATACGTCTTTCCACTAAGAAGAGACGATTTTATGCAATAACTCAAAAATGGAACTATTTAAACTTTTACAAAAAAAAATCATTAAATGGAACCATGGTTTTTTTCTTTCGGGGAGATTTTTTACGAAAATATTCTTTTTAGTTATCAAAATGGTTGTTAAGACCCCTATTTGTTTTAAAAGACCTATCCAACGATACCCCAAACCATTGGGTTAAAGCAAAAAAATTCAATCGTAGGTACCCTAATTTTTTTTGTTTTTATTTTACCGTTCTGTCATCATGCATGATTTACGTATCCATGCTAAATTGCAGCTTTCTAGCACTAACGATCACGGCGCAAAGTCGCGGCGGACAGGCTGACAGACGGACATGGCGAAATGATAGTTGACTACGGAACCCTAAAAAGCTACAAAGTTCGCTATCGTTACACTATTCAAAGTGTTTGTATGTAATGCAGAGTCATAGTCAACAATATATCGGCAATTAATATTATGAAGTTTCAAATAGTATTATAAGTAAATTGGGTACATATAATGTATGTATGAATGCACGGATGATTTAAATTATCAAATAATGGGATCGTGCGTCCGCTTCTACAAACTAAAAAAAGAAAAACTAACGTTGATTGTTTAATGAACTAGAATGAAAAACCTCGAGACTAAAAGGAATTACAAACCTTAAAATTTATAAAGTAATGATTACTTAGAAAAGTTGAATTATTTCCATATTTTGATGGGCATCGAAAGGATGCGAATTACTGGCATGTTGCAACATCCCGTTTCAGTTAAAATGCGGGCAGCAATAGGTGCAATATAATGCATCTGGCTGGCGCTTTGGCCTTAATTGCAAGAAGTGATTTGACTTCCACACGGCCATGGAGACTGACGCGCTATTAACACATTATACGAATAATAGAGATTGTAAGACGTTAAGGACACGAGTTGTAGAAGTAGAAGGTGCCCGTCATTATTGTAAATGGGTGCAACGGACGATGGTAATGTGTTTTGAAAAGCTCTTACCCTTTATGCTCACGGTCTATACAGTACAGTCAGAATCAATAAGTAGTAGCGGATGAAACAACGCGCCAAAAGTATCTGATATTCCACATATAGATTAATCTCTAAAATGTATGTTCAAAAGTATATCTTTTGCCGTCTTAATAGTTCTACACATAGAACCATCACATTTTGTTAAGCTGTTACAGAACTGTTGACACCTTGTTTGAACCGCTACTTTTGATGCTGACTGTACCTACTTATTGTGAGTTCGATGAAATCTAAAGCATATTCAATAGGAATGAAGTTGATTTCAATTCAATTTCTAAAAAATGAAGTTGATTTCAATTCAATTTCTAAAAAATGAAGTTAACTGTAATAATCTATAATACATATAGTTTCATATTTTGGATTTTTCATTTATATTGTATTAGTACTTATCGCTGGGCTTTAGGATGTTGCCTGTATCGAAGGAACCGAATGCTTCTGGTGAGTTGTACTTGCGTTGCAGTCGTTGCAACATTGATGTTGTGATTAGAACGTTCGATCCGTCACTTATTTATCAAGGAGATTGACAGTGGCATAGCCCTCATCAACACTGCAGCTATAACGCCGCAATATTTTATGCAGTTGCCAACCGAATGTCACCTTAGTAGTAGGCTGTCGGTAAAATGAAACGTACCTAACATTTCATTTAACCGATAGCCATTTTACATTAGAAATTGAAAGGAACAGGATAGGTTTAAGGATCCCAAGCAAGCTCGGTTCTCCATACAAACGTAGTTACGCTCTGACTTGAAAACGACTGGCTAGAATTGCTCTGAAACTTTTTACTTACGATAGGATAAGGTATATTTAAGGCTGTAATTAGTTTATGTAACCTCAGATACCATAGTTAAAAAGCGGCCAAGTGCGAGTCAGACTCGCCCATGAAGGGTTCCGTACCATTTATGACGTATTAAAAAAAACTACTTACTACTCTTACTAGATCTCGTTCAAACCAATTTTCGGTGGAAGTTTGTGGAAGTCACATTTTACCACTTTGGAAGTGTCTCTCGCGCAAACTATTCAGTTTAGAAAAAAATGTTATTAGAAACCTCAATATCATTTTTAAAGACCTATCCATAGATACCCCACACGTATGGGTTTGATGAAAAAAGATTTCTTGAGTTTCAGTTCTAAGTATGGGGAACCCCCAAAATTTATTGTTTTTTTTTCTATTTTTGTGTAAAAATCCTAATGCGGTTCATAGAATACATAGTTTCGGAAAAAAGTGGCGGTGACATAATCGGACAGACAGACGAACATGACGAATCTATAAGGGTTCCGTTTTTTGCCATTTGGCTACGGAACCCTAAAAAGTACAGTGAATTTAAGATTTTCATATAAAACTTGTTATTGCTCTATTTCGTTTGTTTAGTCAGGTGGAGCAATATAAACTAATTGAGCCCTAGATACTCGTATACCTCATGTCTCTCATGACATTACAATCCAACACGTAGTTTTAAAATGAGAACGATACTCCATTTGTATGGGAAGCTGAACTTCGGCCGAGCTTGCCGGAGACTCATAAGTCAATTAGAAATATACATATTTTAATTACCCAGTAAGTTATGTGGAAAGGCTTCTTGTAGGTATTTGAAAGGTGAGAGTATAAATAATTAACTTCGGCCACGCTGCCCTTGCCCAATGCATTGTAAATTATTTGATAATTATGTCTTGTTTGTAAAACATAATGGCAGCGTGTCTTGTGCGGCAAGGCTGTTGTTTGCCTTTTACTTCGAATCAAGACTCAGCTCAAATGCAGACCATAAATAATTTTCAAGAGCATACGTCTAGCCACGAGATAATTGTCCTACTTTTTAACTGCTGGTACCTACTCACCTAATATATTAAAAGATAATCAGGTCAATTCGACCGTACACTAACATTAGAATGATATTTGAATGGTGACATTTAGGTATCGCGCGACTCGCTCGCGCCAATACATATACTTACATAAGTACGGATAAGTACGAGTGAAATGCACAATAGCTGAATAACATCATTTATGTAGATGTCATTCTGATGTCAGTGTGCGTTCGAATTGGCGTAAATGTTATTTTATTACGTCAAATGTTATGGACTAAGAACCGGAAAATGGTTCATGATCAATAAAGTAACGAATCTTGACATTCAGTTTGCTATACTATTCTTATTACTAGATACAGGCGTCTGGCAGCTGTTTATCGATGGAGATCAGAATTTAAGCCCAGCAAAGCTTTTCATTTGGGAAAAAGGAATGCTAAAGAAAAGGTCCGAGGTTATCTCATTTATCAACAATAAATAACCTTTCGCATCACCGGCCACCTATTTCCCCATACATAAACATGTGGCAATGTTATATGAGAAAAAATACACAATTTCCCTTAATACTACATCAAGCACAAAATCCTAAAACTTGCATCCATTAAGTGGCAGGGATCGAGACGATGTCGGATCCAGTAATAAAGACAGTACAACCAATTGTCAGGTTTCGTTGCTTTTTAATCTTCCTTTCCTGAATTTCTAGAACACCAATTCTTCAATCAATTAATGTCTGGATGATGATGATGATGATGATCTTTCCGGCCGATTTCGACCATGGCGACCACTTCGACTCCTAGTTAGCTCGGCGCTCATGCGCCCGAAGATGGCTGACATAGCCGATCTTTGAGGTGAACCCCCGCGCACATTGAGGGCACGTGAGGACACCAGCTAGGTAGTGGTAGTGAATGGACGCAGGCTGGCGCGTTTTCAGCTCGTCGCGTTTAGCGTCGAGGTCAGCTTTACGTTGCTCCTCGAAATCGCGCACATTGCCCTGCACCAGCCTGCGCCACTCAGGACGATGATGCAATGTCTGGATACTAATTAGGTAGAGGAATTATTTGAAGAACATCAGATTTCTTAGAAGGGACTCAACTGATAAAACACTTTTACGAGAAACAGTATTTTTATTAAATAATATTTACAATTTAACGAACATAACATAAAATTTAAAATATACTAGCCGATCATTTTATTTACTTATATTTTACATTATTTACATATCATAGCTTCTTTCTTCGAGTATTTATTTAAGGTCGTACATATTTAGATAGATAGCTGATAAATGAATGAATATATAATATATTATTTTATCTAAATTTTTAAGCTAGGGCTGGTTTTGTACATGTTATAATGCGGGATTTGTTGCTGTTTTTGTACTAAATCATTTGTTTACAAAATTCTAAAGTCAATGGTGAAATAAGTCGGAAAATGGTTTAAGCGTATAATGAAATAAATAAATTAATTTGTGAATTACCACTAGATAGTACATTAACACATAACGAGACATCAAAGGGATTTTATAACACGCATAACGAGTACAGTGGCAAATCTGGGCTCTTGGTAAGTGTGTAAAGTTGTCACAATAATGCTCCGCGTAAGAAGATAAACGGCTGAGATAGTTACCCGGTATCTGATTGCTTTACTATACTGAATACTGTCATGGCACTATACTCGTTAAGTGTATTGGTAGCTTATCGCGTCGGCTAGGCTAGCCGAAGTTCTCGAAGTGGTGTATGAAGTATGGCAGCCGACGCGTCCTGTTGACTTGCTCACAAGCAGACATCACAGATTTGGTGAGCGGCCGCGGCCCGCACGAAAACACTCCAATCTTTGACACCTGCGTGCAATAATCAATAATTAATAATTATGCATACTACTTAATTACGGTTGTTGATGCATAAAAATGCCATTGTATAGAAATATTTTAATTTTTGGTTGGCTGCTTTTATTAACTAAGGCGGCTAGAAGACTAATAAAAAAAAAAAACAGAATTAGGTGTAGGTGTAATCGCAATAGGTAATAAAGTCCGTTTGGAAAGAAAAGAGTCGTGGAATGTATTGGGCTCCATACATTCCACGACTTTTTTCTTTCCGCCCAGTCTCTAAACGTGTATCTAGTTTAATAATAAATATAGCAATCAATAGTAAATATAACAATAAAATATGTAAGATTACAGGTCTCAATTTATATGGATGGATGTTCTCAAAATCATTTGAATAAAATAATGTAACGTCAACATCATCTTCATAAATGACTTAATAATAATGTGGGGCTAGTCACCTACCTTCTCTATTTTACACCGCTCGTATATTTTATGATAGTCAAACATAGGTGAAAGTAGCAATGGGATTTTACCACGGTTATTATAATTTACGTCAGATGATACGTCAGCCTCCGTATAATTTGCGTTACAATTACAAGTCAATTTGTCGAAGAGCTGTGTTTGCGTAACAGCTACGGAGGCAGGGCAGTCTGTTCCATCTGATCTTACTTAGAGTCGGATTCGATGTTAACATTATAATATCACTTTGATTTTTAGTAGTGTGTATTCCGCTCGTGTTGACAAATTGAGGTGAGAGGGACACACCAAGTTTGAAATAAAATTGGTATGAAATTTGAAAATGTCAATATGTGTCATCTGTTCATTCTGTGTACTGCCAAGAGTATCCGACTAGAAGAGGTGTAGCGATGGGATACTCACGTAGCTGTGTTTTTTCTGGACGAACTTCAGGAAGGAGGACATGTCGGGCCGGCCGAAGTGATTTACTGCCTTCAACCCCGTAAACATGGAGGTGCGTGAAAGACGCTGGAAGTGGTTTTCGCAAATATACTGCAACAAAAAAGAACATAGTTTAGAAACATATCTGATTAAGTTTTCACAACGATATTAACCACATCATTATGCGATATATCTTCGCCTGTGCTGATAGTTTTAAGGTATCAACCATGCTTAACAATGGAAAAAATTGGTGGAGGTTTCCGGTTCAGAATATCTCCTCAAGTATTTTACGATGTATAGTTCGTGTCCTCCACGATGACGAGCAGATTTGTCAAATCTAACAGATTTGTCAAGTGAAGGCAAGCGTCTTCGTGAATGACATGATCTATACGGGACTATATGCATGTACTTATAAATGGTGATGTCAACACTCACCAGCATGGTAGTCCGAAGGTCGAACTTGTGGAAGAACTGCGTGATGAAGATGTGTATCTCGAGCACGTTGGTGACGTCCTTGCGCTCCACGTCGCGCAGCACGTCGATGAACCACTCGAAGTGTTTGTGCGACGGACAGATCCACAGGAAGTACACCTGGTATGGAATATTAGTTTATGATACCTGCCATTATGAAAGTGTAAAAAAAATCGCAAAATATATATCAATGACAATATTCTGTGCATGTTCTTTTTTCAAATAAAATATCGGTACCAAATATGTAAAATACCTATGATATCTGTAAAATAAAGAGCCGGTAGCAAAGAATCACCAAATATAATCAAAGCTATATTTGTCTACCGTTCTTCATCAACTCTCATCTACTCAAAGGTTAACTGGAAGAAATCCCTTATAGGGATAATTTCGCCATATTTATGTTTTATGTTTTGTACAATTAAGAGTTTATACATACATACATACATGATATAACTGGGATATAGTATAGAAGTAAAGGTTTTTTTTTTTCGATCGCGTTTAAGATGCGGTTCCATTTTTATCATTTGTCACTATGCTCGTCACTTTCGCACTTACGTACCTACTTGTTAGAACGTGACGGGCATGGTGACAAATGATAAAGAGCCGACCATCTTAGCCCTACTGATCACTACCGTTTTTAAAAATAAAATTCTATCGTGCAAATTGAATATTGTTATCAAAAATATAAGTACCACCAAATATTACTTACATCAGTCATTAATCAAACTTTTTTTAACCATACCTTTTTACACGCAACTCCGGAGTACCGATTGGTAGAGGTTCCAAAAACGAGATCGTTGAGGATGGATGCGTACGGCGTAACACCAATGCCGCCGCCCACCATTACCGCCACCTCGAACTTATACCAGTCCTGGTTTCCACCGCCGAATGGGCCTTGGATTCTATACAATTAAACAAAAAATACTTCGAGATTCGTTCAATGGTAATCAAAGAGCTTTAGTATCGGATTGGATACGTTTCGTATCAAACAGCATTTCAATACACTAGTAAGGCGCTTAGTACACTGGGTCCGACGTGCGAGCGGGATGTCGCTATAATACGCGCGTAGCGTTGTCTCGCTCAAATCAAACATCGGAGCGACGTGCGTACATACTCGTATTGCATCGCCTCCAGGGTCCCTGTGTCTATGTCTGTTTGTTTCACATCAGCTCTTCATGAACTTATTAAATTCTTACAGAAAACGCTTATTAACCTTTAATCGCTTAGAATTTTTGCATCAAGTGTGCCCGTACCGCCGCCGGTACGAAATTGCACGAAGTTTTATCTTATTTATGGATATTGTAATGTCTTACTATATGTATCAGACTATGGTGGTTTAAAGGTTAAATAGTTACTAGAGTCAGAAACACCGCCACGGCTAGAGACAGAAACAGATGGAGAAAGATCATAAGAAAGTGGTACAAAAGGGAGGTCACGACCCTCAGTGTTGAGGAATACGACGCAAGGAGGAATAGGTACTAGAGTACCCATAGCCTGCGAACCAGCTCCAGTACAAGAGCACACTTAGAGTGCCCAGTTTTCCTCCTGCCCCCTCGCGTGCGGCATACACTATCATGTTTCTTTAGTCCGAAATGACTTAACCATTGAACTAAAATTTCATCTACACTTCAAAGCAATGAAAACGGGTTACTTTGAATTGATATTGTTTACCTATAAAGTGACCCATATTAATTGCTCTTACGTGTGGTCCGTGACGGCGACATTAGATGCAAAGACACCCATACCCATAATCATGTACACTCACTTGGGCAATGTTTTGCCAACATATTTGTGAAATATTATCATATTTACGAGGTCGCTAGTTGGTGACCTCTAATGAGTTCCATTTTGTGCGTCACGAGTTTGTTGAGAAAGTTTCCAGTTACATAATATTCTAATTATAAGACCGGAACTTATGTTCTAAACAATTGTAGAAATAGATCAAGCCTTCATAGTCATATATGGTCAATGACAGAATATAAAAACATTCCATTAAATACTTTCATTATAAAATGAATATATTTATATATTTTGTACCTTGTCATACCTTTGTGTTTAAACCTGGGTTCGGATCCCGGTAAGGGTTTTTTTTGTGTATTCATCACAAGAGTAATGGAAGTCTTCTATGTATTTAAGTATGTATTTATCTATTTCAGTACAAGTTTTGCTTAATTTGGGGGTAGGTCCATCTGTGTAAGAATGTCTCCAAAATATATACCTATTTCTTAATAATGCATGAAATATGTTACCTTATCTGCGGATGATCTTCAGGGTTATAATTGCAAGGGTCGAAGTAGTTTCTCAACTTCCATGTCCACGGCCCCTGTGCTTTGATATGGCAGGAGAGGAAGTTCTCGTGCGGCGCCGACGTCAGCGTGAACGAGTGGAACTCTTCCTCTTTGAACGCTGTGCATGCTAGGCGGACCCATTGACCTATTATAAAGTAATCCATTTTATGCCTGTGCAATATATTTGACTACTATGGTCGCGCTTATCGAATAATGTCAGTGTCTGACGCTCTCAATCGTGCGGCATTAAATAGTAACAGTTGCTTTCTCACTTTCAACGGCGTACCTACATCATACGTTCATTGGACTCACAATGGGGAGATTAGTCTAAACGGTTCCATAAACACATACTTACGATGTCCATTTGAGCTATTTAAGTACGGAATATTTACATTTAAAAACATCTTTGACACATATCGCCATCGTATCGTAATTGCTAATGTTATGTACAAATACGGGAGCGTTGAACATCAAACCGCTATACTATTATTAGTTGTGTGGAGCGGTTTGATGTTTAACGCTCACAACACAACAACACACACACACACACGCACGCACGCACGCACGCAAGCACGCACGCAAGCACGCACGCACGCACGCACGCACGCACGCACGCACGCACGCACGCACGCACGCACGCACGCGTATTATACGCGCAAATAGGTCATATTTAACCAGTGACTAATAGATTGAACCTAACTTTTATCTAAGTACATAAAATTGCTAAGTACATACAGTTATTGGCGATAAATTATGTATAAGTATGTTGCTTTGTGCGCGGGGAGCACCTCCCACATACCGCACCGCAGCATTTAGGAGTTGCCATCATACAAAACTAAACTGGCCATATTTTTCGCCATTTCGGAGTTTTTCCATAGCTGCCATGCCAAATTTCGGGACCAATTAGGACCAACTTGAAGATCGGCCGTCATTTTGAATCCGCGATTTTGAACTTCCACCGTAAAGCCATAATTTTTTAAGCAGCTCCTTGAGTTATGCTACAGATTGGGATTACCTAACGGACACCAGTATCTCGTTCCTTAACGATGTGGATGTGGACAGTAAATGTCTCATAATGCGGTGTCTATTAAATATGACTTACATATATTCTTAACTTAACACTAATAAGTCTTAGCCATGTTTGGAAATGTTTACGAAGACTCTTTTTCATCATAACATTGCTCTTTGACATGTAGAATAGGTATTCATAACCAGATCAATTATTTTGCTTAATACTTTAACCGTCATTGCGTGTTTACCTATAGAACTGAATCTTGGGAACATCATGTATCACATCACAAATGTATAGTGGATCTGAGTAGTTTCACTCAGATATTCATCTAGTAGATTAGTGATATGATATGTGACTACCTATTGATTTTATTTTTATCTCTTCTCAAAATGAGCGCTTATCGAACAGTGTTACAAAACAAGTACGCAGGTAGATTGTGTATGAAAGCGCAAGCACAGCATGATTAAGATATGCACAAGTAGTTATAACTGTTTAGTGTCTAAGATCTTCTTTCTTTCTTTATTACTAATGTGGTGCTGTTTGTAGATGGTTTTGCAATAAACATTTTTCTATGCTATTCTAACAATCCGTGACAATTATTATACATTTTATTTAAAATGTATACATAAGTAACGTATAACTGTGATTACACACAATCATATTTTTTTTTACCTGATAGATACTTCAGATTAGGAGGTCGGTAAAATTTGATTTTGATGACATCTGAGGGCAGCATTTCTGTTTCTTGGACGTCTAATGCCAAATATTTTGTTCGAAGTGACACTACCTGGCAACGAAAAAAAAGCAGAGATGAAATGAAGTTCACTTGCAGTGATGTCATCAAACTTGGTTTATACGATAAAAGAAAACATATCGATACTAACGCGTAGTGTTACTTAACTTCTGAAACGGTTCATAAAGCTCAGATCCTTGTACCATAGCTTACCTTATCCAATGTATATATAACAGCGGGTCCAAGGAAGAATATCCAGAAACGCGGAGCTCCAGTGAGCCGCGCGAGACCATGGACCAGACACAGCGCGTACAGCGCGACATGCAGCGAATGCGCGCGCCAGAACCACGGGTATGCGCGCTTGCGGATCGTCGGGTGCGCGAACACGAAGATTATGCACATTATCACGAATAACAGCACTCCAGAAATGCCTGTTAATGAATTCATTCAATTACTAAAGCAACATGCAGTACCTACCTAGTAAAAATTTGAATATCTAAACTATCTTTAGTCACTTCAACTTCTGTACCTATCATAATCGTAATTAAATAAACTACATGGCTAAATTGCTTACTCGTAGCTTTCCCCTTAATTTCTACGAGTATCAATTTATTAGATTTTTTTCTTAGCCTTGCAAACTCATTTCACCGCATTCTGAGAAATAAGACAAAACTTCGTATAAGTTCGTGCCGGCGGCGACTCGAGCACGCTCGATGAAAAATTATAAGCGGTTAAAAGGTTAATCAATTACAGCCTAATTTTCAGAAAAAAAAGTCGGACCAAGTTAAGGGCATGATGGGAAGCGGTGGTCCATACTAAAGCAATCGGAAAGAAATAATCAAAAAAACACTTTTTTTTATTCTTCAGTTCTATACCTGTTACTGTTTGGAACACCCAGTAAGTGATCCCCGGTCTAAAGTCAGATGTGAAGTGAACCTCCTTGGTGAGGCAGCGCAGGTTCTCAACAGGCTGCGTGGACACGTGGTAGAAGTTCACCATGTGCCCCGCAGTGTGCAGCAGTGAGAAAAACAAGGCCGTGCACGCCACAATTTTGTGGAACTGGATGCTGGAGTCCAGAGGGATGTATTGTTGGATACTGAATTCCTAGGTGAATTAAAATGCCTAATTATATTTTATCGGATCAAAATAGATTTGATTAGTTATTGAGTTTAATTTAACTTTAGATTACATTAAATTAAATTCTGAAGATACTCCAAAAGAAGGAAATAAAAAGAGTTACGTAATAAAAACAAAGGAGCGTCAGCTTCGGCGGGACATGCTGACTTTTTGGTGGTGGTGTTTTTTCCGAAGTTATCTAATGCATTATTTGGTACATAGAGTGTATTTAACAAAAATATTTTCATAAATTTCGTGGTAAACTGAATATAGCTATCATAAACACACAAAATACCTTTAGTTTGGTTAACAAATTCCTGGACATTGTCAGTAGTAGCAAACTGTAGCAGAATGACAGGGAGGCAGCTGATCCTCTTGTTATTGCTATTCCGACGCCCATAATGTGCCTCAGATCCAGATGTTCTGACATGAAGGAATAGTGCGCGAAGCGTTCTACGAATAGTCCTATTGTTACGACGTAGAAGATAAATAGGTAAAAGATATTCTGTCGATTCTCTTCTAAGAATGTTGTTAGGTAATCCCATTTCAGAAGTAACCAGTGTCTAAAAAAAATCGCACATATGTAGAAAATAAATATATTATTAGAGAAGTTACTAAGTATAATACTCATCCTTATACTAGTATATTATTTTTACCTGGATTGTTCCATTGAGGGTTCAATATGGAAGCTAGTCATCCTAGCTACGTTTGTAGACGTATCCAAGAAATTTTGTTTAGCGCCTTTGCAATCTAACCCGATGGCTACAAACTCCCCCTTGTACTCTTTCATCAGCACTTTGAAGTCCGAATACGTAAGGTGGTCTTTATGTTGAAGGCCGGCATTCTATAACAAACGATGACATTATTAAACGGCTGTGGTTTACGAGAGCGTTCAATTCTATACAATTATATACCTAGTTTACTTAATTGAATGTGTTAAAACTACCTACCTACCTATTAAAACATTCGGTTTAAGCATGCATGTCAATTCAATGGATATGCAAAGTTTCTGACTGCAATTTTCCTTAAATTAAGTGCCTCATAACTTAAGGGCCATAGCCAATTTAACAATAGTACAATGTGCAACGAGGGGGGCAAGTGAAATTATGTAAAAATATTTTAAACGGCTTTTAAATTAATCAAATTAAATAATTTTAAACATAAACAAAAATATTAAATTATAAATCTCAGTATTTTAAAAATAAAACTCATTTATGCTACTTGGTTTGTATGTATAAGTGACATAATTTAAATAAAAAGCCCCTAGGGAGCCCCGCGGGAACAAAATAGCCCTTTGTACTTCAGTACACCTGCATAAAATAAGAGCATTTTCGAGCAAGTGTGATGAAAATGAGTTTTTCAAGTACCTACTTCGTGAAGTGAAGTTTATGAACTTACACATAAAGGATACCCAAATTGAACATTTAATAGCACTTTCAGTCCATTAGATGGTTGTTTGTCAATTAATTTGTATAAGTCAAGAATAACTTATTTTTTAACTATGACTGCGTACAGATCATTTCTTTTGATAACCACCAACATCCTTTGGTGCCTACTGGGATAGAAAACCGGTTTTACAATAAGGTTTCATTTAACTCGTGATGTAAGTATGTTTGTACGGGACAAATCTTGCAAGTTAAATTTGACCACCCACTTCCCGACTTTCAATGAAGCTGAATATTTGCATACATATGTAAGTCCGGTAACAATGCAATATTATGATACCATCGAGCTGATCTGATGATGGAGACAGGAGGTGGCCGTAGGAACTCTGTGATAAGTAACGCAACCTAATTGTGTTTGTGTAATATTACAGTTACAGTCAGCGATAAAAGCTTGTACCAAAAATGTTTTTTTTTGACAAAATCTTTTTGAAAATACCAAATAACTACCAAACTAGAAGTATTTTCTGGTTTAGCAACAATAAGCAATATGCCTCGTATTAGCGAAGTGTTGCTGTGTTGTTAAAGTATCAAGTGCTTCTGGTTTAAGCCTGTTTTCTAAGTGACTCAAATGAAGTTAATTGCAAATGAACAAGAAACAGTTGACTATTAAAATGTTTTGTGTTACTTTTTTTTGCCTTTTAAAGCGATTATTTTCAAAAGTATTCGCTTAATGATATTTTTTAGAAATATTAAAGTTGTTTTTAAATTTTTATCAAATAATGTGCCACGCAATGAATATTACCTCCTTTTTTAAAGCTTTTAGTTACATGTATGGATTAACCCCTTAAAAATGTATTTTGAAAACTTCTAACTAAGTAGCGGCTCACGAAATACCTACACCTAAATTCAAAATTTCAGTAAAATATAGATTATAGTTTTCCAGCAACATGGCTGTGATATACGGATAGACGGACGGATGGACGGAAGGAACGGACAAAACTATAAGGGTTCCTACTTTTGCTATTTTCGCTACAGAACCTTGAAACGGGCTTGTCATTCAGCAAACGTGAATTAAAAAACCTAAAATAAAATGGTGTTCGTATTTTTTGTAGCCTGCAGGCAAAATATTTTATTGCACATGCCAGATACTAACAGAGAACATGCCATCGATGAGCTCAGTGACGTGCTCGTCCCTCAAGGACGTGGTGCGCGCGATCTCGACGAGCGACCGCAACATTTCGCTGAGCTCTTCTTTGTCGATGACTCCGTTCCGGTCGTTGTCACACATGTCAAAGATGATCCGCAGCTTGTCGTCTGTCGCACCTCGTGAGAAAAGCACTACCGTGTCTAAAAATTCCTGTCAAAAAATACGACAATTGTAAAGGTGTTCTAAGTCAGTCAAGGTTTAACTCTTATATATAGTTAAGTCAAAGCTTGGTCTTTTACTATATTGATTGCTTTTTTATCGTCTACGTGCCATGCGTGACTCTCAAGGCGGGATTCCACCAGTGTGCGGCACCTGCTTGTGCCGTGCCGTCCAGTGCCGCACACTGGTGGAATCCCGCCTTCACACTAACATAATTTTTAGAAATTGATGATGGACTGTAGGGTCCGAATTTACGATCATGGAAAAGTTGAACGTATATTTAGGTATGTCCAACTGAGACAGTCTTTATAAGACTAAACAGGATACACATAAATATTACACAGAGGGGTATATACCTATAGCACAAGTACCTGGAATGATATTCGGCCATCGCCATCTTTGTCCACAATGTTAAACATTTTCTTGACAAAAACATCATCTGCTTTCATACCAAGCGCACTTGCAAATTCAGACTTCGATAGTGACGTCCTCATCACAATAGACTGAAAAGAAAATTGGTATTGTAAAGTTTTCCTATATGTTCTATTGTTTATTTATAACTTTGTTTAAACAATTAATTGAATACCTCAGGGTCAGCGTCTTCGTTTTTCCTTCGCTTTTCTCCGGGTGCAAGACCGAAGGTAATGGCGTATGCTTCTCTGAAGAAATGCTCCAGTTTGCGTTGTCTGCGTTCACGTGTTTCTGCTGTCGCTAATATTTGTTCACGGTGCCCCTATAAAATAGTATGAATGATAAACTTTGACTGTGTTTACTTTTAAAGAATAAACATAAAAAAGACTGAAGAGTGAAGGAAGCGAAAGAGGTATGTCAGGATCGTAGCAAGTGGAAATCCGTGGTCTCTGCCTACCCCTTCGGGAAATAGGCGTGATTATATGTATGTATGTATGTATGTATAAAAAAGACTTTCTTTTCATAAATAGTAGTGCGAGTCTGACGTGAATGACGATGTTGTACCTATTTCTCGTCCCTGTATGCGACGATATAAATGTGAGAAAAGCGCCGTAACGTCTTCTGCTACGCGAGGAAGGTGTACTACATATATTGCAGCTCGACAGGGCCGAGTCCAACTCTGATATTGGCGTCATGCCCACGCGGCATTCAAATCAGCACGAGCAGCAATTTATGGCTCACTGATCATAGTACGTGTAGTTAGTTTCAATTTTCTATAACTGGGAAGGGAGTGTACCTGGTTGAGGTTAAGTGCCTTCTTGTGCTGTGCAAGGAAGGTGTCGAGCTTGACGAGGAATTTGCGGCGTGCCGCGGCTGAGTCCATTTCCAACACAAGGTCGTGTTCCCGCGGTGCTCGTATCAGTACCAGTGGCCGCTTGCTGTTGCGCGTGTCCTGAAAAACAATTGTGGCACGAGTGAGCTTTGTCATCTTTCTTAATAAGAATTACAAAGATTTACGAACTTAGTAAGAAAGTAAGAATTTTTAACACCACCTTCATCCTCATAATCGATACCACATATGACCCGATGCGGAAAAGGGGACTTTAAACACAACTTTTAAGCTTCTCACTGATGCAGGTTTCATCACAACGTTTCCAAAAGGAAATCATACCTTGCGGTAAAAGAAAAGCCACTTGCTTTTCTTACAAACATCAACTTTTATGTTTTTTTTTTACATTAGCCCCGTTAATTGGTCATGCATGAGCCGGGGTTGGATCTCGTGACCTCCGATTTGGAACCCTCACGCATTATTATTCAGCTTGCAGCACAAACCTGACTTTCTAGCACCGTGAGTTGCTCGGTGTGGTGGAGTGGCACGGTGCGCAGCTTGTCACCCTTCCTGTCCGTGACGTGCAGCGCGGCCTCCGGCCCGAGTCGCAGTTTCACCACCCGCTTGTGTGACGCATGCACCCATTCGCGGCAAACCATCTTATCAACTGAACCTAAAAGTAAAATGATTGATTGAATTACAACTGTTCTTTAAATTGTTAAAAATGTCATCACTTCAAAGACCTTGTGAAAACGATGTGAATGAGATGAGCTGAGTATCCTTCTTTACCCAGTTTAAAAAAATAATTTTGATTACCAAGACTTTTTTAAAAACGGGGTGTATTATTTTACTTTTATTTTACGTACCTTTCTGCTGCGCATTCATGATTTGCTCCTGCCGTATTTTAAGCTTGCGCCGTCGGCTGTTCTGTAACTTCACCACGCCATATCCTGCGCCCGCGCACAATATCGGCACGAACACCAGCGCCAGGCACGTGTAGATGTACGCAAACTCGTTTCCCTGTGGATAACAAGAGTAAGGTTAGGGTTGAAACTATTAAAAATAACAAACATTCGCCCTAGAGTTGAATCTCGATAGCTCGAATCTCAATAAGGCGAAATCCTCGTTAACACGAAATAAAATGCTATTGACTTTCCTTCAAAACCCAAAATCTCTCTATAACTCGAAATATTAAACCTCATTAACACGAAGTAACTAAAGTTTCCCTTCACGACTATTCAGTACAATTATTACCTCTATAGCTCGAAATATGAAATTGGACCCCTACAACTTGAAAATATAGGCGTTTTATTTTACCACCTCTATACCAAGTTATTTACTAACGAACCTCTGTAATTCGAAAAAGACAATAAGACTGTAGGTACTTTATGCGTTTGTATAATTAGCTCTCTAACACGAATTTTTCATGCGTTTAAGTCTCTTTAAGAAGAACCTATAAGAACCTCCCTAAGTCGATGACCTCTATAAGGCAAAACCTCGTTAACGTGAAGTTTTGGGCTTTTCGCTTGAGATTCGTGCTTTAGAGGTTCCACTGTATATTCCGGAATCCGGACCCGAGTTCATTGGTATAATTGGTTAAATAAAAACAAATTTTACCAGTTACTCTACTATTATGTTTCTTTATACCACATCGGTGGTAGACAATCATACGGCTCGTTTGATGGTACGCGGTCACCGTAGTCTATTGATTAACGCCTGCAACTCTAGGGATGTGTTGATAGGGGCGCGTAATCTGTATGTTCCATGGAAGGAAACATGCACTCTGTAATTCTATAAAACCATGAAGGCGTAAATTTGAAAGTATAGTTTTACTGCAAATAAGTTAAGTTGGTGGTAAGTATTTTCGTAGTGAGTAAATACCTCGAAATAATCGTAGCCTCTGAGGTACTTGCAGGGCGCGAGTTTTGACGCATTGAGTTGGTAAGGCTGCGGGCACGGATCACCAGCGTTCCAGTGAAACACGTCTCGTTGGATGTCATGCGGCCCCACCGCGGTGCTGTTCACTATGATGTCCCATAGGGTGATATGTCGGAGCTCGTCTATCTCGTCTTGTGTGAATATTCTGGGACATAAGGTATAGTTAAAAAAAACGCACTGACTTATTCGATTGCACTTTAGATTAGATTCTTTTTCTTTGCGTAATTTATTACGTGTTACTTTTTCCGTGGTATATCCTAGTTTATACATAAACTAAATTTATTTTCTTTCATGTCATAATTTCAGTCAGAAAAAGTAAAATAACCTACTTATTGATTGACTAAAATCAGACGTACAGGCCAATTCCAACGTACACTGATAAGATCAGATCAGAATAATATTTGAATAATGTTATTTAGTTATCGTGCCTCTCGCCCGCGCCAATAAATGTACGCAGCAGTAGGAGCAAAATGCACGATAACTGAATTACATCAGTTAGAGTCATTCTAATATCAGTGTACGTCCGAATTTGCCTGTTAGTCAACTCTAAAATTGAAGCTTACCCATTTTGATCGTTTTCGAACCAGAATCTGTCGGCGTCTCGAATTCTTGTGAATTGATCGATGATTATTGCTCTGAATAATTCACCAGGATGTCCAGATGACTCTAACATTCCTCCTGTGAGAATAAGCATAATTGCATGGATTAGCGTATACTCTTTTTGAAGAGATCTCTTAAAGCAATAATATCTTCGTAGTTACTAATGATCTGCATTTTGCTAGTGTGTCACTTTCACGAATGAATAAGTCACTTTACACCACATACTAATTATACAGTAGGTCGTAAGCTCGTACGTACACACATTTTCCATCATTGTACGGTTTTTGTGCCTGTACGGGTTTTGTGGGTTGCGTCAAGAGATTTCTGCAACTGGATTGTACATTACCTATATAGACGTCAATGTTATCAAGGCGACCTTCGTAAACTTGAATCAGTCGCTGGAGGAGTTCAGGGTTTTGTTCAAATAACTCGGGGTTAATCTCATTGAACGTCTTCACTTTCTTCAAACCAAAGTATTCCCTGCAAACAGAAACAATAATACGTATAACAGGTACACTTGTTCTTTTTTTATTTTTATATTCATAAAAAAGTGGATATGCTTAAATAAGGAATAAGGATATGCTTAGGTTGCGAACTTAGAGACCTGTCGAAGTTTCCCCAAAGCTCTATGAGGGACATGGTTGACAATTCACATGTCATATTCCGTTAATTTCGGGCACTTCTTGGTAATGTTAGTTACGGGATATAATTAAACTGGCTGCTTGTTTTTTTTTCCATTGTGGCTTATAAAACAGACTAAGATATCTTTTAACAGCTTGTGACAAGTCAATGTAGTCCAAGAGAGTGTTGACCCTGATATCGTGATGATTTATTATTGACTGTACCTGGCGGTATTGTAGTCCGGAAGCCCGTTGTCCCGGCCTCGCATGATGTTGAGCGCGCCGAGATCACGTCGCGAGAACTCCATAGGCCCGAACAAGTTGTCGCGAACATCTGAGCAGAGCAGTGCATCTTCACGTTCCGACAACTGCGACGCCATGCCCATCAGCACTTCTTCTATTGGAACTTGCGACATTACGTCCTGAAAACATAACAAGTTATTTTTATAACAATAAGTCTATATCGGTACTAAAATTTATCTAGCAATAATTATTATGTTATATACCTACTTATTTTGCTAATGATTATATTTGAAAGTTTGTGACAAACGAACTGCCACTCATTCGTTTTCTGCTGTGTCCGTTTAAGAGTATAATTTTATCTAACGATGTCATCCCACCAAGTCGGGCGTCGCTCGAAAGCGTCATATTCTCCTGGAGGATGGCTTCTGCGGCAGTTCCTGATACGGAATAGGAAAGTCGGTAAGACCAGCACGTGATCATAATGGAATACCTACTTGCCAAATATTTTGGACTTACGTTGCCATCCCACCAAGTCTGGCACAGTCTGATAGCGTCATGGCCTCCTGGAGCTCGGCTATATCGGCAGTTTCTATCGCGAAGCAGGATGGCTGGCGGGACCAGTGTGTGACCAAAACGAAAGGCCGCCGTAGCGAACGCGTGTGACACGCCCGGAGCCACCTCGGCCCGGTATCCCTTGTATGGTGGAATTGGGACGCCGAGGAAAGCTGGCACGTATTCGTACAGGATAATGGTCTGAAAAATAATATTTTATTTATTAACTGAAACGTTACAATTACGGGGTTATTATATTAGGCAATTATAAATAAATAATTAGATTTAAGCGAATATGTATATACCAACGTTCATGTTATGACAAAATGTAGTCATTGCGATAAGGAATTATACGGCTTTACATACTCATCGATAGCCTGTGGCTGATAAAGCTCGGCAAAAACCAACTCAATCGGAGAAAGGCGAGAGATTTAGAGCAACACAAGAAGGGAGCAGTATATGTACACAATGCAGCGATGCCAATTCTCCTAGCCCGCTGGAAGAGCTGCTCGTCGTCGCTCCAGGCGGGGTGCTGGCGGTAGACGCGCGCTGCGCCCAAGTTGTGCCAACAAAGGAGCAGAATCCTGAATGTCGTCATGGTGATTATTTACCTGTAAACTGGCGATGACAATTCTTCTGGCCCGCTGGAAGAGCTGCTCGTCGCTCCAGTCAGGGTGCTGGCGGTGGACGCGCGCGGCGACCACGTTGTGCCAGCGTAGGAGTAGAATGCCAAACGTTACCATGGCTGGGTTTTGATTTGTTCGAGGATCTCCTAGTACTGGAATATTAAAACAACTCGTAGTAATCCTTTGAATTTAGATTTAGAAGGTAACAAAAGTAGATATCGTGATCTAATATTTAATGATTAATTTATGTTTTGATACCATGGACGCGTTGTTGCAGTTAAACGGCGAATGTAATTCTTGAAGTATTTTTTTTTTGCGCTAATAATTTGTATCCCAATGCGACCCTACAATTGGCCGAAATGCTGCCAACTTAATTCTTATTACCAATTTGGATTGTCACGAATGTTGACCGGTTTTTAATAATATTGGACTTACGAAATAGCCTTTCGGGGCTCAACATTCGCATGTAGTGTGGAACTGGATTGTTGAAGAGCGGCACTCTTTTTGTATTACGTAAAGGCATTCCTCCATCGCTGGCTAAGCTTCCATTCTGTAAATGAAAAAGTAGTTTAGCATAAACGTTTTTGTCCTTTTGCATTCGTAAGGTAAAAGTACTAGTGCTCGACGCTGCACTAGTCACCGACATGGGCACTTTATGTCATAGAAATATAGGTTAAATTTGAACAACGAAGATTTTTCTGTATTCGAACTTAATCTTTGTCACTTTGACATAAAGTGCCCATGTCGAGTACAAGTACAGCAGTACTTCTACCTTACTTGCCTTCCACTCAGAATGCACGATTTTCGCCTAAATGATTAAAATTTTAAAATAGCAATTTTGATGCAAAGGTATGTCGTAAAAAAGGGGAAATAAGTACTTGACCCAAGAAAAAATTATATTTCCAGAACAAAGATTAGGAAGCCGAATGTGACGAAGGCAAAGTAAGTAAACAATAACATAAACTAATAAAAAAACATGTGGTTTTAGGTATGTGTATGAGTACGTAAAGACGCAGGCGTGGCTGCTGGTGGCACCTGAAATGACCTCATTGCATTCACCCACGCCTCGCTCGTGCTGTACACGAAACTGCCGTCGATCCACGACGTTATTTGGTTTATCTGAAACAAAACCCATTGAATCAGTTACAAATGATCGTTAACAAATTAGTCAAAGCTTAGATGCCGGTCATGTATGTTTATATAAAAAGGGAAAAGGAAAACCTCAGCAACCTGAATGACAAATGTTCACAGGAAAATGAAAGAGCCGGTATCTCAAATACAGGGTGCAGTGAAATTAATATTGTCATGACATTATTGAGAAATCTGATTACTCGTCAGTGAAAACGTAATACGTGTTCATAATACAGCAAAAAATATCTAATCTTTGTAAAGTTTGTAAAATTCTATAGATAATTTAAAATGAATGTTAACAATATGTGCCGCTATAGATGAACTGCAGTGTGCAATCGAAACTGACCGTAGAATGTGAACCTCTGCAGTGGTTACATGGCAGACTTTAGTTACGCTTCGTCCGTCTTTCTAGCAGTCTTTGGAGTAACCTATTAAAATATATTTTCACCACACCAGCCGGTAAAGGCACTCTTGATTGTTCAAAAACGAATGAGAAAGTTGAATTGTATCCACATGTGTGGCAAAGAAATCACGTGCAAATTTTTTTTTAAATTTATTTAGAACACAAACAGTCACATATACAAATGGATTTGAAGTACAATGTAGACCACTTAACATACTTAAGAATCATAGACCTGGAGGTTCATTATTTTGAGTTGTTTCCTTTGTTGGCTGGTAAAATTGACTTTTAAATGGTGATTTTGAATAATAAATATTTAATAACGTTCATTTGGATTTGATATGGTTTGGTTTTGTTAGATATGGTTTCACAAAAATTTTGTGTTACACTCGGTGGCAAAATTTGTTTAGTCCTCGTGCCTTAAAACACTCGCAACGCTCAAGGTTCCACTTTTCGAACTCCGAGCTACGCTTGTGGTTCAATTTTGGAATCTTTCTTTTATATCAATATTAGCACAAGATTAGAACATGTACAAGTGTGAATTGAATGCTAACATATGAAAAAACATGTAAGAGATACAAATATCACCACGTAATCATCACAAGGTAAAGAGTGTTAAGATGCCATGAATAAATCATTCGCAATTTATTGCTATATCAAGCCTAGATCTTGCGCAAACTGTAATTACCACAGGTGTAAGGAGATGAGCGGATCTGGGTTAGACTTGATCATTATTGAAGACCTATAAAACAAACAAACAAAACTCACTAGCTAAATTGTTATTATTCCTAGAAACCTCGTATCTCAATACTGCTTCGATACTGGAATGCGAGTTCTGTTTATAGTAGGTATTTGTTACTCGTACTTACAACATTTTGTTGTTGTTGGAGCTATAGGACGATGATTTGACTCCTACGTGTTCACCAATCTAGTCGTTAATAGTTAATTTAATTGCCTAAAGGCTGCAATACGACTTATATCGAGCTTGTGGGTAGTATGAATGAGACCTGCGGTGGTAGCATGGTTGCATTTTTATCGCCTGTAACTATGTCTGTCACTTACGCACTTACATACTTGTTAGAACGTGACTGGCATGATAACAGGCGATAAAAACGCGACCGTACTACCCCTGCTGGATTTAAAAAGTATATCTACCATGATTAAACAGGTCAAAAAATAAATATATTGTAAAACAGTCTGTGTGAACGATCAGCAGATGAGTTGGTTGCTTTTATCTGCAGCTGATTAAGTAAAGATTAATCATCTTATTATTATTATAATGTTGTCATTATATACATATTTATATGCTTACAAGTTAGCACATAGCTATTCAAATAAATTGGTACCCATGACCAAATGTTACACATATTCTAAACTAACGACCCGCACCGGCTACGCACGGATTTACACAAAATCTTAAAAAATACTTACAAAAACCGCATGAAAATCCGTTACGTAGTTTTTGAGTTTATCGCGAACATATAGATACAGATAGACACGGCCAAAGTACCCCACTTTGTTTTATATCTTTTTTAGAGGAGGCAAACGAGCAGACGGATCACCTGATGGTAAGCGATTAAATATATAAATATCGTGTAGTGTAGCATCACTATAGGTATTTTCTGTAAATATTTATCGCCAAAGACCTTAGTAAGTGTGTATGATTGTTATCTGGTGCATTTGCAAGTTAAAGTGCTAATAACAATCCAATGTTTAAAAAACGAAGTGTATTCTAACAGCGTCTAATTTAGAAGATAACGGATTATGGCTTTACGGCACGCTCTAATAACCAGCTGGAAGGGCGAAGAGCTTCTACGCTACGCATATGTTTTAAGGTTATTTTTCTCTTTGCTAACTAAGGGCCTGTTTCACAATGTCCAAGTATAGTAATAGATGGAAATTAACGGCCAGATAAAACTACCTTAGGTTAAAAAGGAGTTTATCTACCAGTTAAGCTTATTTCAAGATTGTAAAACGCCAACGATGACTTTATTCGTCAGATAAGTGGCAAGTAGCTGAAGTAGCTTATTCGGGACTTTACTTGCACATTGTGAAACAGGCTCTAAAGCTTAAAAAAATAACAAAGGTACAGAAGTGAAACTAAATAGTATATAACAGAAGGTCATATCGTGAAAATTTATATAATAATGGAAACTGGTTTTTAAAAACAAGTGGTCTGGTGAAAAAAAAAATAATCAGAAAATTTACATTACAATTACTTTAAGGGCACATCACATACACATTATTTTTGTCGGTAAGCTGAAAAAATAACAGGCCAAGATTCCGCCGCCAGCCGCAAGCGTTGCGATGCGATACCGACAATGGACGGCGATTACCGCAGAATGCTAATTATCCGTGTCATGACTGGTTGCTGACACCTCCGCGGTGCTTCAACTAATTTACGGCGTGTTCGTATGATTTTTTATAAAGATAAGTGGCGTTGGGTTTACAATCCAGATAAAGTTTTTCAGAAAAATGTAGGCATTTCGATATTGTCCGTTAAACTTTGCATTTGACAGTGGCTTTTTTATCATTATTTTTTGTTCATTGTGGTAACGTATATGTTTAAACAGGTTTGAATAAAGGTGTGGAAGCGTGCTAGGCCCATAACCTGTAGGCGTTTGGGCGTAAAGGAAACTATGATAGAAGAGTAATGAAGATATGTATTGTCGGTGAAAATCACTGAATGCATTTTTTTGGTATTTACATAGATGGGAAGTCGAATTGAGTATCAGCATCAGAGCGAAAACAAAAGTTATTCATAGTATTCAAACCTTTCCTTCCACGCGCGTTTAATGCGGCAACCTATCAAATAAGATTCTTGCGTTTACGAAGTACCTATCTGTATTTTTTTTTATATTTTATGGTACATACAATACGGTTCCATGGCTATAACTTGTAGCTAATTAGGTATCAGCTCAACTTAGCCCTTTCTTAGCATCGTAAAGGAAATATTTTAGTAGCATCGATTACTTAGATTATTTTCACACGTAGTTACAGTGACGGTAAAGCTACAGTGTAGTGACGTAACATTTTAAATGTATAATGTTATCGTTTCGAACAAGTAATATCATATTGATAAAACACGAGTTTTGTGGAAGGATTGACATTTTACATTTAACAGATTTAATCGAAACGTATTTAGATATTTTCTAGTAAGACAAAAAGCGATTGCGTTTGATGGACGAATTCCAATAATAAACGTGGTTTATGCAAAAGGTTACGTTAACAATTAACCCCATGCACCCCGCGGGTTGGTCGCTTCAGAAACTCAGAAAGTAGTCTTGGCTTGAGAGATAACTCTTTTATGCAAGTTATTAGCTGTAACCTTTCTCTTCCGTGTTCTTTACCCATCATAATAATGACAATTAAATGTCAGTAAAATTGACTTCTCATACCGGATGACTAAATTAACTGCACGAAAGTTTTGAGTTCATCTTGTACACATGTTTATGCAAATACCAGTATGATGAAAATAAAAACACCATATATGTAATATTTAATTAAAGAAATGTTTAAGATAATGAGTTTATTCATTGACTATACAAACAGTATATTTTCTTTAAAAAGTTTCTTTTGTAATAATTTAACCTAATAATTATATTTATATTGGTAAGAACAAAAAGTTGTATATAGTAGGCATAAATCCATATTATTAGTACAGGACATTAATACACATATTGATAAATATTTATCAGAATTATTACTTTTGGGTTTAATTACGATTTCATCAAGGATGATTTAATAATGATGATTTTTAGTCAAATCGCCCTACAGATACAGCCTAACACAGCCGATCTTTGCCCTCTTTAAATTTCACAGAATGCTCATGAATCCGCCTGAAAGCCAAACATAAGAAGAACGATTCGAGAGAGGGATATCCTACCTACTCAAAGTTATTGTAAGCGAAACTTACTTGTTCTCTAGGACTATTAGGGCTCTGCCCCGTATTCCGGTCGTAAGCGGCACGCAAGAAGGGCATATGTTTGACGCCTTCACAGTCGGGGTCGTACATGTGGTCGCACTTGTCCACGGGGATACGGTGATGCTCGATGGGACATCCTGACTCCGATGCCATCACGATCTCTCCTGTCACGACCTGACCTGTACAATTTTTTTATTACTGTTAGAGCATTAAGTAGGAGGAATTGTAAGGGAGCACTGATATATTCCAATGCCCTGTGACCGTTTCACGGCACGGTGCATACCCTCCCACTTTCGTAGTTTTAAGTTCCCTTATTCTTCGTGTGCGATTGTATATTTATATAACAGCTGGTATGTATGCTCCGCAAATGGTACGAAATTTGCAATAAAAACCTTATTATAATTCTGGTTTAGATACATACATACCTAATATACATTCAAGTTTGCCACCTGCGGCGTTGAATTCTAAATTGAGCAGCAATCAATTAGAGCTCCCGCGATGAATTCCATACTGTCTAAAAACCTACTTGTAATGTATAAGTATCTCGTGACAAAATGTATCTTGACTTATATAACAATTAAAAGGCGGCTAAGAATCAACGCACATGAAATATTTTTACGAGGGAATACAAGTAGTCGCAATTCGAGCTTTGGCATCAATATAGACACAAAATCGTATATGTATATTGAATACAGCGCCTTATCTTATGCCGTCCTTTACGTACTGTAGATAAGATTCGTGGTACTTTAATTGTGGGCAAATAACTATACATATTCAAGAGGACTCTTTACCAAAAAATGCGAGTAATGCAGTTCGGTTGGCCGCTGAAGGTAGGCCATCCTGCCCGCGCATGAAGATCTTGGAGAGCGTGCGGGCGCCGGGCCGGTCGGCGCCCGCCATCATGTACACTCCATCAGCGTACGACGCTGGCGTCTTGCGGATGAGTCGGCTATCTGAGAACAAAACAAAGGAATTGAAAAAGGTATTTGAATTTACTTTAGGACTAGCAGGGGACCTAAACATTAGAGATTGTAACGGGTTAAAGTGACTGCATAGAATACATTTAGGTTCCCAACTTTTTCATGAAAATAGAACGTCTCATTGCGGCCGTGGTAAGGTTTCGAAGTTGCACTTATACGATTCGCATGAGTCGATGAACTTGGAAAATTATACAAATAACGCCCACGAGTTCTAATCCTGGGTAAAGAAATCAGCATTCTAATATTTAAAAAAATGTTATTGGTTCATGGGAGGTATTTATATGCACCGATAAGTGATATCAAAATGGGACCAAATTAACATGAGTGAATTAGAATCGACCTCCTAATAATAAATGGTTCTTTCGTTTTAGTTGAGTTCGAATTCAGTACGGAAAAATCAAATTCTTCGTATCAGTAATGAATGTACCTTATCGACTGCAAAATATCGTAATAGGAGGCATATTGTGTTACAACAGTCTGAAATAGTACATTACGGCTCGTGGCAAGATATCTCGGTACTCGTGAAGTAATGACATTTCCGCACGTGTATCTAACGACGTTTTTAATACAGTTGCGATACAATAAGAAAAATATCAAGTACTTTTTAATGCATGTTCTATCAGACAGAAACAATTGTAAATATAAAATATTATACTATTATTTTATTACCTAAGTATCGTTATTTACGATTATTTGTGTATCGTATATTTAAATTGTATGAAAACAATATCGTATGTTGCCTTTGAAAACTTAAAACATTCCTGCAGTAAGAAAAAAACGCCTCTGCTTTGACAGGCGTTTCGGCAGCTATTCCGTTCCATTCAGACAACTTATCTATTAAGAACGGTTTTTCAATATTCAATATAAAAAAATAAACGTGTTATAATGATGAAAAGGTAAGTAATAAAATATGCTTATATTTATTATTTTTACATTAACAATAGGTTTTTATGTTAATTACGACGTTTAAAGGAAACTAACATAAAACATTAACACTCATCAATAAGTAGTCATGAATTGGAACAAGTGGAAAAATAAAAAAACACTCGTTCGCGAAATCCGCACTTTTCGCACGCTAAACAGCTACGTAAAGTAACACTTTTTGAGCAACTGTATTAAAAAAAATCTCTGTTTGTAGTGCTTATTCCAAGGAAGGATGATTTAAAAATAATATATTATTAGCCAAATTGCCGCAATAACTTGCGTCCCATTCACGGGTATGGTGTAATAATCCACCAATGAAGATATCAGCAATTCTGAACGTCAAGAAGGTAAAAATTGAGCTGAATTATATTAATTATTGTGGTAAATCAAGTTTGAATAAATATGATGTGTATATAAATTGGTATAACTGTAATGATATTGAAGGACGACAAAATTACAAGTCCAAAAACCTGAATATACACTTCGTTGTAACTGGAGCAGAATTGCGAAAGAAGAGAAAATTCCAATCGCCAAACAAGGCAATAATCATTTTGTTATATTCGCTTAACATGTTCATGTCACGTCAAGATTTAAAGTAGTAATTATGAATAAGTCCATGCCAATCTATATTATTACACCTTGAAATGCCTTATGACTATTTATTTACTCGTTATTGCTCACATACGCACAATCATTCTACTGCCTTCTAGTTTTATATTCCTTTAAAATAGTCTCAACTAAGTATTAAGTCAATAGTAAATGCTATATTCTCGGATGAGATGCTATTCTTATAATCCAGGGAATATACCAGGTTCGGTAACAAAAAAACATTCATAGCAATTTACAAATGATTCCACTAACGGTATGTTTATGTTATCTCTTGTAACTCTGTTGTCTATATATCACTTACTGATTACTCGGTATTTTATGGAGGGTCTACCAAGGCACGGCGCGCCGCAAGCGAGTTATGCTTTGCCAATAATTCAGAACCCTCTCACCGGCCGCCTCGCCTGTTTCCCATTTGGCACGGTTATTAGTCACGAAAATACATATAATATTATGGATCCACATCATATTTCACGAAGTATTTGTAAAAAAGTAACAAAAATGCGTTTGTAACACTTACAAAACGCAATGTAGTAAAAATATTATATTAATATTATTCAAAAAAAAAGAAATTATAAAAAATGTGTTCGCTCTCCGATATAACCTGTCCAAACTGGGTCTCATTTCTGCTGACGAGCCTTGAAATACGAGAAGTGCAATAAAAATTCGTTCAGTTGGGATAACATAATATATATAAACGAAATAAATGAAATGAAATATAAAAGATTGATTGGACACGTCTTCCTACTTATATTTCTTGTTAAGACATGAAATAATTTGTATATGTTTCAATTACATTTTACTTACCTACAAGTAAATCACGTCAATCTGCGTTCGTCTTTCCTCACCGCTAACGAGTCGATATGTCTTTATATATTGCCCAGCAAAGATCGGAAAGAATTAAATACGACATGGTAAGTAATTAAATCTGTCTGGTTTAAAAAGAATGTAACTATGAGGGTTTTCCACGAGACACCAAAATGTACCTAAGAGTATTTTAGCACAATAATGTCGACCGACTGTGAATGATTTATAGTTATGGCTGTAGAGCTAATAATTCACAAACGCGTGATTCCATGTCGCAATTTCCAGCCACTAGCATGAGCATCGAATTAGAACCGAGGAGCCTTGCAAGTTTCGGCTCGCAGGTAATGTCTACCTTCATGGATCTCTTCCAAATTATCTGACGATTGAATAGCAGAAATTGCTCACGGCACGAGTAATCACACGGTTCATGTGTGTTTTTGTACGCTGTTAATATATCACACGGCTATTATATTAATGTTTGTCTAATGACGGATTCAATTTGAGGTCGTTGCATCAGTGTGAGGCAATTCGTGCCCTTCTGCGTGGTCATACGAAATGGCACGGGCCGTATATGCTTGTAGATCTCGCATGACCTTTGTTTGAAGCTGATTAGGTTTAGTGTGGCACGTGGCCTACATCGTTGTTAATATGTATAATTGTTACGAAATATTTTGGTGTGGGCGGTCATGGGTTATTTTCCGTCATGTAGCTTAAATACTATCTCTATCGTATGAAAATATCGATACGAAAAAAGCCAAAAATATGAATACACGACTTTCTGGCCCATTTATTAAGGTTGTGTATACATATCTTTGGCACATTTTTTTGTACCGATATTTTCAGACGTGACTGTACATAGAATGGAATAAGATTACGTTTTATCATGCGCCATAATCATATGCAGTTTATCTTTTATCATCCAATTTCATTAAGGTGTAGCGACTTCATGTCCTGCTCCGAACGCAGCTCGCTGAGCACTGAGCGGCTCGTGCGTCCATTGTTATTGGATTGTTATTTTTTATTGGACTAAAATAATGACAAGATAATGGGAACTTCCTTTTCCAAGTAAATGGGAAAAAGGTCAGTAAGGAAGAAGAAGAAGAAAGCGAACTAAAATAAATCTTCCTAAATAGTGAAAAGATTAGAGGTACGAGTAGAAATAATTAATATATTCAAATGGTCCCGGGGTCAAATCCTGGTAAGGGCATTTATTCGTGTGATGAACATGCATATTTGTTCCTGAGTCATGGGTGTTTTGTATGTATTTAAGTATTTATAAATATTTATATATTATATATATCGTTGTCTAAGTACCCTCAACACAAGCCTTATTGAGCTTACTGTAGGACTTAGTCAATTTGTGTAATAATGTCCTATAATATTTATTTATTTATTATTATGCTGATATATGTTGTGGCCGCATTCTCATGTTATGACACATGGTCAAGGCAGTATGTCAAATTATCTCTCAATTTATTGCAGTCACGATATACGAAAATAAAACAATATCAATTATTTAACAAAACTTCAAGCAAGTCGTGGCCCTATGATGATCTATAGCTATTAACAGTCTCGCGTTCGATTTTTCTTTAGTCGCCTGCGGCGCGGCGTGTTGAGTACCTGCACGGATAACTTAGGCACTCAGCACACGGAGTGTAAGCGTACGAGACGCGTAAGCGTATCGTAATACGCGCGTAGAACGAAAGCGCTACGAGCACGAAGAAGTTCAAACAAAACCGCACACGAAGCGTCGTTGTAGCGTAGCGCAATATGAGATTTTTGTCGTCATTACGACTACGACAGGCGTAGCGTAACACAGGCGTAAAAAACAAAACTTCTGACATAATCATAAAGAATCTTCTTCATCTGATGAGAAAGTAAGATAGTCGATACATCCGCCGAAGAAATCTGACGTGAGTGACGCTATGATTTCAAAAATTTCAACAAATGAGATTTCACTTATAAAACGGTTACGCTTGCGCGTCACTTGGTGCCCAGTGTAAATATATTCAATAGCGTGACGTGACGTGCGCGTTTGCGTCTCATTTTGTATGGGATTTTGAGTTTCCAAAACGTCCCGCTTGGCGCGCTGTTTCTAAATTCCAAACAAAATGAGAGTACTAGAGGTTCAGAACTCTACGCGTCTCGTACTTGTAACGTTTTTTACCATACGCTTATATGTTTCTGCTCCGTGTGCTGAGGGCCTTATCCTCCCAAATAAAGTGTGTACCTACATAAGACGAAACCGCTTATGACTTGCGTTGCCGCGCTCAAGTCGCTCAACTACATACTGAAAGTCGTGCTTAAGACATGGAGTCGCGCACGACAACGCAAGTCATGTGTGGTCATAAGTGGTCAGGGGACCTAGCCAAGATACCAATCGTTTGCGCTAATGTCTTTCTATCGCACTAATATGAACGAGTGATAGAGAGACATTAGCGTTTTGTTCGCTACGGCGCAAACGATTGGCATCTTTGCTACCCCTGGCCACACCGGATGTGTATGCAACACGTTTCCCTCTGCATATCCGTTTGTTGTGCACTGGCTTTTACCTCTCGCATACTATAAACTAGTGGTTCTGTGAGCTGTAGACCTCGCGAGTCGCGATATTATTGAGAAGTTTCAACAATGTAAAAACAAAAAAATACTTACTTCGTTGAGGCATTATCAATGCGTACTCAAAATGGTCTTAAGTGCCCAGACCCTAATCGCACTTAAGTCCTTTATGCTACTTTCTACCATTTTAAACATTATCCAAAAGCTAAATGGCAGAAAAAATATATATAACAACTGAACCTGATGCTCACGAGAATCGGTTAAGAATTCCGACTAGTAAAATATTCGGACATGCGAAAGCAGAGTCAAAACAGAGATTCCCGCTAACGCTTCAGTCAACTAAATAATTGAGTATGTCGTGTATTGAACTATTGACTTACTTACATTAAAATTACAAATATTACCAATCTAGGGGCACTACAATACTATTGCAATATAAAATGTACAGGAAGCAACCGAATGGCGGATTTTTGTTAAGGCTTTGCAATGCTTAATATCACGTGGGCGATATCACAAACATGGGTATCGAGATATCAAAAGATTAAGCCATGCAAACACTTGACAAATTAATAAGCGTTTATTTGAGCTTGTTATCTGATGTTAGATCGGCACGAGACCGGTGGAGCAATAGCGAGGGTAATTTGATACAAAAGGTTGCAATCAGGACTGCATTTGACTTTTGTAAAAAAAATAGTTGAATAATACAAGACTGTGTGCAAGGTCGTTCTTGTAAATTATAAAATTAAATACTTAGGTCGAGAAAAAGTAGGTCCAGTGAATATAAACGCGTTGAGATCTTTTCTATCGGAGTTTACATTGTGACCAAACCAATACTGTAACTATAATAGAATCAATCTTTGGTTATGAGTGTGTTCAAAAGTCGCATTCAGTAGGTATGCAACTATTTACGCATACGAGCATATAAGCAGTCAATTCTAGTTGTATTGGGTCATTGTATGTTTATTAATAAAGTAATGAACAGGCTTTTTCATCGGTTTTGTGTTAACTCGCTTTTTTATGGAGTTCTTAACGTGGTAGCTCTCGTCGAGGAATTCCAAAATTTCGATTTCAAGCCAATTGAGGACACGTGCACATAAGTTCGGTAAGCAGTGGAGATTCTATATCATCAAGGCTTCATTGGTGGTCGTTACGTGCGAAACGATGGTTCGTTTTTATATGATTCGTCTTTTTTAACATTATTTATTATCATGATTCATGAACATATGATATCATAAAACTTTATGGATTTAAATATTTTAAATGGCTCGATGAGAACAATGTACACTTTTTTAGCAAAGGTACGAATGCCATTTAATCCACCATTGTCTTTATGGTTGGCCCGTAAAAAACATTAAAAAAACGATATGTATATTCGTTTAAGATTCGATGAGGTTTATGTTGTTAATAGATTCATATTTTTGAGATTAATGAAAAAAAACAACATGACTAGTAATATGTTTAAAATAATAACTATCATCGTGAAATATAACTATTTAAAGGGATTCATTCAACCTGAACCAAACTCTATGGAAAACAAAAAAGTGACCATATGACGGAATTCGTGCAGACAACGGGAGTTGGGTTGTACATAAAAGTGAAACATTATCATCTTAAAATGGGTTTCAGAGGATAAACCTTTTACAGAATTATTTTATTAAAATGTTTAGGCGTTAGACCGGAAAAACGCTAGACTGAAGAATAATGTTTCTATTGCTAAAAATACTGTAAAAAGTCTTTTGAAAGTATTTCACAATACTTAACTACATGGTATAACTAAATGAGAATAATCAGCCGCGCCGGCGTCTTAAACGAGTTGGAAGGTATTGCTATATCGTTTAGCCACAATTCGGTGAAATTCCCATTCCAATAGCACATGATCGTTTTTGGTTTAATAAAATAATTTATCTTCGCTCTACTTTAAGATAATGCCTTAATAATTTATCGCAATACTTGTAGTATGATATTTAATACTATATTAAGGTTAGGTAAGTTTTGTTGAGACTCCCGATCTGTATTGATAACAAACAATATAATATCTGATATCGGGTAACGACTTCAGTAGGTATACAGAATAAACACTTGACTACATCTACGTATGCATATGATATCTTTGATCGTGTATTTCGGTATTAAAAGCACGAATTGTCTGTCTTATATTTGTAATATATCATATTTGAAACAATATCTGATAACCAAGCCTTAACTGTCATTAGCGTTACAAGTTCTATTGATGTATTAATGTTTAAGAGAGATTAAAGCAAGGTTATGTCGATAAATCAAGTCGGTAAGCCCAATCAGACTTGATTAGTTCAAATCAAACAATGACAGCTGACAGTTGAAGTTTGAGAGTCGATGTCGTAATATGATAGCTGTAACATTACGTCGTTTAATTTTTTACATATGAATAAAAACGTGTGAGTTTTTTTATTTAACAAAACTTTATTGATTATTGGTTTAGTAGTTTGCTACGCCTACCTGTAGTTGAGATATTTTGAACCTATTCGTTTCAATATCTATACTAGGTGTCTATTTTTCAATCTTTATTTGACCTGCTTACGCAGGTATAACAATGAATGACTTGACAATAATCCATTATGTATGAAAAAAAATAACTGATTTGAATTGAAACAATACAATTAGGTACTATATTCAAATGCAAACATTGTCAATGATTTGTGGTTTCTTGTCACGCGAAAAAAATGACTTGTTGTTCGCGTGCAATACAGTTTTATGTGAAGAGTTATTTCAACTATAAATATATCAATGTTGTCATGTGGAAGTACATCAAAATGAAACATCTCTTTATTAAATATTTATTAAATATTGGCGAAAAGATGAACTTAAAAGACATATTGAGCCTCCAAAGTAAATGGAACAAGGGCAAACGAATAATAATGATGGTTGGTTCACTCATATGATTAAATTATTTGGTTTTATAAAGTAATTAAGTAATTAATTAATTTTGTAAATACAGTAATAGCCAACCATATACACTGTAAACTTTTTTAAAGTGTTCCCGATATTTCAGCACTGTTCCAAGACTTAACTTAATTGACTTGCTACAAGTTTTAATTTTGGTCTACCCATACACCACAGGTATTTTCCCTCTGTCTCGTTCGCTTTTTGTATAGTATGATAGCTATGCCGTTCGCATATAAATAATAAAAGTGTGTATGTGATTTTCTACAGGTGCACTTACCGACTGAACCCCATTCAGGGTATGCTCTGTTGTTGTACCAGCCATCGTAGCGTTGTTTCTCAAAGTAAACCTCTGAAAAGAAAGATTTTTTTAAAATTAATAACAAATTGAAGTGGTAATGTAACATTTACAATTATGTAAACCAAATGTCTCAAATTAAAAAGGATTTTATTTCCAGAGGTTGCATAGTTGATATGCGGCCTGATTCGATCTTTAAGATACGGCAAATATTAGGGCTAGATACGATACGCCAAATGACGATTCTTCAAACAAAAACATCACTTTTGCCACTGACATACTGACCTAATATTTAACGCCTCTTAAAATTCGAATCAGGCCGATAGTATACTTATGTAAAACTTGCTATGATTAACACAATAATCATAAAGCAATGTCACTATTTGAGAACCTTAACGGTGACAGTGGTGACACTGCTAAATGGTCAAATGGAAATTTATTGCTTCGGCTATGAATCTCTAATATGCAAACAGTAAATGTATTACATTGTAAAGGTTTAAGATCAAAATAATCTTATATGTATATATTCATTTATTCACATAAGTAAGACGCAGCTAATTGGTATTTGAAATAAGCCAATTTCAGAGTAGTAATTAAATAGGTATGATACCTTTACTGCACAAGTTGTCAGTGCGTTTAATACATTTTGCCGCTGCTAATTGGCCAACGTACTTACAAGTTCCTTGATTATCATTGACCATAGCATTCAACTATGTATACATACGAGTATGATCTCTTAAATTGTAGCACTTAAGGGTAATCAGATGCCATACTTATACTGGTTGTTATGGTCGAATACTCGCCTACTATATAATACCAATGACAATCGCAGACAAGTCATGCAAGCGTCGTGGGTCGTGTTTTTGCGGATGGCTGTTCCAGATTTGTGCGATCCGATCGAGGCCTTGCTCTGTCCGCTCTAACCGAGATGCATCGCTAATAAGCCGCTTGTTACGCACTCGAGAATTCAGGTATGCATATGACTAACAATAAAAATGCTGTGGCATGTATGTGACTGAGAGGTGAAATCAAACACAAGTGCTTACTCGCGAGCGTCTGTATTGTAACTACCTCAATGTACATCGTCAACTTATGTATATCTATATCTTACACTACTACACACACCTCATCTGGGGGGTTGTTGAGAAAAAAAAATTGATGTAAATTAATTTTTTTTTATATAAAACTATGTATACACTATCAAACATTTTGTTTTATTTAAAGAAATCTAAACATATCGATAGTACAACAAAACACAATTATGAAATATGTTTACAAAAAGTCAAACTATTAATGTTAACACAACATGACAAAAAAAAAAGAGCAGTGACACATGAGTCACTGGTTAAAAATCTTAGTCCTATTTTTATGAACAAGATCGATCTTACCATCTATCTCTAACTTAACATTTACTCCATCGTCCTCAATCACTTTAAAAGGTCCTTTAAAAAGATTATCAATTTTTTTTCCAGTTTCTGACTTAATCAAAACTAGATCATCTTTTTTATAAGTCACTGAGTTAGATAACTTATCATAATATTGTTTTCGTAATTCCTTAGATTTTAACAAATTTTCCTTGGCATCCTTATGAGCTATTTGTAGTCTGTATTTTAATTCTAGAGCATAATTATTGGGATTATACATTGGTTGTACAGTTTTAATCAGATTACTAGGGATTTGACATTTCTTTCCGAAAACCAATTCAAATGGGGTATACTTTGTAATTGAATGTACTGTTGTATTGTATGCAAAGCACCAGAACGGTAGCCAATCGCTCCATGTGTCCGGGTGACCATCGCACTGAATTCTCATAAAAGCGGCTAAATGTTTGTGCATATTTTCCAAAGCACCTATCGATTGGTGGTGATAAGCGGTCGAATTAATCTTATTTATTTTTAGTAACTTACAAACTTCTTCCATAGTGGATGACATAAACTCGGTACCTCGGTCCGTTGATATCATACCTGGAATACCGTATCTTAATATAAAATTACTAACAAGAGTTTTTGCTACGCTAATCGCATCCTTGCGTTGCAATGGGTAAGCTTCAATGTATTTCGTTAGCTCGCATTGCAACGTTAGGATGTACTTATTACCTTCCGTATCGGTGTCTAGCGGTCCAAGCAAGTCGAGGTATATTTTCTCGAATGCTGACGACGCTGTTGTCGTGATAACCATAGGTTGTCGTATATTTTTAGAGTACTTTGTTACTTGACATTTACTGCATTTTTTCACGAAGTCTCTGACGTCACTCTCTAAAGTTGACCAATAATATTTAGACTTGATGTTACTAACCATTCGGCGAACGCCGGCATGTCCGCTGGTTGGTAGTAAATGATAGTCGTTAATGATAACTCGTCTCTCGTCTTTGTCATCTATTCGGATTATATTTCCTAGGATTTTTATTCGCGGTCCGGACCAGTCTTTCATCGTTTTTATTTCATTTAACAATGTTTTTATAAATAACGCGTTTTTATCATTTTTTATCATACATAACTCGTCTATATTTATATTTCTACAGAAATCACTCAACATATTCACAAATACGGCTCGCGTGAAATGAGACATATAGTTAAGGTTTATGTAGAGACGTTTTTTATCCCTTGCGTACGCGAAACAATCTTTTTCTCTAGTTATTAACTTATTTTTTCTTAATTTTCTTAACTCGTGTTCTGATTCAAACAACATTTCTATTGAGTCATTAGGTTTTCTTAATATTTCCGCAATTCTCGGCTGATCAGACCTTGAATTCTCGGGTATACTAAGATCTCCTACACTCTCGTCACACAACTCCTCCTCTTGCCTCAACTTTTTACTCTGTTTCCTTGTCAAAACTGTAACTTGTTCGCTCATACTTTTTAATTCGTCGGACGAAATTGAAATTCTACTTAACGCGTCTGCCACTACGTTCGAACTTCCTTTTATATATACTATTTTATAGTCATATTCCTCTAATTGCAATCTAAATTTAATTAATCTACTTGACGGATGCTGCATGCATGCTGAAAAGGTATAAGAGTGGTCTGTGGTCCGTCATTATTGTGAACTGTTTTCCAAATAAATAAGGTCTAAAATAGCGTACACTCCAGACGATTGCTTAAAGCTCCTTTTGAATGACAGGGTAATTTAACTCGGCTTTATTCAAGGGTCTACTAGCATAAGCTATAGGTCTCTGATCTTTGTTACATAGTACCGAACCGATTGACCTTGAGGATGCATCTGTTTTCAAAATGTACTCATTTTCTGATGAAAAATCTGGGTATTGTAAGATAGGGGGAGTAATGAGTTTCTCTTTTAATTTATTAAACGAATTTTGGCATTCCTCTGTCCATTGAAATGGTATATTTTTCCTACATAATTTGTTCAATGGTAATGTTATTTCTGCGAAATTTGGAATAAATTTCCTATAGTAGTTGCAAAAGGCTACGAATCTCCTAACTTCATCACTGTTTGTTGGTGTTGGGTAATTCTCTAAAACTTTAGTTTTTTGCGGATCTGGTAACACGCCTTCCGCTGATACTACATGCCCTAAATAAAGTAGTTGTTTTTTCAGAAAATCACATTTTTGTGGGTTTACTCTCAAGTTGACCTTACGTAATCTTTCTAATACGTCGATTAAGTTTCTATTGTGTTGGTCCATGTTTCTGCCGAAAACAACTAGATCGTCCATGTAAATAAAACACTTTTCATATGAAAGTCCTGACATTGCTATTGACATTACCCGGGAAAATGCACTGGCACTGATTTTGAGGCCGATTGGGAGCCTTTTCATACGGAATTGACCTTGACCTGATGAAAACGAAGTTATATTCCTACTGTCTTCGTCCAATGCTGTTTGATAATAAGACTGCTGTAAATCAAGATGGCTAAAATATATTGCACCTGACAGAGAATCTAAAATATCGGTAATATTTGGCAGTGGAAATTTATCGTCCTGGATAACATTGTTTACTTTTCGGTAGTCGATGACTAAACGCCATTTCTTTGTATTGTTGTCAGACTTTTTCGGTACTAATAGTATCGGACTATTCCAATCGCTTTTAGATTCTTCAATTATATCGTCTTTAATCATTTGATCGACTTGCCTATTAACCTCCGATTTCATTGACGCTGGCAACCTATACGGTTTCGTATATATGGGTTTCGTGTCCGGTTTCACAGTGATACTTTGGGTCGATACATTCGTAGTTCCTAATTTATCCCCGTCTAAATAAAAAACATCGGCGTATTTGGCACATATTGACTCTATAAGTTTTCTGTCTTCGTCATTTAAATGATTTAACTTCAAAGACGACAATAACCTTTTAACCCTTTCTACTCCGTTGTCGCATTTTTGAAAGTTGCAAATGTTATAATCACTCAAATTATCTAAAGTAGGTTCAAAAATAGGTAATTTTATGTTTTCGTCACTTGTATTTAAAATTCGCACTGGTATTCTACTTTGCTTAACTCTACTTATACTTCCCGCCAAAAATACATTTTCGGCCAATTTTTCGGAGTTTATAACGTAATCCTTTCCTAAATCGAATGATTTTACTTTAATTAAATGTATAGACTCACTTCTCGCTGGCAAAGATAAACAAGTTTCGTTTTCATTACTTCTTTGTATTCGTAACACACACCTTTGATTTCCATAATGCAAAGTAAGCTCGTCCTTTGTTAAGTCTATGATCGCATTATAAGTTCGCATGAAGTCTAAACCAAGTACTCCGTCCGCATGACACGGCATATCCTGATCTTGCAAAACGTGAAACCTATGCCTAATCTGTATCGTATTTCCGTCATGTAAAGTCACGTCCGCCACTTGTTTACTAGTAATACTGCCACCTACTCCTGATATAATAGTACCCTTCTCATATATCTGCGATTCTGTGGGAACGTTACTTTGTTGTAAAATTGATATACTTGCGCCATTGTCAATCATAAGAATAAGATTTTTTCCACCTACAGTAAAATTTACATAGTCTAATCCGTCACATATAGTTAAAACTTTATGCTCGAAAAAACTGAACTCTGTCTGTCTCGTTACTTGTCGAACTGTGGGGGGTCTGCGGCTCGTGTGTATATGTATACACGTTTCCGCGGTGTCCACGACTCCTGCGAGTACTGGGATGTCCCCTAAAATTCGTACGTTGTCCACGGCCCCTGTGAAAATTATTACTAGGTACAGTACCTCTATTAGTGGGATAGCGTGGTATCCATGGGCTGTGGTAGGCTCTGGCTCGATTGGGTTGGTAGCTGGTGGGCCCGCGCCCACGCCAGCCGTAGCGCTGTGGCTGCTGGAAACCTCTTCTGTAGCCGTAGTTCATGTTCATGACTACTGGCTCGGGCTGGGGTCGCGCCAGCTCCTCGTCTTGGGCAGCTCTGACAGCTTCTTTTAATTCTGTGTATTCTCGGGCTGCTAAAATGGTACTAAGACGGCGGTTCCTCAAACCGTCCGTGAATTTCTTTATAGCTAAGGACTCGTTGATTGGTCTAAGGACATCGCGCGCCTCGGGCTTCCCGTCGGCTTGCGCTATCGTTAGGCCAATGAACAACTCCTCGATCTTATCACCATATTGAGTAATAGACATATCGCGCTGTGTTATGTTATTTAATTGTTCAAGTAAAGAGACTGCGGATTTCTTCGGCAACAAATATTTTTGTAGATCAGTCACTAAATCGACAACAGTTTCATAACTCGATTTAAGTTTTAGTTGCGCAATTTTATTAATTCTCGTTTTAAGGACAAATGAAATTAGTATTTTTTTCTCGCAACTTTCGTTCAATATACTGTCTAGCATTTCAATACCGGAGATCATTTTTTCCACGGTCTCCTCCTTGCCGTCCAAAATAGGTATTAAGCTGTTCGCTTCTTTTATTTCGAATTTTTTCTCCATTTTAATTGGTTTTTCGGTTACACACTCTAAGACTTTATATTGTAAAATTTTACTATAAGCTTTATCTATTTTTTCACATAATAATTCTAAAATATATCACTCCTCGGGCTCAGACGGATCATCTAAATTAACAGAAGTGATTAAAGATCGGTAGTCCTCATATATCAACTGTGCATTGTCAATTTTTTCCTGACCTTGTTTTAGTTGCCTTCTAGCCTCGCCTAATTTTCGAAGGTATATGCGTATATTTTCTAACTTATTATATATAGTCTGTAATTCTAAATTCATACCCTTAACATTTCCGACGCTTTTCACTCCCGACACTTTCACTTCACACACACACTATACGTAGAACGCCGCGCTTTCATCCACCGCTTATGCGCCTTCCTCCTCGTCGTCCTTGGCCGGAACTGACTTCCTCATGGACAGCCTAGCTTGCAATCGTGCCCAAACTTCTCTCCTGACTTCTTTGTGTATGTATTTTTGCTGTGCCTTCTTGAAAAACTTGTACAGGACGCAGCAACCGATGAGGGCGAGTACGACGAAAAGAACGCTTATAAGGATGTTATTGACCTTTGTGTGATGCTCGCTCGTGCCCGTCGCATCATTCGATCCAACCGCATTCTGGGTGATCACAACCTCTTTCTCCTCCTGTTTGCTGTATCCTTGCCCCATCACGCCTGAGTTACTGTATTTTTTCTACACGAAAATTGTCCGTAATCGTATGAATAGTCTGCAGTACTGTCGCTTACGCAGCCCATATTGTAATAATCACGCTAACACTGAGGCGGCGAAAACGCTGACACTAACATCGTGCGGCCCGGCGGAGCCCGCGCTCGAGGTCACGGTCGCCATGTGGCATGTATGTGACTGAGAGGTGAAATCAAACACAAGTGCTTACTCGCGAGCGTCTGTATTGTAACTACCTCAATGTACATCGTCAACTTATGTATATCTATATCTTACACTACTACACACACCTCAATGCCATCGAGCTCCGTATAAAGGTTATACAGACTGTAACCTATGTTGCTCCGAGTAATCGGCGATAAAAAAATTGCGGGTGTGGAGTTGCGGCTTCTTCCACACTCATTCTGTTTAGACTATTTTTTTCTTAATTATTATGACATAACCAAAGATTTCTTCTATATAGGCATTTGTCGAACGAGTGAGCGGAGCGAAGCGAAGTTCTTAAATGCATCTTAGAACGCAACTTGCTAGGGGCACATCCCGGCATTTCGAAGTTTTTTTATAATAAATATTCGCTGTATTGGGTACGGTCTTGGTTGCTCAGATGGCAGAGCACTGTAGATACTAGCGATCCAGTGATCGTGGGTTTAAGTCCCACAATTACATACATACAATTTTCTTAACTATTAGATGTACAAGCTTAGAAATTGAAAAATTCACTGTCTTGAGCTTGTACACCTAATAGTTAAGAAAATTGTATCTTATCTTAACATCTAGTATTAAAACTCGACTTGTAACGTTCCTATTGTTTTTCCTTCCATATAATTTAAATATTTAATACATATTTTACTGTACTTAAGTACGCCATAAATCATTTTTATCGTGACAAATTTTCAATTATAGAATTGTGAATAAATGTATGTAATTACTTGAAAAACGATGTCCTATAGTTGTGCGCGGCTATCATTTACATCAGGATATTGCATTCCGGACACCGTTGTGTTATTCCTAGTATCAAATTTCTTATGAGCTTTAAGAAACAACCGGGTCTGAATGCCTTATAAAAAAATTATATATACCTATGTTTGTATTTACCTGCCATTTAAAAACCGAAACATAATATACAACGTTTATTTTAAAATAGTTGAAAAACTTCATTGTGTATGCCTTTTTGTGTTTTTAGATGAACTGAAGATCACAAGCATAACATTTATATGGTACCCATACTTGCGCGTTATAGTATCTGCGCAGGTTAGAACTGTCGTAACTTTTATACGGGTGCGTAACGGTCCATATAACAACTTTTGATATATTTTTAGTCGATATAACGATTAAGTGACATAATGCACTTTTGCTATAACAATACATGGTATATTCTTAGAGAGTCTAACTATCGTCAAGTATAATGAACTTGTAATATAACAACTTCTAATCTAACATTAACAGCGTATAACGTATGTAATATAATTATGTTCGACATAACGCCCAGTTGGCATAATGTAGTACTGGTATAATTTGTAATATTTACTACTATTATAACAACCTACGTATTCGAACTTAAGGCAGGTCTCAGTTAGGTACGACGCTGAGCGAAGCGAGGAGGAGTGTTAGGCAGAACTACGACCCCACAGCGCGCGAGCCGAGCGAGCGAAGCGAGCGTGCCGCGGTAGCGGCCGGCGAAGCGCCAGAACCGACTTTTTTATTACTTTACTTTTTTTAGGAACTCAACTTATTTTTATGCATTTGTATACATTATACCATAAATACTTATAACAAATTAGCAGAGAAAGTACATTGACCTCATTTTGCAATCTATCCAGGACCATAATCAACAGTTTAAAAAAGTTCAACAACACATAACAACTCATCTACACCATCCATCTTCATATCTTAACATTCATTACCACCATCACCTTTCATAACAACACAACATCATCCCAGTGTCACATAATTAATTCATTAGAGATATAAAACATCACACAGACCTTACGGATCCAGCCGCCCGTACACTTCGCGGGGACTGGACCCAAAATTTTAAACGCATAATAAAAAAAAAAAAAAAAAACTTATAACAAATATTCATTATATCCAGTAAACGTTATTTCGAATAGCTTTTATATCGATTAAACATTATACCCCATGAAAATAGTTATTTTGTTGTTATATCAAAAGTTCACTATACTGCTTAAGTGATTATACACAATTATATCAAAAATTGTTATACCTTTTGAAAATATATCAATAATTGTTATACGGATCAAATGATATTCCGTACATAAGTACCGAAAAACTCATTGGTACGAGCCAGGATTTGAACCCGCGACCTCCGGATTAAAAGTCGGACGTCAAACCTACTAGGCCACCACCGCTTTACACAACGGGTTGCTTTATTAAAAAAAAAAAACTAGTCGTAATTGCCATACGGTAACAAATTTATAGTAGTTACTGAGAATAACCCACGCGTTGGTATAAGTAGCAATTTAGTCAAATTTAATATAACGTCATGATTTTTTGCCTAAGGAAATTCCGAAAAAGTAATGTTACTCGTACTACAACAAATTAAGTGAGAAGGCTGTTGATGTAAACACCTACCTATGTTACTTAGTTAGTCCTTATAAGTCACTTATAATCGGTCATAATACTCATAATCGTCTACTGATTTATAAATTTAGATTGAGAAATAATGTACAATCTGGACAAATTAATCATCATCAAATAATTTCAAGAACTTTGTAAAATAAAGTTTTAATTGAAAAGTTTAATATGAACTATTTATGATATACCTTTGGTACTATTTATAATTGCAATACATTTTCAAATGTTAAAGATATCCATAATTTTATGTCTTTCATTAATGTATGTATGTATTCATGTCACTTTATTGCACATAAACAAGTTTACACAAAATAGACATAACAAAGTAAAATATGTAAGTATATGTACAAAAGCGAACTTATCCCTAATGGAGATCTCTTCCAACTAACCTTTGTAAAAATAAGTTAGGAACAAACACTAAAAGGTGAAAGACAAACTAAATATGAACTTATTACAAATTTTGGACACACAAAGTAGGGCAATAATTTAAAAAAAAACTGGTATTGAACCATAATTAATTCCATGAAGATTAAGATGTATTTACCGTATAATTGAATCGATAGTTTTTCCACGAGATCTGTCAGTAAGACCGCGGCAATAAAATATATTAGAGTTTTCTTGATGAAGTGTCTGTCATTATATATCAATCAATGCCAATTAAATTCTTGACCTAAATACTCTGATAAGTAACTTAATAAATAAGGGCAATGATACAATGACTTGAAGTAAATTGATTTAAACCAACACGATTTTCGTTCATAATTTTAAAACGAATACGGGACTTAATCGCGTAAACTTACGTTTATTATATTGCCTGACGTTTCGAAGGTGACATTACATTACGCTCGTGGTCACAGGCAGACTGGCGAGGAATTGTATCAACATCTTTTTGGGTTCTGCGAACTACCCGCACTTGATCTTGATTATTCACTAGTACGCTAGGGTTGTCACTTTACCTACACACACAACACTCACGACATCCGATGGTATGCGTTGGAAAGTTTTTTCAGCCTTACATTTGCTAATCACTGGATTCCACGAAGACGAAATTCCCTGTCCCTCATTTTGATTGAAATTTCTGTGTTTTATTTATAAAGTTGAAGCTTTAAGAGGAATTCCTAGTTGCGATTTTTCCATACAAACGCTCTCGACTGATTCCTCCCTGGATTTTTAACCTAGAGCAGTGATTTTTTCAAATAAGATCAATATCATCAATATCTGTGCCGCTATGTTTTGCTTTTTTGGATTATTTTATTTTGAAGAAAGATACAGCGCCTCGAAAATCGCAAAAACGGCTCAATTGAATTGGCTGTAAAAAAAGGCACAGTATACAAATATGACAAAAAATATCCAAAAAATCAAAACATAGCGGCATAGATTATTTCTTCCTCTTGCAATTTCCAAAATTTCATAATGATTAGTTGCGTTTTGGAGGAGGAAACAGTCGAGAGCGATACCTCGATTTTTGAGTTTTTTGCGAGTGTATTTCGGTCCGAGCTGCAGTTGTCCTTATCGCACGAATTGGAGGCGGAGACAGTTTCTAAATATACGTACACAGAAGGAATAGTGATGGGCATAACATCCTTATTAGGGATTGCAGAACCGGTACTGTTTTAAAGAACCGGGATTTCCCGGTACTTTCGGAACTGGTCTAATTATTTCATTATTTTAAATAAAACGACAGCATTTTGCGATTTGACCACCTTTCGTATTATAATTTAATAATCACATTTTCTTCTATTACGTAGTAGGCATTTTTTTTTAGAAATATAGTATTTTACATTGCTCACACTTGTGCGTCACAAGTAAAAGATAACTACTTTGATGTTTGCCACTAGATAGCAAATTTAATGAAATTACATTGACGAGGGGATTTATATATAAGTATCGCAGTCGTATTGTATAATCCGCCGTATTACATTACGGCTAGCCGATATCAAAATAAGGGACATTTTGAAATGCGGCGGTTCAACGATTAAGGTATGTTGGGTAAATACCGGATGCGGGTAAAGAACGTAGGACATTCATTTCCCCCTAATTTGGCTTTATTTTTTAATGTTGGCAACATTGTGTAAGACGCCATTTCATTGCGCCTCGACTGTCAGTGTCCCCGCGTCGCTCATGGAGTCGGGCTTGTGCTATGTGCAATCACAGAGAGCAAGGTAAATTTCGCGAATTCTTCCTTCTATCCGATGTTCGCTCTGTAATTTATTTTGCGTATTGTGATGAAACTGTGTTTGTTTTTGTAATTGTGTTAACAGACCTAGCACTGCTGTAGACCGATATCCGATCTTGACCCTTCCAGGTAAAGATCGGACCAGAAACAATCAGATCTTTACCTATTTAAAAAACAGGAGTGATTATCAAACTTTAAATTTTCTTCTATTTACCTACTGACCTTAATTATCACATTTATTGTTTTCTTGATCACACTTTTGTACCATTATTATTATCCAGTACCACTACCAGCGTGACGGTTACTGACAATGTAATTTTTTTAATTTCCGCAACCCAAAGGTTGCCTTTTAGCGATAAGACCGCATTTTGTTTACCTGTGCTTATATGTATGTTTTCTTTTGTATTGTTTTCATTTATTGAGCTGTGCAATAAAGAGTATTTATATTGTATAGGGATGATGATACATGTTGAAATTTATAACAAAATCGAGTAAAATAGATAGCAAATGAGCAATTTTTCGCAATAAAGTACCTACACATACGGATGCATATGTAGATGTGTACGCATACATACATTGCTAGTTTCGGATAAAAAATAGAGTTAGGGCTTCGAAATTAGTTTCCTTAAAATGCTTCAAGAGGGCTATTTTTTCCTATATATTTACTTTACTCTTTACATACGATCCTTACATTTTATCAAAAAAAAAAGATTGTATATCAATCAATATATACATAATTGCAAAATTAAACCAACAAAATCGCAATTTTAATTATTTTCCATACTTCAAGATGGGCTCTCAGTGACCTTGACCTCTTTAAAGAACTACTTAGTCTTTTTGATTTCTAAGTTTGATTCTTTTTTTTTTGGCGACCTTCATTAAAAATGACTGGGCACGATTATTTTTTATTTTGATTTTTGTCCCTCCTACTTAAGTACTTCATATCTTCCAGTACATTCCATTCAATAAACAATACATTTACACTTTCCCTAAACCGGTACAGTTCACGAAATCTTAAATTGTCAAAACTACGCAACGTATCTATTATTTTAGTGGTTTTTTTTATTACTTCGGGTAAACCTTACAATAAGAGGTTTCTTAGCACATTGTTTACTTATCAAATTGCCTTATGACATAGGTATCAAAGTTTGAGAGCCACAATTTTGCCAAGTTTTGTATCAGGGTTAAGATCGGATACAAAAGGGTAGACACCGGACCTATTTCTTTGTGATACCTTATTCTCTTTCCATTAGAAGCAAGTTTTTTTCACCATCCAATGTTCTCCCTTGATGGCAAAACACTCGTTAGCCTAATAAAAAGTATGTCTCATCTTTACACAGGTACAAAACTAAAACCGTTCTATATTGAAGATTACCAAAATTTAGGTCGAATCTACGGTTATTATTTAACGATTCGCTACGTACTTCAAGAATCTGTCACGTGTTCAGATCTCGAAAAAACATTTTTTCACGAGTTCTCTCAATTGGTCCCAAAATTGTCCGGCATTATCCCAACATACTTTACCCAGATTGTCATTGCGATACGTTCTTCAATAAGGCGGCCCAAGTTTAGCCCCATCGTACTACAAGTTAAATAGATTGTAGTTTAACCATAGGTATATTTATACCTACTTACAAAATTTCACAACACACCATGATCACTCCCAACTTACTGATACGGATAGGTACAGTCAAGTGTAAAAATATGGGTGTACACATCTTACTCAAAAATATGTCCCATAGCATCTTATTCCAGTGTAATAAGAGCGTAGTACCATATTTATGAGACGATTCTTTCGATACATATTTTTGCACTTGACTGTACGACGACAACCGAAGCTGAGACATCATTCTTTTTTGCAGTTTTTACCTATATGGTAATTAATATCAAGCAATCAATCAATCATTTATTATTTCGTCATCATAGGTGTAAAATACATTTAGTACAGGTGATAGGGTGTTTAGTATTAGGGTGTAATAGATACAGTATAATATAAAAATGAAAAACAATATTACGTGGTAACAACAAAAACAACTTGCGTCGGGCAGCGCAGAATAAATTCCGTCTGGCTCGCGGACGATGTCGACGGAACGGCGCGCAATGAGCGAGCGCATGAGTCTCGCGTCTGTGTGCGCGCACTCACACTTAGATAGCTCCGGCTCCCGCCCACCGCAGCGCGACAGAAACATAGCTTCAAAAATTCGAGATTTGAAAAGTTGCTCAGCTAGGAATTGCTCTTAAGGGAATATCGTCTTATTGGGAACCGATAATAAGTACCCGTTTGGTTGAAAATGCCACAAATTGTTTGTCTTGAATGTCATTGTCAACGTGTCATTTGATCGTGAAGTGGTCAGTTAAGTGTTAGGTAAAAGAGGTTCTAGAATTCGCATGAAAAAATCACGACAGATCACGTTGGGGAAGGGGACCCCCCCTAATAAGATAAGGAGACCTCACGTGTATTTTTCATAGTGAACGAAAGTAAGAAAATATATCAACCACATACTTTTTATCGGTTTCGTTAAACATTAATCTTCACTTGGCACTTCAAAATAGCGAGTATAAACAGGATTTACTCTATGAACTCTTTCTAAAAATGTTGCTCACTATCTTTGAATAACTTGAAATGCAACACAGTCTCTGAGCATCGATACTAATGTTGTTAATTTCAAGGTTGCATTCCTGAGCTTAAATTAATTTAATTTCTCAAAGACTATAGGTATTCTAATTAACTCAATTTTGAAGGTAATCAATAATATTTATCTGATAAGGGCCTTATAAGGGTGTGTACACTTGCCCTAGGACCTATTTGCATATTGATTATTATTTAGTACGACTTCATACATACATTTGCTACTAAACGCAAGTAAAACAGACTATGTTCGAAATGACAATGATATGTTATAGTTTTCAATTGTTTGGTTGAGTTAAATATAGTGACTGTGTTACAAAAACAATGTGCAGTATTTGACTATTTTGTATAAAAAAACCTTTTTTACGAAAGTTAATTATGTCATTGTGTTGCCTAAAATGTATTTAGCAATACGCCTAAGTTAACGGAATTCATAAAAATACGGTGTATATGTCGTTTAATGCAGTTGTAGGTAAATTTTGTAAGGTACTGAGGGTCTAATTATAAGGAATATATACCCTCATCTGTTATTTATTTGTGATAAGAGATAAATGATAGATAATAATCACTTTGACACATTACCTAGTTAAGTTGCGTATTAAGAGTTTTTTTTTTTTACTTTTTTTGTTCTTTAATCTCATAATAGCGTAGCTAGAGAAAGAACAAGACAAGTTGACAGTAATTTTGATAGTCCAGACAGTGCCAGTGTTATTTTAAACGTCAAACATCTATACCTAAAGGTATGCTACCTAAAGGTTGTCTGGAAGAGATCGCTTTTTAGCGATAAGACCGCCTGTTGTTACCTGGTTCTATTTTCCTTTAAAATTCATTTGTAGTTTTACATGTATGTAAAATGTATAATTGTTGGTGCAATAAAGAATATTTACTTACTTACTTACTACTATGCCGTTTACTTCACTCTTGCACAATCTGGGCTATGAAAATTGCGGCCAACTTAGCTTGGTCTAACTCTATTAAAACTTCTTAATTAATAATAGGTAGATAATATCATTGGTCTTACGTGATGCGTTAATCTTAGATAAATGATTTCTCTATTTGTAACTGCATGTCATATTGACAGACAGCCACAATCCCTTGCAGTTCTTTGTAAGTAATAGACTATTACTAGTATACAATATAGACTATAACAAAGAACTGCAACGTCTCGATATCGAGACGGTCGTTAAAAAACATTCAACCCTTGTGGAAAAGCAACGTCAGTACGACAAAATAACGGGGTTTACCTATAACATATATGTTTATAATTATAACAAACGTGTCAATGACGTGTGAACCAATTTCCATTCTAATGTAAACTTTACAGTGGGCAATAAAATAGTGCACATATTGCACATTTTTTGCACATTGTAACACGAGCGTAGTAGCAGCTGTGGCTAACATAGCGAGTGTGGGAAAACATGGACTAATAAATAAAGTTCTTAGTTTATTTGCTAAGTACAGATAAACAATTATAATCAGTACATTGACTTTATACAAAAGTAGTAGTAGTAAAACACTTTATTGTACAAAAAGAATCATAAAATAGGAAAAAACACATATCATTTGTACAAAGGCGAGCTTATCCCTTTCAGGGATCTCTTCCAGATAACCTTTGAGCAATTGAGGAAGAGTTGGAGAATGGTAGACAGCAAAACTGTACTAAACGGCATATAAAGAAAATATAAGTTACTGCGTTACTCAATCAATCAATCAGCGAAACCTCATCGATGAGAAAAGTTATTAAAGCATTACCGAAATCTAGCAACCACGAGTGACGTCAGTAAAATAAATGTATTTATTCAAATATCACAGCAAACTGATGAAACCACGTGAAAAATTAAATGATTCACTTACATTTTAAAAATTACTTACAAACTTATATCCGTATATTAAATATTAATATAATAAATTGTACACACGCTATACATATATACGCACTTTTACTTCGGAGTCTTATAAATGATACGGTTGGTGGTATTGGTACTGCATCAAGGTACATTTATTGTGCAGAAGTTTAGGTACGCTACAATGTCTGAGGCAAGTTATAAAAATTCATGACACACGTATTGAATTCAATAAAGATTATATCTTTTTGTATTGATACGATTTTTTGTAATTAAGTATGTATTGTAGAAGTCCATTGATTTAAAGCTCAGTAAATGGGGTTTATCATACAAACCACTGCATCCAGTTAATATTTCTTTTATTACATCGATACACCGTATTAACTAAGATCAAATCGTACATAATATCGGTCGACGGCATTCCGCCAAAATCTGACAGTTCTCTATATAAAACTAAAATGACCATAAACACAACAACCAAAAAGTATAAAGCCCGGTGCATACTACACGTTATTATCAGTATAAGGCCACATACAGGATATTAACTATTGTGATGCTTACAGCTTCGGCCATCCTTTTTTTTTAAAGTGAGCCCTCTCACTAAAAGTAATTATAAACATTAATAACAACAGCAATATATCGTAACACCTTTATCGATATCAAAGATAAACATTCACAACAACAGTATTTGTAAACTTCTACACAGTACACTTCTTATGCACAGTATGGGCTCACATGAATCAATCATAGCCAATAATAACCTTTAGCCTTATTGAGAAATAAATCTTAACGCTTAACATGCTTGAATCTGAGATCATGTAAACAGTCATTGAATACAACCAACACCTGGTAGCATTAACAGCCTTCTTTAGATAGTCTTTCAATATATGAACTAACTTACAATCATGGTCTGCTCTAGGCAGTCTGCCAAAGTATAAACCAACCTCAACGATCACAGTCTGCCCTCAAGGCCTGATCTAAACAATTTGGCAAAGTATAATACATGATCATAAACAATCACAGTCTGCACTCAAGGCCTGATCTAAACAATTTGGCAAAGTATAATACATGATCATAAACAATCACAGTCTGCACTCAAGGCCTGATCTAAACAATTTGGCAAAGTATAATACATGATCATAAACAATCACAGTCTGCACTCAAGGCCTGATCTAAACAATTTGGCAAAGTATAATACATGATCATAAACAATCACAGTCTGCACTCAAGGCCTGATCTAAACAATTTAGCAAAGTATAATACATGATCGTAAACAATCACAGTCTGCACTCAAGGCCTGCTCTAAACAGTTGGGCAAAGTATAATACATGATCATAAACAATCACAGTCTGCACTCAAGGCCTGCTCTAAACAGTTGGACAAAGTATAATACATGATCATAAACAATCACAGTCTGCACTCAAGGCCTGCTCTAAACAGTCTGGCAAAGTATAAATACATGATCATAAACAATCACAGTCTGCCTCAAGGCCTGCTCTAAACAGTTTGAAAAAGTATATAACATGATCAGAAGCAATCACAGTCTGCCCTTAAGGCCTGCTCTAAACAGTTTGGCAAAATATAATACATAACCACAAACAATCACAGTCTGCCCTCAAGGCCTGCTCTAAACAGTTTGGCAAAGTATAAATCAACATCAAAAATCACAGTCTGCCCTCAAGGCCTGCTCTAGGAATTTTAACAAAATATAACACATCATAAACAATCACAGTCTGCCTTCAAGGCCTGCTCTAGACATCATTCCAAAGTATAAATTGTTATAGCCTGCTCTAGACTTGACTGGTCTAGACAGTCTGCCATCACGGCCTGCTCTAAAAGACAAGCTGCTATCAAAGCCTGTTCTAGACAGTCTGCCAAAACTCACACCTAATCATTTTAATGATTTAATTTGTTAGGGCCTGCTCTAGACTAGATTAGTCTAGACAGTCTGCCACAACGGCCTGCTCTAGAAGACAGGCTGCTATCATAGCCTGTTCTAGACAGTCTGCCAAACCTCACACCTAATCATTGTAATGATTTAATTTGTTATGGCCTGCTCTAGACTAGATTCGTCTAGACAGTCTGCCATCACGGCCTGCTCTAGAAGACAGGCTGCTATCATAGCCTGTTCTAGACAGTCTGCCAAACCTCACACCTAATCATTGTACTGATTTAATTTGTTATGGCCTGCTTCAGACTAGATTAGTCTAGACAGTCTGCCATCACGGCCTGCTCTAGAAGACAGGCTGCTATCATAGCCTGTTCTAGACAGTCTGCCTTCAAAGCCTACTCTGGGCAGTTTGTCAAAGTATAAACGAATATAATGAATCAGGCAACAAGGCCAACTTCTTCAATTTCAACATTCATTCAGCAAATAGGCCACAAGGGCACTTTTACACGTCAACATGGAATTTGCATACAATTTAAAAAACACATCAACAATTATAAAATACAACTAACCGCAAATATCAATTCAAACAAATTACAAGTATCTCATATTACAAGTACCTTAACAGCATATATACCTACTTATGGCATCTAGACAGTCTGCCATCAGGGCCTGCTCTAGATAGTCAGCCAAAGTATAAACTAACATAATAAACAGTCATGGCCTGCTCTAGACAGTCTGCCATTACGGCCTGTACTAGACAGTCTGCCAAACTGACCAACCCAACCAACCCAACACTCAGAGACTCTCGCTGGTCAGATGCAGATTGCTATATCCTGGACACGGCGTGTATAGTACGCCGGTTTCTCACTCAGCGGCCCTGGCCATCGGCAGCTTGGACCCTGCCCCACTGATGACAGCACCATGTAATAGCTTAACCTTCTTTGCTTTAGTCAGCTCTTGCTGCGAGACCCTCGCTTATCATCAACTTCATTCGTCCAGCCAGGTTACCAGCGTTGAAACATAAAACAAATAAAAATGTTATAATTATTGGCAGTAGCAAAGATCGTTTTAGTCACAGTCATCATTAACAATGAACATTTTATAAGCCATAATTATCGACACAGTCGATCATTATCAACATCATCAGTCGTTACTATAATATACCTAATCATCATCTATATTCTATATCGTCATCAAAGTCGATCATCATCATTCAGTCATTATCATCTTCAACATCATCAATCGTTACTATAATATACCTAATCATCATCTATATTCTATATCGTCATCAAAATCGATCATCATCGTTCAGTCAAGCATTATCGCCGACATTGTCATCGAAATCACCCAGCTCCGTTATCATCATTGATTTGGTCAGTTATTGACCGTTATAGACATCGAGGCAAACACCGTCGCTGACACCGTCACTGTAGACGACATGTTCAGTCATATACATCATCATCGTTATCGGAACTCTGTTGCCTAAGATTTTCCTTAGGTACCTGATTTACTCATAGGTGCTGAAATCGTAATCAGATGTCACAACATTAATTAAATAAAATGACATAAATATTCAATCAATTCATCAACACCGAAAATAATTACATTTAAAACGTGTTTTTTTTTTTGTTCGTTGTTACATCCGGTTATTGCCTATACTAGTGATGACAACACACTTCATGGCGAAAATGCAATCACTAATTTTGTGTTTATTAAACACGGTTGTTTTGCCTAAATATTTTTAATATCACCCACTTATTTCTTGTCATCACTGTACCTTCTGTCACAAAATCATGTGTGTCTTTATCAAGCTAAATTTTTATGATAGCTAAATTTATGAATTACTTTATAAGGCTTCATTAAATTAAAATGTTATCTACTTTTAACTTCATTCATATAACTCACTCTGGTGTGTATATCCTTTGTTTAGGTCAATCACACAGTTCTTCACAAAACCATACTAAAATGTCTTAGTAAATAATTGGTGTTACCTGTTATATTCATCAATTTTACATTTTAAGTCAATTTTCAATGACAATCCTGTAAGTCTTGTCTTTTCAAAGGAACACTGATTTTGTTAGCATATTAATTTTATATAAATTGATTTTCTTAAACTTTACAATGTTTTTATATAACTAAGTAAACTGCTTTTACCTTTGTAAGACACTTTCTGGTCGTGTCCATTACTTACACTACACCTTTACCTACTTTTTAGTAACCTGAAATTTAATGATTGAATACCACTAACTGTTAAGTTTATTAACCTGAACCTGTCATACAATAATTATTTCAGATTCACCCTTAAAGCAAATGAAACTATAAGTCACTAATAAATTGTATTTCATAGCAACAATTCATGATTTCATTCGTGATTTGTTATTGGATTGTACAGCTGCATTATTTAAATTTTCATACCTAGTAAATTTAAGAAAAATAATACAATATTCATTGACTTATAAATTTCTTCATAAAGATGGGACTTAAGGGCACCCAGTATGGTGCCAGCACAGCGGTGTCAGTGAATGCGAGCCAAGCGTGCACTCCAAAGTAACTATGCGACTGATGCAAACTCATCAACCATCAATGTGCATTGTAGCAATCGAACTAGGCACACCAAATGAGAATGTTCGGTTATATGAATGGGCATATCTTTACTTTTGAAATCTTTGACAACACTAATATTTTCAACAATATGACCATGTGTGTTGACAGCACAGAAAAGTAATCTGTTCACTCAATCCTGTTAAACTAATGCTTTTATAGGCAGAATTTGCACTATGCTATTTGCACTTACTAAAATGCATAAAAAACACACAAACATAGATAAATACTGGTTCTCAACTATGTAAAGGTATTAAGTATTATATATAGTATTAATAGAGCTACAAGAATTCTAAATAAAAAGACTTGCATGATGTGAAATGTCAAAAACCAAAACGGGCCCGAGACATCAACATCATATTCCCTGAATGATAATAATGATGCTTTGAAATTGTAATTTATATTTTGGCACCGTAGAGGAACATGACAGCAGTAAATTGGTGCAAGTCTGTTTTACAATATAAAATGGTACTTAATATCATTAATGATATTAATTTAACTTCCTTGGTTTGTATGTGAGGTGTGAGGGTTAATACCTTCGCTGCAGCATTAAGTGTAACTCGTAATTAACCATACTTTGTATGAGGTCTTTCAACCACCTACCGCAGTGAAGATGTCAGGTCTGGAATAATATCCCTATAGTCCAATATGCAAAATTTCCATACATCAAATGATATCTAAAATTTCCAAAAATTCAGCACATTTATTTTCATCTTTAAATTGTATAAGTACCTATGTAAATATTTCTCATATACAAAATTAGATTATTGTAATGCTACATTTAAAACAATATTATGAAAAAGACATGAAACTATCAGTATCATTTCATATTTAAAAATCATATAGTGTGTGTGATTCCATTCATTCAGTTTTGTTTCTATTTGCCTCTCTTTAAATTTCCAGATAAATAATTTTCAATATACTTAGCAATACTAGGCAAGTCAATGCTTATACCTATATCATTCAATATCTTCAATTAACTTTTTTCTTTTGAATTTTCCCATATGAGTACCTAAAACCTAAATAACTTTTATAAATAAATAATTTGTTTGTTATCAAATCATAAACGAATTCATTTGTGTATTTTATCCAAAATGATTTAAATGATTTTTATTAAGATTCTATTGAGACCAAAGTAGATAGAAGTATATTTTAATGAGTGTGCTGCTTGCTAAAGGCCTCCTTTAGCTCTTTTTCTTTAAAACTATCATGGGCCACTGTCCTACAATTCTAGCCCGCTGACAGATTAAGTTCTTCCTCTCATCTTAATTATACCATCATTCCATCATAGCAAAAACCTCTAGGATACCAATCCAATACCTTATTTTTGTTTTTTTTTTTTCTCTTAACATATATAAGTATTATATACTCATGCATAATTAAAAAAACCTTTCATTGCCATTAGTCCATCCAAAAATAGTAATAGTCAACATTCAACTTACAGAATGTCATTATACAACTCAGTGTTAATAACTAGATTCACTGAGCACTTGCACTGCACAATGCCATCCTTACCGCGTTGCCTTCCTTCATAACCATGTCACAGGCTCTTAAGTATGGCTCTTGTCTCACCAGAAAGTTGATGGTTGATTGCTTGCGCTTGCATTTTCGAGATCTACTCTCATTGTATTCCGTCTCATCTCACAAAACCGAAAACAAACAATGACAAGAACACGGGTTAATAAATAGGTCAATACCATAGCAAATGTATGTAACTATGTACAGTACATTGAAAATTTAAAACAAAACTTTTGATTTATGCAAACGAAACGAACTGTCAATCGTTCTCTTTAGCGAGCAAAACAAACAAGCTAATGAAATCTTGTATCATTTATATACTATCAACTCAACTGTTTCGACTATGAAACAAACATTTAAAAGACCAAGCAACTTACATTTTTATGCACCTCTATACAAGTGAAAATAAATTAAGTGCATCCAATATCTATGTGGGCATTTGAATTCATAATCCCGCTTTCTGAGATGTAGAAGTCCATTGATTTAAAGCTCAGTAAATGGGGTTTATCATACAAACCACTGCATCCAGTTAATATTTCTTTTATTACATCGATACACCGTATTAACTAAGATCAAATCGTACATAATATCGGTCGACGGCATTCCGCCAAAATCTGACAGTTCTCTATATAAAACTAAAATGACCATAAACACAACAACCAAAAAGTATAAAGCCCGGTGCATACTACACGTTATTATCAGTATAAGGCCACATACAGGATATTAACTATTGTGATGCTTACAGTATTGAGAATATACTCGTAGTATGCATATTATATCTTACAATTCAATGAAGTCATACGGAATATATATATTTTAATCTAAATGTACTGTAACTATAGTTGCTATTAGAGAAAATAAGAAATCTTCTACCTACTCCTATTTCAAAATATAAAATTACTAGGTTTGGCAGCTTTTTCTGATGTTTTAGCTCTTTGGTGGAACATACAACGCAAACATAGATACAAATTATGACTTGACTACGTACAGATAAAGGTTAGACCATGATAAGTCTGCAACCAGCCAACAATCATTATCAATCGCTGTCTGCAACGGTTTTGATAGCACACGCAGTGCAAGTGTTATTTTAGACGGATTTTACTCAAGAATTAAGTCCTAGTAGCAATTTAGCTCGTGATTAACTATGTCGATATGCACTTAGGGATAAAACGTAATCAATTAAACTGGCGCATGATAATGATGCTTGTATTAAATGTAACTGATTAATATAAACGCTCTTGCTACTCGACGATGCTAGCATATAAATCAGGCTGTTGCTTACCTAAAGGCCAACGATTGGTCATCTATTAAAGGTTAATCTCGTTCTAAATTGATGAATAATGTTGCCTGCAACTAACATTCACACGATCTTCAATCTAAAAAGGACACGTCTTATCTGATGTGGCTACTATATGGCTACTATAAAGAAAGCATTAGGGAAGTGTGAAGTATGGGAGACATGTAAAGGAGCCCACTGATTACCAGTTCGCCGGACGATATCGGCCTGTCAGTTATTCGCAAAAGCTGACAATCGCGAATAACTGACAGGCCGATATCGTCCGGTGAACTGGTAATCAGTGGGCCCCTCTACGCCTAAGTCAATGAAGTCTGGATAGAATCCCTTAAACTTGGAGCATAGCCTACTAGAATATAAGTTACATAAAAAATTATATACATATATAGATAAAAATAACATCAGTGTACATTTTACAGTGTAATAAACATATGCCCAAAGAGTAAAACATTAATTTTTCTTCTTCAGTCGGATAACTTAGCGTTAAATCGATTAATCCCTTTTCAGGCGACCTAGTACGATTTATCGATCTCATATGTATAGAATTTCAACTTTAATTTCCGATTAAAATTAAATTAAATTAATTATTAATAGTAATTTCGGAAAATGTGACATCAACAAATGAATCACCTAAATTTATTAACCGGAATATGTGCAGATTTCTAGATCGGTGCGATCTGGAAAAGGGTTAATTTAACTGTTTTAGAGCACAGAACAGCACATAAGATTTCGAATTGTTGATTGCAGCCGATTCGATCAGTTGATTGACTCATAAAGAGACAATGTTTCCAGCTGATGCGTTATCTCTTAACTGTCAACGTTGCGCTGACAGCTGTAGGCGGATACCCGGGAGCGGCTGGGCTAACTACTTTCGCGTTTGAGATACTGCCATGTCACTGTCATCATTGTAAATGTCACTCTTGTCAAACCAGAACTTCGTCATATGTGAAAAATTTGGGCAAGTATTTGATTAATTTATGACATGCTCGGGCAAACCAGTGCAAGAGCGCTCTCCGATTAGGTTATATATATACGCATACCTACTTGCTTTAGATCTCGTGGTCATGTAACGGTTTTTTTTATATCTCATGCTCGCAAAGGTGATCAAAACGTTTCTGCTCTAGTGCAGAAAAGCAGTGTACTCCTCTGTGTATCCGTTCCAAGAGTAACTAGGTGGAAACAAATGGAAAAATATTCACTTCGGTTCATATTTTATCAAAAGTTATGTAAGTGTTCAGATAAATTACTTTTGATTACTTTTGTTGAATTGTATTTAAATTGATTTTATAAGGCGGGTATAAACATGTATAAATGAGTACAGGTAGAATCTTATAGAGAAAACGTTTTTGCAACATTAAATAGATTTTTCATACTGCGTTGGAGCGTCAAACAAATGGTTGCCGTTCATCCCTTCTTTAACAATCTACTATTGCAAGAAATTAAATTCTCTCGTCCAAGTCCATCCAATAAGAGGGCTATGGTAGATCCTAATAAAAAATTACATTGCAATATTGAAAGAGAATTTTATAAAACAAACTTTAACTTAAACAAATTGCCAATCAACAATGAGCCGCGGTGATAATTGCTTATAACTGGCCCTTTTCCTGTCATCCACACGATAAATAAAATAAGCATATTTATATGGCGAAAAATATTAAGATAATGTCTTGCCATTTGGCGTCAAAGGGTCTAGTCAGCCGTGAACAAAAACTGAATCCGGTATACTCAGGCAGGACAAATTATATCACGGATAGCTACGTTTTTGCACTAATAAAACTTTTTTGTTGCAAAATGATCTCATCTCATAATACACATCACGATCTCGCTTCAATAGCTAAATTGGATTGGATGTAATTATTTTTTATTCTTTCGTGTGAGCATCGGATGATGTAGGTACTGTTCCGGATTTTAAATTATAGACAACTTTATTTACTCATTTAATTATGTGGCAAATTGATAATAGTGATGTAATGCATGATAAAATCTTTAATAAAATGGATAAACCACATTGATAGTTTTAGTAACCTATTATGCATTATGCATATGCATGTTTGGACATTGTACGTCTAAATAATGTGTATAATACAATACAATACAATACAAATATACTTTATTGCACACCTCAATACAGAAACAGTACAAATAATACAACACATAAAGAAGAGGTAAACAACAGGCGGTCTTATCGCTAAAAAGCGATCTCTTCCAGACAACCTTTAGGTAGCGGAATTTAAAAAAAAAAAAAAAAATGTTAAGTTAAGTTATTAGTATGAAAAGGCTATTATCTCAATGATTAGGTAAACTACTGCCTTGTTAATACCACTCAGATAAGTTAAATATTACTTGTTCATTTAGTTTTCTTTCTTGTGTTTATCAGCTTAAAATATTAAGGTGCGTATCGACTGCGCGCGGCAAACTATAATGACTCTCGTGTCATTCGGTTGATTTATACCTCTACAAATGGCAAATCACCGAACTTTCCGAAAATTATAAATAATAAATGGCTGCCACGCCCCATTCAATTTAAACTCGATGATTTAAACGGTTAAATCCAATTTTAGTGAGAGAAGATATTTACTCGTACCGTGAATTATGGAAGCCTAAAAAGTCAGGCCGTGAGATTGCCAGTGGCACACTGCGTGCAGTGTATTACTTGTAGGTGCAGTGCAGTGCAGTGCAGTGTGTCACTCAACTATTATAATTGTTACTATTATAATTTGAACTTTTATACATTGATTTTATAATGAATAATTAATTAATTCAACACTGTGATTTTATAATGGTAATTACAAGGTATAAAGTACAGAAGGTACTCACTATCAAGAAAGGACTTGTAACTTTTTGTTATTAATAAATATTTGTATTTGTATTTGTATAGGTACGAATTATATTGATTATTCGTATAAATATTGGCTATAGAACCTTTAGTTTTGATTTCTTACAGTAGAATTTTGAAGAGAAATAGACCTCTGCATTGAAAGTTTTAGTAGTAAATGGGTTACCTAGGATTTGGCATTTTTTATTATTGCCTTTTCTGTGGATTTCCTCGATCCTAACGTTACAGCAGGGAGATATGATATGATGGAAAATGTATAATTTTTCATATTTTATGATTATAAAAAAAAGAAAATACATAAAATTATGATGAATGTATTTTAAAATAACAAGTAAATTAAATATAAAAACTAAAAGCCCGACTGTTACATATATTATTTCACTAGCTTTCAAAGAAAATAGATAAATAAATGCGTAATAATAATATGGTTATTATGTATGTATTTATATATTTACTCTTTATATTAACTTATTATTGTGCAATAAAGTGACATACATTATATACATATTGCTATGGTAAGAAAAAAAAAACAACTCCATGTTTTCATATGCGGGCGCCATTTTATTTATTATATATTAGCCTATGTCACTACCACAATTTTGATGAATTCAACCACACCTCATATGTCTAATACAGTCTAGCCGTTTGGGCTTTAGGGTGTGCTAAATAAATGGAGATACATACTCTCTATGACGCAGTCGGATAAAAAGACACTATCTAGGTTTGAAATACATAATAATAGATTGAGAAATATTATATAACAGCATAAAATTATCATCTTGCTATTTTTTGCAGGCATTCGGTGGAAATAATGAGAAATTAGACATATATCATGTAAACAATGATTGTGTCATCATCACAACCAAATATTTTATACCTACGTCATACTGCGGCAGCCACGTTAGCCCAATGGACTTCACACACACCATTAATGTATGTTATAAATATTGTCTTTTATTTATTTACTTGAAAATACTCAAAAGTGAATCTCTACTAACAATAAAACCTAGATATGGATCCATTTTTCGCCCTCGTAAGCTTTTTGTTTAAAAATTAAATCACATCATTACTTTACATTTGAATACCCACCGGACTACCGCGAAAAAACGTGTACACTAATTATTAAAAAAAAATAACCCTAATAGTCTACCTTTTGTACTGCATTTTTTTTGCAATAAAGGTTAAATAAATAAATATGTTATAGTCTATTTTACGCCTTAATTGTGTATTATAGTTCTATTCGATCCTCAAACTCGCATAAAGAAACTTTTGTTAGATTGAATAGGTACCAGAGTAATACCGTGGTTTTCGTTTAAACCAATCTAGTTGCTAATTAAATAAACAAATAAATCTTAAATGATGTAATACAAATGAAACAAGATGTCTAGCGGCGCCATTCTTTAAGCAGCTTAGATAAATATAGCATCAGTTTTATTGAAATAGTAATAAGGAAGTGATGAATGCCTGTTAGTAGGCAATAAACAAGTATTTACTTATTGTAATACATCACAGGTTGTTGAATTGTGCATTTCATATTTTTTTAATTACTTTTAAATCCGTCCTCAAGCTCATCAGCCTATATACAGTGTGTCAAATCGATACTGGCGAATATTTAAACTGTAGTTAGCTTATGACCTAAGAAATATATTGAGATGTTTTTTTCTTAGAAATGTAATGAAAATATTAACCATACCAATAATTTGGCCCGCAATGGAAAGCAAAGCAACATATAAGTTCGTAATACTCGTACGAGGTTTTTACATTCACTGTCTACGCTTGTTGGCAGTTACTATAAAAAGCTCATATCTCGTAATTGTCATGTCATTTTGATAAATTCTATATCTGGTTTAATTTATCGCCCGTATTGGATTTACACACTGTATACTAGTATGTTACACTGCTGGATATAAGCCTTGCCTCATTGTACGAGAGTAATTGTATTCTCATAGTCTTCCCACTATTCTAATTCGGGGGATAAAGAGTTCACATGCCTTTATTTTTTACCTGACACGTAAAACGCAACGACTATTTACTAAACAGCAAATTATATATGCTCGACGTTTGTAGTTTTCTAAGAATATATTAGTAGGTACAAAGATACAAGTACTAATTTCGAACCCACCAGTGTTTTTAGTCTTTTCAGTGCTGAAACTTAGTGGGTAAAAGTCATTAAACACAGTTTGTTTGCTAATTATTTACTTCTCTTACATGTTTTAAAGTTGAAGTCTATTATCATGTACCTTATTAATTTCAAGTCTAGAGTGGTCTAGAAGCTAAAATGTAGTGCCGATGAATGGACAATAAATATGTATAGCTATCAAGTTGATAAATTATCAATGATAATATTGATAATTGACAAAAATCCGGTTCAGCAGGAAGCAATTCACATTAATTTTGTATCTCATCTAGAACAAGTATATCCTACCGTACTTTATGTAAGTGCAGTGTAGTAACTAAATTTAAAACTAAGTGAATTGTGTACCTTCTGTCTCATATAATATAGTACTAAATTGAACGAGATTTCAAATGTACTTATTGATGCTCCGTGTAGAGATGCTAGTATTTCCGTATGCCCACGCATACGTCTACCCGAACTAGCATGAAGGCAATGTGAGGTATTGAACACGTCGGTTATAGAACATATTTATCATACGATGAATTGAGCGGACAGTTTGGTGTGTTGACATTTAACGATTTAAGTACTTGGAGTTCTATAACCAGGAAACCTTTATTTGATTGCTTTTTCGATTTCGGTATATATCAATGTACCTTTACACATGTAGGTATTATTTATTCATATAAATTATTAAAAAAGCGGCCAAGTGCGAGTCGGACTCGCGCATGAAGGGTTCCGTACAATTTAAGAAGAATTAAAAAAAATCTTCTTATTAGATCTTGTTCAACATTTTACCACTTTGGACACACATTTTACCACTTTGGAAGTGTCTCTCGCGCAAACTATTCAGTTGAGAAAAAAATGATATTAGAAACCTAAATATCATTTTTGAAGACCTATCCATAGATACCCCACACGTATATGTTTGATGAATTTTTTTTTTTAATTTTATGACGTATTAAAAAAAAAACTTTTCACTAGATCTCGTTCAAACCAATTTTCGGTGGAAGTTTGCATGGTAATGTATATCATATATTTTTTTAGATTTTTCATTCTGTTATTTTAGAAGTTACAGGGGGGGGGGGGACACACTTTTTTCACTTTGGAAGATTCTCTCGCGCAAACTATTCAGTTTAGAAAAAAATGATATTAGAAACCTTAATATCATTTTTGAAGACCTATCCATAGATACCCCACACGTATGGGTATGATGAAAAAAAAATTTTTTTTTTTAATTTCATGACGTATTAAAAAAAACTACTTACTAGATCTCGTTCAAACCAATTTTCGGTGGAAGTTTACATGGCAATGTATACATTATATTTTTTTTAGATTTTTCATTCTGTTATTTTAGAAGTTACGGGGGGGGGGGACACACATTTTACCACTTTGCAAGTGTCTCTCGCGCAAACTATTCATTTTAGAAAAAAAATATATTAGAAACCTCAATATCATTTTTGAAGACCTATCCATAGATACCCCACACGTATGGGTTTGATGAAAAAAGATTTTTTGAGTTTCAGTTCTAAGTATGGGGAACCCCCAAAATTTATTGTTTTTTTTCTATTTTTGTGTGAAAATCTTAATGCGGTTCATAGAATACATCCACTTACTAAGTTTGAACAGTACAGCTCTTATAGTTTCGGAAAAAAGTGGCTGTGACAGAATCGGACAGACAGACGGACATGACGAATCTATAAGGGTTCCGTTTTTTGCCATTTGGCTACGGAACCCTAAAAATGACAAATATTCTCCTCACGTTACAGTTCCAATTTACGAATGTTTATTCAATGGCGAATAAAAATAATATAAATGATACAACACACTTCAATTACCTATAGGTAAGGTTAGGTAGCCATCATTCATTTTCTATAAGTTAACTTTATAGATTCTGTTTAAAATTAAAGAACAGCAAAATGGTAAACATCAAAGTTAAGACGACGCTTTGTACATTTTGGTGCCAAAAATGATTGCTAACCTGGTCTGGTAAAAGACTTCATTTCTGTAGTTGCCGTTACAGATCGAGATTGAACAATTTTTATAAATTAAGAAAATGGTATCAAAGATGCCTCTTCTTTTCTTAAACATACATTTTAGCACAATCGGAATAGAACAAACCTCGAAATTTCTTGAACAGTCCTGAAATTTGGTATGTTTGTAAATTAAAGGCCCCTTTTTCATGTCCATACCATTTGACCTTGAGGAATGGCAGCCATCTTGGAAAATGTGTACCATCCTGGAGAAATTATCGATATTAAAGAAAAAATATGATTCGGCGTCCTCTCAAGGTGACTTTACTGATGTTTCTTTAATAAAACAAGTGTACACCGATTATAAAGAGCAAGAGGAATCTACCGATATGTAATTTTTTTAAATCCGGCTAATATCCTAAGCTACAGGCTGTACTGAATCATCAGTACTTAAACCCATAACCCTACTTTCTAGTTAAGTCACAGTAGAGTAAAATGTTGATATTGGGATAGATCATGTACAGACAAAATTGGAATTCATATTCTTCCGAGTTTCCTATTAATAGAAAGTCCCCTGGAAGTGTATAAGCGCTAAACCTAGATTCAGCAAATATTTTCTATAACAAGATGTAGTTTTTCCGCAAAGATATCTAGAACTTTTTAGTTTTTGTGTAGAATATAATAAGCTATAATGTTGTCTTACACCATATTTTCCTAGATAAGATATATTTGGAGTTAAACGCAAATTTCTCCAGGAAGGTACACATTTTCCAAGATGGCTGCGATTCCTTGAGGTCCCCAAATGCCAAATGGTGTGGACATGAAAAGGGAGCCTTTAATTTACATATATACCAAATTTCAGGACTGTTCCAGAGATTTCGAGGTTTGTTCTATTCCGATTGTGCTATTTACATTGTATAGGCAAATGGGACCGACCTCTACTTAAATTTTCCACGTAAATTAGTCTAAACACACACTTTCAATACTGTAGTTGTGATTTTTGATTATATCTTGTTTTTTTTTTAAATTTAAATGGTTAAACTCGTTTTGTCGAATACGACCTTATAGAATTATCTAGCACAAAGGCAAATTCACTACGCGCAAAGTGTCGGGAATATCGGGTTAAAGAGCGGGTTTTGAGAACCAAGCAAGCAGGCAAGCGCCATATTTTTAGATTTTATTGTTTAACGATGCGTCACCATAATTACGTATATGTATTACAGGGTGGCCCAAAAAAACGTTGACAAAGATTTTTTTAAGTTTTAATATTAAATACTTACATAACTTATTCAATACAACTTAAAATTAAAAATACAGCCTTTTTTATTTAAGAAAAATCAATTGTCTTCAAAATAGCCCCCTTTGGCTTTAATGCACAAACGCAAACGTTTGGTAAAATTTTCAACGATATGCCGCAGCTCCTCCATGGTTATTTTTGCCCACTCCTGGGTAAGTTTCGCTTTTAAAGCGTCTACACTCTTGTGTTTTGTAGCACAGGCCCTTGTTTCTAAGATAGACCACAAACTATAATCCATTGGATTTAGATCAGGTGAGTAGGGCGGCCACTCTTTCGAGCTTATGAACCCTGGAAAATTGTCTTTACACCACTGCTGCACACTTCGGGCCCTGTGAGATGGAGCAGAGTCCTGCTGGAATATCCACGGCTGGTTGCCGAAATGTTGTTGACTCCAAGGAAGAACTACAGCTTCCAGAATATCTCTCCTGTATATTTCTTGGTTTATTTTTACACCCTTTTCAATAAAAATGAGAGGAGTTTTGCCTGTAGAGCAAATACCACCCCAAACCATAACTGAATCCGGCTTTTGACGATGGGGAATGACTGCGACCTCTCCGGGGCGACTAGAAGAGTAAATTCTGTCATTTTGGTGATTGTGGGCCTGTTCTATACAAAAAAGTTTTTCATCAGTAAAAAGGATATTTTTCCATTTTTCAGTAGCGGTACGTCGCGTAATCAAACGGCATCTCTGTAGACGAACTTTTTTATCTTTATCTTCTAGAAGCTGAGCTTTACGTAGCTTATATGCCTTTAATTTTAGATCATTAGCGACAATACGTTGGACCGTTGATCGACTTACACCCAGTTCCCGAGCCATTTTTCGCACTTTGGTCCGTGGATTACGACTAAGCCGTTTTTTTATAACATTTCGAAGCCTCGGAGTCCTAACAGTCCTCTTTCTTCCTCTTCCTGGGCGGTCAGCAAGATGCCCGAGTTCATTATACCGCCCAATAGTCTTGGACACCAGTTGACGACTGACACCGAGCGATCTAACTATCTCACACTGTCGTTTTCCCGCTTCGTGCAAGGAAATTATTGCTTTACGCTGCGTAGACATCATAAAAACCAAAAATATTCATATAATTCAAACAAGCTATTATTCATAAAACGTTGCCAATATGTGTAAGAATGTAACAGAAAATGAACCGAATTCGTTTGGCGTACCAAATTCAAAAATTTTACTTTTTAATTTTGTCAACGTAATTTTGGGCCACGGTGTATTGCATAAAATGGTTATTTAAGTATTATTTTATTATTGTAATTATTACTGTACCTAAAATGTTAAAAGTAAAGATTATGTGACCAGTGACCACAAAAAGAAAGAAGAAACAAATATCTCCCACATGCTTTTATTCAAATAGACAAGCACGTGGAGCATCGCGGCGCGGCCTTCGGCTTTCACTATCGCGACAACACTCTACCAAATAAATAGATATGTAACTATGTGCAGAAAGTTTCCTCATAACAATATTCTCAGTAGCATTACTAGCATTCAATATGTGTCTTAGATACTATACTGATTTACTGGAAGTTTGAATCCCCACAAAAACAGTATTGTACAGTCAGCATCAATAGTAGCGGATGAAACAACGCGCCAAAAGTATCTGATATTCCGGATAACTTTTCCAAATATAGATAAATATCTAAAATTTACATTCAAAAGTATATATTTTAACGTCTTTATTGTTCTACATATAGAACCACCACATTTTGTTAAGTTGTAACAGATACTTTTGACAACCGGTTTGGCCTAGTGGGTAGTGACCCTGCCTACGAAGCTGATGGTCCCGGGTTCAAATCCTGGTAAGGGCATTTATTCGTGTGATGAGCATGAATATTTGTTCCTGAGTCATGGGTGTTTTCTATGTATTAAAGCATTTATAAATATTTATATATTATATATATCGTTGTCTAAGTACCTTCAATACAAGCCTTATTGAGCTTACTGTGGGACTTAGTCAATTTGTGTAATAATGTCCTATAATATTATTTATTTATTTTTAAACTTTGTTTGATCCGCTACTTTTGATACTGACTGTACTTATGTCTATAAAACACTAATACGCTGAATCTCGAGATATCTTGTATGTATTATGGCTGTAACAGCGACTGCTGTTGTTTAATCCGCTCTAAAAGAGAAAGAAAAAGTGGCTGTGAAAGAATCGGACAGACAGACGGACATGACGAATCTATAAGGGTTCCGTTTTTGCCATTTGGCTACGGAACCCTAAAAATGAACCCTTTGAACGCCACACGTATCGTGCGCTGTGCGACGTTTTGAACCTTGTCGGAATTCACGAAGGTTCATATTGGGCTGTATCCGCGCGCGTCAGTTGATATCTTTGGTAGTAAAAGGGTTAAATCTTTATTTCGTTTCGAGTTCGACTGTACTGAGACGAGCCAGTACAGGAACTATTCAATTAATATATTATTTACCATAACATATGGATATATGTTATGTTTCGACCGACTTTTATTGGTGCCTATTCTAAGTATTCTATACAGAATGTTATTTAGTCACCTGCAATAATTTACGGGGTGAATTTATAGATCATACTGTGCAACTTTTCTATGGGACCAACCCCGAAATCGCGAAAAAAAGCTATGCTGGTTCATACATTTTGGCTGTCTGTCTGACCTTAACATTTTCTATGGGAGAGTAAATTTTTTTTTCGCGATTTCGTGGTTGGTCCCCATAGTAAAAGTTGCTCAGTATGACCTACATATTCAGCCCGTAAATGATTGCAGGTGACTAAATAAACAGCCTGTATATTTGTATAAGATTCAGTGCGCGGGCGAAGAGGTGATTAACGCGTGCGTGACTAACCGCAGGTACGACTACATTATACTGTTACCCAGGACCCGACGGTTCTTAAGGAAATTTGACCTGGTTAACTTACACTGTGTTTTTCTATTTGATTTTACTTAATCGCACGTTCAGAGAGTAATAAATATTTATGAGTCGGGTTGCAGTAGAAGGATTAACTATTATGATAGTTACCTTGCAGTGGCACTAATATAGCTCCCATGTCCATGCTCCATGTCCCATAACCTGAATACGGTTTTTCCTACAAGTCTAGATTTTATTTTTGTTGATTGTTTTTTTTTGTTGATAAAATACATACAAAGGTGTTGCCGTTTAAGAAAATCTTTTGAAGAATAATATATATAATTTAAAGGACTTGAGCTTAGAGCATCTACCTATCTATAATGAGACGTGGATCAAACCAGCAGTTTTCAGGCTTTTCCTTTGTGTCATCAAAATATGTTGCAAACGTCATAACCGAATATTTTGGTTAACATAATGACCTAATAAACTAATAGCTAATAAACACCCTGTATAAAACATCAAAGTGCATCCGTTTTCTCATAGGTATCTCAAATAATAATTAAACATGATGGCACAATAGTCAGGCTAACTGCTATATGACAAGGTTATTAACTCTCCTGACTATTTCATAATTAATAAACATTGCAATTAGGCAACTACAAACAAAGAAGCGTTTTCACAAGAGGATTCAATTTGTTTGATAACATTGACCTTACATTGAAATTATGATTATCAAAGCAATTATTCAATTAGCTTTCCATAAGTTTTGAATTGCATATTAAGATTGTTTTAACTACATTAAGTACATAGACGTCTTAATAGTCGCAAAAAATTTAAATAAGAAATAAACTAATAAAAATAAAATATCATTTTTGCTGCCCGCCGTGTCCGAAATCGGAGCTACTGTGTAAAATAAAACTTAGTTATTTATAGTCATCAATGAGTTTCAGTTGTGGTAGTATAATCAATTTTCTTTCCTTTATCTAACGAATTAAGAGCCCATCAACGTGCTCACTAGCGCCACTGCTAAATAATTGTGATTGTTTAAATTTAACGATAGATATTTAAAAAAGGGGGCCGCTACGTACTGTATTTTGTATTTAAGTACCTTTTGAATACATCAAACTAGTTTTTATGTTGATGGATTTGTCGAACTATGAACTCAAAACTAAAACGGCCGTTTTAACTTTGGACGCCTAGATTGACGAATCCAGCAACGTAAAGACTATTATGATGTATTCAAAAGGTACTTAAATACAAAATACAGTACGTAGCGTCCCCCTTTTTTAAATATCTATCGTTGAATTTAAATAATCACAATTATTTAGCAGTGGCGCTAGTGAACACGTTGATGGGCTCTTAACAAGTAACATTCATCGATGTTCACTGGTTTGGTTCGTTCAGATGCCGAACGGAGACCTTCGAATGCAATTACAGTAATTTGTAATGAATAATGCATCTACAAAAGAATTGTATTCAACTATACTTAAAATAAAAACCATTAATTTGCTATTGTAGACCCAAAGTACTTCCTCTGAATAGGCTTAATCGCAACCAAAGAATAGACATAATGACGGTAATAAATAATATTTGACTTTTTTAATAATCTATTTAGTCATGACCCGAGGAATAGACATACGAGAATATGGTACTTATCATAATATGATGTGTTGCTGTTATTTTAATTGTGTTCGTTATTTTAATATAATATGGATCATTTGCTATCAGATATAAACTTAATCGAATTAACACATTTTTCGTATTATTCACATTTCTCGGACATAAATTAAAACTTACAAATTCTAGTTGATTTGTAACCAATATTAATTTGCTGCTGAGATGGCGTGCGACAATACTTCCCTGACATCGAGCCATCAATTGACAAATCGAATAAAAACGATTCCATAAATGAATACAATGGGTTACCTAAGAAAGTTATCCTATTACAGATAGAGGTCTCAGTGACCTTGGTACAAAAGCGGAAGCTCTCAAGGGTACGGGGAAATGTTCTGCATCGTGACTGTAGTGGCGCACGCGCGCAAATGTCAAGATTTTGACGTCACCAGCAGCTGGTAACGATCTACATTTCGACATTAAACACCGGAACTTCGGAAGGCATTACGAGTATACCAGGATAATGTTGACTATATTATATACTATTGTCAACTTTACTCATTGAGTCCTTCAAAGTGTTAATATTTGATGGCATTGTTATTCTTATTCTATTTCTCCCTTAACATTGAATAGGTACTAGTTATTCTTGTGTGTTTCAGTATATTATTTATTTATTTAGGAAACTCTTTCGCGCATTAGAGGGGGCCTGTGCCCAGCAGTGGGACGTATTATATTTATATTATATTTATATTATATTTATACTATATTTAGGAAACAAACAGTCCCGTACAAATGTGTTTTAAACTTATAGATAGGTATACAATTACACTTATAGTTCCATTAAATATTAAATACTTACTGATATTCATAACAATTAGAAACACGGCTTGTTTGGCACTGCCCATAAATAGGAAAAAAAATACACATAAAGTAATAATTAGATACACAACTAAGTAACTTTTAATATAATACTTTTAATAAAAGAGGTATCGAATTAAGCCGACATAAAAACTCAACTTGTAATACCTACTTATAATATTAATTGTAACAGATAATTTGATTCATCTCACATGTGTCAAGTTCAATTACCACAGGCGGCCGACGAACAAGAAATTTACGCGATTTAATGGTTCTGCGGAAAAATAATTCTTCCGACAAATTGATGTCACAGTGAAATCTTTGCAACAGACAACATGGGATCGTGGCTAAACTGATGTGATTGTAGATCCCTTTACATCTACAGCGATATTGTCTAGGGCTTCCCGGTATTCCGGGATCCTGCACCTTTTTTGATCCCGCTTGTTGCGGGATTGCGAGCACGGGTTCCCGCAGCATTTGCAGTCCTGCACTCAGAACGATGCAACAGAAATTAGTGCTACTATAATTCATCAGCCTCTCATCTTTTTTATTCATGACAATCTTGGACTAAAACACTTGGGTCCATGATAAAAAAAGAGATGAATGTTCATTATTGTGACAGGTCCATTGGCAAATATTTATGCTTTGAAAGTATTCCGCCAACTAGCGTGGAAGCTATATACAGTCCCGCAGGTACCGGGATTAAAGATAGGCTGCGAGATTGGAAGCCCTGATATTGTCGCGTAAAACAAGAACCGCATAGTAACAGTATAATAGCTGTGTCGGTAGCTCGTGACCGATCAACACGACGTTGCGCGCGACACAAAACACCGGCTCACATCCTTGTAGCATGTTGCGGACACATCCGCCTGCACGGCATGTTGATGTTGTGGAGATCCGGCCCATCGGTGCTCACATGCTGAATCATTCGATCGAGCCGGAATAATTAAGGAACAGATACTTACAATAATTACTTTGACGCGAATTATATTGGCAGATTTAGAGCAGAGTAAACGCTTCTACCTGTGTACGTTATGTTTTTACCTGTCCCAGCGCTTCACACTATATTATTTAGGATCTTAAGTATACTTATATAAATTGAGCTGTTCGTCACCACCTCTAATATTGGAAATATGACGTTAGTCGTTTATCGCCGTGAAAGTTGACAACAGATGACGGTGTCTAAATGTTTACCAACAAAAAAAAATTACCAACGACAGTTCTTAGATTAGTGGAGCCCGACTGGTGAATACTATTAACTGATATGATACTTATGAAAATGTTCACTTATACCCAAACACTCAATAATTAATTATTTACATATCCAAGGCCGAGCGTTGACACCTACCAAGACACTGACGGGTAAAAAGTTTTACAGCACCCGTTAATCATTTTGTAGACAATTAACCGGCAAAAATGCTGCCTTAATTAAAATTGTGACAAGATTATGGATGTCGGGAGCTTAACTATAATTGATGACAAGTCAAAACGTACAAGCTCTTTTTATTATCAAGGCATAAGTAAAGTATATATACGCCTCTGAAACAATTAGGTATGCATTAATATATGTGACGTTTTCAAGCACAATGTAGCACAACCACATTATCGGTTATTTGGGATTGCATCTAAATGATAGCAGCGCCTTTACTACTAACGATAATACACTTCTAACGGCCCAATTTGAAGAATGATTAAGACACGTTTAACATCTTGGAAAGATCTTTAAAAAATTGATAACTAAACGACATGTCAAAATTGACTTATCAACGATATTTCTAACGTCAAAGTGACATTGGATGCCCGAATCGAGCTGCTTCTGACAATTATACGACATATCCACAATATCTACATGAGAACTTATCTAAACCAGAACTAATCGACAGAAAACAATAAGGTTTTGGTATTCGTATGATTAAGTAAATATTAAATGAGTTTACCTGGATCAGACAAACATTGTGTCACTGCTAAAATCGTGGCCAGCGCTAATGTGAGCCGACGGCTCATATAGCTGCCAGCGGACATCGTGCAAAACTACACACTCTGAAACAAACAACGTTTATATCAAAATAATTATACATGAAAAGTGAGTTATCTATTACAACTAGGGTCTAATAATTAAGCATATAACTTAGGTTTACTATTTATTCGAGCTTAGATATACTACCCGACAAGGTATCTGATAGCCATGATTCTGTACCTGCCTGCCTACAAACTTATCTTCTTCTTAGTCAGTATTTTGGTAACCTATTACTAGCATAATTATGAATTTATAATAAAGCATAGGAGTAAGTATGAAATTTGGGATAAAGGTGCGTTAGATATTTATTCATATCAGGTTATTATTTACAAGCAATATGTGCCACGTATGAGATAATTTGTACACTAAATCGTGATTTGCGGAAGTTGACTAATATTTAACCTTGTTCGTTTTGCGGTATATTATTAAGTATCGATTAGCCTTCTACCATAGGTAGAATTAAGTTAATTGTCGAGAGGTCTTTTGATCTGTTTTCTAGTTTAAAATTACAAAGCCGTGTTCACTATAAAAATTAATTAATAAACATGAAACCATCTAGATCAATAAACACATAGGTAGGAATACTGCCTACATTATACAGGCCTGCACACATTATATTCAAGAAAGGATTATGTAATGCAACAGGTAAAAGGGCAGGACAGATAACTATTTTACCCATGTAGCTGAACACGGTCACCGGTATGCTTTAAATAGACGTGATTGTAGGTAGATAACCATATTTGCTGAACCGTCGAGAACCGAGATATATTCAAATCACTTAAAAATATCTGGGTGACCTAGCATTGCTTGCATCATTAAAATGAATTCAAAATAATTTTACTCTCGTAAATCTACTAAATTGTGTTTATTAATATTTTTGTTACTGTTTTGCCACATTCTACTTTCGGGCGATTATTTTATTTAAAAAAAGCTTTTTGGAAGCATTGGAATAATGTGCATCATTGATGTTTGCTGAGAACATAATTATATGTTTTAAACATAGACTTAGAAATAAAATAAACATTACAACTTTTTTTTAATTTACTTAACTCAAAATTACGTAACGTCTTTTATTTTATTTTTCGATTTTTTTGACTATGCACGCAATTTTAGGGTCCTGTTTTAACTAGGTTTAACTAGTTTCGCTGAACTGATTTGTACATTTGCATGGACACATTATCAATTAATTTATTCGCAAAGTGGCCATAAAACAATGCAGCTGAGTATATAATAAAGAAAATCTATCCATCCCATAACTACTTTTAGTACCTAAGTCTCTCCAAACACTAATCGTTAGCGCAGTTTTGATATCCCAATTTTTTTTTCAAAACTATACATATTCAAATACTATAAACCTGTAAAAATAGCCCTGTTAAGCTGACATGAAAAGATTTTAGTTAAGTATGTTTTTATATTGTAGGTGGGTATAAAATGTTATTTCATAACCAGTTCCTGATAAAAAATCGCCAATAACCTTCCTACATAATTAGAGCAATGAATAATTAATTACCTACCTATCAAGTTTATAGTCCGTGAGTTTGTATGACTGTTTTATAAGAGGACATTCACTCTAGAAAAAATATAAAATATAGCTACGCATCAACCTCGTGACCGATTGTTGAATAGATAATTTAAGATAAAGATATTTTCACGACTCTTGGACCTGGCTACTTGTTTAATGATTCTGATTTATCTTACTTGTTCGTATATAAATGTCCCTATCTAAAATGATATTAACAAAAAAATCGAAACGATGGTAAATTAAACACAAAAACGATAAAAAGATAACTATAATCTCAACACGATATACATTGTCGACTATGTATGATTTGCAAAGGTGAACGTATAATATAGAATAGAATAGTACAGTAGAATATTATTTATAACATCCTATGGCCAAACTTGTTTCATGTTGCTTAGATTTTATCAAAATAATTTCCTGAAATATAATTCAGATTTCAAAAAACATTTTCACAATTTTTCTCAAAAAGCATGCCACTTTTAACCACATTACATCAACTAATTATCATCAACAGCAGACAAAAATTTGATCATAATTATTTATTTGTATAATAGAAAAGCATACTAATTTAATAATTTTCATATCGTTGTCTATTATTTTTATGGTAGGTAAGCAGATTCTTCTTAGGATGGGTCTTTTATGTTATCCCACGTTAATTAATTAAGTAAGTAAGTAAGTAAATATTCTTTGTTGCACCAACAATTATATATTTACTTATAGAATAAAAAAAAAGTAAAACGAAGGGGCATAACTGTGGTTAATGTACAATAAATAGTGTAAAAATAGTATCCATAATGTCCATCCAGGAGGAAAACGGACTATATTTATGTGGAGAAGCGGTCGGCCAATATCTTCCTAAATGTTATTTCCTTTATCTAATAAAAAATGCATTCTTACTAGATTGCATCTTATTTTTTACTTACCTACCTGACTTAAGAATATCATTGATTTGATAAAAACTGCCCATAGTAGTGTCCACGTTAGGTGAGCCGCGCGAGAGTAAATCTCATGTTGCACAACAAGGATATGTGGGGCAAGCGCTCGAGGCAGCGTCTTCTCGGTGGCACGCGGCTGTGACTGTTCTCAAATATAATTCATTTCTTTAGAGAAATATTGTGTTTGCGAACTAGGTAAAATAGGTACTCTATAACTCTTTTATTTCGCTATAATATTTTCAGGTCGTCGTATGTGTGTGATAGTGCTTGTACGAGTTTCGATTAAAGTACTAGTTTAGTACCATAACAATACTTAATAGACACGCTGATCAATATGAAAATAATAACAATAGAGCTCAACGAGGGAGGGGGGGGTTTGGGGGTTTAGGATCGGCAACGCGCATTTAACTCCTCTGGAGTTGCAGGCGTACTTAGGCTACGGAGACTGCTTACCATCAGGTGGGCATTAAAAAAAAGTAAATGAAAAAAACACTAAAGCAGATACGAGTAAGGTGATCTTACTATTCGTGAACTCGTTATATGTATGTTATTATCATAACAATTGTAGGTAGGTATAAACTTTTTATCGTTAACAAATTTCTACACAAGTTCTAGGTACCTAGTTATTTATTTGTCATATTAATATGAAGATAATGATTGTGTTTTAAATATCCGCAGGGTCACGTGAAATGTGATACCGGTTCTGTATGTCGCTGTCTTGGTGTTTATTAAGCAGAATTTAAATAAAAATAAAATCAATATAATTAAGCGGGATTCTTGGAAATTTCATGTTTTTTTTTTGTTTGACTTTACTTATATTAAGTAGTTAATATGTATAAGAATATTTATTTTTACATTCTTCTCATCAAATGAACAAAAGTGAACAAATTAGCAATTGCTACCAATAAATGAATTGATAAAACAATTAATTTAAGAGCAAACCGCACACCACAAACTACCATCATTTGTAACGTTCAAACGACTAGAGACCTTAAAGTTTGAATGATCGAACCGAAACCGTTCTATAACTACCTGCAGCGATTATTTCTCATGATGGGCCGATAAGCGTCTGAATTACTAAATAAAATAATGGGCGGTCATGTATAATTGCGCTTAGGCAACGGCGTGAATTTGACCCATAATTGTTTACCGTCAAGGACGATTACAAAATGCTTGCATTATGCGCACGGAGATCTTCCATAGGTACCTACACTTTGAGCTTGGACGCCTGCTGCATGTTTAACAAACGGAAATTATTTAGGATCCTACATGTGTGAAGAAAAGTATAAAATAGCAATGTTTACGTAACGAAAGCAGCAAGATTGCATTGGTTTGATTACATAGTTGCCTAGACTAGAAGTAATTCGTATTTTACTTACACTATTATATATCATGACATACGAGTATAACACATGACTCTTGAACTGTAGACATTTAATCTATTGATATTCTTCCGTCATATAAAATTCTGGTGAAACGGTGTTTAAATTGGAAAACCCCGAATTGTGAAATTGAGGAACTCCAAAGAGTCTAGACATTCCCTACGTCCGTGCGAGTATTAGAGAGGATCATACGTTTTCTAAAATCACAATTATAGCGGGTTTGGGTAACATTTTGGCGATGTAAAAGAAATTTAGAAATGTAACTCTTTGGTTAATAAGGGCCATTCCATCTGATTTCGACAATTTTTAAATAAATAGTGTGCCGCATGAATTTTAATTTATTGAAAAAATTTAGGACAACCATATGTCCAGATCTCCAGATGTTCTCCTTTACCGCAATTCTCTACCGATTCTCGTGAAATTTTGTGCCCCGGTTCAGTGTTTGGATTTTTTCAAAATGGCGGAGTTATAATTAATCAGTTGTAAGACTTGTAAGCTGTGCTCGCGTGGTCTGCAGCTCACAGACTTTCTAGATTAAATATTTTGACAAAATTGTAAAGGTGAGTTATACTAGTAAAATCATGAATACATAGCTATGGAATATAGAACTGGCCTTCGTTTAATGTTAGCGAATCTGAAGTTTGATGATGACACATGCGATCATGGTTGCACAAATAAAATGAAATGATAAAAGCTCTTATTTCGATGTGCAAAAAGATGATCTTGATACGCACCTTGCCGTTGCTTGGTCGTTGTTTAAAGGTGTCCCAAGCGTTTTATTTTATTTGCCAAGTTTCATTTATTTCTGAGTAATAGAGACGAGTTTAATCTTCAAATGACCACAAAAGCTTTTTTTAATTAAGTATATAGGATTAAGATTCGGCACATAATATAAAAATTGATCCGTTTAATACTTATTTCTCAGATAAATAAATTCAAATGACCATGTCATTTAGTAGACATTTGTTCTTTAGGGCACAAACGCAGTTCTACGAATCAATGATTCTCAGAAATCAATAGGATTCCCATGGCTCGACGATTACTAAAGCAAAGGATTTAATTATCTTACTATGACGTCAGATAAGATTGAAGATGGTACCAAGTTAGCGGTATTTCCTATTTAAATGCAATGCGGTGTTTGCCCTCGCATGCATCATATCATATGCGATTGTAATAGGTAATTGGCAGGATGGCGAGGATCCTTAGTAATTCATGCGGAGTTCCATTGGTGGTGTCTAGGCAGTTGACACAAAAATCGCAATTTACTCGATTATGACTTTTATTGCCACTCATAAGAGATCAAAACTGAATACTCGATTCTGTGCCACATATTCGTTTCGGTATTTTGTGATAGATTAAGTTTCAAGAAGAGTATTCGAAATTATTTCATATGTCACATTAACATGAAAAATAGGTAGTTGGTAGATTAAGATTACGAGAGGGCTGTACCCGTATGTACAATGTACCTATTTACTAACTACCCACCCATGTTTTGGATAGCGAAAATTATTGCATGCTTAGCATTCCCACCATAACATAAGTAAAAGTCAATGTGTGCCTATCCAATTATGACTAGGTCTGCACTTATTAGGTAAATATTACTTACTTATGTGTAATTTATTCTAAATTACACATAAGTCTTTGTTTTCGGTTAGTTATAGGCCAAATTAGGATTAAAATATAGTAGAAAACCTTCTAATGTATTTGATAATTGTTCAACTTCAGATGCAAGTACCAAAACAAACACAATAAGTTTATTGGACATATACATAGTATATAGCAAGCCAAGAATTACTTAGATTTGATTTTTCGGTAGGTGCGGCCAGAGGTTCGGGAGATGCACAATTAATGCATCGGTCAGCAATATATGATTGCGTCCTTGCATTCACTGTGAGACGGAGCCTTATCATCGAATGTCATCGTCTAACTTAGGCTGGACTACGACTAGTAGAAAGGCAGACACCGAACTCACCTTTAATTATGATTAGGCATCATGCCAAACGTTTTGTAAATGCTCCTCTATTTGGGACACGCTTGATCACTTCGCTTAAACAATTGTGAGAATATTTTTTGAACACGTTTTTCGCACGAAAACTGTTTACTAAGCGAAAGCTCGCGGATTGCGGAATGTGCGGGCGCTGAGGCGATCGACTCGCGCGCGGCTGCGTGTGAGACTCCGGTAAGACCGTTTCCCCGGGCGAGGTGTCGCGAGGAGAAAGTCTCGGCCATGGTGCGCCGCGAGGTGGGGACGTGACGTCTGCAAAACCAACAGACACCTGACCTAATCGATTGAGCATCATAGCGGTGGCTCGCCGGCCATCCGCGGAGATGGTACCTAACATAGGTAACTCCTGGAAGAAGATTTCGATTTTATACCTAATCATTAAAAATCAGAATGATGTATTTTTTGGCCCACTAACTAATCATTTTTAATGGTTTGATGGATTTAACCATAATGAGGTATTTAGGATTTGTATAGATACGTTATTGAAGTGGCTTTATATTTGTATAATCAACCAGGATATAACAATATTCTTAAACTTCAATGTAAAAATTTCACAATTTTCTGCAGTAGGTACTTGAAATGGACAGTCAGTTGTGGAGAAATAGTAAATTGTTAACGAAGAGATAAAAGGCACTAATTTCTGCCGAGGTAGTTTGGCGCTCGAGCGCAGTGAGAGCGCCAATAGTCTGAGGCTGAAATGATGCCTTTCACCCGAGTCAAACACTCTACTTTTTATTTAGAATGCGAGGAAAGTAAAATCCATGTGTTTTTTTAAATATAGAAGTATAATTTTTTATAGCATCTCTTGAGGGTCCTTTAATTAAACATTTAGGTAAAATAATCGCTATCTCCAATGCAGGAACTTATCACTTTCTGCACACTTTAGAACAACAATTACCCTCTTTCAGATAATGAAAAATGCAAATGATTATTCTTTTTCCGATTAGGGTACTTTACCTACCACTCTTCTCTTTACTACCTGTACAGAACTATATAGCTGTTTGTTGGTACTATAGGTACTATAGGTGCTATAGGTGCTATCATGTGCCATTATTGGTTACGCTTCCGTGGTTCTTATAGGTCGCAATGTAGACAATTTATAATTTCTGTGTATCGGATTTAAAACAGTTTAAATTAGTAATTGAAAAGTGACCTGAAATAACTTTGTGATAGTTATTACAATATAAATTCATAGTTCATAACTACCGTTTTCAAAGTTACAGTAAGAATTCAACGGGAACAAACCTAACTAAAGTGAAAATAAAATTACGAATACGGCCCACTATATTTTGGCTTTCATACGTTTATTTTTTTAAGAAGTAGGTACTTACTTAAGACAGTAAAGCTTTTTAATGTTACAAATGAATACGAATGGGCCCGCCGTAGTCGTCGAGTCTGGCTATAACTCAGCCAATTAGTGGTGTTCTCACGGACGCGGCATCCCTAGAGAGTGAGATCGACTCGTGTGATCGTGTCACGCTATGAAATAATATTGTAAATTAAATAGGTGTAGCTGGTATTGATCGTAGGATGAGCCCATGCAATTAGAGCATCGTCTAAAATTAATTGCATAAATGATAATTGAAAATTTCACTACTATTAATAAAAATAAACAAAGTTAAAGATTTTAGAAATTTCTCATCTGTATATCCTATTGTTATGATTGTGAGGTTGTGACCCATAAGACTACGAGACTACAGACTATGAGACTGTAGACTATGAGAGTCCAGTCCAAGCTTTTACGGAAACTATTTTAAGTATACACTTAAATAAAATAAAAATATCAAAGTATGTAACATTGAGGAGTCGAGGACATAAAAACTTCTCCAAAACGTCTGTTTTTTCGATTATGGGGTGAGTCAGCGAGCTAGTTGACAAATCGCGCAGTTAGTCGTCGCTCGCATAAAACACATTTATGGCGGTAGTTAGCCGGAGCACGGGGTGCGCGTTTTACATGCTTGATGACAGCCACCCACCAGGGACGGATTGCATGCACACTTGCTAAGTGGGGCGAAAACTGTTAAGAAATATTTTCACACATGTTTTTGTTTGGAGTTAAGTAGGCAAGTATATCAAAATTATTAAGTAGAAAGAATTAATTTATTCCATTGCTAAGTTATTAGCAGTATTACTTTTTCAAATGTTTATAGTGTAAGTTATCATACAGGTACCTATATGATGTCATCATCATATCAGTCTTTTATCGCCCACTGCTGAGCATAGGCCTCTCTTCTAGTAGGTACGCCACTTATCCCGAAACTGAGCCAATCTCATCCAGAAGTGACACGCAGTCTTCCGAAAGACGTCCACCCAACGAGCCAACGGACGCCAGGCACTCCTTTCGTCTGAAACCGGCCACCATTCCGTTAGCATTTTGGCCCACCTGCCAACACTCATGCTTTATATGATGTTTATGTACTTTAATAAATAAAATAATAACAGAATACCACCAATTCATTAATTCATACGTAAACTCTTAGAAACTTACCTATCCTCTTTGAAAATTTATAAATGAAATTGTAGCCATTGCTAGTGAATTTGTTCCTCGCAAATACTAATCATATTTGTTCTGAGATCAATCGTGGTGTAAATTCTATTCTGTTGAATGTACACATTTCACAATATGTTTGAAAATTACTACATATTTTTATGTGACGTATCATGGTTCTAAACTTGATCTAAATTGAGCAATGTAATAGTGCATTTTCTAAATACGGCCCTGTGTCCTCAGTAGCCATCTGTTTATACAATTATCGGTTAAGCACCCGCCTCAGAGCGCACTGTTCTTCCTAAATGACTCCTTCATGACCGACACCCATCCCGATACTTATTAGGGGCCCGCCGAGCCCCCGGATTAGTCCGCATCCCGCATTCGACCAGCCAACATTAACTAGCATCAATTAATACAAATTACCGAAGCGTACACAAACCGCGCACATCCTATGTGACAATCATTCCAAGTATACAATATGGAGAATTTCCTGAGCTACCAGTGTTTGAGTGAGGATTGGGAGAAGCATGTGTACTCTGTGAGTTCGTATCAGAAAGAAGTGCCGGTGGTCAAGCAGAGGTGCCAAGCTAACGCGCGAGAGAGAGACAGGACACAAAAGTATGTACTTGATTTTTAAAATTTCCTATCAGAAGAGAGTGAGACAGATTATTGCAATGAATAGAAGAACATGTTTTCCCAGTTATCTTAGGTATCTGACGTACACGTGCCTATTTAATCACCCTGAGTAAATGCCTAAAATCAATAATTACTTATAGAAATAATAATTATTTATTTTTCCGATGGAATTATTTATGATGGGTATTTTTGGAGACACTTTTGATCACACGTGAATTATGACTGGTACATAGACAAATCACTCTCATCTCAGTGGATATCGAGGCTTTGTTGGAGTCGGCTGATCTCAAAGTTTTTATTCAGAGCAGAGATTAAAACTTAAGCTTAAACTTTGCAGTAAAATAAAGGATTGTAACATAAGAAAGCTAAAAAGAAGAGAAAGTTGTAATAATGGCTAATGCAGACCGTATTACAAAGCAAGGCGTACCATCTGATTCCACGTGGTAACTTACGAATATGTATTCGCCTACAGTTGCTTAATAAGTATAATGAGGTTTTCTGAAGTGTGCATTCAAGTAAAGCTTGATATTGTGGTTAACCTACATAATTATAGTTCTTTCCATTGTTGTTTGAGCTGAGATCTGATCCATGTTGAGCAATCAAGTGTTTTTCACTGCATAAGTTGTGTGACTGTTTTCATACTGTTTTGATTTTTATGTAATCAGTAGAAAAAATATATTTATACATACCGGTTTGTATAAATATATTTTACAGTTGGGGCACTTACGTTAGTAACTTTGGTACTTAAGTACCGACGTCGCCATACTAGCTGTATAGAAAAGTGTATCCCATCAAAAACATTTCATGTAAAATGTAGCCAAGACGAGACCATAAGGCTCGCACTGTCAAAAAGTTATCAGATCTCTTGTAGAGCCAAGCTTCTAACTCTACAAGCCCTAACTTCACAAATTCTACTCCTTAGTCAAAATATATGGCTTGGCCATTTCGCTACCGTCATATAGCCGTAAGTAAGTCTTGGCGGGGGCACTACCGTGCCCTCAGATAGGTACTTAAGTTAGGGCACCGTGTGCACACACTGCCATACTATAATAGTGTTACGATAAGTGTTTGGCAAAATTTCTTTATTGATTTATCGCTGACCGTACTTTTCTACAAGCAACTAATACTCATCGAGACAATTCTAACAGTATCAGCATCAAACACAATTAGATTGCGTTGTTTTATCACAGAGTTCCTATGGCCACCTCCTGTCTCCATCATCAGATCAGCTCGATGGTACCATGGTATGGTGGTGGTGTCACCCGACTTATGTATGCAATATTCAATTTCATTGAAAATCGGGAAGGGGGTCAAATTTAAATTACAAGATTTAGCCACATAGTCACATACATACAAAATAGAGTCATATCTCTTTTTGTAAAAATATTAGTGAATAGTAAATGCTTCTAACGCATCCATTACTGTTGATGCTGACAATACCTACATCAACACATTTAACTGACCAATAGTAGTCCATATCTCGTTGCAATAAGGTTTACGAATGTCCAATTAACTGTGTGGACGTCATTTGTTCTTTGTAATTGTTATCAAAATGCCGTGTTATGTTGAAGCAGCGTCAACATGGCGTTCAACACGCTGCGTCTTCTGATTCCAACTGAACCACCGGACAGAAAACTCAGCAAGATCGAGATCTTGCGGCTGGCCGGCAGCTACATAACGCACCTCGACAACCAGCTATATACAGGTGAGGCCCTAGCGTGCGATACGTGGCTTCTACTTAATCCAATCCTACAGGACTAAACTTGCAAGATCGAGATATTCGAACTAGCGGGGAGCAATACATATCTATAATAAACGTATGTCTACAACGAATTCTATTTAGGTAAATGACTTAAATCTCAGGTGTCTTGCTATACTACTAGGATCGAGAAATCCCCGGTGGTAAATACTCTCTACTAATTTTCCTAGGGCTATTAAAGCTTATTAAGATATCGAAATTCTTTAGCTAGCAGACAACTCTATTGCGCATCTCGTCCATTCAAATGAGGCTTAGGCATCCGCGTAGCTCCCTTAAATAGATCTTCTAAAAGTCTAGAAGTAACTATTACGTTTGTCAGGTGACTTTTTAAACCCTTTGTAAGCCCATTGCAGGTCTCGTTCACTCGCTAACATCTTCATGTGTTTTTGAAACCAAACGTTTTAAAGACAGTAAAACAAAAAGAGACTGTTGTCAGTTTCCTCAGTGCTCTGCAGCCCGCAACTGGCGTATCTTAGCAAGTAGTTTGCGTACTTATTTATTAAAGATAAAATTAATCTGATGCCATCACTAATCTTATTAATAAAATCTTAATCTAATAATCCCTGACGAAGCCATAAATATAACAGTGCCATCAAGTTGAGGTAAAACTTATCTATTTTTATTTTTTATACTACGTCAGTGGCAAACAAGCATACGGCCCGCCTGATGGTAAGCAGCCTCCGTAGCCTATGTACGCCTGCAACTCCAGAGGAGTTACATGCGCGTTGCCGACCCTAAACCCGCCCCCCCCCCCCTCATTGATCTCTGGCAACCTTACTCACCGGCAGGAACACAACACTATGAGTAGGGTCTAGTGTTATTTGGCTGCTGAAGATCCAAGCAAGAGCAAGAGGTGTTGTTTAAGATCCATTGTAGAATGTATTACAAATCGTATTGTATCTAAAATGGCATTCAAATAGGTTCATCTAAACCATGTTGAAATTTAACCCTACAACACAGACACAGGTTTGCGCGTTTACTGCAAAAACGCTTGCTTTTGTCGTGTCACCTTGTTTTTCGAAAGTACTCCCCTGACTGCCACAACTAGTTCGGAATCCTTGGCGTCCACGGCCATTTAGATGGTACAGGGGCACCCCAGTACCAGCTTCTCCCTCTGGACCGCATCCAACGGAGGGCGACTCGGATTGTCGGAGCTGAGTAGAGATGTAGCTTCGCTCTGCACTTTCTATCGATATATAACGGGGAGTGCTGTGAGGAATTGTTCGGATTGGATTAAGGTATAGTAGGTTCAGCCAGCAGAGTTTTTGACAAATGGGAGCGCTTTTTTAGATCACAATATGGGTGCCAACAATTTAATTAGCAATCTTAAGACCTTTCTCTAGTAGGTAACTGCATCTGATTTTTCGACTCTAAAACTTGTAACAATTTTTGCACAAATGCTAATAAAATTGCGCAATATTATTTTTGCTAAAACTAATCAATTAAGTACTTTTTTGCTAAAACTTAAAAACAAAAAAAAAAAACCAAAAACATGATATCCGCAATTCCGGGCACGCACATCCATCTCGCTCACGCTTACGCTCAGTGAGAGTGAGAGAATAACTTGAACACACGGGGTCTTAATCCCTGCCGCTTTTTTTCACCATCCAACACACGCGAAAACATTTCTATCTTCATCACTTGGATGGTTGGCGGTCCTCAACTGTGCGTTTCTCTAGAATCTTCCTGATGCCTCGCACGGCTAAACTGTGGAATGAACTGTCGCCTGCGATAACTAGAAACCGATACGAAATTCAAACCTTCAATAAAAGAGCGTACTCCAATCTTAAAGGCCGGCAAAGTTAACAATGCCTCTGGTGTTGCGGGTGTCCATGGGCGACGGTAATCACTTACCATCAGGGGATACGTCTGCTCGTTTGCCTCCCATATAATAAAAAAAATATGTTTTCAGGTATCATCGATCAACCATGTTTGCAGAAAACAGATGAAGATAATAAGAATGGATCTCTATGCACTTTTTGTTGGTCAGCTGTTAAGCAAGATGTAAGTATTAAGCAAGGAGCTGTTTTTTTATAATTTAATAAAGACGATAAATATTCAGGATTATTATATAAATATTTTTTGGTTTCAGAAGCATTCTACGGCAATGGAAAAATTTTACAAATCACCTTTCTGAACAGTATGACTAAGGATAACAATACGTTGTAGTAGCCGGTTCGTAGAGTTGGCCATTGCATGATCTGAGAGGCCATTCCAAAAGACAGGTATTCCGTTTATGAAATCATCGTAATATATTTGGGATGTGATTGGTAAAGTTTGGCCATTTCATGTAGTAGCCGTTTCATGACGTAGTCGGCTATTTTATGAACTGCCTCCGATTTATGAAAATGGCTGGTCAGATTATGAAATGCCTAATTGTACGATCTAGCTTCGACGCTAAAATGCTAGTTTATTTATTATTTTTTATGTTATGTTTGCTAAGTTTTCGAATATCGGCTTATCGGCGACTAAGAACTCTTATATTTTACGCGGTGTCGAAACATTTTTAAAAGTACAGCGACGATCAGTATTGTATTTTACTGATATATGTTGCGTAGGCGCTAAGACTTACATATTACCATTTACACAAGGCCCGGGGCCTTAAAACTACAAGTTATTATATAAGTCTAATCAGTTGAAAATAATTACTTGAACTTTTATAAAATGGGGACCAGAAAGTAAAATAAAACCAAAAAGTAGAAAATGGCACTTTTTATTAATTTGCATCCATGGTCAAATAAGTAGGTATGATTATTAGATTATTACTGACTCAACAAAACCAAAATGTAAATAAATTAAGAAAATATTACAATAATATCAATAAATAATCTAGGGACGCGTTTTGTAAAAACAAAAATGCTGCAAGCGCCTATCTGTCTAATTAGAAAGACATGGAAACATTGCTTACAGCAAACAAGATTTTTATAAAATTCGACCTAGGTAGAAATGTTAAAATCGTTGTACAACTTGAACTTTGAATACAAAATGTTTTTGAATTTATTCACAATTATAATAATTTTAAAGAGTTTATTACTTACAATAAAAATCTATCTTATTATTATTGACCTAATTACGCATTTATGAGTGAGACCGTCTGTTTTGCTACGTAAGTACCTCTTATGTGACTATCATTTAATTTTTTTTTCATCTGTTTGTTAAGTAAAATAACAGAACTTAATTTGACGAAAACCTGCGCCAAAGAAGTCTTATGCTTATTTTTATTATTCTTATGTATATATATGAACATACTGGCGAACATGGGCGCAAAATTTGAACGCTTTCACGTTGATAAAATTATGACATTATGAAAGTAGGCAAGCTTAAGGCGCAGGGTAGGGCAAGGCATTCTTCATACAAACCTTGTGCAAGTTTTATTCGTTAGTTTTGGCACTATAGCATTTAATTAAATTTTTTGCTTGTACATATTGGATATACGCAGTACTTGATGTAGAAATTTTTCTTTATTAAAAAAAAAAAATACAAAAAAAATTAAAAAACTACATCAAGCCCTAGCTAACAGAAAAATAAGCATATTTGCCAAAAATAGTAACTGTAGCGCAAACACAAACGAAGAAAAACGCGCACAAAGTTTCTATGGAAAGAGCTTGCCCTACCCTTCGCCTTAAGAGGAAAGGGCACAATCGATTCTCCATACAAACGTAGTCCTCATTTTCTTCCCTGGCAATTTACTGACATATTTATTGACATTATGGAAAATATTTTTACAGAATTTTACGTATTTAGTCATAGTTCTGCCCGACCGTTTGATTATTTTCGTTTTTTTAATTATTATAAAAGGTAGGGACGAAAAACTGGTTTCATACAATTTTTAAATGCTCCTCTTGTAATATTGAAAAAATCTAAAAAAAATCAAACGGTTCGACATCACACACAAAAACACATCAAATTGAGTAAAAATATTTTAAATAATGTTAATATCCAGAGAGGAATATGGGCACTACGTTTGTATGAAAAGGCGGTTTCAGGGCGGTCGTCCACTTTCATCTTAACAACCAACATCTTAATAACGAAAATTATGTGAAACATATTTTATATAAAAATAAGTTTAATTTGGATCAGTCCTTTTTTTACTGTTTCATTCAAATACTTATCTGAGTAACACTAAATCAACACTAATTATCTTCTAAGCTTTTATGTGGGTAGGAATTTAGAGACCTACCGTAGTCAAACTGCCGTTGACGTCATCTCAGGGAAGTACTCAATTCCTTAATTAACCCATAGTCGACAACTAAATATAGCAAAAAAGACGGTCTATCCCTTAAACTGACATTGACTGGGTTTAATCAATTTATGTAAAAAATATCTAACTATGTACACCAAAAAAGCCGACATGTACCAATAATTTATACATACATCAGGTTACAAGCAAAACTCATTAATTACTAAAAAAATAATTGAACAAAATCGACCTCATTTTAGTAGTAATATGGTTCATTACGGCTATGAACTTGTGGTGGTAATTAGTGAGTTTTACTTGTCACCTGACAAATAACATCAAGATGTAAAGTACGAGTCTCCATTCCTTAAAACTAGTACACTACGAGAAAAATGCTGAAATGTTCGATAACAACGTATAGGGTATGTTTGCTTTTAATTCGCACAAATAAACATAAATATAGAATTTGCCCATTTTTGTATGTACTTTATGTGTGTATACTGTAACGTATTAGGTTGATAAGTGATAACAAATTGTAAATAAATAATTACTCATAAATCATCTTATTGTTTAAGTACGACATTATGAAGTTGATTAATTGCTACCTATACTTACTTGCGCGAGTACATTATTAAATCATTTTTAGTTACAGTACGTAATATAGGAAACTCATACCCTTAGTACAAAAACGTACTTTCACTAGTCAAATCTAAAAATATTTTAAGTACAATAATTTCAACATACTTATTGAAAAAACAAATTATGTACAATTATTACAGTAACCAAATTCTTGGGGCCGTATTCAGACACATTAAATATGATACCAATTTAACATCAATATCACTGCTTCATTGCATCGCGCTCGCTTAATTTGATGTAAATGGTCTCCAACGCAAGTGCAAGGGACGTACAACGTAAAAATAATTTGATACTATCCATTTTAGAATACAACTCCTGGAAATTAATGAGTTAATTTAAGTAGATTGTTACTAAATAAGTGACCAGTTTCACTTTCACATACTCCTACTATAATACAGTTGTTTGCCTTATCAATTGTTTTGTGACTAGTAAAAGTCTAGTCATAGAAGTTAAGTTTAAGTAAATACCTACCTTAATAACTTTTTATAAATATTATCTAAGTAAGGCAAGTATGTATTTACAGAAAGTACCCACAGGTATCCATTTGCATAGAATAAACAAGCATCTAACAAAAATCATTTATTATTTCAACACTCCCATTGAAAAATGCATCATTCCACACAAAAACATAAGCATTTAGAAACAATAAAAAATATCATATCGAGGATCGTGAAAAACATCAACAAAATATAAAACCATGTTTCTCTTCAAAAAATCACATTCACGCATTTTTCCTCTAAGAAGACATCACAGTCAAAATATAAATTATTATATTATAAATCACTAGACGGCGCCACACGCGCACCAAACAGGATTCTTGTGCTCTACACAATTTATCAAGTCCCATTTTTTAAATGTACTGTTCTATTAGATGTGGAAAAGTAAAACTTCAGCTATCGTTTGTTATTCCTGTCCCGTCCGATGAACGGGCTGGACTCGTGATTGTTCTTTTCTAAGTTGCCCGACAACGTTGGGTCGGGTCTGCTCCTCTTGAAGAAGCCAAGCTTCCACAATGCGATTATGAGCAAAATTAACACTATTAGTCCTACTATTACTGACACTATTATCACCCACAATGGCACCTCTGTCGGTTCACTGATCTTTAAGTCTGGATACGCCACGGTTTCCACCTGTAATAAAAGAGAAGAAAATGAAGACTTATTTCAATTTACATTAGAATACCTAACAACGGTTCAAATTATGAAATATACTATGAGTTTTATTGGTCACAGACGTCACAGTTAAAGATTCAATTCAAACACTGCCGACTTGACCGGTATCAAAATCACAGGAAAGTCAATGTTAATGTGGTTGATACACTGGTGAACCAGCGGGGCAGACACAACACACAACACATCCACAAGGCAGAGTTCAAAAGCTGCTTACCATCGTCATATCATCGTCCTCCTTATTCTGATGAATATTGTAATGAGCCGGAATGAGAATGTAAGCATTTGAGGCGATGTTGACGTGACTGACGCGCGGGTAGTCCTCGACTAGCGTAGCGTTCCACAGGCGCGCCTTGATGGTGATGGTGGTCGCCTGAGCGCGCCCGAGACGGTATATTACGCACTGGAACTGGATGCACTTTGCAGTCTTCTTCAGACAGTTCTGTAAAAAATAAACATCCATTTAGTTATTTTCTAGTATTAATATTACATATAAGTATTGCTATAAGTATAATACTCTAGAAGTTTCATTGAGAGTTAAATTCGTTACAGACAATAGCAAATAAATACTACCTACTAGTTGACCTTCCAAAGTTACTGAAATGGTATACCTGTTTGGGTGTAAAATGTACATATACATTTTATTTATTTTTTAATATTGTATTTAAACATAGATACGAGTATGGGCTACGGAAAAAAAAAACATAAATTAAGTAACAAGTATATTAGTTTTTCAAAAGTCAAAATGTCCCTTACCATGTTCACTACATTTTTCCGATGTCCATCTTTGTCCGTATATGGTTCAGCTTTAATTATATTATCCTCTCGCTTTCTTCTAACTTTGTTCTCTGAAGCGCTCGAGTACTGAATGACGTTCTTGTAACTAGATTCATTGTGCTTCTCACTGGAACTGACGCTCAGTTTTCCGCTTGTTCGAAACGGGTCTTCTTCCAAATTCTCTAAAATTGGTTCTGGAGTTCCAGGTCTCTTACTTAATTTTAGGGGATTAACTTCCGTTTCCGCAATGAAGCATTCTCCGTTACTTTGATCTGTGAAAAGTTTATTAAAATTAAAATGTTTTCTATGTTTCGTGAATCAGTACTGACCGCCCAGCTTAGGGGCTTTATAGGTAATAAATCAGGCACTTGCATGCCAGATAACCCATATCAGATTTAGGTACTAACTATTTAGACAATTAGGTATACAGAAATTTAGGTGCAGCTCCTTTTCACGCAAAAACGATATAAACAATGAATAGATACATAAGTTATTAGGATAGTTTACTCACCGGCTTCTCCGTCGACAGTAGGCACATCTTCCGGGTACAAAAGCCATTTGCCCTGAGTATTCTCAGAAGCCACTTGGTGCGGCCAGGAGATCACGACTTGCAGCGAGGATACGCGCCACGGGCCTTCATTGTAAACCTTTAACACAACATTTATACTTTTTATGAAACTAGCTTTTGCCCGCGACTTCATCTGCGTGGAATTAGTAATTTGGGTACCCTATTTTTTAACAAATCTGCTTTTTATTGATTCCCTAATTTCCCTATGCCAACTTCCTTATTTGAGAAACAACTATAACGCCTAGATAAAGTGTAAAGGCAATAATTCAATTTGAGCTTATGCTACATTACATTATCAGGCGATGCATCAATTATTTTACTTCCGGGGCGGAAGTGAGATCATTTTCACTCATTTATAATATTAGTATAGTATGGATACAAATCTTTGAGTACTTTACCCCACCACACCATTTAAAGTACGAGAGCAGGCACACGAATTCACAAAATCTTAGTTTTCGGATACCTACCTTCAAATATTTCAGAGCGGCTTGTGCCTATAATATTTTAAGAGTTCCCTCAATATCTCATGGATCCTATCTCCAAAACTCCAAAAAATTATGAAAATCCAAATAAGTTGCAATGGAAAATGAAACCGAACATTTTTTTATTTGTTTGGAAAGCAGTACAACAACAATAACAGAACAGCACAACAGCAGAACAGCAGTATAACAATAATGTAAAATAAAAATATTCTGACATCAGAATTCGGCAAAGATGAATCCTGCAAGTTCAGTCGACTTTTGAAGTAAATTTACCTGATACGTGTGGACCACTCGTGTGCCAATGTCATCGAAGTGCTTCATAGCGGATTCACCTTTAACTTCTCCTCCGTAGAAAACTTGTTCGGGTCTTGCAGCACTACCAAAAACGAAATTATTATTATTCTTTAATACTTGTTAACGTATTCCTTATGATCTTGTGTCAGTAAACAATCTAAAAACATCTTTGATTCAAGTTTAGAATGTTGGCTGTTATTTTATGACAATGATGACTCGGTAGGCAATTATTGTATTAACTTGAATTGCATTTTTGGATCCAAGGTTCAAAAGTTAGAGGGTGGGGGGCGCCTTTCTTTTCTTTGGAAGGGATTATTTCCGAAGATATTAACTTTATGAAAAAATGGTTACTGAATACCCCTATTAATTTTGAAAGACCTATATCCAACGATATCTCACACGATAGGATTGAAGCCAAAAATAAAATTTAGGGTAACGGCGGCTATTAACGCGGGTATCAAAATCGACGTCTAACACCGCGGTGTTTACAAATACGCATTTTGCAAGCAAACAGATCTATCCCCTAAGAAATAAAGCATACACAAAACAAGCTCATTCATTGGTCTATCGTGCCCATTAGTGTGCATTTGTGTGAGTGTAACAAAAAACTCACGATTCGTCAGTTTGTGCGACGGCGGCGCAAGAACCGGTTGTTCCATACAGACGCGTGACACCACAGGTAAGTGCACTCCAATCTTACTTAGTGTTTTACGTAATAGTTATGGCAAATAAACTAGTGCAATGCCTTTTAAGAGGTTGTGTATTGTTTTCTACACGATTTTGAATTACTTTTAACTTAGTTTTTGACCCGGAAATACGTTTAAAATTGAAAATAAAATACAGCGGTGACAGGCGCCAATTACTTCTGTGGTAAGTAATTCCGTGGTATGCCACGGTAATAGAAAAAGTGGTACTTTTGTTATTTACTCTTTAGTTTTGGTACAAATTATCAAGTTTATAATTTCTTTTATTTATTCCAATCTTGATCTATTCACGCTATTAAAGAGCTATTTCCGTGGTATGGAAAGTATTTAACTAACCCTTAATTTTTAACAATAACTTCAGCAACGATTTCCTTGTTTCTATGGGAACCCTTAATCTGTCAACTTTTTTTTATTTTGAGTTAAAACCTAAAATTTACTTGCCAGTTATGTGATTTTGTCTTTACAAGAAGCTTGTAATATACGTGTTTGATTTGATTTGAAAAACCATCTGTGTTTTATTATTTTTATGGGTCGGAATTAGGTTTAATTAAACTCCAAATTAAGCCTATTACCGATCGTATGATCAGATTACCCTCGGTAATAGAATGTATAGAAATCTATTACCGACCCAGAGAAATATCGAATGGGTCGGTAATAGGCTCTTAAAGAGTTATCTATTACCGAGTGACTATTTGGTATTGTATTGAAATATCGCATTTAGGGTACCGCAAGTACAGATTTCGTTGATAAAATTTAGACTTCAGTTATCATTATCAGATTTAAATTCTTCTGTTTTCTGATTCAGTTATTACTCTGACAAGGAAGGGTACCCAACTGCCGGACAATTCCGATTAGATTTTTTTTATATAATTTTATTTATACAGTAGTCCAAAATCTCAGACATGATTTTTTTAGCTATAAGAATCAGCAATAAGAAAAATACTGTGATTTGTTAATTATAAACGGGTAAATTATAACACATAATATGTGAGAGACTTTATTTAACTTAATTACCTTATCAAAAATATTAGAATTAAAAATTTTCATGTTTTTATATATATAGTCGAAATTTTATAAGGTGGACGTTTACCATTTCACTGTCGTAAACTTTCACTCAGGTGGTAAACGTCCAGCTTATAAAATTTCGACTATAATTTACGCTGTGCCTTATGAGTAAATGTTACTTACTTGTTTTTTTTGTGCAGCCAATTATGTCAGTAAGACAAATTCTTATCAATCTTTATAGCATTTAAAAATTACTTTATTTAATAACAGGCAGGCCTATTTGTCATATACGTCCTTAGTAAAACTTTACTAATAGTAATTTTTGTTGTTTTACATGTAAAACATTCAACTTATAACTTGTTATACAGGTACTGGTGGGTACTTGGTAAGTTAACTATTTAATAGTATTTGATTGTGCCAAAGTGTAATTATAATCTCTTCGAATATATCTCTTATTTTTAAACATACTCCTATAGTTTTATTTTTTATTTTTGTGTCATTATTAAACTTAATGACACAAAAATAATATACAGAACCCACGTCGTTATTATTGTTTTAACCCTCGGTATTAGGTTTCGAATTTTGAGTTTGATTTCTATTAACGAGTGCAGAAAAATCATGCCAATTGTACCCTCGGTAATGAAAACTCAATTCGCGATAATAGAATCACAGCCTGTCCCTTGCCACGGTAATAGAAGATTTGGTCATTTTGGCTTCAAAAAATATTTTAATACATATAATAACCCAAAATGAATCCAAAAACGTGTGAAACGGAAAGTTCATTAAATGCTCTGATGAAAAAAAAAATATTCCTGGCTGTTAGACAGCATTGATACCCTTAATTTTTGGATCTCTTTTGAAAAGTTCCTTAACTACCACGGTAATAGGTGCCTTTACCCTATATTCTACGATTTTGTCGGCGTGATTGATTTGTATATCCATGCCAAATTGCAGCTTTCTAGCTCTAACGACCACCGAGCAAAGTTGCGGACGAACAGATGGATAGACAGACAAACAGAGAGACGTACATGGCGAAACTATAAGGGCTCCTAGTTGACTACGGAACCCTAAAAACGTCAGCAGATCAAAGCCTAAAAACTATGTTATCGGGTTACAACGATAGAGAGCAGTTTTTACCATAAGTATAACCGTTTTAAGTGTTATAACCGATCTTACTTACCCTTTTATTAACAATTCAGCATTCTTCACAACCAACGCCTCGACCACTGCCGGTTTCTTATTAGGATACAGTTCCTTTGATGTAGAGTTCGTCCACACAGCGAACACCACCGACGGTTCGTTGTCCTCCAGGGCCCTAGCATCGAATCGCATGGTTATGGGAGTGGCGGCATTGCCCTGGTTCTTGAAAGGGTTCTCCAGCATGCAGGATACCACTGTCTTGTTAACGCTGGTGCAGATAATGTGTTTATCCTGGAATTTTAATACATACACCTAGTATATATTTATACCGTTAATAACATGTAAAATTTTCTAACTAACACTGCAGACGAAATGACAAGGAGCTGAGGCTGCAACTACTTTTATTATTGTTACTTATTTCCTTAATTGATGAACTAATGACATAGGTACATTAAGGTTGGTAGGGAGAAGTACTCCTTTCGGATAAGTCCGCACGATTCTTGACGTTTTATAAATGAACTTACCTTAACTGGCCATACTTCTTAACTTACTTTTAAAATATGAAATGACAGGACTTACGCTAATATTGGCAGCGATATAATGTAGACTTGAGTGATGCTGCACAAACAAGTGACTTTCGTAAGCAGACTCTCCGTAGTTATCGACAGTAATAGACAGTTTAATTTCATCTTCCTGACCCAATGTTAATGTGTATGATTTTCCATCATCAGCTGCAAACAATAAAATGATTACTCATCATTCTCAATATCTCTTTTATGGTACGATCAAGCTGAGGATTTGTTGTAATCGAAAATGGCTTTTGCTAACACGCAAGACACTCAAGACTTTACATAGGTACTCGTACATTTTTAACTATACTAACAATTATTTCCAAAAACTATTGATAGTTATTAGGTAATCAGCTATTTCGAATTCCGAGAAAGTTACTGGTGTAAGGGATTTTAAAATTAGTTATTTAATGGCTATAGATTTATGTTAAAAATACCATTTAAATAACGTTCTAATTACTTATTCAGAATATTTGTTGGGAACCAGATTTTTCGTCTATAGTCAAAGAATTTTGTATAGGGAACTTGATAACCAAATCTCCATAGAATTAGGGGATGTTTATCATCGCTCTTACCCTTCGGGAGTTGCAACACTGGGTCCACAACAAGGTCGCTGATGCACACTCCATCCGATCCACAGTCGTTCAAGAAGTTTGCGGTGAATGTAGATGTGGCTGTCGCATTCAGCACTGGATAGTCGTCGATGTTGGGCAACACACGTGTCGTCGAGTATTTTGGGACTTCGTGAACTATTTTGTACGTGACTTGAAACTGAAATTAAGTAATGCATTTTTTATTTTATTTTCAAGAAAAGAAAGTTCTCTTAACTCAACATCGATACGAGTTAATACGAGTCCATAAAGATGGATTGTTTTATTCAACATTCATCTTCATCGCCTCATCGGAAGATCAGCCCTGCTGTAAGTCGCCAGCAACATGCTGAGATGAGGCCTTTTTGTGGCACTTTATTCTTTCTATGTTTTTATTATACGAGCTTAAAAGTATTTATGCTTCAATATTCTATTCTATCATTAATATAATGAGGTTTAACTTAAAATAATAATTATTAAAAAACTATGTTATTTGGTAAGTGAAATACTACGTTTAGTAAAAAAAAACATTTTCTTATGCTATCCAGTTTTTAATGTCTGAATCGGGCTACGATTTGGAAAGGTAAGTAAGTACTTACTTTGATAGGTGTTTGAATGTCCCTTGTATTATTTTTCAGATACACCCAATGTTCTCTGCAAACCTCAGTATCCTTCTCCAATTGTATTGTCTTATCGATAACATTACTTTTATCTGAATCGAAGAACACCCTAGAGAATTTCTTTCCACCAGGAAAAGTTTCAGCCTCTATGACATAATTAACATTATGCAGTAAATTTTGAAGTGTGTTGACTAGAGACTTAATAATGCAGCACGCTTGGAATTTAAAACAGGTATAGTTTACTCCATTCATTTCACAAGCTTGTATTGTTGGATCGATGTTGATGATAGTTTTCGATGGTTTTATGGAGGTTTTAATGTCGATGATTGGCCTTGTTCGGAGAAGGGCTACTCCACTCTGTAATATTAAATAAATGCAATTGAAAACCTTATATAATAAAGCCACCAATCTTTGTGTAGTTCTAAAGCAAAATATCCATCATATTGTTAAAATAAAGTTTTTCAAAACGACTTACTTCTTCATAAGCTCCAACAAGTAAGTCTGGATACCCATTCGCATCTAAATCCACACCACCAGACAGCGAGTAACCAAATGTCTTCATTACACTAGGCAACGACTCTGCAGTAATCTTTTGATCTGGCTTAGTATGCAATCCTTTCTTTCTGTCACCAAGGTGAATGTATACCACTCCGTTGCCTTCGTATGGACTTCCAATGGCCACGTCTTCGCAACCATCCTTATTCAAATCTCCAGCATTTGCTATCGCTATGCCAAATTGAGATTCTTGTTTACCCGTAAGTCTTAGGTTATATTTTTGGGAAAAATGATATTTATCGTTGATGTATAAATAAACAGCACCACCGGTACCTTTTGAGAAGTAGAATGGAGCGCCAATAAGGAGATCAGGTAATCTAAAATCATAACAACAATTATTGTATTCCGAATCTATGTGCTATGTAGCGTACAAATAAATAAGGTATTCTGATCGGTTTTTTATGTTGTTTATCTGTATGTTTTGCACACCTTAGCAATAAATATTATATTGCTCTACGATAAATTTGGATTTTCATACATTTACTTACATAATTCAATACATGATTCCACTCGTTCTAAAGTGCCAATATAAGTAAATAAACTATCTCTCCGATATAAATAAAATAGGTAGTCATTTGTTATGTTTTGGGTTCATAAAATGTATCCTTATTCTGCTTTGTTGGATTTTTTGTAACTGTTCTGTATATATATAATTTTTCTTTTTATTTGGGATAAAAAACAGTAACACACAGGTTTAGACACAAAAATAAAATACAAAGAATAATAAAATGTGAGACCAACAACATCGTCCACAGATTACTAAATTACCTACTGATAAATCTACAATTAATTGGGTACAAGAGCAAGCTTCAACACATATGCATGCTGAAAATCAATTCACAATGATAACATTTATAAAGAAGGGATATTTATTTACCCATCTCCGTTAACATCGGCCGACGACACCTCATATCCGAAGTTGGACCCGAACTGTTCTCCATCAAGTATGAGGTTTCTTTCTAGGATGTCTATGTCCGACGACCCCCAATCCTGGATAATACGCTTGCTAAAGATGACCACCTGGCCGGTGCCGCGGGATCGGGGCGCGCCTGCCGCATACGACGAGGTGTTGCCGAAGAAACTTGCCCCCGCTACTGACATGCCTGGAATGTACATAAACCATGGTCAAGGCTTGTTGAAGTTTCCTGATGTTCTGATGTCGATCGTGCGTTATATAATAAGTTTTGTGTAAGTCTGCCGTGAGATAATGTCGCAATAGTAGATCCCTTGGTTAGGGTGGAAAGGCACCCATTTCTGTCGAGGTCGCCAATAGTATAATAAGTAAATAGTAAGTAATTTTACCCGAGTTAAACACTCTACTTTTCATTTCAAAGACGAGGAAAGTAAAATACATGTTCATTAAATGTAATACTTCAGCAGTTTTTCTTGAGGGTACTTTCAATCAACGATTTAGGTTAAAATATCGTTATTTATTTATGGAATGGGGAGTTGATTATCAGAATGGAACATGTACAACAAATCTATTTAAAATCAAAATTATATTGGTTATCATAAAAAAGCGGCCAAGTGCGAGTCGGACTCGCCCATTAAGGGTTCCATACCATTTATGCCGTATTAAAAAAAACTACTTACTAGATCTCGTTCAAACCAATTTTCGGTGGAAGTTTGCATGGTAATGTATGTCATATATTTTTTTTAGTTTTATCATTATGTTATTTTAGAAGTTACAGGGGGGACACACATTTTACCACTTTGTAAGTGTCTCGCGCGCAAACTGTTCAGTTCAGAAAGAAATGATATTAGAAACCTCAATATCATTTTTGAAGACCTATCCATAGATACCCCACACGTATGGGTTTGATGACAAAAGATTTTTCGAGTTTCAGTTCTAAGTATGGGGAACCCCCAAAATTTATTGTTTTTTTTTTCTATTTTTGTACGAAAATCTTAATGCGGTTCATAGAATACATCTACTTACCAAGTTTGAACAGTATAGCTCTTATAGTTTTGGAAAAAGTAGCTGTGACATAAACGGACAGACAGACGGACATGACGAATCTATAAGGGTTCCGTTTTTTGCCATTTGGCTACGAAACCCTAAAAAGAAGAAAAACATGTACTTAGAAAGTACAGTGCAGTAGAGCAGAAACGTATCATTTTCTGCACACGTTTTAGAACAACAACGACCCACTTTTAGAGCATGAGAAATGAAAAATAATATAATCGTCAAATGTCGTATACAGATATGACGTTTATGGCAGTTTTGAGACATTGTGTTGCTTTTGCTTTAAACTTTGGATGAAATTAGCATTATTAGTTTATTCTATTCCATTAGGTCCTTAACTCAGGGTTAATATTTGTATACTACTTTATTTTATTATTCTCCCACGCCAACTGTCGTTTTGATATTTGTTTTAAAAATTGTCATTGAAGTTATCAATTCCGTTTTAATAAACTGCAAATCGATTCAAATCATTTATACAAAACTGATTTTTAAACAATTCCCTACCTAGATAACTGTATTTCTCAACCGGACTCTTCCCGTCAACAACCGGTGCCATATACGAGAAGCTGTCGCGTTTGAACAGATCATCGTTCACATCCAGAGTGAAAATGGTTCCTCGCCACGCGTAGGGCCCGGGGCTGCCCAGTAGCAGCGTGTCGTCCTTCAGGAGGGAGCTGCTCACTCCCACTTGGCAGAGACCGTATTCTTCGTGTTCCCTGGAAACACATTGATGAACAAGTTAAACGTGGTAACCAAAAAAAGATTTCGTCAGACAAATGAAGATCATATTTTAGACAATATGGTGCATATCTGATAAATGGTGGCCCGAGTTTGATAGCCAAACTAAATGGCGCTACAAAGCCTACTAGTAACTGAATATCAAACGTTAACAATTGACAATTCAAATCAAATCTTCTCAAATTCAGTTCCAAACCTTGAAACTTGGAACGTAGCCAAAGCACGGTACTTTTTGTTAATATAAGTTTTTGACCAGACTCGTGTCTGGTCAAAAACTTGTCCTGCATTATGTTTACTAGTAACTTTTTTTGGTAACCCTAAATTGGTGCTAACCAATAGGTAATGCATAAAAAAACTTACTAGTAAAACTGGACATATTAAATTAACTTCTCAACTAGGATACAAAAAAACCGGCCAAGTGCGAGTCGGACTCGCACAGGAAGGGTTCCGTACCATTATCTATAAAACACCGGACAAGTGCGAGTCAGACTCGCCCACCGAGGGTTCCGTCCTTTTAGTATTTGTTGTTATACCGGCAACAGAAATACATCATCTGTGAAAATTTCAACTGTCTAGCTATCACGGTTCATGTGATACAGCCTGGTGACAGACGGACGGACGGACAGCGGAGTCTTAGTAATAGGGCCCCGTTTTACCCTTTGGGTACGGAACCCTAAAAAACCTTTTATGTGTGAAAGTAACTGATATGTTTGAAGTCGGTGCCGGTTAATTTAGTGTATTGAAGTTTAGTTGATTATGATATCATAAAACTAAAACTCAGGATACATTTTAATTTACGTTTTTTTAATATACTTGCTTTATTTTCTACCACCTAAGCGACTCATAGGTATTATTTGTACATACGCCTAAAAAGAAGGGCCCTTTGACATTTTATTCAATATTTTGAATACGTCTATAAGTTTCGGTTTCGGCCGAAACTAGAGCCAAAACCGAACCTTCGGTTTCGGTTTCCGCAAAAAAAAAATATGTTCCGGTCGGTCACTAAATATAAATTATACCTGGCGGTTGGCTTCCCTAAGCACGGCTCCCACATATCAGCAACCTCGAGATTGTTAGTCAGCGTGTAGCACAGCCCCTGTCCGAACTGCGACTCGCCGGACTTTCGAATATACCTGTAATAGTAATTAGTACATGTCAGTACTTTACATATACACAGGATTAAAATGTCTGATTTGCGGCATATCTTGGATATGACTGTGAAATATAGATATTTGTTTTATTCCTAGACATCAATCTGCTAGCCATTGTTACTAAGCGTTTGTAGCCTAGCAATAAAGCTGGCCATACACACTAGGGTATGCCTGCGCAGTTTTATCAACTGCACATGTAAAACGGAACATGTATGGTATTCAACTGTGCAGATTCCTATACAGCTTTACCTGTGCAGTTGAACTAAGGCGTAAGATTTGCAAAACTGAGGTCGCGCATTCGAACTCCAGATTGTATTGAAGAGTTTTTCGGAAGATATGTACCTACGAAATGTCATTCATGTAATATCCCTTAGCAAGCGATAGTCAAAAATAGAAATAGGTAATATTTACCTATGCGCACAGACGACTGCCTTCATGCCGGGCCCCTGACTCGCTACGGAGACGCCGAGCCACTGCCCGTTCTTGATCTCCTCCGACAGCGGCGGCAACAAGTGTGCTGAGTCCACGTCTAAACATCAACAGATCGCTGTCAGAATAACACAGGGGCATTTACCACTAAAATAGCAGAAGCAACAAGTAGGTATAATGTTGCCACAAAATCGTTATAGCAGCAACTCAAATCAGAATCATTATAACATGTTATTGATTGCGTCACTTTACAAAATTTTGAAAAGCTTTATCGATTAGGACTCATGATGATTATTATTAATGATGATCAAAACTATAAAATCAAGCATGTTATTAAAATTAACCCAAAACTATTATTCACACTGGTAGAAACTGTTTTCATGTACAAGGACAAGCGCAACTGTATTCGCTTTGGTTAATTAATATAACCGAAATAAAATTGATCTTGATCCCAATTGCAAACCGATTTCAAAATATTGGTAAATGCAAAGCATTGCAACCAGGCGTGTATGATGCAGAGACAGTGACAGCAAAGTAATAAGAATCGTTGCAAATGAGCCAGAAAATCAAAATCCATTGTGCTTCGCACAGAGTATAATACAATTTGCATGGAACTGTAAACTAAACATGCATAAACTCAAAAACAGATAGGCCTAAGATACGAGTAAATGGGAAAACGGTGACAGGCGTAGGCTGTACGGCGGTGACGATAATCTCCTGCAAACCTGCAATCAACTCATGTGAAGATACTACTCAACATGTGGTCTCGGGTTAATGGACTTAATCGGAAACTACTATGTTAATTTTGAGCTGGTACTGATATCGTTAATTATGGCGATACGTTAATTTACCAGAAGGACACCAATTAAATTGTAATATTAAATGAGTAACTACCTGTTAATCTAAGATGTTATATAGCCCAGCGTTATAGATACTTTATTTAGTTCTAGCCATCGTGTTAAACGATAGTGTCCATGATACCAGATATATAGTGGTGTTGGTGTTTAATCATTTCATTTATTAATTTCAAAGCGCCGTGGGCTGTTAATTTATGTTTTGTAATATGTTATTTGTATGAGTAGTTGGTTAAATTTTGATACATTTCCGCCAATAACCAGTCACCTTTTTAAAAATGCTTATATTAAATACTTTCCGTAACGTATGATGTTTTTATTGTATTCTATATCATTATAGATAATTTCTCAACTATTAGAAATTACTCGCTACGATCTACAATGTCTAAAGTGCTTAAAAACATTATGTCTAAGTAACAATATAGCTAAATATATTAAGAAACACATTGATGAATTGTATACTCGTACTCGTTTACTTTATTGGCAAACTGAAAATAAATATAAATACATCAGGTGCTTTTGCTTAAGCATGTGGGTGGGTGTTTGCAAGCGGGTCGGTGCATTTTAACGATTAATTACGTTCTGTATTGGAGATTAATTTTGCAAATTGACTTGATATTTAATTAATGTCAGCATACTGAATCCCAAATACAGAGAGGTGTAAATAAATGATTATGTACAAAATATAGTAAATTAATGCAAATAAAGTCCAGACAACCAGTCATTTGGATGCGCATGCGTTGCGAGTTATATGATTAATGGGTTTGTTCTGGAATCGTAGCAGACAATTAGTAGAATCAAAAGTATGGTTAGTCGAGATTAGTTCAAGAGCATAATTAATGATTAATAAAGGAGGTTGAGACCACAGCTCACTTACTCTTGTTTACTTTGGCGTGAGCCGCTGTTTGGGGCGCCACCGACAACAGACAACAATTTTATTAGCAGTTCATAATTAAGTAGGTACGTTTCGAGCCGAATAATACCAGCTTCGTTTATCCCATGTGGACCGCAAGAGGTATCTTTTTCATGAATTTTATTTTATTACTATTGGGGAGATAAGCTAGTGACCTATCACAGGAATGTCATATCAAATCAATTACCTAAATCCTTATTTTTGTGGTAGGCTATATGCATTTACTAATTTCAATATGCCACGTCTGTAACAAACAAGTATATGGTCCGCCGGATGGTAATTTGTTATCGTATCCTATAGACGCCAGCAACTCCAGGGGCGTTACATGCGCGTTGCTGCATATCTTATATCTTGTTTTATCTTGGCTTTAGATGCTTGTGCCAGTTTGCAGTTGAATCTAACACACATTTACGAGTTGGTGTATTGCATTTACTACAACGACGGTGTTCTAAATCTATTTGGTGTTTCAACTATTCTAAGAAACAAACCCTATAATACAACTAACGTGCTTCACTCTACATTTTCACTAATTGTTACAGGACCACATATTATCTTACGTCATTCATTGATCAAACATATTTAGAAATGTGACATAATTATATAAATTGGACGATCATTTAGGATGCTTTTATGGCTTCTCTTTGTGGTTTCTGCATGATGTGCGTGATGATAGTTTGTCGTGGAAAATTAAGTTACTAAAGTACCAAAGAATGTCCGCACGAATAAATTGAGAAGAGTAGAAATGAAAAATTTCGTAATATGGGTGAGATACAGTGACAAGTCCAACGCTTGTAAATGACTTATGGAATCTGTGATCAAATGCATTATACTTATAATTATATATAGGCGTATTATGGTCTGTACTCACTTCGTTTTCCATCTGTAGGGACTTGTTCGCAGTCGCTGGTCCCCGCTGTGAGAGGACATTTCCAGAGGGCTCCGGACCTGCTGGTGTTCGGCTGGAGATTCTGTCCTAATGGAGCGCCAACCAGTAACCTGAAAAGAAGGAAGGTATAATCATATTAAGATAGGTAATGCAGTGTACGCAATTGCAAAATTCAGAGACAAACGATAAAGTTGAATATCTTAAGGTGTAGTAGGTTTAGCCAGGAGAGTTTTTGATAAATTTAGCGTTATAATTACAATACGGTTTTTACAATTAATATTTTAATTAATAAATAAATATTATAGGACATTATTACACAAATTGACTAAGTCCCACAGTAAGCTCAATAAGGCTTGTATTGAGTATATATCAAGACAACGATATATATAATATATAAATATTTATAGTTACTTAAATACATAGAAAACACCCATGACTCAGGAATAAATATCCATGCTCTTCACATGAATACATGCCCTTACCAGGATTTGAACCCGGGACCATCAGCTTCGTAGGCAGGGTCACTAGTCACTACCCACTACGCCAAACCGGTCGTCAAATTAATAAAATAATAATATTAATAAAAATAATACATTTAAATTAATAATAATATTAATAATCTTGAGGCATTTCTCTAGTAACTTTCTAGATTTCTTGAATTTGGAATCCGATACGTCTAAAACGCACCTTAAAAATTTGTAACAATTTTCACGCTGAAGCTAAAAATATGAAAATTGTTTCTAAAAATGCATAGTTTTATTTTTGATGGAACTCATCGATTACTTTTTTGTTAAAACTTGCAAAAAAAAATCAAATTAAATTAACCAAATCGCTCACGCTTACGCTCAGTGAGAGTGAGAGAAGAACCTGAAACCCACGGGGCCTTAAATAACTCTAACCCCAACCCCAATAAACCAACACTTAGAGAAAATACAAATTTTCTTATAACCGCACAAGTATGTGAGTGCACACGTCTGTAGAGTATATACTCTATCTAGGTACACCTAATAAGCTTCCTCGCTCAAAGAATTAGTTTTGCAATACAGCGAGGAAATGCTGCCAGTATCTACGGCACCATGCCGCAGGGTGATATTTTTTAGTATTTTATTTTAAGTTTAGTATTATTTATTTTTAGATTTAGGTTTTAAGTTTTATAGTGTATTCTACAAATTGTATAGTCATGTTACTCGAAATAAATATAAGGGGGTAATATTACATAAAAATATTCCGTAGATAGCCCCTATTAAAAGATACCAAGTAACATTCTGAAGTTAGATGCTTAATTAAGAAGTTAGACCTACATATTACAAAAAAAAGCTGACAGAATTACTAATTCAAAAAGGTTATTACTTATTCAATTATTGATTTCCTGAACGACATGGACTTCTTCAAACTATTTATCACATTTCTACTACGAGTATAAGAGCATTTTTTTAAGTTTTAGATTAATTTTGTGTTCAATCGTTTGATTGCCATATTTTAAGAATATTCTAATATCGATGTATGCATGCAGTATGTTATTTTTAGGCATGAGCTTAAGTTTGGACACCCGCATTTGAGTATAAAACATAGTAATCGAAATCTAAACTGTACCACCTAAAATGTACTTATTTACTTATTATGTCTTATTCTGGGACCAGTTCTAAAAAAGGTAACATGTTTTTACTCTCATATTTCAAACACCATAATATAAATTATTCGTAAACGTTGTCGTAATAAATTATGCAACATAACTCAATGTCCTTATTATAGGATGTACCTAAACCTGAGTATAATAGTATAGGTACCTCTTAAAACTGAAAATGTTAATCATCGCGACCTTCAAAATAAAATACGAATTCTAATTACGAACCTACAAGGGCGTGAGGGCATGTTGGCGAGCCTTATCGGGAAAACAATGGGCAGTCGACTCCCGATGCAAATGCCGACCGGGACTAATTAAGCTATGAGCATGGGGGACAGGACCTATAATCATTTACGCTAAGTCTACTAAACAACCAGGAAATAATAGTTTGATTAAAAAGTTACAGGGGATGAAAGCGTGGCTATTTTGTTAATAGATTACAATCGTCTGTTTTTATGGCACCCATTTGCATAAGAGCACCTATATGTTAGTTAGATCATTACGCATTTGAATGAGTAGATAGATTAATACGTAACCGAAAATATTTTGATTACGCCTTACGCCTGCGTATTCTAATTTTAGTCATAGGATATGAATTCCATCTGGATTAGATGTGGATCAGATCTGTTAGTGTCAAGTGTCGTTGTTGGTTGAAGAAATGCATCCAATTCAAATCTAATCCAGATTAAATTCATATCCTATAATTAAAATAAGTGAACACCGTGAGGCTGCAAAATAATCTTAGAAAAGAAGAGACGCTTTTCATATAGATTATCGAACATTGACCCGCCTGTTGACATATCTATTGCACTCGCATTACGAGTATAATATTGTTGTCAAGTTCGAATGGGGACTTTGACAACCGGCATCATGGGCGAGACCGAGACAGCAATATAATTATGCGAGTGCAATAGAGATGTCTACAAGCGGGTCATAGTACGAAAAACTATATGATAAGCGTCTCTGCTTTAGTAAATTTTATGAAATTTAACGTACAGCTCGCACGATAAAAGGGAATAGGTAAACAAAACATTAATGACTATTTCACACAATAAATACTAATTTTACAGAGACACTTCGCCTTTATCTCTTACAATCAGTAACTAGACCTTTTACATCGTTATCTAAAATCTCTTAAAATAATAGCGTAAACAATGTAACAGTTGGTGTCCAACGCAGCCGGCAGTGCATTACCGTCATAATGATGTAATGACCCGCTGCAATCATGTCCTCCTCGTTAGTTCATATTGTGAATGGAACGTACATCATTACGAGTTCAGCCCCTAACTGATATATCATTCCGGGTAATAAATTTGATTGCCAGTATTATGGTCATTTGACGTCATTATTTCGTAGACGATGAAAATCCTTTGATCTTATCAAAGCGGTTGTCCAGTCCAGGCCGCGTAGCCAACGTGCCAATCGTTAACGCTCAGTAACGTATCGTAGTCATCTCTCTCTATCACTCTTTGATATTAGTGCGACGGTGACAGTTGCGTTTCATTCGCTCCGGAGTGTTGACGACACGAAGGCTACGCGGGCAGGGATGTTTCATAGAAAAGGCAACAGGCGTGGCGGAGGAAAAGGGGTAGTTACACTAGTTACTGATTATCATACACAGTTAAATTATGGCTAGTACGTATAAGTTACAATGCTACGAACCGCTAGCTTATAACGCTATTATTCAGACCCAGCGATGTGTTTTTTATTAATTAGTTAACAGAAAAGACATAAACACATAGTGGTAAAAATAATACTCAGATATACCGAAAAGAAAGTTCAAGAGATACAATGTCGCTTTTAGATGCGGATAAATTCAGTTAGTTAATAACAGACCGTCTGTTTAAATGCACAATAAACGAAGTTATTATTTTAAAATCTAAAACTTGTATAGTTTTATTGACCAAATATATTGTCCCTCGTGCCGCTAAGACATCGTTCATCTCGCAACGAATCGATTATGATACACCTGCTATATTTATTTGATAGAAAATACCAAATACGCCTACGCAGTTTTGTCTGTACAGTTCAACTGCACGGTCGAAGCTGATTAGAAAACTGCACAGTCGAAGGCCACATGCCACATACGCTAAGTTTTGCCCGTGCAGTTTTGGGATGGGAGTAGTGTGCAAAATACTCTACCTAAATAAACAGAGACCAGCAGCATGCTTTGAGATTTGAACGTTAACAGTACTAAACAACTGGAGATAGATTAGGTACTGATATTGTCTCTATACTGTGATACCACCGCATTCGATTAAACATTGGACACGGCGGCCCTACGCCTGCATTACTTACCCTTACGCGATTATATTAACATAAATCATTACATACATAACTGTCGTTCCAGTTCAGCCGTTTAATAGTCTAAAGCAGTCAGATAACAGTTTCATTCGCTATACTAACCAACTAAGATGCTGGTTTTAGAGCGAGTTGCAGCTACAGGTAATCGTCAAACAACATTTTAGTAAACGTAGGTAGGGACGACCTTATTTGCGATCGGTCCTTTGTCTTGTAAATTTAATAAGTCAGCGTACAGATTGGATCTCTAGCCAATCTTTGATTGTATTTAGCGATTATTCTTCTATTGTTTCACAATTTCAGTGAGGCAACGCAGACGAGGTACTACTCTCGTGCAATGCGCTAATAAACACCCACACAGTTCAACCACCTCACTATAACCGTAAAGAAAGTAACAAAATACAATTAAGCCTTCATTGTTTTGCTTGCCGTTGCGACATTTCCTTATCTAAACATTTTGTTACCAGCGGGCCGACCATGAGCCCGAGTCCCGAGAAAGCCATGTGCCCTAAATTTGAGTTAAGCAAACATGCCGACTGACACGCTTGCTTTAAAAGCTTTCAAATAGTTCCCTTTCTTCCGCGTGAGCTGAAAAAGGCGTTTAAATTCCGTAACTGCAATCGTTCAAGCCCTCATAACCAATTTACAGCACAAAAGGTTCATTTATGCGCGGTGTTGCGCCCACACGGACATCGATCGGACCCTCATTGGGGTTACCATGCGCCTACGCTCTCAAGTATTATATCGGTTACAAAAGTCACTAGAAAAATATTACAAACGTTTACACCGCTAACACCACCTATTGTAGACAAAATTCGATCCTTCCATTAACCGGTAAAAAGCAAACATCATCTATCGTCTATAAAAGACCGCTCCTAGTCGCAGTCTCGTATATCGTATCCTTGGGCACACCCAGGAGGTAAATTCAGATTTAATGGATAGGATACCAATATCATGGCAAATTCAATATATCCCTTCCGCTCCCATACATGGGTGTGAGCGGAACACTTTGACATTGACAGTGTATTTTTTTAATCAGAATACACCCACAGGCCCGCAAAGAGCGATAAATTCCCATCAAAACATTATCTATCCTTGACATCGACCGATAGCGGTCCCATATTGCACTACCATTTAGATATCCGTTACAGTAAAAATGCATTTTGTGGGTGGTCATTTGTCTTGCACTAAGCTTCTATGCATCTATTAGTCTGTTTAAGAGCGATATCTAAAGTAAACAAATCATTGTTTGTGGTCCGCCACAGACCATGACTAATTTTTCAAAGTAAGTATTGTAGGTAGGTAGATGCAACCTTCTCATGCTCAAACTTATTTAAATGCGTTATGGAAATAACATTTGTATTTATAGGTATCTAAATGTATGAACGAGTTTAAATACCAATAATGTATTATATTGAGAAGCAAAAACAAAAATATTTTTGAAATAGCAGCTACATGTTCTTTGTTAAACATTCTGGCCAGAAACGCATTTAGGTGCTAACGAGCCGATACACGCGTATACACATAACATGTGATAAAATACATCTTTTTCGTACAGAGTATGATTTTCTTAGTTGCAAATAACTAGCCAAGATGACAAACGTTGATATAAAACCTAATCAAATCACAAATAATGTATGGCAATTGGCACGTGCCTTTTCATAGCATCCGGCATCCAGATACATTTATACATTTAGTTTAGCGTTTTGCGATTGTACGATTGTCATCTTGGCTAGGCTTCTGTTGAATCTATCATACAATGTAGGTATTGCTGTTCCATAAGCCTCCTACCTATTTCTTAATAATATATTTCAGTTTTTCCCGAACTGTCCCATGATACCCATTCCACCTATTACTGTTTGTAAAAAAAAATTAAAAGCGCCATCTCATGCACAAATTCTTACTAGCTTTGACCATGCCATAAATAAAATACCGATACAGTAAATGGACTATTCGATTAAGTCAATTGTATAGATCAAAGTGCAGCGGCCGGCCTTTGCGAGCACGAGCTGATAATAGATTATGACAGATTGAATGAAATACCTCCACGCGTACTACGTGCGTGAATTCAAGAATGACGCTCAATGACGCTTATACGTACATAAGTATGCTAACAGACATTAATATGTACTATGTATTCAAGTTGAAGTACCTAACTATTATAAAATGTTACTTACAACAATAGCCGACTAGCTGAGTCACTGGTCATAATTCGTAAACTTTGATTTTTTATGATTAAGAAATTAGCACAATAAACTCGTCACTCTCAAAAGTGAGTATGAGTCGAGGAACATCAGTGTAGAGAGAAATACCGTTGTATATTTTTAAAATTGTAATAAATCAAGTAGTGGTAGAGGCAGAGGCAGACCAAGAAAGAGATGGCGGGACGACTTGGATCCGTTTCAGCGAAATTGGCGGGATCTTGTTCTCAGCACAGGGAGGATTGAGAAGAGAGAGAGGAGGCCTTTGCCCAGCAGTGGGACACACAAATAGGCTAATAAAAAGAATAAAAATAAAATATCAAGTACGTATAATCGGTGTACCTGTGTACTTAATATATTTCAACCAGTCCAAGTGAAATTAAAACATATGGACTTACAAAAAGATGCATTGAGTTCAAAGCAGACATCCGAAACTTACAGCATGTTATTTTTTTTAAACATACCTAGGCATCGCATTTTTATTTAAATAATTACTAAAATTGAAAATACTAATGACACATATACCACTTCATTTATAGTAGCGTGATGAATTGTGTTCGATATATCTTTTGTCTTCTCTTTTATGTTTTTAAACACCGTGTTAATGAGGTGTTGAGAGAATCTATATAAGTGCTACACCCGGTTATGCGGTGTATGTAACCGGATACAAATATGGATAATTCATGAGCACAGGGGATTATACGGACGTATCCTGTATCACTTAAAATCCAGTATCTAAGTTAAAGATGGTTAACTCATTTTTCTGTTATTCGTTGTTAAGAGTTTTTCGTTGTTGTCACGAATGTAAAATTGAAGAGGTCATCAAAGAAATATGATAAGTACACATAATCAAAAGAGCATAGATAAGCAAGTTGAATCTTCGAGTGTATACCGGTGCCTTCATATCTGGAGAACATAGCGCCGCCGGTGGTCTGCGGTCGGTAAACACGGGCGCGACCATTGTCCAAACTTTATTGTCCAGTTCCATAGCCCATAAGTCCATAGGGCTCTTTGTATATTATTCCCATTGCTTTTAAGAGCATAACCTCGGGTCCAAGTCTAGTGTATAAATGTGACTGTGAGATCTTCAATAACTATGCGTTATCGGAGATCACATACTGCTCCGCAGTCGGTAAGTGATCCAGAAGACTATTTAGATTAAGTTAGACCAATGATATGCATAGACTCGCAATTGTGCAGTTTTAACCCTTGAGCAATTTATATACTTTTCATTTCTCATGCTCTGAAAGTGGCTCGTTGTTCTCCTAAAAAGTGTGCAGAAAATGATACGTTTTTGCATTAGAGCATTTTACTTTCCTTGGACATTTATTTCTTTTATATCAAGATAAGCACCTTTGGGTACGCAGATGACAGCACAGTTACGGAGAGATACCTCTCTGACGCGAGGGCCAGTGAAGGTGACACCAAGATCCTCAGGGAGACCATGGTGGAACGTTTGAATCTGTCCTTGAACGCCGTGGCCGAATGGGGCGAGGCCAACTTGGTCGGATTCAACGCCACCAAAACACAGGCGTGTCTTTTCACCGCAAAACGGAGCCAGTTCACCTTGGCTCCCACTTTCCGAAATGTGTCCCTTCCCGTGACTAACACTTTAGAGCTTCTTGGTCTAAGTTTAAAATCGAACTTAAACTTCGGGTTGACTATTGAGTCCAGGGCTAAAACTGCTGCCAAAAAACTTGGTGTCCTATTTAAGGTGAGGCGGTATTTCACGCCGAAACAGCTTCTCTCCCTATACCAAGCACAGGTCCGCTCGAGCATGGAATACTGCTGCCACCTATGGGACGGTTCCGCCAAATATCAGCTGGCGGCCCTGGACTCGATAGAGCGCCGGGCTCATAGACTTTTTGGCGATGACCCATCTATCAAGTCAAAATTACAGAGCCTTGAGCATCGCCGTCGAGTCGCTAGCCTATCGGTGTTCTATCGGATACATTTCGGGGAGTGTGCACAGGAACTGCACGATCTGATCCCACCTTCCCCTTTCCATCATCGGACGTCCAGGCGTGGGGAGCGAATGCACCCGTTCGTGGTACACATTCCATTTGTTCGCACTAAACGGTTTGCCTCCTCTTTTTTGTTACGGACGGCTAAAGAATGGAATGCGCTCCCGCCCTCTGTATTCCCTGATAAATATGACCTCGGTCTCTTTAAAGCAAGAGTGAATAGGCTACTACTGAATCGGTGAGCTCCATCTTAGGCCCTGTCTTCACTTTCCATCAGGTGTGACTAGAGCCAATCGCCGATCAGTTTTTAATAAAAAAAAAAAAAAAAAAAAAAAAGCAATGAAATTTTGATATTAAATGGATTTATTCCATTCTAATATTTAACTATCCATTCCATGAATCACGATACTTTTACCTAAATTGTTAATTCAAAGTAGCCGCAAGAAATAGTATAAAAGTTTATACTTAGATAGTCATATATTAAATACACATGTATTTTACTTCGTCGTTTTCAAAATGAAAAGTAGACTATTTAAATCGGGTGAAAGGTATCATTTCAGTCTCGGACTACTGGCGCTCTCACTGCGTTCAAACGCCAAACTACCTCGACTGACAAAAGTGCCTTTCCTTGGTCATAATCTACAATAGTCAAACTGACCACTTGCATTGCTAAGTCAGAAATAGCGCCTTAACTAATGCTATACAAGGTGTTTTTTAGTCAACTGCAATAATTTACGGGGTGAATATATCGGCCATACTGAGCAACTGTGGGGCGAACCCCGAAGTCACGAAAAAAATTACTCTCCCATTCAAAATCTCAAAATCAGACCAGTCACACACACAGTCAGTGTTTGTTTGAAACAATAAATTTTTTTCGCGATCGTGGTTGGCCCCATAGTAAAAGTTGTTCACCTGTGACCTATATATTCACCCTGTAAATTACTGCAGCTGATTAAAAAACCAACCTGTATACCGTATATAAGTTGTTTTTACTATACTATTTTAAAATAATCCATATCAAAAATTCCAATTAACAGTCGTTTTCCCAACAGCTCTATACGCCAGCGCTTCCACAATCAGAAACTGTCACCAAGAAGAAATCATGTGAAGCTGTCTCCATAAAATAAATTCGCCAAGAATCTGCCCCTACAAAGTATAAACCATTAACGAATTCATTTGGATAATAAATTTACTCATAGATGTACATCGGAATTTATAAAAAGAATAAGTGCATCAATAAAAACGTTGAACATTAAAAGGAAGACGTCTAAAATGAAAGCGCAATTTCATCCGAGATATTCCCAGAAGCATGGCACGCGCCGTCGTGTGTGGCGCAAATTGTATGGAAATAAGTCCAACCAGTGCCAGTGCATACAAATTTGCCGACTGCAAACTGAATTTCTTAAGATTTTTACTAAAATATTTTATTTGAAAGTAAAGAGAACGTAGACTGAGAACCGACTCGTTCAACCAAGAAGAGATTTCATTTATTTATTTATTTATTTATTTTATTGGTATTCAGGATAACAACAGCCGTAAATATAACTAAACATATAAATGCTTACATAAAAGAAGGCCAATGACAGTCATCCATTAAATTGCAATACATAACAAAGTAAAATAACAAAAAAATTAAAAACGACGAAAATGTACAATATACACACAAATGCTCGAAACCTTAAAAATACGTACCGGTCGTAAAATATGTACTTAATGAATAATCGAGTTTAATTTACTTTTGGCAAAAGACCATAAAATTTGCATTAGTAACATATCCAAATAACCATAACATTCAATACAATTACCATACAATTGTTGTATACCATACAATTTTGAATGTCGGATGGAATCCAGATTTAACATTTTCCTTGATCCGCACTACGTAAAGATCTGCTTAATTTAAAAGGTTAGAGAATAATAGAAGAAACCTAATATGAATAAAAGCGACCCTGAAATTTCTGTGCAAATTACTCTTTGCATATTTTGTTTTATGATGTCAGCAGAAGAACTAAAGAGAACGCGTTACCCCAAATAAAATAAAAACTTAAATCCATCCACTTCCGCCATAAATTTTCAAAGAGTTTATCGATATATATATATATATATACGTAGATGGTGTACAATGTACTGAATTGAAAGAACAAGTATCTGTCCAAGCACAAACCACCACGTTTGTACCACCTTCACGTAGTTGCTTCCCTTCGCCATTTTAAATTACGACAGCTCATATTTACCTACCCCTAGAACTCGATTTATGTTGATATTTTTAACTTGATGCAACTGAAAGAAGCGATTGCGCTCACTGCGCTCTCATGCTTAATCAAGGGAGGGAGTTTCCTTGATATGATCCATCTAGTATGTGTAAAAGATCTGTGCTCCGATAATAGGATTAATAAGGCTTAAAAACCCTCAAGGGCTAGCCAAAAATGAATTTAAACCAGAACGTGTAAAGTTTGTTATCTCATGACGCGTGTTGAGATGACACCTCGAGGCAATGAATCCATTATACATCATCGTCTGTGACATTTAGAATTTATTACTGGTGTCTGAATGATGGAGTAGGTGTAGTAACATGAGCGCGGATCTGTGACGAAATGTTAAGAAAATATGAAAGTTCTCGGTTCGAGCTGATAGACATGAAGTCTATTCATTGATGTCTCTGTGATAATCCACGAAATTTGTTTTGAGAAATAGGACCGATAAGATAAGATAAGTGAAGCGATAAGTCATTTATAATTATTCATTAATAAGTATTCTTGCTCGTATTTTCTATTTAAGGTAATTTATATAAGTAAGTAATGTGAGATGACGGAAAACAGAAGGCATTAAAACATATGTATATCGAAAAATATAACACTAGCTTATGAGAGAAATTGTACACTTCATGAATTAGCCTAACGCCAGTACCACAAGTCGATACTGCATACCAATGATGTAAAATGTATTGAAATAAAGTTTAGGTACTCTTGCGCGCTTAGGGACAAGATATTGTCAATACCTTCGAATAGTATATAAAGCTTTGTTTGTCCGGTTCAGTCGCGAGTCACAAGTCGCAATCGTGTCGCGCGATCTCTCATTAGCGGCCGAAGATTACAGCCGCCGGTCGTGACCGGCCCGTGTCCCGACGCTGTAGCTACACCGAGGGAGTAAAACGTGACAGATTAACATTTTATACAACGTATAGGAGTTGGATTTTTTAAAGATGTCTGAATATTCACTTAACAGGCTCGATCGCTTGCTCAATAATGGCATACGTTTTATCTTTGGTCTGCGCAAGTACGACCACATATCTCATTACCGTCGCCAGCTTAACTGGCTCCGTATTCGTTAGCGTAGGACTTTCAGAATTCTTTGTTTGCTTTTTTCAATACTGTTCGAGCCTTCTGCTCCGTTACCTAAAATGTAGATTTGGCTTTGTAACCCCTCGCCCGGGTTGTGAACTACGTTGCTCCCGCTCTCTTAAACTTTCGGTATTCCCTCACCATAGTGGTATTCTCTCTTCTTCCTCCACCGTACAAGCAATCCGTCTCTGGAATTCGCTCCCTCTGACGATCAGACAGGCTCCAAGCAAGTTAACTTTTAAACGTTTGCTTTATAACCACCTGCTAAGGCAGGCGTAGTGGGAATTAGTCGGTAGGTAACCCATAACGCACGTGAAATTGTATGTATATATGTCTATCCTTGTTTATCCACATGTATTATATATGTATATATTAGTGTACTCATATTCATAAGGTATAAATAAACATACTATAGTATTTATTTAGAAATTTTATTTCCCTGAAAAGTTACAGTTTTTTGTTTAATTCTCACTGCACCCTTGCAAGGTGGGTACCTTGAAGTTTTTTCTGTTTGCCTTACGGTTGACTGGTAGAGAATGCCTATTGGCATTAAGTCCGCCTGTTGTACTCTTTTTTATGTGCAATAAAGTTTAAAATATATAAATAAAATATTACTTCAGCCCGCGTAGCCAACGTGCCAATCGTTAACGCTCCGTAGCGAACGAAACGCAACTATCACTGTCGCACTAATGTGGAAGATTGATAGAGAAAGATGACTACGCTACGCAACGGAGCGTTAACGATTGGCATGTTGCTACGCGGGCAGGGCTCTTCCTTAAATTCGCATATTTGCATTATCAAATAATATTCCGTGCCAGGTCACTCCGATACATAATGTCCTACTGCGATACCTATCTAAATTGCCAGTGATGTGATTTGTGTATATCTAAATTAATTCGTCAACTCACTTGTACATAGGAAGGTGCCTAAATTATTACAACATACAAATGACAATTTCATGCATAACTTAGGTTTTTGAGTACATAAATGCCAGCGGAAAAACTTTCCTTCATCTGTTTAAACTGTCTATAAAGTAAACATAAACACAGCACAACCAGCGGTGGCAGCATGGTTGCATTTTAATCGCATGTCACTATGCCTGTCACTTTCGTACTTACATGCTTGTTAGAACGTGACAGGATATATACCTGATTATTTTAATGCGTTCTTGTAATAGTTTATTCTCGCAAAACGGGTAATCCAGTAACTTTGTTTTTCGCGAATTATTCGATGTTGTACAAAGTTGCGTTCGGCGCTCGAAGTCACAAAGTTGGATTATTCATCATAAACAAGTCTGCAAAAATTCAGAATTACCGGATTTGATGCAAACGCGAATGTATATACTCTAGTAGGTTTTATGAAATTACTCTGTTACGTTTCTTTACTCCTGTGGCTACACGCTGCGTTCACGATCAGACAGCCTTAAAAGTGCCGTCGATTTTCTTGTACTTTCACAACATATTCATAAACGAAGCTACATCGCTCGTTAATAATTGCTCGTGGCAAGACGGCCAAGTGGTCAGTTTTGTAAAAATTAACGTAGAGTCGAATTTTCCGATTTTATTTCAAAATTATGCATTTTGTTGACGATGGATGATACAGATATGACAAATTTCGTGAAATGAGCCCATGACGATTAATGAAATTTTCAAATCAAGTAATATGTGCTAAATAATGACTGAGTCTTAAACCAGAAGAACACGTATTATAGTGTGATCTAAAACGATGCATATATATACGATGCACCTATGACGTATTACGAGGACTAGATATACTATAGAAAAGTTTACGTAGAGATAGTTTAGCGAATTAAGCTGCCGGACAGTGATTCTCGATCTAGGCAATTACTGACGACGGCGATTTATCTCAACCACGTGTTCACAATCGCCGTCTTGTAATTCAATGACTTCTGTCACCATTACTTTCGGAGTGTACGCATCTAAATAGCTACCTACCATCCTAGAGGTGGAGTTGTATATCTCTATATACTATGCTATGAGATAGAGAGAGAGAAAAATCATAAATAGTAAGTCAATTGACCAAACAATTAATAGCTACGACAAAATTTAGCCCTTATTTAGTCTTAGTTTCAATTGAGCTAATCTGTTTTAGATATATTCAAGATTATACAAAATTCAATCCAATCCAACAAACTTCCATTTAGTACTTTGGCTTGTTCAGAACCTCAATAATTAACCAACCTCATCAGCTCGGGCATACCTCGCTTTCAATGTACCTTCTAGAATGGAATAACCATCATATCTTTATGAAGTCATGTATGGCAAAGGTCTGCATTTCAACACTATAATGTTTTATAATAAATTAGATTTCCAATCGTCGTAATAAGCGTCGTCTAAGCATACTCATCACACAATTTTCACTTTTAGCACTTTCCCACTCTAAACAAAGTAAAAATCAAGTGTTCGCGGGATGCACTGTAAGTGCCGTGTAGGTGCAAAATAAAGAAAATAAACAAAGACGGCGATGGCCAGTGGCAGTGTCTAGCTTTCACACGCGACCGTTTGCTAACTTGTCTTATGTTTGATGTTTTTCTTTTGTAGCGACGACAGATCTAAAACTGTCTGGGATGTTTTGAGATACACGGAGGCGAGGTATCCTTGCATTAACGTCATATTTCATGTACTTTATTATTTTAAGTCAGCAGAAATAGTAGCGGATGAAACTAAGAGTGAAAATTATCTACCAGTTTCTAATATGTTTACAAATACAGATTTATTGTCTTTATATTTAAAACAAATAAAGTGTGGCAAATACTTTTAAAAGCAAGCTGCAATTATATATGCATAGTATATTTGTGTTAACGTCCACTTTATAAAACAGTCCCCACCCCAGCCGCATCTGTCTGTGTGTATGTATGTTCGCGATAAACTCAAAAACTTCGGAACGGATTTTCATGCCGTTTTCATTCATCAATAGAGTAATTCTTGAGGATGATTTAGGTATATAATTTGTTAAGGTTTTGTGTAACCCGTGCGAAGCCGGGGCGGGTCGCTAGTGTAACATAATAATTTACGAAGTTTGGTAAAATATTTACTTTCATGAGTGTAGATTGTTGCGTCAAAGCTTCGTATTGTGCTTTCAAGTTTCGTAAAATCTTCCATCAAGAGTTAAATGTTTTGACAGGACAGGACCCATTTCTAGTTATGTAGGTAGACTAGGTAGTACGTAAGACTATATACTGAAATAAATGTCATATACTAGACATATAGTAGTGTTTCTAATTGGAATAAAAATCAATAAAAATATTATCCGAAAATAATATAATTTGCTCTAATACTTCTAATAGTATGAAAGACTTCCAAATATTCTATTGCAAATTATGGTGCCTAGGCAGTAGTAAGAGTTATATTGTGTCCAGCGCGCAGCCGGTAATATAATACCCGTGACACGAGTTCACAAAACGAATCGCTAACTCGAACAAGGATATAAATCAAAACTAGGTGCAACAAAGCAGCGCAACAGCAGAAAAGCATCGCAGATTATCGCAAACCTGTTCTGTCTGCGAGTAAATAATAGCTTGTGGTGGGCATTAGTCAGATATCGACCCCCGTGTGGGCGGCAAGCCCCGAGCTACCTTGGTAATGGAACCGGATTATAGCTCAGGGCTGATTAGGTACATGGAGTTTTAATATAACTACCTCAGATGTAACCCCCAGATATGAGGCCATATTCTGCCGAAGCTCCTACCCGTTTTGGTCGAGCATTCATGCATTCTTTAGTCAAACATTTATCATTTACACCAGATTAAAGTGTATATATGTGATGCAATCAGGGAACCCTATTTGTCGCATTATGTCAACTTTTCTAATAAGTTTACGATATCTTCGTCATGTGGCCCATATACACTATACGCCACTCTGTTGAGTTGAGTGTTGACTAAAGTAAGGCCCGCAATTTCATCTCAGCTATCTTTGACATTCACATAGCAGCAGCATTTGTTGCTTAAATTAGGCCTGGCCTAGCTTTAATGAAATTCCAGTTAAGTACATAAAATTCCCTAGTCATTGCAATGACATTCCAACAGTATATGTAAGTCGTTACAATACTTTAGTTAACTAACCCGTCCAAACGGTCAAACGGCGATAAATAATTTGATATACTTTACTTACTTCAAGCCTGGAAAAACCCCAACTATTACTTAGAATCCGCATATTATTGTTAATGACCAGGGTCCGTATATTTCATGCCGCTAACGGAAAAATGACGTCACGCTACAAAGAGTATGATTCCAATTAGTTTTTCGCAATAATTAATTATTTGTCAACCTCTTTAGTTACCTGATATAGATACTAGACAATCAGTACAGAAACGTCTAACTTTCATCTTACTGTCACGTAACAAAATAATAGATTGTTAGTTTATTAAATGATACATATTTTTTATTTTTAACAGTGTAGGTTTTTTTACGCGTCAATATGTTAGCTATCAAAATTTGAAGTGTTATAAAAAACTGCCTGTATTGAAATTACGTCATTTTTACGTCAACGGCATGAAATGTAAGGGCCCTGTTAATGACGTTTATTATTTTACTGTATAAGTATACAGTCACACTGACCATATCTGGGTAACTTTGAATGCTCGGGGAGCATTTAACAGCCCTATAAAATAGTCCTTTAAAATTAAGTTTTAGTAAAATATAATCATGTATTTTATTAGTCTTATATTTTTAGGTTTTTCCATCAATGTGTTATAGTTAAACATTAGCTAATTGTGTGCCTTTTTAATACATATTATCGGAAGATTCGAAGTTAGTCGGACTTACAGTATCGTACTACTATTACGCGTTTGTATGTCGTTATCTAGCCACGCAGACCTATTAGCGGCGACCTTATGTTCTGCTGGACAAGCCCTGACCCCATCTGGCCATATCCTGCCCGCCTCCACAAATTTGCTAGGCCTTTTAAAGTTGTACGAGTATCTCTAAAACGTATTACGTACCTATAAGTTATATGGATTAGTAGCATTCGAAAATATAAACTATCTTAGGTATATTTGACAGTCTCTTTGTTATCACAACCCTCACTACCTTTTTAAATAAAGATGAAGAATATATTTCACTTGATTACTGGCCATTCGGGATGAAAACATTCATCTATAGATATGGTAAATGTAAACCACGATTATTCGTTCGGTCTGTCTTACTAAATATGTAATGGGATTAATCTGCAGTAAATATCGTTAAGATATGGAATAGGCGTGGTTGCAGCCTACGTGCCCGTATCTTAACATTGTGTGGGATATCTTCAGGTCTTGGAGCGTATTCCCGACTTGCTGAATGCTGACGAGCTAACGTAAATTTGATCTCTGAATCTGAACCAAATATGCATAATTTGAAATCGTTCTTACCCCGGCTCGAGCTCGCATTACAAGTGGAACAACATTCCAGGACACAGGAAACGTATCTACTCGTAGCTACAACCATAAAATGTGCTCTTTAGATCTTACCAAGATCAGATAATATTACCTTTATCAGCGATTCAAATATAATAGAAGGGCAATAATCGTTATTATATCGTAGAATCTCTGAGCAGAGATATCGACTATTTTACGATGTTATTCGTATCTCCAATATGCTACATTGTTAGATACCCGATGAAGCTAGTGACATGCGATTGACTTGATCGTGGAAGTGACGCTAAAAAATTATCTTCGAGTAAATAATAAGATACCCAATTGAGAATCAAAATATTATCACAGTGTGGCAAATTTGACTGTTAAGGTTTTATCAAAAGTCATACAAAATAAAGGTAAGTAGACACTAAGCCATGTGACAACAATAAAGTTACCAAGAACAAAGTTGAATACCGCCCCAAAAGAGGCAGGCGTTTGAAGCGCTGAGTTTAGTAGCCACAGGAAACAGTATCCGTCATAACGATATTTACCGGTGAACCGCCACTGGGAGCCGTCGGTATGTCGGTAATATTTAGTGATGTGCCGCTTTATAAAACGAAACATTCACGGGAATCGGAACGGACTGGCATTGATGGAAAGTAAAATTTAAAAACAAGATGGAAACAAAGCCTAAGTTACATTTCCTCTTTTTCCTTTTTTGGTATTTTCTATTTGACTAATATTGTTCCGGTTGATTGAATATCAGTTTTTATTTTTTAATGATTTTGTGTAGTTCCATGAAAACTTTAAAGATAAATACGAAATAGTAGGAAATCCCAGCTCACCCCGTAGTAGGGGTGAGGAGGGATTTCCTACTAAGGTGAGTTTTGAAAATTGTTGGATCGACACTTTGGGATTATGAACATTATAATAGCTTGATTTGATATAAGAATATATAATTTACGTAGCAGTAGCCTATCCAACTCACCCCTCTGTCCTCTCTTCACCCCATTCATAACCCAACTGCCCTCGTAATCCCTAGTTTTAGGGTACCTAGAGAAATAAGTTAGGTACATTTAGCAATATTTTAAGTATGTCACGGTAAGCTAAATCTGTGGAAGATAGCACTCTTAAATGTGATACATTTATCTTCCATTATTATAAAAAATTATATCGCTAGATGATTCCCAGCATTCCTATGAACGGAACATCACTATCGGCGGCTAATATTCCATATTTACGCAGGGCGAGCCTTTCTCACGCGGTACTCACAAGTCTCACAACGATAATGCGAGTCAATACAAGGCAATGTTTATTGTAGCAGTTTTACTAGTAAGCGTGTGATGATGACCTGGGAATGTTAAGTGTGAGCGTGTTTTTTCCATACAAAAACTTTGCCTGTAGTACCGAACTCCACTTTATTCCCTCCAAAATTACATCATCTCTACAGTTAACTAGAAGTTTTTTCGTTTTGTTTTTATTGACAAATTATAAAGTTAATGAATGGCACGTTTACAAAATGCTATAGACTTAGCCTCTCATACTGTAAACTAATATCATCCAGTATTAAAATGGAAACAGTCTAACATATTAAAACTTCTTGATAGTATTAAATTAGTTCCACCAGTTATCGAGGAGGTTACAACCAAGAACAAGTCCACGATTTCTTTTGTACAGACAAAACCGTAGCTCGGATGTCAAATTTGAAGACAATGTTAATCTGTTTCCCGGACCGACAGAAATATGCACTCAAGTTGCCATCGTCATGTTTAAAATTAGAATTAGAACAGTCTCGGGTTGAACTCGCGATTCGGGTCAGCGAATGCGTTGCGTACGAGACGATATTTATTTACGTTCAGTGCAATTGTGGATGTTAACGAAGAGAGCAAAGAACTTTTGATATGATTTTTGCTCTGCGTTTGCTGGTTCAAGTTTACATTATCAGTAGTTTGTGTTAGGTTTAATTTAAAGTTTGATTCAATGAAAAGTGATATGCTTATTTACGAAGCTAATTGAGCGTTACCTACTTAATATTACAACTGCATACGTTATTTAATAATTCTTAATACCATGAATAAAATGAAATATATATATTTATATATATATAAATATATATTTTTTTATACTTACGTAGATCCCTTTTTTAGGTTGTAATTCTTAACAGAAATAGAACCATTTTGGGTATTTGAACCTTTATAAACAAAACGATAACATTGAAAACTCTATATAACAAAAAAAGGTAAAGTTGAATCAAGAACTTAATTCTTTTTTTTTAAGAACGAAGAGGAAAGATTAGTGGCCTTTTTCCATACAAACGTTCTGGACAATTTCCTCTCTGGATTTTGGCCCTAGATGTATAATTTATTTATATGAGTTCAATATTACCAGTACCGGTATCTTGCTTTTTTTGGTATTCTTGTTTTTATAAGAATAGCGCTAAAAACGGTCAAATAAAAGCGCCGTAAACAGACGCCTAGCATACAAAATCGGCAAAAATAAACGCAATAATCAAAACAGTCAGACACAGAAAATTTTCTCTCATTCCTCTCCCAAAATTTTGTTACGATTAGTTAAGTTTTGGAGGAGGAAAATGTCGAGAACGAAACCTCGAATTCTGCCATTTTTATGTCGGATTTTTGTACAGAGCTGCAGTTGTCCTTATCGCACATTTTTGAGGCTTCGCCCACGTTTGCGAGACTGCAACATTGATTTAAATTTCTTAAATGTGAAAAGGGGCTCAACTAATACGTATTTCCTATTAATAAGGCCGCTATGTTACAGAAATAACCATGTCTAATTTAAAATAGGTTGCCCTTGAGCTAGCAACACTGTGACAAGCAGGAAGGAGTAATTGAGCGAATGGGTCTGCGGATCTGAATCGTTGAATGGACGAGTGGCCATGTGAGAACTGGGTCGGTTCTCTATGCCAAGTCAACGACCGTCATGCGAGTTGACATTACACTCGTATAGGATCCGATTGACCACATTGCGAGATGACGTAGTGTCTAGCCTGTTTGTGTAGAAGTCTCGACGATATTAATAAAATGGAAGTGAGGTACCGTACGCTCTCAGGCTTTAAGTATAAGATAGTTGTTACGTAGTCGTAAATCTCTATCACCTGCATGATAACCAAATTTAATATAAAATATAATTTGAGTAAGGCCACTGTTTAACAAATATCCAGTTAGTTGCAAATATCAAGCCGTCATTAAAACATTAGAATAATGATCCTGTCAAATGCTGCAGTGAAAGAATTGGATGAACCGAACATATATTTAAGAGTAAGACTCTTGTCGGTGGAGCAATTTCCATGTTTGGCGATCTTTTGCCTTCTCTTTGACAGCCTGATACGACACGACGTTGAGTTTTTCCTTTATTTGATTATGTACGCTCTCCTTGGTCTTCCCTGTTTCCCCTTTGCTTCAATTCTCCCTGCTGTGATGTTTTTGATAAATTCGTCGTGTCGTAACAGGTGCCCAAGCATGTTTCCTCTTCTATTATCTATAGTTCTTATTAAAGTTCTTCTCTCTCCTACTATACGTAGAACTTCTTCGTTGGTTTTCTTTTCAGTCCAACTGATCTTTGCCATTCGACGCCAGCACCACATCTCAAAAGCCTCCAGCCTCTTTCTATCACGTAGCCTCATTGTCCACGTTTCGCTCCCATACAGTGCTATACTCCAGATGTACACTTTTATGAGCCTTTGGCGTATATTTCCTGATATCCGGGCTGAATTAAATAGGCACCTTTTTTGCGTTAAAAGTATTACAGCAATACCGTAAGATTTACTATACGATTCAGATAGCAACTCTTCTAGCAGTCTTCTACAATTGTTATTGTAGAGTAAATCGTTAAATATGTACATTAAAGACTAACCCCCTTATTCATAAACGTTTACGTAGTCTACGGGTTTTCCATCAATTATACGCAGGGCACGTTTTGCATCCTGAACACTATCGCGCTCCGCAGCTGTGCCCCAAAAATCCATACCCTTCAATAGAATCGAGCGGAAACACCCGTAGTTTGGCGTTTTTAGGTTTTCAACGGACAGACTGGATGGTATTCTGGACAATGCGCAATCACTCCCGGACAGGCACTCCCTTCCAGTAACCTCGACACTCTGCTTACCAGCAGTAGTTTCAGGTTCGCGGCTGCGCTTGGGGGCGGCATGCGTGGCCCCTCACCGTTGCCATTGCGGTACTGACGTGTCGAAGTTTGGCACCCAAGGCCTCTCTTGCACCAAGAGCGCCGGCCGCCAGGCACGCCACGCCAGTCTTAATGATATACTGCGCGGGGCCCTCGTCACCGCCGGAGCGCCATCGGTTCTAGAACCGACGGGTCTAGCGCGTGACGATGGGAAGAGGCCAGATGGCATGACACTGGTTCCCTCGAGGCTAGGTCGACCCCTCGTCTGGGACGCCACGTGCGTGGATACCCTCGCGCCGTCCCATCTTCCAGGGACCGCTGCTGAGGCTGGCGCTGCTGCCAATGCGGCCGAGCTTCTCAAACGGCGCAAATATGCACCGGCTGCATGTTTGAGCCGTTTGGAGTGGAGACGCTTAGGCCGTGGGGTCAAGGCGCAATAAAGAGTTGGCCAAGCACTTAATAGACGCAACGGGTGACTAGAAGGCTGGAGCATATCTCGCCCAACGCATTGGCGTTGCCGTTCAGCGCGGCAACGCCGTCAGCCTTCTGGGCACCCTACCGAACGGCACAGACCTGGGGCCAATTTTCTATTCGTAAGCTTTTTATTTTATTTTTTAGGTTGTTTTAGTTTAATTTGTTTAGTTCTTATTGTTAAATTAATTTATTTTAACCTGTTTTCCTAAGTAAAATTAATTTACTAAATACACTTTTTTTCTTTAATGTAATAATTAAAGCTGGTCAGTTTGAACTTTTTCGCGTTACAGATCTCCCATTTTCAACCATTAAGCCCATGGCCATAAAACTATATGAGCAGCCACACAACTCGCCCCTGTTAGGGATGATATTTACGATTACCAACTCACCTTTAACAATGGTTAGACAATGGGGGACACGATATTCGACCCATCTACTTAATTTTAAGTAGACACCTTTGTCGTGTGTTTTTGTTCGCGGTCATTTACATAAATTATATAGGATGGCAGCGATGTTCGGTACCTGCCATTGTTATGTTAAAGAGGACGTGCCGGAGTCGCCACGCGGGAGATTCGGCCACCTCACCGATATGGGTTTTTAATGTGGGTTTCGTATATTATCTCGGCAAGCTACTTTCAATCCAGAGGTTGCATGTCCAAACCCCGGCTCGTTCCAATAAGTTTCTCGGAAATAAATGGACTAAATATTTGATATTTACCAGTTTCAGTTTCGTTGAAGGAAAACATCGTGAGGAAACCGTATTAATCCCAATAAGTTTACCCTCTGGGTTGGAAGGTCAGATGGCAGTCGCTTTCGTAAAAACTAGTGTCTACGCCAATTCTGGGAATTAGTTATCAAGCGGACCCCGGGCTCTCATAAGCCATCGCAAATTGTCGGGACAACGCGAGGAAAATTATTATAATGTTTACTCTGTCGGCAATTCGATAAACAAAATCGACTTTGTAACTATTCTGTATTCGTTGTTATTATACATTCTAAGAACTGGAAAAATAACTTAAAGGTATCATGAATTAGGCACATACTAATGAATCCAACTATGTAATACTACTTATTTAACATACGCAGGGACGTTACATGTACAGTAGTACTTACACGTATGTAGTTATTTTATTACTATCGAAATCACAAAAATACTTGCCAATTATTTCTGAAACGAGTACGGCGTGTGCTTTCCAAAAGCCGCCTCTATGAATATTCTCCTTAATGAACACTTCGCAATCTACGTGGATATCGACTCAATTCTTATCCACGTTAGGTATCAATTAAGAACAAAAACGTTAATCCTCACTGCTTCCGGGTTAGGACCTGAGACTTCGACTCGTTTTATCCAAGAGAATTGTGACTTTAATTTCCGTAAGAATTATGCTCATTGGAGATCAAACTTATATTGGTTTCTCTGGTGCTGGTGCGCAATGGCAATAACGGGTCTGTATTGTTCAGTCACGTTTGCTGCCAATTAGCTTAAATTCCGACGAATATGGGAGACTCTTATTAAGGTCCGTTAGGTATATTATTAAGCACGACTCGGGCCGTAATACAGGCACTAATTGACAGGAACGTCGCGTAATGTAAATGATTGATAACAAGCCTTTCGCTGCGACTGTATTTGCATGTTAAGTGCAAGATACCTTATTTATGATGGGACAGCCGTTGATAACACTGGGGATAGTCCTGTTTTGCGGTATTAAACATAGTTTTTATCATAGCTACAAAGAGTAAACGTCTGAATTACTACTAATTACGTCTTAGTTTGTTCAGGAAACACAAAATACATAAAAAGTAAAGTATGTATATATATATATGTAAAAAAATAAACGATATCGTTTACTTTTTTAAATATGGCCATACTTTGCTTTGACTTGTCAGTGTCATATCATACGTCAAAATTGGGAAGCTAGGTTATGTAGATTGCAGTGCCGCTTTGAATAATCGCCGTTATATTTTATTGATAAAAGAGTGCCTAAAGCAAGAATAAACTTTAAATGTCGTTTCTTTGTTTACAGGTCGGTATTGTTAATAATAATTACATACGAGTACAATGTTGATTCAAATAAAACCTTGTAGTATTAAAAATAAATCTTTGTTTACAGAGCAACACATGAAGTTATTCTTTGTTTCAATTCATACCAACAAAAGTGAAATCATCTTATAAAACGACATTTAAAGTTTATTCTTGCTTTAGGCACTCTTTTATCAATAAAATATAACGGCGATTATTCAAAGCGGCACTGCAATCTCAATTCATACCAACAAAAGTGAAATCATCTTATATATATATATATATATGTTATAGTCAAAGTCCGATACACAGTCTCTTCGCGGAAGGACTGGTTTATCCTAGGTTTGGCCAAAGCCATCAGGCAATCCCCGAAATACATTTCAATTTCGCCCTTTGCCTGAAGTATTTTTAGTCAAACCCAGGAGCTCCTAACTTTTCAGTCAAACGTCGAAAGTAAATTATTCTGTTTCGGTTTTGGCCTAGTCAATCCTAGAAGCGACTGCAAAACTCGGTCAAACGTTGATCTGAACATGTTTAAACAGGTTCATAATGTCTCTCGCGGTGTTCCGACCGATTGTTTTGTCATTTCATGTTCGTTCATTGAGCGTGCGGGCGTGTAATTGTGTAAAATTGAAGATGAGTGAATCAAACGGTGTTGTTGTTACTAAAAACGTGGATAAAGAAGCTTTAAAAGTAAAGTTTAAAGAGAAAATTTCTAATTTGAATAAAAATAAGTGTTCATTTCACATAAAAAACAAACAGTTGTATGAGCAGATTATCAGTGAGGTAGAATCCGCTAAAGTAGCTGAAAAGAAAACGTCTTTGCAGTATCGCCGTCTCAAACGCTACGACGTTGTTTGTTTTGGGGACGAAAAAAAATTGATTAAGCCATTGTCAGATACAAAAAATATACAATACTACGTTACGGATGACGAGTTATTCGATGTGATTGAATGTGCTCATCAGGAATGTGGTCATGGTGGTAGAGATCTCACATTGAAAGCTTTAAATAAAAAGTATGCAAATGTCACAAAAGAGTGCGTAAACTATTACTTGGATTTATGTGAAACGTGTCACAAGAAAAAGAGTCAGCCTAAAAAGGGACTCGTCGTTAAACCGTTATTATTTAAAGAGACTCACGCACGGGGACAAGTGGATCTTGTAGACATGCAGACGTGTCCTGACCGTGATTACAAGTATATTTTAAACTACCAAGATCATTTGACAAAATTTGTGATTCTTCGTCCCCTACACACAAAAACAGCACAGGAAGTAGCGCACAATCTCCTTGATATATTTTGTACTATAGGTGCGCCTTCTGTGCTTCAATCAGACAACGGACGAGAATTCGCCAACCGTGTCGTAGAAGAGTTAAAAGTAATGTGGCCCGAATTGTCCATAGTGCATGGCAAACCACGTCATTCTCAAAGTCAGGGAAGCGTGGAGCGTGCAAATCAGCATGTACAGCAAATATTGTTCGCATGGATGGAAGATAATAAAACTAATCGTTGGAGTGAGGGCCTCCGATTCTGTCAACTGAAGAAAAATTGCGCATACCATCATGGCATAAAACAATCGCCATTTGAAGTGATGTTTGGTGAGTATATTAGGGCGCGTTCTGATGACCCGCGCCCGCTTCGCGCTCGCCCAGCGTATCAGCACCCGCGTTTAAGCCGCGTCTAAGCCCCTTTGTGTTGTATGTAATTTGAGTCTTATGACACTTCAATTAGATCTCAAATTGAATTTATCGAAGTCCACCCGCGCCCGCCCCGCGCTTGACCCGCGCCTGTGCGCGGGTTGTGCGCGGGCTGCCGCGGGGCGAGCGCGCGTACAGTACAACGCGTGTGCGGGTTCTGCGCGGGTACGATACGACGCGGGTCAAGAATCTGAACATGCCCTTACAGGGTGTAACGGGTAGCTAGCCGAAACTTACTATGAGAAAGTCCTTTCATTCATCCTTTCAACATGACCAAACCATCTAATAGTTTAACTGCGAAAATAGAATAAACTTAACATTTTATGAATTCTTTTTTTTTAGGACGAAAAGCTCATGTTGGAATTGAAACACTACCAGATTCAATAAAAAAGGTTCTTCAGACCGAGGAAGAGTTAGAAAACGCTATTAACTCGTCTGGTGAGAAGCAGAATAATACTGATGACACTAGTAAGTAGCAACAAAAACCGTTTCAAATTACTATATTTTTAAATGTCAGCTGAGAGTAGGCGTTCCTCGAACATAAATTACGCGACGCGAGCGCTGCGCAAACGGTACGCTTGCGTCGCGTTCTATGAGCGGCCGGCCGGCCCATAGTGCGTCAGTCAGGCAGCTGCAATGCAACGCGAAGTTTTTTTTAAATTATAAAATAGGCCCGCACTTGTCTGCCATCTCACCGTGGTAAGTGCACGCCAGTACAATTACTGCATGCTCATAAAACGCGACGTAATCGCCGGGTTGTCGCGGCGCTTACGCGGCGTTCGCGTCAAGAACACGTACGCCCGGCGAATGCTATGTGGGGACACCCTCACTTATAATTGCTATTTACATGTGTAATCTGATTTAGCTAAATAGGTACTTAAGTATATGAATTTTAATATAAGATAGAAAAATATTTAGCTACTTCCACACGAGAAATGGCAAGTTATGCAGTTGTTAAGTGCCCCGCCCGCCCGCCCCCAATTTAATGCAATGCAAGCGATACAATGCACTTGTACCACCACCGTTAACTTTTCTACACGTGTTTCGCCCCTAATAACGGTCTAACTGCTGCTGAGGATGCCCCGTGTAGGGGCGAAACACGTGTAGAGAAGTTAACGGTGGTGGTGGTGCAGGTGCATTGTATCGCTTTGTATTGTATTAAATTGCGGGCGGGCGGGCGGTGCACTTAACAAATGCATAACTAACTTGTCATTTTTCGTGTGGAAGTAGCTAAATATTTTTCTATTTTATATTATGATCGACTTCTGCAAAATAACGCCTGATTCCATTAATTACTTATATAAATTTTATTTTAGTACAAAGAAATGAGATGGAAATACCTGGACCGTCGTCGTCAACTGTGAAAGAAGATACTTCTGTCACAGAAAAAAATAAGGATCACCATATTGACAAAGTTCCTGGATTGTTGCCACTAAGAAAGGAAATAAACTCTCCAACAGTTGAGATAACTTCTTCAGACATCGTTTGTTGTATTTGCCAAAAAGAGAGCTCCGGCGCACATACGTGCATTATTTGTAATCAGGTCGTGCATGTTATTTGCACTGACAGCACACTTGGCGCAGACTATGAAGGCTTCGGAAGTAAAGTTACATGCATACGTTGTGCGCAGACAGAAAATATAAAAAAAAATAAAGAAAAGGCGATAGAAGGTCTTCAAGCTCAGGCTGATATTATGAAACAATTATCTGATCAAAAATTTCCGCCAATCGCGATTGGAAAAACTGTAACCTTACCTATTCCCAGCTTTGACAGAGCCAAAGGAGATGCTCGAAATGTTTTGGGTATCATACAAGATAAAACAGATGATGGTTTATACAGAGTAGGCACGAAACACGGGACAATAAACACACTTTTTTCGAGGAATCAAATAAAAGAATGCAAAGAAAAATTTCTTAAGATCGAAGATGTGCCTGACGTTCGGCTGTCTCTTAGAGAAATCAGTGCAAAGGATTCAAAATTTGGAGGCCAAGGCTTTATAAAATGCCACTGCAATAAAAAATGCTCTTCAAAATTATGCAAATGTAAAAGATCTAATGTATTGTGCAATTCTAAATGTCATAATGCCTCACCATGCCAGAATAAAGATTAATTTTTCATTTTAATTACCTAAGAAATTATTAAAACAATTAACATTAACATTAATGCCTCACCATGTCAGAAAAATGATTAATTTGCCACTTTAATTACCTAAGAAATTATTAAAACAATTAACATTAAAGTTAATGCCTCACCATGTCAGAAAAATGATTAATTTTCCATTTTAATTACTTAAGAAATTATTAAAACAATAAACATCAAAATTTTAAAAATGTTATTTTTTTATACCTAATCTTACAAACTAACCTCCGTATATTCCAAAGCATTTATTTATTTATTTTATACTTTATTGCACATCGTACAAAAGGCGGGCCTAATGCCACACAAAGCATCTCAAATATAAAAGTGAAAATCACGTAAGCTGACCAATCAGGTGTCAGAACTGGCAGAGTTAAGCGGTTCTTAAGACTTGAAAGCTGCTTAAATGATAAAATGCTTCCAAATATACGAAGATAAGACACTTCATACCTATATCGGAGTTTGACTCGTCAAACCCCGATTTAATAAAATTGTGTTTTGACGTTTGCCTGACCAAATTAGTCTCTCCCAGGTTTGACGAAAATTGTTTAGTCAAAGGCCGAAAATTTACATTTGTTTGGGCTTTGACTAAGTCATTCAGTCTGACCTGAGGATTGACCAGTCCAACCTAGGAGCGCCAGAGCTTCGGAGTTTGCCTATAACATATATATACTCACGCCATGCATGTACTTATGTAAGAACGATCATAAACCTAGCACCCAAGCCTGTGAGTCTCAAACGCGCAGGCGACCCAGGCTACTCGCACGCTGACTCGCCAAATCAAGACGGTCAGTCGGTATCATCGGGCGAAATATATATAATGCAGTACCAAATGAGATACAAGACTCAAAAACAGATTCAATATTTAAAAATAAACTAAAACTGTTACTTTTAGATAAAGCTAGTTACAGAATTGATGAGTTTACAAATATGCGTGTTTAATCTTAGTCTAGTTTTAAGATTACTTTGCATGCTATTGTATAGCAAAATATGTTTTTGTACTGGAATTTTTACTTACCACCACCATTGTACCATATTTTATGCGAATAAAGGACTAAAAGGTATGTAATAAAAAGTTATACTAATAGGTATGTAACTATTTAAATGTCTCTTTCAAGATATTTGAAGTTAATTACAAATTTGTATGCAAAGAACCGAGTTGATGAGTCAAATTACTACTATTTGATATGAAGATTAAGTGAAAATAACCGTTAATATAGCGCGTAAAGGCAGTTAAGTTTGTAAATTTCCCGAGAAGCTAATTCCTGTTAAATAAACATATCTGTTTTTAATCTCAGTGTAGGTATCTCACTGTGATGGTGAGCGACGAAGGTAAGTATTCATCAACATATGATCTTTCGTTGTAGTTAGGCAAAATAATGGTTTCGTGGTCGCCAGTAGTTCCGCGCGAGTCGCCCGCGCCGCTTCATAGCCGATAACGCCCTGGCTCGCTAATTGGACAAAATTTATTGCACATGCGTATCAGAAGCCCACTAGCCGCTCCCTATATAACCTGCTCGTTTATGGACATTGAATTTCAACAAAAGTATATACAAATACATATATAGATACGAATAGTTGGGTTACTCGTAGTTTAGGTTAAGGTTGTTGCGGAAAAGTACTTCGGCGTTCCTGGGACCTCGGAGGCGGCAACAGAGGGGTTTTAGTGGGTAAACCATGGGTCTCATCAGCCTATGGAGGCCCGCCCCAGCGCCTGGGTGGTACGCGGAACGCATTTTCCCTCTTTAAAAAAAGGTTAGGTTAGGTTAGTAATATGTTAGAGCTATTCCGTGAACTTTTCGACTAAAAATACATATTCACCTGATCTCGAACTTTGGAGTGCTCACTACTGACACCGTCCCACACAATAACTACGCGAAGACAGCAATACGGCACCTCATTGTCCAATAAATTGTAAATAAAACGCAACCTCCTAGATCAGAGATATCGAATGCCGTTTTACTTTGTTCACTTTCGTCCCAATATTTACATAGAAAAAGAGTTAAGGAAAGTTTTATTATAAATATTAGGCTATAAATTTAAACCATTTTATCTGACACGCTGATCAAGTCAATAAAAATATCATAAGTCAGATTAATGTTATTAGAAAAATCTCTCAGATAAAATATTTTTGTATATTTTGCAACATTAGGTAAGCTTCTCGCAACTTGGTCTGCATATAATAATGATTTCCGTAATAAAAACTATCCTATGCAAGGGAAAAGTCCCAGGACTCAAAATATCTTCATACAATTTTTATTTATTTAATTTGATTCGGCAGTTTAAGCGTGAAGAGAATCACTTTCGCATTTATAATATTGGTAGGGATTCGAAAAATATAGCCAAATCTTACATATTAACAATAGTGATTTCTTACTTGTACTAAGACTATTTTATTGCTATGACAAAATTCGAGCTAATTCTAAACAAAAGTAGAGCAACGAATGTCATGGTCTTAATATTTACCATAGATAGGTATTTTTCTGTGACTCCATGCCAATAAATAATAGATGTTTCTGCGTGCTGGGTATATTCTAGTCAACACGAATATTCCTCATTCGACCCAGAAAAAGGCGGGAAAGCGGCCCTTCTTTAATCGATGACTTTCTATTTTTCTACGGCGAAGTCAATTCGAAATCCGGACGTGGGCGAACGCGTTCGGATATTTCGTAACGGACTATCCCTAGCCGTGATATCCATTAGTTCGCTAATGACACTCGCGCGCGTGCGCTTCAACGATACCTGTACATCAAAGAAACCCAATCTTGGCATTTACGAGGTACAAGCACTAAACTAACATGCTCAGTCTCGATAACCAACACTACTTGAGCATGACTTTTCAAATGTATTCGTTACCACAAGGTAGGATAAATAGCACAGGTATGTAGGTATAGGTATACACTTTCTCGTTTGCCCTGAAGATTATTTTATTTTATTTTCAAAATGCATGCAGCCATTTTATATCTGCACTCACACACAAGTTTATGTTGGCAAACTGGTTAGTCCGGCAAAATCTAGTTCTTAATAAGGTGATGTTTCGAAGGGAAAACTTAATTAAATGCAAAACTGATAAGTAATCTCTCTCTTTGCTTCAGATATGAATCAACATGACATTCCTGTTTTTCTCCACAACAATAAATCTTTACTTGGCCTAGAATCCAACTTAACAATTTATTGATGTCCCCGAGCGTGATAAATATAGCACTGTCACACAATCTTATGAACTACTTTCTGGAATATTATTATGCAGATATACATAAAGTGTGTCATTTCTCTGAATAGAAGAACAAATTGAACCATCCTTTTCATTTGCTATCAAAATTACAGTCACACACAACCTTACATGGCAAAATATTAACATACAATCGTTGCCTTATGGGGAAGAAATTTAGACCAAATTATGTATGACATCATGCGCAATTATTTTATTTGGTATTGCGCAATATCGATGCAGTTTTGACAATCCCTTACATACCTGTCTTTAGTGAAAAAAAATACCTCGTAGTATTTCAAGTAAAGGGGCTATCGCTACGACTCCGAATTTTTCGAATAACCTTTAGGAGTAAATGTCGAGCTGCTATTTTGGTGAATACAATGGGATGGGCCCACTAATATCGTTTGTACGCTTTACATATCCGTTAAATATCGGTTGATAACTATTTAATGTTCGTTCCTTCTTACTGGCTGATATTATTGATACCTAATTAGGAAGGCACTATAATTTTTTAATCACACTTGCTCGAAAAAGATCTTATTTCATGCCGGTGTACTGAAGAACAAAGGCCTATATTGTTCCCGCGGGAGTTACGGATTGTGAAAAAAAGGTATAACTCCCTAGGGAGCTATATGTTTTTTTTTTGTAATTATGTCACCTATTCATACAAACCGAGTATGAATGACTTTTACTTTTAAAATACTGACTTTTATATTTTTTTATGTTTAATATTATTTAATTTGATTAATTTAACAGCCGTTTAAAATATTTTTACATAGTTTTCACTCGTGGCTGAATGCCGAATAGGTATGTGCCCTCGATGCCTAATCTGTCTTGAAATTACAAAATGGCGAACGAATGTTTGATATGTCACCGTCGTTAAGAATTATTTGGCTTAAAATTTAGTTTTTTCTTCGCTTCGTGTGATGAAAAATATTGTGTGTAACTCCGGGGGTAAGAATATTGCAAACTCGGGTCTTTAATTCCCTTCAGCCTGCGGTTTTCAGTTTCACTTACCCCCCTCGTTGCACAATGTATTATTACCTAAGTAACTATAGGTATAGGTACATACATTAGAAAATCTTATTATGTGTGTAAAATATTATTTGATTACTTTAGCTATGCCTGAATATTTCCATATTTTCAGGCATGAGGTTTAAAACGTTTAATTTATTTTGAATTGATACTATTATTTAATTAACTATGATAGGTTATGAACAGTTTTAAATTACGCTGTTCATGGCATATATTCCTTTAAAAAACTTTTATGGTCAATCGTCAAGCAAGGCTTTATTACTTTTTCCGGCCCGGTAATAGATTGAAGCTCTCTATTTATTATTTCATCAAGCCCACAAACAGTTATCTCCTCGTTGTTTCTCAGCTGCGATCGGAATTAGATGAACGAACTGTAATAATCACGTCAACACCTCCGCGGCTAAAGCTCCGGATCGATTGGTTGCATCTGAATGGTTGAATTAGTCGAACGTTGATAGTAAAATCTATTATGATACAGTGGGCGATGCATATTATGAAGAATCTTAATATATTAATGTAAATTACGGACATTAAACCCTTAAAACCAAACTACAATAAGATTGAAAAGTAAAATGATCGTTCTATTTATCAAGAATATTTTTGAGAAAGTCAAGAGAAAGGTGACATTGCTGAATGGAAGGTACTAGTATCGAAGACAGAGAAGTCAAGAGGCTAAAATAAAGCTAGCCCCATTACGGAGTTAAATACTTATCCACTATTTTTGATTAAGAGAAAGTTTCATATTAAAAGTATTCTAAACACAATTAATTTTAAGTTAAAATATTACACAATTTTTATAAATAACTAACTATAAAACTTAAAACCTAAATCTAAAATAAATAATACTAATCATAAAATAGAAAACAAAAAACTATCTCCCTTCGGCATCGTGCCGTAGATGCTGGATGCATTTCCTCGCAGTATTGCAATACAAATTCTTTGAGCGAGGAAGCTGCCAGCTGCTGTAATCGTTTTGGATAGTTCGTTAAACAGGTTAAGGGCGCTCGGACCCCGCTAAACTTGAAAACTGCAACATAAAATGTTTTCTTCCATTATATTATTATTTATCCTTGAAGATAATAGTAAACGTGCTACTGGTGGATCAGTGTCTCGAAGCCGACCTCCGACCCGCGCCGCGCCGACCGCGGCAGATTACGGCGTTGCTGCATCTGCCGTACAGATGTTAATCGCGGTCCTTTCTTCTTTTACGGCTGCTAATACTGCCTTGTATTCACGACGTAGAAATAACACTAAACGATGTCTATTACACGTTTTATATACAGAAAATGTATAAAGTTTGTGGCAGTTCCGTATTATTACAAATATTTTCATTTCATTGCGTTCATAACGATCGTCGGGTGTATTCTGTGTATGTTATTGAATAACTGAGTCTACTGCTTTATTTCACAATTTTATAGTTTTTATAATCTTTAACCTGAAGTAATAAAATGTCCTAAACCGTGTGGTGCTGTCAAAAGAACGTTTCTTTACTCCCGGATCGATTAAAAAGATGAAAACAAATGTTAAGTGCCGCGTTGCATCTCGTTTCATGTAGGTAATGAATCACGATGTGAGAAAAGGCGATTGCTCTCATTATTATGTGTATGTGAGTCACGGAGAGGAAGCGATATTTCATATGGGGATGCACTTGTTCTCATTTCAGGAACTATGGAATGTTTCATGATAGAGTCCTAAGTATAGGTACATGAAGATTCTTTAGGATAGTAGACTTGCTGTTGGTATGCAAATATAGGTATATGTGTAGCCCAAGAGAAAGTAAACGGTAAAGGAAACTAGTCCGTTTGTATTGTATACACGCGATGTTATTGCTGTTGCGTGTATTTTTTTATATGGTAAGTAACAAAAAAATGGTAAATACGAAGCTCAGAAAATATTCAATTTATTAAGTGAGTAAAAACAATGGCTGTACTGTGTATAGGGTAAGTACTTCAAGGTATTTATTTTAAAAGATTGTAGTTAGAACCGCCCTACCGGATTAACCGAATCGTCAGAGCATTTAGAACGGATATGTATAGCGTTGGACAAACATACGGCACTAATCACAACAGCACACAATGCTATTGTTTATTTCATTATCCGGGCACGGAAACTGTACCGCGTGGCCCGGACTGGGTGGTCGGAAAGAAAACCTGAGAATCTTATACATACATCGTTTGCATAGAAGATACATCAAGCCAAAAACGATGCACGCGAAAACAATAACGTTCGGATGATTGTACTTGTACCTACAATACAATACAATATGTATTGTATTATATGTAATGCAACATAACGATATTGTAATTAAGAAAGCAGAGAGAAACATCGTACAAAACTTGTCTATAGCTTGACACTACGTATACGTACGTATTTTTAGCATTATAAAAAACCGGTCAATTGCTAGTTCGTTTTATTCGCGCACCGAGAGTTTCGTACAAACTTAGTATTATCTCGTATAGCTATAAAGGCGAAAGAGTTTTGATCAGAAGTATGTATACTAAGTATAATTGTGTAGAACGCCATCTATATGCAAATTGGCTAACTAATTTTCGTATTAAAAAAAAAAAAATTTTTTAAGAAGAGATGTCTTAATTGTAATCTCTTAGAAATTTCAAGTGTAATAAACACACGTAAAGTTGGTTCAATTGCAAACTGAATTCGGACATGTTTATTGTTAGTAAAAAAAAGTTACCAAGATAGAGGTCTGATTATTTTTTCCTGTAAAATTTATAATATTGTTAATATTACATTTTATTTTTTTCTATTAAGTTCGGAGATAGGGGGGTGGTATTTTTTTTTCACATTTTCCTCCATAAATCATTTTTTATCCACGAAAAAAAAGAAAAATTAATTTGGAATGTACAATTTGAGCCCTTTCAAATGATCCCCCACTTGACCTAGTCACTAGACTTTGAAATTTTTCCCTCTCTTCATATTGGGCATTTTCCATACTTAATAATAAAAAATAAATAATTCTTTCAATACGAGTATATCTGGGTTAGCATTGTTCATATCTATTCTAAATTTCTAATCGATAGCTTAAGTGGTGTGATATTTAGCGTTGTGATAGACAGACGGACGGACGGACAGAGTCGCACCATAAGGGTTTCTTTTTGGTACCGAACCCTAAAAAGGTAAACAATCTTGACTTGTATTTTTATTGAAAAATGCTATTTAAAAATCAGTAACTATTACTTATGCAAACAAAAGAATGCTGTAAATGAACGTATATGATTGATAATTGTTACATACAGGGAGACCTTCGCCATTGGACAAACCCTAAAATCCCACATAGGGTTACTTCTCAGGACGTCTTTGACGTTAATATTTTTTTAATTAGAACATAAGATAAAAAAATGTTTTTTTAGGAACAAAAGTTATTTGCAATAATCGACAACAAAAAGAAACACACTGTGTTAATCTTTGGCAGTGTTTTTGACAATTTGTTCGAAATATTTGATAATTATGACATTTTTCAAAAGTCAGAAGCTTATTAGTGTCATATAAATAAAAAAGATAATCAAAAAGGTCGAAGAAGGTTCCATACTATTCTTTGAGGATATTACCTTAGGAGCTACTAACACATACAGGCTGCTCCAAAGTAAAAATGGTAATTTGTTAATTTCTTCGCTACACCGGTTGTTATGATACTCGTACTTTGTACACTGGTTCTAAATACCCTAATGCATATGTACATTTCGGCTTTGTCCAATGGCTAGGGACACACTGTATAGGTATGCTATGACTTATATTTCAAGTGTTTTACAATAATGAAACACATTAAAATTAAATCACTTATCTTTTTTCTAATGCTAAAAAACCTACTTATAACTAGTATAAAGATTTCTGTGACTATATTAGTCAAGTTTTATACCCAGAACAAAAAAAATAGGTACGTTCCTAATGACTCAAACAGACCAAACATAACACCGGAGTAATTTCAGAAGGCATGCGTTTTAGTTAAATGCTACTTTATCTACTACCACCCACAATTTAAAAGTTCCTAAGCACAAGTACTTGACAGGAAGCACTTGAACCCAGGCCAGCCACACTTCAGCCACTCGAGACTGTAACACCTTAAATAGATTTTAATCTGCCCCTAGTTACTTGATCTGACCACTTGAATGATACAATTTATGCTTTGAACTTACGCTACTTTGATAAACAGTTCTAATGTTAATAATGTTAGGTTACTACCCATATTGAAAATTAAGTTGAATAAAAATTGTTGATATTACTTGGACTCTATTGTCGGGATGGTTTGATTCGGATTTAATTAATTTTTATCACTAGTGGCTCTGGGAGCTGTTCTTATACATCGCTAATTTTGCCATTTTGAAATATTTACTTAAAATGAATAGACAAAAAAACTATATAATTAGTACCACGAGAATCGGTTGGAAAATGCGACCTGTTGACGAGAACATCCGCACATATGAAAAAAAAAATTACCCAAGCTGAAACGGAGTCCTTCGCTTCGAAAGTGACATGAAATGTATGATGCTTTTTCGAAATATTATTTAATTTAAATTATCTACTTTGATGACCCGGGTACTTCCTTAAACTACGTCCACAAGAGATAGGTATGGGCATTGTGAATGTCATCTCGCTTTGTGTGGTAGGGCACAGCACAGCGGATGTCATTCCAGATCCAGAACCTTACAGAAAACCGCAGCCAAATAACACTAGACTTCTCATAGTGTTGTGTTCCTGCCGGTGAGTAAGGTTGCCAGAGCTCAACGAGGGGAGGGAGGGTTGTTAAGGTCGGCAACGGGCATGTAACTCCTCTGGAGTTGCAGGCGTACATAGGCTACGGAGACTGTTTACCATCAGGCGGGCCGTACGCTTGTTTGGCACCGACGTAGTATATAAAAAAAAGACATTAATTAGGAAGACTAAAATATACATAAAAATTTACAAAATATTTTTACTTCAGAACTAACGGGGTAAATGATGCGGCCGAAGGTAATTTTCAAATTTACCTTGTATGCGATAAGTTCTGTATAGTTCTTAGAAATTTTGTAATTATTGCAATTAATTTGCAAACAAAATAAGGTTTAAACATAATTTAGCTTTGCCTTCAACCTCTAAACTCAAACTCCATAGTACAAGTCCAAACGTCATGGCAGTTAAAATATATAACCAGCTTAAAAATGATATCAAGGCTCAAAAAAATTACAAACAATTTAATAAAATGTTGAAAAGACTTTCTGATAAATAAATGTTACTACAACTTACAGGACTTTTTTGATGATGATGTAACAGACACCTTCTAAGCAATTATAATTAACTATAATGAAGAAAAAAAAAAAGATTAAATCAATAAATTAAATAGCTTAATTAAAATAAAAGGCCATCCCGTACCTCGCAGCGCGTCTATGATGGTCATTGGTCACGCTTATCATGTGATAACGATAACATAGAGCATATGTCATTATCTGACACCGCTCGATGGTGGGAGGGTACTTTGGAAGGTACCTAGACGATAAGTAGATTTTAAATGTTATAGTTTACATAAATAATTATCTGCTATCAGACCAATTCGAACATACACTGACGTCAGAATGATATCTGTTTGATGCCATATATTTATTGTGCATTTCGCTCGTACTTGTCCATATATGTATTGGTGCGATCGAGAGGCTCGATAACTAAATAACATCAAGCGGCCCGATTCAAACTTTAAGATACATCAAATATTATTATACCATATGGGTCGAATATATCAGTGTCAAAAGTAACGTTTCTTCAAACGAATACGTCATTTTGACACTGACATAGCCGATCCATATCATATCTAGGCCTAATAGGTATTTGACACATGTTAAAGTTCGGATCGGGTCGATCGAGGCCATTTGGCAAGCAGGTACACTGACATCGTAATTATATCTGAATGATGTTAGTTAGCTATCGAGCGTCTCGCTCGCGCCAGTACATATATGGACAAGTACGAGCGAAATGCACGATAGCTAAATGATAACAAATAGATATCATTCTGACGTCAGTTAGTATTGTCTAATTACGTATAACGTAAGGACGCAAACATATTCATAAAGAGCAATTGTTTTATGTTTGTATTTCTAGACTCGCGTCTACATTAGGTACCTATAGGCATCACAAACGTAAACTTAGAACTGCTTTAAGGGGCGCAATTGGACGTAAATGTTTAGCGGCAGGCGGCCCTGTATAACAAGAAGTCATAAAGAACACGCCGCGACGTTTATGGGTACGTTCCCACACCGATCCAGTGTCTGGCTAATTTTGCACAGGATTGTAATAAGATCCAGTGCAAGAGCTGCGTTTGGTCAACCACCCAACTGTGCTTCTGACGCAGTTTTAGCTTTGTACTAAAATACCTCGCATAAACTGATTTTTGCAGCGATAAACAGAACACACCGGGAGCCTAAACAAGATAACAATCGTTGTTAGTTAGTTAGAACTTCTGGGCATTTCGCAAATCGACCACCATTGTGTCTATTTTTCGTGAAACGAGGTACGCTTCTCTAACCAATCCAGCTCCTCCACGAAGCCTAGCAAAGTTTTCAGGTTGCTAACTGCCGCTCCGAGGTCCCTAGGTATTTGGTCCTGTATACTTCAACCTGTTTGCAGTCTAGGAGAATTTGTTTTGTTGTTTCCTCTTCTTTCATGCACGCTCTGCACATGGGGATTTCTGTTTGATTTCTATTTTTTCTTTTCGTTTGTTTGTCCATGTACGATTGCCATTTTGGCTAGACCCCATGAAATGATATTTGCAAGCGATTATTTTGGGTGACAAACGAGATTCTGGGTTCGATAACACAGCGAGTGTACACGACTGTATCGGTATTAAAGCTCTACTTTATAGCTGCTGTATTTACTCAAAAATAGCTGCAATATTAATAAATATCGCCTAGTATTACTATTACCTAACATTTGAGGCGTAGTTTATGTGTCAATAAATATTATTCCCTTTTGTATTCGGATCGATAAACTTCCAATGGTTTTTACAACCATTTGTTGCCACGCTTAAGTGTTCAATCAATCGTACTCACATATCTGTACATTCGGCAGATGCATCGGATAGTTGTAATATGACATTGTTCGCAGCAGGAACTCATCTACATACGTATCTCATTACTCTCGGAGTCTGATATCAACCGTCTAGAATGGCGGCGCCATAAAAGTAATGATGTAGCACCATTGTAAGAACTAGGTCGCATTGCAACCAAAATAATATTCTTTGAATCGTTATAACTAAGCAAACTGATGGTTTATACTCATACCTATCATTTTAGGCAGTAAATTATCAACTTTAAATCAAATTAAGTGACCGTGGCAATGTCTGAACCTGAATTGCGCCTGACCAACGCATTCTACTACTATGGTGTACCACTCCTACGCACATTCCACACAGTGCTAGCCGTGATAGGGTACTTGTCATTTTGTCTTATAAGTGCATATATAATTACAATGGGAGGGAGACGTTGTTACGTAGGCGACATACTCTGATCAGTTTGAGTAGACTCGGACTTTTAAATGATTTTTGGAATATGCACTACAAATATTACATAGCAAGATAGTTATAACTTGATACAACCTGATCCATATGCATGTCAAAGGACTTCCTCCCATCTAAAAAAACCGCAACTTACCTGAAAAAGAAACAAAATATATAAGTCATGAACTCATTCTATTATTTATGTCTCAACTATTGACACACTGAACATGGCCTCTTTCAATCTAAGTTTAAGTCTTTCTAACGAATCTCGAAGTTGTGATACAAATTATCACGTTCAAAGGGCAGTGGCATCTAACGCAAGCATCATCGAAAATTACAACCAATTCTCTCATACAATCAGATAGCTAATGAAATTCGTCGAGTATTGTCTAAACTGATTGACCTCGTGGCAAATAGGGCGGCTACCTAATTAATTAGGTACGTAAGTACACTCTCTACTTATTCGGCACATCGTGAGACTTTACAGGTTTTAGTTGAGCGTGAAATACGGCGATGCATGAATAAAAGATTTCCTTTGGCAGGATTGGTCCTTAGGACCCAAGGATGGATTTAAGCAATGGAACCACCAAGATTTTTGTTGTTTTTTGGGGTTTCAACTTTATCTTCTAGGTCTTTATCATTTAAGCTACTAGGACAAGTTTAGTATCGTTTTCGTATAAATTGAGGATGCTAAATTCATTTATGATATCATATTGACACTATTCCCAAGTAAAAACATTAAAAATATGAAAAAATATAACTTTTTTTTTATTACTCCTGGCGCTTAAGCTGCTGAACCTATTTAGATGAAATTTTGTATAGAGATAGCTTGAGTCCCGAGAAAAAACATAGGATAGATTTTATTCCAAAATAATACCTTAAAAGTGAAAAGGAAGGTGTAGGGGTAAGGGTAATCAATAACAGCTGAACTGATTTAGGATGAAAACTACACCTATATCCCGCCACCACCACCTATAGATACCTATATCTATATCGGAAGAGATCCCTTGAAGGGATATTTTCCTAATTTGTTAGTTCCTTTTATTATGTGTTTTTGTACAATAAAGAGTTCTTTGATTTAGTTGATATTAAACTTGAATTAGAAACTAATTAACCTAAATTAAAAAAAATATTAACATCAGACGTCTCTGACGCTGAACCCCCCTCCCACCTGCATAAAAAATGAGGGTGTCTCTACTTCTTAAATAAATCTTAGGGACATAAAGATTAATTCTGCCAAAGGAAACTTTTATTCAGAGAACGCAGTATTTGAACTTTTTATCGCTTGTGCAAATTATTAGGAACAGCCATGAAGAACCTAAAAATGTATGATTGTGGATTGTTAAGCCAAATAGAAATAAATGGAAAATACTTATAATCCTTGGATATTCGAGTATTTACTGATTACAATATATACAAACAAATATGAACTGTAACTTATTTAAGCTTTTTTAACAAGGCCCGCACAGTACATTATTTGCAGTTCATTAGACCACTTTAGCTTATTGATCTCGTAAAGGCATTTTGAGTGCCCCGAAATATTAAAGTAACGTTATTTAAAACAGGTCACACTTTGTATGACGCCGGCGTGGGTGAAATTACAGTTTCATCCAAGAACTGGCAGTTGATTGACTAACGTTCTGTAAAGAAGAGTAATGCTTGTTGATATAATAAGCCCTTATACTTTAATCTAAAGTGTTTTACCGCTTATCATAGGGCCATTAATTATAGTTGTTTCGGATGTACGCCTACATGTAAGCGTACTCGCATTTGATAGTTCCACATACATAATTATTGTAATTGATTTAAATTTAATAATGGTAGGGTAGAGATTGTATCGCGCACTCGTCGTGTGTAAACATTACAAATTGTATGTTAACCTCTGTGGAGCCACGATAGTTGATCTGATAGCGCGGAGATTCGGCGGCTGGCTTTGTTTGGACGTTTATCTTACAGCTTCAATCGTTGTTATATTAGTATTGTTTAGATTTAGATGCATCAAGAGTCCTTCCTCTGAAACTCTACATTTATAAAGAAAAATATATTACCTACCATGAGGGCAGTATAACGTTACAAATTTATAACAAATATGTACATGTTTTCTATAACAGCCATCAAAATGGAATCAAAGTGAATATCATATTACGGTAGCTTATAAACGGGTGTCCCACAAACCGAATCCCATCCACACATCCGCTGGGATTAAGCTCTTTTAGTTATTTTTTCATGGTACACCCATAGCATTATGGTAGCCGTAATAAGCCTGGCGGGATGAAAGACGCCATTTATGGCCGACGCGGTGTAGAGTTACAAACGACTACCAAACATATTTAAGGGAAACAGCTGGTGCTTAATATGGACATTTGTTTATAGTAAACCTAATTTAAATATATGCCTGTAACTATTAACGACGCGTTAGTGAATAAACACGGGCGTGAGAATTGTCGTTCCGCGGACGCATACCAAGGAAGCTGCCTTCATCTGTCATTATTTAAATAACTAGAAACTGCGCCTACCTCGCCTACTAACCTAGCTTACCTTTCAATAACATCGTACAATTTTTTTCTTTATTATTACCTACTTTTGTAGTTTTCCTTTGAATCGAAATCCCAATTTTAACAAACTGCACCTACCTCGCCTTCTCGTACCTTTGAAGAACATCGTGCAAAATCGCTCTTTATACCTACTCTTGTAGTTTTCCTTTGAATATAAATAATCAAAGGAAGCGTAAGAAAGTTTATATAACCTGATAAAACCCAATTTAAACCTAGTTGCAAGATCACCTGAAATAAAATATTTCGAGTAGAGAACACCAGCATTGTTTATTACGTCACGAGGACGACGACCCTCCCTCGGCTCGTAAAACTTACGATCAAGGAAATTCGCAGTCAAAACAAACTATACCCCTATACGTACGCGGAACACCGAATAGCTGAACAAATACCATCTCTATTGCTTTGGTTTTATATCTTACTTGAATATCGGTAAAGTAGGTTCCTGAAAAAGTTTCAGGAAAAGTTTTCCTCTTGTGACGCTGCAGTTTTTATGTAATTTATGGATGATACCACTTCAGATGGTTGAAAATACTTATTATAAGTATACATCTCTTCTTTACAAGACTAAAAGATAAATGGTTAACTTAGGTACATTAAAATATTGTCTGAGATTCAAATAGAATGGAGTGTAATGGAGTTATCCATCTTAGAAATTAAATCGCCCACACGTTTCTCTCTCATATATTAACTGTCAGGTACACTAGGCCCAGCCTACCGAGATAATCATGTTTGAGTTTGACTCTCTAATACGCTAAGATATATATAATATGTATGTGGATATTGGATATAGTTGCAATATGAGTTAAATTCCGGTACCAAACAGGAGTAAAAAAGGTGTATAACCTTCGTACAGGCGATTGAAGCTTATTTGTCGAGATTCTTAAGTTCACACTACTACTTATTATACTTAAAAAGTCTGATAATTACGCAAACCTACTAAATAGGCTTGTCTTACGTTTAAAAGTACAACGATATTGCATGATGAACACGACTTTCTGCACGAAGAGCGACAGGAAAATAATTATACGAGTAAATAGGTATAACAAATATAAGACCAGCCCGCGTAGCCAACAAGCCAATCGTTAACGTTCGGTAGCATAGCGTATAGTAATATCTCTCTATCACTTCCATATTAGTGCGACAGGGACAGTTGCGTTTCGTTCGCTATGTAGGTAAAATCATATGGTAGTATAATGTGTATAACTGTTAAATAAAATAATGATTTTGCAACTTGACAATATTATATTTTTAAGTCCAACATTTCTGACTAATCCGATCGAAATCACCGACTCACAAATCGAATACAAATGAATTATTTTCATTCAAATGATAAATAATCAAAACGTGCTATCAATATATTATTTAATAGCCTTCATATTGTGTCTTTTAACTTAATGGTTTGAATGAAATTTTGAATGAAGAATAAGCTCAAACCAAACTAAATCGCAAGTCAAAAAATAGAACTAGCATTTCATATGAGTACCGTGATTAGAATGCATAAGTTACCATTTAACATGATTACGTAAGTGCAGAATATACCTGCTTCCTTTTAAATATAAGGTGGATATATAGTTTTAGGCGTTCCTATGTAACAATGAGAGCCAATAACTATAGAAGTTTTAAAGTACGTTGGTTATGTCTGGCTCTGAATAGCGAAATCGTATTTTCTCTGTGGAAGTCACGTCATTAAATTGAAGCACGCCTAAAATTCTAAGTAGCTGTTTCCAATATTCGTTATTGAGTTACTGAGGATATATTTTATAGCAGGAAACTATTAAAACTTCGTAAATATATGAGTCAATACATACATTTATTTCTAGACAAGTAGGCAGAGTAAGCACATTTTATTTAATGGTATCGTTTAGTTCATAAACATATATTTTGATTCGATGTCACTTCCACTTTTGAAACAAAATTTGTGTCGAAGTCTAGTCACAGGTTCCACTTTGTCGCTTACCATAAGGACGAGATTGGCTTGTATTTTTATACGAATAACCTGTCAAAGCGTCCTTATGGCAAGTGAAAAAGTGGGGGTTTTCGCTTGGAAACGACACAAATATGTCTTGACTACATACTTCATGATCAAAATCAATGAAGCTGTTGATGCTGGAAGAGCACTTCAACCTTTTAAGAATAAAATCCAACCCTCTTTTTACAGATTGCAGTTAATATACCTACATAAGTGAGGATCATTTTCAATACCTTAGAGTAGCTAGGTACTTGATGTCACAAAGTACCTTTAAAAGCTGCACTCTTAAATTGATGTATGGTACGTAGGTATGTACCAACTTCCGATGGGTATGTTACTAGTAGAGTGGGGTTTAAACGGTTTAAAGGCAGTATAATGTTATGTTACTAACTGATATGTACCTAAAATAGAAAATTAGCTTATAAATACTATAATAACTTGTTCATTTTAGAGGTCGGTAAACACTTTACTTAGGAACGTATATCCTAAAAATATAGAATAAAGTTGAAAGCTCAGTAGGGCTAAGATGGTCAGCTCTTTATCATTTGTCACCATGCCTGTCACGTTCTAACAAGTATGTAAGCGCGAAAGTGACGGGCATAGTGATAAGTGATAAAAATGGAACCATGCTGCCACCGGCTGCTGCGTTGGTACGCCGGGTAACAAGTGGTAGTTACAGCTACCCTAATAAGTATAGGTAGGTAATATAGGCCTACTTATTTAATATGTCATCTTAATTTGTTGCCTATTTTTGTTTGATTACCGGTGAATTTCGATTGCACAAGTGCCAGCCAGACGCATGTCCACCTTAGCTACCGTAATCAGTTTACCTTGACTAGTTTTTTCCTTTACGCATTTTCCGATAAAGATCTTAAGCTCCGTTATTTAAATATGTTAATTCCTGTTGAATCTAGTAATTATGTACCAGCGAGTACTCGTAATTGCGTCGGCCACACAGGTTGATAATCGCTCGCGATGTCTTTGGGCGTGCTCTCCCGCCCCGAGCGCTCCGCACCGCCCATCGAATCTATTTTATTAATAAAATACCATTATTGATTAAAGTTAAATTGCATTTGTGTTTTTGTGTATTATTCTGTATAGTGTTGATCGAAAATAGTTGAAGCCAAGAAAATGGTATGTACGCTAAAGATCAGTTTTTTTTTTGGAAACTTCATCAACATCGATTTTTTCTAGCTAGCGGTATATGTGGTTATTCGCTACAAAACGAAAGACAATTCAGATAAAAAAGTAATATCATTTTCGTAAAATAACTTATTTTTTTGTTCTATTGTTAATCAGATATAAATAAATAAATATCAAAGGACATTATTACACAAATTGACTAAGTCCTACGGTAAGCCCAATAAGGCTTGTGTTGCAGGTACTTAGAGTACTTATTACTAGATTAGAGGTACTTAGACAAAGATATATAATATAATATATACATATGTATAAATACTTAAATACATAGAAAACATCCATGCTCATCACACTAATAAATGCCCTTACCAGGATTTGAACCCAGGACCATCGGCTTCATAGGCATAGACAGGTCGTCAGGCATAAAATTCATTAAGGATTGTAATAAAGAAAACCTACACATTTGTGATGCATTGTGGAATATTTCCTCTCTTTACTCGTATCCAAACTATTCAAAACGCAATATGTACTTACTTATGTAACACCGACATGTGGACTGATCAGCTGCTCGGAAACCGTTCAGCGTATTACGCGGACCACTGCACCCAGTAATTGAACGGGCCCAACAATTTCGTACACCTCTATTGTCGACAATTGTGGCTCGATTAACTTTGAGAACCTGTTGATTTAAAGCGTCAACCATGATGTGATATAATATAGACGACAACAATTGAATCGTTTAACTTTTTCAGAAATACCCGCGCTGACAGGGGTCATTGACGTCATTGATGATAACATCGACAGTGTTGAAATCCTCGAGATGCCTTTTATATTTAATCATTTAAAAAATTCATCAGGCGGGCCGTATGCTTGTTAGCCACCGTCGTGGTATTAAAAAAATTCACCATACAAAGTGAATTAGATTTTTATAAGAAAAGTATAAAACCAAATTCGTAATGCTTGTAAGTACTGTCGATGCTATAAAATTACCTTTGTTACAAATTAGCGCGGTTTTAATAAAGATGCAATGCCAATCCGTAACATACTGGATCGAGCATAAATATCTACACTCGCCGGTAACAAGCGATACAACAAGAGAAATTCAGTCCAACAGGATTATCATGCACGGGACTAACCTGAGGTTGCAGCAATGGTGGAATCCTCTCGATGTGACTGGTTCTTCTTACGTTTATCACCTTTTCTTCTTTCACACGCCGGCCGGCGGTACGGTTAATAGTCTTAGGCCTTTTGTCACGCGCGATAGAACACTAAAACACTTAGGTTTCGTTGCTTAAACCATAAAAAACGATTTAAATCGGTAGCGGTCGATCCGCACGCCTTGTGCGTTTCGTTAGTTCTCCTTTTCGCCACCAGAGGCGCTCTGCCGATGGCTGTCCTTAGCATGTCGTCCGATCATTTTCGGGCGATCCTATTGGCTTAAATTTCAATATTGCATCGCTGTGAAGTGCGTCTTGACATTGCATCGATAAACGGTTTGAAGCGCGCGGAATATGATTAATTATTTAAAAACTAAACGTTAAGAACGGAACATTCCGCCCACCAAAATACCAATGGGATTTTCCCGATGAAAAAGAAAACGTTATTTAACTATTGATAAGACTACGATTTACGAAACTAATCTTAAAACTAGGTAATAGTATTTTGGAGTGATTATTCGGATGGAAGAGGACATAGTTTGACCAGGGGCCTTTTGACTAAGTTATCCTTCGCGGTTCTCACGGTAGCCACCCGAACTACTCCATCAGGTCCGTTATGGAGAGAAACGATTCGTCCTAACGGCCAATGAAGAGGAGGTCGGTTCTCGTCTTTAATAAGCACGAGTGAATTTACGGTTAACGGTGTCGAGTCTTTGGTCCATTTTGCCCGCTGAGTTAAAGCATGTAGGTACTCATTTTGCCAGCGTTTCCAGAACTGCTGTTGGAACGCTTGTATGAGTTGCCACCGGTTTAGTCGATTAAGTTTAACGTCCGTGTAGTCAGAGTCTGGAACTGCGGTCAGTGGCTCTAATGTCAAAAAGTGACCGGGTGTGAGGACGTTCAGATCATTAGGGTCGGAACTTAATGGACACAAAGGCCTTGAGTTCAAAATCGATTCTATTTGAGCGAAGTATGTCGATAATTGTTCGAAAGTTATGATCTGGTCGCCAACGATGCGATATAAATGTGTCTTGGCGGCCTTAATCTGGATCTCCCATATCCCTCCAAAGTGTGGAGCGGACGGGGGGTTGCGTTTGAAAGCGATACGCTCTGCGTGCGAGGCTCGCTCGATACACGCCGCTAGTTGTGAGCTCGCCCCGACAAAGTTAGTACCACAATCCGAGTGTATGACGTTACAACGGCCACGACGGGAAACGAAACGACGTAGAGCTGCGATGAAGCCATCGGTCGATAGCGTTGACACTACCTCCAAGTGCACGGCTTTTGTGCTTAAACATACAAACAGGCATAGGTAGGCCTTATCAATTTTCGCACCGCGATGGGATCCGAGTTTGATGCGAAACGGGCCACCGAAATCAACGCCGACCACGGAAAACGGTTTAGCCTGATTGACTCGGAAGGCAGGAAGGTCGCTCATAAATGGTTGCAGAGGCTGCGGATGCAGACGGTAGCATCGGATACATTTTGAAAGTTGGTGTCGTATCGCTCGCCTAGCCGAGATTATCCAGAATTGCTGCAGGACTAAATAATGAGTCGTATTTATACCAGGATGAAGGTTTTTCCGATGGACGGATTCAATAACGCGTGTCGTAAGTACACACTTTCTGGGCAATAGCGCAGGGTGCTTATGTTCGAATTCCAAACCGGAGCGCGCGAGTCGTCCGCCCACCCTGAGAATACCTTGGTCGTCAAGGAAAGGATTTAGTTTGCGAAAACTGCGAGGTAACTGTTTTTGCAACTTAAGTTTCGATATGACATCGGAAAAATGACGATTTTGGAAATGCTTGACGATTGCCAGTAGCGCGCGATGGCACTCGATGTCCGTTATGAAAAGACTTTCAGAGCGTGAAGCGGTGCCACGCACGCTGGTACAAAACCTACGAACGTAAGCTAGAATGCGACAGACTTTGTCCAACGACGAATATCTCTCTAACAGCTGATCGATTATTGACGTTTGCTTGATAGGTTCGGTCTGATTTGTTACGAGAGTTACACGACGCTGTTCGGAAAGTACGACGTTATCGTTGTTGCGATCCTTCGATAGGTCTGATGGCCATTCAGACGGCGATTGGGAAAGCCACTCTGGGCCCGCCCACCATAGCGAATTGGTTAATAGTTGCCGAGGCAACTGCCCACGTGAGCAGATATCTGCGGGATTCGTTCCAGAGGGAACGTGTCTCCAGCACGCGGTAGGAACGATGTCCTGCACGTGGCTAACACGGTTTGCGACAAATGTCACCCAACGAGAGAACGGAGCGCGCAACCAAGCCAATGTAACAGTTGAGTCGCACCAAAGGTAGGTTTCGTGAACAGGAAGCCGTAGCGTGTCCTTGACAAATTTGATGAGATCAGCAAGTAGAACTGCGGCGCACAGTTCCGTTCTGGGCAAAGATTGTTTCCGGAGTGGACAAACTCTCGCCCTTGCGCAAACGAGATGGACGCGAACGGAGCCGTCAGACTCGGTGACACGTAGATATACGACGGCGCCATATGCTACCTCAGAACTGTCACAAAAACCATGCAACTGATACGATTGAACACCTTCGATGGTGAATTTGCGAGGAATTTTCAGATCTCTAATTTGAGGAAGCTGCTGAGAGAAAGTGTTCCATTGCGATACAATTTCCGGAGGAGGAGTTTCATCCCATGAAGAGCCAAGAATCCAAAGTTTTTGAATCAAGGCTTTGGCTTGAATTGTCAAAGGAGACAAGAAACCCAAAGGGTCAAAGATTCTGGCAACCTCACTTAGAATCGTTCGTTTGGTACACGGTTGATTAGACGGTTGGACGTTAAAAACGAACGAGTCTGAAGCGGGCTCCCATTTAAGGCCAAGGACCTTAACAGTTGTGTCTTCTGCCTCGGTGAATGCGATGGCATCCGAAAGACATATGTCAGAGGGCAAATCCCTTAGAAGTTCGGGTCGATTGCTTACCCATTTTCGTAGCTCAAAGGCGCCGAGCTTGAAAAGAGCGATAACTTGTGATTTTATGTCACGAGCATCATCCAGCGAAGAACTTCCGGTAACGATGTCATCGACGTAAATATCGGAAGTTAGAACGGTTTTAGCCCTCGGGTACTTATGACCTTCGTCGTTGGCCAATTGCTGGATCGTTCGGCAAGCAAGAAACGGAGCCGAGGAGACCCCGTACGTTACGGTATTTAGTACGTATTCCTGAAGAGGCTCATCTGGGTGAGCTCGCCAGAGTATACGCTGGTAATCCCGGTGATGCGGAGCAACGTTAATTTGACGGTACATTTGGCGCACGTCGGCCATAAAGACCACTTCGTGCTCCCGGTAGTGAAGAAGAATCTCCGCAATGTTGGATTGTAGCTTTGGACCTGTTAATAGCGAGTCGTTAAGCGATTTAGAATGCGCATCTCTAGCTGAAGCGTCGAAAACAACGCGCAGCTTCGTTGTGGCGCTTTCAGGGCGCAAAATGCAGTGATGCGGCACATAAAACTTGCCTTGACCCATTTGCTTAGCAGGCACCAAAGACATGTGACCACTTTCGATGTAGTCGGTCATGAAATCAACATATTGTTGTTTCAAGTCTGGATCACGAGAAAGGCGCTTTTCGATAGCATGGAAGCGTCGTACCGCTATCTCCCGAGAGCCTTCAAACACAGGCTCAGCGTTATCTTTGAAGGGAAGACAGACGACGTACCTACCAGTCTCGTCACGGTAATGCTCGTTTGTGAAACTATTTTCACAGCGTTGTTCATCTGGGGTTAATCGGGAAGAATGTGGAACGGTATCGATCTCCCAGAAACGTTGAACGATATTGTTTAAGCTATCATCCTTATTAGGTGATGGTACACTTAATAAAGACGACGACGCTAGTCGGATTTTTCCGACTATCAGCCATCCGAAGACAGAGTTGAGAGCACGCGGTTGATTGACGCAGCGTTTCAAACGTTGGTCGAGAAGTGACTCAGCAAAGACGTCGGCAGCGAGCAAGACATCAATTGGACCAGGAATATCAAAACCAGGATCTGCTAACGGTAATGTTTTGAGGTCATCCCATCCACTCATATTGAGTCTGCCTATAGGCTGATCTGCACATATGTGCGGTGAAACAAACATTTCCAGACGGAAATGTACGGTGTCCTTGGCACCTATATCACAGGTGACCTGGCCAGTCACTGATGCAGGTGCACCCCCTAGGACGCACGGCCCATCACTAGTCGCGGTAGGCTTCAACTTGAGCCGTTGAGCCGCGTGTGTGGTTAGGAAATTATTTTGACTTCCGGTGTCTAATAACGCGCGGAATGTCTGAAACTCGCCCGAAGCATCACGAATTTGGACGAGCGCGGTTGCCAGTAGCACGGTCGTATTCGAAGGTGAATTGGACGGAGTTACCGGTTCTTTAGCCAGCAAGACGACTGAGCTTGATTTTTCACCAGAAGGTTCAGGGTTGCTAGCAGCTTGCTCTCGGTGTAACAGAGTATGGTGCTTCCGCTTGCATTTCTGACAAGAGAATATCGATGTGCACTGTCGCACTGAATGAGACGCGTTAAGACAATTATAGCACCATTTCCTCTCCGTAGTCACAGCCATTCGTTCATCCACCGATTTCGCTAGAAAGGCCTTACAGGCTGAAATGTGGTGCTCTTCACCACAGAAGGAACATTTTCGAATAACTTTCGGAGTTCCCGAAACTTTCGGTTTCACCTCTTGTTTGTCACCACCTTTTGGAAGGGGGTTCACGGTAGGAGAAAGGAATGTATGCGTGACGTTATGTCGCTTCGGTTTCTGTAAGGTTCCCGTTGCCTCTTTAGAAGTGTTCGCGTTTCTAGAAGTAACAGCGGTAAAGTGCGTATCGCGCAACAAAGCTTCGCTTTTCTCGTGTAGAAATGCCCTTATTTGCTTGTATTGAGGCATTTCCACGTCGGCGTATTTTTCTTCAAATTCGCGTCGTAGCTTGGTATCTAACTTCGCAAGAATATTATAACAAAGGACAAAGTCCCAATGTTCGGTCGGTAATTTCAACTGTTTTAAGATAGTTAGATTTTCATCGATTGTATCTAGCGCATGTCGAAAATCTTGAGCGTTAGCCGTATTAAAACTGACATCTAAAATGTCACGCCAACACGTAAAAGCTAAGTCGCGTTTGTCCTCGTAGCGGGACTTGAGAGCATCGTATGCACTTAAGTAATGTTCACTTGCAACAGGAAACGTTCTAATTAACGATAAAGCGTCACCGCGTAAAACGGACACTAAATAATGAAATTTCTCAATTTCCCTCAAAAGGGTAGATTCGTGAATAAGCGCATTATAAGTCGCGATGAACTCGGGCCACTCTTTAACAGCACCCGAAAAGGTCGGTAGTGAAATTTTTGGAAGCCGCATATTACTACTGTGAGTACTATGAGAACCCGTTGGAATTTCCTGTCTCGAAATATCCGGTTGTTGAGACGGACACGGTAAAAATTTACGCTGAATGGCAACTACGTTAAAATACGCTTCGTCGAATCTTTCCTGAATTTCATTTTCACTGTCGTCGACATCATCCCCTAATAGATCCGAAATGATAAGGTGAGACTCTTGAAAACTATCAGCGATATTTTTTATCTCCTCACAATATGACAGAAATAATTCGACTTGTGAATCATCGGTATTGGCTAAAGTCCCTATTTCCAAAGCCTTCGCTATACGGTTATACGCTATAGTTCGTTTACGTCGTAAACTCGGTAAGTTGTTGACGGTATAAGTTTTATCGGTACATTTTTTACCTACAGATTTACGCCTTGTTAGGTAAGACATTGTTTAAGTTTAGAAAACAATGTTTACTAATACGCAAATAATATACGCTAAAACAACAAGCTCGTATTTAAAAACACTATACGTTATCAGTGATAGCACAAATAAAAACAGCTTCGATGTTTGTATAACGCGACCACTATTGAAACCGGCACCCTGAGTTCGCTGAATTAATGAAGTAAAATATATCAACTCGGTCAATTTATATGAAAAAGAACTCAAGTAGCACTCGGAACGGTTGGCGATGTTCGAAAAAGTCGATAGAAAATAAAATGAAAGAAAGTCCAGTATAATTTTCTTATTTTAATTCAACGAAAATAATTCGGGCAATATGAAACTACGAAATAAGTAATTAAAAAGTTTGAATATCTTCCTTCAAAGTTATTATATGATAACGTTCGATTTCCAAATTTTAAATATAATGACAATTTTTAATACGATAAGTCGAGCGGTCAAAATAAGGAAATGAGTTATACGAATTTCGAACACCTGGGTGGAGTCGTTTTGAACAAAGGAAACGGACCAACGTAACGCGTGACTACACTACGTACAAAACTCCGTAAGACGGGTGCCTCGTTACACTGGGAGGTTGATTTCTCGAATACCCGTCGGTAGGGAATATTGTAAGTTGCAGTTTTATTTAGAAAAATGATACGATTTCTTAGTAATTCGGTTATTTATGATAAAATTCTAAATGATTTTGTAGACTAGATTTAAACGATTAGGTATATTTCGATAAAGTTTTAGTGAAAAGATTATGCAATTGTAAATTCGTTAAACGGTAGGGTAGCGAGACAAAATGCACCAAAGACTTTGATTTTAACTTCGTAATTACGCGATAGATTGACGTTGCAATTCGTTTACACGGTAAATAAGGAAGAATATTAAACGAGTATTAACGACAATGGTAGAAAGGTTACGAAGTAAAATTGGTAGTTGGTAGGCCGAGTGTAAATGAAGGTCAAAAGGTGATTCCCGGGTTTCGGCACCAAAAAGAATGTTACAAATTAGCGCGGTTTTAATAAAGATGCAATGCCAATCCGTAACATACTGGATCGAGCATAAATATCTACACTCGCCGGTAACAAGCGATACAACAAGAGAAATTCAGTCCAACAGGATTATCATGCACGGGACTAACCTGAGGTTGCAGCAATGGTGGAATCCTCTCGATGTGACTGGTTCTTCTTACGTTTATCACCTTTTCTTCTTTCACACGCCGGCCGGCGGTACGGTTAATAGTCTTAGGCCTTTTGTCACGCGCGATAGAACACTAAAACACTTAGGTTTCGTTGCTTAAACCATAAAAAACGATTTAAATCGGTAGCGGTCGATCCGCACGCCTTGTGCGTTTCGTTAGTTCTCCTTTTCGCCACCAGAGGCGCTCTGCCGATGGCTGTCCTTAGCATGTCGTCCGATCATTTTCGGGCGATCCTATTGGCTTAAATTTCAATATTGCATCGCTGTGAAGTGCGTCTTGACATTGCATCGATAAACGGTTTGAAGCGCGCGGAATATGATTAATTATTTAAAAACTAAACGTTAAGAACGGAACAACCTTAATGGTGTCTAACTTTAAAAAGCATGGTTCGAACCTGTTCGACCAAACAAAATGTATAATAAGATAGACAAAATGTATAATACAATCAGTTTAATACATTATTAGTACACGTGTGAAGGTACATGTTATGGGAAATATCGACTTAATGAATATAAATATACGTTGGAATGCCTGTGCGTGGATGTTTTCATCGCTGGGCTATACATTAGAAATGTATACTGAAGGTGAAAATTTGCTTTTGCCAAATGAGTCACCTGAAAGAGTTCAGATTTTTGGATATCCTTTAACGGTTAAAAGTTGATTCATAATAATTGAAAAGCAAATATATTACGTCTCATTGCCAGATTTCCAGTAATTATTCAGACAGTGCCACTGAACGTATACACTTTGCAAAATCTATTAAGTAAACATTAGTACATTACGATACAAGTAGGGATTGCAAACCGGATTGGTTTTCAATCCGGCCGGATCCGGCCGGATTTTGACCATAGTCCGGCCGGATCCGGCCGGACCGGATCCGGTTTGGTATAGGGATATAAAAGTTAATTAAATGACATATTTTTCTACTTTTTTGCGTAATACGTATTCCTAAATCTATAATTTGGAGTTAATAAATAACTTCCTAACAATAAAATAGATCTTGGTAGTAAAAAGTGTCACAATGTCAATATAACATGAAAAACAAAATTTGAAATCGGTAATTTATTATATTTAACCATTCAAAAGTGCTCAAATTTTCGTTTACAAATATAAATTTGATTAGTTTCCAAAGCCTGATGATGGGATGTGGGGTGGGAATTGGAGCTCCTTGAAAAGACAAGTTTTCGTAATTGTTCTTTGATTGAATTCTTTAGAGAGTCTGTTCGGAAAGAGAAGAGTCGTGGAATGTATTGGGCCCCATACATTCCACGACTCTTCTCTTTCCTCACTAACTCTAACGTTGACATCCATTCTAGCATAGAGAAATAAGAAGTACATAGAACGCTCATTCCATACATCAGTTTTGGTACCAAAACGCTTATTATTTTCGTAGTCGACATCTAGCATCGAGTAGCGGAACTCTCAGTACTGCCACTCGACAATAGATATCGCGGCAAACAAGAGTAACCGGAACTCTATTTTAAACTCCTACGCTTACTATTATTTATTAATTTTAACGAAGATATTTTACTTTTAACCAATTTTGATATTAAATGCGCTCTAGTATTATCTTGCTCAAATCCGAAAAAGTAGTAGACTGGATGTCTTAAAAAAATTGTACTTTTTTTAATTTATGGAAAAGTATAGTGGTCAAATTATAGGGAACAACACACGACACAACGATCTCTTGCGAAAAATAATAGAATGTAGGATTGAAAACCATTGCGGAAAGGACTCCCTAAGAAAAGTTACATAGATCAAATAAATAATTGGCTAGACGTAGAGTAGCATGTACCAGGAGATGAAGGAAATTGCATAAGATTGGATGAAATTGTAAATACAATTCAATTCAATTGTATTCTCTCTTAAATTTGAATAGAAAAGAATCTATATTTTATCATATATATATACATATATCGGAGAAAACTAAAGATTATCAATATTATCATATATTCTTCATTCACACATATTGATGAGCCCAACTGTAGTCGGTTGAGCACGGCCGACTTAATCCTGCTCATTTGTTTACTTTTAATCTCCTATCACATCATTATGACACGACTTTAACCTTCTCTTTAGCATAAATTACAAATGCCTTCCATGGCATCTCCATCCTTTCATTTTTCCTTCTATTACAGTATTTATGTAATCGTCATATCGTGCCACCAACATGAAAGAAGAAGAAATCCTCTTCTGTTCCCTGTCATCGTCATAATAAATATATTTTAATCTTACTAAATTTAAACTTTTTGATTCGTTTTTTGTTCTGGTCAACTTCATACCTCGTATCCGTTGCCTTTTCCTCATCTGAAACGAACAGCGCGTGCTGTGTTTAGGCGTTTTTTTTATTTTACCGGATCCGGTCCGGATCCGGTGATTTTTACCGGATCCGGTAGCTCCTGAAAAGTGCCGGATCCGGCCGGATTACCGGATCCGCCGGACCGGATTGCAATCCCTAGATACAAGTGCGAAAAATAGGAAATTCGAAACGAGTGGCGATAAATTAAAACACGACCGAAGGGAGTGTTTTAAATCGACACGAGTTGCGAATTACCTATTCGCACATGTATCGTACAACGTTTTACAGTACATATGGCCCTTTAAATGTTCGACACAGTAACGAAATATGCTACTTCTCGCACTAGTGCTATAAAGTAGCCCCATATGTACTGTAAAAGATATTTTTATCATTTTGCGTGCCCAAGAATTTTGACCTTCCTCAGTGTTATTATGATTACACCAGATAAATGGAACCAAGATTAAACACAAACTAACAACAGACAAAGCATGTACAAAGTCGATCTTAATAACTAAGATTACGAGTCTGTATACAGTTAGACAACGATGTAATGCTAATATTCGTAGGTACAGCTTGTTTGCGTTAGCACAGCCGCGGGGATCTGCCCGGTAATTATTGTGTAGGTTCATTGTACTCGTCTAATCCACAGCACATGTTCATTAATATTAATCTAGCATCTACGTCTACATTTCATTTTGTTTGCAGGAAACTGTCTATGAAAATAGTGCGATCACGAATCATTATTTCAGCGCATGTGACTTTTTTTCTATTTATGAGTTAGTGTTTAAATAGACTGAAGAGCAATTAAGAAGGAGGCAGAGATCGTGACTATAGAGTGAAGTTAGATGTTATTTTAAAATCCATGCAGTCTAACTATTGATTCTCTGCATCCTTGCGTTTACTTAGATGCTCTCGTTGCAAAAGCCCGCATTATTTTAGATTAGAAGCCTATTTACGGAACTGTGTCTTATTCTATGCTACAGACCATGTGGCAGTCAATGAGTAATACTTATGGCTTCAGCATTCAATTAAAATATAATGTCTATAAATATCTGCTCAAGACTTGTTTCTGTACTCAAGACCATTCATAAAACGTTCATCGTTCATAACGGCGCGGCGCGGTTCTTCGAACGACCACGGCAATTTAAAAGTTTAATTTGTTGCAAAGCTGCGGTGTATTAAAATGTTTATTTATTGCGATCCTCTCGGCCCGATGACAGCTGTATCCTGTTCGGAACGTTATTGAATAAGTGTAGTGCGGTCAAGTTTGCCGAGATTTTGTTATCTACCTTGAACCTCGGAAAGCTACACACCTAACTGTATATAAAATACCTGTATTGTATATACTGTAAAAATATAGTGGTAAAAACTGCAGTGCTATTATACAAGCAGCAATAGCCGTGATGATCAATGTTAAGTGTTAAATAGGACAAAGTACGGTTACGCAAGTCATATTCTAACCTACTACTCAATTATTCATACCTGCAATTAGTCGAGGTTAATCGTCGTTGGTCAAGGAACCGAGGACAACTTTTGACACGGTATTATTCATTGGGGTCCCCAATAACTCGCCAGCCTCAATCCACTCAATATAAAGAAAATTGATAAATAATATAAAGGTTTTATCACCGGTAGCCTATTTTACCCAATGGTTAGTCAATACTAAGCCTGAGTGTGTATGCATAAATAAACGGGGAAAAGGTTTCCGTATGGAACAATAATTAAGATGTTGCCTGTATTTAAAATAAATTATTTCGCATGTACGAAATAATCAACAAAAAATAACAATAACAAAATAATTGACAACAGTTGTTTTCTGAGACAATTTCTATTTAATAAATCGGATAGAACTACTGATTTGACTAGTCAGATAAGAAAAGTAGCGTAATATTTTCTATTTTACGAGTATACAAACAGTTATATTAAAAATTCGCATCTCCTTATCCCTTAGCTTTGTTAAATTTGTCATTTCACATTACACCTTAGCTGATACGGTTTTTAAGCTTTATCTTATCTCGCCGGAAGAAAAAGCAGTTATTCACACAGTAAACCTTATTTATATTAATGTGAGCCGGATGTCACAATTGAGTGCCAAAGAAACCAAACAGTGCCTTATCACAAATAACATTTAAGTTGTGCGGGTATTTTGTGATAGTTTTAAAACTGAACTATTTAGATCAAGGAGGACCGACAGTTATAAAAACATTATACAGACTTAGGATACGAAACCAATTACAGGAACACACAGATAGAAATTAAATAAAAAAAATGAATCAAAATTTTACGCGCACTTTCACTATCCGGAATGTATACATATACCTACAAAAATTACAAAAATAATGATTTAATAAACTCACAGCCCATTATTATTAGAATAATATTAAAATGCTGTGAAGTGTCTACGAAATATCATTTAATATTTTTCAGTTACTTTTCGGCGGAAGAAAACGTGATGGAACCGGACTACTCCTGAATAGTGCTTAGTTTCTTCTCGGGATTAAATAGAAGGTCAGATAGGAATGTAATCGCTTTCGCAAAAACTATTATCAATTGTTGGTTGATTGCCGTGTGAAATTGCAAACCCGATAGTTTAAAAAAAGTCAGAAATCATTTATCATTGCATTTAAAATCATACAATATCATCGACGCTGGTGTGTTCGCCAAGGAATCCATTTCATAAAAGCGTCGTTTAACTTCTAATACAAGTGGGAAATCCTTTTTCAAAAATGATTCCATTATTCGCCGCAGGTCATAGGTACCTATCATGACAATTCAGCCATTTGAAAACCTGCACCATAAATCAGGACCACCATTACAGCGCACTCTTCGCGTGCAGGACCCGGCCAAGCCTGCTGTCGCGCCCATCCAGAGTCGGGATAGGAGGGGTGGACATGCGAAATTGTTACACCTATTTCACCGCTGAATCACGGAACATGTGGAAGGTGTAATTATGTGTCAACCTTGCCAACCCTACAGTGCGTCAAATATGAAAATGGATTTGTTTTTTTACCTTCACAAAATGTAAATGGGTTCCGTTTTCCATGAACAGAAATTGATTTACAGCTTTCTATTTTTCAATCTTTAAAATCATTGAAAATAAGCAATGGCACTGTGTTAAGTAGGGCACTGTTTTTTAATACATCCATATTATTTGTCATTATAATATCCAAAAACCAATAGCTACTGTCATTATTTTTATGTTTTCGAAAATAAATACAAATTATTACGCAAACTACTTTTTTATTTTATTTATTGCTAATAAACAAAAAACACATAACTATTATAAAACTTAGGCAAACTGCGAAACAGTTTGTTGGCGAATGAAATACACCCAATTTATACTTTTATACTTACTATCTAACCTAATTAATATACCCAAGCACCATGAAAACGGGTCACCTGGTGTGGATATTTCCTTACCAAGAGACCCATCTTAACTGTTCCTGAGTTAATAATACCTTATCCTCTTTTTTGACTAACTTACAAGGATATAGTAGATACATAGATATTTATATTACGTGTACTATATTACAGGTTATGCAAATAAAATACCTATAAGGTACAAACTACACATTTATCAGTAATCTGTATAAAAATTCATAGTATGCACATAAACGGTCTATTTGCCCGTTTAAATTAGCTGAGTGTTAGCCGGTAAAATTAGTGCTCTTCATAATTACTGCGTGACCTAGATAGCTGCACTTTACACAGGATGGAGAGTTATTCAAAACCTGTTTTTAGCTATAGGTATTTAGCTATGACCAATTATTTGTGCTAGTTTTCTTAAAAGATAAGATAACCGTCAAAAAACATAAGTCCCAAAATATCCCAGTTTCAATTGAGGTAGGTATAAATATACATTACAAAATATGTATATATAATAGCTTTGCTCGGAAGACATAAACAACTGATAAATGCGCGTTTTCCCAAAGATAAAACTTTGATCGATTTTTCGCCCTCAATGTAAGTACCTATACACCGTGTTTTTATTGAATTTCGTTAACTTCGGGGTATCTGTAAGTATAAAGTTATACGTTTAAGGAAACTAAATGGCATAGTTAATTAAAAAAAAAAAAAAAAAATTGTGTTTTTTTTACTATTTTTATTTTTATAAAAAGTAACTAAATGTTGCATATAGCGTTGTTGTAACACGGGCATTACATTTAACTCAACCAAACAATTGAAAACTGTGACATATCAATGTCATTTCGAACGTCGATCGTCCGAGATAGTACTTACGTTTAGTAGCAAATGTATGAACTCGCACTAAACACTAATCAATAAGTAAACAGGCCCTAAGGCAAGTGTACACGCTCGTAAGGGCCTTATAAGATAAAAATTAATAATTGATTATCTCCGAAATGGAGTTAATTAGAATATCGATGTCTTTGAGAAAGTTACTTAATTTAAGCTCAGGAATGCACCCTCGAAATTAACGCAAATAAAAAAAAACACGGTGTATAGCAAATTTCATCGAAATAGAGCATAACATTAACAGTTCAGTTTTTAAGCATTATATATTTTTTACAATGCCATTTATCTGTTTCGGAAATCCAGGTTAGATTGTTTTTCTATTTCAAATCTATCTAATATATAAATAGCACTGTTTTAGTGCTGTTCATAAAAAAAAAATTAAACATCAGTACCCCTATTGTAAATAAATTCGATTTCAAAACGTGACGTACGCGTTTGCGTTTAGTCTCATTTTGTATTGGATTTAGAAAGAGCGCGCCAAGCGTAAGCGGGACGTTTTGGAAACTCAAAATCCTATACAAAATGAGATTTAACGCAAACGCATTCGTCACGTTATGATGTCGATTAAATTTACACTACGGGTACAGAACTGTAATATTTAATCATGAAACAATTCCAAAAACGTAATCGCACACGTTGGGATTAACATTTTTTTGTAAGTACATATATACCTACAGTAAGAAATGAAAACATTATGCATTTAAGAGACCGACCCTGTAGATTTAGCCAGCCAAACGAGTGGCGCGACCTATTGCAGCCGAGCTGACAACGTGTTAACCGCCATATATGGTCAGTAAGTAAGTAAAGATTTAGAATAGGGTCTGAAAATGATACGGTGTAGATACTCCCTAAGCTATAGAGATAAAATGAACAGATATATGTATAACGAAAACTTGTGACATGTCGTAAAAAGAGGGACAAAGGAACAAAGGGGTGGTGTTTTCACTATTGTTATATTTAACGACGTGAGCGCCACGGCCGGTCCGATTCGACCTTTAAGAAGCATCAAATATTAGGTCTAGGTACGATATGGATCGAGTATGTCAGTGTCAAAAGTGACGTTTCTTCAAACAAAAACGTCACTATGGCCGTCATTTTCACGCCCTTCTTCTAAGGCAAGTAAATATATAAAAAATATAACGCGTAAATTTGATTTTAGCGATTTCAAATCGTATTCTGTACCCCTAGTGTAAATTTAATCGACATCATAACGTGACGAACGCGTTTGCGTTAAGTCTCATTTCGTATAGGATTTTGAGTTTCCAAAACGTCCCGCTTGGCGCGCTCTTTCTAAATCACATACAAAATGAGACTAAACGCAAACGCGTACGTCACGTTTGGAAATCGAATTTATTTACACTAGGGGTACTGAATACCACCTTAGGTAAACGATACGATGAAAAATCACACGTTAATCTCTTATAACCCTGACTTACTTACCAAAAGTGATAAGCTTGTTTAACTTCTGTAAAAGTAATCTGGAATAAGTGCTTTTACTAAGCCTAGCCAGTGAGCCTGAGCCTGACCTATTGACCCACCAACATAAACGTTCGCATATGTAGAGGAACAGTGTTAATTTGTTGACACAGTTGATATTCGAGCGAGGCGTTGCCAACTGCTCCGTGCCTATTTATTTTATTAGTCATATAACATCGGCATAATATACAATAGGTTCGACAAATATAGAACACGCAAATATTACATGATATCAATCATGTTCTGCACAGTATAATATAGTAGATTGTTACTCTACTTTCCATTTCGAATACGAGGAAAGTAAAGTACCTACATGTGTTTTTAAAACATTACTAAGTATAATTTTTATGGCGAAATGCAAGAAATTTGAGGGTACTTTCAATTAACCATTTAAAAGTAAGTAAGGTAAAAGTACTGTTATTTATGGAATGGGGACTTAATATCAAAATGAAATTGTAAAACAAATCCATTTAATACCAAATTTCAATCATTACCAAAAAATTTAAAGTAAAATGCTCTAGTGCAGAAACGAATCACTTTCTGCACACTTTTAGAACAACAATGACCATCTTTCAGAGCATGAGAAATGAAAAAAAAACTGTGGTCATAGCTGAATTACCTCAGGTACGTAACTTATTCATGACGTTTATTTTGCATCAACTTTTCAAGATATGTTATAGGCACATATTGTTGAACCTGCAATTGAACGTTATTCAAAATAAAAACGTGATATATTAAGCTATGTATCTGTGACATGGACAGTCATCCGGTCACGTCGCCAGAAATATCGGCAGTGATTATCGCGAATACCAATCAGTGGTTAAGTTGCCTAGCCAACGTGCCACTCGTTTACGCTCCGTAGCGAACGAACCGCAACGGTCTCTGTCGCACTAATATGGAAGTGATAGATAGAGATGACTACGCTTCGCTACGGAGCCTAAACGATTGGCACATTGACTAGCCACCCTGTTGTCGGCTTAGTCGCACGCACCGTAAACATTAACGTGCGTTGCCGAAATGTTAACACTTAAAGTGGCGCCATGTTCTTTGTCTCAATGTAACGAATGAATTTACAATTTACCTATTAAGCATCATTAAGCCACATTAAATGTATTTACTACCCCGGAACTCCCCGCTGCTAAGCAAAGGCCTCCCTATTCTTCCACGTGCCCAGGTTTTGAGCTATTTCCGACCAGTCGTGAAACCATCGTGAAACCTACCTCAGAGATTAAGTGGCAACAGGAGTGGTCATTTCTCCATACAAGCGTACTCGACTGTTTCCTCCGTGGTTTTAAAGCTAAAGCAATGATTTTTTCACCACAAATTATTACTATTAATATCTATGTCGGATTGTTTTGCTTTTTTATATTTTTGTTTCTTATGGCGCTAGTGCACTTCAAATATTTATTCGCAAAAACGGCCTAAAATACTGGGCCGGAAAAAGTTTCATGGTATTCAAAACTGAAATCAATTTATTAATTCATCAATCAGCTTAAAAACCAAAAAGTCCGACACAGATAATTTTATTACCATTTGGATCTCAAAATTTCGTTACATTTGGTTAAGTTTTGGAGGAGAAAACAATCGAGTACGAACCATCGTTTTTTGAGAATTTTACACAGGATTTTTCGCCAAACCTAGCGTTGTCCTTTTCGCACTAGTTTTAGGAGCCGCTTCCGTTAGCGAGACGGATATATTCACCTAAAATATTTAAATCTCAGCTCCCGTATCCTCTTAATTCACATAGGCGATGACGATGATATGTTTGACTACGCTTAAGCTAGTCTTAAGTTATAATTAGTTTGTTATTTTTTGTATTGACATGCTTAATTTACATAGATACAATTTATAATAAGAATTTATGTATCATACAATAACAAGTATTCCTGGTCTGAAGATTAAAAAAATAAATTGTGATATTTAGTTTTTTACGATGATATTAAGGTTGTTTTTGATTAGATAAATATAATAATTTTATTATGACAAAAAGTTTTGAGTTTTATAAACCCAGTGAAATCAAATTCAATTGCATGATTCAGCTTCAGTCCAACCTGAAAACGCATAATCCTCTACAATTCCTGTAGTAAATGGGTCCTGTAATTAATGTACTATTATATAACCCAAATAACCTATATGGCCGGAAAAGCATGTCAGTAAAGTGGAACATTACAACGGCTGCAACCCCAAATATGAACTAGGAAGAGAAATATAATGGCCAGTCGGTCGTAAAATTGCATCAAAGCAATATCCGCTCCTGCATCTTTAGTCATACGTAACTGCCTTTGTGCCAAAACATCGCAGGTTAATGAACTGTTAGTTATTATTAACATGCATTTATAGAAAGTTTCTATAACAGCTAGGTACTCGATGACCACAATAGGTTGTGCCTAAAGATACAAAACTGCATCTCATCGTAATATAAAACGTGACTGTTTTTTTTTCTAGTTCACAATGGGACAATCTATCACCGTACTAAGCTGAAAACTATTTTCGTCTATCATTAAAAACGTCGAGTCAGCAATACAAATTAGAATGTAGGGCCACAACAAAAGCTTGTAAGACAATAAAGGGACATGCAATCAAAATTGTAAATTGAAGCGCACAATTAGAGCGCATTCACGCCCCAGCGCTTGTATTCAAATTTCGAACACGTTCAGGGACTACAAATCTTTTTTTTAATCTCCTGCTTTGTTTCCTGTGACTTCATTTGTTGACGCCAGCACGGACAGGGAATGAATAGGACCATTTACAACCGCTTAAACTTGAACGGGAGTGACCTCTTGTGCACAAAGCCCTATTTAGTACACCACTCCAAACAGCAATAGCGTCCTTGAAAGGACTACTGTATGGTTTTTGGTAGTCGTCAAATATCAGAAGTTTTTCCGCTGAACGTTTTCAACATTGTTACAAAGAAGTGGTAGATTGAGTATCTTTAGGTCTTTTTGTATTGAATTGCGTATGAAACAGTCTGTCTTGCCTTGTCTCGTGTGTATACAAAAGGCCGTAAATGCACAATATGGCGTTTGAAAAGTTTATTTTCTATAATATTTTCATTGAAATGTCACTTTGCGGTTATGCGCATCAAACGCTGTTCAAATGCATTGGGAAAGCAAGGTAAGACATCGGACTTGACGGAGATAAGCTAGTAAGGGCAGGCATACATGGCGGTTGACTCAGACCTTGTCTAAGTCTTGCTTGCCCGTCAGCGTCATTCACTAAAGTACTTAGTTGATGACAGTAGCCGGCAAAGATAGTAAAACATGGGGCTGGCTGAAGATAGATAGCCTAGTAGGGGCGGATACATCTGTTTTGTGAGTCAAGCGCGGATAACTCAGTCATATGCGCCAGCTGCGAGTCACTATTTTGAACAAAGCATATATAATCATAATATTTCTTAGAAGAACTGCTTAAATATTAAACTCAGTAGGTGAGAGTAGGTACATCTTATCTTAGAAGCAATTTGTCATTTTGCAAGTCTAACCCTGAAAAGGCGTTTCAAAGCTAACCTACCATGCAAATTATTTTCAGATATGTAAAATATTACTGTTCAATTTGTTAGTATATTAGACAAGATTGCCAGCCAAACCGATTAAATCTAATCAACAAAATAATAAATTGCCATTGCAATTGCAGAACGGACTCATAAATACATGTCAAGACAAAACTGATATGCCGTGCTTTGACTACATTACGACTAATTTTGCTACAAAATATGTAAATCAAGCTGATGCAGATGCGCTGTGTTTCTTCGAGTATACCAACATGTTTACACTCGTCACTCACTGTAGCACACATAAGACTCTTCGGTTTTGAACAGAAATGCATGCAAAGCAAAGAGCAAGATGCAAAGAGTTCTTTGGGGTATGAGTCACTTGCCAATTATAAGTATGATTTCATAATTTAATTGTAAGTATGATTATTTGCAACGAGAATATAAATGTCATCTAAAGTGTTTAACCAAACAGTTTTAGGTTCCTACATTGAAAAAGGAACATGAGTCACCGGTAAAGGTTTTAAGAATCTTACAACAGGATACATGCCTTCCGTGACTCCTGTTTTTTAATTCTTTTTGCGTCATGCCTTATTTTAGATCGTTCAACTCTTCAAATCGGTTGACTGGGCTGTTCAACAAATGAAAAAAATTAAAAAGTAACTTCAAGATTTGCTACAGTGTATTTCTCAGAACTCTTAATTACTGCGTTTAATAATAATGCGTTTAATGGTAGTACCTATCTACTCAATGCATTGTTTAGTCTTAATCAAGATTATCTCAGAGCAAGTTATCTCAAGTTGTACATATTATATTATTAGTTATATATTGGATCAAAATAGGTATGCATTAATAAGCTTAGCTAACATAATGTAAATTAACGTAATTCTTTTATTTACCTCTGCTCATTTGTAACACATTTACATCGTGCCGTTCAATTATGACCAAAATTAGGCCGAATTGATCTTTGTAGGAACCTACGTACATTACTCAAAAATATATACTCAATAACGGCAAGTTTCACAAGTTTACGGGTAGGTACCTAATTCAAAGAAAATTCCTGTCATGGCGGAGTAGATAATGGGCAGGGCCGCTTTCCACCGTATCTAGGCCGCCATAACAAGAGGCGATGGCTAAGTGAAATTAAACATGCCGGTGACGCGGAAATGCACCTCGTGCTGGCCGGGATCCGACAATAACAACACAGGAAACCATTAGTTCTAAACAGCTTCTGTTGATTTTACGGCCACTACTGGGTCTAGTGCTGCCGCATATAACTGTTTTGCAACATCCATAGACACACTAGGCTAATTTTGGTACCAAAACTGATGTATGGAGTGAGCACTATATTACTTCTTATTTCTCTATGGCATTACAGAAAGATCCCTAAGGATAACTCACGCTAGACCGGCCCAGGGCCGGGCCGGAGCTTCTGGCGCTTGGTTTTCTGTAGAAAGTATCACGTGATCGCCGATTAACCGTCATACAAAATGACGAGTCGGACGCATCGGCCCGGGCCCGGCCCGGTCTAGCGTGAGTCATCCTTTGAGTGCATCAAGGACCTTTAATTGATATTCTAGCAGAAATTCTGATAGCATGGTCCTTATTGCACATGAAGCATAAGGACCCTATTCTGACATAACGCAACAAATAATATCAAATATATGTATTTACGTAATTAGCCTAATTCATAACAAATTATGTAGTTACCTTCATAGTATATGCTAAACTCAATAAAGGGTTAAATAATGATAATTATGTAATGGGGTATTTGACCTAAAACTAGAATATTAGGGAAATCCTCCAAATTTGAATGTAAGCCAACGAAACAGTTTACAAACAAAACATTTAGCTATTTACGAGACTTAAGCAACGTAGCGCCAATCAATTTACGCTCGCAACATACGTAAACACGATGAATGAGCCAAGAAAAACGTTACACAGCTATCAAATATTCTTGCAAAACATCTCTTGGGTCATCACTTCTATTCCTTCGAGATAGGGTTCAAAAGATTCGTCTTAATAGAGAACGATGACCAGGTCACGGATATTTACCTACATCGCCGAGTATACTCGGTTCTCATATCAATAGATCTAACTATAATCAAAACAGAAATGGCTTAGCACACCCATAGAGATCCGATTAGCAACATTCCCAGAAATAGACACCAACACGTTCGTGAAACCGTGCGTGTGTTGTGCGAATTAATAATACCTTACTATTTATTATATTACCAACGGTTATTTATTTTAATTCCGGCAAAAGCGTCCGTGTCAAATGATACTGGCATGATAAATGTTTTAAGGTCACTATTTTGTCTAAACTTAGTAAACCAGTGACATCGCTTATATTTACGTTCCTCGACTCAATAGAAAACCGAATAGCCTATCTTAGCTATTATTATAAAAACGTATGCCTAATCAAACGTATCTACGACGTGTACCTGCAAGCATCAATCAATTGTAACCATTAAATCAAGTACTAAGTAAATTAATTTCATCATCAGAAAAAAAATACAATTCTGATAGGTACCAGATTAAAAATATTGTTATCTACCAGAGACAAGTTCCTAATATGTACTAGGCCCCAATAGGAATAGCCCAAGTTAATAGTAATGGACCGAGATAATAAAATACTTATTGTAAACCTTTTGTCGATTCCTAATTGAATGTTTTCATTAGTAGCTGCCTATTAACTACCATTAAACCTTTCTCATAGAAACAGCATAAATGTTGCTGATGTTGATATGTACATTCCGCTAGAGTCAACTCCTGCGCCGGCACGCGTCCAAATAAAACGAGCACGTGGTCGGGGATGAGCGCTGACGCGGAAAGTGGGGCAGCGGGAGACACGCCACGATCAGAATATTCACCAGTAATATAACTTACACAATAAAATACCTTATTGCACAATGAATACCTCCCTCAAATAACAACAAAATCTATACAGTCAATTGAGTTTTTTTTTAGTCTTTTGGAGTCTCTCATGGCAAGGGTTCATTTCCAGTCATCTTTGGCTATAAAAATATTTGAGCTGTTTAATTTCCAAATAAATAGACTGTACTAAAATAGTAAAGTAGTAGGTTGCAACCTAAACATTAATTACCATGAGGGAGAATCATTAAGTACATACTCGCACCATGCCTATGAAGAACGTAGTCCCCATATTACTGCCTGGATATTAACTTTATGGAAAACGTGACTTCATCCCCTTAGAATACTGAAAATGTGATAATTCTTAAAATGTACTACTATCTAAAACTATCATACTCGTTGTATTTTTGTTGAACAATTTGCTAATGATGTTAATTCCTTAAAGAGTTGTCACTTGAATGTCACAATCAGGCTGAAACATGTTCTATAGATACAGCCTTGATACAGCAGATAAAAAACCAGCAATGTCAAGAATGAAAATACTGCTACCATTACTTTAGCCACGCCGAACGGCAAACCGACGAATGTTAATGTGACAAGAACTAGTGAGGCGTACCAATATAAGTCTCGCGTATTAAAATAAAAAAACCGGTCAAGTGCGAGACGAACTCGCACAGGAAGGGTTCCGTACCATCATCTATAAAAACGGTCACCCATCCAAGTATTGACCCCGCCCGACGTTGCTTAAGTTCGGTGATTGGATGAGAACCTTGAGATTGGAAATAAATATTTATTTTATTCTGTTTTTAGTATTTGTTGTTATAGCGGCAACAGAAATACATAATCTGTAGAAATTTCAACTTGTCTACTATCACGGTTCATGAGATACAGCCTGGTGACAGACGGACAGACGGACGGACAGACGGACGGACAGCGGAGTCTCAATAATAGGGTCCCGTTTGATCCTTTGGGTACGGAACCATAAAAAATGTCAGTGGTGTTTCCACCAGTCAGTATTTTAGAAACTAGTCGACCTGATTTACAATATTTGGGAGCTTTATAGACTTATAAGCGGCTTGTTTGATAACATTGCAAGATTGTGTTACTGTTGGAACAATAACGCGATTTTATCAGCAGTTTGCAGTGAATTGGCCCCGTGATTGTAAACACTGTTTTATGCGGTACCGAAACAAACGATCACAATTGTCAATTTACGTGATCGACCGTTTACCTCAAATAACGCGATTTACATACATTTTATTTGACGTCATCGATTGATGAAATGGTATATCTTTAAAAAAATCTTACACGGTGTTTGTTTTTAAACCCCGTTAACTTCAGGGCTAAGTATATTTAAGGAAATTGAATGGCACAGATAATTATTTTTTTTTGTAAAAAGTAATTAAGAGCGTTGTTTTAAGAAGCACTTATCTAAATCCACCAAACAATTGAAAACTATGACATACCTATCAATGAAATTTCGAATATCGATCGTCCTAGATAGTACTCGCTTTTAGTAGCAATTGTATAAACTCATACTTGACGCTAATCAATATGTAAAGAGGCCCTAGGGCAAGTGTACACGCTCGTAGGGGCCTTAACAGACTAAAATATATGTGTGATTATATCCAAAATTGAGTTATTTAGAATACCGGTTTCTTTGAGAAGAATGCGTAATTTAAGCACAGGAATGCACCCTTGAAATAAACGGACTTACCACCGTGTAGATATTGTTTTGTTTTGTCTAACCTGTTAGCAACATTAACAATAAACTAAAAGTTCTTTATTTAAAAACTATGACATTATTGATTTTTGTTACTATAGAAACACTCTTCATAATACCTTCGAAGAAATGTAACGTGCTCCCATTTCTGCTGGAATAAATCTTTATTTTCCTAGCACATCTTTTAACTATAAATACCTACAGTCCACTCAGCTCCACCTGACCATGGCTCCGCCATACCCTATAATAAACCCAAAACTATTGATGCATCCATCGAAATTGCATCAATCATAATTCTATTAGGAATTTCAGAGGCCTAAAAATATAATATATTGTCATGAATAGGAGGTAAAATAATAAAATTAGGAATTTGTTTTTGCAGCTGAATGTGCCTGTGAAGGTACTAACTGAACACATAAAAATCATGAGCCGTATATCACTTTTACCAAAATGGATGTCAGAAAAAAATCTTTTGAGCCACAAAATTAAATTGTGCGAGCATAATATTATTATTCAAAACTGTTGTAGAAGAACTGAAGAGATGGCCTCTTCACGGCCAAATAGCCCAGCTATTATTTTTCTCACAATGCGAACAAATGACACTCGAACATCGTCTTACAAAACACCTTTTATTTGCGAATGGTCTGTAAAGCCCTAATAATTTTACGATAATATCTCTTTTTTGTTTTCTTCTTATGTGATATTTAGAAATAGGTAAAATATCAACATAGAGGTAAGGTTAAAAAATCGAAAAACAAAATACCTACATCGAAGGTAAAGAATAAGAGGAACTACTTTTGTGTAGAGAACTAACGTAGGGGTGTGTATATTGTTTTTATATTTTATATAAGGACCTAAATGTGAAAATATAAATGTAAATTTGCTAAAACAAGATATCTAGTTAATCGGCAACTGTAAGCTTCAGACTAACCAAAATATAAGTGGAACACCAGTGTCAGGTTTTGCTTCGTTTTCTACCTACTTATACACTGGTTGCGGTATTTTAATTGAAGTAAACAATATTAAACACTAATTATTAATTAAGCATTAATAAATTTATTTGATTAAGGCGGTCTGACAACAATATTTATACTAAGGTCTGTTATTATTATTATCATCAATATATAAATGGGAAATACATATAACAATTGTTTTGTACTTGTCTGACGTAAATTGGTGCACTAACATTATGAATACATATTCAACAATGTTATTTGTTAAATGCGTATTATATTTCACTAAATAATCATAAACTATGGCTGTTTTAATACCAAAACTTCCGTGAGATACAGATATTAAATTTACAACGGGTCGCTAACGTATTTTAAGTCGAAAACGCTCGACATGTTTCGCTCCGTTCTGAGGAGTGAAACATGTCGAGCGTTACGTGAGTGACCCGTTGTAACATATGTCTTGCTCCAGGCGAAGAAATTATCATTTAGCATTAATCTGACATTGGTACATTATTTTGGGCAGCAATTTTTTATACAGAATATTTTTTTAGTCACCTGCAATAATATTTTTTTAAATAAATAAGTCTTTACCTACACTTGTCCGCCCGTAAAGTAATGAGCGCTATATGTGAAGCCGAGTAAAGAGTGTTTTTAATACCTAAGCCAGGTGGCACAGTCTTTACAAAAGTGAACATAGCTAGCTCTGTATCGCGAAGCACGCTCCGCCGAAGCTTACAAAGCTGACTTGTGCCCATTAACAAAAGCCTACATGCGGTTTACGCCTGGCCAACCACCTATTTATGAATACTGGATTCATTATGTATTTTAACCATAACATTTCAAGAAGTAATCCGCGGAATGTAAAAATCATTTCGCATGTATACTCAACTTACCCACTTTTGTAAGTATCCATTTCATCTCATAGTCACATTTCTCGAAACTTAATTAAGGTCTCTTAATACTTACCTGAAACAAAAAGAGCAATATAATATGTTTAACAAACAGAACAGAGTAACGAAAATAGACATGCGTAATGCTTATTGTTATATCATTGAACTTAAATGTATTTCCAAATGTTTATTGTAGCTTTAAGCTTTTCTTAGCAAAACGTTTGTTGGTGTTAGGGTGCATTCAATGCAATTAAAAGGTATTCGTTTACCAATTGATATTCTAGCGACCATTTATTTGATGGATGCACCCTAAAATGCTATTGTATTACTCTTCACGTCAGTCAATTCGGACACTGGGGAGAATACAATGCATCGTCAGTTTTAATTTCAGAATGGCTTTGTTCTGGTCTTGACAGAAACTCCCCAAATAGAACGCGGTCGTACAAATTTGCTTTCTGTAATTGAATACGCTTGTCTGGCGCACACTGCACTTGACCATTAGTTTAAATGAACTCTAAATTTAAACACCGTTAAATAAATCATGTTATCTAAATTAATACCCATAAAGTGCTACTATACGATAGCCTTTAAATTGCTTTATTATACCTTCAAACTAATTAAAGATCTCTAAGCGCCACGTATGTAGTTCAGAGATTGTTCGGTGTCTGGAAACCAGAAATAGTCCGGTCCTGGGACGTAACCGTCGTAAATTAGAGAAGCATTCTCGAGTCCATGGCCCGAACAAAGAAATCATGTTCAACACGAACTCGAGGCAGAAATAACGTACAGACAGACTCACAAATAAAACAACACGCAAGTAAGGGGACTGTTTTGAACGATTCTGTGAAAAAGGGTTAAAATTGTTTTGTTGTATATTACCGCGCCGGTACTTAACAAGTCCGGCTTGTGATTTCCAAATACACCACCAGCCGCAGTTCAACAATGAATTACGTAAATAAAATCATAATAACCATAAGGCAAGCAGCTAAAACATTTTATGTAGACGCCGGGCAGGTCAGAATCTCGACGATTCAAATATAAAGCTTCGATTTGTAGTGAAGTATTATAATTTTCCAAAAGGTTTACAAGGGATTATTGACAAACGATTAAGTGCAGAAGGTGGTGTTGATTGTATGGAGGATTATGAAAAAGTGATTTGCAAGATTTTATTCATTACAAAGGGTTTTGAATTTAGGTAAAACGTACTGCAGCACAAACGGCAGTGCTCCACATACGAGTAGGTACCTACTCGTATGTGGAGCACAGCCGTTGGTGCTTTAAAAAAAGCCTCCGAATTCTAGCCGAGCCCGACGGCTGCGTCTAACTACTGCATGATTATTTTCATATTGATATATTTTATACAAATAAAAGGTTGCGTTCGCAACATTTTACGATAAGCCAAACTTAGTTATCGAATTAAGGAGGACATCGTAAAAATCAGCAATAAAATTCTAATAAATTGCACTCACAGTGGAATTACGACATCAAATGCTTCGTGGTCCGAGGCCAGACGAAATACTATGAAATAATAAAACCACCTACACATGCGGTATTCGCAATAAAAATATACCATCAAACGGCATTATACTCATGGCGGCATAAACATTACATAAACAAAAATTAATTGAGAATGATCTTTAGCTACAGCTTCGAAGAAACTCAATACAATTAGGTTTTATCAAAATTAATCTCGATGCAGCGTTACTTGATATCTCTGATCATGAAATTATTCAAGTGCAACGAGGAAGCTGTCATCATCAATGAAGGAACCTCGTACCGTGGGCGAGGATGTTATATCAATCGCTATTCAACACATTTGAGCCTTTTACTCAGAAAACCAGCATATGTTAACTTCAAAATCATGAACAACTATCTAATATATAACGGATCTCGCATACATACTGGTTCTCCTGACGATCTCGATACGCAGTAGAATTACTTGCCAGTTTCAGGACTCTCATTCACAGGGAGCAGCTCAAATAAAATTTATTCTGCTGCCGTTACAATTGAATTTATTTAAATACTGGCGGTGTTTGTCTACGACAAGTTTTAAACGCATTTATGAGGTATAAAACGGTTATAAGTTCTGCAAGTTTTTACATTACAGTTAACTACCAAAATTGTTCCTTTTTAACTTGCAACACATATTTATAACGTAATCAATTAACTTTACATTTGAATAGTATCCAGTTTCACAAAGTTAAAAAAACATCAACACTGAAACTTTAATTTGTTATTTTGTATACCATAAACTAGAAACAAACATCCTCACACTAAATTTAAGGTATTTTTCAGTGGTGGGTGGCTATTGAATTTGATTGTCGAGCGCTTAACCCTACCGAGTTTAGACTAGACCAAACTAGCTTGGACGAAAAAGTATGGCGTCTAGCAACTGGTATATTTATTGCAAATTAGAATCACTACCTTACTTGCGTTTTAAGTGCATTTAAATAGATATCCTACTCTAAGTAATGTCTATATATGTATAGGAAAATGTTATATTTAATATACCTAGTAAGTAAATGTAATTACATATTTGCAATATCAATCTATCTCGTGTTAACCGACTTTAAAGGTCATGTGTGTGTATAGGTACGCAATTTATCATAATATACCGAATTAGGTACAGTTTTCCGTCGTTTTTATATATTTTTTAAGTAACGTAAGTAATAATAAACTATCGGCGAACACAATGACTGTTTGACAGCATGATCATAAAGTAAAAATTGCAGTCGCTGGGCAACAATTAAAAAAAGCGTCGGACACTTTACAACATGCCTTGATGCATCACGTACTGTTCAGCGATAAATCTTCAGTCTGCACTCTTCAGGGTTATTAACCCAAAATCTGTGTGAGTGTGATCTCTCATCTCTCATAGTTACCATGGATTTCGTGGTTCTACTTATACTGGTTAATTGGTTACCCTGTGGCAAATGCTCGCGTGCATTTAAAGGATAGAAATATACGTCATACTCCGCGATAAATCGCAGTCTTCAGCTTATTACTGATGGCAATTTCGTATGCTGTGCCTTATAAGGACGTGATTAATTATTCGATATTGCACCGTCCGCGCTTCTTCAACAATCGATTATGCTACCTGTGTGTGCCAGTGGCCATAAAGGGGCGTCTTAATGGGGAGCCGGGACAGAATGTCACTTTTTGTCTCAACTGTACACATCAATCATAATTAAGGTTGGAAGTAAAGATGTTACTATGTTAATATCAGTTTTTTATGTCTGGATCTACATAGATAACGTAGAAATGATAGGTACCTGGACAATAACATAAGATATTTTTTATTCGTAAAATATTTATTTTGATGTCGATACTTAAGCAGGCACTATACTAACCAAAACATTTTTTAACTATATGCCACTTTTATTACGACAAAAATAGGCAAAAATATCTGTAACGTTAGTAAGTTTCTTTATTATAAGAGTGAAAATTCTAAATTCAGCGAAGTCATTCAGTCAAAATAAATTCTTCAATGACGCACACTCCAAATGCTTCTGGGAATCATACTGAAAGATCCTTCAACGTAATAAGTGGTAAGTAGGTACTATAAATTGTTCTTCAGTGGAATTCCCATCCTAATTAATCAAAGTGACTCATTCTAACTACGATAAATAGTATCTTTAGGTACTCGTCTGATTTTCCACGAATCTCCCAAAGGCATAAACAGAGATACTTAAGTACAAAACCGCGGAGAAAGCCGCAGAACTAAAATCCAGTGGGTCGTCTCGTCTTTCTACCCGTGGGATGAACTTGTGCATAATGAGCCAAATTGCATCGCTTCTCAAACACTTAGGTTCTGATATGGTCGATTTATGACACGTAATTATGGACTCCCCACACCATAACATGACGTGGGCAGCAATAATATCTACATATAATTTGCGAAGGCCAATTTCAGTGGTGAGCAGTCCGGTTCTACAATCCCATCTCGTACGCTCACTTCCGAGAGTTAATCGGGCTAAAAGAGTAAGAAAATGATATGCTCTTTCAAACATTATTTCTTCCAGTTAATGGATAAAAGTAATAATAGATTTTTTGACGAATGCACATTTTAAAGCTCTTCTATCAAGAAAATTTGATCTTAATTTACATCATATAATTTGATCTTGATTTTTTGTTCTGCACCGTCTTGTTTACCAGGCCAGTGCAGACAAGTAAATAATAAAGACTGGTTATCTCCAAATACATTATTCCCTCTAAATGGCGTCACTTTTTAGGCATAGAAATATAAGCTCATGGTCATGTTTTGAAACACTTTCAGAGTGCTCACTGGATGGCATTGCGCTTTTATTGGAATTCCTAAGTGTCAACATGCAACTGCGAGTATGTATGAGATTAAAAAGTTATTACAACTTATTAGTCTCTGGCTCTAGTTTATTGGGCCGGTGCGACAAGACTTCATCTTGGCAGCGCCGATGCTGCCCTGCGCGGAATTTGCGTGGGAGACGCAAGTCTTGATTGTGAACTGGCTTTTTGTTCCACTATTTTCTGCAGCACTGCATTTTAATGCTCTCGATGCAGGCAACGACGTTTTTATCAAGCAATTTCAGTCATAAATGTAGGTATCTTTGCGAGCTCACACGGACAAACGCAATATTGGAAAACGAAGAGTAGCATCTATTCCACGCGTATGTTTTTCACCGCCATCGTAGTATAAAATATGAACATACAGAATCTAAAGAAAGTAATAAAATATTAGTTAACCCGAGGATTCTAAAAAAAAATACCTTTTGATACTAATGAGTTCATATTCTTTAAACTCTGTTTCAAGTTATATAAAAGATATCTTAGTCAAACTCTACATTTATACATAAATTAGCTACACAAACGCAGAAGACAGGCAAGGGGATGAAGAGCTTTATATAAAGAGATATATACAATAGTAGGTTATAATAGAAATCTTGGCCTTGGTGCCTAATTTAAAACTAAATAAATTGCGAAGTTTGCGGTCCTATGGAAGATGTGCAACATATTTTAACGGAATGTGCACGGAATGAAAGCGATAGACAAACGTAAATAGATTGAATATAGGTGCTTTTCAGAGCATCTTAGCTGTACCGACATCAGAAGAGGCTAAAAAGATATTTTTATATGTTCTAGATTATTTTAAAAGGTACTAGTACCATAAGTAGACATGTAAGAATACTAGAATAAAGTACGATTGGACTGGCATAATCATGTAACTGATTTAAGTCCCTAAATAATAAATAGAAAAAAAAAGTTTAAATGGAAAATATATTTTTGTCGTAAATCAAGTTTTTTTTCTATCCTCGGAACATTCGGTCGGTACTTGACAAAGAAAATTTCCAAGTTTGATTCAAGGGAAGTGCCCGTCGTGAGTTCGATATTTAAATGTGGTTGGTGCAACTTGACGCGCAACTTAATTGAAATGTATTATGCGAAAATACATTCATGTGCATAAATACGGCGGTGTCAACGCCCCGCATCGCAAACATGAGATTAGGTATACAGCCGAACTTGATATCTGAATGGGATCGGATGTTATGATTTTGAATGTCTAAACTATTGTGTAAAAATGTAAAATAAAACCACTATCAAAAGAAGAGACCTAGTTTTGAAGAAGCACATTTAGTTCATGAATGCTGAAATAGGTACATGATGTGACGGAAAACCTATTTAATTAAAGTAGGATACTAAAAAAAATACTTAATTAAATTATATGGTTAAGAAGAATGAGCAATTCCTCAATTAATATGAACTCTATGAGTAAATAAATATGTTACTCATCTTAAGCCCGGTATCATCTCACGCTTGTGACCTCATCATCATTGCAACTAATTTCCTATAAACACAAATTAACTGTACAAACGAAGGTATTATTTTAATCATCCTGCAGCCAATTAGGTAAAACAATACCGCAAACAATTACAACCAAGGAAATCAATTAAATGTGAATCAAGAAAATGAATCACCGCTCTATTTTTGCTGTTCCTTGAAGCACAAAATTATCTTCAAAACAAGGATAAACTTTAAGAATCTGAATGTCGTTTTTTTTATACTACGTCGGTGACAAACAAGCATACGGCCCGCCTGCTGGTAAGCAACATGCGCGTTGCCGACCCTAACACTCCGCACCCTCGTTGAGCTCTTATGAATTCCTTATACTCTTTATCTAAGAAACATTAACTAAAATTTCGTCGTGTCGCGCTAAAATGATAAGCCGCAGAAGGTCAAGATTTACGATTAAAGCACGACTAGATAACCTTCACTCTCTTTTATGTTAGCATAAGATAAATGTTGCCATTGAAAAAAGTTTTTAAGGCATTTTTCAAAGCATTAACGTTTTTACGTGAAATTCTTTCAATCGTCGTAACCGGAGTTACTCCTAAATGTTTCATTCCATAACATTTAGAAAACATGTAGTACATTTTCTGGCTCTAATCTAATCTTTTTTTCCTGTATCTCGTTTTAAAAGATTTTGTAGACATGGCAATAAGCTCAAATAAAATAGCAGCAAAATAGACATGCGATTCTCATATCTTTTATCAAATGTTATTCTAAATTTAATTTTGAATATTATGCATGATTTAGGCTAAGTTTATTTTATTGTATAAATTTTTGCATGATATTTGTATCTTATAAAAGCAAATAAAGAAACATAACATAACATAACATAACATATAAAAGGTCGTGGGTTCAAATCATATTTTAACTTGTGTACAAAAATTGTAATTTTAATTTATGTACAGAAGTTTAAGATAGTCTGTTGAATGATTTTTATTAAAATAAGGAAATACCATATACAGGTTATATATAAAGAATATCTTAATTATGGGATATTAGTCACAAATCGGTACTTTACTGACGAAAGTAGCAAATTTCTAAGAAGGTTTATGCTGATGGACATGGAAAAAAAATATTTCAGAAAGGAAAGAATGATAAATTATATTCCATTAGATACGACGCAACGTTATACATATTTCAAAGAATATATCTTATTTATATGCGTCCCAATTCCTAGTCCCAACACATCTTACTTTCAATGAAGCAGTGACGCAAACGAATGTATTTATGTCAGCTACGTGTTGAAGTCTAGACTAGAAAAACAAAAGACATCTGCTTCTGCTTGGAACTTATGCGTTATATATATATATATATGTATATACGATGCGAGTCTGGTTTAATGATATCATCTTGGTAATAAAACTCTGTAAATTGCATTATTATTTTTAATAGTAAAAAATCGTCTTTTTTATTGTTAAATTGTGATCATTCCTTGTTTATAATATGGTAAGTTCAATTTCGTAGAATAGGTACAAGACAAAACAATGTTATACCAAAAATAGTTATCTGCCAATGATGTAATACTATAAACACAGAAAGTTGCTATCTCATATGGTATTATCTCATTGACCACATGGCCCCTAGGTTTTATACGTAAACCAAAAGCTGTACATAAATAAATATGAGGATAATAATCACGAATAAGTACAACTTTAGCTACTGAAATGTTTCACAACTATGCAAAGTAATGGAATTAAATTCCAGCCGCAAATAATTTAAGAGCATGGTGCGCAAGGCCTCTTAACGCCTTTAATGGTTATCATGAGGGCAATAGTACTCTGCGTACCCTTGATGTCACTGATGATTTATCATTTATTGTGGAGCTGCGTCAACATTCCAGCTAACTTAACCACATGTTGTAGTATAACAATTTTATTTGGCTTAAGATTTAAAAACCTAACGGCGGTGGCCGAGTGGATATGACGTACGACTTTCAATCCGGAGGTCGCGGGTTCAAATCCTGGCTCGTACTAATGAGTTTTTTCGGAACTTTTGTACGAGTACGAAATATTATTTGATATTTACTACTAGCTTTTCGGTGAAGGAAAACATCGTGAGGAAACCTGCATACATCTGCGAAGAAATTCAAAGGTGTATGTGAAGTCCCCTCAGATCATAGAAAGTACTAGATGGCTGACGGAGGCGTGGCGCGTGTCGCCGCGACATGGCCACATCGTGGCCATACCGGCCCGCCGTAAGACAGTAGCAAATTAGCTGTCATTGAACAATGTGCGCGTCAATTTTATTGAAATGCCGAATTATAGCGTTATTTTGTGTCGAAATAGGAGTGCATCCAAAAACTATAAGGATCATGGAGTTACATACCACATTTTTTTTCACGTATTAGTCAATAAAACCACACATTTTAACAAATAAATCCAGTGACATATGATTTTTCTGAGTCAGACCATGTTGTCATACAAACGCGTGCCAATTTATCTATGCATCCTACATTGACGCTTTGGCATGGAAAACTATTTGTAGTGTCCATAGCAACGGCGCAATGCATTAAACCGCTAACGATATTCACAGGGGCATTATTGTTTCTTGGTACGACCGCCAACCGCTCCCTTCATTGACGCCGCGAAGTAGAGTGGTGCTCGTGCATATAATTGATCTTTGAGCGTTATCGATAAAAATGTTTGGATATAGTGTGAATGAAAGTAATTATTTTTCAAGTAAAATTTTACAATTATTTTATATGCACCTAATGTTTAATTTAATACTTATTAATTTGGATTAAAAATCGAATAGGTAAGCCAAAAAATAAACTGATTTAATTAAGTACAATTTATTTATAACCTATAAGTATATTTTATTCAGGTTCTTAGCAACGATTCGAATAACTGCACTAGGTATAATCAAATATGTTCATGATTGCAATTTTTTTCAGTTTCCCGAAAAATTCCAGTATTTAAAAAAATGGATAGATGCTACAGGTAGAGGGCCCTAACTGGTTTACGAGCGAGAAAAGTGTTATTTGTTTGGATCATTTTCAAGGAAAGATTTTTACTGATAATTATGATTACTCTTTCCTTATTATTCGTACATATGATTTAAAAGCTTATTTAATGGTGCATTATACAGGGTGGCCAAATAAGAAGTATACATTTTGTTTTTAAATTTTAACTGTATTAAGTTCAAAAATTATTAGGTATTGTTTTAAAAATATATTCTTCAGGGTTGGCAAATTCATGCGAAACATAATGTCTGACATATGTCTACCTCTAACAGCAGGCAAATGTAAGCCCTTATCATCCCAATGTTCAGCATCTATTCGCACATTTTTGGCATTATCTTAGTACATTTGTGTCGAATAGTCGGTTTTAACTGTTTAAATTTCATCAGCTCGTTAGCATAGACACGTTATTTTAGATAGCCCCACAGAAATAAGTCAAGAGCTACAAAATTTGGAGAATTTGGGTGCCAATCACTGTCACTTTTTTTCAAAATTAATCGAGCAAACAACGTGTTTTAAACAACAGAAACATTTGAGATAAAATTGCTTGCTGCTAGTGGTATACATTTGGCAGAAATTATCTTCCGTATACAATTGCCAACCCTGAATAATATATTTATGAAAAAATATTTAATAAAATTTCCACTTAATGTAATTAAAATTTAAAAACAAAGTGTATCATTCTTATTTGTCCACCCTGTACTTACAATATAATTTACTATAACTTGCTTTCGCAGTTCTTTATGTAACATGCTGGAATTGCTTTCAATTGGTGACGAAATATGCTATAATAAACTGAAACTATTTTTTTAATGAAGCGCTCACGTCTAACGACAATCCCAAAGTAAACAATTTAAACAAACATTACATCAAATAATGACTAAAATTTAAACCAATTTGATTAGTTAAGCATAAACAAGCTTTCGCATCATGGTACATGTTTTTTTTTTTAAATTAAAAGCTGTGTATTACATTTTATCATTAAAAACCTTTGTGAGAGAATTTATGGATCAACTAATATACCTTACACGTACCTTAAAATTCTTAGCTCGTAAATAAGGTCAAAAATTTAAAGGAATATAAATTAGGTCTATGGCAATTATTACTTAAAACAAAAATGTCAAAACTCTAAGGTCATGTTACTCATGTTCAGAACATGTAAAATATCGATAGCTCTATCGAATTGTCCTCACTCTAGTGCCGCCGCTCTAGGCTCCTACACCGCGCGGTTTGGCCAATCACAGCGCGTGAGTTGGTTGTCTGGCCACGCCTTTAATGATGTGGTGGGGGACAGTTGGAGACAGCGAGACTCGTTGAAATTATGCTTCGTTATAAATCTCCTTACTTCTTATATCTATGGAAGTCCCCAATCCGCATTGGGCTAGCGTGGGGACTATAGCCCGAGCCCTCTCACGTATGAGAGAAAGCTTGTGTCCAGCAGTGGGACGTATATAGGCTGAATTATTATTATTAAGATTTAATAAAAAAAAAACTAAAATCTACATATCGTCTTAAACGTACTCGAAGTGACTCTCCCAGTGATCAAATTTATTTTTTTAAATAAATATGTCAATAAAATCATAGAGTTCCGCGCCAGATATGCTCATCCATTTGATTTTTTATCTGAACATTATTATATTATATTTTTTTTTACTCTTTCTAGTGAATTACGGTAAACAAGTGACAGATGGTTTGAAACCATCCTTACTCGGTCTCTCACTTCATCCGCTTATTAGACACATTGTACCTATTGAATACTTTTATCACATACTGATAAATAAACCTTGTGTCAATGTCATGAAGACAGAAATGTGAAAGCTTTTCCCTCTCTCACTGTACAGTTACATCGACGCGACATCTCCATTGCGTCGCAATCAACTTATTATAGACCAGTGCTCTCGATAGCAAAGGAAAAACTTAGAGCCATTAGAAGCACAGTTACGTAAAACGCACACCAGTACAAATGTGGTAAAAAGTTACAAACTGGTCAGTTCTGCGCAGAGACGAGTAACGGACCCAACACAACGAACTTTAAAAAGGCCTAACTACTGCTATTTTAAACAAAAATAAGCCCTTACTTTCTACCATCGAACCAGTCTACAGTCAATGGATTTGAAAAACTGGTCGAGCCTCTTAGTCCGCATTTAATGGCCGGTGACATTGATTATAAAGCATTTAAGCTACGAGCGAATCGGTATTTTGATGATATGAAATAAAATTTAATAAATAAAGTTATTTTTTGCTTTGCCATTGAATTATTGGCTTTGATTTCGTATACCATATTATAATCGCATACTTTGCACTATGGGCTCGGGATTCAACTATAATGACTTCATTACTGAACGTTATATTGGACAATAATGAATATGACCAACCACATGTCGCCACGATCAAGAGGACAAAACCAAACCATAGAACAAAAGACATCAACGAGCTTCTTTTTGCTGAGAAAGAAGCTCGTTGAACTCTTTTGTTCTATGTTTTTATCTACTTAGATATTTCCCTACTTTTGTTTATTTAGGTTGTATACCTAGTAGGAAAAGTATAATTTTAGTTGACTTATAGAAAAAACTATTCTATACAATAGTGATATAATCAATCTTTTCAATCTCGTACCATAGCAAGCTCCGTGGCCTTAAACACAATACTCGACTGAAAAGCTCTTCATTATATCACGTTTGTATATAATACTATTAGTCACCAAATATTTATAACTTTCCATGCCATCGTTCAAGGGTCACAAACTAAAAGCAACACACCATAGAACAAAGAAAAAACGTCGAAATCATAACTTGTTTGTATGGAAATCTTTAATTTTATTATTTGTTATTAATAATGGGCAAAGATCTTAGTCAAGAAGCGGTCACCAGCTACAGTATTATATTAATAATTGCACAATTTATTAGAAAGGTATGTTTGCTATAGGCCGCAAACCATTTACAATTACCTACATATTTTGGCTGCCCAAAAATGTGCAAAACTGACCGATTAAATAAGACATGTTCATCGTTATCCTAAAAATGTTATTCCCGTATACTAGTTTTCACATTATAAAATGTATGACAGACTTAATTTAGAATAAAAATATTGCAAATAAACAACGTACATACGTACTTAATCGCTAAACCCTCCGAAGTTAAACTAATTTCACAATACATACTGTTTATCTTTACTTACCGAGATAACTCTGATAATGGCTTGTAATATCAGTTAACAGTAGTTAGGCATTAGCTATACCAGTTCCTAGACCGTTAGCGTATAGCGCCACTATAAACCGGGACCAGCACTGGAATAACCTCATAATCGATCGGCGAAAGATGGGTCTTGTGACCAAATCCAGACCAAATTCATAACCTGTTATTACAATCAAATTACGCCTCCGGTATAATTTGCACTGATTCAAATAACGTCGATAAATGCTTTATATTTTTCTGACTTGTTTTTTGAGGGCATACACTTCGTGTCCGTAGATGGATAAATTTTATGAAAGTCATTAAACATCTTTTTACGTTGTAACCAATGGAATAACTTTACTTATAATACTTTTACTGAATAATTTCCGGCTACGAGCTCTACTTATTTGGCGAAACTAATTTTGTATCCATGCCTTATATCGATGCTCATGTTAAGGACGTTATGGTTCACGGTTAAGGTATTTTTCACCTGACGCATCTCTACTTATAGTTTACGGTACTTTGTCCAAACATACTGGAACGTTTTATATCATGATTATCTCACAAAGTAAAATACATTAAATACTTTATCGTAATTTTATAAGTAATAGGACAAGGAATTCGAAAATCTTAGTTAACTTAACTTAAATATACCTATTGGCTTAACTATAATAGGGGCTAATGACACCGTATATTATTAATGACACCGACTGTTATCTAACTGTATCGGAAAAACAGTGTTTGTTCTATTCGCATATTAGAAGTCATAGATAAAGAGCTCAAATAACAATATAGCTGTACACAAAGCTCAAACACGCGACCATAATGAAGTTATCTTCAAAGCTTTCGCATTGTGTTAATAAATTCTCAGCGAATAGTCTCTAAAAGGCTAAACCGACTTGTAATTCATAAAGTAGCGGCTTCTAACACACACTGACCAGTTTCGCAGCTACTCAAGTGATATTTACTCAGTACACCCAGTATTTTAAAGCGATAGGCAGCACAACGGCGGGGGTCTGACGCGCCGTTGCTATGATTACACGCACTTACGTGTTCTATGGAGAACTTAACCCATTTATATGTGACTCCAGGTTTCGTCGTAAGCATAATTAATTATGGCTTTAAGGTCATAAATAAACATTAGTTGACTGGCTTTAATGTAATTGTACGGTGACTCTACGATGACGAGCTTGTTTACAGTACCAGCTAATAATATAATCACGTCTGTGTGTTTTTGTATGTGTTTAAAGTAAACAATATAGGTTAGTTTAAAGATTGCATATTTTACTAGTCATTTTATACAAATATATGATGATACTGCAATGAAATACTGTAAATTACAATAGGAGACTCAATATATTACAAAAAAAAGCTCTTATAAAAGAAATTAAGTTGACATATATTAAAACAAAAAACCTCTATGAAACCATTACCTAAGACCAATTTTTGTCAGAGCTCGCACAAAGGACTAACTACTAGACTACAAAAGTAGTAAGTAAGGTGGAAGTCACTCACAAATATAAGAAAAAAAGTTATACCGTAAAAATAAAAACATGGAGGTGATATATTATTGGCCAGTACGTATATGTGGAAACAGGTAATAAGTAGATAAGTACTTACTTGATTTGTATTTGTATGTGTTGCGTTATTCCATCTAAAATAACGTTGCATTGTGCAGAGCCGAGCCTTTGAGTGAATCATTGCACAGTGGAATCAGATAAGCGGCCTTGATGTCTTCACATTATTTGATTTTAATGTTTGCTCAGATGCAAGTCGGCGTCGGGCATTGCACTTTCGTACCATGCACATACCATGCAGGATGCACTTCTACACGAATATTATAGCTTACATCATGTCCCAAGATATTTAAAAAAAGGAAACTTAAGATAATATTAAATTTTAAGCAAAAGAATACGCTCTTCAAGTAAGAAACAGTAATGGTCATAATGTGTTGCTCTAGCTAATTTGTGTATATGTATATCTATTTTTCTTTTCATGCTATTTTTTCGTCATGTCTGCCCTAAACATTAGTGATTGTAATTTGAACACCCAGTAAACTTATTGTAGATACCTAAAATAGTCATGGGGGTGTACTAAAAACCAGCGCTGTGGCTGCTAGGCTACACAGCACAGCAGCACAGCAAATGCTGAGCTCATCCCTTTTGTCACACTGCATGCTATTTTCTTGCTCAGTTTTTAGGAAACCCTGTTTATTAATTTTTAACAAGCAGAAACGTGTGCGAACGGTGTTTTTAAGCTTAGAATAAATTTAAAAGTGGAAAAATTACTGTCTTGGGTGAGACTTGAACTCAATCCAGAATTCAGAGGCCGTGAGTTCAAGTCTCACGCAAGACAGTAATTTTTCCACTTTTAAATTTAACCCTGTTTATGTTTAATTATCATTTTCTGTTTTATTCTCTTGTATGTGTTGTACGATTATGTTAGTGGCAACAAATCATTATTCTATTCTATAATATACCAACATAGCGCATTTACATTGATATATTTTGTCTATGGTACGTCTAATGACTGGACAAGGATAGGTGTGATTATAAAAATTACTTTGATCTTTTCAGTGGGTTGTTTTTTTTGAAGGCGGTTCCCTTTTTTTTAAAGACATGATATTAAGTTATTTCGGTTTGTTTTTAACGTATTTATCACAAACTGAACTAATCTGCAATCAAAATGTCACCATAAACCTATTCACATAACTGTAAAGACTACAAGCAGTCCTAACTGTTAAATTACCGGCTTGTCTCTCCACGGATTCGTGTTACACAACTTGTTATAGGTAATTGGACGTAAACTCATCTGTTACTTGATCGAGTGACCTTTTATGGTTCGTCCATATCGCAGCCGCGATCCAAACAAGTCAGCTGTCAAACGATCCCATTGACCTTCTGTACATCACGATGAAGAACCTCGGGTTATCAAGGCCTATTATTAAATTGTATGACCTGTATAAGTGAGGGCAGATATTTTATAGTAGTATAAAAGAGTGCATTTTGCTCAATAGCTAAGGAACTAACGGCCCGATTCGAAGAATGATTAAGAGACGTATAAGTTCTTAAAAAGATCGATAACTAAACGACATGTCAAAATTGTCGCTTATTTAGATTCCGCCGTGATCCCATTAAATAAAATAAGATCTATCTACGATATATATTTCTAACGTCAAAGTGACATTCGTTGCCCGAATCGAGCTGCTTCTGTCAATTATACGACATACAGATGATATCTAAATGAGAACTAATCTAAACCAGAACTTATCGTAATCGTATTTCATTCTTCGAATGGGGCCGTTAGTATTGGTACGTACCCTATCCCTTTTCATCAAAACATTTATTTTGTTAAAGTCTGCCACTTCCTTTTGGGCTTAGCACATGTTTTAATGAACCTTATATGTACAATCCTAATATAAACTTTTTATATAATACGTCTGTTAACTAGTTAACTACAGTTAACTTTGTGTACAAATTTTAGTCTGATTGACTTTCCCCTTTTATGCTCTTAACTACCATCAGTGTTGCAGAGCTTAAAATATATTACTGGAAAGAAGATGTCGATGGATAAGTCTAATAATCCACAAGTATTTTATAACTCCTGACGAGTCTCACGACGCATCCCACTTAAAATGTTTTGTGTCTTTTTCTACTGGTGTCAGTATGTTATTAAAAACAAACACAAACTTTGTGCATGGTACCACTAAGAATTTTGTCTGTTATTTTTTATACATAAATGAGCATGAGTAACTTCACGTGAGTTACTTCAGTTACTTGACTATTTTAATTTTGTGTAATAATCAGATTTTTCTGTATTTTCCTGACATACATTTATATGTATTTATTTTTTGCTGTTTTGTTGTTTAAATGACATTGAATTATGTATGTATATTTTATTATTGTTTCTTAATGTTATATAAATTTCTTGTATGCTAAAAAAACAACGGCACCTAAATTATATATACCATATTCTATGAAATAAAAGTTGCCTATTTGGAGGCAGAACCAAAAAATGCGATGCAGCCTCACTAAAGTGCGGGGTTTACCTGTCCACTATTGTGTCTGGCCGTCGCCCAACCTATTGTAATGGTTTCCGAGAACTCACGTTCTAACCTCGATTCGTTTTAATCTACTAATACAAAATTAGAATACCCAGCCACTATTAAAGGCACGTACAAAATGTGTAACACCGGTCTACCAATAAGTGCTTGAATGATTATACTTACTATAGGCACAGTAATCAGCCTCAATGCCTTCTTATTTATTAATAGAACGTAATCTAAGCGATTTCTAAAGTTCAGAAAAAATAATCATTTTTATTTGTCATAGTAAATATTTATTTTGTAGGTAGCCGCAACTTCAAAGCAAATACCAAGTTCAAAATAAAAAGTTTGACATATGTATACATTGTGGCAAAGCTACTTTCGATTTGTCGGTTTAATCAGGAAACTTATGTAATTAGCATTAGTTACTAATAACATCATATTAAAAAAATGGCGCCAATCGGGGGATAATCATTTGTCATCGTCATAATTATCATAAAGCATTTAGTCTCGTCTCCTCCATCCTACCTAACGCTAATATTTTTTTTTTTAAATAATGCAATAAGGTACTTAAACCATTACATATATGTAAGTGTATAATATTATCCAATAACGCTAACAAGGAGCCCATAATGGTTTGCGTTGGAACATGTGAGCGGCAATCCGTAACCCGAGGGCAGGTATTTACCATAACAAGGGGAACAATGGCTCGGAAGGAGAAGCGGGCCTAACTAGGTGTAAAACGAGCCCTTTGTACGGCCTGAACTAGAAATCTTCGTAAGGGATTATGTTGCTAATGCCCTTTGGACGCTATCTGTACCACGTCGGAACAATGTTTTGTAAGTAAAGCATTGTTTACTAACATTTACATGGCTAAAGCGTATACCTACTACCTAATCTGCCTTAAACTCTACCTTATTCAATCCAAGGTGAAAATGTACTACTTATTCCATTGAAGTTATAAGTTATAAATTATAATTCTCCATTACTTTTGGATCAGAGTATAAAAAATCAATAAGCTAAAGAGATACAGTAAAACTGTTCATTATTAAACACAGAAACCAAGTAAACAGAAACTGGAAATCTATTTTTCTACATACAGAATGCGAGATCACGTTTTCCCTACGTTTTCAATGAGGTGGTATGTAAGCACTTATGCAGCTTAGCGAAAGTGGCCAGTGTCTGACAGAGGTCCGAGCCATAGCGGGCAGTGCGGCCAATTAGAGGGAATGTGCCCGTCGGGAATCCGCCATTCTTCACAGGGAGTTACAATTTATATTTCACCGCGCTCACTTTACTACCACTCGCGCCAATAACTCTAACATCCAGCAAACACACCGTACTCACCCGCAATTTTCTGATTGCACGATACCACTTACGACCACGAATATCGGTGATTTCACATTCACTGTTGAACCGAAATTACGAGACTCATCATCAGATATCGCTTCTTAATATAAGCGAATATTCAAGATTATACGCACGGATGCCGGTTTGGAATCCGCCTGTAGAGACAAGGCGCTCCTTAAAAGGCGGCTTGTCGACAATGGCCTGGGAACTCAGCTCATTTGAGGAGAAAATATCATCTCGGACTCAACGGGCTCGGACTGCTAAATCGGTTTTTAAATGCGACTTTACAACCGACGTGTCATTGCAAATATGAAGAAGACGGGAGGGATACCGAGAATTACTTGAAACATTTGTATGGAGATTTTCTTTTGCAGAACTTGCATTATCAGTGATAAAACGTTGCAGTAATAATACGGTTTCATTCCTTGTTTATGATTGTGAGTAAATTTTATTGGCGTCATAAATAAATCATTTTTGAATAACTCAAAGCGAAGTATAATAAATTTTCATGGGGCAAACACTCAGAATTCTCAGGTACCACAGCATTTATGCCCGTGAAGTTGACCACCCCAAATCGTTTGCCCGCAAATGGCATATCTATATCGTTTGTTCATCGTTAGTTCATGTTTGTTCAGTAGGTAAAATCGTAAGGACCCGATTTTAACATGCATTTTTTTTAAAAACAAAATGGGGTGGCTGTCTTCACGCTAGCCACCCCAAACCACTTTTTGTAATTTTTTTTTGTCTAAATAGCAAGATTTTCGTTAGTTCATCATTATTCAGGCATTAAAATCGTAAGGACCCGATTCCTTCATTTTTTTTTCATTTTTTTTGTGGGGTGGCTGTCTTCACGCTAGCCACCCCAAACCACTTTTTGTAATTTTTTTTGGTCTAGATAGCAAGATATTCGTTAGTTCATGTTTGTTCAGGCATTAAAATCGTAAGGACCCGATTCCTTCAATTTTTTTTTCATTTTTTTTGTGGGGTGGCTGTCTTCACGCTAGCCACCCCAAACCACTTTTTGTAATTTTTTTTGGTCTAGATAGCAAGATATTCGTTAGTTCATGTTTGTTCAGGCATTAAAATCGTAAGGACCCGATTCCTTCATTTTTTATTTTAATTTTTAAAGTGGTTTGGGGTGGCTAGCGTGAAGACAGCCACCCCAAACCACTTTTTGTAAGTTTTTTTGGTCTAAATCGCAAGATATTCGTTAGTTCACGTTTGTTCAGGCATTTAAATCGTTCGGATCTCATAAAATTTGCCATAAAAAAATAAAATCGAAAAATTCATACGGAGAAAAGATCATATTTGCTACTTTTACGTGTAATCGACCGAGCGTTAGCAAAGGCCTCCGTTTCACCTTGGGCAAAAATGCTTTCGTATGCTCTCTACAGGTTTCTCAACATTTCTCGTATTTCTCAACCGATTATTGTGAATAAATACGGTCTGCTTAAGTACGGCCGATAATTGTATCTATGTAGATTTTTTGTCGATTCAGTTTTTGAAAATATTTCAAGATGTCATGAGAGTTCACGAGGTCTTCAGCTCCCAAAGCCACTAGTAATAAGCTGCTGTAATGATGGCAAATAAGCGTAATATGGCCCGTAATGAATGATCAAGTGGATTATATAGGTACCAATAGCACTTGCAGCACTCCAGAGGTGTCACATATGCGTCTAATAAGTCGAACCAAATCAAGTCTAGAGACCACTGGCTAGTTGATCTTAATCAGACATTTGGCGTACATTGTAAAAATCGTAAAAGTGTAGGATAAAAATAAAGCTGAATCGAGCGTAGAATGTAGCTTAAGAATAAAACCTGTTATGTGGATCTAGGTGCATCTGGTGTGGGTTAAATAGGTACATGTGTAAATAACATTAAAATCAAATCCGGCAAATACGTTTGTCAAATTGTCACGCAATCAAGTAAGATTCGCAAAGCCTGTGGTTAGAATGCAGAATGTTAGTAATAAACTTTAAAGGGCCGTCGGAATAGATCACTGATTGGTCGAAGTGGTACTTAAAGGCCCGCAACACCCCAATACAGATATAGTCCCGGTTCCAAGGTCAGAAAATAGTAAATGTTCGCGACATAATCATCACGCTTTCACTGTCACTATGTCGGAGAATGAGTGGTTTGCGTCATGCCTTAATATGTGCGTCACCACAAGCCCCATGTAAACAAGGGGACGTTGCGGCCATGTGATATCACCAGGATTATCATTATCACGTATTTGATGTGATAACAGCTTAGTATGATATGGTTTAATGCGGGCGCCTGCGTTTTATATTTACAACTGATAAGTGCGCAGGTATATGATGACTGCCAATAGGTAAAGTCTAGATTCAGGTAATAACAATACCACTCGTCTCGTCAATATCATCATAGTCATCATACCTTTCGATTACGCGTTCATGTCTAACTAAAATAAACATTTTTTCTTAGAAAATTAGTAATAACTATTTTTCTGCCATTCATACGTGACTAATCAACAGCATTAGTTATACTGCGGAAAGGAATTAAAATTAAAAAAACATATGTACTTCCCTGTGCCTATTTTGTTTTCGTTACTATATTTGCAAGGGGTTTACTTGCAAAACTAACTTTAACTCCAACTTTAGCAGAGATAAGGACTTTATGCCTGCTATTGGGAATAATCATCAAGCTCCCAACAAAGCATATAACCACTTACGTTCCTTTACAATCGCTTTTTTATTCTTATTTGTATCTAGTCTAGCCTTTAATCGAGTACTAAGCAGCTATTATTGCTCACAAACGTCATCATTAAAGACCTGTCGGCGTGTCGTTCTAGGGTTCCGTAACTGAAAATCAAAATATAGTACCGGTTTTGGTGTTCGAAGTATAGTAGATGTATTTAAAAACACTACAAATCTTCTGTCACTCTACAATGAAAAGTGAATGTTTATTTCACCCCGTTCTTTTTCTTTTTTATAGGGACTGTGTTCTCTTAAAGTAACCCTCAAGCTACGAGCTCAATACCAGCTTGATGCGTTTTTGTCTGTAGGCTGCGTAGCCACAACAAAAAGATCTGAGGGGATTTGAAGCGGAGAACAAACTGCGATGACCTTGCACACGCTAACGAAGGCTGCACTCCATACAAGGCTGGTACAACAAAAAGAAACGAAATCCGGCCGCGTAAAGACCTGCCACAAAAAATAAAGAAAAAGAGGCGGTGCCATCGTGCGCGGCGGGACGAAACTGGGTAGAATATTATTTATTACAGGAATACTTAGCTTGAATACCTACATTTACTGGAATAATATGTAAGTAAATAATGCCTACAACTGTTAAAATTCTTGGTATATCATACCGTATAAAATCTATCTTGTGTAAACTTGCACCAAACAAACAGATATGATTCACTGGAAAAATTCACCGATTTTTTTAATGTGATACCAAGCTGTCAATATTATGCTCAATATTTTGAGTGTTAATCAATACTGGTTTGTAGATAAGTAAAGTATCAACGAACACGACTATTGGAGTGTTGAGAACGATAATTTACAAAATTTACTGACCATTTTGCCTTAGATGGTCCGTTTTAAGTCAACCCTCGAATTAGGCTTAGATGCTATGAACCTTGGAGTCAAGTTATATTAGTTACGGGCCCAGAGTTGACTACAAAATGGTTTGTGAATAAAATAGCAGATGTGATGCGAACTAGGTTACATTGATAAATGATAACGTATCGCGCGTAACACACGATCCGCGCGCGAACACACTGCTCTATGTATCCAATGTTGTGATTTCTTAGTGTTTATCTTTAGAACTATTTTTTACTTACATCATTATATCGTGCAACGTCTTATATAAGTACTGCAGAATTCAAGCCGGTGACCGCTACCAATTGACCGCTACCGCTGTTATAAGGCATGGTATTGGGATCCCAAAACTGCCAGAAAGCAGTGGCGCAGGTTATCTGATTCAGTGCAATAACGTCATTACAATGGCCAGTTCTATGGCAAAACTATGCACATAGACATGCGGGATATCAAATATAAGCAGATTAAATATACTACATTTATTACATACATTGTGTAACAAAATATATCTAGTTACTACAATTTAAGAATTGTTTACAAAGAAATCAAAATGACGTAAAAAAACACGGTTATTAGGGTTATATAATCAAAGGATATAGAGGACTTAAAAGCAATGTATGTTTTATGAAATAAGACTTTTCAAGCTATTAATTGATACAAAAAAAAACAGTCAACAACAAGCCTTAGAAAAAAAAAAACAAATTAATATTTTTCCGGAGAATCCTCATTTATTACCTAAGTATGTTTTCTAGCATATTAATAACGATATAACCTGGATCCTAGAAATGTCAGGAGTTCATCTCTATAGTGTCTGAGTACCTAATACCTAATGACGTCATACGGGTGTCTCCCACCGACATCTGGTAAATGAAAATTATTTACCTATATCAAGATTATCAAGAGTCACACATAAGCGTGTGTTACAACAAACGAAAGTTTATTTACTAAAATGTACTCTAATTCAATACATTATTTACTAAAATTAACAAAAATCAAAAAATTGTGTATCGTTTACGAGTTATGTATACAAAGATATAGCACTTTTTTTTAAATATTACAAAAATAACTCATTGTTTTTTAACAGCTCGTAATATCGTAAATCTTATATCCCAAAACACGGACATAGTTTGACTTTACCATGTTTAAAAAAAAAACATTAAAATTAAAATTATTTATTTGGTCGCATACAATGTTCATAAAGTGACAAATAAAATGTTGACAATAATACAAATATATACTGACTTCAATACAAATTACAAAAACTGACGGTCCAAAATGTCACGGGATGTCGTAGCAACAAGTCAGATTTAACTCTACCACTGCACTAGTTACGGCACTCGAGGGCAATAAATCGTCAAGTCGGTTTAAGCCAGGTTTTGAGTTAGCTACATTGATCATTGCTCCACTTCGCGCTACTGTCTGCGCTAATAGGAATAAACGACTAGTTTTGAGTACTGGCTGATACCTCATTGTATTGCCTGCCTATTCAAATCTGACCAGTTTGATCTGATAGATCCGAAAATAGAGGAGATTTCAACCAAGATGGCGTGACCTCAAAATCTAAGTATTTGCTCCTGTATACTTCTACCTTTTTGCAGTCTAGGAGAATGTGTTTTGTTGTTTCCTCTTCTTCCATGCACGCTCTGCACATGGGGCTGTTTGTTTTACCCATATTGTGTAGGTGTTTGTTTAGTGTGTTGTATCCTACAGGAGGAGTGATAGATTAAACTACACTACTAAGCTAAATTAAATAGCTTATTTTTTTAACTAATTAATACATTAAGAAATAATAAAGCTCTTAAACAATCTTTATGAACCAAATAAAATATAATATTACAAAATTAAAACTAAAGTTAAACCTAGAAATGAAATAAAATACAAACTATAAAGGAGGTATTTCCTACTAATTAATTTAATTAACTAAATACTTATGAACCGTCGACCGATATTCGACGACCAGTTTGGCCTAGTGGGTAGTGACCCCGCCTACGAAGCCGATGGTCCCGGGTTCAAATCCTGGTAAGGGCATTTATTCGTGTGATGAGCATGGATATTTGTTCCTGGGTCATGGATGTTTTCTATGTATTTAAGTATTTATAAATATTTATATAATATACTATATATATCGTTGTCTAAGTACCCTCAACACAAGCCTTATTGAGCTTACTGTGGGACTTACAATTAGTCAATTTGTGTAATAATGTCCTATAATATTTATTTATTATTTATTTTATGAACACCTATGTTGGACTGAAGCTATTTACACTACAGTATTTTCGCGTATTTTTATATTATGAACTACGTTAGGTATCTTAAGTACTTTTTTTTCTATGATAGAGGAAGCAAACGAGCAGACAGATCACCTGATGGTAAGCGATTACCGCCGCCCATGGACACCTGCAACACCAGAGGGGTTGTAAGTGGGTTGCCGGCCTTTAAGATGGGAGTACTTTATATATTTAACATCGATTTTACGTCCAACATAATCTTTAACTATATAATGTATAAGTCAATGATTTAATAGCTAACTCAGAAATATACATAACGAAACCGTCTGTTGGTGTAAGGTCTGTGCCGGCAAGAAGCACCTACGCTGAGGCGGTGGGCGGCGCGCCTTCACTAAGACTCGACTTGTTCTTGTTCAGTTGGTTCCGTTTTGTATAACTGATTTCGAAGCTCGGTTCGATATTCTTATTGAAAATGAGGCAAGTTTGTTTTAAGAGGACGCCCGCTTCACCATACAATCGTAGTCCCCATTTTCCTCTCTGGATATTGATATTATGAAAAATATTTTTACATAATTTGATGTATATTAACTATAGCTATTCCCCTACGTTTCACTTTTTTCGATTTATTGATTATTGTAAAAATTAGGTGCGAAAAACATATTTCATACAAATTGTTAAATGATCCTATAACTCATAATAATTAAAAATTAGAAAAAATCAAACGTAACGGCATAACTGTGATTGATGTACAACAAATTGTGTCAAAATATTTCCAATAATGTTAATATCCAGAGAGGAAAATGAGGTCTACGTTTGTATGAAAAGGCGATTTTGATCGCTAAACTATAGGTATAAGTAGTCCAGATACTGCAGAGTTCTACATTTAGAAGTTGTTCTTTATCTCAGTGTTCGCAGGATTTTTCAATTGACTATACCATATTAGTAACGGCAAAGATTATTTCTACAGAAGAAATTTAATTGCAAATTACATTGCAATTATCTCAAAGTTTTCGATTAAATTCTTAATTTTGCACGGCTGTCTAGTTTTATGAGAGAACGTGCCTATTTAATTTTATTATATCTACAAAAGTACAGTAAAATGTAAATTTAAGTAAAGACGACAATTTAAAGACCGGTCTTACATTTAACGATAACCGTTGACGGCAAGGGCTTATCTCAATCTAAATTTGTATTAGTACTTATTGCTTGAAACTATCAACGTCGCCAAGTAATAACTTCGGAGAGTATTACTTGTGTTATTTACTTGATTATTCGAACAATAACTTGGCTGTCAACTGAAAATACTCAAGATTTATAAATATCAGCAATAAATAAGTGTGTTAGCGTGAGCTACCGAGATGTTCGGTAATTGGAACAGTTTCACATGTCAGGGGAGAAAATACGGGAGCTATTATGGAGGCGTCAGGCTGTGATTACTTACTACGACGACACCATATACAAACATTATCTTTTTACATCAATGGACTAATAAATCAACAACCTTGAATGTTTAATGGTAGCATTTATCAAAGTTCAAGAAGCTTTTTATTGGATAATTTTGGTTTATGGTCAAATTAAAGTAAACTATTTCAAAATGGGAGGACTATCTATCAGAGCGTAAAAAACAAACTATTTTAATTTGATGTTTTCCCAGCTTGAGCTCAGGTAAATAAAATAAAATTAAATAAATAAACGATTGAATAGGTACTTAAATGCTAAAATAGGCGGCGTTACTACCTGGTTTTAATTTAAATTTAAATAAATATTTAGCCGAAAAAAACGATAAATCCTTATTGTCTATTAAAAGCGTAGGTATATCAGTTTCTAGTACCGAGTGCCGAAGCACCCCGCAGAGCATGACGTGTGAACATTTTAATTGGGAAGAATCGCTCATTGGGGGACAACCCCACTTTACCAGAAATAGGATTATTGAAACGAACTGCGGCTTCTCAAATTATGTTCACACGTACTTCGGAATTTGGACACTTACTTAACAAAATAGAAACTTCTTAAAATAAAGTTACACAAGCTTTTAGAAGTCACAGGTAAACTTTATTTACGGTCTTAGACAGTCATAAAAAGCACCAACAAAATGTATCTAAAACACGTAAAAGTATTGAATCATTCTCATAGTAAATCGTCATGGACAAAACAGAGACACGCAAACAACGGAATGGTTACAAAACCGTGTCAAACTGTGAGAAATATCTTTATTTGTGGATAAAACTCGTAACTTCGGGTCGCGCCCACATGTTTGACGAAATATGGACATTTATCTATTTTAGTAGAGATGCGTGTAAAAATGTAAAACATTGAATGTTAACTTTAATCGCTTCAACACAGAAGCTTTCATTACTTGTTCAGCCCTTATTAACATACGTGTAAATGATTTGGTACCTACCTATATTTTTAATTAATTGGGCTACATCCGTTTTTTAGGGTTCCGTAGCAAAATGGCAAAAAACGGAACCCTTATAGATTCGTCATGTCCGTCTGTCTGTCCGATTCTGTCACAGCCACTTTTTTCCGAAACTATAAAAGCTATACTGTTCAAACTTGGTAAGTAGATGTATTCTATGAACCGCATTATGATGTTTACACAAAAATAGAAAAAAAACAATAAATTTTGGGGGTTCCCCATACTTAGAACTGAAACTCAAAAAATCTTTTTTCATCAAACCCATACGTGTGGGGTATCTATGGATAGGTCTTTAAAAATGATATTGAGGTTTCTAATATCATTTTTTTCTTAACTGAATAGTTTGCGCGAGAGACACTTCCAAAGTGGTAAAAAGTGTGTCCCCCCCCCCGTAACTTCTAAAATAACAGAATGAAAAATCTAAAAAAAATATATGATATACATTGCCATGCAAACTTCCACCGAAAATTGGTTTGAACCAGATCTAGTAAGTAGTTTTTTTTAATACGACATAAATGGTACGGAACCCTTCATGGGCGAGTCCGACTCGCACTTGGCAGCTTTTTTATTCTTATTGTATGTCTTGGGTATCTATCCAGGAATCTAAAATCCAGGTCTTTATATGTATTAGTCTATCTTTTATGTATTATACAAGGCGTAGTATTTAACTATGTATATATTTTTATATTATTTGTTATTAATTTCTCTTGCACGTCATGCACAAATGTCTCTATTTGACCCAATGGTTGACTGGTAGAAAACCAAAAAATGCCTTTTGGCATTAAGTTCGCTATTTGTACATTTTTCTTTATTTGGGCAATAAAGTTCAAAAATAAATAAAATTAATTCATTTTAAAATTTGATCGTATATAATTAAGTGCTGTGAGTTTATGTATGTATGTATGTATATACTTTATTGTACATAGAAATAAAAACACGAGAAACACAGTTACAGAGTAAATTAAATACTACAAATGTGAACTTATTTCTGTATAGGATCCCTTCCACTTAACCTTTGAGGATATGAGTAGAACAGAAGTAACGATGAATGTACAACCACTAAAATTAATGAAATGCAAGTTTTGAATACAAATACTCGTATGCTTCAATACTACTATTACTGAAATACTACTTATACTGTACTGTAGTTGTACTGTTTTATATTACTTTTATTTTAGTTGTAATTATACTAATTTTTATTTTATTTAATTAATTTATGTATTTCAACATGTATATTTTACTTTGCCACTACCCCTTAAATGGTGAAATGTTATTTTAAGTCCTAAAAAACTTTGGAATTTGGATATTTTCCTTGTTAAATCATATTAGGTTCATAGTTAAAATTTTAATAATATATTAGCAAATATACCAATAGCACTGTAAGTTATTTTCGACCTCACTTTAATTATTATTCATGAAGAACCTCGACTATCCGACGTGGCATATAGTTTACGTGGTTAAGTAAAATTACTCCAAGTACTTATATGGAGGAATATTGATGAGATAGCAACCAGTACAACTACAAACGCGTGTCAGGTTACTCGAAGCTACTGGTACATAACTTGAGTAGTCAACTAGGATAAACAAAAAAGGATCTTATATCATTGCCGTTAAGTTCTTTTGAATATGTTACATAAATCGGTGGATTAATAGTTCAGGTATTCAATATTTGCTTAGAGCCCTGTCAAATTATGTTTACATTTTATGCCCAGGGGTTATGGAGGATAACGTAAGATAACGGTTTGATATCATATCCATCACGACACGCCGTTTGCTGTTTAACGAAACCGTTTACAGTTAAAGATTAAAACTGTATAAACAAGTTAGGTAAACAATTATTACCTACGTCTGAAAGGAAATGCATTTGTAATATAATAGCGTGTGTAAATAATTTCCAACACCGACAATGGAGGTGCATTCGGGACAACAACCTCCCAGGGGTGTTGGAACGTTTCCAAACGCGATGTTCAAATTTTCATGAGTCACAAGTCGGGGTCTTCTGAGAAATCGTCACAGATAAATTAATTGATTATCTTAAAATGATGATTCATGAATGTATGGAAGTAATATGAAATTGTAACTAGCTTTATGTTATGGTATCCACGTGTGTGGAAACGCTCATAAACATGTGCATAATGCTCCCTATAATCATGTATGACTAAGGACCTAATGTCTCATACATCAGCTACGAGTAAGAAACTGCATAAAAGAAAAAATCTATAAAACAACTCATCCACATCTTACACAAATAGGTTTAACACATTTTAGAAAATGGTCACTACTGTGATAATATAATAAAAGTTAACGACTCTGGTACACAGATATCCCGTTTTTCTTATTTGAGTCTCAAGTACTGAAAAAATATATCCCTCCTGTAAAAGTGCCGCGTAAAAGTTAGCTTTAGATTCCCTTCAATTTTACGATGTCTACAGGAAAAACGCGAACGAGTTTGCTATAAAATGTGTATGACCCAAAATCCAAATGCTTCTTAAATGCAAGCAATACTTAGTGGATGTACATTTTGTGAAAGTGTCAATTTTAAATATTCTAATTAAGAAAGACTTTAGTTAAAAAAAATGATTACTGTAGGAAAAGTTTTATTTTAACTAACTGTAAGCGCCTACTAGTAAAGCGCAATAAATATTACTTTTTAATTTAATTCTACTTGTTAATCTACCAACTCCTATAATATAGGTGCACCCCAGGCTGCGAGTAGGCACTTAGAAAACCAGACATGTTTTTAATTTTATTATACCTACCTCACCCACGAGTAGTTAATAACACTTCTTTGATCTTTTTGAATAATATAAGGAAAACTAGGTGCAGGCGCTGATAATCTAACAATCATCGCTCGCACAGTAAAAGGGCTCTACAGACCTTGAAACAAATCGCATGCGATTTTTTATACTTGTCGGCTTTTCATCGATGAATTGAATTCGTTGAACCTACTGCCTATATCCTGCCTGCCTACTGCTTACAGTATATCAAAAATCATCGATGCAATAACAGATAATCAACCGCAAACATTGAAATTTGTTGACCGTCTATCTGCTTTCCTATCGCTCGAATATTGCAAGAGCGGTAAAGACGAAAATATGTAGATGTTCTTCGAACTACGCACGAGGCTCGCGGTAGCTGGCTAGTTCCTCGAGACGGTGCACTGCCGGCAGTAGGTCGCGTTTGCAGTCTCCTGGCGCCGGGACGACCCCGCCGAGGGAACGACCGCGAAAATCGCGATGTTGTATCGATTGCCCTAATATACCCCTTGCAAAGAACAAGCACTTCTCGAAGTTTTCAGGAATCTGCTGTACACGAAATGTAGTTTTGTGGGGTTATACCATTGTACTAGATAAGTAAACTGAACATCACTTGCTTTACTGGTTACCGTTATTGGACTTTTCTGATATAGGTATCATGGCATATGTACATAAAACGTTATTTTACAATCTCAATTTTATGACAGTTTTTATATTTAACCGACCAGCCGAGTCGTTGGGATAATCGTCCAGGTCTGGTGGCCAGAGATTGCTAAAATAAGAGATGAATGGAAATCGAGGTATGGCTTTGCCCAGCAGTGGGACACCATATAGGTTATTAATATTAATATAATTTATATTTAACAAGTACGTAGTTTAACACAACTATTCAGGCAACAATACAGCGCGAGTCATGAAACAAATTAAATTTCTAAAGATCAAAGTTTAGTTTACTTATTACGATCAAAAGGGTAACGAAATGCCGGGGCACCGAGGAGAGTCGAAATGTGCAACCTGTATTGTGCGATTTCAGTTACCTTATCAATATCATGCATTTGTATAAATACCTAATAAAATACCTACGTTTGTGAAGTTTACATTGAGTAATTCTGCACTCCCGAAGGCTAGCAAGTCAAGTATTAATTTATTATTAAAGTACCGTCTACATAGAGAGGCTATAGCGTCTCGTAGAGGCTACAGAGCTCAGCTGACGAAGAATGTTTTAATTACTTCGCTTTTTATTGACACCTTTAAACGCGGCATGTCGGACGTTACCCCGACAGGTAAAAACGAACAACTTGACGTCCCAAATGTTGGTCCTTTTTTATTTCGGCCGGACCGGATTGTATTTTACACAAGTGAATTTATTACTTCAAACAAAGAAAAAAGTCTTCAATATTATACAGTTTAGTTCACTGATCCTTTTGACCAATTCTTAGTAAAGCTATGGTGAACGCTATTTCATTCATATTACTATTATTTCTGCGAAAGTTTTTAGTATATACGAATATGAAACATAGTTCCATAATGATGACACTATCGCCTTTCTTGATAAGCGACTCGCTTCTGATAACTCCGATATCAGAATTCCACATAATTCTTATTGTAAACTTGGTAACCTTTAACAGAATGATAGAACACATGGAACAGCGACCTTCGCACGTGACATCATACCAAGTTACGTTAACACTTACAATAACACTAAACTATTACTTACCAGCTTGTACTTCCGCCTGCTTCATTCAAAGTCAGATGTTCTGCGACAGAAAATCCAAAGTACGAGCCCTTTTCACCAAACTTTATCACAGGAATCCTGGGTTCCAGATTAAAGCTGGAGACACTGTACAAAATGCACAAAAATACAACACTTTCACACTTCATTTTATCAACCATCGTGGATAGTTCGTTGATACGTCGTGGTATGTTTGACTTATTCACCGTCTCGAAGTTAATTCGCGCATTGCGATTTTCGTAATAGTTTCCGTTTACACGGTCGACGAGGGGACCAACTCGCACGCCGTTCGCCGGCCGAGTATTCTCGCTTACTACTTTAGCCTCTCGGCTCTACGCGCAAACAACACAACTTACTTATTTTACACGCGGCCAGCCTCTCTAGAGGCAACTGAACTCATAAAAACAGGGATTAATAAAGCTGCCACCTAGCGTCGCCTTTCTCAAATATATCAAGTTACACTGTGCCGACATCTATTGGATGAGTTAAACTCTTTTTGGTCCTCCGAACCGGACTGTTTTATGTTAGAGCTTAGTATACGGTAGTAGAATTTTGTTTCACTTGATCGAACGAGATGTCCTTGTTTTAATCCCGGAATGACTCTTTTTTCCGCTTAATTATATTTATAACTTTTCATCACACCAACTGGTAAAGGCCCACTTGATTGTTCAAAAACGAATAAGAAAGTTACATTTTATTCACATGTGTGGCAAAGTTTTCAGATGCAAATTTTTAGTTGTTTCTCAATGTTAGCTGGTAGAATTGACTTTTAAATGATGATTTAGTACTTTCCTCGCATTAATGCGGTGAAAATTTTTGTGTTCTACTCGGAGGCAAAGTTTGTTTAAACCTCGGCCCTGGAAACCCCTTGCAACGCTCAATATTCCACTTCTCGCTTGCTCGGGTATCAATATTAGCACGAGAGGTTAAACAACAACTTTGCCCACTTGTAAAACAATTAACTATTACAAAAGTTTGCATTTTGACCCTTAAACTAACTTTAAAACAATGTTTGAGGTGAAGATTTCAGGCAACAAGGTAAAAATTACTTATTTTCTCTATTAGACACGCGTTAAACTACATGCGGTTACCTAGAAGAAGGTTAATGAGTTTAATGACACTAGTGCCTTTCTTTAAATAATAATTTATTTTGTTTTATAACTACCTAGAATGCCTTTGTTAGCTTAATTTCTATACTTGCAATGAAAATGCAAAAAAGAGCAATGAGCGACTCTTGTTACCCGTGCATATTACTTATATATTTCCTTATTTTTTGTCGTATGCTCATGAACGAGGGACGTGACAACTGTGATCACTCTCACCAGAGATCTCCACTCCAAGCTGTTCTATCTTGGGCCCGGTGCTAGAGTCACTGTCACAAGCTTCAATTACTTCAATTCTTCCATGCCATGCGTCCAGTGATCTTGAGCATCTCCAGACTATCTGGCCCTGTTCTGCTCAGATGGCTAAAGAAACTATGCAAACATTTGTTACAATAACAGTCGACTGTAGTCGAGAGCCTGTTTTCTTAGTTTTGATGTTGAGTTCCGGTGTAGAGCAAGATCCCAGAGCCGCCAGAGCTTACTTATTTTCTTATGAATAAAATGTATGGGATAATATAGTTTTAGTATGTACTTTTAATGTACAGTCAAGTGCAAAAATATGTATCAAAAGAATCGTCTCATAAATATGGTACTACGCTCTTATTACACTGGAATAAGATGCTATGGGTCATATTTTTGAGTAAGATGTGTACACCCATATTTTTAAGCTTGACTGTACATACTTCATACTTGCGATACCGGCCCGACGGCCATTTGTCCGGTACAAGGTGCTAAAGGTGAGTAAAAATAATACTAACTTTTCTTAAATTCTCATGGCTGCTTTCATGTATGTATTAGAAAATATTGTTAAAAATTGGTAATCAACATTGCCAGACCATTTCCGCCGGCAGTAACTTTTACCAGACGCTTTAAAAGTGTTAATAAATATTGTAACTTTACTCATATTTCGTCACTTCATTTGAAGATATAATTTTATATTAACCATGTAGTTTCCCTATTGTACATATAGCATTGTATTGTATTGTTGTGCGATGCTATATGTACAATAGGGAAACTACATGGTTAATATAAAATTATATCTTCAAATGAAGTGACTCATATAATATCGATCGAACTTCACTTCAAGAAGTTCGTTTGATCATCAATTATATTCTCACTCTTGATTTTTATATCAACCTATCTTACTAATAATGTTTATCACACATAAAATCACTCGTCTACTTTATTTTCTGCTCATTTCACACTATCGGTTCCGTTTTTCGACCTCTAATACTCTAATAAAAGTCTACAGTTGTTACGCCACGATAAGAAAAAGCGTAAAACCGAGCCCACCGAGCATTCCGTACAAATTTAACTTATTTTAATTTTTTTACAAATGTAGTTTGAGATTTTTTCCTGTACTTGTAGTATAAGACGATATTACTTGCCAAATTTCTAGGTCAACGGAAAGTATCATAAAAATGTTGATAACCTTGATAGTGTCGAAATATACATTTTTGCGGCATAAACGACCGTACCTTTTTATGTTAACTTAGAAGTTTGATTTGTTCACTGTTTCAAGGGACTGCAGACCTATGTAGGTAGGTATATGTTTTAATTTCAACTCGATACCTCCACGCGGTTCCGAGATAAAGGGTTTCCAAAGAAACAAAGTGATTCGATAAGGCTTCCGGTTTTTCGTTTCGAGGTTCAGAACCCTAAACAAAACATGTGATAATATTTATTTTGTGTAAGGTACAGTCAGCGTCAAATACTCTGTAGCAGTCAAAGTGGCCAAATAGTTCGGTACACCATACTAAACATATGGTGTACCGAACTATTTGACTACTTTGGTTGCTACAAAGTATTTGACGCTGACTGTACCTAGGTAGGAAGGTAGGTTTGAAAAACTTTCTTTCATTTGAAGCTTTTCTTCAAAAACTTATGGTCTCTAGATTTTGTAACTAATGACGATTTGTCCCAAGCTTTACTGACGTTGTTGTACGACGACCTCGTACCGTTTGGCCAGTCATAAGCAAACGGCCGAGTCTATTCTCGAATGAATTTGCACTTCATTCGCATGACAAATCGAGGCTAATTTGAAATTTTTTGGTTGCACTAGCCAAACCAGCATTTATCCAAAACGTGTGTGAGTGTGACGCATAGATGAATAGATTTGAGTAGGTTACTTGTCACTTAATTCCATCCCGAAGCAATGTATGTAAACCATAATGGTAATTCATATTTACTCCTACCCTGCATACTGGTATGGTATTATGCATCCCTAAAGAAAGTCATTAAAACCACCAAATACAAAAGAAACTTTTATTTATCGAAAAATAAAGAAATAATACATAATTCAGGTAAAAAAACACATTTCATTAAATTGTGAAACCAAATTGAATTAAATTCATTAAAATAAAATAAAATTATATTCATTATTTAAAAAACAGGTCCCATGAGAGCCTAAATGTTTTTGCTGCATGTTTTTTCATTTATTATTCATTGTTTTGCAATAAAGATGATTAATTACCATTACTAGTCTTTTTTATCTACTCTCTCCAGTACAGGATAGGTAATGGTATCATTTGGTCCAACAAAGTACCACATACATACATCAATTGAAAACAAAGCATACTGGTCATCTAGTGATTAACATTAAAATAACTAAAATGATTACGTTACTCGAGGGTTGTATAATAATAATAAATACTACAGCTACTCAATCTGTCAGTACGGAACCTTATCAAGAATGTGGCACTGTTAAATAAAAGAAACGACAATTATATGAAGGGAATTTTAAAACTGCGTGAACTTCAAGACCTTTTTTACTGATCTGCGGGCTAGCCGCAGCGCTACATTTTTCTTATGGTGATACTAATACCACACAAACTTGCTGCGTTGCGGTGTTCTGTCTGTGGTGCTTTATTGTTGTTGATTCCGATGCACACAATTCTCACCATATTGTTTGCAACCGAGATACCATCTATTAAGATATAGCGAGCTTTACACGCTCTCGGTTGCAAATCGTGACCAATCGGTTGACGGTAGACGGAGCCTCAGTCGCGCCCGGTAGGTTTTATAGTATCACAATGTTGGGACATATCCATCACAAGCATTGTAATACCATTCATTCCCCGTGACCGATTTAAGGCATGGGGTGGAAGGTGAGCTCGGTCTGGGAGTGCGCGAACAGGAGGTTCAGCTGGGAGTCGAGACCGACGTTGTAGACCTTGACCAGTTTGGCGACGGCCTGGCCCGGCTCCTTGCGGACCAAAGCTACTCCCGACACCTTCATCAGGTGAACTTCCGAGTCGACGGAGCCACCGCCAGTCGTGGCCAGCTTCACGTGACAGGTGACGTCGACGTGGATGTACTTCTCTACAGCTTTTCCTCGCTTTCCCGGGACGTCCACGTATTCAGTCTTCTCCTCCACCTGGGGCAAGTCGGCGCGGAACACGCTCGCCTCTCCCAGAAGACCCTGCAAAATTCCAAATTACAATAAATACGAGCGTCATCGTATGGGAACTGCCAAGCCTGTCAAGGTTAAATTATACTGCGTTTGGCATCTATCCAGAGTTATTTTTATACTATTTGTCCTTCTGCCAAAACATAATTTTTTGAACTTTAGCATATGCCGAAATGATAAATTTCGTAAACAAATATACTACTATGCGCCTGTCGGAACTCGCATTATGGCGAGGTGCCAAATGTTACGTCCATAAGTTATTTGTAGTGACGTTTAGTAATGCTTTAGCTATTCCACTTACCCCGTTTCCTGTAATAGTGAATTTCATGCCAGGCTGGATCGCGCGTGGTTCCATGCCAATGCCCTCGGGGTGAGAGTCAGACCAGAAGTAGTTTTCTGGGGCATTCAGCGTGTCCGGCTTGAACGTTATGCGCTTTCCGTAACCCATGCCGACGGACTGCAGGAGCAGGCTCCGGCCCTCGAAGAGGTGGCGGCGGCAGCCGGCGGGCCGCACCCGGTAGTGGAATCCAGGCACGATTCGGGGATCTACGTATGTTCCAATGACAGGCAACTCATACTTCTCGAGTCCAACTACGCAATACTGGCAAGGAATGTCATTAATGTCGCCACCGTTGACGGTGACCCTCCTGGACGATGATTCGATGCCAGGCTTGAGTTCATAGCCCTTTCGGAGCTGCTTGATGCCAATCGCAACGTTGACTACTCTGGTCACTGCCGCGTTTCCTCGACCTTTCTTCAAGATGGCTAGTCCAGAAACCGGCACCAATTTAGTGGCTCCATCATTTTCATACCACTCTACTTTACAAAGCGTACTGATCTTCACTTTCTTCACGATTGATCCATCTTCGAAGATTTGCTGATCCACTTCAATTTGATTTTTCTATAAAAGAAAATCAACGTTAGTCTCAGTTCAAGATAAATCAATAATTAAAAGCTGGAACCACATTTGAAAGATACATCATTCAAAAACTTACCTGTTGTTGGACAACTTCAAGGATGCCCTGAGGTTCATGGTTCGCATCATAGACGGTGAATTTATCTCCATTGGACACGGCCTCAAGCTCGAACAAGAATCCTTCCGGTCTAGAGTCGGTCCAGAAATAATTGTTATTGTCATTGAGCGAGGAGTCATGGGGCTCAAATGTGATGCGGCGCGCGAACCCGCGCCCGATCGACTGCAGCGTCAGGGCCTTGCCTCCGAACAAATACTTGGGCTTCACCGACAATGGGGCTGCATCTAGAGCCTGAAAATTTAAATTATGATATAATTCATGTCCACAATGTTTAACTAGAAAACCTTACAGTTTACCGATCAAAAACAACAAGTTCAAATAATTTACATAATTACGATGCAATCTTTACTTTTACTTTAGATAAAACCAATTTGTGAAAGATATGATTACTTCTCCAACTGTTCTTCACTGCAAAAAAATCTGATTATGGTTAATGACTTCGTGAATCGGCATTATGAACATGATACCCATATGTGTATTAGAACTCAAGCATTTTCGTTTTTATTATACCCTCGGATAAACATTCAAGGAGGATTGCTTGGATGAAAAAATAACCATATCAATACACAAATGAAAACTTTAATTTTCAGATCATTGATATGATTGACATGGCAAAGAGTCCTTATGAATGATACTAATGTTTACCTATTGCAGATACAACATGCTGCCGGCCAGTATGTCACTTTCGACCCGTCGGGTCACTGCGCGTTTCTTGAAGGGGTTTGATTTCAGAACGCCGCTCTAGGCGAGGGTCTGAAAAACTGGACGATCCACATACCAACGCCTACAGCGGAAGTGCACAACCAGTGGCGGACCACGCAAGTTAGCAGTGTTGGTCGTTGGTGACATTTTCAGTCTGTAAATTTCATCAACGGACACCGCTACTCACTGAACCAACCCTACACAAACCTAATGGAACCCTTTTCAAATTGCTCTGGACTGCAGAAATCGGTTCACCGATAGGAAATTAAATTTAGATTTTCATTGTCTAATTACACTGTTTGAAACTTATTAGCGCAAAAACCATTGTAATAAATAATAGCACAGCTTCTTTGAACATTAAATTTGTATGTAAGGTTGCCATTACAATATGTATTTCCTTCGTAACAATAATTCATAAACACAAATTTTGCAAAGTGGCAATCAAAATAATATTTACAATTATCATAATATCACTTAAATTAAAATATGTGTTCATAAGATGAATAGAGTAAAATACTAGTAGTATGAAAAATGATGTCTGATATATAAACCTTTCGAATCCTACAATATTGAAACAACATGACAACCTTACTTTTATCATCCCTAACGTAATTATTACAAACTTCATTAAATCGTACGTGGTTAAGTATAACAAACGATACCAATCGAACATTCTGGTTTTTTTTTGTTATATCTGTTTAATTTATTTACCTGATTATATTCAACTTTCCTGGGCATGGTAGTTTGGATAAGAATAAAACTCATTAAAATAAAATAAGATATCAGAATAGTCGATTAGGTCATGAACATTTTTGTAAGGCACAAAAACACTCACCATCCTCTTGATTCTGAAAAGGATTATCCTTACGAAAATGTTCTATAAATAACCACACAGCCAATTTTCAAATCAGTAAAACATTTCATAATCAAAGGTAATTAAATTATTTAAAAATCTCATACCATATAAAGAATTAACTAACTGTTCAAAGATCGCTGCAAGTTGAAATATCCAAACTCAATTTCCTTAATATTTCATATTATAATTTATTATTTTGATGGAAATCCGTTTCTTTTACAGTCCAGTATAAAATTTTGCCCCAAACTAATATGGATCTTCGTAGTTTTTCTTTTCGACGTAGGAAAGCTTGACATTGATGACAAAAGCCATATATGTAAGTATATGATTTTACACAGTTTATATCCTGCCATGGTTAAGCAACATTCAACTGAACTGATGAGGAATAGTTTTTTTACATCTATATTATTCTTGAAATATACCGTATTTATATTTAATAAGAATATAATGTAGAAGATCGCAATCCCATGCAATCGTCCACATTGAATGACAACGAAAAACCATTCCTCAAAGTCCCGCGTTTGTGACAAATGAAGTGAGTTTAAATTGAAATAAAGTTACTCGTCTTACCTGCATGGGTCTAACTTTGTATCGGAAGCCAGTTCTGACGCGAGGGTCGATGTAGACCCCAATGACGGGCAGCTGGTGCGGCGCCGGCGGCGGCACGCGGTACACGGCCGGCACATCCCCGAGGGTGCTAGCATCCAGCAACACCTCCTTAGCATAACTATCCGACCACCCCTTTTGCAAGCACACAGGCTGCTCCTGAAATCACACACGCTCAATCATAATTCCAGTTGATTTTATTTATTTTATTTATTTATTTTATTTACATGGAGAACCAACAGCTATAACTATGCTAATAACAACATAAATAGTGACACAGAGCCAATTATATTAATATATTATTATATATTATATATATTATTATTATTATTAATTATATACAATTTCGTCTTGGATTAAAAAGGTGAGTCACCAAATCAGTCACTTCTAAAATCAGGCTATCAGTGTCAGATTCCTCAATCGATAATTTTAATGCCATTCAATGTTTAAAATATATTTATAGTCTTAATTTGCAATTACTAAAAGAAATATGACCAGACCGCTAGCCGGCTCGGTATGAGATAGAATAAAGGAAGTTGGTCTAAAGATAAACACATTTGGAAATGTGTCTTGCAGATCATTTATACACCGCCAAAATCGAAGCCAAGAAAGGCGTAACCCGCTTACATCATAAAGAAATTGCATATGAGCTACGCATCAGATTATTCATAGGTACCTAACGGAAATTAGAGGCCATTTCAATGAATACTCGTTTTCTTCTGACGTGCCAAGACAATTGAGTAACAATCAGCAAATTGTAGGTAGGTAATAGAAAATATGCGTCGCAGCACTTGCGACAAATTGGTTTATTGTGAACACATGAGTACAAAGTCCGCTCGTTGCGCTGACCGAGAGTTATATTTACACGGTTTCATCTATTTCCGACACAGACAGCTTGCAGATTCCATTCCGCTTACACGAGTGTATTTGCGGAAGCTCAAAACCGGCATCGAACCTTCAAACGAGGTTATCACCCAGGAAGGTACGATAAAAATAAAACGCTAATATAGAAAAAGAACTTTACGCTGAATGTTATCGACCTTAATCTCAAATGAATGAACGAATCAATGAAGCATCACAAATACTGGATTGATGCGAAGCCCTACACAATGTAGGTATCTTTCAATACTAAGGACGATGGTCTCTTTAGTATATAATTGGCAGCGTAAGCTACTACGTCTCATATGTATTAAAGCAACATATAGATACGATGTGATACGGGTAATTTAACGAATGTTATCAATTACGATGAGTACCTATTGTGTGAAAACGTCTAGACAAGAGGGTCAGGGCAGGCCGTGACGTATGTGATAACAGTGCGGGGGTGTGTCGTCCAAACGTTACACATTTGCAATAATTAGTAGGTATTGCTAAAGAGCAGCATGTTGTTTACGTGACAACATTGAACCAAGTACGGAAAGTTTTTTTTTACATTTCCTTCGGATATCGCACTGACGTACGCGTAACTTGTTAAAGATTTTATTGATCAAGACACAGACAGCTAGGTTTTTCTAGAATCGTCTATGGTCTTCCATATTCCTAACAACGTACCAACCGCGCCAAGTGGGAGGCAATCTTAATATACTCGTATCCATACTATTGCGTGGCGCCCGCTTAGCTGCTATGTATGTATAGATTTTTGTCGTTTACAGATGTTAAGCAGTATGAAAATTTGAACACGTGAAAATTTGTGAACTTTGGTCACAAAGAAAAGAACTTTTGTGGAGGACCACATCGAGTGCGATAATTGCTCTTCGCATAAAGCCAATATGCTGAAATTCTCAATAAAAAAAAATATACTTACGGGTATTTCCAATTCCGGGAACGCCTCCTCCCCGTCGCTTTCATAATCACTCTGGATTGGGAGTTTACTCTTTGAAGTAGTTTCAGACTCCTGTGAAAGAAGATAAGTCTCTTGTAAACAGTGACTGTAAAATGGAGGCGAGACAATTACGATCGATCAAGACAATTTAAGTTCGTCCTTGGATCGAAATAAACAAGATGTTTACTTGTCGAACAATATCATCAATCATTACGTACCTACTTAGCAAATTGATATAAAATTAAAATTATACCTAGGAGTAAGGCAATTTTTAGATTGTTTATTAAACAATAACAATATACGCCAGAAAAAGACTTGCATTAAAAATTAAAATTATACTTGCAAAATAATTGATAACGAGAAAAATTGGAACATTGCCCAAACAGGTTATCGAACCTAATGGTCATAGAAAATGCCGATTCTGGCGCGAACAATAATTAATTCACTACACTTAGTCATAAGATCAATTGACCTTCACGCTTGTATTGATTTACAGCGAGCAACGTACATACCTACTGAATAAAATGTACCACGAGTGTAACAGCATGCGAATTATAAATAGGGTTTAACACCAGAGACTCAAGAATTATAAAGACAATCAACTCGTTGCCGTTACTTTCGCGAATTCTTACAATAACCTGCCTACTTTTTCTGTACAGGTACGAGTACAGTCGCCATCAGATATATCGGGGCGGCCGAGGTGCTCAAAAATATCTAAACGCGCACTCTAACGCCATGACAATAGAGGCGTGTTCAGATATTTATGAGCACCTTGGTCGCTCCGATATATCTGATGGCGACTGTACATAATATGGATACTCGTAAGTCAGGATCTCACTACTAAGCTTCTAACATAATTGGTGAATTTTTGACGATAAGTACTACGATCTACATCTAGGTACAGTCAGCGTCAAATACTTCGTAGCAGTCAAAGTAGCCAAATAGTTCGGTACACCATATATTTAGTATCGCTGACTGTACGACTATTAATAAATACCTGGGCATAAGGCAAAGTCTCCACAAGTGCTGGCTCTTCATCCAGGGCAGTAGAGGTCCCGGCCAAACGGGCCCTGGTCAAGTTCCAGAGCCGTTGGAGGGCCAACGGGGTCTCCTCAACTTGCATTTCCATAGCTGGACTGGCGAGCATCTTGACAATAGGTTTTTAGGTTATCTGTAATGTGAAAGCACCTTAATGACGTTTGCCGATAAGATGGTTAGTCAACAGTGGTAAATAATGAGTCATTGAATTTAATTAATGAGCGGTAAGTATTTTAATATAGTTCAATGTATAATGCTTTTGTTGATGAATTTACATACGTAGAGTTGTCAACACGTTCAAAAACATAGGTATGTATGTGAAAAAAGACCCATACATATGTATACTATGAAAAGATTAATGGTATCGACTCGAACTTTAGTGCACAATACAAGAAAGTAGGTAAAACTGGCGGACTTAATTAATGCCTTCAGGCATTCTCTACCAGTCAACCATATATTAATCATGAATAATAAACCAATTTTGAACTTTAAAAGTGCTATACTCGCATGGGCTAAGTTAATCTTAAATCAAATATGGGTAGAAAAGATGACTCGGCTAATCTAGAATCTATTATTGATAGAAAATATTTCTGTACCGTATATATTTTATTCGATTCATACATTTTAATTGAATTAAATTTCAGATTTGGCCATAGGGGCACAAAATGCACGCGACGCATATCTGCTATATATAGTGCACCTAAATGACTCGGGTCGTCCCAAACTGTTGTGTATATTGGCACAGGTGGCATTGGTCTTAATAAAAGAGGTTTCTGACGTATAGCTTGGTTGAACAAACTGATGGTTACGAGCAAATACCTACATCATTGTATTTTATTGGAAAATTCCTACTGCATGTATGTACTTATATTATTCACGTCACGATTCAGACATCCTTGGCCCCAAAATGAAGATTATAAGAGGAAAGAAATCAGATAAATTCCACCAAATGTAAGAAAAGGACAAGATGATAGCATATACTGTATTTCCTACTGGTCTTTATTTGGACAGAGACAAAATAAAACAATTATAAAATAATAATAATAAACTTAAAATGAACAAAACCGGACGACCGGTCTGGCCTAGTGGGTAGTGACCCTACCTGTGAAGCCGATGGTCCTGGGTTCGAATCCCGGTGAGGGCATTATATGTGTGATGAGCACAGATATTTGTTCCTGAGTGATGGATTTTTTCTTATGTATTTAAATATTTGTATATTATATATATTGTTTTCTGAGTACCCACAACGCAAGCCTTCTTGGCTTACCGTGGGACTTAGTCAATTAAGAATGTCCCTATAATATTTATTTATTTATTTATTATAAAAGGAATAATTGAATGCAGAGAACCTTTCTTCTTTCGTTAGTACACCCGGCGCGTGATGTTAACAACAGAGGGCCTACCGCGAATTACGTTTGACGTGTTGCCTCCTTATCACACTTACGTACGAACTTACAAGTGCGACAGCGAGGCAACACGTCGAGCGTGGTTCGCGGTAGGCCCTCTGATTTCTTTTTATACTTTTGAATAGCCTCACGGTCAGGTAAACGTTGAAATCCCAGACGGGGAGGTCAACTACCTGCTTTGACAAATACAGCTTGTGTAGCAAGAGGGTAGAAAAGTTTATACCGACATCCAAAAAGGAGGTTTTTAACTTAAATCGTACGTTTTTTGTTGATATGATTTATTTATCTCACAATATACAATTAAAAAAACTTACAAAATTATTATCATGGTTGTTATGTTTTATGAAAAATTGTCATGCTAGAATAACTGGAGGTTACGAAATACTGCTAGGAAAGCCCATTGATAAGGAAAATAAACGCATGGACATAAAATATTCATATCCTGTAGACCCATATCTGCAAATGCTTTATTATTATAATATATGGTAGTGTAGTAAGCAGAGACATGTCAAATGGGTAATTACTTAAGTCAAACGAAAACTTAAGAAATCACGTTTTTTATATTATAGCTCATGTCATGCGAGTGATGGTACAACACGAACTCACGATTTATAAAAAGGTGTAATAAAAAAAGAGTAAAAGTTGACCACTTATTCCTTGATTGATTGACTTTCTATTCACATATGTCTCGAAACGAAGTAGTAAAAACTAATCGATTCAAGATTAGCTAAGTGCCGCTGCGGCGCGGCGACCCAGCGAGAGAGAAAGCGCTCGATGCAACCAGTCGGCCATTGCTGCGCCCGTTAGCTTACCAGAACATTCTATTTACATGCACTGCTTTTTCCTCCTTATACTTACTTTTCAGGAAAAATTCAATATGTTCTAGATGTATCACGAACTTACAGAAATCGTTTAAACATGCCTTACTTAAACTTACCTTAATAAAATTAAATCTGTGAAATATAGACTTGGTTGGCCAGTGGCAATTCTCAAGAATCCACAAATCTGCAATTCAAAAATTCACAAGTTGCGAAAATATCACACAGTGTAAGATCGAGGTTCTGGCAGAGCAGCTCGAACACGACTGGCGGTTAGTGTAAACGCGATGGTATTTTAAACTTGATTTAGATAAGACGGCGATCCCCGGCCGTTTCGCTGACTCTGTCTTACATAGGGATTTCTAGACTTGAATAATCGAAGAGTGAGAAGGGTATACGGGCACGCACCGACCGCGTGCTCTGCCAGACGGTAAACCCACACATCGACAAATTATTACGCATGCGTGGAAGCTATTGAACAGCCCGACGTCACAACTTGTCCCCCTTTCAGAGCAAAGTTCAGGGCAGGATGCGCCCTCGATAGTTGCGAAGTTTTCTAGAAAACTTTACCACGTGGGATCTGGCGGCTTTTTTGACACAGTCCCTTAGATTATATCTTAGACCATGTCACTGGGCCATTAGACATTTATTTATTCCTTTTTGTGTTTTTCACTTGATCCACTCCCAGAAAGGATTCACATGCGCATTAAGTGTACAGAACTGGTGATACTTGTCAAAAAATCGGTTAATCCGATTCGAACTGATGATAGATTGATAGACATATCAATCTATCATCAACTCAACTATGTAAATCGACGAAATGTGTACGTTGTGGGTATTGAATTCACGATCCAGGCTGAAACAAAAATTATACAAAAAATAAAACATAACGCTAATATTTTCGACGCATAATTAAATTAATAATACTGCCTGACTAATTAAATTATTTTAACCATACCTAAATAGGTACCAACAGGTTCAATTTTGCATGGATAATTTATGAATGATTTCATTAATGACTAGTCCGTGCACTTTTGAATCCTACTGTTGAAAATCGAATACCTAACATTGCTCCAATACAGCTATTAATAGGTATATTTAATTTCGAAATGCTTCATTGTAATTATCACTAAAAGCATAGTTAATGTGATCTTACAAAAGTATTACCATTTTCAATATGTTTCGCTATGTTATGAAATAGTAGGCAAGCGCAAGTTTCTCCACAATACATATTTTAATAACAATACAGGCGTATCGGGTTCTAAAAGTCTGTGCCTAATTTGAAACCGACCACATAATAGGAATGTTGTCTGCAAATTGGAAATAGATGCATTACGTCACATGTTGACCAAAAGCTTTAGTATCCCTAAAACAACATGCAGTTGAAACGAAGCTCTGAATTTCAGGGTATTTAAAGCTCTTGCGTCAGTCCAGTCTGTTCAGAACTCGAAATAGGTAGCAGGACTCACTCGTGTAGCATTCGCTATTATTATTAACGTACCCAGTAGGTTATCTTAGTATATTAGGTATATCTAATTAATCTTCAAACTAAACTGCATTATTAAACATGATAGTTACTAAATGTGTCCTTAATCTTAAAATCTCTTTAAATGTATTAATAAAACACAGACTCCAAGTACCTATTTTACTTTCTTATCCAGAATATCCCTAAATCTTATAAAGGTAAAGCACATTTATTTCGCATACGTATTCCTACACACGTGCTATATTATTTAGAACTTAATATGTATTTAGAGTAGAGACCCTTCATAGATAAGCTTGTACTCAGACGAGTAAGGGCGTTACCAATTTTGTTTATTTTGCTATTACGTTATTTCCGCGTTACTAAAAAAACGTGTAATTACCGTAAATGTAAGACTGGTACAATTGGTACATACAGCTTCTGGTAAATAAATTTTACTACACTAATGCAACCAGGGTTTTATAAATTACCAAAAACCCAACCCCTTCTTTGCTGCTACGTATTTAATTGTCTTGCTATAACAGTTGAAAAAGACAATAACAAGACAAGTATGTAGTAGGAAAGCAACAAAACTATTAAGGATATCTTAACTCTATGGAAAAATCCTAAAATATAAGACATTAAATTTAGAAAAACCCGACGATACAAATAATTGAAAACCATTTTTCCTTCCACACTACAAGACGCCGAATATGAATCCTTTTCTTGAAATGATATCATTGCGTAATGAATCATAATCATAAGGATATTATGATTTAAATAAGACTCTGCGTTGTCACGTTTGAGATAAAATTCTTCGCCTGTGTCTGGGCAGAATACATGATAAGATAAGATAGCATTAGTCCTATAGTTTTATCATACAGATCTGGGGCTTAACTAGATATCTACCAAAACAAATAAGTACTTAGTTACTCTAAAAGATAATTTTATCAGTGGCATAGCACGTGCTTAAATTTGCATACTAAACACACGGCTAACTGTCTACATTCTGCAGCAGAAATGGCTAAGCGAGTGACGTAGTCAAAATAATCTACACATGCTCTTACTCTTTGGTATCCAGTAAAATACATTTATGATCAGATATATATGAACGCTTCACTCGGTTAACCACTTTTGCTGCTGGACCTACTGTGTTTACATTTACTAACAAATCCTTATTAATACATAGTTAATATTTATTTACTTGATACGTAAATATATTGGGTCTGGGCCTGTGAAATTGGCGTTTTTGTTCGTAAGTATTATTTAGTCATGTCATAGTTTATTTATTTTAATAGTAACTTCGAAGTATTTTTTAATTTAATTAGTGCGCTACATAACAACTATTTTACATACAATTATTTGCTACTTTTATTGTTTTATGTATTCAGAATACCGCCCTGAAAACAGCTCTTTTCATGTGCTGCCGGCTCGAGTATTTAAATGACTTATATTTTTCTGACGGAACAGATTTAAAAAAAAATGTGAGATAGAAAATGTGCCTTAAAAATGACTCAGATTACTGGCAAAAATTTGTTTGGTTTGAAAATGCCATCACAAAATAATCCGCAAAATTCATTGTATGAAGAATCGAATTTCGTTAAAGTTCTCCATACAAAATGCCAATTTCATAGGTAATTACCTAATAATACTAATTCAATTCAGTACGAGTAACTAGTTACGGTAACAATTATCATTGTAAATGGCACGTGTTAGAGTGGTCAGGATTTATCTCGAATTTATTATTAATATAACTACTTTAGCCTTTAGCCTAGGTACCTACACTACGGTGCGGCACATACGCCTACGAATATCAAAATTACTTTTTTTAGGGTTCCGTACGTCAAAAGAAAAATGGAGCCCTTATAGGATCACTTTGTTGTCCGTCCGCCCGTCTGTCTGTCTGTCCTTTATCCCAGGAACGCGTAGAGGTATCGCGATGAAATGAAAACCATATACTCAGGTCCCTAGAATCTGTGAAAAAATCAAACTTCTAAGTTAACGGAAAAAAGATACGGCCGTTTATGCCACAAAAAACGTAAATTTTTCACACTCAAGGGAATCGTAATTGATTGGGTTCTTCTCGTTGACCTAGAACTATGAAATAAATAAATAAATAAATATTATAGGACATTATTACACAAATTGACTAAGTCCCACAGTAAGCTCTATAAGGCTTGTGTTGAGGGTACTTAGACAATGATATATGTAATATACAAATATATATAGATACTTAAATATATAGAAAACACCCATGACTCAGGAACAAAATAAATAAATATAATATAATATCGTCTTACAATAAAATATAGGGAAAAAAAATTTAAAATTAGTTTTAAAAAATAGTTAATTTTGTACGGAACCGTCGGTGAACAAATCCGACTCGCACCTGTCCGGTTTTTTATAGGTACTTACCTTTTATGTTTTACAAACACTAATGAATGAAGTAGGTACCTACTGAAATCCTCCCATTTTACTTGAGCAAAACCTGCGCCGATTTTAACAGAATGTGATTAAAGAAGTAATTTAACACATCGGTAATCTCGTAACATTCAGTGTAGCAGAAAATTACCAATTTCAGTTGAAATGATTAATTTGAGTTAATAACGTTCATATCGGTTTTAATTAACCTTTTACCTTGAAATGGTCCGCAGATTTCTGAATATATTAAACGGAGATTTTCGATGAGTAAATAGACATTATTTCATACTACAACAATAATTTATTAGGTTAAGTATGTCATATTTTTTTTCTTACATAGCAACTCCGGTTAAAACTTCGATGCCCTAAATTCGTTATCCGACTTATAGGTAAACATACAGTAGGCATAATATATTATACCTATATTTTCAAGGTAATTATCAGCGGATACCGTTACACTAAAACATTTAACTGTCAGCCCGATTCGAACTTTAAGGTACGTCAAATATTAATTTCTAGACCTAATATTTGACTTATCGTAGTTAATTAATCGGGCCGTGTGTCATCAATATGTTATGTAGACAGATCGGGTTACAAAACGAAGACGGTTCAGATTGCCGTCGAAATACAATTGCAAGAAGCTGTTTATACAACACCAACGACTTTCTCGGAAGCCAATGTTTTATAAACAAGTCATTATATTCAGGAAGCTGATACTAATACATAATATATATATATATGCTAAGGAGGATAGTTTTTGAGTTGCTATTGAGGGCACATTATTTATGCAGAGTTATTCAGAATTATGTGAATTTCCTTTTATAAGCATGAATTTAATGAGGATATCTAAATTGAAAAAAAAACAGTCCGTTCTGGTAAACGTAATTTTGAATAACTATGCCCCATGACAATACGAAATATAAAAGAACAGATACAATTACAATATTGTAATTTAAACCAAAATAGTTAGGTTAGGTTAGCCGGCAGTGGGTATCTTTTGGCTGATACGATGATACACTAACGATGTAAATAGCACAATCGGAATAGAACAAACCTCGAAATTTCTTGGACAGTCCTGAAATTTGGTATGTATGTAAATTAAAGGCCCCTTATTCATGTCCATACCATTTGACATTTGGGGACGTCGAGGAATCGCAGCTATCTTGGAAAATGTGTACCATCCTGGAGAAATTCACGTTTTACTCAAAATCTACGTTATCTAGAAAAATATGGTGTGAGACAACATTAAAACTTATTAAATTCTTCACAAAAAAGTCCCAGATATCTTTGCGAAAAAATACATCTTGATATAGAAAATATTTGCTGAATCTAGGTTTAGCGCTTATACACTTCCAGGGAACATTCTCTTAATAGGAAACTCGGAGGGATATGAATTCCACTTTTATGTATAAATTTGTACATTATCTACCCCAATATCAACATTTTAGCTGACTGCGACTTCACCAGAAAGTAGGGTAGGAAGAGCAGTCTTGAGAGGACGCAGAATATTAAATCATAGTTTTTCTTCTAGCACCTAAATTATTAAGCGGATTTCAATAAAACAGACATCAGTAGATCTATAATTGGTATACGAGCCCTATGCAATACAAAATTACTAAAATGAACAGAGGAAAAATGTTTAGGGATTTAAAATTCGAGCTTTGGGGACCACGAGGATCAGGCACCATCATGAGAAGTATTCGTCTTTTTGTCAATAGCTATCGATTTAAAATTTGGAATAGGTAGTTATGAACAACGCTTACCCAGACACATTCAAAGTATTTTTTTTTCACTCACTATGGAAAATGCCCAACATGAAGAGGGGGCAAAATTTCAAAGTCTAGTGACTAGGTCAAGTGGGGACCCCACTGTGGGGTATCATTTGAAAGTGCTCAATTTGTACATTCCAAAAAAATTTTTTCATAGTACAAAAAATATATTTATGGAGGAATATTTAAAAAAATACCATTCCCCCCCAAAACATTATGATTTTTACATAATATTAACATTACTATAAATTTTACAGGAAAAATAACTATAATCAGACCTCTATCTTGGTAACTTTTTTTTTTATAATCAAAAAACATTTCCGAATTCTGTTTGCAATTTAACAAACTTTACGTGTATTTATTACACTTGAAATTTCTATGAGATTACATTAAAGACACCTTTTTTTTTATATAAAAGAACAATTTTTGAAATCGGATCACATGATAGAGAATTATCGCCGAAAAACCAACATACGTGCATTAGTGATGTTATGATTTGACAATGCTATAAATTAATTACTTAATTATTATTATTTTTATTATTTGTATGTCTTTCCATATCTAAATAATATTATTTAATAATTATATTATTATTTTTATATTATTAATTTTTAAATGTTTTAAATTATATTATGTAATTAGTAATGTATGGGTAGTAATGATTAAATAAATAAATTACATCGCGCAAATTAGTTAGACAATTTGTTGATAGATTGCGCTGTACACAATTATAATTAGTATAGGTACCTACTTCTGATCAAAAGTTTTCGCCTTTATAGTTACACTTACTTACTTCGTTAGTTAGTTAGTTTAAGATTATCTGGAAGAGATCGCTTTTTAGCGATAAGACCGCCTGTTGTTTACCTCTTCTTAATTTGTTGTTGATGTATTATTTGTATTGTTTCTGTATTGAGGTGTGCAATAAAGAGTATTTGTATAGTATTGTTACACGAGATAATTCAAACTTTGTACGGAACCCTCGGTGCGCGAGTAAAACGAACTCGCACTTGACCGGTTTCTTGTAGTTGTCTAGCTGTGGAATCATAACATTAATCAATTAGAATTTTACATATTTTCTTTACATCGAGCAAAATTAAAGTTAACCTAACCTGACTCCATCATGGTGTTTCAAGCCTAGTTAGAGAGACACAAAGCGTTTCCTTGTCGCAGCGATAGCGATGGTCACGTTGGCTAGGCCGGCAGGTTGGTTAGCCAATGCGGCAATCGTTAACGCTCCGTAGCGTAGCGTAGTCAGCTCTCTCTATCACTCTTCCATATGAGTGCGACAGTGACAGTTGCGTTTCATTCGCTACGGAGCGTAAACGATTGGCACGTTGGTTACGCACCCAGTCCCCTTTTTATGAGATTGCCGATTCTACGATCTAGCTACGACTTATACAATGTACGTAGATAAAGGCTTCAAGGCTCAACTAAAATATAATGCCATCCGTACATAATAATGATTGTGTTATACAAACACGTGCACGCACTCTTCACATGAACTTATTTGCGCTCAGCATTACAGGACAATGCAAAAACCAGAATCTTTCCTAATTGTATAAACGTGATCTTTTTTAAATTAACACTTTTCAGCTAAGCTGGAACATTTACAGGCGTGACTTTCATAATGAGCAGAATTGTGTGCAAAATCATAACATAATCATGTTCAAACCACATGGATGAGGCAAATTCGATTTAATTATACACGGCTCGTGACATATTGTTTTTTTAAGAAAAATACCAGAAGATATTAGGCACCATAATAACAGTGCAAAATAACAGTTGAATGTGACATTTTAAGGAAAATGGATCACAGCGTTAGTTTTCCTTACGAGTAATTTATATAAAATTGCAAATTAACTTTTGCTTGAAAACTTATGTGCCGTTTACATATTCATGTACGTCAAAATTATTTTTGGTGATACGACTTTGAAAGAAAGTGGCGATATAAGTATGAACTATGAACCGTCGAATATGATTAAATACTAGAAGTTCGAGTTAAGTAAATGGTGTTATTTTTATTTTTATTTCTTACGATATAGGAGGCAAACGAGCAGACGAATCACCTGAAGGAAGCAGTTAGCGTCGCCAATGGACACCCACAACACCAGTTGTGTTGTAATTGCGTTTCCGGCCTTTAATATTGGAGTACGCTTTCTTGAACTATTTAAGTACGTTTCAGTCCGGAAATACCGCAGGGGCAGGCGACAGTTCATTCCTCAGTTTAGCTGTGCGAGGTAGGAAGTTTCTGGAGAAACGCACATTTAAGGACTGCCAACCATCTAAATGGTGAAGGTGGAAATGTTATCCCGTAAAGCGATGGCGGAAAGAAGCGGCAGGGATTAATCCGACAAGATCCGAACAAATCCTCGAAGCACTCCCTGTCATTTTTTATATAGAGGCTATGTTAAAAAGTTTGCAATATCAAGAGCTGTAAAAAGCAATATGAAATTGCGCCTCAGCACTATTTGATTCGAAATTAACGCAGAAAAATCTTACTGCAAATACGAATTGGTCTTTATTCCTCATATATTTAGGTGCTAAACTGAATAAATTTATTACAGAGTTATTGATTCATTATCATGTCCAACCACACTAGTGCCCTTGGAGTAGGGCACAAAAACATTATGAATAACGGTAAGTACTGAGTAGTTCTATTGTCGATCCGGTTTAATCCAGTTCGTAAGGTCAGTGTTGGCGTAGATCAGTTCATAGACTAAATTAAGCCAAATCAATGCAAAATTATACCTATTTGTCTGTAAATACCGCTCAATACTATTTATATAACATGTTTTTTTTCTATATGAGTATGAATTTCTAAACCAGGGACGGGTTCCTGGTTTACTACAATTTATACGTACTCGGCGTTAAGAGGACGTTAAAGAAAGAAAAAAGCTATTTATTTAAGTAGGTTTTATTCTTACGCTTATTAGTTTTTCTGTCTTTTTTCAGCCACTAATTGTTTCATATACAGGATGTCGCATATATTCAGTAGACAGTAGGGATTAATGGAAGGCCAAAGATAGATGATCTTTAGAGCTACCGATTTTACCTCACATATGTTCTGCGAAAAATAATGGTTTCGAAAACATCGATTTTGTGTCCTTTGTTCCATGTTACGTACCCCGAATACACGTGCCGAACAACATGACTATACTTACAAAGCAGCCAAACTGCAGTACACGCACGTGGAAACTATTTACATAGTAAACCTACTATTTAGTAAAACATTTATGATAGTGTTAACTATAGTAGACATATCAAATAAATGCTCAAGAGTACCAAAAAACATAGGTACCGACATATTGTAGAGAAATTAAGTTGATTTGTTTCCTTATGTTGGCTTGTAGAATAGACTTAGTGCTGATTTTGAATGAAATATATTTCATACCTATGAAATTGGTGTGGTGAAAAAAAAATTGTGTTTCACTCGGTAGCAAAGTTTGTTTAACTCTTGAAACCCTCGCAACGCTCAAGATTCCACCTTTTAAACAACTCGCTGCACTCGTGGTTTAATTTTACAATCTTAGCATGAGGGCTCAAACAACAACTTTGCCCCCTTAAAATACAAATAACTACTATCACAATATATTCCGGGAAACATACGAATCATACGATGTAGTACCTACATCAAGAAAGCCTTGACCCATTATTAGAGCTAGCCATTTGTTCCCTCATCACTAGATCGTCAGTCACATTGAAGGATATGGTAGGGTAAAAATGATTTGGACATCTCTTATTTTCTTTTTTTGAAATACTTTTTTATAAATAAAATTATTTATTTCAGACAACAAATGTATTATTAATAAAACACGCAGATAACTTAATTTAGTGTTAGTATTTATTTACATTTAAGATGTGCCAATTTACAATACATATACCTATATTACTACAGCATATTAGGTACCTCTATAATAAATTGCGCGACACTTTTGACTTTCTAATCAAACTTATCAGCAATTTCTCTTAGAATGTTGTTGAGACTACATCTCACACGAGACTATATTTTTCCCTAATATAGTCTGAAAACTATCCGTCCGAGCTGCCACAACATGTCTGATGTAGAGCACCTGCTAGGCAGTCCCATCAGCATTCTAAAAGCATTGTTATACTGTCCACTTAAGGAGTTGTAAGCTCGTTTCGTATATCGGACCCTGCTTGTGTACAACGATGATTTTATACAATTTTGTTGAAATAAATGCAAAGTATGTCGCCTTTTTTTCATATGTCACCCGGGACCATGACATGTAATTGATTGGTTAATTTCATTAAATAAAAGTGCAAAATTATTGTATAATAAAATCAAGTGTTCATTATGTCATCAACAAAAACTTGCACACGGTAAAAATTAAAAATAAACATTGTTTACTCGCACTCCTCATTATAAATGATAATCTTATTGCGTATTAGATACCGATTGATAACCTCAACTTTAATTTTTCCATTCCTCTGTAACCTTCGATATGATCAACAATCATTGTTACTACTGAAATACGTCAGTGTGGTACGGTGTTGTTTCAGGTTTCAGTAAAAACAGCAACATTAGAGTAATGTAATTAAATATGTTAAATCTCCATATCACAGCAAAGAATTAGGTAATTAACTAATTACCTATAAAACTACCATGCTAAAGAAATCAATAAGCTTTATTAAATCTGGAGAGAATTGACTTTTTAAAACATCGTCAACCAAGAAATTCTATCCGAAGAAACACAACTTTTTGCCCAAATTTGTTTAAGCAGTAAATATTTACCATGGGATAATGATATTGCTCTGCAAGGAATCGCGTGGGAAGTACGTATTGAAACCCATCACCTAATTAATTGGATGGCGAGTATAAATACGTACATACTGGGTGAATAAATGACAACTATCAAATAACATTAGCTTAACTAACAACGGCCCACATGCTCACAAACGGATGGCTCTTACATATCTATAATACACCCTCTACAGCGTGTTTATCTGGTGGGCATCAAGCAGAAAAGCTCTGTATTATATCACTATTTTCAGTAGGGCGTCACTCTTCCTTTCGGTCATTCCCGGCTCCGTTCGTCTCAGCATTGTTCTGAGCAATAAAGGACTTACTTACTTACAATTATTAGAGTTGGCACAACTTGACGTCCCATTTCGTGCACGACCACAGTTAAGATATTGACTTGAATTTTGACAGCTCCAAATAGCCGAAAGGGATACTGCCATACATTAGAAGGGGATAGCATGATTCGTCCCTGAATCACTGTCAAACTTCGGTTTTGTACGCAGTGTCATTTCTGTACGGTAGTACTATTAGTTATTCTGTGCTATTGTATAAACTATCTGCTAAGATACAATCGTAATATAACGGAGCTTTACATTTTGAGTTTGAAAGGCTTGAATATATCACTGTTGTATACAATACTTTTCTATGAGTGAGCTAAAATAATACCTTTTGTACTAAAAACCTAAATAATTAAGTAAACAAAATTAACAGGATAAGTAAGATAAATGGATAGATCAAAAGACATCATTTTAATGAAAAAGACGTTCGTTACTGTCCACTTGATAGCGCCGAGACGTGATTAGTCACATCCATTGTAGTTCACTAAAGCGTTTCGTAATGAAGACATTATAGTCGAATCGGGAGCTCTTAGTAAAAGGTATGCGATTATAGTTTGTAAGTATACAATGCCTTAACCTTTCGTATGCGCCTATCAAAAATTTGCCATTTATTTAGCAACTATGACATCTTCATGTTTAAGTTGAATTTGATTGGATATATATGGAGCAGATCTGCTCATAAGCATACCAAAGGTTAATTCAACCATCAAATTCGACGAGTAGAAAATACACATTTAAGTATATATTATATCTTCTACTCGTATTCGTACCTAAAAAAAAAAACCATTTATGTCGGAATTTAAATTTCCATATTGTATTAGTAGCTTATTACTATTATACTTATTATACTTAGGTCCTGTTTTACAATGTCCAAGTACTGAAAAGGCTACTTGCCACTTATCTGACGAATAAAGTCATCGTTGTGTTTCACAATCTTCAAAAATGCTTAACTGGTAGATAAAGAGCTAAGTTTTGAAGGAAGGTTTATCTGACAGTTAATTTTTTTCTTAATTAGCTATCCAATACTTTACTTGGACATTGTGAAACAGGTCCTTAACTTATGTTGTTGTATACAGGTTGTTTATTTAGTCACCTGCAATAATTTATGAGCTGAATATATAGGTCATATTGAGCAACTTTTACTATGGGACTAACCCAGAAATCGAGAAAAAATTTTTACTCTCCCATAGAAAATGTAAAGATCAGCAGCAAAAATGTATGAAAGAGCCAATTTTTTTTCGCGATTTCGGGGTTGGTCCCGTAGTAAAAGTTGCTCAGTATGACCTATATCCACCCCGTAAATTATTGCAGGTGACTAAATAAACATCCTGTTTAAAATGTTCTGAGATCTGGAACGGAATTTTGATCCGAAATATGTTAGGTACCTATTCATTTGATATTGATATGAAATTACTCTATTTATCTTGAGCGAGTAGAATATTACACAGGGGGTAGCAAAAATAGTGCGGTTCCGTTTAAGGGCATATTCAGTATTGTATTCTGATTAGGAAAAAGTAGAAAAAAATATTTCTTAATTTTTTTTTCTTCTATGGGGTAGGTCGTCCAACGTGGGCCACCGCCTACGGCCTCGCGGTCCGAGGGGCCTCGTGCCTCAAATAAGTATATCTCGGGCACAAAGTAAAAACGTTCGTCATTTTTTGCGCCACCAGAGGGCCTCGCTAAATGTACCTTGCCCACGTAAAATTTTGGTCTTGCCCCGCCACTGGCCAACCCTACATAGAAAGGCCAAAAAAATTTAGCGTCAACATGTTTTTCTTCTACTTTTTCCTAATCAGAACTCGATACTGAATATGGATTTAAACAGAACCCTTCTATTTTTATTACATCTTCTATCATATCTGAAGCTAGACCAAGCACCAAGCTAAGTTCGCAGCGATTTTGTGAGCCCAGACGGTGCAAGTGTTATTTAAACGTAACAATCTCATAGAAGTTTGACGTTTAAAATAACACTTGCACCGTCTGGGCTATCAAAATAACTGCCAACTTAGCTTGGTCTTAACATTTTGTTTTTTAATCTGAATATTGCTCCTGCAAGGAAATAAACTAAAGCGGGATTTTCAGAGCTACACGATGAAGAGGATTGCTAAGCGAGTAAGCGACCAACTGTCAAAAACCCGTCTAAATTTTCAAAACTCCTAATTGTCTGTCAATCGAAGGATGAAAATCCCAAAGGGTCCCCACCCGGGTGCCGGGCGAAATTTCTTTGAAACCATTGCTGCCCACGATCTATACACGATCATTACGTTGGGATTGGGATAAAAAAAAGGGGGGCCCTCCTTTACAAACATGTGTAAAAATACTATTTTGTAATTGGAATTTAACTACCACCTTCCCAAATTAAATTAATATAATATTATGTTCCTGGGACATAGAACAGGACATTCCGAATCGAGCGAGATTCATTTTAAATGAAATCTGGTACGTTTTCCTCGATCACGACCTACTCGCGTGACTTACTTATATTATTCTTAAAAACTAAATATGCAAACGAGATAACAACAAAAAATCTCCCGGAAACAAGAGATAGGTATGTAGATTAAATATTATCTCTTTCTTTCACACGTTACTTATAATTGTAGAGGGTGACCTCTGGGCAGATGATAACTTTAGCGCCGTGCGTCAATGCCCCTCGCTGGACAATTCCGGATTTTATCAATGTTGTTTTTTCACCATGCTGACATTGACATGTCCACGTGTAAAGTGAAAAAAACACCAATTGGATTGAACCAGATACTGAATGACACATGAAATTCGGAATGTTATGGTCTTTGTTTATGTTTACACATTCACCGTATTCTATACACCATTGATGTTGAAAATCGTTTTAAGTCTTGAAGCTTGATGCTTGATGCTCGAAAGGTGCAGGTTATAACAAATGTTATTATGCTGTTGCTTGGAAAACTCGAAATTAGGGAATTCCTTTCCTTCTTCTCATCGACTTACTTTACTCTGCAATGTGGTGTCCTATACGTGGCGCTTACCTATTAGTGCTAGAGCTCCTGATTATGAACTTATGAAATGAAATGTACATATGTACTCAACGTTAAGAGCTCCCGTGGATGGCAAAGGGTTTTAGTCATGGAGACCTGAGTGGAAGAGCCCTTGTGTACCACATGTAAGTTTGTAAGTTGGAAAAAAGCTAAATAAAAGTATTTTACGGTTCATAATAAATAAAAGATTTTCCCGGTATCCTCATCATCACGAAAATGACAGTTCGTGTCATCACGATGACGCGCAGATTTGTCAAATCTAACCTTTAATAACATGACATTACGAGCCAATGCAGGCGTCTTCGTGAATGACACGATCTATACTATATTTAATCCTGAAAACCACTAAGCAGTGGTTTATGTCTGTATCTTATACTCAATCTGTTAATAGTATCTACATGCTGAAAGTCATAAATATTGCAATTAAGTTCTATGTGACGGAGGGAAAATACAATATAGTGAGTAAAGAACATTTATTTAATTAATAAATAACAAATGCTTAACATTAACCGGCCGACGTCCTTTAACAAAACAAATAAAATACTTATATATTCACAATATTACAGCGGCTTATAAATAAAATCCAGCATTGTATTACTTTTACTATAACGTCATAGTGATTGCAGTTCATTTTCAGAAAAGTCATAATTTGAACTTGGACCTATTATGCAATTTGTGACATAGAATATAACTTGTATAGTCTTGATATAAACAATCACAAATAGAAGAAAGAAGACAATCACAAACTAATAAATTAATTACTTATAATATTGATTATCTTATCTAGTGTTCCCTTAAAAAATATTATAATATGCGCGGTGGCTCTTACATCGGAAATAAATTGTAATAATTAATTACCTTTACTGGATATAGGTAAATAATCGAAGCTAGTTAGTAACTATTTTATTTCAAATCAGCCTCATTGAGTATTTATTTTAGGACAACATTGGTTGAACAAGTAAACGCAAAGATCGAGTCTCACTTTTGAATAATATTTAACTACTGTGATTTGGCGCAGTCGTAATGGATCACTATTTCTTAGCATTCAAGAGCAATACTTATTTTTTTATTCTTAATTATAGAAACAAGAAATATAACGTCAGCCCCTTGTTACTATTGCGTGCGAGGGTGTAAGAGACAAAAGAAAACAAAACAGTGAGGACAATCACGCAAAGTTAAATGCATATATGCAGAATCCAGTATTCCAGATAATATATTTGTTTTTACAAGGCAAAAATGACCTTTACGCCTAAGACTGTTAAACCAAAGCCATTGGTTTCTTTTGTGCGTTCGGTCAGCTTCCGGATTAGCCACGTGGCAAAGCAACAATGTCCTATAAAAAACAACTATATCGTGATAGTGTTACGGTTTAAATCTATGTAATAATATGAGCTACACTGTGGTGGTCGATCGTCCTACATTATTTATACCTACGTCCTACATTCGAACCTTAAAACCACTACGATACAGCCGCTTTTTAAACAACATTGTTGCTTTGCCACACGCCCAACGCGGGAGTCGACCGAACGCACAAAAGAAATGACGGTTTTTGTTTAACAGATTAGCGTCTTAGGCGTAAAAATAATTTGAGATAATTTATAGTATATCTGGTTAGACATAATTTTCTCACATATCCCAAATAAATATATCCTGCAACATACTCAACGACTGGGACTGCGTATCGTTGGCGGCTGTCAAATCTACTGTCACGTACTTGGCAGCTTCAAGGATCCTGAGGCAGGAGGAGTTCTCAGGCGGCAGTTTGTGGCAGAGCTGCGTCAGGAGGGACTTCGCGCAGTCGTAGTGGAAGACGAGGGGGTCGAGGATTTCGGGCAAGTCGGTCTGCTTTAGCAGGCAGCAGAGGTGTGCTAGTGTCACGCTGAGCTATAACAATGACATTGCATTAAAGGCAAGTGTTTATGAATAGCCCTGTTAATTGACAAAAGGAGGGCCGGCTCAGATATAGGTAAATATACCTAGTCTGACGCACTTAACGGATCGGCAACAAAGATCAAAATTTAATTCTAAATAAAACTACAAGTTCGTTTTTTGGCTCATAAGTCTAAACCCTTGTCTTGAGGGGTTAAAAAGCGTAAAGCAATTTTAGAATTTTTCAATAGGTATATTAGAAGGAACAACAATACACGATGAAACTACATTTAGTATAAAAGTTTTACCCTGGTTATAATTTCTTAAATTGTAAGTTAGCAGCATTCTCGAGAGAAAATTCGAGTAGCTTAATGAATATAAAATCGCGGTTCATATAAATCATATGACTGTGTTCAGTAATCTCCATACTCTGGGCATTCCCAGAAACCTTGCCACTCGGTACTGTTGAAAGTTTTCCTTTTTCCTATAAGCAATTACTGATAGTAATAACTTTAAGTTGTAAGCAACTGCATGTTTTCCCAAACTCATCGTGTTCAGTTAAAAGTAATTAACTTTTTCCTTTTATTATCTATTTCAAGCGAAATAACGCTTAATTAGTCTACTCATTATTATTGTGTTTACTTGTATTAATTTCGGTCACCTAATTTGGTATACTGTTGCTGTGGGGCAGATAACGAAAGTTGTTGTTATGCTACCTAGTTTTACTTTATTTATGCTGTGGTCTGTAGCCTAGAAAATATATTATTCCGGTGTCGTCCACTCGCCTGCGTAGTTAGACAGAACTCCTCTGGAGTTGCGGGCGTACCTAGGCTACGGAGACTGCTTACCATCAGACGGGCCGTATGCTTGTTTCTCATCGACGTATTACATATTTAAAAAATTACATAATTAAAAAAAGCCTGCTGACTTACATATTTAAAAAAAGTTCACGAGTAATCAGTACCGTTAGTCAAAGTCAATATATTCTTTATTCAAATAGGCCTAGCAACAAACACTTTTAAATCGTCAAATTTTACAAATATCATCTTAATCTAAATATCAGAGCAATTTATTGATGCAGTTATTATTGTTCTCAAAAAAAACATTGAATTATTATAGATGTGGTAAACTTAATAATAAGAATTTCACAAAAGGGTCGTCGTTAGTATTTTCTAATATTTATATATATAATTACTTAATTGAACAATATGATCTAAGCTTAAACTTTTTAATTTTAACAATTATAAAAACTGTCTAAATTATTTTTGAATTCCGGGTTTGAAACATACGTATATTAGTGATGCCTAATTAGAGGGGCGATTGAAACAAGAGATGACAAACGAATTTGTTACATTTGTGAGCAAAGATCTCACTCACTCAGTAACATAAACTCTTGTTGTCGGGGTGTGCAGTGCGACCGCTGTATAGTTCTTGCATTCGCGGATTAGAATGCAAGGGTATGCAAATACTCAGCTCAATAATGGTATATTTGTCACCTGTTGAATTTGATTATCCTTATGCCTATACCAGGTGAAATTCATATTGGCGGCGTACTTCATTGCCGCCATGACGCCTCGCCACACGAGAGGGAACAGTTCGCCATATTGCGCTCTGATGGTCGTGGTCGAGGCGCACAGTGCTACCGCTGAGTTCGCGTTCGCAGTCGCGGTACTTGCAATCACGGATTAGCGTGCAGAGGTTTGAGAAGACTTAGCTATACAAAGGTCTCTTTATGTCTTACCTGTTCAATCAGATTGTCCTTATGCCTGTACTCGGTGAAATCATCCACATTGGCGGCGTTCTCCATAGCCGCCATGACGCCTCGCCACACGAGCGGGAACAGTTCGCCATATTGCGCTCTGGTGGTCGGGGCGCGCAGTGCTACCGCCGCGTTGATGCGCACCTTGAGGTTCTTGCAATCGCGGGTGAGGGAGCAGAGATTTGGGAAGACTTGACTCTGAAATAACGGTAATGTAAATAATTGTTAGCCATATTGTACTTTGGAGTACGTGTCAGGGCCGCTACAGACATAAGACGTTTTTAATGTAACGCTCTCTTAGCTCTAAACTAGGATTTCGAAAAGTTATATTCTAAAGAAATATACTTCTTTCAGTAACAGACCAAGTCACTGAAGTTAACGTATACCCCACGCAATGAAGTTAACAACTAATTAAAATGCTCAAAGGATCGAAAACTGTCAACGTTGCCAGGGTGGTTGACTTACTGATCTCTCCAGTGATGTAGTATTCCGTAGCGAATATATTATAGTGAAAATTTATGTGAAGTATTTAAAATGGGTTGTGTTCTCACCTGCCATCCACTGAAACAAGTAAACAAATCGTCATTCTTCATGGCATTCCCCATCGCGTAGCACGCGTTCCAACGCACCTTCATGTTGCTCACTTTGCACGCGCAGTCCAACAGCTTCCCGATTGCTGCTTCGCATAATACCCTGAATTGCGGATCGCGTTGCAGATTGTTCTGTTTTATTATGCGCAGTATGTTGCCAAGTCCCCGCATTGCACTCATCTTTACCTAAAATATTAGAAAAATAACTAATATACGCAACGGATCAGTTTTCATTACTAAAGCGAAACCTAACACAGATATATCTAAATAATTAAGTAGAATCTTAAGAGGTCATTTACGGTTGATTCATTCGTATAATAAAAATTTATTCTATTTTTTTATTTATTTTATACCAGTATAGCTGCATAGTAGACAGAGTAAGCTACGGATCTATAAACCCGTGATCCGCCCCATACTGATGCATAGATGTGAGGATTGCACATTAACACTCAAAGATTAGAACAGCCTTCTAGTCACAGAACGTAAGGTGTTAAGAAACATTCTGGGACCCGTTAAGAGACGATGGCAGGCAAATGTCGTAATCGAAGAACTCATAGCCGAATCTAAGGTAGATCTCCGTGAGCTCTGCGTCAGTGAAAACTGGCGTGAAGCCGCGCAGGACCGGGTAAAATGGCGTGCTTCTTGTGTTGGAGGCCAAGACTCATTTTGGGTCACTGCGCCAAATAAGTAAGTAAGTATACCAGTGTACAAAATATTCAGGTTCAAAAATAATATGGCCTAATCCAATGCAATCTATGTGTAATAATAAGCTGCCTTATCCGCAATCCATGCCTGTATTATGTACAGTTATTATAAATCTGATATTCCGTGTGGTAGGAACTGAGGTAAAATTTCAAAGAGAATTTCATCTGAGGGGAGACTAGGTCTCATTTGGATTAGTCCGGTTTCCTCGAGACTTTTTCTTTCCCCCTCCACCCAAGAAAAAAAGGAAAACATAAAATGACATTTCGTACATAAATTCCACGAACCTTACGTTTAGTAATTACGATTGGTAATTTGGTACTAACTGGGCTTCGAACCCGCGACCTCAAGTTCGGCAGGTCGTCTAAATCTAACGAAGCGAATGATGTATTGAATTCATTCAAAACAAACGTGGCGTATGTCGTGTGCCGTTAGCTCTTTTTAAAAGATAAGCAGATAGCCTATGATATAACCTTTCACATACTTATAAAATATTCCCTGTTGTTAAAGCTAGAGGTTATCGGGCCAACATTTTAGTGGTAGACTCTTGAAAATCGAACTTGTAACTAAATACGTAGCACAGACCCTTAAGCTATGTTCCTTTACCAATCAGTGACGGAAGCGAATGCGAGAATTAAAAACACGAAAGCGCTGATTTGCCCCAGGTGGCACGTTGCAGTGCCCTGTTTCTAAAATAACGGTGTAAGAACCGACTAAGACTACAGATAAACAACGGGCAACTTGTGCAAAAGAATATTTAGCTCTTAGCGGTCTCTGTAAGCAATAATATAGTGTATGGACCAGTCAAATCCCTCTCACAAACATGTACATACATTTGGGAAAAGCTAAATTAAAGAAGGAAAACTAAATATACTCAGTTTCGTTATCACAAAGTCATAACTATTTACAACCGCATTATCCCGCTTTTAGCCACATAAATGCTTATTTAAATATTCACATTATCTACTGCAAACGTGAGCTGTATTACAACATAATTCGCACGTGTCCATAATCCGTCACCATATAATAATATAACCTGTTCAAAAACAACGTACGTGACAAGAAAATTCAAACTACATACACCGTTCCTACATTCTTTCGTAAACACATTAATTATCCTTACCCTAGAGCGAAAAGGCCGTAAGCGGTAAAAATAACATAACGAAATACGACCTTTGACAAATAATCCATATTAGTTTAGTAATGTGCTGCAAGCTAAAAAGGCTTAAGCGGCACGCATATACTATTGAAATACGTCTTTCTCTCACTAACCTTATCATTATCAGCGGCACACTGTATGCTGACCTCCAGCAAACGCAGCAGGAGTCGGTCGTCGATATCGTCTATCTCCGGATCATCCCTGTAAGTCATTATTCTATGTAAACTTGAACCTTAAACACATATTCGTAGAGTGCATAATACTGTGAAAGGTCGGGGGCCGCAGGCCAACAGAACTTTTGTAATAAGAAAGGTTAGTAAACGTTTTCTTATCCGTCAATGAGATGCGATTAGTTCAGATCAAAGATGTCATATAATATAATAAACGCTATTGAAGCATGTATTAGTTCACATGTGTATATTAATTATAATATACATAATAAAAGTGTAGAAAGTAAGCAATTTCAAATGCGTGTTAATACTCGTATTGTTAAACAAAAGTGACTTTAACTGTTACGACATGACATGAGTTAGTTAATGGGACGAAATAAAAAATATGTAAAAACAATAACATTAGTATTTCAATCAAATATAGCATATTTCCACTGATATTGCTTATGCTCCCAACGAATCCAGCTTTCACGTCACGCACGGTTAAAATGGTGCCCGTGCCCAAAGGTGCCATGCTAGCCGTTCCTATCTACTGTCATCGCATATGACTGATGAGCCTTAATGGGCGTACAAAAGCGATAAAAGTCAAACTAAATCTGTAAGCAAAAATTCGGGTTGACTCTATCAAAAATAACATAGTTCTTACACATTCAAAACGAGTGCGTCGCTCAGGTTTCCTAGCGCCCATGCGCCTTTTGTTCTCACCACCAATGACGACTCGGCTAGAGCACGTAATATGTTCTCCCCGCAGTCGCTAACGAAACCGATATCCTAAAAATCAAAATTCCTATTACACAGGTCTATAAGACGAGTTGGTTCTTTTTTTATACCACGTCGGTGGCAAACAAGCATACGGCCCGCCTGATAGTAAGCAGTCACCGTAGCCTATGAACGCCTGTTGTTGGTAAGGAGTAAGAACTCATTCAAATCAAATAATAAGGATTCGACTCAGTTTGACGCGATTTAGTATCAAGTAAGGCACCCCTGAAAATATACCACGCTAAAGTTTTTTTTTTTCCTCGGGTAGTCCCGGCATATTGCCACGGCTCATGGGAGCCTGGGGTCTGCTGGACAACTAATACCAAGATTTGGCGTAGGCACTAGTTCTTACGAAAGCGACTGCCATCTGACCTTCCAACCCAGAGGGTAAAACTAGGCCTTGTTGGGATTAGTCCGGTTTCCTCACGATGTTTTCCTTCACCGAAAAGCGACTGATCAAATGATATTTCGTACATAAGTTCCGAAAAACTCATTGGTACAAGCCGAGGTTTTGGACCCGCGACCTCCGGATTGCAAGTGCTTCTTCACTATATAAATAAATAAACACAAAACTTGCATAGTCTTCGTAATCGTAGTAAGAAATGGTGAAATACGTAGATGTCAAAGCGTAAAGTCCTTACTTGTAAGTCATAAAACACGAGTAAACAATTGCTCCTCATTTACTCCCAGGAGTAAAGCCTAATGCCCAATAGAAGCAAATCAAGACGAACTAGCGTCATGAACCGTAAATTATGTACTTATATCTCGTAAACAAATTAATTAAAAGAGCGATTGGGTATAACTGCGTACCTATTTGTTATCTATTAATGTCCGTTGTCTGTCAATATTCAAATTGAGCCTTTAAATTGAGTACTTAACTAATTGTTTATTTACATATTTTGATAAGTCAAACAATATTGCAAAAATAAATGGATGTTACACATATGGCCGGATCTGTAAACTATAAGTTTAAAAGAAAGTTTATATAAAATGGTTTTCAGTTTTTATCATAGCCATAACCTTGGACTAATAATAATATTGCACAACCTCATAATAAATGTACTATTATTATGAGGTTGCATATAATCAGTCTAAAGCAGTCACCTCTCTCTGCAGCTGCCTGTACATGGAAACACACATACCTAATACATGAAGATAGAGATAAAAAACAGGCGGCCATTGCCGAAAACTGCAATTTTATTGCCAAAAAAGCGATTTCTTCCAGACAACCTTTAGGTAGTGGGGAAATGAAACTCATAATTTAACTAATTATGAGGTACAAAAAACTAATTAGCAGTAGAGAAAATACCTTTAAAACTTACATCAGAAAGTAATCAAACTTTATGTAGACATCGATCGGGAATATAATGAAGCACTCACTGGACTCTTCTAACTTTGACCGTTATACTGTCCGTATCTTGTTAAAACTTTGAAATGCAATGTACTTACTTCTCTGAGCGTCCGGAACATGACAGTCATAGCGAGGGCGCGCACCGCGGCCGCTCGCACCGCCGTCTCCTCGTCGCTGCACGAACCCACCAGTAGAGTGCAGCATAGTACTTGTAAATGTCGCTGCAATGCAAATGAAGCGTGCAATTTCTGACAGTGTGATATAAACGAACGAGTGAAGTGAAATAATTAAATGCATTAAAATTATCTACAAGAATAAGAGGTCGCTTCTCAAAACAGTAAAAATGTTAAGAGTTTAGAAGACACTAGATAGAAAAAAAATGTATAGTCATGAAATTTGAGATGTCGTTAACTAACTCTTTGCACGCCACGCCTGTCGTGTGCGGCGCATCATTCAGTCAGTTGACGGCTTCGGCGGTCAAAGGCTTAACCAAAATACTTTTCATCACACTTGCTCGAGAAAGATCTTATTTCATGCAGCTGTACTGAAGTTAAGGGCCTATATTATTCCCGCGGGAATTATGGATTGTGAAAAAAGAGCTATGGGAGCTCCTGCTCTAGCTTTTTTTTTATTATGTCACTAATTCATATAAACCAAGTAGCGTAAATGAATTTTACTTTTAAAATAGTGGTGTTAATATTTTAATACGTTTGTTTATGTTTAAAAATATTTAATTTGATTAATTTAATAGCCGTTTAAAATATTTTTACATAATTTTCAATCGTGGTTGAATGTCGAATAGGTCTGTGCCTTTGATGCCTAACCTGTCAACAAATGACAAGTTGGCGGACGAATGTTTGATATGTCACGTTAAGGCGCGGTGTATAGTAAAATGCGCTATTTTTAAATCGATATTTACAGGCTTGTACAAGGATTTCATCGATTATTTTCTAGTATGTATAACTTCAGTCTTTGAACTAGCCGTATGCTTGTCAGAAACACGATGGCTCATCTTTTTCTCGATAGATTTTTGCTTTGAAAATATGCTTAAAACTGTATTTATTTCGATATTTTAGAAGTACTATGATGAATATCAATATGAAATTTACTTCATTCAATAGCTTTTAAGTAACTCTAACATTTTGCTTGTCAGTTTATCGATGCGTTAAATTTTTCATTCATAATTATGAATTCAACATTTTGTCTACTAAACGTTACCCTGCGCGGCAATACCGTCAGTACGCCAGTACGCCCGTGACCACTGTCAGCGTCGGGCCTGTGCTAGTTTAGCGGACGTTACATAAAATGGATAATCATACTATAAATACACAAATATGTTATACACACAATGTTTTCATCACTCTTACGAAGAAAAACTAATTTTTAAGCTAATTGATTCTTAAATACGGTGACATTTCAGACATCCATCCGTCATATTATCTTTTTTGACAAGTTTTACACGCGCACCTGTCCGGCATACAGCCACGATTAACCAAATGATGAAATGGTGCCTTGCACCCGAGTTAAACACTCTACTTTTCATTTTTAATACGAGGAAGGTAAAATACATGTACATTTTAAAAAACACTGCTAAGTATAAAATTCAGTAGTACTTATTTCGTGAGGGGTACCTACTTTTAACTATCAATTTAGGTAAAATAATATTTTAAATGGCTATTACAGTAATAATCAAATTGAATACCTATTTTTAAACGTAAACAAATAAAATTAATCCGCTTGTTTAATTTATATTAGTCATTATATTGGAACAGCTTCATTTTTAACACATACAGGATGCAGGAGATATACTGGATTTAAATATGTGGGATTTAAATAGTGCTTAGTGAAAGGTACCATTTCACGTTTTTGTGGAAGTGCTCAAATGGCTGTAATAGTTTATGTTATAAGTGTTGAATTTGTTTGGTATTTCTGGTTTATTAACTTTCATATGGTATACACTTAAGACTTTATTTACAACATTTATCAACTATTTTATTTTGTAAGGTGAGCAGGAGTGATATTTACCCTTCAAATTCCATTCAAAATTTTGCAAGTACTCGGTTTGGAAGTTCGTATATATTTGTACCTCTCGCCAATATTTTTATTTCACTGGTTAATTATTCTGTAAATTCAAGAATGTCACTAAATTCCATTTTTGATAATGTTAAACATAAAGTCCTTTGTAAAAGTTTGGTATAATACTTTTATACCATGCTATTTCTGTTTTGTTTGAAATGAAAACTGGTGACATTTTATTTCTTTTTTCAAGTATAAATTTCGATGACACTCTGCCGTCAATTTCAGGTCTTAGCCAATTTTACCTTCTTCTTTAAAACCTTGGACCTTGTTATGTGATATGCTTTTACTATTTTTTCTGCCAATACAAAATATAAGTGGAAAAATCGATCGAAAGTTTCGCAAAATATATTTTCTTCATTTTTACATTAGGGTGCTTATGTGTAATATGTATATATTAAAATAGTTTATTTTGAAATGAATCACTAGTCAAGGCCTATAGTATATCCCTTCAAGTGGCAGAAGCCAAAACGTAAAAAGTAGTCACGTGGCGGGCCCCATCGGGTGTTCAGCGCGGATTTAGAGAATATTACAAATTCAACTATTTAAGCTTATCTATGTATAAAAGTATATATTGAAGCATATATCGTCAGAATAAGCACTAAATACGCTATTCGAATAGAACAATTAAATTATTGTCTTCTTCTTCTTGGTCCCTCAATGCTGAGGATCGTGACATCATGTCCTTCTGTTGAAGTTGTCCTTGTTGTTGTTAAATTATTGTAATGTTTATGCATTTCGCTACATGCACCTAACTAATCAAACCTAGCAACAGTGACAGTTTTCCAGTTTCCTTATTAAAAATGACTACCACCACAAAACAAAGTTATGATTGGAGGTAATTGTTAATTAATTTTCTACGTAGGGCTTAAAATTCAAAGGTTAAGTCATAAAAAGTGCCCGTGAGGAAACGGAATTTTTTTAACCACGTATTCCTGAGGTCATAAGAAGAATTTCATGTACAAGTTTAAGTCAATTTCGCAAAAAAAAAATTGTTTTTTTTTTTTTTTTTACTTTTTGTATGTTTTTAAACATATTAAGTTCATGTTCTTGGAAAATTTATGGATTAATACAAATTGGTACATTTTTTTTTCGTAAAAATTAGTCTATTCAAATGGTACCTTGTGACTTTGATATCTGTCAAGAAGGTAGTCTAGACTAGGTCCCAAAGTGGCGACTGGCGACATAGCCATCAAAAAGGCGTTATGCACTAAAACACAACGAAAAATATTTTTTTTAATTGGTATTAACTCTGAAACTAGGCGAATTAAAAAAGTTTATATGACATTTTTGCCTCTAAATACGATCCGGAATATACTGTTAAAATCTTTCCGTTTTCTCGAGGGTACCGTGTATTTACAAAATAACCTCTTTAAAAATCAAGACAGAACTCGACCTAGGCGTTCGATCCCGGATGAACGGTCCTTAGCAACCAAGCGTTAACAAGCGTGTGTATGTATGTTTTCCTTGTCTAACTTGCTAGCTACTTTTGGGCGCTAGAAGAGCGTAAATATACTTCAAAGCCTTTAATTTTGCCACTAAATATGGCAACACCTCACTAACCACCCTCTGTTGGCCGACAGCTTTCTGGCTATCGCATCGACCCGTGAGTGGTGGGCCACCACTTGAAGGGATAAATAACATAGTTGACGATAAAATAATTTTGTTCATCGGAAAGTTTTGTATGTTAATTAACTTTACGGAACAGGTCTTAACTGTACTTCTTTCCAAAGGAAAATAATACTCACTGAGACAATTCTAACAACCTCAAACGCAATTTGGTTGCGATATTTTGACACAGAGTTCCAATGGCCACCTCCTCTCTCATGCATCAGATCAGCTCGATGGTACCATAATATTTCATTGTCACCCTACTTACATATGTATGCAGATTTTCAACTTCATCTGAAACCTCAGTGGGTCAAATATAGGTTGTAATATTTGATTACAGACAGAGTCGACAGACAACAGACTGATTCTTTATTAGACATTAATTAAAGTCAGTCAATTATACTCATTACTATACAGGATGATTCAGGAGACGTGAGCAGGATCAAGCCTGCATATTCGGTAAATTATCAGCAACTGTTTCGTACCAGTATTTGTGTGATTAACGTTAATTAAATTTTTACTGTTAAAAAAAAAGAGTTTTATTTTATTAACGATATTTATGGTCACCCTCTTTGTTTTATCCATAATAAGTGACAAATTGAATGTCATCGGAGTGTGGTTACTTTTATAAAATCGTATCTCACTCAAGTGTGACATTTTATTTTCTTCATAATCAAAGTGCTGTCATAACGGTTAAAGAGGTTTAATCTTTGTTAATTAAGTGTTGTAGGGTGTCCATGATTGTAGATAATCAAATTTGTCCTTAAGAAAAAGTTAAATAACAGATAAAAAGCGTGATTGTTTTACTTAAATATGATGGTGAACGTTTCATTAACATTTACTGATTGTGTAGGCTTAGTCCAGCTCACGTCTCATGAATCACCCTGTATAACTTCGAAGTAGTAGTAGTAGTATAAGTGCATTTTTGCCATTATAAACTTTAAATAATAAATAGCAGTTTTCTCGACTTTTGCATTTAAAATTTATAATCGTCTTCATTGTCGTCAATTCAAAAAATAATATAGAAATAGTCGTTACAGTTAGAGTCATGGTTCTTTTTTGAGAAGATAGCATAATTTATCTACTTTTTGGAGCTACATATGCTTGTGCATACCTTATGCTTATGTTTTCAGTTATCTCAATACCAGCAAAAACATGCTACCTTTTTACGTTCACTTCCACAAATTACTTAGCTTTGCTAGTATTCTTCCTTTTTTCACTACTTGCCCGATATTCTATTGCATTTTTAAGGTCAACTAAGTTTTGAATAGGTATCTATATATGATTTAAAGCAGACAGTTGTAGCTTTTGTCTGAATTAGTAAGTAATATTATTTCGACACAAAACGATTTGGTATCATTTTACTAGGTTCTCAATTTGCCGCGGTATACTCTAGTATTATATATAATTATCAAATTTTTAATTTCATTAAGTTAAAATCATAATCAATATAAATTTCCGGAAAAGATCCCAGAACTAACAAACCAGAATACGGATGGCGTCAGAATAAGGACGTAGGCTTGCTACGAGCGCGGCGCGCGGGGCGCCCGCCTGCCTGCTTTACCACTTCGTCTGCTTCACCCCCTCAAAAACCTAAAATCTGTCTATAAGAGCGCCTTAAGAAAAACTCCGCTTATAATTTAGTTTCTTCACAAGTTTGATGAAAAACATTGTATGTAACTCCGGAGGTAAGAATATTGCAAACTCGGGTGTTTAATTAGCACCCTCCACCCTCACTTCCAAAATTTCACTTACCCCCCTCGTTGCACGATATAATATAATATTAGCTCTATCAAATCTAATGCTGTTGGCCACGACGAGGTTAGTAGACTTATGTTAATTTGCATCTTGGAATTTATTCTCCCAATGTTATAAACTTCTCACTGTCAATTGGGGTTTTTCCGTCCTTGTAGCGTAAAGCACATATTATTCCTTTACCAAAAGGTTCTAACCCCAGTACACTAAAAGATTTTCGTCCCATCTCTATTCTCCCTTTTTTTTGTCTAAAGTCTTGGAAGCTATTGTACACAAACAACTAGAGTTATCTGCTCATATCTACTCCAACCATGTCCTCACTCTATTTCAATCAGGTTTTCGTCCAGGCCACAGCACTACCACGGCATTGCTTATTAAGATCGTTGAAGATGTGAGGTTGGCTATGGAGTCAACGCAGCTGACGGTTTTGGTCTTGATTGACTTTTCAAACGCATTTAATACAGTTAATCACGACCTCTTGTTGGCTATGTTGAATCACTTGAATATCACGTCATCAACGGCTGAATGGTTCGCTTCATATCTTCCAGATCGACGTCAGATGGTTCGCGTTGACAGTTACTCATTTTCCGACTGATGTGACCTCACTTCTGGTGTTCCGCAGGGCGGCATACTATCTCCACTTCTTTTTTCCATTTACATTAACTTGATTGCGCCTCACATTGCATGCTCCTACCATCTTTACGTCGATGAGTTGTACACCCATAGTAGTATTAACGATCTGGATAGTGCTATAGCGAAAATCAACGCGGACTTGAATCGCATCTCTGCTTGGTCCCATTGTTTCGGCATTTCCGTAAATCCATTCAAATGCCAGGCTATTGTGCTAGGAAGTCCCCGCTTACTCTCCATGGCCGACCTTACTCACTTGCCTCCTGTTGTGTACGAGGATACTCCTGTACCACTGGCATCATAGATAAGGAACCTGGGGTTGATTCTTGACAGCGGCCTAACGTGGGAACCGCAGGTGTCTGACGTATGTCGCCGGGTCACTATCACACATCAGATTTATTTTCGGACTCCGTACGCCGTCGACTTAACTGGCTCCCTGTTCGTGAACGTAGATCGTTGCGAATTCTGTGCACACTATATTCTGTTTTATTCGATCCGACAGCACCCGACTATCTCAGATCCAAATTTCATTTTATAACTGCCCGAACAGGTTGCACCCTTCGCGAGTCCCGTAGTCTCAAGCTTACTGTTCCTTGTCATCGTACTGGCTTTGGAATGATCTCCCACTCAACATCAGACAGGATCAAACCAAGCACTTTCTCGACAAGCTCACTGGTTAATTGTCCATCGTAGTCATAGTCTTTTTTTGCACTGGGTACATAGATTAATATATATGTACGAAATTATAGTATATTTATGTAAGTTTATTACCGTTAGTATATATTATTTATCGCTATATTGCTTGTTTTAAGTTACTTATTCTGTTTTTTTTTTGTTTAATGCCTGCTACTGTTTCTGTTTAGCCTGATGGTTGGCTGGTAGAGAATGCCTTTAGGCATTAAGTCCGCTATTTGTACTTTATTTGTTATATTGTGCAATAAAGTTTAAATAAATAAATATATTTGAAACTTAAACATACCGGTAACTCCTTAAACGACCGCTCGCCTATATTAGCAATGCAGTCGCACACCGTCGCCTTGCACTGGGGATTATCGTGGCATTGCAGCACGGTTGACAGCGGCGTTAGTAGTTTCTGCCACATGTACACACATTGGCTCACGGGCGGAGATTCGTTTGTTTGTTCTGTAACAAAATAATAGCCATAAGAAATACAAAGACCCGTAAAGTAGTACAAAATATTTCAACCAATAATTTCACTGAAGTAGATGACGCCATTAGTTTTGTGTTGACTGGGTTGTCAATTGGTTTTTTTTACGATATAGGAGACAAATTATAGGGCAGTCGAATTGTGTGATCGTAAAAGCGATTACCGTCGCCCATGGACAACCGCAACACCAGAGAGGTTGTTAGCTTTGCCGTGCTTTAAGATGAGAGTACGCTCATTTCTTGAAGGTTAACTTCCTATCGGTTCTTAGATATCGCAGGCGACAGTTAATTGAACAGTTTAGCTGAGCGAGGCAGGAAGTTCCTGGACAAACACACACTTGAGGACTGCCAACCATCTAAGTGGTGACGAGTGGTGGAATGGAAGAAGCGGCGGGCTACATTAACGCTAAACTACTAGCCATAGAGAATCGGCTATTTTAGCTGTCAAAATTGCAGCTTTATTATCATTGCAGTCATTATTTTTATTCTATGGTTATTTTTCGTCTATGCATCTAATAAAGTAGTATATCAGATATTGGGTTTTTTTACCACGCCGTTAGAAAACAAGCGTGCGGCCCGCCTGATAGTAAAAATTTCGAAGGTGTCACAAGCGCTTTGCCGCGTTTAGAAGCACATACACAAATTTTTTGGAGGTGGCTGTTGCAAGTTCCGTAGGTGGTGAAACGCTGTAACTGAGACTTGGAGAGGTGATTGCTGGGATAAGCGGTTACTGTGGCCAATGATTCTATGCACCTGCTTCTGCCTTTCTGACCTTAGAAACCAGTATCTACTTTTTAGAACACAATATCGTAGTCCGCAGAGATAACCTCCACGAGTATATCATCAGATATAATTTAAACACTTACCTAGTTTCTGTATAGCATCCCCAATAACGCTAACGGTTTTCGCTGCATGTAACGTGACATCCTGATGCTCATGTTGCAACATCTCGAACAGAACGTCCGCCAACAGTATCAAGTGCGGCTGTAGCAAGTCTCGTAGGTGGTGGAACGCTATGGCTGAGAGGACTTGGAGAGATTCTAGTATCACAGGGATCGCTGAGGGCTTACATTTCTGGAAATCAATAGGTGTACTTAACACTTCGATTACCGAGAACCCGCCTGGTAGGCACTCGTAATGTTTGCTCATATGCCGGCTAAGCCCGCCAGGCGGGCTGTACCTATAAACCTACACGCCACGCCAAAGAGCTCGCTGGCGGGCACACATTGCATCTCCGCTACCACAGGGCTGACACTAACAGAAAGGTACTAGGTTTAATACTTCTGATTATTATGTGGTCAAAAAGTAGGTACAGTTGATTTTTAAACAGGCAGTGTGTTTTTTACTTCTTCTTTATTAAAATTCTTAACAGTTAGTTACATTGAATTGCATACACAGGTAATGTATCAATAGGAGTTAGAGTTTTCGTAAACCGTAAAACCTAATTTGTGTCTACGAATATTTAGTAACTATAGGTATACACCTATTTCAGGAGTACCCATAGGAGAATTTGTAAAACAACATTCGGAGAAAATAAACCAAGAAATTCAGTTGAATTTAGTTGAAATTCAGTTGAAGTAACAAGTTTCTAACTTCTAAGCGACAGTTCTCAGTAAAAGACAATAGGATTGCAGTCATAAAACAGCACTGCAATGCACCTGCATGGAAGCAAAACGTAACAAGGAAGCATTTTGATAAAACGGGCGGCATAAACAGATGAGACAGTAGATTTAATTTTATTCACGTATGCGACAGTTACCCACCTAGCGGGCACGCGGCGTGCAGCATTGCGTTGCACGTCGTAGCCCGCCTGGCGAATTCCGTCGGTTTCTGGGGTATCGTTCAAAATGTTGCCCGGTTGCGAAAGTGTTAAGTATAATATTTGTAAGCCTAATATATAAGTCTAGCAACTGAGTGAGAAGCGAACGATAGCCGAATGACCCAATCGTAATCTTCAAATTTCAAGTCTCTTTATGTATACCTTATATCATTATATGTCGATATTGGCGTGACAGATATACCGAAACTTAGGTCATGGTAAAACTACAAGATTTTTTTTAAAAGAGCAGTGACAGTTTCATGTTTTTCAACGTTTTATTTTAATTCGCGGGTCTCCAATGTGTGGCCCTTACTTTTGGCCCGCTGAAAATAAAAGCGAGAGAGCCAAAAACCACAAAACTCGGCCACAAAACGGCAGTGGGATAGCCGAGAGCCTAACCGTGACCCTTGGGACAGAGTTTGGAGACCCTTGTTTCAATTTAAAATACTTACAATGACTTCACTATCCTTGAAACTCCAACCCATATTCCTAAAACATATGTCTAAAATCCAACTTTTGAAATAATGTGTATTTTCCTCTTCACTTATTTTTTCTATACATGTTTGTTCCACAGCAGTAAACATTTCGTCATCAGAATATCCTTCTTCAAAGTCATCACATTCTTCATTGTTATCACTCTCTTTATAAATTTGATTAACAGGCTTTGTTGGAGCTGTGTCTTTTTCTATACATTTTAGTACCTCATCTACTTTGGGGTCAATAGAAAGAACGCATCCCATGGTGATTAGAGCTCCGACTTGCACTGTTACGTCTGAAACAATCACGAATTTTCTAAATAAACGCCCGTCGCTAACCCGAACGCTACGGAACGTGCACTGCGAGCGTACACGCTCGCGCTCGTCGCTTGCGCCGACCGCCATACATTCAATCCAATTCAATCAATTCAATGCATTTATTTGTCGAAAAGCAGTGTTACAAACAGGTGTTACATACAGATAATTAAGTGCTCCACTTTTGGCCATATTATGAGGCATACAAATATTTAACGTGAGTGGACGACTATCGTGCGCGGCGCGTCTTCATAAACCTTGTCGGAATGCACGAAGGTTGATATTGGGTCACTTCACTGAAGTATAGCGTACTTATTTTTACTATCGCTAGTGTTACGTGGTCGAGCACATTAAATTGTAATCTATTTGGATTCTATTGAGTTTTTGTTTTGGACTAAATGTGCCGTATGAATTTTATGTATAAAATTTTTAATTTACCCTTGTGCACCAGGAATTTCCTCGACGCTCTAACCAGCTCACTCACAAGTCCTGCCCTCATCTTATAGTACGGCGTCGCCTGCAACAGCGCCGCGCAGCATTTAAGTGCGACTAGTATGACCGCGTGGCTTCGCTCGCTGTCCAAAATGCATGTTAACACTCTGTGCATACAGTCGATCATGTAGCCGAGTGATACGGAGAACGGGATGAAGGAGGCGTTGTCTTTTTTGCTAGAAGCAATGAGAATTGAGTATAGAGGCGAATTGTGGTAAATGTTATTGTAAACTAAACTTACTGTTATCTTTCGACACAGGACTAAAACTCTTAGAATGACATATGACTATTTGACCCATGTTCTTTCACTGATACGTGTTAATTATCAAAAGGTGTCGCCATCTACTCGAGTATAGGCTAAAGGTATATCGCCAGCTATTCGAGCATACATTTTTTTTATTCTTCGAGGCACGTTTTCTTCCTTAGAATTTATTTATCTTATACCAAATGGCGTTGTATTCACAATACTAAGAAATTGATAGCTGTCGTTGTAAGGTGTGGTACGTTATGGGGTAACAATTTGTACCAAGCTATCATTTAACAATCCGGCCAAACGTGCGGCACCATACAGCACCAATAACTTCAACAACTGTACATTAAAGTATATTTCGTACAACTACACTATAGTTCGTTTTATATGATTCTATAAAGCATGTACACAATAACCTGTGACTTAGTTAACCGGCCAATGAGATATGATTGTGTCGAAGTCTAGTCAAAAGTCCCACCTTTTTCGCTTAATATGAGGACGAGATTTGCTTGTATCTTTATACGAATAACCTGTCAAAGCGTCCTTATGGCAAGCGACAAAGTGGGCTTTTTGCTTGGAAACGACACATATGAACTTACAACATTTGTACCCATGGGATTAAGTCATTTTCTAAATGACAGTCACGATGTTTGCCATTTACTACATTATTTGAAGATCCATATGTAATAGACTAAAACATAATATAAACCAGACCACCAAGCAGATAACATGCCTATGTATTATTAAACCAACAAGTAACATTCCTAACTTCAGCCTGCGACAAATAAAAAGTAAAATAAAATAAAAATATAAAACAAAAAAAAGCAAAGCAGCGCCACTAACTCGCTCAGCACGCTTGCCCTTATTATTCGTAGGGTCAGTGATCGCACGGGTTATTCCCACTAGTTACCACCAAGATGTTACAAGTGGTAACTACTGGGAATTTTTTTCCCACCTTGCACCAGTGGTAGCTATTTTGATTGCTTTTTCCCAATAGTTACCGTTCCGTTCCGTTCAGTGACTACACCAGCCAACAACCTCCCTCCAGACAAACCTGTTCCGAACTAGGACGTTTATCCGGGCCTACTCGTGTACTCCTTCCATCATCTGCCGCCCCGGCATGCTCAACTGGCCCACCTGCCCGAGACACCGGTGAGCCAATAATACAGGTGGGGAGTGTGGGGCTGCTGCAGTCAAGGATAGGAGTTGACGGGAATAGAAGAACCAGACCGAATACTAGCATCGTGCCCAGTGTAAGGAAGATAGATAAATACTAGTGTAAATAAATACGAAGGGATGTTGACTGCGATTTGAGTTGCGTTAATTGCACCGAGGTTGGTAATTCTCACGTGGATTGTTCAATCACTAGTCCCTCATTCTCGTCCGACTCGGAGTTAGCGACAATCGGTGCCCTTTCATAGTTTTCGTAAGTTCCTGTTCGGATTAGACCAATCCGGTTGTTTATATGTATATTTTTTCCGCTTGTTGTTGTACATCTTCAGCAATAGTGCCTAATTTCGGTGGTGTGAATTTTTCTCACATATATGATGCCTTTTTCTCTTAACTCTGTCCCAAATAGTCCCGAGGCGCGTTGTATATGTAGGTCGAATACCTCTACACGTTATTACACTTGCCCATAACACTACACAATACTAATTAATCAGACACCACAGAAGACCAGTATGTAACTAATTTAACACACTAACAGCGAAATTTACTACTACCTATTGGTTAGGCTAGAACGCCTGTAACATATACCTCAGTTTTATTTTATGGTATTATTTTCTTCAGGTGCATTCCAGGAGTTGCGGCAATCCTTGACTTCTAAGTAGCGTACCATACCGTAATTATTGTCCATCACCGCTCCATTCAGTATACAAGCAAATTCCGTTTAATCGGATAACTCAAGTGTCTTGCGTTGCGCTACAATCCTGTCGTATGTTATCCCGAAATCATTAGACGATTTCAGCATAAGATGTCGATAGACAGTTCAACCACGCTGGGATTAGTTGCTCAGCGGACGCACAAAACTAGGTTTTAACAGTGCGCAACACAAACACTTCTGGCATAAGAAAACCACAAAACCGACAAAATTTTGCTAGAGTTCAATACTATTGAAAACAGTATAATTAGTATAGTATAAATTTGGTGTCGGTTTATGATTGAATAAGAGTTATCACTTTAACTCGGTGGTAACTGAGTACCACTTTAACTAGTGGTAGTGGTAGGTAGTGGTAGTGGTAGTAACAACTTGGTGGTAACTAGTGAGAATAACCCGACCGTACAGTTAACTAAGGTCTTACCAGAGTCTATTTCGGTCAAATTGTCTATGTATTAAACCAACAGGTAACATACCTAGCTTCAGCCTGCGACAAGTACATCCTAGGCCCGGAAAGCAGCGCCAATATCACGCTTAGCACGCTCGCCCTGTTATTAGATGTGGGGTCAGTGATCGCACAGTAGGCCAGGGTCTTCCTAGCAGCGTCTGTCGCGGTCCAGTTGTCGACTTCTGGTGAGTCAGGTAGGAGGGCCCACCAGTATCCGAACATGTCTCGCTTTTCGGTTACCTGAAATGACAAGTTTCAACTTGTTAAAGTTACATATACATAAATTACACACACACATAATTACAGTTACATAAAGTACAAATTCAAGGTGCAGGGAAGAAACTCAAAGGATTGTAACCCCTAGAACCAGTACAATTGTATCATGCGCAAGTCGCGCAACTTACACTTCTGGTCTCTGTATAACTGGATTCATTAGATAGACACCCGCGTATTTTATTACGCAATGATCCCGCGATTATTGATAAATTCTATAAAAACCAAATTTTTGTACCAATTTTGGACCTTCATGTTCAATTATAAATTGAGGCATTTTATTTGTGATTTCCAAGTTTTACTCATTTTACTTTTTACATAGCTATAATGTTTCTGTAGGCGCTACCATTTTTCACCTTAACTATTTCATTTTTAAGCAAAAACGCTTCTTCTTCTTCTTCTTTGTTAGGGGCTATGTAAAGCTCTACAGCCTAAATATCACTGCGACCATTCCTGATCTATTGTGATCGCCACCTATTACAACTCTCGATGCAAACCTGCAACTTCAAACAGCTGCAGGATCCCCTTGATCTCGAGAGACCTTAACTCCTCCGGACGTAATATGTGTCTGCCCAGGATTGAGTCACGAGTGCGCATTAGGCCAGGGCACTCTGCGAGGATGTGCAAAGGCGTCTCCTCTGCCTCCATGCAGAGTCTGCACCGCCCCAAGTGACGTTTCCCCATAGTGAGCATGTGCTTATTTAGGCCGCAGTGCCCAGTAAGCACCCTTACAAAGTTGCGCAGTTGGTTCCTAGACAGCGGTAAGGCATTTGAGGCCGCCTTTTTGCTGAAGGCCTTGATAAGCGCCTTAGAATGATTCAAGCCTGTAGTTTCTCTCCAGAGCTGAATGGTTTTGTAGTGACAGTAGGTCTTTAGGGTGAGCCGCGTTAGGCTTTTGGGGATACCACAAAAAGGCTCAGGACTGAAGTTCTTCCCCTTAGCCCCTGCTCGCGCGAGTTCGTCGGCCTTTTCGTTTCCTGCGATACCCGCATGCCCCGAGACCCAACGTAGAACAACCTTGTTCCTGGCTCCAAGGTTGTTCAGTAGCTGCCTGCAGTTCTCGACCAGCCTTGATGTGGTAACATCAGAGGCTAGGGCCAAGAGTGCCGCCTGGCTATCTGAATGGATATCGATCGTATTTTTGCCGAAAGCAAAAACGCTACGGTACAATTATTTTTATTACGCCAGGAAGAATAAATTTAAATTTAAAAAAAATCTGTAACAAACGGGGTATAAGAATCTCGCAGTCTTGCGACGTGAGCCTACCGCACTAAGTTTCCATAGTTTGGTTGGTAGAGCTGTGGGCTTGTATTTCAAGGCTGCAAATCCGAATCTAGCCTGAAGCGGTATAATTATCCGGTATTCAAAAAAATATATAGACTAAGTACTAAAGTAAGTACTAAAAATATGTACTACTAAGTATAGTAAACCAATTTTTGAATAAGCAGATACGTCTGCGAGCGTTAATCCAAATTTTATATTAAAGGAAAAAATGGATAAAGTTACGCTTCCGGCAGGACTCGAACCCGCACCCTCCACAATCCGTGCGTTGCTCTTAACCAATTCAACGTTCAAAGTTTTTATTTTACTGGCATCATGGTCAGGTACAATGTGATGAACTTAAAATAACATGGATTAACACAATTCACCATTTTTAGTGGCATGCAAATTAAAATACAAATAAAAAAGTGGCATGCAAATTGAATCATACATAAGGGAAAGACTGGAAAGATTTGCGAGGTGCTGGTAGGGTTACGTAGCTCAATTAGTTAAGAGCAACGCACGGATTGCGGAGGTTACGGGTTCAAGTCCTGCCGGAAGGCTAACTTTTTCCATTTTTTCCTTTAATATATATATATTTTTAAGTATACTTAGTACTAAAATTTTATTTCAATAAAAACTTACCCTTATTAAAACTAATAAGAGATTAGCAGCACTCTGTCTCACTCTAGACTTCAAAGCAACCAACTTAGCTTCTCTACTGCTCTCAACATCTGAAGCGTCAGAATCGCTGGTCAGCACCCAGTAGTTCCTGCCTTTCTGAGGCTCCAAGTAGTTTTGACTAACCGGTCTGTATGTTGAAATGTTTTCAAAACTGTCCACCTCTCTCATTAAACTCTTTTCTGATACCGGTATTTCCTTTTTCAAACTTTCAATTGCATTGTTTCTCTGCCTTCTCAGTTTTTGTTTCTGCAGTGAAATGAGAAAATTATTTAACCAAACTAAATTATAAGACTATTAGACCCCGAACTATGTTCAAAGACCGTGTGGTCTTAATTTTATATTCTATCTAGAGTCAGACCAAGATAAGTTGGCAGCGATTTTGATAGCCCAGCCTGTGCAAGTGTTAAGTAAATGTCATAATTTCATAGAAGTTTGACGTTTAAATTAACACTTGCATTATCTAGGCTGCCAAAATCACTGCCAACTTATCTTGGTCTGACTCTAGAAGTTTCTGAATTCTAATATATAATTCTAAATTTCAGAACAATATTTCTAGAAGTTAAAAGTGAAGTCATGCATTTTGACTTTATATTTGACGAGATATATTTATTATACTATAATCTTCTACAAGACTAGTTACTCAGGACCTTTTTTGAGTCCTAAAAACACAAAGGTGTAACCATTGAAATATATCTAAGGACGGGTCTTAGGGGCAATAAGAATGGGGCCAGTACAGTGGTGTCACCCACACGACTTATAGCCAATCGTGCTATCTAACACCACAACCTGATTGGTTGATGTGTTCGCATCACGCGCACACTAGTTGCGTTAGACTGCACGATTGGCTCGAATTCGTGAGTGACACCACTGAACTAGCACCATTCTTAGTGAACGTAAGGCCCTGCCTTGGATAATATATGTCAATGGGTGTAACTTTCAAATAGCTATGCAAAATATGTTTGTGACTAGAATCTGCCTACAGATGCAACCTCTATGGGTCTGAAACAGAAAAAAAGACATTAAAAATTTATTCATACCTTACCACCTTTTGAGTTCCGATTTGTAGTATTAGGTACAGCTGCGATGGTTTGTTGTGCTGGCATTATCTTCTCAGGTTTCAGACCCTGAACCACAAGACCATAGACAAGGAAGTAGCGAGAAATACCCATAAGTTCTGGTAGTGGAATACATACATTCTGATCATTGAAATAGATTTGAGACAGCACTCTTAATGCAGTAACAACCACCTAAAAATATTTATAAAATGTAGGCAAATATAATACTCCAATTTAACATCACAATTTACTACATAAATTTAATAAAATAAATGTGTCACATTCATGAAAATTTTAACTCTTAGGCTTTGTCATGTCTTTTTAACACATTCACTGCCAGACAAAAAAAGGCGCACTACCCCAGAAACCGGCGGTCTATAGCTGCGTACAAAACAACCCGCCTAGCGGGTTGTCCGGCAACAAAACAATCTGAACAAAGTTCACAAGCTTCCACCAGGTGGGTTCCCGGCAGTGAATGTGTTAAATGATTATGACACATCTTTACTATTATCATTTAGCAGCCCTCCATACAAGAAAAATTTACAGTTGAATTTGAATCAATGGTATTAGAAAATAGAGTTGAATTTGTCTCATTTTAAACTCCAAGAACCAAGACAAAAGCAACTCTGTTCCTTTTAAATAATATTTAAATTTCATTGGAGGTAATTTATAAGTATGCTGGGGAAAAGACTATCGGATAAAAAAGATTAGAATCCATAAAGAAGCTCACCAAAACAAAAGATGTCACAAAAATAATAACAAAGTTAAAATGGAAATGGTCAGGACATACAATTAGAGGAAAAGAAAAATGGTTGAAATTGATAATGAACTGGTTCACAGGCCATAAGAAAAGGAAAAGAGGTAGACCATTTAGAAGATGGTTGGACGACATCATAGCAGGATGCTTCCATGGATGAGAGTTGCCAAGGATAGAGAGGAATGGAGAAGGTTGGAGGAGGCCTTTTGCCAATAAGTGGCACACAGACAGGGATAAAATATGCAAGAACTGTAGAAAAAATTCAATTTACTTTACTGTCGGAAATAAACGATTATTATTATTATTATTAATTTGTACAAGTATTAGGACATTGATCCCCAAGAGGTTATGGCGACATACCAAATGCCATATGTCAGTGGTTAAAGATTAATCAACAACCAAATAAGTAGCTAATAATCTGTAACTTCTCAAAATAAGGAAAAAACTTACTTTACAATACTGATATTCATCTTGCCCTTTTGTTATTCTCAACAAAAAGTTAACAACTAGTTCTGATACTTGTTCCTTTAAGTCAGAGCTCAAAATTGGTTGTTCAGATGTCTTGTTTTCATCTGGCACAGAAGTTATGGAACACATGCATTTTAAGGCACTGAGGCAGAGGTGTAATCTGTTTTGTGTTATGGTCAGGCTACATTTACTTGTGTCTAGAAATCTATTTAAAACTCCTTGGCTGCCTATAAATTCTTCTGAAAACTGAAAATACATGCAATTCAAATAATTGATGGAAAGTCACTCATAAAAACATTTTCAGTGCATATGGTGCTACTTTAATGCACTATTATGGTATTTAGCACTTAACATGCCTTTGTAAGAAATTTACACATGTAAATAGGTAATTTGCAATATGTTCAATTCAAAATACTCCTTTCGGTCGTGTTCTTCAACTTATCACCACTTGTTGCAAATTTCCTACGTACACTACACTTTTACTGTAATGTACTGCACTATAACAGTACATATGTTGCTACATTCCCGCACTAGAGTGAGAATGAGCACAGTGCAGGAATCAGCACTTTGCGAGCCTATGTTGAAAGTTTAAATATCCATTTGTAATGTAAAACGTTGTGTGATACACATGCGAGAATAGGTAATTCGCAACTAGTGGTGTTAAATTAAAACACAATCAAAGGGAATGTTTTAAATGGACACATGTTGCAAATTTCCTACTTTCCGCACTTGTATCATAAAAATAACTATTAGTTAAGTAATGTGATTCTATTTTGACAACAGAAACTACTTATACAACTTTTTGTGCATACAGCATTTGTGCACACGGCATTGAAAAAGAAACTGTACACATCATACTACATGCAACTATTAAATGTTTACATACCTTTTGACCCGCAGCAGGATTTAACTGAATAATACACTGAATGTTGTGAAGTAAATCAGGTATAACCATGTTAGAGCATTTCTTGAAACAATGAATATGCCAAAATAACACTTTTTGTACATAATCTGAGTCCAATTGCAGGATTTGTTTTGTAATAATACTATTAATTAGATGTGATGTTTTTGCAGTTAAAACTCCATCAGTAGGTATGATATTCGAGCATAGTGCTGTTATTAACGTCAGTGCATCCTAAAAAGTTCAAATAATGTCAGAATTCAACATTGAATTAGTCATACAAAATTTTGGTTCTGATTTACCTGTAGAACTCTTACCTGCTTTTTAACAAACAACTCTGCTTTATAAGGTTTTGCATTAAGCTCATCGATAAGCAAGTTTATTCTCTCTCTATCGTATACTTTCTTGTAGAGAAGATTACACAGTTCACCGGTAATGACCGAAAAGTTACGGGGTAAATTTGTGCCCATTATAATTCGTGTTTTACAAGCCAACTCATACAGTAAATGTTTAGAAGTAAATTAAGCAATGAAGTTTTAAGGATAATAATTGCTTTTTTGCAATTATTTATATAGGTAACTCTAAGTTTCATATGCTCAGTGTTGCAAAACTGACATTTATGAAATCGGTGTTTCTACCAACTAAAAATCGGGAAAAATCGGGAGATTTCTGTTCAATTAAAACAAAGTAAAATAAGTGAAAAAACAGTTTTTTTTCATTCGTTTGTATAGTATACCAACCCTTCTGGGACATTTTTAAATGTAATTCTTTTCCAATTGGAAAATTATAACAATTATTTTTGTCAATATATTGTTTTGTGTGCAACAATCCAATTATGGATCGGGTACACAGTCTATTGCGTTGACAGGTTTTCATTAAATTTATTGATGAAAAGACTCTTTCCACATTAGCAGATGAGTGTGGCAACACTAAAATGTTAAATACAAATGCAGATAATTTTGGAAACATTGCCGAGTTATCACCGCATTTAAGTGTTGACACACTCATCCAGAATTCTTCAATGTTGTCAGAAAACTTACTTATATCTTTTGCTTTTAACCACCCAGAAAATTCAGGTTGACTTTCCCACTGTTTTCTGTATTTCTGAGCATGTTTTTTTCTTTTTATTCCTCTCGTAGTCGTACCACTTGTACTTGGTATATCACTAATCGAAACTAAAGAATCTGAACTAGATATTTTGACACTAATGTGGTGCTGATAATATTTTTTATTGATTGCGATAAGTAAGACTTGCTTTTCCGACGAATGATTAGAAAATAAACAGTAAAGTAAACAGCAGTCGGTTTATATCAATGCATAAGCATCGAAAAAATATGCCCCGTAGGGACTTCCCATTTTTTTAAGGTCCTATGAAACTGAACCCTATTCCTTAGTATCTTCAATCCATTGCAGTTTTGAATGATATTTTGTATTATACTCAAAATAGCTGAATGTGGGAAGTCCCTACATTCCAATGACAAAAATATTAAATCCTTAATTACTACGAATTAAAGCTTAGATTTGTTTGTTTAATAAAAGGGACCGTACAGCATGCCTTGGGGAATTACCGTTTATGTAGTCGTACTTCACACGATCGATGTTACAAACCTCAAAATATGTAAATTTAAGTTAAGTTTGCTAAAAATGGTGTACCTAAATTTTATCGGGAGATTAAACCCTAAAATCGTTTTATCGGGAAATGTTTGCTAAAATCGGGAGTTCTCCCGATAAATCGGGAACTTTTGCAACGCTGTATGCTTCTAAGATACCAACATTTTTATAGGTTGGGCCACAAGCACTGGATAAATGTTACCGACGTTACCGTATCCAGTGTTGCCAGCGCATGTCTCCAATTTCGGACGGTGTGTAATCTGAAAAGGGACGGTTTTTATGACAATGGGACGAAAACGAACTTGGAATATTTTATCATTGTTAGTGTATCTCAATATATGTTTAAAACAAATGTGTATAACTGAATATGTATGTGTATGTGTGTTAATATGTGATACTTATGATAGTTATGATGTCTTGCATTTGTAGATGTGCAGAGCCATAGATGGTAGGATCCTACAGATGTGATACGGTACGCGTGCGCCCATGAGGGACAGAACATATGCAACACAGCAAGATGATTGGTCGGATATGGTGGGCAACAAATAATTCGACCAATCATCTTGCTCAATTTAAGGTGGGGAATTTAAAAAATTGTGCGACTGCGACAAGGACAAACAATAATATCGCTTTTTCGCTACTCCTACTGAAAGATACATAAGACTATCCCGTTCTGTCAGTTCTTCCCACCACTCATGCCCAATCCATACTTAATACTAGATTCATGGGCAGAGCAAAAAAAATTATTTCATATTAGCTATTTATTTCTTCATACATTTACATAAAAAATGAAAATAACATTAAATATAGACCATATTTAATGTTGTTTTCGTTTTTTTTCTCATTCTTCTCAGATTTTGATTTAAGTTTTTGGATGTGCGCCACCGTGTCCTCAAAAATATTCTAGCGAAAACGTATAGAATTTCCGTAAATAAAGGGAAAATTACATACATATCTTTTGTCCATAATTGAGATTTCGTGTTTATTCTGATCAGAAGGGAAAGCCTGAACCTACCAATTTTCATATCAATCGAAATCTGAGAAAAAAAAAAACGGGCACGTTTACTTATTCATTTTATAAAGGTACCGTCGAACCTAGCGACGTCGCTATTTGGGCTATGTATTTGATTCAGATACTGTTAGTTGACTTTGTTTTCTCTCGCAAAATAATCTAGATATGTTCTTCTGAGATAATGTCAGAGATTATCGTCTCCTCTGTAAGACTAAAAGTCTATATTCCCAATGCAAACTACATAATAAAACTATAGCAGTTGTACCCAAATAATTACGAAGAAATAGACAATTATTTAATTTAATACTTACACAAATACAATAGGATTCACCACGTTACCAATGTTTGCCGTTTCTTTGACCGACCGATCAAATGGTTGTAGGAGTATCTATACTTTCAACTAAATGAACGCTTTAAAACAAAATAATTTTGGAAAACTTTAAACTTTACCTTGATCACAGTGTTTCTCTGACTCTCGCTAGTTGCTTTTCAAGTTTTCAGTCCTCGACGTTACCACAGATAATGGCTACAACAAAACAAACTAAAACTAAACTAAGGCGAGATGTAGATTAGATACAAACGCGGAAACTATTTTTGTTACGTAAGTTACATTTCTGATGTTGGTACCCCTGTCAAACACTATAGGCTACTACAAAGTGAGATATGAAACTTTATAAAACTATATATAAGCGAATGCTACACATTCGATATTCGCCGTGGATGGAAGATATTTATCGACCATGTAGCAAAGTAAATTGTCGTTCGTCACTTTGAAATTAATTATTTTAGGCACTTGATGCCCAAAAGGGACGGTAGCTTGGAAGGGGCGGGAAAGGGACGGTGTGGCATTAAAAAGGACGGAAAACCGTCCCTTTTAGGACGATCTGGCAACGCTGACCGTATCGTATGTGTATAGAAATAACACTTCCTTTCCTGCAAAACCGAAGTTTGACAGCAATTCAGGGGGCTTACCGCAAAAACCGAAATTCGCAAATTGCGGGGACCTTTCTCTTTTACTCTTACTAAGACGTAATTAGAGTGACAGAGAAAAATGCCCGCTATTGAAGAAGTTCGATTTTCCCAGGGCCGAAACATGTTGTCCCTTTCTAATGTATGGAACCATAGATTTAAAAAGCATAGATGACTAGTCCGCACCAATGAGCATATAATCACTACGTTTGTCCGCACATCCTTAGGGGCGACATTATGTCGCACTCGTTCGAACGGCCCTCGTAGTACTCAAGGTCGAGTCGGTTTGTATACACCTCCTGGTTGTAAATTAAAAAATACAGGAATGATGGCTATTTGTGCGTTGAATGGGTGTCACGATTCATCACTAAATAAAAACAAATCACCTGATATTACATTCCACGCGTAAGCATCGAGTTTAATATGATATTTTTACGTAATTGTGAATACTAAAATCCAAACCTTCGTCAGCCGCCATTGCTTATAAATGTTGCCAGTTAAATGAATCATTTTTCCTCCACATGAGGCATGACGTTGACATTCTAAAATAAGTACGCTTACTTTTATTTTAGCTCCCACTCCCACTCTAGCGCTAGTCACGCTAGCGCTTACTTACGTCATAGCTGTAAGTAGGATTACATAATTACTCGTACTCTGTGAGCATGATAGTTTTGTTTCTAGTATTAAGTTTAATGTTTTTGTACGCCGTTTGGCAAAATATAGTGAAACTGTACATATATAAACTGACCACCAATGTAACTCTACCTATATTTACAAATAAAACACTTACTTACTTACTTACTACTTACTTACTTACTTTAAGTTCCTTGTATTATTAAAGGAAATTACTTATATTTTTCGTTATTTTATTTCAAAATATGTTTTTCTTAATAATATTTCAGTTTAATTTTTATTTCATGTAATGATCGATTTAGAAATCCGACACTATAGCGCCAATACTGAACAGAGTCAGCGTGTGAGGTACCTCATTGTTTGTACAATTGTAAAATGTATTAAAATATAGTATTTTTTCCATATTTGTAAAATAAAAATAAAATAGTAAAAGCTTATTTATTCAAACCTTATTGCCAAAAAACAGGCGTAGCTCTCCCAGCGATTTCGTCGCGTTGCTATTTTTATTGAATTTGTATGCCAATATGCACGACATAGTGATACCAAAATATTTATGAAACATCTTGTAATCTACCTATGTTGTACAACTAAAATCTTTGAATCTTTCAAGTACATGCGGTCTACGTCCGGACCAATTTTGGTGTCTAGCAGTGGTTGCCGCGCCCCGCTATAGAGCGGGTAATTATTGATATATTTTTATTAGGGTTCCGTACCCAAAGGGTAATACGGGACCCTATTATTAAGACTCCGCTGTCCGTCCGTCCGTCTGTATCTCATGAACCGTGATAGCTAGACAGTTGAAATTTTCACAGATGATGTATTACTGTTGCTGCTATAACAATAAATACTAAAAAGTACGGAACCATTGTGTGGGCAAGTCCGACTCGCACTTGTCTGGTTTTATAGACTAATTTGATAGATTTCGTATTAAGTAAATGACCTATGTATTTGACATTTCCTGCAGTAATGCGGTCGACCGCAGCAATATTGCAATCACACTCAATTTTTGAGGGTTCAATGTATAATAATGGAACCCTAAAAAGCTTTTTGTTACAAAATTATAAATCTACACACTTTCAAATTATTGATAACCAACTATAAGAATGTTGTTAAAATACCCCTACTCTGACGGGAATAAATAAATACTGGCAACCCGTTTTTGTATACGTGTGTGCGTTTCTGAGCGTAAGACACGAGCGCCGCACGCACACGTCGATCGTGTTTCGGCTTCACTTTTGGTTGAGTAGCCGCATGGCGACAATCAGTCTCGGTGTATTATGTCTGTGTATGGAACCATCTCTTTCGGCTATTTAGGGTTGTCAAAATTAATGTAATTATCTTATCTGTGGTTGTGCACGCAAAGGGGCGTCAAGCATGCGTCAAGTTGTGCCAACGTTGTTTCCAATTTTTTGAAACGCTTGTATTACGTTCTTAACTAAAAGTTGCTCGTAAGGCACGTCCAGATTATGCGCGGCAAACACTCGAACATTGGCTCGCGCGGCGGCCGCGCATAATGTAGACGGGGTTGCCGCGCGCGGCAGCTCGAACGTTGCCGCGCTCGAACGTGCCGCGGGGCGATCCGAGCAGCGCTGTCGGTTTTTTAGCCCGCATCAAAGGAGCTTCAGTCGCTGCCGCGCGCGCAATTTGGACGGTTGTTTGTGCACGACGAATGAACGTTTGCCATGGACAACGACAAGTGTCGCGAGTTAATACAATTGCATGGGAAATATGATTTGCTGTGTTGAGTAACTCGAACTCGGCATATGACACTCGTAAAAAGTTTTTTATGGTGTCTTCGACGGCTTCATGTCTCATGTCCGCCATTAGTTGTATGCCACATTGTAACCTATTTAAGTAAATAAATTTTTTTCGCCCACCAACGCCTTTTTCGTTTAAATTTATTGCGAGTGATGTGATGAATCACAATAAACGCGGCTGCCGCACGACCACGCGCTTCCATGGTTAGAACGAACTAAGGCTTAGGCTTAGGCTACGTACGCACTAAGCGGCTAGCCGCGTGCGGACAGCCGCATGACGGTTAAGAATGTATGAAACCGCAACCATAAATACTGAACGCACTAAGCGGTCCGCCGCAACCGCACGCGGCTGGCCGCATAGTGCGTATGGGGCCTTAGCACGCACTGCGGTTTTTAAAAAGCGGTTCTGCTACCGCAAAAAATGTAACGTACGGCATTCTTTATAAGCGCACGCACTTGCGATTTATTTCAGTGACTGATTTTAAAAACGCAACTTGCTACATTTTGATTCGCGGTTTGCAACCGCGCGTTTTTATGTATCCCATACTTCATGTACGGCAGCGCCCCCACTGCGGTTCGTAAAAAGCGGTTTTTTCGTCAGTTCGGCTCAGAGAGCGGAGCAGTGAGGTGTGTGTTGTGCGCTGCATTATGTCGTCGGAGTCCGAAAGTTCGTTGCCGGTCGAAAGTGAAGCGTTGCCGGTATGCCTTCAAATATACGTTGGCGAAGACGTTTTCTATTTTTTTTATTTCTTAAAACTAAGGCCACAACACATACTGCTCTGAGGAAATCCATTGTCATACTGAACGTGAAAACCGCGGAAACGCAACCGCAGTGCGAGTTCCTCCGCGGTTCTGCGTTTTCGGCCAGACCGCAACCGCAAGAAAAAAACCGCAGTGCGTGCTAAGCCTAAATTCCGTCGAACATTTGCCGCGCGAGCCAATGTTCACGCGAACACTGGCTCGCGCGGCAGCCGCGCATAATTTGTACGCGCCTTAAAATTCAACTTTTATACTAAAAACGGCTTTAAGTATGTTGAATTAACAAAATATATTTTGACAGATGCTTTCGCGCCCAAAACCAAGGCCTGTCGACCTAGTACAGGTTGGTCTATCAAAATCGATGCCAACTTACCTTGGTCTGACTATGACGTTTACTTAAACACTTGCACAGGATGGGCGCTGGGCTATCAAAATCGCTGCCAACTTAGCTTGGTCTGACTCTAGTTTCCTCCCCCTGGTATCTGGTGGGTGGTGGTGGTTAGTAACTAATTTATATTTATTGATATAATGGGAATAAAACAGTAAATTTTCACACCGCTACAGCAGAGCAAGGCATGAGAATTGCAGCGCATTGGTTTCGTACTAATCTTCTAACTCTAAACAGTGACAAAACCAAATTCATGTGTTTCCATAAAACTGCCTTGTCTAAACCATCTTTTGAGCCCAAGTTAAAAATTCACTTATGTAATGTTTCTTCCACTAACCATTGTAACTGCGATCATATCCAGCGTACAGATGTCCTTAAGTACCTAGGCTTTTTAGTAGACGAAAAACTAGATTTTAAACATCATATTCATAATCTCGCTCACTGACCTATCACACATAGACAGTTAGTCCTCATAAGGCTAATCTGCCAAAAGTGAAGCCGAAACTCGATCGATGTGTGCGTGCGACGCTCGTGTCTTACGCTCAGCGACACACACATATATACAAACATGGGTTGCCAGAGTTCATTTATTCCCCTTAAAGTAGATGGATTTTAACCACATCCTTATACTTGGCTATCAATCATTTGGGAGTGTGTATGTAGATATTAAATTTGTAGCAAAAGCTTTCAAGGTTTCTTTTAAGGACTTTGCATTTCTGTACTTTGTGAAATAATGTTTATTTTTTTATTTTACAAATGTGCACAGATAATAGCTGGTAGAATTGACTTTGGAATAATGATTTTAAATGATAAATATTTAATGACGATCATTTGGATTTGATTTGGTTTGATTTTGACTAATATTTTCTTCGGGTTAGTGTGGTGAAAAGTTGTGTTTCACTTGGGGTAAAATTTGTTTAACTCTCGTAACTTGAAACCCTCGCAACGCTCAAGATTCCATTTTTCGACATTTTGGATCTTTATTTAGCTCGAGTAGCAATATTAGCACGAGCGGTTAAACAACAACTTTTCCACTTGTAAAACAAATAACTATTTATCGTCAGTACCTACTAGTAATTGTACCTGCAGGCCTAGCCAAGGTGGCAATCGCTATTGCTTCGAACAACGAAACGCTTTGTGTCTCTCTATCAGTCTTCCATATAAGTGCGACTTGTTACAATTCGCTCCTTAAAAAGCGCATATTCAATTTACCAGTACCAAAAGTATCATCCGCTTATGCTAAACGTTTCGGGGACTACATAAGGGCGGTAACCTACAACGCCATTCTCAAGCATTGTGATTTAAAAGGCAGCTCTGTAAATGAGGCTAAAAATACTACTCTTAAATTACTTCAATCGCTTAATTACACAGAGACAGAAGCTATTGTACAAAGTGTCACTTAACTGTAATTTTACCTAGCTTATCTTAATTTTAGTTTTAAGTATTAAATATTTAAGTTTTAGGTTTATTATGTGCAGTGGCGTGGCGAGGGGGGGGGGCTAGGGGGGCCATGGCCCCGGGCGGCACATGAGAGGGGGCGGCAAACACGGCATTAAAAAATATAAAATTAAAAAATCAATTTTTTCAAATCCCGCCACGAACGCGCCAAAATGCACCGCGGGAGCCAACGGCGCGAGGCGAGGCGGCAATGCAGGGGGCCTACCGTGAAAACCCAAATTCGTGAATTGCATGGATCTTTTTCTTTTACTCTCACTATGACGTAATTAGAGTGACAGAGAAAAATGCCCGCAATTGACGAACTTCGATTTTCGCAGTTATAGCCCAGGGGCGGTCCATCGCTGCCGGAGTGCGGCGTTCAGAGCCACCGCCGAGCTTCCACGGTTGTCCGCTGGTTATATGTTAACACATTCACTGCCAGACAAAAAACGGCGCACTACCCCAGAAACCGGTGGCCTATAGCTGCGTACAAAACAACCCGCCCAGCGGGTTGTCCGGCATCTGAACAAAGTTCACGAGCGCCCACCAGGTGGGTTCCCGGCAGTGAATGTGTTAAATGACGTCACATTGAACACAGTACCCTTTGCCGAGTGCCGACGGCGCCTTCATACTAAAAAAGTCGGACATAGCCGGCGTATGTGGCGCGCCACGCGCGTTCGGTTGTCGGGCGCCCTCAGCGCCCTCATGCCAAAATAGTCGGGCGTAGCCCGATGAACTTGGCGTGCTGCACGCGATCGAATCACGATCACAGAATAAGTAATAGTATTTGTCACAATTATGTTAAAAGCAGCCTGACGTAGGTATTGGGCGCTTTGTGTGCGCTGCTGTACTAAAGGGCGCCTTTCGTACAAAAAAAAAACGCGCTCTAAAACGTATGAAACAAGAAAAAATCTTATCTGTACCCCTAGTGTAAATATTTTCGACAGCGAAACGTGACGTACGCGTTTGCGTTAAGTGTCATTTTGTATGAGATTTTTGACTTACCAAAACGTCCCGCTTGGCGCGCTGTTCAAAAACCCATACAAAATGAGACTTAACGCAAACGCGTACGTCACGTTTCGAAATCGAATTTATTTACACTAGGGGTACAGAAATAATCATTTACTTTTACCTTAAAGCAGCGGTTCCTAACCTAAAACTGGTATTTTACGGGGTCAATAAGCTTAATTAAATATAACAAAAATTAGACCTATGTAAGAAAGAATATTGATAATTATTGGGAGGAGGGGTAAAATCGGGTTCGCTAGTTAGTCATAGGCGTGGCAGAACTGAAAAGGTTAAGAACTACTGCTTTAAAGCTTATGACCGTAGCATACGACCACGGCTGTCCCTTAAATATGTTTGTGAATATTAAATATACCTACACAGTGGGAACGAGCAACCCGACAGATTTTATCGGTATTCTTGACCGCATTTAGCGTAGCATTTAGAGACTAAAATCTCATACAAAGTTTTCTAAAATCGGTCTTGCTATGCATACAGTACTTCTTATGCTTATACAGATAATGGCAATTCTTATGAAAATCTGGGGGCACGCGAGTGCCCCCGCCAATACAAGAAAACCGCAACGCCAGGGCACTACATACCTTTTCTCGAAGCGCTTCGTCGTTTTTTGAACCCTCATAACTTGGGTTTGAATTATACCAGATCAACGAAAATTTCGGGATATAATGTCAATAGTGGACTTATTAAGCATAAAAAAAAATTAATTGCATAGCTCTCATACTTTAGATTTTATTAATATCTTGGGGTTATCAAAATGGGGACTGCTCCGTACCGTAGCCCCTCGACTCAATATACAGTCACGTCTGAAAATATCGATACAAAAAAGGTGCCAAAATATGTATACACGACCATATTGCCCATAAATTAAGTTAGAGAGTATAAATGTTTTTGGCACTATGTCTGTATCGATATTTTCAGACGTGACCGTACCTGCGACACAGCAACGCAAACCAAGGCACATCTACTAGCGTGCCCCGCATGCCCGCATCGCTGCTCGGAGCTGGATCTGAGGGACGCGACAGCCAGGGCTGTCAACACCGCTGCCTATTGGGCGTCCATCGTATAAAAAAAGGAATCTCGACGCGAAAAGAAGAAGATTCATATCTAAAAAAAATCCCGATTTCGTCACTTACTCACTCACTGATGATCATTAAAACCCTTAGGGTACTTCTTAAAGTCCTAGGAAGCTGTAATTTGGTATGTAGGATAGTATTAGTACACAAACAAAACAAAAAATCAAACACTTGATTTTTTTGCCACTAAGGGAGAGAAAAATAAAAATAAAATAAAATAAGTAATAAATAAATATTTAATAAGTTAAACCAAGACATTAAGGATTGTAAAGATTTAAGATTATTTGACAAAAAAGTAAAAGACTTCTTTATTAATAGGCCGTATTACACAATTAATGAATATTTCGCGAATTCACTTGACTAATTACTCCTCACATTATCATGATAATAACTAACACTCCATTACAATAGCTATATTATCAAAAAACTAAGCCTAAATTAGCCTGAGGCATTGTTCCCAGGACACTGGCCGCGTTCCCTCTCTGCACAGTGAGGCTAAGTTTTTGTGCGAAAAAAGCGCCAGCTCGTAGGTCGCCAGGCACCCAGACTAGTTTAGTAGAAATTTCTTTTACTAGTTTCATCATGATTGATTATTATTTTTACTTAGTCCTTTTGAATGACATGTACGTACCCCTTAATTTTAAAATGCATAACTCCCATACATAATGATACATACCTAACCTAAGAATAATCAGTTTTAGCATGTAAGTACTTTAGAGTATATTTTACAATTGTATTTGCATGTATTTATACGTGAAAGCAAATAAATGTTCTGATTCTGATTCTGAAAAGGGGGGCGGAATTTTGTACGGGGAATCAATAACCGCTGAATCGATTTAATTGAAATTTGGTATGTAGATAGTTTTTAACCGGAAAATGACCCCGTAAGGGTGAAAAGGGGGAGGAAAAGGTCGTTAGGGAGTAAATTTGGTATGTAGATAGTTTTTAACCGGAAATTGACCCCGTAAGGGTGAAAAGGGGGAGGAAAAGGTCGTTAGGGAGAAAAAGAGGTTGAAGTTTGTATGTGGAATCATTCATCAGTAAATCACCCCCGACCCTTTAAATTAAAAACCCATAACGACACTTTTTTGCCTAATTTGACCAAAAGTCGTGCAACATTTTTTGCTCTTTAATGACCTCAGGAATGCGAGGTTAAAATCTGTTGGGTTACTTGTTCCCACATTGTATACAAAATTTATTATGTTTTGTTATATTTCTTTATCTAAAAGATGACATATATTAAGTATTTTCTGTGTGATTATTTCAGATGAGATTTTTTTCTTTTTTCATAATTTTTGAGCCCGATTTTCAGTAGTCGAAGTTTAGTTTTTGAACTTATTTGTTGTATTTTACCATTTTTACTCAACTTTTTCTTACCTATTAGTTAATGTTGATCATAAACGGGGCGGCAAATTTCTGACGGGCCCCGGGCGGCAAACACACACGCTACGCCGCTGATTATGTGAATACTTAACGTAATTCTGTTATACAAGCGTAAGGTAAAGGCACCTATTACCGTGGTAGTTAAGGAACTTTTCAAAAGAGATCCAAAAATTAAGGGTATCAATGCTGTCTAACAGCCAGGAATATTTTTTTTTCATCAGAGTATTTAATGAACTTTCCGTTTCACACGTTTTTGGATTCATTTTGGGTTATTTTATTATATGTATTAAAATATTTTTTGAAGCCAAAATGACCAAATCTTCTATCACCGTGGTAAGGGACAGGCTGTGATTCTATTATCGCGAATTGAGCTTTCATTACCGAGGGTAAAATTCGCATGATTTTTCTGCACTCGTTAATAGAAACCAAACTCAAAATTCGAAACCTAATACCGAAGGTTAAAACAATAATAACGACGTGGGTTCTGTATATTATTTTTGTATCATTAAGTTTAATAATGACACAAAAATAAAAAATAAAACTATAGGAGTATGTTTAAAAATAAGAGATATATTCGAAGAGATTATAATTACACTTTGGCACAATCAAATACTATTAAATAGTTAACTTACCAAGTACCCACGAGTACCTGTATAACAAGTTATAAGTTGAATGTTTTACATGTAAAACAACAAAAATTATTGTTAGTAAAGTTTTACTAAGGACGTATATGACAAATAGGCCTGCCTGTTATTAAATAAAGTAATTTTTAAATGCTATAAAGATTGATAAGAATTTGTCTTACTGACATAATTAGCTGCACAAAAAAAACAAGTAAGTAACATTTTCTCATAAGGCACAGCGTAAATTATAGTCGAAATTTTTTAAGCTGGACGTTTACCACCCGAGTGAAAGTTTACCACAGTGAAATGGTAAACGTCCACCTTATAAAATTTCGACTATATATAAAAACATGAAAATTTTTAATTCTAATATTTTTTGATAAGGTAATTAAGTTAAATAAAGTCTCTCACATATTATGTGTTATAATTTACACCTTTATAATTAACAAATCACAGTACTTTTCTTATTGCTGATTCTTATAGCTAAAAAAATCATGTCTGAGATTTTGGACTACTGTATAAATAAAATTATATAAAAAAAAATCTAATCGGAATTGTCCGGCAGTTGGGTACCCTTCCTTGTCAGAGTAATAACTGAATCAGAAAACAGAAGTATTTAAATCTGATAATGATAACTGAAGTCTAAATTTTATCAACGAAATCTGTACTTGCGGTACCCTAAATGCGATATTTCAATACAATACCAAATAGTCACTCGGTAATAGATAACTCTTTATGAGCCTATTACCGACCCATTCGATATTTCTCTGGGTCGGTCATAGATTTCTATACATTCTATTACCGAGGGTAATCTGATTATACCATCGGTAATAGGCTTAATTTGGAGTTTAATTAAACCTAATTCCGACCCATAAAAAGAATAAAACACAGATGATTTTTCAAATCAATAGCTCTTTAATAGCGTGAATAGATCAAGATTGGAATAAATAAAAGAAATTATAAAATTGATAATTTGTACCAAAACTAAAGAGTAAATAACAAAACTACCACTTTTTCTATTACCGTGGCATACCACGGAATTACTTACCACAGATGCAATTGGCGCCTATCACCGCTGTATTTTATTTTCAATTTTAAACGTATTTCCCGGGTTAAAACTAAGTTAAGAGTAATTCTTAATCGTGTAGAAAACAATAGACAACCTCTTAAAAGGCATTGCACTAGTTTATTTGCCATAACTATTACGTAAAACACTAAGTAAGATTGGAGTGCACTTACCTGTGGTGTCACGCGTCTGTATGGAACAACCGGTTCTTGCGCCGCCGTCGCACAAACTGACGAATCGCCAGGCGCGGATACAAGATTTGGCTTAGGGGGGGGCCATTTTGAGAAAATCATATATTTTTGCACAGAAAATAAGGTAAAAAAAAATTACTCAATTTAGTAATGTGAGAGCCAGGGTTTTAGGGGGGGGGGGCATTGCCCCTATGGCCCCCCCCTTGTATCCGCGCCTGCGAATCGCGAGTTTTTTGTTACACTCACACAAATGCACACTAATGGGCACGATAGACCAATGAATGAGCTTGTTTTGTGTATGCTTTATTTCTTAGGGAATAGATCTGTTTGCTTGCAAAATGCGTATTTGTAAACACCGCGGTGTTAGACGTCGATTTTGATACCCGCGTTAATAGCCGCCGTTACCTTAACTGGTTCCCCGCGATACAGGTGTAACCTAGTGCGGGGGCCCCTGGTAACTATGTCTGTAACACTTATTAGAAAATAGACTATTCTATTCTATTCCATTCCATTCCATTCCATTCCATTATATTCTATTCCATTCCATTCCATTCTATTCTATTCTATTCTATTCTATTCTATTCTATTCTATTCTATTCTATTCTATTCTATTCTATTCTATTCTATTCTATTCTATTCTATTCTATTCTATTCTATTCTATTCTATTCTATTCTATTCTATTCTATTCTATTCTATTCTATTCTATTCTATTCTATTCTATTCTATTGTGTGTATCGGTGTGCGCGCATGACTGACTTAATATTCCTCAGCACCTTCACCCTCTCCCTGGGTTGAGTCCATGCCGACCTCCTCGTAGTCCTTCTCAAGAGCGGCCAGGTCCTCGCGGGCCTCGGAGAACTCGCCCTCCTCCATACCCTCACCCACGTACCAGTGAACGAAGGCGCGCCTGGCGTACATGAGATCGAACTTGTGGTCCAGGCGGGCCCAGGCCTCGGCGATGGCCGTGGTGTTAGACAACATGCACACGGCACGCTGCACCTTCGCCAAGTCACCACCGGGCACGACAGTCGGCGGCTGGTAATTGATGCCGACCTTGAAACCGGTAGGGCACCAGTCCACGAACTGAATCGTACGCTTGGTCTTGATGGTGGCGATGGCCGCGTTTACGTCCTTGGGCACGACGTCGCCACGGTACAACATGCAGCAAGCCATATATTTGCCGTGGCGCGGGTCGCATTTCACCATCTGGTTGGCTGGCTCGAAGCAAGCGTTGGTGATTTCCGCCACAGATAGCTGCTCGTGATAAGCCTTCTCGGCGCTGATGACTGGCGCATAGGTGACCAGCGGGAAGTGAATACGAGGGTATGGCACCAAGTTGGTCTGGAACTCGGTCAGATCGACGTTGAGGGCGCCGTCGAAACGCAGGGAGGCCGTGATGGAGGACACGATCTGGCCGATAAGCCTGTTCAGGTTGGTGTAGGTCGGGCGCTCGATGTCCAAGTTGCGACGGCAGATGTCGTAGATGGCCTCGTTGTCGACCATGAAGGCACAGTCAGAGTGCTCAAGAGTCGTGTGGGTGGTTAAGATGGAGTTGTAGGGTTCGACGACGGCGGTGGAGACTTGGGGCGCGGGGTAGATGGCGAACTCGAGTTTGGACTTCTTTCCATAGTCAACCGAGAGGCGTTCCATGAGGAGAGAAGTGAAGCCAGAGCCGGTGCCACCTCCGAAGGAGTGGAAGATGAGGAAGCCCTGGAGACCGGTGCACTGGTCGGAGAGCTTGCGGATGCGATCGAGCACTAGGTCGACGATTTCCTTGCCGATGGTGTAGTGCCCGCGAGCGTAGTTGTTGGCCGCATCCTCCTTACCAGTGATAAGCTGTTCTGGGTGAAACAACTGTCTGTATGTGCCGGTGCGGACCTCATCTGTTAGCAAAAGATATAAACCATTAGAAAAGTAGTTTAACAATGAAAAATTTTGGAACATTTAAGAACTACAAATTTATGAATCATTGTGAGCCTAGATTCCTGTTTCAAAATTATTTAAAAAGTTTAATACTACGTCGGTGGCAAACAAGCATACGGCCCGCCTGATGGTAAGCAGTCTCCGTTGCTTATGTATGTACGCCTACAACGCCAGAGGAGTAACATGTGCGTTGCCGACCCTAACTTACCAACTACAGTAGGTTCCAAGTCCACAAATACGGCGCGGGGCACGTGCTTGCCGGCTCCAGTCTCGCTGAAGAAGGTGTTGAAGGATTCATCACCACCCCTGGTGGTCTTGTCGGTGGGCATCTGGCCATCGGGCTGGATGCCGTGCTCCAGGCAGTAGAGTTCCCAGCAGGCATTGCCGATCTGGACTCCGGCTTGGCCAACGTGTACTGAGATGCACTCACGCTGTGATAAAGAAAATTGTATGTTAGTAAAGGTCTACTACATTTGCTAATATAGACCGCGGGCCAGAAGCATATATTATATCGTCAGTCATCGCCTACCGTCTGATACTGTGTCAGATAACATAAATAAATATTATAGGACATTATTACACAAATTGACTAAGTCCCACAGTAAGCTCAATAAGGCTTGTGTTGAGGGTACTTAGACAACGATAGATATATAATATATAAATATTTATAAATACTTAAATCCATAGAAAACACCCATGATTCAGGAACAAATATCCTTGCTCATCACACGAATAAATGCCCTTACCAGGATTTGAACCCGGGACCATCGGTTTCATAGGCAGGATCACTACCCACTAGGCCAGATCGGTCGTCAAATAGATGATAAAAAACCGTCAGCCGGTTGTATCGCGGTGGAAAGACCGTCAGCTAGTCACATGAACATGTAAAAAGTATGAGTAATCCGTTTATGCAAAGTTCCATGATTTTTTTTTCACTATCATAAAAAGGAAAAGCGCTCATTTTTTACATGTTCATGCGACCAGCTCCATCCACACCACCTCCACCGACACACAACCGGCTGACGATTTTTTAAATTCACAATTTCACAATAGCATCTAAATTAAGGTTTGCTCGCGGGAAATACCGGTACCGAAAGTACCGGGATTTCTTGGGATTTTGTGCCCAGCTAAAAACCGGGTATTCAATTTGAAAATCCCGGTATTCCCGGTACTAAACAGCATTTTTTACTATTAATTACATTTTGTTCTGTTTATATCATTCAAATACTTATCAAATTGGCGTACAAAAATGCTTGATTCAAAACGAACAAGCGCGCAGTTACAATTTAACCAATCACTAACTATTAGCGGGTGGCAGCCATGGCCACGGCGATAATCACGCCCGCCCCGTCTACCCGCTTTCGGTCATCGCTTATCGTTCGTCTAAGTATTGCCTTATTTTGATTTGTGAAAAATATGTAAAATATTGAAGTAAACTAACTACTTCAACACTACCTAAAGACTGATTTAATATACAGGGTGGGCAAATAAGAAGTATACATTTTGTTTTTAAATTTGAACTATATTAAGTTCAAAGATTATTACGTTTTGTTTTAAAAATATATTATTCAGGGCTGACAAATACATGCGGAACATAATGTCTGACATATGTCCACCACTAACAGCAGGCAAATGTGAGCCCTTATCATCGCAATTTTCAGCATATTTTCCAACATTTTCTGCGTGAAATCAGTAAATTTGTGTCGGATGGTCGGTTTTAACTGTTTAAATTTCATCAGCTTGTTATTATAGGCACGTAATTTTAGATAGCCCCACAGAAATAAGTCAAAAGCTGCAAAATTTGGGAAATTTGGGTTCTAATCACTGTCACTGTTTCTCGAAATAAATCGAGCAAACAACGTGTTTTAAGCAGCACAAACACTTGAGAAAAAAAAATCTACAATTGCCAACCCTGAATACCTTATACATTTATGAAAAAATATTTAATTAATTTAGCACTTAATATAATCAAAATTTAAAAACAAAGTGTATCACTCTTATTTGCCCATCCTGTATTAATATTAGTACTAACTAATATTCTAGTAAGATTAAGAACTACATTTTTTTTATTATAAATTTGAATTTAGTTATTTGAATGAAAGTTAGACGTAATCAATTTTCTCCAGAACTAACTTCAAAACAAGTGACAATTTGTCTGAAAATCGACTTAATTTCAACGTAATTTTGATACTTAAACAATCTACAACATTTGCTAAAACTGTTTTTATACATCATTTTGTATAATTTACTACCATAGTTTTTTGATGAATTTTTAAAAAGTGTCTCCTCTCGTCACATATAACCGGGGACACACGCTTGCGACTTCTTTATTAAAAGGCAAGATGAGAAGACGTGCTAATAGAAACCAATACTTGTTATTTAGATATTACATAACAAAAGGAGTACATAACTAAATCTATCAATTTTACATTTTTGCTCTAAAATCGTTACCATAACTAATCTTAAACGAGTGCTAGTAAGTATGATTCAACGTATATTACACTTATGTTAAGCATTTTATCTTAAAGTACTATATTTTTAATGCCTTATTCTGGAAAATACTATATTCCACCAAAAAATACCTAGTTGGCAACCCTACAAGCGACTCATGCAACACGTGGCGGCATAACTCTGGTTGCATGGTTGCACAATTTCCAGCATTTATTTCGCGTCGCGGGATAGTGCTTCAACGGCGGTTCAGCTCTTGTTTGTTCATCATCATCATCATTTATTGAATGCTAACCATGGTTGTTGCGGCGATGGTCCCCTGAAGTTTAGAGCTGAGAATCCGTAAGTAAATTGTACTGGATTTATTACATTAGGCTCGTTGAGATGGTATATTCTTGACAGCATATCAAAGCTGACGTTTGAAGTTATTAGGAATATATAACAGCGTGATATGAGTACGAATTATAAATTTGGGTAAAGGGTTTATAGATATATCTTTTCCTATATGTTGTTTACATACAGCATTTCTTTGCCTGTAAGGGCAAATGACATTGCGTACATTTTGTATAAGGTATTTTAGGCCGCATTAACACAAATTAAATTACCTCAGCGTAACAAGAATCTTCTTTATATTTCATTATTTTTAGATGATCAAACGAACTTACCTGAAGTGAAGTTCGATCTTCGAGTGGAATAGCGCGTAGCGGAGTTACTACATGGTAAATTTAAATCTCGAGACGAAGCCGGGATAATTACAAGTCCTGTAAACTTTAGCTCAACCTTAAATATTTTTGCTTCTTAGTCCCTCATATTTACATACGTAAAGCTACTTCCAACACTATTAAAGTCTTCAATCATTACATTGGCATCAACACTGTTATAGTAGAGCAACGTTATATATGTAGATTGTGTATTGAATGACATTACTCCTGTACATTTATACCTATAGGTATCCTCATAAGACGCTCATTAAACTTGTTGGTACTGTGTATGTACATTTGCATAAAGACGCGTTTTGTTATCATTCATAGGCACTTATTACCAATCGGCAAGGATTAACATTGTTATCTATTTTATTATATGGTAGGGTAGATCGGACATGTTAAAAGCCGCTTTCGTGAATAGTATATATTAACTTTATTCAGATATGGTTTTTGTATATTTAAATCTGTACGCGAAAGCATCTCGTAAAAAAAATAGTGAGCGAACATTGCATTTTATGCAATCATAAAATGAAATCTAAATAATATTATATTAGTAAATAATACTATAATAGTACGTATTACAATTATTTTAAGTTCAAATTGTAATCTATTTGTAGCCCCATACTTATTTTTTCCGTAATTCATTTATTCAAAAAAGAAGGTAGTTGTAGTAAGTGATTTCGTATGAACGTAAACATTACTTACTTGATTTCTTAGGTAATAAGTTAATTACGCTAAATGAATATACCTACAATTTCAAATTGAAAGTTTAACTGCCATGTAAGTATGGCAAACGAGACTAAACTTGCCGAGCTGAATAAACATAAATTTTTCGTTCGAGGGTACGGGGGTCGGCAGTTCAAAATAATGTTTTGATTCTATACTTCTTATTCAGCGCACAATAAACATTAATCGAAACACACATAGGTACAGATATTTAGAGGAACACTACGAATAGGTGTGACTCGGACTAACACAAAAACATGTAATGACGGGTACTAGAGGAGCGATGTTGGAGCAGGAACGCAGCGTAGCGAGTGAGAGGGACAGCGCGAACTTGTTTTTTAAATATTATATCTCTAAAATGTGTGACTGTGGGACGGCACGATAACGTGTACTGCTGCTAGTAAATTATATTTGTTGTCTTGGATTTGGATAGGAAGTATAAATATTTATATATTATATATATCGTTGTCTAAGTACCCTCACAAGCCTTATTGAGCTTACTGTGGGACTTAGTGAATTTGTGTAATAATGTCCTATAATATTTATTTATTATTATTTTATTATCTTGTTTATTATGCATAATTACACTCACAACATGATTTTCAGCATTATAATTTTCCCTACTATGGCAAAAATATAACAATTTATACATTCACGATTAATGTCAACATCCCTATTAAAATAATTAAGGAATTTAAAAATAAGAAATGCCTGTTGCCTGCGTATGAGATTTTAAATTTCGAACGAGAATTAAAATGTTCGAAGTCCATAGACCTATCGAAGTCGGACTTCTGCTAAAAAGACACTTCCTTATACTGTGATGTCGTGGACCGTGGTGATGATGAATGACAAATACCAACGGCCGCCGCCGGTAGCCATGATTAGATTGATTAGCGAAACAAAAAAGCATCTTTAATTATTATAGAACGCAACTTAGCAATTGAATGGAGCCTCGAATAACACTTAATTTGAAAGAAAGAATGTCAAGCAAAGTAGAAAACCACGAGAAACACAGAGAAAAGAAAAAATGTGCATCTGCCAGCGCTTAATTATGAAATGGCGGCGTGGCCACCCGGTGTCATTTCAACGGAAAATACGTAGGAATAAATTGATTTTCACAAAAAAATGATTGGGGGGATTGAATATAAGCTTAAAATAATACAGTACTCACCATTTTGATTTGAGTTTTGTGTAACTTAACGTAGAAATAAGTTAATTAAATAAGTTAGTCGTCTTCTTTCCGCGAGACCGGTTAGGAGGTTTGTCCAACGGAAATTATAAGAAAAATACGTTAGGCGCGCTTATATAGCGATGTTTCACTGGAGAGCGACGCCTCACAGACGGACTTGTGATTGGTCGATACGGCTGCCGCATGGGCGGACTAGCCAATAAGGACGAGCCTGCATTATCTCACCATTGCTGGAATAATTCCATAGATGGTAGGATCGTATAGATGTGCTATACCGCGTGCATATATATATATATATATATTTATTTATGTTAGCATAGTCAGCAAACGAGCAGACGAGCCGCCTGATGGGAAGCGGTCACTGTCGCCCATGGACATAAGCAACACCATAGGAGCCACTTAAGCGTTGTCGACCCTTGAGAACCCTAAATACCCGCTTCTTGAAGAATCCCATGTCGTAGCGCAAAGGAAAAAATAAAGGAAAGGAAAGGAATATTCTTAAAGATGGAGTCTAAGGGCCGGTACAGACGGACTGCAACTCGACTGCAACTTGTATGGGAATTGCACGTCGACGTTGCAGTTGGAGTGCAGTCAGCATGCAGTTCCCATACAAGTTGCAGTCGAGTTGCAGTCCGTCTGTACCGGCCCTAAGCCAGCTGTCACCGTAGCCACACCCATACAGCCACATTTTAAGTATGATTAACAATGAGTAACCAAAAGTTGTGGCCATATCGATAAACTATCGGCATTTTTTACAATTTTAATTTGAAAGGATTTTTTATATTCACACCTTTTATATATATTCTTATCAATCAGTATGATTTTAGGAGTTCGATTCGATATTACAATAATCAGCGGCGGAAATCCATGGGACGGCCAAGGAATGGGTGCCACCTATTTAAGATTTTTTGATGACACTTTGGTACATGGAGATTCCATTCCTTACAACGTAGTGATTACATGCTCCTTGTTCCTTACCTCCACCTTCCACACAAAAACCGACTATGAACAGACTAGTTTAAAAACTTTAAAAAACCAAAAGTCGCGAAAAATGTTATTTTGTAGCGTTTGTATTTTAGTTGGCATGTAGTTGGTTTGTAGCCATCAGGCATGAAAGGACTAACTCTATTAAACACCATTAAATATAAAAATAATTAACGTATATATTTGACAAGTCAGTGTCAAATGTCATAATATTTACAAAAATAATACTTTTTTTCTACAAAAAATAATGTATCCCATGTTTAATATTGATCTTGATGAAGTACTGCAACAAGAAAAGACCCATAGTCATCCTTGGGAAAGATTTATAAAAGATGCGTATACAAACAGAATAAAAACTGCACATAATTCAATAAACAATCCTCGCTATCCAACAAAGAAAGAAAAAGGAACTGGAAAACCCATTGAGCGAGTAAAATTTACGGTTATTGGTAATAGAGTTACCAAAGAATTTATTTATTGCATCAATTTGGTAAAAGGTCTCTATACGTACAGGAAAGACTACTTCGAATCTCCTGTTATAAGAGGTAAGTAAATATGTTTGTTTACTAGAGTTGTAATAAAAGTATAAGGAAGAATAATAAGTTTTCATGATTTTTACACATTAGGTATTAACTAATATTAACGGGATTTAATCGAGTATTAAGTTTTAAATTTACCTCCGACGTTTCGAGGACGGCGTTGTCCCCGTGGTCTCGGAGAAGACTGGCTAAAGTTGACATCAACATCTAGCCGCGCGAGTTTTTCGAGCTACCCGCACTTGGTCTTGTCAACGTCGGAGGTAAATTTAAAACTTAATACGCGATTAAGTCCCGTTTATATTAGTTAATAAAATAATATGTTCCTGCAAAGCAATTTCTTTAATGGCGCTCTGCTACATTTTCATGCTTAACAACTTTTATCAAGCTGTTATAGATGAATGGTAGGTTCTTGAGTAATTTCAGTAACTATAATTTCTTAGAGCTCCTAATTTAACGTCTTTTATGACAATTATGATCTTGGTAACTGACCGCGAAAAAATAATGCGTAAAATTAGGTACATTAGGACCGGGCATCAAATGATGTAGGTACCTAGTCATTGCAAATGTATTGTATACAGGCTGACGTTTTTGAAGTATCTAAATTTTGTCTATGCGTCCCCATATTTTCTTTTCAGGTGTAACTAGCGTTGATTGGCCGCATGTATGGAATGATTTAAAAATTCAATACGGTGGCCTAGCCTACTGCTTGACGTCCCAAGTTGTGGTATTCCTTAATGACAAAATCGTTGGTGGAGAGAAGGAACTAAAAGAGTTCATCGAAAAGAAATATACTTACCACCTGTCTTTGAATTATTATTATGAGAGTGTCAAGCAGTTTTCAAATTTTATTAAAGGCTCTGGTGTAAGTTTTTGAAATCCAGCTTTAGCGTTTTTCGTTATAAATTAAGCTCGTTAATCTCATTGTCTTTCATAATAGGTATAATAGTAAGTTATTTATATACCTGCTATGTAATGTTATTTACGTGAAGTATTTTTCTAAACGTTATTTATACTGAAAGAAGTTTATATTTTAATTACATTGCGTTATGTGTTATATGTTAACAGAGACCTACAGTTTTCATGCACATATCGATTAATGAAAAACACATTGGGACGATGATATTTATGGTAAGTATTACTTTGGTGTAATAGCGACTGCTACAAATGATTCCTGTTCATACTTTTTACTCACAGTTAGATCTGTGAATAAACTGGGAGCTACCCCTTACTTCGATACTTAAAAATATTTCCACCATTATTCGAAACCTATCCTTAGATACAATTATAAGGTTTAAGGCAGCTCTTTTAATTAGAACCAAGTACGCTATATGTACTGATATACCTTTGTGCTTCTGGCAATATAAGCTGGCGTTACCTACGTTAACAAAAAATTAAATTAAGTAGTTAGCAATAAAAAAGAAACAATATTATATTGATGTGTTTAGCTCTACGCCGATGTAGTTCCATACACTTGCGAAAACTTCTTGCGTTTATGCAAGGCAACGAAAGGCGGCTACAGCGGTACCCCAGTGCACCGAATTGTGAAAGACGGCTGGATACAATGTGGAGGATTCGGGTTAAAAGGCACGAACCTGGATTGCGAAAACTTTATAGTACCGCCTGACAAACGTGGGGTACTCTGCATGGCTAATGCTGGCAGGTCAGTCTTGATTCAATAGGTAATCTGTTAGTTAGAATTAATATCTTAGATACTTCTGATGTGTTCTTTATATGTCTAACCAATCACTAGTACTCTACCATAATACTGTCGGTCATTTGTGCATAACTTGCATAAGCGAAGCGGCTCCATCTGACGGCATGTAAAATAGTTATACAAAAAGCGGTACTCCTGTTCGGCCATGCTGACAAAAAATATGCATATACTTAATATACGCTAACATTCTTAAAGGCACGTGGATTGTTCAACTCAATTTTTCGTCCTTCTTCAACCATCCCCTTGGATGCTACACAAGTATGTGGCGTTCGGTCAGCTTATAGACGGAGATACCACTCTACGTAAAATCGAAAATGTTGAGACTTGGTATGAATCTCCGAAACAAGATATCAACATTTATCAGGCTGGAATTTTGAACATAGACTGTCAAGATATAATGATAAATCGAGGCGCACATGAATATATACATGGACACATTGAAGACCTATTCGCATTGGGAGAAGCGTTTTGGGAGGTATTTGTATAGACAGAACGTACGAATATAAGCCCTATTAAATTTGTCAGTGATTATAATTAATTAGTTTTTTTGTCTTTTTAGGAGATAATCGGAAGAGTTTTCTTAGAAATACAGATGCGGGAAAATGCACTGCTTGAAGTTCTGCTTGAAGGTGAGGAAGAACATGTTTCAAACGAATTGCACCTTCACGCCACCGCGAGGTACCAATTAATCACTTGGATTTGGGTTTACCTTTTATGTCACAAATTTTATGTATTTTTGTATACCCTATAAGGTTCATGAAAAAGGGAACTGCACCAAATATGGCAAAAGGTCAAAAGTCTAAGAGTCAAGATGAGTCAAAGTCAACACGGCACCATGATCAACAGCCACCGGATAGTGAGCATGAAAATAATGATTTCGACGTGTCGGAGTACCAGTATGAGGCAGAAGAGTACTTGTACAAGGAGAAACACTTGATATCTGTGAAAGAATCGGAAAGTCTCATAGTTAAACCTGAAAAACCGTATTACATACCACTTACAGACGTGCCTTACCCTGGAGAAGTGAGCTCAGAATACAATTTGAAAAAGTAAGTACTTTCCAGCATTATGATAATCGTGATAGATATGAATAAAGTTAAATTTACAGTCTGCTAACTCGATGTAAAAACTGCAACCCTAATTAGACTACATAGTCATAAATAAATTAGGTAAGTATGTAGATGATCGAAGAAACAACACATATTAATCAAGCTAACGTTACAGATTTCTAAGGGGCGATTATTGCTTAGAAACAGACCTGGAAACGGATAAAGTTGAAGAAGGTGTATACATCCATAAAGTTGAAACATTCCCGGCTGAATTATTGCATCTAGCATCAAAGGAGTCTTCGGATGCATCAGGTAAATACTAAATATAAAAACAAAAGGCTGAGGGTAAATGAACAGTTTGTTAATAAGTAGTTATATTAATTAAAGTTAAAATCCATGTTTCAGAGTATTCGGTAGATTCGGACCAGGAAGCGGAAATAAAACAATTTTTGAAGTGCGTAATTCTTTTTTAACTTCATTATTTACACTTACCCTTTTATTCATAAACGTGTACTAAAGTTACGACAAACAATTATTAGCGGCATCGTAACTTTAGTACACATTTATGAATAAGGGGGTTAATACCTATCTGTTAGGTGAATTGTATTGGTAGATTAGTAATATCTAAGATGAAAGTGGGTATAAAGTAGGGATTGCAATCCGGTCCGGCGGATCCGGTAATCCGGCCGGATCCGGCACTTTTCAGGAGCTACCGGATCCGGTAAAAATCACCGGATTCGGACCGGATCCGGTTAAATTAAAATAATGCCTAAATACAGCACGCGCTGCGCGTTTTAGAAGAAGAAAAGTTGACGGATGAGAGGTATGAAGTTGAACAGAACAGAAAACGAATGAAAAAGTTTAAATTTAGTGAGATAAAATATATTTATTATGACGATGATTGGGAACAGGAGAGTATTTCTTCTTCTTTAATATTGGTGGCACGATATGACGATTACATAAATACTGTAATAGAAGGAAAAATTAAACGATGGAGATGCCATGGAAGGCATTTTTAATTTATGCTAAGGAGAAGGTTAATGTTAAAAAAGTAATCTCTTGTCTTTACAATTTTATCCAATCCTATGCAGTTTCCTTCATCTCCTGGTACGTGCTACTCTACGTCTAGCCAATTCTTTATTTGATCCATGTAATTTTTCTTAGGAAGTCCCTTTCCGCGATGGTTTTTAATCCTACACTCTATTATTTCTCGCATGAGATCGTCGTGTCGTGTTTCGTTCCCTACAATTTGACCAATATACTGTTCTGTATTTTTTTTTTATCATACAGCTTACTACTTTCTCGGACAAAAAAATTAGAACAAGGTAATATTGGAGCGCATTAAAAGTAAAATCTTATTTTGTTACTAGAATGGATGTCAACGTTACAAAGAATTCAATCAGAGAACAGTTACGAAAACTTGTCCTTTCAAGAAGTTTCATTTCCCATCATCAGGCTTTAGAAACTAATCAAATTTATAATTGTAAACGAAAATTTGAGCACTTACAAATAGTTAAATATAATAAAAAGCCGACTTCAAATTTTGTAACACTTTTTACTACTAAGCTCTATTTTATTGTTAAGAAGTTATTTATTATTATTTAAAATGGTGTTGTGCTATATTTTGGACACTTACTATTCCTGTTGTTTATAAGTTTGTATTTTTTTATTTTATTTATTTATAAGTATTCTCTCATACAAAAAGTACTATTACTTATCGCTGTACGTTTCAATGAACGAAACTTATGACTATGGCATTGTTTGTACCTATTCAGTAAAATACTTGAGTTATAAATGTAACCAGTTGTCAATATCAAGTAATTACCAAATTAAAATGGACGACCGGTCTGGCCTAGTGGGTAGTGACCCTGCCTACGAAGCTGATGGTCCCGGGTTCAAGTCCTGGTAAGGGCATATATTCATGTGATGAGCATGGATATTTGTTCCTGAGTCATGGGTGTTTTCTATGTATTTAAGTATTTATAAATATTTATATATTATATATATCGTTGTCTAAGTACCCTCAACACAAGCCTTATTGAGCTTACTGTGGGACTTAGTCAATTTGTGTAATAAAGTCCTATTTATTTATTTATTTTAAAATATTAAATATTCACTTGTAATGAAAAAATATTTTTTTTTACTATAATTGTATACACAAGCTATCTCTGGTAATAAAACAAAAATTCCATTAACCCGCATGTCATATCAATGTGGTTCAGTGAAGGGGACGGACTGAAAATCAGCGCTGCGCAGTCAATTTGTAATAAAATGGCTGACGCAGCGTATGCTGAGTCCGTTCCTTTTGCCGCGCATGCCTATTTTTTTTTAAGTTAAACATTGTATTTTGTGTGGCAATAAATGGTTTCTTATTCTTATTTATTAACTTCAAATTATAGATTTAGGAATACGTATTACGCAAAAAACTATAAAAATATGTTATTTAACTAACTTAAATATTCCTATACCAATCCGGATCCGGCCGGATCAGGGCCAAAATCCCTCCGGATCCGGCCGGATTGAAAATCAATCCGGTTTGCAATCCCTAGGTGCGAAATAATGTTGTCATTTTTAGGGTTCCGTAGCCAAATGGCAAAAAACGGAACCCTTATACATTCGTCATGTCCGTCTGTCTGTCCGATTATGTCACAGCCACTTTTTTCCGAAACTATAAGGGCTATACTGTTCAAACTTGGTAAGTAGATGTATTCTATGAACCGCATTAAGATTTTTACACAAAAATAGAAAAAAAGCAATAAATTTTGGGGGTTCCCCATACTTAGAACTGAAACTCAAAAAAATTTTTTTCATCAAACCCATACGTAAGGGGTATCTATGGATAGGTCTTTAAAAATGATATTGAGGATTCTAATATCATTTTTATCTAAACTGAATAGTTTGCGCGAGAGACACTTCCAAAGTGAAAAAAAATGTCCCCCCCCCCCTGTAACTTCTAAAATAACAGAATGAAAAATCTAAAAAAAATATATGATATACATTACCTTGCAAACTTCCACCGAAAATTGGTTTGAACGAGATCTACTAAGTAGTTTTTTTTAATACGTCATAAATGGTACGGAACCCTTCATGGGCGAGTCCAACTCGCACTTGGCCGCTTTTTTTACTGCGACATAGTTAATGTTTTAGTTAAAAAATTGTAGTTTTAATTTTCAATGAGATTTTGTGAAAGACGTGTAAGAAATGTTTTTAAGGAAAATTGTAACGTATTTTTGAGCCACTCTGTAGAAACTTCATATTGGAGACTAGCATTGACATATATCAAAGGACGGGCCTTACGGACACTAAGAATGGTGCTAGTTCAGTGGTGTCACTCACGAATTCCAGCCAATCGTGCAGTCTAACGCAACTAGTTGCAACCAATCGCGCGCGTGATGCGAACTCATCAACCAATCGCGTTGTGGCGTTAACTGCACGATTGGCTCGAATTCGTGTGCGTGATACCGCTATACTGGCCCCATTCTTATTGCCCATAAGGCCCGTCCTTAGATATATTCAATGGAGACGCACGCCTAGGCGTGCGATACCTAATGTTATTGCTAATGCTGCTTGTAATGTTATTGTCAATTCGTTGTTAGAGATTACCGTCATTAGTCCTCCGTTCCAAATAGAGGCCGACACTGATCATTATTTTGTGTCGTTTATTATTCGTACGTCTTCTTTACCCATCACGGAACAATGATGTTCCGGACATTTAGGTGACGTGCGCGGAGTCGAAGCCAACACGTAGAGCCCTTTTGACCCTTTAAATGAGATGTAGGTAAGGGGTACACCGAGCGGATGCTGCTGCCTTTGCCCGTGTCATGGGACGCACGCAGAGGCAGTACCCGCTAGAATGTAGACTATTGAGATTATTATTACCTACCCTTAAGTTAGTAATTTATTTTCATTAGATACAACACTGACTCTGCTAGTTTTGCCGGCGAGGTCATACGTGGAATATCAAGAGCTAAGCATGATGGAATCTTGCTGAACCCAAGAAAGTATGGGCTAAGTATCATTTTTGGGGTTCCGTAGTCACCTGCGAACTCTAATAGTTTCGCCATGTCCGTCTGTATGCACTCCCTTTTGTTTGTTATAAACATAGTATCGACTAATTACTGAACCCTACACTGAGGTTTTTATTTATTTATTTAGGTACTAAAAATAAGTAATCTATAAATAAAATTAACTTAAAAATACTAACATAGAAGGACTTTCCTCATACGTTTTCTTTTGCAAGCCTAATAAACTATTATGTTTCTGTTATCTTAACCCACCTGATCTTAGTGTTATTTTCTTTTTCAGGGCAGCCTTCACTGACGATGAACTTCGTTTCAAAAAGTATGAGTTTCATATTATAGCCAATCGTTTTGTAGCTGGCCCCGGGCGGCTAATCCTTTGTCTATTGTAAGTGAAACGGGACGTGCTACTTACCTGCATAAAAAAGTTTCGTTCACTTTAACTAGTTATTGAATTACGATTCTATGCGAATTGCAATATGATTCAAAATGAACTAATGGAAAAATATGTTGCGAGGATTTGTCTTGCCCCTCTACGGTTATTGAGTGCCGGCGAGTCGAACGCTACAGAACCAGTCTAAATTGTGTCATCAAGATGACACATGAAAAGGCGCGTTATCGGACAGCGCACTTACACTAGTTTTTTGAGCGTTGGACTTACCCGCGCTCATGTGCCAATTAGAATTATTATTTGCAGATAGCATGTGCGGTTTTACTTACAATAGACGAAGGATTAGCCGTTCGGGGTCAGCTATAAAACGGACGACTATACATACCTTATTTAAAATATCTTACCTAACAAAATTTAAAGTGACGTCACATCACGGTGAAAGTATTTATTTTACATCGATAATCAATGCAAATCAAAATGTTTTATTTACCTACTTACTTTGTTATATATTTATTATAATAAGTTTTATAACTTTTAGGTTAAACTGGGAGAACCACAAGTTGATCGACTACAAAAATAGGTATGTCAACTACCTAGTTGGTTACTAAATTCTGTTACTGCAATAATCTTTATCTACATAAAATATACGAACGAAAGTTGAATAAACTATATATTAAAATGAAGTACACAAAATCAGGAATTACATATGACAATATCATTCAAAATGGCCTCCTCTGGCCTTGACACAGGCCCACAAACGACGAGGCCAGTCATTAATAGCGGCACTCACAATTGTCATGTCTAATTCCGTCACTGTCTTAACTATGGCCCGCTTGAGGAAGTCAAGATTTGTGTGGGGTTTAGCACAGGCTTTCTCCTCAATAACCTGCCATATGGCATAATCCAGGGGGTTAAGGTCCGGGCTGGAGAACGGCCAGTCTTCGTGGGCAATAAAGTCAATTTTGTTCCTTCGAAACCAGGCTTGAGTTGTTTTTGCCTTATGTGCAGGAACTGAGTCCTGTTGAAAGACCCATGGCTGGTTTTGAAATAGGGTGTGGCTTAAAGGCTTCACTATTGGTTCGAGAACGGTTTACCGGTAAACTTTGGCCCCAGTTTTCACACCTTTTTCACAGAAATGAACCTGTGTTAGCCCTGAGTATGACACACCAAGTCAAATCATCACATAAGAGGGATGATGGCCTCGTTGCACTCTCTGAACAGCCGCAATCGCCTCTTGACTGTTTTTTGCATACACTGTCATTCTGGCGGTTACAACATTCTTCAATGGTAAAAATTCTTTCATCTGTAAATAGTATTTTTCGGTGGCCATTTTGTGCGTACCGCTTCAATAGCCTCATAGTCTTTAATCGTCCATTAAGCAAATGCCCTTTTTGTCTGCGGTAAGCGTGTAGTCCAAGGTCTTCATTGTAACTTTTTTAGGGAGCTTCTCTTCACAGATATCTGTATTGCCAACAACTTTTGCTTCCGGACGGGGTTTCTTGCAATTCTCGACTTCACTGTCTTTATTAGAGCTGGGGTCCGAACGGTGCGTGGTCTTCCAGACCTCTTGCGGTCATCGAAGCTCTGAGTGCTATTGTATCTATTAATTGTGCGATAAACAAATTGTTTGTTGATGATTTTTAAGTTTTCAAGCAACTTCAAAATCATGTTTGGCGGGTGCCCACATTTGTGCAACGCAATTACTGCGATACGATTCTCTTTTAGGCCCCAGTTCATTATAGATACGACGAGATAAGCGTTATGTGTGGTATATAATTATAGCTCACAAATCCACCACATTATGTAATTTTTTATTTTTTCGGTAGGATTTGTTTTAACGGAAATAAAGAGGTTGCAAATCGAGTAACACAACTAGGTAACTGTGTTTGTTAATTTTCTACTTTCCTTATAACTTTTTAAATACTGGAAGTAGAAAATTAAACACATACACCTGAATTTAAATGTCTTAAGTACAACAATATGTAAGTACTGCTATGGCCATTTTTCTTATCAACTAATGAAATTAGAATTACTCTTTGCTAACTACGAAGTTTTTCGAATCTCGGAATAGAATCATTCAGGGTCAAAGATTTCAAAAATAAGTACCTAAGGATAGGCCTTTTCAAAAAACGTCGAGCGAACATGCGCACCAACGAATATGTGCACAAACGCTATTTGCGCACCATGATACCTATCACCAACTGCAAAGTAAAAAATATATGCTCAATTTTTTTTTCCTTTATTTTGTTTTTTTAGGCAAGTGTCTATTATAGTTCCTGATGATTCAAAACCAGGAAGGCAGATAAAAAGGAAACAAACGGGTTTTTATAAGCCCAGCGATTGGAAACTAGAAAAAGATGCTAGCAAATGTGAAGATAACGACAGTAGCGAGGGTCTAAGGTTTGCTACCTAACTTCCTTTTTTTTTCTTAAAAGTCATACCTACTCGGTACCTATACTTACTGCATGCTTTTTTCTTCGCTGTCGACCTGCAAAATAATAACAGGGAGCTATGCTTTAGGCTCATTAATTTATTATTAGTTGCTATGCACAGAAAGCTTACGCTGCGCATACGCTGAGCTTATGAAGTGTGACAAAATGATCCGCACTCGCACTTGACAAGAAAGCAATGTATCTGAAGATTATTTGTTTAATCGTCACCAGCCTAGTCCCTTAAGCTCTACTACGTTGTTCTAGGTCTGTGCGCATAGACCCAGGGTCAGTGGCCTGGGCCCCCCCGTCGAAGATAATCCGCAGGCCCACTGCTTACTCAAGACCCGGTGCTTTCGAATCCGGCATGGACTTGCACATCCAACGTCGCAAACGTCCCGTTTTGTTCCATGTCCTTGACGATGAGGATGAAATCTCGGCACCAACTTTAAAAGAATTCAGGTTATTTGCTCATTACAGCACACAGATTCTGTTAATAGTATGCAGTCACGCTTCAGCATCTATGTATACACCGTGTTTTTTTTCCGTTAATTTCAAGAGCATCCCTGAGCTTAAATTAAGTAACTTTCTCAAAGACACCTGTATTCTAATTAACTCCATTTCGGAGATTATCAATCGTTCATTTTTATCTTATAAGGCCCTTACTAGCGTGTACGCGTGTGGGCCTGTTTACATATTGATCAGTGTTTAGTGCGAGTTCATACATTTGCTACTAAACGTAAGTACTATCTCGGACGATCGATGTTCGAAATTACATTGATATGTCACAGTTTTCAATTGTTTGGTTGAGTTAAATGTCCTGCCCGTGTTACAACAACGCTATATGCAACATTTAATTGCTTTTTATAAAAATAAAAATAGTTCAAAAATAACAAAAAAAATTTTTTTTTTTTTAATTTACGTACTTACCGATACCCAGAAGTTAACGGAATTCAATAAAAACACGGTGTATATTCCCGATGTGAGCCTTCAGCTATCCAATATTTATTCATAGCATCTCACTTGGACCTATATTGATCCGAGCAAAATACGCTACAAGAATATGTCACCACTAAAAACCAGACTAAACACCGTCCCACCTCTATTCCAATGTCAATTAAGTTGATACTCAATGGCGGTTCTAAAGTAAGCATAACAGCCCCTATAAAATATTTTGAGTACATACATTACCTATTATAAATTTAAAAGCTCGCTTTTTTTAGGCGTCATTCTTCACAGATGAATAGCATGATGTTGACAAGTACAAAACTAGAAATTGCATCAGAGGACCAAGTCAAACACTATCGTCCCTATTTAACCAATGAGACCTCGTCTCCTAAGCATCAAGCCCGTAGTCTCGAATCACTGAAAACTTCTATGCGAAGTGTCGCGTTCGCGAAAAAAAGACCTTCCCTGTCAGTTGAAGAGTATCAGTTGAGAAATCAACAATATCAAACAACGATGCAAGAAAATAACTAACGTTACACCTATTCCATGGGACGTTATTATAGAAAAGATTAACATTTTTATGCAAGTTTGGATTGCCAAGTGGTAAATTATTCTTCGTTGACGACGATATATGTGACCGCGGCCGGCAAAACAGCCGACTTTGTCGCTTGCCATGCTGAGGACGCCTTGACAGGTTATTCATATAAAGATACCTACAAGCAAATCTTGTCCTAATGGCAAGCGACAAAGTGGGACGTTTTGCCGGCCGCGGTCACATATTAATGTCATAATTTCATAAAACGTTAGTTCCAGCAAAACTAAATAAAATAATAAACACTTGTTTCAAATTTTAGTTTTACAAAAGATTGTAATTGCAATTATTTTTAAGTCATGTTATTTATTTATAAGAAGTCTTCCAGGTATCTAGTAGTCATTGTTTAAGTTCAAAACAGTTGGCATTGCATTCATTATAAATTTCAATGTTGATGTGATACAAAATTCACCTGTATAATTATGTATTTTATTTCACGACTACCTAACTTGTTCTTTTGTAAAATTCATATAAATTGATTGTTTTTGACTTACAGAGGCGATGGCTGGAAGCTCATTATGAAGATACTTTAACAATTTTTTACTTTCTTATTAAATATATTTTACATTGAATTTCTGTTCGTTTAATTATTTGCAAGTTCAAGCTCCGATTATCATCGGAGTGATATTGCTTCAATTTGTTGTTATTATCAGTAACATACAAGTATTTGTTGTTCTTATGTGCAATATCGCATCTCGCACATATTGTGTGGAGTGTATGGTGAGAAAGGAAAATCGGCAAACGCCGATCAGATCCCCGATTCATCATGTGTTTAAAACTAAATTCTATTGAGCAAACTAGATTATAAAATTAATATGCCATTAAAAGTCAATTTGTGTGCTTCAACGGAGTAGCCTAGTAAGCTGTTCCTTAAAAAATATTGAAGACCTCACAGATCTCACAGATCCTGATATTTTTGGTGTTTTTTTAATGATAGGACGGAGAATGCTGCTGATTCTGAGTAGAATGAGCCCAAGAATGTCCAGATCTGTACGAACCAGGTTTTCAATATTTTAGAAAACGCCTGTCTCATGTGTGCAACTTAATTGTGGTAAGTTCTCAAACTTTTGGAAAAGTTCTCAGAAATTTAAGGAAAACACAAGGTTATTTCCCATACAAAATTATGGTAAGTTTCCGAAATTTATATGTAATTAATTCCGCAATTATCTTAAATTTTCGATAGCACATCATCAGCCAGATGCAACATCTGCTTTGAATGCGAGGTAAAATAAGAAGACGATGAATAATAAAAACAAAAGAAAACATTTAATCACACCGATCTTGCACTTACAATTTCGCATATCATTTTGATTGTAGGTAATAATACTAGGCACAATAAACATTATTCGATACCTACATTATTAGTAATTTATCTCACTTCCCATTTACTGTATTTTATATACGTTCAATCTTAAACATTCTGCCAGGGAGAGAGGTAGGGTAGGTATGCATCTTTCTATACAGCAGCGGTATCATGGTCGCATTTTATAACCTGTCATGCCATGCGTCCCTTTCACACTTACTTACTTGTTAGAACGTGACAAGCATGGTGACAAATGATACCACCATACCGACCATAGTTTATAGGCCTTTTTTGAGAAGTTTGGTTACACCTAAAGACACCTTGTACGTGAGAAATTCTCTCCCTGTATCATTGTTTAGCCCTTTGACTGCCAAAGATGTCAACTGATGCGCTCGTTAACAGTAAAATAACAACCTTCGAGCATTACGATAAGGTTTACAATGGCGCGTTGTATATAATACGCGTGGCGTTCAAAGAGCCGTGCTACTTGGTGGCCAACCAAGCGTCCGACGCTCCGAGATTACCCTGAACTTGGTTTCAAACCAGGAAGCTCACCTTGGTCGGAAGCTTTGTTGGCAACCGGGTAGAAACTTTTATACCATGCAAAATTATGGATTTTAAATATTTGAAACGACTCGTCTTTGGTAGGTACATCCAGTAGGTACAGATGTAGTGCATAATTATTTTGCATCGTATTTTCACTGAAACGTACGAACGTGTCTTGCTATTTCAGTCAGCCTCCGTTCAAAAAGTACTGAGATTGACTGAAGTAGAATGCCAAATAAGAACGTTTCTGAGAAATTACGATGGAAAACAATTATGCACTATATCAGTATAACATCTCATTTTGAGAAAATAAAAAGTTTTTATTTAAATTAATTTGGCAAAATCCATTGAATGTTATTTATTTGTAAAAAATCAGGTACCAGGTACTACTGTGAAGCGCTAACTTTAAATTCATCTATATTGTTTATAATTTTGCACTATAATGGTGATAATAACATAATTAAAGGTATTAAAACATAAATTTCATATAAGAATAGGATTTTCAAACAGGCTTGTTTGACATAATTGAATCATAAGAATTGTCTATTACACTAAACTATCACAAGTTCACGAAACGCGTCTTCTATCAATGTTAATAACTCGATATAAAAGAGCATACTCACTCAGTACATTCCTTAAATTTTATATCTTGACTTATCCTTTACAGCTAACCTGCAGACCACTCAACGAAGTCTGGTCCGAAAATACACTTTCCATTAATGTTTGCAGTCGGTATTATAGACATATATTTTTATCCAATTGGTACCTGTTCAACACTGTTTTTTGTACATGACCCATTCAGTATAAGTCTTTTATACTAGTCTTAGAGCCACTTGCACCAATTGCTAATCCGGCGTTAACCGGTTAAACCTGGAGGAACCGTGGTTACCAGTACAATTTGACACTGGGTTAGCGGTTAACCGGTTAACCCCGGGTTAGTGGGATGGTGCAAGTGAGCCTTAGGGTGTTATCGCATTTATCGACGCAGAATCGACTTCAGTAGATGACCTTAATTCGCAATTCGTCAAGTGATTTAGAAGCTTCGTTTACAGCGAATGCGTTAATATATCACAATATATCAAACAGAGTGTGACCACAAAAGAGTCTTGTACAAAATTTATCAAAAGGGGAGAGTACAAAAAATGTATAAAGCCAATAAAACAAAATTATACAGCAAACTTTATTTTGCTAGATAACGGAACTTCGTTGATTGGCATAGAATATCACCACCACCGCCCGATATGTTAGCGTAATTGTTGTTAGTATTATCTCTAACGTACCAAATATACAAATATTACTTGCGTTGGACCATACCAGTATACTATTAAAAATATATGTATGGTTTTCGAGATATAGTCAATCATTTAATAATAAAATGATCGTAAAAATCGAAATAAAATATTCCGTTTATCTACTGATAAAGCCACGCCCATATTAATAATGTATTATTACATTTTATTATCGTTTTTGTTACCAATTTAGCAGATTTCAATCTTAAATAAAAACTGTTACTGTATTTGATCATATGAGCCAACACTGAGCCTAGCACCTTTGCTTCTGTACAGTTGACTAAAGAAAATGTTGATATTGTTTATTATACTCGTTTATAATCAATGCTGAAAAATATCCTTTGTGTTTTTCGAAATAACGACGACACAAATTTTATTACCAATAAAGAAACCTGTTTTTCCGAGAGAGGCGGAAGCTTAATAGCTTAATGGTAATAAGATACAATTTCACACAAACCCGAAGGACATTTTTACAGCTCATGGATTAGCTAAACATTTTCATCAACCTATTATAAGCCTTATTGCAACGACTTAACGCCTACCAGTAGTCAGTCAAGTGTACTCATCTATAAATGACCATGGCCGTGTCCAAAGGCGCCGTTGGGCGGCAGCTGCGGCCTCTGGTCGTTGTTGTTGCCTTCTTCCTCTTGGACGCCGTTGCCGTTGGTGTTTCGGTTTTCGAGCTGCGCCTGCCACATGGAGGCGTAGACGCCGCCTTGTGCTAAGAGGGCTTCGTGGCTGTGAACAGATATTTTTGTTATTTAGTGCTACCCTGCCTATGAAGCCGATGGTCCTGGGTTCGAATGCCGGTAATTGCACGTATTTGTGGGAAAGTAGCATCATACGTACTGTAAATAGACTTTTTTGTCGATTCTGTTTTTATTTTATTTTTTGGGAAAAAACAATTTTTGGTACAAGGTTTTGTTGCTGACTGTACTTTTATTTCCACAGGCAACGAATACTCATCGAGAAAATTCTAACAACCCCAAATTAGTTTGCGTTATTTTATCAGAGTTCCCATGGCCACCTCCTGTCCCCATCATCAGATCCACTCCATAGTGTAATAATATTGCATTGTCATCCGATCTACATACATGCATGCAAAATTTCTGCTCAATCGGAAATTGGGAAGTGGGTCAAATTTAGCTTCTAAGATTTGACCCACAATAACATACATACACACTAACAGAGTAGGTTAAATAAAAACTTGTAATGGACCAGTAAATAAGAATATCTTAAATATAAAACAGTAAAAAATAAAAACCCTTGTACTCACTTTCCTCTTTCAATAATTTCTCCCTCCTTGAGGACCAGTATCTCATCCGCGTGGATGATGGTGGATAGTCTATGGGCGATGATGAGGGTCGTTCTGTTGGCGCAGACTCTCGCTAGAGCCGCCTGAAATATACATAAAAAATGCATACAAGTTGCTTAAATATGCATAAAAAATGCATAAAAAGTTGTGACTAAGTAGCAACGGGTCCAACGCTATAGTAAAGAGAAAGAGGTTATGGCGCCATCGCTCTAAATGTTGCCGCCATACCTTTAGCCTATGCTCTAGTAGATGGCGCCACTTTTTGATATTTAAGAAATTCAACACATCAGTGAAATAATAAGGATCAAATTCAAATGGCGTTCTAAAAGTTTTAATCATGTGTCGCATAAACATCAAAAAGTGGTGCTATCTAATAGATCGAACGCCAAAGGTATGGCGGCATCATTTCGAGCAATGGCGTCATAACCTTTGGGTTATGCTCGATAAGATGGCGCCACTTTTTGATATTTAACAAATTTAACACATATCAGTGAAAGAATAAGGATCAAAGTCAAATGGCATTCTAAAAGTTTTTATCATGTGTCGAAAGATGGCAGTAAATTTACGTGGCTACAAAGTTTTCTTTCACAATCCACCTCTGTTTCAAATTCTCTTTGATTATGTATAGTTATTTCTCATTTAAAGCGAATACCCTACACAATCAAGGCTCAGAACCCGTTTTAAAAATAAATAGCGGTAAATACTGGTTTATTTGGGTTTTACTCCGAACCCGTTTTAAAAATAAATAGCGGTAAATACTGGTTTTTTTGGGTTTTACTCCGAAGTTTCATGAACCCGAACGTTTTAAGAACTTTATTGTAACCTAAATAAACCGACGATAAAATAAATCGACGGGCGACGAGACGGCCGGCTAGCATGGTGGTGTGCCGCGTAAACAAAGGAACCGACATAGAAGGAACCGGTTTTATTGCTCTAAAGCGGTTAATCTGACAAGAACTTTATGGAAATGATATCCTAATAACTGGTTTAAAAATAACGGTTTGTGATAACATCCAGGACCAAGCGTGTTTACTTACTTGAATATTCCTCTCAGTGTTAGTATCTAGGGCGGACGTGGCTTCGTCCAACAGGACGATTGCAGGATCCTTCAGGATTGTTCGGGCGATGGCTATCCTCTGCTTCTCTCCTCCACTTAGACGAAGACCTCTTTCTCCGACCTGAAGGTTAAAAGTACAGGGGATTAAGTTTTTATGATCTTTGTTTAGAGCACCCAACCATTGGGATCGGGAAAACGGGGGTCGGAAAGCTTTACCAATTCCCGACCAGTAGGGCAGGCCTCATAAGTATTGGTAATTGGGGTGGAAAGTTTTACCAATAGCGGGCGCTACTAGCACAAACTGAGGGCACTCTTGCATATTCGACCGATAGATAGGCAGACAAAGATCCAAATTTAGATTTTCGCGTTTCGGGGTAGACTACTGTAAGCGAACCGTTTTGACGCATCAAAGTAATATTGAAAACTTGTCAAAAACTGTTTAAGGCATAGTATGTATATGGTAATCTATGGTTTGCAATATGTGCCAGTGCTGCACTCTGGCGGCTGAACATTGCAGTAATGCCACTAAGAAACGCTTTTTGTTCTTTGCATCTGGGAAATTGAAAGATGATGTTATATTACCGATAATAATAGAGTATCGACAAAAAAACTATGACAATCAGTCATATCAATTGATTGTAAGCACTTTTATAAACTTAAGAAATTCAATTTACCTGCGTATCATATGCATCTGGGAACGTGAGTATCCTATCGTGGATATCAGCGTTCTTGGCTGCCGAGATGACATCTGCCGAAGGAGCTTTCAGGTTCCCGTATTGGATGTTGTACCTGAAAACGAAATCTATGTGAGTCTTGAGAACCGTTTTATTTTTATTATGTTTATAAGGTCCAAAGATGGATTGAGCCGAACTTGGCGCGCGAGTGAGCGATTACTTCGCCAGCGATATGAAAATTAATGACTAAAATATTCGAATCAGCGCTGACAAGTATAGACATGCAACGCCAAAAGCAGACAATGCCTCTTGAAGTAGAGCGTACAAAAAAACCAAGACGTCCTAAAAAGGTTTAATTACATTGCGGTATGTCATCGGGCACCTGTATTGGATGTAACCTTAATAGAAACAATGTGACTAAAATCGGATGGATGCAGTTCGCGCGCAGTCTAAATGCTTATATTAAAACATCGCCAGCGAATAGTTAGTCACGCGTGCCACAGATTTGTATCACGACTGAGCGTACATTCGTCTCAGAGAAGACGCGTCGAGTCCGGTTAAGATTCGCCTTCAACGAAATATTAGTTATTTGTTTTACAAATGGGCATAGTTGTTGTTAACCGCTCGTGCTAATATTGATAACGAAATATTCCAATAATATGAAATACTGCAAAATCGAAGCACCAGCGTAGCGAGAGTTTCGAAAAGTTGAATCTTAAGCGTGGCGAGGGTTTGAAGGCACGAGATATAAAATAGTACATTACGATACAAGTGCGAAAAATAGGAAATTCGAAACGAGTGGCGATAAATTAAAACACGACCGAAGGGAGTGTTTTAAATCGACACGAGTTGCGAATTACCTATTCGCACATGTATCGTACAACGTTTTACAGTACATATGGCCCTTTAAATGTTCGACACAGTAACGTAATATGCTACTTCTCGCACTAGTGCTATAAAGTAGCCCCATATGTACTGTAAAGATATATTTTTACCACACTAATGCGAGGGAAATCCTAACTGTAAAATATCAAACAAAATCAAATCCAAATGAACATTATTGATTATTTATCATTCAAAATCTTCATTTGGTGGTCCACACAGAGCGAGCATACGCTCGAGGCAATTTCCTCACGCACAAAACGGCCAGTTTAGACGTTCCTCGGTACTCGCTGTGTGGACCCGCCTATTCAAAAGTTAATTCTACTAGCCAATATTAAGGAAACAATTCAAATTATTTTGCCACTCTTGTGGATAAAATGCAACTTTCTGATCAGTTTTTGAACAATTAAGAGAACCATTACGAGCTGGTGAGGTGAAAATATACTGACCGGACCGTGTTGTTGAACAGCACCGTGTCCTGCGGCACCACGCCGATGTTGGCGCGCAGCGAGGCCTGCGTCACCGTGCGCACGTCCTGCCCGTCCACCAGCACGGCGCCCTCGTTCACGTCGTAGAAGCGGAATAGGAGACGCATCACTGTCGATTTGCCGGCGCCGCTGGGGCCAACCTGTGACGATTGACACAATTTTATACAATCGTGATGCAAGCTCAAATACCGGTAAAGAACCCAATCGGACTATTAACTAAGAAGTTCTAGATGGCGGAGAACTTTTCCCTCCAAAACGTGAATACACACCAAAAACATTGACTTGTCAAGATCTCTGTGCTATCATTAAACATTTCAAAGGTAATATTCTTCAGAATCCACCCCTCAGACGAACTAAGCAGCTAAGGAACTTCTTGTATTTCTCCATGTCTTCCTAGACATGGAGAAATACACACCTAGTTTGGAATAAAATCTGACTTACTAAAGCTACAGTGCTTCCTGGAGCCACCTTGAACGTAACATTCTTCAACACGAGCCTCTCCGGCCCGTATCCAAACGAAACGTGTTTAAACTCGACGCCGCCCCGTCGAACTAGTAGTTCAGGAGCTCCAGGTGCGTCCACGACGTCGGAATCCACTCGGAGCAGGTCGAACATGTTCTCCATGTCTACGAAATTCTTTTGAATTGCTCTGCAATCAAGAGATACATATAACTAGTGGTTCTGTGAGCTGTAGACCTCGCGAACCCTCATGGCTCCGATTTTTGAAAATATTCTTAAAACTGAATCGCCAAAAAAAAAAACCAGGAACCTGCACACAAATTTCACGAGAATTGGTTGCGACCTGTAGACGAGAACGACCGGACATACGAAAGCATTTTTGTCCGAGCTAAAACGAGACCTTCGCTAACGCTTGGTCAATTATAAGCAGTGGGAGCTGTGGAATAACATCATATTCATTTAATACGCATACGCATATTAACACGTGTATTAAGCATACGTTGTTAAAAAATAGTGAAGAGACATCCACAAAAATATTACATGTGTTAATTACGACTCCAGTGTCTCATTATTGACCGTGGATACCCATAAATAGCGCATATGTAACAATGTATATGCAACGCAATGTATATGCAACTTTATGTACACTATATAATCGTGCTTAGTACCCAATACAGCTCAGTTCGAACCTAACATTTGTTTGATTTACATCCTTCCTAACGCCTCGTACACATACAATAATCTTATTCCCACGACATACAGACTTCATAATTGGACCTGATGTACCTTATTGTATTTATATGTGTCCAAGTCCCACCACCACCACCAAGGTCCCACTTTGTTGCTTACCAAGAGGACGAGATTTGCTTGTCTTTATACGACTAACCTATCAACGCGTCCTTATGGCAAGCGACAAAGTGGGACTTTTTGCTCGGAAACGACACATATATTCCCTTGGCATAAACATAGGGTCTACCGCGAAACAAGAAAATCTAATTTTCGTAATCTAACATCTTACTCATTCGAGCGATAAAGGGGCAGATAACTAAATTACGATTTTCGCTTTTCCCGGTAGACCCTTTGTAAATAAACCGCCTCAATGTCATATTTTATTATCTGTGAAAACTTGTCAAAAACAGTTTAAGGCACAATATGTATTATAAGTTAGTCTATGGTTTACGACAGGTGCTATTGCTGCACTCTGGCGACAGAACATTACAGTAATACTCCCTATTGGACCTTGTCTAAAAGCCACGTTGTTATCAGTAGGCTTACCTGTAATAAGTCCCGAACCAGTTGAGTGGAATATACAGCTGAATGATGTAGGAGGCGAAAAGCACGTAGTCACCAACCGTCAGCACTTTAGTGTTGACCACCATCGATATACATAGCAGGGACCCCGTTAGCAGACCTGGATAATACAATTCGAAACATTATAGGACGTACCTATCTTCTACTCTATACACGGTGCTCACGAGGAACCCGAAAGATTGTAACTACGTACTTCTGAGGCCAAAAGAAGGAAAAAATGATATATGAGTTTCAGTGTTTTTTTTTTTTTTTTTTTCAAATTTTGACCGTATTTGTACAGTTTTTGATATCTATCAATAAGGATATTTAGACTACGCCCCATAATGGCATCATCGCGATCACAAAAGGCGTTTTGCACTAAGTTACTCTGAAACTAGACGAAATTCAGAAAAGTTTATATAACATTTTAGTCTCTAAATGTGACCAGTAATACACTGTCAAAATCTTTCTGTTTCCTCATGTAGCACCGTGTATACTTCAAAATTATTTAAGTTGAATCGATCATGCTATCTTACAATTCAAGATAGCTTTAACTTATTTTATTTAACAATCTTGACTAAAATCATCAGAGAAATAAGTAAGCATAGAATGCTCACTCCATACATCAGTTTTCTTACCACAACGCTTATTATTTTCGTAGTCGACATCTAGCGTCAAGTAGCAGATTTATCAGTACTTCTATTTGACAATAGATGTCTCGAGTGTCGCGACTGACAAAAAGTGTATTGCTCAACAATTTACAACTAATATTACAAGCAGCAGGAGTTGAAAATAGAGTTCCGGTTAATCCGGTTATAATATTAATTGAAAATTGTTGAGCATTTGACTTTTCGTTCGTTGCGACATCTATTATCAAGTAGCATTACTGGTTATTCCGCTACTTGACGCTAGATGTCGATTACGAAAACAATAACCCCCTTATTCATAATTTCATAAACGTGTACTAAAGTTACGATGCCGCTGATCATCGTTTGTCCCTTTCCATCATACTAATACGCCGGAAAGGGACAAACGATGATCAGCGGCATCGTAACTTTAGTACACGTTTATGAATAAGGGGGTTAGAGTTTTGGTAAGAAAACTGGTGTATCGAGTGATCACTCTATGCTTTTTTATTTCCCTGTGCTAATTAGCAGTGGTTTGTATTATTAATGAATAAAATTTACGACTACATACCTCCACTGATGATGATATTTTGCACAGTATTCAAGATATTCAATGTCAATAAATTTCTGAACTCTTCTTTCTGAACAAAAAGGAAAAATAAAACATTTTACATACATTGTCAAGTCGTAAGGTAAATGTATTTGTAGCAGGGATCGGAACTGGTTTTTTTGTAAAAACTTCGAAATAACCATATATTTCGGTTTATTTCATACTCCAAACTACTTCATATTATTAGATTACCCAATTAGAAACGAAATAATTAGCAAAGAACGAAAAAATACCGCTTTCGTTCCCATACAAAAAATACCAGTTTCTGATCCCTGATCAGATTCTATCCTATCCTATCTACAGATACACTATAGAGAGCAACTAAGAGCGCAATTTTTAAGGAACTTTATTTGTACTATTTCGGATTAAAGAAATTTATTTTTTTCATAAAAATATTTACAATGAACTTACACGAGAAATTAACACTAACTGTGATATGGTGAGCGTATGCATGCGTACGTTTAGATTTACAAAAATCGCCTTAACCCTTTTCGAGGTATAGTACGATTTATCGACCACATACGCGCCAATAGAATTTCAATTTTAGCCATCCGATTTAAGGTTCAAATTAGATTGCACTTTCGGAAAATGTGACTTGTCTTCAAATGAAGCTGGATTTATTGGAATATATTTGAATTTTTTGGGAAAACCTTGTAGATTGATGCGGCCTGGAAAAGGGTTAAATTATCTACACTATATTTTCGCCTGTGTGTAAATTCATTCATTAAATTCGCCTCTTTCTAAATAAATCGTAAGACCCACAGCGTGCATTAGTTACTAACCTGATAATTAAGAATAGCATCCCCATAGCTCATAACTTCATAGGACTCCGCGCCATAATACTTGACAGTTTCGTAGTTCAGTAGAGAATCCACTGACTTGGCCTTCTGTTCGTTGTCGGCGAGATTCATGCGACGCTGGTACTTTGTACGCCATTCCGTTACCCAGATTGTTGCAACTGAAAATGGATGGTCATTGTGTGATGTGTTAATGATACCAAAGAGAATTTAAAATACAGGTGGATTGTGAAAGAAAATTTTGTAGCTACAGTAAATTTACTGCCATCTTTCGACACATGTCTAAAACTTTTAGAACGCCATTTGACTTTGATCCTTATTCTTTCACTGATATGTGTTGAATTTGTTAAATATAAAAAAAACTGGCGGCATCTAATAGATCAAAGTCCAAAGGCATGGCGGCATCTTTCGAGCGATGGTGCCACAACCTTTGGCCTATGCCTAGTAAGATGGCGCCATTTTTTGGCAAAATAAATAATTGCTTAGATACGATCTTGTAAAGTGTCATGGTTACAAAGATAATGAGTCCGAACCAGGCATTAAATATGGTCACAAAGTACACGATAGCTATAACTATATCTACAACAGTCGGCGTGATTTGAAACAGGATGTAGGAAAGCAGTTAGTCTATGGTATAGGTACTTACATATGTAAAGAGCCATCGTTACAAACACGATGAGTCCGAACCAGGCATTAAATATGGTCACGAAGTACACGATAGCTATAACTATATCCACAATAGTCGGCGTGATTTGAAACAGGATGTAGGAAAGCAGGTTGTCTATAGAATCCGTGCCTCGGTCCATGACTCGCAGTACTTCGCCGGTCTTGCGAGATAAGTGCCAGCGGAGCGGTAGGCTGTGGAGATGCCTGAATAATTCCAACTGCAACAAAAAATCAAGGTCTACTTTTAGGCTGTTATAAAAGCGGTTTGTCAGGAAGATTGAAGTTTCAGGGCAGTGAAAGATTCTAAAAATCTAAGCTATCTTATATCAGACTTAAAAAATAATAAAAATAATGATATATTCTTAGCTATACACGTCTTCGAAGACCATCCATAATTAAGTAGCGTATAGTCACCTGTAACTCCCTAGTCGTGTACTGCTGCACCCGAATCCATAAGAACGTCCGAAGATTATTAATGAAGCCCATACCGCCCGTGCCACCGCCTTGCAAGAACTTGAAGAACACGTAGATAAGCACTAGGTCCCATCTGTATAGGATCGGCGGTATTGATATACTATCCACTGTGAAAAAAGGGACGAAACTTAAATATACTCGCTGCTGAAGTACGGTGCGGAATTATGGGGGCGCGCGGGGGACTGACAGCGCGCATTCAGGCTACAAAAAAGAGCCGTGCGATCGGTAGCGCAGGTGGCCCAAGATACCTCGGCGAGGCCTTATTTTATAGAACTGGGTATTCTAACTTTACCTTCAATAAACCAGATAGCAATCTACTCGTACGTACATATTAACCTATCTGAATATAAAACACGCGCGGACGCCGGTCGCCCTTTACGGAACCCAAGCAGACTGATTCCCGTACAAAGAAGACTCGCACGGTCGAACAAGGTGACCCACGTAATGGGTCCAAAGATTTACAATAGGCTACCTGAGACAGTCACCTCAGCTCCTTCATTAATTAGCTTTAAGACAAAACTGAAAAGTTGGCTTCTTGAGCACACGTTCTATAGTTTTGACGAATTTTTAAATTATTAGTTATTTTATTTTATTTTATTAATCCATTTACAGTTAATAAATCACTTGTATCATGATTTGACCTGTTATATTAGAAATATAATAAATATTATGAATATGAATATAAAAAACAGTAAACAGTCATAAATAAAAGCGTACTCACCTATATATTTACTGTAAATAGGCACATATAGATTAATCACACGGCCAGAGATGAGCAAAAGAATGCAGAAGAGCACATTAAATTGCAACAGGCAACTCTTCTTCGGCCACAAGTACGGTAGGAGCGTTCGTAGCTTGCTGAATACATTACGGAATGTGGACTGGTTCTCGACCTGGAATGTACAGACGTTTATTTTAGTTTTAAAAGATTTATTTGCGAGGTGTTTTTGCCCATTTATTTTTCAAGGTGTGTGCGTATCTGACGAATGCGCTGCAAAAGACTCGCTAACTGCTAGTGTGCATTAAGGGCCGGTTGCACTAACCACAGCTGACGGACTGGTTAACATCTCTCAGCAGTAAACTATGAGATCACCTATACAATAAAATTTAGCGAACTCTTTAACGGTGACAGACGAGAGAGGAGGAGGAGGAGAGGAATGTTGGTCAAGACTCAAGTCAGAATTTTAAATTTGTTGTTTGCAAAATTTCGAAATGCAATAACGCATAATATATTTACTTTGATTTTGGGAAAACCTATGAAATTGTTGACCGAGTCTTTATTCGGACGCTCGAGTTCTTTTGAGTTAATCTTAAGATCAAAGACTCAATAAAGGACTCGCCTCGGGATTTAAAAGCCTCGGAAGTTTTTTAAGCGCCGAGTTTCGTAAAAACGAGTCGAGTTCTTCAAATTCAGATGCAAAAGACTCGAATTCCTACAAAGACTAGGTTTGGTGCAACCGACCCTAATGCACATTTGCCAGATCTGAACGCACTTAAAAAGTTTTCTCGGCGAGAAGCAAGTAGACCTATAACTATAAAGGAAAGAAGTAATTACTGCGAATTTTTCGGAAGTGTGAAAAGTCAGAAATCAACAATTAGTACTAAGTTTCTATTTTATCTTTACGTCAAGTATACATATATAGGTATTATCAGTTTGTTGAACGTCTGTGGGACGGTTACTTTAGTCATAGAAAAATAAGAAAAGAAGATACATAAGTTTTGGTAGCAAAATGCTTATTGTTTTCGTAGTCGACATCTAGCATCGAGTAGCGGAATTATCAGTACTGCTACTTGACACTAGATGTCTCTCGGGTATCGCGACTTTTTACAACAAATATTACAAGCAGAAGGAGTTGAAAATAGAGTTCCGGTTAATCCGGTTATAATATTAGCTGAAAATTTATGAGCATTAAACTTTTCGTTCGTCGCGAAATCCATTGTCAAGTAGCAGTACTGATAATTCCGCTACTCGGTGCAAGATGTCGTCTACGAAAATAATAAGCGTTTTAGTACCAAAACAGATGTATGGAGTGAGCACTCTATGCTTTAGTAAAATGAACATCAGATTCAATCATTAACAAGTTTATCTAATGCAAACGAGAAATCATAGGTTTTTTACTGTGTCATTTATAATCTTAGAATACGTTTCGTCTAATGGTACTCTTTTTATGAAATGTACACTAAAGAAGCTTCAGAGGGCAGAAAATATTGTCTTTCATGAATTAAAAAAAAAGGAAATAAAAAATATCTCACAGGTGGAGAAGTGTAGTAAAAATGTTCCATGCCCATTTCTTATCGTTTCAGTAAACAGTCTGGAAATATACATACATCTTAGTTAGTACAACAAAAAACACTACAAAAAACCTGTTAGTTTTGTATCGAAAATTAGGAAGTTGTATTGGTTTCTCAGACTGTTTACTCACCTTAATTTTCAAAAATTTAAAATTATCTCATTGAGCAACATGAGGTACACAAAAATTAACCTGTTTAACATCTTTTTTGAAATCTCCCGATAATACTTTAATGTGATTTTGATATGGACATGACATCTTAACCTAAAACGTAACCTAAATAAAATAAACTGAACTGACACTTGACATCATAACATCAAAGAACTTTTTATATTTTAGCAAAGTTCACAATCGGACTAGAAAGCTCGTTACATTTTCCATGTAGGTAATATACCTACATAATGGCTCTTGCACACGGTGCATGTAAGTCCCGCGGTTCTTGCGCAGGTTATATACATCATGTGAAGAACGGTAAAAATCAGTTGCCTGTCATATAAAACGCGAGCTACTTTACTACTATACAGCCTTATTACAGGGTTTCTCAAATTCTCTCGAGTGATTATCGGCAGGGTGTTCATTCCCACACCCTAGAACCTAAATAGTCTAGGAATAGAGCTCCCTGCCGAGGTTTTCCCGAGGGTCTACAGTATGGGGTTCTTCAATAAAGAAGTGTACAGGTTTTTGAAGGGTCGGCAACGCGCATGTAACACCTCTGGAATTGCAGGTGTCCATAGGCTACGGTGACTACTTACCATTATGGACGCGGTATAATAAAAAAAACTTATGACCCCGCGTACTCCTAATCAAAAGAAAGTCTCGTAGTCGCGAACCTCGTTGATAAATCCTGCCCTATCACTTGCCCTGCTGCGACGATTAAGCAAAACTCATACGCAGGGCCCGTAATTTTCATGCCGTTGAGGCAAAAATGACGTAATAAATACAGGGAGTTGTTTTACAATACTACAAATTTAGATAACTTACATTTTGACAGGTATCAAAATAAATACTTGTTACGAGAATAAAAGCTTGTTACGCTGTTAAAAATCAAAAATATGTATTATTTAATACATTAATAATCTATTATTTATTTGAGTGACAATAAGATGAAAGTCAGTTAGACGATTCTGTACTGATTGTCAAGTATATGTAGGTATACCTTACCTAAAGAGGTTGATAAATGATTAATTATTACGAAAATACTGTCATATTTCTGTCATCGACATGAAAGGTACGGGCCCTACTCATACGGATATAGGTAATATTGGCATGTAAACACCTTGAACTCTCAGGGGAAGAAGGATACATATCATAGACGCAATCCCACGCGAGTGCAGCCACGGGCAGAGTGAGTACTTTTAGGTTTTAAGATTTCAAGTAAATACCTAACTTATTTATAGCAACTACTCACTAGAGCGAACTTTAACTTACCCTAGGCGGGATAAGTCTTCGCTGGTCATCCTCAGCGAGGTGCTCAAACTGATGCATGATACCGGGCGCCTTCATTCCAAGAATGAACATGATCATGCACGACACGTAGCGGCCCACGAATAGAGACATCTCCAGACGGTCTTGCAGACTGAAACAAAGATATTTTACAATGCATATGCTCTGATAATAAGTACGATTTATAAATGTGTGCGGAAAAGCACCGAAAGTACGACTATAAATACGTGTGCGACTTATAAATGCACACACACGCAAGGTGTATAGATATTTTTCTATCGCGTTTTACAATATAAAACGTTTGGAATTGCTTTCTTTCCTTAGCTGTATGACAATTCAACAATTTCTCATTCACATGTTGCATGGATATTTGTTTATTTAATCTCAATGTTATTTATAGTTACACATACGTTTCACATATAGGTCACAAAGTGTATGTGTTATAGCCATGAAATTGGGTCCGTTCAGCGTATTCTTTTGAGCCATTATTTATATAAAAACAAACTTACTTTTTTAAATGCCACCACCACCCCTCCTTATTCAAATTCAGGAAGGACAGGTTCTCAGACACAAAGATCAGCGCCCAGAAGACCAGTAGAACAAATCCGTGGCCCCTTGGCGGTACGGATGGCAGGAGAAACCGCCTTTCCAACACAGCCAGGTATGCAGATAGTGGGAACATCACTACTGTTATTACCATTGCTAGAATCTGGAAAAGAAGATGGTGTTACAGTAGAGAAAAAAAGTCCAAGCTGAAATGAAATTACAGTAAGTAGGGGAGGAGACTGGGGTCAATTACTGTTTTATATTACATTATTTGACATTTTTAATTTGTGGCCGTTACTGTCGAAACAGCCGGACCCTGGTGCAGCGAGGCATCCAAACTATTCAGATAACTGGGTCGGCGGCTAAGGGAGAGGGGGAACGATCCCCGTTCTGGGTCTCGGCTTGTCGAACAGATCTCCATCGCCATACATCGTGGCAACGCTGCGACTGGGATGGGGAATTTTGGACCAGGCATGCTACAGAACGGGTATTAGGTTAGTTAAATAGTTTTAAGTATGTTTTATTTGTAATAATAGTTATTTATAAAAAAAATGTAAGTCGTTTTTGTAATGGTTGCAATATATAAATTTTTATAGGTATCATTTGGACATGTGGCATTTTGTAATAATGTAAATCGATCATTGTCCCACTGCTGGGCAAAGGTCTGCCTCTTATTCTTCCACGTATACCTGTCCTATTATTTATTCCGAGGAATAATGTGAATAAACGAACTATATATTTATGGCATGTTAACGTTTTGTTTAGGATGGTCAGGAACCACCTTTTTCAGTCATTTATTTTGCTCTATGCGGCATGACAGGGGTTTGAATGGATTCGACGATTTCAGTACCTACCTACACACACACACAATAATTGTTTGGAGAAGGATTGTTAAGCTAAGCATATTTAGGACGGAAAATTAAGCATATTTCCTGAGTTATATACGTCCAGAAAATTATCGACTCCTTATCGTATTTCCTCTGAACTCATTAATACGGCGAGAAGTACATACCTACAGTCAATTATTTAGTAGATTAACGGAAAAGGGAAATAGCGACTGATTAATGCATAGGTACTTAGGTATACCTACACTTTTAACATCAAGATTTCAGATTACAATGATCTTGACTTTTATGAATTCAGTCCAGTTTACGAAGTCAAAATATAATTTTACGCTTTAATTTTACTACGTACGCACCTAGGCTCTCCAAAACACACATTGTATGATGCGACGAGCGACCTAATAATTACATAGTGTAATTGCGCCATTATGAATTTATTATAATTGGTGTTTACGGTGCTGTCTAGAGACGAAGCGAATAGTTAATCAAATATGCGTGAAAATATTGTCATTATGTTCGAAATAAAAGGTTGCAAAGCGGCAAAGCATCGTGTTACGCGGGCTTAAACCAGGCGCGCCGGCAATAGTTTTTCATAAAGCATTGCCGGCCTAGGTCAACAAAGTAACCTTGGGCGAACGTCTTGTGCCGCGCCGCGCCGTACATTGAACGTTAGGGTTATTAATTATTATTGTTTTCTAAGTTGTATTTCCTTGCATTTTACGAGAAAAGCAATTAGACGTACCTCGGCCAGGTTAGGAATTACCGGCATTGTGTTCTGATAATGGCTTCGCTTTCGGCCAGCAGTTCTGTATTTCCCTACCTTTGTAGTAATGTACTATTTAAGTGATGTTTATTTATTTATAACTTACCATATATCCATATATCTGTCCTCCTTTGAACACGAATGCTTGTAATAGGAACCTCGCCACCGCTAACACCGGCACGAACATCGTAAAAAGTATCTGCACACAAAACAGTCGCGAGAATCGTACGTCTACCACCTCCGTCGCATATCTGGAAATACAAATTATGTTTTAAGAACCACACCCTGAGTCAGGGATTCACAAGCTGTGCGTCGCGACGCCGCAGGACATCAAGAACAAGCACGCTTGGCTTCAGTGCCGGATTAAGACATTTTGGTGCCCTAAGCATTTCTAGACCATGTTGCCCCCTCATCAAGATTACATTGAATTTTCTTGGTAAATTGAGTGACGTTTATTGCCGCATTACTGCTGAAAATAGAATTTTCAATCCGTCAGACCATTTTATCTTGGAAATTGACAGTACTGCAGCAGTAATGTTCCAACAGTAGGTAAGGTCAAGAGTAAGCAAATACGATTTTTTCGTTTCGAGATTTTTTTCTAATTTGGACCTAAAAATACGTGTAATCCGAGTTTGTTTCATTCCAGGTTAATAAATGTTTCCTCTTTTTCAGTTTTTTTGCTTATAAATCGAAAACGGTACGGCCGACGAAAAATTTGTTCTAATTGAATGATTGATTGATTTAAGGTACCTTAATATGTATTCGTAGTAAATTGGAAAAAAAGTCGACATTTTTTATTTTTGGTAAAATCATGTTAATAATCCGAAAACGCTTTCTTACCAGTTTCTGATCCACCAAGTGCTATTGTAATTGACAGTGGGTTCCTTCTACATCGAGTGGTTTGGCAATCCAAAGGACAAAATTATCTCCTAAAGATCCCAAAATGTATGCACACCTCCTGGGATAGAGCAAACTCGGATTACACGCATTTAGGACCAAATAAATGTATTAAAACAATTTCCAGCGTGCTGGGAATTAATTACTCAAAACGCTATTTTTGGATCTAATTTGATTGGCCTAAATCGTGAAAGTTTAAATCAGTATTTTTAAAGGCAAAGTCTAAGGCTGAACGCACGGAGCGTTCGATCGGCGCTTACGGATGAGGCCAAAGGTCGAGCTGGAAGAAAGCAAGGCTTGAATTTGACCAATGGCGAGGTATGAATAGCTGGACGTCCGGAGCGTCCGATCGCGGCGCGTTATCAATGTTATCATATAATACAACCATACAACCAACGGCGAGGTTTGAGCGGCAGCCCAGCTGCGAGAGAGGACAGCATGGATTTGGATCCATGGCCAAACGAAAGTGAGGCAGTTTGCATAAAGTAGAAGGCCTGGCGTCGCATAAGACCTAACGCCGAACTGCAAAAGAGTGGCTTGAAATCGAACCTATGTAATCACGGTCCTCCTACTGCTCGGCCTTTGGCTTAACTCGAAAGCGCAACTTGATAAGATGCTTTTGTTTTTCGGCCTTCGCGGGGCCCTTTATAACACTTTGAAAATTAGGTCGCAAGATTGTGGCTCTGCAGCAACTAGGCCTGGCCGATACATCTGGTGTGCAAGAGATCAAAATACGCTACAAAATCGGTAATCTACGTCGAGAAAATCGGTTGGCCACAAGCCCGACGGTAAGATTTTTTGTCCATGAGCTTTGATGGTCTCCGCGTAAGGTTGGAGATGTGCTTACGTGTCCTCACTCTCTTCTGACCCTTCTTTATTAGATGGGTACTTTTCTTCATCTTTGTCAGGGGCTATGTAAGGCTCTACAGCCCAAATATCACTGCGACCATTCCTGATCTATTGTGATCGCCACCTACTACAACTCTCGATCCAAACCTCCAACTTCAAACAACTGCAGGATCTTCTTGATCTCGAGAGACCCTAACTCCTCCGGACGCAATTTGTGTCCGCCCAGGATTAAGTCACGAGTGCGCTTAGGCAAGGGCATTCTGCGAGGATGTGCAAAGGCGTCTCCTCTGCCTCCATACAGGCTGGACCGCCCCATGTCACGTTTCCCCATAGTGAGCATGTGCTTATTTAGGCCGCAGTGCCCAGTAAGCACCATTACGCAGTTGGTTCCTAGACAGCGCTAGACGCGCAGGCGTTTGAGGCCGCCTTTTTGCTGAAGGCCTTGATAAGTGCCTTGGAATGATTCAAGCCTGTAGTTTCTCTCCAGAGTTGAATGGTTTTGTAGTGACAGTAGGTCTTTAGGGTGAGCCGCGTTAGGCTTTTGGGAATACCATAAAAAGGCCCAGGACTGAAGGTCTTCCCCTTAGCCCCTGCTCGCGCGAGTTCGTCGGCCTTTTCGTTTCTCGCGAGACCCGCATGCCCCGAGACCCAACGTAGAACAACCTTGTTCCTGGCTCCAAGGTTGTTCAGTAGCTTTTTTTTTTTATAACGATAGGCAAGCGTTTGACCACGATCTCACCTGATGGTAAGTGATGATGCGGTCTACGGTGGTCTGCCTGCAGTTCTCAACCAGCCTTGATGTAGTAACATCAGAGGTTAGGGCCAAGAGTGCCGCCTGGCTATCCGAATGGATATAGATTGTATTTTTGCTATAGTTGCATTGCAGGTTGATCGACGCACATTCTAGAATGGCGTATACCTCTGCCTGGAATATAGAGCAATAACGTCCTAGGTTTAAGCTAATGCCCTTCCTAGGCGCTTCGCCATATACTCCGCAGCCTACTTCAGATCCGGATTTGGAGCCATCAGTGTACCACCTCAGGCTTTCTTCTTTCCACTTGATTTGACCGTTTGACCAGTCCTCCCTTTTGGGGAGTTCCACTGAGTAGAGTTTGTGTGGACAAAATTTGGGTGCCATCGTGTCGGACGGCATCCCAAGAACAGGAATATCGTATACTGATTCCCTTAACAATCTCAGAGTTTGCGATAACCAGTTACCTCTCCTCGCGCCCGCTATTCTAAGCTTACTAGATTTCGCCTCCAATTCCAAATGCAGGTGAAGGGGCGGCAGATTTAGTATGGCCTCTAGGGCTGCCGTCGGGGAGGATGACATGGCTCGAGTGACGATAACACAGGCAGTCCTTTGCAGACTGCTAAGCTTCGCCACAGATGGGTACTTGCACACGTATCAAAAAGTTTCGTGTACCTAAGTACTACACTACGACTGCGATGCCGATGTAGCCAGCGCGTCTTTTTTCTACGATTTTGGTGCCCCTCTACACGTGGTGCCCTAAGCAAGTGCTTATTTTGCTTAATGGTTAATCCGGCACTGCTTGGCTTTATCGCGAGCTTTCGACAGTGTGCGACACTCCTCCTTTCGGGCACTTTCTGCTCAGCATTGCTCCGAGCAATTATTAGGGTTGGCACAACTTTACGTCCCTTTGCTTGCATGACCACAGGTAAGATGACTTGAATTTTGACAACCTTAAATAGCCTCAAGGGATAGTGCCTTACATTAGAAAGGAACAACATGATTACACCCTGAATCGCTGTCAAACTTCAGTTTTGTAGGAAGTGTCATTTCTGTACGGACTGGACTGGACGTCGTTCGATACCCCCCGTCAGGGGGGTATGAGAGGCCGCTTCCGCCTTTCGGCTGCGGCGGCTGTCGCGGGTCGCTCCCCACCGACCGGTGGGGAGGTCAATTGGCCGTCATTTGGGAGACGGTGCATGTGTGGCTGGTGTGGGCCAGCTCTTCGCTACCGATCGTTACCAAACCCCACGACCCCTAGCCTGGTAAAACCGTTATAGCGGGGCCAGGATTCGGGGTTTTCGTTTTTTTTTTCTGTACCGTAATAGTAGTAGTTAATTTCAAGCTAATTTGGTTGTCAATACTGGAGGAGCGACCCGCGAAAGCTGCCGCAACCGAAAGGCGGAAGCGGCCTCTCATACCCCCCCTGACGGGGGGTATCGAACGACGTCCAGTCCAGTCCGTACAGAAAAAGCGTTATATTTGCGTCTACAATATTTTGCATTTCTATGGTAGAGTAGTTTAATTAGATTGTTCCATGTATCTTAGCTGAACACCATAGGTTGAACAACGCAAACGCACATGTGTCGTTGTGGCATTAAATGCAATAATAAGGGTGGAAAAGAAAAAAAACATAAAAATTAAGTCGAAGCAAGGAAAGCCCAATAACATTTGAACAGTTTTTTGTAAGCTCTGTATCATCAGATTCAAATTTGCATGGACAATTTATGAATGATTTGTGATTTCATTCATAACCTGTCCATGCACTTTTCAAGCCGAACAGTCGAATGTCAGTAGCAGCACAATCGGATTAGGACCAACCTCGAAATCTCTGGAACAGGCATGAAACTTGGTATGTATATAAATTAAAAGCCCCCTTTTCATGCCCACACCATTTGACATTTGGGGACCTCGAAGAATCGCAGCCATTTTGGAAAATGTGTACCGTCCAGGAATTCGCTAGTAACTTTGTATTGCATAGCACTCGTGTACAGTAAAGTATGGATCTACTGGTGTCTTTTTTATTGAAATTCGCTTAATAGTTTAGGCGCTAGAAGAAAAAATATGATTAATATTCGGAGCCCTGTCAAGGCGGTTGGTTTAATTTTTCTTTAATAAAACCAGTGTAAACAGGTTGTGAAGGTTAAGAGGAATCTACCGATACGTCAGTTAATTAATGTGTAGAATTTAATAAGCTTTAATGTTGCCATACATGCTGCGATTCCTCGAGGTCCCCAAATGTCAAATGGTGTGGGCATCAAAAGAAGGGCCTTTAATTTATCTACATACCAAATTTCAAGACTGTCCCAGAGATTTCGAGGTTGATCCTATTCCGATTGTGCTATAGCGTAAAATGCTACCTATAGTAAAATACTCGAGAGCTCATCCTTTAAATAATTACTCATACATAATTATGTACTTCATCGTAGTACCTTTTAGCAAGTAAGTAGAGGTGTAGCCTCTAGGTATGAAATCGAATCTAGCATGTGCGCAAACCGCCCCTTATCGTGTGGTTAGAAATGGTGAAGTACGTAATTGATGCGTCACGGGCTGAAGTATGATACCCTTGTTTAGACATCAACCAACAGCTATTAGTTTGTTAAAAATTGCGCTTTAGCAACAGCTATATGTTGATTTTGATTTTGTCGGTTGCACCAAGCCGTCAGTAATCATTAGTGCGCTAAATTTTATTGTATGGGCGGTTTCACAATTCACTGCCGAGTGACGTTAGTTAGTGCATCAACTATGGTTGGTGCAACCGGCCCTTAGTGCTGTCGCCCACACTGTTATACTTAGTCGTTAGTTTTCAAGCTGGCCCTTTACGTCTAACTCATTGTCTATTGTAAGTAAAGCCACACGTGCTATACTACCTGCACAAAAAGGTTCGGTCATTGGCGTATAATTCTAATTGGCACCTGAGCGCGGGCTAGTCCAACGCTCTAAAACCAGTGTAAGTGCGCTCTTCAATAACGTACCTTTGCGCATCTAGATGACACATTTTAGACTGGTTCTGTAGCGTTCGTCTCGCCGGCACTCAGTAACCGTAGAGGGACCACACACCAGGGCCTGATTTCGGTTACGGTGTAACGGTATGGTAGCGGTATAAAATTACGATACTGATACATTATATCAGTTAGGCCGCGCGGCTCCGATATAAAGATATCGCTACCGTTTTAAAAAAACGGTACCGGTATTTTTTCCGGTATATACCTTAACCGTTATTATAGCCAAACTGATAGTATTAAATAAAATCAAAAGGGCTTACACTTACATAGACAGCTTCATCCAATAGGAACCAAGTTGGCGCAAGGCTTCGCAACGACGCCTAAGCTGGTAGGGTACCTTTATGAAAGCGGTAAGGTACCCGAAAAAATAACGGTACCGTAATTTGCAGGTAAGTAGCACGTGCGGTATTGCTTACAATGACAATGAGTTAGCCGTAAGGGCCAGCTTGAAAACTAACGGTAACGACTTAACAGTGTTAACTGACGATTCGTAAACCTCCTTGCAAGACATAGTCCATTAGTTAGTACATAGATCGCACTACCATCGGTGCCAGAATCTAGACTAGTATTTATATATTCTTTTTAAATGTTTGACGATCTTATTATGAAATTCTTAAATTTCATATCTGCATAAGAATTAAATTTTTTTAAAGAACACGGCTTCATTTAGACGGTTCAAGAAATTGCGTGCAATTTTCGTTGCATTGCAGTATTTGGTTGATCAACTTAATTCATTGTAGGTACTCTGTAGTTAGAGTCCAACCGTTAGAGCGTCCTTATTGCAATGTATTATAGCTGTCTGTATTTAGTTTATAAACATTTTGCCATACCATACGTTTAAATAAATCAATGTTTACTATTTCATAACATTGAGCAATACAATCAAAGAGATCGTAAACCTAAAAGTCTCCTGATGTGCTATTCTGAAAGGTCACTGCCACGTGCAATTATAAAAAATAAAAAGCCAAACCACCATTTTTATCACCATTATCAGATAATTAAGTTATCAGATATATTCATTTAAGTACTTTGGTATAATTGGTTTTTTTAGCATTAGAAAGGTAAGCGATTTTGAGGTGTCTTTTTATTGAAAAATAGTTTTGAAATTTATGTAAATAAGTCACGGCAAATATGTAACAATTATACTTACATCATATACGATCATTTACATTCTTCTGCTTTCATAAGTAATAGTTACTGATTTTTAAATAAAAAGAGTTGTAAGAATTGTTTACCTTTTTTCTAATGCTAAAAAAAACGAACTAAGTATAGAAACTGGAATGCAGTATGATGACTATGCGAAGATTATTGATATCGCTATAGCTAAATCTATATCGATTTTAAGCGTCGCTGAGATAAGAAATCTGCGTAACAAATATCTGTACACGCGCCTTAAAAAAAACTGTATTGCTTTTAGTACGAGAAACTTAGGGCATACTCTTATAGACATTGAGCTTGGAACAGATTTCCATGACCAGTCTCCTCCCGGGCAATAACTCGTATAATATTGGTTAACGGCTATGTAAGATGGACCCTCGTGGAAGTCAGCTACCACTCCGCTGGTGGATTGAGGAATGGCAGCCACCGAAACACGTAAAAAAATGTAGTCATCGCCTCCCGTTTAGTCAAATGATAGTTTAGATGCTATTGTGAATAAAAAAATCATCAGCCGCCAGCTGGTCACATAAACATGTAAAAAATATGTGCCGTACCTCATTATGATAGTGGTATCGAAATCATGAAACTTTGCACGTAGCGTTCCATAAGGCGTTTGAGTAATCTCCTGCGTTTCCGCGCATACTTTGCGGACATAAAATAGCAAGGTGCGTATTTTATACACATGTTCATGCTACCAGCTGACAGTCTTTTCACCGCGGTACAACCGGCTGACGGTTATTTTATTAATAATTGCTTCTAAACTATCACCCGATAAAGTATCAATTCGGGAGGCGATGACTGAAAAAAAAAAAACTTTGTTTAGATGTTCCCATGACCAACTCACGGACTTTCCACCACGATACAACCAGCTAACTATTTTTTTAATTCATAATAGCATCTAAACTATCATGTGATGAAGTATCAACCGCGAGGCGATGACTAAAGAGGGCTAAGGAAGGGCGAGGCATATTTGAACGCATTTTCCATAGACCTTGGTATCTGCTAAGGCAAACCCTACTACGTGTTTGGATTAGTATCCGGTTTCGGAGGGTTAGGCGGATTCCGGTCCGGAAGTTTTAATGTCGGTTTCGGCATGTATCGGCATAAAATTCTTGTTTCGGCCAAAGGTTAGGTTTCGGGCCAAAAGGCCGCGCTGAAAATGTATTTTCTGTAGTGTCCCGCGGATGGTTTGCAAATATCGGTCAGACAGCTATGATGTTGCAATGTTGTTTAAAAAGTTGTTAAATGTATTATGTAACAGATCAACAGAAACACTTAACTTAAGATCTTTAATGAACCTTGTACCTTTTCAATAAGGTTTACACAATTTCAGAAATTTAGAGTAGAGGATGGTAAATTGAATGTCTGTGTTTGTTTTGAATTTATCTGCTTAGGATTATTGATCACCATGGAATTTGTGATTGCAAAAGATAAATCTTCCTATGTGACTTGTTTAAAGTAAATATATCTTATCACAATATAAACATCACAACTATATATAAACTGCTGTATGACATAACATATTCATTCTGTAGAAGATAACCTATATGGTTGGTTTTATATTCAGCTATGAATGTATAATTAGTTTGCAATTATAACACATGATAATGGTTGATAAGTTCTATTTCAAACAATCATACTTCAGTTTATAATAATGGGCTATTATAATGGGTCAGTCAATGCCTTGTTAGGACAAGTGGATCAATAATAATTGTTATTTAATTAATGTATTGTAGAATATATCACTCATAGCTCATAGTGCATCATTATTTACAGAAATATGTTTTGACAATTTGACATAGTAGATAACTGTTACTCCATGTACACTGATTTCTCTGTTAGCATTTAGCTTCTTAATTTAGCAAAAAACTTTCTGTTAACTTTAATTATTTTGGTCAAAGTTGTGATGCAGTTTGAAGTAACAGGGCTTTTCAATAAAAATTGTCATTTTATTTCGTTCTACTAAATTATGTCAATATTATTAATTATTTATTATTCTTATTATATTTGAATTTGATTTGATTTTAATGTACTTACTAACCCCTAGCTATAACGATGGTACTAACAATGTTTTATGGAATTTTTATAGTTCTGAAATAAAAATATTTTATTTTTTATTTTTATTTTAAATACAAATAGTTTTTGGTTGATGCATGTAGTGTGAGCACAGCCCATTGGCTGTGTGGTGGGTTGTGGGTATGGGCTCAAGTCTTTAGGAAATAGGGAATAAAAAAATTAAAGATTTATGCACTTACCACAGAGACAAACTATAAGAGTATAAAACTAAAAAATGTTAAATTACTTCTTCTTCCTTGCATTGTCCCAGCATTTTTGCTACGGCTCATTTTGAAATGTAATTACTACACAAGGATAAACATTACCCTATCAAGTGGCATACATAATTTTATTTTTGAATTGTTGGAAATATATTTATTGCCAATGAATTAATTTTTAACTAGATTGAATGTCCTGTCACCCTGTGCTAATCGGAAGATCTTACCTTTTATACATAATGACTTGTATTAATCCAAAAACGAGTAGAAATCCACCAATGAACACTGCAGAAACAGTTTCCATAAAACATTGGGAAATTCCATGGTCCACCCATATTTCTCCCAAAGTAACATTAGGAGGGCAGTATTCCATCATGTTTCTGAAATAAATAAATAAAATACACATAATTCAAAGTAGTTTTATTATTAGTTTTCATGATAAAAAATGTTTTGGGAAATTCAGGATGTTTAATAGTTTAATTTGCGATTCAAAGTATACTGCAATTATTATTTGGTCATTAATAAAGAAACATTCGCTCTTGCACGTGTTTAGCAATATAAAACTAAAAAACGTGGTTTCTTATTGAAAATATCCTGCTAATAAATTTTGCAATATTTTTCCTGATATTATAATATAGTAGGTGCAACCGCATTGCGTTTAACCTTAAGCAGATCAATGTAGATGAACTCTCAGCATCTAATATTTTATTACATTGAATGTGAAATAGTTTTTGCTTAAATATTGTTTTAATAAATACATAAATAGACAAGCTAAGTGCCGGACAACATAAAACTAATGTTATTAAAGAAAGCCCTAACGTAATACTTGCAATAATATTTGAAAAGCCGGGTAAACAGCGTGAGCCTTTTCCTAAAGCGCGTGTGTAAAAAAAATACTTAATCACGATTTCATTACGCATTCAATACGAATGAAACCAAAAATCGAATTGAAATTAATGACAATGACAACCTGATCAATGATTATGACACTGTCAATGTCAGCTGTTTTTTTATAGAACTATTTGAGGCTTTGTTAGAAACGCTGAAACGCAATAAAAAAAAACAATGGTCATTAAGAAAGTTCGTCACTATTTAACCGGATCCCACAAATTTTCACAAAGATTTTATTTTTTAAATATTATATGTTAAAGTACATTTACAGTTTTAGTTACAACGATTTAAGACAATTATTTTATTTATAATGTTACATTGACAACGAAATGACATGCTTTATCCATGCCTTTGTATTGACCGCAGCATTTTAATCTTAAATGAAATTAAAGGTTGAAATATTTAAACGGTTAATTTATACATTTCAGGAAAAAGTACAATAATTTTTATAAACCGATGGTGTAAAACTGGCTTAAAACCTGACCGAATGAGAAGTTATTATTGAATGAATGAATGAAATTAATGCAATGGGCGATTCTCGACCGAATGATTACGATGGTAATGATGGTATCGTGCGTGTCAGTTGTAAGATGACGGGCGGGTGATGGCGAATTTATTATTTCTCGCGATCGCGATTGTGGTTTTCTGTCAGGAATAGGCTTGGAAACCGCGAATGTGTAACACAAATAATACAGAACATTCTATATATACACGACAGTGTTGTCTATTGTACCGATTTGTGGAATAAATAACGAAAATGTAAATGATCAGCATGTGTCACCATTCATCAACAAATGTTTTAATGAAAGACTGTTCAATAGTCATGTGTGGAAGGTTATGACTGTCGTTGGTTACGCGAGTAATTCAGGAAGTGTTTGTGTTGTGAAGTGTTGTTTAGTTTTTCTCTAGGGAAGGAGATAAATCTACTCTCAAAATGGCGGACCTCGAAGCAGTGCTGGCCGACGTCAGCTACTTGATGGCTATGGAAAAGTCGAAATGCACTCCTGCAGCAAGAGCTAGTAAAAAAATAGTTTTACCAGACCCAAGGTAAAAGTTCGTTTCTGTTTCCTTAACTGGGTGAAGCGGAAGGGTGTATGTTTACATGTTGTAGCTCTACGTCTATCATCTGGATGATTGTTTACAAAAAATACGTTTGGATGGTAACTCTATTTTGAACCAAGACACATGGTATTGCGTGGTATAGTATACAAAACCTGCAATAAGATTCCAATAAGCTCCATAATAAATTGAATTATCTTATTAGAAAACTATAAAAGTAGAAAATGTGTGCAGACAAAAATTGATAAAGAATATTAACTAGGCAAACAGTTATTATTACAACTATAGTTGTTTACTAACATTACCTAGTGTTTTATTATCAATCAAGATTCATACAAATGCGTACCAGCAAGGCAAGACATTACTTTTCTGTGAATGATGTGATGAATCATTGAAAATTAGTGAGAAATTAGCATTAATAGTCATGATCTAGATGTTCTAGATAGTACACTTTTGTGAAAAAGTTTAGTCATTTATTTGAAGATAGGAATTATAAAATAGTAATATTAACACAACCAATTGAGCCAACAAATATGAGATTTAATTTAATTCCAGACTAGAATGAAATTCCAGGTTCAACAAACCAAGGCCTGTGAGTGCAAGTTATGGATTCAAACTTGTATTATAGCTTTCTAGTATTCCAAAACCAATATTTCCACAGACCAGTATAAAATTCCTGTCTTAGACCAGGGTTCAACAGATTACAGCCAAAGCTTGCCAATTTGGCCTATGCAAAGACCTAAATGTCATACAATTGCAGAAAATCAAGAGAGGACAGGGCCTGGTGGTGGCCCTATATTCAGAAAGTTTGGTGACCCTTGGTTTAAACCAAATTAATCAATATAATAGAAGTAATACCTGGGTGGTGAAAAAAGTACCTGGGTGACTACACTTCTCAGACTAATAAGTAAATCTTATCTTCCTAAACATAACACCTTTAACTTAGGCCTAAGATACACTTGTAAGTTTTGCTTATAAAGCTATTTGTTTCTATCTCTCATTCTGTAGCATATATAGCTGTGTCCCTACTTACATAAGTAAAACTTACAAGTGTATCTTAGGCCTTATATCTACAAATCTTCCAAAATAGTTCCCTATGTATGATTAATCTAAATTTTAGCACACCATTGTAACTTCTGTGATTATGATACAGTGAAAACTGTTTATAACAACATCATTGTAGTGATAAACCAGGTATATCACCAAAATTTTGAGGGAACAATATTGAATATTTAATCTTGGTTATAGCAACTATTGGTTATGATAACCATAATTGATCAGTTCCTTCAATGTTATATAATTTTGACTGTGTGTTATGGCACCATCTGTTGTTTTTCATAGTTGAAGTTATCTAATTAAAGAAAACGAAATTTCGGTTAGACGCTAATTCCACTTTTATGAACCCATTTATATTTATGATTCCACTGACAAAATTGAGAAAAGGCTGTAGGTACTATACCAAGTTTTAGCCAGGTAGAACAATGTATGTAACACTTGTCTTGTTTGGTTAGTACACAAAGATAATACAAACATACTTATCCCTCTTTGATAGCACTTCTGTTATGATATTTAGTTTCCAATACCTTATTTTTAGAAGCCATATTTTTGTTCTAATTGCCTTTGTTTTGGTGTTCATAAATAAACCAATTAACCTATATGTTACCTATATACTGTCCTGAACAGTTTGGCCATGGCAATTGCTTCAGCTCCACTGTTGGAGATCCAGTGCTTGCATGTGGCCTGGGTAGCTAATCTTATTAACAAAGACCCTTAACCCAGAACTACATAAAGCCTGTATATATATTACTAGTGGCTTTGTGAGCTGTAGACCTTGCAATAAACTTCAAAAGTGTGAAAATTAAAAAAAAAAACTTTGTTGAATCATTAACACAATTAAAAAACTAGCTACTTGTGATAGTTGTTAAATTTTCAGAAAGCACAAGTTTATATCTATAATTTAGACCTGTAATAATAAAATAATTAGGGAATTAAGAGGAAAGGCGACAATTGATTCTCCATACAAACATATCCCTCCTTTTCGTCCCTGGATATTGACATTATAGAAAATATTTTGTTTACAGAATTTTATGTATTTTAGTCATAGCTGTGAAAATCAAACGGTCGGGCTGATTGTTTTTTTTATTTCATTTTTTATTTTTATTAAAGTGAGGAGCGAAAACAGGTTGCATACAAATTAAATGCTTAAATGCTCCTCTTATATTGAAACAAATCTAAAAAATTCAAACAACCGGGCGGGCATAGCTATGATTGAAAAACATTAAATAGTGTAAAATATTTTCAATAATGTTAATATTCAGAGAGGAAAATGGGAAATACGTTTGTATGGAAAGGCGGTTCTGGTCACTTTCGTTTTAACATTGTTGTTTAAAGTGGCTAAGTGCACATGTTGTAATCTCCGTCAATTCTTCGGTCATGCGGTTCAAATTGCCGCACCGTTTCGCACACGCTCTTATTAGAACAACAGATTTACGGTCGCATGTCGTTCCCATTCATTTGGACACGCTAACATGGCGACAGTGGGCTGTGTGTGATTCATTATTGGTGTTGAGCCCTCAAATGCTAAACCTTAGAAAAGCGGGAACACCAAATAAATAGGTACAGGTACAGTCAGCAGCGCTACATAGTAGTAGTAGCTGATCGAAACTACATTTTTGCCGAAACCGAAGGTTCGGTTTTGTTTTAGTTTTCGTCGGATACTACCGAAAATACAGATTCGGCGCGGTTCGGCAGTTTTTTGGCCGAAACTGAAACTGAAACTTCGATCGAACACTAATCAGTAGTAACAGTATGGTTTACGACCCAAAAGTATCACCATCATCTAATTATAACTCAACAAAAAGAGACATGACCATACATAAAGCTGGCCATACACACGAGGGTATGCCTGCGCAGTTTTGCAGGAAAAGGTGGTTACAAAACTGCACAGTCGAATGCCATATACGCTCATTTTTACCTGTGCCGGCAAAACTGCGCAGGCATACCCAAGTGTGTATTGTGTACATAAGGCAACAAAGAGTGAAACAGATACTTTTGAATGCGAGCTGAATGACAGATACTTTTAGCGCCTTGTTCTATATATCGGCACTGCTACTGATAATTATTTACCTACTAGTAAGTACTCTAGTACTAACCAGGTTAACCATTGAAATCCATATTTGAAACGGTGATGCCTATAGCTACATTCGCATCGTGCAAGTCAAGCAACATTGGCCGCAGTCAGTTTTAGGATAGTTTTAGAATGCTAGTAGGATGTATCTACGCCGTTGCTCCTGGCTCGTTAATCTTGTTTTGTCACTCATTTTTCGCTTCACGACGAGAAAATCCGTTGTCTAACCTAACCTAGCGTTTCCCGGCGTTTTTCTACCGCTCGCTTGTGGAAACTAATCCCAATATTTTTTTAATTTTTTATTTTTTTTATTCTTTGACATTTGGAGAACCTTTACACCTCCAATTCTTATTATTGTGTATTATTATTTTTCTCAGACCGTGGGGACCTTATACATCTCCAAACTTAATGTATTAACCGTGGAGACTATACGTCTCTGTCATATTGTATAATATACTTGACTTGGTACATACTAGTTATGTACAGAATGTAGCATTAGTTTATGAGACTGCTAGTTTAACAGTCTAGACGCGGTTTATTTATTTAGTATAAATTTTATTTTGACACTTGGAGAGACTTTACACCTCCAAATTTTATTAGTATTAGTACTCTGACATTGGGGACCTTTTACATCTCCAGATTTAATGTGTTTTTAACCATAGAGACTATACATCTCTATTGTATTGTATTAATTATTTATTTTAAGATTATTATTATGTAATGTTTACCCAGGTATTGGCTGTTGTATTTATAAATGTTGTTATGTATTTTTCATGTCACTATATGATGTTACTATAAATGTTGTATTGACTTGTAAAAGAGCCCTTGAGGCCTACTTGCAGAATAAATTTTTGAATTTTGAATTTGAATTTTGAAGCACTAAGTCCTACGACAGCTACCGCCATTTCACCTTCCAATCCAAAGGGGAAACTAGTGGGCTTGTTGGGTGAGCAAATATTTAGCAAACCGGCAAACATCGTAATAATAATTCATACCGACCTACAAATATACATGTAGCACTTTATGAATGAATTTCTTTAAACACTTTTTTTTTTATACTACGTCGGTGGCAAACAATCATACGGCCTGCCTGATGGTAAGCAGTCTCCGTAGCCTATGTACACCTGCAACTCCAGAGGAGTTACATGCGCGTTGCCGACCCTAACCCCACCCCCCTCCTTGAGCTCTGGCAACCTTACTCACCGGCAGGAACACAACACTATGAGTAGGGTCAAGTGTTATTTGGCTGCGGTTTTCTGTAAGGTGGAGGTACTTCCCCAGTTGGGCTCTGCTCTAGATCTGGAATGACATCTGCTGTGCTGTGCCCTACCACACAAGGCGAGATGACATTCACATTGCCCATACCTCTCTTTTGGAAGTAGTTTAAGAACATACCCGGGTCCAGACAAGACACTTAACAACAATTAACATTAACACTCAATCATGGTGATGGAGATACTGTTTATTTAGCTCGTTAAATGAAATAAGGTGATCTCACTAAGTTGTATCCATAGTTAAGCTTGCCTTGAATAAACTTACAACAATTTGAAAGAATATTTCGTGCATTCGGTTTTTTTCTTAACATGACTGAGAATAAGTAATAAAAAAAGAAATTCAACTTTAGGTTTATAAATCTGGCTACTTATGCCGTGTTTAGGGTTCCGAATTATTTAATGAGTTATTACATTGCACAAATTCATTATATTTTACCCCTATCCCATCTCGGAGGCTAATTCGAACATTTGTCCGTACATGTACTGGCGATTGATAACGAAGCGACGTCATTTAGACATTATTTTCAAGACAAAAATGTAAGTTTTGAGTTGGTTTCCTTGACATTTTGCGTGATATTCTGGGGAAACAACTGGGAGATGGGAAATAAAGCCCGTTTTTGTTCCTTAGTTTCCAGAAAATATACCTAAAAAAGGTAAGGTGACCCATGTAAGTCACCAGTGCCTAACGTTACAAAGCCCATTTTTGAAATATTTGATCCTTTTGACGAAAACGTTTGCTGTTAATATTAAACATTTTTTTCTAAGCCAAAACTACTATAATTATATGATATATGTAGATGATCCAATAAATAATTTATAAAATTTTGTTGTCTTTTTCTTGTTTTATTTTTGTATCTAAACATAAATAAGTAAGGCCCACATACCTTAATACATTTTAGGTGGATACTTTTTTTCTTATTTTCTTTATTATTTTGATAATGAGACCGTAAATGCACCCTAAAAATGCTAAACTTATGCAGATAAAAACATTTTTACCCAAAACTAAGTTGCATTGAATGGGCGTTAAGGGACAAATTGGAACTCTGCGACGTGAGGCGACCGTAGACGACTCGTCGCCGCGTCACAACTGGTTTCTATGTATTTCTATTAGATCGCGGGCCAGGAGCATATTTCGTCAGTCATCGCCTCCCGGCTGATACGGTCACGTCTGAAACTATCGATAGGAAAAAAGTGGTCCTAGAAGTTGCTCCTGGCTCGCGGTCTATATGAAATACCATTCGAACTCAGCGACACCTAACTGAGCAAGGCTTGTACAAATTATAAGTGCTTAAAGACGATACATTTGAATGTAATTTTGTACGTATAGTGAAAAAATATTTACTTATACATAACAAACATCTAAAAGTCGAAGTATAGGCGACACATTGAACAAAAACCCTTCATTTATGTAGTTGGCAGCGTTTCATTAAAGATATAGAAAATGGAGTGACCGAAACCGGCAAAACGTCCCACTTTGTCGCTTGCCATAAGGACTAGATTTGCTTGTATCTTTATATGAATAACCTGTCAAGGCGTCCTTATGGCAACCGACAAAGTGGGACGTTTTGCCGGTTTCGGTCACATATTTTGACGTAATTTCTGTATTCCGTACAAAAACGGTTTCATTATGTTCGTCACCTTCAGTAAGATAATAATATTTTTTATAATTCCAAAAAGGTCGGTGACATCTGGTCCGTTATACTGACGTTGACAGATGTCATTGTGACAGTGACATTTCTTGGTAGATTCGATGAAATTTAATTATAAATTAGGGTATACGTGATATGCGGTCGGGATCAAAACTGACACAGCGACTTGTCGCTGCGCCGCAGCTGTCGTCTGCGGCCGCGACACATCGCCCGATTCCAAATTGTATCTTTAAGTTGCAATAAGGTCGTAATTTGTAACTTTAACCACAATCGATTCACAACATCCAACTAAAACCTAATTGCAGTCAAACTGAATCAATATATTAATTATGTATTACGAACTTGTTAATAGGTCCGTGTTAAATAGCCATTTTCCTACATACAGTTTAATTGTAAATGTTACCGGAAAAAGGTGAGGAAAGTAGAAAACAAACCTATTGCTGAACTAAGAAATGTTAAATAACTATCCTGTTACATTATAGATAGATTGGATGTCAAATAGATTTGTGTACATTCTTCGTCATTTTACGTTGGAATACGGTGAAAAAATGTAAACATATCGTTTATCTGTACGTAGGCATAGCTAGATTGAGCAATGTGAGTTTTACTTTGAGTGGAAAATAGGTCAGCAGACTTGGTCAGGGTAGTAGGATGGGTTCTATTTGGATTTAGGTTCCTATCTGTTTTTCCGGATGTCAAATAGATTTGTGTACATTCTTCGTCATTTTACGTTGGAATACGGTGAAAAAATGTAAACATATCGTTTACATACGTCATCTGCACGTAGGCATAGCTAGATTGAGCAATGTGAGTTTTACTTGAGTGGAAAATAGGTCATCAGACTTGGTCAGGGCAGTAGGATGGGTTCTATTTGGATTTAGGTTCCTATCTGTTTTTCCTGTTTCCGATAGTTTAAGATAGGAATCAGGACATGGGAGGATGCGGTAGAGCATGATATGGTCAGTTTATCATAATTACGTGGTTGCCAAACGCCCTCAAAATTATTTGCACAAACCATAGTCCATAATATTGTTATTTTGACTAGGTACTTACTCCGTTTTTGTTTATTAAAAGTAACCACTTTGTCAATAGAAAAAGGGGCGAAATTCAAGTTTTCTATGGGAGGACTAACTTTCGCGCCTACAGTTTTTTGCCGCTTTTTTCTACTGACGGCAATGGCTTGCCAATCTATAGGTACGCTGAATACCTACGAAAAAGATACTTATCAGTAATTTATTCTTAAGTCCAGGAGCATTTCCTTTAGCTCAGTAGTAACCTTAAGTAAGGTCACTAATCCGGAGGGAACAGGGAATTCCCTATTGTAAACAATGGATAAGTAACAAGATGAACACGTTCAACAAATTTTATTAGTGCAGCCGTGCAGTGGGTCAAACCGTCTCATGGTTGCGAATGATGGGCTTGGTGAAATTAAGCTTTTTAACCACAGATTACTTCATAGTAATAAGAAACTGTAGAATAGCCTTAATTGCAGGGGAATGGCAGATAAACTTTTGCTTGTCCCTGGCCGTCAAATGTCATCTTTTATGCTCTGTGGTCTCTAAATCTATCGACTGGTCGATAGAACGGTAATGGGAATGCTAATGAATAAATTATCAGACTTGGTTTTACATTAGGTACAGTCACGTCTGAAAATATCGATACGAAAAATGTGCCAAAAATATGTATACACTACCTTAAAATATGGGCAATAAAGTCGTGTATACATATTTTTGGCACTTTTTTCGTATCGATATTTTCAGACGTGACCGTACCTACATATCAAAACTTTTTTGCAGTACAAAAAGTGAGTTGCGAGACTTGCATTATTTTTACATGTAATGCTTTTGATGGGATTCAATAGTCTGATAACTGATCAAATGGCCTAGTCAAGATGACAATCGTACATCGACAAACACCAAAAGGAAAGAACAAATGTATCCTGAGATGACAGATGCTATGAAAAGTGACTATTTTCATATATTATTTAAGCTATAATCGTAGCTTTTCTATCAACGGTTATCATCTTGGCTATGCTCCCTATGCTATGATGCGGTTTGACCCGCGGAAATAAATATTGAGACGATCGAGTCACTGAGTTGACAAAATTAGGAACTCTATTTTACTGCCAGGATATTGAGAATCATTTTTATTATAGTTTATACCTGTTTTTATTCAATACTCTGATCACTCTGATCTGATCAGATTTGATTCGCGCAAGTAAATATTGAGTCAAGGTACTGAGTTAATAACCGTTAAATAATACTACTAGTAGCTCTGTGAGCTGTAGACCTCGCGAGCATAACTTAAAAGTGAATAAATGTATGACTATATTGTTTAGAAGAATTTATAAAAACTAAATCGAAAAAAAATACATAATTATCGAATAGGGAAGCCTATCTTTGCGAACTTTGTATGTAGAAAAAAGTGGAATAGTTTTTATCTTCACAAGGCTCCCTTTATTATATTATGGAATAGTGATCTATGTGCCAAATATATCATTTTATGATTTGCAATATCCTCATACATTAAAAAAATGCAAAGTAACCTAAAAGTAAAAAAAAAACGATCGCTATATTTTTAACATACTTCTAACTGATAAATAAAACGTATAATGAGTCCTTAAAGATATTTCCAAAGCATAATTATTGATGGGTCAATTTATTTTCATACAATTTTGTATGGCAGAATTGTTTCATTTATAGCGACCTGCTCTAATTGCGCAAAATTTTGCTAGGGTTACTTTTTACGTATATTGGAATAACCCTCATGGAAAAGGAATTTTCATTACTTTATATTTTGGACCACCCTATTTTCAAACCTACCCAAATTTCACGGAAAACGGTTTAGAAATGCGACCTGTAGAGTGGACATACTGAACAATGTTTGCCTAACAGGCCAATTCGAACGTACACTGATGTCATTATCATCTAAAAGATGTCATTCGGTTATCGTGCATTTTGCTCGTACTCGGTGAGGCGCATGATAACTAAATAAAATGGTTCATATATCATTCGTGTATTCTGATGTCAGTGTACGTTTGAAATTGGACTGTAAGCTGTAATCAAGATTCTTTGTGCTCGTCGGTTTGTGTGGTTTGTCAGTGTTTTCAGTATTTTTTCCTCCTCGAAGTCCTCGAGTCGCAATAGAAGGAGATTCATAGTCTTAATTTTGGCCAGGCGATCCTAATTAGAAGACTCTAGGATAATGTTATTAAGACATTAAATCCGAGTTTGTAGCGCGATATTACTGCCGACCTCCACGGTCAGTTGATCATACCCTGAATGGTAAAAGTATAACCACCTCCATCTTCGTCGGAAAAAGGAGGGCCATTAGAGCTTCACTCTGTAGTGTTTTATCTCTACTGTATTTGGTGATTTCATCCGGTAAACCACATTTTTCTACATCGAATACCTTCCCTTAAAATATGAACAGGAGATTTATAATAAATCGTCGGAACACTGTGTTCCTGAAAATTCGTGCCCTGCATTTTTGTAGACAAGTTCTATAGCAGGCATAGCCGACTGTTAGTAATGTATATACACCAAAATTATCTAAATAAAATAATGCCACGAGCCGTACCGTAACTTTCTGCCGCGACAGCCATCTTGAAACATTGCTGCCGAGGCTGGGGAAAAATGCTAGAAAACTGTTTCCCTCTTTTAGCTATGATATTAATTTTGGTAATTAAAGCAATATAACATACATTTACGTTTAAACTTCTGTGCCTAAAATAATATCAATATTCCCATCTACAACTAATCTATAGAAAAGCCAAAGTTGATGAATTCATCTAAGTGCAAAAACTGCTCCGAAGAATTCTGACCATGGACCCGCCACATCACACATCGCACTTTAAGGGCTGAAAAAGAGTTCAGACAAAAAAAACTGAAATGAATGCGCTTAGCTCGCGCTTCGCGCTCGCTTGATCAATCAACAATACGAAGTTTAAATGTAAAAAAAATATATATACAAAATGTTACAATTCAGGGGATAGTTCCAGGGACCTCTCTCTCCCTGGTACAAAGCTTAGTCAATCAAAAATACTAAATAAAAGTGCAAAAAAGAATTCCATGTTCGGGATTGGAACCCAGTACCTCGCCATTGCAAAGCAAGCGTATTCCAACTGAGCCACGAATGGATTACATGACATGTTGAAATTAGGCTACTTATTCTCGAATAATATCTAAATACCCCTAAACCAGCGTTCTAAAATATCTGAATTTTTCGCAAATCACTCTGTAAACATGTCTCACAAGGAAGAAACTCTTACGATATGGATACGGCTATTTGTTTAGGCGCGACGTACCATGAATCCGCCATTTCGAAAAATTTCCAAAAACGATCGACAAAAAAAATCTATATTATCATAGAATATGGCCACAAAATTTCACGCGAATCGGTTGAGAATTGCGGCCTGTGGAGGAGAACATCCGGACATACGAAAGCAGATTGCCCGAGTCAAAACGTAGACCTACGCTACGCTTCGGTCAATTAATGGGATATTTTTTCTACTGCCAGGATAATGAGAATTGAATTTAATAGCCTCATAGTTTTACCTAAAGGATTTAATTTGCCTCTGTTCAGTAAGTCATACTGTTACCATCCAGAATACTGAAATGTTGGTCTAGTATTGATTCAGTAGGAAAACTTGGCTTACGCAAACGTCAACCCGAGACCGAGCTCGTCGCAAATAACGAAGTTATTTGAAAACAATGCACTGTGGGTTGCCCGAAATAACTTACCCTACAGTAGTTGTGTACGGTGGTAGTATCAAGTAAATCACATATGCGCTTTTTGTAAATACATACTTATCAAAGACAGAAATAACAAGACGCGTAATGTAGCACAATTAGCACAAAATAGTATAATTATGGACGTAAATTCGACAAAGCGGTAACATTTGATAAAGTTACCACAAAATGTACAGCGCCATCCCTTGCAGCTGTCTACGTCTCTTGGTATAAGTATTTGTTTGTTTGATGTCATGTAAATAATAACTTAGGCTTCAGCACACGGAGCGTAAGCGTATCGTAATTTTAATCGGTATTGTTGGTGTTGAAGGTTTTTTTAGATACCTTTTATTGTCGACTGTACTTTTGTCTGCACATGCGTCTTTGTTCTTCTTAGACGATAGCATACATTCGATGTGGTTTTGTTGTTTTATGGAGTTTTTATGGCAACATTTCGGTTCAATCATCAAACCTGCTTATTGGGACATTTTGAACAATAATATTGTACTGACAGACAAGTCATGTGAGTAAGTTGCTATAGTGGATATACAAAATTTCAGTCGACCGAAATATGATTTAACTTTAAAACACATCATGACATCAGATAGACAGGCGAAATTAGGTACATAAAAATATTTAATGCTCCTAGAAAATTGCTCTCTGTATAATAAAATTACTTTAACTTCGGCCTCGTAATACACCTAAATAGATAACATGCCTATATTTATACCTATAGATAAATAGGATATCCATTAGTTGTTCTTGTTGAAAGCTCACTACCCTTAGGCGATCTCTTCAGACAGTTCAGACTGACCATCACGATTGACAGTTTAGAACCCCGATTGTAGCGATTGAAAGCAATTGACAGATTTTTATTGAAGTAACCGATTGGTCGCTTCTTATGTTTCGTTTTTGTCTTCTTCATATCAAAAGATAAGTAACCCACAGGCATTAATGCATCCGTGGCAGTTATTGCATCAATTATTGTACGTCTGTATAGTACAGTCACTACAGTCCTATACAAGGTGCTAGCGAGGAAACGGAAAAAAATTAACCACGTATTCCTGAGGTCATAAGAAGGAAAAAATGTTATACAAATTTAAATCAATTCCACCAAAAAATATATATTTATTCGTATTTTTTTCTTCTTTGTTTGTTTTTATACATAATAAGTACATGTTCTTGGAAAATGTATGGATTAATATGAATTGGTAGATATCTTTTTTCGGAAAAACTACGTTTAGACCAGGTGCCATAGTGGCAAAATCGCCATCAAAAAGGCGGTATGCACTGAAACACGATAAAAAAGATTTTTGTTTAATTGGTATTAACCCCGAAACAAGACGAATAAAAAAAAAGTTTTTATGACATTTTTGTCTCTAAATCCGATCCGGAATATACTGTTAAAATCTTTTCGTTTCCTCGCGGGCACCTTGTATATGTATGTGTTTATGTATAATATTACGTCTGATTGGCAATCGCGATTGTTCGACTCGGGGAGGTTTATTAAATAAGTAGCAAAATACCTGCTAATACACAATAAATAGATTAACTTAAATATATTACACACACAGCTGATAATATATATTCACATACAGCTGATAATTAATTGGAAAAACCAAAAAAGACTCGTAGAAATAGCTTGTTTACAACAAGTATACTGGCATCAGTTGACGACCGTTCTGGCCTAGTGGGTAGTGACCCTGCCTATGAAGCCGATGGTCCCGGATTCAAATCCTGGTAAGGGCATTTATTTGTGTGATGAGCACGGGTATTTGTTCCTGAGTCTTAGGTGTTTTCTATGTATTTAAGTGTACAAATCGTTGTCTGAGTACCCATAACATAAGCCTTCTTGAGCTTACTGTGGGGCTTAGTCAATTTGTGTAATAATGTCCTATAATATTTATTTATTTATTATTATTTATCAATAACTACCATAAATTTGGACTTAACAGTATATTTATTTACGTACATTACTTACAGTTATCTGGATAAATGTGACATCAGCCAAAGGACTTAGTAATCGCTATTGTCCCTTTTATGATTATTGGATCACGATAAAACACACGCAAAAGTAATGACGTTTACAAACTTGGTTTAATTTCGATTTGAGAGGGTCGTAAACCGGCGTTACGCATTATTGGATGAAATATAAAATGTACGTCCATTTCTTTGCGTTTACCGGTCTAAATTTCAGTGGAAAAGGAAAACAATTATTTTTTAATCGGATAAAGATATTTTTTCATTTAAATATAAAAATTGCGAAAAGAATACCTCTGTCCCCATAAGCATTGGACTCTCTTTGAGCTCTCGAAGTTTTCTACAGACTATATCTGTTATTTTATGATTTAATTTTGGTCCCATGGGAAAAGTTATTCGTTGTGACGATTTTCCCAACTTATTGATATTCCGTAACGTGACTCCGGAGTCGGCCAGTCTAGTATATTGAAAGGTCATGAAAATGTTTGCAATAACCATTTACCATATCGATTCTTGCTCAATTAAGATGTACTCGGCCGCACATAATGAATCTTTAGGAAAGTATAAAACATATGTATAAATAAAAAAAGGTCATACAATGATGGATGACAAATACCTACTACGTATCGATAGGTAATTATTGTACGAGTAAGATTGTTCTTAACCAATTCCTTCAAGATGAAATGTGATTTAATACTCGTAGCTACCAAATGTAAAGCATATACCTAAACATGCTTTAAATTATTTACAAGTAATCCAAAAGTCACATTGGATGCACTAAAGCACTGGGTTACTTAATTTAATGAAATTGAAGGCGAAGCGTGTTTCAAGTTGCAGTGCAACTTACGGAATCCTGTAACGCCGAACTTGGGTAGTGTATCTTGAAATAACTTTGATAATATACCACATATATTCCTACGCTATAGTAACACTGGCTTAGTAAGTAATACTGTGGTAGCGCGATACTACAGTACCTATTACTTACTACGCCAAGCCAGAGGCCCATTTATCGAATGGTATTAATCTAATATTATTAGTGTGTTGCTATGGTAACCCATAACTGACAAACGAACTAATAAAATTAGTCTAATACCATTCGAGAAATGGGCCCCAGCATTATTAATAACTTAAAGGTTGCCAATACAGTGGGGCAGTCGCCGCATAAAAAAAATATTGTAACCTGTCAACCTTATACAATAAATACGATTCGGCGAATACATTAAGCGTTTGATACATCTTAATTCAGTCGTCCTAACTTGTGCAGTCTGTACCTCTAGTGTAAATATTTTCGACTGCGAAACGTGACGTACGCGTTTGCGTTAAGTGTCATTTTGTATGAGATTTTTGACTTTCCAAAACGTCCCGCTTGGCGCGCTGTTCGAAAACCCATACAAAATGAGACTTAACGCAAACGCGTAAGTCACGTTTCGCTATCGACTAAAATTACACTAGGGGTACCGAATACACTACATACGTTACTTTTTACGATGCATAATTTAGGATTCTGAATTAAGTAAGGTGAATCAAGCGCTTTAGTCAGGACAGTTACATGAACGACAAAGTGTGATGGATTAATAGACAGTATAGGTATTCGTTCACCTAATTTTTTGCATATGCTTAAGATTCGATAATTTACTTTGGTTCGGCAACTGCATTAAATGAATGACATAGAGAACATGGACCCTAAGTGCACCCTTGTGTGCTACTTTTGATATTCTGCCGTAAAATAATAACAATGTATATGCATATTACTACAGTTAAAAAGCGTTATTATTATAAATACATTGTTCTTAAATTAAAAGGATTTATAACAATATCTTAATCCTACACTAGAAGTAATCGTGATGTATATATAGGTACGTGTTAAATGCAAGATTATTTTCAAACAGCGATTGTAATGTATTTTCTTTCTTTTCAGTGTACGGAGTGTTATGCACAAATATATGGAAAAGAAGAATGAAGTAAATTTCGACAAAATATTCAATCAAGTATTAGGTAAGTACATGTGTTTACATATAGTAATTATGTTACGTATTACGGACGTGGAAAATATGTAAACTTTCGATTTAAAAAAAAACCTTCTTTCAAAAAGGATTAAATAAAATATTATCGCCTCAATTCCTCATGGAACCCATCATCAGAACTGGACCTTGACCCAAATGCTCCTAAAAAACTTACTTACTTAACAAACTTAACGAAGAAGATAAATCACCAAACATGAAATACGCGTCGTTGAGGTGTTGAGGTGATTTGTTGATGAAAATACGAATATTTAAGAATTGAGGAGTTCCCTCAATTTCTCATGGATTAAAGTCAGAACTGGATTTTGACAAATGGGACCAAGGAAAATTCTAATCAAAAAATAATTTTCCAAATCGGTTCAGAAATTACGGAGTTGTGAGGTGATAACCTCCTCTTTTGAAGTCGGTTAAAAATAGCCCGAGTTACTGTGACACGTATACCGATTTTATTGAATACTGGCAGTTTCTTCTTTCAAGATTCCATTCCAATGAATGCGTAATAGCATTTTCATAGTAAGTATACTCATTTATGTTTCATTGCATATGTATATATACACGTAAGATACTACAACACTAGGTGCATTCATGCAGTTACGTACGCTATCGTCTTGCGTCGTCTTATTCGTTTTTTGTCAAGTTCTTAAATTCGACCCATTCTGCTTTCGTCATCCATTCTTTATTCATCACTTTCGCTGTCAGTCTTTGGTCATATTTGTAGTTTGTCTTTTCCCCGTGTGGTGACTGGTCGAGAATTTCACCACCTTCTTCCCGTGGGTGTCGTAGATGTTGACTATAGATAATTAAAAAAAAAAATATTTTTATTTGAACTGTTTATTTCTTTTTGAAGTTTTTTTTTACATCAGTACATGTTCCGATACTTAGCTTAATCTATATTTGTTATATGGATTCAAGACACCCTGTCACTGGGGCATTTCATATGAAGCGAACAGCATAAAATGGTTGAAGTAGAAGCAGATGGCAGAAATCAGAATTCTGTTATAGCTGAGTACGTTACCCATGTAAAGTACAAAATCTCGACACAACTACAAAATATTTTTATAATTTGAAGCCTATTGCCCGAACGAAGGAGTGTAAACCCCTTACTTAGGTATAGTAGGCATTTCATACTTTTTTTCTTTCTCTAGAAGCAAAAAAAAAAGTTTTCGATTAGCGTATGGGAGAATATGTCCAACAAATAATGAGATCAATTACGAAATAAGAAAAATACGAACTTAGACGATAGGATTAACGAATGAGAGTAAAAAAAGAGATAGACTAATAACATCAAACATGCACAAAGAAAATGTTGACGAAAACCGAAATGAGCCGGAATAAATAAAAGACAACCAACAAATATGACCAAAGACTACCAACGAAAGTTACGAATGAAGAATGGGTGATGAATGCAGAATGGGTCGAATTAAAGAACTTGATAAAATACGATTAGGACGACCCAAGACGATACCGTAGGTACGATGACAAAAGTTTTGCGCAATAGTTTACAAATACATCCCTATCTATTATATTCGCATTATTGAAAATAATTAAGTGCGTAATGACTGAGTTATGTTCCCCGTATCACCAATTACATGATAGATAAAAAATGTTTTCGTACATACAGGTTGACGTAATATTAAAGTTTACGTAAAATACGTCTAAATCAAACAAACAATCAATTAATTGTTCAACAATTTTTAGTTGTTTCAGAAATATTTATGATTTTAATCTAAGAATGTTAACATGTGCAAGGTTCCATAATTAATGTATTATTCTTTTTTTAGTGCTCCGTACAAGTCTTGCAAATCAGTTGAATGCGTGTTTTATTAGTATGTCATTAATTGTCATTAGAAGAATCTATGAACTACACATTTTTTTAAACCATGTGCCAGGTTGAGTCATGTATTAAGTAAATTAACAGCTTAGGTAAGTACAGTCAGCAAGCCTTAAATACGTATAACAAAGAAATGCTTTTGAGATGATTCTAGGAACTCCCGTATTCTCTAAAGAACAAAATACATTTTCGATGCCATCCTGTATATGCCGTATCATAAGCCGAAACTAATGCCAGCGACCGATACGACCTTAATAGGCTATAATTAAACAGTCGATTAATCTGCCATCATTATTTTACACTTGATTTAAAGCGGATTTTGCCTGTTACATGTATTTTTCTGCTTTCTTGTGGAAACAATAAAATTTGAACCGATACTTAGACTTTGTACGCAGCGGTTATGAACGAATCTAACTTTCACTAGCGTTTATTTTAAGTCCAGCAGGTGTTTTGCGTTGTGTGCCCGTAACATTATGCGAAGGGTTAGGCACGCCAGCTATGTGACAGCTGACATAAAATTCCATACATAGCATTGGGTGAGCGCGAGCGTATCAAGTGTATCAATACAGGCACAGTGTGGTTTTTTTTATCAATGCTTTCGAGCATTCTGTATTCCAAGTTCATCAGCATCAGGCTATAAGCCTGAAAGTAAGATCAATACGTTTACATTTTATACGTCCTTTTTAATGAAAAGTAGCGTTCCTTTTATAATCATTTTAAAAAGCAAAATAAAATAGTTAATTAAATTTACGTACAGTTAATGGAACACGTAATTACCATTCGATCGTTTCCCTCGGTAGTGTACTACGTAGATAGTTAGGTATTATTTTGGATGGTCTTAATGGCTGGTCTTCATGCTCTATATTCCCGTACATTACTCCAGTCGAACTACCATAAACGTAACTCTATGATTACGTATATTCGTTACAGTTCTAGAGGTCACTTTTATACTGGATTTCGTTGAAATACCTTTTGCCTGTACATTAATAATAGCCCTGGCTCTACATTCTTGTTACTTGCACGACCAAGCATTCGCTTTAAAGAAACCAGTATAACGGAGACCTTTACACACTTAACAATTTTGCGCAACATGAAATCACGATTATATTGGCTGAGGCATTTATTTCAATTGCGATGTGTAATAATAGCCGAGCAGTCATCTAATGGACGTCGCCCGAGCGGGAAGGAAGCTCCTTAATGCCCTCTGTGACATTTTGCTACTTAGTAGGGTAGGTTCGTAGGTACTTACCGACGATACATTCTTGTTACATTCGCTTTGAGTGAGATATAGCGAACTTAAGGCAACTATGTCCATGGCACTTTTGCGCTTTCATCTTCATCTCGTTTTTAAAGGGTGTCTCAGAAGTAAAGACATAACCTTCAAAGTCTTACTGGCTGAAAATTTTATTAAAACAAAAGTATAGTTTTGGTCTCATTGCGTCTATGGTTTCGTTATCTGTCATTTAAAGCGGGAATTTCGTTATTACATATTAGTTTTTCAAAATGAAGCATCAGAATATGAAATACTCGTTAATTAATGGGATTATTCCTAATTGCCTTTATTTTACGAGTCACATATGAAAGGATATATAGTAAAACATTTTCTTTAAGAAAGAGCTAGTATATATAGAATAATAAGATATTATGAAGAAACGGGTGAGATTACTTTATGAAGATTCCGGGTAGAAATAGGACAATCATGGTACCTCGAAATATTAACCGAGTGAAATCGATTTTTGATAAGACTCCTTCAACGTCCGTCAGAGTGGCAACGGATAAATTAAAAATATATATGTCGTCCGTTGCCAGAACGAAAGAAGAACGATTTAGGTTTAAAAACACATATGTGAATCAAACCGCTTCTAGATATATAATGGACGAAGAGGAACGTGCCGAATAAGTGCCGAAAATTTTATAAAAAAGTAAAAATGAAAAAAATACTCAACTATTTATTAACGATTGCTGATGTTGAACCTTTGTTCCGTCCGGCGAACCCCGATGATGTGCATGAAGGCAATATTTCCATACAACCATTCATTAATTTCCATTCAGTAATATAGATGTGACTTAGGACCAAGACATTGTACGAAAAGCCACATTTTTTATGAAACATTTTGTATGGCAAAAGGCGTGACTGCAATATCTTGAAAAACCGTAATGTGACGGGCCGGGTCCAATCTGAAAGAATAATATTTTTAAGTTGTGGTAGGCAGAGATCACGGATTTCCACTTGCTACGATGCTGACATAACTCTTTTTAAGTTGTTGTGGGCGCAAATTCGATATAAATTTAGATTGATTATTGATTAATAATTGAAAATTTAATTTATTTTGTTACAACTTTCACCCAAAATTATTAGTTTTAATGTTTATCTTATACTACATATTTTTAAAATAAATTTGTTTCTTTACGTCTGGGACACCCCAGTAACTGCAAGTTTTAGGCGGCGCTTTTACATGTGATGGAGCTTAAAGATACTATACATATATACGCGCATGCATAGTTGCACACACCTGTTGTATTGTATGGTTAGTTATCTCGTGTTACACGACTGAAGGGGTGCCGATGCATTACTCCTCTGGTGTCGTTCCGCCTTTAAACGTGGGAAGGATTAAACATTGAATTAATTTAAACAGGTAAAATTTGACACATTCTTTGATTAACCTTCATAATTCTAAAATCTAAAGAGCTTTCGTTTACAGCCGGAGTTTTGTAATCTTCTCTAAAGAAAATGCGAATGAGTCAATTCCATTTAGTTCGTCGGAAGGTTGGGGTCAGACGTTTCTAAATAGTCTTCGCATGTACGGTAATTTGCGTTCTATGACCTAAGTATATTATGAAAATATAAATATTCTATTTTTTTACATTTATTGATACGACTGATAAAGAAATAATATTTGAATTAAGTTGTAATATATATCTTCATTCAAAGTTGGGAATAATAAATTGGATTCAATCAAAAATGTGTGGAAACTTCTCGGTAAACGTAAAATATGATCATCTTTGTGAATTAAGTAATACATTAATAATAATGTTCACGTGAAGTATTTAGGTCCGTTTAAGAGGCTGTCAATACCTAAAGCGCGCACACTGTCTATTTGTATCGGAGTAAATGAGATAGCACTGTCGCATGTTACTGGGCCTGGGCAAGGGAATAATAAGAAAAATATTTAAATAAAAAAAGTGGATTATTAGTGTAATATTTTACTCAACCACGGTTTAGATATAATTCATAATTGATTTATTGTCTGTAGAACACGAGTAGATACAATGATGGAACATGTTTTGAAATTGTGATTTTAATTGCAGACCCATAAGTCAAAACAATAAAGACATAAAAACTTTTAATTGTGATTTTAAGACCAAACTTTGCAATTATTTTCTATCGAGCCGATTTCGTTCAATCATGTATCGAGTACAACCACGGTCTTTGAAATATAATTAATATGAACATATATTTTTCTTACTTGACTAAAACAAATAGTCTTTCTTAAAAAAACTGTTTAAGTAACATCAAATTCAAGGACATTGGGTGTTGACAGCCTCTTAAGTGAATTACTTAAATTGTAGAATGATGTCTGTAAGAAGGTTAACGAACGGAAAATACGATAAAAGCCGATTATAAATTATTTCTATTAACACAATGAACCGGCTTGTAAATTTGACTGTAATCTCCAATTAACCTACCGAATAATTAATAAAATCAGGCGTTACTTTGCGGAAATCCATGCTAATTAAAGCAAGAAATATTACTTTGCTAATCCGCGAGAAAATAACGTGTTAGTCAATCAGTGCTAACCCGTTATACTTACTTGCGTATTTTTACATGCTATTAATGTTCCCACCCTCCCACCGCAAAAATAAATACGCAGATAAATATAACAACCCACCACCAAAAGTACAAAACTCGACACGTGTTTCGCCTCTCTACGAGGCATCTTCAGGAGATGCTGGAGATGTTGACGGTCTGACACCCGACAACTGACTCAGTCGAGTTTTGTACTTTTGGTGGTGGGTTGTTATATTTATTTGCGTATTTATTTTTGCGGTGGGAGGGTGGGAACATTAATTGCATGTAAAAATACGTAAGTAAGTATAACGGGTTAGCACAGATTGACTAACACGTTATTTTCTCGCGGATTAGCAAAGTAATATTTCTTACTTTAATTAACCTACCGAAGATTAGTAATGACTATATTTACAGAACCGTAAATATATACAAACAAGCACGTATTGAGAGCAAAAGCCAAAAATCATTGATCCATTGTCGATTGCGATAGTTGGTGCCCCATAGCTACAATTCCTAAATGCGTACCGAACTAATTGCCTCAACCCAACCAGGATTCGTCTGCCATACTTCGCGTGGCAATATCAACGTTTAGCGACCTTCACCAAGAAGGAGTTTTGGCCGAAGGGTAACACCCTTCTGGCGGTTCCGCGGCTGGCTCGCGGACACAGCGGGGTTGCGTAATATATCGCAGCTATATTATTTTTAACATTTTTAAAATATGTATACAAGTTTTAACGTATTTATGTATGGACCACTAGTTGCCTGAAATAAACATATTTCATTTCAATATGCATGCGTTAGAGTTTGGCACTACTAGACCTCTTGGTTCCTTTCATGGCGACACGTAAGTGTGATCTCCAACTGTGCTGTCGACCTGTCGTTACTCGTTAGAGATCTAGTGGCCAATCTGTTCACAAATAAACGTGGCCATCAAAGAGATCGGAAACCTTTCATTTACTTAACCCGTTCTGGATAAAAAGGTAATCCGATTACTCTATAGTTCTATGATTTTATTTTCGTGGGATTGTCACCTGACTTGACGTTAAATGATTTAATGATCGGTCAAATGCAAGCATCGTGTTTCTGATGTTCTATCAACTACCTAATCTACCTATATCCCTGCATGCAATCCACCCCATTACCACGGAAGGGAGGACTAGCACGACACATCGCGTAGTCACTTGTCTGGTTTCCCTGAGACGGTACGATAAAGCGATACGAACAACATGCTAGCTCGTACGGAGTCTTGTGTAAACAGGAGGGCCCTTTGACTCGCTCTTTTCATCTTGAACGATTTACGTCTGAGCTTTTCAACAACGTAGACTAAACTCGTCCACTTTTGTATTGCCAATTACAAAGCAGTGATTCAATGGAGATAGCCACGTTCGGAAAAGATTGTTTGTCGAACGTAAGTTTGAGCGTAGAATTTGTTTTATTGAAATTGGTACACAAGTACACTTTATGTGTACTTGTGTAGCCCTTGACCTTTACTGATCTGTAGGTAAGTAATGATTAATGTTTTACTAGCCACTTCCCACCGCTTGATCCATTTAGAAATGGTCTCATAAATTAGCACCATCCTGTATGATAAAACTATCAGGTTAATGGATATGGAAGAACTGGATACTGTCTGTTACTCAATAGAGATATGCCGGAAATTGACTGCCAAAATGATAACGATGTCTGATATATTACCTACAATCTTTAAGGCATATTCAAATACCTACCCTAATCGAATGAGCGAGCGAAGTTCTTACACTCAACTTGGAGCACACGACTGGCTAGGGGGCACGTCCTGGCATTTCGAAGTTTGTATGATTTTTGATAGTTTGTACCACGATTCTTGCAATTTAAACAAACTAAAAAAAGCGGCCAAGTGCGAGTCGGACTCGCGCATGAAGGGTTCCGTACCATTTATGACGTATTAAAAAAAATCTACTTACTAGATCTCGTTCAACATTTTACCACGTAGGACACACATTTTACCACTTTGGAAGTGTCTCTCGCGCAAACTATTCAGTTTAGTAAAAAATGATATTAAAAACCTCAATATCATTTTTGAAGACCTATCCGTAGACACCCCACACGTATGGGTTTGATGAAAAAAAAATTTTTTTTATTTTAGGACTTATTAAAAAAACTACTTACTAGATCTCGTTCAAACCAATTTTCGGTGGAAGTTTGCATGGTAATGTATATTTTTTTTAGATTTTTTGTTCTGTTATTTTAGAAGTTACAGGGGGGGGGGGGGGGACACACATTTTTTTACTTTGGAAGTGTCTCTCGTGCAAACTATTCAGTTTAGAAAGAAATGATATTAGGAACCTAAATATTATTTTTGAAGACCTATCCATAGATACCCCACAAGTATGGGTTTGATGAAAAAAAAAAATTTTTTTAATTTTTTGACGTATTTAAAAAAAAACTACTTACTAGATCTCGTTCAAACCAATATTCGGTGGAAGTTTGCATGGTAATGTATATCATTTTTTTTTTTGATTTTTCATTCTGTTATTTTAGAAGTTACGGGGGTGGGGGGGGGGGGGGACACACACACACACACACACATTTTACCACTTTGGAAGTGTCTCTCGCGCAAACTATTCAGCTTAGAAAAAAATGATATTAGAAACCTCAATATCATTTTTAAAGACCTATCCATAGATACCCCACACGTATGGGTTTGATGAAAAAATATTTTTTGAGTTTCAGTTCTAAGTATGGGGAGCCCCCAAATTTTATTGTTTTTTTTCTATTTTTGTGCAGAAATCTTAATGCGGTTCATAGAATCACCTCACCAACCACCCCTCACTCACCAAGTTTGAACGGTATAGCTCTTAGTTTCGAAAAAAGTGGCTGTGACATAATCGGACAGACAGACGGACATGACGAATCTATAAGGGTTCCGTTTTTTGCCATTTGGCTACGGAACCCTAAAAAGAGTTAAGAGCATTTTCTTATTTAAGTTCTAACATGAGCAGAATCGATCAAGGGGTTAGGGAGCTAGACGGGCCAAAAGCTATTTGATGGGGGGGTCTTGCTATAGCTACTGTTCAACTCGTTTCCAAGAAAGTATGCATGGCCATAGCGTAAGGTCCATAGGTAAGATGGGTGGACTGTTGTCTGGTCAATGGTGGTGGGCACGTGGGAACCTGTTTCTCAGGGCATATCAAACATTATTTGGTAGGTGGTCTGATTGAGTTGAAAATCGAGGTTTGAGGGTATACGATAGGACTTTTAATACAAAACGGGGGTCAACAATGGACAAAGTTCGCCATCTTGAATTTCTTCGTAATTGGTCTTTTATGATTAAAAAAATGATATCTGAGGATCTGAAAGGCCGCTTGATATAAATTCGTACTCAAACTGATTATAATGGAAATCGATATCCGAGGCCCCGAAAGGTCTCTTAATAGGTTTGGTAGTTAAAATAGTAAAAAAGGCCGTCATCATGAATTTCATCAAAAATTGATAACTGATAATCGAAAGGCCCTTTAAGACATTCAGTGCCAGCACAAGCTACGGCCTACGAGTGTAGCCTACGTAGCCGTAAACTTTACGTAGCGAAACCTCCTACGAACAGAGAACCCGCCTAAAAGTGAAAAGGCGCTGGCAGTGAATGTGTTAACGTAAATCTGTAGTCAAAATTGTAAATAACGATTGCCATCATAAATTACTTTTTTTTTTGTCCAATGGCGTCTATAATTACGCCACCCTATAGGCGTGTATACATATGGGAAGGAATGGAAAGATTTGCGAGGTTCGGGTAGATTTCCGTAGTTCAATTTGTTAAGAGCAACGCACTATTGCGGAGGTTGGGGGTTCAAGTCCTGTCGGAAGCATAACTTTTCCATTAATATAAAATCTATGAATACACTCTATCTAGTAATGCGGTGAAAATACTTTTTCAATCGCACGTCTTTGGTGAATCACGAGTTCTCAGTTCAGGACGATCTACTAGTGTAATAACGGGCTAGCTTAAAGTAATGAATTAAATTTTATTTTCGAAAACCAGAGAATAAAGATAATAGCTGTAGCTTTATGGATTATATAATGACAAACTAGAACATCCAACATTAAAAGCAAATGCTATAATATAACAAAATGCTCCCTTTCTTAACTTTGCGTATCTTACTTCTGACCGTTTGCATTACACTTTGGACAACTTTCAAGTCGAATATCTTTAATTACTTTTGGATTTTCATTGTTAATTTTATTTTATTCTCAAAATAACTTGCCACCCATCGCTATACACATATAAATGTACTTAAAATATACCAAAAACTTACAAACTAAGGGGTTAGTAGGTACAGCAAACACTACTTTAAAATAAAACAACACTGATGGGGGAATGCAATCCCTCACAGTGCGACAAGTAGGGACAGTCAACCCTATCCGCTTACATTCGTAGGATTGGTAGGAGAAAATTGGTTGTGGAACGAGATTTAGTAAGTAGTTTTTTTTAATACGTCATAAATCGTAAAAATCGTGTGCTGTACGGAACCCTTCATGGGCGAGTCCGACTCGAAATTTCTCAATACTTTAAGCCAACCCGTTATTCATGATAAGTACGATGTAGTATGTTCGTAAATATTGGTTTACTCTATGTAAGTTTTGTCCGATCTTATGAAAGCTTTTACGGACCTGTTTCCGCTACTCTGCATAAAGCTAATGAAAAACACAGTAACGTAACAGTAACAGGAACCACAAATCAGTACTTCCAGCTGTGAAGAGTAACGACTAAGACGTAAGTAATACTCGTAAGCACAACACAGCGGACAGTTTGTAAAACGGGAGCACCCGACGTTAAGATGCCTCCGTAAGCCAGCTGAGCTACGGCTAAACCCTAGACTCATGCGTTCGGATTACGAGATTGATCTCGAGAGAAGTTTATATTCACGGTCGCTTTCCTATACTTTCTTGTAGGGATTTGTATCGTAAACAAGATTAAATGTAAGCAAGGCCAAAGCTGCAGTCCATGTATTCGTCTTAATTTACCGATCGCTGTACCGAAACCAGTGTAACTCACACCTGAGAAATACACCTAATCGGAGACTTACATAGACTGGTTATATTGAGCGTTAGACTTGTCTGCCGAAGTGATTGTAATAATGCCCCAGACCGTGTCGTTTGCGCACCCGCGCTCAGCTTATTGCCGCCCTGCGTACAATTGCTTTACCAATCCATTCCAAAACAGCGTATCTGCCCTCAACTCTTTTCTTCACATACGCCCTTCCTTATTCGCGACAAATCTTTCCCTTCAATGAAGTTAGCTCATGTCGCTAAGGATAATTTTCTTCACAACCAAACTCGGTTTTCTCTGAATCTGTTTACTGAGATTGCGGTCGGGACTTTAACTAACTCTACACACGAAGGGCTTACTATACGCCGAAACACACCATGTTTATTAACATAAATTAAAATAAATTGCTGCATGTAAATCGTACGTCATTTGCATTGCAAGTTTTAATATTTGACATTTCTTGTGATCGTTTTGCTGGAATACATTACCTCGCTGAAGGTCCCCTTTTTGGTAACACACTCTAGAGCTATGGTTTTAAGGGTTACATTTCATGGACATATTCTTACAAATCACCCGTTTTCATAGCCCTTGAGTGTATTAACAAAAAAGTGGATTGATAATTGTTTTGCTTATTCTCTAATTTACCGTTTTCAGTTTCGGGCCCTATAACAAACCGAGCAGAATCTGTTTCATTAGTAAATGTGTGTAATTAATTAGGTAGGTACACACTATATAACTAATCAGTTTTACAAATAAATACTACTTTACCATAATGTACGAAGTTACCTGTTCCATAAAATACAGTGTCATCACTAATTTGTTAGAATGCAATTCACTCTGCTCTCCGACTGCACTCTAATAGTATGCATCAATTGAGTGTTTCCCTTGCGCTATACAGGATGAGTTATGTAAATAAAGCTCAACTAAAATAATTACGAAGGTAGGCAATTCTTTGAAACACCAACGCCCGTCGAGGATACAAATACTTTAAGTTAATAAAAAAATATATAAACCTGAAAATTGTGACTTTGCAAGGCGATTGCTTTTAGGCTCTGGTTTGCTAACAAAATTACAAGATGTGGCAGTTTCCTTCGATGAAATAGAAGGATCGCTATATACTTTAAAAAATAGACTCCATTTTTTCAGGATCAAAAAAATTTAGTTCTTTAAAGTTTTTTTCGGAGTTACTATCATAAATTAATGAAACTGACATTTTGAATGTTCACCCTGTATTGCACAGGACAGCTGCATTGCCTTATTAATCGAACGTTTCAGTTCCTGATATTGTTGTGGAATAGCTTTAAACGAGGCAGACTACGACCACGTATCTTGATTTCTCTTGAGGATGGCCTTAGTGTAGGTACACAATGTACACATAGTGTTGTGGCGTTTCAAAGCATATTCCTGTTATTAAAAATGTGGCGGAATTTTTAATATTTAATTTTAAATTACGGTGAAAAGATTTATTAAAGATACATTTATTTATCTAAAATAAAATCAGTAAATCACAGTCTGTGTATTTCGAGACTGTTTCGTATATGAACAATTTCTAGGGCTCAGTAACGGGGTAGACGACGTCAAAAACGTCTTAATCAGCTGACTGTCTGTTGTCCTCGAGTTAATACTGCATTCGGCAAACGCTTTCCATTTTTCCTACACCCTACAGTTTACAATAAGGTTTCCAAATTATGTAACTTCGATTACTTCCCTTGCTCTATCTTAAAATCGAAAACTGTGAAATGGCTTCTTTCTCAGTCTTACGATCAGACAGAACACATCATTCATACTTAAGTAGCGTATACATGCCCACATATATATATATATATACACACACACACACTCACACTCCACTCCTTAAATATAAATAATGCATGTCCCCTTCTTGTATGTTTTATTGTTGATTGTATATTTCTGCATGCATTTTTTGTACTTGAATTAATTTTATATTTGAGACTTCTCATTCAAAAACGGCCATCATATTCAGTTTAGTATATTTCTCATTAAAATCTATTTTTCCCGGTTCCCGAGATACATACAGGCTGCACCTATAATTTGGGACCGATGGATGTTAGCTTAATTGTAAAATCTAATCTATGTTAAGTTAAATCTGTTATGTCACTTATGTCAATTTGTAAAAAAGGTTTGGTATAAATAAACGATTTGTATTTGTAACGATTTGGGTTAATATATTATATTCTTCGAGTACACTTTTTCTCACTTCCAAAATCGACGCTGTGGTTTATTACAAGAAATTTACACATCTGTTATATGTAGTTTGATTTTGTTCTGTACTCTATTTTTTTCTCATGCTAGAAAATATTTTATTTACCCATTAAAAAACTAATTTTAATATTTAGTACCGTATCCAATGCCCCTTACTGTACGGAATATTACTGCACATCACTACAACATCTACAATACGAAACTGAAGTGCACATGCGGGCGTAGTGCAATTTTGAGCAGTGGCTTGATTTGATTGCCTTTGCTCGCCGCTTGTCGTTACTCATCTATCTTGTCTGCAGGATACGTACTTCACTAAATTATTTAGAAATTAGCTGTGCCAGTGGTAGCGTCCGTGGAATTCGATCTCTCGGTCGAAGGAGGTCCATACTCTATAAAATAAATATACCCCCAGGACTCTGCTTTTTTCGTGCGGAATTTCTTCAGAATCGGTTCTGTCGTTTAGCTGTAAAAAATGGACCAGAGTTACTTTTGCATTCATTTGCACTTATAATAAATTATAAACGTCAGTATTTTAAAAGTAAAACTCATTTATGCTACTTGGTTTGTACGAATAAGCGACATAATTAAAAAAAAAGCTATAACTCCCTGGGCTTTTTTTTTCACAATCTATAACTCCCGAGGGAACAAAATAGGCCTTTGTCCTTCAGCACACCTGCATGGAATAAGATATTTTTCGAGCAAGTGCGATGAAAAGTATATATCATTATCGTATGCAAAAAAATCAGAACTACCAGATTTGACGCAAACGATAATGTATAAACTTACTGTATTATTATATGACATCCGTTTAATATGACGTGTTAGTTACTTCCCTTCGATGTCATATGCGCGGATTTTACTGTAGGTATACACTCATTTCAGTTGAAAAAATAAAATGACAAGATACTAAAGTGCCCAGCGAGCCCGACGGTACCTAATGAATTATTCTAGGTCCCGCCGTCTTTGTAAACGAGGAAATTGTTGTACCTATAAGCTTGTTTATCAGTACGCTAGGTCAGCAGCGGCAAACACGTTATTACCTAGGCCAAACATAGAGATCGGTTTGCTAGTCATTGTGACACGCAATATTCATGGGTAAATAAGCTTAGTATGCTTCGCGTGTAAACAGAGTGTGTTGGTATTAGAAATTTAGTAGTTGTCAATAATATAACATCAAACCAAGCTAACTCGGCAGCAATTTTGATAACACAGACTGTGCAAGTGTTATTTTAAACGTCATAATTTCATAGAAGTTTGACGTCTGTTTATGTGTACATGCGTGGAAAGAAAAGTACAGTCGGCGATATAAGTTTGTACCAAAAATGAACTGTTTCGATAAATTTTACTAAAACCTAATTCATAGTAAGAAATGTATTCTCGAATGTTGAGCGAAATTAAAATAGAATTCTACATTTTCACCGAGTTCTTCCTAAGCGCCTTACTAAGGAGTCTCAGACTTGAAAAGTAGTTTTGCTGAAAAAGGTGAAAGTAGCTTACGTTGTGTATAATATATCACTATCACACCATTGTACAGGCAACTATGAATTTAACTGGATATATTTTCATAATGTTGCCATTTTACTTATATATAATTACGTCTTAATAGTATTATTATTACTAATATTATTGTATCTCCTTGGATTTCACGGGCCTATAAATCCCGGTCTTTTGATAGGCTTGCATGGGGATATAGATCCAACACGTAGAGGCCTCTTGGAGAGCTTTAATGTCATGTAGAACGCCTGCTGGAACCCGTTCACGGGCGCAACAATAGACACCAATGAACCGGTCGCAACAGGCATTGGGACTATTGTAGTAAAGTGAACAGTATAACGGTCTATGGATTGAAGTTTGGGAGGACAATGAGACTGGGTTATTGCAAAGACGTCCGGACACCTGCCATAACAATGTTTCCACTAGTTATCGAGGCAGGCGGTGACTCGCCGCCCACTAGATGGGCCCCTGAAAATGCCGTCGTGAAGACGACCAGGAGCAACACCGGTGTGAGCGGCTCAGGGGTGTCGAGAGGTGTACGCCGCTTTCTACCCAGTGGCTGATAACAGCCACTGTGCCAACTCGCGTCTTATGCAAGTTTTCACTTCCACCCCTGGAGCATTTAGTTCTAACGACTCCTCTCTGGACGGCCAATGAAGGCAAGCCAGAGCTGAGAGTCCTGCGGGTCCCCTTGGGGTCCACTCCGACCGACGAAGACACGCCGGAGACGGAGACCCTGACCGACTCTCGGGAGTACTCGGGTCCGTGGGGTCGTTACTCCCCAACAGCTCGCCACAAGCTGCCCTGCGGTTTTATTACTAATATTATTATTTTTTACTCTTGCTTGACACGACTCACGAGTGTAGGTAGAGTGATTTTAGCTCAAAACCATTTTTTTTATAAATAAATTATAACATCTAATCTGATTTTATGACGTTTTACTGAAGTATCTTCTAAATTTTATTGTCCGACGTCCTTTCAAGCTCACTAGCTATAAAAATGGATCACTGTAATGTTTGTATAGAATCCACTTTTACAATAAAACTTTTTATTTATTGCTCGTAAGTATATTTTCTACTAAGATAGGTAGAACACTGCCTGATGCCTAAGGATCTATGGTATCTGCTATTTTTTTAATTTTCTAATACTCATAACAGTATAAAAAGACAACGAATAGGTAAGGGCCAGTGGCACCAACCACTATTGACTGACTGATCCACATCAACCAACATTAAAGTATGAAATATCCCAATTATCCCATACGATAAAATTTTGTGAACATTTTAACGATTACATTAAGTTTGTTACATTAATTGAAAACATTTCGTTATGTATTGGATATCCATTGTATAAGTATTACGAGTGGGATTCAGGATTTCGGAGAAAACTCTGTTTAGTCTACATGAAAACTCAAATAGTCACAAAAAAATCAAAAGGTCGGAGTTAGCGTAGTTTTAAGAACTTTTATCTTAACCATCTATCTATACGTACGATATACATACGAGGTGCCCGCGAGGAAAGAGAAAAAATAACCACGTATTCCTGAGGTCATAAAAAGGAAAAAATCTTATACTAATTTAAGTCAATTCCGCCAAAAAAAATTGTGTTTTTTTATACTTGTATGATTTTATACATAATAAGTACATGTTCTTGGAAAATGTATGGGTATGGAATAATATGAATTAGTACATTTTTTTTTTTCGTATAAACTAGTCTATTCAAAGTGTTCCTTGTCACTTTGATATCCGTCAATGACGTCTAGAATAGGACGCATAGTGGGGACACCGCCATAAAAAAGACGTTAGGCACTTAAACACAAAAAATTATAATTTAAATGGGTATTTTAAAAATTAAATTAAAGTTTATATGACATTTTTGTCTCTAAATAAGATCCGGAATACTGTTAAAATCTTTCCGTTTCCTGCGGGCGGGCACCGTGTACAACCTCTGGCTCCAAGGCTCCATTTCAAACTCGCATATACAATTGTCCATCTTTCTTTGGTACTTCATATGCCGCCATAGTACTCGCACTTCTATGATTGTTAGATTCTGCTTAGAACAGCTATATCTTGGATACTATAAGGTCTATATAGATCAATTTATTGAAAATGTAGTCTACGTTTCCATGTGGAGAACACGGATCTGACATATCCATGTACATTTTACGCTCGTATGGTTATTTTTATAATGGATTCCTGGAAACGACCTCACCAACCTTTACTGGTCCTGATCTAGATAGTTACAAAAACAACCCTAGTCAGCGTCTGTGCGCGATATTGCAGTGGAACGAGACGAGTTACAAATGCAATTTACGGCGGCCCCACTCCGACTTGCAGTAAATAACTTTATCGGCGCGGCGCTGGACATTGTCGGGGCTGCTTAACTAGGGCAACCACTACTTACCTTGCTGAGATGCTCTGGAATCTACAAAGACTTGACTACTTATCTGTCGTTTCTTGCTTTGCTAAGTAGGTAACTTCTTTATCCGATTTTCCAATTGAATGCAAATTTAATCTGATATTTTAATTTTTTATCCTACGGGGTGTACCGAAAAAAAAAAACTAAACTTCAAATGAAAAAAATCTAATGCGATTGAGAACAAACTAAGGTTTTTAGAACAACTACAATAAAAAGTGACTACAATTTAGATTTTTGTCAGTTTTATTTATTTATTATTATTTCTGTAGGAGTGATAGGCAGCTTCTTCCTAGCGCATTCAGTGGCAGCTTTTTACGGACCCGTTTTTCATATTTGCCTGCATCAGCCCGTCACCTGCTGGAATTGTTTATGTTTTTTGGCTGTTTCATTCTTCTCTTTTAGTACACTTTTGATTTGAGCCCAATAATAGTTGAAAGAACGGCACTGCAGGACGTTTGGAGCTTTATGTCAACTACCAAATGCGATTATTGTACGAAGGAAATTGTATTTTCGAATTGGCCTAGAATTAAGTAACACACATTTTCTGTAACTTTAGTTATCCTAACCTTCGTACGAAGAAAAGAACTGACTTTCATCGTAGTTCGTTGCACTTTAGCCGCATATGTACCTCAGTTTTTACGATAATTATGACAGGTATGCTTCGTTTTCGCAAATTCTATTATTAGCAATATTTGTGATGAACCCAGGGTCACTTGTTCCTAGAGGTCTGCCGCTTCGAGGCCTCTGTTCAAGAGACAACATTCTAAATTAGTTATTTATTATGAAATGCACTAAACTTCGAGGTAATTTTGTGTTTCGAAATCAGGCATGTAGGATATTTCAAATTTTCTTACTTTTTGGAAAAGACCAATTTTCAGTGATCTCTATTTACCGGTATAAAGTCGAACAGCGTAAAACCAGAATTATTTATATCGGAATATATAATAATAAGACTTTTTATCGCGGTAAGAATGCCGTAGTCATCTTGTTTAGAAACCAAATTACATGGGGCTTGAAATTTACAGTTTTTTTTTTTCGATACAGGCCTTACTGTTTCTGTTGCACGCTTTACTCGAGTTCAGAGCACAACCACAACTGAGACTGATATCATACTTACGTAAAAGTGAATTCGAGTTTGTTTGGGCTATAAACTGAACTAGTGTTGTCGGATTATACAGTATGTTTTAAGATTGCACCAATTAAGAAGCGCTAAATGCTATAAACGACCGTTCACCCACTACACCCGTCTCTATTTCTGAAATGCCGGTAATCTATTCGGGATTTATTTATGTAGCTATCTAATAAACAGAGTAATTGATATAATCGCACTGGCAAAAGCAACGTGGGCATATGAAAATAGGTGGTGTATTTGAATAATGCCGGCATAGACATCTGGAGGTCGACACGGCATGAATGGCGGGCATCTTGGGCGCGCCGGTACTTGAGAAAAGATTTATTTCACACTTGGATAAAAATAAAACTGTGAGGCTAATTTTAACTATAAAGTAAACTACCTATTTGATAAGTTTAATGTGTTTAGTAATAGCGTCATATACAAGACGCCTTTAAAATGTGTAGCTTTGTTTCTCATATGAGTTCTTTATCATCATTATAAAAGTTCTTCATCTCCTACACTTCTGAGGGTCGTAACTGTGTATCGTGTCAAACAGCTGTAGCTACTGGTTACTCACGGTCAGTTAGTTGGAGAGCACTCATGCAGCGGTGACGACTACTTGAAGCAGTTTTAACAGATCTGAATAACTAATATAATTTCGGTCTAGTCATTTCCTCTCTAAACGGACAGTTTTTCTCGCTCCTCAGTAGGTAAATATTTTTAAATATGTGATTGAACAAGTCTCATACACTACAGAAACCTGAACAAAATGAAAGGTAATAAATACTGGGCCTACTAGCTTAGAGGAAAGGCCAACTGAGCCCGTTCTCAGATTTGATAATTTTTGGTAAATATCTCCGTCATGGGGGCAGCCCCTAAAATTAGAGCAATAAGGGCAACTGCAGCAAAAAATCCTGTGTAAATCTCAGAAATCGAGGTTACTATCTCGACATTTTCTTCCCCTTAAACTTACCAATCGTAACAAAATTTTGGGAACGGAATGAGAAAGAAATTGTCTGTGTCTGGCCGTTTTGATTTTTGCGTTTATTGTTGTCGATATCTTTTTACCTACGGCGTATTTATTTGGCCGTATTTAGCGCTGTTTGAATTTGAAGTAACCTAGTTCTTATAAAACAAGAATAATTATAAAAAAGCAAAAAGTTCAGACACAGGCACTAGTAATATAGACCTCATATAAAAAAAAAAGCTAGGGCCAATATCCCGAGAGAAAATGTCAAGAACGTTTGTATGGAAAAATTACCACTAAAATTCCTCTTAATATTGCAATATATGCAATAGAAACAAAATTCCAGAGAGTGATTGCACGTGTTTGTTAATTGCAAGTGTCTGTTGCAAAAAGGTGGGTTACTACCCATAAAGTTTCGCAATGTCCATAACCGGCTCAGCTCAGAGGCCCTTAGCACTAACGATTGTAAATTCGTTATACAGTCGAGTTCATAAATATGTATACATATTTTCACCTTATTGCAATGGATTAAGATGAAGACATATATACATATTTATGAACTCGACTGTACCTACTCACATATTAGTCATATCCACATACTACTAAACATATTATTTATTTGGATTTTTGGGTACTCCCTCGAATTAATGTAGGGTTTTTTTCCGTCTGGCTCTTAATGTGGGGTGCCAGATTTTCACGTCACGGTTTATAGACGATTAAATCGTTAATACACTTTATACCTATTGAAATCCTAGTATCAGCTACGGAACCCTACACTGAGGATATCCCGATAAAATGTATAACTATAGGTGTAATATAGTTGTTACTAGATAAGGCAAGCATTACCACTACTATCTGGCTGGTCTGTTCTCTGATATTAAATTTCCATTGCAAAAGCACGGAAGAGAAGAAAATAATTCAGTCCGACCTAACTGGAGTTTAAATTATGAAATGCAAATCGACGGACTGATCTTATCAAACTCACTAAGATAAATGAAATCTTTAAAAAAATGCAATATGCTCTTTTAAATCTTTTGATATGTTTCTGAATGAATAAAAATTTTAATGATTCTTAAAATCGGATTAAAGGGAAAAAAGAGCTAAAAGGTTTTTTTTATTTTGCAGAAGGGTTGAGGAACTCTCTACTCGCGGAACTTTTAGGCCCGTCTTATTCTACTAGATTACAAAGTGATTGATCGGCAATATATTTAATTAATTTTAAACTTGGACATTATTAATTTCATCAGGATAGATGCAAAAATGTATCTGCATGTCATTAATCATTAATGTCACGTGGTACAGTGGTGTATAATTTGTAATTTTCAACGTGACCTGTCAAACTACACGCATGATTTCGATAATATGTGACGTAAACGAACCGTAACTTAACATTCAACCGCCAATTACCAGTGTAAACAAGCACTTGTAAATTAATTCAACCAAGCCAATTATTTGATAATATTTATATTTAACAATATCGTACTTAACAGTTGTTTTTCTCGTTGTTTCAGGTTATTTATTATTTAAGGAATTCTGTGAACAGACGTCAGAAGAACCAGTGCCACATTTAAAGTTTTATGAAGAGGTAATTTCGAAGTTACTCAAAATAAACGGACAGACAGACGGATATGACGAATCTATAAGGGTTCCGTTTTTTGCCATTTGGCTACGGAACCCTAAAAAGTTTCACTTCATATGGTCACTATCATAGATCCTAATATTATTTATTTGTAACTTGTAAAGATCTCACAGTTCTATAACCCCAATGGAAAGTATATAAAGTTTATTTTATTTATGATTTATTTCTTTGACAGATTAAATTATATGAAAAACAAGAGTGCCCAGAAGAAAGGCGGCGGATCGCGAGAGATATATATGACAATTTTATAATGAAGGAATTATTAGCACACTCACATGTAAGTATCCTTGGTCTGCAAATGTTAGGCCCTCGCCACACGAAGCGTAAGCGTATAGTTAAAACGTTACGACTTCGATACGCGTAGAGTTCTGGGCACCAAGCCTCACGTAGGCGTCACGTGAGCGCCGCTTAAGCGTAATCCTTTTATAATTGAAATCTCATTAGTTGAAATCATGTAGTCGCTGGCGTCAGAAGTCTTCGGCGGATGTATCTACGATCTAACGTTATCGTCAGATGAAGAATTTTTTATTGTTCGAGTGGCACAGAGAGCCATGGAGCGCGCCATGCTCGGCATCAAACTTCAAGACCGAGTGAGGAATGTCGAGATCCGACGTCGCACCAAGGTGCAAGACGTCGGACACGTCATTACCAAATTAAAATGGAGCTGGGCGGGACATGTTGCCAGGCAAAGTGATGGCAGGTGGGCCAAAATGCTAACGGAATGGTGGCCGCTTACAGACGAAAGGAGTGCCTGGCGTCCGTTGGCTCGTTGGGTGGACGACATTCGGAAGACTGCGGGTCACTTCTGGATGAGATTGGCTCGGGACCGGGATAAGTGGCGTACTAGAAGAGAGGCCTATGCTCAGCAGTGGGCGATAAAAGGCTGATGATGATGATGATGAAAATTAAAAAAGAATATCATGAAAAAAATACAACTGTAATTTAGTATCTTGCCTATTTGGAAATCCAATCGAAGCTTTACATTTAAACCCATGTCATTCAGATAAAAATAAACTTTTCTATAAGACGATCTTCGTCGCAGAGTGTACAAGTGGTCCGTGGTGCCGCCCATGACAAACCAAGTAGTCGGTCAAAAATCAACAACAAAGTCCGAATGATGTACCACTTGTACACTCTGCGACGAAGATCGTCCTATAGAAAATTTTATTTTTTTCTGGAGAACATGGGTTTAGATGTAAAGCTATAGTACACAAGTATACTTATTTCTTTTATAGGGTTCTAAATTTTTATAAGTATTTCCGTGAGTTAGTAAAAAAGCCGGTTTTCATGTTTTTTTTACTTCCAAGGGTTCATCCATTAATTACGTCACGCGAATTTCGAGGTTTTTTTTACCCCTCCCCCCTCCTTGTCACACTTGATCACATTTGGCCAGAGACATGTCAGTCGCTTCGCTTGACAGACAGATGAAGTGTGCGAAAGGGAAGCCATGACGTATATGAACAAGCCATAAGTGCGAAAGAGGCAGCGTACATATGAGAAAACGTAACCAATTTTGAGTTCGAAGGCGGCCGAGGCGGCCAAAATCATATTGCCGTATTTTTTAACGTGAAAAATATAAGAGAATCAAAAAGAAAAATATATATTAAGTAATTTAGTGACGATGGTGTCATGTTGTGTGCCGGGTTGTAGTGTTTCAGGGCCAAAAAACCCAGGAAAATACTCATTTATGATATTCCTAGCGAAATTTTCGTAACGATATTTTATCAAATGAACAGCATAAAAAGTGTAAAAAACCAATTTATACAGTTCATTATAAGTTTTTCTTCAATTGTGTGTTAATATTTCATCATATTAGTCAATATTTTAGAATATTTTGTGTAAAAACCTAAACTGTTACTTTACGCTAGGGCTTGACAAAATGTTCATATGACTGTATCGATAACTTGTCGGTATATAAGTAGGTATGGAATTAGTTGTTCACAAGATATCATTAAGATATTACCTTTACAACCGACTTAAAATATTTTTGAAGGTGCACATGTTTAGCGATAAATTTAAACACTTTTCCACGGCTTTGCCGCCAACACAAGGAAACACAAGACAGCGTATACTTGTACACAGCGTATACACACCCAACCCAACTTGTCAGCAGGAAAAGGCGCGAAATTCAAATTTTCTTTGGTAAGTCAACTCTTTGCGAACACATTTTCAAACAACTTCAACTTTATCATTTTCAACTTTTTCAAACACATTTGAAAAAGTAGTCGATAAAGCAGTTAAACATCGATAGATTATTAATATGTTGTAACATGACATCACTATTTTTGTTCGCACATAGACAATTTACGCACACACTTGCATTTCATTTTTGGTCACACTTTCGAAGTTTGACAGTCGTTCTATACCATCCTATTTCTATGCATTTGGCAAACCTCTCCCCTCTGGTGTGACATCACATTTTTAGCAATTTTGTTTACAACGAAATCGGCAAATCAAATTAGGTATTTATATATTTTCAAAAAAAAATTGATAAAAGAAATATTAGTAATTTTATAACACGAAACCGATTAGGAAAGAAAATTAAACGAATAAAAATGATTATCGTTCCAATAACTCGTTATTTAAGTGCACAGCGAATTAAAAAAACTGGGTTACTGATGAAGTTAAAGTGACGTCACAAAGTTTGTGACTCCCCCCTCCCCCTTGACACAATATGTCACATTTTCTTGACCCCCCTTCCTCCCCCTAAACGTGTGATGTAATTAATGGATGACCCCCAATATTATTTAAGTTTTCTGAATGACATGGGTTTAAATGTAAAGCTTCGATTGGAAATAATAGGCAAGATACTAAATTACAGTTGTATTTTTTCATGATATTCTTTTTTAATTTGCATTATTATTTAAGTAAAGGTTACAGTTAATTTTGAAACAATGTCAAGTAATGCAGAAGAATTATATAAAAAGATCCAATATTATTGATCTAAAGTTATAGTTTTCCATAATTTACATTGCACACATCTGCTATTATATTGCACACAACTGCTATTATATTGCACACAACTGCAATGTACGTGCTCGTAGTGCTCTCGTTCTACGCGCGTATTACGATACGCTTACGCGTCTCCTACGCTTACGCGCCGTGTGCTGAAGGCCTTACTGTTAGCGTGGCTAGCATAAGTTCAAATGAAATTACATTACTCGCCAACTCTACTTCATATTCGTACACTTTGCGCTATAATAGTGTGGCCGTATAATTGAATAAAATTGAACTATTATCCATATTTCTTATTAGCAATATTACATATAGATGTCCTAATGCCCGAACTAGATCAAAAGCGTTATTCGCCATTCCATTCTGTTGTACAAAGTACAACAAAAACTCATATCTAGTTACAGCATGCTCAACGTATAACTCTAAATATGCCAATTTTGATGTGTTCAATATGAAGCTGGGTAAATATGTTACCTCAATGAAGAAAAAAAAATCTAACTTAACACTTAACAACAAGCTACCTAACACACTAACGTAAATATTGTACTGTACCTTTTCTTCTCCCCAATTAACAAACATAAGTGTCAGCTAAAATACCTGTTAAATAGCTTTCGATTTACTACTTGATTGCATTGGATAATACTTTATGTATTTTACTAAGTTCTCTTTGTTTTAATTAACTAGTGGAAACTGTTTTGGCTTGTGTTCTATTAACATTAATTCATATTATGTAATATTGTTAGCTGTTTGTTTCCCAAATAAATAAACTAACAACTTCCCTTCGGCTATTACAGGTTTAAATGTTAAGTACGCTTCTTAGCACACATTAAATGTTAATTTTCGTTGTATTAGCAACATCTAACTTTGCCTAAAACATAGCAAAAGTGAAACGTCGACTAATTGCACGGTTATCCTGCAACGGAGGGGAGCTGCAAATCCTCTGCAATAACGAACATAATCCCGAGCAGACAACATGAGATGATCGCAGGCTAGCTGCTATCGTGGCTTGGCTCCAGCTGTACTAACCATTCGGGTACCGGGTTCTACCAATGATTCAAACGGTGAACTTAATTAACAAAACAGATCAATAGTTCAATACATACTAGTAAGAATATGATTGGTTCATACTTTCACCTTGAGACACGTGACATACGATCTTGATACTTACTAAATAAATATTTGGGGACGATCTTACACAGATTGACCTAGCCCCAAACTAAGCAAAGCTTGTAGGTACTAAGCGATGATATATAATATACATACGTATATAAATAAATGCATACTTATATATAACAGAAAACACCCATGACTCAGTAACAAATGTCTGTGTTCATCACGCAAATAAATGCTCTTACCGGGATTCGAACCCGGGACCATCGACTTCATAGGCAGGGCAAGCCACTAGCCCAGACTAGAAGAATTTGTCAAAAATGACACCTGAAATTTCCAATTCACCACTGAGGATAAGTATGGTACTGAGACTGAGCTGGCCTGGTCTGTTGACGAACGCTAATCTTCCATCGGGACCACATAGAAATATAACATATTATATAGCTATTCAAAGATTAAGACATAACACGTTAGTCACAGTAAAAAAATAAAACAGAATATGAAATATACATAATTGTAGACAAATAGACAATGATAATACAATTTAGGCTAATAATTACGATTAACTTGCACGCACTTTGTATTTATGCTCTTTAGGTTCAAAGAAATACTTCACAATATACATCCTTAGGTGCTATAATTCACAGTAACGGTTGTTTGCCTTGTCAGTGAATTGTTGGCTTTCTGCCCAGCCTCGAACCTTCAATTGCACGTAATCATGACAAATTCACTACCTCTTGTAGTGCCACCTTCGCCAGCGAAATATTATTTATTTAATCTTTATTACACAATACATGAAGGTACAAATGGCGGACTTAATGGCGGAGGCATTCTCTACCAGTCAACCAATGGGTTAAACCAGAAAGATTAAGTAGGTGTAGTAATATTTTAGAGTAAAATATTACTTTTAAAAAGTAATTTCGCTCGCAAGTCTTTTAGTAAAAAGCGTAAGTGACCATTTCTACGTTATTTATCTTCGACACGTTTAAAAATCTGTAAAACCTACTAGATTGTCTTTATCCAAAGTTTCAATACAGAGGGCCCACCGACAATATCGATATCGAAATTTCGTTATCTACCTCTGTATCACTTTTGCACATACGAGCGATAGAGGCAGATAACGAAATTTAGATTTTCGCGGTAGGCCATCGGTTTTATAAAAACAACGCTGGTAATGTAACATATTTTGCCCGCCATAGATTCTCTTTGATACATAACTGTACCATGACAGTAGTGAGTTACGTAAACATGGATATCGATTTATCTAATTGTCTATTAGCTATTGTTCGCCGCTATCAAAATAATATTTACTAATACTTATGTCATTGTTACAGGATTATTCAAAAGAATGTGTAGCGCATGTACAAAAATATTTAATGAAGCACGAAGTACCACCGAATCTATTTGAGGTATATTAAAAATACTGTAGTATTCTTTTTATTTATCTGGAATTATAAATAACTTAATTAATTTGTTTGAACGTTTTAGCCATATATTGAAGAAATCTTTCAACATTTACGAGGGGAGCCATTTAAAAATTTCTTAGAAAGGTAATTATTTGCATAACACTAGTAATAGAGGACTAAAATGTTTTGCACTTAATAATTTTACGGTACCTAATTTTAAAGGCATGTTCATACTGCGGCGTACGCTATATGCATATGAGCCACCCGAGCTGAAAGCATTCAGTTATGGACGGTCATTGATCGAGTATGAATTTCCAAATTTATGAGAAGAAATCTACAGGAAAATGTCTCATCCACTCGGGCGTTTCATAGCGTGCGCCGCTGTCTGTTGTAGTCTTAATGGGTCAATGTTCACCATCATAGAACTTCCCAGAAGTTCCATGGATCTGATACTTTGTGTCCGATTAAGCTTTATATTTTTCAAGTATTTATTCCCAGTTCCATTGACCAAAGGGCAGTAGGTATCAAAACTACTCATTACCATTATCCCACATGCTAATTGTAACTAATATGGCTAATTTATTGCAGTGACAAATACACAAGGTTTTGCCAATGGAAAAACTTAGAATTAAACATTCAGCTTACAATGAATGACTTTAGCGTACATCGTATCATCGGTCGGGGGGGTTTCGGAGAGGTGAGTACATAAATGCCTTAAATACGTCCACATCTGACGAATGCGCACATCTTATCAGGTGCTTACGCGAACAAATTGCAAGCCTTTCGGAAACTGACGCGGGCGTCAGATTTGTACGCACCTTTTGAAAATTTCAGATTTTCAAACAATAATGTGCAGTTCGTCAGTTGTTATTAATTATGTGGATGATTTGTAATATCTATCTACGTAAGGTTAATGTAGACAAGACCGTCTATCAGGTAAGTCGTCGCTTCTAATAACTCTTGCGTTTGTACACATACTCCACTCATAGAAGGTCGGTACAGCCAAAGAGAATTTGAAATAGAGGTGGATTGTCAAAGAAAATTTTGTAGCCACAGTAAATTTAATGCCATCTTTCGACACATGATCAAAACTTTTAGAACGCCTTTTGACTTTGATCCTTATTCTTTCACTGATATGTGTTAAATATCAAAATGTCATGTTAAATCGCGCCATCTAATAGATCAAAGGCCAAAGGTATGGCGGCATCGTTTCGAGCGATGGCGCCTCAACCTTTTGGACGGTTCCCGGGAAGATGGCGCTACTTTTTGATATTTAACAAATTTACCACATATAATTGAAAGAATAAGGATCAAAGTCAAATGGCGTTCTAGAAGTTTTAATCATGTTTCGAAAGATGACTGTAAATTTTCTTTGACAATCCACCTCTATTTCAAATTCTCTTTGGTACAGCATAAGAAGCGAAACTTTTCTTTCTGGCTGTATCTGAACGAAGTACCTTAGTATACAAATACGATGGTTCTTCCCCTATGACGGTCTTCCCAACCAAACTGTTATACGGTCTTCTCCACATTGACCGTAGCTAAATCCTTAAAAAGCGACAGTCACAGACATCTGACAATAACAGTACATTTTTACCTAAAAAAGACAAAGTATACATTTGAAACGGAAATATGGTGTGGTGCAAATGGGTCACGCTTTGCAATAATTAATAAGGTGACCAACGGAATGTACGTAATGTAGCTACTTAATTGGACCTTTTTAGTAATGAGCATACTAAATTACTTAAACATTCCGTACAGTCCGCACAGGGGTACCTACCTAGTATTCAGAGTACTAGCGAGTCAAAACGCTCATTTCGCGTCCGACTAGCCTCAGCTAGAATACCAATACCAATGAGGAATACAAGAGGCTATCACGCCTGAACTTCGCGGCGTATACGCAGTGAAATTTCCGAAACGCACCAGGGCTATAACCGCGAAAATCGAAGTCCGTCAATTGCAGGCATTTTTCTCTGTCACTCTAATTACGTCTTGGTGAGAGTAAAAGAGAAAGATCTCCGCAATCGGCGAATTTTGGTTTTCGCGGTAGGCCCCCAGATCCGTAACTCTGCACGGATCGCTGGCATTTCTGCATATAGCCACGCCAGTTCTATCTAATGTTTGGATTTTTATTATATTTCAACTGTCACATTGGTTCTGTTGCGTGCCAGTTGCGCAGGGCACGCAACGCAAGCTACTCGACATATTTCATTAACGTTGCGTTTTTGTCATACAATTTATGATATGGCTGATGGTCCCTTTTATTGTAAGAGGTCCATATCATTCAAACTGTAACGGATTCATATTTATGCAGCTCTCTTGAACATAGCCAGTTACTTGCGCATTCAAGTTGCAAAAATGCATCAAGCGTTACCCGCTCCAAGTTTTCCGTATATCGTTTCTACAGTCAACATCAACGACGGTCAAAATAGCCAAAATATCGGAACTCAGGACACATCCTATTTCTATCGTAATAAAGGTTGTTTACGATATATTTGGCCGTTGTTCTTGCAAACTTTTTCAAATGCACCAAGCATTACCCGCTCCAAGTTTCCCACATATCGTAATACGAGATCTTGTTCCAGGTTTACGGCTGTCGGAAAGCGGACACGGGCAAAATGTACGCCATGAAGTGTCTCGATAAGAAGCGCATCAAAATGAAGCAGGGGGAGACGCTCGCCCTCAACGAGCGGATTATGCTTTCTCTAGTCAGTACGGGGGTGAGTCTAGATAATCTTAATCTTTTACGGCGCTGCGCTTTGGCAAATTTACTTATCAACAAACAGGTTCAAGGATTGTCACGCAATGGTATAATTTTTACTTTAGATTATCGCTGAAAGTCTTTGTGCTTCGAAGAAGCAGTGGAAACAATTCTTTCTCCCCATCAACACAAGCCTTATTGAGCTTACTGTGGGACTTAGTCAATTTGTGTAATAATGTCCTATATTTTTTTCCTTCGGCGAAATACGGCTTTTGATCCGTTGTCGTCCAATCTATGTTGTCAGACAGGAAGACGCGCAGGGTAGCGAACCTTTTGATTAACGTACTTCTTTATATACGTACTATACATAGAATTATGTCTTTTTAAAATTATTCCTTTCGTTACATAAGAGTCACTAATCGATATGTTCCGAATTGAAATGAATTGTCACTAGGTATTCGAAATGCGTATTATTTATTAGCACATTCCAAACGTGATATCCTTGTTAGATTGCTGTTTGATGCTTTAACGTTCTGATTTAACTAGTAAATGTTTACCTTGTTAATTATTGTTAGTTAAGATAACCTTTAAATATGGTTCAGTACGACAGAAACGACGAAACTTGGCACTCATGTAGCTTTTATAAGTCGTCGTGTTTTTTCCCCTCTGCCCCCAGTTTCGTGCTTGAATCTTACTAATTCATATTGCGCTATAATAGCAAAACCGCCAAAAAATAATACAGTCATTGTAAAATCCCCTATCGATTACATTTTCCAGTAAAAAGCTTCACTGTAACAATCAGTTGCAATAAAAACAAATTCGCGAAACACCGCCGGGTAAATCGAGCCCAATTAGTCGGATTACCTGAGCTGTCCCTGTACCAAACACATCGCCTTAATATAACCACAACTTTTATAAGTCTGACGTCAAGACCCATGGCAACGTACGTATTCAGAGATCATAGCAATACTGGTTCTTTGGAGGCAATAACCACTAAGCGATGAGAATTAGAGGGTTGAAATGCCACCACCCACGTACCAGTCGTGATTATAAAGCAATCTTGAGAGACAAGTGTTTTATTTTGTCTCGTTTTAAACTTTTAAGGGTGGTTATTCCTGCTGCAATCAACAGTGGAAACACAATATCAAATTTAAACCCTTGTGTATTATAGACTATGACAATGACAAGGGATGCTATAAATCGTGTTGTAAGGAGTCATTTCATGGTGGCCCAAGGACCCATTTAGGAATACGTTGTACAAAACACAGTTCGCACTGTTTCATTAGGTTAAGACAGCTGGGGAAGTATTTGCAAGTAGATGAGCAATTTCTATATTATTTACTCATAAGCTAAAGATACGAATATCCATTAGCGAGTAACAGATGCCTTTGACTCGCCACCACCTGACTTTTGTTCATTTATTCTCCTTGCTCTGATTGTATACTAAAATAAGTGCCAAAATAGTACATTTCGATGCTAGTGCGGAAAGAATGACATTTCCGCACGTGTATCGAACGACGTTTTTTAATACAGTTGCAAAAAATAAGAAAAACAACAAGTACTTTTTTTATGCATGTTCTATAAGACAGAAACAATTGTAAATATAAAATATTATACTGTTATTACCTAAGTATCGTTATTTACGATTATTTGTGTATCGTATATTTAAATTGTATGAAAACAATACCGAATGTTGCCTTTGGACACAAAACATTCTTGCAGTAAGAAAAAACGCCTCTGCTTTAACAGGCGTTTCGGCAGCTATTCCGTTCCATTCAGACAACTTATTAAGAACGGTTTTTCAATATTCAATATTAAAAAATAAACGTGTTATAATGATGAAGAGGTAAGTAATAAAATATGAAATATGCTTATATTTATTATTTTTACATGAATTGGAACAAGTGGAAAAGTAATAAAAAGCACTAGTTCGCGAAATCCAACTTTCCGCACGCTAAACAGCTACGTAAAGTAATAGCACTTTTTGAGCAACTGTATTAAATAATACTTTCGCGCTGCTAAACCACCTCCCGTTACCCTCTCATATCTTCAACAATCAGAGTAATCAGACAGTTTCCATAAGCGTCGGTAAGGAGTGTATGTGGAGCGAGCGACCAAGACTTATTAAAAAAAAAAAATCTTCCACGATGGAGATACGTACGCAGCTTCCAAGAGTAAATAAGATGTTACTAGTAAGTTTTGGTTGTCTATGATTACTCGATTTGAACCGTCTACAATCCCTACATTGTTAATTGTCGGCATTTCCGCTGATATTATAATTATGAATGTTCTGATACTCATCTCTAATTTTCAATTCGATACTGACCAAAGACAATAAATGCAGGTATGCCCTCGTCATCGTAAAATAGTTAGTCGTAATATTTCGCAAACAAAGACTGTATAATGTATTATGCTAATATGTATGTTGACACTAATTGTTTACTATCTGATCTGATCTGATGATGGAGACGCAAGATAAGAAATAGGAATTCTGTATAAAAATAACATGTACCTAATGAGGTTTAGCTCGTTTCAGTCATATCGACGTGTAGTTGTTGACGCTGTAAAAGTATAATTGGTCAATAAAAGCTTTGATCTAGTTGTGCCTGCATACCTGATTAAAAGTTTAAACGGAGTGCTTTTATAAACACTCCGCCACATTAATATATTTCATCATCGTGCTATGTAGTATGTATCTGCTTTGAATCGGGAATATACCCCGTTTATTTTGACTGTTCTGCATTTACGATAACTATATAAATATTCAATAAGGATTCCCCGTCTTGTATACAGTGGCACTGCCTTAAATCATAAACGACTTTTTCGTGCGAAAACAGCCGTAAAGCGTAGAGCCAATGGCCTGTAATAAATATATACTCCCAGATTCAATACGAGCGAAATTTCACCCTTGAGGAACAACGCAGAGTCCTGAATTGTATCTCGTGCGAAATAGGTTAAGGAAGAGGCGAGGCGCCCAGTGCGCAAACTCAGTAGGAAAGGGTGTTTGTATATTTATACTTATGATTACTTATTTGGAATGTACTTAACTGCAATACTAAGTGTTTTAAAGCACGCCTTAGCGACGGAAGCGACGATTCGTCGATAATTGTATGCCATACGTTTTATACAAACCTGACTCGTATATTTTCTTCACTGGTTCAGGTTTTGTAAAAATGACTCGGAATGGCTCTTACATAATGGTACATTGCATTTGTTTAGTTTATTTCACCCGCATCTGCTTTCGTGCATGTCATATTAAAACATTAGCAAGTTTTAAAGAACTTAATTTAGGTACGGTCAAGGTATTAAATATACATTCACGTAGAAAGTGTCATTAATATATTTATAATAACACAATGATATATCACAGGACAGAACGATAATAATTTGAAATAACTTACCGATATAAAAGCTCAGTGGCAGAGTGAAAAAAATTGTATGGAACCAGAAAAAAGATAAATGTTTCATATAACTATACAGCGTCTATATTGATATAACCGCAAACTTAAACTAGACGTAGGTTTTAGTGCTATATAACAATTCTGAAATTTATTTATTTTATCTAGTCTTAACTACCAGAGCATAATTAATTTTTCCAAATATTTCGCGCGGCAATATGTATGTCTTGCAGATACATTGATTGCTGAATTATTTTATATGGATAAATAAAAATTGAACATTTATTATAAAACCTATGAAAGTGTGTTCATTAAAGCCGAAACTACCTTTTGATTATGCGGTTGTGTCAAAAATACACGCTGTATAGAAGTCATATGATCCTATTGCTAATTAATTGCGCCTAGAGCTTGGTTCATACCGTTATATTAAGAACTATTAAAAGACCTGAGTCAGTCCAAGTTCATGAATAGGAGCACAAATATACGACAATTTGATCTCGTTAGACTTGATTAATGCTGAACGACTGTTTGGATACCTAACTATTGAAATGAATTTCAACCGTCATTGGCTCCCGCACTCTCAAAAATGTACTGAATATGAATACATAATTATGAAAAATATATGTCAAAATAAAGAAAGCGTCTCGGTCTCTACACAGATTTTCGAACATTGTCCGGCCTGTTGCTATCTCTATTGCACGAGCGTAAATTATATTGCTGTCAAGTTCGCACAGTGACATTGACAACCGGCATCATGGGCGCGACAGTAATATAACTATGTGCGTGAAATAGAGATAGCAACAAGCAGGTCAATGTACGAAAATCTATGAAGAAAGCTCTCAGCTTTAGCTACAATACTGTGACGCTGTCACACAAATCGGAACAGGGGATCGAACAGAGGTGTTAATTCAAGAGCTCAGTTCGAAGTCTGTTGGTGGCAGTATGTATGTTTTATCTGTCTCGCTCTCACTTGCCATGCTCACACAAAAAGGTTGGAACAACGAATAAAAAAAGCAATTCGTCATTTGCGAGCTATAGGAATTAAAACATGCTTGACCGACTGAAAGCCTGAAGAGTCTTGACCCTCCATGCTAACCGGCGGTGTCGCGGTCAAGTAGTAGCTGTATTTGACTGACATTTCGTAAACCTTATTTAACCGTAAAATAAAAATCGGCCAAGAGCATGTCGGGCCATGCTCAGTGTAGGCCTGTAGGGTTTTGTAGTTACCATTCTGTCAGAATAGGCCAAAGAGAGCTATTAATTAGCAAGTATTATGTGCATTACAATTTACAAGGTTAGTACCTTAGCAGTGCTTTGAACGTCTTTTTACTAAGAAGAGAAGATTTTTGCAATAACTCAAAAATGGCTAGACCGATCATGTTCGCTGTAGTTTTCATTGAAAGTATTTACTAAGCTTTTGTTTCACGATTTTCTTTCATATCTTATGGACCCATGTTTCAAAAGTTAGAGGGGGCTTTTGAAGACCCTTTTTTTTCGTCGTTCGTCCTCGTCGTCATCATCGTTTTAAAAGCCCTGTCCAACGATACCCCACATTGAGTCAAAGCAAAAAAAAAACATATTGAAGTACCCTAAATTTTTTTTTTACTTTTTATTTTACCGTTCTATGGCCATGCATGATTTATGTATTCAGGCCAAATTGCAAAGCATGAAGACATGGCGAAACTATAAGGGTTTCTAGGTGACTACGAAATCCTAAAAATCATTGTAGTTTGTTTGAAATAATTGTAGTGTTGTGTTCCTGCCGGTAAGGTTGCCAGTGCTCAACGATGGGGGGGATGCTAGGGTTGGCAACGCGCATGTAACTCCTCTGGAGTTGCAGGCGTATATAGGCTACGGAGACTGCTTACCATCAGGCGGGCCGTATGCTTGTTTGCCACCGACGTAGTATAATAAAAAAGAGAATGCAATTAAATAAAACTTAAATGTTTCATACATAAGTACATTGTTTGCGTTTTAAACTAATACCTTAATCTGTACCCCTAGTGTAAATATTTTCGACAGCGAAACGTGACGTACGCGTTTGCGTTAAGTGTCATTTTGTATGAGATTTTTGACTTTCCAAAACGTCCCGCTTGGCGCGCTGTTCAAAAACCCATACAAAATGAGACTTAACGCAAACGCGTACGTCACGTTTCGCTATCGACTAAATTTACACTAGGGGTACTGAACAAATTTAGATACAGTTAATTTTATGTAATAGTACAGTACTATAGAGGCCGGGAAATGAAGGGTTGCAGGCCAAGTAGATAAGGAGTGGTTCAGAAAAAAGTAGCAGCACATTATGTGGATTTTTCATTTTATTTATATGTAGCGCATTTTTGTAGTAACCCGTACATACTATTCTATACAATTAAATACAATCGTATTTAAACAAAAAGGGCGAATTGAAGTGTTCGCCTTTTTGTATTACATGTCTCCTAAGACTTTTTGAACAGCGTCTTCTGAGAGAATTTATGAGATAATTCTCATAAACATAGCTTTTTCTTAAAGTTTGATAAGCTACTTAATACATTATTAAATTGTCTTAGGTTCGATATTGCACTTTTTTGATTTGACTTCACTTCGAGGTAGTTACATGGAATTTTCATTTTTGTGTATTTGCGATTTTTACAGAAATTTGTCTCCCATAGAAAAACCTCTGTCAGAAGTTACATTGGAGAGACTTCCTGACTACCGGAGATGTACTCCAGTTTATTGGTATAATTTACTCGTAAGATGATATTCCCAAAAGCATACAACTAGTTGTGAAAATTGAAATTCAAGTGTGGCATTGTGGAAAACGGCAGGTGAAGATTGTCAAATTGTGTTGTACAAAAAGTTACGAAGTACATTGCAATAAAAATGAGAAAACTCAAACAATCTGATATTTCTCAATATGACTTAATTGTTATTATATAGTATTTTGTCTACAGATTACTGAAAAAAAAAAAACTGCTTCATAATTAGCAAAAAAATAAAAAATATACTAGATAATTCACTGCTACTTTTTTACTGAACCACTCCTTATAGACGGCCGAGCGTACATTTTTCTCAAACTTGCAATTAAATGTTGTTATGACTTACTTCAAATTAGGTTCGGAATGCTACGTATACGATGCGATGAGTGCAGATGATATGTAAAGAAATTTCATACAGCCTTACGCACCTAGGCCTGTAAAGCAATCTTCTTTTATTTTTAAACGTCATATTGAGACACAACGTCTTGGCATTCTACCATCAAATAGTAGTAGATCATTCGTAATTTGTTTTTAGCTGTAAACCTGCGAATAAAACACATTGGCTACAATTCAATTTTGTCTATATCTACTTGGCCTGCAATTCTTCGTTTCGTGGCCTCTATAGTAATGTACTATTAAACTTTATGTAAAATAAACAGTTAACAGAGTTAACTTGTAACGAGTTAGTAACTTAGTACTATATTAAATCTGTAATATAATCACACATAGTTTCATTAATATGCATGATATTATTGATCCACTTATGAGTCTGTAAATAAAATTCATGCTTTTTTATCGGACCTCCTTGAAATGTCAATTAACGCTTATCAGAGTCTATGCAAACAATGTAAAGGTATATGATTAGATAATAATGTGTTGTATCGATTTGATCTGCGGTCCCTTTTCGGTGAACAGGTGATTGTTCACCGTGGATAGCTCGCGTCGCACTGTGTGCTAAAAATAGATTTTAGTATCGTTTCGTATGAAATGGCTAGCTACGCGTTAAGCTCATATTAGTTTATTTGTTTGCGGCACCAGAAGGCCCCATAGGCTATGGACACATGACGATCTTAACATTTATTGCAATGTTTAGGAAAGCCCCATCGTGTAGCCCGCATCCGAAGGATTTGCTCTCAGATACACTTACTATCATTGGTAGTTTGTAGATCAAATGTTCTCAGTACCATTTTCATTGTTCTGGTTTAGAGAGCGGAGTTTTTGAAAAATCGTACCGCGTTTTAGATCACAATTGACATCACGGTTGCCAAAAATTTAATTAACAATCTTGAGATTTCTTTCTAGTGACTTCATCGATATGAATATAGATTTTTTTGACATAACAGTCTAACATCGGTCTAAAACGCACTTTAAAAATTTGTAACAATTTATATGCAAAAATAATAATTATAATTGCTTCTAAACACACGCAATTCATTTGGGGTCATCCATTAATTACATCACACGTTTAGGGGGAGGGAGGGGGTCAAGAAGATGTGACATGTTGTGACAAGGGGGTGGGGGGAGTCACAAACTTTGTGTCGTCACTTTAACTACATCAGTATTTATTTAATCTTTTTATTCGCTGTACAGTTAAATAACGAGGTTTGGAACGATAATCGTTTTATGCGATTAATTTTCTTTCTTTTGTGTTATAATTACTAATATTTCTTTTTTCAACAATATTTTGATAAAATATTAATAGTATAACTAATTCAATTCACCGATTATGTTGAAAAAAAAATGGCAAAAATGTGACGTCACACCAGTGGGGTAGGGGTTTGCCAAATGTGATCAAGTGTGACAAGGAGGGGTCAAAAAACCTAGAAATTAGTGTGATGTAATAAATGGATGACACCTTTTCTTACTTTTTTTAAATCAAAACTTACAACAAATTAAAATTCAAAAACATGTTATCCGCGGTTACAAGCACGCACAGTCGCACATACATCTTGCTTACGCTTAGTGAGAGTGAAAGAATAACACGAACATACGGGGTTTCAACCAAAAGCCTTAGCCTATACAGAGTTGATACACGGAATATAGCGCGATATGGCATCGGGAACATAAACGATATCCGGCCAATTGGACTGAAACGAATTGGCTCGCCCTCAATTTGCCGATGTAGTCCAATCGGCTTCCGCTGCATTTTGTTTTACCATTTCAAGTGTATACCCATTTTTACCTGTCTGATTAAGATGGGAAGATTAAGTTTTGTAGTGTAAATTTGATCGACATCATAACGTGACGAACGCGTTTGCGTTAAGTCTCATTTTGTATAGGATTTTGAGTTTCCAAAACGTCCCGCTTGGCGCGCTCTTTCTAAATCCAATACAAAATGAGACTAAACGCAAACGCGTACGTCACGTTTCGAAATCGAATTTATTTACACTAGGGGTACTGATCATTTTGAACAGCTTTTTCCGCGGACATACATATGTTAGTTAGATTCTGAAAAACCTGAACACAATGTATAGAAACATTCGCTGTATAATTTATTATGAGCTTTTGCTTGCACGGGCATAAACCAACTTTCCCGCCCCCGCACTCCGCAAGATCGACGACTGTAAACCTCAATCGGGTATATATAGGTACCTATTAATTCTTTTGTCCCTCAAGTCCTAAAGCGCTTTCCGAACTTTAACAAGGCCATCTGAAACAAAGTTTATAAAACGTTACAAACGGTTCGTGGTTACGAACTACATATGTGTCTATATGTACGCGAATTCAATGGGCTTCAAGCACAAAACATATTTATTATCCCCTAAGTAGCCCTCTCGTGGTTAGGAGGGATCTGTGTTCAGCAGTGGGATATGTACAGGCTGAGATTATTATCATAGTAAATATATTTTTGTTTATTTTTCTCGCAATCCAAGTGAAAAACAGAATGAATAACTCGAACATCAATCTCATTTTGTCCTATATCTCCGTTCTTGTCCACCGGCTCGGATTGACAAATAAAGTTATTTTATGCTTTCATTGTAATCTACTATTTAGCTGACTTTGCTTAACATTTATGTGTTTTGCGGAGACATATATGTGACGCTTTTATTTCAAGTTTATGGTTATGTAGTCGGGCGCAGTTGCTCTTATTGATCGTCGCGGTCCAATTCAATCAAACTTGTGATCGATCAGACTGTTCATTTTGCCTATTATCATATATTGAATTCTTACTACTTTCCCAAATCTGTACTAAAAGGTTTACGTGCCAGGACGCAATTGCCCATCTACAAAGGTACCCCACCCAGTCAGGGACAAGCTTGCCCCCGGAGAGCCGGCATTCTGGGGGGCAAAAATTTGTGAGGAATGATATGCTTGGGATGTGAGGGAACGGTTACAATCAGCCGGCTATGCAGCCTTAGGCAAACCAGAGGGTTAAACGTTAGTGGGTGATCTTTCTTTTTCTCGCTGAAGAAAAACGCTATCTTATTAGAAACCTTAACGAAACGAGGTCCAGTATGCCACAGTTTTGAAATCAGAACATTGTACGAGTACGTGTTCGTGCTCGTTGGGCGAGCACTAATGTGTAAAATTATCGAATTTGATGGAGCTCTTTACGGTTAAATGCACTATACATCATTCGCTCCGTACGAACATAACTTTTATTGGCGGTCTTAGGAACGGGCGCCGCCTCGTCACCTGCGTGTCGCCGAGATAAGTAATGAATAAAGACTGCTAATTTATATACAAAGTGGTCTTGTCACATCATGGAAAAGACTACATTGAAACTATTATGAGTGTTGCTGACGTTCTAAATAAAATACAACGCTTAACCCACGTACGTAATGGTTGTCACAATTTGTATTGCCATTTGTTTCGTATGCATAGGCTATGCTTCTGGGACTTAGCGATGTTTCGAACGTAACGTAACAATATAACAAATAAGACGTAGGCGGAGTGATGTAGGTTCATCTGCAACGTCTAATTAACTAGGTCATAGTCCTGTACAACATGGCGAGTAATCCTTATGATGAGGAATCCTAATCTATAAGGGATATCAAGTTACCAACTGAATCTTATTCTTACTCATAAGGCCGATTTTAGATAAAATAAAAGCTGTGCGTTTGGCGTATTTGCATGGCGCTTTCAATTATTTCCAACTGAGGACATAGAATCTCGCAAGTCTCCATCGCCGAATTATACAACAAACTTTGATGAACTTGGTATGAAATTTTGCACTCTTTACAGTTTATTTCCATGTCTCTGCCTTGAACTATCACTAGGTACCAGAGATTTAGCTCGGACCCACCTAGCCTATTAAACTAACATAAAATCCCGCTATCAAACATTTATCGAGCACAGCATCCATTTACGCCCCCTACATAAATTATGAACTTGACGACATCTGCTGGGAGAGAAATTGAGCATTCCTTTTTGAAGCACCCCGGTAAAAGACGTGCCTTTATAATGTATGGTTGAAGGGTGCTTCTAAATTGTGCTTCAGTTCTAAATCGTGTGCGTAATTTTGTACGATCAACGTCAAAGATACAATGGAATTAGGCGAACATTTTTGATGTCAGGTATGCGGTTTCCCTTTGTCCGAAATACATTCAATATTAAGCATTTATCGCATGACATCTTACCCATCGGACATGACATAAAAATGTAGAAAATATTGATACCGCGCTGGCGAATGGGCTAAAAGTAATCTTACTGGTCTGATTTATAAAATTTGTATTGTCCAATGACGATTTATTTTGACCCTTTTTAGGGTTCCGTAGCCAAATGGCAAAAAACGGAACCCTTATAGATTCGTCATGTTTTGTAAATATGGACACACAGCACAGCTAATACAATTGACAATACTTACGGTCAACCAATTTGATTCCTAGGCCACTATAGAACCATGTCATAATGACTTCTACGACAGTGCTTATTGAGTGATGCATGTCATGTATACTTAGAGTAGTTAAAGCGACAAGGTTCTATAGTGGCCTAGGATTTAAATTGGTTCACTGTACGTCACACTCGCAAGTGTTTATAGTCGTGGGCGTATCATTTAGGGTTTGGCCGTACATTTGCTTGCCATCAATTAAATAAAATTTAAAAACAAACAGTTCTAGCGAGGCAAGTTGCAACATAGGGACAATTTAAAACGGAACATTGCATCGGGGACAATTGCTAGCCACCACAGCTATAATACTTCCACCGTGACTTCCACGCATATCATATCCAGCGTTATGTGCAATTGAAAACTATATCAAGAGTATACTTTGTTTCTTGAACACAAGGTTCACAATTGAATGAATTTTCAATTCACATAAGGTGAATATGCTAAGCATGCCAGTATAATGGATCGAATAATTGAAAACGACAGCCGAAATGCATTAACGATTGCTGGCTGGCTGAGATTATTACCATTGACATTGATTGACTTTTTCAATTCCGAGTTTTAATGATTGATTCCCAAGTATCTTACCTATGGCAAAATTGACAGCTGTGCGGCACAGAATATGTGATAAGTACCTATACTATTAAAGATCAATAACACGTCCATCTGCAGGTCTTTGTTGTCTTTTGCCATTTAAAGTAATAGTAAAACAGACAATAACAAACATATTATAAAATACTCTCAACTACCTAGCGAGATGATTTTGTCACGTCGCGACGGAAGGTCGCGGAACCTATGAGTATTTCATACATATAATAGTACATTATGATACAACTGCGGAAAAAATAGAAAATTTTCAACGAGTGGGGTTAAATTAAACAACGAACGAAGGGAATGATTCAAACCGACATGAGTTGCGAATTGCCTATTCGCACATGTCATCGAACAACATTTTACAGTACATATGGCCCTTTAAATTCGCGTCATAGTTACGTAATGTGCTAATTTTCGCACTTGTGCGTTAAAATAGCACCATATATTTATATACTGTAAAAGGTGTTATCACCCGACTCTTTCCTAAATGGGAATGGACTCGTATGATTTAAATTTAAACCGACACATAGACAATAAATAAAATAAATAAATAGTCGGACACATAGACATTGACACTGCTAAAACAGGTGGTATAATCGTGCACATTCCCTTTTTCGATAACGAGTGTGAGTACTGGCCACGGGACTTTCGCCGCCGATCAAAGTTCGAATCCTGGGATATCTTGACATACCTATGTAATTTTATAATGGGTTGTTATTGTTGTCATTCATTATCAAAACAGATTTCGTAGAATGAACATTGTGCCTGTGCTCCGTGATTTTTATCTGATACTCCAGCTACCCGCTCATATTCCCTCACAACGTTTTCTGATGGTAAAGCTAAGAATCCAAGGAAGCATACAGTTTGCTTTGATATCGGATATAGATATCGAATTAACTAACCGGCAATAAGATAACCCTCAAACCCAACGAGGAGTGTAGTGTAATGGAATCGATGTGATCCGCTCGATTGTCCCCATCCCGAGTGCCGATCGTCGGCCACCCCCACAAAGGGAATGCATTCGTAGCATATTTTTTATTATATGTTACCCGTGAACGTTAACAGACAATCTCAAATACAACAAAGATTCATGCAATCGATCGTCGCCATCCCGTCTGCCGGCCATCGGCAAGGAGAATGCATCGGAATGTGCGATTAAATATTTCCGTTTCCCACTATACAACATTATTTCATTGGTATATTGCGGTTATTTGCATTGCAATGCAGACTAAACTTAGCGCCGGCCGAGGCCGGGTTTACTAGCGTCCATGTTTTGTCATTGGTTTTCAACTGTGGAACAAAAGGCGATGAAAAATTGTAAGTTATTCTTTTGTTATCCTTGAACTGCGGCCTGCATTCATGCAATGATAATCAATGAAGTCATTCGTATCAAACATTGCATTTATTTACCTTGTTATTTCAAATTGTTTGGATCATATTTCCCCGATGCAGTGGTTTGTCAAGTGAAAAACAAAAATCATGTTTATTTTAATATTTTTTTACACATGTAGATTAAATTATTTAGTAATCGGACCTATAATAGTAATGTTTAATATTGTATGACACTTATATTGTTGATAAAATGGATTTTTAAAAAACGTTGTTCATATCATACTTCGTTGTCCTCTTCTACTACCTACACTTCTGCATTCTTAGGCTCGGAGCAAATGTGTCAGTATATTTCGGCAGAGCCGTGTCGCTTTCCCTAGTCAGTAATAGCTCTTTCTACATTGTTAAATTCCTACCCGAAATAATTTGAAATTTAAAACCTTTTTTTTTAATCATACAATCGGTATTTCGTGTACTAAAATTTGCTTATTGTACAATAATTCCATCCAAAATTAATCTCAATGAGTCTGAAGCAGTATTATTTTTATGTAACACATTGTTTTTGTATAAATAGGGGAACCTCGAAAATTTACGAGACTAGACAAGAATGAAGAAGAATGCATACGCATCGGGGCTTGTATTGCTTTTTATGTATCTACATACAAATGGTTCCTAAGTAAATTTTGTCAATTTTAGTTTAGGGATATATTTGAGAATTATACTGTATTTTCGATTAAGAGTCACATTTACGTTAGCCTTTTTAACGTTTACATCAATAAACATATCTCTAAGGCCTGTACTGATAAAAAACTGTTATTTTCAAACGGCTGTAAAAAAAAATTACCCAAGATGACTACAGCTTTCTTACCACGATAATAAGTTTAATTATTATATTATATAGTCCAATATAAATAATTCTGGTTTTACGTTAAGCAACGTTACACCGGTAAATAGAAGAAATCACTGAAAATTGGTATTTTCCAAATAGCAAGAAAATTTGTAACATTCTATATACTTGATTTCGAAACACTTCCTACCTACCTACTACCTACCTACCTACCTACCTCGAAATGTCATGTATTTCATAATAAATAACTAATATAGTATGTTGTCTTTTGAACTGAGGCCTCGAAGCGGCAGACCTCTATGAACATTCAGAAATATTACTAATAGAATTTGCGAAAACGAAGCATGCCTGTCATATTTTTCGTAGAAACTGGGGTACCTATGCGGCTAAAGTGGAACGACGAAAGGCAGTTCAGTTCTTCGTATGAAGGTTAGGATAGCTAAAGTAACCGAAAATTTGCGTTATTTAATTCTAGGCCAAGTCGAAAATCATTCAATTTCCTTCGTACAAAACTCGCATTTAATAATTATTGAAGAGCAGAGCAAGATCACCAAACGTCCTGGAGTGCCGTTCTCTCAATTATTATTGGACGCAAATCAAAAGTGTATTAAAAGAGAAAAATGAATCAGCCAAAAAACATTAACAATTCCAACAGGTGATAGGCTGATGCAGGCAAATATGAAAAACGGGTCCGTAAATAGCTGCTACTGAATGTGCTAGGAAAAAGCTGCCTATCAGTCTTACAGAAAAAAGTATAATAAATAAATCGGTCATCTTTAATATCTAATTTAAAAGTCGCTTTTTATTGTAGTTATTCTAAAAACCTTATTTTTCCTCAATCGCATCAGTTCTTTGCATTTGAAGTTTACAGTTTTATTTCGGTACACCCCTTAGTTTAAACATTTGTTTGTTATTGGAGTTCCACACTGTGGCGTTCAAGGCATTACCTAGAATCTTGAGCTAAATCTCCGTGCACTGCACTAAACTTTGTCTTTAGCGGGAGTCTGTATATTTGAAGAGTAATCTCTAATCTCGGCAGCTTAGTGGATTAGGTGCGGCAGATACAACTGGGATGCTGATGTGTGATTTTTGATTGCAAATAGGATTAAATGCTTCTTAAAGTGTGCGATCGTCAAACTATAGGTAAACGTACGTTCTTTGGGTTCGTGTTTTATCGTCATCAATATTCCATTCGTAACCAATACTGACGGCACGATTCCAACAATGCCTCTAAGAAATCACAGCGATAGTAGCGATACGATACCGATCTTTCAGTGTCAAAAGTGACGTTTTTTGATTGAAAAAATGACAATTTTGACACTGACAGATCGGTATCGTATCACTGTGACTTGTTCGAATCAGGCCAGGCATCACAATTAAGTTCGGATTGTGCTCTAATATTACGGTTGTATGATAGGGCAGATTTATCTATATTACTCTTTCTCAGATTAGCTTTGTTCGCTACGCCATAGCCCGTAGCTCTGTTTTCTCGTTAAACGGAATATTTTTCAACCCTTAGCCATATTTTTGAGATTAAGAAAAATTTGGGTCTCCCATAGAAAACATCGACATCTGATCTGCAAGAACGTATGAAACAGTTTTTTTTTATCGCGATCTCGTGGTTGGTTCTATAATAAAGATGTTCAGTGTGGCTTATAAATTTACCTCGCAAAATATGGCTGTGTTGAAATTAAAACATATTATTTAATTACGTTATTGTTCTCTTACACTTCTAGTACCGCATTACGGGAGTTTCGTACCACTTGAATTGTCATTCTGATTATTTATGTATGACGCAGCGCCACCCTGTCTCTTTCAGACATCAAAAGCTGAAATCGATTATACTATCGCGTGACAAAAAAAGTATGTTGCTTTTTGATTGCCCTTGAGTCCCTAGACATTCAAAATTTTGTAAGATGCTACTGCATGCAAGTAAGTATATAGGAATCACTACCTCTTTAAAAATACCGACCATAATATAGATACAGTGAAACTTGGTTAAGTGGTACCTGGGTAAGTGAGAAACCTCCATAGCTGGGACTCATGGTGCGGTCCCAACACTTTAGCACTGAATTACCTCTGTTAGTGGGACGTAACAAACCTCTATAACTGAGATCAGTATTTTGAATTTTATAGTCACATTTACCTCTATAATTGAGACAAAGAGTGTATTTACCTCTGTTACTGAGACTATATTTACAAGAATACTTTAGTTCAATGGTTCTTTCAGAATGTCATAGGAACGGACCTCTGTATCTGAAATAACGTCAATCTATGACCTCTATAACTAGGACTATTCCAGATTAATTCTCGTTATCTATAAATTTTTACTCTACCCACAAATTCCTCATTTGGTTAATTGTGTTTAAACGACGTCAAGTTTCATTAAGTGGTTAAAACTGTAGAAACGAAAGCTAAAATCTTGGTAAGAGACATGAAAAACCAAAAAATTATTTTCTATTATTATAATGTGACTAAATCTATCCTTTACAGTACATATGGGGCTACTTTATAGCACTAGTGCGAGAAGTAGCATATTACGTTACTGTGTCGAACATTTAAAGGGCCATATGTACTGTAAAACGTTGTACGATACATGTGCGAATAGGTGATTCGCAACTCGTGTCGATTTAAAACACTCCCTTCGGTCGTGTTTTAATTTATCGCCACTCGTTTCGAATTTCCTATTTTTCGCACTTGTATCGTAATGTACTATTGTAGAATCATTCAAAATAAATTTAAATAAACTTTTAAAGTTCACTGAATTTTCTGAAGGTCAAGGATTTTTTTACCTTATTTTTATTGTTAAATATCACAACTCATACCTATATAATGTTTACAAAATAACTTACTAACCACCTCTATAACTGAAATAACCTCAATTCTCACCTCTATTAATGGAACCCTCTGTAAATGAGACTGAAATGTATTTATACCTGGCTAACTGAGAGCCTGGGTAAGTGGAATACCTCTTTAAGTGAGACAAATTTGCAGGTCCCTTGAAGTCTCAGTTATCCAAGTTTCACTGTAATTACGTCACGTACTGTCTTTACAATGGACCGAACTAATTAGCTTTTCCTATTTTCTGTCTATACGACTTAAGTAAGTTTTCATACTGTTTTGGTGCACACCAATAGTCGACATGGCCCGATTCCAAGTAAGACGCAGATACCCCTACAGAGAGGCCACAGTTTGAAAATTATTCAAAATATGGGATGCTAGACTGGTTATCTGTAATTCTATATCATTTACATCTTTTTCAGGTGGATTGTCCCTTCATCGTCTGCATGACGTACGCATTCCACACGCCCGACAAGCTATGCTTTATCTTGGATCTCATGAATGGCGGCGACTTGCACTACCACCTGTCGCAGCACGGCGTGTTCAACGAGGCGGAGATGAAGTTCTACGCCGCTGAAGTGATATTAGGTTAACATTTTTTACATATACCCCTGCTGGGCACAGGCCTCCTCTCCTCATAGGAAGTTTGGGCTGTCCCCACGCAAAATCATTGCGGATTGAATTTCCCCGCAGGATTTAGATTTATTAATATTTTTCTTCACTGAAAAACGACTGGTAAATAATGATGATATTCCGAACATAAGTTCCAAGAAAGTCAGGTACGAACCAGGGTTCGACGCAACATAAGTTTTTGAAGCCGCACTACATTTTCGTCAAAGGTAATTTTCGTCTAAGTAAATAAGCCACTTTCCACTTACATAACTGTACAAATATGTGAAATTAACGTTTGGATTGTTTAACAGGTTTGGAGCACATGCACAAACGTCACATAGTGTATAGAGACCTCAAGCCGGCGAACATTCTGCTAGACGAGCACGGCCACGTGCGGATATCGGATCTCGGACTCGCCTGCGATTTCTCTAAGAAAAAACCTCATGCCAGCGTGTAAGTATACATCAAATTGTCGTTTTGCAAAAAGAAAGCGGCTGGTGAAAGCCCCCAACAACTGGACCCGCAATACCTTCAAGACTGCAGTAAACCGTTGGATGCACCATGCTAAGTTCTGTCACAAAGGTTTAGTATCAACTGTGGTCGTGCCTCCTAACAAATCTCGACGGCGAGTATTCCTGCAGTCACTCACCGCTGTGCGACATGCTATACTTACTGAACGGACTCCTGCGCATGGATCAACAAGTGGACATCTTCGCTGATCATTGGCCTAGGCTAACCTCCGCGCCTCGCCTCCTGTGAGAGTGAAGTAAAATAGTAAATGACCGTACGACAGAGTAAATCGGTTACCTAGTACCGATAAAATGTAATTAAGTATGTCTAGCATTACCATAGTTACATGTATAATTGGTGTAAACCGTTATTGTGAATAAATAATTGAAAGCTTGTTTAATACTCAACAACACGTAATAATTATTAAGTTAAAATTTAGATCTTGACTTTATTTGCTTCTTGGTTACATTGTGATTAATTAATTCAATTTTAATAAAATATTTACAATTATTTATTTGTATGAACCTATTACTTTATTAGAACATTATTTTATCACCAGCATTTGGTTCTCCGTCAAGTCTGTACTTCAGCTTGTCGCATACCCTTCAAAGTTAGGGTACTTTTCAGTAACACGCTTATTTTTGACTGCCATTCAACGAGTAGGTTTGGTAAAACATGTACATACAGTAGCAATTTAGGCGGGCCAATTCAGATGAATTATACAAGTATAATCACTAAATATCTTTTTGACAGATCATTTGGATAGGCTGGGAAAAATGTTTATTTGGGTTAACTATATGTTTGTAGTTCTAAGGCAAAGTATGTTTATAACTGGAAGAAAAAACTCGGGAGAGAACCAAAAGGAACATTGGTACTGATTCTTATTTCCTTGTGAACTTGTGAACCATCGTTGCAGTATTGAACTATAGTTGGGTGGTTTTACGGAAATTAAAAAGTGTAATTATGCAAAACCAATGTGTTATGGACACACCAACCAATATGTTATTGAAGCGTCATGTATTCTTGGGAAATGACGAAATATGACGACAAAATCTGCGGTCAGAATTAAACAAATAGTTACAAATAGTTGACGCGAGCGAAAACCTACAGTCACCGTAAATTCCTTGAATATCGACGATGGTTCAAGTTAGAACAACCGCGTCCGGGTATTCCTAATAAACACGGAACGCATGACACGTGTATGGAGTTCGTTTAACTCTACTCACGTTTAATGGAAACAAATAGTTAATACACATGTGTAAAATGGAATTTATTTAATTTAATTGCTATCGAAAGTGTCGAGTGTAGGTATCATGTTTTTGAACATTGACACGTGTTTGTATTTGATTTGTTTATGGCCATCTGGCAGGAGCTTTATCGAATAAAAACGCACAAAAATACTTTATATTGATATTTTTTATCGAAGTCGCTCCAAAGCGAAACTTCATTTTAATTGGGAGCATATTGGTTCCTTTGACAGAGTTTGTAACTTCGTTATGAAGTGCATGTTATTAAGAAGAGTAGTTTTTAGTACAGTGAGAACGAGATATTTTGTTAGTAGGTAACATGATAGTGTATGGTTTTCGATGCATACGCATCGTTACTTTTCCTCTACCTAACAAGAAAGTTTTGTATGAGGTATGAGGCTATACTACTATTGTACAGTTTTGTACTAGGCTTGTGTACGTCTATAAAGCATAGTTCGTAATCTAAAGTATCCTAGCAGTATGCGTTGGAACTACTGGAAGAAATGGATGACTTTACGTATGTAATTATATCCTAAGTATCTCGGATGATCGATATTATTCGATTCGATTATAATTTTCGATTGTTTGGTGAATTTAAACAATAATGTACGCGTTACAACTACGCAATTACTTTTTATGAAAAAAAGTTTTGCAAATGCGCAATTCCATTCAGTTTACTTAAATGTACCTAGCCATTCCCCGAAGTTAGCGGAGTTTAAACAAAAACACCTTGTAAACGCAATTTTTGCTGTAAAAAGCTACATTGTGATTCAATTACCAAAAAAGACCTTATATACCAAATGCCTCAATAAGAATAAAAACCAACTGAAGAAACTTATTTATGACTCTGTTAATAGCTTTGGCAAAAACAGTTTTGAAAAATATTATAGTCAACTATAATATTGCTGAGCTGTTTAAATATTCATAACTTACCGTGCGTATTAAGTTTAACACCAGTATAAGTCTGAATCCCTAATATACACAATTACAACGAGTCTCGAGGCCAGGTTATACAACAGTTGAATTCTAAGTGAATCTTATGATGAAGAGCAATAAGCATAATTAGAGTTAGCAGTGGGCAAATATGACAAATGCTGGTAGTCACGTCTCTCGCTGCTTTAATGGATTTGGACAAGGCAGTTAAGTTATAGATCGTATCATTCACGAACACGCGTGCCTTGACTATAGTATTGTCATGTTACTAAACGTTAGATTTGACAAATCTGCGCATCACCGAAGATGACACGAGCTGTAGATTATGTAACATAGTTCTTTTTAAAGCCCACATATCATGTCCACAGGATCGCGAATGTTTGTCATATGAACCGATTGTGTTGTGTAATATTGTAAATAACTTGTTCTGCATAAACATTAAACATCCCGAGGACAACATTTGAGAAAACATGCCTACCTATCTCTGTTAGCATCGTTACGTAACAATGATTTTACTGAATAAAGCTCGGAGCTACAACTAAATAGATTGCAATGGCCAATGAGAATATAAAATAAAATCTAAGAAAAAAATCTGTCCGCTAGATTGACAGCAAAATCATGGCGCTGTATTTCGCTATATGTTTTGTGGTCACTGGCAACGGTCATTTTTTGAGAGCCAGGAACACTGTTATGTATAGGGAGCAGTAGTGCCATCTACATCAGTTGTCTAATGTGTTTATGAATGCTATTTTAAAAGTTTATTTAAGACCTTATAGTTCGTGTCATCCACGATGACGCGTAGATTTGTCAAATCTAACCTTTAATAACATGACATTACGAGTGATGGCACGCGATTTCGTGAATGACACGATCTATTTAGAAACCTGAATGAACGTCAAAAACTCATCCTCTGGTAGGTACTTCCATTATCAACGCAGCCTGGTTAGTGTAATATTATGACAAGTTACAAGCTTTTATTTACTGTGTCCCGTTAGTATGTATATTTGTATGTATGTTAGTTACTTAGTGTGGGTCAAATCTTAGAAGCTAAATTTTACCCACTTCCCGATTTCCGATTGAGCTGAAATCTTGCATACATATGCTAATCGGATGACAAAGCAATATTATGATGACATAGCGCTGATCTGATGATAGAGGCAGGTTGTGGCCATGGGAACTCTTTGATAAAATTGTATTTGATGCTGTTAGAATTTTCGATGAGTATTAGTTGCCTGCGGAAAGAAAAGTACAGTCAGCGATAAAAGGTTGTACTAAAAATGAATTTTTTGCTAAAAACTTATTTTCCTGATATTAACGTTTCTCTGCAGTGGCACCCACGGCTACATGGCGCCCGAGGTCCTATCAAAAGGCACCGGCTACGACTCGTCGGCCGACTGGTTCAGCTTCGGCTGCATGCTGTACAAGCTGCTCAAGGGGCACTCGCCCTTCCGCCAGCACAAGACCAAGGACAAGCACGAGATCGACAGGATGACTCTCACAATGGTAAATACTTACCCCCATTATTCATAAAACTTAGCTACTTCTTACATACCATAAACTAGAATAATGACAATATGTTTATTGCTTATGTTCACTGCCATTTTTGGGCAAAAGCACCCCACCCAAATGGTAAATACCCATGCCGTTATACACGTCACATGGAAAATGCTTATGAAATAGATGAAGAACTTTGTACAACTTTTTGTACACTTTATTTAGAATCGGCTGACATAGGATCCATGATGCCCAAGCGAAATAACGAATCTCATTTTTGTCACTGTCACAAAGTGCAAAAATTCAGATAGCACGATTGTTCGTCATAGCAAATAAAGTATTTTCTCAAGGCGCTGACCTAAACCTACTACATTTTCTTGGAAATGCATCCATGGAATGAGTAAACGGGGATACCTACAAACTTTTTGCTTTAGTAAACATGTAGTTTAAAGTTAGTATGTCTCACCTCACGACCGTTTAAATTCGATCATTCAATAATGTTAAAGTTTGTGAGGTAAAAAGTCAGTTCTAATAATAATAATAAAAAATTGTAGTATTAATTGTATTTACATATCTTTAAATAACGTCCTGTTTGTTCTATAGAATTGTGTTATAGTCTTATTGTCTTTTAAATTCCTTTATAAAGATTGATTTGTGACGTTCTATGTATATTAAAGGTTCACAACAAAAAAATTCTTCGTGTGATTATTACATGTTCTATAGAACTACTAGGATGTTTATATTCTGTCCTCACTTGCCCAGTATTACTTAAGAGGTTCTGGCTGCCAAAAGTTGTGACATAAAGGACATGTAAAGGCATTGAAAAATGCCTCACCTTTTACTATGCCTTTTCCTGATGAGGCATAGACAAATGAATACAAATACTCGTAAAATATTGTAACCATAAATTCGGCAGCTGGATGAGATGACTCCGTGCGGTGCCATCCGTTTTGTGGTAGTGGATTATCAACCGTTAGCACTTTTCAACCTGATCACCGTACTACAATATGTACGGGACCGTACAGCTCTATTTACGTCAGCCAAATATGCAATACAGTAGAACCGACTTAATACGATCACGTTCAATAAGATTTCTCGCATAATGCGCTAATTTGCACTGCTCTTTGTAACTTGTTTTCACGGTTAATACACTTTCCCGCTTGGATGCGTTTTTGACGTGGTCTCATCAGAATCTTCTTAAGCGGGTTTTACTGTATATGGTATTGTTTTACGCGTCTTACTATACCTTTGTCTATTGTGGTAAAACTTTTTTCAGCCAAACCCAAACCTATGTTCACATTGCACTAATCAACAATAGTAAAAATCCCATATGTCTGCAATAGAATTACAACGTCTTCCAGAACGTGGAGCTGCCAGAATCGTTCAGCCCAAGCCTCAAGTCCTTACTCGAAGGGCTGTTACAGCGGGATATCAACAAGCGACTCGGGTGCAAGGGAAGGGGGTGAGTTGGTGGTGGTCGTCTGGTCTTTGCTCCCTTAGGGTGTGGTCGTGCTTCCCCGGTAGCTGGTAGCTTGCTAATCCTCTATGTCTATGGGTTTAATCGAACAAATAGGTAAACTGACCTTATGACGGTCACAAACTTTACTTTGAGACCTACTTAAAGTAGAGTCTCGTAAGTTAGTGAGATCTGTTTTTTTAAGTCTACACAACTGTATATTTACGTTTACAGGTTTCTATAATAATATCTCTCTCTCTCTCTCTCTCTCTCTCTCAGTAGAAATGCGACCCTTATTTTGTTCAATTGACAAGTTTGTGCTAGAAACGTTAAAAAATTTGATATAAGTATCAGTTTGCCTATTGATATCGCTATATTTCATTCTTATAAAGGTGAATGCAGAAATTGTTTTCAATGGCTTGTGGAGTCCTGGGTTGTATAAAAGAAGACGTGATGTGCCATGAATACAAACTACTCATTATATCTTGTATGAGGTAATATGGATGCAACAATTGACGTATTTTTGTGTTCGCCTATTTTTTTCCTTATTAAGAGACTTCGTGCCCTCGCGAAATAATATTGAAATAAAAACGAGTTATATATAAAAAATACTACAATTGATGCTCTAAAGGTTGTTACTAAAATGAAAAAAAAACTACTTTGAGATCTCTATAGGTACAGCTTGCTGCAAAATTGCTTGAACAAATTATAAATGAAATTCAATCATAAAATAGCCATGCACTTTGCAGCTGGGTGTACATTCTTGCCCCCTTATTCATAAACGTCTAATAAAGTTGACAAGTCGCTAATAATCGTTTGTCCCTTTTCCGACGTATTAGTATGATGAAAAGGGACAAACGATTATTAGCGGCTTGTCAACTTTAGTAGACGTTTATGAATAAGGGGTTAATTGTTTACAGTAAAACTAACCTACTGCTAGTGTTTAGATGAAATTAGCTTTAAGCGGTTACGGGGTTATTGTAACATCATGAAAATACTGATGTCTATTAACCATGTGAACTTGAGAACCTTCGAAGTACAATGATGGTGTGGTTCCCACGAAACCTATGTTTTCCATCGCTTGACATGCGCGGAGTTTTTACTTCGATAAAACGATTAGTGTAATTATTATGTTGTTCACATCAAAACGAAAACCCGAAAGAGTCATTTGTATTGTGATAATTTTGATTTAGATTTATGTACTATTAAAATAAACCTTCAATCCTAATTGCCAAGCAAACCTTTTATGGAAGTTGTTAAGTTTGTTAATCCATCTAATGCGGTTACCGTATACTATGCAAACCTAAGGGTACTAATCAACCGATATTCGAGGCATGCGGTGACTGACCTAATTAAATTACCGCAAAATATTTTTCAATCCGAGTGTTATCCACAACTAACAATCTTCTATTGCATTGCAGCGCGGATGAGGTAAAGGAGCACATGTTTTTCGCGGGCATCGACTGGCAGCAGGTGTACCACCAGAAGTATACGCCGCCGTTGATTCCTCCGCGCGGAGAAGTCAACGCCGCCGATGCGTTTGACATTGGCAGCTTCGACGAAGAGGACACTAAGGGAATTAAGGTATACATTTTATATATGTTCACAAACCTTTACAGCAATGTTTTTCAGACTGTGGATCGCGAAGTTCCTATAGAATAAAATATAACATGGGGGTCGCGAAATGTTTTCCATGCTACGGGTGACGCACCATGAAAAAATGAACACTGCGTTATAGAAACACACGAAATGGGGAATCTAGGCCGTGGGATTCATCTGGTTAATTAACGACGGTTTCTTTCACCGAGAAGCGACTGGTAAATATCAAATGAAATATATTCCATACATTTCGATAAATGCATAGGTATGAACCTGGGCTGTAACGCATAACGTTAGGTTTAATAGTCAGGCCGTCTCCACCTACCTACTCTCGAAACTAATCATGTTATAATGAATTCCAGCTTACGGAATCTGACCAAATGCAATACAAAGATTTCCCACTGGTGATATCGGAGAGATGGCAGTCCGAGGTGGCGGAGACGGTGTTCGAGACCATCAACCAGGAGGCGGACAAGATGGAGTCCAAGAAGAAGTCGAAGCAGAAACAGAAGTTTGACGCGGACGAGAAAGGTACGTTTTTCGGTTTTTATTTGACTATCAAAGTAGTACCTTAGACTCTGACCACGCCAACTTTGTACCAAATTGGCAGTAACAATGCATACATATCCCTATAAGCTCCGTACTTGACGTAACACTTGGCATGAAAACTTAGCGTGGTCCGAATCCGCAATACCCGTACCCGTACATGTGCAACTGTGCCGAAATATCGGGAACTCATTAAACGAATATACATGGTAAGTACTTCGTTTTCAATAGTATTTAAAATAGTAACAGTAAATGTGTACAAAGGCGACCTTATCCCCTTTAGGGATCTCTTCCACCTAACCTTTAAGTAACAGAGAGAGATAAATACGAAATACATTGTTTTTCGTGCATTTCATAATTAACTTAATGGCAATGTCGATTGAAGTGCTCGGTTTAATTTGTACCTTACTACGTCCCTGTTGTGTTCAACGATGCAGGCTGTTCCGTTTTATGGGGACATTTATGATGCCTTTAAAGGAATTGCATTGAAACGCTTTAATGGCGATGGTATACCAAACTATCATAGTAGTTTTATTACGGTGGCACTCAAATTATATCTAGTTAATAAATCTACCTATAAGGAGTATTAAGTAACTGCACAGCCATAAAACAATATTTACAGACAGAAGTAGATGATTGTTTTTCATTTTAATCTTGAAATATGTCATCATGCTATGCTTTTAAAGTGGATGCGATACATATTCATGTCACATAAGTATTTAAGTGTACATATGTGATTTTGTATCATTCGGACGTGCGTCTCAGCATGTTTGGCCGTAAGAATAGCTCCTACAAAGTCGTCTAACTCTTTTTTAAAAAGTTACAGAGAACGTTACAAATTTTAATAAGTTATATTTATCCTTCAGAATCCGACTGCATACTGCACGGCTACATAAAGAAGCTCGGCGGTCCATTCGCCAGCGCCTGGCAGACGCGATATGCCAAGCTGTACCCGAACCGCCTAGAACTCCATTTAGAGAACAGCGCCAAGCCTGAGATGATTCTACTAGACACCGTCGAGGATGTGTCCTCTGATTTCGTGTCGGTGAAGGGCGAACAGTGCATCGTACTCCGCACTAGGAACGATACGAAGATCGTACTTACCAATACGGTAAATATGTTATTTTGTATTTTTTACAGCGATATAAAGGATCTCCTACTAAATATTTAATTTTTATACACCAAGTCATACGATATGCTAAAAGATAAAGTATGAATTATTTGATACGTCATGGCATCTAGTTTCTTTGCTCCCCTACCTGCAGAAGATTAGCATAGGTTTAATTTAATTTTTAATAAGAAACAAATTACTTCATTCTTTTCTCATAGCATGTTTTGGCGTTTGTAATGTCTTTAATTTGTGCTAGCCTGTAATATGTCTACCTTTGTATCCTGTCTGTGGAAACCTTCTCTGATACATATTTATGTTAACCTAGTTTTAGTTTACTTAAGCTGTTGGTTTTCCGAATAAAATAAAATCATAAAATAGTGCTTTGCTTCAAAGAGAGTACGATCTTAAAACGCTCAGAACTTACTGTGTTTTAGTCGCTTCTTTCAAATGAAGAATTTCTGGCATCAACGGCTCGATCATAACATTCATAACGCTTATTACGACGATTAACGCGGTCGTTCTGCTGCTCATCGTCTCCCGTCACTTAAAACAAATGGTAACATGAATTTATTGTGACGCGCTCTCCCGCATTGCAGGACGAGATCGGTCTGAAGGAGTGGGCGCTGTCGCTGCGCTCGGCGCACAAGTGCTCGGTGGAGCTGCTGGCGTCCATGGCCAAGAAGGCGGGCAAGATCTACGGCACGGACGGCGCCAAGGAGCCGGGCGCGGGCGGCGCCGGCGCCGGCCAGCGCGCGCCCGGCGCCCCCGCCGCCGCCTCGCCGGCGCCGCGCGCGCCCAACGGCAACTAGCACGAGCTTCCCGCGCCCCACAAGGGCGCGAAGATGTTCCGCCGCTCCAAGAGCGCCGCCCAGCTCATCAAGTAGGCCGAGCGCGGAACATGCGCTGCCCCTCCCCACCCTCACCCTCACGGACTTTACGAGTGGAGTGCCTATCGGGTCGGTGCAGTGATTTGTGTCAAAGAGGTTAAAGTGCCCCTGAACGGTGTCCGTTGACGGATTTGTCAATGGTTTAAAAAAACCTGTAGCGGAGGCTTCTACGGAACCGGCGGGATTCGGTTCAGTGTCGGGAGTCGGAGTCGCCTGTGTGCGGCTCGGTGCCGCTCGTGTGATAGTTGTCCTCGTACGTGTTAGTGCCGTAGCGGGCCGGCGGCGCCGGCCGTAGCCACTTTAGGACTGCCAATTATTACTAAACGAATGCCGTTCGCAATTTTATTATCGTACGAATTATTGTGATAGGACCGATCAAATTGTATAAACTTTTCCGTTCGGCCGCGTTGATTTTCGATCGTGGACGATGGTGACTTTTGTAATCGTTTGCACCGATTGAATTTTGTAATTATTAATGTAACATTCTGAATGTTGTATTTAACTTGGTAGGACGTAATGTAAAAAAAATAATAACTTATAAATCGAGTAGATAGTCTTAGTGATACCCGCGTAATATGTGTTTGTGCAATAGGTCGAATCGAAAATTATAAGTACTAAAATGAAATGTAACTTAAACGTTGGCTCGGGTCTTGATATGTTAGAATGTTGACCACTTTGATGCCAATTGTTCGTTGTGCGTAATTATTAGAAGCTTTGACTTAATCAATTTGTATTCTACTAGAAATTTCAGCACTTTGGTTATACCTCTTGACTATTGCACACAAATAATCATTCTTATGACCCTTATTTCGTATTGTCTCGCTCTCTGATATTGTTCCTCCTTAGTTTACGGTAACAAAACATAAAGATAGTAACTTACAATACAACACGCCGGTACTTAAACACTGCTTTTCTCTAAAGTCTTAAGACGTTTTGTATTCATTTTCAGTGTTATTAATAGTGATAGAAAAATATTAAGTAGATCTTATAAAACTCTTTTTTCATGTAATATTTAGAGGCAATACTTTTCTAACAACATTTAGGTGTGGTGATTGATAAATTATTAATAACAATAGTTGTAAAGGCTAAAATATCGCAAACCGTTTAGGAAAATTATAAAGCATGTTTTATGTACATCAATTTATGTGGGTATTTATTTATTTTCGTACTCTACACAAATCGCCTGGCTCTGTCGCTGTGCGTCGTACCCGTTCGTTATTGACAATGCAATTATGTGTATAACCTTGTTTATTATGCTTCGTCTGATGCAGATTTAGTAAACCCTTAAATCAGTCTTAGCCTTTCTTATGATATGTAATAAGAAAAAGTAAAAACTATTATCCTTATATTTCGACCAGCAGCTTTCAAAGTGAAACGTATTCACATATCTTTAGAGCAAAAGTGTATTATTTTTGTGTATTAACTCTGAGGCCCATGGTTGGGTACAATACTTTACATGTATAAATAGACTGCTTACATTCTCAAACTTAACACTGGGTTGTTTTTCGACGTTATTTTTAATGACGCATTATTCATCTTATCTACATTAGAGTAACATACAAAGTTGAGAACGTAAATAGTCGATATTTCAATTATCTGCTGTGCCTTTAGTTGTGTTGGTCATGTAAATGGTTTTCTAGATAATAAATAAAAACTTGCATAAACAACTTGAAGAATTAGCATAGTGTGACTAGTTGTAAACTAGTTAGGTAATCCTCGAGTTCATAGACTTTAGTCAGTCCAATTTAAAAGCAATAAAGATGGATCACTATTTTGATATTACAAGTACTTTTTTACGTTTCTAATATCTGAAGTTACTATTCTTTAACTATCTGTAGTGTACAATTAAGGAAGCGGAACATTTTAAAGTTTACGTCGATTTTTAAATTTGTAAGCATTACTCACAGATCCAGGCAGCAACGCGGCCTAACATTTAAACATTTTAAGAGATCACGTAGATCGCCCGGCGTTATATGCGACCAGCTTCATTCAAGTTAGAATTGTACAAATACGCCGAGTGGCTGCCATTATCAGTGAGTTTGCAGTTTTATATAATTATTATGTATCGTTTAATTTTTCGTTTTATATATTAACTGTAAATAGAATAATGGTAGGCTCAGAGTAACCACACGAGAAATATAATATGCGACGGACCACGGGGCTCGCATTATGCAACATTAGCTAAAGTCGAGATAAGAACTAGTGTGTCGTGGCCGTTCTTCACTAAGTAGAAATATCGTATTGAGCTTAGAATATCTAATAAGATATAAAACTATGTAGATGCTAGTCAATTGGATTTTATGAAACTGTTATAATCAATTTAATTAATGAAGTTATTATCTTATTATGTACGTAAACATATTTAATAATATTTATAGTTATTGTAACAGTTTGTGCAGTATTATAGGTTAGTTGTTTTATTATAAAAATCTTACCCCTTGTGATAGGATTCATAACATTGGGCACATATTTTTTAATGCGCAACATACTTTTTTTGTGAATTTATATGCATTCTTAATTTTATGTATACGATAAATTAAACCATGACGTCTAGTGGTGCTATTATTTTACAACCATTAAACAGACAAAAACAAGGCTGAGACTAAAGTAGCGATAACTGTAAATCAGCGTGAAGTCAAAGGCCAAAATATGCATGTTTATTCAACATTCCGGTTTGCCAAATTAGTTTGTAAAAGTAGGTTCTTTTTTAATGCATTTAAGATTTTTTATTCATTTTTCACTCTGAAGATAGGTAATGAAGTAGTTGAACAGGCGACAGAATTGTAAATTTAGACAAGGCTAGGTCTGCATCAGGCGATGTGATCCATACCTCTGTTAGAAATATTTTTATTGTGACCTACATTATGTGTAGTAAATTGTTTATTTAATCAATCGGGCGTTTTTATTTATGACAAGAAATGCACACATCAGTTACTTTCATTCGTGGCACGTTTGCGGACTGTATGCTCAAACTACAAGCAACAGTAACTCGTGTGTTTTTAGAGCGAGCTGCAAAATTGCATGGACTTTTAATGAATGAAATTCCAATTTTGCTACTTGGGTGTACATCGTAAAGCACGCTTAATAGGGAGTATTATGTAATGTTCTGCCGCCAGAGAGCAGCACTAGCACATATTCTAAACCATAGAGTAACTCATACATACTATGCCTTAAACAGTTTTTTTTTAGAAGTTTTCAGTATGACATTTATGCATAAAGGCGGCTTGTATATAGAGGCCTCTTACCGCGGAACGCAAAAAATCCAAATTTTGTTATCTGCCTCTTTATTGCTAGAATATGTGTAGTGATTATATGCTCTTTGGAATATGCAATCAAGAGAGACATCGATATTTCGATTTGCGCAGTAGGCCCTCATTATGTGCTAGAGGCGCCCCCTACACGCGCCATGCGCCATGTGCAAGAGTAATTCATCGACTAAGTTTATAAGTTTAGTTTTTTAAAAGACACCTCACATGACAAAACTCCTTTGCCGACTATGATTACAATGCATCGTCAAAATTGACAAGTACATGAGTCAAAACATTTTTATACGTACAATAAATGGGTAAATTTCGGTTATGCTAGATACAGCAACCGCTATATTTTACACATCCCTTTTAGCATGTGTACCTCTTGGTTGCTTATATAAAACCATTGAAGATGAGCAAAAGCGGCGTGCATTAGGTACTGGGACAGGAATACTGATTGCACTAATTATTTGTGGTCCCAAAGTATTTTACACAGTTTTATTGGTATCGGGAAATATTATTTTGATTAAATGCTGCGATAAACGGTAAATAATGTACTTTATCTAAGCATAAGTTTATATACCGTTTGGTTATTACAGGTAGAATTAATCCGTAATTTTTTTTTTCATATTTTACAGTTACGTCCATAAAATGAGCCTCTCGTTTACATGGATGTTCCTTCTATATTTATATTTCCATGTTGGATGCACAAAATACGCTGGATGGTTATTTCAAACTTTATCATTACGGCTGGTCGGTTTAGCTTTTGAAATTAACATTTATGATCAATCTACGAGCAAGACTGAAACCAAAACTGCTCCTCATAAAGTTCCCGCGAGTTTACCTGATGAAAGAGTTACTCAATTATCTGCGGCTGACATCGCCACGTATGCATACTTCTTTATTGGTATACATAAAGGTAAATTGAATGTTATATAAATATACTACCTACCTTATATAATGGGCTTGTTAGTTACACTCCGATCAGGCTAAAGGCCATATCAGGCAAGTTTTAGATAATTTAGATTTAATTGTGGCCGCAAAAATTAAATTCAAGGACTTTTAACTCTCTGATCGGTGTACACGTGTGAACGCCAGATGAACTTGGCGCTAATTTAATTTTTGATCAAATTGTCAATTTGTTTGACCCGTGGACTGATCTTAACGCGTACCGGACCATCTGAACGACCCTTGTCCTATCAGTATATCTCTTTCTCGCTCTCACTTATGAAATGCGTCCTTAACAACGTACGGAGGACCACGATCCACTCGATCGAACATAGACCGAAGTTTGCACTGACTTGACACTCTTGGCAGTGACAATTTATGGCCATGTTCGTCATTTAAAACTTGGCGGGTGACCAACGTGGACGGAGTCCCGACTGACAGCAACTGGCTGATCATTGATGGTCTTATATCTGAAATAAGGTTCAGAAAATCAACTTACTGTGCGGACGATTTACCACCTACAGATCACTTGGATATCCAATCATTGTAAAGCAACTTGCTCAAAGTAGACTGCAGATCCCGACCTAGATGAACCGGATTCAATACTTCTTTTGTTTTAGGGCCGTATTATACGTGGAAAACCTTCAACGACCATTTAAACAGCACTGCCAGCGTGCAAGGCGATTTCTGGGTGGTCACCGAGCAGAAGCTGAGAAAGACTTTGTTGCTAACACTGGGATATTTTGCCCTGCGGTCGAATTACCCGATCTCCGTAAATATTATTTACTAAAGTCAGACCAAGATAAGTTGGCAGTGATTTTGGCAGCCCAGATACTGCAAGTATTATTTTAAACGTTAAACTTCTATGAAATTACTTATATGGCGTTTACTTAACACTTGCACGGGCTGGGCTATCAAAATCGCTGCCAACTTATCTTGGTCTGAGTCTGCCTACGTTTCCTAAATCAAATGTAGAAATTTTAAATAGTTCGAGCCCAACCACCCACCCACCCACCGTCGCAATGACGTCTCAAATAATTTCTAGATAGATAGAGCCTTGTCGTAATGTTCTGCTTCATTTAGATATTAAGTCAACTAAGTGTCGGCTAACACAGCCGCCAAAAAGTTGATCTCAAATAATTTCAAACATAGGGGGCTCCACTCAAGTTGCAACAAATTGGATACGATTTTATATAATTGCCGGCTAAGTAGTCGCAACTAATTCAATCGACCAAATAAATGCCGCAATGTAACGCAAATCGTATGCAACTATCAGTGACGTGAGTGGAGACTTTAAAACTTTCACAGATGTACGAAGATGATGAGTTTTACACAAACTATGGCACCGATTATCGATTCTTATTCTGCATGCCACAACTAGTGATTTACTACTTGGAGTCCCAGATCATCCTGATGATTACCACCAGCGCGTGTTCGGGAGCGGGGTTTGGCGTGTATCCTGCTAAGGCCATGGCGGTCCCGGGAGCTGGACCTACAAGGCCGGTGTAAGTTTACATTGGAGGGGCTAAAGCTGCCGTGTCAGATGTATACACCGTGTCCAATAAGTTCGAATACAGTTATGATCCTTAATAAAATAAATTTACGCGTAGTTTATGTTATGAAAATTATATTAAATGAAAGCCACATTTATATACAATATTTACAACAAATGTTTTGGAATAACTCCACCTTTAACTTTTTTTACAAGTTTCAAACGTTTCTCAAAAGAGTCACAAGCGGCACGCACCGCATCCATCGGCATATCGTCCCATATTTGCACGATAACCTTTTTAAAATGGCTCAGGTTTGCGACTTTATAATTATTTAGTTTCGAGAGCATGTATGACCATACGAAATAATCTAGTACGTTTAAATCTGGAGAACTTGGTGGCCATTCAGTTTTCGGCAAAAAATCGGTCAAATTAGCCTTGCACCAAGCTTGAACAGCGTTTGCCGTATGCGACGGAGCTCCGTCTTGTTGGAAAACATAATAATCGTCTGCAAACATATTTTTTAAATTTGGGGCAACATTTTTCTCCAAAACCTCCGATTTATAGTATGCCGCATTGATTTTGACGCCTTTATCAATAAAAACTAGAGGCAGTTTGCCCCTCTTACAAAGAGCACCCCAAACCATCACTGATGGTGAGCTCTGGAACCTAGGCACATTCTTTTCATACTCTGGAATGTCTTCTATCCGTGCTGCCCACAACCGGTCGTTCTGGGCGTTATGAGGCTGCTCTAACACAAAGAGTTTCTCGTCTGAGAAAACAAATTCGTCACCTGCGTGCCAAGAAAGTATGGTGCTACATCTTTCTACTCTCTTTTTCTTGGTTGCATCTGAAATGCCATGTACTTTTCGTTTTTTATAAGCATGACATCCAAGATCTTTTTTCAATATATTATGTACAGATCCCCTGGAAATTTTCAGATCAGCAGCTAATTTTCTAATAGATCGGTGTTTTTTCCGCCGAATTCGCTCTCTTATAGCCTTTACCACTTTTTCAGTTCTAGCTGAGCGGGGCCGACCGGATCTTTTCCTGTCCTCTGTAGAAGAGATCTCTTTATACCTTTTTATAGTAGTATAAACCAGATTCCGTTTAATTCCATGCGGTTGTAACGCCTTGAATATAGCACATGGCCTGTCGCCTTTAAGGAATTTTCTAATAATTTCTTCACGAACGTACTTCATCGTGTATTCAAGCCAAACTAAAAATACGTGACTCATGAAATTATAGTACTATGTTTATGTCAATATACTTTTTAAATTAAAATAAGAATTTTATATCCAGCGATCCGTATGTCTATACAGCAAGTGCTAAAAGTTTGTATTCGAACTTATTGGACACGGTGTATATATCTGTTATCTTGAAATAACAGAGATACGCCTAACCAGTGCAAAATGAATTTAGGCACTATAAAATTTCAAGAAATTCTAGTTACTGAGATATTTCACATTTTAAGATAAACGTTTTCGATTTTTTTTTTATTGAGTTATGCGTATTTTAACTCAAGATAATTATGCGTAACTCTTCGCATTTTTTGAACGTGTCCGGATATCTATTATCTCAAGTTATCATAGTTTCACGTAAACACGCGCACGTAGTAAGCTAGGGCGATAGGCCCGCTCGCAGCGGGACGAGCCGCACGGTCGTTTAATATGTGTAATAAAAAATAGATAATAATATTTAATTGAAGAAACCTAGTTCTCAAAACATTTTGAAATGCCATTTTATTATTAACAACCATATTGCATCTGATATTAATTTCAATTAGCCTCTAGACTAGAGAAAAAAAAAACTTTTGTCTCAGAGGAGTTCCATTCTGGTCTGCCTCAGCAAATAGCAGTAAGTATCTAAATGCAAATGCGAGTTTACTAGATAGCCCAGGTTAAGTTCCGGTCTAGGTCCGGATCCGGCTCCAGGACCAGGTCTAGGTCCAAGGCCAGGTCCAGATTCAATTCCAGGTCCAGATACATCTCTAGGTGCGGTCTCCTTGTAATGTGCGATAAAACATTATTCAATGGAGTATCTTGTGTACTCTGGCTACGCGTTTTACTAGGAGCACTAATGGCGAACTCTTACAACTTAAGATCAATTTAAAACGTGTAACTAGCTCAATATTCTCCATGCTTTGGTTATTCGTTTTATTAGAAGTTGATACAAGTTTGAGTCTTGGCCACGCGTAATATTATGGGCGCTCTTACAATGAACTCATCTAAAAAAAAACGATTTTTAGCGGCATCGTAACTTTAGTATACGTTTATGAATAAGGGGATTAAAAAATATTTTGTCTCGAATTTCCAAAAGTCTTTAATGCTTGATATTTTTCAAGTCCCGATTTCGGGCCTGATAATCATTTTCCGTTACGCGGAATTTCACCTAGAGAATGCAAAATAACCAATAACCGAGTATCGGTTTTGCTATCGGTCAAACTCGAACTTGAAACCGAAAATCCGATAAAAACCGAGTATTTCGTAGGTTTCACGGAATATCAGCACATCGTTAACAATATTTGAAATTAAAAAAAATACTTTGTCTGTAATTGCCAAAAATTTACTGTTTGATATTTTGCAAATGAACCATTTTTTACACCTTAAGTATGCTGATGTTTGATGAAACTGATATTTGGTGAAACGGAAAAATACTCTTGCTCTGGCCCGAAATCGGGTCTGATATCGGGCCTGATAAAGTGTGGATGTAATTGGCACTTTTAAGTGGCCGGCTGTTTATCGTCTATGACTGTGGATGTTCGATATAACTCGCACTTATTTACATACTTAGTGTATCTTAAGCGAGTGACATATGACACAACAGGCGACAAAAGAGTTGTATATCCTTGCACTAAACCATTTTGTACGGAGCTTCCATTAGGTACATTATACAGCTCTACAACATAAGTTTCATAAGTCACATCTGACAAATTTTGACCCCTGGGCCCTGCACCCACCTGGAGGGAGACCTCTTTGTTAAGAAAATTTGGTTAAATCCCTACATATTCAAAGAAGGGATTACAATACCTACATACTTTTGAACGCAAACTATTTAAGTTAGGGTATATTCGATAATTTTAGGGCGTTGTTCTATCCGCTACTATTAATGCTGAGGTGCAGTCTACAGTACAGTCAGGTACAGTCGATGCATAATAAAATTACCTGATACACTTGTACTTTCTACGCTTGTAAAAAAGTACGTAATTGTATATGCTTACAGCGTAGGACCAGAACTGCCACCAGATAAAGAAGAATACAATTTTTCAATGCTAAAATGTTTCGATAACGAGAAAATATTGATGGGCCCGAAAATGAAAGACACGATACGAGGCTGGGACATGGCCACGCGGTACTGGTTCGCGCAATACATCATCAAGAATCTTATTAATAACAATTTCGAAGTAAGGTATGGCGTATAATGTAATAAATTTCATATACTAAAAAGTGACCAAGCCCTCTAGTGGCTGTGTGTGTGAAAGTGTGTGTTGGGCATAAGGACCCTTTAGGCATGCAAAGTCGACTTAATTACTAACGTAGTCCGAACTAGCCTTAATAGACTAATATGGGAGTTAAGGAAAAAACATGCCCTTTACTTGACAGCCAAAACAGGTGGCGCTATCTGCGCCATGTTATTGCCCACAGAATTTTCAAACGTCAACTTTTGAAACAACAACCAGACTTCCCGCATAATGTACGGAGCCGTACAGCGCCATCTACATCTGCCAAATTCGAAGTACAAATTTGTCTTGGACTACTAATCTTACACAGTCAATAAATTTTGTGATTTGCAATTAAGCGTTAATTAATTCAATTGTGTTACTGAAAACTAACCTTGTAAATTAATCTTATACCTTTAAACGAGCAATTATTGTATAGTAAACACCCCTATAATGGAACAGGCACCAGTAATGGGATGGTATAGACAAATTCTGTAAAACAAGTATTTAACATCTGTTTTTAATTGCTGGCAATATTTTACCATAAAGCCAAAAGCCAAAGAGCTGCTTAAGTTTAATTTTTCATTGATATTTGTTAGTTTGAAAATTAATGGCGCCATACATCCCATGACTGGAGCAAAAACTATACTTTAAAATGGTTAATAATATTGAAACCAATTGCAGTAGCTTTCATTAAATACATAGAAAACATAAAGGACGAATTGGACATTCGACTTTTAAAGCATAAAGCGGTAGAAATTTTACAGATGTCGGTGAAATAGCAAAAATACTCCAAATTTTCTCTTAAATGTCCCATGATTGGTGCCGTTAACATATATATTTATATGTTCCGGAGATCTCGATGAGATTTGTTTATGTTTGATTTTGTAGACGGGGGGTTTCAGGGACAAAAAAAATGGTCTAGCTAGGCCTTATCTCTGGGAAAACGCGTGTTTATGACTTTTTATGTTTTCGGTCTCCCAGATATTTGTATTTATTGGAGTCTATGGTACGCTAACACACTTTCGTGCTGCATATTAACTTAAATAGAAATGGCTTAAATCATTAACTTTTGACTAATTACTGGTCCTTAACTATGTACAGTTTTTTACAATTCACTCAAATAGAACCCATGATTTATGTAATGTTCAAGATTTATTTTTAAAACGAATCACTGAATAATGCTTCTTCTGACATCGATTTGGTTCAATTTTAAATTCTACTTCAATCATGTCTGAAATACACATGAAAACGATTTTACGAAATGTTGATTATAAAGGTTTAGTTCCGTTCCGTAATAGACCGCGGGCCAGGAGCATATATCGTCAAGCGTCAGTCATCGCCTCCCGGCTGATACTTTGTCAGATGATAGAGTTTAGATGCTATCATGAATTTAAAAAAATGGGCAGCCGGTTGTATCGCGATGGAAAGACCGTCAGCTAGTCACATGAACATGTAAAAAATACGTGCCTATTAAAAAAAACGTGTGATAGAATGCTACATATGCATGCAAAGTGTCATAATTTTGTTATAACTATCATAAAGCGGTGACTAACAATTTTTTACGTGTTTTGTCTGCCATTCCTCAACCCATCAACGGAGCGGCAGCTGACGTCCACGAAGGTTCATCAGACATAGCCGTTAACCACTATAAGAGTTATTGCCCGGGAGCGATTGGTCATGGAAATCTGTTCCTAGCTGGCTCGCGGTCTATAAAACAATAAACACGATCTCTGGAATTCTTAATTACATATTCCCATCACATAGGTACTTATTCACTATTCAAAAAAAAATAGATATAATGTGATATTTCAGAAGCGCATGCTCATTTCTGCTTTGGACGATTTGGACGGGTTCCAAAATTCAAGATACAATCATGGCACTGACCCTCTGGGTCTACATTCACTTGGAATCCGATTATTCTCAGTTATACTCGGAATCGGTGAGTAGATACAAGTATGTACTGTTATACTGTGTATCTATAAGAAAAATAAGGAGTTGAACGGATTTGTAAGGGTCGGCAACGCTCATGTAACACCTCTGGAGTTGCAGGCGTCCATAGGCTACGCCATAGAGAAATAAGAAGTCATAGAGTGCTCACTCCATACATCAGTTTTGGTACCAAAATGCTTATTATATTCGCAGTCAACATCTAGCATCGAGTAGCGGAACTCTCAGTACTGCTACTCGACAATAGATGTCGCGGCAAACAAAAACTCTAATGCTCATGCTCAACGATTTTCAGCTAAAATTATAACCAGAGTAAGCGTAGGAGTTTAAAATAGAGTTCCGGTTACTCTGGTTATAATATTAGCGGAAAATCGTTGAGCATTAGAGTTTTTGTTCCGCTACTCGATGCTAGATGTCGACTGCGAATATAATAAGCATTTTGGTATCAAAACTGATGTACGGAGTGAGCACTCTATTACTTCTTATTTCTCTATGGCTACGCTGACGGCTGACTGCTTACCTTATGGCTGGCTGGATGCTTCCTTGCCACCGACGTGGTATTAAAAAACAACATCATTAAAAAGGGCCGGGTTCTCAATTCGTCGGGATCTTTGATTTTATATGCACCTATGTTTCCTGATTTCTCCAAGGTGCTGGACCAATTTAGATATTATTTTGCTAGAAACTTCACAGTTGGCCCCAACCATAAAGTTAGAATTCGTTAATCCTGTAGCACGGAAACTTAGTCAACTGATTATTTATTTCAGCTAACAGGTCCATGGAATCTTGGCTTCGCGATAATGCGTATTCTCTGCTTATGCTATCTTACGCCATGTCTCATCATAGAAGACTGGGCCGTAGCCCTAAGATATTACAATTCAATCTACTGGGTATACCACATTGTACTCGGAGTTCTGACCGTCACAGCGATCGCTGTAGATAAAAATAGAGCAAGAGTGCGGTTCGTCTCAAATGCAGATGCTCTAAAAGATGTTCCCCCGAGTAAAATTAAAACTGAGGACATGGCATCAGCAAGCAAGCCTGAAAGCACGAGCCAGGACACCGGACCATCTACAAGTGGGAATAAATGACACGGGTTATTAAAACTATCCTTTGCATTGTCACTTTCTGCTATGTATTTGTGCACACCTTTCTCTGTCCCTCTGCAGAGACTGTCCGATGACTGGATAGATGTATTTACCCCTAATAATGGCTGCACCGTTAATTGTAGTCGCGTAACCTGTATCGTGCACTGCCGCATCCTTGTGGCATTGACAAAAAAAAAGAAGACTGGCGATAGCGGGAGCATCGAAATTTCGTATACATGTCCTCCTGTTACTCTTGCATATTCGAGAAAGGCAACAGACACTGACGGGACTAACATATGAACGAGCAATGTGCTTCGCAGTTTTAGCCCAGTTTTGGCATGTGGTCTGGATGGTTAACCGGATTGACAACATTTGCCAGAAATATAAAGGAGTCGTCCAGCGCCATCTAATTCAGTGACCAAAACAGGTCTATATTCTTGAAGTGCCCTTTTGTATATTTAGTTGTTTTGTAATAAAACCTGTCAAAGTGTTCGTTAATGTCCTATAGTATTCCGCAGCTTAATTACAACTTTTAATAGGTATTGTATAGAGGTACGAACAGACGCTTAACGCATTCACTGCGAACGTTTTCGTAGCGCTACACGGAAAGCAGATTCCAGCGTTTTCCCGCTTATTAGAGGAAAACGACTACGAAATGAGCGCCCGCCGAGCGGGTTCCCGGTACTCAATGTGTTAAGTAAAAGAGTGCATAGGAACATCATAGTCTCCACTAATACATGCTCTCGGAAACTACCAAAACACAAATGGAGCATTTAGGAAAAAATACTATAAAGCCAGGGATACACTAGGGGACAAATGTCTGGCGACACGTGTCGTCAGCGACGGCGGGTGACGTAGCACGCAGGGCTCAGAACCGGTATTGAAATACCTTTTAATATCGTTCCAAAGCCATTACATTATTTCGTTCATTAAAAATCGCTTAATTGATGGTATGCGAACTAAAAAATTAAGTTCCCTCTCCTAACCGGTAAGACGAAGGAACGGAATTTAATGGTTCGCGGGGAACGATATAATAACGGTTAGGTAATCTTGGTTAATCTCGTTGTCATACGTGAAAGAGGTAGCTATACTTATTCGTTTTATTCCACAAAAACGAAAGGCGAACGAATTTGGCATAAACCGGTGTCTCCATAGAACAGTTCTTTAATCGCAAACGGAAACGAAATCCTTTTCTGAACGAAACCGGTTTAAAAAATAAAACGGTTTGCGAGCGTTGGCCGACGTCGCTCCTCATGTCTGGCTCGCCTTATAACAAACATTGGCGACAAGTGTCGCGCGATGTTGCCAGATATGTCGAGCGATGTCCGACAACGTCGCGCTTATTCACCCGATACGTGTCGCCGACTCGCCAATCATTTCTCCCATATTATAAGGCCCTGGCTTAGTTACTTAAGGAAAGGAGAATGGGCAATTTGTCCCATGGATGTATACTGTTGAGACATATCTCGTTTGAAAGGGTTTACTCTTAGCATTATTTTATTGTATGACACCAACTTTGGATAACGTGCAGGGACTGAGCAATTTAAAAAAAAGAGTGGCGAAAATAAACTGTTGTTTTACAAAGTACTTGTTATGTAGCCGGTTGTTAGGTGTTTTGTATGAAAGAATATGAGAAATTCTAGATTTCTGTTTACCACTACTTACGTTTAAGTATGTACAGGGCTGGAATTAGTTGATATAACATCTGCTTGAATTAAAAATACTGCTATTAAACACTGAAACTTGCTTGTATACTCAAGCCATATATATCATTTAAAAGACATTTTTATAAGGTATTTTAATATATATATACTTGCACTCAAATGCTTGCAGGGGCGGTAATAAAACGAGTTTTTTCGTTAATTAATTGTGGTAAATGCCGCTTTGTTTGTTCTACCTGGCACTAGATGGAGCCTTGGTAGCAGTTTGGATAATTTTTACTATTGGTATATACAATTGAGTCATATCCTATTTGGAAGGTCTTCAATTAAGCATTAATTACTTATATGACACCAAAGACCGAAAGTGTCCAGGGAAGATGATATTAATAATTTTGATCATGCGCTGCGGCGTAAACTGGAACTAAAAAATGTCATTCATATAGAGTTACTTTTGTAACCATTTACATCACTTTGCATGCCTGAAATATAATGAAAAAGTAATTTATATATTTTTTTAAATTAATACCGCTCAATAAATGGCACTAAACTACTTAATTATGATTTTTCAAATCCTGTCTAGTACTGACATCTTGCGTGCAATAGGAGAACCGAATGAGCGGCAAATGCTGGATCCGTATAGTCGCTTATAAACGCTAAAAAATGTCACCGAAGAATAAGTTTGTTTAATTCGGAACTTTGACAATAAAACGAGTGGTTACCTTGAACTAGTAAGTTTCGTCTATTTATCTCTCTTGCTCTTACATATTCGAGTGATAAAGGTAGAAAAAGCATTACATTTTTTAAAGTTCGCGTTATGACCCGCTAGAAACGTTATGTAAACTTATTATTAAACATGAAATAAGATTCCTAAGCAATAAGTAGGTAAGTAAATCTATTTATGGAGTAGTTGGAGAACCATAATTAGCAGCAAGAAAATAAATCTAAGTTTATGTGTTACGATAAAATAAATCGTAAAAAGGTACTATGTACATACTTGTTTTGTCTCTCTGCAGGAAAATTGTGTAAAAGTGAAACATTTGAGATTGCGTCGCGGTTCAAAGCAACGTTTCCTTCGTTTGCCATATGAAGCAGGATTAAATTGTGTAGTTTTAAGTTCTCATGTAAGTGAATTGTCCAATTCTTAGTGAGAATAAAGAATCTTAAACCTAAAATTAACGCAGTGAATACATTACAAGCATCAGCGACTCTTAACTGCTTGCCAAGCTAAGATAGTAGCTGTATTCCGTTCCATTATATATACATATGAAATAAAAACTTTTGAATACATTTAACACCTTTATTTCATATAAATTGAAAAATAACTGACGGCATACATTTTCTTCACGGTCGCAAAAATATTAGCAGGATGAGTCGACAAGTTAATTTAAAGCAAGCATTGGTGAATAGGTGCATCCAGATCCAGATAAGAGAATGCATGGTTATTGCGCAAATCTCGGACCATTTGCGATTGGTTTGCTAAGGGCACCGCTAGCTGGTGCGGATGCACAGAGCACTTATACATACCTTATTAAATAAAAACTTTTGAATACATTTAACATCTTTATTTCATATAAATTGAAAAATAAGTGACGGCATAGATTTTCTTCACGGTCGCACAAATATTATCAGGACGAGTCGACAAGTTACTTTAAAGCAAGCATTGGTGAATAGGTGCATCCAGATCCAGATAAGGGAATGCATGGTTATTGCGCCAATCTCGGACCATTTGCGATCAGTTTGCTAGCTGGAGCGGGTTAACGAAAAACAGTAACTGGCGACGCTAGCTGGCGCGGACGCGTGCGACGAATTTTACCTACAAAGGCACCCGCGCGCGTGCACCCGCTCCGTGCACTCGCGCCAGCTAGCAAACGCCCTTAACCTTTTGAACGCCAAGAATACCTTAAGGCGTCGTAACTAGCTATGCTCAAAGCGTCATAAATACATTATAGCTGATATAGCCGCTGTCAGAGTAACCTTCACACTTTCAAGTAAGGTTTAGGGCATAGGGCGTCCGCAACGTCGCGCGTGTGCATGGAGCGGGCGTGCGGCTTACAGTATGAGCAACGCTAACTGGCGCGGACGCGTGTGACTGATTTTACTTACAAAGGCACCTGCGCGTGTTTGCCCGCTCCGTGCACTAGCGCCAGCTAGCAAACGCCCTTAACCTTTTGAACGTCAAGAACACCTAAAGGCGCCGTCACTGCCATTAAAACATTAATGATTATAGCTGTTATAATCGCTGTCAAAGTCCCTAATGTAATACTCATGCACTTTCAAGCTCACTTGCGCCCGTGACCTTGGCATGTGAGTAACGTTTTTGTTATGGCGTTCAAAGGGTAAAATATCAATGTCGTAATGCGTCGCTAGCGCGTTATTTTCGAATCGCACCCGTGCTCCCGTGTTGGACTGCACACGCGGTGTACACTTCTTGTTATTGTAACCGTTTGTGCGCCTAGATAACACAAGTACACATTCACAACTCGCAAAATGCTCGCGTGCTCTTGTTTATATGTAAAGTACGTCTTCTAGGGCCGCGGATTGGACCCACGCGACCGGCGGGGCGGTGAGCGGCATACATTGGTCGCAATGCAAGCTGTAAAGCTAGTGCAGTGCATGAGGGACGCGCGGCTTTCTCTCACCACATCTTTAGGTGTTCTTGCCGTTCAAAAGGCTAAAAGCACCTAATGAGGTGGCTTTACATTAGCTAGATGCCGGCCCACACGCCGATCCGGTGTGCAGGCTAAGGAAATCGCTATGTAGGCCAATTCGAAAGTGCAACTGACATTAAACCAATTTTAGAATAATATTGGAATGATACCAGTTAGCTGTCATTCGTGCGTTCATTTCGCACTTATACGCATGTATTTGTGCGAGCGAGACGCCCGCAACTAACTGATATGATTCCAATATTACTCTAATATCGGTGTGCACGCCCCTTTTTATTCATAACCTTTTGAACGCCGCTTAGGATGTCATCGGACGTGCCCGTGTCGCCGCCTATACTAAGTAATAACAAACTGTGTAGTGCTTGCCACATAACTTACGATAAAATATTTTATTGTTTATAGTTTACAGTGATTAACTTCATTTTTTACAACCTTATCATTAAAAAAAAATATTATAATAATTAAATCACGTTTACCAATGTCTTTTTTATGGTTTCGTCCCTTTATTAATGGATTGAATCTGTGAATTTTACCAGCTATGCAAATTTATTGATGGACTTTGCTACATCACTATTATTTTTTATTTCGTATCTGTGACGTCATGAGCGGTCTACTATTTCAGACATTGGCGAAGGCTTCATTGTATTTTCGTTGATAAGTTGACACTAGTAGGGAGAGGATTGATCACATTAGAAACGTATCGAATCTGAAAATTTCAACGTTGTTTGGCATAATAAATCATAAAATTTTACACAGTAACACAATTCTTTGTTAAATAAATATTGTAAACTCAATATTATTATAGTTTTCAAAGTTTTAAAACTACTAAACAGTACCTTCTTATATATTTTGTTGACCTAACATAACTTTGAAATATCGAGTAATCTACACCACTAAAATTTTCTAAGTTATATCTTTGACGTCACATGCGGTCTCATTTTTAAGACGACGGCGTAGTCTGTATTGATTATTATTGCGGAATATAATAACTTAGTAGGGATTACCGATGAACCACGATAACAGAGTCTCGCCTTATTTATCGATTCAAATATCTATCATCGATGAAAAAAACCGACTTCACGAAACCCTGGAAGGTAGGCACTAGTACAATTCAAATATATTTATTTCTAAGTTCAACTTTGAAAACGTCCAAGGACTCAATATGTCCAAGTGTCAAAATGTCCAAGGGTCAAAACATCCATGGAATCAAAATGTCCAAAGAGTAAATGGTAAAGTGGAACTGCTTGGATCGGGATCACAATGACAAGGATTAGGTACTCGATCATTTACTGCGAGGCCATCATGGCATGTCGTTTTCGTCTTCATTTTCGTGCGCTCCTTCTAAAATTCTAATTAATTCTTCAGCGGACGACATTGTAGAATAATAGACAACTTAAGTCATAATTTTATAAGAACATATCGAAGTGATAAAATAGGTTAGCTAAGTAAGGTCAGTCGCATGCATAAATCTTACGTCGTAAATCTAAACATCGAATGAGAAAGTCGACGTAGATATTTCAATACCAATCATCGTCACATCACTGGTGTCTTTTAAATAAGACTTTGGCTACGAGACTTGGGGTAAAATCATACATAATCTAATGGTATAATTAAAGTTTATTTTCAACTAGAAAATATAATAAAATCAACAGATCAGTCTCACTGTTACTTAATTAACAATTACTGCGACTTACTTATGCAAAGAACCAAAGTAAACTTTATTAAAGTAAAGAATGTCTTGAGAAAAACATGAAAAAAAATGTCTTATTTATCAGACTGCGGCGACACGAGCTGGGTATTGATTGTCTGATATATCAGACTACGGCGGTCAAAAGGATAAGCAAGGTAAGATTGAACCACTATAGAAGGCAGCGAAGAGGCGGGCAATGGAACTGGTAGCGTTTGATGGAGACAGTTTTCTGTCAAATGCAAGTTCAAATTGGCCTGACTGTCTCACTCGCACACCGGAGTAGCGTTTCATATAAGCGTACTTTGTTATATCCAATCGACCCGCTCTATTCAGTAGGTTTCATTATCACGATCCATCAGTTAAGTAAATCTCTTCAATCTGGTGGATCGAGATGGTGGATCCTACTGGACAGATGGAACCTATGGATAGGAAAACGTTATGCTCAACAATTTGGTAGCAGAAGCGATGTGATTTTGTAAAATCGCGACTGTGTCATTGACATAATATATCTGAGGACGGGCCTTACGGGCAATAAGAATGGGGCCAGTACAGCGGTGTTACGCACACGAGTTTGAGCCAATCGTGCAGTCTAACGCCACAAGTACCACAACGTGATTGGTTGATGAGTTCGCATTACGCACGCGATTGATCGCATCTAGTTGCGTTAAACAGCACGATAGCACTATCGTTATTGCCCCTAAGGTCGGTCCTTAGATATATGGTAAGCGTCAGGATGGCGATGGACCTCAGCGAATTTCAAAGAAATATTTATAAACATATTGTACCTTCTGTGTACAGTCAGCGTCAAATACTTTGTAGCAGTCAAAGTGGCCAAATAGTTCGGTACACCATACTAAATATATGGTGTACCGAACTATTTGGCTACTTTGGTTGCTACAAAGTATTTGATGCTGACTGTACCTCAGTGTACCTTTAATAGAAACCAGTGTACCTTTCCCCAAAACGAGATATTTTACAAAACGGTCCACCCGCCAACCTGACGTCAGGATGACGGGTGGACCTATGAAATCTTGCATTATACCACTAAAAGTATGCAGTTATATTGTGCATGAGCTTAGCCTAGCTTGTTTTGGGGAGAGGTACACCGGTTTCTATTTCTATTTACAGAGGTACACTGAAGGTACAGTCACCATCATATATATCGGAGCGGCCAAGGTACCCACGAATATCTGAACATGCCTCTACTGTCAAGAGGTTAGAGTGCGTGTTTAGAGATCTTTGAGCACCTCGGCCACTCCGATATATCTGATGGCGACTGTACCATATAACTGCATACTTTTAGTGCGGTATAATGCAAGATTTCATAGGTCCAACCGCAATCCTGACCTCAGAATGGCGGGTGGACTTTTTCTTAAATATCTCGTTTTGGGTTAGGTACACAGAAGGTACAGTATGTTTATAAATACTTACTTACTGCTATGGCGCAGCGACCCGAAGTGGATCTTGGCCTCCGACACCAAAGACCGCCATGCTTCTCTGTCCAAAACCGTTGCCATCTAGTCGACGGCGCCGAGTTCGCCAAGGTCTTTTTGCATTTCGTCTCTCCAGCGGGACCTACCTAGGACGTCTAGACGGTGTTCGGCCATTTGGAACTTCAGAGTACGCCCTCCAGGCTGCACGATCCTCACCCATCTGGACTACGTGCCCGAGTCATCGGAGTCTGGCAGCGCGAAAAATCCTAGGACTCACACGTGGAGAGGATGGAACCTGGAGACTCCACAGGAATCAGGAGATTGAAGATCTGGTGTCCGAGCCGAACGTCATTGGATGTTTATAAATATTTCTTTGAAATTCGCTGAGGTCCACCCGCCATCTAGACGCCAGATGTCAATGCCGAGTGCGACCGCCCTTAAAGCGGTGTATTATCTCTAGTCTCTCCAATATGTTCTCCTGGTGGGTCCACGGGGTTTATTTTAAGTGTTATCATAAACAGTGTTCACCAGCGGCTCTACGGGTACCTAATTATTTTTACCATGGGCCGACCATGAACACGATTCTATTTTGAAAACGTTGCCCGCGTAGCTACTTCAGTCTTAGGCGGTATACACTCTACACCACGTTCACAAAAGATTGATATTTTAGGTAAAAACTCACATTTCGCTATATTTGTCCATAGTAAATACTAATTCAAAAACTACTGTAGGGCCTAAAATCTTCTGTGATAGTAATGTAGAAACAAATACTGTTGACAGGCGGTCAACGGTATTTAGGACAATAATTACACTGAAACAATTCGTATAGAATACAGAACCTATGAATAATATATATCTAGAGAATCTAACTTTAATGCAATAATATAATTGAACAAAAAAAAAATACATTAGTACGAGTAGTACGATCAACCTATATGTCTATTTTTAATAGTCTTAATGTTCGTGTATCGGTTCTGTATTCTATGGCCATTAATTATGCTTTATTTTTCAACTTTCTTTGACTACACACAAGTACACATTATATTTGCTTTTTTCTTGAACTTTATCTTGCCCATGTTCGATTCTTCTTATGTCGATGCATCCTCATTATTTCCGTATGGTTTCTGAAAATACAATAACAGTTTTTGTATTGTTTTCTAATACCTATGTTTAAAGTCGGTTTCCTATTTTTAAGAGAAGTTTTTTTTTCATGTAAGTACCGTCAAGAGGGGTAAATTAGAGCAGATGGGATACCTATCGACAATTATGTCAATAAACAGTTTTACGTTCCATCAAGAATTGAGAGGTTGCCTCAATTCCTCATGGAACCCATGATGTAAGCTAGACCTTTACACAAATATTCCTTAAACCTCGTTAAGCAAGTAACTTCTTTACAAACATAACAAAGAAGACAAATCGTCTAGCGTGAAATACGCATCGTTAAAGAGTTCTTTTCTGGTCCTGATCAGAAGTTCCACTTCTTCAAATAGCACTTTTTTGAATGGCAATGCCTGGTCTGTTGATGAAACTAAAAAACGCCTATAAGATTTGGGGGAGTTCCCTTAATTCCTCGTGGTTTTGTCAAAAATAGGACCATCTTGGAACTATATACCCACTTTCAAACGATAACTAATTTTCAACATTGGTTCAGAAATGACGAAGATCTTACTTAACATATATACAAAAAAAAAGTTTTTGAAGTCGGTTAAAAAGTAGTATCTTTACAATACGTCCGTCCTTTTACTAAAAAGGGATAACTACTACAATTTGCTTACTAAGTAAGTACATACTTACTATTAGTATCAGATTGGAGTCGACTCGAGAGTCGATAAAATGGGCGTCGCTACCCTTTCCGGGTGCGGGGATTTCACCGCATGAAAAAGAGACACATATAGTGAGTTCTTACTGTTCTACCAAACTACATATATAAAGTAGTCGTACTTTTTGAGTCAAATTAGTTTAATTCTAAAGGTGCGACGTAATGGCCTGAAGCCCGCTCTTAGCATACCTAGTTATACTATTTGATGGATATTGGTGTCAATTTATAATACGTTTAATTATTCATTGTCTTTACCTAATTATCTTTACCTTTTGCCGACCGGTTTGGCCTAGTGGGTAGTGACCCTGCCTATGAAGCCGATGGTCTCGAGTTTGAATCGCGTAAGGGCATTTCTTTGTGTGATGAATACAGATATTTGTTCCTAAGGCATGCGTGTTTTCTATGTATATACGTAAATATATATTTATCTAAATAAATATGTTTAACGTCGCCTAGTACCCATAGTACAAGCTTTGATTAGTTTGGGGCCAATCTGTGTAAGATTGTTCCTACATATTTATTTATTTATTACCTAACGTAACCTACATTAGGTAATGAAAGCATTTTATTTTTGTAAGGGTAACAGTTTTGTTGGGATATAAAATGGTTAATGATAAAAACTAATACTTTTACCAGCATTTTAACTTTATATTCATATATTCGAAACCTATACATTTATGACAATAACTTTTGCAAGACGATAAGATTTTTCATTCACAATAACTTGTCCGTATTCGAACTGTCTGGCTACCCGGCTAGCCGTGGCTGTGTACCCGGATTTTATACTCTGAAACTGGAACTAGAGTCGATTGATGTTTTTGTTAAAGATACTTATACTTAAATAGAATTACTTACCTATGTTTAATTAAAAGAAAGACTACTTATACATAATAATCCTTACAGTTTTAACCTATTTAACCTACCTACCTACCTACTTTTAATAGTAGCAGTTCGGTTCACTTAGTAGAAATACCTGTTCTAAGAATAATGAAAAAGAAAGAAGAGTAATAAAAATCTGGAAGTCGTTGAGGTGTTCCGTTCTTCATCAGCAATTCTACTTCAACAAATGTCACTTTATTGAGTAAAAATGCTTGTAATATTGATGAAAATCCTAAAATGACTATATGTATGCCTATCCTATACAATATGAGAAGCTCCTTCGGTTTCTCGTAGAACCTATCATCAGAACTGGACCTTGACACAAATGTTCCTTAAAAGCCTTACATGCTATAAACGAAATAAAATAAAATAAAAACGCCTAAGGTAAAATACTTGTCGTTGAAGAGTTCCATTTTGCTCAATATCAGCAATTTCACTTCATCAAATGTCACTTGTTCAAATAAAAAAAACTTGATATGTTGACGAAAATCCTCAATTCCTCCCTATTGTGAATTCAAATCGATTTAAAATCCTCAATTCCTCATTGAATCCATCATCATAACTGGACCTTGACACAAATGTTTCCTAAGAACCTAGCTTGCTACAAACTTAACAAAGAATAAGAATCGCGCGCGTTGAAGAGTTCCGTTCTGGTCAATATCACTAACTTGTTTAAATAAAAATGCTTGATATGTTGACGAGAATCCAAACATTACTGTATGTATTGTATGCCTATAAGATTTGAGGAATTTCTTCGATTTCTCATGGAACCCATCCTCAGAACTAGACCTTATGACACAAATGTCTTCAAGAACTTTACTTGCTACAAAATAAACAAATAAAACATATCGCGCGCGAATTGGCGAGTTCCATTTTGGCCAGCATCAGCTGTTGCATTTTGTCAAATGTCACTTTTTAATAAAAATGCTTGATATGTAAATAAAAATCCAGAAATTATAAGATGTCAGGAATTCCCTCGATTATTTATGAAACCCATCATCAGAACTGAACATTGATATAAATACACCTTAAGAACGTTACTCGCTACAAGCTTAATAAAGAATACAAAACGCGTGCGTTGAAAAGTTCCGTTCTGGACAACATCAGCAGTTCCACTTGATCAAATATAACTTTTTTTAAATAAAACACCTAGAGATATTGATGAAAAAAAAAACTATATGTATTTCTATAAGGTTTGAGGTGTCCATCATCAGACCTAGACACTAGACACTGGTGTCTAGCACAGATATTTCTTAAGAACCTTACTTTCTACAAACTTAAAAGTTCCGAAGAATTGTTCGGATTAATCTCTGCCGCCTCTTTCCGTCACCGCTTTACGCTACATCATTTATATCTTCACCACTTAGATGGTTCGCAATCCTCAACTGTGCATTTTTCTAGAAACTTCCTGCCTCATACAGCTAAACTATGAAATGATCTGTCGCATGCGGTATTTCCGGCCCAATACGATCTTTAAAACTTTAAGGAAAGAGCGTATTCCTATCTTAAATGCCGGCACCGCACTTACAATCCCTATGGTGTAACAGGTGTCCATGGCCAGCGGTAATCGCTTACCATCAGTTGATTCGTTTGCCTCTTATATCACAACAAACAAAAAAGAAAAAATCTCGCGCGTTGAAGAGTTCCGTTTTAGTCAACATCACTAGTTCCACTTCATCAAATGCCACTAATGTGAATAAAAAAAGCTAAAGATATTGATGAAAATCCAAAATGACTATATGCCTATAAGAATTGAGGAGAATGAGGAGTTCCCTCGCTTTCTCATAAAACACATCATCAGAACTTTACTTCGACAAAAATGTTTCTTGAGAACCTTACTCGCTACAAACTTAACAACGAAGAAAAATTGCGCGCGTTGGAGTTCCGTTTTGGTCAACATCAGTAGTTCCACGTCATCAAATGTCACTTTTGTGAATAAAACTTGATAATATGTTGATGAAAATCCAATAAGTACTATATATATACCTATAACATTTAAGAAATTCCCTCGATTCTTCATGGGACCCATCATCAGACCTTTACCTTGACACGAATGTTCCTAAAAACCTTAGTACTTAAAACTTACTTGCTACAAACTTAACTAATAAAACAAATCGCGCGCGAGTTGGTGAGTTCCATTCTGGTCAACATCAGCTGTTACACTTAGTCAAATGACAATTTTTTAATAAAAATGCTTGATATGTAAATAAAATCCCAGAAATTATTACATGTATGCCTATAAGATTTTAGGAATTCCCTCGATTCTTCATGAAACCCATCATCAGAACTGTACTTTGACAAAAATGTTTCTTAAGAATCTTACTTGCTACAAACTTAACGAAGAAAAATTGCTCGCGTTGGAGTTCCGTTCTGGTCAACATCAGTAGTTCCACATCATCAAATGTCACTTTTGTGAATAAAAGTTGATAATATGTTGATGAAAATCCAATAAGTACTACATATATGCCTATAGCATTTAAGAAATTCCCTCGATTCTTCATGGGACCCATCATCAGACCTTTACCTTGACACAAATGTTCCTAAAAACCTTAATACTTAAAACTTACTTGCTACAAACTTAACTAATAAAACAAATCGCGCGCGAGTTGGCGAGTTCCATTCTGGTCAACATCAGCTGTTACTTTTAGTCAAATGACACTTTTTTAATAATAATGCTTGGTATGTAAATAAAATCCCAGAAATTATTACATGTATGCCTATAAGATTTTAGGAATTCCCTCGATTCTTCATGAAACCCATCATCAGAACTGGACATTGATGTATTAAGTACACCTTAAGAACCTTACTCACTACAAGCTCAATAAAAAATACAATACGTGTGCGTTGAAAAGTTCCGTTCTGGAACACATCAGCAGTTCCATTTGATTAAATGTAGCTTTTTTTTAATAAAACGCCCAAAGATATTGATGTAAATCCAAAAAAAACTATATGTATTTCTATAAGGTTTGAGGTATCTATCAGACCTGAATCTAGACACAGATGTTTCTTAACAACCTTACTTTCTACAAACTTATCAGGACAAATCTATTACGGCTTGTGTTCCATCGAATTGCTCGGATTAATCCTTGCCATCTCTTTTCGTCATCGCTCTACGCTACAACATTTTTATTTTCACTACTTAGATGGTTGGCAGTCCTCAACTGTGCATTTCTCTAGAAACTTCCTGCCTCATACAGCTAAACTATGAAATGATCTGTCGCCTGCGGTATTTCCGGACCAATACGACATTTAAAACTATAAGAAAACAGCGTATTCCAATGTTAAAGGCCAGCACCGAACTTACAACCCCTATGGTTTAGCAGGCGTCCATGGGCGGCGGTAATCGCTTACCATCAGGTGTAACGTCTGCTCGTTTGCCTCTTATATCATAAAAAAAACAAAGAAGAAAAATCTCGCGCGTTCAAGAGTTCCATTTTGGTCAACATCAGTAGTTCCACTTCATTAAATGCCACTAGTGGGAATGAAAAAGCTTAAGGTATTGATGAAAATCCAAAATGACTATATGCCTATAAGATTTGAGGTGTTCCCTCGCTTCCTCATGGAACCCATCGTCAGACCTTTACCTTGACACAAAGGTTCCTAAAAACCTTGGTACTTGAAACTTACTCGCTACAAACTTAACAAAGAAGACAAATCACGCGCGTGGAAGAGTTCCGTTTCTGATCAACATCAGCAGTTCCACTTCACCAAATGTACTTACTTACCACCCATTTATTTGAAACAGTACCTAGGTACTCCATTTTGATGCCGCCAGCTTGAAACTTCAATGGCCTCAGTGTCCGATGAACAACTTAAAAATGCTGAAAGTAATAACAATTATAATAAGTTGGGGAGTAGCGACCTTACACACCCGAGTGCTCCTGGGGAGTTCTGTTACCGGACATACAATAATAATAACAATAAATAAATAAATATTATAGGGACATTCTTACACAAATTGACTGAGTCCCACGGCAAGCCGAGAAGGCTTGTTTTGTGGGTACTCATACAACGACATAATAATATATAATATACAAATACTTAAATACATAGAAAACATCCATGAGTCAGGAACAAATATCTGTGCTCATCACACAAATAAATGCCCTTACCGGGATTCAAACCCAGGATCATCGACTTACTAGGCCAAACCGGTCGTGAAAAAAAGAGCAAAAAAAAAAGAAAAATATGTCAAAAGAAAATGCGATTTGGAAACGTTATTCGCCACTTAATATATATCTGGTTCACAGCATTTATTTGGTGCTGATATAATGCCTGCAATATTACCCGAGTACATTAAAATATGAATAAATTATCATAAATTCAAAAGATGGTCCCTATAACAGTTCATTTTTACATGGAAAAATGGCTTTCATGTAAAATGTTTGTCAGACATATTTTTGGAAGTATAGTACAATCATTAACTTAGAAATATAGGTAACATTTCACGAATAAAAATACGGTAACATATTTTTAATTATTTTTTTAACTTATCCTACGCAAAATAGAATTGGAGAAACTGACATAGGGACTATCATTCGACACGACACGTATAGTAAAGTATGAATCCGCTCTAAGTCCCCTTACATAGACAGTGGGAAGTAAAATAATTCTTGTTCTGAAAACAATAAAATGTAAAATGATTAGGTAGGACAATCCAAACTTCTAAGGTCGCGTAGATCAAGAAGTAGATATGAATTTGTTCGACAATACGATAGGAAACTTTTCAGCATTTACATTGGCGCATTTTTTTCTGGAATACTATCTAAATTGCACTTTGTATATATGCTACATTTTTTATATAACTTGGAGCCTTTATTTTCCATGGAGTCGAACGCTATATAGCAGCTATACGAGAAAAAATAATACTTTTATCTTACCTACCCCATGAATAGTGAAGATCATCAAGGAGCATACTCTCTGAGATCAATGGAATGGAGTGCCTTTCGATTGGAGAAAATTATAGCGTATTAGAAATATACTATTTTGTAATTACAATGTTGAATATTTTAAATTGCGTCTTTTGACAATTATTGTTGACAATATTACATTCAGAGTCATCTTGACATAACTTTAGAAATCCATAAACTAGTCTATACTTTTTAAAATGATGGAGTAAGACTGACGAGATTACCGCTATGTATAAATGTTTTACGTCAAGTAGAATTTTGCTTTAGAGCGACATCTGGCGTTGAGTAGAAAAGTTAAGGCGTAATTAACTACAATTAATTAACTCATTAAATGGTTTTATTTTGGTCCCTGCAACGATTTGACCCCAGTTATATTATACGAAAAATAGCTTATAAAAATACTTTTCACATGATATACATGGCATTTGTATACACTCTTATTTCGCTGTGTATCAAGTAATTTTTAGAATGACGATTTTTTAAAACTGTACATTGTGTCCCTTTAAATACTTTATCATTGGTGTTGATACAAAAAACATAAAGCATTTTTTATATTCTTTCGAATAAAATACGCTAAAACTTTTTATATCCCGCGTATAAGGAAATATAACTGCTTATATGCGCAACTTCTTTTTTTATATAGCTCGGTCCCTGCAAGTAGTCCAAGGTTGGTGCCATACAATAAAATAATACTACGATTAAGAGCTTTAAAACGACATATGTCTCAACAGTATACATCCATGGGACACTCCCCATACAAAAGTGCCCATTGTCCTTTGTTTTATTTCTGTTGACGCAATGACAGTAATTTACCAGATTATCACAGCAAATAAAAACAGTTTTAACATTTAGCGTTTATATTTAAAATAAAAATGTACTCATAACTGCATAAAATGTTAATCAAACATAACATAATAAAAAATATATAACATTCGTAAATTTTCAATTAGCAATATTCATATATTCTTCATACTTATAAATTATTTGTTCCTAAGGAAGACTGCTTGGACCAACTAGTTTTCATCATTGTTGCAATAAAAACTATATAATTAGCTAGTACAATTAGAAATAACTTCATAATATTATAATTATAATAAAATTATTATAGTAATTGTAGATATTATAGTAACACGAATTGATTTATACGGTGTGTACCTTGCCATTGGACAAAGCCGAAAGGTACATATGCATTAGGGTATTTAGAACCAGTGTACAAAGTATCATAACAGCCGGTGTAGCGATTTCGAAGAAATTAACAAATTACCAATTTTTACTTTGGAGCAGCCTGTATGTGTTAGTAGGTCCTAAGGTAATATCCTCAAAGAATAGTATGGAACCTTCTTTAACCGTTTTGATTATCTTTTTAGGGTTCCGTAGCCAAATGGCAAAAAACGGAACCCTTATAGATTCGTCATGTCCGTCTGTCTGTCCGTTTATGTCACAGCCACTTTTTTCCGAAACTATAAGAGCTATACTGTTAAAACTTGGTAAATAGATGTATTCTATGAACCGCATTAAGATTTTTACACAAAAATATAATAAAAAAAACAATAAATTTTGGGGGTTCCCCATACTTTGAACTGAAACTCAAAAAAACTTTTTTCATCAAACCCATACGTGTGGGGTATCTATGGATAGGTCTTTAAAAATGATATTGAGGTTTCTAATATCATTTTTTTCTAAACTGAATAGTTTACGCGAGAGACACTTCCAAAGTGGTAAAATGTCCCCTACCCCCCTGTAACTTCTAAAATAACAGAATGAAAAATCTAAAAAAAATATATGATATACATTACCATCCAAACTTCCACCGAAAATTAGTTTGAACGAGATCTAGTAAGTAGTTTTTTTAATACGTCATAAATGGTACGGAACCCTTCATGGGCGAGTCCGACTCGCACTTGGCCGCTTTTTTATTTATGACTACATTTATGACACTAATAAGCTTCTGACTTGTGAAAAATGTCATCATTATCAAATATTTCGAACAAATTGTCAAAAACACTGCCAAAGATTAACACAGTGTGTTTCTTTTTGTTGTCGATTATTGCAAATAACTTTTGTTCGAAAAATTTATTTTTTTATATTTTGTTCCAATTAAAAAAATATTAACGTCAGTGCATTCCTGAGAAGTAACCCTACGTGGGATTTCAGGGTTTGTCCAATGGCTAAGGTCACCCTGTATTGTCTTTTTTATTACCTATAACCGTTAGCAGGTTGATTTAGCATAGTAAAATCTATTATTTTTTTATACCCAGTATATGTAAGTCAGTAAAACATATCACGTTTTGCTACGCGTCGTCATTTTTCTAACATTCATAATTCATCTAATGTCGACGATTGATTGATTGGCATAAAACACATTGCTCTAAATACGATAAGCGATACAGGACATTTCAGCAAAGGTGGGGTTCAGACAATAAGACAATAGTCTTGAACGCATAAATAAATTTCCGACACATGTAAAAGGCCATACGTTTTGGTTACTTGATTATCTACCTTCTATTCCTAAATTGATTTCGTTAACGCTCGTAGTTAGTATTAACAACCAAAATCAGCTTGAACCCTAAATGGTTCAACAATTAAAGTCCGTAACCGTACCTACATTTAGTATTTGGTCATTCACCACTTAATTTTGCTGTGTTGAAGTGCATATAAAATAGTTTAACTTAGTTCTAGACAATCTAGACTACAAAGTCAATAGTTGCAAGCATTTGTCAGCTAAATATAACTAACATATTTTAGCGGCAAATATATATATATATATATATATATATATATAAGCTAAATCGCCTTTAATAATTTGCTCTTGTCAAACGCGTGTCTTCGTACAATCTTAAAGCTGTAGAGTTGGACCAAGTTAACTCTGCACGGCATTATGACAAAGTATGGCTATGTCATCGTTAATATCAATTTTTGTGAAAATATGACGTTTATAATGACACTCACTTACCTTGTTCTGTTCACGTTGGTGCAAAGCTAGCTTAGACTTAGACCAATGCTCGAAACCGGTTTTAAAAAGATCGGTAAATACCGGTTCATTTCGGTTCGAACTTTCATAAGAACGCGAACGTCTTAAGAACTTTATTGTAACCTAAATAACCGGTTTATTCGACAGACGGCCGTCCAGCCTGGTGGTGTGCCGCGTAAACCGACACCGACATAGGAAGAAACCGGTTTATATTGGTCTAAACCGGATCTAACAAGAACTTTAAAAAAATAACGGTATTACGAATGAAACTGAAATTAAAAGGTTTTGCGCCAAATACGTAACGGTTTGTACATTTTACCGGTTTTTCGAGCCTTGGCTTAGACGGACTCCAGATAACAATAAATTATATTTTGTTAACAACTACAATCCATTTTCTTGGCGTTTATTTGTACGGGCGGATCTTCGATGGTGGCTTTGTTCTGTATCAATCTGAGCTCTATCAGCGCAGGGGGTACCTTGCCAGTAGGGTGTTTGGCTGTAAAAGAAACAAACAAATTTAAGTAGGTACCTATCTAGCTTTTGTAAAATTACATGTATGTCTTACAATATAGAGAGGCAAATGGGATGAATAATGAATAAATGGGATTTGAACTCAGGTAGTGTGTTAATCTGCAGCGGCGCTACCATGATGAAAACCAATGAATTATATGGGGAAATGATGTACCTGAAACGTACATCTTGTATGTATAATGTTTATGGATGTACATTTACTAGGGAACGAAATAATGGGCGTTCAATGTGGCTCCGCTGGGGAGCATAGTCTGCAGTGAAGCTTAGTACTTAGAAAAAATATTAGCTATTTTTTTCTTATAGAAATTGATGTACCAATGCTGTTCGAACTTGTATAGTATCCGTCCAATTGGACATGCCTGTCACGCAAGGCACGCAAGACAATAAAAACATTTCAGGCATACTTACATTTTAAACATGGCACACTTTGCCAAATTAGATTTAAAGGTATGTATCGTTGTACAGTCAGCATCAAAAGTAGCGTATCAAACAACGCTTCACAAGTATCTACCATTCTGTAACAGCTTAACAAAAAGTGATAGTTCTAAATGTAGAACAATTTAGACTCCAAAAAATATACTTAAGGACGAACATTTTAGAGATTCACCTATATATAGAAAATGTATCGGGAATATCAAATACTTTTGGTGCGTTGTTTCATCCGCTACTTTTTATGCTGACTGTACATTGTGATACTCATGTGGTGTACTGACCAATAATATATTACCTCCATGCTTTTATGGTGATATTTTTATTTTTTATTAGTACTTTTTATAGTATTATTTTCATTATGCTTAGTCTCCTATTCACAGTATTTTACTGCAGTATTCATAATATATTTGTATAAAATGACTAGTAAAATATGCAATCTACGAACTATATCTACTCATAGGAAAAAACACAAAGGTGATATATTATTGGCCGGCGATGTACCTAGTTAGATTCACATTAAGAAATATTTATTCATATTTGTTTTGAAAATAATCGCTAATAAATGTAAATCATTTATGTTCTACCTCTAGCTTTCTGATAAGTGTCTTTAACAATGGCCTGCAACGTAGCAATCGTCTTCTCGAGCGTGAGCTTCAAGTTGTTTCCTGTTTTGTACGACCACGCTAAGAACAGTGCGGCGAACAGGTCCCCTGTGCCTGTGAACGTCGCGTCCACTTTCGGGATCTGGATTGTGTAACATTCACCTGGAAGTCAGAAAACAAGTTCTATCAGTTGTTTTGTAGGTATATCGTCGTCTACCCAATACAGGGTTTTCTTAGTTTTAACACTAAGGCATGGTTCCTAAGGTCTGGTCACAGCAACTGCAATCAATGGAATAGCTATGAGAGTTGCTGATAGTGGGTGCTCCGAAATATAAAGTGGTTCAAGTATCAGTTCAATGGATCTCGGAAAATACATGTAACATTACATTAGTGAAATATACAAATATTATTAACCATAAGAGTCGCTTGCGGAACGAATTGACTATGATTGTCTAAACTCTAAACCACCATGCGGGCGTAACTTTTATATTGACTGAAAACAATAGTGTCGAGCAGTAATCGATTGATAAGATGCGAATTGTTGTAAGTTACGGCAATAGATACGTTTGCGATTCAGCATTGATCGCGCTAAAGTACCTCACTCATTCTTATTTTATTTTGTGTGAGTCTAGTGAAATGTCCCACTACGACGCTTACCATAAGGACGAGATTTGTATGTATATACGAATAACCTGTCAAGGCGTCCTTATGGCAAACGACAAAGTGTGACTTTTTGGTCCAAACAATGAAACGACACAATTAAGCGTTACTTCATTAAAACTCGCGGGCATATTGCTAAAAAAAAATGTTGTTAAGACTTACCTTTTGAGCTGGCAATTGCAATCATATTGTCACTATCGCCCAAATCCGTGCTCGAAAGCACTACAGTCTTAACGCCTTTACTATGTAACACTTCAATAACTTTGCAAGCTCCCTTCACGTCCTCTACTCGAAGACCAGTCATTAGTTCAGCTTCAAATTGGTTGGGAGTGATGATGTCTGCTAGTGGCACCACAATATCGCGGTAAACGGGCAGTATGTCTTCAGGAACATACATTTTGCCATTGTCCCCCATGACTGGATCGCATGCTGAAATTAAGAATAGTAAATATTGTGATAATGATAGTATATGATTTTACTTCAAGGCAGATTTGGAAGTACCTAGCAGTAAACATTTAAGACTCTCAAGGAATATATCATTAATATTAATATCCTTTGGATCCCTCCTCCTATAAATGTATATTAAGTAAGCTAGTATTGATTTGAACTTTTATTTTACACACTATCCTCAATTCTCTTTGATTCACGATTTTCCTTAAAGCATTAAAGCATGCGTCAACGGAATGTAGGGGAAATGACAATGTGCTTACCGCTGCGTTTACCGCATAAAACAATAGTGTCATAAGATTACTTATCCGAAATATGACGTTTGACGTTTTTTTCTTTTTTATAATGACACTTCACTTACCTTGTTCTGTTCAAGTTGGTACAAAGTTAGATTAGACCATAGAAAAATAAGTACGCATAGAGTGGCCACTCAAAGCTTATGTACCTATGCTAATGGTAGTCTCAAACAATCAACAAACCCAACTGCATGGAGACAATTGTGTATGGTCATCATCGTTGAGGGAATGACTATAAAGATAGAGATGACTTACCATATATTAAGTTAGGATTCTTCTGTTTCAGCTTTTTGATAATTCCAGCAATCTGTTTTAAAGAGTCTGGTGATCTCGAGTAGCCAGTAATGAAGTGTGTGTAATAGTCAACCTCATTTAATGTCAGACCTTCAATGAGTTCCTCCATTTCTTCATTTTTTAACACATTGCCTTTTATGTGTTTATATGCAGTATGTGTTGAGAATTGGACTGTGTTGATAGAATCAACTTCAAATCCTAATACCTGTAAATAGACAGAAAAAATTCAAAACACTATTAAACTATTTCTGTTTGAAAAGATTGTGGAAGGTGGTTTTACACCTATTCCTCATTTGTCTAGGATTTGGTTTGTGGGCGGCTCAAGGTTCTTCCTCTAAAGTGCTTTTGTAACTAATGTAGTACATAGGTAAGTAAAGTATCAAATAATAAAAACTGAAAGATGGATTAAACCACAAACTTACATTATACTGCAACTTAATGGGATTATGAGTTGGTTGTACCAATTATACCAATTTGTCTATCACTGTTAAAGTTTGCTAAATTTTATTGTATGGGCAGTTTTACAGCTCACTGCTGAATGATGTTGATCTGTTCGCTAAATGTGGTTGGTGCAACAAGCCTTAAGTGTATAAAAAAATCCTATAATGCGAATAGTCCTGGGTTTCAATCCTGGTAAGGGCAGTTATTTGTGTGATAAGCACAGATATTTGTTCCTGAGTCATGGGTGTTTTCTATATATTTATATATATCAATGTCTGAGTACCCACAACACAAGCATGGTTGAGCTTACAGTGGGACTTAGTCAATTTGTGTGACGAATGTCCAACTATTTTATTTATTTATTTAAAAATATAATTATTTGTTATATTGAAACTGCGAAAACCTTAATCTTCTCGTTCCCTCTAACTTCAAACTCTATTTTTTGACATAATAAATGGAAAATTACTGTCTGGATGAATTGTTTCCTTTATAATGTGGGCATAGTAAATTATACTCTTTAAGTATTATTATATTGACAAAGCATATATTGTCAGAGATATCATTCTCAAGGTAACATGACAAAAATATAATGTATAAGCAAAGAGAGAAGAAGAAAAGTGCACATTCAAATAGCACACTTATTCTTATTGAGCTAAGTCACATAATACAAAGCATTGAGAGGCAGTAGGTAAATTCCATTCAATTACAACATTCATCTATTAATGTTGATGAAACAGAAATATGACCCTGAGCTGATATAAGAAAACTGGAGTTAACAATTTGGTTTGAATGCTCACTGGGTAAGACAATAATATTCAGTGATATCTTAAAAATCTGCAATTATTTTATTAAATGAATAATTCCGTAAAATAATTGGGATAGAGAAAGATATTAATGGCACACTTACTTGCAAAGGAAAAACTGCACTTTTGTTACCGACGTATCCGTGTACGACATGGCTTTGAATTGAGAGAACTCTGGGCGTATCTTCCGACATATTTTGTAATTTCTGGATTAATGGATTAAGTGACCTGTAACAAAAAATCCGCATTAGCAGCTACGAAGTATTTGCATTAATTTATGTAAATGTACTTATTGTATAAGAATAAATTGCTGTGCCCTTACAGGGTCTGTATTCATTGTAATATATGAGCAATAAAGATGTTATGAGTAAATAAAAACATTACGAACAGAAATGCACTTACTTATATTAACAATGTTATTTCGTGTGCATCAAAAAATATCACCGCTAACAAGCGCTCTAGCCTAACTGATATGACTTAGGATTATTTTACAATATTATTAAATTGATATTTAACTTATCAATGTTATCTTATCAATAGTAACATAGTAACTCTCAATTCGCACCACTTCAATCCAGCAGCAGCAGCACTTCTCGCTTGACAGCTTGACTTGCTTGAGCTTGACACTCACTGCAGTGTTGCCAGTTGTGCGGAAGAGAATTATCGTATTTGAGTGTTCAAATCAAAGAATATAATCCTCACTAGGGTCATAATTTTAAAGAAGTTTGACGTTTAAAATATGGTCCAAAGAGTAACGTCAGTATAATGTAATGATGGTCCCTATAACCTAATATACTTATTTTACTCTTTGGTTCCTATTCCCTATTACAGTTCCTTTACTTAAATCTCTTTTGGTAGAGCTTAATTTAAAAAAAAAGAATTGAAGAAATATACGGACAAACCACCGTAGTTTATTACTTAAAGTGTCTACAGCAGCTACGGCGCAGCGCACGTATCGGTAGACAGTTTGTAACGTGGTCGCCGTACGTGTGTTAAGGACGCAGCTAAAAGTAAGATATTTTGACCGCACGCACTAAGATCACTTTCCGGTGCGGTAGTCTGGTTTGGATTTTAAGTGAGAGCGAGAAAGATATATTTTACCGGACCAAGGTCGGGGTCTTGTACGCCCGTCTGTTAGGGCTTTAAAAATGAACTGTCAGTCATAGGGACCATCATTCGACGGGACCGATAAATAGTTTGGCAAGCCAATTCCTTCAGTAGAAGAAAGGCGGCAATTTGAATTTCGCGCCTTTTTCTACTGACAAAGTGGGTTTGCCAGAGTACAATAATTACCAAAGGTGTTTTTTTTTTCCTGTATAGCAACATTTAGAAAGGCACAAGGTGTCCCTCGTATAATACATAGATGGTAGGATCCAAACCAAAGAGCATATAATCACTACGTTCTGGTAGGATCCAAATAGGATCCTATAGAATGTATACGCGTGCGCCCGTGAGGGACAGAACTTACGCAATGCTACAAAATTAAAAACACGTTTTAATATTTCTGACAACCTACGTAATTTGGTCGGGTTATTTGTCGCTCACCATAAAACGGTGGGGAAAAAATGAGACTGACAAAGGCAAACAAGATAAAGATAGTTTATTATTCAAGTAGGCATATTACAATGCGCTTATGAACATCAAATAAAGCTACACCGGCTCTAACCCTACACTTCTGACCCGAGATTTAAATCCCCCCTCAATTGGAGAGGAGTATCCCAATATGGATCGGCAAGAAACTCGGCGGGACACATCTTTTCAAAACATTACATCTTATAATTAACATGCATTAAATAAGAAAACTAAAATACAATTTAGATTACTATAGGAATCATAATAACGTTTTCTCTGCTACTCTTACTGAAAGTTCTATAAGAGCATTTCGTTCGGTCATCTGCCGGCTCGCTAGGTGACAAGCAAAACTCACTAATTGCTACCACAATTTCATAGTCATAGCAAACCATAGTACTACTACAATAAGATTGATTTTTGTTTATTATTTTTTAGTAATTAGCGAGTTTTACTTGTCACCTGACGATTTCATCTCTATACTATTGTACCTCTATGCCATCGTGCCTATCATATCGCTCAGCACACTTTATTACACTTTTGTTAAATTAAACTTTAATGACATTAAAACTCTCCAAGGGGACTCTACGTGTTGGATCTATATTCCGACGCAAGCCTATCAAAAGACCGGAATTTATAGGCCTATGAAATCTAAGATGAGATGATACTGAATCACAACAATCTTTGAAAAAATCTGTAAGCAAAAATGCATTTAATTTTAGTAACGTCTAATAAAGCATGAAGAAAACTAGGAAAAAACCTTTTTATAAAACTTTCCAACAAATGAGTTAGGTATAGGGATTAACAAATTTCAAAGTGGGTTATAAATAATATTAATAGGTTTCTTGAAATAAACATGCTTTATTTAAGTTTTATTATATGTATACATACCTATCAACTTAATTTAAACGATTTTATTTAGATTAACTTAAATAAGTATATTTATTATAATTAATATTTATAACCCTAATCACACCCATGCTTATTCCGGTCCTCTATCTATCATAATTTTTTAAGTATGCTAATTGCTAAGGCCTCCTAAAGCAAAGAAAATTAAGTTGAAATCAATAGTGAAGGAAACATGGTTGATTTCTTTTGGTTTCATAATAACATTAATTAATGTAATTTGGCCATGGTCTTTAGAAGGATAGAGAAATACAAGTAGGATTACTCCTTGAAAAAAATGCTGTGTATGTCCATCTACACTTTTTTGGCAGTTAGCAGGAAAATAAATATTATTGCAATAGGCAATTACTATTAGGCATTATAATTATCATTAGTGATTGTTATCAACATGCAGTTTTCATAGCAATACATCTAAATATTCAGTACTGTCTACAAAACAAATACTTTAGGATATAATTCTTCACATAACATAACCTTCCTCAGCCTTTGAACACCTAAATTACAATCCTATAACTTCTGTCTACTTGGAAAGGTTAGTTAGTTATTTAAAATGTTTTTTTTTCAATCTCTGTCTACTCTGTTGTAAAAATTTTAGTGCTTATTCAGTTTAATTTAGATAAGGGTGTATAATATAAAAATACTTGTGTATTTCTTCTTGCCAGCCATACTTTGCAATGGAAATTGCATGTTCATAACAACAAACAATTGTCATCAAGTAAACAATAGCTTATTGGTTGTTTTGTGTACTGCTTGGCTGTTCTTGAGCCATTTTGTAAGCATTCTCTAGTGTGTCGGTAACAATTTTCATGTCATTCTCAATGCTGCGAGCCCAGTTCTCTACATCACCAATCTCTTTTAGTGCACTACTGAAGTTCTCAACCAACGCTAACCACTGTTGTGTCTGTTTTGAGAAATTAATGGCTCCTTGATGTAATAATTTTGCTTCAGCATCTAGCTTCTTTTGGTTTAAGTAAGCTTGAGCGACACTGAAACCAAATATAAAGGTTACTTTATTAGGCAATTTCAAATAATGGCTATTCAGGAAAACAGTTATTCTAATCTCTGTGTTAACAGTAGAATTAGCTAAAGTATTATGATTCAGTATTTCATAACAAACAAACAAAAAAATCTTTTTACCCAACATTAAGATGATCAACTAAAGCTTGTGTTAGATCATTTGCTGCAGCTATACATTCCTTGCGTTTTTGTTCTGCAATGTTAGATTTGAGTGTTTAATGTGAGTTATTGATTGAGACTGCAATAATAAACATAAAAACCGAAATCAAGATCGTTTTGTTTACCTTGTATGACTCTTTTCGCTGCTTGTTTAGTTTGATGTTCTTTTATTAGCGAGGACAACATTATCCTGTTTATGCGTATTTAGTATAGCATTCCAGTCAGAATTTGGTGATTTGGATCTTAGTGTACACACTGATAACCGCAAGAAACACAAAGAATCAAAGCAATAGATTTTAAGGATTTTATGTGACGTTGACATCTATCGTTTGACGTTGACATTTGGGATAGTAGACCGCGGGCCAGGAGCATATTTCGTCAGTCATCGCCTCCCCGCTGATTGTCAGATGAGTTTAGATGCTCTTTTAAACTAAAAAAACCGTCAGCCGGTTTTATCGCGGCGGAATGACCGTCAGCTGTAAAATGAACATGTAAAAAATATGCGCCTTGCCACTTTATGCGCGGCAAAGTATGCGTAATGTGTAAATTGCGTAAGCCGTTAATGGCTTTTCAGGCGTTTACGCTTGATGAAATGCTACATGCAAAGTTTCATGATTTGTTATTGCTGTCATAAAAAGGTATAGCGCTTATTTTTTATATGTTCATGCGACCAGCTGATGTTCTTACCACCGCGATATCTGTCAATTTTTTAAAATTAATTAAAGCATCTAAACTATCCTTTGACAAAGGATCAAACGGGAGGCGATGACATTTTTTTTTGGTTTTACATGTTTCGATGGCTGCCATTCCTCAACCCACCAATGGAGCGGCAGCTGACGTCCACGAGGGTTCATCATACCTAACAGTTAACCACTACACGAGTTTTCAGCCGGGAGGCGATTGGTCATGGAAATTTCTTCCTGGCTCGCGGTCTATAGCGTTCAGAAATATCAATAAGGTTGTTTCCATCTACAAATCTTAGGGCAGAATTGTATCCCAATAAATTCTTTTGGATTATATGAACATGTTAAACTACTTTTAGGGGACCTCTAATGACGATATTTTTGTAAATATTGAATTTAAAATATCTGGTGGCACACGTCACGTGACCAAACTCGAAACGTCTTTGAAGATTCTGATGACGTCACAACTCTCGGATTGACACTGTTGACAGTTAGGCGATAAATAACAAATGACAAATGTCAGTTCACAGTTCGTATCTTCTATGTGTGTATGTAGTTATGTGTCAAACCGTAAACTGTGACGTCACACAATTTTCAAAGAGCGTTTTGGGCGCGAAAGTATCTGTCAAAATATATTTTGTTAATTTAACATATTTAAAGCCATTTTTAGTATAAAATTGGAATTTTAGGGCAATTTTTAGTTTATATAGAACGTAATACAAGCGTTTCAAAAAATTTGAATCAACCCTATTGTGTGTCATTGATGCGGGCCTCTACAAATTGTACAATTTGGCTTAGGATTTTGCTTTGCTCCACCCCCAACATGGATTGAACATTTCTTTCACGACGCTTTCAACGGGTAAAAAAATGTATATCAATTTGATTAAAAATAAAATTGGCGATTTGATTGTCAATCTCATCTGGGGGCCTACCGCGAAAACCGAAATTCGCAAAATCTCACTAAGACGTAATGAAAGTGACAGAGAAAAATGCCCGCAATTGACGAATTTCGATTTTCGTGGTTATAACCCTGGGCTATAAGGTTTCCCTCCGGCCCCATAATTTTTTTCCACACTGTATATTTGAGAGTAGCAATTATTTCCTGAAAATCGAGTTTTCTAACTATTTGCATAATTTGGATAACATTTCAATCTTTTCATATTAAATCAATATCGTACAATAAAATATGTCGGTTACGGCGCTTGCCAGCCGCTGCCGTGGCACGCTGGCTTCGGTCGCTCGGCTTCGCGCACAGTTTTGGTCACAGTTCACCTAAGACACTCCTCTTCGCTTCGCTCGTCGTCGCACCTATCAAGGCTCTGTCAAATTACACTCTTCCGTTCCGTGATTGTAAACAATGATATTATAGTGAGAATTTGGCGTTTAGCGGACAACTAATTTATTTTACACGTCCGTTTAGCAGACGACTAGACACTTCGTATGTAGGTATTTACATAAATCAATTTCAGTATTAGGTCTCTACGTCGCTTTCACTCGAGTAACTCCATAACATCTCCGGCTCTCTTACTTATTTCTTAGAAATGGCTACTCCGGCATGAACAGCGATCAAGTTTATAGTACTTAAACACTGATCCGGAGGTATAATATAATAGCTTGGGCCTGAACCGAGCTCGGACCGATATCACGATAATTACACACGCCTCTGGGTAATGATACGTTTAATACGTATGATATGAACTGAAAGTCCTGAAAATTTACATTTTACATTCTTAAGTGCTTCTTAATACCGTTAAGAGTTGTTTTTATACACGTAGGTAGCTAACAAGCATACGGCCCGCCTGATGGTAGGCGGTCATCGTATGGGCGCCTGCAACTCCAGCGCTATTATCCTTTAAAACCTGTACACTCTTTTTGAAGGTCTGCGTACTGTACTCCCTCGAGAGAACTTCGGCAGAGAGCTCGTTCTACAGCATTTAGAGTGAATGTATGAGATTAATATAACGAAGTATGTACTTGCAGAATTATCCTAGATCCTAGATTGAATAGACGTAATGTGTAGAGTAGTCCAAAATATTTTATATGCTTTGACTGTTGAAGTGGGTAGATGGCGTTGTACGATCCCGCACATTATGCATTTACCTACTATACTCGAAACTATGTTTTGACAGTGACGTATCTGTCGTAGTTTTTTTGGTCTTGAATAACGCTTTCGAGTAGGTTATTGTATAGACACATACACGTAAAAGCGGGGTCTTTATAGTTCGAAACACTTGGTAGTTTTTAAAGTTCAGTGGCTGAAGGTTTCAAGGTAAAACGTTATAGTCGAAGTAACGTAAGACGTAATAATTGATTTGTAAAAGTTATGAACACCCTAATATCGGCAGCATTTCACTTATAGCCTTAGCTTCACGTATATAAAGGTGACTTCATTACTATCATAAAACAATTCTTACGTTACTCCGACTAAAACATTCTTAATAGAAATGATAGGTACTTCTATTCTGATCTAAATCGCGTGTCCATTTCATTTGTTAATCGGTCTGCCCGCACAGTATAGAGTATAGATAGCTGACCCAGATGACCACTGTCGCTGCCACCCTTAGCAACACGATTGCATTGCATTAATTATTGTTCCTTAATGAAAGGACGTATCGATTTTCGCTTATCGCTTACACGCCTGCTGCGTTTAACATTGGAAAAAGATTTTCCAAGCTCATTACGCTCGTTTTATTTGCCTACATTCAGCCTACATTATTTTTTTATGCGAAATTAAATTCTATGTTTAGAATGAAGTTTGATTTTGACCGATACCTCTAATATCAGGTCTAAGTAATTCCAAAAATTCATAACGAATGATTTACCCGAATAAAACTTAATTAAACTATTCAAAAAGAAACTACGAATACAATATAGTCTTTACTTTCATATAAAGATAAAGATTACAATTTTAATGTTCAAATTTAGCATAATATAACCAATAGAATAATTTATATTAGGATACAAACTAAGTACTTAGCCTTAAAACTCCAACTTAAGCTTCAAATAAAAATAAAAAACTCTTAACTAAACTTTTATAAATCGTAATATGCTATACTATAAGTATATGATGATTGATGAGATCAAATATTAGAGTTGGAAAAAGTTTTGTAAACAAAACATATACGCTTAATAATTTGAACACCAAGTTGGAGTCATAATTGGGACACTACATTCCAAATTTGTCTTTCATATCTATAAAATATTGAATTTTTGGAATTAATGTCCCAGTCGTAACGAGTTTTAACCACATTTAACTTTCTCTCCTCTCTCCGTGTTGCTGACGGCGCCAAGCTTTTCCTTCAGCTTCTCCGTGAATTCAGGGTCGTCCCAACCCCAGAGATGGTGACTGCCGTCTCCGGTACGTTGCGATCGTTGTTTTATTATCTCTGGGGTGACACTCTTCAGGTCGTATGCTTGCCCAATCTGAAAGGAGTATTTCATGAAGTTGTCTCCCATTGTCCCGTACAAACACGAACTTTCTGAAGGTTCGCAGGTGTTTTGACACCCACACTATAGAGATTATAGTGTTGAAGCTAAAAAAAAAAAGTCTAGTTTTTTTTACTTTATCGGCGTAACTTATTTGTATATTCGTGCCAAATTTTAGTTTTCTAGTACTAATGATCACAGAGCAAAGCCCCGGATGGACAGACGGACAGACAGACAGACAGACAGACAGACAGACGGACATGGCGAAACTATAAGGGTTCCTAGTTGACTATGGAACCCTAAGAACCGAGTTCTACTGGATAGCATTTTGTACAGTGCACAAATTAATCTGGTTTATGGTAATAACAATAAAGGAGAGTTACATTTTTTTATTATACGTGTTTGTGCTTGGCAATTCGAAGTCTTTGGAGTCCATTATAAGCATAAATAATTCTGCGCATGTTCGAGAGAAACCACAGCACTGAACACAATTTAAGTTTTATTCTAGACATTCACGCGTCACGTGCTATATGAGGTACCTACTCATGCATAGCGCATTGCGGGCTTGAAAGTATTTAATCATCTAGAGAAGTTTATGGATTGGTAATATAATATTGAAGCTACCTTAGCCATAGCCTCAATGAACACGATGGTGGGAGTGAGCATGTTGTAGAGAGGCAGCTCCGTCGCGCGGTAGTCCCACGGGAAGGTGTGGTGGTAGTTGTGGAAGCCTTCAACGCACACCATCCATACGGCTAGGTTTTCACGCGGGTTCAGTGATCTGGAAGGGCAAATTTTATTAATACTCACATCTTTAGGCGTGAAACTGTGAATCTACGAGCCCATTGAGTTCTACTGGGCAAAATCTTTCACAATTTGCTTCCATTTATCGGGAAAAACCGGGATCTAATTAGCTACTTTTAGTCATTCCTTTAAGACGAAAGTGGACGGCCGCTTCACCATAGGTCGAAATGTCGAAAATTTGTCCAAACCTGTCGAAAATTTCAAGGGCCATAATGTACTATATAAAACGTTGTACGATACATGTGCGAATGGGTAATTCGCAACTCGTGTCGATTGAAAACACTCCCTTCGGTCGTGTTTTAATTTATTGTCACTCGTACCGAATTTCCTATTTTTCGCACTTATATCGTGATGTACTTTACACAATTTATTCATTAAACACTTTGCTTAAAATATTTCCTATTATGTTCATATCCAGAGAGGAAAATAGAGACTTGATAATGACTATATTAGTAGCGGTCATATGATGTCGTCCTCTTTCCTCTTATAAAGAAGTCTCTAGTCCGTATGAGGTACGCTGTGTCTCCGTTTTAAGTCGTGTTTCTTCTTCCCTTTCCTACCGATATAGGTACCCTATTCGTTTCACGACAGTAAAAGCTATGAGTATGTTTGATCCCACATATAATAAACATGAAAAATATGGAAAACCAAATAATTATAGTGCATAATTATGAGTAGTGACAACTCATCTCATAACAAAAAATAATATTTAACCTAATGATAATTATCATCGCTGTGTGTCAGCTCGATTAATATTCAATTGTATGCCGGATTAATTACGTAGTTAGTATAAGTAATTGAATTGAATTATGCAGTAATTGAAACAGTTGAAATGTGCTTCAGTTTATAGGATATCCGTAGGACTTTGGCAATTAGCATACATTAACATCCAATTTTGTCATTGTTTATAATGTCTAAATTGGATGTTAATGTATAACTTTCTTTTGTCTCTGTGGAATGGTAATTTGATTGAAATTCTAATTTCGACATAATTTAGCCCGTACGAAAGTTTTCCACTCACGGTAACATCATTATTATGCCAGATATAATTCGTCTGCTCATTTCGTGAATAAGTCAAAAAATGCTTTTAAGACACCTCTATTACTTACGTGACAAAACAACCTCAGTGAACTTTACTACTCCATACTCGTAGTAGGTACTTAGTAATAAAATAATCCAACGTCTAGCTTGAGTAACTTAATGCTACCTACTGGTCGTGGTATCTACATTAAGCACGAGTAGGTATGTTACCTACATCTACTTATCTATATAGTGTCCCAAAATACTTATTTTTCAATGTCCCGGTTATAAGATGCAGTAGATTCAGAGAGCAGAGTTTTCGAAAACTCGTACAGCTTTTTAGATCACAATACCATTGTCAAAAAAATAATAAGCAATCTGGAGGATTACCTCTATAGTAACTTCATCGATACGAACCCTGATTTTTTACTTCGATAAAAAAAACACGTACGTAGGTCAAAAATGCTCTTTAAAAATTGTTACAATTTATAGGTACGGTCACGTCTGAAAATATCGTTACGGACAAAGTGCCAAAAATATGTATACCCTAATATATGGGCCATAAAGTCGTGTATAAATATTTTTGACACTTCGATCGTGTCGATATTTTCAGCGGTGACTGTACACAAAAATTGCTTCTAAAAATTCGTAATATTATTTTTGGTGGAACTGATAGATAACTTTTTTTTGTTAACTCTTACAATAAATTAAAATCCAAAAACATGGTATCCATCTCGCTCACGCTTACGCTCAGTGGGAGTAAGAGAAGAATACGAATCTACGGGGCCTTAAGCAGTTACCCAGTATTCAAGCAATGCATCAAGTTAGTTTCGCCACCGCCTTGGAGGTCAATCGCAATTCCGTTTTCGGTTTTTATGAGCTAAAAAAGTAATACTTCTTATAATATTTTCTGGCGTGAGGGCACAATTGCCCGGTCGGGAATACGACACGTGTTAGACTTGTAAACTGATTACATTGATTATTTCGAATTTGAATACTGACTTGTCATAAGGTCTGTAGCCAAAGACGTGAGCGAAGCTGTTGACGCTCCACACGACATTGATGCCGCAAGTGTATCGCAGAATGGTGGGGATCAGGAAGGCATTCAGCCACGTCTCGTTCCAGCAGTACACGGGGATGACTGTGGGCAGCACGAAGCAGAGCAGCGGCATCAGCTTCATGTAATGTCTGGGAACGAAACGTGTAATGAAACGAAAATAGTGATGTGATTATATTGAATAGATAATCTTACCATGCAGTATAAGATATGTACAGAAAGTTCACTCTAATAATCATCAGCTCGTGGCAATATCTAAACGTGTGAAAGGTCATAATTAAAAAAAAATCTGTAATGTAACTTATACAACCTACCACCGTAATTCTGAGTTCTATCACCGAGTTACTTGGAACCGAAAAATAATTATTAAATATAATAATGCGGTGGTGGCCGAGTGGATATGGCGTCCGACTTTCAATCCGGAGGTCGGGGGTTCAAATCATGGCTCGTACCAATGAGTTTTTCGGAACTTATGTACGAAATATCATTTGATATTTACCATTAGCTTTTCGGTGAAGGAAAACATCGTGGGGAAACCTGCATACATCTGCGAAGAAATTCAAAGGTGTATGTGAAGTCCCCAATCCGCATTGGGCTAGCGTGGGGACTATAGCCCGAGCCCTCTCGCACATGAGAGGAGGCCGGTGCCCAACAGTGGGACGTATATAGGCTGAATTATTATTATAAATATAATAATGGCACCAATCATGAACAATTTAAGAGAAAATTATGTAACTGACTACAGTAATTACAGTATATTAGGGTTCTTCAAAAAAGAAGTGTACAGATTTTAAAGGGTCAGCTTCGCGCAAGTAGCATCTGTGGAGTTGCAGGCGTTCATAGGCTACGGTGATTGTGATTATCATCAGGCGGGCCGTATGCTTCATGACACTGACGTTAATTGTGTGAATTTATACAAAACAAGTAGCGTATGTGAGTTTTACTTTTAAAATACTGACGTTTATAATTTCATACGTTTGTTTATGTTTTAAAATATTTTTACGTAATTTTCAATCGTAGCTGAATGCCGAATAGGCCTGTGCCTTCGATGTCTAACCTATCAAGAAATGAATGAAAATATCGCGAACGAATGTTTGATAAGAATTATTTCACTTAAAATTTAGTTTCTTCTTCACACGTTTGATGTAGTCATGGTGTGTAACTACATTTATGGTAAAATATTGCCAGTATTTTAACTGATGTTAAATACATACTTTACAGGATTTAGGTTTAAGGTTTAATTATTTTTGCCATGTCTATTACAGGGTTGTTTACCATATGTTTTGCGTTGAAAGAATGGGTCTTTCAACGCAAACAATAAAGTGTGCTTACTTTTTCTGCCACTTGGCGACACGATCCGGGTAAAGTAAGGTCGATGTGCTTGCCTCCCTCGATGACCTCCGGGCTTTTCTTGACGCATAGCCACCCCATGTGGGAGAAGCTAGAAGAGGCCGCGCTCGGCGTTGTGTGAGTCGGCGTCCGTGTCCGCGTACTTGTGGTGCGTGCGGTGGTCGCGCGCCTATTCGAAGATGCAGTCCTGGCCATTGATAATTTTCTTACCTTTTCTGCCACATGACAACAGGATCCGCGTAAAGGTCAGTAAGGTCGATGCGCTTGCCTCCCTCGATGACCTCAGGACTCTTCTTGACGCAGAGCCAGCCCATGTGGGAGAAGAAGAGGCCGCGCTCGGCATTGTGCGGGTCGGCGTCCGTATCCGCGTACTTGTGGTGCGTGCGGTGGTCGCGCGCCCATTCGAAGATACAGTCCTGACCATTGATAATATTTTATTTGTAAAAAAAAAATCTGTTAACAAGCTTTATCGCTGATTCTACTTTTCTTTCAATAGGCCACTAATACTCATCGAGACAATTCTAACAAACCCAAATGCGTTTTCTATTACAGAGTTTCTATGGCCACCTCCTGTGTCAACAGATCAACTCGATGGTACCATAATATTGCATTGTCACCCAACTATAGGAAGTGGGTATAATTTAGCTTGATTTGACCTGAACATACTTACAGACATAATTTCATTTCATCTATACAGTCGCTACTCTACTAACTAGAACGGCAGTTTTGTGGGAAAGCCTTCTTAATTATTCTGCGCTGATAACTGTTTGGACATGCTCAAATATAGCTCATTACAGAAAACAAGAGCGTAAGATACTTAGGTTGAAGAGCGAGGAGGCTCAATGATGAGACACGAAACACTCAATGTATGTAAGGTTGAGGATGCTTATCATTACATTAAATACATCCTTAGTCATTATGACTGGATTTTACCTGGAATCCCATGGTCTGCCACAGCATCAGAACGATCCGAAGAGGGGTTTTAGCTTTGAAGCTGCGGTGTGTCCAAAGGCGATGGGATCCAGCACCAATGCCGATGGCGCACATTAGGTGGACTGCGAATGCTACAACAAAAAGAGAGACTCAATGCAGCTAACTATTACAGTTTGGCCTACTATTATGTGTCCTTCTTAGCACAGCAGCAATAAGAAAGCTATAACTAGAACATGTCCAGAAAGTTTGAACTAAGTGACCGGTTATATAACAAATTTTATATTTCACCATGATGATATTATATTACAATTGGGTAAAAACTGGGTAAAAAAAAACAGAAAATGAGAATACGGTAATACCTCACCCCAAAAATCTGAAAGTTTATTGAATTTATTTGTGGAAGGCGTAAATGCATCCCACAGATATTCATCAAAACTTACCAAAGACATTGGTCTGCCATTTCGCGGACGTGAACACCAGATACAATCCGTACAGAGACGCGATGTGTAGATACAGGAACCAAATGATGTTGCCCCACATATACTCGTGCTTTTTCGGCGTCGCCTTCTTTAACACGGAAACATCTTTGTCCAAGCCCAAGTCAGCGGTCTGCGTGTCGGACTCGAACACGACCCCGCTGGGAATTGGGTCTACTTGGGGCGGCATATCTGCAGATTGAAATATAGCAAATGTAAGAAATAATGAATCATATATTTTTTCCACTTGTAACATTGCACAGATAAACCGTGTCTAAAGCCGTCGTGAGTCATGCTAGAATTAAACTAATTTTACGTTCACTTATGGTATTTTTGTATTATTTAATTTGAAATTACCTATATTTTTTGTCATTAAATAAATACGATTAACACGTAATTGGCGTGACATGTTTTATTATCATGGAGAGCCTAGGTCAAAATCTTTAAACACAAACATTGCTGAGCACCGGTCAAGTAGCCAGGATAAGAGGTATCTATATTATACTGTAAGATTCTGTTATTAATACTTAAAGTCGATGTCATGATACTTTTTTTTGCACCACATCGCAATGTACAGAGTACAGCTAAAGAAAGGGTCTAGCAGGCTAAGGAATGAGAAGTGACCCCTGTGACGAATATCAGATTTTTATAATGTCATCTGTTGGCTATCTTATAATATAGAAACACCTGAACTTTCAGCCCCCTATCCTGAACCATCACCGAGACAATGTCAAAAACGTCATTTTATGGACACATTTTTCAAATTTCGTTTTTCTCCTGAACTATATAAGGAAGAGCAAAAAAAAGTCGTGTGATTTTTTCCATTAGTGTACCTTTACAAATACTTGTTAAAAGAGCTGTCATAAAAATATCTGACATTTTAATAATTACTTTTTCAGGGAATTAAATATTTAAAAAAATCAGAGTTATACTCCTACTCATTCTTTGTACCTATGATTTGGTTTGATTGCTCTACCTTATATAGTTCAGGAGAAAAACGACTTTGATATTATCTCGGTGACGGTTCAAGATAGGGGGCTGAAAGTTAAGGTGTTTCTATATTATAAGATAGCCAACAAATGACATTATAAAAATCCGATATTCGTCACAGGGACCTCTTCTCCTTCCTTAGCCTGCTAGACCCTTTACAAAAAAACTGGAAAGATTCTGAAAATATGGTCCACATACAAAAAAGTGATACGTTTCCTAATTGTAAAAAAAATAAATAAAACGCGATTTTGTTGGAATTATAGCAATTCTAAAAAAATTAAATGCCAATATAGTTATTAAATTATGTATGTATGTATCTATCTATCTATCTATGATACGGAGGCAAACATATTGCACAGTTTAACAAACCAGTAGGCACGACCCGTATAATCCGTGAGTTTGACGACCGCGGTGCTTGTTATTCTAAGAAATACTAATGATCTCGCATTTTCGACCTCTATTTATATACAACCACAAACAATAGTAATCAACCCAATATTTAAATTACAATAGGTCACCTTTTGTATTTTATAAGGGAGCTACAAATTACAATACAATTGTTAGCTGTGCCTACCACAGATTTTATATTAGGTAATTACTAACTTCAAAATTTTAGAACACTCGACTGTTAAAATTAAACAAGTACTCGTATTTTATACTATTTGCATGATTATGACGAGCCCATTCGAACTTTAAGGTAGGTACGTAAAATACGAGGGATCGAATATATCAGTGACAAAAGTGAGGTTTTTTTTGATGAAACGTCACTTTTCACAATGATGTATTCGATCCATATCGTATCTAGACCTAATATTTCATGTATCTTAAAGTTAGAATCAGGCCGTCAGACTCAGCCGCAAAGAAATCTGGTTACTTTATTCGTTTATATTATGAAGTGCGCAGTGTGTAAATCGAACACAGGCGATAAATTCAACCAGATATATAATTTATGTACATAACCAGATATTAATAATTATTAAGAAGTTTTTTTAAGTTACTTACACTTAATTATGATTCCGTACTTATTTTTTGCAAATTTACCGTACAGTTTACCGTAAATTATATTGTATGGTTTATATTTTCGTTGCATTTCTAAGCAAAATTTATATCATATGCTAACCACCGTTTAAATATTCACCTGTATTGAATTTACACAAAGCAACCCTGCCCAGTCTATATGCTTAGCTTTACAAATGAGCATTTATAAATTAAGGGTGTTTCTACGAACCGCTATTCTTTTAACACTTCACGCTTTAGATGGTCACTCTGGGTGCGTAGCCAACACGCCAATCGTTTACGCTCTGTGGCGAACGAAACGCAAACCGACACTGTCGCACTAATATGGGAGAGTGATGAGAGACACAAAGTGCTTCGTTATTACGTTTCGCAGTGCAAACGATTGTCACCTTAGCTAGGCATCCTGGTGTGCAAGCAGTGCTCTGGTGAACGCTCCATTATCGGCCGGTGTGTAAAGGGCAATAATTTCCGCGAGCACCTGAGATGGCGGTTGCGGCCCGGTGAGCGCTGGACGCTGCATTCAATTTCCTCTGCATCGCCAACCCACCAGCGACTTCTAAATGTAAGCTTTGTTGAGTGTTAAATGATTTTTGCAGTCAAAATCCAATTAGTTTACAAATATATACGTTTAAAAATTAAGAGCATTCTTTCAGTGTTGTTAAAGAAACGTTACTCTTAATACTTTATTTTTCAAAATTCACTTCCGTTGTTTAAGAAACGCTTTCCTTTTTAATACTTCACTCTGCATTAACTTATACAATAGCAGTCAATGAAGAGGGAAGTACCTATAAGCGGTAAGGGTTTTAATCCTGTCCCGTCGCGTACTATTGAGTTATTCGGAACCTTTGTACGAAAAATGAATTGGTTTTTTCAGTCGCTTTTCTGTGAAGGAAAACATCGTGAGGAAAAATAACAAATCCCAATAAGGTCTAGTTTCCCCTGGGACATCTATGGTAGACGCTTTTGTAAAAACTAGCGCGTACGCCATTACGCTTGGAATTAGTTGCCAAGCGGACTTCAGGCCCTTATGAGCTGTCGCAAAAGCCGGGACAGCGCTAGAAAGATGATGATCAGAAGTAATCGCGTTTGCGTGTAAAGGACATTAATATCCGAATGCACCTGAAATGGCAGCTAAGGCCGACGGACGCAGCTTATAATTTCCGTTGCACGGCGCGAACCTTACTCCATTGCAAAAGGTTAGCCTTGTAAAAGTAAGTAAAGTAGTGCAATACTTGTTATAACATATGCACTGTTAAAAGTGAGACGAGAGAATATGTGAAGTATAATTCGCTTAGATACGATTATTTACACTAGACTGGATACGCAAGCTCTCATTTACAGAAGGTACATTTTAAGTCCTTGTTGCTGCTTTTTGCTAATAATTAAGAGTACCTAAACCAGGGAATCCACGCGCCCTAGCAGAATTTTTAACAGTAACCATAATTTAATAACCGCAATCATTCTTTTCTGTTTCATTGAGGATGTTTCAAATGTTTATATTACGTAACAGGTATCTGAAAAAAAAATACAGCATGACTGCTTTCGCTGTGACTGCTGCATTAAAAAACCGGCTTAGTGCGAGTCGGACTCGCGCACGAAGGGTTCCGTACCATCTATAAAAACGGCAAAAACATTACGTTTGTTGTATGGGAGGCCGGAAGGGAGGGAGGGAGGATATCTCGGTGCTGGTAAAGTAATGACATATTTTCCGCACTAGCATCGAAATGTACTATTTCATCACACTTGCTCGAAAAAGATCTTATTTCATGCAGCTGTGTGTGTGTGTGTGTGTGTAAGGCCTATATTGTTTCCACGGGAGTTATGGATTGCTGAAATAAAGCTATAACTCCCTAGGGAGTTATAGCATTTATTTTCCTTATGTCACTTATTCATACAAACCAAGTAGAATAAATGAGTTTTACTTTTAAAATACTGACGTTTATTATTTAATATTTTTGTTTGTTTAAAATTATTTAATTTGATTAATTTCGTAGCCGTTTAAAATATTTTTACATCATTTTCAATCGTGGCTGAATGCTAATAGGTCCGTGCCTTCGATGCCTAACCTGTCAAGAAATTATAAAATGGCGGAAGAATGTTTGATATTTCACTGTATTTAAGAATTATTTCGCTTAAAATTTAGTTTTTTTTTTTCACAAGTGTGATGAAAAACATTGTGTGTAACTCCGGAGGTAAGAATATTGCAAACTCGGGTCTTTAATTCGCTCCAGCCTACGGCTGTCGGTAATTACCACCCTCGTATCCAAAATTTCACTTACCCCCCTCGTTGCACAATGTAATATTCTACAAAAAGAGAGCAGAGTTAGTTTTTGCTACGAGTGCTAAGACTATTGAGTCCCGAGGAAGCGAAAGATTCTCTAATAATCTTGAGCGTCGTTAGGGAAACCTAAAGCATGAAGTGCAAAAAAACTTTTATCTCGTTTGGCACATATAACTTTTCACCGCAGCAATAAAAACATATAGTAAATAAGAAAAAACATTCACTGATTAATAGGAATAACATTTAGCCAAACCACCAATAGAAAAGAAAAGCGTGTTTTGAAACTAGGTTACGAAACTTCGGTTTCGTAGGCAGCTGAAGATAAACATTTTGTTGGAGCGGCTTGCATTTAATCGGATTCACTGGCAGCGCGAGCTACGCGCAACGGATGTAGCCGATAGGCCGATACCAAGATTTTTTCCAGTTTGTAGTGCAAAGCGCCTACGAACAGAATACCTGCGGAACTAGCGGGTCGCTAACCGGATCAAGTGGGTTCCAACTTTCCAATAATTTCAAAGTAGATAAAGTATCCTAACTTATATAATGCGTGATCATCCGGATAAACATCAACAATAAACCCTTAACGTATCTCACTGCGCAATCCCTTAAAATTATTCACTGTAAATATGGGAATTGGAATAAATACCGATATTCGTGAAGTGATGTCAAAGAATATCGCTACACGCAAGTGGCCCGGGACTTATAGCGTGAACACATGTAAGAGAATGAACGGAAACCTACCTGTTTACTGGGGCGTGAAACAGAGATTTGTATTGTGTTGCTTTGAGACCACTCTGATTTTTCTATCTCGGTGGTAATTCTAGGGGATGTTTTCTAAGCGTAAGATATCAAGATCGATTTAGTATATTTGTGCTCGCTTTCGCTAAATGTTGAGGGTGTCACAACAATCGCTTCTTTCAATATTCTACTTGAGCGAGTCGAAGGAACAAGCCAGCCAGTTAAAAGGTTCGCTCTGACTGAGTTTATCGATTAATGACACGCTTTGTGTTCTCCGATTTCCGGGATAGTTGTTATCGGATTAAGATATCAGCTAAGTTAAACTGGTTCATTCAGAAAATAATCGATCGTGCTTGTGTAAACAAGCGCTTAAAAACAAAAGCTGAGAATGACGGAGCGTTAATGATTGGCACGTTGGCTACGCGGGCAGTCGTACCTATGTCCCGTATCAGGTACCGATATAATGAGGTTATTGAAGTAATTCTTTATTTGACGTTTGTAATAATGTATCAGATATAAGTCCATGCGTATACATCCCTGCGATATTGCTGGAGAGACGCGCTTCGTTTTGTAAGATATTTTTACAGTTTGTGAATTATCTGCTAAAAAGCTTTTCCACAATTGAAAACGTTCGCAAAATCTTCATTAATTTTTCTTCTTCACCAATGTTTATCCATTACGCTGTATAATATCTCAGACTATATTTTCAATTCGCGTGGGATGAAATGAAAACGCCGTTAATCCTGTAAAATGTGTAGGTGTACCATCCACGAGTATAGTGTGTTTGAAGAGACTTGACAAAGCCTCTTATGCACAGGTCATCTCGCTTTTATAATATTTTTAGAGTTCTGATGTATTTTAATCAAACGAGCGAGCAAAGCGAAGTGAAGTTTTTTTTAAATCTTTATTTAACGAGCTTAGTCTAAAAGACGACTTACATTCTTTCTGTAATAGCCAGCTCTGCGTTTTTGGCACACAGAGCTGGCTAGGGTCATTTCCGTCTGTCTGTCCATCTGTCACCAGGTTGTATCTCATGAACTGTGACACACTAGACAGGTGAACTTTTCATAGATGATGTATTTCTGTTGCCGCTATAACAACAAATACTAAAAAGGTCAGCGAGTCCGACTCGCACTTGTCCGGTTTTTATTTTTAAGTGATTGGCATTAAATCTGGCTCTTGGAAAATATGCAAGATATTTTTTCTACCTTAAATATTGAAACATTAAAAATTTTTCGAATTCTTTCAGTACGTTATTTTTGTACAACATTTATATTGAGCAAATGATGAAAACACTTAAGTACCTAGTAAATAATAGAAAAGCAATTTACTGTGTAGTAGTATTAAATTTACGAAAGAGCCATCTAGAGCGAGCCGTTGAGAGCTGTTGAACGTAGTAATTTTGACTGGAATTGCGTCCGATTACCGGTTTTGTGGCTTAAATGGGTTTCGATCTTGAAAAACGATTCGTTTGTGCGGCCCCGAATTGAAAACCAAAGTGTAGGTACCTAACCTACACTGTATGCGGAATTTATTTTAATTCGGTTTTTAAGTACGTGTTTATTGTTTGAACTACCTATCCTTATAGTAGTATGAAATAATGAGACGTTACAAATACAGTCCGGTATTTTATACACATTTTTTTCCCCGTATTACACAATTTCCTGACGACATATTTATCTTCCCAAGCTGCAACTGATTACTTCATTAGGTTCAAATCTTTGAATGAAAATATGCTGATTATGAATAGGGCTGCCATCTCGAATTACGCTAAACCCGGGCAAAGATTCAAAAAAACCCGGACATTTGGCGTAAATCGCATTTTTCCCCCGGACGAGTCCGAAAATCAAGACCTTTAATTTTACATGTAGTTTTAATGTGCTTCCTTACATGAAAAGTGTCCGGGACACTTCTTGACACCCCCCCCCCCCCCCCCGGACGGCCTCCAAACTAGGACAAATCCGGGAAAACCCGGACGGATGGCAGCCCTAATTATGAATAACATTGATTTTGTTTAGCTTGAGAATTTAGATTTTCGTTCAACCTAAATCAGTGCAACCTACTAATACTAATCTCAATATTAGGTTCAATTACCTACGCACGCACCTATCATGTTGCATTGTATCCATGTATTTTGGATCCTATTAACAAGCTTAGTTAGATTACCTACGCTGGCCAACTAAATTAAATTGAATATTCATTCTATAGAGACTGTTGTGTAAGCGCTCTATTATGTTTCAACACAACAAAGGGCAGTTGGGAATCAATTTAGTACACAAGAGCGAGAATCTTCTGTCTTGTAACGAAATTGAGGTTTGCTGAAGACAGCACAGATAGTTTGGCAACTATTAGGAAACTAGCCCGAGTGAAGAAGTTACAAAGTTGTTCACGAGCATTTTGCGCAAGGAATATTCAGGTTCGCTAAATATTATACCAAATTGAATCGAACATACGCGCGCTTCCCGAAACAAGAACACGAGCGCGATCCACTGTTGCCAATAGCGGTAGTTGCAGTCGACGAAATACGGCGTTTTGTGAACCGAAAATTTTCATTGGCAAGATTGGTCCTTAGGACCCAAGAATTGATTTAAGAAGTGAAGCCACCAAAGGGCTCTCGAATTCGTTTATGGTATCATATTGATACCATTGCGAAGTAAAAACATATAAAAAAATAAAGTAAACTTTTTTAAATTCCACTTCACCTTTAAACCGATGACTGCTGAACCGATTTAATTATAATTTAGTACCTATAGAGATAGTTTCAGTTCAGGGAAAGGACATAGGATGGTTTTTATCCCAAAAATCATCCCTTAAGTGGTGCATCTTATGCACTTCATAAGCTGAGACACGTGGTAGATGCAGAAATAGTATTGTCAGCATACCACGCTCTAGTAGCAGCTATTCTTAGATATGGTGTAATCTTTTGGGGAAAATGTACAGATAGAGAGCATGTTTTAATATCACAAAAAAGATGTATTAAAGCAATGTTTGGCCTAAAACCGATAGATAGTAGTAGACCATATTTTACAAAATATAAGTTATTGACATTTCCCTGCATTTATATTTATGAAGTAGCATTATTCGACAAAAATAACCCTGATCGATTTCAGCATCATAGTGTAGTATGTAACTATCTCAGACCACGTGATAATGATAAGATATTAAGCCAAACTGCCAATTAAACTGCTCTATTAAAAAAAAAATTTGGCCTAGCGCCTAAAATATATAATAAGATACCATTAAACATTTGGAATTGTAATATTGAGATGTTTAAGAAAATAATGAGAGAATTGTTATTGGAAAAATGCTATTATAATATTAATGACTTTTTAAATGATGATAGTTTTTAAGAATTTAGTGTCGTTATTTAATTTATAATTTGTACGCCGAGAGGCAAAACTCTTATCTCTTAAGGGTATGAAAAGGGGGGCAGAAGTTTGTATGGAGAATCAGTAACCGGTGACCCGATTTAGATGAATTTTTGGTATGGTCTACATCTTTGATTTCGTTGTAAATGATACCCAACGTGACGTAAAACCTAAACTTAAACAGTTATTAACCTTCTGAGGTTAATAACTGTTTGTGTTTTAGTTTGTTTAATTCACTGAAGCTGAATTTCCCCTCAACCCTTTCTGCATCAAAATATAGTTGGCTCCATTACTTAATACCTACATCTTAGGAGCACAAATATTAATTCTGCCAAAGGAAACCTTTGGCTCAGAGAAAGCCGTATTTGGCCTTTCTATGTAGTTTGCAAACGCAAGTAAAGCCTGACCAGTAATATATGATCACGCGCCATATTGCGGAATTTAATTGGAACAAAATTTTCCATACTAAACTGAACTGTCACCCTATACATGAGAATAACAGCGGCCTCTTGACAATGATCATATATTTCTGGTCAGGCTTTACTTGCTTGTAAAAAGAGGTAAAGTTTATAAAAAAAGATAAAAAACGTGTCCCATAGTTTACAGCTTAAGCACCGAAACAGATGTTTTATCGTCACTGAGTTGTCAAACGTCAGAGCGTAGTCAGAGCGTTATCTCGTTTAGCTTTCAAGTCAAAGAACTGAATTGTCTTAGACTTTCTACATTTTACAAGAGCGTCGCCAGCCGATATACTTTAAGATATAGAGGGGAAGTCAGTGAATATCATCGATGGGAGGGAAATATGTATGTAATTTTTTAAATCGCTCCCTTGGCGATGCCAAATGCATCTTGCGAAATCAATGAATCTTTGCTAATATTTAATATCTGTGGAATCGTATTTCACAAATTGGAATTTGCTGCCATATGTTGCCTCATAAGCGCCTTTTTGATACAAAACAAGTATCTACGTTGTTTATTGCACTTTGGCTCGAGTGCAGCGAACAGGAGTTAGAATATTTGACCGGTTTTAATTTTTCAACTTGATTCACTGTAAACATTGTAGGTGTTTCTAAAAAGCTTTGTTACTACGGAATGCACACTTGCACACTAGTAAGGGCAATATTTAATTTATAGAATAGTTCTGTCAGTTTTTTTAGAAACATTACATGTATTCAATGTATCGAGATAGTTACGCCGCTGATAGTAGCATTTTTTATATACTACGTCGGTGGCAAACAAGTATACGGCCCGCCTAATAGTAAGCAGTCTCCGTAGCATATGTACGCCTGCAACTCCAGAGGAGTTACATGTGCGTTGCCGACCCTAGCTAGCATCCCCCCCCCCCCCTAATTGAGCTCTGGCAACAACAACAACATGATTTCTGGCAACATGATTTAAAAAAGCTTTCTCAAACGAAAATATGAACTATGTTGCGTTATCTACCAGCATATAATCGTTAAAATAGTAAAGGAGGCAGTAGGTAATTTAATATATCACACGACAAGTAATTGAAATATAATTTTGCAATGAATACTTTTAATTCAAAATGGCATGTCAAAAATGTTAATGTAAATTTATTTATAGAATGTCCAGAAAATTTGTAAAATAATGCAGACCTTCGAATAACCTACATATTTAAACAGGCGGCTGATATTACACCCTTTCGACACTCCCGCTCAGTGTGAGGCCTTAATTAAAATTGTTTGCAACATTATTTCCCGTTTAGAACAAGAACTCCAGTTTTGGAACATTGGCGATAATTGGATTCATGTTATGTGGCCCATTGGGATGATGGGATGGAGTTTTCGTAGTCCATCTGTGGGATTTTGCATGCTACAGTTAACACAATAAGACTATCTGTGGAGACTGTGGAGTTAAATTAACGATTTTAGTTCGTTGGTATAAATAGTTGAAGAGCCATTCGAACTTCAAAAACTTGGATTTATATTCATTATTTGCAGTGCATTTCGCTCTTACTTATACGTACTGGTTTCAATGATATTGAATCAAACGTAGAGGCGAAAAAATCCTTTCAACGTCACGTCAGCACACACTCACAATAATATGTTTATTAAGTATTGACTTAAAAGGCAAAAGGCGTAAAGGAGAAGGCATAATTAAAATAATACCTAAGTAAAAAAGCGACGGCTAATATTTGTCACTTGTGTGTCGTAGTCCAAAGCGCACTTGACGGAAATTTGAAATGAAAGAGGTTGATTGCGCCTCTTCGAAAAACCGTGTGAAAACCGTGCGCCAAGCTATAAACTTTATATAAAAAAAGTCAAAGAATAAGATGATTGACAGAAGGTGCAAATCATTTTAGTGTAGTTATATGGTACATGCTACGGAAATGTAAAAAATCACGTTTAGTTATGTAAATAAAAGATATATTTATAGTTGTTACTTGTATTAATTAGGTTTGTTTTTCTGAATATAGAGTAATAGGTAATTGTCATATAAAGAGTAAGTTATTTTTTTAATTTGCCAATTGTTGTAAGTTCTTAATTACAAGGAAAAATATGTTTTGTATGACGAGCACCAAAGAAGGAATGAATTGAAACTTAGCATGACGCTTCGGCTATATTAATCTACATACGAGTACGTTCGCAATTAGTGCGTCTTTGTCGCTCTCGGTGATAAGAATATAAGTTTGTCTCTTTCTTTACGTTGACCAAAAACTGCATTAGATTTGTTTAATTAAAGATTACATCTAAGAAAAACGGATTATTTCAGCTGACTTTACGAGTGATATGTGACGCCGTAATTTTTTTTGCTTTTCTGCGGATAATTCTAACATCCAGACATAACACAGGTCGGCATTTTGGTGCATAATTCACGCTAATTTGTGGAAACGTATTAGCCGGTGTACACCATGTGTACACCTCTCACCTGCGTCAGGCAAACTGAGAGCATTCTGTACAACTTGTCACAAGGGAGTGTTTCAATTTTAAACCGTGTATAACCTTTATATATAAATATATAATATCGTTGACTGCTTCAAACGAGATGAAGGTACTGCAAGCAATATCAAATCAATATGAAATCAAGTTGGGCTTAGTAAAGTTGATAAATTTACATACGATTCACATCGTCCACGTCGCGGTTAGCTTTAGATACCAAAATAATTTAAAAGCTATTAAAAAAAGAGATATTGGACTTTTTTTTACAGATTGCAACGGAGGTGGATGTATACACTCGATACTGCCTGTTCCGTTCGGTATTATTATTATTGGAGTTTGTGGGCCTTTGAGTGCCACGTCGACCAGGCAGTGATCTATTGTGACAGCCCTTTAAAGTTCATTACTAATGCCCGTTAAATCCAGGAAATTCCAGATTCTTTGGGCCGTAATGTTCTGTACCTCACAGGTCCGTCCGGTAACCGGCAAATGCTGTCGGATGACCTCATGCTCACACGTATACTTGTGCCGTTCACGAGAATGTTCTCTGTTTTGTATGGGGAATGTTCTCGCTCGAAAATATTCCCCATAGTTAACGGAGCACGTTCTCGAGAACGGCACAACTCCACACGGCTTCATTAGTTTGATAAATTCACATACCTTTTACAAGTTCGTTTTAGCAGCTTACGAACGCGTTCCGCCCTTGCGGCGCGTCGTATCGGTACTTTAAAGTAACCGCTGCTACGAGTATATGGCGTCAGCTGACCCGGCTCGGACAATTCGACCTGAACCTAGTGATTCCAATCTCTCGTGCTCAATAAGCTGATGAAGCGGTTGCCACTACGGAGCACAGACGCACGTTCGTGTGAAAAAACCAATATGCGTTTACTCTAATCCCTCATGTCAATTACAAATAACGAGATCTCAATATACTGGTTAGTCTGCGCTCAGAAAGTGATGAGAATAGCATTTTGGGACCTATTGAAGTTTGAAGTTGTAATATGCGGCTGTTAAAGTTACTCTGGAAACTGTAATCGTACGTTATGAGCAGGTATTGTATAGTTTAGATCTTTATTATCGTATTAATGCATGTTATGCCCACAAGATTGGAATATGAAATATATGATGCGTACCTAGTTATTTATAAACGGTGGTCTTTATAGTATCTGTAACTGATTAGGTCGTGGCCACTGGCTCTAAAGTTCGAGCTATATTGACATCGAACACGAAAGTGGCGATACGATTTTAAGTCGACACGAGTTTCGAATTAACTATTCGCAAATGTATTACAATACATACGGCCCTTAAAATGTTCGATATAGTTACGTAATGTGCTAATTATCGCACTAGTGCGGTAAAGTAGCTCCATATGTACTGTAAAATAAGTAACAATATATATTTGACCATTGTGACACATGTGTACCTATATATTTGACCATTTTGATGCTGACTGAAACGACTGTAACTGTAGCCTCGGTTATCACTATCAGTATTGTTATTTACTATGCGTCCGCTGTAAAAGAAAATTAAAGGTACTAAAGGCGCTAATAAGGTCTAATAGTAGTAATAATACTCATACCTATTACATTTTTTATAAAAACAAACACATTTGAAAAAGTAGTCGATAAAGCAGTTAAACATCGATAGATTATTAATATGTTGTAACATGACATCACTATTTTTGTTCGCACATAGACAATTTACGCACACACTTGCATTTCATTTTTGGTCACACTTTTGAAGTTTGACAGTCGTTCTATACTATCCTATTTCTATGGTACTACTCTACGAAACTCGCACGAATCGAGACGAGCTGCTCCGAAATCGGACAAATACATAAGCAGCTGTTTATAGTAAACTGTATGTATCATTGATGTACGTAATAGGGGTAGATGAGGTACCAGGCGGTCGATCGTGAGCCACAAAATATAGGTTCCGGGACCTATATTGAATTAGTCGTATGGGTGACGCTGAAGTGTCAACATTGTCATCAAATTCGATAAAATATTGCCAAAGAATGCCGTGTTGCGCCTTTTTCCAGTGCTTCAATAGCTCCAAGCACAAAAACAAAGCTCACGGTATCACTTTTCATTCGTAAGTACTATTATAACATTTGAAAACATATTTTTTCTAAATAAAATTAAAAATTTCCTTGTTATTGAGTGAGCGCGACAGCTAAATAATGCATTCCCCATGTGAGAAACACGTTTATCCGAGTGTCAAGTAGGCATGCCCGCTTCATGCAGTGCATGCATGCCCGAGTCAGCAATTTTTTTTATAAATAATGCAACTTTTTAAATCATGTGCTCCTATTCCTTGAAACTATAGAATGTAACCGGTTTTTATTTTAATATAAGGTCACTGTGGGCAAGACCGTCTACAAGGCAAGTCCGTCAACACATTATAACTTTTGAATTAGAAAGCGTTTGCCGCTTTGGCGTCGAGTTTATAAGTCAGTTTTTCGTGCTAGTTCCCTCACTCTAAAACAGGCGAAGGCGCTTATTCCCATGACTTACAACTTGTCCAATATAAGTGAATCCGTATACGTATCGTAACTATGAATAAACAAGGTTCACACTTTTATATTGGTTATCTTGAGTCGTGCGCTCGGTGAACGATTGGAATATATAAATACCAGGAGTAACTACGAATTACCAGTGTTTACATTATCTCTTGTCAAGCGTACTTGTCTTTTCCGAAAAACCATCAGAAGTGAAACCTCGAGATCCCTATCAACTGAGATCATATCGTTATACTGGTTTACTGGTGGTTGGTTATGGTGGTATTAATATCAAAGAAAAAGAAATACTGCATAAATAAAATAAATAAATAATTATAATTGCATAAGTTGATACAAAATGCTATGCAATAGCTTTACCGCGGCAGTCCCCGAGTGCCACACGTCTTTTTTGTTTCTAATACAAGAGGGCTTAATCTTATCGCTGAAAGCTTTTGAAGACAAAAGAAAATAAAACGAGATTATTTTCTATGTAGTATTGTATTAAGTGTGTAGGCATAGTTCTATACCTACACTAAAAGTACTGTATCTTCTTCCTCGCGTTGTCCCACGCATTGGCATTTTCCCACGGCTCATGGGAGCCTGGGGTCCGCTTAGCAACTAATCCCGAGAATTGGCGTAGGCACTGGTTTTTACGAAAGCGACTGCCATCTGACCTTTCAACCCAGTGGGTAAACTAGGCTTTATTGGGATAAGTCCGGTTTCCTCATGATATTTTCCTTCTCCGTATTGCAAATCGCACGCTCTTACCGCTAGGCCACCAGCGCTTCCTTACTAAAAGTACCATATATTTATTTTAAATTATATCCGATGTACCTATATCTATACTATAGTTTCTGGGCAATTAGTTCATCGTTCGCGCGTTAGTTATATAATAATAAATACGTATTTTATTGTACAATCAAAACAATGAACTTAAAAAATACAAAGTCTAACATGGTATCAAGCCGCAAGCCGGAGGTTTGAGAAGGGATACGAGTATACTTTTTATAACTTCTTTTTTTAACAATATACAGATGGTTACTATAACAAGCTTATATCTAAAACAGGCCCTTGAGGCATTGTACCAAGGATGCTGGCGGCATTTCCTCGTTGTATCGCAATACTGATACGTTGTGCGAGCAAGCCGCCAGCTCTTCGGTCACCAGTTACGTCAACCAGATGTTTCGCGATTTCTCCAAAAAACTTGTGCGCGCTGAGACCCCATGGACCTAGAGTTTCAACGCCAAATGGTACAAAATGGTACTTTCTACCGAGGCTCTTATATTTATTACGTTTCAAAATTTCGGCGCTTTCCGCTGCTGCGCCCGCTTTTACATTAGTCCTTTGGAGATGGGACGGTGCCAGTGTGTCTACGCAGGTAGCATCCCACACTAACATCCGTCCCAAGCTCCAAATAACCAAGGACACCCCATCGGGCCTCTTGCCATCATCCTTGATAATGCCAGTCGGCTCAAGAATAGCAGGCACATTGACTGTGGCAAGAGATCGACGGATTATGTCATTAAGTCTTGAAAAACGACCTGCACTTTGTTGACAAGATAATCCATGGTGTCCCAGTCGGTCCACGTCCGTGCCATAAGAGCATATATGTGGCGTACATACCGAAACCCCGAGTGGCAAACCAGTCGCCAGTCTTAGGGAGGTCAGATCCAAGAAAGTACCAGTATTAGCTGAAGGATGGGCATGTAGCCAGTAGCTGGCTTCCCGGGCTCTGACCGCCAAAAGCCTCGCGTGATCTGGACCTGTACAGATGTTTAAGAGGGTATTGTAAGTTAAATCACAGTAAATATTATCCCAGCTCCTTTGTGATTTTGGGTTCTCTGGAAATTGTTTGCCCAGTCAAGCAATTTTAAAAGCATTTTTAGCATCCTCCAAGCCTGTGGGCATCTCACAGTTTGTGGGCAAAGCCCTTAAGATATTTCCTTAACTTTAAATTTAACTTCTTTTCATTTTTAAGTAGTTTTATAATATTGCTAGTTTAGTTTTAATTTTAATGTATTTAGTATAATTCTGATAATTATTATTTATTAAATGTTGAAATAAAATAAATACATTTTGCATTTTATAATTTTATATATACCTCAATTTTTGTAACTTCATAGTACATTCATCCTATACTTTTTTTGGGTATGGGCTTGATTATGTACTTTTCTTTCTAATCTACCCTGGTTTTAGCCACCTACTTCTCACAGCAGCGATCCTAAAAACGTCCTAAAAGCTATATAAACGGTAAGCATGTTAAGTAACAATAAGCTACCACAAAAGAGTCGGAGCGATGCCCGCAAACAATTACACGTCTTCTGTTATAGCTCGGCGATTGGATGAAGATAAACGACCCGCCTGAATGCAGCGGTCGGTTTTGTTACAAAAAGCCCTTTTTAAATCTCCTTAGTGTTCCCTACATAGAGCGCTTGACAACTAGACTGAGGATACAAATTTAAAAATTCGATTCTAAGATAAAGCAATTTCACTGCTTTATTCAGTTGCGGAAATGTTCAGGAACTGATAGCGCACATAAAGATTACAATAAAATATAAGTTTCAGGAACAAACATACTGTAAACAGTGTGAAGTGTGCAATGAAGAGTATTGTATTGTATCGCATCTCATCGTATTGTATCGTATCGTATCATATCGTATCGTATTCTATTGTATGGTATAAGTGATTTTAGTTATTCCTACTCGTTAATACAATTTTCTGAGTGAGATTTTTTTTTGTTCGAGATGAAAATCGGAAGGTAGCATCAGATGATAGGTACGTAAAGAAGTGGACGTGTGACGACTTCTTTATGAAAAAACATTAATGTTAGAGTCAGACCAAGATACGTTGGCAGCGATTTTGATAGCCCAGACGGTGCAAGTGTCAAGTAAACGTCATAATTTCATAAAACTTTGACGTTTAAAATAACCCGTGCACCGTCTGGGCTATCAAAATCGCTACCTACTTATCTTGGTCTGACACTAACATTAATGTTTTTTTCATAAAGAAGTCGTCACACGTCCACTTCTTTACGTTTTCTTTCACTTTATTCATGTTTTTTTCATAAAGAAGTAAAACTTCCACACTGAGGTCAATATGAATGCACTGATTTATTTGTTTTTAGGGTACACTTAATAGTAGTTTATGTGACTGCTACATAATAAAAGGCATTAAAATACACGAGTGTGGGTTTAAGAAACGAACGAAGTGAGTGTCTTAATAGGATCACACGAGTGTTTTAGTGCCTAATTATGTACAGTTACATACACTATTTTATCTACATACATATTATAAATTTTCTATGATAAATTCACTAACCCAAATTACAGGCCATCGTTGCTCTCTTGGCAGAACTTGCGGATATATGGTGGCGTTACCGAAATATTTTTATCGCTCATTTTACACGAAACTTCTGCTATAGTTACTTTAAAAACAAATAAAGATATTCATTTTATACTTAATACTAATTAAAAGATAAACTGTACGTCAAATGGCGGCAAATGAAAACTTTTTTCACGCATGTCATGTCTATTATGTAACGTATGACTAGACCTAGGGTCGGACCAAGATGACTCTGTATGGAATTTGCAATGAAAAAGTGTGCCTTTGTCATCATTAATATCAAATTTCTATGAATTTATGACATTAATAATGACACCCCTCGGTTTATTCTATTCAAATCGGTGCAAAGTTAACTTAGGCGGACTTTTTCTTCGTAATCTGTGGGGGATAATCAATGTATCCTCTTAATCCGCTGTCCGTGCGGTTAGATTGGACCTATAACTTTTCAAAACAAAATTTACATATTTTCCTCACGTCTCTTTTTGGCCACCGCGGGTCTGCTTTAAATATTCGCGATGAAAGGAGTTGTTTAGTCCGGATTTGGGATAAATCACACTCAAATACTTTTACACTTATTTATACACCGTTTTTTATAATATAGGAGGTAATCAGGCAGACGAATCACCTGATTGTGATTGCCGTCACCGATTGACAACGACCAGAGGGTTTGTGAGTGCGTTGCCGGCTTTTAAGATGGGAGTACGCTCTTTGAATACATGAATTGCAGGCTGTTGGCAAACATCGGTCGACGTTTTGTGTAGTCACTCCTCCTTTGCGTGGAGAAAAAAATATTTAGTATCTTGTTTTACTATAGTCGCTTCATTAAGAGGAAAGAGGACGATCGTTTCTCCATACAAAGGTAGTCCTCATTTTCCTCCCTGAATATTAACATTATGGAAAATATTTTTACAGGATTCTATGTATTTTAGTCATAGCTATGCCCAACCCTTTGATATTTAACATTTTTTTAAAATTATTATTAAAGTGACGAGCAATAAACAGGTTTCATACAAATAATTAAATGTTCCGTTTCAGTTTCTTTATTGCTAAAAAATATTTTACAGATCACATAGAGTACATTTTAAATTATGTTAGTTATACACAATTCTAGATAAAATTACTTAACTCCTTAATCTTATAATAATGAAAATATCGCAAAAAAAAAACAACAAATTGTGTATTATTTTCAATAATGAAAATATCCAGAGAGGAAAATGGGGACTACGTTTGTATGGAAAGGCGGTTTCGGGGCCGTCGTCCCCTTTCGTCTTAAACATAAATGTAATTTCGTTCAACGTGAGTTGGATAATTAATTACCATTTCACAATTAAATATGATTTGCAATATTGTGCTAAAGTAAAGTGTTTATGAGTTTTATTACATAAAGCAAACTTAGGTCCTTATTCAAAAATATACCTAAAGAACGATGATGACTTATCCTTAAGTAATAAATCATCCGTGAATATACTTTTATAATATCAAGTGCTCCAAACGCGACTGGACTGGACATTCTCCTACGGTCATTACTGCTACAGAATTCACCAAAACTATTTTATCATGATCTAGTATAACTTGACCTGGAGATCCACACAGCTGTATATAATTTGAAATTATACGTATACTGGTTTATTTCAAACGAAGCGCTCGTTAGGTTTTGTGACTGAAAACTAAGGATTTTTATTACTATCCGCTTTTAGAATGACTCGTATTCCGTAGTAAGTGGCTTGTGAATTGTGATATACTTTTCCATGCCGTTTAGTTTGAGGAAATATTTTAAGTACGCTCTTTCACATGATAAAAATTTGTCATAGGTACTTACCTAAGTAAGATTTGGTAAATAGCTAGGAGATCTATTACACTGACTTTCCTATATCAGGGCATTATAGCATTCGGACATACTACTGATGGACATTAAGCTAGCTAGCTTTTCAGACACTTGGAACATATATGCCCCTGTAAGGTCCTATAGTCCTATATGTGTTAAATTCAATTTGGGAAGGTTTAGAAACCCTGTCCTCGACAATAGCGCACTGAAAAGAAAAACATAATAATTTTGTCTTCAATAACGCAAGTGAATACCTACCATACAATGACAATTATAATTTATTTCTATACACTTTCTATATACCTAATACAGTCGCTAGGCTTATATCAATTTAATTACATGTAACTAGAAAGTATTGAACTAATATATACTTACTTCTGAAATCAATCACACAAATGTGCGTATTTATATATTTACAATCTGTTACTTTTGGAGTCGGTGCCAGCCTCAAACAAACTTGAGCACCTGGCGGAGGTTGCAGTTTGGAATGTGTATACCCTTACTAATAAAAAAAATATTATCAAAATCGAACTACTCTGTAAAAAGTTATGCGTGGTCATACATAAAAATAAAATAAAAATATGCGCGTCGACTTGTAACCTCCTCCGTTTTTTTCGTCGGTTAAAAAGTAGATAAATCTTTAACTACCAGAAAGATATACTAAGACTCTATTTACAATAACAATATACATAATGGATATATACATAGGATTACTATAACTAGCTTAAATCTAAAATAGGTCCTTGAGGTATTGTACCAAGGATGCTGGCGGCATTTTCTCGTTGTATCGCAATACTGGAGTTATGATGGGTACGTTGTGCGAGGAAGTCGCCAGCTCTTCGGTCACCAGTTACATCAACCAGACGCTTCGCAACTTCTGTGCGCTGGGACCCCCTAGACTCTATATATCTCTATTCTAGGCAGCTAGTGTGCTAGCAATTTACTTTTATATAAGCATTTAAGCATTATTATATAAGCTGGCTGTCTGTCAAAGACGTAAATGAATAGCCTCGTAATATGGCACCTCATTTGTAGCCGAGAATTTTTATTTTGATAAAACCGTCACCCAGTCCACAGTCGAGTTTTTATAGGATTACAATTAATTAAGTATCTTGTGCCGTGTTAGGCACTAAACAAGATCTCTAGTGTAACAGCAGAATCTTCAGGGTGACTTGCCATCTCTATGCATCACCAGAATAAGGCCATCATGGATACTATGGCATGACACCGCTGAGGGTGTTACGGCTGTAGACAAGCTGCCGTATCGAGAGCAGGCCGCGTAGCCAACGTTACAGGTACCAAAGAGGAGCGTGGCAAAATGAAGAATGCGTCAACTATTCATGTTTAAGAGTTTATTAGTACTCAGGTGTGAGCGAGGGGTACCGGGAAGCAAAAGCGTGCACAGGCACTTTGCAGTCGTTGAACAACTCTTTTTGTGCGAGCTAGTAAATAGTTTCCATGTACCGTGTCCGCATAATTAACTTTATTATATGCACACATCTTTGTAATAAGGATACTCTGAATTAGAGAAAATATACTTAAATGATGTCCATAAAAGCTCTTTAAGGTTAAGCATCATTTACTTCTGTAATTGCGTCACACGGTCACGTCTTACTCCTGGGATCATTCCACGCGCTTACTGAGCACAGGCGAACTGAAAACACAACCAGTATTAATTATGTGCGCTTTCTAATGACCTATACAGGATTCATGTCGACCGGGCCAGGCAACAGATTACCATACAAAAGGTTATAGAAATTTAATGTCAAAATGACAGGAACATACTTACTGTCAGATTCTGGCTAAAGAAAGCTGAGACTGAGATTCATATAAACTTTTGGCAACGATAATATAAATTTCAAATGTGCCAACGTCACTTATTGTTGTGTCAGTTGAGGACACAGTTGTGTTACGGTGAAATGGTCCTACTTTGCTCCCTTGTCGGTAAATATGCTCCAATTCTGTAAAATGAGTTAACGTCGTTAATATTGAAATATTATATTTAACTTGTACTTATATTATGCAAATACCCAGGTACCTAAACAAAAATGAATATTTATTTTGAACTGCTATGACATATATGTGTTGAACTATAAGAAAAATAAATGTTCAAGTATTGGTATAGTATTACCTTATACTGTGTGTTGAATACGCCGTTTTTTTATTTGCCTCCATCTTCTACCTACTCTTTATTTTAACTAGCTCGAATTTATTAACGGCTCTATAGGATTGACAGTTATTTATTTCATAGCTCGAGGGCTCGTGCAGAAAATCCAGCTATCATAAGTGGTACGCATCTCGAAATCACGTCATTGTGGTTCTGCCGAGAACTGGACCCTGAACGCGCTTGGGAATAGGACCTGATGGCCTTTACAGAGGAGAACGATCCATCTCGGAATTACATCCCAGCGTCCCCGAGGAATCGAGGGTACTCTTTAAAATCACTAACCCGGGACAAAGCTTTTGAATTTATGACATCGAGACAACGTTTCGCATGTGTATCTTTTTAAATCTGGGTATATTGATAATATCGATACGGTCATTGAACATGTTAAATACTTACCATTGACGTAAGGTCTGGACTACCATGCACAGACTCCGTAATCTGAAGGATTTATAATGACCATGTAGGTGCTATTTACTTGTTTATTTTTAGAACTCAATTACACATGTTTTACATGGGGTTAGGTCCTGTAATGTTACACATGTATGCAACTGAAACAAGTGGTAGTGATTACCTACATGAGATATAGAGGAATTTGAAGCCCATTCTTACATGCTCCATCTAGGGGGTAGATAATTTGTGCCTTGTCCTAACTGACTGACAAGCGCTGCGCTCTGATCCAAAGTGCGCCTTTGCCTTCCAAGCTGTCCAAATAAAATTGCATATCCTTACTATAAAATATTTAACACGCTGCCTGATCAAAAACAGAGATAGATACCTCAATGAAAGATATCCTGTTTTTTTCTCTTTTTTATGATTTTTTGCATCGAGTAATTTTCATATAAATTTATAACCACTATTATCATTTTGTCAATTAGTCAGTAAAATGAGTAACTCTATGTGTTACATAACACTTTAATTATACTCAAATAAGAATGTGACTAATAAGTCATTTAAGCGCATACGGTGGCTAGGTGAGTAACAAAAGTTATTTTCGCAAACGAAGTAGCCAAATATATGCATAAGTGTATTTTTCCGTTTATATTCACCCTTTTATTTCAATTTCTTGAAAGCTTGCAAATCCGGCTTGTTCACGGCTCGACACGTAAACCCGGCTGCACCAATCTAGACACGTAGCTTGCTTGTCAGGTGCGCAGCAAAACTTACAAACAAAACTTGGATTTGTGCGCGGCGTTGAGTCTGGCTAAGGTAAAACCTAAACTCGGGCGTGTAGCGGTAGCGGGGAAAACTACATATACTTGCAGTACTAAAAGATAAACTCGGATCCGGGTATGTCCTTAAACTACGCCCATAAGAGAGGTATGGGCACTGAATGTCATCTCGCTTTGTGTGGGCACAGCACAGCGGATGCCATTCGAGATCTAGAGCAGAGCCCAACTGGGGAAGTACCTCCACCTTACAGAAAACCGCAGCCAAATAATACTTAGACCCTACTCATAGTGTTGTGTTCCTGCCGTTGAGTGAGGTCTCTGAGATCAACGAGGGTGCGGAGTGTTGGGGTCGGTAACGCGCATGTAACTCCCCTGGAGTTGCAGGCGTCTATAGGCTACGGAGACTGCTTACCATCAGGCGGGCCGTATGCTAGTTTATTAACGACTTAGTAGGTCATAAACTCTTATCTATAAAGTTTTCAGTGGAAATATTCACCGGTCTGATTTATAGTCTTCCGAACACTACGCTTATAAGTAATTAGCACACGTATTGCGGTGGCGATTAATAACCCAAACCAAACCAAACTGCATTATTAAATTACCAACTTTAGGTCAAATTTATCTTGTGATTAAAATATATGACTCAATTTAACGTGGAAATCGCATAACGTAGCCACTCCGTTAGGTAATAAAACTTTGTCTTGAGAATCTAATTAAACATATAAAATCAGTTATGGTCTAGTCATCGTGACGTCCACAAACTAGCCTATTCCGAGCGACTGACGTCATAGGCCTTTTAAACTTTATGCAAATTTGCTATCCGGTCGACCATTAAGTCGAGTGAGACCGGGCTGCGTAGACAAGATGCCAGTCGTTAACGCTCCGTGGCGAACAAAACGCAACTGTCGCACTAATATGGAAAAGTGATAGAGAGAGATAGTTATCTCTCGGAGCGTGAACGATTGGCATCTTGTCTACGCAGGCTGACCCACCAGTATCTTCTCGTCTTGAGTCAACCTGCATCTTATTAACAGGATAGTGCACGAGCGCTTTTCCATACAAATCTAGTCCCCTTATTCCTCCCTGAATATACATTATGGAATATTTTTATACAATTCATAGTATATTTTTTCGGTTATTTGATTATTATTTATGTAAAAGTTAAGAGCGAAAAACAAAATTCCGTACGAAATTTTAAAAGCTCCTAACTTTCATAATAATTAAATAATTAAAATGTCCATTAGAGGTTCAGTCTATTGATATAGAGTTTACTTATTTTTTTTAAATATATGATATTCTTACAGGTAAGACAAAAAACGTAATAAGAATCATCCATATAGGCGAATTGTGAATGACTTTATCCCCGTGATAAAATAAGTGTCTCTTTAAATCCACGTGATTGAAAGAGACGGACACTGTCTTTATCACGCTGGCACGTAGCGTACACAAATACAACCATCATATACATATCATCATTTTGAATTTTCTGGAGATCGCTGATTGTTGTCTGTGACCTGACTCACGAATACTGTATCTTGTCGCCTTGAGCCAACCTGCGCCTTGTTAACGGTAATGAAAGATAATGCGCGGCAACATCTGCGCTCCATGCTCAGTATTCGCTGCAACTTCACTAATGAATATACGTGCGCGTAGAGGTAAGTTGTGTAATACTTACATAAAACATATCATCTCATATACTTATATCTTGGTTACTTGGTGCATGAATTGAATTTCGCACAAGTACGTGATAATAAAACTTCGAAATTAATCAAGTTATTGTTTTTATGATAAACGTAAACGGTCACATAAATAAACACACGTAAACTCGTATAATTAATTGAAAAGTTAAGTATTCTTAGAATCCTGTCATTTTGATATAAATAAATAAATATTATAGGACATTATTACACAAATTGACTAAGTCCCACAGTAAGCTCAATAAGGCTTGTGTTGAGGGTACTTAGACAACGATATATATAATATATAAATATTTATAAATACTTAAATAGATAGAAAACACCCATGACTCAGGAACAAATATCCATGCTCATCACACGAATAAGTGCCCTTACCAGGATTTGAACCCGGGACCATCAGCTTCGTAGGCAGGGTCACTACCAACTAGGCCAAACCGGTCGTCAAATATGAAACTATGAAACTCTAATCAATGCCACACTTTACATTTAAATTAGGTAGGTACTTATAGCAGTTATGAGTACGTCTGCCGTTCTTAAGCCATTTTATTGCCAAACTTTAAAGTAAATCAGTTTCATGACTATACAAAAATTGTATTCAAACTTCGTAACAGTGTTTTAAATAAATTCGCGTTTTCATTTATTATGATCAAATTAATACGTACAAGCCTGTTGGCAATGATATACTTAGATCTATAAATATCCAACCACAGGTGTACGAGTAGGTAATTAATCAAATATTACAAAGGGCCGACCGTAGATCGCGCACTCTGATTCAATATTTACATCACAGGCTTCCAAACGCCAGATTTAAATTGATTTAGTAACATTAGACAACGACACAAAAATGTGGGGGATCTGGAGAATAAATATTTAAGTCAGTGAAAAATCCCTCGCTCTGTATAAGGCGAGATCGCGGGAAGGAATTAAATTAGCCGGGACTCCGGGACTCGAGGGCGGGATCACAACATATATCCCAAATGTTTCTTTTAGTTACATACTTATTACCTCAACCGGGGTAGACGAGGGCAATTTTACATGCTTTGTGGTTATTTCCGTAGGTATTTTCTGATTAGTTGCTTGTTCTCTGAGCAATTTGGGCCTATTTTTGTCAAGCAATTCCGATGAAACGAGTTCGTTAAATATTTATTTCGGAATATTTGGATTTTGGCAAACGTAGGTGTAAACAGTTAATGTAACTTTTTATGGCATTGTAAAGAATTTCACATTAGCATTAAGTGCCTACAGTTACTATGAATTTATTTATTTCCTGTACTTGGAATTTTCGATGATGTTAATAATAAACTGTTTATCGATAACTCACAATGATTGTACGTTTTGCCCGAAAATGGTTTCACTTTAATAAGGTACTAATCCGGAAAGCTACGACTCCATTGACAGGCTATTGTGTATTGGGTAGTATAACATTTATTTGATGATGTCCGTAATTACCTGGCACTATTAACGATATCCTCGGCGAGAAGTGGGTCTCGACATTGAGACCATAAATCAAGGCGTCACAGCAAATTGTTATCGAATTAGACAAGCTGCCCGAGAGGGGCCGGTGTTCAGCCCAATGACGTAAGGACGTCGGCCATTTAGAGAAAAAAAAAACGGGCATTTGAGAGTCGGGCTCGCACACGGAGGATTTGTTGTTGTTGTGTATCGGAATTTACTTCTAATTTTATTATCTTTTTAAAATATGTTGTTATAGCGGTATTAGAAATCTATGAAAATAACAACTGTCTACCTAGTATTACGGTCTATAGCATAAACAAAGAGAAAAGGTCGGACGGACAGACACCTGAGGATTAATATAGGGTCCGTTGATACTCTTCAGGTACGGAAACGTAAAAATGCCGGTCCCGCTGTAGTGTATATGTATCTTTGACTTTGCACCACCGTTACGGGCTTCTATTTGGCCCTATATTTGACTGAGGTAGAAAATGCCATTTGGTAACAGCTCCTTCTGTTGTAATGTGTGCAATCAATATTTATAGCATTTTCTGAAATCTGATGTTATTTTATTAAGTAGTTCACCCAATTACGGTTCAAGTTAATTTGGTTGTAAATACTAACGCTATGACATCTCTGACAATGTACAGTAAACCCTAAATGGCTCAACTATTAAACGTGACTATACAGACACAATCAATAAGTTTGTACATAGCAAATACTGAATATAATTAATATCTATGATTATGTGTGTGGGACCTTCTGTTTTTGTTGATGACCCTAGTGTCATATTTCATTCATTCGATTAGCGTTGGTGACTTGCTGTCGACTTTCTATAGGTATACCAAAAAAGCGGAAAATGAAAATACCCACACGTAAGCGATTGCATTAATGTATACTTGTAAGCAAGTGTAGTAGTTTAGAACCGACTAAATAAATATAAGAATATTTTACTAGCAATTTACCATATTTAAAACCAAAGTATTTAATAACTACTTACTGTTACCGTTTCTGATAAAAGTGCCTATTAGGCTATTATTGTTTAAACATTGATTATTTAGATCCTACGAAACGAATTTTACGTATTTTAAGCATTTTTATTGTAATATATATATTTCGTTTACCCTTCGGTCGTGTTTTAATCTATCGCCACTCGTATTAAATTTCCTATTTTTCGCACTTGTATCGTACTATTTTAATTCGCTAATAACTTTATTAAAAAAAATCGCATCCGTAAGTCATTCGGCTATAACATCCGTTACGAAGGACGGCGTGTAATGTAGTTTATGTTTCCCGTCGATTTGATGAAGCGTTTTTGACTGGCTTCCCACTCAATAAATTTGATGACACCAAATTCCTCTTGTTAAGCTTCATCGGTCATCAATCAGCGTCCTCGCGACAAGTGGTTGCATAAAACAGAACGTCATTACCTTGCATTGGTAAAATTCACTACACTGTGGTATTTTAACTTCGGGGTATAGGTACATTTCAGGAAACCAAATGACATAGTTTATTATTTAATTTTTCATAAAAAGTATTGATAAATATTAAAATAAATAAATATTATAGAACATTATTACACAAAATTGACTAAAGTCCCACAGTAAGCTCAATAAGGCTTGTGTTGTGGGCACTTGGACAACGATATATAAAATATATAAATATTTATAAATACTTAAGTAAATACATAGAAAACACTCATGACTCAGGATTCTCAGGAACAAATATCCGTGCTCATCACACCTTACCAGGATTTGAACCCGGCACCATCGGCTTCATATGCACGCTCATTACCCACTAGGTCAGACCGGTTATCATTAATAATAATAATCGGGGGTCGGTAATTAAAGTATTGTAACACGGGCATTACATTTCACACGACCAAATAATTTAAAACTATAACGTCATTTCGAACATCGATCATCCGAGACGGTGTTTGTGTTTAGTAGCAGATATATAAACTCATTTATTTATTTTAAAAGACACACCAACAGTACTCTTACATAAACAAAGCTAGTAAAGTAACAAGTATAGGACACGTATAATATCTATGCACCAATAACTGTGTGTAAAAGTGTGTAACAACACTCAAACAGTTCGAGGCTTTTTACACTACATTATTAACTACAACGATACATTAATAGATTAAGTGATTGAAACATGCATAGGAAAAAACTAACTAATACTAATAGTACCTACTAATATAATACCACAAGCATTTAAAGTTTTTTTGAACATTCTGCGCTTTAAATTTTGAATAGAATCACTAAATATGTCTATTTCGAAGTTTTGTCGAAGTGACAGATTATTCCAAGTTACTTGCATTCTATGGTCCGGAAGTGATCATACTTAACACTAATCAATATGTGAACAGGCCCTAAGGTAAGTGTACACACTATGAGACTTATCAGAGAAAAATAAATTGATTATCTTCGAAACGGAATTATTTAGAATACTGGTGTCTTTGAGAAAGTAACTTTATTTAAGCTCAGAAATGCACTCTTGAAATGAACTGAGTTTAACACAATCACGGTGTAACTGGGAGGCATATTTAGGCGACACAAGATATATGTAGGTTCGCGATTGTACTATTTCTATGATCAATTATTATATATCAGCAACTCCGAAATCGTAAAAAAGCCTGGGTTCATAGTTTGTGTCGAACTAATCTATATGGAACACGTCAACTAGGAACCCTTATAGTTAGGTACGCCATGCCCGCCTGTCGGTCCGTCTGTCCCTCCGTGGCTTTGCTCTGTGATCATTAGTGGTAAAAAGCTGCAATTTAGCATGGATATACAAATAAATGTAATAAAAACGAAATAAACTATTTTAGAGTAAGTAAACGAAAAATAAATTGTCCCCTATACGTAAAGTGGAATAAGCACGTTTTTAGCAATTCATTGTATATTTGATTTTATATGTCGGTTACCGACTGTAGTAAGTAATATTCGAATGCGAACGAGCTTTGTGGAAATAATAATATAAAATAATGTTAGAGGCTCTGAAGATTAATTATGCATACTTCAATATAATAAATGCTATTCCAGTTTTAGCACTAAGCTTAATTGCTCGCATCTGCCGCCATCAAATGATATTATGACGACTTGCGCTCTAAAAGCACACGAGCTTTGATAAATCGAATGCATTTATAATCAAACGTTTCAGTTGCTTTGTATATAATTTGGATTAATAGCAAAGCTTTCAATCTTCAATTAAAAGTAACTTATCAACACACTGTTTAGACAATGAATAACAATATTAAAGATATTAAATTCTGATCAATTCGCACAATTTAATAATCGTCATAGGTATAGGTTAAAAATATTTTTTGAGAAGGCGTAAGGTAATGAAATAATAAAGCATTAATACCGTCTTAATTTAGTCCCAAATCACCCTGACTAAAGGTTGTTTCTAGGATATAGTACATTTCGATGAAGAATGACATTTTCGCACGTGTATCGAACGACCTTTTTAATACAGTTGCGAAAAAATAAGAAAAACAACAAGTACTTTTTAGATGCATGTTCTATAAGAGAGAAACAATTGTAAATATAAAATATTATACTATTATTACCTAAGTATCGTTATTTACGATTATTTGTGTGTCGTATATTTAAATTGTATGAAACCGATATCGAATGTTACCTTTGGAAACTTAAAACATTCCTGCAGTAAGAAAAAACGCCTCTGCTTTGACAGGCGTTTCGGCAGTTCCATTCAGACAACTTATTAAGAACGGTTTTTCAATATTCAATATTAAAAAATAAACGTGTTATAATGATGAAGGGGTAAGTAGTAAAATATGAAATAATCTTGTATTTATTATTTTTACATTAACAGTAGGTTTTTATGTTGATTACGACTTTTGAAGGAATATTTTAACACTCATCAATAAGTAGTCATGAATTGGTACAGTCAGCGTCAAATACTTTGTAGCAACCAAAGTATCCAAATAGTTCGGTACACCATATATTTAGTATGGTGTACCGAACTATTTGGCCACTTTGACTGGTACAAAGTATTTGACGCTGACTGTACAAGTGGAAAAGTAAAAAGCACTAGTTCGTGAAATCCAACTTTCCGCACGCTAAACAGCTACGTAAAGTAGCACTTTTTCAGCAACTGTATTAAAAAAATATTTTTATGGCAAAACACAAACATTTTTTGTACAAGTTTTTATCGCTGACTGTACTTTACCTTTACTACGGGCAACTAATACTCATCGAGGCAATTTTAAAAACCCCAAATACAATTAGGTTGTGTTGTTTCATCACAGAGTTCCTATGTTCACCTCCAGTCTCCATCATCAGATTATTGCGATGGTACCATAATATTGCATTGTCATCTGACTTACATATGTATGCAAATTTTCAGCTCAATCGGATATCAAGGAAATGTTTTGCACGTTTTAAAAAAAAAGGTTACTTAGATACGAACATGTCAAATTAAATAAAAGCTTGTAAAAATAAATCATTTATGGTCGCAATACATGTAAAACCAGCATTCATTATTTTGTGCGAAATATAAACATGTACAGTTTTATTACACACTAATAAATATTAATTAGAGATAGAACATCCAATATTCGATCCAGACGCAGTAATACGTGAACAAAATTTCCCCGGTTCTTGTGACTTAGGGCAACGTATAGCGTCCCCTCGCGGAGGGTCAGCGGGGGAGCAATGACAACCCCAAATAGAAAGGGCCCAGAGAAAACTTCGTCCCTCCATTTATACGAGCCTCATAGAATCCCGCTTAGCCCCAGAGCACGACCCTTCCTTACTTTCTAAAGCTCATACCTTTCTCAATGTTACCAATCTAAAAAGAACTTAATACTTACGCAATAAAGCTCATTTTTTAAAACAGGATAATGAATGGTTGAGCAATTAGGAAGGAAACCAGTTGCTTCACTACAGTTGTTATAGCCACGCATGCCATCGCTTTTTTCCGTATGGTATTTCATATGAAAACAAAAGATCACATATTTGTTAATACTGATGTCTTTATGAAAATACCTTGCCGTTATTGCACTGTGAGTGGGATAAAAGGGCACCTTTGTCTTGGCGTAATGAAATGTGTATATAAAAATTATATTGCAACATAATGCGAGTTTTCTCTACATACACTCTGTCTTTTGCTGTGGACTACGCTGAACCGCTACAAACCCAGTTGCCCGGAGAAAAATAAGTGTATGCAAAATAAAACCGTTATCATATGCTACCTAAGTACTACTATACTATAATGTGAAGTAGGTACTATTATCAATCCGAGCTCCGCCGCTCAATTTATTACACTATAAGTGTACCTTTTTATTTTTTTTATCGTTTATAAATTTAAATATGCCCTTTCAAAATATGAGTGGCGTATTCCATCCACAAAGCATTGTCCCGAGTCTTTTACGCTTTTTATTATTAGTTGAATAAATTTCGTTAGCGACGCGATGGCGTGTGGGCGCGAGTGCTTTGTGCGCTGCAGTGACAAGCAGAGCGGTGAGCGGAACGACGAGCGGAGCGGAGCATGGCCGGAGGAGAGCGGGGCGCGACGCTCTGACGTCACGCGCGCAGGCGCAAAAGAGGACTCCTTGGAACGCAGAGTATGAAAAGTTTGAAGATGCATCATTAAGACTTGATAATTTTCACTAACTAAATAACTACATAAAAGTCTGTTAATATATATATTTTATGTTATGATAGTGACTGATATAGAATTGAAGTGAAAAAATATGTTTAAATCCGGTGCAATCCGGTGAAACTGCAAAACCATCAGCTCCGGGAAGTCAGCCAATTTAAATACCTTGGATCGGTTGTAGCCAATGACGGTTCCATTGACGCTGACATAGTTCACCGCATCAGCACGGGGTGGATAAAGTGGCGGGAACTATCGGGTGTGCTATGCGACAGGAGAATGCCGGTGCGTGTGAAGGGGAAAGTGTACAAATCCGCAATCCGACCGGCTCTCACCTACGGCGCTGAATGTTGGCCTTTGAAGAAGGTCCATACCACAGAACTGCACACAACAGAAATGAAGATGTTGAGGTGGGCAGGAGGTGTCACTCTACTTGATAGGGTTAGAAACGAGCACATCCGCGGCAGTTTTAAGATCCGGCCCATAGAAGATAAGCTTTCCGAATCTCGCTTAAAGTGGTATGGCCATGTCATGAGGAGGCCAGAAGATCACATGACTAGACAAGTCCTGAGCATCAACGTTGGCTCCAAAAGATCGGGCAGAGGTAGACCCCTTACGACCTGGATGTCCGTCATAAACAACGACCTTAAGAAAGCTCAAACAAATGTCTCGACGACCCAGAACAGATACGCCTGGAGAAGAATGACGAGGAGAGCCGACCCCAAATGACATGGGAAAAGGCTAGGCAAAGAAGAAGAAGAAGAAAAAATATGTTTAAATAAATAACTTACTGATACCCCATACTTAAATTAAAATGTAGGTATAGGCAACGACACGTTACGTATAATATATTATGACCATGCGTATACGTATTTGTTGTTGGAGATCCAAGTACGGTTAATGGTCGTGGATAAAAAAATAATGAAATTTTTGTCGTAGAAGACATTCATTTCTAGTTAAAAAGCTAACTGGTACCTGTGGATTGTCTCGTAGTGCAAGTTGTGCAAACAGCAAGATAGCTCGCCCGATAAGATGAGAGCGCCATTATGCTGTCTATCCATCACGCTTAGATAGAAAGGAAAACAACGGAAGTTCAATAGATCGGATCGGATCGGATATACTTTGACTGTATAAGTTAAAAAGTTACAGTATTTATTTAGCTTTTGCAATAAATGTTTGCGACATTTTTGTGTCTTTTCACTTAGGTTTATTAGCATCATACATTTTGTCACAATGACGACATCGTGTTTCATCTGCATATCGTACATGCTCTGCGGCCCGCGATCCGCGTCCGCGTCGTCAGTAGACCCGTCAGTCTCGTCGCTCGCGCGCGCCGCTACGACCGCCTACGACCGCTACGCCGCGTAGCCACTTCCGACTACGCCGCTACGAAGCCTACAAAACTACAATGAACTTCATTGTGACTGTGTATATATAGAAAAGAATTTCATTTTGTGTGTGTACTTTTGTGTTATATAGAAAAGACGTGGATCTGGTGATTGATATTGCAGCCGCAAGCGTATACAAGGTGGGTGAATATTGAATAACGAGATGTGAATAGCTGTTGAGACCTCGGATGCGAGTGCCTAATGTCAAGGACACGAATATTGATCAAAGTGATATACAAGATTGTCATATTCTTAACATATGTTTTTTGTTTTGATTTATGGAAACAATGATATAACGCGTGAAACTAGTGGAGCTATAAATTTTCTTGAGACCGTTAAAAGTAATGCGGTACAAAGGGATAGGTGTACAAAATGGGGTTGCGAATTATTTATAAGGACGGGTGCTGTCTTGTGTTACGAGCTTGATGAATTTAAAATGGCTTCTACAAAAATTACTTTATAAATTATTACGAAATAGTCAATTTGAATGCCATTAAGCTATTATTGTTATTATAGGCCATAAATAATTCACGAGAGTTGTATGTAAATTACTGTGTTGGAGTTTTGCCTCAAGACAAATTATTTGTTCTTTTGTCCTTCGAGAGGCTTCTACAATTATTTTAGTTAAGTTTGAAAAAGACAACTAGGTAATGTGCATATACTAATTTATTATTTGGTTATCTTTTGATTATAATTCATAAATTGTGTTTATTTACATAGGCATGCCCAAGGCTAAAACATTGGATACTAAACAAAGGAATAGGCAGGTAGACTCATTCACCGTTACAAATCGTATTGGCGTTGTAGTGATATCTTAATAATAACTACGTTACTCTTTTATTGTGTTATTGAATTTAGTAACAAGATTAATAAAGGACTTGGACAGGCTTTGTGTTGCTTGGTTTCAACCGTGCCTACACACTAATATTTGTTTTAGTATTTTTACTATAAAACTTGTGAAAATTAAACATGTTGAAATATATTTATAACAGGCTACGTATTTTTTGTTGATTATCGTTCAACATGTTTGTTAATATGTTTTTAGTAACCTGATAAGGATTTTAAATCTTATTCTGTTTAAATGTAAAATGTCTGTAAAATGTATGTCTGTGTACTTGAAAAAAAAAACATCACACTGTCTGTGTACTTGAAAAAAAAATGCTAGCATACTGATATGGAATGAGCTATATTATACCCACGGGTGTAATAGTTTTTTTATTTCATTACGCCCATGGATATATTGAGCATAATGATTTTTCAAATATAATGTATGAATAGGTATGAATGAGTTTTACTTTTATAATACTAACGTTTATATTTTTTTTGTGTTTATTTATAAATATTTAATTTGATTAATTTTATAGCCGCTTAATTTTTTTTACACAATTTTAAATCGCGGCGGAATGCCAGATAGGTCTGTGCCTTCGATGCCTAACATGTCAAAAATGACAAGAACGAATGTTTGAAGTGTCACCGTATTTAAGAATTATTTCGTTTATGATTTAGTTTTTTCCTCACAGGTGTGATGAAGAACATTGTATGTGCCATGGGCGGTTCAAGAATTACCAACTCGTGTTAATGAAGCCGTCGCTTTCGGCTTCGGGCTTAAAATTAACACTTGTTAATACACAATGTTTAGCTTGTCGTAGATTTTTTAAATATTTCCTTAAAAGACAAAAAGATATATCATTCATGTCATTCATATCATTGATAAACTACATACATGAAGTTTAAAACGAAATAACGGACATTTAGGGCAGAGGTAATTAATTTCTCTTTATTTTAACGCATGGGTGGTTCCTGGTAACCGATAAACGCCTGAATTTCATCTTAAATGATTTCCCAATAACGAATACCGCAGTTGTTAATTGCCCATGAGTATCAATATAATTATTTTCATTATGTGAGAATAATTGAGGTTTTGCCTACAATAATATTGACTAATTTACACATTTGTGACGTTTTTTATAAACTTTCGTTGTAATAGAAATTCATCAACTCCTTGTTATTGGTACAGACAAGTGGGTGGTCAAACACGATAACTCGAGCAAATGGGTTTTGGAAATTGGAACTATAGTGGAGTTCTAATTTGAATGAAAAAATATTTCGATTTATCGGATTTGACCTCCCAGCCCTCGATATAGAATATAAAATGCCAATTCGAACTTATATTTTGATGTCAATATGGTGTAATTTTGTTCTCATTCGTCCCAATACATGACCGAACAAATACGAGCAGAATGCACACGCAAATAATAACAAAATGACATCATTCTGATAATGAAATGTAAGTTCAAATTAGTCTTATTGTCTTTTTGTTTGTATGACAGGAAGTATAGAGTGACTCTTATCTGGAATCTTATGATTAGAGTCTGAAGGCAATAGATGCAAAAAAGCAGTAAACAAAAATTAGCTTTATTTGTTTAGCAAACTTCATTAGCCCATTATTTCATTAGGGTAAGGTAGATCAGTAGCACGAATTCTACAAACTTAAATTTGGTATAACGTCCCTTTTTCTTTCACATAAAAAAATATTTCCGTAGATCTTACGTAAGTTCTCACCAGGGATTCAAACACGTGACCTCAGTTATTAGACGTCTACAACGTGTATTAGATTAAAACTCTTAAACCAACAATACTGCTTTAAAACCACCAGATAAATCTGTCACGTTGCAGCTTAATTCCGTTAACCCCAATTTACAACCGCGCAAAGTAAAAGAAAGCAATTAAATGTGTGAGGGTGATCTATGGGCCGTGGTTGCAAAATGTAATTGCTGTAGCGAATGCTGCAAAATAAAACCCTTCCGAGCTCTTCTTGTTGTTACCTACTAGAGGAAAGGAAGTGTCTTAGTTACGCTCTCAGTTGGGTAAAAAAATCTTTTCGTCGCCTTGTTTCTGACCTTTCTGTCACGCTTCTATTGTTGTCTAATAAATAAAAACGTTGATTGTTAATGCATGTCTTTCTAGCTGTAGATTATAATTCTCTTGAGAAAACATAAAAACTAAATTTCACATCATACCGAAATCTCTGCTCCGTCATATTTTTTGGGGACAAAAATAAGACAACGAAAGTCTGTTGCATTTTCTGAGTTGGTATACAAGGGAATAACCAAAACGGGTCAGAGAACAAAATTAAAACAATGTGAAGTTTTTTGTTCCCGCAAACATCTCCAAAGATTTTAAATAAACGCGATAAAATCGGTAAAAAAACCAGAAGTCGTTTAATTGATTTATGTCTATCATTATTACTAAAAGGCAGTCCTATGCGGTAGCCAGACAGAACATTTTTTTTTTTTTATTATTATTGGGAAACAAACAGCGAATAATAATACATATGTTTAAATAAATATAGAATACACACAAGCCATAACAGTTTCCACTTATAGAATAATAACATTCTTTGCTGCTCAAACCAGACTTATACAATTTGGTTTCACTTCTATGAAATTGTAAATTAGGTTTAGGTAAGATTATTAAACTTTAACAACAGAAAAGAAAGACGCAATACCTTGCTTATACTAAATTTACATGCAGCTCATTATCTTAGAGAATACAAATCATTAGATTTAATATTTACTACTTTTTTTATTATTACTGTTATTTATTTATTTATGTTCTTAATTGCAGAAACAAACTTAGGTAAGGTAGAATTAAATATATCAATATCAGAGTACTTCTCATTATAACTTTTGCATGCTCTTACGAGAAATCTGTTCTTCGCGTACACAGTTCGGTTGGAAGGTATTGAGAATAAGTTAAAGGTTAAAGAATAATTTAATTTTAATGAAGATTTTTTTTGCGCTTAATTTGTCTCTGGTTTGATATAAATATACCTGTTTTTCTTGCTGACCCATTTGCACGCTAACCCACTATAGTTAGAGAGTGTACAACTCGTAAGAAAGGTGATTAAACGCGGCTCCTGCGGGTTACGAATGACTGCGTCGTTAGGCTGAGTGCACACTAGGGCGGCCTACTGCCCCCGTAACGGCACAATGTTCCTATTCGTGTTATAGTTACAGATCCTGGGCTATTTGTTAGCATAACTCGTTTGTTACGGTGCACAGTGGCCCCACCGTATTGGTGCCTTAAGTATGTGAAAGTGGTATGTGAAACCACAAAGGCTAAATATATTTTTTATAGAAAAGCTATTTTTGGAACAACTATTACTTATACTATACAATTATAAAACATTTCAACAATTATAAAATGTCCCAATTGACAGATTTATAGAGCTAGTTATTATGATTTCACCATCTTACGATATTATCAACTTTTGTCGAAAGATCATTTGAGTAATTTAAAGCCAACAGATGCAATTAGCAATGACCTTCAATAGCCCACTCATAAATTAGAGAATCCTTTTTTTCTGAAACGTTTTTCCTAGAAAGTGATACCATTTTAAGTGAGAATTTCTTCCTATAACGATTATTTTCGGTACAGTTTTCTGTAAAATGGTTAGGTTAGGTTAGGTTAGGTTAGCGATGAGAAATGGCCACTTAAAGTGTGCTTTAAGAAATATCTGTGGGATCTTCAACGACGTCGAGGAATGTCTTTCGGAATATATAACTTGTCATAATCATACTTCACTACCAAATAACAATAATTAAGCTTAGTTTTTACTTATTTGGGTTTTATGTTCGATGATTTATTTAATTAAGCAGTCCGTGCTATTCACATACAAAACTTGATAAACGGATTATCAATATTAACATAAAATTGAATAATGACGTAAGTTATTAGCTGCTAGCCATACAACTGCGCTGAATTGAATGTTATAAATACAATCTTGGGAATAACACTTGTAAGTGAATTGAGTGGGTATGCAAATATTCGTACTTACATAAAATATTCAAAACACGCTAGTACATAATCTATATACGACATTGTTTTTTTCTAACCAAGTATATAAAAGAGGAAAGATATTATCATATACGGGACCGGGAATCTGACATCAAACATCACCCAAGCGCGAAGCGCAAATAAATATTAGGCACGAGATTGAATTTCATTCCCACCCTTTTACTATGAGTGCCATGATAAAACTGGGCAAAAGAACACAATAAACGTTTTATTCTCATATTTGTTTGGCAATCATAGCCGAATACCTCGTGGAAGTTAGCTAGGTTTAGCACCCCTATAACTCAAAGAAAGGTGGGTCGTAAAACTAGCTTGTTAAGACTACTATATGGACTCGTATGATTGCGTCCGCCTCGTAGTTACGTGAAGAAGAAAAGTTTGTAACAGGCATCGTTAAACCTTTGAGGAAAACGAAAATAAATAATTAACAGTAACTAATCAATTATACTACTTATTTATGGCCTCGTCAAACCTAAGAGGCTACTTGAATTGACACAATAAATGGTTGTGGCATGGCTTCCGCATTATCATATATCTCCCATATGACTAATTTTGTTGTAATTAGTACTATAGTGCGCAAACAAAAGGTCTATATTACGACCAAATTTTCCGCGTAATTAGTACGATTGTGAACTAAGCTGACGATTTGACATAGCCACGTCATGACTCTGACGAGTTGCGCTCTTTGTAACTAAAGCAAGCATTCTTTTATCAATACCGTCAATCTTTAAACACTGTACGAAGTCAGAAAAAATTTCACCCGTGCTGTAGCTTTACACTAAGTCTGTTGTGTGGGATAGTAATGCATTACCATATCCAATGACTTGAATTTATCTTTCCCTTGCATTCGAGGGTGCGCCGAGGACGGCAAATAAAGGATGACTCACGCTACACAGTGCCAGGGCCGGGCCGGGGCGGACCGGAGCGAGCCGTCACACGGACTTTCAGGAGCGCCACCGTCGCCGGACCGTTCCAGGGCCGGGGCGACCGGGCCATCATCTCTATATTATAGTATCTCTATGCGTTGACACTATCGTTGAGTCTCCGAGCGCGAGACAGGCCGGGCCGGGCTGTCCGAGCTCACCGAGCCGTCCAAGCAACGGACTGTTCATGACAAATGTCACAAATGTCAATCATATTGAAAAAATTGGTTCGATGGGAAGCAAGTCGATATAGAAATAAATAATAAAATCAAAATATTGGCCCTGGTTGCCATAATAGCTGATGAAGAGAATACTGCATACTCTGGGCAATTGTGCAATCGCGGACACTTTCGGAAAAAGGAGAATTACACAACATTATGTGAAGAGCTTTATTTCCACATGACCCGAGACTCTTTCGAAGCCACCGTGTTCTCTGCTTAAGGTAATGGAAATACAATGCGTGTATATTGTCTCAAATAATCATGTGCCGAAGCATATTAAGTAAACTATTAAAAGGAAAGGGGATGACCGGTTCTCCATACAAATATAGTCCCCATTTTCCTCTCTGGATATTGATATTCCCTTCGTTCTACATCCAATTTTGTAATAGTACATTACGATACAAGCGCGAAAAATAGGAAATTCGAAACAAGTGGCGATAAATTAAAACACGGCCGAAGGGAGTGTTTTAAATCGACACGAGTTGCGAATTACTTATTCGCACATGTATCGTACAACGTTTTACAGTACATGGCTCTTTAAATGTTCGACACAGTAACGTAATATGCTAATTTTCGCACTAGTGCGGTAAAGTAGCAACATATGTACTGTAAAAATATTTTCCGTAATGGGGACTACGTTTGTATGGAAAAGCGGTCTCGTTTTGAGGTAGGTAACTAGGCAGATTACTTAGAGATTGACTCATCACAAGCTGCCCTAAGTGCTTCTTAGCGAGTATTAGACAGGCCTATTGTTTTTCAGTATTATTTTCTTCTATTGAGGTGTGCATTTGTGTTGTATTGCAAAAATATATCCGTTGGGGTTCAGTGATACCCGATAGATATTAACCCTGAATCACAAATGATCATTTTGCTTAATGCCGCGTTTTTGCATTATTTTCTCCCATCAATCCTATCATAGACTTGTTCCGTTTCAACTTAAGTTTAAAAGAGAAGATATTTAAAATGGCTGTAGGAATACCACAACATTTTAAAGCATCGATATAAGATAATCATCTACAAACATTCAGCTACAGAGAAATACGCGTACACCACTAAGAATGTCGGTGGTGCGCTCTCAAAGTAAAAAAAATAACTGTTAAGTTCGGTACACTAAGATAGAATTGTCTAACAAGTACAAAAAATAAACTACTTACTGGCTTACTTACTTCTTGCGAAAAAGGAATTTTTGATCTATAATACGAGTGGGTTAGGTAGTTGAAATTTACAGTGTGCATTTTATGGTTCCGTAGCCAAAATGGCAAAAACCCTTACAGTTTCGTCATGTCCATCTGTCTGTCTATCTGTCTGTCCGTATGTCACAGCTATTTTACTCAAAAACTATAAGATAACCAAAAGAGAAAAGTGGAAAGTAGGTATTTTTTTATACTACGTTGGTGGCCCGCCTGATGGTAAGCTACTACTTAGTTTAGAAGTTCAAATGTATAAAAATATAATTTTTAGGCACGCCATACATGTAACTAAAAGAGAAAAGGTTACTCAAGTAAAAGAGTATTAAATTTAAGATTTTTTGTTTTAAGTAAGTGAGATGGCAAAGGAAGTCTTGCGTAGCCCGACATGCTATGCGCTCTAAGGCCGAGGGCCCCCTCATAACAAATGAATCGAGGGTAGCCTTACGTACCTAAGTAGCTTCCTCATACTAAAAAGTCGTGCAGAAGAAGATAACAATATAATTTTTTCAATATGTCAATTCCAGATTTCCTGTGTTTCTTAAATGTATAGTAACATGACAGCAGTTTTCATCTTTAGGGTTCCGTACCCAAACGGGACCCTATTACTAAGACTCCGCTGTCCGTCCGTCCGTCCGTCCGTCCGTCCGTCTGTCACCAGGCTGTATCTCATGAACCGTGATAGATAGTTGAAATTTTCACAGATGACGTATTTCTGTTGCCACTATAACAACATAGTGTTGTGTTCCTGCTGGTGAGTAAGTTTGCCAGAGCTCAACGAGGGGAGGAAGGGTTGTTAGGGTCGGCAACGCGCATATAATTCCTCTGAAGTTGCAGGCGTACATAGGCTATGGAGACTGCTTACCATAAGGTGGGCCGTATGCTTGTTTGCCACCAACGTAGTATATAAAAAAACAAATACTAAAAAGTACGGAATCACGTTGGGCGAGTCCGACTCGCCCTTGTCCGGTTTTTGTATTTATTCGTAAGCTTGCATTAATTGCCAGGGCACTTTAGGCTTAGCTTATAAGTACTAATAGGATATTCTTTGCTAATAGGTCTAATAAATAATATGTTGCGGACTCTTTTCTTAAACCTTTTTACTTGTATACTTTTTACGACATTTGACGCTGTCATGTTATTCAAATAGTAAGATAAATATGACAAGAGAGAAAATAGTGATCTTATTTACAGAAAGATACTTAATGTATGAAAAAATAAGCAAAAATAAGAATGAATGTTTTGTGAGTGTGAAACAATTTTATTTTCTTTGACAAATAGAGCACTGCATTGCATTAACGATTATTATTATTTTAATTTGTACGTATGTCTTTCCCATCACGGAACAATGGTATTCCGGACCTTTGAGAAGCGTGCGCCGAGCCCTAACCTAACGTAGAGGCCCTTTTGACACGTTCATGAAATGTAAGATGTACACCGAGCTGATGCTGCCCTTGCCCATGTCATAGGACGCACGCAGAGGCAGGCCCGACAGGGTGTAAGGACTATTGAGAGTTGTTGGAATCTAAAATAAACTAGGTTATTGTGTGAACGCGATGGGCTAAATACTGAGCTATGGGATAAAAAACCAGACGCCTGCCTAATAAAACGGTATACAATTTTATTTCCGGCAGACGACACTGGTGTGAGCGGCTCAGGGGTATCGAGAGGCGTGCACCGCTTTCAACCCAGTGGCTGTAACAGCCACTGTGCCAACTCGCGTCTTGCACTTCCACCCCTGGAACTTATAGCTCTAACGACTCCACTCTGGCCGGCCGGCCAAGGCAACCCAGAAGCAGAGAATCCTGTCCCACCCACCCCCCTTCGAATGACAGAACTCCCTAGGAACACTCGGATACGTGAGGTCGTTACTCCCCAACAGCTCGCCACAAGCTGCCCTAAGTTGACTGATTGCACTGGTAAAATCAGCGGGCCATAGATTATTAGTTTGCAGTTCCTAAAAGCCACTGCTGAAAGGATGTGTAGCTGTCATATACAAAAACAATGGGTAGACAGTCTCAAACGGTATGTCTTATGATAAATAGTTTCATGTCTCAGTAAAATAATGTGATTTGTAGTATTTAGTCATAAAATATATTTTTATACTGTGTATGCTAATCTTCAGGTATTTATTTATGGGCCGCTAGTTGCCTGAAATACAGGTACCTATAAATAAATTATGATAGATAGGCGGATAGATGGGGTGTTCTATGAGAACGTCGCTTTCAAAATGCTTTTGTCTTGTATGGCAGCTTCCTCAATCAACTGCGTAAAGCTCAAGAAAATACTGCCAAAAGGATAGGCTAGATAATAAGTTTTTATAAAAGAAACAAATGTTTTTATGGGACCCATAACATTAAAGCAATACAAAAGTCAGAAATGAGAGTCAAATCTGACAATCGTTATCTACGCACGAAACGCCCCTTATTAAATGATACTTGATCGTGACTTCATGATTAAGTTTAATCCGTTTTATTTGCATTGCATTTATAAAATGAGGAGCTTTCGAGTTTCGAGGATTATGTTTTTAACATACGTGTATATTACGTAGGTTTATTTGTATGTTGATTTTTTGATTCTAGAAATAAGAGTTGTATAACCCTAATATGTATGTAAGTACTAAGTGCGTAAAAGGTAATACCGAAATAGGTCAGAAGAGAAGTAAATTCAATATTACTATACAGTATATCCAAAAAGAGCGCTATGATAAGTAGAAGTTACTTTTTAGGGTTCCGTACCCAAAGGTAAAACGGGAGCCTATTACTAAGACTCCGCTGTCCGTACGTCTATCCGTCTGTCACCAGGCTGTATCTCATGAACCGTGATAGTTAGTTGAAATTTTCACAGATGATGTATTACTGTAGCCGCTATAACAACAAATACTAAAAACTACGGCACACTAGATGGGCGAGTCCGACTCACATTTGTCCGGTATTATTTAAATATAGGAGGCAAATGAGCAGAGCCCATGAACAGACGTCGTATCATAGGATAAGTAGATATGTACAAAGAAACAGCGGTATGTTAAATAGAAGTTTTTTTTATATAGTAGGCATACGAGCAGAGCCCATGAACAGAGGTCGTACTCCTATCATAGAATTAGTAGACATGTACAAAGAAACAGCGCTATGTTAAGTCGGAGTTATTTTTTTTAATGTAGGAACCAAACGAGCAGAACTCATGAACAGAGGTCGTATCATAAGATTTGTAGAGATGTACAAAGAAATGGTGCTATGTTAAGTAGAAGTAATTTTTTTGAATGTAGGAGGCAAACGAGCAGAGCCCACGAACAGAGGTCGTATCATAAGATTTGTAGAGATGTACATAGAAATGGCGCTATGTATTTTTTTTTTATATAGGAGGCAAATGAGCAGAGCCCATGAACAGAGATCTTATCATAAGATTTTTAGATATGTACAAAGAAATGGCGCTATGTTAAGTAGAAGTATTTTTTTAAATATAGGAGGCAAAGGAGCAAAGCCCATGAACAGAGCTCGTATCAGAAGATTTGTAGAGATGTACATAGAAATGGCGCTATATTAAGTAGAAGTTATTTTTTTTATATAGGAGGCAAACGAGCAGAGCCCATGAACAGAGGTCTTATCATAGGATAAGTAGATATTTACAAAGAAATGGCGCTATGTTAAGTGGAAGTTATTTTTTTATATAGGAGGCAAACGAACAGAGCCCACGAACAGAGGTCGTATCATAAGATTTGTAGATATGTACATAGAAATGGCGCTATGTTAAGTGGAATTTATTTTTTTAAATATAGGAGGCAAATGAGCAGAGCTTATGAACAGAGGTCTTATCATAGGATAAGTAGATATGTACAAAGAAACAGCGGTATGTTATGTAGAAGTTTTTTTTATATGGTACGCAAACGAGCAGAGCCCATGAACAGAGGTCGTACTCGTATCATAAGATTTGTAGAGATGTACAAAAAAAAATGGCGCTATGTTAAGTAGAATTTAGTTTTTTAAATATAGGAGGCAAATGAGCAGAGCCTACGAACGGAGCTCGTATGATAAGATTTGTAGAGATGTACAAAGGAATGGCGCTATGTTAAGTAGAAGTATTTTTTTTAATATAGGAGGCAAACGAATAGAGCCCATGAACAGAGGTCGTATCATAAGATTTGTAGAGATGTACATAGAAATGGCGCTATGTATTTTTTTTATATAGGAGGCAAATGAGCAGAGCCCATGAACAGAGGTCTTATTATAAGATTTTAGATATGTACAAAGAAATGGCGCTATGTTAAGTAGAAGTATTTTTTTAAATATAGGAGGCAAAGGAGCAAAGCCCATGAACAGAGCTCGTATCAGAAGATTTGTAGAGATGTATATAGAAATGGCGCTATGTTAAGTAGAAGTTATTTTTTTTATATAGGAGGCAAACGAGCAGAGCCCATGAACAGAGGTCTTATCATAGGATAAGTAGATATTTACAAAGAAATGGCGCTATGTTAAGTGGAAGTTATTTTTTTTTTATAGGAGGCAAATGAGCAGAGCCCACGAATAGAGGTCGTATCATAAGATTTGTAGATGTGTACATAGAAATGGCGCTATGTTAAGTGGAATTTATTTTTTTAAGTATAGGAGGCAAACCAGCAGAGCCCATGAACAGAGCTCGTATCATAAGATTTGTAGAGATGTACAAAGGAATGGCGCTATGTTAAGTAGAAATATTTTTTTTAATATAGGAGGCAAACGAATAGAGCCCATGAACAGAGGTCGTATCATAAGATTTGTAGAGATGAACAAAGGAATGGCGTTATGTTAAGTAGAAGTATTTTTTTTAAATATAAGAGGCAAACGAGCAGAGCCTACGAACAGAGCTCGTATGATAAGATTTGTAGAGATGTACAAAGGAATGGCGCTATGTTAAGTAGAAGTATTTTTTAAATATAGGAGGCAAACGAGCAAAGCCCATGAACAGAGCTCGTATCAGAAGATTTGTAGAGATGTACAAAGGAATGGCGTTATGTTAAGTAGAAGTATTTTTTAAAATATAAGAGGCAAACCAGCAGAGCCCATGAACAGAGCTCGTATCAGAAGATTTGTAGAGATGTACAAAGGAATGGCGTTATGTTAAGTAGAAGTATTTTTTAAAATATAAGAGGCAAACCAGCAGAGCCCATGAACAGAGCTCGTATCATAAGATTTGTAGAGATGTACAAAGGAATGGCGCTATGTTAAGTAGAAGTATTTTTTTTAATATAGGAGGCAAACGAATAGAGCCCATGAACAGAGGTCGTATCATAAGATTTGTAGAGATGTACAAAGGAATGGCGCTATGTTAAGTAGAAGTATTTTTTTAAATATAGGAGGCAAACGAATAGAGCCCATGAACAGAGGTCGTATCATAAGATTTGTAGATATGAACAAAGGAATGGCGTTATGTTAAGTAGAAGTATTTTTTTAAATATAAGAGGCAAACGAGCAGAGCCCACGAACAGAGCTCGTATCATAAGATTTGTAGAGATGTACAATGAAATGGGGTTATGTTAAGTAGAAGTTATTTTTTTAAATATAGGAGGCAAACGATTAGAACCCATGAACAGAGGTCGTATCATAAGATTTGTAGATATGTACATATAAATGGCGCTATGTTAAGTAGAAGTCTTTTTTTAAATATAGGAGGCAAACGAGCAGAGCCCATGAACAGAGGTCGTACTCGTATATTAGGATTAGTACGAGTAGATATGTACAAAGAAACAGCGGTATGTTAAGTGGAAGTTATTTTTTTTTAATATAGGTGTACGCGTATTTCACGTTTGGCGATATCTTCTTCGTTACGATTGTTCTGCAAGTTATTTTTTAAGCTTCATTTTAGTCAAGATCTATTTCTGATAATGGATTCCAGGAAGAATGGATGAAACTCTTCAAATATTTTACATATAGTATCTTTTTATATTTGCATTTAAACAGTGCTATTTGTTGAAATGGAACATGTTCATGAAGATCAGAATATAACTTCTCCTTGACAAGTATTTTACGAGTTAGGGCTTAGGTATTATATGGGCTTACATATGGGCTGTTGTTTTCCATTCAATAGTTTACATGTGTGAAAGAGAAAGTATAACAATATGCTTTTTTGACTAAGATTGCTTTAATTTTGTTAATTTCAACACTTAGTAGGTGATAATTATAACATTGGTATAGAATCTTCAAAAATAAAACAATAGATACAAAGCAGGTGTTACTCGTATTGGCCCGTCTTTATATATTACAAATGTATGAATGCAGTTTTTCTTGTTATGAAAATCAATGGCATGATTCCTAGGAAAATATCTTCGTAACGATCTAAGTGGGCCACCGTGTATACCCTACGGAACATTTTATTTCGTTGGATGAATTTAGGGTGTAGGGTAATGGGAGGCATGTTTGAACTTACAAATGAATGTACCCAAATATCTCCAAAACGTATCGAACGAATTAGTTGCAGTTTTCAATAGTGTAAAAATTATTTTACACTATTATGGTGTATTTATCTTATCTCCTGTTATAAATGTTTCAATTTTTTTAAGGTTCAAGCTACAGGTATATACCCTAACAGTAAGCTACACAGATAACTGACCAGGAGGGCCTGCAAACAAGTTTCTTTGCAGGGGGGATACAAGTGGAGAAACTACCCAATTATGAGCTACTGAAAACTATCATTAATTGTAAGGATATTTAACATTGCCAAAATAAGGTTCAAGGTGTCCTCTAGTAGTAATTATATGCCCTCTATAGAATAGTATTATAAACATTTTTCTTTTTTCATATACCATGGACGTTCCTCGATGGCACCAAGCTGCAACCGGAAAGCGATGATCACACGGCAACAAAATCCTGAAGACTGTAGCAGCCACGTCTAAGGGGGATAAATTCAATAAATGTTTATTCTATTTGTTTGATATGTAAAAATGCACGTCAATAAGGTGGCCAACTATTATAAACAGAGACCGGAATTATTGTGGCATTCTTGAACTGTCATAGAGAGTTCTCATTTATCGACTTCTGGTAGACATATATCGATATAACGTAGAACACAAAATATTAAAAAGTTATAATAGTTAATGGATATTTCACTGTAAAAGAAGTAACTGCTTTTTTGCATTTATTTGTACTTACGAGTATTAAAAAAATAGCTACATAGGGAGTACAAGTCCGTAAGGGTTGCTAGATAGCATCTCTCCAGCAACTCTTACTGAGTTTCAACATAATTACTTATATTTTCAAGAAATGAGAGGCGGAAAAACATTATAACTAACCATATTATTCTCAAAATGTTGGATTGTTTTAAGCATGGCGCTGGGATTAGGTGGATAACAGTCATAGTCGGTCTTTCGCATGTATTGCCGTCATTCTTTATTCTTTAAAAACGGATGGGAAAGTTACATTTTATTCACAAGAGTTGCAAAGTAATTTCGTTCAAATTCTGAAATATTTTATCACCTAGGAATGTAAAATTAACGACGACGACGACTTGTGATGATTTTGAAGTTTAAGTATTTTTTCGCGTTGGTGTGGTAATTATACATTAATTCATAACGAGTTCAATAATTCACAACTAGTGGCAGTAAATTAAAACACGACCGAAAGGAGTGTTTTAAATCGAAACGAGTTGCCAATTATCTATTCGCACATATACAACGTTTTACAGTACATATGGCACTTTAAATTTTCGACATAGGCGCGTAAAGTGCTAATTACCGCCCTAGTGCGGTAAAGTAGCACCATATGTACTAAAAAAAATGTTGTCTCACTCGTTAGAAAAAAAATTAGGCCCTCGAAACGCTCAAGATTTCCACTTCTCATTTTTGTATTGGTTAAACAACTACTATGGACCCCTCGTGAAATAGATAACTGTTTTAGCCAAAAATATTAACTATATTGAAGGCCCGGTTCACATTGAGTGGCTACACCGCTTTTTTTTTGGTAAGTCAAAGTAAAATAAATCATCATGAAAGGTACAAATTAGGTACTAAATCTTTGCCAAAAGATGAATTCAATATAACGCCTACAGCTAGGAGAACTGTAAGGCTAAGATGGTCGGCTCTTTATCATTTGTCACCATACCTGTCCCGTTCTAACAAGGATGTAAGTGCGAAAGTGACGGGCATAATGACAAGTGATAAAAATGGAACCATGATGCCGCCGCTGGACTTGGCCCTGTCGACCTGACGTCAGAATAGCTGACCACATTATTTTCAATATTTTTTCTCGATTTTTAGCGAGGTAAATTTTTTTTGATATCATGGACCAAATAGTACAAAAAAGGTACTAAAACTTGGAGTAAGCGTCAGGATGTCAGGACCACGATAGCTATTTATATCGTTATAAAACTTATAAATAGCTATCATCGTCCTGACATCCTGACACTTACGATACTACAATACACTTCATTAGTTCATCTATTCGCCCTGACGAAATTATGCGTTCCACGTCTTAATCATTAATTTAAGAACAATAAAACATACGAAGAGTATTATTGTATTATTTCAGTAGTTACAGTAATAATAGGCATAAAATAGGGAATATTACGCAAAACTCTGCGTAGATGGCGTTACTAACGCACACGGGGCCTACCGCGAAATGGAAATATCTAAATTGTGGTTTCTGCCTCCATCATTCTTGCATATTCGATAGACAGAGAGGCAGATAGGTAACGAAATTTCGATTTTCGCGTTTCGCGTTAGACCATCTGTAACCAAAACGCCTTGATGCATCAATGCCATAGTGAAAACTTGTCAAAAAACTGTTTAAGGCATAGTATGCATAAGTTACTCTCAGGTTTATAATACATGCTAGTGCTGCTCTCTACAGCCTGAAAAAATGTATGGCCTATCTATTTCAGGAGAATGCATCGTACGCGAGCAGTTAGCAATAATATCGCCAACGACAGATTGCAAATGAAATATAGGCACCTTTATGAGTAATTCAATAACTGCACTGAAATATGATGTTCGTACTCTCTGCAGGCAGATTTACAGAAGATCAGTTGGACTCTAAATTAAGTAAAAGAAATGGTTTCCCGTAATCTACAAATTTATTAACGAGATATTTCATTATATATAACTTCGTACGAAATGAAAAGTAATACGTGGGAATATGAGAAAAAAATAGTATATTTATATTAATTATAACCTACATGCTCATTAAGGAATAATTTTTACAAGCAGTAACATTACTAGATATCTCATTTAATATAATCCGACTTAATTACATTTCCGCAACACCTCCGTATTTCACAAAATAAATCAAGACATTATGCAACTTATATAATTTTGACGTATATATCCGAGTCGCCCGTGTTGCGACCGTTGCGACTTTCATGTAGTAACACCTAACATGGAAAAGTAAATAATAAAGACTGAATCTTCACGGATACCGCGTTGTTCGGGAAATATATATAGGTCAAATAAATACTTAACTAAGTCGCTTGTAATAAACCTTGCGTAGATAGATAGATGTATAGATAGAATACTCTTTATTGGAACACCTCAGTAAAAAGATACAAAAGAAAAGACAAAACAAACAATTGATTAAATGTAGAGGCAGACAACAGGCGGCTGCGTAACGACTTATATATACTTATAGTACGTTATTCTTTTATTATATAATGTATTTCATTGTCAATAATATGATAATCCAACAATATGTACGAAACGGCAGTATTTAGTTCTTAAAGGTCTGCTTCTTCTGAACATTTTTTTATTCCACTTCATTTAAGCCCACAAAATTAACACACTGGTTAATATCTAGGAACTATTAAAATTGGTAACAAATTCTTAGGCAACTTGTCTGGCGCTATCAACTATCTCAAGTAAAATGTGGAGCCAGCGTGACTAAAATAAATATAAGTACTATTTTTTTATTGCTTTCCACAAAACGGGCAATATGTAGAATTGTGTAGCTTTATTTACAGAAATTAGGTTTCATATAGAGATTGACAGTCATTGTTAATTAACTTCTCTCTGCGCCGAGTAAAATATAACCCGACCAAGTAATGTATTGGCTATACCATCCATATTTAACAAACAAATTTATGACGTTTTGTAACCTTCTTATTTTGGCAAATATATACCGACACATCCGAGCATGCACATTGCGAAGGGTGGTATTCTGGTTTTTCATCTTTCCAATATCTTGGTCCAATGTGTATTTGCGTCTGACATTTTGCTTAATGAGAGAGTGAGACGCAATGCACATTGGACAAAGATCTTAGACTAGTGGAATATCACCCGAAAGGAAGAATTGAGTCACCGGGTGGTCCGGAGGCTCCGGGAAGTCCGATTTTTGCTCATAGCATGACCGGCTAGTCTCCGCTCCGAGCCCGCACCGGGCCACTACAGAGCTCCGGTGATGACGTAATGCTTTCCATAGAAAACGAAGCGCCGGAAGCTCCGGCCCGGCCCTGCCCCTGTGTAGCGTGAGTCAACCTTAAGATAGTGGTAAAGAGGAGACCTCCTGAACATGTTTTGAATGAGGCCAGAGGGAGGGGAAGGTTGAAGTAAGGAAAGAGGATGGATTTAATCAAGAAAGGTATTGAGTGCTGCATGTCTCGGAAGCCGATATGTTAAACAGGGCAAAGTGCACGGAATATACAAGGGATGCCCACCTTCAGAGGGAATAATTTACCAAAGAGAGAAAGAGTGGAGCGGCTGACAAGCGGGTTTGCTTCCCTTCAGAACTTTACAGCTTTTATTGCCGATTTAAGCCGATTTTCTCAGCCTTAGAGAGTTAGATCATATACGGTATTAGTGACTGTATCATTGACTATATTATTCTACTCACCATGGAATCATAGTGGAGGGGCAACCGCGGCGACGTGTCAAAGTGTCTTCGCAGCCTCGGACACGTGGGGTAGTGGGATAAATTAAACGATAGCTGCGTGCTTCGCAGCGCATTCACCACGATGTCGCTGTAAACAGAAAGTTATTCTTGTAACTTGACATCACACATCATCTCTATTTTAGGCCTTTTAGTTTTACTCGTAGAACCGGCACAGAAAACTAGTATTTTGCGCCATGAGTTGTTTTATTGACAATAAACCATTGAAGCGAGGCGTGAATCTCACGACCTAAACGAGTAAGCGCCATGAAGTTTACGGCGCTTACGAAGTTTTGGTCGCGTAGTACAGGTTGCGACTTCGACAGTTTCATTGTTTCGTGTGGCGTCTCTGTAGTAATATAAACTCAATGCATATCACTCGGTGACCAGGCAGATTGATTGCCGCGTTTATGACTTGCCACTTGCTTGCCACAAAGATTAATGATGTGATAATACGAGTACTCCTAGTCACCTGGCATTGTCAGCGCGAGAGCTATTTGATTTATCCATTGACATAAAGAAGCCCTTATTGAATGACTTAGGTTGCATATGATTTCATCTTTCCCGATATTACTTTGGATTGAGAATATTCTTAGGAAAGTTTACACGCGATGAAGTAATACTTTAGCTTGACGAACACATCTGGCCAGCAGTCTCAAAGTAGTTCTCCCTCATCATCATCATCATACTAGCCATTTATGAATTTATCGCCCACTGCCGAGCATAGGCCTCGGTACGCCACTTCTCCGGTCCTAAGCTAATCTCATCCAGAAGTGACCCGCAATCTTCCAAATGTCGTCCGCGGCGTCCATCTTCGTCCTTTCTTCCTAAAGCGGCCATCATTCCGTCAACATTTTGGTCCACCTGCCATCACTCTGTCTGAAAACATGTCCCGCCCAACTTAACTTTTGTTTAGTTAGACGTATCCCGCGTCTTACACCTTGGTGTGGCATCGGATCTCGACATTCCTTATCGGTCTGAAAGCTTGATACCGGGCATGGTGCATTCCATGACTCTCTACCCCTTACTACGATTTTAACTTACCTGACAAGTTGCTGTAGGTTTGCCTCATTGGAGGACGTCTTCAGTGGTCCCACGGCGGCCAGCGCCACTTTGACCTCTGGCCAACCGTCGCATCGTAGTTCTCCCGTCAACTTTTCTGTTATGCAGACTACGTTGAGGCGAGCACGGAACCTGGAAGTTAAAAGTTGTGCTTAACTGCTATTCTTTATTCACAGACTGGAAACACAAGTATGTATATACTATCGAACGAACTTGATGTATTTAAGGGAACAACCTTTATAGGTATGCAGTAGTCGCTCCAGTAAATGGTATGGAGTTCAATCCACAGCCAAAGCGTTTGTAAGAGGAAATACATTTGTATCCGAAATTGCCCGACCATTATAGTTTCAGGTTGTGTGGATTAACGCCCTTTCTTAACTCTCACGCGTATGTAATTATCTTATACCTTTAAACGAGCAATTCTTGTATATATATATATATATATATTTCTGTGATCTCGGAAACGGCTCTAACGATTTCGCTGAAATTTGGTATATGGGGGTTTTTGGGGGTATACAATCTATCTAGATTAGTCTTATGTTTGGGAAAACGCGTGTTTTCGAGTTTTCATGCGTTTTTCTTTCGACGCAGAATATGGTCGCTAATTTCGTGTTGCCGGCCACTGTCCGTCTGGTCCAGTGTGTTAAGACGCGGACTGCTAAACGAGTGTTACGGGTTCGAATCTCGCCCGGTGACTAACTTTTTTTTTTATATGTTCAAGTTTATATATATTTTTTTAATTTTTATTGTTTTAGACAAGTTTAATTTAGTAAAAAAATGTAGTTAAGATTATCACCTATACACCACCATATTACAATAAATAGTTATAACCGAGCAAAGCTCGGTCGCCCAGGTACTTAAGTATTAAATAAGCCTTACATGATATATAATAGGTCTAACTGAAATAATATTTAGGTAATTGTGATTCTTATTCTGATTTCGATTTGATTTAAGCAATGTCACTTAAGTTTATATGCTCAAGCGATCACTAGGACAGGTCTCCACGGAAGACCAGCGACAATAAGATGCCTACAAGGTAACTTGAAATAAAGCTGAGGGGAGACCTTATAGTGACGTTTATTAAATGTTTTATTTAACAAAAGTCTGCGTAGTAAGCATCCTGAATAAATTTGTTTTCTATTTTTTCTTCTTCCGACGGCGGGTGGGTAGAAAGCAGCTCGCATCGTTTGAAACATCTTACCTGTTAACATTAACTCGATAGTGCGACACCTCCACCTTCTCCCCTCGTTGGCTGAAGGCTTTGAGCTGGAAGGCCGGTGTTGCCTCGCAGTCACACGTGATGGTCTGCAACATTTACATTCATGTTAACATCATCATTGCTAGCTGAAAGTATTTCGTCTTTAGAACCCTTAGGAAACCCTTAAGCCTTAGGAAACCCGAAAGACTTTTCTTTATCACCGTACAGCTATTAGTAAATCGGTACAATAGCTTGAAGATGCAATAAGCTGACCTCCGGGTACCCGGGACCTGGAGCTGGACCTGGGTATGTCCTTAAACTACGTCAAAAAGAAAGGTATGGGCACCACTGTGAACTTCATCTCGCTTAGAGTGGTAGGGCACACAACAGCGAATGTCATTCCAGGATCTAGCCCAGAGCCCAACTGGGAAGCACCTCCACTCCACCTTACAGAAAACCGCAACCAAATAAACTAGACACTACATAGTGTTGAGTTCCTGCCGACGAGTAAGATTGCCAGATCATATAACACCTCTGGAGTTGCAACCGTCCATAGGCAACGGTGACCGCTTACCATCAGGCGGGCTATATGCTTGTTTGCCACCAACGTAGAATTAAAAAAGTAACATGGGAACGACACGGCACCGGGAACGACAGGTACGAGTTGATTGTGCTATTTATTTTATTATCTTATACAATACAATACAAATATACTTTATTGCACACCTCAATACAGAAACAGTACAAAAATACAACACATAAAGAAGAGGTAAACAAACAACACAAACAAACAAACAGAGGTCTTATGTTAGGGTTCTGTTATTTTTTCTACCCATTATATTTAATAGTAGTTTATGTGACTGCTACATAATGAAAGCCATTAAAACACAAGTGTAGGTTTAAGAAACGAACGAAGTGAGTGAGAATTTCAAACATAAACTATATTGCTTTGTTTACTTGACCTATACTCGTAAATCCATTACAGCACAAAATAAAATCTTATAATATTATCTATCTATCTTATAATATCGTCAAAATCAGATAATGTTTTTAAGCCAACCAGCACTAAAGGAGAGGAATTGATGTAGTAGGTACTTCAGGATTTGTCTTGAGCAACTTCCACAGAACAGACCAGATGATCGTTTTGATAAAACGGCGGGTATTTGTAATTTTAGAATGAAATCGAAATTTTTTTTTCCATACCTATACAAACAGTAATTTAATTTACCTTTTGATATCAGCATTGTAGGTATTCGATCGAAGGCACTCAAATAGCATGCACTTATTACTTGTTTTTACGCAATGTTTAAAAAATATATATCATTAACCAGCCCGACGTGACCCTTCCATTTTCAAACGCTTTCTACCTAACGATCACTGTCAAAGTTCAACGTAATATGGGCAGATAGAAAACTAACGAACCAAACTTCGAATACATCGTATTTTGCTCGTTGATAAAATTCAATAATAAACCGTGTTGCACAGTATTTAGGTTTAAATTTAGAAAGAGGTTTCACTTTGATATGCGTTATAGGAATGTCATCCGCCTACGTGCCTACGATAGCCTTTTGTTATTTAGAATATAGTCGTATTTTTCAATATGAACGCTATGTGGGGATATAGCTCAGTGGTAGAGCAATCGACTGCAGATCGATAGGTCCCCGGTTCAAATCCGGGTGTCCCCTATATAGTATTTTTTTAGTGCAGTAGGTAATTCAAATAATTTTCATTATTGTAGCAAATATTTATTAACTTTACTTTATTTTCAAGAGTATTAGCAAGTGGGGATATAGCTCAGTGGTAGAGCAATCGACTGCAGATCGATAGGTCCCCGGTTCAAATCCGGGTGTCCCCTAAGAAAAAGTTTTTTTGCAATATGCAACTCAAACATTTTCGTGGTCGTAGCAAATGTACACTTACACTATATTTTCAGGAGACAACGCAAGTGGGGAAAATAATATAGCTCAGTGGTAGAGCAATCGACTGCAGATCGATAGGTCCCCGGTTCAAACCCGGGTGTCCCCTACGTACTACTACTTCTTTTTTTTAATAGGCCGAAAAGGCGGCGCGACGGTTACGATCGGATTAATTTAAATAAATTTTATTTTTGGGCTTTAAAAAAAATATTATAAAATGGGCATTGAACTTATGTGGTGGAACTTTTAGGTATTTAGCTATTTCTAATGTATTTTCATCGATGTTAAAGGTAAAAAATATACAAGTAAAGTTTTAGATTCATACGGCTATATAAAAAGTAAATAATACCGACTGGAAAGATCTAATTATATTGTTACTTTGTTATTTAGGTGTACGTATGTGGCAAACAATATGCAACATTACAAATTCGAAACTTTCACTAATCTATAAGAGAGTTTTATTTGGCTTCCTTTTTGTTTATCGTCCGTACAATTCTACGTCAATTTGTTTGCCCATTAATGCTAACTCCAATTACCCAATTGTCTGTTCCGCTCAAATAGGATTGCGGCGGAATAGGGCACTCGTTCAAATTAAAATCAATGGTAGGTACCTACTTAAACTTCACTTCATCTATTTATCTATAAAACTTATCACTTCCTTCATATTGTTTTTTTTTTTATACTACGTCGGTGGCAAACAAGCATACGGCCTGCCGGATGGTAAGCAGTCTCCGTAGCCTATGTACACCTGCAACTCCAGAGGCGTTACATGCGCGTTGCCGACCCTAACCCCACCCCCCGTTTGAGCTCGGGCAACCTTACTCACCGGCAGGAACACAACACTATGAGTAGGGTCAAGTGTTATTTGGCTGCGGTTTTCTGTAAGGTGGAGGTACTTCCCCAGTTGGGCTCTGCTCTAGATCTGGAATGACATCTGCTGTGCTGTGCCCTACCACACAAGGCGATGACATTCACAATGCCCATACCTCTCTTTTGGCCGTAGTTTAAGGACATACCCGGGTCCAATTTATACAAGTACCTAGTAGGTTTGAGTCAGTTTGACAACTACTACGCGAACGAAAGGCTATAACCGCAAATATCTAAGTTTTGTCTATCTTCCTAGTCTGTCTACATATCTCGCTCGCTACGTAGCTCGAATTTGCTAAAGTGACAGAGAGGCAAATAGCCGAAGCTTCAGATTCAGATTTTATTTCCGTTAAATACTCATATCTACATGCAGAATACAATTATGCAGGATATATATACAATTATTTACATTAATTGATTAATCTAGGTCAATTATAATTGTATACTTACAAGGAATGTATTATATGCTTAGATTTTCGATGCTTGTGGTAGGCTGGACAAGCAATAGTGAGGAATTATTATATTTAAAGATGTAGGAGGCAAACAGGCGGACGGATCGCCTTATGGTAAGGAATCGAAATGAGTCGATGTTTGTGTGGTTTGGTTTGTAGTATAGAGTATAACCCATAGGGATTTGGAAATATTTGGCGTAGCCAACGGTATTAACAAGTTACAAGAAAAAGTTGTTAGTGTCGGACAACGCTAAAGGGGCCCACTAATTACCAGTCCGTCAATTTATAGGGCCCTGTCAATCTTACATTAGACTTAGACCGTTGCCGTTAGGCGAAAAAATATCGACTCTCAACTGCTAATCTGTAGTCACAGAGGTGGCAGCAGGCCACTGCCGGCAGGCAATAATCGCTTATGTGTGTGGACGTTATTGACACTTATTGGCCAGGGACGGCAAGCCGCCCGATAAGGTCAGAGACTGCACGCGGACTGGTAATCAGTAGGCCCCTTAAGTCTTCACGTTGGGCGGGTTGCTATCCAGGCGTCCAGCTCCACTCTGATGAAAAAGACAGACTACATGTGAGGAAGGCAACACTACCACGTCGTCCTTAGAGTCGCACTCGCGGAACACGTTGGACACGTTGGGCGGGTTGCTGTCCAGCGCGCGCACCAGCTTCACTCCGAGAGAGACAGACTACATGTGAGGAAGGCAACACTTACCACGTCGTCCTTAGAGTCGCACTCGCAGAACACGTTGGATACGTTGGGCGGGTTGCTGTCCAACGCGCGCACCAGCTCCACTCCGATGCCTTGCTGGAACAAACAAACGATTACTTAGACACATTATTAGTTAGATTATACAAAGTAGAATGGACCTTAATTATAAGTACGGTCAATGTGGGGAAGAGCGGCATATAAAAAAAAAATTGCAGCTGAGAAGACAGACATAGGACAAGAACTCTCGTAGCTTGAGGTATCTATCTTCTTTAGGCAATAAAATTACGGGGCAACTCGGCTAAATGACAATAAAACTGACTTTTACCGACGTATCACCGAATAGCTAAGATTTGCCCTACTTCTGCAAAAACGTGTTCACGAAAGTGATTAGGAACAATCGTCGAAATAATGAACCAATTTGCTTGAGTGAACAACATAATAATATGTTCCAATACAAAATCGAATGAAGCATCATTACTTGTCCAGTTATTTTTGTAAGGAACCTTGGTATTAACTACCAATATTGTTCATATGTTTTTACAATCTAATACGTAATATATGACATCATCTATGAAAAGGGACCTTATTGTCGATGGCGCTTACGCCGCACTGCGTAGCGCGGCGTTGTTTATACTATGGGAGCGTCGTTGATAATGACTTAAGTGCCACCGACAATATGGTCCCTTTTCATAGATAATGTCACATATGTTACTAATAAAACACACATCAAATGTAAGTACATTTTTCATCTTGACTGTCGTTCTTTTCACTAATTTATGAATATTTGCCACATCATAGATTTAAGTAGTTATTTTGTTAAGTTAAGTTGATTAGTTTAAGTTATTTTGTAGTTTTTTAGCTATTTTTCCATAAATTGTATATTGTTTGTGTGGCTATTTTTAAATTTTATATTTATTTAGTCTAATAGACTGCATGATGTAAACATGTTAAGCTTTTTAAAACAATCTTGTAATAGGTACCTACATTTAAATATTCCTTAAATAATAAATATAATCTTGTCTAAATTATAAATAAAGTATAATAACTCAACTCTTTTCTTCTTTACTTTAAAATAATAATTTGAAACTTGGTACTCATATCATTAAATAGCAGTAATTTATAATCGGTTGTGTAAGCTTTATTAAGTCTCCAAAATTCTCAAAAATATGTTACAAAAATAAAGTTCGAGCGATCAAAAGAAGTATATGGAAGAAGTATCGATATCTGAGTTTTTTGTTATAGGACTCCCCACCCTTTCATTAAATTTGGCCATCTAAAACCCGATGTCGGAATAATAATAAAATACTGAGTCTCAATAACTCCCGATTTGCATTGCAAGAAAGTTCCGCACCCCATCCTATATAGTCTTTAAATAATTAAAGTAACAACCAATAATAATTATTGTCATGATGGCAGGTTGCTATGGTTTACAACACCATAACAAATATCGAAGTGAGGGTTCGTCACCACCTACAATAGGGTGACCCCCTTACATATTAGTAAGGGGAAAATAATTTCCTAGAATATTTACGATTATACCACTTTTTTTTTTTTTTTTATAAACTGATCAGCGATTGGCTCTAGTCACACCTGATGGAAAGTGAAGACAGGGCCTAAGATGGAGCTCACCGATTCAGTAGTAGCCTATTCACTCTTGCTTTAAAGAGACCGAGGTCATATTTATCAGGGAATACAGAGGGCGGGAGCGCATTCCATTCTTTAGCCGTCCGTAACAAAAAAGAGGAGGCAAACCGTTTAGTGCGAACAAATGGAATGTGTACCACGAACGGGTGCATTCGCTCCCCACGCCTGGACGTCCGATGATGGAAAGAGGAAGGTGGGATCAGATCGTGCAGTTCCTGTGCACACTCCCCGAAATGTATCCGATAGAACACCGATAGGCTAGCGACTCGACGGCGATGCTCAAGGCTCTGTAATTTTGACTTGATTGATGGGTCATCGCCAAAAAGTCTATGAGCCCGGCGCTCTATCGAGTCCAGGGCCGCCAGCTGATATTTGGCGGAACCGTCCCATAGGTGGCAGCAGTATTCCATGCTCGAGCGGACCTGTGCTTGGTATAGGGAGAGAAGCTGTTTCGGCGTGAAATACCGCCTCACCTTAAATAGGACACCAAGTTTTTTGGCAGCAGTTTTAGCCCTGGACTCAATAGTCAACCCGAAGTTTAAGTTCGATTTTAAACTTAGACCAAGAAGCTCTAAAGTGTTAGTCACGGGAAGGGACACATTTCGGAAAGTGGGAGCCAAGGTGAACTGGCTCCGTTTTGCGGTGAAAAGACACGCCTGTGTTTTGGTGGCGTTGAATCCGACCAAGTTGGCTTCGCCCCATTCGGCCACGGCGTTCAAGGACAGATTCAAACGTTCCACCATGGTCTCCCTGAGGATCTTGGTGTCACCTTCACTGGCCCTCGCGTCAGAGAGGTATCTCTCCGTAACTGTGCTGTCATCTGCGTACCCAAAGATGCCGGGCTTGAGCAGATCGTTGATGTGCAGCAGAAAAAGGGTTGCGGAGAGGACTGAGCCCTGAGGTACCCCGGCATTAATAGCCAAAAGATCAGACGAGCATCCGTCTAGGACAACTCGAATAGATCGGCCCCTCAGGAAGTCAGTGATCCAGGAGCGCAGGCCAGACGAGATCCCATACGCGGAGAGCTTACTTATTAGGCTGTCGTGCCAGACTCTGTCAAAGGCCTTGGAAATATCAAGGGACACGGCGATAGCCTCACCCTGTCTCTCGATGGCCTCGCCCCATAGGTGGGTGGCATAAATCAGAAGGTCCCCAGTTGACCGGTTCCGGCGAAAGCCGTATTGCCGATCACTGAGGAGATCGTTACCTTCGAGATATGCCAGGAGTTTGGTGTTCAGTACACGCTCCATAATCTTGCAGAGTATGGAGGTGATCGCGATAGGCCGATAATTAGACGGGTCAGCACGACTACCTTTCTTAGGTACAGGCTGTACGTTTGCAACTTATTAGGGGGGTTTACATGTAAATTGTTTATATTTGTGGTTGTCTCATGGTGTTAATAATTCAAATTTCATTAGACTGTCTAAAAATAAAATAAATAAAATTATGTTGATATGCACGCCGCCCATTAGATGTTTATTGTGATTCTAATGATAAAGATTTAAATTAAATTCACTTACGAAAAGATCTTGCCTCATTTTTACATTTCTGTTTAGCCCTATGGTTGAACCAGGCATTAAGTCTGCCATTTGTATTTTTATTCTATTTTGTGCAATAAAGTTCAAATAATTTAATAAATAAATAAAAGAAGAAAATCAAACGTATAAACGTAATATGAGTGTACAAATCAGAATCACAAACTAAGGATGAAAAATGTTATAACTTAAATAATATTCAAAGTAAGTTTAACCTTTACATATAGGTTGATAGAACATATTTATGAAAAACTATTAAAGGAGGAGCGAGTTGAAGATCAACCAGGAATACGAAAATCTGCACTGAAACGAAGTCATTTCGAACCGAATCAAGCGGCGCTTTTCATTGCAAAGCCATTCTTCTTGTTCCTCGTGTTGTCCGGGCATATTGCCACGGCTCATGGGAGCCTGGAGCCGCTTGACCACTAATCCCAAGATTTGGCGTGGGCCTAGTTTTACGAAAGCGACTGCCATCGGAGCTTCCAACCCAGAGGGTAAAACTAGGCCTTGTTGGGATTAGTTCGGTTTCCTCACGATGTTTTCCTTCACCGAAAAGCGACTGGTAAATGATATTTCGTACAAATAAGCACCGAAAAAAAACTCGTTGGTACGAGCCGGGGTTTGAACCCGCGACCTCCGGATTGCAAGTCGCACGCTCTTACCGGTAGACCACTAGTGCTTACAAGCCTCAATTTGTTTCTTTCTTTCAAATACAAAAAACAAAATGACAGAGTAAGACAAACTGTGAATAGCTAGTTCAGTGTAAGTAAGGTACTCAATTATTGTTTGCAAATATAAATAAACACACCAAACCCAAACAGGTAGGCCTTGCCTGAACAGCATCTGTCTGACATTATCAATCAGCCTAAAAGCTTCGCTACTCAATGTCAAATTACGCACGAATTGCTCTGACTAATGAGCGTCGGTCATGATTTAACTAATGTTTTAGCGTTTTATGATTACACTGAAGAAAGATACATATTGTATTGTAAGAAAACAAGGTACCTAATAGAAAGGTTGCCTGATACAAATTGCTTTTTAACGATAAGATCGCCTGTTGTTTGCCTCTATCCTTAATCCGCGACACCGATTTAACCGGGCGACGTTGGTACTTGAGAGGCGCGATAGATGGCGCTGCTAGTTGAGAAATTCACTCGACTAGGGCTGATTTAACCTCCTGGATCCCAGAAGCGATGTTTTGTTTTTGAATTTGGAACCATGTCTTGTTTAGTGAAAGTTAAAAATAATGTTTTGGAATTTGTCCTTTATAAAAGCCTCTGGGACTCGGGAGGTTAAGGGTGTTATCTCAAGTGGTCCAAGCGGGAGGCACGGATACCTAAATACTAGGTATTTTAAATTTATTGGATAAGTAAATGATGGTCTGGTAATAAGCCGTTGTTTCACGAAGTCGATATGATATCATTTCCTAGGGATTAATGTTATTTATTTTTCACCACATTCAAACAAATGAGAAAGTTGCATTTTATCCACATGTGGGGCCAAATAATCAGATGCAAATTTTGAGTGGTTTCCTTATGTTAGCTGGTAGAATTGACTTTTAAATTATGATTTTGAATGATATATTTTTTATTACGTGCGTTTGGATTTGATTCGGATTGATTTTTTTGGTATTTCATAGTTAATATTTTCCTCACGTTGGGTGGTGAAAAATTTACGCTCACGATTCAACTTCTCGGATCTTTCGCTTGCTCGGGTATCAATATTAGCATGAGCAGTTAAACAACAACTTTACCCCCTTGTAAAACAAATAACTAAAACTTATTTATGATTGTAAAAATCTAATTTGAGAAATCCTGATAATTTCTTTCCAAAACAGGCATCTTATTGTATACAGCAAACAATTCCTGATGGTCTCATGTCTGAAAACGTGGTTGCATTTGATTATATTTCTCCGTATAACAACATTAACAACACCATTAAGCCTTGACGATAAACCTCACTTTCCTTATCGCCATGGCTACGATTGTAATCAAATCGTTTTAGTATTTGGTCACGAAAAACTATTGTTGGAATGGCATGTTAAAAGTTACAGCATCATGTCTACTCTCGCATCAATGCTGTGTAGGATAATATGATTAATCTTGGATGTACTTAGGTATTTTAAAAGTTTAATAAATATTAATCGTCTAATGCAAAAACTACAAGTGTAAGTTATTATGTTGTCTTGATTCTTTTTAATTTCTTCGTAAGAACTTTTAGTTTGAATCTGAGATGAGTAAGAGTTAGAATTAGGGCTCCAAGCAGGAAAGAAAAGCTTGTTTTAACACCAAATAATTGTTATTGCTATTATTACTATTATTTATATAATCTCAGACCAAACCACATAGTAAAGGCGCTCACACAATTTGTTTTTTATTGTTAATCAAATATCATTAGTCTATACGCGATTTTTTTTGTTGCGTACATCAACAGTAAGTATTTTATTGTTCTTTAATGTTATTCAAACAGCTTGGATATCTCAATACAATTTTGCGACGTTGTAAATTGTATGGAGATGACATCTGTCATTACCACGCTGTTTATAATTTATATGGCATAACCACAGGAATAGAAAACTAAATTAGTAAGTACAATAATATTCACCTAGTAGTAAACATGTTTACATGCAAATTTAATGTCAAACAATAACAATTAAAATTGCATAACTTCATTAAGGGACAAAAATATCCCCATGCATCAGACCGACGGTTATCATTGAACACACTCCCGTTTTCGGTCTAAAAGTCTAATATCTCCCGAATAACCTAATGCATACGACGTTTTGGAACAAAATGACTATATTATATGTAGACGTTTGCCTCAGCCAATAACCTCTGTAGTTGCTGCTATTATTTACAAATCTTCTCAACCACAAAACCAGCATATATCTGACTATGTTTATATATAATTATTATGAATCTCTAGATAAAATTGTATCAGAAACGTTCAAGAGTTGTGTTGTGAACATTAGTTGGCACAAAAACTAATTGGCAGCTGGCCAGTCGCTAAGTTCCATTGTCGAGAGTTATTTATCGGGGGACGCTGAATGTTCTTCTAGGTCTTGGACCGGGTAGTTGGTATTTATATTATCTTATCTTATGGTTTTCGGGGGCCCTTGCGGATACACTTAGACCCATAGGGATCTTTTGTGTAACTACCCCGTTAGGAAAGATCCGTCAACTACACAAGAGCTTCTCCTAACATCTCCATATGCCGGATGATGGAGCTCATGCGTAGCATTTTGAATGGTTCCAGATAGCCTGCTTCAAAGTCCTTCATTCCTTGTCTGGCGAGGGCGTGACATTCACACTTCAGGTGTTTTACTGTCTCTTCCTCTTCGCCACACATTCGACAATCGGTGTTGTCGGGGTGTCCCATCCTGACCAAAACTTCTTTGACCCCATAATTGCTAGTAAACATTCCTGTTATAATTTGGAGTTGTCTATTGCTAAGTTTCCATAGCTTTTTGCTCCAGCCGGAGTCTACTTCTTGCATAAAGAGCTTTGAGTACTTTAAAATGGTATTTATATTAATTTTAGTGTAAAGTTTACCGGGCAAAAATCTATCAGTTTGTATAATCAATTGTACCGTAAAAAAAGTTTTTTTTTTTACTTTCTGTCATGAACATATTTTAAGTCCTTTACGCGATACCTTGACGCGATTTATTCAATATAAATTTCATTTTGACACTTGGAGACAATTTACACCTCCAAATCTTATTAGTATTAGTACTCTGACATTGGGGACCTTTTACATCTCCGTTATACTGTAGTCTGTAGTCATTATTTATTTTAAGATTATGACAATGTAATATTTACCCAGGTATTGGCTGTTGTATTTATAAATGTTGCTATGTATATTTTTCATGTCACTATAGTCACTATATGGTGTTACTGTAAATGTTGTATTGACTTGTAAAAGAGCCCTTGAGGCCTACTTGCAGAATATTGTTTTGAATTTTGTATTTATCAATCATCGGTCATCATTACACGCAGGCGCAGTCGCGGACAATAGCGGTATATACGCTGAGGGGTTGCGCAATGCATCGCAACCATAATTATTAAATTAAAATATATTGTTATGATATGTATGTTAGTTTAAGGTATTTCTCTATGGGCCTCTAGTTGCCTGAATAAAGGTTCATAAGAATACAATGTATGAACGTGATATAACGCGGCATCCCGACCTTGTCTCGCGGCCTTGACCCGCCGCCGCGGGCGCGCCGCTATCGATTCTCTTATCGATTTATTGCTATGGGACCAATGTACGAACCATAGGCATTGGTATCTGTAAATCTCAATTTAACTCTTTGTACAATTTGTATAATAATATATATATTAACCCCTTACCGCATACGCAGCCATATATGGCGGATATAATATTCAACTCTATTAACAAGTATTAAAGTTCAAATTTCAACAATATTTTTATTACATCTAACACAAATCAACCTAGTCCCACATTACTGTGTTGTGTTGTGGGACTTGTGGGTACTAGCGACGATATCTATAATATATAGAAATACTTAGTACTATATATTCAAAACTATGACACATTGTTAAATAAGAGACGACCTCCTAGACGATCTCGTACTAATTTAGTGCGTGCGTTATTAAGCGGAAACATTAGTGGTAGTTTTTCCATATGAACGTTCTCGACATTTTCCCCTCTGGATTTTGGCCCTAGATGAATATTTTTTATATGAGTTCATATTAGTAACTGTGTCTACAAGTTTCAAGAACTATTAGGTTACTTTAAAAAGCGCTAAAACTGCCAAATAAATGCGCCGTAAACAGACGCCTAGCATACAAAATAGGCAACAAACAATAAACGCAAAAATCAAAACGGTCAGACACAGGTAATTTTCTTCTCATTCCGTTCTCAAAATTTCGTTACGGTTGTTTAGTTTTGGATGAGGAAAATGTCGTGAACGAAATCACGATTTCTGAATTTTTTACGCTGGATTTTTCGCCTAAACTGCAGTTGTCCTTATCGCACTAATATTCTCAATATTTACCTAAAATTCTCAATTCTGTGAAGGGGCTCTGCTGATATTTCCTCTTAAGACCGACAGTCAAGGACTACGAAAGTTGAAAATAGAAATTTCTTTATCTGCCTCCAAATGACTGAATATTATGCAAGAGGCCAAGAGCATCTCCTTGAATATTGTATCTATTCTCCTTGTCTCGTTACGTTTATAAATAAAGACAGATTAATATTTAAAATAGTACTTATACCTCATAATTAAGTCTCCATTAACCAGTATAAATATAACACTGTGTCCAAAACATCGTCTTCACATCGCCAGGGCAGGGTGAGCTCGAGAGTCAACCGTGAATCTCACAAGTCATCAAATGTGCGGAAACTGCCTAATACGACGACAGGTCTGACCTATTGGGTTGTGACCACAGTTGTGACCCTGCCTATGAAGCCGATGATCCTGGGTCCGAATCCCGGTAAGGGCATTTATTTGTGTGATGAGCAAAGGTATTTGTTCCTGAGTCATGCTGTGACTGGGGTTTTATCCTTGTCTGAGTACCTACAACACAGCCTTCTTGAGCTTACCGTGGGACCTATAATATTTATTTATTTAAATAATAACGACCTAGCCTAACTAACCTAGTAGGTAGTGACCCTGCCTACGAAGCAGTGGTTCAAATCCTTATTTTATTTGTGACACACAAAAGCCAGTTTTATAAAGAAAATTCGACAATAATAAATGAAAATAATTAAATATGAAAATACTACTCGTAAAATAAAAGAAAGTATTTATCAGCAATTACACTTGACGTCAAAGTTATGTTAAAATTTCTTCGAGGAGTAAGGTGCAACAGTGTCAACGTATGCCTGACGTCGACTGTACCTATAGACATCAAAAATGTCTTCAGGCTGAGTTCCGACCGTGAATTCGCACGTGTCACCCAATGCACGGAAACTACCTAATAATAAACACAAGCTCAGCGTAACGCTGTGAATGTCAGCTGTTATTTAATTGCTGGCTGAAATAAAACTCCGTGGAGCCGTGCCAGCAGATTCCCATAGAGACGGCTTTTTAGGGTTTTTAATGATACTTCAATTTTTAAGTTCAATGTTTGATTGATTGTTCGTGTTTCTATTCGATTAACAAAAATGAAATAATAAAACAAAGGAGGCAACACAAAACAACTCTCTAGATAAACTAAAATTAACCTATTAAAATGCTCTAAAACTTATGAATAAGTTAAGAGTTTTGCTAGATGTTCAAAAGTATTATTATTGAGATAAATTCACTTTGCACAAAACTTACAATAAGTTTTTTTTTCTTTGCTACATATATACTCTAGTGCTACTCTACTAAAAATAGTATTATACCAAAATTTTAATTTCATATTCCACATTACATTTCTTTCAAATAATAGTCTTTTATTTCATATTCTTGTACTAACAGGTATAACGTCATGAAGGTAAACGCAACCTGCCAAGTATTTCTAAAGGAACAACGCATGTATCGCCCACTGACGTTAAGCTCTAGATTCTAATAATAGTCTTGTATTTTAGCTGACGAGACGAGACGAGTCTGGTGTCAATATGAAGTCACGGTTTGTCGGATGTGTCACTGTCACGCGGTGTGCACGCATTATTTAATAATCACTTTTATTTTTAGACAGGATGTCGATAAAAATATTTTTTTAATTTCCAACACCAAAATGCACATGCATTTTATTTTCAATCACATCTACCTACTTATTCTCTTAAGATACATAATACAACTTTTAGAGTCCAGAGTGCTTGACGCGAACATCGAAATTTAGTTATTTCTGTCTCTATTACCCTTACATATTCGAGTATGATAACTGTGTATTGTGGAACTTAATTTAGGCTATATTAGGCATTATTTGTGTAGGTAATATATGTTTAACAATTATAGAGACTATACATCTCTATTGTATTGTAGTAATTATTTATTTTAAGATTATTATAATGTAATGTTTACCCAGGTATTGGCTGTTGTATTTATAAAAATTTGTTATGTATTTTTCATGTCACTATATGATGTTACTATAATGTTGTATTGACTTGTAAAAGAGCCCTTGAGGCCTACTTGCAGAATAAATTTTGAATTTGAATTTATAGTAGATTTTTATTCATACTAGCATAACAATCAAAACACATTTGCACAACATTCTATTCAGAATAACTTACTTCTCCATTTATTTATTTATTTTATTTAAAGGCTAAACTGTTTGACCTGTCTGTTAGGCACTGTTTTATCTAAACAGACAACAACGAGGGGCGGGAGGGGTTAGGGTCGGCAACGCGCTTGTAACTCCTCTGGAGTTGCAGGCGTACATAGGCTACATAGACTGCTTACCATCAGGCGGGCCGTATGCTTATTGCCACCGACGTAGTATAAAAAAAAAAAAATTCAAATTTGTTTTACAATATATAGAAAGGTAGTGTAAAATAAGCATGCACAGCGAGATAAAATAAAAACGTGCAATAACTATCCTAAAATTATAAAAAAAAATGTATATCCTAAAACTACACTAAATTACAGAATAACATAAATAATTTTAACATTTCAAATTGCTTAATATTATTGTGAAGTATGCATTAATCAGAAGACAAAATATAGCATTACCTGCACGCACCATAAAACCTGGGTAGATTTTTTTATAAACAACCTACACTACACTAAAGAAGATCCATTTGATTTACTGGTATCTTACGAATAAAATAATGTATTATTTCAAGCGACCGTTGAATGTTCGATGTTCGATGACGTAACGCATGTGAAGGTCATCTCTCGGGCTACATTCCACGCTTATCTTATATATATTCAGACTATATATTCAGACCTCTATGATTTCTAATCACATCACTAAATCGAGATGTGAATTCACGTGCACGAAACCTTTTCGATTGTTTCCTTTATTATGTCTGACACATTATGCCGTGCAAATTTTATTTATAATGTTTGTATTTTGCTTTTTATGATAGTGTAGTGCTTACGATGGTCTACTTAATTAACTAGCTAAAATAAAAACAACTAAGTATACTTTGTTCTCATCCAGTGTCAGATAGTTCGTTAAGATCTCGAATATTTCCTATAGTCGAGGACTAACTTGACGCAGAAATTTAGTTACCTTTTCAAGTCCTTTAGTAACGTTTTACGACCGGTCTGGCCTGCCCTGCCTATGAAGCCCATGGTCCCGGGCTCAAATCCTGGTAAGGACATTAATTCGTGTGATGAGCATGGATATTTGTTCCTGGGTCATATAGGTGTTTTCTATGTATTTAAGTATTTATAAATATTTATATATTATATTCATGTATATTGTTGTCTAAGTACCCTCAACACAAGCCTTATTGAGCTTACTGTGGGACTTAGTCAATTTGTGTAAGAATGTCCTTATTATATTTATTTATATTATATTTAGGTCCTATAGCCAACATCCAGTTTTTTCAAAGTTTCAACACAATATGAATTCACTAATATCAGTTGATTAAGTGACGTAGCCGGTGTTACTTTCTTACATAGCATCAGCCAAACTACGCTAAATTGAGATGTCAATTGAATTTATTCTTACTAAAACATGCTTTGAATCAATTATTTAATAATGAACGTGAGTATTCTAAAATCCGTTAGTCAGAACCGGCATCTTTTCCAAAACTCGTTAAATGCAAACTATTAAATGATGTAACCTGTGTGAAGGTCGTCTCTCGAGCTAAATTGGCTACTTGACAGTTTTTTGTGAATAGGGAGCGTGCATGAACTGTAGGAGGCAGCACAGGAGCCGTCAGATTTTTGGCGCGACGCGTACAATAATGTTTTTTGTTCCGATGTAGCCCACAAGATGGCAGAACCTACTATGCACAAGAAAACACGTGACGTGTACATGTGCATGTTTATGGTTCCGATTCAGGCCACAAGATGGCAGACCCTCCAACGCGCACGGTCCCTATAATGTCAATCGATCTTGATTTTCCTAAGGATCAAATGTCTATATAGAACTCATCAAAGGTCAGAAATAAGAGTTAAAGTCTGAAGCTCGCACTCGACGATTGAAACGCCTCTAACAAAATGATAATGTAATGTGACGTCACATTACATTAGTCTGTCCTAAATATATGGAAGATCAAGAAAATGCATTTTGACCGTGAATTATTGCGTTTATGTATATAGTTGTCATATAATTTATTTTTCAATAACATTTAAGGAATCGAATGGTATAACTTTTTTTTTTATATTTGAAAGTTCAAAAAGATTTTTTTTAAAGATTTTAGGCCTTGTGTTTTTATAATCTAAATAATATGTTTTTTTTTAATTCCACTTTTTTATAACGAATGCCCCATTTTTATTCATTTAGCTAAATTTTGTTATAATATTCAACATGTGTCAAGTACCCAATTGCTCCTCTATCGAGAGCCCGCCAATCTAACAGACCTAATCTAACTTGACTTCCAATCACTTGCTAAATTGAGACATGAACTCATCTCGCTTCGAAACATACATTGATTCATGCAATTGTTTACATAAGATAGAAATAACATATTGAGATCATATTCATATCCTTCGCAATGGAAGTAGTGGAAATAATCGGGCATGTCTTTTCTCATATCTTATCGTGTGTGTGTGTGTAAAGTTATAAAGTGTGGAAGTACTAAAATAAATAAATATTATAGGGACATTCTTACATAAATTATTGACTAAGTCCCACGGTAAGCCAAGAAGGCTTGTGTTGTAGGTACTCAAACAACGATATATATAATATACAACTACTTCAATATATATAAATCATCCATGACTCAGGAACAAATATCTGTGTTCATCACACAAATAAATACCCTTATCGGGTTCGAACCCAGGACCATCGCCTTCATAGGCAGGGTCACTACCCACTAGGCGAGACCGGTCTTAAAACTTCATATTTTCATAAGATTTGACGTTTAAGGTCTTTACACACTCTGTTACTGAAAGTCTATGTATGCTGGGTATGATTCTAACACACCGACTTAGAAAGCAAAAGAAATTACTGCCTCGGGTGAGACTTGAACTGGCGACCTCTGGACCTCTGGAATTCAAGTCTCACCGAAGGCAATAATGAATTTAATGATTTAATAAGAGAGTTAAAGAAACGACGAAGCGCTTCCAGAAAAGGTAGGTAGTTCAAAATTCAAAAATTATTCTGCAAGTAGGCCTCAAAGGACTCTTTTACAAGTCAATACAACATTTATACTAACATCATATAGTGACATGAAAAATACATAACAACATTTATAAATACAACAGCCAATACCTGGGTAAACATTACATTATAATAATCTTAAAATAAATAATTACTACAATACAATAGAGATGTATAGTCTCTATGGTTAAAAACACATTAAATCTGGAGATGTAAAGGTCCCCATTGTCAGAGTACTAATACTAATAAAATTTGGAGGTGTAAAGTTTCTCCAAGTGTCAAAATAAAATTTATACTAAATAAATAAACCGCGTCTGGACTGTTAAACTAGCAGTCTTATAAACTAATGCTACAGAATACATAACTAGTATGTACCAAGTCAAATATATTATACAGTATGACAGAGACGTATACGTGGAGACCACGGTTAATACATTAAATTTGGAGATGTATAAGGTCCCCACGTGTCCTTGTGCTCCTATTGGCTAGCCTAGCCATAGATACCCGCCAGATATCTGAGTTATAAAAACACAAGTTTATAATATAGGTGATGGTCGGCTCTTTATCATTTGTCACCATGCCTGTCACATTCTAACAAGTGTGTAAGTGCGAAAGTGACAGGCATAGTGACAAGCGATAAAAATGGAACCATGATGTCACTGATTGCGTATGTAAATGTCCTAATAAAATCAATCAGTTTTAGTTATAGGAGTAGTTTGTTTTGATAGTGAATACCGCGGCGGTGCAGCGGTTCCGCGTTCTAAATTTGAAATCTCCCGCATTGACCCAGTTTGACGGAGTCTGCAGCGCGGATGAACACGTGAAATCTTTTAATGTTTTCTCAAAGTTCGGTATCGTAAACTCAGGTAACTTTAGTCCATAATATAACTAACTATGTAATAGTATATCTTAGATCGAAAATAAATGTAACGAGCATAATTTGACAATGCTTTAAATTAATTACTTAATGACTTTTTTTATTATTAATTTTTAAATGTTTCTTTTATTAGTATTATATAGTGTAATAAGTAATGTATGGGTCTTGTTATCCGAAATAAATGATTAAATTAAATAATTTAAAAATTGGACCATTGTTGTAGTATAGGTATTACGAAGTAGGAATTTATAATAAAAATATATTTATACTAGCCACTTTCCAGGACTTCGTGTGTGTAAAAGCCGTTAAACATTAACTTCATTTTTCCCATCTTCAGGGTTGAATTTCCAAAAATCCTATCTTAGTGGAATTCTACTTATATTTGAGTTCTTATATGCTTCTTATATTCCAATCTTGTCGCACTCGTCGACTTCCAACTTTATTATCGATATTTATCAGTGCAAGGGGCCGATTTTTGAATTTCGATTTCGTGCTGACCCTTTACAACGAGTGGTCAATACCACTGGACTCCCAATTTATAGCGCCCGTATTTCAAAAATAGCATTTCGCCGTTTTCCGGAGATTTTCGGGAGACGAAATCGAGCGCTCGGATTTCAAAAATCGGCCCCAATACCCAGAAAATTTCATTATTTCCTCCACTATTTTTTGTGCCTAGTCACTTCCGTATCCCAGCACGACTTTTGGCAAAATTTAACCCGTCATAATGTCCTCGTAAAACTGCCATAAAAATGTCATAACGCGAATTCCAGGTCGCTGGCCAGAACAAAGTAGTTACCGTGTTTTACGGCTCCGAGAACGCTGCATTGCTTGCAATACACGATAAACTGCTATTTAGTAGGTATACGTTCTAGTAACTTTTTAAAATTAGGAAAAACTACAAAAAAATAACTAAAGACCAAGATATACCACAAAAAAAAAAAAATTACTTACCTACCTGCCAGAATCATAATATATGAAATAAAGATACTCACGCTAGTGTCGCCGGGTCCGGTCACTTCAGTACCTATTTTATAGCATCGTATAAGCATCACGTGATCCCCGATCACCCGTCAAAGAAAACAAGTGTCGGACGCATAGATGGTAGGATCACATCATCACATGAGGGTAGGGCTGTCATCTCGAATTTCGCCAAAGCCGGACAAAGATTCAAAAAAAGCCGAACATTTGGCGTAAATCGCATTTTTTCCCCGGACGAGTTCGAAAATAATATTTTTAAAAAATAAGACCTTTAATTTTACATGTAGTTTTAATGTGCTTCCTTACATGATAAGTGTCCGGGTTTTCCCGGACACTTCTTGACAGACCCCCCCCCCCCCAAACGGCCCCCGGACGGCCTCCAAACTAGGACAAATCCGGGAAAACCCGGACGGATGGCAGCCCTACATGAGGGATAGAACACACGCAATTAACGCAATGCGCAAAATAACCTACGTAATTTGGTCGGGTTATTTGTTGCCCACCACAAACCGCACTAAAATTTACAATGGGGAATAAAAAATATTAAACTGAAAAGGACAAACGATCATAGCGCTTTCTCTGCTACTCCTACTGAAAGTTCCATAAGAGAATCTCAGTTATCTGCCGGCTCCACCATTTCATCTCTATACCTATTATACCTCTATTGTCAGAAGCCTCGGCCCGGACCCGGACGAAGCGTGAATCATGCTTTATACTGTAATCTTTTGAAGAACACGCCCATAAACTGACAGTATTTTCTCTCTAATAAAAGAGTATAGTCAGGGGCAAGTATAACATGGAGCTATAGCGTATTCATAAACACATGGTGTACTGTACTGCCCCAAAACCCACAACTGCTGTAAAAACCGTTAAGTGCATCTGTTTGGGTGCTCACCCACATCCCGAATACCGCTTACATTATTACATCATGGGAATATGTGTCATCTTGTCGTGAATGGTAATGTCATCAAATAAAGTAAACTAACAATTAATAATAAAAGAGTAGAGGGAGTATTAGTATTTGCGAGTTTTGATATAGGTAAAAAACTAAAGTAAGTCACCTGTTGTATGTAGTTGTGACGTGTTCGAATAGACATTTGTTTTGTTTGTGTGTGTCTTTTAAACATGTATTGTCTATTCGAACACGCCACAACTACATACAACAAGGTGACTTACTTAAGTTTTTTACCTATAGTAGGTATTAAAATTGGGTCTCGCGAGAATTGTTTAACTGTTTACAATGTGGAGCGCGATCGTAGCTTTTCACACGGGGCACCACGCATATCGCAGGTATACATAGTATCTATTTGTTATTGTAAAATTAGTAGCCCCGGACTTATTTATATTTATTTATAAACTATAGGTCTATTCCTTGTCTATAAGTTTTGATCAAAAATTGTATATGACTATTTGTTTCTAAATAAATAGAAGAAAAAAATTAAATGTCACACTTGAATGAGATACGATTTTTTACAAGTAACCAGGATTCGATGACAATTTGCACGTCACCGTGATGTCACGTGTCCGTCTTACGAATTTTCAATCTGACGGTCACGTAACCCCTGTCGCGAGTTTAAAATATTTTCCCCATCACAAAAAGTGCACAGCGCCGCTAAAGAAGTTTTCACTTCTGTTCAGTTTCAATCCTGAAATTTGTCTAAGTAAAATATGAATCACACTAGATCGGTCCAGATCGGGGCCGAGACGTCCGACATTTCGTGTTCTATAGAAAATATCACGTGATCACCGATCACCCATCATAGAAAATGAAGTGTCGGACACCACGGCCCGGACTCATACCGATCTAGCGTGAATCATCCTTAATGTTAAAATAGAATATCAATAAGCTTTACTTGCAATAATGCAAGAAGCGTACGTTTATGACGTCAGCCCGCGTAGCCAACATGCCAATCGCGTAGTCATCTCTCTTTATCAATCTTCTATATTAGTGCGACCGTGACAGTTGCGTTTCGTTCACTACGGAGCGTTAACGATCGGCACGTTGGCTACGCGGGATGCACATTCACTTAGCGTCATAGTTTTATAATGAGACAAGCAAACAATTTAATAGCGGTATGTATACATGTTACAATTCCGTGGCGCGTTATGTCACTTCGCCGGTTAGGTGACAGTGATTCATGCACGCCATCGCGTGACGTCATTATGACGCCATCTTTTCAGGAGGCGAATTCGGTTCTAACAATTTGATAAAAAAAACATCATGAAAAAAAAAATTACTTTAGCCATTACGGATCCAAGCTTTACCGCCCTCTTGACTATACTGTCAAGTGTCAGTTTGTGTTGTTTAGTATCGTCTTAACACCGGCAGGAATACAAAAGTATGAGTAGGGTCTAGTATTATTTGGCTGCAGTTTTCTGTAAGGTGGAGTAACTTCCCCAGTTGGGCTCTGCTCTAGATCTGGAATGATCCGCTGTGCTGTGCCCTACTACATGAAGTGAAATGACATTCACAGTGCCAATACGTAGTTTAAGGACGTACCCGGGTCCAAAAATGACAGATACAAATAAAAAACTCGAAATCATTTCCATATTTCATCAACTATTTGATTGTCACAGCTAAACCGCAAGTGGAAAGCGGTTATACGAGTAAACCAGCGGGCGCCAAAGCGTTATGAATAACAATGCCACGACGGTACTTTGTAGTATTACCTTGGAACAATCCTCTAGAACACTTGTAAACTTTCACGCCCTAATCACTCTTCACACTCTGTTCGGTTACCTACTCTTCCAAATCCTTTGGAAGAGTACGTAACGCGACAACTTATAGAAACCTTGGGCAGTCTCCATCAGGATAGATCATAGAAGTTATATATTCAAAAATATCTCAATATGAATAATTACTATATTTTCGGGTTTTTTTATACGATTTATTGGTTAACCAACCCAATACAAAACCGCCTGGATTATCAAAATACTTTTCGTTGTCTTGTTTCTGACCATTCGGTCACGCTTCTAATCTAGTCTTTTATCAAATAAATAAAAAGAGTTGAGTGCTATTTATTGCATATCTTTCTAGCTGTAAATTATAATTCACATGAGAAAAATTAAAAACTAAATTTCACCTCATAAAAAAACTCCACTCCGTCACAATTTTTGGGGCCGAAAAAAACTACAAAGCGAAAGAATTGTGACCCAATTATGGCACTATTACAATGCTTTTTCTACGAGTTAACCGAAATAATAAAACAAATTAAATTAAATTAAAAATGTTAATATCTTGAAAATTTAACTGCTTCAGTGCAAAACACATCCCGAATCCCATTGATGTCGTTTGTATGAAACAATAATTAAGTATTGTATCATAACAATGTTCTATCCAGTTCTAGACCTACATTCCATAATATAGGTATTAACAAAAACATATAACAGTCAGTCACTGTCCGGTCAAGGTTTCATAATTAAAATATTTTCCTCCTTGTTTTCCTTTACCTATGTGTATAATTTAGTTACGTTACGTTGTCACTTTGGTCACATGACAAGATGCCATTTTAAGTCTTATTTTATACCTACTAATATTATGGTGACATTCGGAAGGCGACTGCATGTTGTAGCGTTGCGGGTGCAGCGTTAGGGCAACGATAAATGGGCGATGCGTCGATGTGGGTCAAAATTATATTCGTCGTCTTTTTTTTCCCAAAAAATGTGACAGTGTAGCTTTTTGTATGAGATCTTTTTTTGTTTTGGTAAATGTAATCTACAGCTAACATACATGCAATAGCACTCGTCAGCAAAAAGTACATTGTTTCTTGCCATAAGGGACGCTCTGACAGGTTATTCATATAAAGATACAAGCAAATTTCGTCCTTATGGTAAGCGACAAAGTTGCACCATTTGACGTTCACAAATACAAAAATGCGTGACAGAGTGGTCCAAAACAAGACAACGAAAATAATTTTGACCCGGCACTGTCAATTTTCTTAACAACCGAACTTTCGTGAAACACAGACATATTGAATAAGTACATTAAAACGAGTGACGCACGTATTTTTAGTCGAAAATTGCTTGACATGTTTGGCTCCATACCGAGTGGTAACAACGGGAGCACGCGTATAAGTGATCCGATTTAATGTATCTAATTACCCACCCACTTCTTCAGTAGAAAAAGGCGATAAATTTAAAAAATGTAGGCGCAAAGGGTTGATCTCCCATAGAAAATTTTAATATCACGCCTTTTTCTATTGACAAGTTGGGTGTGTTTGAGTATAATATATATGAAACACACTAGAACGGTCCAGATCGGGGCCGAGGTGCCCGACACTTCATTTTCTATAGAAAAGATCACGTGATCACCGATCACCCGTCGGACACCACGGCCCGGACTCGTACTGATCTAGCGTGAGTCATCCTTAATAAATAAATAAATATATAAATATTATAGGACATTATTACACACATTGACTAAGTCCCACAGTAAACTCAATAAGGCTTGTGTTGAGGGTATTTAGACAACGATATATAATATATAAATATTTATAAATACTTAAATACACAGAAAACACCCATGACTCAGGAACAAATATCCATGCTCATCACACGAATAAATGCCCTTACCAGGATTTGAACCCGGGACCATCAGCTTCGTAGGCAGGGTCACTACCCACTAGGCCAAACCGGTCGTCAAAATAGAATATCAATAAGCTTTACTTGCGCTTTGCGTTGCGTTGCTGTTGTATTGAAACTGACAGTGACATTGCCGATAACGCTGTTGCAGTTCTAAACCGAATGTAAGCTTTATTCAGCTAATAGACATAACATGACCTTTAATGCAATGCATTGTCAACACTCTTCAATGCATATTACGGCATTAATAACAAACACAAACCGTGTATCTTAAATATTTATTATGCAACATAGAGGTCGGCAAATAATTATGTCACGAATCATTACATAAACACAATATTGCTGTTTATGTTTCAATGAGTACCCAAGCCGCCGAGTTTCTTGCCGGTCCATATCCCATACCCTCCTCCAATTGAGGAGGGGTTTAAACTTAAACAATGGCTCCTACAGGCGCAATTTTATGATATGAACGATTTCGTAAAAAAATCATAAATGTATGAAATATATGTACAAAATTTAATATCTACATTAATGTTGTAATGATGCTTTAATTTTAAAGTATATACTTACTTTATATGTCAGAAGCGCCGGTGGCCTAGCGGTAAGAGCCTGCGACTTGCAATCTTGCGGTCGCGGGTTCAAACCCCGGCTCGTACCAATGAGTTTTTCGGAACTTAATGTACGAAATATTATTTGATATTTACTAGTCGCTTTTCGGTGAAGGAAACATTGTGAGGAAACCGGACTAATCCCAACAAGGCCTAGTTTACCCTTTGGGTTGGAAGGTCAGATGGCAGTCGCTTTCGTAAAAACTAGTGCCTACGCCATATCTTGGGATTAATTGTCAAGCGGACCCCAGGCTCCCATGAGCCGTGGCAAAATGCCGGGACAACGCGAGGAAGAAGATACTTACTTTAAATGTCAATCTATTTACAAACCGACTTGTAACGAATGTTACTAAGAAATGTTTTCTTTCTTTTCTTTTCTAAATCTTCTCGGGTCAGAGGTGTAGGTTAGAGCCGGTGTATCTTTATTTGACGTTTATAAGCGCATTTTTATATGCTTACTTGAAGTAAACTATTTTATTCTTTAAGCTAGGAACATTTCTATTTTTAGATCTATCTATACGTGTTTATGAATGTGATATGATATAGTGCATGCTCCCTTTAAGATTTTAATTCGTGTCATCCAAGATGACGCGCATATTTGTCAAAACTAACCTTTAATTACAAAATTAACGCTCTCCTACCGGAGAACAGAAAAAAGAAGACTCTAAAGCGCGCGGTTGTTTTATACGATAAACGCGATGCGATAAGCGTTAAACGCGATGCCTCACACCCATTTTACATCAGATAATCTAATGACACTACATTTACGCGATAAACGCAGCGGTAAGCGTATTGTCATTTTTCCTACATTGTTGACACATGCGTTCAACGCTGCGTGTATCGCATAAAACAATCGCGCGCTTAAAAGTACTTAGTAAAGTTTCAAACGCAGTGAAAAAAGTAGTTTAATTAGTCAATAAAGTCATTACCATCATTATGCTTTAAAATACACCGCCAATTGTTCACAGAATTGTTAGATTTTATAGTCAATTGTGCCCTGAGAAATCGGATATGCGGAACGATACGACTTCATTAATTGTTGGATAATAATTTCTTAAATAAATATTATAGACCGGTGGCCGGCTGTATGAAACCCACCTGATAAAAAATAGAAAATACCTACTATGTGGGGGTAGCTGACATTTAGTAGCTTCAACTGCTCTTGGTCGACCGCGGCTTAACTTGGCAAATTTACTGACATGCTTAAATAATAGTTTAAGCTATGAACAAACCATATTTTCAATATTGATTTTTGAAGAGAAAACTTCTTTAGCGGCGCTGTGCACTTTTTGTGATGGGGAAATGTTAAACTCGCGTCAGGAGTCGTGTCAGGGGCCTACCGCGAAAACCGAATTGCGGGGATCTTTCTCTTTTACTCCTAGTAAGACGTCATTAGAGTGACAGAGAAAAATGCCCGCAATTGACGAATTTCGATTTTCACGGTAGCCGCCCTGGTCACGTGACCGTCAGATTGAAAATTCGTAAGACGGACACTCAAATTGAATGTCATCGAAGCCTGGTTACTATTGAAAAATCGTATCTCATTCAAGTGTGACATTTTATTTACTTCGACAAGAAAAGGAGCGTGATTGCTTTACTTAATATGATGGTGAACGATTCATTAACATTTACTGATTGTGTAGGCTGTAGATCTGCTCACGTGTCATGAATTGTACCTATATGTTATATAAACTTCCAAAACTAACAAGAAAAAAAATGGCGTTGCTTTGCACGCTTTAATTAAACCATATTTAAACATAACTACTACTAGGTACTATCTAAAAAGTTTAATGTATCTTTTATAGCTGTTGGAATCCCTTGTATACATAAATAACAAAATTTGCAATACATTGCGTCTTGGAATAAATATTAAAGTGTGCTAAAAATCAGAATACAAGTTATTTTCAAAAGTAGCTGAACAAAAATTAGCCAGTTTAAGGAGTACAGCCTACAGTTTAATTTTTTGCTCGTGGCCACACCCGGTATAATTTATTAATTGGCTATGCTCGAAGTGCGTGATGAAGAATCCAAAAAGAACCGATGTTCGCTATCGACATAGCAAAAACGAATATAGAGGGGCAAAATTGTTGTTTAACCCCTTGTGCTAATTAGATCCGAGCAAAGGAAAGATTCCAAAATTATAAAGTGGAGCGTTGCGAGGATTTCAAGGCAAATAAATGGTTTAAATAAACTTTGCTACTCCATAAAGTTTTCACCACACCAACGCTTGTAAATACTGTAAAATATTATAAATAACATACAAATGAACGTTTATAATTCAAACTATATAGTAGGAGGAGGAGGTAAATAATTAAACTAAGTATTTCTTCGAACCTTCAGGAAAACCTAACTGAAAATACACGTTTTGTAATTCAAACTTAGCTTGATCCAAATATTCGGAGCCACGACAATAATGCCTCGATTTACATAAGCTAACCATAAAGGCCGTTCTTGATCTAGATTTTTTTATACACGACCTAATAATACGCAAGCCAATAATACCTACCCAGCAAATACAAACTCTATTACGAAAGCATAAAGTTTTATTTAGTTTGCGGTCCGCTGACAGCTGTAAGATTTGTTGATCTAACAGGAAATGCCGGGAAGTTATTTTGTTCATTTATTTTATTTTGTCTTTGAAGCCATTCGGAGTTTCGTGTTAAGGGAGAAAGTTTAGTAGATTTATTTATGTAATTAATAGAGTAAATTTCGGTGTTTCGTGATGGTTAGAAATAGTATGCTAATGGGAAACCATTTAGAGTTCTGACTGAAATGAATTATGGATACATTACACCCTAATGGTGCGGGCTAGATTTAGACCATATTAAACGTCTAAAACATTCCATTCGTACCAATTCGTTTTTGACACATGCCGTAAGATGGCACTTGTGGCCCCTATGGTTTTTTTTCTTGCTAGCGTTTGACCCGGCTTCTTGCCACGGCTCATGGAAGCCTGGGGTCCGCTTGCCAACTAATCCCAAGAATTGACGTAGCCGTAGGTACTAGTTGTGCCTACAGTGACTGAATACTCTTATATAGAAAGTTTGAAGTAAGGATATGTCCGTTCCTTCAGTGTTACCATGTGCTGAATCAACAAGAGGAATTATTTTACTTGTATTTCTGAAGTGGTATTTTCACTAGCTTTCATTTGATACCCATATTGCTATGGAAAGAAAAACACCCTCACTCACATACTCTCAATACGGCACGACAATATCGAGAGATCAAGAGTGTAACCTTAAAAGGAAATACTAGCTGAGCCCCTTTGACAGATTTGAGAATTTTCCTTAACCTTTTGAACGCCACGCCTATCGTACGCGGCGCGTAATCGTGAACATTGTCGGTAGGCATGAAGGTTGATATTGGGATGTAGACGCGCGCGTCATATGACGTCTTCGGCGGTCAAAAGGTTAAATATCTCTGGGCGGCTCCTAACATTAGTACGATAGGCAACTGTAGTTTAGGCGCAAACCCTGCGTAAAAATCTCAGAAATCGAGGTTTTGTTCTCGACATTTTCCTCCTCCAAAACTTAAGCGATCATAACGAAACTTTGGTAACGGAATGAGAAGGAAATTATCTGTGTCTGAACGTTTTGAATTTTGTGTTTTTTGATGCCGATTTTATGAGCTAGGCGTCTGTTTACGGTGCATTTTTTGCCATTTTTAGCGATGTATGAAATAACCTAGTTCTTATAAAAACCAGAATATCAAAAAAAGGAAAACGTTAAACTCTATATAACTAGTCGTTCGCCCCGAACTGAGACATACTTAGTCGGCAAAGGATCGAAAACCACGTGCAATTTATTGCAATGTCTGTGGAACCCTTAAAAGTAACCATAGTGATTAAAATAAACTGTATCTGTGGTAAGCCGTAATCTTTCTATCTAAATTCATAATTCGTAATTTTTCTAGTCTTTATATCTACATGTAAACATTCATTTGTGCCTACTTTAGTCTAATTCTAAGGCTGTAATGTTTTGTAGCATTGCCTGTAAAAAAAATTCAATGCGGTGTTAAATAAAAAAATTCTATGTTCTATCTTCTTTCTTGACAATTGTCAAATACCTATACGTATTCTGTTTATTTTATTTTTGTTTTTATCTTGTTAATTATTTTAAATACGTAAACCGACTTTCATTTGATACCAAACTCGACCATACTTTCTTGCAAATAAGATGACCAGAATAGCAAGATCCCCTCACAAATAGCTTTTTGTCCTTCTAGGCTTTTATAGCTCCAAAACCCCTTGATCAAGCCTGCTCATAATTTAATGACTAAAATATAATGCCCTCAAGTACACGTTTACCCAATTTCATTTAAATTAGAACAAATCTGCTTAAGTAATTGTCCATCAAACTATCCTCTGATAGTTCAGCGTAATAACATCGAAAAGCCGGGAGGTGCCCCTAGCCAGCTGTGTGTTCCAAGTCGAATATAATAACTTCGCTTCGCTCGCTCGTTCGAAAATAATAATCTAGGGCCAAAATCCAGAGAAGAAAATGTCGAAAACGTTTATAAGGAAAAAGTACCACTAGTGTTTCCTCTAAACGGTGACGAGCACCATAGAGATAAGCTAACAGTTGCGTCATGTTCATGTGTAGATAAGCAATGCAAACTCTTGCGCATACTCAAACTGCAATGTTTAGGTGTTCCCATTCAGCGACGGAATATGGAAAAACGAAAACTCTTTGATAAAGAGATAATAAGACACGTCATTCAAATAATTCTGATTTGCACAGCAGAATGCTGTTGTGCTGTGAAATTAGTGTTTTTGCTGTGCAATTCGTTTTTAGGTTAGGTTAGGTTAGTATTTTTAGGTTAGGTTAGTAAATTTTAATAAACGTAAAAGCAAAATCAGCTTATATAATAAGCTGATTATATTTAACCAAAAGTCAAGTATTAGACAATACATACATATGTACAAACTTTTTTGAAGATAATTAGATATGTATTCTGTAAAGAACAGCAGCCTATGACTCGTAAGCTTTAAATCGCTATGACTATCATTATCATCGTCTAAAAATAAGGTCGAATACCTATTATTCAATATTGAACTTTGTCAAGTAAATATTTAAATCCTTCAATATGTAGTTGTGGGAAATGTTCGACAATTAAGCAAATGGTTTTTAAACACATTTAACTAGCGTGATTTAAAACTTTTCGATTTATTATGAAAGAACAATTTGGTTAGTTAACTGTTGTTTTATTGGCAAAGTTTTCAAATGACTCAACTTCGAATAAATCCATTCCAATACATTAAAAATAGTGATAATGAGTAATGTATCTACTTAAATTCAGTTTTGAAATAGTTTTTCCTCGTAAACTTTTGAAATGAATATCGCTGTTCGACTTCGAACCCGTTTTCTTAGAATACAACTTGTTATGTGTGAATTTTCAAGGCAGTGTCATGAATTTCGACCTACATTTTCGATAAACATGAATAAAAGTCTAATGTTAGATAAAGAATAATGGTAGAGTCAGACCAAGATAACTCAGCATAGACTGTACAAGTGACACTGTGTGGAAGTGTCATGTCAAATGCTTATGACAATAAGACATTTGCAGTAGTATTTGTACCCACAATTCCATATTTTTTTCCATCAAATTCAGTGATTTCAGGAGTCAAAGATATGATTTTAGTGGGAATACGTCTGTCATTTAACTCAGGCAGTTGGTAAGGACTTAGTATGGTCAGTACCGGCAGGTTGAAGCTGGTTTGATGTTAAGTAAGTAAAAATGTAATATATAAACTAGTTGGTTGCAACAGTGTGATAAGGGAAAGCTGTGGACTGAACGAAGATGTAGTGACAAAGGTACTCGTATGTTGAGATGGTTTGGACACGTGGAAATAATGAGAGAAAGAAGGCTGACAAAGAGAGTATATAAGGGAGAAGTAAAAGAGGGAGCTGGAAAAGAGTAAGCCTCGGCGGACTTTTCTGATCAAATCGGGGAAATCCTGAAGGAAGGCCAGGCCAAGAGCACCCTAAACCGGCGAGCGTGTATGAGGAATATTCGTAATGTTATGAAAGTGAAAGAAGCGAAATAGGTATGTCAGGTGTCAAGTGGAAATCCGAGATTCCTTCTTTACTCGTACCAATCGCCTGAGATAAGTAACCTGTAGTATCAAAATTAGGTAGCAAATTTAAATCCCTTACCTCCTCCACGGACTTCTTCGAAAACTCGTTCATGGACACAATCCATTGCTGCACTAGTTCGTTCACAATAACCAGATCATTATATAACCACGTCAACAAGTCGTTCACCCACTGTACGCTCGGCGGATCGGGGCCCGTGCACGTCGGTACTATGACGCTTTGGTGCTTCTTGTGCAAAGCTTCGGGGCCAGGGGACATGCGTCCTAAACGGCGCTTATTTGGCGGTGTAGCTGGCACAAATCCACTAGGCTTCGGCTTGAACGAGTTAAACGTAGCACTTTTAACTTTAGCCGTAGTAGCCAACACTGTATCAGCGCTGTTAACGATCTCACTAGCCGTAGATTTCGTTGATTTAGGTTCTTCTTTTGGCTTTTCTGATTCAACAGCTTTGGGCTTGAAGCGGCTGTAAGCCCATTTCGCTATGCCGAGAAGGACTATGGAGAAAAGTAGCCAGATGAAGATAAGCATGACTAGGTTATCCATGGCTGTGTCCATATAATCGAAGCTGCATATCAGATCGTCGACGGCCTCGGCGAGGTCAGCCATGGCGCTCCATGTTGTCGTCCACCACGAGCGTTCCGTGCCCGCCGCCGTCCCGCCACCAACTGAGGCCATTTTTTTTCTATTTCTGAACGCGCTATTTTGGTAACCAGCTCCGTCTCTTTCTCTTAGGGCGCGTTCAGAGTCATTTTAAACAATGAACACAGTATTAATAGTCCGTTTGGTCGTTCGTTCGTTCGTATTTAAATGTTGTTTCCGTCCGTGATCTAAGATGACATTGTTTGAGGCTGAAACAAATGAAAAATATCGTTAGAATACTGCTAAATAAAAATAACACCGTGTCTGGGAGAAATTGATTATTTTGATTAAACCTTTAACGGTCCAGATTGAAAACAATTAGGTATCATTGCTATTTTGTAGTCAAGAAGATGATGTTATGGAGTGATCGTTTTTGTCTTATAATACGGATTGCGCCCTATAAAAAATTAAAACCGGCTGTTATCTATCTCCACGATAATTTTTTTATTGTTATTTATGTTGTCTTGAGCAATAAAATAATAAAAAGTGTAACTATTTGTATTGTATTATAATACGATGATTAATTCGATTAACTATAATTATGATCGTAAATTCATACATAATGCCAGGTATTAGAATTAACCTCGAGGTCCTTGAGCAATTGACAACTAAATAGGACAATAAGGACATCCATCAAACCATTACACAAGTCTAAAATAATAATTATTATATTATTAATAGCTAAGTAGGTAAATAGCAGTCGATGGGACTTGACTTAATACCTATAGCCTAAATCTGTAGCTGTAGTTTACACTCGAGCACTCGACGTTGACGTTAGTGTTTGCGTAAACTCGCAGTTCATCTCGCTCGCACTTATATTAGTGCAGTAGAGAGGGAATGCGATTAAGTTCACGGATACGCATTTTTGACGTGGTCTAGTTAGCATCTTCTTAAGGCAGCTTTTCTACTGAGGCGGAGTTGAGAAGAATCATCGACTCCTCTTATCTCTGCCTCAACGGAAAGCCAGACTGAGAGTTACACGAACTTAGCCGCACCATATAATAGAAGATACGTTCTCATTTTAAAATGACATTCTGAAATACAGTGTAATATAACGTCACTCAATATAACGTATCACTACCTACCCTAATAACATCGAGAAATTTTTGGTGAGAAACCGTACCACTAGAAAATCGCCTTTACTTTCGGAGATTTTTAGCGTTCTTCACAACCCGATCATAGCACGACTACGTGTGTGGATGTCGTGATGCCTACACATTTTATCCTGTGAATAATAGTAGCAATACTACAGATTTTCTGAAATATTTTTTACGCCTAAAAACTTTTTAATAAACAATGGCTTTTGTCTAACAGATCAGAGGTTAACCCCTTAATCTGTTAAACAATAGTTATTTGTTTTACAAGAGGGAAAAGTTGTTGTTTAACCGCTCGTGCTAATATTGATACCCGAGCAAGCGAAAGATTCCAAAATTGAACCACGAGCGTAGCTAGTGGTTCTAGAAGTGGAATCTTGAGCATTGCTAGGGTTTCAAGGCACGAGGTTAAACAAACTTTGCCTCCAAGTGAAACCCATTTATTTTTCAAAAATTCAAAAGCAACAATGTCGTTTAAAATGCAACGGTATCGTGATAGTATTATTTATTTATTTTATTTTAAATTTAATT